>NC_133390.1:6303582-8803582 GCF_047511655.1 Castor canadensis
CATATCCTAGAGCCTCCTGCAGGTATACTGGCCTCCATCTTTCTATTACTGAGGATGCTTCTTGTACTTTGAGTCTCCTTTTTAGTGTCTGACAAATAAATCCATCACTTGAAAATCACTGCCCTTTCTCTTCATACAAAACAAACACTTTTTAAAGCATTTTCAAAGGAAAGATTTTGTCATGCACTGTGAATGCACAAAATACCTGCATATAAGCACCCCAACACCTTATCCCAAATATCCATTTTGTGTGGGCTTAGGGTGCCATGTTTCCTATGGAGAAGAGCGTGTCCTCACATTCTGATGTCATGGATCACTTCTAAGCCACACAGCTCCTTTCTGTCCCATCAGAATGACAGTTTAGTAGGGCACCTTACTGAGTTGAACTTTCCTTTCCATGGAAGGGCATTCTTTGGAGTCTACTTGGGCACTCTTTGATGCTAACTGGATACTCTTTCATGGTGGACATGAAACGGTGAGACACCACTGAGCAGTTGTGGGGAAATTTGGCTGCTTGTCAGGAGGGTGAGCATGCAGTTTTCCCTTGAAGGCGACACCAGCAAGGTCCTGTGGAGGTGTGTGTAGCACTCACCATGGGGTTAGCTGATGCCAGCACTCAGTCTCTGAGCCATGCTGGGGTGGCTTAGGGATTTCCCTGGGTCACCCCTTCTGCCTACAGAGGGTCCAGGGCTGGGCATGAGCTTCCCCCCAGCTTCAACAGAGAAAGTGCCCAAACCACAGCCACCTTGGTGTTGGCTGGAGCTCTGGTTACTTTCTTTAGGCAACTGGTCCTTGCCAGCTGACCACTGCAGGGCCCTGCCTGGGACACTGTCTACTGAGCCCATGAGTCACCGGCTCTCTCGTGGCTTGTAAACTGCTTAGGGTTTTGCCTTCTTTCTCAACCTACGTCATTGCTACTGCCTCTCTCGTTTGGTTTTGACCACATTGGGTGACTGCTTTCTCTGCACAAATGAAGGCTTGCCCTCTGCCCTGTCACCCCCACCCCCACTCCCTCCCACCCGCTGTGGGACACTGCAGCCAATCTTTGTTTTTATTTTTTTTTACCCCAGTCATATTTGTTTTAAATAGTTGATTACCAGGACAAAACTAGCAACTCTTTCCTGAGATTGCAAGGATGTCATCATAGGATGAGAACAGGTATGGAGTATTTTCTCAAAGGGAGGCGGTTTGGCCAAGCTGCCGATGATTCTCTTTTCCATATGATGCGGCCACTTTTAGGTTTTCCAGACCCTGACCATTCTGTCTTGAGAGCCCTGTTCTGTATTCTAAAACACACTGCATCACACGTTCAATGTCACTGTTCGGGCAGTAAAAGTAAGACTTTAATAAGTTGCCTTTGAATTTTGTTATCAAGAATATCTTGCTTAATCTACTGTTGATGAATTCTTAGCAAACACTGTGCGTCATTGGGAATACTCACATGGCGAGGGAGGGTGCTGTCTACACTGCAAATACAGTAGACTCGATTCTGAATACTAAACTTAATAATTAATGAGTTTGATAGGACATTCATTTTATAAAATTTATGTGACTATTCGTTGACTTACACACTTAGAGCTGGGAAGCAGGTGGATTTTGTTTCTAAGTGCGGGGTAATGTTCCCAGGGCTGGGAGGAATTCACTCTTCTGTCCTTTGAGCTTTCATCTTCAGTCGTGATTTAGTGTTCCACGTTCTAGTTCTTCAGAAGCAAGGGCGGTATGAGACCACTTTCTCCTCTGGTCCCTCCCACACACCTTTGTAGAAGTGGACCAGGGACAATTTCCTAAGAGCAATGGCGTTGTTTGAGCAGATGCAAAGTGTGACGTCGGCTGCTCCAGCAGGTCTGCGTATTTATGTGAAATTTGTGCAAGTACTCTCTCTGTGGGAGGAAGTGGACATTGGATGTTTATTTTCAAACCACTGTGTGTGTTTACAGTGAAGCATATGTTAGAATGTTAAATCCAAAACCCATGCCTTTCCTATTCCCAGGTCACCTATGGAATTTTTTTCAGGTCTTAATCCTTAGGTTACAATATGTATACTAAAACCATATGGTGTTCTCATCCCATTCCTTGTATTTTTTAAATGCATACTGGAGACGACAAGTCTTGATTGAGAACAGTGTGTATATGTAGTTCTGAAAAAGCAAAGGCTTGCGTTACAACGAACTACAAGCTGTTAATACATTTCAAATGTGTCGCTAGACTGAAAATGATCTTTTCCAGAACATATGCAAAAGAGGCTGACCTTTCTCACGATGCTGTCGTGTGATGAATTCACAAACATCCATTTCCATGTAGCCAACCTGGAAACAAGGGTTTACAAGCAGGACAATTTATATAGGGAGCTAGTGGGAAGAATCAGGAGAAAGTAGATTTACAATTGGATTTTATAGAACATCAATTCCCTGAAGAGTTACCAGTTCACGTTGCTTTCATCATTTGATCCCGTGGATTCAAAATACTTATCCTATCATAAGTGCTAATCTTTTTGGAAGTAAGCCCAAGGCAGTACTATAGCAGAGTTTGGGAAGGAGGACCTGCCTCCCACCATTTTGGGGGATGGGGGGTGGGCAGTACTAGGATTTGAACTTAGGGCCTCATGCTTGCGAGATTGGTGCTCTACCACTTGAGTCACTCTACCAGCTATGTTTTGTGAAGGGTTTTTTGAGGTATGGTGCCACAAACTATTTGCCTGGGCTGGCTTTGAACCATGATCTTCCTGATCTCTGCCTCCCAAGTATTCAGAATTACAGGCGTGAGCCACTGGGCCTGGCCTCTCAGCATTTTTTAAAGCTCCTAATGACGTGTTCCACACAGTTTAGCTTCCCTTGGTGCTCAACATCACTGTCAGTATTTATGGGCTTCTCTCCTTCATGGAGCCCTAAGTCAACTTAATACAGCTAGAAAGAATGCGCAGATTTTTCTCTGGTTATAGAGATGTAAAAATGATCTCTATGCATTTCATCGGGATCCACACCATTTCTGACTTGGACTCCCAGCTCAGTGAGCTCGCCGGCTAGTCCAGAGGCCCCTGTGGCTTCCCAAGGGGACTTGCCATGGCTCATTGTCACCGGTCCTCCTTGGAAACACTGCTAACACAGTTGGTATTTTGATGCAGGGCAACATGGATTATGGTCACAAGGCCTTCGCTTCAACACTGAAAATGGGTGATCTGGTTTGAAACGAAGCCAGCTTCTTTCTAAACTTCCTCATTTTGAGTGGTTAATTCTGTGCTAGGAAAAGTTTTGACAGAATTGCTTTCTGAGTGCCAGCAAAATGTTATTTTAGAAATAACAGTGTTTACTTCCATCCTCTATTTTCTTCCATAAACTTTCAGATATTTGTTTCCTAAATCTGGTTTATTATTTTACTTGATCTAGCCAATATAAATGGTATTACATCATTATTGCCATCCACATAATGGCCTTTGCTGCCTCACTACATAGGAACAATTAAGTCTTCCATCCACAGAACACCAGGCTGACCCTGGCTATTCTGTGAGGGAAGTCATAAATGGATGGAGCCAACTTGAACTCTGCCCTGTGTGAATTCTCTGCATTCCACAGAGGACTTGGGTCTGTTAGATGAGCCTGAGGATGACCAAGGACCATCTCTTAGGCCATGTCCCCTGGTTGCTGAACCAAGGATAAGGACACGGGTACAAGTGATTCACGAAAGGAGTAATCTCAGGAGGGGAGGAGAGAAGAAGCAGCACAGGAAAGGAGGAAAGCCAAGGAAACTTCTGGTCTCCTTAACACTGCTGTGCAGCTGTTCTTGATCCAACCTGGTCCCACAGGGACCTGAGCAGCATAGAGAGGTGACCCCTCCATGAAAAAAGGGGCCACAAGATGACCACAGGATACCTGGGGGTAGATGAGGCAGACCCTATCCAGCCAAGGGCTACTCTCTGGAGAAGTGAACAACTAAGGGACAGGAGCAGTGACACACAGGGATGGAAGGGGGTGGGGGGAGGGACAGACATGGTCCTGGAATCCAGGCAGCTCACCAAGAGCACTACTTCTGCCTTGGATGGGAGAGTGTCGACTTCAGACTCTGTTCTCACTGGTGCTTTCTGTCCCCTGCTTCTTCCTTAGGTAGTGGCCAGATCCAGCTGTGGCAGTTTCTCCTGGAGCTCCTGTCAGACAGCTCCAACTCCAACTGCATCACCTGGGAAGGCACCAACGGGGAATTCAAGATGACAGATCCTGATGAGGTGGCCCGGCGCTGGGGTGAGCGGAAAAGCAAGCCCAACATGAACTATGATAAACTCAGCCGTGCTCTCCGCTACTATTATGACAAAAACATCATGACCAAAGTCCACGGGAAGCGCTATGCCTACAAGTTTGACTTCCATGGGATCGCCCAGGCCCTCCAGCCCCACCCTCCGGAATCATCTCTGTACAAGTACCCCTCCGACCTCCCGTACATGGGGTCCTACCACGCCCACCCCCAGAAGATGAACTTTGTGCCTCCCCACCCTCCAGCCCTCCCTGTCACCTCTTCCAGTTTTTTTGCTGCCCCAAACCCATACTGGAATTCACCAACTGGTGGTATCTACCCCAACACGAGGCTCCCAGCCAGCCATATGCCTTCCCACCTGGGCACTTACTACTAAAGACCCCACGGCGGCCTTTCCCAACCGCAAACAATCACCCAGTAAATTGCCACAAACTCTATCAGAGAACACGAATCAAAAGTGCCTCAAGAAATGAAAGAATGACTGGGGCTGGGAAAGGAAGCCAGGAAGAGACCAAAGACTCATAGCGGGTGGGAGTTACTGAGTATTATTACAGAAACAAAAAAGATGCTCAAAATGTCTTGTATATGGACGTGTAATCTGTGGTCCAACCTGTCAAAGACGCTGAACGTAGAAACATGAAGTCGTAAGGACAAGTGCCAAAGAAAGTGGCCTATGTAGTGTATAAACTAGAGCAGAATTTGGAATCCTGCTCATGCAAACAGGGGTTCAACTCAAGCAATAGAAATAACACAGTCTTGGCCTGACATACCATTTGTAATGTCATTTTAAGGAAAACTACCTGTATTTAAAAATAGAAACATATCAAAACCAAAACAAACAGAAAAATGAGAGAGAGTGAGAGAGAGAGAACAGGGCCCTTCAAGAGGCGTTGTTATGGAACTCCTTGGTGTTGGCTGTTTTGGTTGAATCCAGTTCATTCCATTTGAGGGAGAGCTACCAGCTGTCTCAAACTGTGACATCTCCTTTACAGTATTTACAGGACTATGAGCCAAATGGTGGACAGAGGATGTGGACAGAATGAGTGTGTGATTGGAGACAAAGGGTTGGAGGAGGAGGAGGAGGGAGTGGAGAAGGAGGAACAAGGCATGGGGAAGAAACTTCTCAAGCAGTAAAGCCTGGATTTAGGACTCTTTGGGACTGTGGAGAATGAGTTATGGAGACTTTGAAGTTTAATGCAGCCAGTGTTATATCAACCTCAGTGTTACGAGAAAGAACACGGCATAATGAAGGAAGGGAGGGAGTAGAATTCAGAACCAAAATTACACATCTCTTTCTTTCTTTGTCAAAAGAAAAATTTAACTGGAATTGTTCAGGACCTCAGCATTAGGTGGGGGCTTTGTCCTCCAGAGGATCAGGTAAGAGGTGGCCTTCATGGTCACCGCAATCAGATCAGAGTCATTGTGGGCAGATGGGCTCCAGTTTTCTTTTCGAGTCGCAAACGCTGTGCGTTTGTCAGAATGAAGTATACAAGTCAGTGGTTTTTTTTTTTCTTTTTATATAATAATTATATAACTTATGCATTTATACACTACGAGTTGATCTCGGCCAGCCAAAGACACACCACAAAAAGAGACAATCAATGATGTAATGTGGCCTTGAATTTTAACTCTGTAATGCTTAATGTTTACAATATGAAGTTACTAGTTCTTAGAATGCAGAATGTATGTAATAAAATAAGCTTGGCCTAGCGTGGCAAATCAGATTGACACAGGAGTCTGCATTTGCACTTTTTTAGTGACAAAAGTTGCCTAATAGAACTTTGTGCTGAATGTTGTGGGTTTTGTGTTATAATTTTACATTGTCCAGAAACTTACAGAAATCAGAACCACAAAAATAGAGATGTTGAACACACAGTGTTGGCTTCTCCAATCCCTCTAGCCTTGTCTTTTATAGCTAGCCCCTTCTGCAACTGAAAGACCAAAGATTACATGTTGGAGCCTCCATATTTATTTCTAGAAAGCAAAGAGGCCTATTAAGCTGAGGTTGTAATTAAGAAACTTCACTTTTGCACTGATTGCAAACCACCCTAGTTCCTGCTTTAGCCAGAAAACATATATTTGTTGAATGGGGAACCAGCCTTTGCTCTTAATAAAATTTTATAATTATTATTGGTGAACAAATCACCATGGACATCTGTCATTACTCACTTTAAAGCAGCAGGGGACCACGAAGCTTGCCACTTGGCTCCTCTCTCTGGATCTCACCAGCCCCACTGTTGTTCTGATCTTCCCATGCCAGAACAATCAGGGACCATGGTTTGGGATTCCCCAGCCCTGAGCCATGTCCCCACCTCTTTCTTGCATGCTTTGTGTATTCCTGTGACCCAAACTCAATTTCTCTGGACATCTTTTATGTGTCACGGTGCTGCCATCTTGGCCAAGGTAGTGTGGTACAAGTCACCCATAAGAAGGAGCAAGATTAAGTCTCTTCACAGCCTGAGCTCACTTTCTAAATTGGCCATTTCATAGTTGTTTTTGGGCTTGTCTTGAACTTCGTAATCCTGTTGCTGTGATTAAATGCACTTGCCAAACCTCTGTGCTGTGGGTATTTTGGCAGTGGTCTGTAGACTTGGTAAGATTATCATTACCCAAGCTTCAGACACCCCTCATTACAGACTTTGAAAGGGGATGCCCAACCATCAATCATTCTGCAGCAGCTTAGGAAAGCCCCCCAAAGCGCCTGTATCTCCTTAGGAGAAAATAAAGGAAATCTGGCAACTGTGGATGGGTGGGGGGAACCCAGATGGTTCTAAAGGAAAAGATCAGTCATTTTTGTTTTGGAATGCAAAGTCAGGGCACACCTACATTCTGCATATACTATATACAAATTTACTCGGGTAATCACTCAATTCTCCCTTTCAAGACTGTACTATGAGCAAAATAATAAAAGCAAGCCACGTTGGACCTAGGGCACTCTCACGGATGTTTTCAGTTAGGTCCCCTCCCCCATCCAGGTTAGCAGCAAGTCTAAGGACAGGCGTAAGCCACTGGGACAATCTTTGGATAACATAAGCTCATACCAAGTTCCCTCGAATAAATAAATCATAACTTGGAGTTGCCTTGATACAGTATCAATGCTTTGCTCCCTTGATAATCTAACTCCCAAGTCCCCAGGTCATTTGGATCGCCTCAACCTCCCCTTCAAGTCTCCATGTCGCGTTCAGTTCACTTTTCCCCACTTCCCTGACTTGCTCTCATTTAAACTCGTGCTCCCCACATAACCTAGCTCCTGCTGGCAAGAGATTTGTCTTCTTTTCTTAAATCACTTGTGGGGCTTTGAACTTGGCGAAATCACCAAGTCTCAGTCAAGACTGATTTTTCTTCTGTCTGATCCCTCACTACCTCTTGGCGGGGCTCAGGTTTGTCGAGACTGGCACAGTGGGAAGGCTCCTGCTATGTACCTCTCAGTGAGGTGAGTAGAAGCACCTGGCTCCTGGGAGCTGTTGCCCTTGGTCATGTGCTGGGAAAATGATGGGAAATGGGGAACCTGCATGCCCCCAAGCTGTCCCTTTACCTGTGGAAAGGGTAAATTTGTAAAATCCTGGTTTAGACTGGGGGTATAGCTGAGGGACTAATATGCACAAAACCCTGCCGACTCCCCAAAAATCTGGTTTAATTAGTCTCTTCTTCTGGCAAATAAAAGTAAGAACTGACTAGTTAGAGAATTGGACTGTTGGCAGATACATCAAGTTCTGTGCCTTCTCTTTTTTTATATGGGTTTCAAAACTCTTGTCAAGGTATTTTCTCATAAAATGGAAATATAGAAATAGTAGTCAAATAATGAAAATGATTAGTGCTTCTTTATTTATAACCCAAGTGGTTTTCAGAGCAAGGCCCTGTCCAGGTGGTGCTCAGATCTACCAACTGGGAAGTTCTCGTGGGAGGGAGGAAACCATGGAGGTAACAAACCTCACAGGTATTTCTGATGACGCTGACATTTAAGAGCCACCGCCACAGGAGAAGAGAAAATCTGAGTCTACTTGTAGAATATTTGCTATAAAATCCATGGAAGTTTATTCTGTAGCCACATGGAAATCAGCCATTGGGAAAATCATTTCATCCTGAGTCTCCTCTGGGCAGCTTAACGGCTAGCATTTCTTCTTGCAAATCACTTACCTACTCTGTGTGACAAACGGCCCCAGACTCTGCAGCTGGAGACACACATTATCGCTCAGTTTCCATGGGCCAAGAGTCCAGGTGTGGAGTGCCTCGCTTCTTGGTTCACAGACTCAAAGAACCAACCAGGTCTGCAATCTCACCTGAGTCTTGGGATCCTTTCCTGAGCTCTCTGACTCTTGGTAGAATTGGGTTCACACAGATATTTGCTCCTTCAAGACTGGAGGGGAAAAATCTCCTGACCCCCATAAGGGGCTCACCTGCTTAGTCCAGGCCCATTCAGGATAATCACTTATTTTTCATCTTCAACTGCAAAATTCCTTTTGCCATAGAATGTATCTTAATCCTAGGAGTGGTGCCCCATCGTAATTGCAGGAACCAAGTGCATTGGGTAGAGCAGTCACCTAGAGCATGTGGTCTAGGGGATGGAACTCTTAGAACTGAACCTACCACACCATGGGTATCTTGGCTGGCTTTCTAGCATTCTAAAACCCTGTGGCCTGCCAAGTATCCTTAAAATGTACATCATCTGAAAGGCTGAAGCTCTGTTCCACTCCTCCCTTTCCCACTGGCAATGTGGTCCCCTGAGCAAGTCTAATGGCCTCAATCTGATGATCCAAAGCTGTTTATCAGAGTCGCCAGGCTAATGCTATATTTTCATTAGTTATCTGTGTTCTTTGAACTCTTGGTTTCAAAAAAAAGAAAAAAAATGCCCAAATTAATGCTATATAATTAAATGGCAAGGCAAACTTTTCCAACTTATCATTGCAATTTTAAACTTCTACTAAATAAAAATCTTCATTTTATCACAATTTTTCCTCAAACTATTATTCTGTTGAAGAAAGTCATAATCTTGGTTATAATCTGCTAGACCATTCTGGATTGCAGATTTGTACAGGAAGCATGGTATATGTAGAAACTTTATGAAAAAAATGCATTTTTCATGTTTTGTAGCAATGTCACAATTCCCTAAAGAAAATAATACACAAATGGAAGCCAGGATTTCATTCTGATGTGGCTTTATAAAGCAGCATGGTGCTCACACAAGGTTGGGACTGGTTGAATGAGCATAGCCAAAGATGGTAGTTGAGAGATTGGTCATTGCCCATCTAAAGGGGGAAAGGGGGTCAGGGTTGAACCTCCAGCTTTGACCCTTGAACCCATTTAGACTTTACTGGGATGATAATACAGAATACAATTAGTACAACTCCAGATGCTGTTGGGCTAAGATGAAAATAGATTGACAAATTCAGGCTTCATAGAATGAGCTAAATTTCATGTAGGATGGACCTCCATCCATATCCAAAGAGCTGAACTATTCAGTGGCACCTGTGGGCAGGACTTAAGGATCTTGGCTATGACAGCATCGCTCTGTAGACTGCCCACCCTGAGTAAGCCAAGTGTGGACCAGGTATTAGTCATGCACGCTCACACCACTTCTTCTAACTGTCCTCAGGATAGAGATTTTAAAAAATTCCTAACAGATTAAGCACCTTACCTTAGCACCCAAGGTGCAAATCAAAATTTATGCTTATTCCAATACTGAGTCCAAAACGAACACTCAAGCTGTTTTATCTCATATTGACAGAAAATCCAATGGGAAGGTGATGTTACTGCCCAATCTTGGGACATGTTTTCTAAGATAGATTGGGAAAGGGGATGTATTTATTCTTCATTGAACAGAGTAATCAATTCGGGGCCTACCTATGAAGAGTAAGATAGACTAAATAGCTCAGTGAAGACAGACTGAGGGAGGAGGAGAGCCAAGGCTATGCCAGGGAGGAATACCTGGAGGGAGGGCTCAGTGTCTCCCTTGGGACTAGAATAGTCTTTATCATCCATTGATTCAGGAGCAGCACAGTGTATGTAAGCTATATGCATGCATGAACAGCCAGAACGATAACCTCTGGACTACAAGTGGGCTTTGTGAGGATGCCCATTGGTCTAACTCAAGGAAGACCTTTTCACAGTTGGAGGAGCGCCAAGTAGAATGACCAACCTTTGTTCAGGAGTTCCCAGGTACAGGTAAGGACCACGTGATTAATTGCTAAGTATTTAGAGAACATGGATTACCTGGCCATTTAGGTCTTTTTCAGTTCAATGAACTTTGGTTCTCCATAATTATCAAATATTATATAAAGACATACACAGAAGATGAGGGAAGAGAACCTGAGTTGAGTGATGACATAGTACCCTCACATTGGACCATTGCCACTTAGTCCCGAGGGGCAGGAGGACATGAGGATTTGAGACAGTAAAAGCACTGCAGTCACCCCAACATGGTGGGTTCCAAGAGCCCAGTCTGCTTGGAGAGGAAAAGCACCTTTTATCTGTTCAGTCCTGCGGGGCCCAGGTGAAGAGGGAGAAGCTACAGCTGCTGGGCTTGCTGAGTGCTTTCTCACTTATGAGGAAGCCTGTCCCCACCCTCCTCAAAGCACACGTGCACAAAGACACACATTGTGGCCATGGTTGATCATAGTCTGCTCGGCATTAGACATGGTTCAGCTAAAAGGGTGCCAGCCTGCCTCAGGGACCCTACCTCCAAGAGGCTGGGAGTCAAGGTTGACTTTTCATTTAAGCTTGTGAGAGGGCAAGGAAGGGATGAGGACGTGTGTAAGAATTTGGACTGGAAGCTAGGAAGCCATTTTGTAAAATATCTTGAAGTACTTTCAAGAAGTTGACAACTTCTCTTTTAAATAAGTTCTCTTATTAATGTTTTGTTTTTTACTTGGAAGGAACATAACTGAAACTTACTTGAAAGGTGAGAGTGGGTGAATGGGTCATTTGTACCCTTTTTTCCGTTAAGGGCAACAGGAAAGGCACAGGCTAGCTGTCCTCTTATTTTCTCTGGGGCCCAGGGCATGGATTTGAAGGTCCTCATGAGAATAGGGAGCAGGCTGCTGGCCAGAGGGAAAGGGCTGACTTTCCAGACTAAATAATTCACAATATGCAAGTTTCAGGTCCAGAAAGGAGCCTCCCAGTGGGTATCATTTTTTTCTCTAAACAGTACAAATTGCTACCATTTTTTGAGGATGAAAACAACTACGGCCAACACAGAAAAGGCTGGTGGGGGTGGCTCAAGTAGTAGAGTGCATGTGTGAGGGCCTGATTCAAACCCCAAGACTGCCTAAATATATATATATACACATACATACATATATATACAAATATACATATATATACACATACATATATATATATACAAATATACATATATATACACATACATATATATATACAAATATACATATATATACACATACATATATATATACAAATATACATATATATACACATACATATATATATACAAATATACATATATATATACAAATATACATATATATACACATACATATATATATACAAATATACATATATATATACACATACATATATATATACAAATATACATATATATACATACATATATATACAAATATACATATATATATACACATACATATATATACATACAAATATACATATATATATACACATACATATATATATATACAAATATACATATATATACACATACATATATATATATACAAATATACATATATACACATACATATATATATACAAATATACATATATATATACACATACATATATATACAAATATACATATATATACACATACATATATATATACAAATATACATATATATACACATACATATATATATACAAATATACATATATATACACATACATATATATATATACAAATATACATATATACACATACATATATATATACAAATATACATATATATATACACATACATATATATACAAATATACATATATATATATACACATACATATATATATACAAATATACATATATATATACACATACATATATATATATACAAATATACATATATTTAAACGGGGCAGACAATGCAGACAATCTTTTCAATTTAACTTACACAATTAACAAATAAACACTAAAATACTTTCATCTCTGTTTTGCAGATGTGAAATTGAAGCTTTAAGGCATTGTTATAAATCACCCTAAGTCACAGGAAAACCTTCTAACTTCCAGGACTCAGAATTCTGAGGCCTTCCTAAATCATCACTCAGATGGCCTCTCTGAGATGACTGTAACCTCCCTATAACTCAGCAGGCTGAGCAGAAGCCTGGCTGTTGGTAATTATCAAACAGGAAGCAAAGCGCAGCCTCCCGTTTCCCCTTCTGCTCTTCAGACTTAGGGCTGGAGGCAGCTCCCCTGATGATGCTAGGCAGACTCAAACCTCCTATGCAGAACACTGAACACGTGCTCAAGGAGCTCCTCTTGGACGAGTCCCAGCTGCTGGGCCATGGCTAGGGGAGGCAAGAGGGGCTGTGACCTGTGACAATGAAGAGACCCCTGCTGGTGAATAAGCTGGTGGCCTGATGTCTTCACCTGCTCCAGTTCTTGTTGTCAGAGGTGGAGCCCTCCTAGAGCGGGCATGTCCTGTCTCCAGAAGTTCTTCCCTTCCCACACTTGGAATTCACTCAGGAGTCAGGCAGATAAACTCATAAATAACACTTTAAATGGAAAATATGGCTTAAGTCTGCAGCTGTGAGGTGCCAAGTCCTCCAGTCTTTCAATGCTTTGGTTGGGCAAGTGCAGAGGAGGGAGCAACTCCCAGGAACAGAGACTAGAACTGGTGTCCCTCTGGGTAGATTCCACGTCTTCCTGTGGGAGAGAGTGGAAGAGGTGGGGAGAGAAGCAGAGTGAGTGCCATGAGGATCCTCCCAGGGGAAACAAGCAGAGTAAGGAAAAATGGTTCCATAACAACAATAGGCCCAGTCTCGGATTGATCAGTTCTCTAGAAGAAATCCATGCTCTCATCATTTTGTCTGTGTTTCTGTCCTTTCATGTTCATCTGGCACAGGGCATTTAAAAATGGAATGGTCACTGAGCTTTAAATCAACACTGTGGGGCCCATGTCCTATGTCATGTAAGGAGAAATGTCATCAAGGGGTCTGTTCATTCACCCAATGGAGGTTGAACACTTGTTCAGTCATTTATCCAAGTTCACATGGCTGTTGGGCAGCAGAGACAAGATTTGACTCAGTCTCTGTCTGATTCCAAATTCTTCATCACTAACCGCTATACTGATGACCCTCTCAATGAAGGACCTGGCTTGATTCATGCTAATTCAGGTGAGGGCAGGAGTCAGGTGAGGCAGGGAGACTAGGCAGGAGGTATGTGATGGTTAGCGTGTGTGCAGGAAGTGGCAGGGATGGTGGACAAGAGAACTAACTGTGGTCATTACCTGAAGCTTAGAGCAAAGCCAGGGGAGAGATGCCTGCAGAAGACCTTGCCTCTTCATGGAGATGCAAACCACACCTGATGAGTCCAGGCTGCAGAATAGTTACTTCAGGAGAGTGAATGCCATTTCAAGGTCAAGTATCCTAGAAACCAAATCATCTAAGAGTTGTTTTGGGAAGTCCTTCTTGGCGTGCTTTGTCTGTGTGCAGCTTGTGAACCTGCCGGAGTGCTTCTTTTCTGTTTAGTTCTTCAGTTCACACTTTTTGGCCCACTGTGGGTCAGAGTCTGTGAGAGAGGTTTGTTTGTTTGGTTTTTTTGGAAAGAATGTTATCATAATCATTAAAATGCAGCCCAAATCCATGGAAAGCAAGACTGTTGGCTTTCATCTATTTCATAAGCACTTGTTAGATGTCTTTGATGCCACAGTGCTGTGAGAGGTACAGAAAAGTGCTGGAAGGAAGCCTTTGCCTTTAGAGAGGTTGTAATCTAGAAAGAAATGAAAAATGTACTTAAGGGTCTCTGGTGCAAGATGAGACTGTGTCATCTGTGAGGGACAGAGAGGAGGAGGCAGAGGTCATTCTAGGCATGCTGATCAGGGAAGGCTTCCTGAAGGAGGTGGTATTTCAGAAGGGAAAAGTTTGGGTGGATAGACCACATTCTGGGGTGGGATGTTGTTGTTCTTTTCTTGAGCAAAGGCATGAGGTCAGAAAACAACTAATCTTCGGGAAAGGAACAGCCCAGTCATGGAGAGAACAGATGAGATCAGGTGCACTCAGAGTGGTATGGCCATAGACCCTTGGAGAGAACAAAACAAAAAAGCAAAGTCAGGCTTGCCTAGCATGTGCGAAGTCCTGGACCTGACTGCCAGTGTTGCAGAGAGACAGACAGACAGACAGAGTTCGAGAGAGACCAAGCAGTCGATGATTTACAGAGTAATGTCAGATCAAAGAAGATGTTGTTTTTGTACTCAATGAGCCAAATCCCGAGGGGTGGGACTCAGGTACCATGTTGTGTGTTGGAAGAGGCATTGGCTCTGTGCCATGCCTACCAGGGTCTGTGGTAGGAATATGGCACACATTTTAAAGTATAAGGAATTAAATGATAGGCCATTTTAGAAAATATCTCTAAGACTTTTGTTTTTGAATGACCCCTGAACTATACCTTGGGCAGAGATTGTAATTAAATAATTGCTGAAAATATGAAAATCTGGGGAGCTGATGTGCAGATCTGAGGACAGAGGACATGAAACGATATTTAAGGCTATTTCACACTGGCATGAGATGGAACAGAGTGGCGAGAATAGCAATATACATTTGCCATGTACTTTTTTAATGGCTCCCATGGTGCGTACATAGCTGGTTATATGAGCACATCTTGGCAAGAGAAATTTGCTTATTCATTCATTCATTCAAAAGAAAGCTCTGATTTACAATGGAACATATGGAATTAGGCCCAGAGGATATGCAAATAGAAGTGACAAAGACCTCAGAGTCTTGCAAAATTCACGTTCTCCCTTGAAGACTCCAACAGGGGGTACACTTCTTAAATCATATAGTTAATAAAAAGCAGAGCTTGAACTTGTAATATATCTTGGCACTGGCCCAGGCCGTTTTCAACCGTGCTATGCTGCTTCCCTGATGGTATTACAAGAAAGGAATAGAGAAATGTCACGAAGCCCAGCAGCAGGCTGTGTGACCTGCACCTGTGGTATGGCACACCCATTCTTTTGTGCCTTTACCTGATCTTAAGTCTCAGCATCTCATTCCTCTGCCCTCCGGTCCAGGACAGAATAGCCTACCTTTTCTAAAGGTTTTTGAGAAGGGTTATTGGGAACAAAATGTAAAAGGAAACAAAACAGGATGTTAGCAGGAGTTACCTCAAGATGGGAAGAGGGCAGAGTCCACAGGGCTCACAAACTGTGGGACCTAGACCATCAGGAATGTTGGCTCTAGGAAATGATAGAAACTTAGAAGTGTGCTTGAATGATGCCCCTAGGGAGATGGGGCCCTGGCCCTGGAGATGCCAGCGCCACCAGCGACTCTGTTTGACATCGAAGCAACAAGTGGGCAGTTTAGACCAGAAGACACTTACTTCCAGGATGGAAAGATGGGGAGAGTCCACAGTGATGATGACATTGAAAGATGAAACTTCTGACTACTAATGGAGTTAAAAGTTGTTCTGTAATGAAATGTCATCTCTCACACCAAATTCAGACCTAATTATTAATGTGCCTCTCATTATTGATAAAACAATTAGAATAAAGATAAAAAGGATTAACACAGTTGCTCTCTTGAGCTACAGTACCGATTCCCAAACTGAAGGATACAATTTCACGTCTGGAACATCTGTAAAGAATCACAGTAAATAGGCTTGGAAGATAACATCGAAAAGATTAAAATCATGTAATCCCTTCTCAGACCTAAAACAATTATGCTATGTGTTAATAATAAACAAAGTAGAAATGTTTTCTTGAGAAATACACTAGCATTTCAAAAAAGAAATTGTAATAGAAGTTAGAAAATAGTGTGAATTAATACAATGAATTTATATAAAAATATGCGTGTGTAACTAATAGAAATTTATACTTACCTGTTTATATTAGGATATAAAAGGGAATGAAAAGTAGCAAATAAGCATCCATTTTAAACATTAATAAAAGAAAGGCAAAACAAATTAAAAAAAACACAAAAAATATAAAGTGGGATATTATAAACAAGAGATCAATTCATTGAAAAAGAAACTTAAAATACCAAGAATTTACAAAGATAAAGTTTTTTTTTTAAAAGGTCAATTGACAAATTTCTGGTAAAATTGTTTAAAAGGGGAGAAAAACACAAATAAATAATATTAAAAATGAAAAAGAGGATAAAACTATGGTCACCAAATGCTTTTAAAAGTTTTGACAATATTGTGAACAAATTATTCATTTGAAAAGTAGATTAAATGGACAAATTTGTATAAAAAACTAAACAGACCATACTGACACAAGAAGAAATAAATAGAAAACCTGGATAATCTTGTAGTCATTAAATACACTGAATTAGCAATCAGAATCTTTCTCACAAACAAAGCTACAAGTGAAGTCAGGTAGGGCAGCTGCCCTGTAATCCTATCTCCTTGGGAGGCTGCAGTTGGAGGCCAGCCTGAGCAAAAAAAAGTTTGTGTGACCCCATTTCAGCCAATAGCTGAGTAACTGTGACATGTGCCTGTCATTCCAGCTATGTTAGAGGAGAGGCTGAGATCAGGAGGATCAAGGTTCTGTGCCAACCTGGACAAAAAAATTCTTGAGAGCAACAGAAAAATATGGGCAGGGTGGCACGTGCCTGTCCTATCAGTGACAGCAAGAAGTGTAAAACTGGGAGATCACAGTCCAGGCCAACCTCAGCAAAAAGCAAGACCCTGTTTCCAAAATGACCAGAGCAAAAAGGGCAAGAGGGTGGCTCAATAGGTAGAGCACCTGCCTAGCAAGCAAAAGGCTCTGAGTTCAAACCCAGTACTGCCAAAAAAAAAAAAAAGCTACAAAAGAAATGACTTCATCAGTGAGGCTAATTAAATATTGATGGCTGAAAATTTTCCCAAATTCTGTGTGAAACACAAAGAGAAATGGCAGTCCCCAATACAGTCTATAAGATTTAAAATGACCTTGAGACAAAAAAACAAAGACAGCACAAAAATATGCCAGTCATCCTAGTAATGTGAAATATAAGGACTCAAACAGAAGATTAGCAATGAGAATTCAGCCATTTAGAAAAATGAAATTAGAGCATGACCAAGAGGGTTTACCAAAATAATACAAAATTGGCTTAGTAATATTGGAAAATCAGTGGAGCTGCCGGACAGGACAGCTCCATATGGGAGAGCAATACATATCAGAATAGACAGAAAGTGTAACATGTATTATTAATTACGCTAAAACCAGGAGTCGAATGCTTCTTTAAGTGGATAACCATGATCAGGTATCTGTAAGAAGCATGCCAGCAAGGACTATACCAAACAGTTTAAAGCTGAAAGCAAAACAAAGATGTCTGTATTATCCTTTCCTTTTGACACAGTTTGGAGGTTTTCACCAGAGCACTAGGGCATAAAAAGTATAAATATAGGAAGAAGGAAGTATTTTCTTATTCATAGAAAGTGTGGCTGAGCAATAAAAGAAAGTAATCACAAGGTTAATTTTTTAAATTCATAGCAGCTGTAAAAACTTATTGGAAAAACTTCAGTTGCATTTCTAAATATTAACATATTTAACACCTCTACTGCATGTAGAAAATCGAACTAGAAAGGTATCATTTACTTAGGGAATAAGAAGCGGACCAATGGGAGGGGGGTGGAGATAAGTGTGGGTGTCGGAGGTAGATATAATCAAAGAGCCTTTCTAAACATAGGAAGTGTCAGAATGAAGCCCACCATGTTGCACAGTTAATACACACTAGTAAAAAAGAGAATTTGAAAATCAATAGCATTAAAAACGTAATGCCTAAGATAAATCCTCCAGTGAGAGCTGGTGTGGTATGGACAGTCAGCATTTTATAGGAGTAACTAACACGATCTAAAACAATGAAAAGATGGATCTGTTCACAGGCTTGGTGAGTCAGGCTTATGAAAATGTCAGTTTGCAAAATGACCTAGAAATCCATGGCATATTTATTATTTATTTGGTGGTTCTAGAGTTTTTGAACTCAGGGCCTTGCACTTGCTAGGCAGGAGCTCTACCACTTGATCCACTCTGCCAGCTGTTTTTGCGTTGGTTATTTTTCAAGTAGAATCTCATGTTTATGCTTGGGCTGGCCTGGACCTTGAATCACACACACCTCCTGTGTAGCTGGGATGGCAGGCACGCACCCCCCACCCCGTAGTAAGACCATGTTTCAAAAAATAGGAAAATATTCTCATGACTTTGAAATACAAAACCATTTTTTAAAACTAGACTTAAAAACTACAAACTATAAAATAAACATTCACATAATTTACTATACTAGAATCAAGAACTTGGGTTGGCAAGTGTCGAGCACTTGCCTAGTAGGCATGGGATCTATCCCCAACACCAAAATTTTAAAGCATCCAGAACTTTTTTCATTAGGAGATACCACCGAGGAGAGTGAAATGATAAAGCACGTGCTAGGAGAGGTGTCTGTAATCCACATTACTGAAAGGCACTGGTACCCAGAATGTAGAACCATTGCACATCAATAGGGAAGAGACAGAAAATGCACAAAAGGATGGAGTTGTTCACCTTGCCAGAGTGGAAACGGGCTAGATAATGTGTGTGAACAATGCTGGAACTCCAGGTAATCAAGGATATGCAAATGAAAGCAAAGTGATATTCATTTTACACTCACCATATCAGCAAGCAGAACAGAGTCCAACCATGAGCACTGATGACAAAGACAAAAGGACAGGATGCTCTAGTGATGGGGACCAATTTAGAAAACAGCTGGATGCTCATTGCACAGCAGGTACAGTGCATGTACAACCAAATCTTTAGTTTTAATCTTTTATGAACTATTCCACACTAGGACTTTCCACAAGTCCACTAAGATAAATGTACCAGAATGTTCCTGTGTGCATGCTTGTAATAAAACCAACATGTGGGAAAGACTCCAGAACCCATCAGGACTAGATTAGATAAAGCAGTGTGGTATATCCACATAAACAAATATGCACACAGTGAATCAAAGTCTCAAACTTACTGCTGAACCAAAGAAACAAGTAGCAGCTAAACATCGATACAATGTTTCACCATGGGTTCATTTATTTAAATTTGAAATATCGTTTAGAGGCTATGTGATGGCAGTAAAAATCAACGAAGAAAAGGAAGGGAATGATTATTCCAAAATCAAGATAATGATTACGTCTCACCAGGAAGAGGGGATGGGATGAAGAAGGGGACGTAGCTCAGGGGTAGAACATTTGCTGAAAGGCCCTGAGTTCCATCTCCAGCAGAAAGATGGGGGAGGGAAGAGAGGGAAGAAAGAAGGAAGGAAGAGAGGGAGGGAGGGAGGAAATTAAAAACAACAAAGAAAAGGGGACATTCAGCACTTTCAAGGACCTGGTATGTTCTCCCTCCTCTTCTAGAGATGTTTTCTTTACTTGATATAAAACACACTTCTGTGTGTATAGGAAGTGCCTTCTAATCCAAAATGATATCAAAATGATATGAAAAGAGACTAAGCCACAGTTTCGCACCCCCCCAGGAGCGCCCCTGCTGGAGCAATGAGGAATTTGAAGTGCACCGCCCTGATTGCTCTTTGCAGGATGCTCCATTTCCTCTTGTGAGGTAGTTGAGAGTTCACATAAGGTACAATGAATGGGTTTTGGTATTCCCCAGAAGGTTTGGCTTCCTCTGCCAAATGTATTCTGTTGGTTGGTTATTGTTGAGGAATGCCTGTGCAGATCCGGCCTGTTTCTCATATGGGTCCCCTGTGATTTTCAGCCCTTCAAGAGAAGGAGTTTAATATCCCACCTTTTTAGTATAGTTGGGACCCCTTGAATAAAATACGGCAGATGTAGGTCTTCTGAGACTAGGTCATAAAAGATAATGTGGTTTTGGGTCACTCATTCTGGGTGAAGCAAACCACAGGTTGTGAGGACTCTCCATCAGTGTCTAGAGAAGTCTATGGATCCTTCAGTGAGCCCCAGTCCTCTATCTCTAGCCAGGCCTTCAACTTTGACCTCACTGACTTCAACCTTGGTCAAGATCATAACTGAAACCTCATGAAAGTCTTCTGGCTACACTGATTCTGAATTCCTGACCCACAGAGGTCATGAGATGATAAGTGTTTGTTTTTTCTAGACACCCACTAAGTTTTAGGGAAATGTGTCACAAAACAATGCACAGTTACATAGCAAAAAAACACACATTGCTTTTTCTGAGCTCTGCCTGTGAACCCTGCCTCCCCTGGTCCATTGCTTAGATGCAGTGTGGCTGAGCTGTGGTCGCCTTGGTTGACCTTAGATCGGTAAGGTGCTCCCTGTCTTCCGAAATGACTCTGCTGGCCCTTGTCTCACCTCATTGACAAAGGATGTGTTGACTATTAAAGAATCTCAAAGCAATGGTTTCCCACAGGTGTTAAATACTTTAACAGGGTGTTGCAGGAGCCTAGTGTGGACTTTCAAATCCATAGATAGTTCCTTCCACTGGTATGTTGCTTGACCTTGGGCAAAGTAGCTAGCCCTTCCAAAGTACTCTTTCCTTATCCATCTAGCAAATAATAGTCATCCAATAAATATATATTACTTAGGACTTAGGTTGACTATGAGGAGAGAAAACAATGCTGTCTCAGGGTGGAGGTTTGTGTCTGTTTTATGCCAGGTACAGGGGTAGACAGTCTAGGGCTGGCAAGGCATCAGTATTGTCAGAAAGCAGGGTCTTTGTATCTTGTTGTCCCACCAAATTTGGCTATTCTGATCAAAGATAGATGCTCTGATTCCAACAGATTTTCTGAAAAAAATAAAAAGCGTTGGATTTGGGCTATGTGTCAATTAGAAAAATAGACTCAGTAGGTTTAGATCGTTTCAAGGAATTGGCTTTTGTGTTGTGACAAGTCCATGGTCAGTAGGCAGCAGGTTGGAAATAAACATTAGATGAGGCCACATGGCCAGACCGAAAAAGATAGGGCACACTCTTCCTTAAAGGGAACAGGTTAGAGATGCTACACACAGCTACACAAGTACCTCCAGAGCAACACCTCAGCTCATGTTCAGATCAGTGGTAAGAGTGCAGAACGCTGACCATCACAGGCTGCAAGTCATCCCACGACTAACCTCCCACAAGTCAGTCTAAACAGTTGAGTGCTTGAGGCGGCAAATCAGGTGCCACCTCATAGAGACTCAGGGGAGGGATGGGTGCCCCCAACCATAAGTCTGAGGCACTGGGCTGGAGGCATATTCTTTGCTTCTTATTGCTACTGAATCTCAGCTCCAAGTCTTGCTAGAGAGACAAGGTTAAGACCTCTCTGAGGACAGGGTCCTTCTCATGCTGTTGGTTATCAGGCCCTGCTAGCACTCTGTGCTCTGCCACAGAACCATGTGTCCAGTAGGTCGGGGGACCTGTGTCTGACCCCATGGGTTTTTCTCCAACCAGTGCTTCCTAACACCACACGTGTATGGTCGCACATGTGTGCTTGGATGAGTAACACCTGTGGTTTACCTGGCACTACCAGGAAAGGATAAAGAAGAGGGGAAAAGCACACAAGTTTCTTTTTTGAATGTCCCTGTGAGCTGCCACAGGACAAATGTGCTTACTCCCCAGGGACCAGATCATAGTAAGTGACCACCTTAACAGCAAAGGCGTGAAGGATGTGATCATCTTTCTGTTGTAAGGAGAAGGTGTGAGGAGGGATGGCCTGTCAGCCTCTGCCAGCAGGGCTGCCCCACACACTGAGTCCTTGTGCCAGCTAGGAAAGGCACTGCTCTGAGCAGAAAACCTCTCTGGGCAAATGCTCCACAATGTTGACATGCCTCTCCCTGCTCCCTACGGTGGCACACCCTTGCACCTGGTGTTAGGAGCCTGGGTTCCATGCCCACCTCCACCTGGCCCTGGCAGCCATGCAGCCCTCTGCAGGGCTCAGCACAGAATGACTTAGTCTCCTCTCAGGACCGGGTGACTTGTTGTAAGCATTAGGGTGGCAAGGTTCTTTCAGAAGTGGGGACTAACATGGGAGGAGGGACTGGAAGTCCTTTGTAACAAGAGGGGGCCCATGCTCCCTTCCCAGAGCTAAGGCACCACTTGAAACAGAACTCTGCATTTGTGTCTTTGAAGATGAGAAATGCTGTCTTCTGTCATGGTACCTAGATAGCAGTCCTAGAGGGATCCGAACTTGGGACCTGGGAAAGATCCTGCAGGGGGTCCATGGCTGCAGGTGTGCCCTTCATGTTTTCATACACAATGGTCTGCCATAGATTGACACCAGGGACATCCTACTGTCACCTTTGGGTTCCTTCCCACAAGGGAGCTGCCAGGGACTTTTGATTTCAGAAGCTTCCTATCACACTTCTGGAAACAGCTCACGCAGTCTGCAAGGCACTGCATGAAGCATCGCCTCTCCACGCAATTCTGCCCTGCCTTCTCCTCTACCGGTTCCTCAAGCCCGCTGTTTTCTCTGCACTGAGGCCTGTGCTCAGCAGGCCCTTCTTCCCAGGCCCCTTGCTCCAGGTCTTCACTCAGCAGCTTACTTCTTGTCCTCAGATCCCAGCTGGCCTCCCCCAGCCTCATTTCAGCCTCCCTGTGTGGACCCACAATGCCAGGCCTGTGTCCTTCATTATTTGTGTATTCATCTCTCATGATAGTTGCTGTGGTTGTTGCAACCTCAGTATAAATCAGAGTCCTGGCATCTGATAGGCACTCAGCAAACACCTACTGAGTCAACAGAAGTTTGTATCAGGACCAACATTTTTACTAGCAAAAGCCAGGGCTAGACTTCAGGCAGGGTCTCAAAGGACATCTCCATGGTGTGACCTTTCCTCTCTCGGCTCTATTTCCTCTCTGTGAGCTGCAATCTCAGGCAGACTCACTTCGTGTAAGATCAAGGTAGTTGAGGAAACTAACCTGACTCAGGGGTTCTCAACCTCACATTACTGATGATTTGGGCTGACTAATTCTTTATTGGGGAGTTGGGCAAAGGCTTATGAACTTGAAGGATGTTTAGCTATATCTTAGTTTCTACCCAATCCATGCCAATAGACAGTGCTAAAAATGGTAACCAAAAATGTCCCCCAATATCCTATAGTGGGCAAAATCACCACTGATAAGAATCATCGTCTCACATCATGGTGTCTTAGCCACTCCAACAGATGACATTCCTTTTTCCAACAGTCCCAAAAAAGAATCCTGTAGTAAAATTGCACTACCTTGCTCTTGGCTCCAAGCCCATCCCTGAGCCCATCACTGTGGCCAAAGAAAGCCAACACACCACTTGGTGAGGCATGAGTTTGCTAGAGCGGGGGTTCAGGTCAAAGACTCACTAATCACATGATTAACGGTTAGGGAAGACTTGTTGCAAGAGGGGGAATGAGGGAATTGCGACCCAAGGAAGACTGCCCGTGCAGTCTCTTCTGAAGGGTTGCATTGCTGCACTTGTGAGGTAGTTAGCACTGGGCCTGCTTCATGCTAAATATCACAGGAGTCTGTGATAGTTATAATAATCTGCAAAGCAGATTATTTTAGGGTTTTTTTTTTTTTGGTGGTACTGGGGTTTGAACTCAGGGCCTTGTACTTGCCAAGCAGATATTCTGCCACTTGTGCCATGCCCCAGCCCTATTTCTGCATTGTAATCCATAGAACAGGCATTTTTGTGGATTTTCTGATGAGATGGCCCATGGTTTTCATGCAATGTTTACCACCATCCTCAATATCAAAAACTGCTTTGACCTTGGTTTCCTCGTTTCAAGCCTTTAAATGGTAACTCAAGTAGAGGCCTTGGAAAAGACAATTGAGCTGTATTACACATTACCCTAAGTAAATACCCAAATCTGTTGATTTGGGCCTATGATTCCTTTAAGTTATACTGCCTATACACTTGTAGATAAATGAACTAATGATTTATTTATTTGTTTTTTTGGCAGGACTGGGGTTTGAATTCAGGGCCTCGTGCTTACTAGGCAGGCACTGTAACACTTGAGCTGCTCCATCAGTGGTTTGTGTGATTGGTACATGTAAACCAAAATGTTCTATGTGAGTACAATGAAGGTTCTCAAATTTGTCTAATGAAGCCAAGAATTTAAGTCTCGATGATACTCACCTTAACGTTTATGACTGTCTCCTTCCCTCCTAAAGGGAACGCAGGCTAGGGACGTAATGAGCATTTGCAGTATTGCTTCTATTTCAAAATGCTAAAGAGTCAGTGGCCGTGTGAGTAGCAGGAGCCAGGTGAACAAAACTTTCCTTCTAGAGACAGCCAATGGCACCTTAGGTGAGACGAAGCATGGTGGAGTCGGAGGAGGGCATCACGCTATCAGTTTGCATTATGACTTCAGGACCCGTGCACACCCCTCTCTCTGGTGCAAGGTATTTGGGGCACCCTCTATGAGTGGCCCCCCGCCATGGACAGAGGTGGCTCTGCAGGGTGTGAGGTTGGTGGTGAGAGTGGCTGGGGCAAAGGCAACCCCTGCCCTTCACAGTGGCACAGGCAGGTCCTCTGCTGTCATATTGCTAAGTCTGCCACAGTCCCTGACACTAGGCCATGTGGCTGACTTTTTTTTGCCCAGCTTCCTGGGATACTCTCTTTTCTTCTTTCTCCTTTCTTTTCTTAAATACTCACTTCCCTTCCTGGTCCCTCCCCACTGCTGAACCTCTGGAGTTCCTCTTATACCCAGTAACTCCCCAAAACCCAGATCCCCTTTTCTTAATATTCCATGAGCATTCTAGACACCATGGGAGGGATAGGAGTGGGTGGGGATGGAGGGGGAAATTCCAGTGAGGTTGAAAGCAGCCGGGGCATTCAGGAGAGGTGAGTTACCAGCAGGAGTGTGGGGGGAAGGAAGGGAGAGCTGCTTTCCTGATTTAAGGAACTTCTCCCATGGTTTGGCAGAGAAAGTTCTGGGTGGGAGGAGAAACTGGCCACGGGGTGACCTGAGCACCTTGTAGGTCCGCAGGCTAGAGAGAAGTAGAGCCAACTGAGGCAAAGCAAGATTTGCTGATGGGTGCTCTGGCCAGGATGCTGGGAGAATTTGAGGGTAAAGAAGGTTGGCACACAGAGAGACATAGATGAATTTCATGTCTTTCACAATAAGATAAAACATCTGATGATAAAAGGAGTCACCTGGAGTTGGGAGCTGGGTAAGGCAGGGACACAATTCCAACTGGGGAAGGCAAAGCTAAATGTGGGTCAGCAATGGAGACAGGTGACTAAGGAACTGAGTCAGGACAGGGGATGGCTGCTTGCCATAGATGGGGCTTAAGTCAGGGTTCTTGAGAACGAGTCTCAAAGAATGACTTCAGAGACATGTTTCCAAGCAGAAGACAGTGACTGAGGATGTGTGGCAGGAGGAGAAAATCACTGGACACAATTGGGTCAGTGCTGAAGATGAGCCTAGCAGGTTGTCCAGTGTCTGAATATGCCATGTTCCCTTCCCTTCCTTGCTTGCTTATGTGTTCCCTCTCCCTTCACGGTGCTGCCACACCACTGCCGGCTCAGTGCTTCTTATCCTTCGAGGACCATTGTGATTCTCCATGCTACACAGTCCACATGTCAGCGCTCCATCCTTTCCACACCTACTGGTTACTCCGTCCTTTCCACACCTACTGGTTAGCCCTACAGTCACCTAGTCAGACCTGTCCGTGCATATTGAGGTTGGAAAAGCAAACAGAGGCCTTCCAAGTCACACCACAGTTACCATCCTTCACAGACTCCAGTCTCTACTTTGATATCTACTGGACATCTCAAACTTAGTGTGACCTCCACCCCCCAAAACTCAAACTCCTGCCACAATGCTATTATAATCAGGTTGTCCCTGCTTTTCAGGAAGTGTGCAAAGCCAGCCCACTTCCTCCACCCCCACCAACACCGCTGATGTCCGTAGAGCCCCTGGTCTCTCAGGTCAGTTTTCCTGCACCAGCAAACATCCTCTGAAGCCCAGAGGGTGACGACACATCTCCTGCCTCACGGGCACAGTTGGGTTCAAGTGCTTGTGCTTCTGTGTGTAAGTTTCCTAATTCTGGGACCTGGGCTGAAGAATAGCTCCTTGTTTAATGTTCATTCTTGTGGAAGAGGGGGAAAAAGCAAGTGCCAACCAGTCAATGGCCAGTAAAAGTTCTGTTCCATGTAGCCTCTGTGTGTGTCTCTTGAGCCAAAGCAAGTGACCCAGTCAGCAGGACAGGGGTGTATCTCTTGTCCTTGGGGGGAAGAAGGCAAGGCCCTGCAAGGGCAGAGGAAGCAAAATCCAGAGACAATATATATCTATTCCAGCTTATCTGTTTCTACTTTCTCCTCCCCTTTCCAGCTCCATTCTCAGAACAGCAGCTAGGAAAATTCTTCTAAGGCCTTCATCCCATCAAACCACTCTTCTATTTAAATTGTTGCCTGGTGCCCGGGCCACTCTGAGTAAGAGAAAAGGCTGATATCCTCATCTTGGCCAGCAATGCCCAGCAGAGCTTGCCTCTTGGCTTCAGATGGCTGCTGAGGCTCCATTGCCTGCCATCCCTGCCTCACTCCTCCATTCCTGACACACTGACCCTGCTGATGCTCAAGTCTTTCCTGCCTCTGGGCCTTTGCATATGTTATTCTTTCTGCCTGGGTATTTCAAGGCTCACTCCCTCACTTCCCTTGGGTGCTCTGCTCAAACATCTGCACATTCTGGTCCACCCTGCAGTAAACCGCAGCTCAGCCTGGACCTGCTGCACCCCCTGCTTCATTGTGCTCTCTGTGACAGGAATCCCAGCACCACCTCCTTTGTGGGTTCACAGGCTGTCTGCCCCACCGGAAGGAACGTCATCTCAGGCAGGGACTCAGGCATGCTTATAGCTTGATCCTCAGAGCTTCTCCAGCTTGTTTGAGTTTCCTGCTCACTCATCTCCAGCGTCTCCCCACCCCCCCACCAAGTCACCGCCCAATCCATCACCCAGGGCTGCTGGCAGAGGCAGAAGGAAACTACAGCCACACTAGGGACCTGCAGTAAAAAAGGTGGGACAGAGGACAGTTTGAAGTGGTGCGGCCTTGGTCAGCACAGGTCTCCAGGCCAGAGGCCTCTGCTTGGCCCTGGCACAGGGAGAACAGAACAGGCCAGGGGCTCTGGGTGGGCCCTGTGTCCCCACTGCCACCACTACTGAGGTTTGAATATGGTGGCTCAGCTCTGAAACTCATGCTGGCTTCATTCCCCATTAGGAGTTACTAAGAATGTCAGGACTGTGTCCTCATAAATTGATTAATCTTTTCACGTAATTAGTAGATTTGTGGCTCAGTGGGTTGGTGGCTATCTGGAGACTGGGTCTTATTTTTTAATTGTTGTGTTGGGAGTACATTGCAGCATTTACAAAAGTTCCTACAATATATCAAATATATCACAGTTGAATTGTCTCCCCCTCCATCATTTTCCTTTATCCTTCCTTCCCCTTCCCTGGAATAGTTTCAGCAGGTCTCAGTTTTCCATTTTCATACATGTATATACAATGCTTGCACCATATCACGCTCCTATACCCTTTCCCAACCTCCTCCCACTGATACCAAACCCCGCAGACTGGACCTGTTCTGGCCTCCTGTTCTCTGATTTTGTAAAAAAAAAAATGACATTTTTGTTTAAGATAGCTACACAGGGAGCTTCATTGCGACATTTCTATGTATATATGCATTGTAACCCAAGTTGGTTCATATCCTCTATTTTTCTTCTTTCTACCTTAGTGAGAGGTCTGTTTAAAAGACAGCTTGGTTAGGTCACCTGCGCTGTGACCCCCAGGCCACATTGGGATTCTGCCAACACGAAGGCCATCATCAGTTGTAGGCATTCAGCCTTGGACCAAGACCAGGAACCAAAATAAAACTCTCCTTCATAAAGTAAGTGCTCCTGTGTCATTAGCGGTGAAACTCCACCTCAGAATAAGCAAAGGAAAATGGCCCTGGGAGGGGAGAATGAACGCATGCTCATCAACCCAGTCCTACATAACTCAGGGCCATGCTGCAGCCAGTGGAGGCTCTAAAGGAGCCTTGCTCTTGCTTGAGTCTTTCCTGGCTCTTATGTTAACTTTTGTACTAGTAACATGTTCCCATCATTCAAAATTAGAAAAAAAAAAGTAGCATGAAGTAGTGAAAATCTTTATTCTCACCCTTCATCCATTTTCCCAGACCCCACAGCACAACTGTTACTCCATTCTTGGGGTATCTTTGAGTGATGGACTGTTATTCCATTCTTGGGGTGTCTTTGAGTGAGGGACCACTGCCTGCTGCAAGAGGCTTTAGTAAGAAAAATGACTCCCTGGGTCTCCACGACATGTGTGGGAAGCACATACAGCTGGTCTGGATCTTCGCTTTGCAGATGGGGACACTCAGGCTCAGAGAGTTAAGTAGCCTGCCCCAGCTTACACAGCTACGAAGTGTGAGACATGTACCCAAGCCTGAGAGCTCCTGCCAGCTGGGAGCTGATTTCCTTCCCTGCTGCTGTCAGGACTTGCAGACATCTGGCACTTCGATTTGTCGTTTGTCTGCTTCCTTCATCTTTTCTACATCCTTTCCCTCACTGGCTCCTGTCACTGACCTCACTGCAGCTCCCAGGGTGAACCACATCTCCAGGGAAGTGCAGAGATTTTGGCTTCTTTCCCTCTCTCTGGAAAGGGGCAGGGTGGACTTGCAGGCTGCACTGTCAGCCCCTTGTGGTTCCAGCCCCACCAGGAAGGTCTTCACAAGCTCCAGATAGGGGAGCAGGAGGGTGTGTGACTGACCCAGGACCTTCTGTCCCCTGGTCTCCTGATAAGCCCAGAAGCAGGAGCTGCAAATGTAAACCACCCCCTCCTGCCCACCGGAAGCATCCAGGCACTTCTCTATTGTTCCCTCTCCAGGGACCGCCCAACGCTGCCTTATCAGAGGCCAGCAGGACAGGGGACTTTTTCTTTTAAAACTAATGACAGGACCTTGTGAAGGCAGCTCTGGCCATCTGATCATCAGTTTTTCATGTTTCTTCACACTCTGGAATCCAGCAAGATGAGTGTGGGTGGGCCTGGCTTGGAGACAGGACTCTGTGGAACGCACAGCCACACACTTGTCTTGCTGAATGTCCCCATGTGTGTGCACGTGTGTCTGTGTGTGCTCATGTGTGCATATTTTCTGTGCATCAGTGTGTCTGCACTTCCATGTGTGCTGCATGTTCAGAGCTCCAGTCCCTAGAAACCTTGGGAGGAGTTTGTTGCTTTTCCCTATCCTGGATGGAGTACGGGTCCTAAAGAAGAACCAATGTTGGTGTCCCTAGAAACCAGTGCTGGTGTCCCCCAAAGACACCCCTATGGTCACCAAGCAAGAGAGCCAGAGAGAGCAGGTCTCCTGGTGGTGGATTCGCAAGCCTGGGACGAACCCCATGGCTCCACTAGGTGGCGCTGGAGCTTCACGCAGCCGGGAAAGCTGCCCGTTCCCCATTCATCTGCCTTCTGGGTCATTGGATTGTCGCTCTAGAATAATGGAGAGGCCAGTTGTAACAACATCTCATGGACTCCCTAAGGACCACAGCGGTGTTTTATGGGGGTCTTAATGGAAGTCGGGCTACAGCCTGCGGTGGGGGTGCTGTAGGCCCAGTTCACGTGATTAAATACACATAGAATTTTGAACTTCTCCAGAGTTCTTAAGCGCACTTTGTAACACATCCCCGCTTCCCACAAGCTGGAAGTTAAAGATGGGGCGTCTCAGGTAACCGGCCTCTCGTTTGTCAGAGCAGGACTCAGACTGGTAGTAGGGTTTTAAGTGGGTGGCCAGTTACAGAAACTGTAGCTGAGATGTGGGAGAGGATGGGGAGAAAGGATTTCGGGGGTCTCCTGCTGCTGACCAGAGCCCTTTCCCCCTCCAGGTCTACAGTCTAAGGACTACAGGACTGGCACCCGCCTGTCTCCTCTTTCTGGGTGCTAGATGCCCTGGAGCGCCGTGTCTCTCAGGGACCAAGTGTCCTGGAAGAAGTGGCCTAGCCCCAGGTTCCAGGTCCTGTCCTACCTGCCTCACCCCTGCCCCAGCGCCCCTGAGAGTTGCAGCACAGAGGGTTCCAGCCCCCAGGTTCCAACTCCAGGACCTCGGTCCCAAGATGTTGTCACTCAGACTGTCTGAAGACCCCTCAGGCTCTCCTCTCCCATCACACCCATTAAAGACCCCAATATCCGCAACGCTCTGCTGGAGGACAGCATGCCCCATTCAGCCCTCCCTTGACTACCTTATAAGCAAAGCCCACTTCCTTCCCCCCTCCCTTCCTCCCTCCTTCCTCCCCCTCCCTTGCAGTTCTCAGCTTGCAGACTCCCAGGCCTTTGCACACCTCTACCTGCCTGCAAGGTCCCTGTGAGGAGGCAGCACACAGCTGAATGCTCCCTTGCCTCCAAGTTTCCTGTCTCCCACTTGACTTTAAACAAGGATAAAACAAATGCTTATAAAATGTGTTCATGTCCAAATTCCTTCCTTCTATGTGGAGATCCTGCCTCCAGCCTTCCCTCCCCCCCTTTCAGAGAAGGAGACTCTTTTTTTTTTAACAGAGGGGCAGGACCTTGATGAGGCAGCTTTGGTTCTCAGGGCCATCAGTTTTAATTCCCCCCTACACACACCTTCTGAACTCGATCTTAGCTGAAAGATGGAGCGACCACTCCCCTGCTGTGGCATATAGAAGGAACCAGGGAGCTGTGCAGACTTCTCCCACCGACCCAGCAAAGCCAGGAAAGAGATCTTGGGGTTGACTGTGAGGGTGTGTACTTCTCCTTTGGATGTCCCTGTGTGTGTCCATGTGTGTCTATGCACGTGTGTGGTGTGTGTGTACCCCTGTGGGTGTATCCCAGGTGTGCGTGCACCTGTGTGTCTGACTCAGGGCTGCTATCTCAGTACTGATTCCGTTGGGATGTCCTCAGGAGAAGTTCATTCCCATTTAACTAGAGACTGGCTCCAAAGAAGAGCCACTGGAAGAAGGTCTGGCTGGCAGATTTTCTGCTGCCTCAAGGGTAGGGACATCACTGCCAGTGAGAGACTCCTTCGGACTGCACCAGCCTGGCGGTTCAGGGTCCAGGAGCTCCCCGTGCACTTAGGCTGCTCTTCTACTGAATCACAGGGTAGAGGGGTCAGATGCCAACGGGGAACAGAGCTGACCTGTGTTCTGTATTCCCCACCTCTCCATCAGACAACCTCAAGTTTAAGGAACGGTGCAGTGCATGAACTCGGTAGGTGTGGTAGCAGGATAGTCATGCCTTTCTATAAAGCATCATTAAATTCAAGGGCGCAATACCTCCGCCCGCACCCATAGCCTGTTTCCACGTGTTTGTCTCTGAGACTCCTTTATCATCCCATCTCCTTTTCAGTTGGAGTTAATCAAAACAGCTCAGATTTAATAGGAGAAATGTTCACACGTGAATCCTTACTGGAGTGAGCAGAGGAGGCGAGACAATTCAGATTGTCAGGTGCCCTGAAAGGTCTTGTCATTTTAACATACCACGTAGGCAACCTGTCATTCATTCACTCAAAAACCATTTATTAAGAGAGGAAAAAGGAGACCAGTGCTGGGCCTGAGCAGGCGGGTCTGGGTGGGTGGGGCTGGCTCCGCCCGGCCACGCCCCGACCACGCTCCGCCCACGCCCCCTCCGGGTGGAATCTCAGGCTTTGTGTGTTAACAGTGTGCGTCCTTGAGCGGTCAGGGCGAACCGCAGACCCTTCTGTGGGTATGGACGTCCGCAATGCCACAATCAGCGTTCCTCGGGGTTTCTGCAGCCGGCCACACGTGACGGGGGAGGAAACTGAGGCCCAGAGAGGTTCAGTCGCTTGCCCAGGGTCACAGGACCGGAAGGTTGACCGCACTTCAGAAGTCCAGGACCTCGGCTGCTGTGCTACACTGCCACAGCTGGGGTGCAGTTGGAAGGTGATTGGTGTTAGGATGGGAAACCTAACCCACTTCAAAAACTCACCCTTTGGATGTTGGGCTGAGCCGTGCATGCAGAAACTCGGAGTGGCCCCTGGAGAGACGGGCCAAGGACCCCATGCACCTGGAGGGAGGGAATGGTTTAAACAGAAGAGAGAAAAATATGCAAGACGCATACAAAATAATTGTGAAGAGGCCTGGGGTGTGGATCAGTGGTAGATCGCTTGCTCAGCATGCGTCATGGGGTTCCAACCCCAGCACTGAAAAAAAAATAAAAAAATAAAAAATTTGGAATGTTGGAACCTGAGGGTTTTAATATGGTCAAGAAAGGACCTGCTACAGCTCCCTGGGACTCTGCGGATGCCTTCCGGCCGGTGGAGTCAATACCGATCTCCTCCAACAGGTGGCGCCAGTGTTTCCTAAACCCTAATGGCTGTGATGGTTCCACAGCTGCGTGCAGTCCTCAGGCCCTATTCTGTATGCAGCATTGTTTCAAAACATGGAAAACTTTACCACAGCTCCCCGCAGCGGGGAAAACACCCCTCTGCTGGTGTAGCTAGACCACTGCACGGCCAGATCCCACGAATTACTGGATCCAAGGATCCAGAGGCAGGAAGTGAGAACTGGGCCCTGCTGAGCTCCTGCCCCAAATCCCCTCAATAGGACTGCTCAATAGTTCATTGTGTCTCAGTCCACAGTGCACAAGACGGCCAGGCTGGAGAGGAGAGGGTTTGGCATGTTGCCAGTCCAGTTCCTGCAGCTGGAGCTGCGGTGGGCTCCCTGATGTCTGATCCCTGTGCCAATGAGCTACCTTTCCTCAGTCAGAGCTACGTGGGTCCTTGTACCCGCAGTCAGCACGCCTTGAGTGTCACCAAAGGAAAGGGAAAGCTCAGGTGCTTTCTTTGTATTTGCTTTTCTCCTCAAGGTGGAAGCAAGTCAATCGGATTAATTGAGGGTTTGAATTAGTTGCATCAGGCTAACTCTAGGGTTTATTGTGCCTCCTCTTCCTCCTCCTCGGAACTGCTGCATGACCAATCCCTGTAATCCTGTGATCCACGGGGCTTAATATCCTTTACAGGAACAGTGAACAGGGCCTTTCTTTTTGAGAAGTGGAAGGCAAACAGAAGAGGCGTTTTATTTCAAAGTCCTTTAACACCCACCCTCTTGTCCTGCTTTACAGACCAGCCACAGCTTAGATGTGGTTTAAAAAAGAAAAGGAGAAAAGGTGTGTCACAGCTGTGCTGAAGGTAAACTCAGTTTCCTATTTCTCAATCTCTCTCTCTGTCTCTCCCTCCCTCCTAACTCCCTCCCCTTCCCTCCTCCCTCTGTCTCCCAGTCTGCCATCCCTCCTTCTTAATCTGTTTTTCTCCCTCCCTTCCTTCCTTCCTTCTCTTTTCTTCCTCTTCTCTTCCCTCCTTTCTCTTTTTCTTCCCTTCTTTCTTCACCTTGGCTGTAGAGTGGGGAAAGACTGGTTGTAGCTCCTGACTCTATGAAGACCAGTGCTCCTCAGATTTTAATGTACACACAAGGAAATTGCTTCAGGCTGTCATTAAAATGTAGACTGCAGGGCACAGGTCTGGGCTGAGATGCACAAGCTTGGTGTGCTGCTGCCTGTGCAGTGTAGGCATTATGGCCTGAGGAGACATCAGCATGCTGTGTGCTGGGAGAGCCTGCCTGCTGCTCTGACAGGGGCCCACAGGGGCTGCTGACTGACTGTGACGAGGCCTGAGATCTTGAGAGCAGCTGGGGCTGTAGGACAGCTGAACTCTGGACAACCTCAGGATGCTCTGAAACCTGCAGCTTTGAATTCTGGATGTTGGGGATACTTTGACATCCAGAAGCTCTCATCAACCAAGGCGAGGTGGACTAAAGCAAGTGAAAAGAAAGAGATGCAGATTTGGAGGCCACCTGTATATCCCTCACTAGATATTGGGTGAGTTAGTGGGTTTCCCATTACTGTAGAAAAAAATCACTGGCCCACTGAACTGAACAGAGCATTATCAAAGGAAGAACTCCAAATGGCTAAAAAACACATGAAAAATGCTCAACATCCCTGGCCATAAGAGAAATGGAAATCAAACCCACATTAAGATTCTACCTCACTCCTGTTAGAATGGCTACCATCAAGAACACAACAAATATTGGTGAGGATGTGGGGGAAAAGGGAACCCTCATCCACTGATGGTGGGAATATAAGCTAGTACGACCACTATGGAAAACAATATGGAGGCTCCTCAAAAAAAGTAAAAATAGAATTCCTGTGTGATCCAACAATACCACTCTTAGGGATATACCCGAAGGAATGTGAGTCAGGTTACAAAAAAGACACTTTTACACTGATGTTTATTGCAGCAGTGTTCACAATAGCCAAGCTATGGAAATGATTCAGATGCCCCACAACTGATGAATGGGTTAAGAAAATGTACATATGTATGAGTGTGTATATATGTATGTATGTACATACAATGGAGAAATTTATATATATAGATATATAGATACGTATATGTAAAGTGGAGTTTTATTCAGCCGTAAGGAAGAATGACACCATGTGGTTTGAAGGTAAATGGGTGTAACTGGAGCACATCATGCTAACTGAAGTAAGCTAGGCTCAGAAAGACAAAGGTCGCCTGTTTTCTCTCATATGTGGGAGACAGACACAATAAAAATGTAAGGAATATTATGAAAAACAGATCACACTAAGGAGAGAAGGGGGCTAAAAGAAGGAAGTTAAAAGGTGAACACGGTTGATGTACTTTCTATATAAGAATGAATATAGAATTTTTAACCTGTTGAAATCACTGTAAGAAGGGGATTAAGGGAGAAAGAAAAATAGAGGGCATGAACCAGTTTGAGTTATAATGCATATATTATACATGGAAATGTTACAGGAAACTCCTTTTAGACCTATCCTAAACAAAAATGCCTTTTCCCCCCAAAAAAGCAGAGGACAGGAAGGTAAAACAGGTCCTATCTGGTGGTCAGTACCAGTGGGAAGGATCAGATATAAGGAAGGCTGTAGGAGGTGAATATGGTGGAATTATTCTGTACTCATGTATGAAAATGGAAAAATGAGGCCTGTTGAAACTATTCCAGGAATGGGGGAGGGGCATAAAGGAGAATGGTGGAGGGGTGACAATTCAACTATGATATATTGTAAGAGAAGACATTTATTTAGCTCACTCTTTTGGAAGCTAAAAGTCCAGGAAGCACAGCCCTAGCTCTGGTGAGGCCCTCTTGGCCGTGTCACCACATGGTAGATGGCAACATGGCAGGAGCACTTTCAAGAGAGAGAAAGACAGTCCAAACTGAGACAGGAGGCAGAAGTGGAATGGGAAAGGGCTGAGTTTGCTCTTTTGTGGCACAGCTCTCAGGAAGACTAATGGGGTTCTGTGAGAAACCCATTCATCCCTTCCAAGGGCAGCCCTCTGTGACCTAATTACTTCCCACCAGGCCCCAAGTCTCAAAGATTCCTCCACCTCCCATCACTGACACAGTAAGCACCAAGTTCCAGCATGAACCGTGGGGGACAAACCATTACCTGGGAGGGGGCTGGCATGTGCCATTTCAGGATGGATGCCAGCCAGCCCCTCTGAGCTTCAGGTTCTTCTAATCTGAGAGTCAGATTTCCAGGTGTGAAATTAGGTTTTGCCAAAGGCTGTACAGTCACAGAGGCAACATTGTGCTTAATTCCCATGGGGTGGGGCCTGGGATGAATGGGTGATCCTGACCCACATTGGAGTTTGAGGAACCCCCCTCCCCCAAGGTCATGGCCAACTCTGAAGGCTTCTCTTTTCCAGTAGGTTAACTTTTATTTCCTCTCAGATCCCAGTTGGCTCATGAAAGGTGCTAACGTACAAGGCCTTTCATTTCCCCATCCAGAGGAGCTGGTGTACTAGCAATTATGTCACTTGGTCCTGGTCCCACAGCTACCAAGTATAGGGCCTGGACTAAACCCAGGTCAATGGGCTTCACCACCTCACAACCACCCTTCTCGCAATCACCTTCTTCTTCTCTGACCCTCAAACATGTCCCTTAGTACTCACCATTTCTCTTTGCCTGTGGCTCAGCAGCACCCCGTCTCATCCTGCATCCCTTGTCCCATCTCTCATGGTCTCCCTAATGCCCTCTTCACGCTGACTGCACACTACCCTTTCTCTCCAGAGATTTTTTTTTCTCCCTCACTCACACATTTTCTTTGCTTCTCAACTACTACCAAAAATAAAAAAATCCCAACTCTTTTCTCCTAAAGAATCTCTAAGATTTGCCAGCAACTCGTTTGATACCTCAGTCACCCCCAATTCCAACTGCACCTCCCAAGCAACAGCCAAGTTAGTGGGTTTCTATTTCTATCTACCTCATCTGTCTAGGTCCCCTCAGTCTTCTAGTTCACCCTGCCAGAGTCTGTCCCATCCTCGAACTTTCCCTCTGGAGTGTGAAGTAACTATTTGACTTCCATGGCGTTATGATGTCACTGATGGTGGGAAAGCTGACTGCACTCAGAGGTGGGGTTGGTCTTAGCTTTCATCTAGAGCCCAGTGCAATGCCAAGTGCTTTACAGGTGCCTGATACACACTGGCTGAGACAATGAATGTATTATTGAATGAATGACTGTACACATGGTCCACCCAGATCATCAAGCCTCACACTCTCCAGGAATTTAAGCTCTTCCTCTGACTGGCAACGGTAATTTCATAGAATTTTTGAGTCCCAGACCCAAAATATAAAAACAAATGTAATATTCCCTTGGCTTAGCTTTTCCTGAATAGATAGACGATAACACACACATGCCACCATGAAGGATAACCATAGAGTTACCCCAGAGAGAAAAATAGATTTTGATGGTCAGTCAGCTAAGATGATCTGCATCTTAGACTTGCTATTACTGCTCATTGGATTTATCCAGATGGTTTATATGTAGATTGTTCATGCCTTTATTCTATGAGCTATAACTTTCTAAAACCATCTTCAAGGTCAAATCAAACAGTTTAGACATTGGCTGGCATGTAATAGACTGACCTTATTAAAAGAGCATGAAGATAAATCCATTGAGGTTTATCTGGATGGATGCCAGAGACCTGAGATGCGTTCTTCGCTAGTGTGTGTAGGCAACAAATCAGATGAAGTGGATTCTCTTGTTTCATTTTGAAGTCTAGCCAGGTTCCAGAAATCAGAACTTCCCACCTTCCACTTAAGTAACTGAAGGCTCCCACATTAGAAATACACTGATAACTGTCACAGAATGATGGTTTCTTGGCACCAGTTTCTGAGATCCACCCTGCCTTCACTCCCCAGGTAGCAAACACTGTTCCACTTTACTTCCTGGAACTATGGCCAGAGACACATGGGACATTCAAGAGAGTCAGTATTTCCATAACTGTCCACGAACAATTTTCTTCCTTGAACCACATCTCTCCAGCCCTCCCCTCAAAAAACAACCCAAACTGAGAATATGTTTTCTTTAAAAACCTCAGTCAAATATCTTGGCTGGTTTGCCATTTTCTTTTAGCAGATTCCAGGAAACAGGGATGCAGGGGTGCCTTCTGCAGCCCCAACTTGTGGGTTTCCAGACATAACCCTCCCAGCCTGACAAAGGGTAGCTAGCGGTCAGGTGCATGGCTTGGTGTTTTGTCTTTTCTTTCCCAAGTACACAGAAGCACAGTTGAGCTTTGCTTTTTATTCTCTGTCAGAAAATGGCTTTTGTTTTTGTTTTACAACTCCGTCACATTGAGTTTTTCCTCCCTCTTATATGCAGAGGGTGACAATGGCTGGGAACCTTAGATGCTTGTTTCTGTGTGCAATGAAACCTTGAGGTATTACAGAAAAGATGCTGTACTCATTCAGGGGCTTATGAGGGCTGCAACTACAGAGAGGGGGAGACCAGCCTGTGGGGGTCTTCCTTCCCCACAAAGCCCTGCCTCTTGCAAAGACATGTGTTGCAGTCTATGGTGTCATAATGAAGCTAGCATATCCAGGAAATCCTCTTTCCTTCAAACCATCAGACTATGAAATCAAGATCCAAGGGACACACCTGTCCCATTTCCTCTCCTACCCTTCAGATGAGAGATCACCAGTGTTCTGGGCAATAACAACACATGTGACTCAGTGTCCTGTTTTGTAATTGGTCTCGTGGGTCTGCAACATGTAGACCCACTGCTTTCTCAAACAGGCTGAGTTTGTGAGACCTCACCAAAGAAAACTCAACAGAGACAATGAATGCACCAGAGGAATCATGATCAAGCAGAGAGAGCCAGAGTCTTGCTGTAGGACAAAACCGTGCTTGTTATAATAATCTGATGCTACTCAATGTACTGTGAAGGCACCTCAACTCTGTAGGTCCTAGCAGACTTATCTCACAGGTTCCCTGCCGCCTTCCCACTGACGCTTCCTTCCCAAGAAAACACTTCTCAGGAATAGCAGGAAGTGCTGCCATTTTCCCCTAAAAGCCAACGATGAGAAAATAGCATGACCCAAAAGGGATTGTCTGCCTTTGTTTGTGTCAAAAAAATTACCTTTCCATTTTTCAGACTCTTTCAAATACATTTATTTCCTTATCCTGTAAATAAATCTTTTTTGTCATTTAGCAAACATCACAGATAGGGCTGCTTTTACTTGCAAGGAAGCTTGTGGTAGACATTGTAGTGTCCGAACAGGGCAGAACATTTTTGAGATGATGAGTGGTCCTGTAGGGGCTGAGCTCAGAGCTGTCCTGAAAGTCTTGCAAGAGAAGCCCCAACATCCAAAGAGCAAGGATGGGTGGTAACTGGTAGTCAGACATGAAGACCAGCCCAAGGACAGTCACTTTTTCAGGTCACCATGAGAGATAATAATTGCTATCATAGCTTGGCAATTCCATGCCAGGCTCCGGGCTATATTCATGCGTATTTTCTCCTTATATCTTCTGAGACAGAAAAACTGGGCCCTAGAAAGATTAATGAGTCATGTAAGGACAAAATTTCACAACTCATAAATGGCAGGGCTTGGAGTCTGTGCAAATATCTCTGCTCTTAACCATTCCTCATATGTGACTGTCCTCTTGCTGTGTCACACGTCACATAAGATGATCTGGCTGAGGAGGGTTGATGACTCCCTTGCCTCCACAATGAGTACTCAATGGAGACAGCAGCTCTTTCCCTGCCTTTTTGTTATGCTGAGATGTCGGATCACCTTTCCCTGTGTGTGCATCTACAGGACACACGTAGACTGGGAGAGTTCACCCATTTTTATCCAATCTTCCTTAGACTGTATGTCCTTGCCGTTTATCTGCCAGTTAGTATGTTTCCATTTTCCTGACCACACTGCAATACCATCGCACACACACCAGGAGTCTGAATATATCCTAACAATTTTATATCCTTCCTTTTGAGATTGTTCAATTGCTAATCTGGCTGCATGGACCTCTGCATGTTGTGCTGATCTACCCGTGCCTTGGTCCGTGAGGATTTGCACATCCGAGGGTCTTCCAGGCTGCAGATTTCCAATGCAACTTGCCACCCTGCAACACGGATGCTCCATCAGTGAACCAGCTGTTTGTTTGTGAGTTGTCCATCTCTCTGTCCCCCAATGGCCAATATTCTTGGCCTGTGTAATTTTGGGCATGGTTATGGGGCATGGCACCGTCGGGGCTGAGGCGATCTCCTCCACCCAGAGCGGAGTCTTCCTCTTTGCCATGATCTTATGATTATTGGGGAACTCAGAGAGGAACCACTTCCATTGCAACACCTTGGGTTCAGACAGGGTTCCCGCTAGGGCTTCCCTTTACATGTTGATCCAGTCCAATATTGACACTGGGCTACGGATTACTAGGCATTGATCCCTCAGGACCAGGCACAGTGTTTTCACTGCCTCCATGAGCGTCCAAGTGAGTATCTCAAAAATTGCATATTTAGATTCCACATATGGGAATCTTTTACAATAAAATGATACGGGTACTGTGTGTGTACCTTGTTTACACATTATGCCCCAGTTTCCATATCCTGTTTGATAGGAAATATCCAGAATCACGGTATCAGTGCGTGCAATGGTATATAACTGACTATGAGTTGCTATCAACTCCTTTACCACCTTAAAGGCATGTTCTTGTTGTGGGCCCCATTCAAAATCAGAGCCCTTCTTAATAACCTGATACAAGGGTTGTAATAGGACCTGTAAATATGGGATATGATTTCTCCAATATCCAAACAATCCAATAGTTTGTTGCGCTTCCATTTTATTAGTTGATGCTTTTAAATTGGCAATTTTATCTAGGACTGGGTCCGAGACCTTTGGTCCTGTCACCGTCCATATCACTCCTAAGAACTTAACAGAGTCTTGTGGGTTTTGCATTTTATTTGGATTTATTGTCCACCCATCTTTCCTTAATATCTCCACTGTCTCCTCTGGTAATTTTGATACCTTTTCTTTGCTCTTTCCAGCTATAATTATATCATCTACATATGACAGTACTAAGCATTCATCTGGGATTTTTAATTTGTCTAGTGACCATTGTAGTGTCACATGTGCTATGATGGGGCTGTTCTTATATCCCTGTGGCAAGCTTTTAAATTGATATTGTTTGTTATTCCAGGTAAACATAGTCATTTCTCTAGATTTAGGGTGCAACGGTAAGGCAAAGAACATATCAGATAAGTCCACGATGCAAACCATCGTGCAACCCTTTTGTATTCTATAAAATAAGTCTTGTACATCTGCTCAGTTACCAAGCATTGCAGGTGAATGCTCATTAATTTTTCTAAAGTCCACAGTGAATCTATAAGTGCCATTTGGTTTCTTCACCAGCCAGACTGAGCTGTTAAAATTAAAGGACTGTGGCCTTTCAATGACTCCTTTGTCTATCAGGATATTTATACATGCTGTCACTTCATCATGTCCTCCCTTCAATGGATATCATTTAGTAAAGAAAGTTGTATTTCTGGCAGTAGTATAGGTTCTACTTTTACCTCTGCCAGATTTACTTGTAACATTTTATTTTTCTTTAAAGGTAGCCATGTACCAAATATTTGTGGAATAATATCCATTCCTAGTAAGTCAGTTGGTGAAGACATGAAGACTGCATTTATTTCTATAGGCTCTCTATCATACACTAATATTCGTACTGGGCATCTATAAGCAATATTTACAGCATTTACTCCCTGTATCTGTATAGGATCCTGTTTTTTGGGGCAAGGCACTGATGTGATAATTGTGACTTCACTTCCTGTATCAATTAAAAATGTTAGGAAGTGGGTCTGTCCATTGACAAGAGCTGGTAGTTGGATGTAGGGCCTGAAACCTGGTGTCTCTGTGCTGGCTGGCCCTATAATCTTGGGTGTGTTTCTGGCCTTGGGCCTCTGCTCATGTTCGGGTCCCCAAAAGGTCTGATATTCCTCATCAGTTGTCCCCATCTGTTCCATCCTGGCCTTCTTTGTTGTATTTGGCCCCCATAGGGGCTTCCTCCATTTTTTGGAAACGGTGGTTTATATGTACCCTGTGGTTGGGGTCTGGTTGGGAAATTCTGTCTCTGCCTACAGCGACATTCCCTTCCAGGCCTACCACACCTGAACCATGTTGGTGCTGCAGTTATAAAGGTGGTAAGCTGCTTTGGTGGCCACTTAGCTTCTCTTTTCTTCTCTACTGGGAAGGACAGTACCTTGCATTTTTCTAAGTTTCTCACTTCCTTAATAAAGTCTGTGATGTCCTGTAAGGTTTCTGCCTGTGCTAAGCCTGTTGTTAGGGTCATTTTTAAATGTGCTGGAGCTCCATTTATAATTATCTTTTTCATGTCTCTCGAGACTGGTGCTCCCAATGGTGTCTTAGTTTTGGGGTGGTAAACTTTATATAAAATCTTGACCTTCTTTACCAGTTTTATGGCCTCATCTAAATTCCTCCACTGAACTGCCTCTGCCTCTACCGAGGACATATCCATGTCTGGTACTGTATTCCTCCACGTCTCTGTTATCCAGGCAACCAAGGTCCTGGTGGCCTCTGGGCGCACTTCCAGAGCCATCAGTAGCCCCTCGTGTATGTGGGGGTTTTCTATCATACCTGTCAGCTGTTTCATTTCAGCTGCCAATAGTTCTACTGTATCGGCTCCATTAGACCATATTCTCTCTAGGTAGGTTACATCTTTCTCTCCTCTCTGGGCAAATTCTGCCCTATATTGTTGCAACTCAGTTCTTGTCAGAGATCTCTTTTCTATTACAGTGGTCTCCTCTCCAGACGCCTCACACCCTTTTACAGGGGTGTCAGTCACCTTTTGAGTTGTTGCTGGGCATGCCTCAATGAAGGGGTTATTTTTGCCTAGGACCTTATTGACCAGTTGTTTTCCCCTTCTTCGGTCAATATCTATGTCATCTATTATTTTGCACAATGTGGCTGGTATTTCTTTCTTTTGGGCCCTTCTCACTATGGGGTTCACTGTGCATGGGTCTGTTAGGGGAATGGTTATATCTGTCCCCTTAGGGTAATCTTTAAATTTTTCCTGCATTAGCATTTCTGTCTCCTTCCAAGGGGACTCTGGCTCTATCTCTACCCTTGTCTTAATTTTACCGCATTTCCTTTTCAGCTTCTCCCATACCTTACTCCCGGAGGTCACCATGACCTAGGCTTCAGGTTCCCCCCAGGTGGCTAGGGTAAATATGCTCTTAATGAGCACCTTCCTTAAGTACCAATGAATGGATCCTGGTGTGTTTAGTTCCTGAATTTGTTTGCCTAATAGCGAGTCTCCAATTCTTTTTTTTTAATTTTTAATTTTTTTATTATTCATATGTGCATACAAGGCTTGGGTCATTTCTCCCCCCTGCTCCCACCCCCTCCCTTACCACCCACTCCGCCCCTTCCCTCTCCCCCCCACCCCCTCAATACCCAGCAGAAACTATTCTGCCCTTATCTCTAATTTTGTTGAAGAGAGAGTATAAGCAATAATAGGAAGGAACAAGGGTTTTTGCTGGTTGAGATAAGGATAGCTATACAGGGAGTTGACTCATTAATTTTATACAATCTTTTAGCTATCCACTGTCTCATAGCCACTTGGTGTTTTTTATGGGGGGTGAGTTCTAAAATCCCTTCCGAGAGAATCTCAGCATTGGGTGCTTCCTTTGCTCCGGAGTGAGGGGTGGCCTTCAACCAAGTTATCCACTCTTCCCCAACCAAGGCTGGGTTGGCTTCTTCTGGGTGGCGAGTGTAGGTAGGCAAGAGAGAAGGACCCACACCTGGGTAACCGGCTCTTCCCTAACCAAGGCTGGGTTGGCGTCCTACAGGTGGTTGGTCAAGGTTTCTGCTCAGGGCACCCTTCCTTGTTCCTTCACTCTGGTGCCTCCAATGCCTCAGTCAGTTCCTGGGCCAAGATCTGTGTCCGGATCACCCTTTCTCGTGCTAGGCTTATAAAAGCTAAAAAGCCACGATTATCATCCCCTTCGGGAGATCCTGCTGAGCACGCCCATTGTCGCCAGCGCTTATGATTCCGTGAGTACAGGTAAACAGTACTCAGGAGACTCTCATTTCAGAGGACAGGATTTTATTCAAACAAATTCACACGGCACTCTCCCACGGATCCTAATGCCTGTCCCTGCTACCCTAGCCGGCCAGGAGTTCCCTCAGGCCCTCCCCAAGCCTCGCTCACCATGCCACGGTTCTTGTGCTTGGTTCTGCAGCCAAGCTCGGGGAATTCCTCACGGTGGCTTTCGGTGCAGGTCTGGCCTCGCGGTTCACTGGCGACACCCAGTGATCGTCAGGAGAAGGGCAAGCGGTGGCTGCCTCTATGTCAGAGCCTCGGGATACACCCTGACAGTGGTCTTCAGTGTTCAGGGGGCAAGTGAGGTTTTGGGTTTTGGCTTTGAGTTTATATACCCGGTGGTGACCTCATAGTTTCTGCTATTGGCACTGCCACCTTAAGTTTGGCTTATTTGCCTATTGCCTGTCACTCTTTGGCTTGGTTTCTAAGTCCTAACACACACTGGCTAATAATTCTTATTTCAACACTTTTTCCTACTTTAGCACAACACAATCCATCAGTACAACAGCAGTCTTATATGTGCTCACCACAAGTACTCTGCAGATTCAGGCAGATTTATGCATCACAGTCCCAGCTTCCTGTCCGAGTTCTGATGCATGCAAGCTTAGTTCCCTTACAGTTCCTGACATCTCATGGAGGTCACCCCATCTCTCATTGACACCCCAGCCCCAAGACCATCTCCTGACAACCTGTAACCAAATCCTGTCTTTTCTTTAATCTCCTACATATTTCAAAGTACTTCATGTCTCTTCATCTTCATTGCTGTCACCCAAGCTTGAGAACTGAAATAGCCATCCATTTGGTCTACCCCCAGAACAGCGCTGCCTAGTCTTTCAGTGTGTAGTTAGAAGCCAGAAGACTTGGCTGAAATTCTGTTTGTTTATGCAATCTATGCTTAGGTTTCTTCATCTTAAAAATAAGGATCATCATGGTACCTGTTTCATTGAGTGCTTGTACATCATTTAAACACTTTGAACTGTGTCAAGCCCATGGTAAATCAGCCAATGGCAGCTTCCACCAATACTACCCATTCTGGCCTCTTCCATCTGCTCTGTGGCCAGTGTAATCACTCCACTGCTCTACTAAAGCCCTTTGCCACAGCTTCCCATAATACGAAATGGTAATATAATATGGAGACAATAGTCTTTAACTAACCTACCAAGAAGCACCCTGTGTAGCCGGCACCCATATCCACAGCCCATCCCACACTTTGCCCCCAGCTTCTCCCAGCATCATCCTCACACTCCAGGCATTGGCTCACTCTTCCCCTCACCAGGAGGGCTTCTTGGGACTTGCATTTTTCTCAGACAGGAATCCCTTCCCTCCCTTCTTTGTTAGCATAACTCCTCATTATTTATAACTCAGGTCAAGTGTCAGTTCTTCAGAGAGGGATGCTGTAGCTCCTCTTACTTGGCTGGTTTCCCCGTGGGAGGTTTCATTTATGAGATTTTTGAGTTTCTGTCTATCATGCTGATGTGAACTCTGTGAGAGCAGGGAATGGCATTGAACTTGACATGGAGCAGATCCTCAACAATATCTGTGGTGAGTGTCTCCTGAGACAGCACCCTCCCTTCTAGCAGAGCTCTTTCCTGCTGTCGCTCTGCCAGCCTGGGAATAGAGACAAGGGGTGGAACTGCTGTGTCTGTGTGGAGCTTCTCCTGGTGTTCCGAGCTCTGGCCAGAGGGGAGAGATACGGTCACTTGTCCTGGAGTTTTACTGCCTCCCATACATGATCTTAACAGCTCCTCACGATGACTCCACTGCCAGTTGGACTCTTTATTCTCCCCGCTGGTCAATTAGAGACAGAGGCCCCAGGTCATGGACTTATCCAAGAACCATAGCCAGATGCAACAGAACCAAAGTGACAAGGCCCTAGGATTCCTTGTGTACTTGTCCTGGGTTCCAAAGTCCAGCAGTAGCACCCAGACAAGGAAAGGCCATGACATACCAAGAAGGTGAACTTGCTCCTTGCCCTCCTCATTCTCCTTCTGTGATAGAGAATTCCCGACTACTCCATTGCCCACTTTTCAAGAGTTAGACTCTCCGGAAGCAAACCCTGAGGTGGAGTTTAGAGAATAGGATGTTTACTGGTGTGCTCTTGACACTGATGGAGTGGAAGGAGAAGGAAGTATGAATGTTGAAGAGTTATCCTCAGTCATCCCCATGGGGACCAATATGGGGGATGTAACTCTTGGGGGATGAGCCAAAATGGCCAAATCCTGGGCCTTTGCACTCCCTCCTCAATCTGCTGATGGTTGTAGGCTTCCCTGGCCTGGAATTTCCTTGCAGTTGAGGCTGACCCTGAAGCCCCACCTTCTAGGTTTGGGGAACTCCATCTTTCATTGCTAAGGAATCTAGGAAGAACCATGCCAGTTCTGCTGATTTTTGTTCTACCTTTTCTCTTACTCTGCCCCTTGCTTATTCAGTCAGCCATCAGTCTGGAAAGAGTTTTCTGAATGAGTGTTGTATGTGGCTGGGGTGTGGGGGTAGCTGTGTGTCTGGGTGTGTGGGAAGCATGGCCTGGGATGCCTGACCTTTGTGTGATTGAAGTACCTAAGTAATTAAACATAAGAAAGAGTAATGAGCAAAGGAATGTCTTTTCTGGTAGAGTTTTTATTTTCTAATCCCCTAATCCTTATTGCTGTAAGTACCCTTTCTGTACAACTGAGTGCAGAATAATGTCTATCCTTGCAGAAGGTCCAAGAGCTACATCTCCCATATATAGGTCTTTCTTCTGTTCTATACTTTGATCTCTGCTGGCTTCTCTGGGTAACTGGTTTCTCATGTGGATGCAGGCACAGCAGATGAAATCCCACTCCTGAATCTGAGGGAGCATGGAGAGGTTGGTGACACTGTCAAGGTCCTGGTGCCAACTCATGGCAGAGCAGGAAGGAAACGAGGGTCTCCTGACCCTCAGGTCTTCTTATGCTCCTGGTTCTCAGGGAGAAGATCAGTCAGAGAAGACCCTCTTCTGCGTGATAGTTTAACTGTGCAAATACCTGGAGTCCTTTTATCATCCAGTTGGATTACTCATGCTGTAAAACTTGAGCTTGTTAGCTTTTTTGGGACCAGAAGAGCAGGAGTCCAGTTTTTGCCATGTTGCTCCCATGAACTCCTGGGAAGTTAGAAAGTACAAGCGCCAACAGAAGTGAGCAGCTGCTCACTCACATTTATTTAACTCATCACCAAGAACATAATTACATTATTATCAGTCCTATTTGCATCTCTGGGAAAGTAGGCTCCAGCTTCAGTTGAGTGGAGCTGTATTGGCTTTTATTTTAACCCACTCACTCTGCTCTCCTGCTCTCCACTATGCAGGGCTGTCTATAAATCCATACCACAGGCTAGGGGTTTCAAACAGTATGAAGATAATTTCGACTGGACCAGAGATTGAAGTTAGCTTCCCACAAGAAGAAACAAGCTCACATCAACCCAGTGACCTGGCAGCTTCTTTGACTTGGGCTGTTCTTTTTATGTCCCTTCCCTTTCATTTCTGTTAGTGGGCTCTTAATGTCTCCTGGCATCAGGACTCAGGCTCCTGCTGTAGACCTGCACCAATGGATACCACTCAACCGAAGGAACCTTGGGACAGACTCAGCATAAACACGGTCCCTTATGAGTCAAGCATCTGGGATAAGTGAACAAACACTGCACTGAAAACCTGGACTGGATATTGTTTAAGAGCTATCACCTGCTTCTGGCCCTCCATGTAGCCCAGGACTGGCTGAGTTGTGATATGCATGCCTTGTCCAAAACCACACAAAGGCCAAAATTTTATCAACACTCAACAGTCAAATAAACACTTGAATCACTTTTTCCTGACTTTGGACCACTTGATAGCAGAGGAAGCGCTCTGGGGAGATAGAGGGATGACCATGTCAGGAGAAATAGCTACTTGAGTCTGGGCAGCAGTGGGACTATGGTCCTCAGAGCTGTCATAACTGCCAGAACATCTTCATGAATGGGAGGGATATTTGCCACCCAAGTCAACTGTGGTCATTTTCACCACATGAAGCTATTATGTTTGACTGTGCTGAGGTTGAGGAAGGGATTATTTGATTATTAAGAAGTGAGGAGACTAAATACAATGATTGTTTTATAGCCCAAGTGACAGACTATCGAACTAATAGGGCTGATTCTGCAGGTTTCCCACACCCCTGCCATATTGGAGGATTACTTCCTTCTAAGTCTGCCAGGATACTTTGGGGACACTCATGAGACCAGTGCAAGACCAGAACTCTTTAGTTATGATTGTAAAGATATTGGTGACAGTGGAACTTTTGTCTGGTGTTATTGGAGACAGATTGGGTGCTTTACAGAGACTCTTTAATCCCAAATCGTGCTTCTGTTTCATGATAGACAGTGGCAATATTGAGGTAGGAAAAATGGAAAAGAGTGAGAGTAGTCCCTCTCTGTGAACTCAGGAACTTCTGTGCCAAATATGTCCATAAATTCCTGATCCTACTTAAAGATCAACTGGAAAGTTGTAAGAGATGGGTGTAGTTAGTAAGTGTCTTTAAAGATAATACCTGATAACTTAGAGCTGAGGTTTCTCCTAGGGCAAAAGATCTGGCAACATCTGCTGTTGCAGATCTTCCAAGACAAGCCTGTCAGAATGCATAGAACAAATCAGAGGGAGAAATGCAGGAGGAACATACCTCCGTCCTTGGATGATTGAGCAGGAACAGGTTCACCTACCAGAATGTGACATTGCCTAATCCACGTGGTCAACTTTGCTGTGATTATAAAAGGGTCTTTGACTAGAAGCTCTACAGAGCATGGGTTTGAGGGATCAAAGGAAGAATAGGAGAGTGGGAAGAGGACAAAACTCCTGTCCTTCTCAGGTGGTAATGATGCCAAGCAAGAAAGTCTTTGCCAGCTCTAAGTTAGAGCAGGAGGGATGATAATCAATGGGTTCCTGTGTGTGGCAGAATAAAAAGCTTAATAAATGTCCTTCAAAGTCAAGGTGATCAATGATCCCATCAACATTGGCTCAGCATTTATTAAGTGCCAGCAATGATCTGGGCATGATGGATAAAATGTTGAATAAGAAAGGGTGTCCGTGCTCTCACTGAGCTAAAACGTTGCTCCTCTTTTACAATAGTGAGCATTTTTCTGGACCCTACCAGACTTCAATGCTTTTAGTAGAGAACATACAAGATTTGAGAGTGAGACTTAACTACTTGTGTAACTATAAGAGTTAAGAAGAAAGGGAAAGACCCTAACATGGGAAATGTCCAGTTAGGCCTGCTGGCCTCTGTAGCTGAGACTCTTGACTGTGCTGTATCAGGGGAATGAGGCCTCTTAGTCACTCATGGTCACCTCAGGCTCCCCTAGGGGCATTCCAGGGGCAGCGACTGTTGGTGACTTCACATCTCTGCCCTTGCCTGGGGGCCTGTTGCCTTTGACTTTGGTATAGGCTCTGCCACATGTGTCCTCTGGCTGAAATTCTGATGGTCATATGAGGTACCTTTCCTCAGAGGGGAAAACAGAGTTGCTCGCCAGCTGGCAGAGTGATCTGGTAGCCCTCAGACAAGGAAGCTGACTATGACTCAAAAGCACCAAGATCAACCAGGGAAACCCCCCTCTAGGGAAAAACCAACAAGGGTCCTTGAAGAAAAAGAACAGAGACATGTGGCAGGGAGGAAGCGACTTTGGCAAAAGTAGACCTGAGACAAAGTGAGGCCTTGACTGCCAGCACCCAGCCTTCTGAGAATAGCTGGAGAAGGGGCCAGCCAGGAGTGCCTGGCTGGGAAACCAAATACCCACAGACTTAGGGGGACATCTGTTCCATATTTTGATCTCCTATTCTACCTTACTCTCTTCCCTTATTTGTGGATTTCTTGAAAACATGTTATATATGAGGGGATATTGATTTTCCATTGATTTTTTTCTTCATTTCTCACACATACCTTAAAAGAATGATGAAAAAAAATCTACCTTCCGCTATGTATTTTTGTATTGCCATCTAAATGTTTTCATCGTAAGTTTGAAAAGTTAATTTCTATGTAACAAGACAAATGTGCAATATGAGATGAGATGATGATGGCTGAAGGTTAGAGTAGATGCAACCTGAGCTGAGAAAATAGGTTACCACTGTCTTACTGAATAAAGCACACAAAACCTCTAAAAGTGACCTCTTACAATTTCTATCTGTACATTTTACAAAATATGTCTTAAAGACTTTGGTAGACCCATAAAGCATTCTGTTGACAAAAGAACACATGACACTAACCTAAACTGCTTGGCTGTTGTGCATTCAGAAGGTCACACAAGAGGCCCAAATACTTTACTTCTTATATCAAGCTTCACCATTCACAGAAATAACTAAAGGAAATGACTGGAAGTCTGTGTTTCTGTGGGCCTTGATTAATCATAAAATAGTTGTTCGAGGCACTACTTTGATTCCCGCTGATGATGCCATGTGTGTACCCTCAGCTGAGAGCAATGAACATGGGACGCTTAAAATGGGTGAAGGGCACTAGGTTTTTACAGCAAGAGAAGGACTGTTCTGAATTGCTCATTCTCCTGCATGTCAGCTCTGGGAAAAGCTACTGCCGTTGATAAGTGCTTTGAAAACCAGTTCTGAGAGAGCTGGCTGCAGAAGTTCTCTAAGTAGGACTGCTTTGGGGAAATACCTGGAAGGAAGGAAGGCTTTGGCAGAGGGGAGAAGCTGCACACAATTGCAACTCAAGTCTTCAGGATCTCCATAGCTGGCATTATCCACAAGTTTTGTCCTAATGCAAGGAAAATGACATAAACAGTTTTTCTCCTTATCTGTGGTTTTGCTTTTTGTTATTTCAGTTATCAGCAGTCAACTGTGGTCTGAAAATGGAAAGTTCCTGAAATAGACAATTCATAAGTTTTAAATTGTGAATTGTTCTGAGTAGCATGGTGAAATCATGTAGCATCTTGCTCTATCCTGCTTGGGACATAAATCATTCCTTTGCCTAGAGTATCCACCCTATATTTGCTACCCACCCATTAGTTACTTAGTAGCAGTCTCTGCTATCAGATTGACTCAGGAATATGGCAATGCTTGTGTTCCAATAAGGTCCATAGTAGCCTAAGGTTATGTCACAATGTCTATATCATTCCTTTTATTACACAGGTATTGTATCACTTTGCATCATCACAAGACGGGGAGTACAGTACAATGAGGTATTGAGGGAGAGAAAGAGAGCAAGAGTCCATATTCACACATCTCTCATTACAGTATATTGTTATAACTTTTATTATTACTTATGTTGTTCATCTCTACTGTGCCTGATTTAAAAATTAAATTTTATCACAAATATGCATGATTAGGAAAAATGTAGTATATACACAGTTAGGTATTCATGGTTTCAGGCATCACCTGGGGGTCTTGGACTATATCCCTTGAAGATAAGGAGGGAATATTGTGTCCACGCAGAGGCCAGTCATGGGTGACCCTCATTCCTTGTAGGGGGATTAAGCTTGAGCAAGGCCTTTTTCTGTGGTTGATGGTGCCACCCACTAAGAAATGCACCTGGACTCCATCTGCAGTCTGTACTCTCATCAGCTGGGACATGGGTGCATCTGCTCCAGAGGGATGTGGGTGGAGCACCAGTGTCATATATCCCACTGCTTGCCCAGCTCAGACACACTTGCTCCTTTTGCTAGGTTTACCCTGTATAGAAAGAACTTCTTTGGGATTTTGTTTGATCTTGTTTCCCAGGAAAATGATATGAGAAGGATAAGTACCACTCCTGCCGTTGCAGATGGTCTTGAATTGATACTTATCCATCATCTAGTCTAGATTTCCTCATGCTTGGTGACATCTCTGCTGGTGCAGGCAGATTACCTGGTGGGATGACCCAGACCATGTTCTCTGGGGAGCCTGAGTCCCTCGTTAGACCATGGGTGTTGCATAACAGCCTCCCTTTATCCATGCGGATGTTTCAGTTCCATGCCCCCAGTGGAGGTCTGAAGCTATGGTGTTGATCCTATGCATACTGTGTCTTGTCAATATGTTAACTGAGATTGGCCTAAGGGATAGGCAGGTAGCATCTATAATGTGTGAATATTCTGAGCAAGGGACGTTTCATATCTCAGAAGGACAGAGCTGGTTGCTGCACGATTTCATCATACTACACAGAATGGCATGCGACTTAAAACTTAGGAATTATTTATTTCTGGAATTTACCATCTAATATTTCAGACCATGGTCAAACCACTGGTAACTAAAACTATGGAAGTGAATCCAAAGAGTGGGAGACTAGTCTACTTTCGTGCTTATTATCTGAACTGGGCAGGAGGCATCAAGGCACACTTCAGTTTGTCAAACACATTCTGGTCTTGTCTGTGCCACAAGTGGTGGAGGCACCACTGTCTTCTGCAGTCCCGTTCCTTCCCTTTGCTAGATGGCCTCCTCCTCACCTGCTGGCCCTGTGGCATAAGGAGCCTGCAGTTAAGAATGGCTTCCATAGCTTCAGTTTCAGTGAGGCTCTTGATGTATCCTTGGGAAGGCTTTCCCCACTCTAGGATCTGAGACCTCTAGACCCAGAAATCCCAAATCTGTAGGGAGTAAAGGATCAGTTCTCAAATGAGTCATTAGTAGAGAGGTTGAGCAGGGCCACTTCTACTTCTGGCCTTTGCTCCCAGATCCATGTGTTGTACTTGTGGGCCCACCAACACATGGCGATCATTATTTAGGGTACATGGCACCCTGCATGATGGAACACCATCTTCATGACAGACTCTTAGTCTATAAACTAGTGCCCCAAATGCATCTTTAAGAGACCATATGTTGTCTTCCAGACCAGCAAAGTCTGAGCAACCATTGTTTATGAGAAGACCAGTGGGTTCTGCCATCTTTGAGTTCTATTATATGTGGATCACACATTCTATAAATACTTGGATGGTGGTGCTGGTGGACACCCTGTGGGCAGGAAAGGCAAACCCTGAGGACTACATGATTGCCTGTTCCACAATGGAAGGAACCAGTGTCAGTGGTTGTTCACTTCTTGGCATAGTCAGGTTGGGGATCTGGTACTGGTGGCTTGGATATTCAGCAGCAACAGAAGCTTCATCAGCCCTGGTGACAGGGAGCCCCACTGTGGGGTCTATACGTAGCCCATTCTGTCACCTTGGCCATTTTATGAGCCCATTAAGCCAGCACTGAGGTGGTTGAGCATTAACTGATTCATTTTGTGTATTTGTGCCTTAGTTCCTATTTTGGGCTTAATAATGTACTCCCCAAATTCATAGGATGAAGTCTCAATTTGACTACATTTGGAGACTTATGTAGTTAATATTAAATAAACCCATAGGATGAGTTATTAGTTCACTAGGACTGGTGTCCTTATAAGAAGGAGCTACACCAGGGATTCAAACACACAGAGGAAAGTCATGTGAGGCCTTTCCTAGCAAGAAGGTGTCATCTGTCAGTCATGGAGAGAGGCCTTAGGAGAAACCAGCCTCATCAACACCTTGAACTTGGACTTCCAGCCTCCAACAATAGGAGACAATAATCCCTGATATTTTATTATAGTAGCCATTGGCAGACTAATACAGTGCCTCTTCTATGGTGGGTTCTCCTGGAGGGCCTTTCATGCTACACAATGTCCTCTTAGGTTGTGGCCCTGTATGTCTGTCCACCTGCTTCACTCCCAGCCTCCCCATCTCCCAACCTTTCAACTTTTATAAATTTTGTTCTTGACTAACAACTAAGCCATTTCTCACTTCCCAAGTGTGTGATCAGCTTTTTGTCACTGTGGCAAAATTCCTGAGATAACACCACATGAGCTCTGGAGAGACATTTAAGAACAAACCCCAACACCAGGGCTCTGGGTATGTCCTAACCTTGAGCCAGTCCTTCCCCACATGAAGCACATGACCAGGTGTCATCCCAAGCACCATCCACTGGGAAGAGCTCCCTCTCTACTGTCTTTCAGGGCCACTTCTGAGTGAATCACAATACAGTACTAGAACAGTCTATGCCTGCACTCTCGTAATGGTCTGACCCATCCATGTATCAAACTTGACCTTTTCTTCCTCTACCAGTTGGTCATGGGGACCTTCCTCTTGCAGTCACAATGTAGTTGAGAGACAGGTGCAGTGCACTGAGGTGGAGGACAATGGGCTCTGGCCACCCACTCAGCAGCACATCTGAACTTTCTGGCTATTATGCCAGATTCCTCATGACCATCACTGTCTTATGACTGAATGATGCTGGGCCCATGTGCTTTTATAGCTTGGTGGGTTGGACAGGCAGCAGCTTATTTGGGGAACCATTGTTACTCAGTGTCCCATGAGTAGATAGATATCTTGTCCCTAAGGATATCCAGTAGTTGGTCTGCACTTTGAATGGTGCATAGTTCTCCATAGTAGATTGCAAGTTTTGCTCTAGAACTTAGAGGTTTACAATTGATTCTTCTATGGGGCTTGCCCTGAACCCCACATGGACTTTCCCCATCACCAGCACCTCTCCTAGGGTGGAGTCTATAGATCACATGACCCAGTTGGCAAGGCTGCTTGTGTCTTGATAGAACCTTTCCCATTTGGTGCCCTACCCAAAACTGGCAGCCTTGTGTTGATGGGATGTAATGCTATTTCCTGGAATGTGAGCCTACAGGAACTGAAGAAATCCTCTGAGTACCTGCTTCCTTTTCAGCCATGGGGGGTTTTAGCCTGTATTGTTTTCTTTTCTTTACAGGGAGTGTTCTAGCATGCCTCATTGGTCACACCCCTTGAATCCTGAATCTTCTTAGGGTTCATCTTCTGTTCTCTGGAGAGCAAGCCCTCCAGTGTACTTGTTCCTTCTTGCTTCTTTGTTCCAGTTAGCATGATGGTATCAGTATGATGACCGATATGTTCTTCTGCAAAATGTCTAGACCCAAGATTGGCAAAACTTTCTGTCAAGGGCCAGAGCATAGATATTTTAGTCTTTGCAAGCCACACACATTTTTTGTTCTTTTTTCTTTTAACAGCCCTTTAAACTTTTTTAAAGGAAAAAAAAAAACATGTTTAGCCCACAAACCATAAACAAAACCAGGCCCTGGACAGATTTGGCCCAGAGGCCACAGTTTGCCCACCCCTGGTCTAGACAGTCGGGGCCCCCAGATGATATTATGGGAGGGTGGAGAGTCAGCACAGGCCTGGGCTGAGCCACAAGTTCCTCAGAGCTGTGGAACAGGAACTGCTTCTTCCCTTCCTCCCGAGGATGGAAAAGTACACATGGCCCAGGTCAAAGGCAGGACCTATGTTCTGTGTCAATGTTTCTGGCAAAGATGCCTCCATGGCCAGTGGCCACCATGGAGGCGGGTACTTGCTTGAGTTTATGATATACTTTTGCGGTCTCATGTCCTCTTGCTTCCCTAGGGCCAGACTGGCAAGTTACATGGGGATATGAAAGTGACCCCACTCTTGCCTTTTTAACTTTCTGTTGGTACACTAAGCTTCCACTCTTTTCCTGAGGATGTGTTCTGGTTTTTGTTTTATTTTGCTTTAATTTACTATTTGCCCTGGGTGAGGGGTTGGGGAAAAATACCAGAAGCTTCTATTTGGCTTTCTCCACTATGAAAAAAAAATGAACAAACAAACAAAACACAGAACAAAAAGCCTCTGACCCCATAGGTCAAAGATCCAGTGTAGGGGTTCTCACTGAGACTCAATTACTCTCAACTACTTAGTATTTCCATTCCAGTTCTTTAATCAGGCATTAGGGAAACAACCACAGAGTGGTCTATGGACCAAATAAATCTGCCATAAGCTTGATTTGGGTCAGAACTTCATTTAGCACTGGCTCACACAGGTCTCCAGGTATCAGTGTCATTTGAGACCCTGTGTCCAACAATCTGACAAAGCCTTTGTTTCCCCTATTCTAGTGTGTACTTAATGACCCTAGATGCCCGATATGACAGAGACCTCGTAACCTCTCACTAATGCCTCCTCTGCCTTGCCTCTCTTCCCCATTCTCATCTTGGTCCCTGGACTCCAATGAAGTCCTTGAACAAAAAAGCCACGTCTTTTGGTCTGCTTGTAGGATCCCAACCTAACATGCAAATTCCCCTGCAAAGTGCGCACAATGGTATCCATTCAACTGCAGCCATGACAGAATTAGAAGTCACAATCTGAGAGGACTAGTTTGATACACAGCTGGATTCCTCACTCTTTTATGTCTTATCACTGCAGGACATTGGTTTCCCACCTTCCCCAAGAAGGGAGGACATGAAAGCTCCTTCAGCACCACTCCAGCTTGGTACCCCTTCCTTCCTGGAGAAGAGGGTTGGGGAAAAGAATTAATGGAAAACAAACTACTGTTTATTACCCTCCTCCCCCCCCCACATCCCCACACCTGTGTTCTGAGTAGGCAAAGCTTTTAGATCAAGTAATGGAAGAGAAGCTATCTCACTTCTTATTTTTTTAGTACTGGGGATTGGACCCAGGGTCTCACACATTCTGGGCAAGTGCTGTACCGGTTGAACCACACACATCAGCTCTTTTGTTTGTATTTTGTTTTGGAGATAAGGTCTTGATAACTTTTTCCCAGGCTGGCCTTGAATTCATGATCTTACTGCCTTTGCCTCACAAATAGCTGGATTACAGGTGTATGGCACCAGTGCCTGGCTGCTAGGTCACTTGTGATGAAAGTTTTCATGCAGTGGGATCGTGAAGGGTGAGAGCTAGGGCAAGGGTGAGGGCATCTATACCAGGTGAACATCTTCAGAAGGCTGAAACTGGAAGATGGTGACAGTTTCACTCATAGCCACGACTGCTCCCAATGTTCAATTAGTGTTTTTTTCACTTGACAAATTGCCAAAGCAATACACATTCAGTAGAGTATTCAAAGTATTTGAGCTTCACATTTTGGTCTTCCCTGGGCTGCAGAGATATGTTACAGCACTCTGTTGGTATGCTGGATAGTGATAGCAAACCACAGCTCCTGGTCATCTGCACCAACACCAAGGTTAGCCACAGGTCTGTAGAGGAGCACATGTGTGCTGAACTTGGATGTCCCATAGGTTAGTAGGGTATTAAATACATTTTGACTTAAAGTGTGTGCACTGGGCATGACCATGGTATGTCACAAAGCATGTGTACTGTGATAGTTACATTTATATGTCAACTTCACTAGGCTAGGGTGCTCAGTTATGTGGCCAAACTCCAGTCTAGATGTCACGGAGAAGGTGTTCTTTAGGTTGTGAGGTGGATGATTAAATCAGCAGACTTTGAGCAGAGCTGATTACCTACCATACCGTGTGTGGGCCTCATGTTAGTTACTTTTTATCATTGCTGTGACCAAATTCCTGGCAGAAATAATCTAAAGGAGGAAGGATTTATTTTATTTATTTTCACTTGTGGTTTCAGAAAGATCAGTCCATGGTTTCTTGGCCTCATGAGCTTGGGCAGGAAGTTATGGTGATGGGAGCATCTGGTAGAGAGCTAGTCACCTCATGGCAGACAGGAAGCAGAGAGAGAGAGAGAAAAAGGAAGGGACCAGGAACAAACTACCCAACCCCTCAATCCTAATGACCTACTTCCCTGCTAGGTTCAACTTCCTAAAGTTCTCAGAACCTCCCAAAATAGCACCACCAGTTGGGGACCAAGCCTCTAACACATGTTCAAACAATAACAGGCTTCATCTAATAAGTACAAGACTTAGCTTCTTAGCTTCCTCTTGATTAAGGTGTCAGGACTCAGGGTGGGATAGAAAAATTATCTCTGGTAGCTGTTTCAGTCAGGATTCTCCAGAAAAATAGAGCGTGTGTGTGTGTGTGTCTTTCTCTCTCTCTCTCTGTGTGTGTGTGTGTGTGTGTGTGTGTGTGTGTGTGTGTGAGTGTGTAGAACTGCTAGTATGAGTGAAATGGGGCTGTCCCTTTGGTCCTCATCACAGTCTAAAATGTGTTATAGCCCAATAATTGGCCACTGGAGCATTTGGAACTGATGTTCTCAGCATTTCTGGGGCCCAGCTGAAGCGCAGGCCTCTTTCTGAACTACCTAAGAGAACCAGGCAATTGCCCTGTCTCTGGTGCCCTGCCAACCTATCCCCCTTCTTTTCTATACAGATCAAGGGACCTCTCTCTGACCTGGAGAAAATGCCCTGTCTTGGGGAGAATGGTGTTCTTTCTGCTTTTTTGTCCAAGACTTTTTATTGTTGCCGTCAAACCCTTCTCTTTACTTGCTCAGTAAATTCTCTAAAATCCACTAGGGGCATAGGCTTCAGAGAACCAAAGCCAGGCAATCCTCTGCCTGCATATCTCCTGTACCTTACCAAGGGACAGTGAGCACAGCGCCCACTCACTTCTAAATACTCTAAGAGTAGGAGGGAGATAACAACCCTGGTTACTCATGTGACATATCTCTGCCTCTCTCTGAAGAGCCCAAGGGATGGTAAGACCCAGCACAGGAACCTCGAATGAACGGAAGGTGCTCAGTGGGTGTGGAGTGGTCCATCCCATATGGGTTGGGAGAGCGTGAGAAGGGAACAGACTGGTTTGGGTTTGGAGACTGAAGTGGAGGTCAGATGAGACCACCCAACAGGAATCCAGGCCTTGGAGAGCTCAGGGTTTACCTTGGCCTTGGGAACAAGCAATAGCTGAACACCGCCCCAAACCTCCACAGTCTTGGGGGGTCAAATGGTCATGAATTTTAGTTTTTATTCTTACTCAGTCCCTAATCTCTCTCCCAGCACCCTCTCAGCATGCCTCCGTGGTGATCTCCAAGTTTTCTGCATGTCCCTAGGTGGGCTCTCAAGCTTCCCCCAAGGGTGTTTGCATCACATTGCCAGGTATTTCTGCATTCCCCTGCCTGTTTGCTCTGGATCAGGGAGGACTCTTCTTGCCATAAAGACTGGCAAAGCCACAGATATGACTGGGTATTGCTGTTGTCTGTCACATCTGTGGGTAGCTGAGAAGATGCTGGACCATGGTTTGGATAATGTTCCCTTAAGAGATAGGTCCAAGTCTTAACCTCCCCCGTCCCTCATGCCAGTGCCTGTGACTGTGACTTTATTTGGTTGTTGCAGATGTAATCTAGCAAAGGATCTCCAGATGAGGTCACACTGGATTAACCAAGTGAGCCTTCAATTCAATGAGAGGTGTTCTCAGAACAGACAAAAGAGAAGACACAGACAGAAGAAGCTCAGATTGAGGTGGGCACAAGCCAACAAGTGCCTGGAGCCATCACAAGTTGGAAAAAGCAAAGAACAGATTCTCAGTTGAGTCTCCAGAGGGCGTGTGGCCTGCAGACACAGTTGTCTGTCTTCCAGAACTGCAAGAGAATGCATTTCTGTTGTGTTAAGTCACCCAGTTTGTGTTCATTTGTCACTGCTGCTGCTGCTGTCCTAGTGAAGGGTGTTGATGTCCCAGGGCAGGGGAGGCGAGTTTCTTCCTCTCCATTTGCCTTCAAGGGGGAGAGTCCTCCCTCCACTGTGACTGCTGCCCTCCATACCTTGTGCAACTATAAGAAAGAGGTGAATTTCAGCAGAATGGAGAGCAGGGCTGGGGGCAGGGGGAGATGAGCAGGACAGATGATGACCAGCATGGACTCCAGGTGACCCTTGTCCATTGTCTGGGGCTGATGTCTCCAGTTATATCCTGGTGACATATTGGGAATCACAAGCACAGTTGACCCAAGTGTTGGGCAGGTTCTGGGAAGAAGGGAGATGTGATTCCAGGGGAGAGGGACAGGAAGTCCCAGCTGTGGGAACAGCAGCTGATCCTCACCTCTGTGGACCCATGAAAACTATGGGCCAAGCTGTCACAGCTCGTGGTATCCTGGCACTAATGTGAACTCTCTCAACCTTAAAGTATTGCTCAAAATATTACAAGACAATGCATGCCTGCCACAGTAGTCCTTAGGACAAAAGGTCTCAGTGGGAATTCTTGTGTTTTTCGGGGCCTCTGGCTGGATCCAAGTTTCTGGAAATCACACAGACCTGAGAAATCATACGCTTTTTCTGGGAAGGATTCCTGTGGGCTATATCAGTAGTCAGAGTTCAAAGATGCTAGATATCATTGTCTTCCAGTGAGGATTTTTGTTGTTGTTTTTCTGTAGAAAGCTTCTTGGGCCAATGTACAGGTAATCTTTGTAAATTCTGCCCTCTAGATGGAATTCATCTTAAGGGCTCTTTGCTTAATTTCAAGCCTGTGGTTTCCTCAACTGTGAGCTGAAGAAGTTCTGGAGTAGTTGGTAAAATGAATGCCTTACATCTGTCTCCCAAACAGGGACATTCTAGCCCCCAGGGGTTGTGCACCTGAGGCCACACAAAGTCACAGGAGAACTGAAGCATCAATTTTTCCTGAGATTTCAAAAAGTCATTAATGTTATATTTAATATAAAATACACAAGGACACATTCTGGAGTGAATGTAAAATTCTTATGAATTATTAAGACAAATGCAAGCCTTCAAAGACATCATACCTATTACAGGGCTGCTTTAGGCCATTGCTCCAGCCTCCCATGCTCATTCCTTCTCCTGTAGCTAGAGGACCCCTGTGGAAAATTCTAAGAAGCTCTGCTCTGCAGTGCACCAAAACTTTGCCTACTCTCATTTGCCCATGGTTTACCCAAGTCCCTTTGCAAAGGGAACAGAACTTGGGATGGGAGAGGCACTTGGGGCTCTGTGGAAATTTAGCTCCAAGTGTGGTGCAGAGGTTCACAAACTCTACAACTCCTAGGGCTACCTGGGGTCTGGGAAGGACCTTGGTCTCCAGCACCATCTCTCTTATATGGGAGGCCAAGTGTACCCTTGCGTGGAATGTCTTGAGACTGGGCTTGGCCTGGTCCTGCCTTTCTACACTTCCTGGCATCTGTCTAATGGTCACCAGTACAGAAAGGAGTAGGAGTTGGGGCCTCAGAGTTGTCACTTACCAATGTCCCTGTCTTGTTGCTATCTCAACTGCAACATGTCTCTATGCTAAACACATTTCAAGCAGAAAAGACAACCCTAGAAAAAGAGACAGCATAAGATTTGCTTAAGTAGATGTCTCTAATATTGGAAAGCTTCTAACTGGGTGCTGCCTGCCAAGTCTATTGAATATCCTAGGACTGTAGAGGACTAGGATGGCACATTATTGCAGTGCAACTTCATATTTTGTTAGGAGACACAGACCTTCTAGATTTGGGTATCCAGGCTCTTTTACCCAAGACCCCCATTTTCACACCAGCTTGTTTTTCAGTGACAAGGAGAAGCTAGTCAAGGATAAGGTTTGGTCTGACATTTCCTTGGGAGTTAGAAGAGGCTGGGCTTCTGGCCCCACTGCTTCTTGACTGTGTGAACTATACAGATATGCCAAGTCTCTACACCCGCATCTGTACCATGGGGATGTAGGACCGTGACTAGAATAAGACTTGTGAGAATTACTTTGATACAAGCATAGAAATCTACTCACTTAATGTAGCTCTTATCAAGGTCGTCAGTGTATCTGAAGTGATCATTAAATCTGAGAGTTCATTTTAAACTTGAACATGTCAGTTTGTGGCTGCCAGGATGGGAAGGTTGATGAAGGCAAAGGAACAAGGAAGGAAAATATACAACACGGGTAAATGAGTACCTGTGTTCTTCATCCCTAGGGCCTCACAGGCACCAGGCGGGCATGCTAAGGTCTGGTAGGGTCAGGAGAAGGGTTGGGGTAGGGAAAGGATTCAGGGTCAAAGGTGGCCTTTGCTATCAAGAGGGGAATACATACATGCTTTAATGAAGGGATGATAGTGGCATCTGCCATATTCTAACACTTGAGCCTTGTAGAAGGTGCTAGGAGGAGCTAAGAGAGGAATTAGCCCAGAAGGAAAGAGGAGAACTTCACAAAATGAAAAGCAGACATGCAAGGATGGGACCCGGAGTAGGGGGGAGGTCCTGATGGAGGAGGCTCAGGAAGGAGAGGGGAAGCAGGCATGGGAAGGGAGGCTGCTATTGGAAAGGAGTGGAGTTCACCCAAGTGCCCACCTGGGCTTACAGGTAGGAGGAAGGGATGGGGTACCTGGCACAGGCCATGGGTGGGGATGCAGGCAGGGAGATAAGTTTGGTCAGAGCAAGTTTTGAGAAGATGGCACACTGGGGTACAATGTTGGAGTAAAGGGACTGGTGAATTTTAGTCCTGGTGGCTGCTATAACATAGATCCTCCTGAGACCATAGCCCTGCTGGGTGGGGTGGCTCCAAAAGTCCTAACATGCATGAACTCCTGTATCATACTTTAAACTAAGTCCCCACAAAGCCCCACATTTCCTCCAAATGCCTGTCATATTGGAAGTCCAGCCACGGGCCAGAAGGGGTGACATTGTGATCTCTGGACCTGAAGAAGCAGTCTGAGTTATTGGACTGCAGAGCAAGCAGGGCTGGATGGCGATGCTGCTGGGATATAAGGGTAGCTGGACTCCAGGAAGGACATCCCATGAGTACAGTTCAATGATGACAATGGAGCACAGCCACCAGTTAGAAGACAAACCAGCAGGGAGGCCCTACAGGCTCAGTTTCCCAAGTGCCCTTGGGAGATTACAGACTGCACTACAGACTGCCTGAATAAAAATTGCACTTAAAAAAGATCTCTGTGTCATGCATGTGCACTATCAAAAACTTAGAGCAGCCCTGCACTGCAGAGCCTCTGGGGAGCTGTGCTGTGGAATCAGCAGTTGACTGTGAGATAGGAGACACCCCGGCTCTTGATAAGCACTCACTAATTCCAGCTTTGCAGCCTCTCTATGAAAGGGTGTACCCATTTTGCAGAGACATCACTTGCTCTGGCTCACATTGCAACAAGTGATATTGCTGAATGTTAATGCATTGCTTGAGCAATGGCTGGCCTGGCAGGCATGTCCAGGGCTATTGATTAAGGTAGGAGGTGGGGCTGAATTACTAACCCACAGCCTTGGGAAGATTGTATAGGATTCAGAAGGTCAGATGATGGTCAGTATAAAAGACTTGTATGTAGAACTTTCTGGTTACCAGCAAGATGTGCTCCCCACTCTCCTTTTCCTTCCTTTTTTTTTTTTCTGAGTTCCTGACTAGGGTAGACTGTTAAATGTGTCTGTAAGTGAAGGCATATGGGTCAGACTCTGAGATTAACACACTTGGGTTTGAATCCCTACAACAGCAGGCAATTTGCTTGGCTTTAGTAAGTCTCACTTCCAGCATGGTGAAGAGGAATGATGACATTTCAAGGGAGTGCTGTTAGCATGACCTCACAGGTGGCGTGTGGTGGAAGGCCTACAGTTAAGGCTCTGGAACAGGTGATGCCTTTGTGGAAAATTAGGACCTGACCACAAGGCCATTTCCATTGTGCTTCTGCAGATAAGGTTCTCCACCAAGCAACACCCCTAGTCCTGAGAAGTGGGCTTCAGTTCCTTGCCAGCCAAGGAAGTACTCATATCCCCTGCAGGAACCAGGTGTAGATCTGCCTCCCACAGGACCTGCTGGTTCACTGTGCTACTGAGTGTCACCCTGTGTGAACCTGCATGGCATGCCCTCTACTTCTGCCCCGAATTGTGACAGGTGTGACTCATCAGCTGCAGGCTGTCAATCTCACTAAGTGCCTGGTCCTCATAATCCTGTGATGGAGTCCCTTCCTCACCACTGGGGGTTAAAGCAAACCTCCTTATTTCATAGTAAGGAGCGTGAACTCTTAGACACGGAGACTTAGTTAGAACCTGACCTATGCTAGCTATTGACATTAATTTTGTAATTAAAGATTGGGAGTTTGGTTTTCTTACCATGAACTTTGATTAGTTAGCATGTTTACTTGTCACTCTAGTCTCAGGCTCCTCTAAAGGACTTTTCTGGAATTTTCTTCCCCTCTTCAGCTAATACAAGGATTCACGGATGAACAGGTGTGGAGCAAATGACCGTTACGTGATTTTCACTGAAAATCAGTCATGGATTCCTGGAATATCCGAGCATCGAGATTCCCAAGAGCAAAAATACAAGACCCAACTGACAGAATGAGGTGACCAGAACCACACAGCCAGTTCCGTGTCTGAGTATAGAAACCAAGCCTCCTGAGGTACACTTTTCCCTTTTACCATTCACAGGCAGCCTAATTATGGAGAACACTACTGTGGTAATCACAGACAAAGCTAAGCACCTCTTGGTAACCCACAGTTGAGCCAACCACACAAAAAACCCATGCAGGATGTTGGGGTTGACTGTTAGATGCTCCATCCCAGTGGATGGAGGCAGCTGTGCCTGTGGCTATCCTTCACATAAGACCTTTCCTGGGGCCAATGTTACAACCAACATCCTTTAAAAGTTAAAATAACGTAAAACTGTAACTCAAATTAAGATACCATTCTTCACCAATTTGGTGTCTCAAAGTTCAGCAACCACGTCAAGATGAAAATTTCACTCTGGTGGAGTTCTGGCCCTCTTTATCTACTTCTGGTAAGAGGCCCCAAGCTCAGTTATGCCCCCTTGAGGTTGGAGGACCTCATGACATGGGTTCCTGCAGCTTACAATGAACAGCTCACTACCCTGCTGATGTGGCTTCAGAGCCCAAGGCTGTTGTCCAGATCTGGGGAGTCCGGAGCAGTGCCCATCCTCACTGCTTCCAATTGGCCTGGCATGTCAGTGTGACACATTCAACTTGCCCACATCTCCAGCTGTTTCTGGCTGCTTTCTGTTAGCTGTAGAAATGCCATCAACCCCAAAAGGGGTGGGTTGGAGGGAGCTTTCATCTTGGGTCCTGGCCATGCCTCATTTTTTAAAAGAGTAAAGCAGGAGAGTTTATGGAGGTAGAAAAGTGTAAAGTGGGAGAGTAGAGCCTTCCAGAATGGGGGAGGGGGCTTGAGAAATGACATGCTCTGAGGTTTTTATTCATTCTCTCCAGGGCATTGCTCAATCTCTATGTTAATTAGGTGTGCAGAAAGCAGCATTTTGGTTGGCTGTGCCTGCAATATTCTGATCAGTCCTGATCCTCACACAGTCCATGCATCCTTTCCTTCTTTCTACCCTTTAAGGTCACAGAGATGTCATAGGGAGGTTTCCAGGGGCCTTTCTTTCTGTCTCATTCCCCCTTCTGAAAATGTAACCCGAACTGCTATTAAGGAAAAAGGGTGACAATTGCTCTTTGACTGCCTTCGAGCTAGAAAAGGGCATTGGTTGGGGGTTGTGGCAGGGATGGCCTATCTAAGGGTCCCATGCAGATGGGGGTCTTTATTTGAGGCTGCCATCCTTATCCCAAAACCAGGTGGTGATAAGGGAAATTTAGTTGGCAGGAAATGTAGTTGATAGGTTGTGAGGAGCAGGACCAGAAGACATCTAGTTATTTTTTTACTAACGGAGAAATCAAAAAGATATTAGTGAAAACCATCCTTTAAAGATGTCTTCTTATAAGTTGATAAAACCAAGACAATCTTTAATAAGAATCATAAAAGCATTATGGACAAGGTATAAGGTCTACTGAAAATGGGTGCCATTTATAGAACAGTGTAGTAGGTTGATAGCTGCTAGTTTGTAATCCTTGCTTGGCTGTAGGACTTAGCGGATATTGTCCCTGGAGAAAGCGGTGAGGTCTTTAAGATGGATTTTAACAGAGGTGGCATCAGTTGCTCTGTCTATTTTACCTGAGACTCCCACAAATCTGGATCCTCTTCTGTCTCCACCAAGCGTAGATATAATAATTTCCCTGGTGCCATGAGGATAGTAGTGTGTATACAAGCCAGAAGGTCTCTTCCCAATGGAGGATGGGGAGGGGGTTGGGAGGGTATTGGGCTCTCTGGCAATAATTAGGAAGCAGGTGTGAAAAGGAAACCATTTCATTTATAACTTAGAGACTGAGAGAATTATTTGGTTCGAGGGTTTTCTGATATACCCTTTGTCGGTAAAGGAGCCCAGAGTTTGAGAGGAAGACTGAATAACGAGCTCCCTTATTAAGGAGGAAATTGACGGGCATTTCCTCCACAGGTTCCAGTTAGGAGATGTCAGTCTGAAGAATGGGAGCTGACTGAGGATACCTTGGGCCCCCTCAATCTTGTTGTTAAGCCATTGTGGAGAGGTCTGGCCCCAGAGACCCTCGCTGCTGCTGCTGGGGACAGTCAGACCTTAAATGGCCTTCCCTGTAAATGGCACAGGGCTTTGGGATTTTTTTCTCTAGGTATATTTTCATTAGAAATGCCCTTTTTGACTGCATTTGAAGCTGCTGGCCATGCCTTGTGATGCAGATCCCACGTGGACTCAGCCAAGAGTGTATCATTTCAGAGTCATGCTGGACCCTCATGTTGTCACAGGTGCTCTTATAACCAGCTCCCTAGAGCAATGTTTTCTGGAATCAGCAACATAATGGACCTGAACCATCCAATACCCCCTAGTCCCACTACCTCCTCTTCCAAGAAACTACAAGTCCATTCAATAAATTAAAAATACATTCAGCAACATGCTTATTTTGCAACAGTGGAGACTTTTATGGTCACTAAAGATACAGATGGAAAATCCCAGCTCTCATGGAACCAATATTTTCCAGATGATAGTTCCAAAAACTTGTAAGACTCTTAACCTAAAACCTCCAGTTATTCTTACTATCAGAGAATCATGATAATAAGTCGTAAGTTAGCAACTTACAAGAGGTTTACAACTTGTCTTAGGCTAGTTAATACTAGCTACTCTAACAAATAAGCTTCTCCTTCTCCCAGATCTGTGGTTTAATAGAATAAGGGCTTAACTCCCCTATGTGATAAGTCCAGGATAGCCAAGTCACCTGGACAAATTGTAGTCCAGGAATCCTGAGGGAATGGAAGGAAGGAGTGGGAGAATTGGCCATTTTGGTCAGTAAGGGACACTTGTCATTCATGGTCAGACTCCATTGATCAGAACCAGTCACATGATCAGACCAATCCCAAGATCAGAACCAATCCCATGATGAGAACCAATCCCATGCCCCTAACCCAACTACAAAGGAGGCTGTGGGGAGGGAAATGGGGAGGAGTCCAGGGCATGTGTGACAACTGCTGTTGTCACTGCCATTCAGTCCTATTTGGGTCTTCTAATTTCAAAACTAAAACACATGTGGCTTTAAAGAGATATGTGATCTGTGCTGGCTTACATAGCTGGAGAGCTAAAATGGGGAGTACACTAATACTTGAGAATCTTAGTCTCTGCCATTGCGCTCAGGAAAATTCCCATCCCACATTGCTTTCCAGGGGAGGTCTCCTAAGCACTTGAGACAAACAGGTCAGATACCACAAGTAGCTGTCCATCCCCTTCTCTTTTCCTGCTGGGTCATGTCCCCTGCTATACTATGAGTAGAGGTCAAGATGAACCGTCACTTGCTCAACAGCCACTGTGCTTCCCATACCACACAGACAGACTGTGCTCTGAGTGCTGGACGATGGCCTGGCTCCCCTTGCATCCTACTTGGTCCCCTGAAACCTAACGCTGAGCTAAGCAAGAACAGCCCTTCTGAACTCACACGTGAGTCTGGGTCCAAGTTGTCCTCTGGAACACTGAGCACTCACCTACCCACCACCCACTCCCCCCTACCTCCTGTGGTGGGTTTCCTCCACCATCCTCTTGGCCATCCACCCAGTCCTAACCATGCCACAGGCAACTCCTTTATTACAAGCTTAATAAAGAGAAGAGATGCATGGGGAATGGTTGAGATTCATGCTGGGGGGTTGTGCAATGATGTTAGATCTCTGCTCCACTCCATTTGTGGATGCCAAGGGTATACTGCCTGGTAATTAAAGGTGAGAAAGCCTGTAGCTATTCTCCAGCTTTCTTCTGAATCTATCTTTAATGAATTTATCCACTTTCACCCTCATTTTTCAAGATTTTTAAAATACATTCATGGAGGATATCATGATTGTATACCTAGTATGTGTGTGATTGAAGAACACAGAACTCTCTAAAAGCATGAACTATCTGAACCCATGTTTCCTAGCATAGAAATTTCCAGCCTTCCTCACTCTTCCCTAAGTAAAAAAGTTTTTGAAGAAATAAAATAACTCTTGACCTTCTTGGAAATTTTACTAAGCATTGTGATAAGTGAAGCATAAAGAAGTTGAAATATGCAGATTGAATTCTCCTGAAAATACAAAAAGTTTCCTCCAAATGAGAGAAGTATGCTTTGCAAAACCATGGACGTTTTGAAAAAAATAGTTTGAGACATTCAGTGATTCCAAACTGTGGCTGGACTCACCCATCCCTAATTTCAAGGGAAATTAAATCCATCTGTTTCTCATTCATTTACACTCAGCTCACCAAAATGCTCTTGGGTCAGAGCAATGGGACATCCAGGAAGCTGCACAGGCTGTTTTTAACCATGTTGTTCTCAACTGGGAAGTGGGCTTGGCCAATGTTCTCTTGGATCAGCTTCTCTGTCCTCCACGTGGAACCCGCAAAGTGCTAACAAATTCAAAACTCGCTGAGGCAGACTCACAGTTATGTGAGGGCTCTGCCAGGTCAACTGGTCTAGTCCCCTGCATATTGAGAGTCCTAGTCACTCCTTCTCAGTCTCAGCTTCATTGTTAATCTGTTCCTGTGATCAGTGACCTTCCCTCTTCAGGAAGTTCCTCCCCTGGAGTGCTCACATACTGTAGTGGACACTGTTCATGCGTTACTCTGCTCTCCTGAGACCATATTCGCAGATCTCTTCCCCACCCCCAATTCCTGCAGGCTTTGTTGTCCTTGTCTGCTAGAAGATCGCCCTTGGGCTCTGGAGCTCTCATCCTCTGGAATCAAGAGTCTTCCTGAAGAATGGACGGTCAGCTGTCTCTCCCGAGACTGAGTGGAAGGGTTTGGCTGGCCTATTGGAGGGAACTCCAGGCTCTCCTTGCCTTGTATCTATCTCATCTGCAGCCATGGTGCTTCAGTTAAATTAACTTCCTTAGTTCATTTATAATGTCCCATTTTCCTGAAAAGCCAGAGAAAGAAACAGTATGTCAAATTCCCAGAAGTTCATAGCATGCTTTTCCCATTATGTGGGCTCTGTGACATGGAGAGGCTCTGGGAAAAAGCATAAGCATGGCTACTTCTACACAAAGATGGCACCATCAGTAGGTGAATAGAAGAGGATGGAGATGATATGACAGTCTGCAGTCTTCATAAACAACTCAGATAGTGGTGGGTCTATGTGCAAAGGATGACATGTTTTCAGGGGAGCATGCAAAGAGCTGGAGCTCCTCCTGTTCCTTTATTGCTGGTGCTATCTGAGGAGCCACCATGATGCTCTGCCTTGCCACAGGTCCACAGCAATGGAGGCAGCTGACCATGGACTGAAAACTCTGGAATCATGAGCTACAATAAATCTTTCCTCCCTTAAAGTGTTGTCTTAGGTATTTGTCATAGCAAGAAGAAAACTGACTAACACAGTGACCTTGGGCAAGTCCTTTAACAATCTATGCTTTGCTTTTGATATTTGTTACTATGGGATAACCTACTTTAACTCTGAAGACTAAATAAGTAAATTCTTATACAGCTTTGAGAACAGTGCCCAACACTTAGTGTGTGCTCCATCGACACCCGATTTATTGTTATTATCCAGTTCACAGATTAGTAACACTGAAAGGGGGGAGTTCTGGCACATGACACTGACACAGTGTCATAAGAATGAGAGAGATGATGCTACTCACACGAGAGTCCTAAAACACCTTCCAGCTATATCTTACATGCAGTCTTAAGCTCTTGTAAGTATGGAACTCAGACCAGCAGCATGGGTATCAATTGGGAGCTTGTTCCAAATGCAGTCTCAGGATCCATCTAGACGTCATGAATCATGATTTCTGTGGAGCACATGTGTCTTAATTTTTAATCCAGTGTATAGTGGTAAAACCAAGGTACAATGACCACACCTGCTTAATTGGTCCGGGTTGATGTTCTGAGTAAGGTAGAGACCTGCAGACCACCACTGCGACCAAAAATCAGAACGTTCCCATCACCCCAAGAAGTTCTCCATCTTCCCCAGCCTCAGCAACTTCTTTCTAGTTTCTGTTGCTATCCAGTATTTACTTTTTTTGGCAGTACTGGGGTTTGAACTCAGGGCCTCGCATTGGTCGGCAGGAACTCTACCATTTGAGCCACTCTGCCATCCCCTCCAGCCGGTATTTTGAACAGGAGTACTGTAGGATTCGGTATGTACCCATTGTGTTTGGCTTAGCATGTGATGACTTTGAAATTCATCCATCAGCAATCCACAATTTTTTATAGTATTCCATTGAAAAGTTCAACCACAATTTGCTTTTCCATTCACTTGATGAGCGTACTGTTTACAGTTTTTTTATTGTTAGGAACAAAGTTTCCGTGAACAATGATGTGCACATTTTGAGTGGACAGATGTTACCAGTGCACTTGGTAATGCTTAAGAATGGAAGGGCTGGGTCTCAGAGGAGGCACGTCTCATTTTTAAAGGATCTGTCACAGTGGTGTACTGTTGTGTGTGTCCACGAGCAGTACACAGGAGTGCTATTTGCTTCCTATACTAACATCTGGTGTGGTGACTTTTTAATTTTAACCTTTCTAATGGATTTGTGATGACAGCTCGTTGTGGTTTTAGTTCCTGTTTCTCCAATCAACAATGATGTGGAACCCCAGTCCCTATGGTTATTGGCCATTCATACATCTTTATTGTTAATAATTCATTCAGATCTTCTACCCATATCTTAACTGATTTTTTATCTTATTATTATTGAGTCAAAGGGTTCTTTATATCCTATATGGTGAACAAGTAATTTACCATGTTTTGTATTTCATCGTTTTATTTTTAATGGTTTTTCTTAACAAATTTCTTCAATTTGATAAAACCTGATTATCATTTCTCCTCCTTTTTAGAGCACTTATGTCCTAAGAAATCTTTGCTTACCTCAATGTCACAAAAATTCTCTCCTGCACTTTCTTCTAGAAGTTTCTTGCTTCTAGCTGATGAGATCAGGTCTCCAAACTTAGTCTTTTTCCTCTTTGCCTATTTTCAATTACAATGCTGTATGAATTTTAGAATATACTTGATAATTTCTCCCAGACAGCCTGCTGGAATTTTAAATCAATTGATCAACTTGGAAAAAGTGACTCTTAGGCCGTTCGAGTTTTCCAAGTTCTAAGCATGGTGTCCGTCTCCATGGAGTCAGGAGTTCTTTAATTTCTATAATGTTCTGTGGGTTTTAGTTACAAATTGGACACATATTCTGCTAAGTAAATTCTCAAGTACTTTGCTGTTATAAATGCAAATTTTAATTTCCTTTTTCCAAATTTGTGCTGCTGGTGTACAGTTGATTTTGGGTTTAATGTCGTGCCATGTAACCTTATAAAGTTGGGTTATCAGTTTGAGCAGTTTAAGGATTTAATGCTTCTACTTAAACTTTCAGTCTGGTTAGACTTAATATTTTACTATCTTAAAATGTGAAAGTCTTGTGGGTCCTTTAGGCTATTATTAATGTGTATTTTTGTGTGGCATCTACGTACATTATAAATTCCACAAGACTTTAGAATTATAAACACGGCCATATGTACTTCAAAGAAGCCAAGAGGAAACCATTTTTTCTTCATTTACTTATTCTTTCCTGAAGATTTGAATTTCCATCTGATGTTTTTCCCTTAGGCTGAAAAATCTATTTTTACTATATTTTTAATTTTTTTATACTGTGGGTCTAGTAGAGGGAGTTTCACTTAGTTTTCCATTATTTGAAAAATGTCTCCATTCTTGAAGGATTTTTTTGCTGGAAGTAGAATTTAGGTTGACATGTCTTATTTTTTTCTTGTAGCACTTCGAGATATTTCCCAATGCTTTCTGACTTCATGGTTTCTTATCACTTGTCTGTGGTCATTGAGTCATTGTCCTCCTGTATGCAATGCATCATTTTTCTCTGGTTCCCTTCAAATTTTTCTTTTTCATTTTCAGTTTATAGACGGTTGACTTAGCTACTTCTAGTCATGGGTCACTGCATGAGTGTCCTGCATGGGGTCCTTGAGCTCCTAAAATCTGCCCTTCATCACATGAGGGACGTTCCCAACATAATTTTTCAACTATTTTTTCCCTGAACCATTATCTCTCTGTCTTTCTTGTACATTACCCCACAGGTCCTAAAAAATTTGGGCAAGTTTTTCGAGTGATTTTTTTTCTCTTTTTTCATCAGGGTAGATAACTATAGATTTATATTCAATTATCCTTGCCCCTTTTCATTTCTATTCATCTATTCAATCTATCCAGTAATTTTTTTTGCAGTACTGAGGTTGAACTCAGAGTCTTGCACTTGCTAGGCAAGTGCTCTACCACTTGACCCGTGCCTCAGTACTTTCTCTTTTAGTTTGTTTTTTCAGATATGGGCTCTTGCTTTTGTCTGGGCTGATGGTTCTCCTACCTCTGCTCCCAAGTAGATGGAACCACAGGTGTGCAGCCACAGAAAGTGGCTTATTTTTGAGACAGAGTCTCACTAGCTTTTGGAGCTCTGACCTCAGAGTAGCTGGGATCACAGGCCTGTGCCACCATGCCTAACCCCAGTACAGAGTTTACTTCACACATCTTCTATTTTAGTTTTAAAATTCCAGTTTTATTCTTTTATATATATATGCTACCTCTCTGGTGAGATTTCTTTATTATATTTTCATTCATTGCCAATAGTGGGGTTTGAACTCAGGGCTTGGCATTTGCTAGGCAGTTGCTTTACCACTCAAGCTGTATGCCCAGCCCCCTTCTTTACCTTATTAAGAAGGTTTTCTTTCCTTTCCTTTCCTTTTTTCCCCCTCTTTTTTGGCATTCCTGGAGATTGAACCCAGAGCCTCACACATGCTAGGCAGACTCTACCACCAAGCTATATCCCAGCCCCATCGAGCAAAGTTTTAATAGCTACTCGCAAGTCATTTCAGGTCTGACCTCTGTTGATTGATTTTACTTTAAGAGTAGCTTACAATATCTTGCTGGCTCTTTGTGTCATTTAATTTTGGATTATATCTCAAACAATGGCAAAGGCATGTTGTAGAAATTCTCAGTTCTGTTCTGTTCTTACATACTGTGAATGCTTCTCTTTTAGCAAGCATGGTTAGAGCTGAACACCAACCTTGGTCTCAGCAGGTGGGTACAGAAGCTGTGTTCTGAGTTTGCAATGCTGTACTCTGCCTCCAGTCTGCAGGATTCAGTGCTCACTCACTGGCTTGTCCTGGCTCCCCATCCCATGCTCACGCCTTTCTTGGGTTTCTCTCACCTTCCAGTAGCCCTGCTGACCCTGGGCATTTTCCCCTTTTCCATGAGCTAGAAAAACAGTGAACATGTTTTTAGGGTTTTGCTTCACCTATGACAGACAACAGCTTCTGTCCTAGAGACAAGGCTGAAAAAAAATAGGAACTTACCCATACTGTTGCTTTCTGGGAGCTCCAACCACTCTTTGCTTGTTTTGATTCATTTTCTACAGTCCTTGAGTAGTTGATTTTATGTATTTTTCTAGTGTTTTCCTGAGGGAGAGTAAGTTTCTTCTCAGAAAAAGAATCCGTGTTGATTTTTTTCTAGTTTATTGATTTCTGTCTTCTTCTTAATATTTCCTTCCTTCTATTCTGGATTTAATTTATCTTATTTTTCTCATTCCATAAGGCTGGAGCTTAGAGCGTAGATGTCAGACCTTTCTTCATCTCCAAAGTAAAGAACTCTTACTGGTTCTATCTTTAGTTTAAATTTTGATATTGTATCTATCATAGGTTTTTAAAAGAATGACATTAAAACATTATCTTGATTACTGAGGATTTTAAAACCCACTTTTATTAGCATATGTGAATTGTACAGAGGGTTTCATTGTGACATTTCCATAGATGCTTACAATGTACCTTAGTTAGTTTCATCCTCTCCATCATTCTCCCTCATCTCCCTTACTCCTCCTTAAAGATCACTGAGGTTTTTACTCACCTCTTGAATTTCTCAATAAACGGAAGTGTCTCATTGCCTCACTTATGGCACCCTAGGTTATCAGATGAACCAGTGTGGAGATATTTACTAGAGCACCTGGAATAGGCGAGGACCTGGAATCAGCCAAGTTGCAAGGTTTGGCTCCAGAAATGGAATGCCATTCAGAGGCATGGTTAGCTCAGTCATAATGTCAGCTGGCCTTCTGCAAGGTGGGTGCCATGTGCCAAGACGGAATCAACACAGTGGCACATCCTGCTATCAGGGAGCACCTGGTCATTGTCAATAAGGTCATTCCCACCAGGCAGCCAGTGAAGTAGCAGGAGCTGGCCAGGGTTGGGGTAGGAGCATCCCAGGCAGAGGATGAAACATAATCAAAGCCCCAGAAGCTGGGAGAAGAGGAAACATTTGAGAAATTACAAATATTTTAGGATGTTGGAGACAATGCATACAGGAAAGGGAAGACACAGGACAAGGTCACTCAGACCATGATCAAACAGAAGGGTTAATCATTTCTTTACTCTGAAAGATTAAGATTTTAGGAAGGGACTTGGATGGCTAGATTTCTGTTCCAGAATGACCAATCTGGGTACAGTGTGGAGAATGGTTAGAAGATAAAAGGACTAGAGGCAGGACAGACAGTGTAAAAGGTACTTGTTTATAAACTTAACAAACAGGAAAGGGATGGAAGTGGCCTGAACTATGGGGAGGGGGTGGGTGGAGGGAATGGGATGGGAGAGGAGACACTGACTTGAGAGCAAGTCCATGGGGCATACGAATAAGGATTAGCACTGAATTTGAAGCTGGTGACTAGAGAGTGGAGAAGACAGTGACTCGCAGGTTTCCAGCCCTAGAGAACTAGGTGTTTAGAAGGTCACACAGTACCCAAAAGTGTTGTCCTCAGAGCATCGTGATGCTGCTTGATTCAGCATCATTCGGATGGGAGAACCCAGCAGTCATTCTTCAACTTGTGAGGCAGACAGTGCTTCCTTGATGAAGTACACCTGAGTCACTGGGTGCCAAGAAAGAGTCCTTCCTAAACCTCCCATTAGATGACACAAAAGCACAAAAATTGCAGACACACAATTACGAAATGCATCTGGAGGTCAAGTATTTTCAAGTCTCTCAAGGAGATTGGAAATCAACACTCATTTTGTGATAGCAGTTGGGGGGAAAGTGTAGTATATGATTAACTCATTGAGGGTGTAAATAGTATCTACTGAAAGCTGGGTGCATGGTGCATCCTGGCAGGGAATATATGGTGGAGGAAGCTGCTCAATTCATGTCAGCCAGGAAGAAAATGAAAGAAAGGAAGTGGCCAAGGTCTTAATATCCCTTCCAAGGGCACACCCCCCCAAAACTAACTTTCTTCCAACTCTGAAAGAGTTCCAAGGGCTCAAATAGTTCTCAAATATTTCCAAGGGCTGAGGACCAAACTTTCAGTACATGGGCCTTTGGAGAACAGTCCAGATCTAGCATTCCCATAAGCTCTGAGAACAACAAATCATGTTAAGAGTGCTTAAGAGTGTCCATCGGCAGAGTTTACCTGTTATTCTGATCAAGTCATGATGGACACTGCTAGACTCTTCTCTGCATTCTGAAAGTCCTAGAAACCCAGAACAGTTACAGTAACTGAGGGAAACCTCCAAGGAAAAGAATCCTCTACTTACTAGGGGGATTAAGTGTAGAGAATTTGGTAGTGAAATGGGTAAGAACGAGTAATGTCATGAGTTGAATCCAAAGACATAAGTTAAAGTCCTAACATGCCCCCACCAGTACTTCAGAATGTGACATTATTTGAAAACAGCTTTTTTACAAAGGTAAAGAAAGTTCAAATGAAGTTAGTTCAATATGACTATTATTTAAAAAGTGGAACCTTGGGCACAGAGATGGGCACACACAGAGGGAAGCTGAAATGGAGACACATAGGGAGAAACCATGTGAAGTTGGGGGCAGGGATTAGAATGATGCTTCCATAAACCAAAGTTTATGCCAGGTGGGAGACACCAGGAAGGATTCTTCCTCTAAGTGTTTTAGAGGGACCATGGTTCTGCTGACACCATGATTTTACACTTCTCACCTCTAGAAATGTGATGTAATAAATTTCTTACTATATCACCAGCTTGTGGTAATTTGTTATGGAAATGGAAGGAAAAGAGTACACATGACATGGGCTCTTTCAAGAATGTGCTTTTATCTCCTTAGTGCAATGCTGTTGTTAAATCAGTATGCCAAGGGCCTGTTCTAGAAATGAGGGGATTGACGAAGTGTGCGGATTCCCTGGGTAAACATCAAGTGAAGCAAGAAGTGCACTTTATCTGATGACGAAATATACACTTATGGCTACAGTGACATCCTTGCCCCTCTTCTCCAACTCTGTCCTGAGAAACACTGAAGTGAGCTCTGTTGTCCAGCTCTGATTCCTGTGAACAGACCCAGAGATGCTACAGGCCATCAATTCCCTACAACATCTCCGTTTTTCAGATCCAGCTCACTGCAAAGCCTGCTTTCCCCGGGAGGAAGCCCAAGTATTTTATCCAGCTTCATTCCTGGCTCTGCAGCCTCTTGGTACTTGAGTTCTAGCCTTCATTTTTTTCTTTTTTTACTCCAGAAATAGGACTTTTGTCTTCCGTCCTTTGCTGACTTCTTCTAGGGAAAGAGTTCTGGCCCGGATTTGAAGGCCTTGGGTGTATCTGCCTTTGGAACTTTACTTCATTCACTTGGTCTTATATTACTTTTCTCTCTTATTCGCACCCCTCACTTCATCTATCTTATTACTATAATTTGGATCTTGACTGTCCCTCAAAGGCCCATGAACTGAAAGGTTGGTCCCCATCCTGGTGCTGTTGGAAGGTGGTAGAACGTTTAGATGTTTGGGCTTAGTGGGAGGCCTTTAGGTCATTAGGGAGTGTGCCCTCAAGTAGAATTATGGGATTCTGCTCTTTCCTCTTACTCTTTTGCTTCCATCCCATGAGGTGAGTGGTTTTGTTCCACCAGATTCTCCTGTCACAGAGTGTGCCTTACCACAGGCCCAAAGCAATAAGGCCAACCTCGATGGGCTGGAACCTGTAAAAATGTGAGCCAAACAATTCTTTTCTCCTAAGTTAACTATCTCAGGTCTTTTGGTATAGGGATGGAAAGCTGACTAGCACTGCTCATGAGATGAACAGTTTGAAGATAGGCCTTCCCCAACCCCAACACTTGTCTGTCAGAATCTCCTCTAGCTTCAGCTTCAAAGAGCTGCCTTGGTCTCTTGTCCTATGTTTCTGGTGTCCTTGGTGTCTGGATTTTGATCATTCCTGCTCTAGCCTTGGTCACTGAAACAGCAGTGACTGCACATGCTAGGGCCCCTCATTGCCCTCATTAGGCACACATGAAAAGTACCAGATTTCCGGTTATCTCTGCTGATTCTGCAGTGTTTGCTTATCCTACAAAGCTCTCTTTGTCTCTTGAGTCAATCAGCCAAGACTTTCAATTGTATATCTGTCTCAGGATTTCTCTGAGGAACCCACTATAAATCCTTACCAATGAGGGTTTCAGAGTTCGCAGAATGATCAGCTGGAAGCTTACCCGTCTATGCACAGCTGGCAGCACTCTAGCAAAATCCCTCATTATTTGCATTGCTACCTCTTGGTATTAACTTGGCACCCACAGGTCAGGTTTGTGGTGACATAGCAATTCAACCATGGCTTTGTTTTTGCTTGATAAAAATACTTGAGTACTAAGCAAGATCCAAGTGCAATCAACCACCAAATCCCCCAGGCTGCTGTGGATGTGTCCTGCCATGATCCATCTGTGAGACAGGGCAGAGCACAGGGAAGAAGACAGGCTCTTGTGTTGGCCAGTCCTGACTTGCGACTCTTGCTAGATATGTGACTCTAAACAAATTCCTCAATTTCTCCACGTTTCAGTATCATCTGTAAGAAGATCCTTATAGTGCTTACCTGTTGGAATGAGATGGAATGCAATTATAATGAAAGCAAGGACTTTTGAACCAAGCTATATACATTTGGTCACTGTGACCTTCCTCTGAGGTTACTTAATCCTTGTTCTCCTATGTTTAGTCTTTAGCTAACCTTTTGTCCTTCCTTAGGTGAGCATCAAGGTTGTGGATTCAGTTTTGATCTTGGTGAGTTTATACTCCTCTGTACTTTTGGGGCTGACCACTTCATATCATTTCTACCTTCTGGATTCCTATCCCATGTTCTCAGGCCCTGTATAACAGAGTACTTGAGTCAGTGGAGGGCTTTAGGGAACCCATCCAGTTCCCAGCCTCATGCTCTGCTCCCATGTTAGCCCTGATTTTGACCAACCTCATATGGAAGTCTGCTCCACAATGAAATTCCCATGCTAAAAACTTGAGGGATAGAACCCCAGAGTAGAAGACAAAGACCATTATGGCTGCTGTTGACTTCTTGGGTCACTCATTCGAGTCACTAAACCTCAATGAGTTCTAAGATCTTCTATAACATGTAGTTAGATTTGTCCTACTTCCATTGGGTATGAAGTAGACTACTGAATGTTTGCAGTTCTTTCATTTGGAGCTCTGTAAATGTATTAGTTTCTTTCTGCAAATCTATAGTGCAGCCATGGATATGTGAGGTGTGTGTATATGTGTGTGTGTGTGTGTGTGTGTGTGTGTGTGTGTGTGTGTGTGTGTGTGTGGCTTGTGTAAGCAGAAGAGCCTTGTGGCAACAGAACATGCTACAACACATTTCAACATGTAGCAATCAATCAGACTCATCGCAGGGCAGGGTAAGGAAATCACACCTGTTCTGGCTGGTGTGAAACTCTGAGTCTGTGTGTGTAGCAGGTTTACAGTAGATCTTTAAATCAATGCTAGGTGTGTCAAACAGAGTCCTGCTCAATAGAGTCATTCCACAATGCATATGTATGCCAAAACACCACATTGTCATTGTACCTCACAAATATATACCATCATTAGTTATCATCCAAAAATAAGAAATAAGAGATAATAAATAAATACATGCAAACAAAACCTTAAAAAAAAAAAGAGCAAGAGCTTTGTGCTGTGTTCCTACTCCAGAATCAAGACTTCACAAGTTGCTCTTACCAATTCCTTTCCTTCCCTCCAGGACATGGCAAGGTGAAGGCAATGGCATCTTGGATACAGACAGTTGAGCTCTCAGCCAAGGTCACCTCATAAGGGCAAGTGACACTTGAGAAAATGAGGTAGAAAATAATGTTTGAGAAATTCTGTAAAAATTAAAATTAATAAAATGTGTCCCACTGACTAGCATCATTAGTATTCCAGATTCCTGTGCACTTCTTTGGAAAACATACTTTGTGCTCCTACGACCATCTGTATCAGCTTGTTTACATACAACCCTTTACTTTGTATGTAAACTTTACATTCACTTTAAGGACAAAGCCTTCTGGATGAGAATATTGTAATGAATGAGCACAGCCTCCAAAGAGAAGATTCCAAAAGGGACACTTGCAGAATGGTGGCAGCTGTGCAACCACTTTATTGCATGTGTGCATGGTTCCCCAGGAAGTTGCTTGGTGGGTAACAGCTGTCTGTTGCATGCACGTCTCTGCTGTGTGGATTTTAAATAGGTGTGTTGTTTTATAACCACACCTGGGTCTACGCCTCTAAGACTTCTATCATGCAGTGTTGTCTTTCTTTTATGCAATGGATGTAAGAGACTTTCGTGAGGATTGCAATACTGAGGGGGTTCTGTGACAATGACTTGATCTCTAATCATTGGCTAAAATGAAATGACCATTCTGGAACCTGGAAGTGTTAGGTGAAAGGAAGAGAAGAGGTGGCGATTTCACTTTCTGTCCCGATTAGAAAGGCAGCAAATGCATCCTTTTACATGCTGATATGAAGTAATACCTTTCCAGGCGTGTGATCCCTTTGCCTACGATCCCAACTGCTCAAGGAACTTGAGGCAGGAGGATGACAAGATCCCAAGTTTGAGGCCAGCCTTGGCAAATTAAACTCTGTCTCAAAATTAAAAAATAAAAATGGTTGGGAGCATGGCTCCAGGGTATTGTGCTTGCCTACCATGCACAAGGCCTTGGGTTCAATACCTAGCACCTGCAGAAAACCAAGAGCAAACAAAAAACCTTAACAAGTGCGGTTATCATAGCTAGAAATGGTTATTTTAAATGAATGTATCTCTGGACATATTGAGGACTTGACAGACCCCCCCCCATGTGAGCACCGTTACCATGGCTACCGTCCCACTGAATGAAGGAACTCAAGACCATAAACCAGCTTTATTGTATTTCCTATTGAGTCCGTATATCAAACGGGAAAACAAAACAGGTGATAGAGAGGCATAGGGAAATAAGAAATGCTTTGACAAATAGAGGTATGAATTCATTGGATGTTTAAGTACATATTTAAAGTTGATGAGCTGTTGTGTGTTGGCCTTGGTGGTGACAGGTACACATGTACAGTGAGTGTGGGATTTCCACCACGCACCAATCTTGAGAAACAAGAGGTGCTGTAATACCAAGGCCAATCCAAGCCTAATACTAGATCAGAGGACTGCAGCGCCATTCATCTTGGGCACAGTGTAGAGGTCGATGTAGTTCTAGATACAGCAATAGACCAAGGTGTGATCAGTGTTTGATAAGGGCACCTTGCCAGGAGTTCCAATTGGGCCAAAGTTACTAAAGAGTTACTTGTAAAATCTGAGTATCATTTGGGATTTTCATCCTTATGATATTCCCCTGAATTTCATTAAGTAGAGTCTTGGAGTGAATCCTTCTGGAGTAGAGATTCTGTTTACCAAAGGTAAAGGCTTCTTTTTGTAACTTACAATTCCATGACACCCTACAGAAATAATTCCTCAAAAATAGATCCGAGTTGGCTGTTATCCCACCTTCCTCTCCTGACTGCTATTTAATACTCTGTCAGTGCACAAACACAGCTTCCTTTTGTGATCTGAGGTTTGTTTTTGTAAAAAGTCCCTGGTACAGTCATGCTTCCTGTAATGATTTGGCTCACTTCAACATCCTCACTCCTCAGATGTGACTGCAGTCAAAAGAATACAGTTAAACTACAGTGGATGAAAAATCCTTTCTCTTGAACTTCCCTCCTATAGCCTTCTTGGAAGTGCTTTACTTTTCTATAATATTAGGTACATTTGTAATTATAATGGTAGCACTCACTATAAGACTCACACCTTGCTCGCTCAGAGTCAATAACTTCAGTATTTAATGTTTTTAGGGAAGAGGTAAACTACAATCAACTGTAGTATTCCCTTGGGGTCTAATTTTGAGAGTGCTCTACCTTTCAGTTACTTGAATTTTTTATTTGTAAGTTTTTATTAGCATAAAGTGTGCAAAGGGGAAACCTTTGTGATATTTGTATTTTGTGATGCAAAGTACATGTATATAATGTATTTTGATCAAACTCACCTCATCTATATTGCTCTTTCTTAGCCATCCTCCCTCCACCTCCCTTCTTTACTTTTTTTACTCTATGTTTTTGAGAATGAAATGAGATATCCTAAGGGGTGGGAGGCATAAGTACGAGATGCTAGATAATAATCAACCCTAAATCCAGGCAAAATTATAGCTAAGGGCTACATCCTGTGGTGTGAGTTACTAAAGAAAGAAAACTTGGGGATGGAATCCCAGGATGTCATTTTGATTCTGCCCCTCCAGTGTTGCCAAGCCATACAAAACCATCAGCCTCATTTTACCACTAGGGCCTGAGTGTCTGGGCTCCTGGGCACCCATGAGGAGGGTGACTTTGAGCCCATGGTGGTGGACAGGAAAGGTTTTCCCTAACTTGTCAGGCTCCAAGAGCACACAGTTCCATACTGCCCAGAAGAGTCACAGATGGAGTCCGGTGCTCTGCTGAAATGGAACTTCTGCTAAAATTGAACAAGCTGGAGAAATGTGTCTCTGGAATACTTTCTTTCTCTCTGCTACTAGTTGGAAGAATACTGTAATCTCCAATAAAGAGACAGGTGTTGGTTTCTCTTCTAGAAATCAGCATAATTTGGGACTATGTGAAAACTCCTCATAGGCAAATAATGACACAGAACTTGCTATTAAATTTGAAGATTGTTTTAGGTGCTAGGCAATCTTGTAATGCATTGACAAGAGTTGACTATAAGATGTTTGGGGTATCTAAACAAAATCCACCAGACAAAAATTAACAGATAGAGGACATAGGGTATGAGATTGTCCTGTGTGATACAGCCTTTATCTACATCTGTGGAATTCTTGGTTTTTATTGTTGCTGCTGTTGTTTTGCAGAGCTGAGGATCAAGCCCAGCGCTTTGTGCGTGAGAGGCAAGTGCTCTGCCACTGAGCTACATCCAAGCCCCATCCTTGGCTTTTATATTCATGCATCAATTATGTCCTTTGTCTTTCACAAACTATTCTTGTATTAGGAATTAACCATCAGTTCCATCCAACTGCCTTTTGTTGGTCTTCTGTTCTTATGCATCACCAATACACTGAAAATAATTTCTGTCATCCAGTTTTGGATATCTAAATATCTACAATTTCTAATTTAGATCTATTATTTTTTAACCCACTGTATTATTTGCCTGTGTGGGATGGGTAGCAAACGTGAAGGAGCAGTCAGGCAAGTGTAAGTGATATAGAATCTGAGAGGAGAAGAGACAAAGGTGAAGATGAAGTGAATTGGCTCAAGTTTTATTTTTGTCTCACTTTTTTTCCCATCAAGTATGTAGTGGAAAAACTTTGGAAAGAAGTTGAACTTAATCCATTAGTGTGTCTTAAAAAGCCAGGAAAATTTTTCCCCTGGGAAGCCAGAAGTATATAATGGCAGCTTGTTGTAATGAAAGAACGAGGAACTGATTTTCTCCTGCAAAGTCCTTTTCCGCTGGTAGAAGTCTAGTGAAAATCTAGCTCATCGGCTATCAACTTGTATTTTTTACACATTTCTCACTGCCTTCCTTACTCTGAACGCAAAGATTATGTTTCAGATTCACTTGAAAAATAACAAAACAACAATAAAAAGTAAAGGCTGACAAATACTAATGCCTCATGAAATTAAGGAACTCCTTTAGTCTTCAGACTCTTTCCATTGTGAATTCTAACTCTGGAGACTTGGTGTTGCTGGGAAGACCCATTCATTCTGAGAGCAGAAAACCTCTAGCTGCCGTCCACAGGGCTGAGGATCAGCTGGCTCATCACTCTGATGAAAGCTAAGCAGAGGTTCACACAGGGCAAACTGGATATAACTAATCTGCAGACGTGAGACATTAAGTTTCAAACCCTAAGTGTAAATCTTTCCAGAGGAAGAAGACGAAGTCCTTGTTAGACCTATCCAGAGTGAAATAATCAGGTGCTGGATTACAAATGTCTACTAGACAACATGCAGACTTGAAATGTGAATAATTTTAATTAAAAAACACATCTTAGAAAGCTATGCTAAAAATAATGTCTATTTAAAGGTATTTTAAAGTTTTAACAGACATAAGAAAGTCTAGCAAGAATGAAAGCCATGACTGATGGTGTCTTCATTATGCCATGTGGTCAAATGTCTTACCCTAGACCAAAACAAGACCTACCAATGCAAAGGCCTGGCTTTCTCTTACCTCTCCTCCCCTCCCCCCTCCTCCCCTCTAGTCTTTTTTTTTTCTTTTCTTTCCTCCTTATGTTTTTCTCCCTTTAACATCTCCAGATGTTACCTATGACTAAGAGCTAACCAAGGATGATTCATCTTAAAGAAGTAGAAATGCCATGTTGCAAATCTATCTAATTTATATTTCAGCAATATTAAATTTATACTCAATTGAAATGAATAACTTGTTTAAATAAAAATAAAACAGAGGATTAAATTTGTTCAAATATTTGGCCCATTAATTAATGGTATTTTTCACCATTACCTATTATTTTAGATTCCTAGAAACTCTGTGTCATAATCTACCCATGGGTGAAAAGGGAATCTCTGCCTCCCTCTCCCAACCCCAAGAGGGCTCGTTGGGAAGGTCAGTGAGCATCTCTGCTGTGCTATCTGGGACTCTTGGCTATGAAGTGCCATGCTGGTCTTCTCTATTTTATTACTAAAAGAAGACATGGCTTCTAGATTAAACTAATCTTCTACTCTTGACTTTGTGATTTCCCAAATGGAGCACAATATTTTAGAACGGCCTCATTGAGAAGTCCTAATGCATTGAAAATGCTCCAAAATGTAAAAGCCAAGCTGGGTGAGGTGGCTCATGCCTGTAATCTCAACACTCAGGGAGCTGAAGCAGGAGGACTGTGGGGTTGAGGCCAACCTGCCTCAACAAATAGAAAAGGCAAAAGCCTTTTGGGGTCAAAAATACTCCATTCATTTGATGACTCCTTAGTTAAGTTTTTAGTAAGAATCTGTTTCAATCAGAAGACTGTCAGATATAACTAAATAAGTTTGCTATCTAAATCTTTTGGTAGCATATTAACATGAGAATATTTTATACAAGGTAGTAACAGTTGTGTCTGGAAAATGTTAAGTTTCAAACCAGTCACGATGTTAGAACCATTTATTGAATATTGTGCTGTTATATGATCTATTGACTTATATGAGTATTGGTTTTAAGACACTGCATACTGTTGTGTGTGTACAAAAAGATTTATGGATCTTATACTACATCAGTATGCCATATGTAATAGAAGTGAGCAAAATTCTCAACTCGATCACAGTTGGATTAGCGTTGATGTAAATACTGTCAAGAGTTTAATGTGTAAACACGCCTGTAGCAGTGTGCTCCCGTAGATTATACCACAATATACAAGAAGACAGACAAGTATAATAACAAAATGTCGAACTACATTAACATCTAATGTTTTTAAAGTAAAGACCTAAAACAACCTGTCATGAAATTATCAACAGAACAAGAAAAACACACTCATAAATAACAGTACATGAGCTGAGAGCATTCTTCCAACCTTTACAAACCCTGTCTCCATTGTTCTTCCACCTGCATTAGATTAGCTCAGTTCTAAGCCAGAGATTGTTTCCATATATGCTGCTTAATAGAAGGGCATTCGTTAATATGGAGACATGTAGATGTGGCAAGATATGCTGTAATCTCAGCATTTCACTGATGGTCAGGATGGTTTATTTTCCCCAGGATCTCTGAGTCCCATTGTTCATAGTCTTATAGAACCAAACAATGTGAGTGTAGCTCTGGAGGACATTCTGAGTTCCGAATGTCTTTCACGATGCTTCCCGTGACTTTGCTTGGAGAGCCAGAGCACATACAGGCATGTGTGTGTATGGGGGAGTTCACATGTACGTGAGTGTGTGCGCCGTCTGCACATTCCTGCTCATACTCCACGTGAGTGAAAGTGCAATCTGTCTTTTACACGTTGAGCTAATCCTTGTCCATTCATTTTCTTCCCCAAAGAAATACAAGGCGCTAGACTTCTAAACTTGACCAGAGACAAAACTCTACCTCTCTAACACTGAGTTGTATGAGATAAATTTCAACACTGCGAATAGACTTTACATGTTCTTTGAGATTATCAAATTTTGTCCCTGACCAAGAGGTCATTGTGTTATGAATTCCTCACCCTAGTTCCTCTTCTTCCTCAGGCCCTGCATCTGGTCAGATTTCCTGCATTGTCACACAGCTTCAGCTTTCTTTTGTGGTCACTATAGTCACCAAGCGAAGTACTTAGTATGACTGAGTGCTCTTCAGGGCTCTATTTGCTCTTGGAATTTCAGTGAATAATTTTATGCACTTCCTTCGTGGGCAAGGTATTTTTAATAGGCAAGAAATGAAACAGCTGGAAGAAAAATTGAGCAACAGTAATGAGAGGAAGGGAAGGTCTGGAAGTCTCGTGGGCATGGGACCCCACAGAGTCAAAAAGGGACTTGGAAAGCATTATTCAGAGCACAGCACTTGGAACTTTCACTGGTGCACAAATCCCTGGGTGTCTTGTTAAGATACAGATGTTGGGTCTGTAAGTGCGGCTGGGATCTATCTGATCATCAATGTCTCTGACAAGTTCCTAGCTGGTGCTGTGTGGCTGGCCTGCAAACACATTTTGAATAGAAAGGGGCTTGTACATCCCAACAACCAGCAAACGTAGTGAGGAAAATAGCACCAGAAGGTGGGCATGTTATTTCTGATTTGATCAATTTTACTCCACACAATTCAGTCCCCTGGAAAAAGGTAAAAAAAGGAATGGCTATTTTTTGTGATTCTAAACCCTGCCACCCCTTTTTGGGTATTACCAGACAGCTACCATTGTATACAACATATTCTCTGCTTGAACAAAAAGAGTATGTTTTAAAGCAATGCTACAAGTGAATACTGAACCACATTTCAAACCTTTGACCACTAATGCCTTTGATACTTGGATTAAATAAATACCTTATATTAGAGCTGATTTTCTTGTACAGAAATGCATTTCTTTCATTATCAGCATTGCTAAATGTCTGTCCATCCAATTGGGAATCATTCCATCCTCCTACCCCTAGTTCTTTGAAATACAGCCCTGTTTTAGAAAATGTGAATTTTGAGAGTTCTCCTCTGACAGAGCGAGGCCTCTGAACCATGGCCAACCCATCAAAGGGAAAGATTGAGCAGGTGCATTGCGCAGTTGTGTGTGCATCCACACGTTCCCGTTTTCACAGCAACTATTGTGTTTGAAGGGAGCCCTGATGTGGACCAGCTGGGGTCAGACATTGCTCTGCTGTAACAAAAGGGTTCTCAGCTCCCGGTCCCTTTGATCTTCCTGCCTGTACTTCTCCTCAAGTTTCTGCTTCTCAGAATCTGCGCAGTAAAAGGTACAATCCGGGCTCTTCCGGATCTGCTCAAACTGACTGAAGTCAGCCACGTATTTTCCACTTTTGGACAGAGAAACCACAGGCACAAACTCAAAACCCCAGTAGATTTCCTCTGGGATGTAGGATGTTCGACTCTGGCAGACAGCGCTGGTGGATTCCACGGTGGCATTGAGGAGAACCACGAGCTCGAATTCCTTCTCCTTTAAGTTTTGGGGTGTGAGGTCCCTCAGGGGGCTGGTCTCATCCAGCACGTGGTAGAAGGTCATGGGCAAAATGAGGAAGGGGCTCTCGGAAGAGGAGTCCACGTGGAATTTGACTGTGGCTTGGTTGAGGAGGATGCGCTCTCCTTCTTTGGTGACGTGGGTCTGGAGGAGCTTGCCAGACAGCTGGCATTGGATCAAGAGGCTCTTCCTCATGTTGGCTACCTGGATCACCAAGCACAGCTTCCCGTTCTGCTTGGTGATGACCGCACAGTGGCTGAATTTGATGGTTTCAGCCCTCTTTTTGGGTCTGGCGATTTTGGCCAGGAACGTGCCTGTGATGAAGATTTCAATCAAGGTGGTAATGACCAGTTGAGCCACCAGCAGGAAAATGGCGTGAGGGCATTCCTCCGTGATGGAACGGACTCCATAGCCTATGGTGGTCTGGGACTCCAAGGAGAAGAGGAAGGCCCCCGTGAGAGAGTCCACTTTCATGATGCAGGGGGTGTGGTTGGAAATCGGCTCCCTGGGTGCTAAATCCCCGTGGATGAATGCGATGCCATAGTAAATCACTCCAAAAAGGAACCAGGTCATGACAAAAGTGGCCGCAAACAGAGTGAGCTTGTACCTCCACTTCATGTCGATAACGGTCGTCCACAAGTCCTGCAGGTAGAGCAAGTATATGCCGTCCACTTTGTCGATTCTCACATTGCTGTGTCCGCTCTTGGACATGACTCGGGGTCTGTGAGCCTTGAGTCCAGCCCCAGCTGAGTGCTTCACCAGGGGGGTCCTGGTCACGCCGATGTGAATAGTACCCATTGTCACGCTCTCGGGGCTGCCTAAGGAAATAACCGGAGTGAGCCATGTGTGGTGGAACTTTCAGAAAGTAGAAACAGCACAGTCACGTGAAGAAATCTGAATGTGTAGTTTGGGTCCAGGACCCCCTGGGATGTCCCAATCTGTGAGGTGCAAGTCCCTTCTATAAAATGAAAGAATGTTTACATGTAACCTGTGTGCACACTCCTGTACACTTCAAATCATTTCTAGGTGGCTTGTAGTACCAAATACAATCAAATAGTTGTTATGCTATTTTGTTTAGGGAAAAAGGATAAGGCAACCATAGTACGTGTTCAGTACAGGTGCAATCTTCCCTTCAATGCTGTCAGTCCATGGCTGGTTGAGTCCTCAGGCACAGAACATGCAGATAAGTGACAACAGAACGTGACATAGTAAGAAACGAGAGTTGTGAAGGCAAGACTAGCTGATCTGTACTTGAGGTAGTGAGTAGGGAAGAGTAAGGAACACAGAATTTGAAGAAAAGCAAGCATGATTTAAATGCTGGTTTTGCGATTGAACTGCTGTGTGACTCAAGAGAAGCCATATAATCTGTCAGGACTTCAGCTCCTTAATCTTTAAAATGGAATGTGTCCCATTCCTCAGGACTTTTGTGATGATTAAATGAGAAAAAAAGTGCCTAAACAGAGTCTCACACTTAAAAGACAAGTCATGCTTCTCTCTGTGATAACAGACTGTTATATGTATATCTCACAGGATATTATGAATATTTATATTCAGGTTTCATGATTTCACACTATGGAAAATTTAAAACTTACTTGACCAAGAACTGATGTAACTAAGATCTACCAGCCACAGGACAGTTCTTGGTAGAGCAATGGAGAAAACGCAAATCTGAAAAGCTCAAGCATTTATCAATAAAAATTTTTTAGACTTACCATTTGCATAACATTCTTTGTAACAATTCATTTCTCCCTCCAAGCCAGTGAATAATTTAGAATCTATGACCTCTCTTAATTCTTGACCTTTGGGAAAAATTCAATTATCAAACAACCCAGAAAATCTTACAGCAAGTAATTAAGCTATCTCAGTGGCTTCATTGATATGCTGGCTATTCCAGGAAGAATGCTACCAGTGTTATTTTAGGAGATCTGGCACAAAAATTCTGCTGTACTCTTTAGATATAGGTAGAACCAGCACAAAGAAGAGCAAGTAGAAAAGTAAATAAGTGTAGGCTTCTAATATTGGAGTGGAGACCTACCAGGAAGTGCATTGGGTCCCTGCTTAGTCCCAGGGGATGCTTTGCCCTGTGGTAAAAGCTAGGAACAAGTTGACTGTGAAGCCACACAGCATCTTATAGTCCCTGCCTGGTGACTGAGATAAGTTTCCCTCACATTTCTTGAAAAGGATTATGAGGTGGTTATAGTGAAACCTTACCTGATTGGCATGTTTTTCCTATCTGACTGGTATTTTAAGAATTAGAAAAAAAAATGGCTACACAATGGTTCTATGATTCATGCAATAATCTTTTCTGTTAGAGGAACATTATCTCAATAAAAGTTTTCCCGGAAAATCCCTTCAAGGAAATGGAAATGGTTTCCAGTAGTGATGGAAATGGTGGCTATCACCTCTTCAGGACACGGTAGCCCTGTTCAGTATTTTAATTTTCTTGCTTCACTATGAATGGTGTGTCGCTCTCTTGAAATGACTTATTTTTTTCTTAGAAAGTCACTTTTTTTCATTTTCACTGTAAAGAAAGTTCATAAGTTATGCAGAATTTCTTTAACTTCTTGGAGCCTATGCCACCTTTCTTGGGATCCATTGGGAAGGATGTACTGTGAGCATGGCCCTTGCTTATCATGCCCCTGGCAAGGGCCATCAGTGTGAGGAGGTGGAAAGTAGCCACAGTGAAGGTTTTGGGAAAGACACACCATGCTGGCTTACCCAGACGCACAGACAAGCTCGCAACGTGAGCTCTGCCAAAGACAAACAGCTCATGTACAAGTAACTGCATGTACTTGTTTTTTTTTTTAAGAACCTGCTAGGGAAAGTGTACAGCACTCAATCCATTGAAATAAAAGCAGAGGCTTAAGTTTTCAAGTGGGAGTGATACTTGAGTGTCCTGGGGGCACAAGGCAAGTTCCCAGCTCAGCCCTCTGCCAGATTCTAGGAGCCATGGCCTTGTTTCTAGGAAGGGGCTTCTGCTTCACACTTTCCTTCAAAGCAGACTTGCAAAGAACTGTGTGTCTTCCTCTTTCTGCTGAACACTGGCTGGCTACAGGCCCCACCTGGTTGTAGGGTCAATGCAACAGTGCCTTCTATCAAGGTTTGTGACACAAAACACAAGTGAGACCTAGGGTTCACTCATATGTGGTATGCTCAGGATCTCTCTGTGAAAAAGAGAGCAGCAGCTAGGGGACATTGGTCCAGGGGGCCACAGCCCCTTCTGTCCCTCTCCCCACTCCAATGCCCTCTGCCCTGAGAACCCTTTACTACCTGATCACTCACGTGGCTGGTCAAGAGTCTTCTTCAGGGCAGGTAGCACGTCCTGGTTCCCCTTCACCCACCTGGCTACCATTGGACTCTGGCACTGCCTGAAAGAAAGAGGGACATGTGTTATTCACAGGTGGGGACTACAGCACCCAGCAAAACTGGCTCCTGGCGATTCCCAAGGGTTAGGGCTGTGGCATTTACCTTCCACTCCCTGGCCATCTGGCACAGAGCCCAGAGCAGGCTAAAGGCCCAATGCGTCTCAAGAATGAAACTGAGGACACACATGGCCCTCACTAGGAATCAAGCCCCTGGAGGGAGCTCACTGGCAAAAAGGCAGAGGGAGCCAGGGTTACCCCGCCCCCACGGAGGCCGCCTTAGTGAGCAGAGCTGCACAGGAGGCCGGAAGGGGAAGCGCAGAGGAAGTAAACAGTAACATCGGAAGGGAAGCATCCAGAATAGTTTTACTGCCTGTGGAAATGCCTGTTGAGTCATAAAGCCCTAGAGTGGAAAAGTCTGTTGGAACCATTCCCTGTGATGGATACACATTGCCCAGAGGAGGACAAAGAACCAGGCACTGGGCAGGGCCTGCGGTTGGTCACTTAGCTGGCTGCTGGCTGAAGGAACAGGGTCCAAAGGCTTTAGAAGTCTTTAGCAGTCCTAGTCACTGCACACAAAGTCCCCTAACCCACCAGTTTCATCTAATCTGGTTTAAATTCGTGAGGCTCTTTTACATCTCACTTTTTTGAAGCACCCTACCATTTGTCTATTATTTGTCAATCTGTTACCTACTCATCAATCTTTGTAGTCTGTCATCTTTATATTTTTATCTACTGTCGTCTCTCTGTATCTTTTAAACAACCTATTTATTATGTATTTGTCATCTATCATCTGTTCTGTTACCTATTATCCATTTACTATGATCTGTGTCTATTTACAGATCATATCTATTTATCATCTATCTATTTATCTATCGTTGATCTACCTCTCTATTTCTATACCAACACCTTTCTATCTGTCTCACACTCAGGCACACATATACTTGATAGTTATTTTCTGAACCATTGATTTACACTAATTATTGTTTTGGGGTTATCATTTTTCCATTTATCAACCTGGTCCCAGCGTGGTCACTGCATGTTTGACATTGACCCCCTTCCTCATCCTCTGTTAAAACCAGGAGTCTGCTTCTTTGGTGTTTATACTTATTATATGCTCTTAATTCACAGTATTTTATTCTTCAGTGGCCTTTTCTCCAGAAATGTACTTCTTGCCAATACACACTCTTATTTTATATATTTTTATGTTACCGCCTTTCATTTTTTTCTCAGTTATTCTACAATCCACATGCATTAGCTTCTATGATGTTAAGAGACAGTAACATTTTCCCAAAAGTTAGGAATCAGAAAGTTAGTGTCTTCTAATTCCCCCCTCTCTTAATTCAGATAGGCAATAGTCTACATAAACCCTAACGGTGTTCTTTAGTCTCTGGATAAATTTAGGTGTCCAGGTTTTGTTATGTTGTTTCAACTTCTGGGTTGGAATTGTAATTCTCAGAATTGCAATAACTTTATCCTTGAGACTCTTGAATGGAGAAGTCAATATTACCCCCTTCTGCTTCAAGCCAATCAAAGATGCATGGCATGAAGCCATTTAGTTCTTACGTTGTATAGCATTTGGTTTCTGGAGATAAAGGAAAGAAAATAAACACATTTTTGAAGTGGAACTGAATAGTAAGTACATTGAAAAAGGCACTAAGCTCTCTGGAGAGTGTTGCAAGAGCTGTACTTCCAGGCTTGGGGGTGAAGCAATGAGCATGGAGAAGTAGAAAAAGAGTCCCTCACATCTTCAGAGCAGAAGAAAGTTCTGTCCTAAAGAAAAGCTCTTGTAAAAATGGAGGAAATCATCAGAGCACACTGGAACACTCTGTTCTGTTGAAACAAACAATCTGTAGTGGCCAGAGAGTTCCTAACCAATTAGAAGAAACACAGAAGCAAATAATAAGCAGGGCTAGAGTGAGAACAGAACCAAAGTGGAAAAGGTACGGATAAAAGAAAACAATAGCGACAGTAAGAGACTTACAATAATAGTAATGGTGGTTCAGTGCAGTAGCAGGCATCATCGTAGAAGCCACACCAACATGTGTCAGCCATGTGTTTTCCACACATGACCCTAATCCACCTTCATTGCAACCCTGCAAGGTGAGCTCCATCATTATCCACCTGATGACGCCACTGAGACACAGAGAGGACAAGTGACTCATCCAAGTTCCCAACAGCTGGCACAAGTGAGGCTCCCAAGATGTTTACCTTCCAAGCCCTGACAAGTGCTCAAGGTTCAAATGGGACAGAAACACCTGGAAGGTTTCAATTTGCTGATTCGGCAGGTCTAGGGTGGAGCCCAAGGAATTCCCAGGTGATACAGTCTATACTGCTCTGGGAACACAGGCTGTGATGCCTAGCTTTCGCCTTCAGGAAGATCCTGTCCCCTCACTTTGTTCTGCATCCTCAATTGACACCCTTGCACAGGCACTGTCACACCTGCTCATTACCTTCAGGAATGTCAAACTCCAGCATCCTATCCAGTGGCCCAAGGCCAGAGATGATTTTTTTTTAAAGCAGGAATGTCTAGAGAATTTGATCAAAGTGATAACATATCATTTACATTTATTATTAACTATTATATAAATATTATAGGTTATAGAATATATAAATACATATAATCAAGTTTATACTAAATAGCTAAACAGAATATGTTACATGTGTTTATGTTAATTATGTATAATATAATAATTCTAGCTAAAATTAAGTACAGAGAAATCTTTCCTTGCCACAATTTGCTGTCACTGGTCAACTCCTGGTTACACAATTCCCCTTTTTACCAAGTCTCCAAAATAGGACTGTCTACCTAACTGTCATGTGGATTTTTTCCCCTTGCAGTCAGCACAGCATAGAGACCTTGAACTCCGTTGAATCAGTTTGGAAGTTTTCAACTTGCTCATTCTGGGAAAACTTTACTCTGTGTTCCGTGGTAGACTAACAAAGTAGAAACACCAGCAAAAAAATATATATATATTTATATATTTTTTTATATTTATATGTATATAATATATTTATATGTATGTTTATATAATATATATATTTTTTTTTTACGGAAGAAAAATGGGTGGCAGTGGCTCCCCACAGTGGAGTTTTTCTGCCAGGTCTCAAGTGACTCGCTCCTTGTGCTCTTGAAGGGGGAGGTAAGGCAAGAAGGAATGAAAGGTGGATCAAATTGTAACTTTGCTTTTCCAGACCAAAATTAGAATCTGGAGAATCTGACAGAACTTCCTGTTTTGAAGAAAAGTCACTTTAAAGCTTTCTTTTACGTCAAGTATTTCTGACACATCGGGGGATTTTTGATGATTTCTGTTTGTCCACAAACCCAAGGAACCTGGATTAAATTTCACTTTAAGTATACACAGGCTTAAATATTAAGTAGACAAAAAATGCTTGACAAGAATCTGTTTGGGGTTCACTGAGCTCAGAAGGTTTAAAAGTGATTGAAAATAAAACCAGTGAGGCTTAGCTATCCCTCTTTGGACCCTGTGACTATGGTCACAGAAACACATGCATAGGGACCTTTGGCTTTGGCCCTGTGACAGATTCTCCCCTGCTCTTTGAAACAGTCCATGATTCACTTCAAAGGCTGTTTGGACAGTTCTGAACCCTTTCTTAGATTCACCAATGCCAGCTAAGGACACAAATGGCTATGTTCAGGTGGCCTCAGAAACGGTCATATTCACTGAAAAAGAATAAGGTGGCCAAAGTCGACTCTGGGCGGATTCGCAAGCGCAGGTGAAAATTACATATACCTTTTTCCAACTCTCTTCGTACCTCAGGCACTGAGGGCTGAGGATAGCTAAAAGTATGACAGCTTTTGGAAGCCATGAAATCTCTCATTCTCCTCCATGAGAATTGTAAGAACAAGGGAAGTGCAAGTTGAGATGTTAGGACATTTGTAAGCTCACTTTCTCTCTTTCAATGACCTAGGTTTGGAAGATGTGAACTCAGGGCCTTGCAGGTAAAGCTGTGACAGTTGTTGCGATTGACTGTACATTGCTACCAGGTTATTTGCTGCACCTCTCTGCTGGATCCATCTTTAAAGGATCCTGACCCTGTAGGGGAGATGGTTTCTACTTCCTGTGTTGGAGTGGCCATGTGACTTCCTCTGGCCAATGGAAAATGAGCATCATTGACTCACACCACATCTGAGCAGAGGCATTGGACTCACCTCTTGGGTCTGCTATTGCTCTGGGATGGGTCTCAGATTGGGCAGTTCCTTATTGAGGGGATTGGGAAGGAGATTCCTGGGGCTAGGCCATAGCAGAGCCATGGTTGAGAAAGGATTCTTGTTGCCGTAAGCCACAGAGTTTTTGGAGTCATTACTAAGGCAAAAACCCCATAAAAACCTGGCCACAGAGGTGCTCATACTCCATACTTTTGTGTTATGGGTTATATGCCTGACTTAATACTTCATTTAAAGGTATTTAAATGAAGACATAAAATCCTCAAATATCCCTTGTGTAAACACCAAAAGTGAGTCCATGACAAGACACTGGGCAGAGAAAGAACCCAAATCTACCATGACTTGAACAGGAAGCAAGATTGCCTGATCTCTAAGGACAACATAGAAAAGGTGACTAATTCTTCCATTAAATGATCTCTAAATTGACATTTAGTCATAGCATAACAAGATAACTTCTCAAAGAATGCTATGTGGGCATCCTGTCCTGTCATTCTAATTTTCTGTGAGCAAGAAACCCCTGGTTCATGGACCGATAGCCTCAGATCTTCAATGTCATACATACCCTGGCTGTCCTGGGGCCATGATTTTATGTCACTGACAGCTTTCATTTCAAACGGGGAGTTAAAGGGCTCAGTTACTTTTCGAAGCAATGACAGACATTATTTTATTTACTCCTTCCTTTACTATGTGAAGAAAGATTTTCCTCTATTTTCTAAATGAGAAACAAAGCTTAGAGAGATTAATTTACCCATCTCATAAAGCTAGTAATGGAGGACTTCATTAGCAAACAAGATCTGTCTGCCCCCATAGTGGCTCCTGTCTACACCACCATCATAATTAACTCACGAAATCATGAAATTCTCCTCGTGGAGCTACGTAATGAAACATAAAATAGCTGCTCACTGCCTGCTTGCAACCATTGTAGAATAAATAGCTATAATTGGTTAATTGCTTATCCTTTGCCAAATCTTATACAAGACATTCTAGATTAATTTAATCCTGCTGAATAGGTACTACTACTATTCCCATATTCCAGATAGAGGACTCTGTGAAACTTGCAAGGTCTGTCTGAATCAGTGGTCCCTGCCTCTGATCTCTTTTAGCCTTGTTCTGTAGCCTCAGTGGGCATCAGAATCACCTGGAAGACTTGGTAAGGAGGCAAATGGCTCCCCACCTTGGAGTCTCTGGTTCAGGGGTGCTGAGGTGAGCCAGAGGGTCCTAAGGTGTAAGTTCCCAGCTGGTGCCAGGGCTGTGAGTCCTGAGCTCACAGTCTCTTTGATAACTATAGTCTGCACGATTCCCTACTTAATGAGTCACAGAGAACATGGAGAAAATTAACAAGGTTTATGGTGTGGAAGGAGAAGTCATGGGGTTAAGTATACAAGTGTGGGAGCTGCCAGCTGGAATTCACAGATAACCATGACAAGATCTTAGCAAATAGAAGTTCAAGTGTCTTGTCTTGGAAAGTTGAAGGGTGCTCCAGGTCTCTTCCTGGGATGGTGGGTATCACCCCAGAGCAGCATGCAACATAGTGCTAGTTGAGCACCGTGAAGGTCACTGTTAGCACATGCACAGGTATGTGTGTTTCCTACACTTCTTCCAAATCGTTTTGTAGGGAAATAAAGTAGGGAAAACCTATTTTAAAATACAAAACTTGTAAAACAGTGAACTTGTTCCTTTTTTGTGTGCATTTATGAAGATGCAGTCCTGCCCTGGAAAGAGAGTCTGGAATCCAGGTTTGGAGGACCTTGGGATCTTTTTGCTCTAGTACATGGTACAGGCTGAGCACAATTACAGGAATTTTTTGGGGGGTCAAATAATTCTGGAAAGTTTTGTCTCCAGTGACCCCACTTTCTCCCCCTTTGGTGATTCCCACTACACATTTGTGTATCACAGGTTGTAAGAAGTCCTGCAGTTAAAGAACCTGAATAATTACACAGAGATACCCAGCCTTGATCTGACACTTGGAAACACTTTGCAGAGTGCTAACCTGGCCTAAACTCTACATTTTGTATCAGAGATGAAGAAAATCCAATAAGATAAGGGATTTGTTCCAGGTTACTGACACAGTAACTGGTTTACAGTTGGAAACAAGCTTTTGCTACCTCTCTTCCTTGTCATGAGATTGAGTGAGCTGTCCATCTCACTGTATAATGAAGACAAGGTAGTTTGAAGAGTGTGGTCCCTTCCTCCCACCCAAATGCAGTATCAGCACATTCTCTAATGAACCGGAATTTGGGTGGTGTTCCCCAAGAATCTGTGTTTTAAGAAGAACTCAATCTCCCAGAGGATTACGTGGCTAAAGTTGGCAGTGGTGGCTTGGTGAGTTGGAGAGGTCTTTTACCCTATTTTGCACTGGAAAAGAAGCAAGTATTCCTTTAAAGACAAATCTCCCAGATTGCGTTGCATGTGAGCATCTAATAATCCAATTTGCCTCTGTGAGCAAATATTTAGCCTTTTCCTATGTTTCCATTCCATCATTTACCGTTTCAAATTCCGTAAGTTCTAAAAAAGATCCCTTTCCATCCCTAAGTGTGGTTTGCATACTTACACCCTTACTCCTCAATACAGATTCTTTTAAACTTTTTTCATTCCATAGAGCACCAACCTTCCTCTACTCAGCAAAGACAAGTTTAAACAGACACCAGGTTCAACGAGGGACTCATTTGCCATTTTCCATGGCAAAGAATCGAAGCACTGGAACAAGTCAGAGGTATCATTTGCTGAATATTTTTGTAAAGACAGTTTAATTTCAGACCCTTTATTTGGGAGACAGCTGGCTAACCCAAATAAAACATTATACATCTGTCTGTTGTCACGAGTGACCGACTTGAGCTGAATCTTATTACTTAATAGCAGCTAACTTTCCTATACGGTGAGAATGAACAGAGGCTTGGAGCAAATGGAAATTTCCTTTGGTTTACCACCCTTGATCTCTCTTGCTCCAACATGTAGAGGACTTGGTTAATAAGCATATTCTCCTCTTTAATCACAGCATGGCTTGGACATGCATTGTTGTGAAGTGACTGGTAAAACAGGAAAATTTATGTCTGGGGGGAAAACAAGATGCATTGTGCTGTGCCCCAAAGGTTCCTTTCAGAAAATAGCTTTCCACAACTGGTTCATGAAGTCTCGCTTACTATTCTTTCTTGGATTAATACAGAGAAAATGGCACCCAACAGTGCTGTTTGGTGAAGGAAGAGTAAAGATGGAGCATTTGGCTTGGTTTGACTGTAGCATGGTGGAGTAAATCAGAGCCGAGGAAGCAACTGGCTTTGCACACAGTGCTTGCAGGAAAACAAGTATTTTATTTATGCATCTTATTTAAACTGGGCTTCATCAGAGCATGAATATAGGAAGCAAGCAAACAGAAGGAAGTGAGCAAGGATGATTGATGATTTTCTTGAACTCCTACCTTGATCTGACTTGGGAAGTTGCTTGAGCCTGGAGTGTTGCATTTTTTATGATACATCATTATACAATTTAACACTTGAAATTGATTTCCCCTAAATAAATTTCTCCCAAAGACATGGAGTCTAGCACCTCTCACCACTCACGTGCATCTTCCTTTGCTTCACATTCCTTTCCGTTTTTGTTTTTTCCACAACAAGAAACACATCATAAAAACAGGGACCAATTTCAGGCTGCCTGGATGTCCTGGTTTCATGTTGACTATTTTTCCTTTTACTTAAAATAAATTTGGCCTTGTTGGTCTCTGTGCTTAAGCTGATGATTAGGGAAATTCGGTGAGATTCACCTGTGCACAGGGGTGCTCTTCTTCTCCTTGCTGATTTCATGCTGATTATTACCCTAATGGGAATCCTATCCTACGCAAAGGAAATTAGGGCTTTTGCTTGATTTGGAACCAAGTTCTCTAACAATGGGGCCAGTGTCAAAAAAGTTTTGCAACCCAGTCTCACTGTCAGTCTAAACTTTGACCACATGTCTCTGATACAGAAACTGGATCTCACAGGCTCCCAGGGGAACACATTTATTCCCAAATTCTTGCATTGTGGTCAATTTACTTTAAGGGCTAGTAATATTTCTGAGTTATTTGGTCGTCTGAAAGTTGAAAGTATAGACGCTTGTGATCTCTGAGTGATAATAAGACATTTTCAAATTTCAAAAGACCTTCACATTCAATCAAAATCTCAGACCCTTGGCAGTTCACTAATCTCCCTCAGTAAACAGTACAAGAAAACACATTTAAGCCATCTGTACCTAATTAGATGGAGGAGTGTGGCCCAATTTTGGTGGTGGTAGAGCTGCCAGGTATGATACAGGATGCTCAGTGAAATCTGAATTTCACAGATAGCAAATAAATTTTAGTATAAGCGTGCCACATGCAGTATTTGATCTATACCTACCTATGCTAAAGCTTATTCATTGTTTATCTGAAATGGGGAGACACGTGTGCACTTTGTATGCCTCTCTGTATGTACTGTTTGTGGAAGTAGTATATATTTATTTACTAAATCTGCCATCCTTAGGGAAAAACAGATTTATGCTCCAGAGTAGCTCAGAGGCCAGAACACTTAAACGCAAGATTTTAACACATGATAGTATTCTTAGAAGAACAGTCTTTCAGAGTTCTCCAGAACTAGGAACTATGAAAACAAAGGCAGTCACTGTGGGATGGGGTACAGCCTTTCCCTGTGTGGGGTGGGTTGGGGTGGGGTTAGCAAGGCTAATGGTTACTCCCATTTTAGTTCAGGAGTTCATACCCATTCTCTTATTTTGGTCCTTTTTGGTAGACTTGTAAGACACATGACTGCCTTCTTGGAATAAAGTAAACAGATACAAATAAACCATTAAGATTACAGAAGACACCACTATTATTAAAATGCACTTACTAAAATATTGAAAACAATGTGCTTTTTGCCCAATCACTAAATAAAAGCTTTCATTTTGAAGTGCGGTAAGCAGAAATGTTCTCTCAAGATATCTGACAAGACCACAGTGTGATGTTGAAATACCTGTGATGGCTACTGTGGCAAAGTCACAATGGCACCTAAAACAATTGGAGTTTGTTGCACGCTTGAAAAGGGATAGAAACTTTAGTTAGAGGTTATCAAAAATAAACTATCTCCTTTTTTTCCCTCATCTGAGACCATGAATCCTCTCCATTCTCCATGCTTCTTAGACATGGGTTTCAATTCAGCTATGGGTTCTAAATGCACTGAATTCTGATAATGTCACAGAAATCAGGCTATCCTATCCGATCCTTCTTGATTGATTTTTCCCAAAGACACAGTCATCCCAGATCTTATTTCTTTTATAAAAATAGCATGGACATTAATAATTAGAATCATAGTTGACCTCCCCCTCCTACAGAACACTACATGCTCTCAGGTTAGCAGGGAAGGTTACAATGGTGCTCACATAACTGGAACACCACCACTCGTGGGGAAGCCATCCAACATCCTCTACTCTAGAAGCAATGACACCCTTTCAACCTACCTGGAAACAAAGGAGGAAATAACACAAAAGAGCTGCAATACATATGTAACTCTTGGTCTTCATAGCCTTACTGTAGCATTTCTCAGAATTGTGGGGCTGGATTTTTGCCATTAAAATACTGCTCAGTCACATGCAACTTTGTATCACCACGGTTTCATCATAACTCTTACCAGGAAAAGGAAAGTTTACTCATCTACAGAGCACTAATTCCAACAATCCTCCCCTCCATTAATCCTCCAGGGGGATTGTCCCACTGCTGACAAGACATGTGCTGAACACCTTCAGGAAGAAAACTGACACTTGTAAGCCCAGCTTGTGCTTCCCCTTCAGCTCTGGTGCCTTCGGGATAGAGCCTGGGTGGTACTTGCCTGTTCCTGAACAGTCCAATGCCCTTGGGGTAGTGTGTCTGGGAGCTTGCAATTGCTTCTGGAAGGTTCTCCATTCTTCCCCTTTCTGGTTAAATCTCACCTCTTCAGAAGGCAAGTTGAACATTACCTCCTCTTTACTTAAAAAAAAAAAAAAGGAAACTAACACCTCCTTAGACGCAGTGTAGTGTGGCGATGAAGGGCACAGGACCCTGTTCCTAACCACGTGACTTTAGACAGCTTTCTTAACCCCTTTGAGGCTCAGTGTCTTGACTCCAAATGGAGAAAAAAAGGATTCAGCTACCTTGGAGGGTGGAGAGAGGTTAAAATAAAAAAGAGCATGGAACTCGGACTGCTCCTACCACTTATTCTACAAGAGTTAGCTATTATCATCACAGGCTCACAGTAAATGAAACACAAAGAATATGACTCACCCAAAAGAAATCCCATTGACCATGAAGGAATAGCAGAGGTTTATGGTCTGATTATATGAAGTTCTCATAAAGTCACAAGAACCCCCCCATCTCCAAGGCTTATAAATACACAATTCAAAGCATATTAAAAGGATGCAAAGACATCTCAAACTCTTCAACATTTTCTAATTTGTATCAGGAATTTAGTGTGTACTTCCTATGTGCCAAGAGCTGTGTGGGGTGCCAGGATCCAGCAGGGAAACTGATGTAAGTGGTCGTGGTCCTCATGTGGTTTAGGAAAAAAGAGGGAAGACAGACCTTGAATGAATCATTTGAAAAGTGTTGTAAAGACATGGAGGAAAACCAGGGAGAAAGTAAAAGCTGGAGGGCAGAATAGAACCCGGGCCATATGACATGTCCTAGTGCAGAATTCCAGGAAGCCTTTCCTGAGGAGGTGGCATTAAGGTAGAGATGCAGGTGAGGTAGGCGAGGCAGGTGAGAGGTGAGTGTCAGGGGCAAAGGGACACATGGCATTTGCATAGCAGGAGGTGACAAGGAGCTTGGTCCCTTCCAGGAAGTGGGGAGAGTACCAAGTAGGATGGGGGGGGGTGGAGGGGAGGGATGAGGGTCCAGGTAGGAGCAGAGGACAGAGTCAACTTGCAGGGCTTGTGGGCTCTTTGAAGACTGTCCACTTCATCCTACAAGGACAAAGAACATCTCAGGATTTTATTGAAAGAACAGAATTGAATTCTCTTGTTACAGTAAACACTTTGGACAACATGGAGGATGGACGTGAAAGAGGCAAGTGCAGATAACTGAGCATTTCTGGTAACCCAAGGGGAACTTAGAAACTGATGCACCGACAAGGATGGTGCCAGAAGCTTGAGGGAATTGAGGAGCTCTGGATTGTAGGTTCAGATGGAGTCAACAGGCATCTCTAGCAGGAGGCTGTTGGGGTGCAGGAGGCTGTTGGGGTGTAGGCGGTGAGGGACAGAGTCTTCAAATGACTGCTGGTTTCCCAGAATGGAAATGAGGAGTCAGGTTTGCGTGGTGTTGAACTGGCCAGAGGATGCTGGGTCTTTGAAGTCATCACACATGTTTGGACACCCAGGTTGTTTGAATGTTTTCATACATCATGCACAGCACACACTCTTCCACAGAAGTGGTATGCAGAAGGAGGATCCTGACTGGGGTCTAGGCTGGAGGATGTGCACTGGGCTGATTGGGAGACCCTAAACAGAGACAAGAACCAGGATCTGGGCCCATGGACCAGAAATTCCCCAGAGAGGGCTGGGTTGACATCTGCGAATGGATTTGAACCATGATAGTGGATGGTTTTCTCCCAGACAGAAGAATGCAAGAGAAGCAAGACCAGACAAAGCCCAGAGCAGCCTCAGGGTCAGGCAGAGCAAAATCATGCACAAGTGAGACCAAGGAAGAGCTGTCAATCCAAGACACATAAAAGCACTAGGTACCCCTTCATACTTATCAATTTACCAAAGAGTTTTAAAGACATATTAGCAGTGACAGGTAGTGACAGGTAGGTGGAGGTGAACAGCCTCAAGCATGGCACCTACACAGAATAATCTGCATAATAATTTGGGGTGGGGAGCATTTGGCAATGTGTACCCCATTTTTAAGTATTTATTCATATCCTTTTTCAGTAAATCCACTTCTAAGAACTAATAGGAAATGTACAACAGGTATATGTATAAGAGGATTCTCTATATTAGTTACAATATTAAGATATTTGAAGCAACCCAATCATGAATAATACAGAAATGGCTTTAAATTTATAAAATATTTAAAAGCAGAACTACTATGCAGTGTTTAAAAATCAAGGTAAAATGTAAAATGTCTTTAAAAGACATTTTAAAGCTGAAGATGCAGCTTCATCCTTCTGTGGGTAAAGTAAAAGTGAAAAGTCTCTAAAATGCTACCCGCAGTTATCTCTTCAAAGAACAGCAATCTTACAAGGGCTTTTCAACCAAACTTTCCATTTTCATGCAGTTAATCTGAAAATTCAATTTCCCTAGCACAGATCATTCACAAACATTCCAGATTTTACTGTAAATGAGAAGCACAGTGCTCACCCGAGAGACTTTCCACCCTGCCATGGCCAAAACTGTGAAATCATTTACTGACAGAGACATTCCAATTGTCCAAATCTAACAACCTAGTTTGCAGTAAGTGACCAGGGTTGTTATTTTATGTTAACTTAAGGCTTCCTTTAATGGACTGGAGACTTTACACTTCACCCAAGGGGATTACTGACAAAGCAGATTCCTGCATTTGCTTGTGCAGGTCCCTTCACTCCAGATTCTTTTTGGCCCTCTGCTTTTGGTAAATTCCTACTTATCCTTCATGGTGCAGCTAAAATATCACCTCTACTTCTGGACAGAGTTCATCTTGCTCCCTCTCTTCTGCTTTCTTCATGCTGTCCACACCTCATGACAACACTCCATCTATTGGTGTAATGATTTGCTTTGGAACTTGTCTTTCCCTGTAAAAGACAGGCTTGGGGTGTGTGTTAAACTCATCTTTTAGTCCTTAATGCTAAATACAAGGCCTGGCACATGGTAGACACTTTGTATTTAAGGGAGGACCAGGGTTGGCAGAGATGCTATTCTAATGGACTCAGAATCCTCCACATTCATACCTAATGCAGCTCACTTAAGAATATTGTGCAGTGTTCTGGATCAAAGGGAAAGTCAGTCCATAGTTAGGCATATGGGATCGGGAGAGAGAGGACTTCACTGATTTGAATGATCAAAGTAGAAATAAAGATTCATTTTAGCTCCTTAATTTGATTCATAGCACAAAGACTATCCTTTAATACCTTACCTTGAAGAGAAAATCATTTGTACATTTCTCAAACTAATGAAAACAGTAGAAATATGGACATAAACATATTCAATTTAGTCCAATGAATCACTTTGTGTATGTGTTTTGTGTTTCACAGGATATGGGTACACTGGCCAAATCCAGAAAATTCTGAGATGCCATCTACTCTATTTGCTTCCTTCATTTGGCATCTCCAGTATGGGGTACACCAGTGATCCAAGGGGGCACAGCAATGAGGTAATAGAATTGCTCAAGTTCAGCCTCTACTTGGTCCTTATAAGTGTTTATGCTTTACAAGCATTTTTAAATGTACATGATACATTATTACATTATAAAATTTATATACTGTGCATGTATGCCCCTAAATAGTCTGTATTTAGAGGAAGAGCATGGTTGTTACTGTTTGAATCATTGCTTCAGATCAATGATCATTAAAGATTAACATGTAGTCACATTCCCCAGGGATCATTTCAAATGGGAATTCTTGTTCAGAAATTCTGGGCTGAGATCTGAGAATCTGCATAGCTAGCAAGCCCCCTGGTGATGGAGAGACTGAAGATAACAGCTCACACTTGGAGTGGCAGTCAGCCTCACTTGTGCAGGGAGGTGTTCATCTGGCCCACCTGACACACAGCACAGAAAGTAGCTTGAGTGACTATGTTCTCATTTCTCCATGAACGGTCATGACTAGCTCCAGCCTGGGCACATCAGAGAGGGTAACTCATCCCATTAATGGGTGGTGTGGGGCATGACAGCTGACTTCTCTCACCCAGCCCTGTAAAGTAAAGGATGTTATCAATGGGAGAAAGCTCACACTGACTTCATTTAAAAAAAAAAAGCATTGTTTATAAATCCCCCACACAGTGTTACAAAACAATTCTGTAGTCAGCAATTCTTTGGCAGTGGTTGGCTTTTATCTGGAAACTTTCTTTCTGGGAAGCATAGCTGGAAACCAAGGTCTTGACCACTCCTGGTTGCAAAGCTCCTGTGGGAATAACACTGAGGGAAGAGGAACCTCTTCATTCTGAGTAATAATGGCCGCCCCTATGCACCCTACCTCAATGAGACCCTGGTGTGGGGAGTGAGTGGGCTGCAAGTGTTCTTCATCCAAAAGAAGGGGAGAGAAATCACACACACACACACACACACACACACACACACACACACACACACACATCCATTGACTGAACAAAGTGAATCTTTTAAGTCACATGGTCTACCCAACAACTTGTGTTTTTGTGTCCTATTACAACTCTTAATAGACTACTTTTGTCTAACTTGAACATTATACTTTAGTTTCATAGCTGATCCAGATTGCAGTACACTGTGCAAGAGTGCTTACAAATAAGTGTTTAAGTAGAACTGGTGAGGCTAGTGTTAATGTAAAGTGATACACACTTGAGTTAGATAGGTGCTTCCTTTGAAACCAGGTCCACGGTTCACAGAAATCTTAGGCAACCCTGAAGAACTCAACACTCTACATCTCAAAGTCTAGGTGAATGTGATCAAGATTGGTTAAAGAAAATCAGGAAGATGTCTTTACCTTGAAGTTGGTCTCCGAATGACACCTAGCCAATCAATTCCCGGTACTCTTTCTTGGATCCATCCTCAGCCCTATTTTTAGCCAGCAGACCCAACTTTCAAGGGTGGAGTTGGGAATGGGATCCTTGTTGAAAGACCTCAGCAATGACCTGGTATTGGTTCTCTGACCCCTCTCCTGTTTCTTCTTGGTCGCTAGTTATTAAACCCATGAAATGAAAAGGCCAAAATTCTTGCCTAGGGGTGGCAGGAGAGACTGGTGTTCATCTAAGGAGCATTCCTTTCACCATAGAGCCAGGCTGTGAGGAGAAGACCCGATGGTATGTAGAAGAGCTTCAAAGGAAAGAAACACCCCTTTGCTCTCTATTTTCTCAGTGGCTGGTGGGACCCTTCAGAAAAGGGACTAAGTTCTCTGCAAATGACTCCTCTTGGTCAGCCACTAGCAGCTGGAACAGTGCACTCATGCCATTCCTCATCTACAGCAGTGCAGATGGTTCTCAAAGACCTCTCCCAATCCTTGCTCTTCCAGATCCCCATAGCTCAGTTTCCCTTCACTGCCAGTCTTTACACAGCATTTTCCCCAAACCCTCACTGCAAGCTATTTTCCTCTTAATAAGCACACACTTCCGCATCTTCTCCCATGGTGTCTGAAGCCATCTCTACCCCCATGAATCCTGGACTTGTGTGTCCATCTCAAGTCTCTCTTGTCACAGCCAGACCATCAGCCAACTGTCTATGGTTCCTCCAGGTGATTTTCCCAGGCATTCAACTCACCTCATTTTCCATCTCCCAGGACGTCAGCTCCCTTCCCTAGAGCAATGGGTGACACAGGATGTTCATCACCCCTCTTTACCTCACAATCCCTTGAAGCTGCCACCTCTCCCTTCCCATGGGGTGCCACCTGGCTTGGAACCTCATATAGCTATCCCTCAGTGTCCACAAGGGATTGGTTTCAAGATCCTCTGTAGATACTCAGAGGCCTACGTGCAACCTCATGTATACTTTAAACCACTTCTAGCTTCATTTTAATATCTAATACAATGCAAATGCTGTGAAATCATTGTCATATGTATCATTTAGGGAATTATGACAGGAGAAAGTCTATATGCATTCAGATCAGAGACAACCATCTTAGTCCTACCTACGTAGTAGCTGAAGAAGATGTGGGGAGAACCAGGCTTAGTTTGTGCCAGCAAAAGATGGAGGATCCATGAGATAGTGGGAGGCTATGGCCATTTCCGGGTGTCTGTACATCACTTTACATGTGCATTCAGCACAGTGCTTGGTATGTGGCAAATTCAAGGTTTGTATTTTGGAACACCATGCATTTTATGCCTCTAACACATTTCCATCCTGGGTTGGTTGAATCTTCAAAGGCAGAACAGACAGGTAGAGAGCTGCAGCATTTTCTTCAGTGACCCAAGCAGGCTCAAATTTGAGGTCCTGTCTCAAGTTGTCTGCCCTCTAAGATGATTTTCACAGTGCAGCTGCAATGATCTACTTAAAGCCAAGCTTGGTGGTCCCCATAGGTCCCCATTACCTATGAAACCAAGCCTCAACTTGTGAACATGATGTGAGAGCCTTCTGGAGCTGGCCACACCTGCCTTGACCTTGGCACTGACTTTTCCTCAGCCTGCTGCCTGTTCAAGCTGTTCCCAAATGGGCTAGCCTGTGATGCCAGGCCTTCCTCCATTCCCTCTTGTCTGCCACAAACTGTCCTTCCTTTCTCTGCGTGCTCAGATTTCCTTTTGAGACATTGCCCACTCTGGAAAGATCTAGGCCACACCCTTGCCTTGGCCATGGGTTTGGTGCTCTCCCTCCACGCTTCTCTATGCTTCTGCCTCCCTGAGCACTTATCTCAATGTCATGGAACCACTTGCCTCCCATGTGCATATCTAATTATAGTCACTGTCAAACTGAGAACTAGAGTTGAGAATGTGCATGTGACTGTGTTGTGTTCTCATGATATAGACCTCTAACTCCAAATTTGAGAGTAACTCTGGCAAAACTCTGATCAAAATAAGCCAGTGGAGACCCAGCTATGTTACAGAGTTTGCCTAAGGTCTCACAACATGTCAGTAGTAGTTAACCACATTGAGATCATGAGCTGTCTGACCAGAAGGCCAGTCCTCTATCCCTCATGTCCAGAGCCTCTGGCTGGACTATGTGTTACTGTATTTTATGTTGTGGGTGCCGGCCCTTTCTCCAGCAGGGTTCTACTTGTGTCCGTCAGATGCACGTGAGTGGATGGAAGCAAAGGGAACTTGGACTTTTCCCATTTGGGAGAAGCAGTCCTGGGTCTTGGAAGGAATGCTTCCACACATCACTTACACTGAGGAGCTGAGTCAAGGGAAAGTCATTCTGTCTCTGTCCCTTACAGCACACACAATTGTTGGCTGATGGAAGAGGCAGAGTCAGCATTCCCTGGTGGTGTGGTGTGCTGAGTCATCAAAGGAGATGTCAACCTGCTCCTGTTCCTGTGATCTTCACTCCTAGTCAGAGGCTAAACTCCACCTCCTTTCCCCCTTCCTTTATGGTCTATCCATAGCCACATAGATTTCTGTTTTATCTCCTGAGTATTTGTTGTTCTCACCCCTGCCTGTTGCACTCTCATGGCTACCCTGGAAAAGTTTTGGTTTCTCTCCCAAACCACCCCAACATCTTGCTTGTAGCTCCCTGGCTCCTCTTGATCCTCTCTGTCTTGTCCTTCTTTTAGAATCAATCTCTCTAAAATGCAAACTCAACTTTCCAAAACTAAGAATTTGTCTATTTCAGTGAACAGTAGTCAAGGTGTCCAGACCTGTTCCATCCCTGTGCTGAGTGAGTCTCATTGTTCCTTGTTTCTTATGTGACAAAATCTGAACTACTGACCCAATGTCTCAGCTCTTCACCATCGTCTAGCCCCTGGCTACCATTTTGGCCACATATCTAAGTGTCTCCCACCCCAAACTGTCCTTGTTTCAATGACTATCGGCTGTTTTCATGGCTCCACAGAGTCCAGGTGACCTCATCCCTTAATACCTGCTGCTTCTCCTGTTGCCCTCCTTGACTGGAAAGCTTGTCCATCCAGCTATCAGATCTCTCCGAGTGTGCCTGTGATGCTTGTTTTGGCTGACTTCTACTGCGGGTTCACTGAAGGGGTCCTCCTCCTCTTTCCCACTAAGAAGTGTGACATTGTCACAGTGGTAGAAGGTGCCAAAGCTTTGTGGATCTGCCCCCCTTCTAGACAGACAACCCTCTCAGGGCCATTGTCTATCTCTGTTAACTCAGGAGCACAGTCCCTGGCACCTGCCACAGGGCTCAGAGAGGTTTTCATGACTCATGACTCGAGAAATGAGTCAATAAATGAATCAATGCATGGATTAACAGTCAATCCACAAATTGAAGAATGAATGAATTGTCAATGCTAGCCTTAGCTTTGAGTGGTTTCTGTTCCTACATCATTGAATGTGAGATTTTCTAAATTGCTCTTTGGAAGTGATTTATATCTGCACATTGTTCTGTCTCCGTGGGAAATGAATTTTCACAGTGTTGAAATTCTCTTGGTAAGCAGCACGTCTTTTTATCTGTCTGACTCAGATGCTCTTGGAAGCTGAATGATCCCTTCTGCTGTGACTCACTAGTAGTCTGAGCGAGCACATGGAAGATTAGAGAGCGCTCTTCTCTCTGAATGGTTTACTTCTCAGGTATGTTTAATCATGTCTGTACTTACCAGATGGATCAGAGGTTTCCACTGGAGAAGTGTGATTTCTTTCACATTCACATTGGTTTGTCATTCATTCAATTCCCACCCCACTACTAACAAACACACCTGCACAGAGTTAGCATGGACATTTTTTCAAGGCCATCTTTGCCTACACTCATTTGGTGACCACTTGGGCAGCTTGATCGATAACAACTTCAAGAATCTCAGGATTTGACTTCGGAATCATGGCAAAGTCAAGGGGCAGGAGGGAAGGCTTGTGGTTCTGTTGTGTGAGAAGGTTTTTTTTCCTTATCCCCTTTCAGTTCTTCCCATCAGCCATTGAACCATCCCATTTCGTTCCAGCGTTTGCTTACTAAGACCAAAGGAGCTAAGGTTATCTTGAATAGGTCATCACAACTTTCCAAGTTGTAAGAAACAGGACTAGCTTCTAATATGCTCTTCCTGTTACCATTTTAAATAAGCATGGGACAGATAGCTGAGGAAAATTGTTAAACTCATGTATTATTTAGGAATATGTTTAGGAGTCATGTTGTTTAAGAAAATTATGACCTGGGTCTTCAAGCTTCAATGGGATCCTCTCATCCTGACCTCAAGGCCTGGACTATGGTGCTATTTCCTTGCAGCTGACATTATCCCCCAATGACTCCTGGTCACCAACACATCATTCATTTACTCGCTCATTCACCCAACAAACACTTAGGACTATTAGGTCTTCAAATTGTGCACAGGTGAGTGAGACAAGGTATAAGCTCTCCAATGTATACCATCATATAGAAGAGATAACATATATGTGTGACTTTTATACCCAGAAGAATGGACTCCTTCATACCTAACCAGTATCCCATGGACCCAAGGACGGTTCTCTAGCTTTACCATCAGACTTGATACTCACTGGTTCTTGTATGTCTCTCACTCCACAAGTCTGAAAGCTGCTTAAAGACAGGGACCTGATTTTACTGTCTGTATTGTCTATGTCCTACATAGAGTCTCCCTGGTACAAATGGATGAATGTGATACATAAAAAGTACTAGGGGCTTCCAGTTGAAGAACAGAGACCTGCCAACTGGAAGAATCAAAGAAGTCTTCATGAATTTTCTGTAGGAAGAAGACATAGGAGAAAATGTTTGCTGATATGGGAGATTGCCCAGGCAAAAATATGTTTGATGTATTCTCCTTTGATAGGGTCATAGGGTTCATCAATCATCAGTGATTCTCAACCGTGGCTGCCTATGACAGTCTCCTGGGGACATTTAAAATTTGCTAATGCCTTGGCTCCAACACAAAGCCAATCAAATCAGAGGAGCATGTTAGTAGGGCCTGAGTCGTGATAGTTTTTAAAAGCTCCTCACTTGTTTCTAATGTGTATCCATCATTGAGAATCACTTGGGAACCTCAGGAAAAGGTGGATAGGCCACGTTGGGGGCTTTATAGGTCATGAATTTAATAAGATTGAGAAGTCTGATCTTCCAACAAGCAAAAAAAAAATGAAGTGTCATCTTGCAGGAAAGATTGAGAGGAGGGAGAACAGCCATGGGAAGATCTTGTGGGGGGTTGAATTTGGCTGAACAATACAGTAGACCCTTGATGTCCATGGGTCTATAGCCCCAGGGAGACCATCATGAAAGAAACACTGCAAATGATCAGGATGCAGAGAGTTCAGTCCTAAACTGTGCATGCGTGGCTCATTTTCCCATAAAGCCTCCCAACTTCCGCCAAAGACCTGTTGCTTTTCAAAGAACCTCAAAAGTTCACATTACATGCCCTTTTGAACTTGGTTGGATTACCATTATAACTTCTACCTTGCTTTTGGGGCACCATTTGCTTTTTTGGGATGCATACTGTATTTTCACAAAATTAAGGGCAAAGAAACACTTAGCAGATCACACAACAATTTAAACCCAACTGATGATAACTTGGGACTGACTGAGTGCTTCTCTGCATCAACTGAACTGTGTAAAGTGTGTGTGTGTGTATGTGTGACTTTAAATGATTTCTTTTTGAGATTTCTTCTGATTTATCTATTTGCTTTATCACATTTGATTAAAAATGCATGTAATAAATCCATGAATAAGGTGGGCTTATGATATCTGAGCTTAGGTAGACCCTCACTCGACTTGCCATCTGGTCAAATGCACACACCTATTAGATGTGAAGAGGTGATGGGTATGTGGGGGAGGGGCAGAAAGGACTTTGGGGTTTGCTGCCAGGATGGAAAGGAAGACTTGAAAGAAATGCCAAGGTAATTGGGAGTAGCATGGAGAAGTGAGCTCTGAGCACATACACTCTGAGGAATCAATCTGCAGGAAGTAAATTTGGGGTAGAAATGGATATTTGGAAATCAGTAGGTACAGAAGGAAAAGTTGGCCAATGAAATCTTGAAAAAAATCAAAAAAACAGAAAAGACAGCAGCTGAAGGCAGGGCCTTGAGATTGTCTATACCGAAGTGAGGGGAAAGGATTTTCCAGTAAAGTCCAGGAGGAAAAGCAGCCAGATGGCTGCACAGCTCTGTAAGCTTTTCAGAGTGGACAACTAAGAAAACAGACATGATCTATAGGTCAAAGACTTGTGGTAGGGACAGGAGGCCCTGGTGCTTATAGGGAGGTAGCTGTAGAGAGGAGGGGTCACCTGTGTCCCTAAGACAGAGGAGAAAGAACAAAGGATACACCTGTATTTATTCACTACCTACTATGCACGCCTGTTCTAGGCTGGAGACACAATGGTGCTGACAGGATACTTGCTCTCAGGTTTACATTCTAATTATGGGGACTAGAAAGAAACATGAGTAAAGTGACAGACAATGTTGAGGCATTGAGGACGACAGCTGAAGCTGTGTGTGGCCCTAGTAAAAGGCAGGGCAGTCTGATGCTTTGGTATGAGAGATCAGGCTGAGGACATGGATCAAACCTGGGCTGCCTCCTTAGTCACATGTAGGAGACAATAACAAATGAAGAAAGATTCAGCCTGGGAAGCTCCCATGGGTGAGTTAGGGTTTGGTTCCACCTGCCACATTTTGCCTGTGCTGAGCAACCTGGAAGCACAGGCTGAGCACTGAAGAGGTGAGTTGCTCCAAGTGCAGATTGGCAAGGCCTCAGAGGTAAAAGGTTACTGGAGCATGGAATTGCAGACACCATTAGAAACATAAACAGCTGAAGACCACAGAATGTGGTGGTCAAGGTCAGAGCACTCTCATCGGCTCATGGAATCTATACAGGAATTGAGAGCATTAAGGTCTCCTTGCTCTGCTCTCGGGTTTGAGAAGAGCTATAATTTAGTACTGCTAGCTCTCAATTACAAGTGTTTTCTTCAGCTGTAAAATGAGAGGTTTGGGTGAAATGACCTCGGAGTTCTCCTCCAGCTCTGTCCACTGGGAATGTCAGAGCACATGTGAAGTTCTGAAAGTTCTTTAATGTCAGCATTGATTGTTTAACTACTGATGTTCAGAAATGCCTCTGCAGGGCTCCCACAGTAGTGACAGGGCTGTGCACACAGAATTCTGAGTTTTAGGGACCATCCTGGGTTGTAAAATAACTTGCCCTGTGAAAATACACAACCTAAGTTCTGGTGGGAGAAATTGCCAGGGATGTGAGGAACTGTGTATGGTAATTGGTAAGTCACTAACAGGACTTTGGAACAGATCAACTGAAAATTTATCAGAAATGATTAGGTCTCAATATTTGCAAACATGGAAAGTTGCTTTGTGAATATTGAGAGAAAAGAAGCTTTTAAACATTAGGGTGATAGCACCTCAGTAGGCAAAATAGAGCTATAATGTGACTCTCCAGAGTTGAGATCAATTTGGAACAACATAAGCAGGACCTCCTTTATCCATCCCTGAAATTGTAAGAATTAGCTAGGTCTTGATTAGATTCTTAAAATTCAGGTAAAATGTGACCATCTGGGAGGAACTAGCCTCGTAGGTAGTGGCTGTTGTTTACTATGGCAAAAATCTTATCACCTTTTTGTATGCAATGCAACTTTTGGATGACACTATTCATGATCGTAAAAGAAACACACCTGAGTATGTGTGTGTTCAAAAGGCTACATTTGCTATGCATCTCATTGAAATCAGGCTTTAAGGCCCCAAACTCAAGTATTGTTTATGGTATTAGTTTGTAAATTTTGTCGAAATGGATAGCTAACTGCTAGTTATAAAATGGATAGTAATGCACGGGTGATGCATTGCTATTGAAATATTGATAGGAGTCTTCATCTTTGACCCAACTAACTACATTTAGTTCTATACACAAAGCCTTTGTAGCTGGTTGTGGTGGCTCACACCTGTAATCCCAGCACTCTGGAGGCAGAGGCAGGAGTATAGTAAGTTGGAGGCCAGCCTGGACTACATAGTAAGACCCTGCCTTAAAACAAACAATAGATAAATCACTTTCATTCTTTATAGGGTAGTGTACGCATAGGAACCAGCTACTTAATGAATGCGGGTACTATTGAATTTTTACTTGTCATCTCAGAGTAGTGCTTGCTCATCTTAAGCACCAGAAATTTCAAAAGTGAGAGTTTTCTTCAAATTAGTAAGACATGTACAAGTGGAAATGAAAGAGTAGACAGTAAGGAAAAATCATGACTCATGTCAAGATGAGTCACCCTGGTTTGGACTTTCAGAAATCCCCGTGAGGTTCTACTGGTCTTTCTTTCTTTCTTTTTTTTTTTTTTTTTCGCTTTCTTTTTTATCATCCTGGTAGATCAGCTGGGGGCCTTATCTGGCCCCCAGGTGCAGGGAGGGGGCCCAGGCTCAGGGGAAGATCCCAGATATCTAAGAAGTAATAAGGAGCTAGACTGTGTAAGGGGCAGCCTGTGTGCAACCCAGACCTGCAGGCCACCACCAGTTCCCTGTGATGCTGGGTGGGAAAGAGGAGCAGGGCTGCACCCAGGAGGTGGGAATGGGGTATCTGCATTGTGGGCTGGAGGCTCTGCTTCCTCTACTGATTATCCCACACTCACTTGCCAGGGCAGAGCCCTCAGGCCCCTGGGGCTTCCGGTGCAGGGCTTCAGTTTTGAGGGTGGAAGGTAGTCCCCTTTGCAAAATGAGGCATTTGTATCTGCTCTATGCAGATTTGTTTTAAGCTGTTTGACAACAAAGAGCTAAGCTGTGCAATCACTGCAAAATCTGGGAAGCAGCACACATGTTCTTACCATGCTTGGTTGGTGCTCGGGAACTCTGGGAATTCTTTCTCTCTCTTGAAGTCACTCTAAAGTTTCTAGAACCTTGGAAGGTGATCTCGTTGAGGGTCATATTTTAGTGGCTCTTAAAAACTGTCCTGAACTCGTGCTTTCTGTTGTGGGCTCCACTGTGGCTCTAGGATGTTTTTAAAGTAGTTCCTGTGGTGGATGTTTGTTGTAAACAATTGGAAAATGTTGAGGACTTTGTGACATTGGTGGATCTCATGCACCTTCATCACAAGAGCTCTGTGTGTCTTCTTCCCTGCCCACTCTGTCCCCTCAGTGATCTTCTTCACAGGACCATCTTCATGGAGCCAGGGTGGCCAGGTCGGCCAGGTCCAGCAACAAGGGCATGGGGACTATGTGGTGTAAACAGCATAGCAACACACACTCATTTCTCTCCCTTTATAAAAGTGTCACAGTGCCACTCGTCTCAGCTCCAGGGACCTGCCTTCTAGACCCACCTTAGCACTAGCAGAGGGTCTGGACCAACCCAGGGCCACACTGCAACAGTTTAGGGAAAGTAAGTCTTATATGCTTTTTTTTTTTTCATTCTTGAAATATTTTAATTTTTAAAAATTAGCTCATAATATTTACAGTTATTTATAGGATTTTTTTTTAATCTTGCAAATATTCAATGTACTTCCTATTTAGATCCACTGGCTTCTCTTGTCTGTTTTTAAATCCACTATTGTGGTCAAACTGCAGATTTTTGTCATATCCCCTTGGTTTCAACAAAACAAGACTGATGGTCACAAATCCATCTACCAGGATTCATGTTTAAGTTTATGTGGGTATTTGGTAATAGGGGGGCAATGTTACATAAGGAACAGGGTTGGAGCCACACAGGGTTCAAACCTTCTGGTTAGGACCTCACACAGGGAAGTTCCTTAAGGTCTGAAAACCCACCTACCGGGATCCTCCTGAATACTCAGTGAGCTGCCTTCTGGAAGGGGAGTGGGCCAGTGACTTTGTCTCCCTGACTTTTGTTTCCTCCTTTGGAGAGGGGAGATGCTAAGTGCCCTTTGCATTAGCCCTTTGGATGACAAACAGAGTTGAATGTGCCCAGCTCAGGTGCAAAGCTGGATTCTGCAAAGGGTAGTGGTGGCAGTGGCAGGTGTTAGCTTAGCCAAGCACAACTTGCTCTCAGCCCTACAGGGAGTTCTCATCGCCTGGGTGAGTAGGAGGCACCTACACTGAGTGCTTGCTCCAATCAGGACACAGGGCATGGCATGTTCTCAGCAGCAGACACATTCTATATCTTGCTCAGCCCAGAGAAAAGAAGAGTGAGCAAATGAAGACCTGGCCAGGTCTGGAAAAGAAAAGACCAGTTTTCCAGAAAGGGGGACTGCATGAAGTAAGGGCAAAGTCTAGCAGCCACTGACCAGGGCCAGGTGGGAGAGGTGGTCCGGGAGTGAGGGTGAATTAGAGGGCGGCTCAGGGTGCAGTGGTAGGTGTCTTGTGACAAGTTCAGAGGATGCCGCTACAATTGGTGCTAATTACAAATTACACCGAGGACTATCAGAGAGCAAAACGTCCTCACGGACCGCTCTCCTCTGGTATCACAGAGCTGTGTGGCTTCTCTCCCTACTAACTAGAACAGTGAGCAGTCAATTTATAGTTTTTAGGGGTTTCCCCACAGCCATGCATGTTTCCACTGAAGCCTGGCCTTTTCCTATATCCACCCAAATTCCACAGCATTGCTGCCTTTCAGGCCAAGTTCAGACTCATTCTCTTTTGTCACTTTCTTTTCCATATGAAACACAGAGAAAGCCATCTTTCTAAGGCTGCTCTGTGTTTTTCACTGAAAAGAAGAACCTCAAAAACTAATTAAAAGAGGAATTTCTGATTCCTTTTTGTCTAAAGAGCTATGACATTTCTAGACACAAGCCCAGTAAACTAGTTGTTCCCCATCTCAAATCTTGTTCAGTTTGAGGAGCTACGGAGTAGAATCCCTTCTGTAGGTTTCAAAATGCTGCTTGGAGATTTTGTAACTCAGGCTTTCTTTATAAAGTAAGATTTTAAAAAGTAAAATTGTATAATAAAGGAATCAGATTCTCAAGGAGAAAAGTAGGAATAATTTTTGGTCATTTTGAGAATACCTGTTTCCCAAAAGTTCATAAAACACAATACAGAAGTGGTTTCCTCCACACTTTCACAAAAACCATTGCCTGTGACTACCGTCCTGTTGTCCCTGGGGCAGGACTTTCTCTGAGTTTTATACAAAAGCACCTAAGAAGCTAGACACTTGTCCCCATTGCCTGGCCCAAGTGAAAACTCCAATCCAGGGATTCACCTTCCGAGTCTCACCTTTTCTTCCCTAGCTGCCTCAAGGAAGCTGGGAGGCTGGGGACCTGGAGCACAGAGAAAAGGAACCACCTTCTGTGGACCACTTCCCATCTGCTCTCAAGCATGCAGAGAAACTGAGGCTCAGACAACAGTGTGTCCTCCCCAAGGGTGCTGTGGCTTGGAGTCTGCACACCTGGAATTCACAACTAGGGCTGATGTAAGATTCCAAAGATCAGAATCTCTCTTCCTGGGGCCAGGCTGCCTCTCTTATCCAAATGACCCTCTGTCACACGTTCACTTTCCCTCTCATCTGTGTGACTGTAGAGTTCCCAGATCATGTGTTACTCATTTGACTTTGGTTCTTTTTCTTTTCTATTGTTTTGAATAGCATCTCCCTATGTCTCCTAGGTTGGTACTGAACTCACAATCTTCCTGCCTCACCATCTCCAGTGCTGGGATTATAGATGTGTACTACCACACCCTGCTTTCATTTGACCTTTTACTTTTTTTTAAAAAAAAGATTTTAATTTTAAAAATGCTATAATATAACACTTTATATTTTGCTGAAAATTTGCGTAATCACAGCACTGAAAAAACCAGAAAAGAGTCTCAGCAACACAAGCTTTAAGTACAGTTTCACAGCAGGCATCTCTCTTGCTCTGAAAGGGGCTTTTTTCCTCCTTTCTCCCTCGTTATTGCTATCTTTGTCAGATCCTGTTTGTGTTCAAAAGGTTGCTGATCTTATGAAAGAATAAACTTGAAAAGTCTTGCTTTAATCATGGCAGTAATTAGCTAATTTGGACCCTGCATTATCTTTCCTTTTTTTTTTTTATTGGAAACACATTCAAGAATGGGCTTGTAGTTTATCCAGTGTCTTGGAAACATGAAACACAGAGCTGGCAAAAGCCAGGTACCCTCCCAGTTCTGGTGAGTTGCTGGATTCTTTTTTGCACATTTCCAACAGTGATCACAGTTTCTGTGAACACAGGAACACACGTGATCATTCCTCCGAGCTAAACACATAGTCTTAAATAACGAAAGCTGTTAATCTATTGAATCACCCCTTTGACTTCAAGGAAGAAATGGGTTAGCCACACTTAACAAATAAAGGACATGAAACTCTGCTAGCAGGCTTAGGGGCAGCCATCCTCCAGTTCCTGGGAACTCTGCCTTACCAGTCAAAGAGAGCCTCCAACTCCAGGGGCCTTGTGTCTGAGGTGTGAGTCAGCAGGGGTTACCAAGCCCTACTCTGCCTTCTCTTTTCAGTGGTGTGATTGCACTAACCATGTGTCTTCCTTTCAGTTCCCTTCCATGCCTAGCCTCCTTCTTTTTCCCTTTCTCTAGAAGGGAGAGCCGAGGGCAGGGCTGTTAACCATGTCTTCTTCAGAAATGGCAGTTCTTCCTGGTGGGCAGACTCTGACCCAGCTGCTTCTCTACAATCTGTTCTCTTTCTGCTGGGTGTGTTCTTCTTACCCTTGCTCTCATGCTTTTGGCTTCTCTTTGTATCATTTCCTGACTTTCTCTTTCTTACCCTCCTGACCATAGATTTCACTTTAAGTGTTGTTCACCACCGTCTCTTTGGAGATCCAGCCATAAGCTGCTCAGAACTGAATTGTCTAAAATTGAGCTCCCATTTGTCTCCTAAGTTCAGTGACTTCTGGTTTTTTGGGGTTCTAACAATGGCATCACCCTTCTCCATCTGTCTTATCTTGAAACTCCTTCACTCCAGTCTAGAGCAAGACCTCCTATTCCACCTCCCTTGTCCTTTTTCTCATGGCCACTGCCCCTGAGTAAAAGGGCTTCACTCCTCTTCTTCTGTCTCTTAATGTGCCCTTCCATCACTTGGCATCACTGCCAAGTGTAGCTCACAACCCCAAGAACTGAAACTTCCAGTGACTCCCTTTACCTACCAAACTGAATGGCAAACATCCTTGAGCATGTCCTCCCTGGACACAGCACTGATGACATCAATGTCATCCAGTAAACACCCTGGATCGAACCTCTGCACCCTGCTTGCTTCACCTACAGAGGGGTTAATGGTAATGCTACCTGAGCAGGGGTTAAGAAGGGCTCATTACAACAGCATGGGGCTTTCAGCACTATCAGCAACCAGTGCCTCTCTACTATGTCTCCACCTTCATTCCTAGCCAATAGCAGCTAGGGATTTCCTTGATATCTGGACTGAGCCTTCTCTTCTTCTACACAGATATAAGACCCAACCTCCTGCAGAGCAAGCCTTCAGCAAGAGCATGCAGGAGGAGATGACAAAGGGTCAGAACCTAAGTATTCAAAATACTAAAGAGAGTGAAGTTAAACACTCACTGAACACACATTTCTGCCAACCGTGGGCTGAGAAGTTAGACTCTTTCTTCAGATACTAAAAACCAAACAAAGTGCTGTATGGAAAGCACAGTGTAAGGAACGTTCCCAGGATATTGGACTAGACAAGTTAATATCTGTAATTATAAAGATTCATGTTTAAATATGCATACTAGCACGCAGTCTCAGGTTCTGAAATGCCTTGTACTGGCGTAGCCCTGTTGGAATGAAATGCATTTGATTGTAATCACAGAAAAGTGGCTCTTGTGAGTTTCAGCCCTATAATATTTCATCTTTAAAATGGGCAAATCTAGAAAATTCTCTGCAACTTAAAATTTGAAACACATTGAGAGTCAAATACCTTTATTGCCACAGGTATGCTAACACAGCCCATAGCTAAATGGAGCCATTTGAAAGGGACCAAAAATGATGCTGATTTGATTGTCTGCAGGATTTACCACACCATGGATCAAATCACCCCTTTATACCTCAGAACTGCAGTTAACTCTTCCTTTTTTTTCTTTCTTTCCTTTTCTTCCCCAAGATCAAAATTCCAGTCTATGCTTCCATGCTGGACCCTGCTGGCTTTGTATCATTTGTCCCTTTTATCTCATGTCTCCTCATCCTCTTCCCAAAATATCCAACAGGTTTTCTACTTTTCCTAAGACTGCTGAACCATAGACACATGGGTACCATTTCTTCTCACTTATAAAAGATGTCGCCCTTCTCAATAACCCCACTTACACAGGTCTAGCATCTGATCCATTAATTTTGTGCTATGTACTACGGGAGAAAATACACCAGTTACTGGTTTTCAGATGAGTGTGTTTTCAAAACACTTCAGATAAAAAGGTCTGTGCTGTGTTTGCAAGATGGGATAGAAGTACAGTCTGGATGCATGGGAAGATGTAATTATAGCAAAAATTCTGCCTTTCGTGACAACGCACAGGCATCTGATAAACACTGCCTGAGGCACTCCTTGGGCTAAGTTTTGGGAACACAGAGGAAGAAATAAGTAAAATCTCTCCTGTCAAAGAGTTTGCTTTCCTGCAGGGAAAAGAGAGCAGTAAATAGGCCATTGAAAAGTCTGGCCAAGTGGGATGAAGTGCCTATATCCAGGTATGGGAGGGGATTATCAGAGGTTCTCAGCCCAGGCTCAGTGGGACACCAGGGACGGCCCCCTTGTGCTGGAGATAGACCTGAGTCTAACCCAATGGGGAACGCTGATAACCTCGGCGTGGACATGAAACTAAAATAAAAAGATCTATCTGCAAAGGACAGTGGACACTGTCTTTCGAGAAAACTGTAGAGTATATGTGAAACTAGACTCAGTGAGCACCTAACGCTTCCCAAGCTCAGTTATTAATTCTCTAAAACTCGTGTTTAATTTTGAAATCACGATCAAGATTCTGCTCCAGTGGATGTGGGTATATTCCTTTGTGGTTTATAAATATATACATACAAAAGTTCTCGCTAAGCTCATGCCCACACTGACTTTGTTACTTGCACAGATATGACTGTGTGTGATCATAGCTCACTGTCTATTTAGAAAATCTTACTTCAGAAAACCCTGGGTGGGTTTCTCATTTCTTTGTGTTTGCAGCCTGCCCAACCCCCCACGCGGCCAGGTGCATCTGGGCTCATATGTTTTCTTAACTCCTCGCAGGTATGTGGGAATGAGGCTGGGAGGCAAAGGACACATGACACCAAATTTCACGAACTTTCAAAGCAAAGGTAAACTTTTCCAGGTTTTCTTAAAACAAAGGAATAGACACAGAGTAACTTAGTAAGTAAGAAGGAAGATTTGGGAAACTGACCTTTTATTCTTTGGCAAAGAGGATGAGGACAGAGCAAGATACCAATGTGCAAATATTTGAAAGCCTAAATATCACTGAGTGAGAACATTATTTGTCCTGTAAGGCTTGAGTCTAGCAAATATTTGTACCAGGAAATGACACTATTAACTGCTGTCAGAAATTGGAAGAAGCATTTATAGAAAGCAAGTCCCTTTGCTTTGAAGGGGGACAGAAAGAGGATCCCTTGCCAGACACACAGCTATTTGACTGGGGAAATGCTCAGAGTCCATTAAAGGAAATGAGTATTGTTGAGGCATGTGATGTCAGGCTGGGTTCTAGGTTCGTGATTAGTATTCTGTGGGGTTTTAGTGAGGGGCTTTGCAAGTGGCAAATGTGCAGCACGAATTTTGATACCCACATACTATAGGAAAAACAATTCTGATATCATCTTCCCCTGGGGCCTCGCTATGACCTTAGGCTTCAGCTGTCGTACAGCAATCTGCCTTTCATTTCATGCCAGCCATGTGCAAAGCATGTTGTCATCCAGACCAATCTTCTGTCGCTCACTGATCAGTAAATGTGTAAGCACAATTCTGTGACATTTTTGCTTATCACTTCTCAGAGTTACTCAGAGGGCAGCCAGCAGCTATGATTTGCATGCATTAATTCATCCCTCCATTCAGGAAACAGGTACTGGGACTTTCTTACATAAGACAGAATGGATTTACCACAAGGATGAAGAAACTCCAGCTTCAGGGCTCCTTCATGCACAGGCTGATTTCAAAGCTCCATCCTAATTTTAGTCATAATTTCTCATTCATTTTCTTAAAAAAAAGTTCCCAAATCGTAGTCTTTAAACAACATAAAATCTAAACCAGCCTTTCATATTGTTACTAGAGAAAATACACAAGAATTTAACAGCCATCAGCCTGATAGATACCAGGGTAGCTCCAACCAAAACAGGATTGGACAAAATCCAAACCCAGACTGCCTGGGTACCCTGAATCCTGATTCCCAGCTTAACCACCTCCATGCTCCTCCGTGTCACTATCTTTGAATTCCAGTGGACTAGTGTGGTCAGTAACCCCTGGAACAGGGGCAGGCTAGAGCTGCTGTTTAGGTTGAACTCTGATTCCTGAGTGAGCTATGAGCAGTCAGACTGTGACTATGACTTTGACTGGCCCAGTGTGGAAAGGGCTGCTGTCTCTCCAGTCTAGACTGCTCTTGATCCGAACTGCAGGGCCATGGGAAGAACCAAATTGGCAAGACATGGCTTACAGTGCTGCTAATTCTTCTTGCCATCTCTTTTAATATCCTCAGTCCCAAGAGGATACAGGCATGCTCTTCCTACATAAACCAGGTGATTGACATGTGTATGCTTTTAACCAAAAATCAAGAGCTTGTATTTCTTCTTATGTATCTGCTGATGCTGTTAGCATGGTCAGACAACCCTGACTTGTCTTCATATTATCACCAAAATACCTGCAATTTTATCCTATAGAATTTTGGGTCTAAAGCGACAGGCTGAGCTCTGGCATTGGACCACGTGTGAACTTCTAGAGTCAAAATGGACTTCCCTAGTGAAGGACAGATGTCCATTGGAGGGAAGGCTGGTACCTATGCTTCTTCTGGAGCTCTGAGCTTGTCTTCATGGAAAAAGCACAAATGTGACGAAAAGTCCCTGGAAATGTGGAAGAACTCTCTTCATGGATCCAGCTCCCTTATAAGTGGAGCTCCCCCACTGTTGTCTGAATTAATCCAGAAGACATTTTTCAGAGATGGTTTGTCAAGTTCAACTAGCTCACCTTGCCTTTTATCAGGGAAGTCAATGCTCTGAAATTGCCCCTTTCCATCTCAACAAAGTAACATTTATAAATAAAAACATTTATAAATAAAACTTCTCTCTGAAATTGCCCCTTTCCATCTCAACAAAGTAACATTTATAAATAAAACTTCTCTCAGAACCTTTATTTATGTTATTATTTATTTTATCTCTATTGTTCTTTAAAGGTGAGGAGTGGGCTTCCTTCATTTCCTCAGTTTCGGGAAGATTCGCCCTCTTGTGCTCCTTACCTCCGAACTGTTGCTGGTCACATAGCTCTTTTACCTGTCTGTAGAACTGGCACCAGGAAGCTACCTGAGCAGCCACAAAGAGCCAGGTGTTGGGTCACACCTGGCCCGGTTCAGGGCACCATGTCCTTGAAAGAACAAGACCAGCTCTTGGTTTACTTTGTACCTGGGCTAGGCCACACCCCACCTTCTTAGGGTGCCAAAAGCCCCACTCCTGAGGTGGCTCATGAAAGATAAAGACCAAGGACAAAGGGGAGAGAGTGTGACTTGCCTCTTGGTGTGCCCACTCAAGCAAGGAAGTCTTCTTCGCAGACATAAAAGCCGACATTAATTCTTGCCATAGCTTCCTGACTATTTTTGGAGTGGAGTTATTTTACGTGAAAGAAGAATGAAAACAACCCATTTGGAGATGCCCCGTTTACTCCAATGTGGAGTGCTTGAATCTCTGCAGGGGCGAAGACAGGAGCTGCCTTACTTCAGTATTCAAGGCGGAAGGGAAATGCCTGGGGAGGTCAGTGCATTACACTGTGTCCCCAAGGCTGGCCATCACAGTGGTGCCATGCTCACAGCCCCTCTCTGAATGGTGGTGAGGTGGTTATGAGATTTCAGTGTGCCTGCCACACAGACTCATTATGCATTCAACCCTGGACATGGATGTCACATGCGAGGATGTCAGGGGTCTGCTCTGAGCCTTGAGCAGATGATATGGGACTGGGCAGGGAAGGTAATGTCAATGTCAGGTGTCTGACATTCTCTGATTAAGACACAAAAGGTTTGCATCTCTATTCAGTGCCTAAAGCCACAGACAAGTGAGTTTTCTTGTACCCAGCACATTGCTGTTCTTCTGGTATATAATCACACACACCCCCTTCACACCCCAAAACAAGAAGCTGCCTTTGGCCTTTCTACATTTCCTACCCGCAGAAGCAGATCAGGGTGTGCTCAATCCTGGAGGAAGGAGCCAAAATACCTGCTTTCGTTGGCTCAGGACTGCTGACACATGAAGCCAGGGGTCTCGCTCTCTCTTGCCCTCCAAAGTATGGGCTGACAGCAGGGGTTATAAGTTCAAGGAGAGGAAATTGGGGAAATAACTCTTTGTGCAAAATGACCACAGCTGTTGGGGGAAGGAAGGAGCGGTCAGAGAGGAGGACTTTTTAGAAATGTGTTTTCCTTAAGCAACCAGAATCACCAACTTCAACCAAGTCTGTTTCTCTAAACCTACTCAAACCACTTATGCCTTATTTAATTCAGGGAGGAATTGCTCCACTATTTGATTGGCATTTCTGAGACAGAACTATTGGTGATTTGGCCACACTCTGTCACTCTCTAGCCTTTTGTGAAAACCCACCAGATGACCTTTGGGTTGCTCCCTAACTGACCACTTATTATAGTGCAGCTAAGGAAAGGAGGGAAGCTGCTAGAGAGTAAAAATCCCAGGAAAGTATGGACAGAGGAGCAGGAGCCCTGTGTGAGGTAAGTGCTTAATTTTTCAACTGGAGTCTCCCTGTAATAGTCAGTTTTCACAAACTGATAACATTTAAAAGTACATTACAGTTTTATGTGACACTTCTTTCTTTTGATTTTTAAGGCAGTTGTAAATTGGAGAGAATTTGTCACCCAAGGCTATTACAGATTGTGACCTGATTTGTTTAAACATCCAGGGCAGAGGGCAAGGTGAGGAAGGAGAAGAATAAACTTAATTATGTGTGAATGTTTGAGGTTGAAAAAAAAAATAGTTAGGGTCACTTAAATTTTTTCAAAATCCTTCTTAAAGGTCAAGGGGGAAATTAACATATATGCTCAGATAAAAAGAGGTCACTCTGAACTTTTGGATTTTTGTAGAACAAAATTTTGGTCTTTAGTTTTTTTGTTAAGTTAAATACTGCATTTGTTGTAAGTTTCCTAACCTGTAACTTAAAGAAAATGTGAGGTCAAGAAATGTCTATGGAATGAAGAATTCTCATTTCCTTCAAGGACTAAATGCGGAAGTAGGGAGGGAGAGGAGACTAAAGTAGGTTTTACAGGAGTGATGTGGAAATTTCACCCAGTATAACATTTATTAGCTGAAAATAGTCTACACGTACATAAAATTATATGCTGATTATAAAAAGCTTTATCCATGGGTCGTGAACAAAGTTTGAATGTTTCCAAAGTCGAAATTGTTTACATTCTTATATCTACCACAGAAAACTTCCAGAACTTTTCTTTTTCTCATAAGGATAGGTAACAGATTTTAAAATATTCTGGTGAGGTTTCGCCTTACGGCAACCTAAACTGATTTTCTCCACCAACAAAGGAAAATGACTGCACGAGAATTAGCCAAAGAACTATATGATCGCTGAAAATCTGTAACAAACTTGCTCTGACAGACGCTGAGATAGAAAAACACTTGCAAAGAGAACTCAAAGTAATTCTCCCAGTGTAGACCCAGACACCCACAGCCAGGGAGACATCTGGATACCGTTTCATAGGCAAGAATAAAGTACTTCTTTTTTTTTCCCTTTGCCCCATCATTAAGGAAAAACCCGTTTTCCACATGCAAACAGCACTTGTAAATTCCCCCAGATAAGCTTGGCCGTCTTGAATGATTTAAGTCAGTTTCAAAAGAATCACAACTTTTTCATTACCTTTAGAAGTTTTGCAAAACTATCTGTAGCAGGCTGCAGGTCTCAGAGCTGACACAAGCCAGTGTCAGTGCTCCTCTTACCTGCAAAGTCCAGTCCGCTGAGTGCTGGCTCCTGGCTGGCTGGGGGCTCTGACCAGGGAGAAGTGATCAGCCCATGCAGGTTGCTTGGAAAGCTAGGTACTCAGGCGTTCTCAGAGTGAAGAAACTCTAGCTGTTCACTGTCAGTCAAAAACAAGTTGGTACAAGTTTGAGTAGGAATTACCTGAAGGAACTGAAGAGAGAAAGAAAGAGATTGGGGCAGATGAGGGAGGGACAGAGAAGGAGGGAGGAAGGAAAAGAGGGAGGGAGAGAGAGAGGGAAAGAGAGAGAGAGAAGGAATCTGAGAAAGGAGTCCATGATGTCAGTGTGTCTTAAGGTCTTAAGGAGACTACAGACCAGCACAGGACTGCTTCTAATGGCACCGGTCCCGTGCTTTCCAGACACCTGTGTAAAAGAAAACCAACGCCCTTTTTAAAGAACACCAGTTAATCTCTGAAGAAACTTTGCCTACTCTTATCAAAGTGTCTTTTTGAAAACTGTAAATAAATAAGCATTATCTTTTGTAACAAGCGCTCCTTTACCTCCCTGTTCTCCTTTCCCTTCCCTCTCCCCACCCCAAATAAATATTAACAAGAATCCCCGCCTCCTGGGGAAAGCGGAACACACCCACCCATGCAGACCATACCTAGATCAAGTATGTCTAAGCCAATGTCACCAAGGGGAACTCCTGCTTTTAGCTCCTCCTCCCTATGGCCACTGCAGTTTTTCTGTTGCCTTTGCTCTCCCTCATGAAGAAACACAGACAGTGGGAGAGATAAGGGTAATGTTAGTTCTTTTGGCTAATGGGAATCCAGCCCAGTAGAGGAATCTGGGATCCAGAACTCTTGCACAGAGTATGGCATTTTTAGGAGAGATGGTCAGACATACTTTGACTTAAGGGGAGATTTTCTGGGTTCTGGAAATGAAGCAGTGAGCTTCTGTCTGGAACCCAGCTATGGTGCCCTTCCTATGCCAGGGAACTTCTTACAGCCACCATGTCAAGCATTGCAAATCCATGGCTCATGCTTTCTGAGCCTTCCAGGGGCAGAGGGTATAGGAACCCAGTAAGTCCTCAGAGGCAGGAGCTTATTCTAATGAGATAACCTTACACTGGCCCAAAGGCAGAGTCCAGAGGAGCAAAAGCCCTTCGTCACAAAGGAGATAGTGACACACTTACATGTCCCCTGCACAGGCACTTCATCGTCTGCTCCTCAATCAGTGCCCTACTCCTTGCTATGGATCAGGTCTTGGCCTCCAGGGTATCTTCCCAGGGAGGTCCCTAATGTAGCCCCACCTCTGCTCTGTGCTTCAAGTCTCCTTTCTATTTTGTATGTCATCACTACCTGACACTACCTAACTATCTTCATTACTATCTGTGCTCCATTGTGGAACTCAGCCACATCTGTCTTGGTTACCAAATGTCATCCTTCCAGGGATAGCTAGCACATCATAAGTCCTCAAAAATGCCAGGTGGATTTATAAGAGATTGTATATTACAATGGATTAATTCTCACCTTCTTATATTTAATGAACATTTACAACCTTAGCTCCAATTATTCTAATACTCTTTGTCATTGTATAAAAGTCTTTCAAAAATGTTACCACTTCCATTTGCAGACCAAAGTTAGGCATGAATAGTAGTCTTTTAAGGGAAAGGGAGTGGAAGCCAGAGAGGCTGATTTGTCCAAAGTCACTGAGCTGAGGAGTGGCAAATCAACGTTTAAAACAGCTCTTCTCACTTTCAGTCCATGCATTTTTCATTATCCTACATTTTTCTCAAATTAGATGATTGTAGACATACATGTGCAAGCAGAGATTCCTTTAAGCAGCAAGTAGTACGCTCCATGAATTACAATCATTGTTTAACACAGCAAGTTTGACTTCTTGCAGGACCTTTTATAGTAGAACTGACAGTCATTCACAGCACGTCTTAAAGATGATGAAAGAAGAAAAGGAGTCCAAAGTAGTATGACTACATTAAAATTCAATGCTAAGACAATAGTCTTCCTTTGGATGGTGTTGGTCTATTTTTTGTTCTTTTTCATTTGGTAACATAGCAGCAATTAGATCTCAAGGTTGCACTTGGAACAGAATTCACCAAAGGAGGTAAGGCGTTATAGATGCAAGGCAGGAGGGTTGACAAGTGAGTAGGAAAATACCAGAACAGTCCTCTGCAAGGCTTCAGCTTTTGCTTATCTTGCATGACTTAATAACAGTGATCTGTGCAGGTATTTCTGAGACTGAGGGAAATAGGAAAACCTTGTAGTCCTGACAACAAATGTTTTGCGTTACCCATTCTCCTTCTCACAGCAAGTAAAATGTGTGCTTCCTAGCCTGACCAATAAGGGGCAGGGTCTGGAATCTACTGCGTGAGATTACACGAAATAACACAGCTAATCATTTTGTAATTGAAGAGAGTTAGTGAAAGACTACCATAGAAACAAACATGAGTGACTATTCAGTATGTCATTTTTCTCTTCCTTCCTTCCTTCCTGCCTGCCTGCTTGCCTTCATTTCTTCTTTCCTCCCTCCTTCCCACCCTCCTTCTCTCTTTCCCTCCTTTCTTCTTTCTGTCCTTCATTCCTTTCTTCCCTCTTTCTCCCATTTAATTGAAAGCAGGACTTACATGTGTCATATTTGAATAGAATACTCATCTATACATTTAAATCTGGATTTTTATCTGAAGTTCTATTCCTAAACACTAGCTTTTTCAAGAGATCCATTTCCTAAGAAAAATGTCTAAAAAAAAAAACCAATACTGCAGTTCTTCCAATCCTCATCTTGGCTTGAATTGAAACATAAAAAATCTTGAAGTGTGATGAGAGAAAAAATATACATTTTTACCTTTGAATAGATTCCGTGCTCGTCAGGGTAGGTATGAGGCCCTTTATGGAGGGTTATGTCAGTTCTTAAGACTCTATCGGGATCACCTGTGACAACACCAGCTTAAAGAGCCTATGCAGGTCATGGGTGACGTGACCAGTGTCTGGTTTGCCCCAGAGGTATTGGAAATGCCCCTGCCATGCCTGCACATGGCAGTCCTTGTGAGACTCTGCAGGCCAGAGGTGAGGGCTGCATGCCTTTGGCCATCCTAGCAAGACACTTATCCTAGGAGACCACAGATTTAAAATCTTGTCTTGGGGTAGGTATTCTAGAGGCAGATGTTGAAACAGGGATGACTGTGCAATTTGTTAAAGAAATATTTCTGGAAGGAACCCAAAGGGGTATGGAGGAAGCAAGTCGGGGGAGGGGAGACAGGCCAAGACCAAGGTCCAGTCACTGTCCAATCCTGGGGACATTCTGAATTAAAAGCTTTCGTGACCTTGCCTGAGTCAGCCTTCGGATGAGGGAATGACAGGGGCACACAGTCTCCCAAGCACTCTTCCTGGCTCACATAGCCCAAGGAAAGTCTCATGAAGGAAGGAAGGGGTCACAGGCACTGGAATTAATACACAGAGGCCTATCAATGGCTTCTGAAGTCAGTTAGGGAGCTTCAGGGGGTGGGTGTGGGGGAGATCCAGGCCAGCCATCCACAGCATCCACAGCAACTGCTCATCCTGGCAGTGCTGAAAGTTTTCCTTTCCCTTGGTACTTCTCATTGTCATGACCCCTCCCTTCATCAGCACCCTCACTGTCCTCCACTCCAGCATTCTCTCAACCAAAATCAAATCAGGAACCTCAGCTCTAAAATTTGGAATTTGATTTAAGAGGCAGATAATTTATTGTACACATGTTTAGTTATTCCATGCAGCAAGAGGGTCTTTGGGGGACTTTCTTATCACCGGTAGAAACCTGTGTTATTGATATAGTGTCAATTTAGCTTCATTAGTAGCTAACTTGTTTCTTCCTGTTGGCTTCTTTTTGCAGGGTACAAAGATTCCACAGTCCCCACACTAGCTAACATCACATGTTAGGACAAGTGCTGAGTCATCAAAATATTCTGGAAGTTCCCTGAGGGGCAATTGTCTCTGTTCCTGATTTGAAGGTAGGCATCAACAGGATGGAACAATTGACTTCAACCTCTAAGACTCCCACAGGTGGAGACATAGAAGTGTCGTAGATGTTCTAGGCAAAAAGACAGGGTCAGGTAGTTAAAAATTAATTAGGTGAAGATGAAAAGAACTTCATGATCTGACTTCTGGGATGGCTTAGCAACAGTGCCTTAACCTTAGCCTCCTGAAGCAAGAATCACAAGAAAGATGGCTTTGGTTACAGAATTCCATGTCTCTCTTGTCCCTTGGTATTCTCTTGGGAGAGGCAATTGATTGGGCACAGCCTCTAACCTCCCAAAAGAGGCTTTCCTATCTTCTCACCACTTTGCTCAGCACAAAAGACTCCTCTCCTGAAAAACAGGGAGGCCATCTTAGGGCTTGCTCACTTTCTTCCAATCAGATGACACAAAAATAATCAGAAATGCCAATGTTACTTAGAAATGTTACCTTCAAGTTTTTCCTCTGTAGAGTGATGAAAAATCCTGATTTTAATGCTAAAATCCAACCTAGGCAAATTACAATGGTTGACTCCTCAATTCCAGTGTGTCCTCAGCTTTTTTATAGTCAGCTGTTTAATATTAAAGATTAATTTGGAAGGCGGGAGGCATGGCTCAAGTTGTAGAGTGCATGCCTAGCAAGCACAAAGCCCTGAGTTCAAACCTCAGTACCACCAAAAAAATTATTTTGAAAACAGAAGTGTTATCCTGATACTCTATTTGCTAGTGCTGAGTGGACATTTTCTAGGATATCTATAAAATTTAACTTTGCCCAATGGGAAAATGCACTTAAAAAGGTGAGTTCATACTGTAATCTTAGCTATTATGGAGTCAGCGATTGGGAAGACAGTGGTCTGAGGTGAACCCAGGCCAGAAAAAAATGTTAGGGAGACCCCATTTCAACAAAAAGAGTTGGGTGTGATGATATGCCCATCATCCCAGCTATAGGGGAGGTATAGGTAGGAGGATCACAGTGTGAAGCTGATCATGGGCTGAAGCATGAGACCCTCCCTGAAAAATAACTAAAGCAAACAGGACTGGGATCGTGCTCAAGTACCTGCTAGCAAGTGGGAGGCTTCGAGGTCAAACCTCAGTACTCCCTCCCCCAACACACAAAAAGTTGATCACAAAATGCTGGCTTATCTGTACAAAGGCTACCTCCTTCCTTTATAGTTCCCATGTTGGTATTTGCTGACTTGAGGCCCTTCTCAGCAACATGACTTCAATGTCAAACCAATGTCAAACCACCTGCTGGGTAACCTGATGATGACCATCGTGCTTCCTCCTGTCTTATTCAAATCAACTTGGATGTCATTATTTTAGCTGTTGTTGGTGCAACCCTACACTGCAGGTTCAGTACCCACAGGTTGTTCCTGGTTCATTTCAAACACGCTTTTACTAGGTGAACTGTTTCATGGCAATTCCCACCACAGAAGGTTGTGGGATAGGGACAGTTTTTCACTGTTGACAGTTTGTGCTGGCAAACATAAAAGCAGCTTCCATAGGCTTGAGTTACCATGTCCACCCAGGGCCACCAAGGTGATCCTGCCTTCTGCTGAAACCCTAACCTGGTTATTCACTGGCCCACGTGTCTGTGAGTCAGCTTGTAAACTCACCTCTTCTATTCTGTCTTACTGTTGTTTAACTCTGCTTCAGCTAGACAGAGTGAGCTCTCATGCACACAGCCCCTTCTCCACCAGGTGGCCAAGCACAGTGTGTTACCACAGCTGATTGTTCCTGAGTCTGATAATCCAAGAGTCACTTTACTTTTACAATATTTAAAATAGAATATTATTGTCATTGCAATTCCATCCTGGAAAATTTCAAAGATCAGTTGGGGAAGACAATGGTAGTGGATCATTTTACGTTTTCTGCCATGTCCATGTGTCTGCGATTGGGCCTTGGTTGGTGATACACACCACATTGTATTGGGGCGTTTCTCTTTTAAGATTGGTGACATCAATGGACAACCTAGTGTTTGATTCTATCTGATAGATGCAGACACTGTCTTCCATCGTGTAGATTTATCGAAATGTCTCAGAACCCCTCCCTGCAGGTCTCACCTGTTCTGACATTTCTTCTTATTGTTTTTAGCCTCTAGTGGCATTACCACACTAGAACCCTGATTGTGACACCCAAATGCTTGTCCATTTGTCCACGTAATTTCTACCTTTGATAACCACATGGAAACGTGGTAAAACCTTGCTTCTACCTCCATATCCCCGTTTCTGTACGTACAGAAGAGCCCGGGACAGGTCTCAGAACACATTTTAGGTCTTTATTATTAACTGAAGAACTACGTAAACAACTAAGTTTCTTTTACTTTGGAAGCATTCCCATTGCAAAATACAACCTATGGCCAAATGTTCTAGTTATTGTGGAAAAACTGAGCCATGCAAATTGGCTAGATGATGTAAAGAGAAAGATCTCATCCGAGTTATCACAATTCTTCCAGACTTCACACTGAAGGAGAAAGATGCAGAGAGAGGGTGTCGTAGACTCCTAAAGTGTCAGCTGCAATCCTGCCTCTTCCTTCTTTATCTGCCTTAGCAAAGAGTGAATGCTAATTAATGAAACATCGCCTAGAGAAGTCACATATTAAACAAATTTAAAGAACTGGCTTTGAAAGGAAGGCTGTCCACAGTCATTGTGTCACCCTTCTATCATCAGCGCTTGTGTAGGGACCATTGAGGCTCCAAGCAGAACAAAGAGAAGATAAAGAATGCCTGAGAAAAGGACATATTTTACTTCCTTGACAATACCCGATGAATAATAAAAGCTGCTAGACATTTATAAATGAGTTAAGTCAGACTCCTGAAACTAAAGCCATTGATTTCGTCTGTGTTGGACAGCATCCACACATCCTGCAAATGGAGGGACTGGATTTTTTTCCCCACCCTCCCATTAAGAAATATTCCTAGGGGATATTTTACCTTTGTACAATTACTCTTGATCGCATGCTGGAGGATATTTTCAGTCTCGTTATTCTTTCTGTCCCACTGACTTTGGATTACCATTGTGGTCAGCCAACCCCCCGTGAGAGTTGGGTTATGACTTGCTCTCCTTCATACTACTTTCAGTGGAGAACTTGTACTAATTACTGAAAACCAGGTTCAGCTCACTTCCCCTCTGAAATCTGTGTGCATTAAGTAGGCTGCAGTGTCTCCAAAGATATAGTGCTATGCTTTAGAAATCAGTAAATAATTGTATGCATTCAATTCAATTCAATTCAATCCATACAGCATGCATCCCAGCAGGAGTACTTAGATTATCAGCTCATTGCAGTATCTTGGGCAGACTTTATTACATTTTGTTTTTTAATTGCTCCATGGCATATCTTATTAGTCAACTCTCATTTTACAGTGCAGAGATCAACAAAAAAATTAAACTTAAAATATAATCCTTGCCTCAGGTTGCTGAATTGTTTTGTTATTTCTTTCTGGCAAGGGGTAGGGTATAATGGGCAGTAGGAAGGGAAAAAGTATAGGTTTATACTCAGATAGCCATGGGTTCAAATTCTAGAACTGCTTCCTTCTCATGTGTGATGAGGCAAGTTTATTGACTTCCCTGAGATGGTTTTTGCAGGAATGAACCTCCCAGGCTTCCTGTACAGAATGGATGAAGGAGGACAAGGGAATTGCCCAGGGCCTTCTGCCAGAGGACGTTAGGAAGCATAGTGCCATGGTGAATGGTGAAGGTGTCAAAGTCAAGTTACTCTTCCTGCCTGCTGTGCTGGCCACCACTGTGGCAGGTACTCTTTTACCCAACTCACTGTCAGCGGTATCCCCTTCCAAATACTAGATTCTCACTTCTTCCTCTGTGGACGCCACATGTCCAGTCTGCTGGGTCTCATGCAAAGACTGTGGTCTACCTTCAAGTACCTTAAAAGACTTGCCTTCCCTAGAAAAGCTTCCTAAAGGGAAGAAATGTGGATAGTGGGGTTTTCTATTTCTTTTCTATTTCTTTTTTTGTGTGTGAAACACTTGAGTGGTCAAACAGTTTAGATTACTTGAATAAGTAGAATTTCATGAACTTGTTTCCAGGAAATTGAATTTTTGTGTGCCAATTTTGCCAGAATGCCTTGCATTACTGCAGTAATCTATAAGGTTTGTACCATTTAGTTGAGCACTGTTTTCGTGACTTTTATCAGCTGTGTGTATTCCCAGTAATGAGGTGTGAGATGCCTATCTTGGCTATAGACCGTAAAATAATATTTGGTGCTGCTTGGAATAGCGTTTTTGTTTGTTTGCTGGTAAGGTGCTTACATTGCCAGATAACGAGTCAGTGACCCTGTAGGTAATGTGCTGATGTGTGAGGAGGTGCAAAAAATAGAAGAACTGTGCACACTGTTTGCTGTTCTTTCTCATGCAGTGTGCTCTTACTAGCCAGAAGTAGATGGTGAAAACTTCCACTTGAATTGTTGGAATTCACTAAGGCAGAGCCAACACGGACTAAATTTGAAAGCAATGACGTTTGACAGTTCACTGAGTTCTAGAGATGGAATTTTAGTTAAGAGAACAGCCTGCGTCAGCAGGGCACCTTCTAGTGTTTTCTTGGTGTTGAATTTCTTCCTCAGATTGCAGTGAGTAGTAAAGGGAGCAGTCAGTGCAAAGCGTGGTCTGTTCGTTGTGTGTACTGGACCTCATGTGTTTATGGGGAAAGTGGGCAAACAAGGAGCACAGGTCCAACAACTGACAATGACAGCCGTAATGCCAATCCTCCATCATAAGGGTAACTTAACAAGTGGCCACAGAGAACAGGTGGCCCTGCAGAGTCTCTGTCTGTGTGTCCATCCATCCATCCATCCATCTACCTATGCACACATCCATTCATCCTTCATTTTCTAGTTTTATTATCTGACTTTGCCTTTCTCTTAAAATTGTAGCTGTTGATAACTTCCAACACTGCAAATCTCCTGTCAGAAGGACTGAGTGTATGTAGATTCTCAATCATGCATTCATTCTATTGTGAAGAGCAAATCTCAGATATTAAATTTGTACAACGAGACTGGTATTACAGGTCTAACAGATAAACAGACAATGCATGTGCCTTATACACACACACACACACACACACACATACACACAACTTACCAGGTTGCAAGTATTATGGTGTTGGTGATAATATAGAGAAACACAAAACATACTTTACTTCATAAACATTGTGTTGGAATTCTACTTGCTTTGTAATACAGTTCCTTGTGCTTTTTTTTATTACAATCAAGTATTGGAGGCATTCATATTCCATTTCTGCTCTTAGCAAGTATCTTAATGAAACCTTTGAAAATCTTTCCCCCGACCCCATTTCCTGTAACTCATTTCTTGGCCTAGCAGAAAGCAGGAAATACAGCAATACTCACATCCCTTATGGGAACTGCAAAGAACCTGAAGGAAAGAAAAGGCAGCCCCAAGAATTTTGGGTCTGCTTTCTGCAGAAAGATTCCTCTAAAACTCATTTTCCCCATATGCTGACAGTAACCAATACGCCAGGATATGACTGAATACAAAAAACTCTAGTAAGCTTTGCTTCAGGAAAAATCATGACTTCCTTAGTGAGCTTGATTCTTACTCCCAAGTCATTATCCCATACAACAATGAAAGCAGACCCTGGTCTAGATACAAACTCACTCTAGTCCCAATAATAACTGCCATTTGCTGAAAGTTTACTACAAGTTAGGAATTTTTCTTATGTGCTTTATGTTCAGTACCTGGTTTAAATATCATTAAATTATTAATTTATTCTGTCACTTCAACAAACCAGAATCTGTGAACTAAATATTATTCTTCTCACTTTGTAGATGAGAAAACTATGCATTAAATTAAGTCATTTTCCCAAGGCCAAAACTGAGGAGCTGAGATTCAAAGCTTGATCTCACTTCAAAATCAACCACTGAATACTTCGATTGCACAGTCACCGTGAACTCACAATCCATGTGGACTATCGCTGGGTCAGTGTTGCTGAGGGGATTGTTCACACCATGGAGAAGCAGAAATGACCATCAGTGAACACATGCATCAGGCAGTCTCTTTCATTTCCAGCTGTGAAATGCCTGTCATCTCTCTCTCTTTCTTTCTCACTTTCTTTCTTCCTTCCTTTCCTTTCCTTACTTCTCCTTCTTCTTCCTCCCTCCCTCTCTTTCCCTTCCCTCCCTTTCTCTTTCCTTCCTTCCTTTCTTTCTTCCTGTTTCTCTTTTTCTTTCTTTCTCTTTCATTCTTTCTGTCTCTCTCTTTTCTTTTCATATAAAAGGAATCACTTATGGGGTGATTTCATAACTTCGTTTCAGATACAGTCTTATGAGGAGCTTCCCACATGAAAGGATGGGGTGGAAGCAGCTGGGAACCTTCCTTCTTTCTTTCCAGGAATACTTTCTGCATCATGATGTAAGTATTACAGAAGTGGTCGCCAACCCTGAGTACACACTAGAATCACCCAAAGGGATTCATTTAAATAACCAAGAGGTTCTGACTTAGTTGGCCTAGGTTTGGGCCTGGACATTGATTTGTTTTGAAGATCCTGGAATGATTTGAACAAAGCCAGAATCAAGGAGGCAGGTGACCAGAAAGGGGACTGGGAACAGAACCAGGGATGAGGTGAACTCACATTAGAACACAGGTCTCTGGCTCTTAGTCTGTTTTCCTCAAGCCTGCTTCCTGACCTCCTGCTCTTCCCAGACCCAATGATGATGGTGTCTAGAGACACTTCCCATGGTTAATGGACATGGCTGTGCCTTTTCCTGTGGATCATAAATGAGTCATCCATGTAAAGAGCATCTTAGACCAACAATGTCTGTGTGGTCATCCACCTCAGGATGTATCAGTCCCCTTAGCTGGCCTTTGGTCAGGACTCAGCCCACAACACAATTACTTAGCTTGCCTCTTATTAAGAAGAAAAGAGGTTATTGTTAATCCAGAGGACCTTCTGGTAGCCATTATTCTACAAAATAAATGCCTTAAAAGACACAAGAATGACCACCACTGTCTCATTAGCTGTCAGTGTTGCTGCCCCCCTGGCTTGGGGTGAGAAGTTTTCCAGGACTCAGAGGAGGTTTTCCTTCCCCTGTTTATCTGAGTTATTCTAAATTCTGCAAGGTCTGGAGATTAGGATAGAACCATAGCTAATTATCTTTCTGGAATTGTTAGGACCTGGCTTTTGCTTGGTGGGTGCAGTTGAAGACTTAGAGGGACTCTGAGTGTCCCCCAGCCCTCTGACCAGGGAAGTCAACACCTGTTCTAGAAATAACCAGATAAGGGCAGTAAGCATTGGATGAACTAGAAGATTCATCTATGAAGAAAGTGGTATGGTAATGACCAGAGGAGAAAACACAATTTACGTTCAGATCCAAGGTGCCAGTTTAGCTTGGGTTTCTGTGCCAGGCCTGGAATGTGGACTCTGCTTTCTGGGTATGTTTAGAGTCTCAATTAAGGGGCCAAAGTCCACCCCTTTGTCCTGACTTGTATACAAGGATCACTTGCTCTGAGTGAGGCCTAGAACAACTGAAGGAGGTACGGAGATCACACATTGATCCCTTCTTAAAACACAGCTAATCTGGTACAATTCTTTTTTTTTTTCCACATCTTCCAGAATCTGGTGGGTGAGAAACCAGTTTAGCCACAAAGAGCTTAGTGAGCCTGCACTAGAAGCTTTGTCTCAGGCTCAGTATGAGTAAACAAGAAAGGATATTATTTTTTTAAAGAACAGGCAGAAAAAAAAAATAGTGCCTTAAGACATTTTTTTTCAGTGGGTCAGGCTTTATCAAGTCTAAAAATGAAGAAAAGAATCAAGCTTGGGAGTCACTTAGCAAAGTCTTTATCCAAGTAATAATGGCCAACAACAAAAATCAAAGGAAAATGATGTCACATAACTTACTCAGGAACACAGTGGAACCCAACCATTCATTTTTAGGAAATGGTTATGTTAGAGCAATAACAATCCAATAGGTCAGAAAACTAGAGCCCCCAGGTCAAATGCAGCCCTCCACCTGTTTTTGTAAAGTTTCATTGCAACATAGCTATGTCCGTTTGTTTACAATTTTTTATGGCTACTTTCTACTAAAATGACAAAGTCAATATGGTTGTGACAGAGAAATAATATCTCAAAGCTGAAAATATTCGCTATCTAGTCTTTTTAAGAAACAAAAGTTTGCCCACTCTTGATCCACCAGATCAAAGAGCATAAAATGTACCTTGCAAAACAAGCTTCTTAGTCACAGGGATAAAAGAAAAGAAAAGAGGACTGTGGCCGGGTAAATGGCAGGGGATTGGACCCTGATGGGCTAGTCTTACCAAATGGGGCACTGCACCGTTTGGCTTGATAATTTTGCCTCTCAACATGCACCAAGCCTTAATTAAGCAGCCGTTATGGGCTGGGCATGCTTGTGTGTGTTATGGAGATAGCAGTAAACAAAACAGACCTTTTGCCCAGTGAAATTTACTTTCTCTTTTCCTTCAGCATATAAACAAGTGGGTGAATACGTGGTTTGTCTGAGGAGGCTAAGCACTGGGTAAAAACCCAGCAGGTGGAGGTGACGGGAAGCAGAGAAGAGCTGCTGATGGGACATGTAGAGATGGCAGAGTTAACCGGGCAGATACACAGAAAGCCTTAGTGGGGACCCCTCGGCAAGGAACCGTGCTGGGTGAGTGAGAGAGGAGAGGACTTTGGGGGGCTTCACAGGCCATCCTAAGAGCTTGAAACGGAGCTGTTTGGGCATTTTCAGCGGTTCAAATGTTGGATGAAGCTCTCTGTCTTCAAACCCCTTGCTCCTAGGTGTTTCCTTGGTTTGGCCTCAAAGGGTAGCGGGAGCGTGTCTATGTGTCTGCCCATGTGTATGCATGCATGCATGTTATATGTGTGTGGTGGGGGGAGGCGGTGTGAGGCTTTTAGGAAGGGGAAATTTTCTACCTACAGCTCCATGTGAAATCCTGGCTTTCAGGTAACCCAGATCATTGTCAGTGTGACAGAAACCAGCACCCCAGAAGCAGCAATAAGAACAGTATGCATTTAGGATCAAGTTCAGATTGATTGCGAAAACACATAACTATCGTATTTCTGGTTCCCTGATTATGTTTTCTGCCTGAGTAACTACCTAGATGAGAGTTTGAAAATGCACCATTCAAGTCTTGCTGCACAAAACAAAATGACCAGTGAACAAATGCTGGTTAGAAGTGATAGAGCCCAAGGGGTGGTCATGAACTCTAGGTGATAATCATCCTTTTGCAGATAACTCTGGGCACCATGTGGATAAAAGGACACAAGACAGCAAGCCATTCTGGAAAAATGTAGACTAAAAAGTGGAGAATCCCACATTGCTTCAATAATATGCTTTTGCCCAGATTTATTTAGGTAGTTGACTCAACACTTCATTTAAAACTGTAACAAATTGACTGTTTGTAGCAGAGGCTCTAGAAGAGCAAGTTCATTTATACAAGATGAAAAGTCCACTGAACTGCCCAGAACTCCAAGTCCACCAACAGATGGGAGAGACTCAGCAGGCCACAATCACAGGAACTGTCAGCTGGCCTCCCCACCTGTGCTTTGAATTCCAATATTTCAACCTTTGCTGAGACATCTGGTCACACACAATACCCTCCTGCATGGGAAGGTCACCTGGATGCTTTGTACTTGGAGAAACTGCAAACCTAAAACTTCTCAGCAAGAAAAACATGTCTGACCAAAGCGTAAACCAGACACTTGGCACCCGCTCTCTGTGAGGCAGGACTCCCCGACTGGCAGGAAAACCACAGTAAAGAACTGGTTATGCTGCTAGAACACATTCCATGGGCTGTCCAAGGCTATTTTTATTTTACAATAAGATACAATATGTTCCATGAAATTGTCTATCCTGGGCACTTTTTTATTGTATCTGCATACTCATTAATCCTGGAAAAATCACAGAGGATGTCAATAATTTAAATAAATGCACTATATTTGGGTGGGTTTATTAAATTCAACAGCAATAATAATATGCACATGTAACTTTTATTATAAGCAGAACACCCACAGCTGGTACCACCTGTTGACTATAGATAGAAGCCATTTGTGGGAGAGGCCATTTCAAGAAACTGAGTCGTAGGAAAACTGACTTTTACGGACCAAACACTGAAGTATAATGTTTTCTAGCAAAAGAGATGTATTTTAAAATCTTAACTATTTTTTAAAAGAGAAGTCAACTTTGAAAGCAATGTTTGATCAAGAGTTTGGTCAAAAAAAAATGTACTAAATCCATCTAACAGAGCATTCCAGGAACTTTCCCTGTAAGAAAATAAATGTTTCTGTTTTAACTTAGACTCCATAAAAATTAAAATTGTTTTGGAGGAAGAAATGGCTTCCCTGTAACATAATGGATATTCAACAACACAGATGCATCGTGAGAACAACTTTCCATCCACCTCGAAAAGGAAAACAGACAACCGGTGTAAGATTACGCCTGAAGCCCAGACCGTGCGTTAACACTCGAGTTCAAGAAAAAGTCCCCTGCTAATGCCTAACTTGTTATCACACCACTTTTGCTTTTCCAGAACTTCTTAGCTACTTTTTAACCATTTCCAGTTAGAAGAGCTGCAAAGAGTGCATTAAAATCCAATCATCAGGCTGTCTCAGGAAAGCCTAGAATTAATGAACTTTGCAAATTCCTCCTTGTTTTTATCCTTTACAGACTTTGAAAAATCTAGAGGTCAAAAGAGGGTTAGCCATCTGAAATGCCATGGTGAAAGGCTATGTTTCTTGATGCCCATTTCAAAAAAGAAAGAAAGAGAAGGTGGGAGGCCAGTAATCAGTGTAATTGAGCTTCCTTGGTGGAAGAGAGTAGAAAGGAAGAATACTTTGAAATGAAAAAATGAATTAAGGAGAAAGAAGAACATATAGCCCTAAACTAGAAGCTCTGTAAGGGACCTCAGTAAAAGTAATTCTCATTTATGCAAATTTACACCTCATAAGAAAACATAAATAAACCAGGATTCTTTTTCCAATTTTTTAACATCAACTTTGCTGACAAGATCAGGAAACTGAAGCCAAACATCTGCATCAAATGATAAATTCACTGCAGAAATGTCCTTTTTTCCACTGCAAGGCAGTCGCAGCAATGCAGACACACAGAAATGCTTTCTGCTTCTACTTAAGGGTGAACTGAGGTCCAAGCCGACTTCTCCAGGCTAGCAGTGGTAGCACTTGTATTTCCTTTGCAACCCAAATTTTTAGTTTAAGATAACGTTGGGGGACTTGGCCTTTCTCATATCTTTGGCTTGCTCCCTGGTCTGCAAATATCTTGCACCTCTCTGTGGTACCTTGTTCATTTTTCAACTATTATTTTTATTTAGCTTTTATAGAGTACCAAAAATGTGGTTGAAGTTAGTACCTTTTCTGACTTTCCAGCCACAATGGAAACTTTCTTAAGCTCTTCAAACACAAGAAAGGGAAAAAAAGAAAAAAAGAATGAATCAGACCTTATGTGCTCATATTCTCTGACTATGAGTCCTCAGGGTGGCAGTGGGTGCCCTAGAGAGTAGGATGCCTTACCCAAGTGTCCTAATTGGCTATTGAGTTTTCTGTCCTTTCTGGCTTGGTGGCTTTGTGACCTTGGGATGGTCAGACAACCACCTGTAGGAATTCAGCAATGATTGCAAGCATCAATGTTGCAAAGAAAATGTCAAATCAAAGAATCCTTAGAGGTAAGTGTAAACATGCCTCCAGGAACATCCAGCTCACTAAATATTAAAAGCAAAATAAGAACAGTTCATCAGAAAGCTTCCCCTTCATGTGGAGAGGTATTTTTTTGGTCTTAGAATAGCAAGCCAATAACAGCTTCTATGGCAAATGAACCTTCACACAAAAGCAGACAGATGGTCACTGTTGTGTGTTGTACTTATTGGTAGGACTTTAACTTATAAACTTCCTAAGTGATTTGCTTCTCAACTGCAGGTCAGTTTTAACCAGGGAGCAGCATCTGTATACAGAAATACTTCCTGAGGGAAAGGAAGGTGAGAGGGATGAAGAGAACAGGAAGGGAGAGACATTTTTTTCCTCACTAAGCCCTGGACAATCATGTATTGGAAAACACTTTTATCTAATCATTCTGGATTTTTTTCAACCCTTTTTTCCTAACATTGGGGAAAATTCTTATAAATAATCTTTCAGATGATGTTCCTCCCAGGGCTTAAAACATTACAGCCTGAAAGTCAAAATCAGGCTAGTTTTTTTGTCTTGCAATTAACCAAAGGAAACACCCTCACGATCAAGGCTGTAAGGTGTCTGTATTCACATGCTGGTGTTGGCAGTGGGGAGCACATGCCCTGGGTCCTGGTGTGGGCTTAGGGTGGCTCTCAGCTCTGTACTTGCAGCTTTCATGCTGCTCAGTCTGCCTGAAAAGGGATGCATGGTTACAGCTTAGTGGACCTGGTAATGTTTGAGCACCATTAACCCTGATGGAGAGCCAAGACTCCTTTTCATCCCCAAATGAAAAAAAGCCTAAGAAGGACATGGCTTGCATGGGCGAACCTGCTGCCTACAAGCTCACCTCCATTCTCAGCTCTTTCCATGTTAACTGTTAGGTCCTCCACTGGGCAGCTAAACCACTGCATTTCTCATTCACCTATGAGCTGTTAGCTGAATACTGTTGAGACTCTACAAGAGTCTATATTAGTAACTTTCTGTCACTGCAACAAAATACCTGATATAAAATATTGAAAGGTAGAAAGGCTTATTTGGATTCAAGTTTCAGAGGTTTCTGTCCATGGTCACATGGATCAGTTGTTTGTGGATCAGGGGTGAGGGAGAACACCATGGGGCAGGAATGGTGACAGAGGAGGCTGTTTACATATGTGGCTAGGAAGCAGAGAAAGACAAAGGACAGGGACTGCAGAAAATACATTCTTTGCAAAGGCACACATCCTGTGACCCACATATTCCAACTAGGTCTCACCTCCTAAAGTTTCCATCACCTTCCAATCGTGCCACCTGCTAGGGCTAAGCATTCAACACAAGAGCTTTTGGGGAGCATTCAAGATCCAAACCGTAACAGAGTCTGACTCCACTGTGAATGTCTGACAGTTTTCAAGGCCCACCGAAGCCTCTTCCTCTGTTGGCCCACATCTAGTAAGCTGATAAGAAAACCTATTGCTCCTTCCTTCAGAATTGATGGCAAGTTCAAACCCTATAGTCTGAGCCTTCATTATCTGCCCCAAACCTGTCTCTTTTCCTTGCTTCCTCACCTTATATTTGGTCATTTCAGAGCCTGCCTTACCCTCTCTGGGAAACCCCATCATGTGAGAAATAAGACCACCTTCTTGGTGGATGCAGTGCGGTGCCATCAATCACAGCACCTGAACCAAATTTTGGCTGAGAGGGGTTCATCCTGTCCCTGGAATGTCACCAGGTCCCCGATTACTTGGCTCTGCTGTTTTGGGAGGAAGAGGGACATCATGGTGGACAGGAAGGAGGAGGCTGCTTAGCTCATGGCAGCGAGGAAGAGGGTGGGAGAAGGAGAGAGAGGAGAGAACTGAAATGAATTGGAGTTGAAATGCCCATTCTTCCTGTTCATTGCTTTTCACTGCCTACTGTTGGTTGAGAACCAGCCAGCCTCTTGTAACACGAGGCAACAAACCAGTGTTAAGAATGACTGAGTAGAAAGAAAAGAAGAACCAGGTCCCTGATGACATTGCGAGTTACCATCCCCTCCCCCCAGACTGCTTCTTACCTTCCAAGTCCTTAAATTCAAGCTAATTTTGCTCAGCCACTTGTGGCTGAAGATAGTCCCAAACATAAGTTTATGACTGAATCATTTCACGATCTCATAGGTGGAAATCAGTATTTTTTCTGGGATATGAGCAGGTGACTAAGCCATTCTCTGTGGGCAGTCCTATGGTAAGGGGAAGTCACTGGACATTTTTTGTGATGAACTCATTTTAGGGGGAGCAAAGCTACATCAACTCACAACAAAATTACCTGCTTTTGTAGCTGGAAATGTTCTGCCAATTAGTGTAGCAGTCATCTTTCTCTCACTATAATGAAATATCTGAGATAATCAGCTCATAAAGAGAAAAGATTCATTTGGCTCACAGTTTTGGAGCTTCCAGTCCAAGATCTGGCAGACCCTTGTTTTGGGTCCTTGGTGGGTGCACTAGACAACTATGAGGAGAAGGGGCAGAAGGCCATAGTTTGGATGTTGGATAGCTCCAAAGGTCGTAGGCTTGTCCCTAGAGTGGCATTTATTGACAGGTGGTAATATCTTTAGGGAATGGAGCACACTGGGTGGTCCTTATGTCATGGGGGAGGTTTGTCCTTAGAGTGGACAGTGGAACATTGGTCTCTTCCTCTTTTTCTGTTGCTCCCTGGCTGCTAAGGCAAGCCGTTTGGTCTGGTACTGCCACATGCTCCCTCCATGCCGTGCTATGTCTGAGCATGGAGAAAGTGATCTAGCAACACACCTAACCTGCCCAACAGGTATTGCTTCTGCCTGGATGGCTTATTTGTGAGTCACAAAACACCTCTGTTGCCAGCTTTGCATTTACTTACATTCTTAGACTTGCCTGACTTAAGATGCTGAACAAATTTAAAATTTAGAAATAAAAAAGATTATAAAAAACATTTACACGTTATTATACTTCCCAAAATAGCACACGTTTTTATGCATAAACTCCTATTTTCTGAGCTAAAGGCCTGGAAGAACTAGAGCGTTCCTAACAGTGCCAGTGACAGCATTCAAGCTGCGGATTGCTAGCCATGGGAAGATCCAGCATTGAAGCAGTCTTGGTAGATTCCATGGATCTCTGTCCTGTCCAAAAAGGGCTGACAGTTTTGAAACTGTCTTTAATGACTTGGAGAAGACCTTTGGACTTAGCCTCAGGCAAGTCTTTAAACAGATCACAAGTATGAAATCACTTAATTACTATTGTTAAATCTTGCTAGAAAGAAGTTTCTCTTTGATCTACTAGGAATGAGTGACTGCATATTTTATAGTACTTATAGATTTTTTGTTGTTGTTCAAAATATAGCCTGAGGCTTATAATAGATATAAATGTGATATATTTATCAATAGCAGCACAGAGGAGGCAGGAAGGAGCAAAGTTGTGTTAGAGTAAGGCAATGGCACCAGATGGCAACTTGAATCCACAGAAACCAATGAAGAGAATAGAAAGATAAATAAGATCAGGATAACAAGTTCTACAAGTGTGTATTTGCTCTCTGTTCTTTTCTCAGCTTCTTCAAAAGACAGAAAATATATGAATTAGCAATTATAAATACATTATTGGGCTGGTCTACATAGAGTGGTTACAGATATATAGCAATATTTCACAAAGGGAAGATGAACATATGGAGCTATATAGGCATAAAGTTTATATTAAGTTAATATAAATCTAAAATCAATTATGAGAAATTAAGATGTATACTGTGAGCCTTAGGGCAACCACAAGAATTTAACTCACACAAATAACAACAAATATTGGCCAGGATATGGTGAAATAGGAGCCCTTATTATACACTATTGGTGGGAATGTAAATTAGTACAATCACTGCGGAAAGCAGTATGGAGATTCCTCAAAAAACTAAAAATAGAACTACCATACCATCCAGCAATACCACTCCCAGCAGATACCAAAAGGAGTGTAAGTCAGTATACAAAGAAATGCTTGCACACCCATGGTGATCGCAGCACTGCTCACAATAGCCCAGCTATGGAAACAGCCCAGATGCCCTACAACTGATGAATGGATTAAGAAAGTGTGGTATTTATACACAGTGGCATATTAGTCAGCTATAATAAAGAATGAAATTACACTGTTTGCAGGTAAGTGGATGGAACTGGAGATCACCATGTTAAATAAAGTAAGCCCCAAGCACAGGGAACATTTTCCAGAATAGTCCATATGCTAAGCCATAAAGCAAGCTTCAATGAATTTAAGAGGTCTGAAATCATACATAGTATGTTCTCTGACCCCAATGGGTAAAATTAGAAAACAATAATGCAAGGAACTTGGGAGAAGTCATAAATATATAGAAATTAAACAAAATATTCTTTAATAATCAATGAGTCAAAGAAGAAATCACAAGGAAAATTAGGAAATCCTTTGAGACGTAATGAAATGTACCAAAACTTATGGATGGAGGCAAAGCAGCACTTAGAACAAAATGTATATGTATAAATACTTATCTTTTTTTTTTTTAAAAAAAAAGAAGGATCGCAAATCAACAATCCAAACTTCTACCTAAAGACACTGGAAAAATAAGAGAAAATGACACTTACAGTAAGCATAATAAAGCAAATAATAATAATCAAAACATTAAATTAATGAAACATATCAGAAATAGCATATAGGAAAATAATTTAAAAAACAAAATTGATCAAATTTTAGCTAAACTAAGCAAAAAAGAGAGAAGACCCAAATTATTAAAATCAAGAATCAAAGAGGATAGATGCCCAGGAATGGTATCACTGGATCATATGGCAGTTCTATCTCTAGTTTTTTTGAGGAATCTCCATACTATTTTCCATAGTGGTTGTACTAGTTTGCATTCCCACCAGCAGTGTATAAGGATTCCTGTTTCTCCACATCCTCACCAGCATTTGTTGTTGTTATTACCCTTTAATATGGCCATTCTAACTGGGGTGAGATGAAATCTAAGTGTTGTTTTGATTTGCATGTCTTTTATAACCAGGGAAGTTGGGGACTTCTTCATGTATTTATTGGCCATTTGTACCTCTTCCTTTGAAAATTCCCTGTTTAATTCATATGCCCATTTCTTCATTGAGGTGTTGATCATTTGGGGGCTGAGGTTTTTGAGTTCCCTGTAGATTCTGGATTGTAGTCCCTTATCAAATGAGAAGCTGGAAAAGATTTTCTCTCATTCTGTGGGATGTCTCTTGAGTCTGGTGACTCCTTTGCTGCGCAGAATCTCTTTAATTTGATGCAGTCCCATTTGTTCATTGTTTGTCTTAGATGCTGAGCCTTTTGAGTTCTGTTTAGGAAGTCGTTTCCTATACCTATCTGTTCCAGTATATTTCCTACTACTTCCTGAAGTTGTTCCAAAGTTTCCAGCCTTATATTAAGGTCTTTGATCCACTTTGAGTTGACTTTGTTACAGGGTGAAAGATAGGGATCTGGTTTCAGTCTTCTGCATGTGGATATCCAGTTTTCCCAACAACATTTGTTGAAGAGGCTGTCTTTTCTCCATCATGTGTTTTGGGCTCCTTTGTCAAAGATCAGCTGGCTATAGATGTGTGGGTTTATGTGTGGATCTTCTATTCTGATCCACTGGTCTTCCTGTCTGTTTTTGTGCCAGTACCATACTGTTTTTATTGTTATGGCTCTGTAGTATAGTTTGAAGTCAGGCATTGTGATTCCTCCAGCACTGGACTTTTTGTTCAGAATTGCTTTGCCTATTTGAGGTCTTTTGTGTTTCCATATGTATTTCAGGATTGATTTTTTTATCTCAGTGAAGAATGGCATTGGGATTTTGATAGGGATTGCATTGAACATGTAGACTGCTTTTGGTAGTATGGCCATTTTCACAATGTTGACTCTGCCAATCAATGGAGTATTACTCAGCCATAAAGAACAATGACATGTGGTTTGAAGGTAAATGGATGCAACTGGAGGACATCAGGTTAAGTAAAGTAAGACAGGCTCAGAAACACAAAGTCCACATGTTTTCTCTTATACATGGAAGACAGATCCAAAGATAAATACATACACAAAAACAAGCATGATCATATACAAACTCAGATTAGAACATGTTTGTAACAGCAGAACAACTGCTCCATGGAAATCGGGGAAAGAGGGAAAGGAAAAGGGAATGACAGAGCATCAGTAATATCGCCTAACATAAGATGTGAAGGGAGAGGATATAAAGATGTGTGTTGAAAGCTGTTGAAAAATGGGGAGTGGAAGGTAAAGGGGTAAGGGAGAGTAGTAGAAGGGGTTGAACATACCAAAGTAAAATACATCTACAGTAAGCATGCATTGAGACTCCCCTTTGAACATCATTCAAGTATTAATAATGAAAGACAGGATTGTACAGTACAGTATATGGGAAGGTACTAATGGGAGAGCAAGGGTGAAGGAAAGAGAGCAAGGCAATGGTATATGGTAGATGGACTTCATACACCTATATGAAACAGAGCTAAGAAACCTCTTGCAATTGCTTTAAGTGGGGTGGGGAGGGGCTGAGGGGGAGAGACAGTGGCAGTAATATAAATAATGTACAATATAAGTCTAATAGGAATTGTCACTATGAATTTCCCCCTGTATAATGAATATATTCTAATAAAAAATTGTAAAAGAAAGGGGGAGCATCACTACTAACCTTACAAATACAGAGTATTGTAAGACAATAGTATGAATAGTTAAGGACATAGATGAAACGTACAGAGTCCAAGAATCACATGAACTATTATAATTGACTCAAAGAGAAATAGAAAACCTGAACAATCCTATAATAAATTTAAAAAATCAGACTGCTAACTGAAAACCTTCCTTCAAAAAAAAAAATCCTCAAGCCTAAATCACTGTGCATTTCACTGATATTTAAAGGAGAATTCTTTTTTTAAAAAAAGACCTTTTAACAAATCAAAGAGGGACCCATTTCCAACTCATTCTTTAAGGCCAGCATTACACAGACAAAAACAAACAAATATATCAAATGTAAACTTCAAATTAATATCTATTGTAAACATAGACAAAAAAGAAATCTCAGTAAGATAACAGCAAACCAAATCCAGACCCCTCTAAAAAGGATATTATGGCATGAATGGTCATACATACTTTGACCAAATGGTATATTAGCAGGGTTGTAATATACTTGACCAATATGCAAAGGTCAATTTTATTGCTATTTGCTAGAATGGAAAAAAATAGAAATAGGAAAACAATTTGATTTATAAGAGAATCAAAAGAATAAAATGCTCAGGAAGAACTGTAATAAAAAGTGTAAGACTTGTACACTGAACACTTAACACTCCAGTGCACTTGCATGCTAGCAAAATGGTGAAAGGAATTAAAGACTGAAACAAATGGAAAAGCATCCCATGTTTACAGCCTAGAAGACTTGATATTGTCAAAGTGCAATATTCCTCAAATTGATCTGAAGGTTCAATGTTTTCCCTATCAAAATACCAGATCACTATTTTTCAGGAATCGGCAAGGTAGTTCTAGGTTTATACAGGAATCCAAGACAATCTTGAAAAAGGGCAAAGCTGAAGAACTCCCACTTTCTGATTCTGAAAGTTTTTATAAAACTGTATCCCTGGCACAAAGATGGGCACATGGATCGTTACACAGAATTGAATCTAAAAGTAAATCCTGACCTTCGTGGTCAATTAACGTCAGCAAGCGTTCCAGGGGGGATTCCATATTATTCAAAATAGATCATAGATCCAAATGTAAGACATAAATCTATGAAACTCTTGAAAGGAAGCATAAAAATAAACTTTTGTAGCACTAATGGAGTGGTTCAAGTGGTAAAATGCCTGCTTATCAAGTGTGAGAACCTGAGTTCAAACCCTAATACAGCACCCCCCCAATTTTTTTTGTTAGGTGGGGTTAAGAAAAGCCATGAATAAAACATAAAAAAACAAAATGGCAAAAGAAAGAAAGCGGGTACATTGGATGTTAGCAAAATTAAAAACTTTATGTTGCAAGTGAAAATCCCACAGAACGAGATAAAATTTTGGCAACTTGTATATCTGATAAGTGACTTGTACCCAGAATATATAAATAATTTTAATAACCTTATAGAAGAATAAATGAGGTAAAGTGGATAATAACTCGGAATGGGCATTTCTCCAAAGAAGATAAACAACCAGTCAATAAGAATCCAAGGTGTTCTACATTAGCTATTGAGAAATGCAAATCAAACCCATGGTGAGACAGCATTTCAAAACCACTAGGATAGCTGTAATGAAAAGACACATGTGGACAAAGACGTGGAGAAATCAGACCTGCAAACATTGCTGGTGGTAATGCCAAATCATTGAGCTTTTGGAAAACAGCTTAATAATTTCTTAAAATGTTAAACACAGAGTTATTGTATACTCCAGTAATTCTGTTCTTACAACAATCCCAAGAGGAATAAAAATATACATCCACACAAAAATTTGTACATCCATGTTCATAATAACACATTTAGAAGAGATCAAATGGTATAAACAACTAATGCCCATTACTTGTGAGTATACTAATAAACGTGATATGTTAACACACCACGTTATTCAGCCACCAAAAGGGATGGAACAGGGTTGAACCTTGAAAATATTCTAAGGGAAAGAAGCCAGGCACAAAAGGTCCTGCATTGCATAATTCTATATACGTGAAATTTGTGATAGGAAAAAAACAGAAAGCAATTGGTGGTTGCTTGGGGGTTGATGAGGGACAGGGGGACGATGAGGACATGATGATTACAATGTTCCTGATTCTTTTTGGGTGATGAAAATGTAAAACTAATTGTGGTGATCTCACAGTTCTGCGAACAAACTAAAAACCATTCACACTAAAATATATGAATTGTCCAATAAATGAATTAAACATTCGACAACTGTTAAAAAGTATAACCTGTACATTAATCATGCAATATGAGTTCTGACATCTTAGTATTTTTAGAAAAATAATTTGCTTTAGCAGCATTTATCAGTGTTGCCACTATTGATATTTTGAGCCAAATCATTGCAAATTGAGGGCCAGAGAGGCTCAGAACATTTAGCTGCACCCTAGGCAAATACCAGCTTCACTGCAGAAGCATCCTGCCCCTCAGTTATGACAACCAAAGCTGTCCAGACAGTGACAAGTGTCCCTACGGTGGCAAAATCACCCTGGGCTGAGAACCACTCTACTGCCTCACCAATGATTGGGCTGTATCTGAACTTTTTGGCTTTTACTCAAAGTTTCTATTTCTATAAGCTTAAACATTAGCCCTTACTTCCCAGGATAAAGCTAAAGAATTGATTATTATTGTTACCTTCTATGGAAATCCAAGAAAATGGTCCAGATGTAATTATAACTCTTCACAGATTAGGGCTTCTGCTATGTCTCTTGCCATCCGTACACTGTATCCCTGAGTTTGAGGTCCATGGATTCAGCCAACCAGGACTGAAAATATTTTTTTAAAATTTTGTTTGATCTAAAGATGCACAGGTCTCTTTTTCCCCCTTGTCACTACTCTGAGCAATATAGTGAGCAACTATTTGCACAGTATTAACATTGCATTAGGTATTATAAACAAGTCACAGTTGATTAAAAATACTCAAGAAGATATATGCAAGTTATATGGACATACTACGCCATTTTATATAAGGGACTCGAGCACTTGCAGATTTTGGTATTCACGGGGGATCCTGGAACAAATCCCCAAAGATGACAAGGGACAAATGCTTTAAATTGCTCAGCCTACATTCAGTAGAATCCTTCTAAATAGACAGGAAATAGAAAAGCAAAAATAAGTTCGTCTGTCACCCCTGTTGGCTTGGCAATAGAATGGGTTTATTGATACTTGTGCAAAGACCAAAAGCCCAAAGAAGAGTCCATGAAAATGTAAACAAAAGTGTTTTGTGAGAATTTAGATTTTAGTAACAGCATTTTCAGTCTGCATTGAATGAGTTTTAACACTCCGTTGATTGAAAGATGCAAAAGATGCAAGCCAAGTACAGCAAGAGGGCATGTGGTTTCTCCCACCACTGTTTAACATGGACCTTAGAAAAGAACACATTAGAAACATGAACCATGCTGAGACCCCAGGAGAAACCTGAGTCAGAATGATGAATCCTGAATGAAAGGAGAAAAACGACCAGTGTGGCTCAGCGAGTCAGCCACTGATGAAGGAAATGCATTGCTTTGTTTCACAAAGAGTGGCTGCAGACACGCATAGTCATGTCCAGAGGTAACGGAAAGCCATCTTAGTTTTATATGCATACCTCAAACTCATAGTAGTAGTGACACTGATCGTCAGGGGCTCCATTCCTATGAAGATAGTTGGACAGCTCTCACTGAAGGGCTTTCTGTGCATGACAAAATACATATAATGCATGCTGGTGACTTATCCCATAGTGACCTCAGGGCCATCTCTAAAGGTCCATATGGGAGAAGAGGGATAGTGACCACAGGTTCTATTCCGCCTTTCCACCTTCCCCCAGATCAGCATACAATGCACCTGCAATGTTCCATTTGATTGTGACTGTGTTTCATTGTGACTTCTTGCTCACCCATGCTTTCTTTTTCCTTTTCAGTCTATCCAACTCAGAGACACATTCAATGAAGTCATCAAACTCTGTTCTGAGTATTTGGTGTCATTTCCCCCCTCTCTTGGTGACTAAATTCTACATGGGACATTGTCATCTTGAAGTTCTCCCTGTCTCTCATGTGGAGGTTCCAGTTTCCCAAATCCAGATGACCTTGCCTATGTGTGAGGGAAAACAGAGGCCTCTATCCATAGAGCTGTCTATTGGGTGAGAGAGAGAGGAGAGTGAGAGAGAGAGAGAGAGAGAGAGAGAGAGAGGAGAATGAGAGAAAGAGAGAAAGAGAGAGAGAAAGAAAGAGGGAGAGAAGGAAAGAAGAAAGAAAGAAGTGCTCACAGGCCTGTGCACATCTCTCTGGTGCTATATGGACAGTGTAAGCCAGTATAAGAACCATGATCCATCCAAATTAAGCCATCAAAACCATGGATCTTAAAGACTGCTCTTCTCTGTAGACTTCCCTGTCTCACACAGGATTCTACAAGTGTTTGGCATTCAGAGAAATCAGACCTCCAGCTGTTTTACCCTGGGAAATGTAAGTACGAGGTTTTCACTGTCTCAAAGTAGGGACTGCTGGTTCAGAAGGACCTGGAATTGTTTTTACGAAGTGGAAAATCCATGGTAACTCCACACGGTGCAAAGCTGACTGGGCAAGGTTTATTTCTTGTCTTGTGTTTTTTGGAGGAATGTCGCTTTTATTCAATGAAACGGTGCTTTACCATCAAGGAAAGCCCATCTGGTGAAAACGTTCCTGAGTGTGCAGACTCCTCACTCCCTTTGCATATTTTTATCCTTCTGTTTTGCTATTGAAAGAAACACTTTCTTTTCTTCTTTTGAGGAATTTGAACAAAGTTAAATAGTGATGTGTTGACTGAAGTCATTTTTGTGTGTCATTTGGGACACCTTTGAAGTCACCTTTCCTGACTACCTCCAACTTTACATAGCCCCAACCCTCGTCCAAAACTCTCTAGCTCCTTGTGCTCAGGCCCTTCCCCGGAGGCCGGCCTCGGTCACACTCTCTGCTGGGAGCTGAGAGAACTACATTTGCTGCTGTAAGACATTTTCTGTGCCCAAGTCTTCTAAGAAAACAGGCCTCAGTATTCATGGATAAATTGGAGAGCCACGAACTTACAATTCATCATTCAAAACAGGGGGAAGGCCACCTGAGATGTCAAATTTATTTTTAGAAGAAGATATATTCCATATTTTAGCTGTCTAGCTCTCCTTAAGGCTGAATCTAGGGAAGTATTCATTAAGATCAGCTTAGTAACACTATAGGTCAGATCATAGACATTGACCTTGAAATGCCAGGGTATGTAACCAGCGCTACATCAACTGAATGACCTGAAAAAGGCCTCATGTGGAACACATTTAGAAAGGTTGCATAGCATTTTTTAAAAATGCATTGTAAAATGTTCAATAAAGGTGCTAGAAACATGAGACCAGATGCTAAAGCAAATGGGGGTTGAGTGGATTTGGGTTTTGGAAATGTAGAAGGGGCAAGGGTTGAATTCTTGGAGCTATACAAGGCAAGAGGGTGAACTGTGATTCTCTGGTCAGAATAGGACTTTATGCAGACAGGACCAGGAAATTACCTGTGCATCAATCAGTACAAAGACATTTCTGTGTGAAGTCAGGCATGAAAATAGAAAATTCTTTAAAAAATCCATCAGCACAGCCCTTTTCCAAACACACAGTTAGGGTCCAAGTTTATATTTCCCACTTTGCATAAAAATTCCCTAGGTAAGAAATCTGTATATTAATTGTCCTGGACAAATCTACCCCTTTGGAATCTTATCTGAAGCAAAAATAAAATCTCTCTTGAGGAACACTCTCACAACACAGACTACATGGGGAAAAATAGCAGAGTCTATTATTAAAAATTTAAATATACCAAGATACAATATACTACACTGGAGAGTCAGCAGGGATGAAATAAATAGAATTAGAACTGTGATAATCTGAGATAATAAAAGGCAGTCTGAAAGAGAAGATAAAGTAAATGTGTTCAAAATGATTGTACACATTGGCTAAAAATGTTTACTACTAAAAAGCAATAAAGATATTGTAAAAAACAAAAATAAGCTAAATATGCCAGAAATAAAACATAGTTGTTGAAATTAAGAGTTCAGTTGATAGATGAAGAAGAATTGCAACTGGAGAGGAGATCAGTGAACTGGAAGGGAGACATGAAGAATTTACTAAGAAGATACATGGAAATAGAGAATTAGAGAGACAAACACCTTTAATATATGTTTCACAAGTGTTTCGGAAAGGAAGTAGAGAACACAGTGACTAGGTAACATTTCAGGAAACAATTGTTCAGAATTTCCCAGAGCCCTCAGATTTAAACTGAGTCCTAAACAAGAAGAAATGAATTTAAATCCACACTTAGACACATAACCATGAATCCACAGCATAGTAAACCAAAGCTAAAATATTGGAAGCTACCAAAGTAACTTTCAAGAGAAAAAGTAGATCAGATACAAAGGAACAGCAATTACTATAAAGCAGACTTCCCAAAAAATAATAGGGCTCACAAAATGCTGAAATAATATCGCTGAAGTACAGAGGGGAATTCCCAATATGGGTAGGATTTTATATGTGCTGAAACTGTTCTTCAAAGAATGAAATAATGTTTTATTTAAACGAAGCCTGAGTAAGAATCATAAACTTTTAAACAATGTATATTATCAAAACAAAATTAGACCTATACTGAAAAAATACACCCCTAAAACAGTGGTAAGTAAACATGTGGATAAATCTAATAAGAATTGAGGAGATAAAATAACTGCAGGTGATTTGGGAAGTATTAAATGAGTTCTGTGCAAATATAAAAGTGAGGTTCAAGTAAACTGTCAGATAACTCTCCCACGGGAGGTGGCAGGTAATGATTGGACTTAAACACACATCAGTGTAGTTCATGAGAGCAGCTAAGGTGTCCATCAATATTAGAATCAAGGTAAGCAGGGATGCTAAATATTAAAGTGTCGCCAGCAAAGTAACAGAAGCACCAGGTGAAACTTACAAATGAGTCCCAGAGACGAAAGGTTGGGGAGATGTAAATAAAAACGTGCTTTTTAAGAGAAGTGGAGAGAAGAAGAAAATAAGTAAGTAATTATAGAATGTATAAAGCATAAAATGCAATGGGAGGAATTGATTTTAATGAGTAATTACAGCGGGCTGATTTAATTAATTAAGTAAATGAGGGATTTTTCAGCCAGGCATGGAGAGATCTGGAGGATTGCAGTTTGAGCCCAGCTGAGTCAAAGTTAGTGAGACCTAGCCAACTGGAGACCCTGAGTTCAAACCCCAGTACCATTAGATCAATGAATGAATGAATAAAATAAATGGTGGAATTGCCAATTAGATTTTTTAAAATCCTGCTATTTGGTGGTTTAAGCTACACTAAAAAAAGGAGAAAGGTTGTAACAGATACTAAATGGAAGAAAACTACACTAACTCATTAACGTCAGAAAAAACAGACTTAGGTGAGAATCAAAAAGGGTCACCACATCTCAAGAAAGGATTAACTTAAGAAACATACGCAAGAACTCTGAAATTCTGTATATCTGTGTAGCCAGATAATGGAGTCAAAATGATGAAAATGAAAAATCCACAAGAAAAATTGCAGACTTTAACATATCTACCTCAGGAATTAACAGAGCAAGAGAAACTACTATGTATAATAAGTTTTCAGTGAGAAAATAAATAAGCTTAATGAAATCAGCATTAATTATGATCTAGTTAGCTCCTAATTAAAGGGCACACATGGACTTTTTGTGCACCTGGGAGAAAATTGACTTCTTAATAAACCACAATCTTTAACATATCAAGGATATCATCAGACCGTGTTCTTTTGACATAATATTTTTTAATTGAAAATAACAACTTCAAGGTAGCTAAAGATATATATGGTTAAAGTATTTGAAAATTTAATAACACACTTTAAAAAACATGGGTCATAGAAAAGTTTAAAATTAAAGGCTGTTAGAAATACAGGTGTTACCAAATATTGCATCCACTAATGCCATACTTAAACGAAAATACATAGATTAGGATACATTTGTTTGGGAAAAATGTCTGCCCTAAAATTAATGTGAAAGCAGTCAAGGGGACAAGTTAGAAAAACAACAGGGTGAGCAAATAGAAAGTAGTCTAGGGGAAAAAATTAAAATCCTGAATAATGAAATGATTAAGTGAAGAAAAGTCAGTAAAAAATACGTATAAAGCGAATTTTATACGCGCGCACACACACACACAATAGAGATGATATATCAGAAGAAAGAAGATGTAAGATGAATGAATACATCTCTATGAAAAACTCATTACATATTTTTACATTTCTATTTGTCTTCGAGCCTTGGAAATTTCATCATAGACTGGTCTTGATTTTTGAGCTGTTTTTTCATGGGGTGGGGGAAATCATTTCATTTTTCCCTACAGCTGTTGGTTTTGATGGAAAATTGCATTTTTTATAACATGCACATAAGTGAATTGGAAGTTTTGTATTACATTTTCTTGGAATAGCCAGGAGTTTAAAACTTAATAGGAAAAATTGTTTGGCTCAACACTCCGTGAGCTTGGGCACCTCAGGCGCCTGGATCCCGCTCTCTGGGCTCACGAGTTCAAGTGCGCTCTGAGCTGCACACTAAGGAGCCCCTTTTATCCCAGCCCTTCCCTTTCACCACAGTGACGCGCCCCCTCATTACTGCCATTCCAGGCTCCTTTTCAGTCAGTCTTTCTTCCACAATCTTTCTGCAATATCATTAATAGTTTTGCTCAACATAAACTCACACAAGCTAGCACGGTAAGAAATTCTTAGAGATTCTTAGAGAATGAAAGACAGCACAAACCCAAGACCAAGTTGGCTGGGGTGGATGCTCCTGGCCCCAGGTGAGGTGAGGAGGAGCCAGGCTCACCTGCTCGTTTATGAGCCCTGCCTCTTATTGTGTGACAGCTAATGGGCAAGGCAGTTTCCAAGTCACCATGCAGAGGACAATGACATTAATCTTCCTCTAGGATGCCTGAGAGGGGACTTGTGGACACAACACCCTCGATCTGGTGTTGGTCCTCATTACGTCTTGGTCACACCCCCTTACTTCCACCATGCAGTAGCAGTCGCCAGCAGTCATTACCATTATGTTTATGGGATTTTATTCACCAGCTAATATGTGCCATATTAGCACATAGGACAGATGGGAGGCCCTTTTGTCAATGTGGGCACATTCTTCCTGTCTCTTTTTGTTTCCTGGCTCATGACATGAGCTCTTTGCTCTGTCATGTGGTCCTGCTCCATTGTGCGACCTCATCCCAGGTCCAAAGCAATGGAACCAGCTGATATTGGACTGGAGCCTCCACGATTCTGAGTCAAAGCAAACCTCTTCTCTTTTTAAGTTAATTCTCCCAGGTATTGTGTTACACTAGCACAAAACTGATTACTATGCTATATATTAATTCATTAATTTATCCTCCAAATAAGCACTTTATGTAGGAATTCATTATGATCTTTATTTAATAGACAAATGGGGAAGGTTGAGAGGTTAAATCAAAGGTAGGCACACCTCAGCCAGCAGGCCAAATCAGGCCATGCCTACATGCTTTCATACCCTCTGCTTACCAGGGCTGCCTTCATATGACAGTGGAGAGCTGAGTAACAGGGGCAGAGGGTCAAAGGACCCTCAGGCTGAAAACGTCCACTCTCTGGTGACCCTTTATAGAAGAAGTGTACCTGCCCCTGAGTCAGATCATTGTCCAAGTGCACACTGTTAAGAGGTCACTCCTTACGGCTGACCACCATCTTGAAATGGGAGGCATTCTTTCAGACCAAGCTTTAGATACTTTCGACATAAATGTTGTAGTGGATTTCTTGGTGTTTTGGACACTATACCTGGTAGGTTTTAGGTAGACATTGCTAGCCAGCCTCAGTGCATGTCGAATATCTCATGGTTTGGTATGATGAACATTTATTTCAGTCTCTAGTCACTGAAGGTTAGTTGGACTGGGGGTGGGGAGTGGAGGCGGGAAAAGGACTTTGCTCTTTGCAGACATTCTAGGACTGTGGCCAACAAACACTCAAGGTCCCCTGAAGGTCAACATAACATCTAGGACAAAGGATGTAGAGGGTGGTGTAGGAAGATCCTATGGCCCAGCCTGGGAGTTGTATCTGTCACTCCACACACATCCCCACAGCTCCGACAGAGCAATGCTTAGTGCAAAGGACACTAAGAAACATAGCTTGTCAAGGAAGGGAATGGATTTATGCACACCTTTGGCCAGGCTGGGCCAAAGTATAATTCTGCAACTTGCTTTTTTCACTGACTATTACACCTTTCAAATTTTAGGCTTGCTGAGCTGTGTAGATGGAGTTCATTTGGCCTTTACGTAATATTCCATTTTGTGTCTCTGCCACATTTTGTTTATGTCATCTACTGTTGGTAGGCCTCTGGATTATTTCCAACTTGAAGTTATCACAAGCAACACTGCAATAACTTGTTCCTTTGACATGCAGGAAGTTTCTAAACTGTAAATTCCCAGAAGGGGAGCTAGGTGCGTAGTTCACTGACCTGTCACTCCACCAGATGTTGCCCAACTGCTCTCTGATGTATGGAAAACAATTTACACAATTATCAGAATGGTTTAGACTTAGCTATTTTCCTGCTTGCTTATCACTTTAAGTTTTGCCCATCACCTTGACTTGTATCCAGAATATATAAAGAACTTTTCCAATTCAATAATAAAAACATGAGACACAATTTTTTAAATGGAGAAGAATTTGAGTAGATATTTCTTCCAAAAAGACACTCGAATGGGAGATTTCACACATGTTCAACTTCATGAGTTGTTAGGGAAGTGCAGAGCAAACTCAAGAAGGTGTGGAAAATCACAAGTGAGGAGAAAGGTTCGAGACACTGGACCCCATTCTCTGCTGGTGGGATTGCAGAATATTACAACTACTTAGATAAATACACTCAAGTTTAGGAATAGACTCTAAGAAAATGCAAACATGTTTCGTTTCAAATCTTATACACAGAATGTTAATGAAAGAATAATTTCTAATAGTCAAAAGTGGGACCAACTTAACTGTTTGCTGGATAAATAATATGAACTAGATCCACACAATGGAATATTACTCAGCCGTAAAAGAAACAAAGTACCCATACACGCTGATCACAAAAGACCACATATAATACAACTCCATCAGATGGAATTTCTAGAATAGGGAAATCATAGAAAAAGAAAAGAGATTAGGGCTTTATAAGGGTAGAAGAGAGGGAGAATGGGAGAGAGATTGCTTATGGGGGGGGAGGTCTCTGGGGGTAGTGATGAAAATATCTTGAAATTACCTAGTGGTGATTATTGTGCAATATTTGAATATGCTAAAAATCTCTGAATTGGATACTTTCAAAAAGTCAATGTTCTGACATGTAACTAAGATTTGATAAAGTTATTATTTGAAAAATGCTAAGAAAGCAGATAGCATTTTCCTGTTTGTCCAGGGTTTTAGATGGCCTCATTTGGCCAGATTTCTCAGTCATCTGTCAGCCTTCACTTGGTTTGTGGTAATTCACAATCCATTTGTATATGAATTCTTTGTCTGTTGGGTCTTTCAAATATCTCCTGTCTGTTAGCAGCTTGTTCTTTTAATTTTTATGGTCTTATCCTTTTTCATTTGTATGTACATTCATCCCAGTTTTTCTTGCAATTTAGAGAGATTTTTATATCTTGTTTTAAAAATTAACTTCCATACTAATATAATATAGAAATTATACTACGTGTTCTCATAGTTTCAAATTTTAAGTCTTTAATCCATCTGGAAACTTTTTATGTGTGGTATATAATAGATATTACATGTTTGTTTTTTCCACATGAAAGATGAAGTGTTTTACCATTTACTGAGTAGTAAGTCCCTTTCCTACTGATTTAAAACACTACTATCTTTGTGGTTTACCAAATTCCAAAATACATGAATGTATAGGTTTCTAGATAGTCCATTCTGTTTCTGCGAGTTGACTTAGCTGGCTTCACAGAGATATCACACTTTGAAATCCCTGTAACTTATGGTAAATCCCAGAGTGAAGATTCCCTCTTCTGTTGGACCTTGTTTTTCTTCTTCTCCTCCTTCCTCTTCAAAATTGTCATAATTATTCCTGAACTCTTAGTAATGAGTAAATGAAGATTTTCCACATAAAGTCCTGGTAGGATTTTGTTTTAAATTAGACTAAATTCACGTATTAAAATGAGAATTCCCACATTTAAGAAATGAGGCCTCATTTATGAACACCCTATCTCTTTATCTGCTAAGTATTGTGGATGACTGTTGGTAAAAGACATTTTTGTTTGTTTGTTTACTTTTTCCATAAACCCTTCCATACTTCAAAATCTTTTATTACATCCATACAGAATAAAAATATGCAAATATATATATAGTTAGTTTATCCTCATTCTTTACAGATTCTGTACTTGTGGATTTGCTTACTTGATGCAATTCCTGCCCCCAACACCGTACACAGCTGTGTACATGCACAGGTCACAGGTCACAGGTCATAGGTCAAGGGAACTTCGATTTGTGGACATGTGTGCTCCCAGATGAGGCTGAGCAAAGTTTCTGCCTTCCTAATTCTGCCCTCTTACCGTAAACAAGTGTTCTTTTCAGTCTACTTAGCGTCCTGACTTCCATATTTTTGTGCTTTTTGTTTCTCTGAGATGTCACTGGTTCAAATGCTCCCCAGTCCCTCCCAGCACAGTGCAAAGTTTCTAAGTGACAGAGGCTGTGATCACCTGATGCACAAAATATGGAGCTTAGATTCATTCAAGTATGGATTGTAGTGCTTTGGCCACAAGTTCAGTGCTAGTGAAATAATACTTATGGAATAAATGTCAAATGATATGTCTTTAAACAGAGACAAGCATAAAACAAGGTTCTGTGTTGATTGCTTAGTGGAAATGTCCAGACCAGAGGCTGGCAGGAAGCTAGCTGTGTACTTTCTTCAGGAGCAACCATCCAGTATGCATTCATGACAACACAGCATACTAGGATAGTCAATGGTGGGCATATGTACACATGATAAGTACTTAATCATTAAATAAGGATTGTGTTATTTAATAAGAGGCATTTATATGTCTCTGGAAACTTACAGTTTTGTAAAAAGGGATATTTAGAAATTATGTCTTATAGTTATTTGTTTGCCGTGTAAAGGAAAGTAATTGACTTTTCCATGGTGCTCTTCTTCCTGCTGACTCTCTCTCTAAAATCTTCAGTGCAAGTATCCAACAGGATATGTGTGCATCCATCCAGGTTTTATGGGAATGCTCGTAAATTCCACTACTAAACATTGGACTTGCTTATGATCGGTACCAGGTTTCTGACTGATGCCTTTTATTATTTCAACTGTAGTGATAGATTGTTTTCATCAGTACTCGACTTTTTGTGGAATTAATTTTCTACATATATTAAGATAGTCATCATGCCTTCTACTCTTACATCTGCTAATTGGGGAATTACATAATCAATTTTCAACTGTTAAGCCATTAACACATTCCTCTGATAAGCCCTACTTCCTTATGATGTATTTTTATGGAATCTGTATTCAGTTTGCTAATTCTTTATTAGAATGTCGCATCTGTGATTGCTTCTTTCTGTTGGTCTTATCATCTCCCCCATGCGCTGTTTTTCCGATTTTGTTACTAAGGATGCTCATGCTCATAGAGTCAGACATTGAGCTTCCTCTCTCCCTTTACTGCTCTGGAAAAGTGCAATGACATAGAGCTGTTCGTTTCCTGAGCAGGTGGTCAGTCTTTGGGTAGAACTGTCTGGAGGTGTGCGTGTCTGATGTGAGGATGCTGAATACCCCTTATTCTTCACTATGTACTCTAGGTCCTTTGGGTCTTCTTTTTCACTTTGAGTCAAATTTGGTATTGATTGACCAAGTAATGGAGTGCAACTTCCAAGGATAGGTCATAAAAGACATTGCAGCTGCCCTTACTCAGTCTAGGATCACTTGCTGTGGGGGAAGTCACCTGTGATGCCATGAGGACACTCAAGCAATTCTTTGCAGGGTCCATGTGGGGAGGGCTGAGGCTTCTTGCCACAGCCTGTGAATGAACCATCCTGCACACCCAGCTTCGGTCCTGGCCAACATCCCATCTGCAGCCTATGAGGCCTCGAGCAGAACAGCCCATGCAAGCCTCTCCAGACTTCTCACTACAGCACTGGTGAGATCATAAAGACCTGTGATTTTAAGTCTCTGTGTTGGGGGAAAATTGATTGTCCAGCCGCAGTACAATTGTCATAGCCAATCATAAATCAGTTCAATCAAACACAAAACTTTTCAGTAAACCCCCAAATTACATTGTTTTTGTAATGAGAAATACACATTTGACTGTTCCTGGGACTTGGTCTTCCCAGAAACACTAAGAGTGTTTGAATGGAGAGAGTTCACCCAGCGTGAGGCATCGCATTTCAGTTTGCCACCTTGAGCATGTCTTAACATCTGGCCAGGAGTGAGCACAAATTCCAAAGTCTAATTGCTATTACTTAATGTCTTTTTGTCCAAACCTGTCCAAGTGACACCCTAAGGCAATGAGAACTCCCACCAGTTTCCAGGCCACCAAGACATTGAGTGGTGGCCATGAGTGTTCTGGGAGGTCTGTCATGATAGCAGTACAGAAGTGGGAGCTGCAAAGAGCTCATGACTTGATCAGCTGGTCCCCACTGGGAAAGACTTTGATTGGCAGGTGTTCAGTATTCTCAGAAATGAAGATCAATGATTATGATAAGTAGATTGGGGGCTGCTAACAGTTGGAAATTTCAGCTCCTACTAAGGGATTAATAGTTAATGGCATTTTCATGTCCTCTGGGGTTACAAATCAACAATTCCTTTTTTTCCTAAAAACAAAAAAAATAATTTTTAAAATCATGGCATCTTGAAGATGACTCCTGTCATGACTAATACCATTAGCACTCAGGTGATGATAGTTTTATGACCATATTTGAGTTTTAACCTTCTATTGAGCAAGACTTAGAGGAAAGGTCTAAAATATCTCCAGAGATATGAGCATGATTTACTTCTAAGTTCTGACACAATCACACAAATTATTAAGAGGCATTAATAAAAGCCACATGAAGGAGAAATTTGCTTAGGAAAATTGAGATTTGATTTTGAAAGCCACCTAGAGTGCCTGTCCATTTCCTGCCCATTTCCTGGTTGTCAGAAACATCTTCGTGGAGCTTTGAGTTTTTATCTCTTTATGTCCCGCTGGGGTTTGCTGCCTTGCTTTATTCTTGGGGATCACTAAGAAGGTACTTGGACCCCTCAAAAGGCTGAGGAGGTACTGGTGAGAGGTGTTGGCTCTAGTTTTCAGAGCCAAGTGGAGCAGCAGGTTCAGAACCAAGCTCTCACAGAACCATGGCTGTGACAGGCCCAGGGGAGAAAGGGAGGTGGCATGGATTGAACTGTGACCCCAAGAAATGTTGAAATCTTAACCTCAGTACCCGTGAGACCTCTGAAGTTACCTAGTTAGGGCAAAGTCATTAATGAAAGCCCTCATCCAAAATGACTAGTTCTTATAAAAAGCAGAAATTTGGTAACAGAGACAAACAGAGAGAAGATGATGGGAGGACACAGATGGAAGATGGCCACCTACAAGCCAGAGGATGCCCTAGGCTCTCAGAAGCCAAGAGGAAGCCAGGAAGCAGACTCTTCCTCTCAGAATGCAGCAACCCTGATGACCCCTTGATCTCAGAAAAGAAACAATACACATCTGTGCTGAAGGCCCCAACATGGGATGCCATGTTTTAACAGCCCCAGGAAAGGGACACAGGAGGCAAGCAGCTTCTCCCACTGTGGATCCCTGCCCTGGCTTGACAACTGCTATACTGCTTCCAGAGACTGCTGGAAAGAGCCATACCTGGGCTGCACTGCGGGGGCTGGCACCCTAAGGAAGACAGAGCTTTTGAGTGGATGGGAGGATTTAGCTGGTGACCATACAAACCCCTGCCTAGGTAAGCAGAACTGAATGCCACGGTCCAGGTGTTTGATTGTTCTATGTGGTTTGTGTATTTGTACAGAGTATATACCCAGTCCAAGAAAACACTTAATAGGTTCTGCTCCAGGAAAAGTGAAGCTGTCCACTGCCCATCTAGATTCCTTGCTGAGTCCTTTAGTGACAGCCATGGAGTCACCCTAGAGATAGTAAATATCTAGCTGTCATGAAGGGATCCCCAAATGCACTCATGTCAGGGTATAAAGATTGCTTCTCCTGTTCTAATGCCTGCAGAAATCTTCTGAAATTTTTTCTAAAATAAAGATTTCCAGAGACCTCCACAAGTCCACAGCATCAGGATCTCTGGAGGGACCCAAGAATCTCCAGTTAGCCTTCCCATTTCTACCATCATTCCCCATAGGTTACTGCTACAGATATCTTGGTCATCCCTCTGTCTGTGATGTGATTCTGCATTTGATGCAACGATACAATCTCTGAGGCTGAACCGAAGGGATGAAGGTCTAACTATGGAGGTTAGACTTTGGGGAGTCAGATGGCTGAGGCTCCTCAGCTGGGCTGGCCCACTCCTCTGTTAGAATGGTAACTTATTGAGCCAGATGGTTGCTTCTAGGGCTTTCTGATGCCCAAATGTATGTATGTCCTGGCTCCCTACAGTGGTGACTGTGAGGTGGTACAATAAGGAGCTTTGACACTCTGTGATATTCGTCATGAAATATTGATATGTTTAATTCCATTTATAAAGCTATGCCAAGGGAAAATATGACTTTGTTATACAAATGCAACATAAAATGACAACCGGGAGAATATGCAGAAAACAGGCATGAGCAACTATTTCTGCGAAGTCTGTGGTTCACTTTATGCCACATGGTGACTCATATTTTCACAGGCAAACAAGATGCCAAACTGTGCATGAGTTTAAGAGAGAAAAATCTAAAGTGTAAAACTGAGACCCATGGATTTCTCTTCTGTAAGTTAATAATTTGTCTAGGGAAGGAGTTTTCTTGAGTAAGTCCACTTCCTTCAAGTCCTGAAATTGTGTCTAAAATGTCTAAATAGCCACTCTTCTGTGTGTGTATGGGGGGGAAGTGCATATACAAAATTACCGTCAAGGTTTTCCAGTCATATTGAGAAGTTTAAGGGTGCTATTTCAAATTGGGCAAAGGAATTCTCGGGTATGTAGCACGTGGAATTGTTAAAATGGCATAAAAATAAAATTTCAAAGATCCTGGGGAATAGCAGCTTTCATTTTTGTAGAGCTAGATATACTTTACTAATTTTATTTTGATATGCTTTGTGCATATAAATTATGAATTTTTCATTTTATGTTCATTTGCATTGCATTTATTTACCTATATTTCTTACTTATGTTACATATTTTATATTTAAACATATGATTATGTTTTGGAGTGGACTTGGTCAATAATCTTTTTTTGGGGGGGATGGGGGTTGGAATGGAAGCCAGGTCCTTGTGCAGGCTGGATGAGTGTTCTATCATGGAGGTTCTTTTTCCATGGAAAAAGAAAACCTACATCAGAAAACTAAACAGCTCTTTGGGCGGTATATTGGGGGTGATTTTTAGTTTCTTCTGCATGCCTTATTTTTATTGTCTATATGAATAAGTGTATTACTTATATAATTAGAAAAATCTACAGTTCCCTTGACAAATTTTCCATCCAGTTTCCTATTTACTTTTGTTAAATTTGCATCTTCATTTCTACATGATGCTAGAAGCTCCCGCTCAAACCAGAAACAGAGATTTGCAGGATTCAATATCTCCCACTGCAAAGAGAAAACCATTTTGAATCTTGAGTCATATATTTGTCTCTCCGAAAGCACCATCAGGTGTGCGTGGCTCTTTCATCACATAGGGAGTAACCCACGTTGATTGCAAGGAACTTTGCAAGACAGCCTCGGAAATATTTCCTCTAGTGTTTTGAAATAGCAAAATACGTTTGGTCCTTTTTAAGCTTTTTGCATTGTGGGATAGGACTACAGAATTCAAGGCTAAGTCTTTCTTGGCAAGATTTAAAATGTGAGCTCACTCAAAGAATCAAGAGTACCTAAGAAATTCGAATCCAAGTGTTCTGTTGCCTACTTCTCATGCCAGGTGCCTGTTCCTGATTCTTGGCACACCCAAAAAACTTTCTGGAAGCAGGGTGATGGTCATTTTGACTGAAGTGTTGCAAGGAAGATGCCAACAGGAATGGTTCTCCTATTTTAGGAAAGATCATTATAAGATACTGGAAAAACAAATTCCTTTTTACCTCCTCTTGAGAGTTTCATTAAGAGTGTTTATTCTTGGATGAAGGGGATTAGGGAAAGGTATTTCAGATGTTGGTTCACTGCTGGATACTGAGCTGCTGGCTCTCAGCTCGTGATGAAATAGTTGTATAACACGCACTTTGCTGAGAGCTGTTTAATCTCCACCGGTTAGGGATCTCGTTAACTGGAAACACACTTCCTTATTGATAGTCCAAGTGTTGCCTTGGTAGCCTTTGCTTCTTATCTTCTCTCTCAAATCTCTCGTAGAGCAATTGTTTTCAATAGTTCTTTCTAGTGGAGGGATGGGAGATGACATGATTTCCTTTCTCACTTGGGAAGGGTAAATACAAGCACAAAGAAGGAGAGATGCGTTGACAAGAAGCAAAGTGACAATACCCAGTGTGGTTGTCTGTTCTAGCCCAGGCCTTCCTCATCCCAATATGGCCAGAGCAAGGTGACACACTGGCCCAAGAATCACTGCACCATCATGCTGCTCTTATCAGCAGCACTGATCCTTTTCCAAAATCAGAGTGGGAACCAGTTGCCACTGAATCCTGGGAGAGGCTTTGTGTGGGCACCTGGTACATGTCATTTCTTCCAGCCTCTCAACTTGACTTTGAGATCACTGTCACAGGTGAGCAAGCTGAGACTTAGGGGGGATGGAGGGAGGCACCCAAAGTCACTAAGCTTGCAGGTGGAAGGAGTGGAATTTAGCGTAGGGTATATCTTATTCTGAAGCCTGAGCTATTTTCCACATAATTTGCTTCCTTGTTTTCATAACTTGCCTTTTAAATATAAACAGAAGGAAACCGAAAGAAGGATCAACAGGTGAGAAAGGAGCTTTCAGGGCAAGATTGCTGATTGGTTTTATCTCCTGTGGAAGCCAAATCCTGAAGTTTCGCCTTTGCCTTTTCAAAGGTAAGGGCCTTAAACCAGGGTAGGAACAAACTGATCCTTGAACACATCTGAGCATAGTCAAGAATCAAGAACCCACCCTACTGGGTGATTTCCTCACCTGCACATAAGGCTGGCAGAATGGCCTTTCCAATACATTCCTGAACGATTACAAACTCTCCTGAGACCAGGTATGGGCCAGAGCTTTGTGAATTACCACAAACCTGGGTTATTATGGCCATCACTGCTGTTTTCAAAGTCTGGCCTTTGCGGAGGTGCAACAAGAAAGCCAGAATTACTTCACAACTTGAAAGTGAAGGAAATCATTAATTTGGTTCCTTTAGGCAAGTAATCCTAATTGATCAGGACTTAAAATATACAGTCTGGATTTTTTCAGTTGATCAAATATGCAAGTAATTAACTTTTCTTTATCATAGAGCCAAAATAACTAGAATGAAGTTAAACAGGAAAACACCATGGTTTTGAGTTCCGTGACAAGTCCACAGTCCTCTAGGACCAGAGAACCTATGAGCAGGCACCTCAATGTCACCTTAGGACTGACCTCAGCCTTGGTAAACAGAGTCATGCAAAGCTTTCCCTCTTCAGGAGCCTGTGTAGATTCTGTAGGGGATCCAGCAAGTGTGAGTCCTGGGAGCAGGAGTGAGTATGGGGAGCTTGCCTGTCCCTGTGGAGTGTGAAGCAAAGCAAAAGGAATGAGAATCAGAGAGAAGGGGATTCTAAGAAGGAGATGGAGAAGATGAGCCCTACACAAAGTAAAATTTACAATCACAGAGAGGTTGAGACTAAGCCAGGAGGGGAGGGTGTGTTCCAATAACCTAGAGAGACTCCATGAGAGTTGAAGGAATCAGTTCTCTGCAGTTTTGTACCAATGTCTTCCGCCATTTCCTTGTAGAAGTTACAAATCTGATGTGTGTAGTTCATGTTTCTGCACACACTGGGAAATTCCTAGACATAATACCGAAACATAATAATTCCATGAGGAGGTACATAGTGAATAAGTACCGATATGATGCATTGAACAGGACACACTAGGTCCTCATTTGCCGATATGCATAACCTGAACTAACCAACTTCCTCCTCCAAAGTTCATGTCCGTCTGGGATCTCAGAATATGATCTTACTTGAAAATAGGACTTTGCAGATATAATTAGTTAGGATCCAGATGAGATCATACTAGATTAGGATTGGCTCTAACTCTACTAACTGGTTCCTTAAAAATAGAGAACACAGAGAAGAAGCCATGTGAAGATGAGGCAGAGATCAGAGAGATGCAGCTACGAGTCAACAGATGCCAGGATTCCCTGGAACCTTCGGAGGGAGCATGGCCCTGCTGGCATCTTGATTTTGGACTTTTGGGCTACGAGGGCATGAAAGAGTAAGCGTCTTAACTGCCAGGCGTGTGGTAATTTAGATGGAGAGCTCTTCACAGAGCCAGTAGGAGTCTGAGGGCCTGCAGAAGTTATTCAGTTTTGGAGCGCACTCAGATATTATACCAGTCAGAAAGAAGGTGCCAGGTGGGGTGGGGGTGGCGTCACAGGATTCAAAGATGGACTGAATGGAGAAAGGTGTCCATACCTTCAAGTCACTAACACATCCTCTGTATTCCCTGGCATGCCACAGAGGATCCTCTCAGAAACTAAATAGGTTCAGAGCAGATCTAGACCCCATAGGGTAGTATTAAGGTGTGACATTCTGTGTTTTCTCACTATGAAAACTTTGCTGCCACTATTCACAATAGCCAAGTTATGGAAACAGCCAAGATGCCCCACCAGTGATGAATGGATCAAGAAAATGTGGTATTTATACACAATGGAATTTTACTCAGCCACAATGAATGAAATCCTATCATTTGCAAGTAAATGGGTGGAACTGGAGAACATCATCTTAGTCGAAGTTAGCCAGGCTCAGAAGACCAAAAATCACATGTTCTCCCTTATATTCGTATTATAGACCTAAAACAATTGCAGTAATATTATTGGACATGGGTCACACACTAAGGGGACAACGTGTACAGGAGGAATATGGAAAGGGAAGGAAATCTAAAACTTGAAAGTGTTTAATGTGCCCACTGTAGAGGAGCTAATATAGTAATCTTAAACTGATAGGGGCCACTGTGGGAAAGTCACAGGGAAGTAGTGAAGAGGTCAGGTAGAGATGAATCAATTTGGGTTGTAACACACTTGTGCATGGAAGCAATGCTAGGAATCTGCCTATAGCTATATTTAGCTCAAGCTAGCAAAAACACTATATCTTTCTTATTATCTCTTATGTTTTCTTTTCAACAAAATTGGAGAAGAAGAGAGCAGAACAGGTTCTGCCTGGAAGGAAGGGGAGTAGGGGGAAAAGGAGGGGGGACAGGGGTAGGGAGAGAAATGGCCCAAACAATGTCTACACATATGAATAAATGAGTAAACAACAAAAAGAAAGGAATAAAGAGGAACCACCAGAAAATGCAGGGAGACCTACCATGAGCCATGGCTTGGCTGTGATGGGATAAGGATTGAGGTTGAGGAAATTTCAGTAACTTTATTTGATGTAAGTTGAAGCCATTAAGCCCTTTGACTCTGATCCCTAAATAGTTTGGTATTTCCTAGCCATAGTACAATAATAAAATTGAAATTTAACATTGACAGGATCCTTATTATTGCCCATACTCAAATTTTGTCAATTTTTCAAATAATTTGACCTGTCACTGTGTCTCCTGAGACCCAAGGTCTAATCCACAATTGCTGTTACATTTGGTGATCCTATCTCTTGAAACAGTGCCTCACCCTTTCCTAGTCTTTCTTGACCTTTATTGTTTTGAAGACTATGGAGCAGTTATTTTGTGTTTTGTTCCTCAATGCAGGTTAGTGTGATATTTGTTCAGGATTGGATCCAGTTTATGCACATTGACAAAAAAACAAAAACAATAAAACAAAGCAAAACAATAACAACAAAGATAACTCAGAAATAATGTGGTGTCCTCTTCAAAGCACTGTATCAGGAGACACGTGGTGTTGGTTTTTCTACTGTTTCATTAATCTCATTGCTAGATTATGAAAGTATCCACTCATCTCCCCATTAAAGTACCGTGTTTCTGTCTGCTTAGAGAAAAAAGAAGCTTTCCAACGTGTGTAGAGACATGAACTATACATATCAGATTCATAACTGCTTCCGGAAGATGGCAGAAGACGTGAGCAAAGAACTGGAGACAGCTCCATCCTTGTATTTAAAGGAGATTCTCTTCTACCAGGGAACAAAGAGCTCAAGAAAGTTGGATGACCAATGTGTCTACTGAGAGAAAACTCAACAAGCTAAGAAAAGAAAATGATGGCTCGCCCAAGTTCCAGCCTTTCCCAGGTGGCCCTTTTGTTCCTACGGTTCCACACACATCCCATGGGGTTGCAGAAATGTCAGGGGGTCCTCAAGTCTTCAGAGAGGAGGAGACTCACACAGTGAGAGTGCACAGATCCAAGTCACTTGCAGATTTGACGTGGTTTTCACAACCTGCTTATTTTTGTCTTTTAAAGTACTTTCGACGTACTCTTTTTTAGTTTTGCTACTGTCATTTAAATGCTACAGTTTCCCAAAGTCTGATAACTTTATAATGTCTAAAATAGTACTTTTCAAGTATGCATCTATGTAGGTTAGCTCTTATGACTGTTAGTTCCTCCCCAATGAACTGCTATAACTAGATGCATATCGTGTATTCATTAAAGTATTATTATTTAAGTATTATTAAATGTCATTATTATCCAAATCATCATCAACTGCATATCTATGACATGGGCAGAGGTATATACAATAATAAAGGTTATTTTATAAGCTGTGAGCTATTAGTCATTTAAGATTTAACTGCGTGAATTTTGATTGGCTCTTTAAAATGCCGCTCCAAAGGGAAGGACCTCGACAACAACAGACCATTAAAACTTCTCAACGTCCTCTTATATTAGCTCCAAGTTCATATAACTTAGAGGAGTTGACACTCCGCAATTATTTATTTTGCATTTTGTCATTTTGAATCTTTGTGTTTTTCTGTTTACAATATTATTTGTTCTTTAAACAGTTCTGAATTTTAGCAGTCAAGGTAAGTTTCTTTTGATGACAGACACATAAAATCTCACACATATAAACACACACACAGTCTTTTTCACACATTCAACACACACACACACACACACACACACACACACACACACTGGACCAGAGGCACAGCTGTGCACAGGAACCAGAATCTGTAAGCTGAGAAAGCAGAGAAAAGACTGACAGGAAGTAAGGTGCATGAGAGGCTGGGGCCAGGACTGCACTGTTTCTGTCTGCAGCCAAGGAAGCAGGAAGGAATGGGTCACATCAGAAGGCCAATGGAGATCAGGTGGACAAGAAAACCCCATGTGTGAGCTGGATGACCAAAGATCCATGCAAGCTGTCTGATAAAAGTTATACTACATATGCTTGTTTTAACAAAAACCAACTGCAACAGAAGCACATTTTAAAAAAGAAAGCAAGAGAAGCAGGGAGGGGAAAGTAGAAGATAAAGTCTTTTCTGCTTCTGAAAATCCCACTCCCTAGAAGTGGAACTCTTCCAGAATTTGTCTGCAATCCATTTTACATGTGTGATTGTGCATCTTGTTATTTCACTTAACAAAATGTCCTGGAATACTTTGTGTGTTCATGGTTTACTTCTTTTTCATGCTTCCTAGGGCTGGGCAGATAGGCTAGGGGAGGTTGTCATTTCTTAGACCCATTTTGATCTTTTCCACAGACCAATCTGTGTTGCAGACTTGGGTGTTTCTGCCCTGAAAGGGATTTGACATCTCCTGGGATGTGACAGTGCCTTCCCACAAGGATTTAGTGCTTTGGTGTCTATGCTGACTTGAGCTGATGGTTCTCTTGTTTATACTCAGGGAGTCTGGGATGTGTAGATCCCGGCAGAGTCCCAGGATTTACACAAGGAAGCTCTGAGCCTGAGTCTCTGGAGAGATTCAAGGACAGAGGGATGTGGTTGAAAGAAGTAAAAGTGGCAAGTAGAAGAATCAAAAGACGAACTGCCATGTGTCCCCACAGGCACACTGGTGAGGATGCTTTCCTGGATTGGAGACTGCCTCTCCAGGGCTTCCTGAGAGTCATATGCTGAATATGGCAGGGACATACAAGAGAAGGAGCTGGCTCAGAATGCCACCCCTAGAGCACAGTCACCCTTGTCCAGGAACACTTGGATAGATGGGGTCGGACTAGCTCCACAGAAAATCCCTGGAATTTTAGACTCCATCAGCTCCACTTATTTCTCCTCAGTTCTTTTGAGTGAAATCCAGGAATCTTGGTACCACTTTTGGGGAGACCCTTTAGTCCTGTCCCCTCGACTGGTGATCATGACCAAAGGCAAGAGGAGAAAGAGATTCAGGGAAGGGCCACACTGGGACCTTCCTTGGGAGGCCCTCACTTCCCTGGGGCAGAAAGAAAGGTCTGTCAGGAACATGGGACTCACAGGGAAGACCCCCATTCCCTGGTAGCCATATGTGTGCAGAAAGGTCCTGCTGGGACATACTAGATTTGCTGGGACCTGGAGGGGCTGAGAATGGCTGAGCTCCTAACTGCAGTGAGACAATCCTGCTTCTCCAGAGTACTATGCCTGTCACGTCACTTCCCATTGGTAGGCTTTGGACTACCTCCATTTCTTTATGTCTCAGACCTATGAGGCTTCAAGGTTGCTGCACTGGTTTGGTGTTTTGTTATCTCTGTTCCCCACCTGAATTGCTTTTCTACCATAGGTTATCAGAAATGTGGATAGAAACACGACCAATCATAAGAGAAGCATGTGTGACACCGCTCAGCTTCACTTTACCAAGTCTTTTTGCAAGGCTGTGTCTATTCCAGCACTTGGGAAAACCACGCATGCTAAAAACAAAACCAAAACCTCTCAAATCCCATTTCCTTCTTTCCACCCTCCCAGAGCTGCTCTGTGCTCTGTGTGCCCGGGTGACCAGCCTCTCACTGGTTCTCTGAGGTCTGTGTGTGGTCCACAGTTGAGGAACAGATCAGATTCATGGGGCTGGCGAGGCCAGAACAGGTGTGAGCGCACATGCATGGAGGAGCAAAGACCGCTCGTGTCCCCCTCTCTTTGATCTGCCGTGTTTGGTCTTGGTCTCTGTTTGTCTCCCCTCCTCTCATTCCTCCTGGTCCCTGCTTCTCTCTCTCTCCCTTTCCTTTCCCGCCTCCTGTCCTCTTTTCCTCCTTCCCTTCTCTTGCCATCCCAGTCCTCATAGCTTGAGCCTTTGCCCAGTGGGCACAGAGATGCTTGAACTCTCCCTGGCCTGGAGCCCTTGCACGTGTACATGTGGACACGCTCACTTACCCCAGGAAGAAGACTGCTCCGTGCTCTCCATGAAAGGTCAAGGTGAGCAAATGCTTTGCTTATCTCTCTGTGGTTGGTTTCCACTTCTGTGTGGCATGAAGCTAATATTTTCAGGGAACCCTGCTGATGCTCAATTCAGGGAAAGGAGCTACAAAGAGGAGTCAGGGAGGCTGAGGATGTGTCAGGGGGTGGAAAGGGAAGGAAGAAACTTCAGCATCTCCCAGTGTGACTCACAGTTTAAGATGGAGGTCCTATGAATTCTCAGGAGAGAAGAGCCCTCTTTTGGTGAGGAAACTTCTCCCCAGTTTTGGATACACTTTGGACTTGAATTCTCACTGAGCCACTGACCATTTACCTGTCACCAGTCCCTACAACTTTCACTGCATGCTGGGACTTTCCAGTTTAAAGAATAAAGGGGATGAGAGACCTTCTGAAGGGTCAAGCTCTCTTCTCTCAACTTGAATGGAGAGATCTTGGGGAAAGGGTGAAAATACAACTTGTCTCATTGAGCAAAAGCTTATCATGTTTTAAATTTCTGATGACTACTTTGCAAAAAGTTTGCCTAACATTGGTTGTCTAAGGGTAAGAAAGATGTCCAGAAAGTGATCACAGGCAATGAGTGTTTGGGAAACCTTGCAAAGACCGTGGGAGTAAGCAAGCTGTCTTGCACATGGCCATAAGAGTTCCCTTCTTCCACTAACCCAGAGTTGCCCATCGGGGAGCCCTTGGGTACAGATTCAGGTCATCTTTCTCTGAGAATCTTTAGGAAAAGCTCTGGGCTTGTACCTAAATCTGGCCCAGGTCCCTCACTGGGTCATCATGAGATTTCGTCCTGTAGCAGAGAGGTCAGCAGGGTTGGGGGCAGTTTTCTGGATTTAGATTCTAGCTCTGCCACTTACTGGTTTTGTGTCCTTGGGGATTTTATCCACTCTGCAAGTCTCCAGGTTTTTATCTGTTAAGTGGAGGGAATTCTTAACACCTTCGTCATGCTATTGTAAGGATTCAACTTGTGCTACATGTAAAATGTGAACCGCGCCTGGCCTGTAGAAGTGCCTTGAATGTCGTGTCTTTCTGTTCCAGAGCTGTGTTTCTGTGTGTGACAAAAAGACCCTGCACTTTTGAACATCTCCATACTAATAGTCTCAAAACCTCTCCTGGTGGGCTTCTGTTTATCCAGGAGAGTCCACGAGCTCATGCTAACATGGAGGTCAGGAACTCCTCAGGCAACAGGTATGTGTGGTGGGTTCACACACCTGAAGCTGTGCCAATGAGGTGACCCCAGGCCAGCTGCACTGAAGAGGAAGTCCATTCCCCAAACTAGGGCTTCAAAGACTCACTCATTGCCTGAAGTCTGCCACTTGGCACACTTTGGACTTTGGATGATGGAATATGTGGGAAGCCTGTTGTCAGGGCACATGTGACCTGACCACAAAGGACCTGATGGGAGGTGGCTCTTTCTGGGCTGTGTCCTATTCCGGGTTCCAAATGGGCTAAGACTGTGAGGCTGAGGCTGAGGAGGCTGGATTTCATCACGTTGTTTTGCTTGTTTTTTTAAGTGAGTAACACATTGGAACAGCTCATTCAGAGAACCTGGTTCTGCTTCACCACCCAGCCTCAAAGTTGTAGCCCTCTTTGAAAGTCTAGGAGGGGCCCAGACATTCCATAAGAGAAGCAGCCTTTAAAAATCACCACAAAAGTGAATGTAACTTTTTAGGGAATAATTAAGAAGCAAGGGCAAGTATGGGTGGCATTTCTCTGACTTCTAGAACTTGGGCACATGAGACATTTGCAAATGATTTGTGTAGGGGCATTTGGAAGGCCCCACCTCAGTGGTCCCAGTTTCCACTTCTCAGCACCCAAGAGGCACAGATAGAGGCATTAATTCTGAGCAAAGTGCAGGAAATCTTGGGGCTAGGAACTCATTCTATATGGCTGGTCCTTTCCAACCACTGAAGGCGGTCCATCTGGGACTGAGCCCAGTGTGGGTTTCAGATGCATGAGGTCATTGCAAGAGCCACTCTGCCCTAAAATAATGCTGGGAGATCAGCTTTGACAAATAACCTACAAATGAGGGAAAACACAGAGACATTGAGATCAGGTATGGCTCTGCTTATAGCAATTTTTGGTAACAAAATCAATTTTATCCTTTGTGTGGCATCTGTAGCTGTTGGGAAGACTAACTTTCATGCCACCAGGATTTAGTTGGGAAGCAAAGAGACATTGGAAGTGGAGAAAGACCAGCTAAGGGTTTAAATTGCCCAGGGACAATTCCAGACCCAAACATGACACCTCTTCTATTTGGTGGTTATTTTCTACCACATCAATAAAGGGTCGAGGGCTGTGGGGGCCGAAAGGAGCTTTGGAGACACAAACTGGCTCAGACCCCTCCCACCTAGGCCTATTTTACACATGAGAAAACTGAGGTCAGAGAACTAAAGTGGCTTGTTTATTGAATTAGCAGGACCCGGGTGTTCTGGAAGTGCAATGGGGTCCTCTGCACATGCCTGCTGAGTCTTCATTGGATGTTGATAGTCTGCCCATATCTCTGGGAAGGGCCCCAACTTTTTGTGTGCCACAGTTCCTTCTGGCAGACTACCATTGCCTATAGACATTGTTATGGCTGAAATGAAAAACGGTTGAAGTGTAACCCCTATAACTTAGAACTTAAAATGGTAATTAACATAAAATGAGGTCACGTGGGTAGACCCTTGTCCAGTATAACAGTGCCCTTATAAGAAGAGGAAACTCGGACATAGACCCACACAAAGGGGTGACCATGTGAAGACAGGGAAAAGATGGCGTCTGCAGGTCTAGGAGAGAGACCTTGGGAACAATCAACCTGCCAACTGCTCCATCTTGAATTTTCAGTCTTCAGAACTTTAAGTAGTCCAGTCTGTGCTATTCATTATAGAAACCCCTGCTCAGAATATTTTTAATGCACAGGACAAAATTCAGAGGGTGACAAAGGAGGCAAGTGTATTGAAATGCATGGCAAGTGATAATGGTAGAAGAGTAACCCATGAGCTTCTTCACTAACACCTCTTGTAATACGATCCAGTGGCAGGTCTGGTAGCCACCCTAATACCAAAGTCAAGGTGATCACAGGAGCATTTTGGATTGTGAAACAGCAGTCATGTGCTGTGAAATCCGCACTTCGATTTCCATCAGTGACAAACATCTTGATTCCTGCTAATGCTTTTAGAATCTGTTACCCCCATTTAATAACGAAAGAAAGTCCTGACAGCAGCTGAAAGTCAAGTGACAGTAAAAAATGTGAACTTTCTTGCCATCCAAGTTTATTCTTGTGCCCTGAAGATCTCTGGGTTCCATGGAAACACCCAGCCTGGGGCCCCAGATGTATGGGGTTGTAGGAACGTGCCTCTCTTCCCTGATGCAAGCCACACAAAATATTCTAGATGTCACAGGAGAATTCCACCACTTGGCTTCTTCTTGTGGTTCTGCTAAGGTGTTAAGTGACAGGCTTTTCAGCAGGTAATTTTCTCCCAGGAGCTCTCTTTATTTTCCTGAATATTAAGTTCAGAGATTCTCCAGTCTCACAGAGGAATCCGTGGGAGGAATACTTCTTAAAATTCCAGAACCAGAGGGAATCTGCAGGGCACAGCCGGAAGGCCTGTGTAACCAGTAGCGGCCTGGAGGCTGCAGGTGCAAAGGGACTTGGTGAGCTTGGTGGTGTCTGTTAGGAAACATTTCCGGTCTTCTGACTTGTGTGGCTGTGAGTGTGGGGATTTTCCAGACTCTTTTTCTGCTATCAATTATATTCTGTTTTTCTTTTTTTTTTGTACTGGGGTTTGAACTCAGGACCTCACACTTGCTAGTCAGGCACTCTACCACTTGAGCCACTCCACCAGCTCTTTTTCCTGTTAAGTACTTTCAAGATAGGGTCTCTCATACTATTTGCCCCAGGGCTGGCTTTGAACCGCGATCCTCCTGATCTCTGCCTCCTTTATGTAGCTAGGATTACAGCTGTGAGCTACCAGCTCCCGGCATCCGTTATATTCTTCTCTGCTGTCACCAGGTCCAGCTCTTGCTGCTGCCACATAGCACACCCCATCTGGAAGGGGGATGCTGGTCTCCCAACTTTTAGCAATGGAAGCCTGATGTTAGGCCAAACTGTGTCTTCTGCCCCTTTCTCAAGTCTTCAAATGTGCCACCTTGGAGGCATGAGTCGGTCTTGTCTGAGTTTCCACCAGGGAACTGCTCTCCTCATCCTGGGATCATCAGCAACCCCACAGTTCAGGTGAGCATGAGACCCTGTAGATGTGGGTTTTGCTTCTGAAGTCAGAGGCACCAAGAATCCTGAAGTCCTGGGCACCATGGCTGCCTCATCTTGGAGATCTGAACAAGAACTGAGCCATCACTGAGAAAGCAGTAGTTGAGAGATGGAGAGAGAGAGAGAGAGAGAGAGAGAGAGAGAGAGAGAGAGAGACAGACCCTGGATCCAGATCTTCCTGAAGCCCCATCTCTTAGCCTTATAAATTGCTCAAGCCAATGTGCCACCTTGGAGCCATAAGCCAGTCTCGTCTGAGTTTCCGCCAGACAGAATCCCATTGGTATAATTTACAATACTTCTACCAATGAGCAAAGTCTGTCTTAAGTCAGACTTAAGTCAGTCTGTCAGTCTTAAGTCAAGTCTGTGACTCTGTCCAGCATCACAGAGCCCTCAGGACAAATAAGAGAAGATGGCTCCCTCACTGTCTCCAGTGGCTACAACAGGCCCTTCCCCCACAAAGGACGCAGTAACAAGCTCCCGCTGTGACAGTTGACCAGGCTTCTCCTCTTGGGTCACCCACTGTTTGTTGCCCGGCCATGTGGGAATGGGACTGTTCTGTGCTGCTTCCAGACTTTCCCAGGCAACACAGAGGAGTCAAGTTGAGGACTCAGCCATGGCCTCAGGCCGTCAGGACCAGGATGTCTCCTCTGGGAGCAGATCCAGAGCCCGCGTCTGAGCCCTGTGTGCAGAGACCACCTCCCTCCCAGGATGCTTCTGCAAAGGAGACACTGCACCCTGGGGACATCTCCCCGAGCTTCCCGAGGGCTGAGGCTGGAAGGGAACGAACACAGCCAGCAGGTGCCCAAGGCATCCTCAGCACAGAGGGAAGAGGCCCAGCAGAAGCTCTGGGCAATGCCAGGGGAAGAGGAGCCCAATCCAACTGACCACAGCGTCACTCCCCCACCATGTTCCTCCCCAACACCTGTCACCAACACTCCCTCATCACTTTCAATCTTGGTCAGTTTAGTTTGAAGACAGCAGGCTGGTCACAGCCTCTTTGCCTGTTCACAAATGTGGCTCTGCATCTGTCAGCACCTGTGGCTGCTGTACAGGAGAGTTATTCTGTCTGCAGCGTGGGGCCACCAAGAAATCCAGCCTCTCCCAGATTGGGGAGAGAGATAGGCTGACCCAGGTCAGCCTGGGTTTGTGGTCCCCTTAGCAGACATAGCTGTCAAATACACACCCATCAGGGATCAGGGCAGGGGAAACCAGGAGTCTTCCCAATTGTGAGAAAGAAAGCTTAAAGTGAAATCAGCTATTATGGACGACTTCACTACAAATGCAAAATTGCAGTGCCCCCCCACCAGCCCTTATCTACGGTTTCAGTTTCTTGTGGCAACTGCTATCCAAAAACATCAGTGGGAAATTCCAGAAACAAACAAATTGTAGCTTGTAAATCACACACTGTTCTGAAATTTCATATATCTGGGACCTTCCAGCCTAGGATGTGAAGCATCCCCAACCAGTGTATCCACTCTGTGTATGCCACCTGCCCGTTAGTCACTGTTTATCAGATTGACTGCTATGATATCACTGCTTGTGTTCAAGTAACCTGTATGTATCTAATAACGGCCTGAAACACAAGAGGAGCAATGCTGCCATGTTATTACAGTATTTTGTTCTCAGTGTTCTATTTTATTCTTAGTTGTTCTTGTTAGTCTCTCACTGCACTTAATTTACAGACTAAATTTTATCAAAGGTACGTATGTGTAGGAAAAGACGGTCTGTACAGGGTGAACACACAGTAGCCACTTTCCTGTACAGATCACTCATCACAAAAAGATTTATCAAAATATTGGAAATTCTGCTTGTTCCATCCTTATGAATTTCCAAACATTTCCAAACACACCGCTCCTTAGAGTGTATGAAAGCTGTTCTCGGCCCAGTTGGCAGCAGCATGGCTCCTGAAAGGATTTTGAGGACATCGATCTGCTCTTGTCGTTCCCCAGGGGTGCCTCGCTTCTGTGCACACGTTCTCACTTCCCAGCCAGCATGGTTTGTGAAGCGTGAGCAGCCAGAGCTCTTGTGAGTGGTGAATATGGCATCTGGCCAGTTTCATGTAACCTCTGGGAAGAACTCAGCAGGTCAGGCTTCTGCTTACAGAACAGGTTCAGTGCTGACTGTCCGAGCACAGCGCGAGTTGCTCTTGGGAGCTGGACAGTTACACAAAGCACTCTACTTTTCACTGATCCCAGTGATTTGGATTTTTTTCTCTCTGCTCCTGGGGGAGCTACCTCAGCCCACCAGTGTCACCAGAAAGCCACATCTTGACAGAAAGATCACAGTCCTGCCCTGGGAGGGCAAAGGTCATGACACTGTCCTTTATTTCAAATGACACCTGAGGTGAGGGCCTCCTGCTCACTTGCATTTGACCCTGATGCATTTTTCCCAACTCTGTATTTCAAAAAATTTCAAATACGCAGAAGAGATAAAGGGAGAATGTGGTGGGCACTTGTGCTGTCACTGCTGAACTTGACACTGCTGAGCCATTTGAAAGTGAGGTGCACTTTCTCTAATTTCTGTGTCAATCTACAGGACCCACGGCCAGTGCAAACCCCACTGCCCTTGTGACAGAACAGCTGCCTCTTTCGTCTAGGTTTTCCACATTGTGGGGTGAATTCTCTTACTATGCTTTTAAACCCTCTAGGACTGCAGCCCTACTTCTTCTGTTTCTGACATGGTCATTTGTGCCTTCTCTTGTTTTTTCTGGATAATTCTAATTCCATTCCATTGAAGTTTTTAAAAGAGCCAGTTGTAAGATTACTCATAGTAGTAGATCTTATTTTATGTTTTCTTCTAATTTTGAGATTTAATTCCTTCTTTTTTGCATTTTCAAATGTCTTGAGGAAGAATTTCAGATTACAGTTTTTCCATGTATTTGGAAATGTTAAGTTATAATTTTTGTTTAGTTTAAAATATCTTTAGACACCCTTGTGCTTTTTTTCTTTGATTCATAGCTTATCTAGAATTTATGGCTGTACTTCATATGATGAGTGTATCATGAATGAATTTGTGATAGATAAGTGAATGATTCTCTTTTTAAATATCAAGTCAAAATCGCTAAGAAACTTGAGATATGCTTCATTTATCACAAATTAGCCTTTTTGAATGTGCAATTCAGTGATCTTTAACATATTTTTATAAATATATGATTTACATATTATATATTATTTATATATTAATAATGTTAATATTAATATATCATGCTATTAGTATAATACAAATTATACATATTATGTATACATTATATAATTTATAAATTTATAAATACTTTAATAAAATATTTTTATAAATAAAGAGTTGCTAAACTGTCACCACTATCTTACTTCAGAACATTTTCATCACTGACTCCTCCCACCAAAACACACTTTCTCTCAGGAGTGACTTCCCAATTTCCCCTCTCCCCCACCTCCTGGCAGTTACTAATCTGTCTTCTGTCTGTCTGGATTTGCTTATCCCGGTCACTTAATATACAAGCAGAACCATATGATATGTGTTCTTTCGTGACTGGCTCCTTTCACTTTGCAAAATGTTTTCAAGATCTATCCAGGTTCTGCCCACACTGGTACTCCATTCTTTTTATGACTGCATAATATTCCAGGTAATGAATATGCCATATTTTATTTATGCACTCATCATTTGATGGATATTTGAGCTATTTCTATTTATTAGCTGTTAAAAATGATGCTTCTATGAAAACTCAAGCACGAATTTTTGTGTGGACATATGTTTTTAATACTCTTAGTGTGGACTTGCTGAGTTACATGCGCTTCTGTGTTTACCTCTTTTTTTTAACTTAGGAAAGATTTATCTACTAAAGCAGGAAGAAATATAAAGAGAGAAAGGAGGAAACCCAACACACAGGAGATGGGAACAAAAGGGTGGTTCTGGTCCCCGGTGTGTTTATGTTTCTGAGGTAGGGGATTCCATCCTGAAACCCCACCTAGACACATGATCACAACTCTTTGAAGAACTGCTAAACTTTTTCACAAAGTGACTGCACTATTCTATATTCCCACTGGGAACAAATGAGAATTCTACTTTCCCTGTATTCTTACCAATTCTTGTTATTGCCTCTCCTTTTTTCAAGTAAGCCATCCTCGTGGAATGAAGTGGTACCTCGTTGTGAATTGGATTTATGCTCCTGAAAGACTGAAGACATTGCACATCTTTTCATGTGTTTATTGATTACTTATAAATCTTCTTTGCAGCAACATATATTCAAATCCTTTGCTTTGAATTGGACTGTCTTTTCTATTGTTGATCTACAAATGGTGTTCTTTTTATATTCTGTATGCTAGTCCCTTGTCAGATATCTGATTTGAAAATTTTTTTTCCATTCTGTGCATTTTTTTGTGTGGTAGTGGTGCTTGAACTCAGGGCCTTCACCTTGAGCCTCTCCACTAGCTCTTTTTTGTGATGGGTTTTTCCAGATAGGGTCTCTTGGACTATTTGTCCAGGCTGGCTTCATATCAAAATCCTCCTGATCTCTGCCTCCTGAGTAGCTAGGATTACAGGCATGAGTCACCAGTGCCCAGCTTGTGGGTTTCTTTCCACTTTATTGTTATTGTCTTTTGAAACACAAAGTATTTTTTAACTTTGATGAAATCTAATTCACCTATTTTTCCTTTTATCACTTTCATTTTTGTGCTGTATCTAAAAATACGTATTGCTTAATTCAAATTCATAAAGATTTGATCATACTTATTCTTCTAAGATTTTTATAACTTTAACTCTTTTTTTTATTTATATGTGCATACAATGCTTGGGTCATTTCTCCCCCCTGCCCCACCCTCTCCCTTACCACCTACTCCGCTCCCTTCCTCTCCCCTCACCCCCTTGATACCCAGCAGAAACTATTTTGCCCTTATCTCTAATTTTGTTGTAGAGAGAGTATAAGCAATAATAGGAAGGAACAAGGGTTTTTGCTGGTTGAGATAAGGATAGCTATATAGGGAGTTGACTCACATTAATTTCCTGTGCGCGTGTGTAACCTTCTAGGTTAATTCTTTTTGATCTAACCTTTTCTCTAGTTGCTAGTCCCCTTTTCCTATTGGCCTCAATTTCTTTTAAGTTATCTGATTTAGTTTCTCTGCGTTGAGGGCAACAAATGCTAGCTAATTTTTTAGGTGTCTTACCTATCCTCATATCTCCCTTGTATGTGGACATTAGATCAAGGGCAAACACAACAAGGGAATTGAACTTTGAGCACAAGACATAACTTTAACTCTTAACCTTTGTTCTAGGGTATATTTTCAAGTTAATTTCGAAAATTAACTTGAGAAGAATTCCACCTTCGCTCTTCTGAATGTAGAATCCAGTTGTTCCATCACCATTTCTCCAAGTCATGCACTCGAAGTCTTCTAGTGTATAAATGAGTGACTTTCACATTTGATAAAGCCATAGAACATCAACTCAGAATCCAGTAGAGAGGATTTCCCCAAAGCCAACTCATGCACCCAGGGTCTTTGCCAACCCAGAAACCATGCAAATGGTCCTGTACCATGTTGGCGGTCAGAGTTCCCTATTCCTTTTCCTCCCAGATATTTGAGACTGAAACTCTTAAAAAGTGGTTGTGATAAAGTATAGCATGGTGAGACTGGGGAGAGAGTGCTAGGGACACATTTCACTTAAGCCTTTGAAGTTCTGTGGAGGAAAATGCAGGCCATAAGTAACCTAGAGTTAGTGTAAGAAAGGATTGTAATTTTTTAAAAATTGTCCTTGCTTGGTGTATGGTGTTGGAGTCACTCCTGTGCAGCACATCCACCATAGATGAAGATTTTTCAGGCCTCAGTTTGGGGGCAGAATTGTTCCAGCCATCATTACATTTGTTTAGTGCAACAGATTTTCATTGGCTCACTTGATTGTATGCCCTCCAGTGTAACAGATGCTAGAAAATGAAAATCCACCCATCTACCTGCCAGGGTTCTGGTTGTGGAGTAGATTCTGCCAAACAAATGCCTGAAGAAACTAGAAGCAACACCAGCGGTGGCTGTGCTCAGGGAGATTGGGGTCTCCTGGGGAGAAGCTGGTAGCCTCCTAGAACCTTGGGTACTGAGCAGTAGGAGGTGACAACAATAGAAAATTTCCATGTACATTTGAGCAATTCCTTGGAGTGCTGCATTTTTTTATTGTGTAGCAATTAGATCTTATGCCCTCGCCCTCCCAGAGATTCTATAAGTTCCATAATTCTGTCTGATAAATTGCCTTCTTTTCAAATCAACTAAAGGCATTCTGTTTTCTTCTGCTATGAACTTCTACCAATATAACCAGCAATCCAATCAACAATGATAGAACAATTAACACATTTTCCTGTAGTCTGGGAAAGTCTTTCTTTCATGAAGAACAAATCTAAAAGGAAAAAAATCAATATGGTGCTGATTGTAATAAAAGACCCAAAAAGTTGAAAGAAACAATATCCCCAAAGATTCACAGGAGCACAAAGAGTCTTCTCAAAATCATTTACTAGAAATAAAATATTTTGAATCAATTTTCCATCCTCAATAGAATAAAAGGAGATAGTACCTCCATTCAATAAGACCAGAAACACAAAATCCAATAGCAGGCAGCAATAAAAGATAATGAGAAATAAAAACACAAAGACCAAAAAAGGTTATAAGGAGACAGAGATTGACTGTCAGCTTGGCAAGGTCATAGGACACAGATATTTGGTCAAACACTGGTCTGGATGTTGCTATGAAGGTATTTTTAGGATGAGATTAACATTTAAAACAGTGATTATGAAATAAGCAGATTATCCTCTGTAACATGGGTAAACTCCCTTAATCAGGACCTTAAGAAAAGAAAACAAACTGAGAACTGAAGTCTCTCATAGAAGAAGGAATTGTGCTGCTGTCAACCTTCAAACTAAAGCTGCACCACCACCTTCTCCAGCCTGGGGGCCTGCAAGACCCATCTTGGACCTGAGACTGTCCTTCTGTTAAGCCTTTCCTTCTCCCTCTCCCTCCCTCTCTCTCCCCCCTTTCTGTCTCCATCTCTCTTCCTCCCTCTCTCTTGCTTCCTTCACCTCTCTTTCCCTTTCCCTCTGCCTCTCTTTTCTTCACTTGCCCTCTTTCCCTCTCCCTCTCTTACATGCTTGGGTCTGGACTCTTTTTCTGTACAGTGCTGAACAGTGCAGCTACAATGAACTCTCCCATTGTGACCACCTTTTTATTTAAGTCTTCATATATAATCGTCTCATTTTTGTTTTCTTAAAACTGGTTTCTAATGCTTGCTTTTCTGTTTACTACAGTTGCATTTTCTGGTTTTCTACACGTCTCCTGCTATCTTATTTTATTGTGGACATTATGAGTGTTTTATTTTAGGGACTTGGTCAGAGCATTGAGCTTTGCTTTAAAAGGCAGTTGAGCCCATGATTTCCCCTTGGTGACTGCATTTGTCCTGCCCTCTCAGTTCCCTCATCTGACTACCTGCTCCCTCCTTCCAGGATCCTTGAGTTTCCCTGTGAACGTGCAGCTCATGGCAGTGAACTTAGCCAAGGATTGGGGTAGGGTCTGCACACAGATTCTGAGGATCTTCCTCCTTGACTTCCTCTTTTTTGGCATTCCCCATACCCCAGCAGTATGCCAATGATGAACTCCAATTTCTCAAGACAACAGACTTCTTTGTGAGCTCCTCTTGTACAGACTGGGGAATGCCCCACAAGGAATCACACAAAGTCCACTCGCATCCAGTGTGCTTCCCGGTTACAAAGGATGATCTCCCTGCACTGCCCTTCTGCCTGCTGCTTTGCACTCCTCAGTGCTTTGAGGTCACTGTTGACCTTGGTTACACTTGTTACCTGTGACATGCTTAGTATCATACGAGCTTCTTCTCATTTCCAAAAGCAAAACACTGCAGATTTTAATAATACCCACTTTCGATTACTGCAGCAAATTAACTCCAAGTTCCTACATCTGAATCAGCCACCTTGTCCTGTGTATTATCATACAGTTAGAGCTGAGTCCTCAGAAACTCCAGCAGCTAATTTAATCTCTGTGCCCTTCACTGTGAAAGAGGATGAAGGTGTATATGCAATCACCTTTTTTCCATCTGTGTTTTTTTAAAGCAATAAGAATAAAAGGGTTGACCATGAAGTATCTTTGGTAATCTTGAAAATCATGAAGGAACATAAAGCAAACTATTGTGTCCCACTTGACCACAGAGAATGTAGTGTGGTCATTTCAAGGACCTGCTCTGAAGCCAGATGTCTGAATTTCCATATTGGTTCCACCTCTGACCTCGTCAACTTGGAAGAGTCATTGAACCTCATAGGTCTCATTCCCTCAGCTGTAAAACTACTTCACTCAACAAACTGGGCATAATGACAGAACCAATCTCCATAGGTTTTTACGTGGATTAAGTGAGTTAGCTCAGTGTCAAGCACATATTAAGCACTCAATAAATGTTAGCTGCTGCTCTTGTTATTGCTATTCTTAATTATCACCAAATTCCATCTGACTGAAGCAATGTGGTGTCCCACTTTCCATGGGTCCCAGGCTACTCCAGTCATACTCCTAGAAGATACTGTCCCTTTCCAGACCCCCTCACTCTTTTCTCTGACCAGAAAGAGAAACAGGGACCCCTCTGATATTATGCACAGTGGACAGAATAAAACTTATAATTCAGGCAGGCCAGCATTGGCATTCTATGTCTAACATTTGCCAGGTATTTTGCTTTTGCTTCTCTCTTGCTTTTTATCTGTGAAATGGCCATGAGAACACATCTATTCTCTGGAATAGATGTCTGGAGAGGACTAAAGAATGAGCTGAAATATGTTAAATCTTGGACACACTTTTGCTCAGTTAATGGGCCATAGCCCTGCCATGGACCAAAGGTTAGAAATTGTCCTTGGGCTGGCCAGCAGAGTATCACTCATTACTGAGCTCAGGGGACTCTTCCTTGAAGCATGCCTTTAGAAGTCTACTGAAATTGGCAAGATCCTGGTCTTGGCTCATTAGGTCCTGTGGCATCCTCAGCCACTCTCCCTGCCTCCTAAGACATTGGCAGTTAGCCCTGAGCTGTGGAGTTTTCACCTTCCCTCCATTCCTCTCCTTTAGAAACAGCCGCAGTCAATCCTGCCAGGGTTGGTCATTTATTCTGTATAAGGTATCCTATACTCCCTTGCAGCCAACATCTGGCCCTGAGACCTGCCACTCTCTTGTCTGTCCTTCCTTCCTTCTAGCCTTCCTTCCATATGATCCACTTGGAATGTTGCAGTAGCTTCATACATGAAGTCCCCTCTGTGTTTTTGTACACAGCCACCTGAATAGCCTTCCAAAGGAACAGGCAGAATAATCCTATTTCGGCCAACTGGAAGACATGACTCCATCTTTGTTGCTGGGATTCTGAATGGAGCTCACACTGTGAGGAAGAACACCTGGCAGATATCCCAGGAACTCCCTTCTCCTGTTAGCCCCAAATTCAAGCTGCTTAGTATGACCTTCAGTGCCCTTCGTGAGCGGGTCTCTGCTGGTACTGACACTTCACCTCCCACTGTCCTCTATATGGAAACTTGCTCTTCCTATATTTAGCCACATGGGTCCTCTGAACTCACCAGCTCTTTCCTATGTCTGAGCCTCCCCTGGTCATCTTCCTCTTCCTAGAGAGCCCCGTAACCCAACCATCTCACTCCAGACTCTCCTACTTTCATAAGGCATTCTTGAGGCATAGGCACACTCAAATGCCCCTCCCACGTTCACACACAGCCACCATGACCCCTCTGCAAGGTCCTTACCAGATTACATTTTAGTTATCCCAAACGTTTTGTGTGTGACAGGTCATGACATCCTTAGAAGTGCTTCCACCTGTGTGAGTGGCATTATTCCTGCACGGTGTGGTTAGGTAGATGAGTCTGCACTTGAGCACTCATTGAGTAACAAGCAGCTATGTCCAGGATTGGCCAAGAGGCTGTTGGGATGAGCCCTAAGGAAAGAGGGGTCCACAATCTCCCAGACAAAATTCCAGCTGTGGAAGAGTCTCCAACTATGAGAATTTTGGTTTGTGTTGTGTGTTGTTTGTTGCTTAGCTGCCTTTCTTTCCACAAAACTCAGTTGACAGGCCCAGAGGGTGTGGGGGATCTTTCCTGGGGGACAGACAGAGGATGCAAAACCACTGTGTGCCTCAGGTTTCCCTGCTGGGTCAAGCTGCTCTTGCTGCACAAAACACACACACACACACACACACACACACACACAACCTAAACCCCAGGTAGACTCACAATCCTCCATTTTCGTCACTTGAAATGACCCACACACAGAACCTGGAACACAGCCAGCTCGCACTCAACAGCATTTCTGCTCTTTGTTATGTATTATTACCTCTCCCACACTTGGAGGAGACAGAAACCTCAGCGCTCATTGTGTAACACACGACAGTGAACACAGGGGCTCATGTATAGCCACAGGTACACCTGGCCACTTAGAATAGCTATAGAGAAAGTAGCACTGATGGGCACCAGCACCTGCCACAGGGACAGCAGAGTCCCTTCCCTCCCAGCCCTGTGGCTGTGATGAAGTGTCCTCTTATTCAAAATCCAATCCCCGTTCATCTGTTCATGACAGCCTCGAGGTGATAGCAGTAGTGCTGCTGCTTCTGCTACCACAGGACACAACTGGCTCTCCATCTCCATCGTTTGGAATCCTATACATGGAGCTATCAATCTGAGAACCAACACATAGTGATCTCTCAGGGGTACCATGCTTAGCAAGGTCTGAGAACAAGAAAGAGTGCAATGAAAGTGACAAAGATGACATCCCATTTCCTCTTCGCCCTGCTTGGTTCTGAATCAGCCAATTAAAAGGCAATTCCTGGCTGAAAGCACTGTTCTTGTCATCACTTTTCAAATGGCAACCTATTTTGCAGAAAATCATCCTTAAAGTACTTTGAAGGATTTCCTTATAAGAAATAAAATAAGTTAAAGTATAATTCAGGGAGAAATGTCCTTACGAAAAGGAAATCATTGCCTACAATTTAGTTTCTGATTGCATTTTTTTTGTTTTATTGTTTCATTGTTGTTTGAGGTCAGGAAAATTGTTCATGCTTAAAATTTAAGGTGACTTTTTGGTTCATTCAGAAATACAAGGATGAATTAAAAACAACTTAAGTATACTTTTCTATGCAGTTTTCTTATGGTTTGTTTGCTTCAATTATCAAAGGGATTGCAATTTTTTAGTAAGGGGTCCTTGCATTAAAGTTTAACTTCAATTATATTAACTTTAAAAACTATAAATATTGATCAATATTTCTGTGTTTGTTTATAACAATATCACAAATAGTTACTTTTCTAAAAGAAAACAACGCTATTTAAATGAAGTCTATCAATAATCTGTAAGTTGTAATTGAATGAAATCTGAAGTTTATGACAGATGATATCATTTTAGGGAAACAGCAACATATCTACTGAACGTATATCACACTTCTGTGCAGTGTGGCAGACTTTCTACTTATTTGTTCCTCATAACACATACATACTGATAAGAAGGAGCTTGTCAGAACCGCAGGTAGACAGTGAAATGTAGAAGTGCTACGTAACATGCTAGCCATTGCACTAGACCTAAACTTCTTTCCGACTGTGCTCCTCACTCCTCCATCCCTTTCCCTCATCCCTGTCCCCTCCTTCCCTCTCTCCTTCCTTTTCCCCATTTCTTTTCTTCTTTCCATCCAACCAGTATGTGTCAAGCGGCTGCTAGTGCCAGAATGTTTTCAAGCACTGTTAGAGCAGTGAATAAGACAGGTGAGGTCCTGTTTTCCTGGCTTTTATTCCCTTACAGAGGAAGTCGGATATATTTTTAGCTATATGAACATGATCTAAGAAGATACGAGCAAGTTCTGTAAATCAAGAGATTGATAACAGTTGCTAGTCAGGGCTAACCTTTCTAAAGCAGTGACATTTGAATGGCAGGAAGAAACCACTGTGGCATGCTCAAGAGACAAGGAATTTCAGGCATTTCACTCTCTTAGTATCTCTGTGAAATAGGAGTTATTATTCTCATTGTAAAGATAAATGGAAGCCCAAATATCAGGAAGTCGGTATGCTGTTGTGCTGGTATTAATCACAGATGTGTTCAATACCAAAGTGATGGTTTTGCCATCAAATAAAGCTACTGCTCATTTAATTGATTTGAGGATCACACACGCATGTGTACACACACACACACAGGTACACACCTACCTACTCTCTATATGTAGGAGGTGTATATAGAAAGGAATGGCTACACTTGGTCTAAAACAGTTACCAATGCATTATTCGCAAATTTTTAAAATTTTTCCTTGCAAAAAGTTACATAGAAATGTTTACTGACATCTGAAATCTACTTTTAGAGAAAATATCCTGCATAGCTTAAGCTAAAAATGTCAACATGGCTGGAGCAATTAACAAAGAAGATTAACAGTTGAAAAGGGTCAGCTGGTTTTCAATAAAATAACCTTGTTTACAAATATCCGGCCTGACTTTCTTTAAAGAATAATCCTTTTATACTACAAGAAGAAAACAGTTTAGTGCTAGATCACTTGCTTAAATAATACTTGCTTCCTGAAAGGAAAATGCTTCAGACATTAGTAAGAGAAGAAGTTCTGACTTCTCTGAAATAAACAAAGCCAAGGACCCTGTGTGAGCTCCTGGGATATCCAGCATGGAGCAAAAAGCTGATCTCAGAGCATAGGGTGTGAAGTTGGCCATCCAGAGGGTTCTGGATGGTCATTCCAGGATGGAATCATCACAAAGGTATCGACAAACATATTACACTAAGCACCATTTATTTTTGTTACATTTGTGAATTTTTCCATTAGAGGATACTGCAACAATCAGGCATTTAACATGGAACCCTGCCCGTTGTTCTGTTTTGTCTGGCAAAACCTTTCCCATCCTTTCCCTTTCAGCATATACTAAAAATCTGTAAGAAGGGACACAAGCCAAGATGTGATGGATCTTTTTTAATACTGAAAAAAAATTCTTGTTTTCCAAAAACTTTCCAAAGCAATCCAATCAAGGTCCAGACTTAATCATCCACACTGAACATTTTGTAGACCTCTGAAGTTTGGGAAGATAGGAGCAGAACAGATGGAGAAGCAAATAAAAGCAAAACGGCACTATTCATTTGTTTGAAAATTCAGGTTTGTCATCAGATGTCTAATTATCATACTGGAAGGGAAAGGACTATTCAAAGGCCTGGGTGATAATGGAACTCTGTCCACCAAAGAACAAAACCACTGTGAGGGCAATACATCAGGGGACAACTGTCATTGAGAAGAGTTTTGTTACTCAGTCTCCCAAAGGAGGGGCACCCCATGCCATGTGGCCATGAAGAGAAGCACCAGAGTCAGTCTGGCAGTCTGGCAGAGAGTAGGAAATGGGAAAGCTGAGGCAGAAACCCTTATTTTAGTTTTAGTGAAAAGGAATGAGTGAAGCATTATAAAGAGACCGGGCAGGTTTAGGACTTTCTAGTTGGAATATGTTCAATGAACTCCGGGGAATGGGGCTGCCTCTGGCTATCTGATTATTGACACTGAGATGATTTGGGCAGAGAAACCTTGCTTCTTGGCGTGTAAGAGTCAGAGAGAAGAAGTGGTTCTGCATCTGAGCTTTGGACTGGCTACTTTGCACAGGTAAGGTGTGCTCCAGGCAACAATTCACTATTTTTGGGACTTGCCTAACCCTGGGAGGGCCAGTCTCTCCCTAGACAATAAGGCCCAGATACCAGGGCACTAAGAACATCAAATATTAAAAAATACATTGAACACACAATTTAGCAACAAAATAAAAATGAAGGTGCATTTGTTTCTGTTGCCATATAACCCATTAACAAAGACTTAGTGACTTGACATGCACTCATTACCTCACCATGCCCATGGGTTAGGACTAGACACAGTGGAGCCAGGTCCTCTGCATATTCCCATTGGCCTGAAATTGAATGACAGACCAGAGTTGTACCCTCATCTGAGGCACAGCATGCTCTTCCAAACTTCAGAGTGTTAGGAGAATTCAGCTCCTTCTGATTGTAGGACTGAGGTTCCTGTTTTCTTGCTGGCTGATGGGCTGGGGTGTCTCTTAGGTCCCAGGCCTCCTCAAGTCCTGTCTCCAATATTCTGTTCAAACATGGCTGCTTGATTCTTCCACACCAGCAGGAACATGTCTCTCTGTCACTCTGTCTCAACCTTCAAGACCAGAAGAGCTCACCTGACTACATTAAGCCCAATCTCCCTTTGCATTAACTCAACTGTTTGGAGACCTTAAATGCATCTGCAAAAATCCTTTTCCCATATAAGCAATCATAAGGAAATGTCCAATTATATATGATCACTTGCCCATGCTCGAGGGGAAAGGACTATTCAAGGACCTGGGTCATAATGGTAATAGAACAAAACCATACCTGTGGGGACAAAATTAAAACCAAGATGTCTTAAAGTGGTTCTTTTTGACATCTGGAATGTTTTCTGTACTTTATGCTGATTTATCTATAGAAAGTTAGCATCAAATGACATGTTCTCCCCAGGTCAGGAATGGCTGCTCCCTTTGAAAGTTGACAAACTGCTATGACTCATCTTTGGGTCTAGTCTTAGGGCATCCCAGAAGAATGGTGAAGGTCCCTGGAATGTTTTCCCAATGGCTTGGGTGCATGCTAGCATTGACACTCTGAGCAACAACTGAAATGTTCTCCCCCTAGGGAAACTGGGTGCTAAGGGTACACTTAGACAATTGGGAAAGATAGCCAGGAGGAACTGAGTGACTAAGCAGAGGGCCCTTCCTCTCTCTCCACATCTCCCAGGCACACGTTGCTAAGTTCTGTAATTTATCCAAACTCTGGGGCTTCAATGCATCAATCACCTAATGCTAGAACAGCTTAAAGACAGAAGGAAAAGAACTATGAAAGGGCAAAGGAGGTGGCAGCCTGTTCTACATTAATTAGGCAGAAAATTTAGGATTTTAATCTTTTCAGCCTTGCTTCCAGTACTCCAAGGCCTCACTGTTAACTGGTGTATGCATTCAAAGTGTGGAATGTTATTTTAGGCTGGGTCTGACAGCTCCTATAAGAGAACCACGAAGAGGTAGAGAAGAGCTGTGTTTACTTACTAGACACCCCTGAATCCCTTCCCAAACGAGACTGTCGCCTTCACCCACCTTTGAGCAAACCTGAGAGGTCATTTCATGACTAATCTGGAAACATTAGGTCAATGTTGGATTCATTTTAGAGGATTTCAGTCTGGTCTAAAGGGCTAAATTTAATTTCAACAATTTTTGTTGGTTCTAGAGTCGTGAGAATAAACGAACAGTTCTCAACAGGATTGGCTGGTTGGCTTCTTCTTTTGTTTTTTGCATTTAGCACTATCTGGGGACATTTTTTTATTGTCAAAACATAAGGGTCACTACTGGCATCTAGTAATAGAGGCCAGGGATGCTTCTGCCATCCTACAATGCACAGGTGGCCCCCCAACCAGTGTCTAGCCTTCAATGTCAACAATGCTGAAGTTGAAAAATCCTAGACTAAACTAAGTCTTTAACCCTGACCAGGATGTGTGATTTCAGCCAAGGCAAAGCTGGTCCCCATGATGTAAGGACAAAGACAGATTAAATCCCTAGAACCACAGACACTGCTGCCTATCCTCATAGCCCTTCTCCAGGCAGGACAAGGGCTCCCTGCTGTCCCTGAAGTCCTGCCCTGCAGAAAACTCAAGACCCTAGATCCAGAAGCCTGGGTTCCAAGAGAAGCAGGACATGGGTGGGGCTGGGGACCTGGGATGCTTAGCTGACCTTCATCCTGGGCCTGCTGACCTCCTGGGTAGGTGGGAAGGAAGGCCCTGAACTACAGCTAAAAACTCTCAGGACAGAATTTCTTCCCATAGAGACAAATCCTGGTGAATCATGGTATGGATACTTGCTTTTCACTTCCAGGAGAAAAAGGCCAAGAGTAAGTGGACTGATATGAGGGATTCTGTAAAAAAGAAGAAAATACAGGCTGTTGTGCCAAAGCAATTGAAGGCACAAGTCCTCACCTTGAATTTGATGTGCCTTACTCATAAAGAGCTGCCTCTTACACATTTTTGTTAGGTAAGTTCCAGAAAAACAGAGAAAGAAAAGAACTATTTTACCTTTGGGGGCAGCTGGCAGGGGGGAGTTGTGAGTTGTGAAACCAAACATCCTAAAACATTTCTGGTCAGTCACATCTCTGGGGAAGGGAAACGGGATTTGTACTCCTTGCTCCATGACCTTGGCTGTGGTTTAGTGGCTGTGGATCCAGACTGGCTAGGTGTGATGATTTGCTAGCTATGTGTCCTTGGGTTACTTAACTCTTTGCCTCAGTTTCCTTATCTGTCAAATAGAGATAATTTTAAGACTCAAGTGCACAAATATTTGCAAGGTGCTCAGAATGGTACCTGACCTTCAGGTAATGTTGCCTAAGTGTCTGGATTAGGAAGCACCCTGTGAGTCACTGGTGCCTTTCTGTTGCTGTCTATAATATTATGTGATAAAAATTCTGACCCCAAATGCTGACCCCAGAGGCAGTGCCTGATTCACAGCCAGCAAAATGAACTTCCTTTGGCTTGGCTTTCTAAGGGAAACACACTTTTAGGGTTTTCATTGATGCGGTGAACTATGGAGGTCTTTGATTAAGCTGAGTTGTGCTGGAAATTTTATTGACTGGGCCTTGGTTAAGTGACATCATTTGATAAACAGGTTTTTCTGTCCCCACTAGAAAGCATGTCAGCTTCTTCTATGGTGCTTCTACTCATTCCTGCTTCTCTTGGGTATAGAGCCATGATCTCATTTTGTTTGGGGGGAAGATGCCAAAAAGGTTCTAGAAGGAAAGTGGAGACAATGAAATCTGTCGTTTTACCGCAGGAGACAGAGGCATGAAGAGGTGAGACACAAGTTGCTGCCAGCCTGAAGTGATACAAACAACCCTCTTTGTTCCCAGACCCATTAAACTCTGGATTACACAGAAATAATAAACTGAGGGACCCCACCCATAGTCTTGCTCCCTGACAGGTGAGAAGAGAAGTGGTCCCAGGGCAACACCAGGAAGAAACCATGATTTCTTCTCCTCCTCCGTAATGTTTGGTCTGGGGACAGGGTTTGTCAGGACTGGGAACTGCCAGGTTCAGGTCTCCCAAGTGCACAAAACCAGGACCTAACATGGCTTCCTAAGAAATACTTCTTCTTACTTGTCTTCTGGTGGAGGGAACAGGAGTTTGTCAAATAGGGGGAGGAGGGCATATGTCCAGGTTCCACCTGTTCTCCTGGCAGAATCATTATTAATGCTCCCTTTACTCTCAAAAGTGTCCCGGTTGGAAGACAATTTGTATGATTCGTCCTACATCTGGAATCCTGCTATTCCATTTCTTAGAGGACACTGTGGGCAACCACATGTGCCAGAAGTGGTCAGGGCAGGACCCCGAGTAAGCTGGTAAAACTGGGGTCTGCTCAGAGAACCCCACTGAGCTGGACTCAACACCCTGCACAGTGCCCAGTGCCCCCAATCTCCTTTTCCTGCCCCATGCTAGCCTGTGGCGATGCAGCCAGAGGTAGGACACACATGGGAGAACAGCCCTGGGTACAACTTGCAATGCAGTGTGTGAGGGATGTCAGGGCCAGGCATTGTAGAGCAGACAAGATGTGATGGCCAGAATCCCAGGTGGAATAGAGAATGGGCAGATGTGGGAGAACCAGATCTGAGGTCTACTTGCTCACCTTGGGCAGGTTATGGTTCTCATAGCTCCTTTCCCCTGGGGAAGGAGAGGTCTGCAGGAAGACCAGGCATGAGGTGCATGTCATCTTTTGTGTATTCTATTGCCTAGCATCTTAGTAGATTGCTGCCTGGCAGCCTGTATTCAGACCATTGTACCATTAATAACACCAGGACTGTTATCTTTGCACTGCAGGTTCCAAGTTGACCATGGGCTTCAGTCCTGTGAGCTTCTGCTAGAATCACTAGGTTCCCTCCATGGGGACCAGCACACAGCGGCTCCTGCAGCATTTCTGCCTTTCAAAAAGGGGGAACTTAACTGAATGTTTGAAGCAGTCCCCATGCAATCGGGCCATCCTACCTTGAGCAGGTGAGGCAAGCACCTCTCCCTAAGTGTACACATGGATGACCTGCCCTCCTGGGCCTGATGAGGCTCCATGCAGTGCAAGGCTTTAAACCCCTTCTACTTTTCAGATTCACACAGACTTATGTGAAGGATAGGCAATGGCGATGCATGCAGAAACCACCTTGCAGAAGGGACAGGGTGTGAAGGCCCTGGAAATAGAGCTCACTGGGAGGAAACTGGGAGCATCCCTAAAGCTACCACCAAGGCTCCACAAGTGGAACCAAGTGACATTTCCTCCAACTGAAGAGAACATCACACTGCCCTAACGGGTGTGCTTTCTCCACTCCCCTTCTGCAGCCGTACTCATTCTCCATAAGGATAGGGAAAGCCACCATGATTGCATCCTCTTCTTCACCCTGCACAGTACCTACTACCTCAGGGTTCCTGAGGACCATCTGGAAGTGGCCAGCTGGGCCCATGGGCAACTGAGAACTGGCCCCTCTTCACCAGGCTTCTCTGGCCAGATGTGTGTGTTCTAGTAGAGAACTGAATGGAGACTGAATTCAAAGACCAAAGACCCATGGGGCAAGCGCCATGCCAAGAACTGCCTGGGTTTCCTGAGGTGTACAGCAGGTGATGAGGCTGGTGACTCTGTGTGAACCGGGAGCTGTCATATCTTTGTGGAATCAGCTTTCTCTATTCCAGGACTGAAGGTGACCAGAAAGGATGAGGTTTCCTCTATTCAGGCATCAAGATATGTGTGTGTGCATATGTTAACATAATATGTAGTGGATACTAACAGAATGTACGATGTAGAGTATGTCACGTGTGTGGGTTAATGGAATATATAACGTGTTAATGGTGTCGTGTGTTATTAACACAATATGTAATGTGTATAATTGATATATAATGTATATAATTAATTGATATGTAATGTATATAATTGACATACATTGTGTTAATGGTGAGAGATGGAGGATTGCTCTGGTATAATTTATAAGGTGTACATTCTGATACGCAGTGTGATATAATGTGTAATATTCACTGATATCATATGAAACATATCAATGTGTTAATAGAGTCATAAGTATACATGTGGCATGAAATTATTACTAGACTAGAATGTACTGTGTAGTACATATTGTTGGCATGACATGTAGCATGTTATTAATGTAATCTGTAAGAAGCGCTGATGCCATGTGTAATGTGTCATCCTTGCAGACTGTGATATGTATGATCTAATGGTCAATGTAAGTTAACGTGATGCATATTAATATCATATGTTAAAAACAGAACACGTGTCCTATCTACATATAACACACGGCCGTGTATTGAAACCCCGTGGATGTGGTGTTAATGCAACGTGTAAAGTAAGTTGTATGTCATTAGAATTAGAGTGACTCCAAGGACATGGTCTGCCTTACAGAGGTCTTGCTTACGTGACCTGTCTGGCCCAGATTTTTTCTCAGGAGACAAAACTATAGGTTCAAAGTCTGAGGGCAAGACCTGGACTTTCCACAGCCAGAGGGAAAGTCCACAGGAACTAAAAGGACACACATGCACACACACACATGCACACACCATGGTATTTCCAAAGAATAACTTTTTTTTAAAGGTCAGAAAAGTTTTATTTGTAGAAAAGAGAAAGGTAAGGCCACATGGGGGGACATGCAGCTGGACCTAGAAGCCGGGAGTCCTTCAAGGAATAACTTGTAACTCTCTCAGCTCTGTAACTCTGATAAAAATGACTTTAAAGACCTTTAAAACAAGGAGTATTTTAAAGTTCCTTTCAAGTGACTAGATGTTCTAGCTGTCTTCTGGGAGTAGAGGGAAGACATAGCTGGCTAAGTGGATGACAGATAGATGACAATGTGCTGTGTGTGCTTTCTCTCCACCAGGGTCTTCTCCACCTCCACACTCCTGAAATTGAGGGAGGGGAATTCTGTGCCGTGGGCATCATAGGATGTTCAGCAGTGACCCTGGCCCTCCCAACCAGACATGAGAAGCACTCCTTCAGCTGTGAGGACCAAAACACCTCCAGACAGTGCCGAGGGGCCCCTGCCAAGTCACCTTATTTACCACTGTAAGGGGAAACACAGTAGCACAGACCCCAGAACTCAGTGGCCTTGGTTCAAATTCTGCCTCCTCATATTCTAGCCTGTGACCTCAGCCATGTTCACCTCTCTGTGCTTCTGTGTCCTCAGCTGTAGAATGGGGATGATTGCAGTAGCTCCAACACCATGCCTGTACTGTAAGGACTAAGTGAGTCGAGACATATAAAGCTTCTACTACAGACCCTGACACAGTGTAAGAGCTAGGATCTTCTTATCCTAGACCTTTAAAGTCACCAATGGAGAGGAAGGAAAGAGCACTCTGCATAAACAACCAAGAGAAAAGAAGGTGAGGATGAGAAACGCTGGGCTTGGGCTTTGAGTCTTAACCAGAGACCCCCGGAGAATGGTGATCTGATAGAGGTCATATGAAATGGCAGGATCTTGAATTGGAACTGGACTTCGGAAAATACCAATTGTTTTAATAACAAGAGGGTGGTTAGCAGGTGCTGCACGTACCACAGTGCTTAGAAAATAGCTCACACAGTGTGGGTTAAATCTTTCCATTATTTTTCACAACTGTAGATGAGGTTTATCCTAGGTTCTACCTTGTCCAATCTCCCTCTTTCCCTCCGTCCCTCTTTCTCCAATCTCTCTGGCCAGCCTGTTGTTAATTGGTACCAGAGACAAACAGTAGAAAGGAACCATCCTCAAACACAGGAGGGCTTCGTTCACTATTTCATTTTCATTAGGAGCAAAGAAAATACCCAAAAGCCAGTGATGGTGGCTGCAGAGTCACAGGACACCGTCATCTGTGAGATGCTCAATGTCCCCTTAGGCTAATGCCTATAAACTGGTTCCAAACATGGAGCACCAGAGAGGAGAACCACATAGCAACTGACTTGCCTTCTGGAGGGCAAGGGAACAGGGTAGCAAGTACCATCTTCCCTACATGGGATTTTGCTTTTCAGGCACAAAAGGACAACACTCTAATAATAAGAGTAAAGCAAGATGTTACAAACTTGGTGTGTGTGTGTGTGTGTGTGTGTGTGTGTGTGTGTAGAAAACAAAATCAATCTTTCCCCAAGTCAAACTCAGAGGTCTGACTTTTCCTCGAATATATAATTCCTGGGAAGAGCAAGGCACTCAGGGAAGGTCAATGTCACCATCTGGACTCCAACTGACTTGGCAAGTAAAATGCACAAAGAATTCTGATCTTTAATACAACTGATCGCTCTTGGCATGTAGATGAAAATGAATTAAAAGGAGCCAAATTTTATAATTTTTGGTAAATCTGTTGATGATTAACGCCGAAACCTTTGTGACTCCTTTCTTTCCATTTATCACCATTTGTTACATCCTGCTCCCAATGTTTTTGGAATGGTGACCAGATGGAAACCAGGCTGCAGCCATCAGGCAGGTGAGAAACAGATGGCCTGGGAAGGAAAGAGACCAGAAGGCTGGCGGGTGGGCGAGGAGCCCTGACCTGAAGATCAGCTCACCCTTTCCCAATGCCAGGGCCCGCTCACACTTCTGGGGACTGTCCCAACACCACTGGAGCTCAACTTGGTCCCCATGTCATTATCAAGGACAGGACACATGCCACTTTTTTTTTTCCCTAGGGAGAAGTGCAAGATGGTGTGATGAGCAAGGGAGGCTTGGCTGGCACTCTAGTTTGCAGTCCAGGCTTCCAGGTGACAGTCAAATAAAGGCAGATATGCTGTACTAAAACCTTTGGACTATAAGGACAGTAAGTCCTTGGCAGTCACTTTCCATCTGTATTTATTGTCTGTGCTTTTATGACTATTATATAACAAGAAATGGAGACCTCTGTATCTCCTCCACAAGACCACTGACAATAAGTATGTAAGTGCATACACAATCACAGCAAGGCAAAACTCAGTTTTTAATTATGATTCCAGTATCATCAGGTGATCACAGGAGCTCCTTGGAAGGAGGACCCATGACCCAGACATCCTAGCAGGAGCAAGCTGTTTCCTTCACAGAGCATCCTAAACTAAGTCTTCTGGCTTCTTTCAAAGTTGTTGATTGCATTCCAAAGGCCAATACAATTTTTTTTTTCTGGTGGCACTGGGGTTTGAACTCAAAGTCTCTTGCTTGCTAGGCAGGCACTCTTATCACTTGAGCCATTCCATCAGCCCCAGTCTTCTGGCTTCGACACTGCTACATTTTGATCTTGCATCAAGAAGAACTGGGTCTGATAAACCCAGATTAGGACTTTGTTTCTGAAATGCAGAGCTGAAACCCAGCTCCTCCTTCCCCATGGAGGGGCCAGATCTCAGTGATGTTGAATGCAGCCTCTCAGGAAGAGACCCATCTCATCCAGCGCGTTGTTTGTCTTTGTGCCGTCTACTTCTGTGTTGGGTGAGGCAAGAAATGTTTTCAGATTGTCAAGAATCAAGGGCCCACTGGTTTTCAGCTTGAAGGACATTACCAGCAAGAATAAGAGAAAATGTAAAACAGAGGGGAATAGACATAGATGAAAGACAAGAAAGGAAAGAAAGAATGAAGCAGGACGTGTGGGCATTGAGGATGCATGAGTCATAAGACAGAGGGATTGTTCCCAATCCTTCCATTTGTACAAAACAACCTGGGAGTCTGAAACCTTGGTCCAAGTACCAGCTCTGGAGCTACAGGTATTGCTCAAGCAGTACAGTGAAGCCCTGAGTTCAAACTCCAGTACCACCAAACATCAGCTGTTACCTTTTAATTATGGCATCTTTGATGAGCTAGTTAATTTCTCTGAGCTTCTGCTTTTGACATACAGTGTCATCAAAATCCCAAGAATGTGGCATGTACAATAAGATATAGGTTGAATTTGCAGTGAACAGCTTCTATTGTGGCCACAGGCTGTCATTTTCTGAACTGTCCAGGACTTTGGGGTGGCATTTGTAAGAGTAACCAAAAATACACACTTGTTGCATACAATACAAATACACCATGTATTTCGAGAACTAGGTACAACTTAGTTACATTATTTGCATTTACTGAGTTGGTGCAGGAACCAAGGCAAGCTGTTTATACTGGGTGAACTCACTCAATCCTCACAACCATCCCACAGAGGAGGTTTAGTAATTCTGTTCTGTAGACGGGAGAACTCATGGCAAGAGGGCATTCCCACTTGTCCAGGATGACAGTTACTAAATGGAAACTCAGAATTTGATCCAGGCTTGCCTGATTTTAAATCCTGAGCCCTTCACACCCCACCACATGGTCATCTTACCAGAGCTAGCTACATAATTTGGGGATCCCAGTGCAAAATGAAAATATACCATTTGAGTCCTTGCTCAAATAGTATTTTCAAAATGGCAATGGCAGAGCTTTACCTCAGATGTAGGGCATTTCTGAGCATGGGGTCCTTGTGCAATCACACACCAGGTTATACACTGGTGAAGACTTCCCCATATCCTACCAATCCATATATGCCAAATGGATTTCTTGCCTTACTGAATGTGGGAATTATCTGTGAAGATTCATAGAAGAAGACATGTTAGTAATCATTTTCAGTTTTGTCAAATCCCTAATTTCTTCTCAGTAAGAACTAAGTGGGATCACTGGTGGATACTCCCTCAAGGTGCTGAGTGCTCCAGGATGGTTCCTTTTCTGTTTTTGCTAACAGGTGGGAGTCTTGTCCAGTGCACCTCCCCCTGGCTGCTTTTCTGACTAGAAATCCGAGAATGTTGAGCAAAAGGAAGACGAGCTGAGTCCAGGGTTCATCTAAAAGTGGTTTACCAGAAGGAAAAACAGATGCGGGATGTTTGCAAACAGGTTTCCTCTATGGCGTTTCGTTTCCATTTCCTTAGGAGGACATCACCACAAGCTGATTTGAATGTGGCAGGGCTCACCTTGGACTTCAGTGGCATTTTCTTGGGGAGGTCATTCAAAGTAGAAACAGTGTCATCTGCACAAGCAGCCATCTCCTTTGTGCTCTTGGTTCATTCCATACTGCAGAAGCTTCCAGTGCACCACTGCCACCTCCTCTATGGAAAAGTTGCTTCTTGTGATGAAGATGCCATGTCACAACTGTAGCCTTGAGTCACCTGGCACACAAGCTTGAGGGTCAGAAATCAAAGGAATCCTGCCTGCCTGACTGTGTCATACACCATGTGTGATTATGGAAAATGAATAGAGTCAGGTGGACGGTTCTGGTCACTTGTGGCTGTTTTGTTTGGCTGGAGTTTTCATAGCAGTTCATAACTTTCAAAGATTCTCCTAGAAGGTGGTGACTTGTTATCCTTCAACAGACTTCTAGTGTCAGTAGAAGTAGAATTCTCTTCTAACATAATGGTCCTTAAAATTTTAAGGAATGCGAAGTCAGCATATATGCTTGAGCTGTGTATCAAAAGTGCCTAATTCTGAGATACAGCCCAGAGTCCAGAGTTTCGATCAGAGTTCCTGGTAATTCTGATGCAGGGCGTATCCGGCATATTCTATCATCAAACTCTACCACAGCCTACAGATCCCTGAACCACACCCCTGACAGAAGTGAACATTTTCCCTCTCAGAAACAGCTTTTCCACATTGGCCATATTCTGTGTTCTGCACAAAGCAGGTAAATTCACATACCTCACTCTGTTCTCTAGTTCTCTCTCTCCTGCTGATTCTGGTGTTCTGAAACACCTGCTGTTATCCATGCTGGTCACCTTCAAATGAAATGATGAGTTAATCCCAATAAGAAAATCCTATGGACATCTGGATATCTCTGTCTGCATATGAGCCAGAAGGAAAACTCCGGACTGAACAATCTGATTCGGATGAGGTTGACTGAAATGATTGGACACATTTTAAAGTAAGGACCCTTCTTTCTTCCCTGTGTCGCTTCCTCCACTCCCTCTCACTAAGAATATTGTGAGTGGATGAATATAGGAAAAAGGAGTGTATGCACATCAGCTGGTGGACCTGAGAGCACCTTCCTGGTATGTTGTGACAGCATGACTGTCCCCCAAAGAAACAGTTGGCAGCTTGCCTTGGTACCACTCCCAGCCTTTCCTCCAAGAAAGTCAGTTACTTGATGTCCTTTGCAGGACAGTGGACTGAGCCCTCTAGGTTCAGCCCCTTCTTTTCCGTGTAATTGGTGCCCCCTAGTGGCCGAGAAGACTTTCCCTCCTTGCACGTTAGAAAGGAATACAATCAACTAAAATCCCTTGATTTAGGGTTTTTCCATTTGTGCCCCCAAATTAAGTGTGAGATCACTAGGAAGTGAGGCCCCAGGGTGGCAAAGGAACAAACTTCACTGACTTGTGGTCATATTATGATCTGAGCATAATATGATCACATAATATGACAGGTTGTCCCATTAGGTACCTAAAATTCTGCAAGAGAATTAGTACCTCATTCTACTGTGCAGTAGTTGAAATGAAGTGAGGTAAAAAATTTGTCTGAAGCCACTCAGTTGGTAACTGGCAAATCCAGACTCCAGCAAGGTCTGCTTATCTCCAAAGTCTGAGTGTATTCCCACCAATCATGAAAGCAAACAGAAAGAACAGTCTGGGAGTGGCCTGCGTCCGTCCATGCACATGGGCGGGAAGGGCGAGAACCTGCTCCCCCAGCCCCATACAGGTGCCTCTTTGTGGAGGCTGCCTGGTGTCTCCCCATTGCCAAGGCTCCTGATGCTTTGTCTAGTCCCTTCCTGAAAGGAGCTCACTTATACCACAAAGCCAGTGTAGCAGACAGTCCTTAGGACTCATTTTCCCTCAGGTTAAATATTCTTGGCAGTATTTTGTTTGCAGAACCTGCTGACTCAACTCAATCACAGCTCTTTGCTCTCTTTTTAAAATACAAAAAAAACCCTCTACTCATGCAGAGATCTTTCTCTTCCTTCTCCCATTGCTAGCCACATGTTTTGAGCCATTCCTCACAACCCCGCAAAAATCCTGTTTCTGGTCTGTGTCCACATGGAAATTGGTTTTCATGAGGATATATGCACCATGTTCATCCCGTGGGTAGCAGAGGTCACTGTCATTTAACCTGAATCATTGCTCTATAATTACATAGCACTAGAATCTCAGGCAGGATAGTCACTCAACTCACCTGAGAAGAGGTGAGAACCATGGTACTGTACTCATCGACATGGTAAATGAAGAAGACTTAACTAGAGGGGCTTAAGTGGTGAGAAGTAGGTCCAAATGATAAGTGGCTTTTGTAAAATGCCAGTGTTTGACTTAGAGTCCTGTTAAATACATTGCATGGGAAAATTGAATGGCATAGGGAGATGTTGGAAAGCGGGCCACTTTCACTATAGGTTGATGAGATAGACGGATTGAAGGGTGAGCTTGGTACTTGCTGCTCACCTCTGCTTGGATGATGCCAGGGAAAGATGAACTTGCTTCCAGGATAGGAGGAGGCCAGTGCACAACTGAGAGTCTGTGAGCAGCTCCTGTCTGAGTCCCTTGAACAGCCACTGTACACAGAATCCAGCTCAGGAGGCTACAGAGAAATCACACACAGCTATGGCACTGTGGCTCCTCCCAGCAGCAGAAGGCACCATGGTCATTAGAACTGGCTTTGGCTGGGCACTAGCCTCTTGAAACACAGACCCACCAGTTTGAAAAGCCACACCTTGCCATCGAAGGGGCCTAGAGCTAACCTTGAGTTTATGGTAAAGAAGACAGTGAGAAATGTTTCACACTTTGTACTCTACAGTAGGCAAACCTGCCACAAATCTGTCTTTCATTCGGTAACATTTATGAAAGTCCAGTGACTGCTGGGGCATTGGAGGCGGCAGATCTAATCCCACAACTGAACTGCACGCACACAGTAAGATAGAAAGAGACAGGGTAGGAGGTTGGAAGCAGCAATGCAAACCATGCTAAGAACCCCAAATCAGAGGCTACCTCACTCAGGGACCAGACTCCAAACCAAATTGTATGTAAGTACACATTACTGAACACAAATGGAACCAGTCTTAAAAACAAAATAAATCCCCAACAAAAATCAATCAACTAAACCCACCATAACCACTAATAGCAATCAGGGAACTGAAATTCAGATTTCTGTATTATCCACATCACTGGCCATGGCTCACAACTGCACCAGGCAAACACTCCTAGCCATGAACTGGGCGCACTGTGACCTCTCCTGGAGTAAATGCCCATGTGTTTTTTCTATGAATCCCCCAGCTCCGCAGCAGATGGACAGTGTGAGAGTGCAGTACTGAGCACAGTTGTTTCACCTGCCTTCACTCCAAGGATTACCCTAACCTTTGTGTTCACAGAATCAACCCTCCAGAGCACTGGCCATGGGTATCTCAGCACTCAGGTTCACTGTAACGCTTTTAACAAGATGCGCGGGTATTGTGCGCACGTGTGCATTTTCTGTATTAGTCTTCCTCCCTCTGAGCTTTTTTCAGGAGCCTTTGTGTATATTCCTCTGGATTTGCCAACCACCAATCACCTCTCCAACATTTCAGAATTTCCAAAAGGCCCATCCTCCAAGAAGCCTAATCAATTATGACTGTTTACAGCTCAGAGTGACACAGGATAGCAGAGTCCTTCTTCTCCACTTTACACTAAACAAGAAAAGGGTGAACATAGATTACCTTCTTATGGAGCCCTTCGCTCTGCTGTATGACCATCCTTTCTCAGTAGCCGCTGCTTAGCCACTAACCCACAGGGCTGAGACTCCACCAAATCCAGAGAAGTGCTTCCACCAATCATGAAATCCACCAAATCCAGAGAAGTGCTTCCACCAATCATGAAATCCACCAAATCCAGAGAAGTGCTTCCACCAATCATGAAATCCGCTGATAGAGCAGGGACAAGAGTCTCGTGGGGTTTCCCAGAGTGATAGGAGACGAATCAAAGGTCTCAACGGTAATACTTCAGCCTTCCTTTAAACACACCTCAAGTCTCAAGTTCAACCTTCTTAATCCTAGAAGCGTCTCCCAATCACTGTCTTCCTACCCAATATTCCAGTTTTAGTAGAAGCACATAGAGCAGAACTGTTTCTGGAAACCCAGAAGAAATAGATTTTCATTACATAGTTGCAAAGATTATTGTCATTTCTTAAAGGCTGTTTTGGTAGGCAGTATGGCCAATACTGCCTTTGTTTAACTAAGATGATGTAAATCAGATGCAGAATTATTAAGCTTTTGAAAATGCCTAGCACACATGAAAGATGTTTGTGCAATGAGGTACTATAAGAATTTTTATTGATGACAGCTCTGCGATTAAGTGTGTGTTCACTAAATATGGAAACAAATGAGAACTAACAATAAAAAGAGTTCCAAGGGAATTGCCATGACATGAACTACATGGACTCCTGCTGGGCTGGGGCTTTAGGTCTTGGCATGGATGGCCTACTCATTCCAGAACTTTCTTGATTTCCAAGATTTGTCTGAAAAACAAAGCAAAATTGTTTTAGACCAGATTCATAGATCCACTGATACAGGCAAAATAAGTCATCGTATCGGCCCATTTACAAACCCTTGCCATTCTGCATGAGGTGTGTTCTTACTGTCCATTGGGTAAAAGTCAATTTTACCCATTTAGGATAGTCTCCCTGCTCAGCTCTCCTGATTCTTCTCATGCTTCCAATGTGCTACCTGATTCCTCATTCTGTATCCTTATCAAGCCATTTGTCCCCCTCCACCTTTGTCCTTACCTTTTTAAAAGATCTGAAAGAAAAGAGTTATGAAAAAACATCCCTCTACTTTTCGTGTCAAGCATAAATTTATAACTTATTGTTTATTTACTGTCTCTTGCACCTGCAGTAATAATTTCTGAAATAAAACATTGGTCTTGTTTGGTTAAACTGATTTTGTGGGAAATTGCTCCTGATTTTTGCCATGATGTGGGCAGGCAGGAATAACATGCACACATGCTCTTTAGCTGAACATGAATGTTTTAGAAGGCTAGTGCTTCATAAAACATTTTCTAAGTCTAATCTCTCCCTCTTTCTCCTCTTCTTCCACCTCCTTGCGTTCTCATTCACTGATTCACTCTCCTCCTTATTCACTGACTCACTTCCTTGATTTCTTATTCTTGGAACTGTGGTAAGTGTGCTCTGTGCATTACCTTATTTAATTTTCCTAATAAATCCTTCAGCTAGAATCTTCCTTTTACACAAGAGAAGATTGACCCACCTAGAGCACAGCTTAACCTCCCATGTCCCATTCTTCTAATTCCAAGTCAACTGGCTGCTCCTCGATGCCCTTCTGTTTATGTATCTCTTTGATTCAGTTTTCACCATTTGATCTTGTCACTTGTCCATACTATTTAAAGCTTTCTATCAAAAACGATAGCAAAAGAATCTTAAAGGGTGGAGATCTTGAACATAAAAAGGACCTAGAAGCAATTTTTTCATTTTAGCATTTGAGCGAATAATGCTCTGATGGGAGCAATTGCTTGTTCCAATTCCCAGATCCAATATGTACCCACTAGGTGTGTCTACTCCATTTCAATTTCTGATGAGTATTGATTCAAGCATTTTCCTTTGCTTAGTTGATTCAATAACATACAAATTTACGCAAAAATCTTTTAATAAGGAATGAGTTAGAATTGGAACTTGTGTTCCGTTCAGAAGCCAGATTTATAAATAATAATGTCTTTCTTCCTTCCACTCTACCGCAACTAATCTCCCCACACCCCACACACATCTTCTAGCTGATGCTTCAGTATCCATAAGAACCCCACATTTGGTCCAAGTTGTTTACAGGCATCAAGAGCTTGGTGCCTCGACATTCATTTAAGGCTACTCATTGGATTTTCTGAGCTTTCTCACATTCATAGACGGTTATTATAAAAGACCTCTGTCTCTGTTTTCAGAATAATTTCTCACGTAAGGAACCATGAATGTAATGTTTTGCGTTTCTTGGTTTGGAGAAGATTTGTTATTCATAGTAATGGATATCAAAATAATCATCAAGTCAGAATCTGAATACGTGTGTACATATAAACTGTTTTTATTTTAAAGGAAATCTAAAGTAAATCTCAATAATCTATTCAATTTTTGAATTATAATTATGCCTCAAAAATTGAGGTAATTATTTCTCAATTATATAAATTATGTATTTATATAATTGAGATATGAATCTATATTCTTGAGATAAAATTATATAATTATAATTGACTTCATAATTATATAATTATACTGCGCACAAGGGATTATCTATTTATGAAAATTTTTCCATGATCCACCCTACAGGTCTAACAGACCACACTTAACTGTACTCTGCAACTCTTAGCATGAATTATTTGAAGCACAAAAATTCCACATTGCAAGGTTTCGGGGAAAGACACCATTTCTCTACAATACACCTAAACTCATAATGGAGATTTAGCTAAAAAATAAAGAAAATTCACTTTAAATTGTCCCCGAGAAGCATTTTCTCCATGCATAGGTTATTGTAAGTTATTCATGATACCCGCCATATGTTCACATGGAGTTTTCTTCAGCTGGTAGACATGGCCCACACATCCCTGGAAGGAGCCCGCCTCCGATAAGTGAATATGTGTCGTGTGTCAAGGTCAGTGCTGTGCTCCGCAGGTAACCTAATGGACAACGGAAAGTCAATGGGAAGCAGAGAGCAATGCAAAATTACAAGTTAACGAATACAATGATCAAAAGGCTAATGAAACTTACTTAACTGCCAGCTTTCTGCCTTGGAGGATTATTTCAAGGGAGCAAAAATTAGCAGGGAATATTTGAAAGGCATTGAGTAAAAGGTCCAGATTGAAATGCATGAGGCTTGACTTCAGAGAGCTGGTAAATAATGGTGTATTTGCATTTTAACTTGCCCACCACTGCCGAAGGCGAATTACTTTCATAAGAAAGTCCCTTGGCAATCCACCCAAGGTGCTCACCTGTGTTTATCTTCTTGGCTACTGATGTCCTCAGAGCTCAGGGCTACAACTATTGGAGGAGTGAAGGAGAGAAGCCATGTTGTCTAAGAAAGATAGCAAAGATACTGCGGGCAGAAAGCACCAGTCCAGTGTTGAAGGAAGTCCTGTGCCCTGAGCAAGAAAACGGGGTGAGTCGAACGCATACTATACAATATCTGTAACAAAAACTGTGGACGTGATTAATGCTGCTCCCCAAGTATTCAATTTCGCTCCAGGCTGACAGTAGATTTTTTCCTGCTTTCATTAAGTCCCCCACACAACTTCCTAAATGTTTCTAGCCAAGTTCTGAGTTGAAATGATGTTTTATCCCCACAGTCTAACCGGGTCTATCCTAACCAAGAGCAGGGCTTACTACGTTCCACTTTGGTGAGCACTTTTCTTGTATGAACTCAGTTCCCACAACTCTACAATGTAGGCACTGTTGTTCTTTCCAATCTACAGATGAGGAAGCGGGGCCCTTGAATAGTCAAGTAGTTTTCCCAAGATCGTGTGGCTCCCAAGTGGCAGAACTTGACTTTGAACTCGGGGTCTGTCTCCAATGCCCTCACTCTGAGGAGTCACCATGTCTGTGCCAGGAAGAGGGTGCAGGCATCCATTTGGGGCAAGCATGCTTACACACCTAGTCAATGGCTTTTTATTGGTGGCTTTTTACTTAGAAGTTTTATTTTTTTTAATAGAATTGTGTTAGTCAGGGTTCTCCAGCAAAAAGGAATCAATAGGACATGCTCATGTGTGTGTGTGTGCATGTGAATGTGTAGGACATGCTCATGTGTGTATGTGTGTGTGTGTGTGTGCATGTGAATGTGTATACGTGTGTACGTGTATTTGTGTGTGTACGTGCATGAGTATTTGTATGTATGTGTATGTATGTATGTAGGGGTGTGTGTAGGTGTATGTATGTGTGTATATGTGTGTATATGTATGTGTGTTTATGTATATTTGTGTGTATAGGTGTGTGTGTATTTGTGCGTATGTATGTGTGTATGCAGGTGTGTATGTGTGTGTGCATGTATGTGTGTATATGTATATGTGTTTATGTATATTTTTATGTATATGTATGTGAGTGTGTGTGTGTGTATTTGTGTGTATGTGTGTGTGTATGCAGGTGTGTATATGTGTGTATGTGTGTGTGTGTGTGTGTGTGTGTGTTGTGTATAAAGATATTTATTATCTAGAGTGATGGTGATGAAGGTTGACAGGTTCCAAGCTGCACTGTGGGGGATCAGGCTTGAGACCCAGTAGAGAAGACAGTGCATCTCGTCTAAAGGCTGGAGACCCAGCACATCTGATGGAGCACAGGAAATCTGAAAACCAGATCCTCTGCTGGAGGATCCCATCTACCTTGGCGAGGCTGACATTTTTGTTTTTTTCAGGCCTTCAAGTGACTGGTTGGGGCCCTTGTGTTATTTAATTTCCATCACCATGACAAAACACCTGAGGTAATCAGCTTAAGAGGAAGAAAGGTTTATGGTGGCTCCTAACTCAGTCACTTGACCTTGTTGCTTTAGGCCTGAGGTGGCACAGAACATGATGGGGGGAACACATGGCAGAGCAGGCCTGTTCAACATAGTGATGGCTGGGAAAGAAAAAGGAAGAGGATGAACTGGTGTCCTACTGTCCACTCGAGGTCACATCCCCCAGTAACCTAACTTCCTCCCACAGCCCCCACCTCTTAAAGGTTCCACCCTCCCCTGATTGTACCACAGCTGGGGGCCCTTCAAAACACTTGACCTTTCGCAGTTATTTGAGATCTAAATGACAGCTTTCCCACATCACAGAGAGCAACAAGCTTCACTCAGTTTATGAATTTAAATGTTAATCTCATCCCAAAACACCACCAAGTGGACACATCAAATTAACTATTGTAACTACAAAGGTTGATTCAATAGCTCAAGGCTACATTTCAAAGCCCACAGATTCCTGACCCCCGGTCAGTATGGCCGTGACACCACACTGCACAAAGAATGCCATTGAGGCTGTCACCTCTGTAAGGAGAGAAGGAAGATGCTCTGTTCCAGCACTGCTCTGCTGCCAAGGAAGAGCATACAACTGCTTTTTGTTAATTCTTTTGTAAGTCAATGCTTGAATGAAAATTTTTATAAATAGCAATATTCTTATATTGATTGTAGGGGAGGCTGGTAATTCAGGAAACACAAAGCAGTATCTAAAATTAGCTAATGGATGTGATTTTCTTAAGGTACATCATTTTCATTTATGAAAACTGTAGTTTGACCCCCTAATTAAGACTGGTTCTACCTCACGATAAACAATAGGAGACAGGCTGCCTTTGAGCTCATTCAAGGATTGCATTTTAATTGGCTCTTTTATCTTATGAGCTTTCTGATTGCTTCCTGAATGATTCCTTTTGTCCCCACCATTCTCTGTCACACTTCCTGACATTACCAAAGTAGGTAATTTGTTTAGTATTACCGAAAATGAACTAAGATGCTCAGAAATACACCATTTTGCTCAAGGTTAAAGGCATTATTTCATTGTCTACACATGTGAAATGCATGCAAAGACATGTATTAAACAGGAAAAGCCTCGGGACACAGATTCTGCTTGAGAACTGAGAAGTTCAAAGTTTATTCAAAGTCAACCTCAACCATTTTTCCCTCGGAATTCCTCTCTCATCACTACTCAAGGGCCGTAGCTGCTACATGGAGCACTCTCTAAGTACAAAACACTGTAGGTACTTTTAAATTACTGATTCTTTTTTCTCATACATCCCTGATCTTGCTCTGATTATTCCGAGTTTATAGATGTAGAAATTGAGTTGCAAAGAGGCTCAGTAACTAGCTCGATGTTACCTCCCTAGTGAGCACTGGAGCCAGAAACTAAACCTTGCCATGTCTATGCTAGTTGTGAACAAAAGCTTTCCATAAAGAACCAGATAGCAGGCTGGAGGTATGGCTTGGTGTAGAGCACTTGCCCACCATGCTGAAGGCCCTGGGTTCTATCTCTTACATTATTTAAAAAAAAAGAAAGATAGTAAATATTTTAAGCTTTGCAGGCAATAAATATAATCTCCGTCACATTATTCAACCCTGCTGTTGTAGAATGAAAGAAGCCATAGAAAATATGCAAACAAATGAGCACGGCCGTGTTTCAGTAAAACTTTAATGAGTCATGACAGGTCATACAAAACCAGCAGCTGACTGGACTTGACCCAAAGGCTTTCATTTCTAACCTCTGCCAATATTGTTATAGGACATGGCTTGAGAAAGAACTACAAATGAAATCTAAGAATCAGTAGTGAAACCCATTTGCACTGTGCTCCCTCTGCCAGCATATCAGAAACTTCCCTCAACAATCAAAGCGAGAACACACAAGGGAGGGGTGAGAATAGGTAAGACACTCAAAAAACTAGACAGCATTTGTTGCCCTCAATGCAGAGAAACTAATGCAGAAACTTTAAAGCAACAGAGGCCAATAGGAGAAGGGAACCAGGAACTAGAGAAAAGGTTAGTTCGAGAAGAATTAACTTAGAAGGTAACACCCATGCACAGGAAATCAATGTGAGTCAATGCCCTGTATAGCTATCCTTATCTCAACCAGCAAAAACCCTTGTTCCTTCCTATTATTGCTTATACTCTCTCTTCAACAAAATTAGAGATAAGGGCAAAATAGTTTCTGCCTGGTAGCGAGGGGGTGGGGGTAAGAAGGAGGGGGCGTGGAGGCTAAGGGAGGCAGAGAGGGAGGGGACAGGGGAAAGGGAGGGGCTAGGGGAAAGCGGGGAGAAATGACCCAAACATTGTACGCACATTTGAATAACAGAAATTTTAAAAGAATCAAAAATTGGAAAGAAAGACCATATCTCCTGATAAGGGAATTTAGGTATCAGGGAACAAGTAATAGAGATGTCCAGGTGTATACATGGAACAAAGTGACTGTGACTTTGGGTCTGAATGTCTATTAAGAATATTTGTGCTTGGTGAAGAAGAAGAGTGAAAAATGATAGTACCACTCAGAATGTATAAAGTGTGGAAAGATGCCCTAGAGAAAAGTAAGTGTTCTTTTTTTATTCTTTCTCTCTTCTAGCAAGGGAGTACTGAAATGTCATTTTTGACTTTTCTTAGATCAAAGCAATCTTGAGAAACTAAAGAGCTCAAGACATGTTGCTCCCTATGAATGAAGAAGTGGTCAGCTCTACTTTCAGCTGCTACTCCAAGGAGTCCACACGAGAACAGGGTAGACAGGGACCTGAATCAAATCGTGGTGACAAACTGGTTGAGCTGAGTTTCAAGTGAACATCATTGTCTGCCCTAAAAGAAGCACAAAAGCCTGATCAGAGGCTAAGGTGAGCAGCTGCCCAGCAGTTTTTGTGGTGGATGGGACCAGAGCTCAGCATCAGCCATGGGGCAGTGAACAACAAAATGGCAACCGAAGCCCAACCCTCACTGCCTCTATGTGGAAGTTTGATTTAACCTGGGTCCTTTTGGATTACAAAACCCTCCAGGTTCATGGACAATTTCAAAAGGAAAGAACCTCAAAGTGGAGACATTACAATTACAAGTAAGGTGATCCTTGATGGATAAAGCAATTTTTAGCTAGAGAAAAAAAGTGAGAGATGGGTTAGGTTTGTACCCAAGTTTTTGAAAATTTTCAGGTTTTGTGAGGACTGAATGAAGTACAGGATGTAGAAGCTCCATCACAAGTCCTGATCTTTCCCTGGAATAAAAATTGCCCATTTCCTTACAATTTCCTTACCTCCTCTTCCCTCACTAGTCAGGCATTTTCAGAGAGAGAGAGAGAGACAGAGAGAGAGCACTTTGCATGGACTTACAAAGACTCGTATGTTGAGAGCTTCTGGACTGGCTCTTATTTTTTGAGCTTCTTCATCTGCAGAACGGATCCAGCCATGGGCAAGGCTGTCCATTATGTTTCTTTTTCCCCCTCTTCCAATTCCTTTTCTCACTCCCCTGAAAGCCTAGCTGTCTGGGTGCTTAAGTGCCTCAGCCCCCAAGACTCAGATTTTAAGCAGGGTTAAAGGAGTTGTTGGAAGGTCCAGTTCAAGGACTCAGTGAAGAGCAGGAGTGGATAGGAACACTAGCAGAATGAGACCCTTAATGTGGGCCCAAGAAACCCAAGCTTGTGCTGCAGGTGAGAGAAATCAGGCAGCCTCTTCTGTTTTAATTTCTGTGTATGCTGGACTGGGGAAAAAGGAGTTGATGAGTCTCGTTGGCATGAATTCTGCTTATTGACATTAGGGAACTAACAAATTGTAGAAAGAAAATCCAAAATGTTAAAAAAATTGCTCATCATCTCTGCTTAACTTCCAAGAAGAGTAGCTACAATCACTTACAGTCACTACCTGTCACATTTGCTCTGTTTCAAGTGTCATTTACTCCAAGTCTCCGTCTTTGGGATCTGTGGCTACAGCTCTGATGGGTGTGGCTGTCTCCATTAGCTGTGCACACACACACACACACACACACACACCTCTGCACTCTTTATGATTGCTCTACACGTGTATTTTGTCTTCTTTTAATAGAAGACATTGGTGCCAAGTGGTGACACTGCAGAGCTGTCTCTGATCAGCACTGTTCTGAAATCTTCCTGTAAAATCACACTGATGAAACCCAACAGCACTGACAGTCTGTCCATCTTGCTTATCTTCCTCCCATACCCTCTATACCTTTTATTTCTGATACATTGAGAACTTGGGCTTGGCTCACCCTACAAGGACTGACCCTCCTAGAGATAACCTATTTCTAAAGGTAGTAAATTTCTTGTCTATAAGCGTACCTTCAATGTACAAACCAACTTATCCAGAGCCCATGTCCCACTCACCTTCTTTATCAGGTTCCCATAGAGTTCTCACACACTAGGCCACTCTGTCTGCCTTAAGGAACCAATGGCCAGACAAATACTGACATCCCCTACACCCCAGAGCTCAAACCAGCAACTCCTAAGCCTACTTATCCCACCCTTCCTGTTCCTTCTCACAGAAACTATAATAAAGATTTTTATATTCTCTTCCCATTTCCTTTGCTTCCTGACTAACCCTAGCTTCCTGTGTGGCCTCCATGACACAGTGACCCCACCCCCACCCCCACCCCCCGTTCTTGGGAATTGTGAGTTCTTTCAATGCCAGTTGTCTCCTGATCTGGAATACTCACCAGACCCAAATGATAATAAAACTTACCATTTAAAATCATTCCATCCCTACAAATTCTCTGGTCTTCATGATCATGTGAAGGTTTAGAACCATGCACACCTTCATGAATTAAATATTCTAAAGAAGTAAAATGGAACATGAGGCACTGTTTTCAAGTTTGGACTCTGGAAGATTCAATTTGTCTCCTGCCATCTCCTGCTTAGAGATGGAGATGAATGACTGGAGCCCTCTTGCTTGAGGTTCCTCTTCTGCCAGACAGAGTTCCAACCAGGATCCATCTCAAAGGGCTAAAAACAGACATGAGAAATGTTTGTCATGAACACTCAGACCATGAACACTCACAACCATTGTTGGTAATGTTCCTCAACATTTGGTTAACTGGAATGTTCTAACCACCAGGCTACATCTAATCTCCATGAAGACGCCCATTTCCACTTCTCCAAAACTCTTCTTTCAGAGAGTTGATTTGCATATGAGATTTGGATTTTCATCCAATGGTCATTAGAAGGAGCACAGAACTTCGTGTTAGTAACTCAGTCTTTAAAACCATCCAGTCAGAACTTGACTAGGACTTGCAGCGGTGATTCCCTAACTTCAGAGCTGGGCCATATGGACCCATGAACACCTCTGCAGAACCCAGTTTGAGAAATAATGCACTAAAAATCAAACTCTGTCCATCGAGGTAAGTGCTTCGTGCTGACAGCCTTAAACCCTAACAGAAGTGGGGGCCCTGGCATGTCAGAGTAACACATACGGCTATGATACAAATAATCTATGATATGGATAGAAAGGTACATATGTAAAGTACATAGAACCTAAACAAAGCTGCAAAATAATTATTTTTTTAAAGATAGAGTCCGTGGTTCCCAAATAATGGAGCCATAAAACAAATTGGACTTTACTTCCTAGATTCTAGGAATCCAAGTTGAAGCTGCCTCTTATAGATAGACCATTTTCTTCTGGATATACAACTTTTACTACAGTCAGCTTTCTGGACTAAAGAGTTTATCTGGTGCAGATTGTAAACATCAACTCTCTTACATGGCAAGTTATTAAATCGATAGTGAGAAAGCATTTGCTTGTCCCCTCACTGAGACCTCCAGTGTCAGCTTCATGGGCTGTGAGCAGTGAAGTCACCCAGGGCCCTGTACTCAGAGGGGCCCAGGCACTGCTGGTGCTCCCTTGAAAGTCTTGTTTTGTTTTGTTTTGTTTTACAAAGTGTCCTGCATTTTCATTTTGCACTGGCTGTTCAGAGAACCACTCTGACAGAAATACAATGAGCAAATTTAAATCATTAAAATCCAGCTCATAGCAAGTTGAAAAGAGAAAGCATTCTAATGTATTTGGAAACACATGAACAAAAGGAAAATGAAAAACTTGAAATTTTTTCAAACCCTACCAGCTGGCTTTTCTCTCTTGTTGATCTTGGCATCTCCTTCTTTATTTGGTAGCTAATTAATCTGGGTAGTGATCCCTATCGTCAGTCTTCCTAGTAGCTTAAAGGGCTGATTTCATTACAAGAAGCTGATTTTTTTGGTGCCCGAAGCCTGTTAGAAGGATCCAGAGTTGGCAGGCAGCAAATGCTGCCCGTTCTGTACCAGGTCAATGTCCAGGGAAGCTAATGTTTTGTATCTGAACAAATAGTATAGGTGAGACCCAGGCCAACCTCTTTCCTCTTTTTCTCTGGCATTCGACATTGTAACTGAATCATATTAGTGATCATTAATTAGGCTGGAAACAGACTCAGAGAGGAATTTTGTCCTTGATACCTTACAACTTAATTTTTTAGGATCCCTGTTTTCCCGTGAGTTGCTCTAATCCTCATTCTCAGTTTCCTCCCACAATTCCTTTGGTTGCCTGATGCGTCATTCCTCAAAGAGGCATCCTATGCAATAGGATACCCTGCATCCTATAACCTCAGGCTTTGACCAAGCCACTTATCCCTGGGAAACATTCAGGGTAATGTTACAGCTGCTGATACTCAAATTGTACTCAAGGAATGTTTGCATCTCATAAAATAGATGACCCCTAGATATATGGCATCATAGACCTCAAGGACCTTTGAAGAACCAGAAAGCAAAAGGACATCACTTGGGAATAAAGCTACAGAGATTTTTTTTGTTTACTTGTTTGCTTGCTTAACTATTGCTTTGAAAACTTAAGTCATTGGGGAAAAAGAGAGTTTCTGTATCTGAACCTGTTTTTACTTATTTCCTTATAAGCATTTTGCTGGTGAGGTAAACTGGTTATGGGTCACCAGAGGTATAGTCTGGCTCCCCAGATCAGCACACTGCTTCACTAATTTCTTCACTGATTTAAAATAAAACTAAGAAAATGAGGATTAAAAGTTTCCTTTGTGAATTTCCATGAATGAGAAAGTCAGGGCAACTAAAAGACTATATTCTAAAGAGAGAAAGAAAAGAAGAGTATTGGAAATCAAGAAAAAGGTGACAGGACTGCTGAAAATCATGGAGAAAGAGAAAGGCTATGCAGAGAAAAGTAGAGAAAAGTCCACAGATCCAACCCTGGCTCTTAGGGTGAAGAAGCTGAAGTCACACCCATAAGGTTAGACTAGAATCCCTGATGACAACAGACTGTCACTCCTAGTCACAAGAGAACTCTCAGTTCTTGAAAATCTTAAATCTAGTGCAGGGATTTGGTGAGACAGTGACTTCTCCTGCATGGCAGGCCAGCATTGGAGAATAAAACCATTTTGACACTCCCCATATCTTGATTACCATAATCAGGCACCATCTTGAGAAAGGGCCTATTGTTTGAAACTAAACTACTCTGGGAACCTGAAAACAAGGAACAATCACAAATCAGGGATCCTGGGGCACCCTGCCATCTTCTCTGGGTGGGAGACAGTGATGAAGAGGGGAAATGTTAGGTATGGACTTGCTGAGAAGTTCAAGCATCAGGGAGCTGGGGCTGTGGAGGGCTCAATGATCATTGTCCCTGCACTCTGTGATGAACAGTGAGCCCATGCCTGTGGATTACTGCAAAGACTGACAGCTCTGAACCCGTAGTTGGCACATTGCTCAGTCTTCAGAGCTGCCGCTCTGTTGTGTATGGTTTGCTGCCAGGTGGGACTGAGAACTCTGAGCCCAGGTCTTATGGATTGCTGGATTTCTGCAGCCTTTTCTCTCTGGCAGGGTGGGTGACTGCTAAATAAGATTTGAAAATGCTCTGTTTGTTTCTCCTGCTCTCCAACAAACTTGGGAACACATCTCAGCTTGGATGTTTGCTTCCTTAGGGTGTATAAACTGGTGGTGGGGAGGAACCTCAAGAGCAAATGGGAACCTGCCCAGCCCACAAAACACAAAGCTTGTGTGGCTTGCGAAGAAGGGAAGCTTCTGAAGTGAATGCAGTCCTGACACTGACAGCACTCTTGACTGTGCTGGCCCTCAACCTGTACAGTGGGAACAGATAGGAATGTACAAAGGTACCCATCTGAGCCACTGCCCACCCCCAGACATGGGACCATGTATTAGAGGACCTGAAATAAGCTTCTCCAATTATTCATCTTCATTTTTCTTTTCTTTAAAACTTTTTTTACTATATTTTAGTTTGTTTTCATTTTACTTTCTTTAAAAAATCTTTTGTTTTATTTTTATTTCTCTTTTTACTTTACCTAATTTTATTCATGTTGTTTTCTTTGTTTTACAATTAGATTTTTAATCTCTTGCTCTTTCCCATTCCTCTTCCTCACATAGTTTTCCTTTTTCCTGCTTTTCTTCTCTTTAACCTCAATTACTCTTCTTTTTTCTTTCCCTTTCCCTCTGTCTTCATTTTTCATTATGTTATTGTTATTACTTTTACCTTCGTTAATTTTTACCTTCACAGTTTATTCTACATTATTTTTGCTCCTTTCTGTTTTATTGTTGTTAGTGAGATTGTCATCATTTTTAATTTGTTTTCATTGTATTCCTGTGTCTGGTTTGTTTTGGTGTTATTATAGTTATAACAGTTTGCATTTTCCTCTCAGAGCTCTGTCGAAGTTGAGCCCTCAGCCTCTAGCAGAAACCTGCTAATAAGGCCCTGATATAAAAGCAGAAGAGATGGTGAATCTCAACTCATGGACAAATCACAACATAGAAACACAAAAGTTATGAAAAAGCAAAGCAGCAATATGACTACTCCAAAAGTTAATACCTCTTCAATAACAAAATCCAAAGGTATTAAAATGTTTGCAATTCTAGGTTGAATTCAGAATTTTAGTTTTAAAAATGATGGCTGACCTCAAGGAGATTTCAAATAAACAGGTGAAAGAAGTAAAGAAGTAAATTCAAGATGAAGATGAAACATTCAGCAGAAATAAATTCTGGAAAACATCCAAATGGAAATCTTGGAAATGAATAAAACTCAATAACTCAAATAAGGAGCTCAATGGAAGTAATCACCAGTAGACTGGACCAGACAGAAGAGAGAATATCAGTGATTGAAGGCAAAGATAAGGAATTATTACATCCATATAGCCTGAAAAAAGTAAGCAATCATGACCACAGTGTTCAGGACCTCTAGGACCCAATTAAGAGATCAAATATAAAAATATTTGCTGTAGAAGATTGAGCTGAGATACAGATTAAGGGGATAGAAAACCTATTTAATAAGATTATAGAAGAAAATGTCTCAAATCTAAAGAGACATATGCGTACAGAATGCACTTAGAATCACCAAACAGATAACAAGAAAAAAAAAACCTTTCACATCATTTTATATTAAAATACCAAGAGTATAGAACAAAGAAATAATACTGAAAGCTGCAAGAAAGAAGCAACAATTTACTTACAAAGGAAAATCTATCAAATAAATGGCACTCTTCTCAGAAGAAACCCTAAATGCTAGGATAGCATGGATGGATATATTTCAAGCCCTAAACAAAGTAATAGCCAACCAAGATTACCATATCCAACAAAGTTGTCCTTTAACATGTAAGGAGAAATAAAAGCCTTCCATGATAGCAATAAAGTAAAGCAACCCATGATCACTGTGTCAGAATTGCAGATGCTTAAAATAAAACTACACAAAAAGAGGAAGAAAGATAGACACAATCATGAGCACTTAGGGAAAAATAAATCTCACTAGAACAGATAAAAAAGTGAGAATTAGGAAAGAGTCAAACATCATTAGCTCAGTTTACCAGAAAGTCTCTAAGATGAATAAGGGAGGAAATTAGTACATACTTTTCATTAATAACTCTAAGTGTAAATGGTCTTAACTCTCAATTAAAGGACACAGACTAAATAGATTAAAAACCAAGATCCAACAATTTGCTTTCTGCAAGAACCTCATCTCACTGACCAAGACATACACAGAGACAAAGTGAAAGGATAGAAAATAGTATTCCAAGTAAATAAAATCTGAAAGCAAGCTGAAATATCTATACTTAAATCTGACAAAGCAGACTTAACCAAAATTAGTCAGAAGAGAAAAATAAGATCACAACATACTGATACAGGGAACAATGCATAAAGATTTACAAACTGTAAATATATATGCACTGAGCTTTGGTGCACCCAACTTCATAAAACAGATCGGTCTAAACATAATAGTAGTAGGTTACTTTAACATCCTACTCTCATCAATAGATAGACCATCCAGACAAAAATCAACAAAGAAACTTCAGAGTTAAGTTGCACCATGTATCAAGTGGACTTAATAAACTTCACTAGAACATTCCATCCAACAGCTGTGGAGTACACACTCTTCTCATCAACCCATGGAACTCTCTGCAAAATAGTCACATTGTGGGCCATAAAACAACTCTTAACATATACAAACATGAAATAATCCCTCTTATCTTCTCATATTATAATGGAGAAATTTAGAAATGAGCAGCAAGAAAAACTACAGAAAATACAAACACATGGGGATTGAGTAACACAGGGATTTTTTTGTTGTTGTTATTTGAGACAGGGGCTGGTTATGTTAGCCCAGACTAACCACTAATGCACAATCATCCTGTCTCAACCTCCCCAGTGCTAGGACTACAGGCATGCACCACCACACCCAGCTTAATGATACACTTTTGAGAGATGAGTGGGTCATTGAAGAGCCCAGGGGAAAAGCTAGAAAATTCCTAGAATCAAATTAAAATGCTCACAGAAATTTTGTGATATAGTGAAGGCAGTTTTAAGAGGAAAGTCTGAGGCTATGAGTACCTACATTAAAGACTCCATGACATCTCATATGAATAACCTAATGGTGCCTCTCAAGGACTTAGAAAAACAGAACAAACCAAAAAATGTAGGTGGAAATTTGTAATAAATCAGTGCCAAAATTAATGAAACAGAGACTGAAAGAGCAACATGAAGGATCAATGAAGCAAATAGTTGGTTATTTGAAAATGTAAACAAGATTGACAAATGGTTAGACAAAGAAACCAAAAGAAATAGAGAAAAGACCCCAGCAAATGAAATTAGAGATGGAAAGGAGAATATGGCAACAGGCATCACTGAAATCCTGAGGATCATTAGAGACTACTTGGAAAACTTACATTCCTACAAAGTGAATAAACAGGTAAATTTCTGTAAACATATGACCTATCAAAAATGAACCAAGAGGACAGAAGCAACCTAAACAGTTCAATAACAAGCAATGGAATTGAAAAAATAACAAAAGTCTCCTAAAAAAGAAAAGCCCAGCAATGCTAAATTCTACCAGACTTTTAAAAAGAACTAACACAAATGCTTCTCAAATTATTCCTTAAAGTAGGAAGAGAAGTGGTTCCAAACTCAGTATTAATCTGGCAACAAAATCAGACAAAGACAAATGAACAAAAAAGAGTATTATAGAACAATTCCTTTGATGAACATAGATGCAAAAATTCTCAATAAAATACTTGCAAACACAATTCAGCAACACATTTAAGAGATGATATACTCTAATCAAATCACTTTCATTCCAGGGATGCGAGCACTTTTCAATGTACACAAATCAAACATAGTACACCATGTAAATAGAACCATGGACAAAACACGTACGATTACCTCAATAGGTGCAGAAAAAGCCTTTGGCAACATTCAACATCTCTTCATGATAAAAGCCCCATAGAAACAGGAATAGGAGACTTGTATCTCAACATAATAAAGGGAATATATGACAAACTTACAACCAACATTATACTGAGTGGGTAAGATCTGAAAACATTTTTTTAAAATGAGGAACAAGACACTCTTGTTCCATATAGTGCTTGAATTCTTGTTCAGGGCAATAAGATGAAAGAAAGAAATAAAAGGGATACAAATAGGAAAGGAAGAATTCAAATAATCCTTATTTTCATATAGCTATAAGCTTAAAAAAACCTTAATCTTAAAAAACCTTCAAAAGTCTTTCAAAACCCTTAGATCTGATATAGCAGGATACAAAGTCAATATACAACAATTATTAACTTTTCTATATATCAATAACAAACATGTTAAAGAAATCAATAGAATAATAACCCTATTCTTAATAACGTCACAGAGTAAAACTCCTGTAAATAAACCTACTGAAGGAAGTGAAAGACCTCTATGATTCCAACTTGAAAACACTGAAGACAGGAGACACTAGAAGATGGAGACGCGCTCCAACCACTGCCATGTCCATGTGTCAGAAGAACTAACATTGTTAAAATGCCATATTATCAAAAGCAATATGCAGACTCAATGCAACACCAGTTAAAATCCCAATGACATTCTTCACAGAACCAGATAAAAATTCTTAAATTTATATAGAAGCACAAAAGAGCCCCAATAGCCAAAGCAATCCTGAACAAAAAGAGCAATGCTGGAGGTATCACAATACCTGATTTAAAATTACACTACAGAACCATGGTAACCAAAACAGTATGGTCCTGGCACAAAAATGGACATGTAGACCAATGGAATAGAACAGAGAATCCACAAATAAACCTATGTAGCCACAGACTCAAAAAGGTGCCAAAAACATATTTTGTAAAAATGACAGCATCTTTCATAAATGCTGGTGGGAAAACAATGTACCCACTTGTAGAAGACTGAAACTAGATTCCAATCTCTCATCCTATACAAAAATCAGTTTAAAATGTTTGAAAGAACTTAGCATAAGATCTGAAACTTTGGAAATAGTAGAGAAAAACAGAGCAAAGCCACTTGAAGACAAAAGCATGAACCATGACACTCTGAGTAGTACTCCAATGGCACAGGAGGTAGGAGCAAGGATTGACAAACAGGATTGTGTCAAATTAAAAAGCTTCTACACAGCAAGGGAATAATTAGCAGAGTAAAGAGAGAGCCAAAAAAATAGGAGAAAATCTTTCAGCTATTCATCTGAAAAGGGATCAATGTCCAGAATAAATAAATAATTCAAAATATTAAATATCAAAAGAAAAAATATTCTAATCAATAAATGGGCAAACGAACTGAGTAGACAGTTTTCAAAAGAAATACAAATGGCCAATAAATACATGAAAAAATCTTCCATATCTGTAGCCATCAGGGAAATGCAAATCAAAATTACATTAGTATTTCATCTCACCCCCATTAGAATATCAGGGAAGCATGCAAAGAAAATGGAATACTTTATAAACTGTTGGTGGGAATGTAAGTTAGACCAACCACTATGGAATTCAGTATGGATGCTTCTTAAAAAACTAAAGAAACAACTACCATATGACCCAGGTATACCATTCCTGAGATACACCCACAAGAATCAAAGTCAGCACACAATAGAGACACCTGCACACCCACGATTGTTGCAGCACTACTCACGATAGCCAAGTTACGGGATCAGCCTAGGTGACCATCGACAGATGAATACATAAAGAAATTGTGGGGAAAGGAGAGGATAATAGGACAGATTAATGTGATCCAAGTGTGTTATATGCGTGCATGGAAACATCACAATGAAGCCTATTCTTCATACAGTTAATACATGGTAATGATAAAAAATAAGAAGATGGATCTGGATAACATCATGTTAAATGAAGTCAGACAGGTTCAGAAAGACAAAGGTCACATGTTTTCTCTCATATGTGGAAGATAAATACAAATACAAATACAAGTACTGTCATGTTTCCAATAGTGGGACTGTTTGGGGAGACTGGGGAGGAGGGAAAGGAGAAGAGAAAGACAGAGTGAATAACATTGAAATACATCGCATCTGCTTAAGAATAAGACATAGCAAAACACTCTGAGAGCTTCTGAACTATACAGGGTGGGGGAAAGGGGACAGAAAAGTAATGGAGAGGGTTAGGCTGATTAAAGTACAATATATTTACAGGCGAAATACCAAGGGAAAACTCCTCTGAACAATAAGTACACTTAAACAATTAGAGGCAGGAAGGTAGACAGGTCATGTTGAGGGGTGGGCATTAGGGTCAGGAAGAAAGTAAACAACAAGGGTGTAGGAGGACGAATATGATCCGTGTACTTTCTGTACACATATGAACATGGTAGAAGTCATTCTAAGAAGGGGAGGGGAAGAGGGAGAATGATGGAGGGGATGAACCTAACCAAAGTACATTGCATGCATATATGGAAATATCATAATGAAATAACCCTGTATAACTAACATAAACTAATAAAAAGTTTTAAAAAATCAAAAATAAAACGTAAGAAAAGAACTCTTTGCTAAGCTAAGCACCCAGAAATACCCAAGAGTAAAGAAAGTTAATCCCACTCAAGAATTTAAATGTGTTCAGCATCACAGTATAGTTTACAAGGTCAAGAAATCTTGTGGAAGATGTTGAAATGATAAGATGCTTGTTGGCTCTGCTCTTCACTATCTTCAAGCTATCTTAAAACTCCACAAGTTTAGATTCTCACCCCTAAATGCAAATAAATTGTGCCCATGGAAGATGTATTTGATTCTTGTCCTGGGAATATTAATTAATTTTGCTTTTATTTATGCATTCACTTCCTTATTTCCAATTTCCTCTGTGTGTGTGTGTGAAATTCTTCTTTGAACTGATTGTCACAATTTATTAATCTCATTAGTTAATAACTTAAATCATTAATGTGTTCATTTTTAAATTATGTGAGTCATTTTATTTTTTTTCAAAAAATTATCTCATAGCAGGATCCCTGCTCAAGAGCTGGAAATAGTTGTGATGAAAGCTCAGGTTCTTCAAAATCTGGGGCTGAATTGTTCTAAATTATCAGGAGACTTTGTTTAAAATCCTACAGAAGGTCAAGGGCTTATTAGCTGACACAGACATGGATTTACTCACCATTGAAAAAGTGAAAATTCATAGCAGTTTGTATGTGTTTGCTTGTTTTATGTTTGTTTTTGCTGCATACACTTTACCAGATGAAAAGTCTCCATCTGCTTTTATTTTACTTCTCTTTTTTATAAATAATGACTAAAGAACGTCGCTACCATTTGGTATTTTTTTGAGGCAATCATATGATGTTCCTACATTACTCTGTTAATAGAGTGAACTTTACTAGTAGATTTTTCTGATGTTGAAGGAGTCCTCATTTTTATGTCATGCTAGATTTGATTTTTAAATATTCAATTTTTTATTGATGTTTTGTTTAGTATTTTCCATCTAGGTTCATAAAGACAGATTTTTTTTTTGGTGCTACCGGGGCTTAAGAGAATCATTTTTGTTACTGTCAAGCTTTTATACATAGAATGACACCATAGAGTGAGTTGAGGACTTACGATCTTTGTGGGGCTTAGAACGAATTCATATAACCTGGACATCGAGGTGCATGTTTGTAACTCCAGCTACTCAGATGGAGAGGCAGGAAGATCACAAGTCTGAGAACAGACTAAGCAAAGTTAGGGAGACCCTATCTCAAAAAAAAAAAAAAGAAAAATGCAAACACAAGGGTTGTGTGTGTGGCTCAAGTTGCAGAGTGTTTGCCTAGCATGCATGGGGTCCTGGATTTAACCTCCAGTGCCACCAAAAAAAGAATTTATATATAATATTTTAATAATTAGTGGCTTATTAGCACTTCTTCCTTCTTCCTGAGTTAGATTTGTGAAATTATAATTACTGAAAATTATCTCATCTAAGATTAAAATTTATTGGAAAAGATTAAAAAATGTTCTGTTGCATGAAAAATCTTTACTATTCTTGTACTGACGTGGTTTTTTGAGTTTTTTTTTTTTTACTTTTTTTATTGTTTTATTATTCATATGTGCACACAAAGCTTGGGTCATTTCTCCCCCTTGCCCCCACCCCCTCCCTTACCACCCACTCCGCCCCCTCCCTCTCCCCTCCAACCTCCTCGATACCTGGCAGAAACTATTTTGCCCTTATCTCTAATTTTGTTGTAGAGAGAGTATAAGCAATAATAGGAAGGAACAAGGGTTTTTGCTGGTTGAGATAAGGATAGCTATACAGGGAGTTGACTCACATTGATTTCCTGTGCGTGGGTGTTACCTTCTAGGTTAATTCTTTACTTTATTTTATTTTATTTTATTTTATTTTATTTTATTATTCATATGTGCATACAAGGCTTGGGTCATTTCTCCCCTCTACCCCCACCCCCTCCCTTACCACCCACTCCACCCCTCCCTCTCCCCCCCCACCCCTTAATACCCACCAGAAACTACTTTGCCCTTATTTCTAATTTTGTTGTACAGAGTATAAGCAATAATAGGAAGAACAAGGGTTTTTGCTGGTTGAGATAAGGATAGCTATACAGGGCATTGACTCACATTGATTTCCTGTGCGTGTGTTACCTTCTAGGTTAATTCTTTTTGATCTCACCTTTTCTCTAGCTCCTGGTCCCCTTTTCCTATTGGCCTCAGTTGCTTTTAAGGTATCTGCTTTAGTTTCTCTGCATTAAGGGCAACAAATGCTAGCTAATTTTTTAGGTGTCTTACCTATCCTCACCCCTCCCTTGTGTGCTAAAGCTTTTATCATGTGCTCAAAGTCCAATCCCCTTGTTGTGTTTGCCCTTGATCTAATGTCCACATATGAGGGAGAACATACGATTTTTGGTCTTTTGGGCCAGGCTGACCTCACTCAGAATGATGTTCTCCAATTCCATCCATTTACCAGTGAATGATAACATTTCGTTCTTCTTCATGGCTGCATAAAATTCCATTGTGTATAGATACCACATTTTCTTAATCCATTCGTCAGTGCTGGGGCATCTTGGCTGTTTCCATAACTTGGCTATTGTGAATAGCACTGCAATAAACATGGGTGTGCAGGTGCCTCTGGAGTGACCTGTGTCACAGTCTTTTTCTCCTGTTATATGAAAAATCTTTACTATTCTTGCACTGACGTGGTTTTTTGAGTTTTAATGTTGCTTCTTTATGATAGCTTTATTTTTTTCTGGGATAATCTCACCAAGGGTTTGTACATGTTATCTATCTTTTCAAAAACCAAGTTTCACTTTTCTTGATCCTTTGCCTTATTTATTTTTTTCTTGCATTAATCTGATTTTTCTCTCTCATATCTTGTCTGTGACATAGAATATAAGAACTCTGTGCTCCTTAAAGTGTTTTCTACTTATACTTCATTATGCAAACATGATACAAGCTTAAGGTCAAGAAATATTTAGAAGAGGATTCCTTTCATTTTTATTAATATTTCAGTACAGTCTGATGAAAATTACACATTCAGCAAGTGAGGGTTTCCATAGGGCATGGATTACACTGAAAATGTCATATCTCACAAGATAAATAATGAAAGCAGTAGGGTATTGCTTGAAAATATGAACACTTATTTATCCAAATAAAATAAATGCCCATTTTCTGAATTCATTTATTCAAGCCATCCTTCTATCATTTATGGAGAATTACCAGGGAACCAGAGGTCCACAAAAATCCCCTGCCTTCTTCAAGTCTGCATTTTAGTAAAGGAAATTGGTAATAAGCAAGGAAAGATAAATATTAATTTCAAACAGAGATAGGTGCTTTGAAGAAAATGCATCAGGGTCCAAAGGGTAGTTTTTAGACTCTAGTTGTGTTCATGGATCCCAACTAATGAACTTACTTTCCTGTGTTTCGTGGGTTTATTTAAAGCAGGCCTAAGCAGTCAATAGATACAGAGGGATGGAAGAGGTAGTAGGAATAAAAAAAGAATAAAAAAAGATTTATAACTTCATTAACTACATAAGACTAATAGACTTCTCCACTTGATTTTAAGACAAGAAAATAAAGTATCCATCTTATATTAAAGAATATTCTACTTCATTCATTTTGTGGAATATTCGAGAATTTCTGATGAATACCTGAAGTTCTTATGAGTCAAGAGGAAAAACCATGAAATGTTGTTACCCTTGATGGACGATCATATAGTCATCCCATTCCCTGAGCACATGTGGACGGTAGCTTGTTATCTTTCTCACTTCCTGTGTATAAAGAACTTCAGAGTAACTCATCTGGTCTTCTTAGCCATATTGCTTGGAAAGACTGTCACTCCCCCCCTTTCATGTCCCCACAGGAAGCTTCAGAGAGCAGTGAGTTAGGCGAGGTTGAAGTCAGTAGAGAGGCCAAGGTTGGAGTTGCACACTGGCAGTCGGATGCCAGGATTCGAACTCCTGCTATCATCCTACACTACCTTCTCATCCCCTCGATTTATATTTTTTTAAAATAGACTATGGTTTTGTGGTAGAATTTCTTCTTGGCAAGTTGCCACAGGTGCGAGCAGCAGGAGGAGTTTCTGGGAAGGTTTGCCAAGGGCAGATGAAAAATTCTGAAAGCTCTTCTTGGCCAAGCGTAGCACAGATGCAGGAACACTTAACTGCTCTATTCACATCTTCGCGGTGCTGGCTGTAGGCTGCAGTGTTTTCTGCTCACGCTAGCCTTGGGGGCCCCACTCTGCTCCAAGGCCCATCTGATCTCTCTCCTCCACACCCCTAATTTCTCCTTTACTATCTTCTGATTTTGTCAGAAAGGTATTTTCTTAAGTCAGTGGGGGTGGCCAGTGCAGGTGCTCATTAAACAAATGTTACAAAAAACGCACTACTCTACTTTAAACTTCATCTTTCAGAAACATTCTTTGCTTAAATTCTCGACTTTCTTGAAAGGGATATTATTTGTCAAATAATAAAACCTAACAAGATATTCCTGGTCAGTTGAGTTGCGTAAATAAAACCTCGGCCTTCCTGAAATTGTGTGCATAATTTGAGAAAAGTCCCCTCCTGTTGTGACTCATTTACTCACATAGGTGCCTCAATTATTTCATGAGAGTGGATTGCAATTGTGGTTTTTTTTTTTCTTTTTGGCAAATGGCCAATCCCAGATGAGCTGTTATCACCTCTTTGTGATCTCAACTCACCTTAGAAGCAGGAAAACCTGCTGCCATCTATGTTAGACATCTGTATTAGAATTAAAGACAATGAAGCACATGTTTAGAAATGCATTTATATTAGCAATTCTAAATTTTAGCAACTACATTGAGCTCAAATCACAATAGGAATTCCTCCTCTGAAGCACCTACACCACAGAAAGATAAGAAAAAGAGAAAATTAAGAGCAGCAATCCTAGCCTTGCCAATAAATATACTCTTGTCTTCCTCAAGTCATTTACCCCCATATCTCTCAGTTTAGGTCATCTGCCTCTCAAAAGGTACACAGCAAATGCTTATTGAGTGAATAAGGACAAGTGGGTGAATGATGGATGGATGGATGGATGGATGGTTGATGGATGGATGGATGGATGGATGGGTGAATGAGTGAGTAGACTAAAAACAAATGGATTTGATGATTTAGAATGAATGATGTAGATTTTCTGAATTGTCAATTTCATACACCTCTAAAATTCTAAACGTATTTTTGAACTATCTACCTGAACCATGACTATCAACTGTACATTTTTTAAAAGATGAAATATACTCCAGAAAATATTCTCTATCACCTGGGAATGTACAGTCCAGAGAGAGAGGTAAGTTAAATCACATAAAGCAAACTATAAAAATGAGAATCAAATGAAGCAGTCTTAGACATAGGCTTTGAATGCTGTAGCATCCAGGAAATGGTGAGCCCATCCTCTGATTCAGCATACTTACTGCTTCACTCCTGATCTAGGAGGCTAAGGAGAAAGGGAAGCAAATCCTAAACATGATAATGGACGAGGCCTTGGAAACAGAAAGAGAGCCAACATGAGAATAAGGCTTCCTGTCCTCCTGGGTGAAGGGCCCATCAATCCCCAGTGACACCTAATACTCTGGTTTGGTGCTTGTGACGGTCAGGTTTTGTGTCCATTGGCTAGGACCTGGTAGCAGTTATTTAATGAAACACTCTAAGTGTTGCTGTGAAGGCATTTTTAATCAAGCTACAATCAGTTGACTTTACATAAAGGAGATTTCCCTTGGTAAGGGGATAATGTGAGTGGCTCTCATTCAATCGGTCTTAAAACAAAGCCTGCAGTTTCCTGCAGAAGATAGTCTGCTTCTAGATTGCAATGCTAGCTCCTGCCTGTGTTTCTAGCATGCTGACCTGCCTGACTTACAGATTTTGGACTTGCTTACCCCTCACAAACAAGTGAGGCAATTCCATAAACTAAATGTCTTGGAAATGTTTAAATAAAGGTAGAAATATCCTGCCTTCTGTTACCTTTCTATCTGTCCATATTGGTTCTGGTGAACTCTGGCTGATGGAGGGCGTTATTTCAATATGGAGGTGTTTCCCACGGGGCAAAGATTCAGGTGGCCACTGGTGTCTGCTGTGGTTAAATGTTCAAGCACATTTTTAGCTACTTGAGGGCAGTTCTGTGATGATCTGACTGGGCTCTGAAATGAGGTAGAGCAGGTAGAAAAATTGGAATGGAGCATGCACGCACCCTTCCCCGGGGATGCTTTCCGGCCTCTAATGAACACAGCATCTGGCAGATTGACAAATTCCCCTGACCTGCCTGAGTTCTTGTGATTATGTTTGTGGAAAATAAAGAGGCACATTCCCTCCAGCTCTTTCTACACTGCTCTTTCCAGCCTGTAATTAAAGCTTTCCTGTATCAGGGACTTAAACACTTGAAAGATTTTCTTAAGGGAAGGCGAGAGAGAAATTTAAAGCAGTTCAATTTTAATTAAAAGGAAGGATCTCATTACAAAACTGAAAAAACTATGGTGCTGATAATTATCAATTCAAAACCACAAAAATGCTAATTTCTGCTTAGGAAATAAGTACCAGTTCGCCCCCTTATTTAATCTATCAAATTTTAATCTCCTTCTTATTTCTGTAATTGAGGAGTAGCTGCCAGATTTGGGAACAGAGAACCATGTCCTTCTGTGAAAGAGGAGCCTTTTCTGTCACCCAGGCAGCAAGAGCTTCTGAACTGGGCTTTCTCAGATAGCTTTTTCTCCTTGTCACTTACTCATTCTGTCAACAATAGGAAAGTTCATTGAGCTCACACTGTTAGGAAACTGAGCTCTCACAGTGGAGGAGTCAGATATGTACCTTTGTGTCCTTCTCCAAAAATGAGCTCTGCGCCGTCAATCATTCCCTGTGGCTCAGTTTTTCCAGCCAGTAGGAAAGATGCTAAAGTCTCTAAATAATCGTGCCCGATGCTCAGACACCAAGTCACAAGCACAACGTTTGAATTTATTTTGCAGGGTTTGACATGAGAGACGTCAGGGTTGCTTCCTGGAGTGGAGTGGGAGGGGTCAGAAGGGACACTGCTAAGGCATTCACTAATGTCCCTCAGTCTGTTCTGTTGATGTATGACAGAATAACCTGAAAAATCACTTTCAGTCGCCAGCCACTAGGGTTCCCAGATGACATAACATTTGAACACTTGGTTTTAACATTTGCATTTGCTGTTGAGATCATTAACAATATCCTATTTAAGCCCAACCAAGATTTGAAGATGTTTAAAATTTTAAAAATGGCTTTTTTTTCCCCCTTTGCTTTCTTGGTTTTCCTCTTTTACCAAATGGTAGCATTCTTCAGACTCAAATCTGGCCACCATTTAAACATTGTGTCAGACTAGTCCCTCCAAAATGTCAGAAATGAAGCATGAAAAGTTAGACAGCCTTCCACAGAGTACTAAAGAGAGAAGTCACGCTCGGGACACAGTGTCTGTTCTGCACTGAGAATGAGAAATTCTTTTGAGATAGTCCTTCAGGTTCTGACATTTTGGCTGTCCTGGACAAAATGAGGCTGGGGGATCTGCTGTGTCAGGGGAAATATTGTGTCCTTTTCTTCGAAGCGGGCTTCTTGGTCTCAGTGCTTCTGACTTGCTGGGCTGGTTACTCTCTCTGTGGGGCTGCCTGTGTTGGAAAGGTGTTTAGTGGCAGCCTTAGCCATTATCTACAACATGACAGGAGGACACTGCCTATTTAGGACAATCAAAAATGCCCCAAGATACTGTCAAATGTCCCCTGGAGGGGTCAGTAGGTACAAAATCATCCCTGAATTACAACCACTACTCCAAAATAACCTGCCCTGAAACTGGACATTGGTGAAGGACAAGCAGAAGTTAGGCATACTATTTAAATCTCCAGCTGTTCTTCTTTTGCCCCTTTAAAAATTTTGCAAATAAATGAGCATATCTAGTTCACGAAAGTCATTTTGTCATAGAAACATTAACAGCATTTGCCTCTGGAACAAAGACATAATGTTCGAACTTCTTTTGCAAAGATCGCATGGGACGTAAACGTCCACAATTACTTCTTAGGAGAATAAGAAGGAATAAGGAAGAATTGGCTTCAATAAAACGAGTGTAAAATAAAATTGGTCTGTCATAAAAGTAAATGAGCTATTTCATGTTGTCTGTTTTTTTATCTAATTATACCTACTATGAATGATTACCAATTAATGGGTCCCTCTGCAAGCATAAAATCTTCCTTGCTTCTCTCTGCCCACTGTCATATTTCATGCATAGGTCAGATGTTGAAACCTGCAGCATGAACTGAGCCTTCTTTTCGCTTTCTCTGTGTGGTTGGTTGTCGCGATTTTAATACAGTTCGGTAAAGGGCGATGCTGCACCCAGCCAAGGAACGGTCTCACTTCCTGAGCACACACCAGCAGCATTCAGTTGCATACGATCATACTTTAAATTCTTAATAATTTCTACTGGTGTGCAAACATGCAGTTGCCCATACCTCTGATCTGCAGAGATAGGCATGTATGAACTTCCACTGGGGAAGTCATTCACAAGACTACCCAGGAGATGAGGGTGAGGCGTGTCATTTGAAAAAGATAAGGTAACACATGGTTTCAAGTTCCTCCTCCAAGTTTTTATTCCACCCCACCTCACCACGTGCACACGCACACACACACACATGCACGCACACACACACATACCCCTATTTCCTTATTTTCTGAGAAGACATTGTGAACAAGGACATTGTTCAGAATATCATTTTCCTGACCCCGTAGGCCACAGACAGCTCCTGGGAGAATGTTCTGATGCAAAAGCTTTGTGAGCACATGTGGAACAATGGATCTGTCCTGCTGAGATCTGGTACCCCCAAACATGTACTCCAGACAGATCGTCAGGGCACACCTGAGCCACAAAGAGACATGCTGGTTCCACACCTGGCCTTCATTTCCCGCAAGGAAGGCCAAGGTCATGACTGCAGCCCTACCATCTGGAGAATCTGGCAAGTAAAGCTTGCCGGAGCCCCAGGTGGCTGGAAATTGGGCCAGAGGAGCACCACATCCCATCTTCCTGGCATGGCTCTAAGCCCAGGAAGCAGTGATCTCACCTAACAGAGCTCAGAGAGATGGGAGCTTACACATTCTCTGCGTTGTAGAAGAGAGAACTGAAGTCAGGAATTTTAAGCTCATTCACATGCTGGATTTAACACATCCAGAGTAAATCATTTTATTAAGAGCTAAGACATCTGAGTTCACTGACCGTCATCCTTGCCAGTTACTGTTTGGGAACCTATTAGGCACACACAAAGGCATAAATTATGGACTCTTCCCAAAGAGCTTCCAAGACCCATGAAAAATAAATACACAGGAAGAAAATATGCAACAAGACCAAGGCAATAATTGAAGAGATAACACAGGAAGTGCTCCCTCACGCCAATTTAAATTTTATATATGTGTGCATGAATGTATATATATGTGTGTGTCATTAAGTTTTGTTCAGTGGAGCTATTTCAGATCTCTTCATGTTGAAGTGCTCAGGAGAATTTATACAGAAAAAATGAGATTTAAACTAGAATTTAAGGATGATCAGCTTTTGATGGAGTATAGAGGGAAATCTAGATAAGTAAAAGCAAGACAGAGCCACAAAAAAAAAATAAATAACCCACAGAAGATTTTAGATCCCAGGCCTTAGCTTCTGGATTCCATAGGTCAGATCTGCCTGACCCCAACACCCCAAATAAAAAGACTAGTAATGGCGAAGGACAGAGAAAGGAAGTTTATGACATGGGAAAGAGGAAGGTATGCATTTCAACCCTTCTTCCTCATACAGACATTTGCTTTGGGTTTAAGTAGGAAGAAGAATTATTAAACAGTCCTAGTCACAGGTGTTCCAGTTGTCACAAGTGACTGGTATCCATGGGTGGTCCAGAAACTCATTATCTCAGGGTCAGTCAGGTGGCTCCTTGTTACAATTAGAATCATTGTGCCTATAGGTGAATGATGTTTCCTGTCCTGTCCTTCCTGGGTTCCAAGATGGCTGCAAAGTGACTGCAAGACAAATGGCTCAGAGCAAAGGATGCAGATACAAAGTGGAGGCTGGGATGCCTGGCTTTCTCCTGCCTTCAGTTAATTCATGGACCCAAGTGACGACTCAATGCTTTTCACCAAAAGCAGCTTTCAAGTACCTATTACAAACCCAGTTTGCTTCTGTAGAGGTATGGGCATTGTGTCCTGGCCTGATTTGTGCTGCTATAAAGGAATACCTGAAACTGAGTGATTTAAAAAGAAAAGAGATTTATTTTTTATTGCTAGGGAGGTAGAGAACTCCAAGGTCAAGTTGCCTGGGTCTAGCAAGGGTCATCCTGCAACATCATAATATGGCAGAAGGCCTCATGTGGGGATAAAGAGCAGGAGAGAGCAAAAGTGGCCAAACTCACTTTTTAGCACTCACTCCTTCAGCAACAGCGTTATACCTTCACAGGCCAGAGCCTCTTAAAGTGCCCCCCAGCACTGCTGCATTGAAGGTAAAGATTCCAACACAAGGACTTTGGAGGACACAGTCAACCACAGCACGTGTTAAGGTTGACTATTCATGGTAGAGTAGAATGTCCTAGAATTGAGCCCATAATTGCCTCTATCAGCTCAATCCCACAGAGCCTCAGTTTCCTGGCTTCAATTACAGGTAGTGGCTCAGCCCATGTATTAGCAAAAAGAATTCATTGAGATCAGATGCATGTCACCCAGAAAGCAACAAGATCCTCTCTGTCCTTTGAGTAGCCTTCATTCCACTTCCTAAAGGAAATTCATGACCACCCCATGTTTTCTGCAAGTATCTAGTAGATTAAATGATGAGCTCATTTCCCAGGCTCAGAATCTCTCTCTCTAAATTATTCCTCCCTCTGAAGTCTCCCTGCCCATGCCTGGGTTCTCTTTCCCTAAACTTGCACCAGCCTGAGTGCAGTGTGCAGCATACCACAATGATCAGCGAGGGGAGAAGGGGATGCGTGGAGATGGAAAGTCATTTGAAAATCATGCACAGACTGGGCGTATTAGTTCCCTAGTGCTGCTATAACAAAACACTGTAAACTGGGTGGCTCAGAGCAAGAGAAACTTAGTTTCTCACAGTGCTGGAGGTGAGTCCTAAGTGAAAGTATTCATGGGGTTGGTTCCTTCTGGAGGCTCCAAGGGTGAGTTGGTACCAAGGCTCTCCTAGTTTTGATAGTTACCAACATAGTTGGCATTTTATGGCTTATAAATACATCACTTCAATCTCCATTTCAACAACCATCTGGCATTTTTCTTCCAGGTCTCTACCTCCAAACCCCTTTCTTCTTAGAAAGATTCTAGTCACTATATTGGGGCCCACCTAATCTGGCATGACTTTTTCTTAATTTGATTATACATATAAAAAATCCTACTTCCAGATAAGGTTCCATTTACAACTGCAGAGTTTTAGGACTGGAGCATATCTTTTTGGTCAACACAGTTCAGCCTACAACACTGGACATGGGATCTGATGAAAATATGAGTACATAGTATCAATGAAAAAAGAGAGGAGATAACAAGGTATTCTGAGGACAGAACCAACTGATTCTCTTGATAAGACTGAGTATGGGGAGGAGAAAATGACAACTGCAGATTTTGAGCTTTGTTGCATTTAGAAGTATGAAAACATTGCATACCATTTAGCAAGTGTTCGTAATTCTTGCACCAGCCAGTATAGCAGTATAGAAGTTCTGTTATAGATTTTTGGTGCCTTGAGTTGAAAAAGAACTTACCAAAACAAACAAGAAAGACCAGCAAGAAGTTTATTAGGAAACAGAGAAGCAGCAGCCAGCTGAGCACAAGGGAGGGCAGTTAACTCCTGTGCTGATATGAGGGTTGGGGCAGGTTTATTTACGAAAAGCAAAGCAAATTAGCACCTTCAACAGGAGGGTGGGAAGACTCAAGAAGGAGTGCTGTGCTGGAAGTCCTAAGACCTCAAGCTTTTATTTGGGTCTTTTGAGATAGGGGTGTCAGTCCTGGAAAACTGAGTTATATGTCATTAACTCTGAGACTGGGCTATGTACCCTTAACTCCTCCCACATGTTGGGCAGAGGGGATGGATTAGCCTTGGCTGGTCAGAATGGGCTGTTATTTTCTGTGGGCTCCAGCTGCTGCAGGTCACAAGCCATTCTGTTAATATTAGCAGTCTAGGATGTGATTCCTTATCAACATCCAAGCCATTTTGTCAGCCATCAGGTTCCCTAACTCCCTGCTTAGTGCTCATCACCATGAATACAGGTACCATATTGTCTTGTGCCTACCCTCAGTATGTAAACTTGCCATAAAATCCATGCAGTAGAGAGGTGAGTGAGGGAAGAAGGAGAAAGAAAAGTTACAGAGGTAAGGAAAGAGAAAAGATGGAAGAAATGTGAGTGTTTAGAAGGTATGATGATTAATTATATGTGTCCACTTGACTGGATTAAGAGATTCTCAGATAACTGGCCAACATTTCTTGGTGAGTCTCTGAGGATGTTTCCAAAAGAGATTAGCATTTGAATACCTAGGCTGATTGAAGGAGATCTACCCTCACCTGTGTGGGCAGGCATTTTCAATCCATGGAAGGCTGCAATAGAAGAGAAGGTGGAGGAATGGTGAATTACCCATTTCCCTCTGAACTAGGACATCTGTCTTCCCTTCACCTAAGACATCAGAGTTCCTGGTTCTTAGGTCTTCAGACTTTAAATTATACACCAGATTTCCTGATTCTCCAGATTGCAACTGGAACTCTTGGTCTCCATAATTACGTGAGCCAATTCCTATGATAAATCTACTCATATTTATTTCTGTATTTCTTAGTCAATTACAATAGAATACTGGAGACTGAATAGGTAAAAAAGACCCAGAAATTCTCATGGTTCTGGAGGCTGGGAAGTGTAAGACCAAAGCACTGAAAGTTTTTGTGCTTGGAGAGGACCTGCTGCATTGGTGGTGTCTTCTTGTGGTGGCACCCTCAAATGGTAAAAAGGGCAAAAGAACCTCAGCTAGTTCCCTTCAGTCCTTTCATAAGACACTGATCTGTTCATGAGGGGAGAGTCATCAGGACTTTATCTTTTCCCAAAAGATGAAGATGAATCGTTACTCCCATAACAATGAGGATTAACTTTCAACACGAATTTCAGAGGGGACACATCCAACCTAGCATTATATAGCTTATTGGTTCTGTTTCTCTGAGGAATCCTAACACAGAAAGATAAAATAGTTTTTGGGAAAACAAAGATTTCACTACTAATAATGGTTCATATGGATTCTTTTTTTTTTTTTCTCTTTTTTTTTTATTTATTTTGTTTCTTTTATTATTCATATGTGCATACAAGGCTTGGTTCATTTCTCCCCCCTGCCCCCACCCCCTCCCTTACCACCCACTCCGCCCCCCTCCCTCTCCCCCCCCTCAATACCCAGCAGAAACTATTTTGCCCTTATTTCTACTTTTGTTGTAGAGAGAGTATAAGCAATAATAGGAAGGAACAAGGGTTTTTGCTGGTTGAGATAAGGATAGCTATACAGGGCATTGACTCACATTGATTTCCTGTGCGTGGGTGTTACCTTCTAGGTTAATTCTTTTTGATCTAACCTTTTCTCTAGTACCTGTTCCCCTTTTCCTATTGGCCTCAGTTGCTTTAAGGTATCTGCTTTAGTTTCTCTGCGTTAAGGGCAACAAATGCTAGCTAGTTTTTTAGGTGTCTTACCTATCCTCACCCCTCCCTTGTGTGCTCTCGCTTTTATCATGTGCTCAAAGTCCAATCCCCTTGTTGTGTTTGCCCTTAATCTAATGTCCACATATGAGGGAGAACATAGGATTTTTGGTTTTTTGAGCCAGGCTAACCTCACTCAGAATGATGTTCTCCAATTCCATCCATTTACCTGCGAATGATAACATTTCGTTCTTCTTCATGGCTGCATAAAATTCCATTGTGTATAGAGACCACATTTTCTTAATCCATTCGTCAGTGGTGGGGCATCTTGGCTGTTTCCATAACTTGGCTATTGTGAATAGTGCCGCAATAAACATGGATGTGCAGGTGCCTCTGGAGTAACAGTCTTTTGGGTATATCCCCAAGAGTGGTATTGCTGGATCAAATGGTAGATCGATGTCCAGCTTTTTAAGTAGCCTCCAAATTTTTTTCCGCAGTGGTTGTACTAGTCTACATTCCCACCAACAGTGTAAGAGGATTCCTTTTTCCCCGTATCCTCGCCAACACCTGTTGTTGGTGGTGTTGCTGATGATGGCTATTCTAACAGGGGTGAGGTGGAATCTTAGCGTGGTTTTAATTTGCATTTCCTTTATTGCTAGAGATGGTGAGCATTTTTTCATGTGTTTTCTGTCCATTTGAATTTCTTCTTTTGAGAAAGTTCTGTTTAGTTCACTTGCCCATTTCTTTATTGGTTCATTAGTTTTGGGAGAATATAGTTTTTTAAGTTCCCTGTATATTCTGGTTATCAGTCCTTTGTCTGATGTATAGTTGGCAAATATTTTCTCCCACTCTGTGGGTGTTCTCTTCAGTTTAGAGACCATTTCTTTTGATGAACAGAAGCTTTTTAGTTTTATGAGGTCCCATTTATCTATGCTATCTCTTAGTTGCTGTGCTGCTGGGGTTTCATTGAGAAAGTTCTTACCTATACCTACTAACTCCAGAGTATTTCCTACTCTTTCTTGTATCAACTTTAGAGTTTGTGGTCTGATATTAAGATCCTTGATCCATTTTGAGTTAATCTTGGTATAGGGTGATATACATGGATCTAGTTTCAGTTTTTTGCAGACTGCTAACCAGTTTTCCCAGCAGTTTTTGTTGAAGAGGCTGCTATTTCTCCATCATATATTTTTAGCTACTTTGTCAAAGACAAGTTGCTTATAGTTGTGTGGCTTCATATCTGGATCCTCAATTCTGTTCCACTGGTCTTCATGTCTGTTTTTGTGCCAGTACCATGCTGTTTTTATTGTTATTGCTTTGTAATATAGTTTGAAGTCAGGTATTGTGATACCTCCAGCATTGTTCTTTTGACTGAGTATTGCCTTGGCTATTCGTGGCCTCTTGTGTTTCCATATAAATTTAACAGTAGATTTTTCAATCTCTTTAATGAATGTCATTGGAATTTTGATGGGAATTGCATTAAACATGTAGATTACTTTGGGAAGTATCGACATTTTTACTATGTTGATTCTACCAATCCATGAGCATGGGAGATCTCTCCACTTTCTATAGTCTTCCTCAATCTCTTTCTTCAGAAGTGTATAGTTTTCCCTGTAGAGGTTGTTCACATCTTTTGTTAGGTTTACACCTAGGTATTTGATTTTGTTTGAGGCTATTGTAAATGGAATTGTTTTCATACATTCTTTTTCCGTTTGTTCATTATTAGTGTATAGAAATGTTAATGATTTTTCTATGTTGATTTTATATCCTGCTACCTTGTTATAGCTATTGATGATGTCTAGAAGCTTCTGAGTAGAGGTTTTTGAGTCTTTAAGGTATAGGGTCATGTCATCTGCAAGTAGGGATATTTTGACAGTTTCTTTACCTATTTGTATTCCTTTTATTTCTTCTTCTTGCCTAATTGCTCTGGCTAGGAATTCCAGTACTATGTTGAATAGGAGTGGAGATAGTGGGCATCCTTGTCTGGTTCCTGATTTTAGAGGGAATGGTTTTAATTTTTCTCTGTTAAGTATAATGCTGGCTGTAGGTTTGTCATATATAACTTTTATAATGTTGAGGAACTTTCCTTCTATTCCTAGTTTTCTTAGAGCTTTTATCATGAAATGATGTTGGATCTTATCAAAGGCTTTTTCTGCATCTATTGAGATGATCAAGTGGTTTTTGTCTTTGCTTCTGTTAATGTGGTTTATTACGTTTATTGATTTTCATATGTTGAACCACCCCTGCATCCCTGGGATGAAGCCTACTTGGTCATGGTGAATAATCTTTTTGATGTGTTGCTGAATTCGGTTTGCCATTATTTTGTTGAGGATTTTTGCATCAATGTTCCTTAAGTAGATTGGCCTATAGTTCTCCTTTTTGGAGGTGTCTTTGCCTGGTTTTGGGATAAGTGTAATACTGGCTTCATAAAATGTGTTAGGCAGTTTTCCTTCCCTTTCTATTTCATGGAACAGTTTAAGGAGGGTTGGTATCAGTTCTTCTTTAAAGGTCTGATAGAATTCAGCACAGAATCCATCAGGTCCTGGACTTTTCTTTTTGGGGAGACTGTTGATTGCTGCTTCAATTTCATTTTGTGTTATAGGTCTATTCAGGTGATTAATTTCCTCTTGGTTCAGTTTTGAATGATCATATGTATCTAGAAATCTGTCCATTTCTTTAAGATTTTCAAATTTATTTGAATATAGCTTCTCAAAGTAGTCTCTGATGATTTCCTGGACTTCCATCACATAGATTCTTGACTTTCAAGAATCATCTTTAAATCTGTTACTGGAGCTCAGGAAGATATCTCATATTCATTTGAAACCTAGAATATAAATAAATGATATAAACAATGATGGCACTCAGAAATGCAGTCAAGAAGGAAACGATGGGTTAAGAAGTCATAATGTCACCCTCACCCGAAGAAGAACAATGAAATGAGATTGCTGCAGAAAAGCATTCCTGGTGTATTCCAAACTTGAAACTCACCCTGCCATCTGTGTATAAATATTGTTGACAGCTCAGGTGAAATGAACTTGAGCTATAGGACTTTCCACCCCCTGCAGATCCTACTTGTACCATGGACGTTGTATAGAGACTCCTTTCAATATTCTGCTTCCCCAAATCTGAGAAACATAAGTCATAAAGTCACTGGGAGCTATTTATTTTTTATTGCCTCAGATGAAATTGGACTGCAAATATACTTAGAGATTTCAGATTTTAATTGTGACTAATTACATGCAGACTCATAAAATAGCAAAACAACACCTGAGGCCAAATTAGAGAAAGGTGGAGCTGCATTTCATGAAATCAAATTTACAAACATGTTCGGATTTTGTATCTGTAGGGCACATCTGCTTATTACCTGGCAGAAACAGCTGTGTGTGGGTGTAGGGGAGCCTCAGCCAACTCTGTGGTATTCTCTTAGTTTCTGAAGTGGTTCCGGTCAGAATTCAGCTTGTTCATTTTTCTTTTTCTAAAAAAGCACAAACTCAAGCAATGAGACCAGAATGGTCTGAACAGTACTCTCCCCTAAGGGGCCCCAAATTAAGATTAAGAACTCCCATCAATGAGAGAGTGGAGAGGAGGGGTCCTAGGGTGACCCATTCCACCATCATACTGGAATTCTAGAGCCACCACTTTTCCTAGTCTGGAGCTGCCACTCATCAGAAACACACAAAGCAATTATAAAGGTTCAGTTTATGGATTGTGTGCATGTGTATTTTTGTTTTCCTGTCTATTTTGTTGTTTTGAGATCATAAAGAGCCTTTCTGGATCCCTCCAGGGGCTTACCAATTAGTAAAGAGAGCGAAGACTGCACAGGAGCGTGACCTAGATCTGCAAACTGAGCAGTCTACAGCCATCCTCCTCCCTGGTCCTGTGCACCCCAAGGGACAGTGTGATTAGCTCCATGTTTGTTAGTTCCACATTTGTTGGTTCAACCAACCATGGGTCAAAAATATATTAAAAAATTGCATCTGTACTAAAGGTTTTTCCTTGTTATAATTCCTGAAACCATTGCATAAATGTAATTTACATAGCATTTTATTGTGTTGTTATTAGAAATTTTGGGATGACTTAACATATATGGAGAATGTGTATACATTATATGCAAATACTACATTTTATGTAAGGACTCGAGTATCTAATGATTCTAGTATCCGTGGGGAGTCCAGGAACAGATTCACCACAGATACAGAACGGAGACTGAATTCATCTACTGTTAGCGTCTCAATCCCAAGCAAAGCCAACTAGGGAGCACTGTCATAGCTTAGAGCTCACCAGAACGATCTAGTCAAGTATCTAGTCTTAAAACATTCACCTACTTTCCCCAAAGAAACCCCATAAAGGTTCTGGCCCCATGCTCTATGTTTGCTTCTGTCTTCTGTCACCTGGCCACCCTTTATGGTGGCCCTGCTTAGAGTACCATGTCACCTGTTGCCGGAAGCTGTGAGAATAATAAATTCACTTCCTGAGCTTTTGCTGTATCTCCTCTTGTGGCTTTTGAATGCTTGTATACAAAACGTTCTGCATAATTCAAACACAGATGGAGTCTTTCCCCAAGAACTCAAAGTCTGAAAATAAAAATATATACATAAATAACAAGATAGGAAGTGGTAAGCAGTGACCATGAGAAATGAAGAAATTTCCGGGGAATCCATCCTTTCCCCTTTCCTGGTGCCTTTCCTGGGCCCTGTCCTCATCAGCTGAGCCATAAGACAGAGGTTAGATGAGACCTTATTTCCTGGGTGCCATGGAAAACAATCTCATCTCTAAAAAATCCATACAGGGTTTCTAAATGATTTATGCATTTTTAAGGTTTTCACCATGGGCCCATTCACCTCTAACAGGACTTGGTGCATAGGGGCCTTCAGAAAAATATTCATTGGAATGAATTGATCTTTAAAATGTCCAGTGGAAAAGAAGTATGTTATCTGTAAATGGAAGAAGTGATGACAAAATCCAGTTGTTATCCTCCCACTCCAAAGTCAAAAATCTTTACTGGTGTAAACTGAATTTGGTATTTTATGAATGTTTCTTACCCTAGAAGAATGAGTTGTATGGAATGAGTTTGCTCTCTCTTCCTAATTCTATTAAGACTACTATAATAGATTTATAATGGCATATAAAAATTTTTGTATTAAAAAGAAACCAAAATCAGAAAAATACAACTACGGCCATACCACCCTGAACAAGCCTGATCTTGTCTGATCTCAGAAGCTAAGCAGGGTTGGGCTTGGTTAGTACTTAGATGGGAGAAATAACAAGCACTGGTGAGAATGTGAAGAATGGAGATGTCGGGATCTTAGTGCACTACTGTTAGGAATATAAAGTGGTGCAGCCACTATGGAAAATGGAGACGGTTTCTAGAAAACTATTAACAGAATTGCCACATGATCCATAATTCCACTTCTGGGTATCTACCCAAAAGAACTGAATTCAGAGATTTGAAAGAATATTTGTATGCTCTTATTCATAGTATTATTATTTACAATAACCAAAAGGTGGAAACAACCCAAAAGTCCATCAACAAATGAGTCAGCAAACAAAATGTATTTATATATACAGTGGAATATTGTTCAGTCTTAAAAGGGAAGGAATTTTTCATACATGCTACACCATGGATGAGCATTAAGGACATTATCCTAAGTGAAAAAGTCAGTCACAAAAAGACAAATTGTATATGATCCCCTATGTGGGGTAACTAGAGTAGTCAAATTTGTAAAGACAGAAAGTCGAAAGGTGGTTGCCAGGGGCTGGGAGAGAAAGGAATTGGAAGTTCTTGTGTAGTGGGGACAGAGTTTTATTTTAGAAGATGAAAGAAAGTCCTATAGACGGGTGATGGTGAGGGTTGCACACCAATGTGAACCCACTTAGTGCTGCTAAACTGTGAACCTAACAATGGTTAAAATGACCAATTTTGTGTTATATACATTTTACTATAATTTCCACAAAATTAAATTTAGAAAAAGGCCTAGGTACAAAGGAAGAGTTTCAGTAACTTCTAAAAATGGAAATAAAATAATCTGTAATTTGGTAACAATCAGCAAAATGGAAGACAAAGTAAAATCAATGCCTGTGTTTGGAATTAGAAGTACATTTAAATTTAGAGGTAAAAGCAAGCACAGATAAGAGCAGCAAGTCTTCAGGAGCGCTGAGATAGAAATCTGTAAGTCTTATACCAGATGAAAAACTTCAGTTCAAATGAAAGCAAAAGGAAGATTACCTAATGCAGAGATGTTTGCAGTTCAAGTTTAGATAAATAATCTTCTGAGGTGGTACTTGTGGTCCTGTTCAGCTCTGACGCAGGGAATGGAAGAAAGGGATTACATGGGGTTTGCGGAAAATGTGTATTTGCATTGGGTAGAGGGCAAATACATATATGCTTGTATTTAATATTTATATAAATTTACATAATTTAATATTTATCGCTCAGCCTTTTGCATAATGTTCTCTTTGAAACATTGAAACTAGCTCTGGGTTTCCTTTCTTTGGCCTTTAGGGTCAACAAGCTTTAAGAGTGATTTCATGTCATGGGAAGAGAGGATTCATGACCCTCGATGAGGAATAGAAAGAGCGAGAAGTCAATGCATGAGACCCAAGCCAATGATGACATTGCTGTACAGGCAGAGTCCTAGCAGGAATTAGATTGTACACCTGAGCCAGGTGGGTGACTGAGCTGAGCTCAATGAGGGCTTATTAACAAAGGTGGGGGTAGGGATATGGAAAACCAACAAAGGGTATTGAAATTCCTCTGGCAGTGACTGCAAGGGAACAGTGACCTCCCCTAGGATGGAGGGGACTGTTGGGATCAGAGAGAACCACAGAAGGGGTCTGCGGAACACTGGCCTTTCCATAGGAAGGCAGCTACCATGTGGCCTAAGAGGAGCACAGATACATTCTGTCCTCCTGCCCATAGCTTCCTCTGGTCCTCTGAGGGCTGAATCTCATGAGAAGCTAGGGGTGAAGGAGCCCAGACAGTGCAATTTATATGGTCAGCAACTTGAGACTCAGAACATGCTAGAGATAGAGGCAATTGATCTGGAGGGACAAAGACACAATGCCTAACGCATTGTTACTGTTTGTTACCCAGTGCTCATAAATTGGGTTCACTTGAATATTGTTTTTTAAATCCATTTTACCAAAAGTCTATATTGCTATTGATTTGTATCTGTGATCCTTAACTTTACATGTCAACTTGACTCAAGCACGGGTGCTCATAGCAGGCAAAACGTGGCTCCTGGCTACGTGTCTGGAAGAGATTAGCATTTGAATCAGTAGACTGAGCCAAGAGGATCCATCCTCACCCACATGTATGGGTGGGTGACACCCGTCATTCAACCCTCTGAGGAAGGACTAGAGCACAAAGGCAGAAGAAGGGAGACTTTCTCTTTGCCTGACTGAGCCAGGATATGAGTCTCCCCTCAGTACTCTTGTTCTCCTCAGGCCTTGGATTAGAGTCTACAACCATTGATTTCCCAGGTCTTGGGCCTTTGAACTGCACTACCAGCTTTCCTACCTGTCCAGTTTTCAGACAGTGCATCATGGGACTTCTGCACACTCATAATTACAGGGACCACCACATTATAATAAATGTCTTTATTGGTTCTGGTTCTCTGATGAGTCTAAATAAAATCATTTTGTGTGTGTGCGTGTATGTGTGAGAAAGAGACAGACAGACAGAGAATTAATCCACTCAGAAGAAGCAGTGTATTACTCACTATGCAGAGCACTCTAGATTGTTTAGGAAGAAGAACTCTACAAAGAAAGTGACTAGTCATCGTACTGACACAAAATATTTCGTGGAAATTTTATTACTGTGTTTTTTTTTAACTGAACCATCATTAAGCTGTACATTCATCCTGTGGAGTTTTCAGTGGTGTAGAATTCCTTGCTGGCAGCCAAACTCCTGTCTGGGAAAATGTATGAGGCATCCCGTATTTTCCACAATGACTTTCCAAGGAAACATTGCAAGCAAGAGAATGTAATTAATCAAAACCAATGACTGTATATGAAGCAACATTTTAAGGATTTCTTAAGTGTCTTTGAAAGATTAGGAAAGCTACACAGAGTAGGTACTTAACAAACGCCATCTTGAATAAATGAAATGTCTGTCTCACAGGAAAAATGATGGATCAGGTTTCTTTGTTGCTGCTCAGGTAGGTAAAGTTAAGGAAGTACAAAAAGAAATCACCACTCACCAACTTAACAGTTACTCCTTTCTCCATAATTCGCCCTTCAGATCAAAGTCAATGTTAACAAAGGCCCTTCTGAGTGCCTCACTCTGAACACAGAGGCCTCATGCAGGGTCACAGCCCCTTCTGGAATGTCCTGCCTCCAGTGGCCTTTCCTCTTGCGCCAACTTAGCACAGTTCTGAAGGATCACCCCATGTTCCCATTTTTCCAAGGGTTGGCTGAGGTTGCCACTGTCCATGCATGCATGGACATCTCCTGATCTGACTAGACTTCTGCCATTCCTCAGCTGTTGATCTCAAGAACAACCCCTGAACCTACACACTAATATTCCATCCCAGAGTCAGCTTCTGGAGACTCAGCCAGAAAAAGCTGTGAGCTTAGTTCTGTTAACTGTTTTTTAGTCATGTTTTCTTTTTAAATTGAAGTATACCATATATCCAAAAGTGTGTTAAACTCTCCATGATGGTTGGTTTTCTTTCGACAAGGCCAGGTTTTACTACACATACATTTGATCAAATACTGGCTTAGCTAGTCTCCTTCTATGATGACACACTTCTTTCTTTTGTGCATCCAAGGATTTTCACTTTACCTATTGTAAGCCTATATTATTGAACACAAACAAATTTAAAATTGTTGCATAATAAATTGAAATATGTATTATCCTCAAATGAACCACACTTAGCTCTGACTTTTTAACTTCTGGTTTGCACCATATTTTTTCCATTCTTTCCATTCAACCTGTTCATAGCTTTATATTTCAGATGTTCCTTCTAAGCACCTTGCTTAGTTTTGCTTTATTTTATCATCTAGTCTTATGATATTTGTTTATTTGGCAGTGCTAGGGTTTGAACTCAGAGCCTCACACATGCTAGGTAGGCACTCAACTGCTTGAGCCACTCGGCTAGCCCCTAGTCTCATGATCTTTATATTTCAATCAGAATATTTAGTCTGTTTACATTTAATATAATTTTGGTTTCAATCTATATTACCATTTCCTGTTTGACCTGTTAGATTATTTTTTCCTGTCCTTCTTCAAGAGTTTTGGATTTATTTAACACTCTATAACCATTGCTTCTTTTATTAGCTCATTAGATATGCCTCTACATTTTCTTGACATTCTAGTGCTATTGCCATTGTACATTTTAAAGATACCACTGCTATTATTTATGAGTGATATTTACTTAGAGTTCTCACCTGTCTAATCTTCTGATTACTCTTCTTTATTCTCTGCATGGCTGTGCTTTTATTTACTGTCTGTTATTTGCTGTGATACACAACACATATTACCTGTTCCTCTAAAGGCAACTTCAAAGTGCAGGTCCCATTTCATACATGAGGAAATCAAGGCTCAGAGAGATGCAGTGAGGTACAGCATAGCTTGAGAACCAACACATTCTTCCACTTGTAGGACATCACCTACCTCTATGGGCATCTCTTTTTTTAATCTACAAAATGGCAAATAACAACACCACCTACCTCATTCTGGTTGTGGGACTTGAATAAATTAAACAATGTTAAATTTTTGATGCATAAGCGTCTGGCACACTGTTGGAGCAGGGTAATGTTCACCTGGATTATGATGCTTGACGTCGTAACATGTGTGCTGTCCACTACTGAGCCCAGTCTACTCTTCTTCTAATGGAAGTCCAGCCTTCTAAAGCTGGACGAAGTAGCATTGAGCAAGGGGCACCACAACCTTGACCAGGGTAAGGTCTGCCCACAAGGCAGCCTGTTTATCAGGTGGTCAGTAGCTTCAAAGTAGTCTGGCCCCCCTGCCAAAATCTCTGCTCAAAAGGGACTATGGTAACTACCTAAGACTGTAGACTGTCCCACTGGGATCTGAACAGAGAAAGACTGGGACAGCGGCTGGTTGACATCTATGGGAGAAACCATTGTGAGTTATGAGTCACCTCATAGACGGAAGGAGAGGAGAGAACAGTGTTCTTGGTGCCGTGGCAATGCCTCCACCCTGGCTGAGTTCAGGAGCATTTGAAGGAGGCCGGATGCACTTGAGGAATCCCAATCTGAGCCACAGCTGACCTTGAATTCTTGCAACAAATCCTGACTACTGGGTCAGACCACAAACCAGAAAGGCCTTGCCTAACTCACTTGCTCAAGGCTGTGCAGGTGATAAGTGGGAGAGCCGGCATTTGGTCTCTGAAGGTCAGGCCACAATGGCACAGCTTTTCTGCTCTGTGATTTAGCCTTTCCATAATCATCTGAGTTGTCCTAGGACTGGGGGATGTTTAATGTGTGTCTGTGTTGCCTCAACTTTGCAAATGGCATGAGATGAAAACCAAATGGACTGTGAAGAGATCAGGGAATAGCCGCGGTTGTTTAGGAAAAATATCTCAATGGAAACCATGATAGGATTTACTGTCTTTAATTTTAACTTTCAGCAGTAATCACCAATATCCTTCTTGAAGTATTGACTAATCTTCACTGAGTGTAATTAAACTAGTTTTATATAATTTCAGATTCTAAAAGTTTAACCAGCTAATCTCTTTTTCCTATGAATAAGAAACAAAAAAAATCTCATTCAGAGAAAATGAATGTTGGTTCAGAAAAGAGCACAATATTCCTTCTCTGTAAAATTGGGATAAAAGAATGACTGTTAGCATTTATTGGCAATTCCATTCCCAATCCCCTGGAACTCAGGCTTCCCTGAATTCCAAGGACAATATGCTGAAGACTGTCTGGATTGGAGTCTTGGAAAATAATATCATTGACATTGAGCATTAATGTGCCATGAAATGGATCTACAATAACCTAAATCTCACTCCAAGAATAAATCATGAAGAGGCAGCTTACATAACCCCTGTATACTGTAATATGCTTTGTAATTCTGTCCCAACTCAAGTCTAGAAATGCAGACCCCATAGCTAGCAGAGGGACATGACTAGCGACAACAGAGGGGCTGGTTTCTATACTGCAAGGGGTTTGTGCAGTCAAATCAGTTTTCTGATGTGATTCTTTTACATTGATTTCATAGTTACGAAGCTTTTTCTGTTCTGAAATACACAGATGTCCTGCTGCATATCACTCCAGGCTTTTTATGGTGACTAGCTATCAACATTTAAAAATTAAATCCACCTGGCATTTTTTTTATGGGTAACATGTCAGAAAACATCTAGGTTTATTTTATTGTATTAATATATTCATTCCTTTTCCAGAATTTCTATTTCATTCCATTGTTCCAGTAACCTATTTTGGTGTCAAAACCACATTTCTATAGGTGATTCAGCAAACTCACTCATTAATCTCTTTCATTTTTTGTTTTAACTTTTCTGTTTGATTTATGAATTTGTTCTACATGAATTTTAGTTTTACTTGAGGACAGTTCAGAATCAATGCACTTGGAATTTATATGAAATTGTGTTAACCCTATAAAAGAATTTGGAAAGAATTGACATCTTTCCACTGTTAAAAAAAATTGGATATTTTGTACTTAATATGTTCTTTTTTTGTGTAGTGATCAAGGTTTTGGTTTTGGTTTTGGTCTTTGTCTGCCTTTATAGTGTTTGCAAAATTCTACATGAGCCTATTTAAGTACTTAATATTTTGTTACCATTATAAATGGAGATTGTTTTCATCAAATATTATAATTTTTTTTCTGTTTTTCACAATAGCTATTAATTTTTGTACATTCATCTTTTTTCCAGTCACTTAATTTTTAAGTGGGGGAGTGACTTTCTAGGCAGTGAATCCATCATATGTGATCTAAAAAGAGAAAAATGGTAAATTTCTTCTCTTTCCCAATGTCACACATCTCAGTGTGTTTGCTGAAATTTCTAGATTAATAAATGGCAATGGTGGCTAAAAGCACTCTTTTGTTCTTCTTCTTTGGTTCTTGGTTTTAGTGCAAATATTTCATGGCTAAGTAACGGCCTTAGCTGCTAATGGCTCTGGCTGATAGTTTGATGCAGAGCTTCTGTAGGGCTGTTGTTATCACTCCAGTTAAACAGAAAGACACGGAGGCTGGAAGATGGTACGTAACTAGTCCTTGTGCAAACAGCTGCTGTGCTGGGCTCAGCTTTGACCCTGGTCTGTCATAGTCCCAAGTGTGCTCAGAACATGGATATGCTATTAACAAAAATTTGGTAGTCATTGTTCTCCAAGAACCCCTCCCACATGGCTTGCCCACCCACCTCTGCTCCCCTCTGTGCCCCAGGAAGACAGGCCCTGCACACTGCAGGCTCCGGCTCTCTTTCTGGATGCCTTCTCATTGGTTTGTCCAGCCAGGTCACTGCCATGATACTGGAGGAGGAGGAGAGAGAAGTAAGGAATATTTCTTCCTCCACTAGCTCTCTCCCCACCAAGGCACGACATCGTTAGTAGTCGGTGACCTCACAACAATAGTCCCCCAGCCTAGCTTCAGCATTGAGTTCTAGCACTGTCTCTTCCCCCTCATTTATCAGCTCCAAGGGTGGCAGTAACTTACAGAGTCACTAGACTCCAAGTGCCTCATGCCTGTTTGCTATTTGAAAAATATGGTGGCTAATTTAGATCTATTTTTTTAATTAAAAATAAGTGTCACATAAATAACTGAGAAGACAGCATAGAAAAAAATCCATGGGGCTATGGGTTTGACAATGACTTCTTAGCTTCCACAAAAGAAAAGCAATGACAAGCTGGGCTTCACTGAAGTGACAAACTTCTATTCTGAAAATGACACTGTAAAGAGAATGAAAAAACAAGTCTAACAGGAGAAAGTTTTTGCAGAACACATCAGATAAACATACAAAGAACTTTTAAAACTCAACAAGAAACCCAATTTTAAAATGAGCAAAACACTTGAACATCTACTTACCAAGGAGAGAATAAGAATATGAAAACTAGGCCCACGATCTGCCTTAAAGAATTGCAGATTAAAACAACTGGATCTCACTACACACCATTGCAATGAGCAAACTTCAAACCGCTGACAACAGGCACTGGCTGAGATGTGAAACCACAGAAGCTAATATCCATTGCTGGTGAAGTGGCACAATGGCCCAGCACCTTGAAGGTCAGTCTGGTACTTTCTTACAAAGCTAAACAGACTGTCATGTGGTAGTGGACATGAGTATTTACCCAAATGAGCCAAGAACTGACATTAGACTAAGACCTGCCCAGGAGTTATTGCAGCAGCTGTCTTTGTCACTTCCAAACCTTGGAAGCAACCCAGATGTCTTTCATTAAGTGAATGGATAAATGAACTGAGGTGCAGCCCCATCCATACGATCGAATACTATTCATTGCTAAAAAGAAATGAGCTATTTAGCCAGAAAAGAGAGTCTTAAACACATATCACTGAGTGAAACCTAAAAAAATAACATATGACATGAATCCTGCTGTCAATCAGTCTGGAAAATTTTAAACTATGAAAATAGGAAGAAGAACAAAGGTTGACACTTTTAAAATGTGGCAAAAGTCTTGAGGGGCCAAAAGACAGGGTAGGCTCTTTTCTCTAAGGAAATGCAATCTCCTAAGCACTTTGAAAGAAAGGCAGATTTTATTTTCCCCTGCGTTTGGGGATCACCGCTCTGCTACTTGATCTTGGTGCTCATGCCCAGAACACAATTCAACTTCTGAAAAGCACCAGCCATGTTTACTGCTTCTCAGATCATGTGATCACTCCTGCCAGCACCAGCCCTGAGCAACTTGCTACAGTTTCTCTGCTTCTTGGTCCCCATGTGTGTAAAATAAATCCCTGCTGAGAATTAACAAAAACCCTGTCCTTGGAGTCTCTCCACTATGAAATTCCAATTCGTCTAATTATTGTTTTCACAATTCCATGATGACTGAAAAAAAAAAACGACTTTTACAATTTATCTGGCTTTTTTCTAGTCATTGTGCTAGGAACACTGGGCAGCATAACATCTCGGTCCTGTGTGGAAGTAGAAGAGAGAACACAAGTGTTTTTTGTACAACTTCACTGAGATGGATTCACATATCTTACCATTCACCCATCCAAAGCGTATGATTCCAGGGCTTTATTTAGTATATTCACAGAGTTGTACAGTCATCCCACAGCCAACTGTACAGTTCACGCCATCACGAAGAGACCCCACTCTCTGCAGTCACATCCTCAATCATGCCATCTCCTCCAGTCGTTGGAAACCACTTTAATTTTTTCTCTAAGTTTTCCTTTTTGGGGCATTTCATATAAATGAATCATACAATATAATGTTTTTCACACATATTGGTACTTTATTTTCTGTGTTTGAATAAAATTCCATTACATAGATGCACATAATATCTTGCTTACCTATGCATCCAGTATTTGCTCTTATGCGTAATGCCTGGATGACTGTTGACGCACATGATTCTGCATGGACAGTGCTTTCATTTCTGTGGGGATATACCTAGTGACATTGCTGGATCATGTAATCTGTACTAAACCACCTGAGGAACTGCCAGGGGTTTGCCAAAGTGATGGCATGCACAGTCTGACTAGTAATATATGAAGGTTCTACCTTCTGTATATCCTTGCTGACACTTATTTTTATCCATCGTTTTGTTATACCCATTGGATGAAGTGATAGCTTATTGTGGATTTGATTTAAATTTCCCTGATGAAAAATTTTGTCAAATATCATTTGATATGACTATTGCTATATAGTTAGAGAGAGAGAGAGAGAGAGAGAACTGTCTACTCAGATTCTTTGCTAATTTCTTAAAATGGATTATCATTTTATAATTGAGTTTTTAATTCTTTATAAATTCCAGATATAATTCCCTTAGAAGATATATGATTTGTAAAATTTTTCTCCTCTTCTATGGATTTCTTTTCCCTTCCTTGATGACATACTTTAAAGCATAAAGGTTTTTGGTTTTGATGATGTCTAAATTTATTTATTTATTTAGATTGCTTTGTTTTGGTGGCATATTTAGAAAAACTGTCACCTAACTCAGCATCATGAAGACAGTTTGCACTTACATTTTCTTCTAAGACTTTTGTAGTCTTAGCTCTTCCATCTTGAGCTGGGTTCACTGTGGTAAATTCGTATATGTAGTTTGTATATGTTAGCCAGAGATCCAATTTACTCCTTCATGTGTGGGTATCCAGCTGTTCGTAGATAAACGGTTCATAGTGGTAACTTTCTTTTCCTTTTTAGCTAACATTTTAAAGGTTTGTTTTTTATTCTTAAATAACTAATATTTAGAATATCTTACCATCGACCATTTTATTTTTATTATATTGTAATATATAGGTAAAATATTTTAAATAACTTATAAACTGCATAAAATATAGGATTGTTGATGATTTTCGGAAACTTGATGTGTTCAATACCTATAATCAAATCTTCTGAGTTTCATTATTAAAATTTTCTATAGCCTTATATCTATCACCTTATATATTTTTGGTCTTTTTTATTATGGATATTGAGAATAATGAATTAAAAATTCATTCTTAGTCTTACATTTCCAAATACCTTTATTTATTTAAAGGCAAGTTTTTCAATGCATTAAATCTCACAACAGTTTTATTTTCCTATTTCTTCTTATTATTTGTCAATGAAAAGACCATCTTTGTAATAGTCAATGCTTTTTGTTTTGAATTCTATCTTATGCTTTGTTTGGTTTTTGGTGGCACTGGGGTTTGAACTCAGAGCTTTGTGGATGCTCTACCACTTATGCCATGCCCCCAAGCTTTGTGCTTTAGCTGTTTTTCAGATAAAGTCTTACATTTTTGTCCAGGCTGACCTGGACCACAATCTTCCTGTCTGTGCCTCCCACGTAGCTTGGGATTGTGCCATGTCCACCCTCGTTGGCTGAGATGAGGTCTCCCTAACTTTTTGCCAGAGTTTTCCTTGAACCTCTCAGTCCTCTTGATCCCCACTTTCCATGTAGCTGGGACTGCAGGCATGTGCTACCACTCCCAGCTTCAATGTATCTTTTCACATGCTTTAATTTTCAATTATCTTGATTACCTTACCTAATTTACTAATCTTTGCTTTTTAATAAGAAACTTCAAAATATTTTGCTCAAGTTTCAGTCATTTACACTTACTCTTACATGGGCTCAAGTGGCAGAGGGCTTGTACAACGTGCACAAGGCCGTGTTCAATCCCCACTACCACAAAAAATAGTTTCATAAATTTACTTTTATAATTGCAAGTACTGTTTTATTTTGTTTTAATTGATAATAATAAGTATTGTTTGAGCTTTGTCTTTGAGCAAGATGTTGGTAAATGCTTTCAAGTATTATATTACCAATCCTTTCAGCTTGTGTATGAGTGGATTTATTCTATCCTACATCTTACAGATAAGGAAACAGATTTCAGACAGTTGATATTCTTTGGTTTCCTGCTTGCCTGCTGTTTGCTCATTTTTGTAAATTGGTTATTTTATTGTCTTTGTACTTGTAATAAAGTTATATATTTGTTATTAATTGTTTGATAACTTTCTTTAAATCCTAAAACATGCATTAAGCCCAATTTTATGCAATCGCTATTGCCAAAATACCACTATTTCTCTTGATGATGCTTGACTTCCAATTAAACAATGGGCAGCTTAGAACTGATTTCCTCACCGTTCTTCTCCACCCCCTTAATTTTGGCTGCAATACTCTGGGATTTCAAATGTGCATGCAAAAGTAGGAGTGTGTGTGAGTGTTGGAGAAACAGAGAGAGAGAGAGAAAGAGACTGAAGACTGCTTTTATTTTCAGACATTTAAAAAGACATGCCCTATGGTTTCAGCAATACTTTCAATAATTGTTGCAACTTTTAAAAATGAATCTGAATGTTTTTACCTTATCTGCCATAATTTCCACATTTGCAAGCTTTTTGCTTTAATAAGCTTTAAAGCAATATGTACCCCATTGAGGTTTTCTTCCAGCAATGGCATGGGAATGAATTACACTCCAAAGCCCTACCTGTTCACTTTTCCTTTACAAATGAGTGGGAATTTGTTCAGTCTAGACTCCTGGGTTGCAACCTTTCTTCCTTAAATCTCTGTAAATGCTAAATGTCTTTGTATCTGACACGCATTACTATGGAAAGATCTAGGATGAGGGTTACTTTTCTTAAATTGAAGGTAATTTCTGCCTTAATACTTGGGGAGTGGTGAACATTTGTCCTGAGATTTATAAATTTCACAGGGCTAGGTAGGAATTGATGTATGGTTTTACTTGCCTGAAAATAAAGTATTTTGGTTTGACTTGTTTGGGCAAAAAACATGCTCTTTATTTTAGATTACTACTTCTACTTGCTATATTAAAACATATTCAGAGAGTCAAATTTATCAGTGCTTTATTTTTACTGTTCTGGTTTTAGGGTTTTTTCCTCCTTTGAAAGTATATTCCTTCTGAGTACTTACCCGGTTTTACATTGATAAAATCTGAGCTTTCGGGATTCCTTCTTGTGCATAGTGTGAATGATAGACTCAGTAATTATCCTCACACTAATTAACCCAGGTATCCCAACACCCTTTACAAGAAATTTCCTAATTTCCTCAATGATTAATGGAACTTCATGATTTTAATAATGCCCCCAAGTTCATCAACTCCCAATCAGGGGTGTGCACACACTTCCACGTTCATGAAGCTACTTCAGTCTTGCCATGGGCTTGGATCCATCTCTTCTCTTCTGTGGGTTTGTAGGAGAATGGAGCGCTTCCACACTGGTTTAACTGCGGAAGCTCCATCGTATATTTTAATCCCTAATAAGGCTAGGACTCACCCCTCCCCACTTAACATCCTTTCCAGAATCTTATTAGCTGTTACTCCATAAGAACATCCCATGCAAATTTAGAATCAAGTGTTTACCCTGAGAGAACAAAATTTGTTAGTATTTCTATTGTGATTGGATTAAGTGGATCCATTAATTTAAGGAAAATTGGCAGGGTTATAATGTTGAGCTGTCTGTCTGTCCATGAGCAAAGGGCATTTTCCTTATTGTTCAAGTCCACCATGTGTCTTCAGGAGTATTGTAAGTCTTCCTTCTTTGTTTGCCATCACCCATACCACTTATTTCCATATTTCTATGAGTGTTGTCATTTTTTGCTGCCCTTGTAAGTGAGGTATGCTTGTTCGCTGTCTTCTAATTCCCCAAGGTTGGTGGAGGTGCCTTGTAATATGCAGTAGCTCCTCCTGGAACTTCTGGCTACTGCTACCTTTCTCTCACTACCCACGCTTCACGTTGCCTGCCTCTTCCTTGGGAGACTCCACCCTTTGGTCTTGTGAAACACCAAGCTTCCTCCTTTCATTCCACAGCAGGTCCTGAGCTCCCATCCCTGTCTTTGGCCCCTGTACTGCTAGGTGGTGGGGACTGCTTTCTCCCACCGTCCACTGCAGCCATATTTTCCCTTCCTTTATTCCCCATCCCTCTTCAGCCTGGAGTGTGAAACTGCTCTTCTGGTTTGGGATGTCTCTTGTAGCACAGTTTGCATTGTTCTTTTTCCTAGTTTTCCTTGGGGCAAAGGGAATGCATACCACTTCCTGCTCTCCTCACTGATCTGCCCGCTTTTGAAGGAGAGGTGGGGAGATTCAAATTTCCAGGGCTACTGCTGGGGTCCAGAAGCACTGTCCTCTGCTTTTTAAACTAGTTTATGGTGGTGGAAATTTAGTACTGTACCAGCCGTGGGCCAGGAGACCGATCCACTTCAAATAACTTGGTCCACGACTAGGCAAGAAATTCACTGCAATTTTTCTTTTTTTAACTTGTTTTCACTGCAAACTCAGTCCTGTGAGAAAAGTGGTCCCTCTCTGTCCTACCATCCCACACCACTAAAAAAATCTCTAAACTAATTCATACTCATCACAGAAAACTGACTAGAGGAATGTGTATGAAACCTACACAACTATGGGTACATTTGTGAGTCAGATAACTCATTTGGACAATTTTCATTGAAGTTTATATGGCACATCAAACAATTACCAGTCTGTAATTTCAGCTACTAAGTTTGCAAAAAAGCCAAGTAGTAGCTGTATGTGGATGCAGACAGACAAAAGATTATCTCTTTACATCTGTTGGAAGTCAAGGAACATTCTTTTTAAGTAAAACATCAAAAACTTTTCTTCTGTTTGCTTATGAAGGAAGTAAGTTGCTTTTAGAAATTCTAAAGTGGAGAAATTTCATTTGAAAAATAGTTCAAATGGCACAGATAACAAAAACAAAAACAAGCAAAAACAGTCAAACGAAAAAGCACGCGCAGGGCAAAGGAAAAGGAAACAATCATCAGGCTGAAAGGCAGCCTACGGATCAGGAGAAGGTATTTGTGAGCCATTTATCTGGACCGTATATCTGATGCTGGCTCAAGATATATAATGAGCCCATATGACACAATAACAAAAAATGAATCACGTAGATAAATAATGGGCAAAAGACCTGGGCAGCCACTTCTCCAATGAAGATGTGAAAAACGCCAGCAGGTTTATGAAAATGTGCTTGACATTACAGAGGGAAATGCCAATCAAAACCACACTGAAGTACCATGTCACACCTTGTTGGGATGCTGTTATCAAAAAGACAAGTGGTAAAACCTGCTGACAAAGGAGCATATAAAAGAGAACCCTGGCATATTATCTGTGCAAATGTAAATTAGCACAGCCTTTATGGAAAACAGTATAGAGATTCCTCAAAAAAAATTGAAAATAGAATTAACATCTGATCCAGCCATCTCTCTGGCTAGGCATATTCACAAAGACAACAAACTCAGTATGCAGGCTATAGAGACACTGTTGCTCCCGTGGTCATTGCAGCATTGTTCACACTAACCAAGACATGAGACAACCTAAGGGTCCAGAAAGGGATGGATGGATAAGAAAAATGTGGAATGGAAAGGCTTCAGCTTTAAAGATGGGCATGACTGGGATTACATGCTTATAATCCCAGCCCTTAAGAGACCGAGGCAGAAGGCCAGCCTAGGCTGCATCGTGAGCTCAAGACCAGTGTGTACATTGTGACACCCTGACCCAAAAAATGTTGTTACCTTTAGTCTATATTAAGATTTAAAGAAAGAAATCGACATGGGTGAATTTGGAGGGCTCTGTGCTAAGTAGAATAAGCCAGACGCAGAAAGAAAAATGCTATGCAATCTTTCTTATGTTTAGATATTAAAGTAAAAGTCAAATATACAAAAACAAAAGAGAACAGTTATTGCCAGAGAAAAGGTAAGGAGCTAGCTGGGGTAGGAGAATGTGAGGGTGTTGGGTAAAGGGTCACATTTAGGTAGGGTGAATGGATGAGGAGATTTCACATACAGCTCAGGTCTTCTGGCTGATTTTGTGATATTATGAACTCTACCCGTAAATAGTTAATACACGCTGGAAATATTCTAAGAGCGTGGACTGCAGTTACCCTTATTGCAAAAGAAAGTAGCCATGTGAGATGATGGATATGCTAATTGCTTAATCACTTCACTATGTATAGCAAGACATAAATACATCATAAATTCATATGGTGAGAAAGAAAACTGAAGACAGCTGAGTAGGGTTCAGTTTGGTTTTATTATGTTTCTGCTATGTCTAGATCTTATTTATTGAAGTAAATGAGTTGGTAGAGACTACTTTTGTTGAGTACAATCAAAGGGAAGCCTAAGGGAGTAAAGCAGGGTCTTTGAAATAAGTTTCTATGGAGATAGGTTTTATACGTGGGTGGACTGTGTTTTTTCTCAGAAAGTAATTACTATCTTCAGTCACACAATCATTATTTTTCTCAAACATGACATTTTTAGGCATCCTTTTTGACAAGAGTTTAAATTTGAGTCAGCATTAGCAAATTGCTTCTCCTGCCATGCTTAATATTTTAACCAAATTGATTCAACATTTTAGTTTCAAAAATAAATTTTAAAATCCTGGGATCTACCAGAGTACGCTCCCCTTCCCCCACTTAACTAGCTATGTCACATTGTAAATCAGTCCTTCTCCTTTTTTCTTGGTGCATATGGATGTGTAATCTCTTAGCACTCATTTCTATCAGCATTTTCTGCATATGCACAGGGGAGTACTGCTACCTAAGTACCTCCTCCTGCAGCTCCTCCTGCTGCCCCTTGGCACTCACATCCTGTCACTGCTGCTCTCCAGCCTCACCTCCAATTGGAGGTGATGAGGAAGGAGCCCCCACCTTGTTTCACAGGGCCTTTTCCTTCTGAACCCCTTCTCCCCCACCTACCTTCCCTGCTGTGTCCCCAGGGGCCAAAATTTGGTGCCCCAAATCACGTTCAATACCAATGGCGCCTCCACACCAGTCCACTGGCTTTCTGAAAAACAGAACATTCTGATAACTAATTTTGATCTAGCCTACCACAATTCAGCATGGTGCTCTCTTTGTCTAGCATTCAGTGCAATGTGCTGTCCCTAACTACACAGCACTTTCCTCTTATCCACAGTCTCGCTTGCTGTAGCTTCAATTACCCACCCTCAATAACGTGAAATTAAGTGGAAGATTCCAGAATAAACAGTTCATAAGTTTTGAATTGTACACCATCTGAGTAGAATGATAAAATCTCCTACTGCCCTGCTCCCTGCAGCCCTGTGTGTGAATGACCCCTTGTTCATTGGGTCCCCACTGTATATGCTACCCGCCACCAGATGTTAGTAGCTATCTTAGTTCTCAGATCAACTTCCTGACCCGGCAATGCTTGCATTCAAGTAACCTCTATTTTACTGAACAATGGCCCCCAAGTCGTGAGAGTAACGGTTGATGCAGGACACAGATCTGCCATAGAGAAGCTGCGAAGTGTTTAAGTGTCATGTCACGTCATCACAAGAAGAAGGGTAAATACAGTACAAGAAGATATTTTGAGAGAAAGAAAGAGAAGAGACCACATTCATGTAACTTTATAGTACACTGTCATCATTATTCTATGATTAGTTAATTTCTTACTGTGCCTGGTTTATACGTTAAACTTTACCATAGGTATGTATATGTGGGAAAACCATAGTAAATGTAGGGCTTGGTACTGCCTGTGACCTCAGATACTCTTGGGCAGTGTCCCCCTTTGATTGGCTCTTGTACTCACAGCTGCCAGTTTTCATGTGCATCTTAGCAGTTGGAAAGGGAAGTGCCTCCTTTAATATAATTTACCACTTTTTCCCATTAATATTCATTTGCCACTCTAGATGAGAATTCAAACCTTAATCTCTACAAAATGGGGACAGATTCCAACCCTGAGTGCCCACGGGGACCTGGATTCATTCGTTTCTTGGCAAGAAATGAAGACATTTCTATGTTCTGTGGTCCAAACATCTTTAAACCTCAGCTTTATTTATAGGTCAATTTACTAAACTTAAATCATGAGACAAGTCATTTTGGTTCTTATTTTTTGAGTCATGAAAATAAAAGAACAGATTGTCAAATTTTAGCCAAGATTTCTTTTCATAAAAACTATATCCAACTAGCAAACAATTTATACTTTGTTTAATAGCTCAGTTGTCAAATATATTTATTTTTGGCAATAATTAAGACCAATTCATCGATTTCAATGGGTAGCTTTCAGTTCAACAAGAGAAGAGATTTGCTAAGGGCCAGAGCTCTGGATCACCATAGGGTAGGGTGGCTTGGGGCTAGTGAACACCCTGTGGTTCCATGGGTCAGGAGGGGATTAGCAGAGGCAGCTGATTCCTGGGGACATTTCTCATCCTTGTATAAAATGAGAAATGTTAACCTTGATTGACTCTCAGGTCCCTTCCTACTCTGATCCAAGATAATGAAGTGCATGACAAAAGCTGTATAACATTCCAGACAACCAAACAAAAATACCATGCTGGAAGTTATCTTCATATGACTCACGGTAAGGAATTTAGTCTTGGGCTGGTATTTTCCTGCAACATACTCGGGTTTGTTATTCTCACTGTGGTCACTCTTCGTTCTATCTGTTTCATCACAGCTTCCTTATCATTTAAACTAATGGACAAGAGCATAAATGGCTTCCTAACACTATCTCTGATGGCATGCAAGGGCAATACAGGTGATGACAAGTGAAGGAGATACATTCTTTTACAACAGGTTCACAAATGCCTTGGTGACAAGGTAGAAAGGGAATAAATATAGGTTGTCTCTCCCCCCCCCCCATTTTCACCACTGCTATAATTTTCTGTTCTTTCTTCCTTTTTTGACATGTTTTTACCTTTATAAAAGTGGATAGGAGTACAGTAATAATATAAAGAATCAGTTTCCACCATCCTTTCAAAGGATACTAGTATGCTTTCCAGCATACTAAGGAGTGTGTATGTGTGTGTATGTGTGTGTTCAGAGAAGTCATAAAACCCAAGGACTAATAAAGAATGAAAATAACAATAACCTTAGAATGGAGACTTTGCTGGAAGTGGAGGCCCCCACCCCCCACACACCCTTGTCATGAGCCAATTACATCACTTTGAAACAGCTTCTTGGACTCATTTTGCACATTTCTTTAAAAAGGGGGTGAATTCAAGTACAACATATTTGATATTTTGTAAGAACTTTCATAAGTGCCATGATGTATTCTTACCCAGTGCAACAATAAAAAATAAATAAATAACAAAAGGCTCTGAGAATCTTTCAGTTCTAAAGTGCTAAAACTTTGTAATTTTATGGGTTCCCATAGTTTTGTGGACAAGTAGATGTGCAATGGACCAGCAAACAGGAAATACTTGGAGGTTGTCCTAATTTCTGGGGGGAGGTTTGCTCTCCCATAAAATGCACTTGGTTGGTGTGGCCAGACAAGTGCTTGAGGGCTGGTCAGATGTTATCAGTTGTCTGTGAGCAGTGCTCTAAGCCATCAGCACTTTCCTGTTGGCCTCCTTCTATAGAGGATGGCAGATGGAGACGTCAATACATTGACATTTCCTTCCTCTTTACTAATGAGAGAAAATGGTTTTACTAAGTAGCAAAAAAGTAGATAATGAGGTATTTATAGATTTTACTTTTTCTTTCATAGAACCTGGTGAAGACCCTAAGATAAAGGAATGACTTGGAGCTTGGGCTTTCAGATACGATATGGAAAGAGTTTAGAAATCATCAGTCTATCCTTACAACCAGAAAAGGCTGGACTTTTTCTTGGAAAATCACTGACATTTGTTAGATCCATAAAAGAATTGAGGTTTCAAAGAAAGCTGCCACTACACAATCTGGAGGGACACAGCCTGGATCTGCTTACCCGGAGCAGAAGCTGCTGGAGCCTCAGTGATAGGATCACTTCAGTGGGGACTTTGGTCAGCACCAAGTGTGGACAAGCATGATAGTGAAAAACTCCTGGGGTCCACAGTCTAAGAAGAACCCCACATTGCCATTAGCTTTACATCCAGGAAACTCACAGGTTCTAGATGAAGACCTGAGGGATGCTCTCAAACCTCTAGTGGGGAAAGAAAGAGTAATTTCTACCAAATGTGTTCATAACAAATACCTTCACTCCAAGAGAAGAGACTGCCAGAGATATATCCCAGCGAGGGGGTCCCTTGGAAACTTCCTGTCTGCTTTAACAGAGGACAAAAATGCATCACCAATAAGGAACGTGGCATCAAGAAACAGACTGGGAAGGCTGCAGCCAGGAAACAGGTAGCAGGAGAAGCATCACTTGAGAAACACATGGGGCTCACAGCCCCAAGATGCAGATTAGCCAATAGACATATCTAGTCATAGGATTGCAGAATGTTCCTCCTTCAGTATTTTACCATCATACACAGGATTGGGGTGCTAACAAGTAGATATGAGGAAAAGAGTTGGAAAGGCTCTCTGATGAGGACTTAGGTAGGGAAGCCACAGTCAAGAAGGGAGACAAAAATTAGGACACTAGAGGAATTTGAACTCTGGCCCCTACAGCTCCAAACTGTAGCTCAAACTAAAGACCCATCTACCTTAGTTCTTATTACCCAATACACCAGTCTGACTTTCAGCAAGACATTACCATTCATGCCAAACGAGAAAGAGATAAAATAGCCATTAGAACCAGACATGGATGTGAGATTTATGCCGGAATTATTTTTATTATCATGATTACTATGTTAAAGGCCCTCATGTAAAGAGTAGACAACATGAAAGAACAGATAGCTGATGTCAGTAGGTAAGGCTGGAGGAGTGACTCAAGTGGTAGAATGCCTGCTTAGCAAGCATGAAGTCTTAAGATCAAAACCCACCAAAAAATGTCCTAATGTCAGTAGAAGTAGAAAGATGGCAACTATATGAATGTAATGAAAGGAAATTCTGGAACTCAAACAGTAACAGAAATGAAGAATGCTTTTGCTGAGCTCACTAGTAGACATGACACATCCAAGGACAGAATCATTTAATCAGAAGATAAAACAGAAATCTTTCCAAACTGGAATGCAAAGATAATACAGGATGATAAAACAGTCCAGACCACTGCAAACCATGGGACAAACGCAAAGTCTAATATATCTGTGCTTACATTACTAATAAGGGAAGAAAAGGAAGATAGCACAGACAACTGACAATATTCCAAAAGTAATGGAAGGTACCTAACTACAGGCTCAGGAAGCTCAAAGAACACAAGGCAGAAAAAGTCACAAACAAACAGCAACAACAAAATACTATGTCTAAGCTTAGACATGGTATTAACCATTGATGTTGGCATTAACCATTGAAGCCAACAAAACTCTTTCCACATATGGTTACATTTGGGTTTCCTAACCAGGGCACCCAGGTTCTAGTGAGTGGCTTTCCAGCCTTGCTTGACATCAATTATGCTTGCAAATTATTCACCCTGCTTCTGAGTTTTAAACTCTGAGACAAACAGCTCATGAGAAGATTTTCTATAAGAATTGGAATCAATGACAAAAGCAGAGAAAATTTATATAGACTTTTTTTAAATTTCAGGATAATACCAAAATGAATTATTTGTGTGACCATTTACAAAATGCTTTAGAGCAATGGTGACATTTTCATCTCCATCTGCTAGCCTGCAAGGTCAGCAGGGTGGTCGTGCTCGTTCTGCCCTGGATGAGGCATCCAGAGCAATCCGGTGAAATGTGATGCCTACTTCCCTCCCTACTGAACGTCACGGCCAGGATTCTGAGAATCCGAGCGTTCTGACTCCCATCTTGTCTTATTTTTGTCAACTTGGCCTGCTATAACAAAGTGCCAGAGACTGAGCAGCTTATAATCAACAGAAATTTATTTTCTCATAGTTCCGAACCCTAGAAATCCAAGGTCAGGGTGCCAATGACATTAGGTTCTGGTTTCTGTCTCTCATGGGTTAAATAGAGCATCTTCTCATTTCATCCTCATATGGTAGAAAGAGGCTGAGACCCTTCAGGGCCCCCTTTACAATGGCCTTTATCCCATTGATGAGGCTCCCCATTTATGACCTAATCACCTCCCCAAGGCCCCACCTCCTGATATCATCACAATGGTGTTAAGATTTCCACATAGGAATTTGGGGGTGACGCTTTGATTCCATTCCACAGTCCCACGTTGGTTTTTATTTTGTTTTACTTGCTTCTGTCTTTTTCCTTTGTCATAAGAACAACCCTCATAGACCTTTGCAACAGAAAGGTGATAGTTTCATCATAAGCATTCAGTCTGATATTTTAATTTCATCTGTTTATTTGAGATCACTGATCAAATCCACTTCTTTCAGACTCATTTAAGAAAGGGATGCTTTTTGTTTTCCTTTTAGCATGTTCCTAAAAGTTGCTTTTGAAATTGTTCAGTGATCATTGTGTGTAATTTACCTAAAGTTAAGATACCCTGACTATTTTAGATATCTTGAGCAGAAGGTTTTTTCCCCTTAATTCTCACCTTGAAAATCCAAATGCAAGTAATCCACTTCCATCAACATCTCTACGTATTTAACCCATCAACTCTGTTATCGGTTCCTTGGCTCAAAAACCAGTTATTGGAATCTAACTGCATTTTACTTTGATTGGGAACCTGGGCTATAAAGTAGGTGCCAAAATTTCTCAAATCAGCTACAAAGGCGTACCTCAGCAAATACCTTTAAATGTGTAGAATAGGTTTGAAACAAGTACGGCCAGCCCTAGGATCCTTTTGGGTCGCCATTGCTCTCTGCACACAGGCTTCTTTCCTGGTGAAATTTATCAGAGAAGCATAGAGATATGATGGTTCCACCACCATGGAGCTAACACGTCATCATTTAACCTGCTCTGAAAGTTGGATGTTATTTCTGCCTGATGACATCACTTTACAGTGCCTCTGATCTGCATTCAGTAGTCGACCTCTGAGCTATTTCATCATCCTTCAGATAAGCTCAGAGGACAACCTGCCCAGACCCGAAATGGGAGGAAGGTGTCAGTGTGTACTGATGACAGATCTTAGTGTCTGGGCATGTTAACTTTGTATGCTGGGCTATTATCAAACAGCTTAGTGAACTGTAACATCAACAGTCATTTTGAACATCACAGGTATTTTCAGTGGTGATGGGCAGAACTAATAAAAATTTACTTGTTCATAAGTTTTTAGATGATTACTAAACACTTGTGGAACATTTTAGAGTTTACAAGTTCTCTCTTCATGTTGCTTTCTTTGATTCTTATAACAATATAATGAAGTAGGTATTGGGGAAAGATTAAAGAGAGAGGGCCTTCAGAGGATGCAGGGAAACCATCCCTGCTGAATGCCCAACCTGGGTAGCAAGGGTGAGTCTGCCAGGACCTTCCTTTCTCCACTGTCACTGGGTCACACCCACTTCAGCCTAACACCTGCAGACAGAGCCTCATTTAAGACAGTGCTTTTTGCTGTCTTAAATGAGTTCCATATGATTCCCTTTTCCAAGCTTTTGAAATGACATCAATAATCCTCTGGAGGTTAAGAACACTTTTGTGAAATGGTGAAAAACTACTGATGGATTCCCTAAGAAATGTACACATGCACCCTCTAATTTGCACACAGCTCTCAGGGAATTTAAGACCTCCTAAATCTCAATCATGACCCCCTTAGGCAAGAAGCTTGGGGCTCCTTAGGACATGAAACTCTGAGCTGTGTCCTCCCAGCTCCAGAACCACACTCCAACAAACTACCAAGCAGCTGCATGTGCCAAACTGCACAAATTGAGACAGTGCCCACTCCCTCTCCCTCTCTCCCACTTCTTTGCTAATGCCTTCCCTTCATAGCCATCCCCCTCCTTCTCTGCCTCTGTTCAGGTTCTCACATCTCTCTCAAGCAATCCCATAATTTCCAGGCCGGCCTCCACCTTAACTCTCACTCAAAACCTTTCTCTTTCTGCTTACTGGAGTTCTCTCTTCTAGATATAAATTAGGTTGTGGAAGACCCCTGCTTAAAACCCTCAGTGGCCCTGTAATCCATGCACTCAGCACCGAGCTTTCAGACAGTACATCAAGAACTTCACAAGGAAGGCAGGCTCTGCTCCTCCAGCCTCACTTCCCCTTCCTTCTTTCCTTCTTCCCTCCCTCCCTTCCTTCCTTCTTCCTTTCCTCCTTCATTCACTTCCTTCCTTCCTTCCTTCCTTCCTTCACTCCCTGCCTTCCTTCCTCCCTTCCTTCACTCTCTTCCTTCCTTCCTTTCTTTCTTCCTTCCTTCATTCCTTCCTTCACTTCCTTCCTTCCTCCCCCTCTCCCTTCCTTCTTCCTTCCCTCCTTCACTCACTCCCTTCCTTCCTTCCTCCCTTCCTTCCTTCCTCCCTTCCTTCCTCCCTTCTTTCACTCCCTTCCTTCCTTCCTTCCTCCCTCCCTCCTTTCTTCCCTCCCTCCCTCCTTCCTTTCCTTCCTTCCTCCCTTCCCCCTCCCTCCCTCCTTCCTTTCCTTCCTTCCTCCCTTCCCCCTCCCTCCCTCCCTCTCCCTCCCCCCTCTTCCCTCCCTCCCTCCTTCCCATGGCTTGGAAGTACTAGAGGCAATGAGATGGAAGGAGGGCTCAAAATAAGAAACTGAAGTGAAATTATTTTCAAGATAGCCAGCCTTCTTGTGGAGGTTCAACAACACAAGTCCTCCTTTCACATATTGAGGTCTACTAAAGAAAATTCATGGAATAGTTTTGAGGGAGATAGAGAGTAGGGAAACAAAAATCAGAGAAGGAAATGTGTGTCCAGCTCTCAACGTGGTGGGACATGGTGACGCGTCTGTTTAACAGGTTTAACCTTCCCGCCCATTTGCCTTACAAATGTACCCAGTGCATTAACTTAATCCTAGCATCACCTCTCCGCGGGCAGCGCGCTGTTGTGGCACATTTAAGCAGAGGTGATGTATTTTAACAGTTAAGCCATTATTGGCTTGTATGACTTTTCATCTTCCAGGAGATCAGCCTCAACAGTCTTCTATATCCAAGAGATGTCTGCAAATCCTGTTTAATCGAGTAGCCAATCAGTTGAGCACAGAGAAGATTCATAGCCTCACCTCTCCCACAGGTAAATTGAATTTTTATAAAGGCTGGTCTCACTTCCTTCCCCACAGTAAGATGTGTGTGTATGTGTGCGTGTGTATACATACATATTCGTGTATGTGTATGTGTGTGTAAATACCCATCTCATGTGTGTACATAGAAGCAGACATATGTACACACACATATAGATGCAGAGTGCCTCCCGCTTTGTTTTAAACATATTTGGAAGAAAACAGCATAAGAAGACTCAAATAAATGAGCGTGGTTACACACACACTCACTCAGCTGTTCTGTTCGAGCTCTGCAGAATAAGAATAAGCAATTGATCCTCAGGCACGCTTAGTTTAGCTCCCTCCACTTTGAAAACTGCCTTAATTTTTCACACCACATTTAGCAGGCAATCATCTATCACCCAGTCTGATAACACTGGGTGCATTTTATAATTAGCCATAAAAGAGATCTTTTTGCCTAGCCCAAAAATTAAGTTGGAACTTCAACAGTGTACAAGCTGTCAGCAGTCAGAAATGGCCTGTCCTGGTCGTTCACAGTGTGCATTTTTTGTTGCCTTGACAACTGGCTGGCTGGGGCTTCCTCACTTAGAGATTGTTGCCTGATACAACCTCTCAGAAACGATAATGTACTCCAAGCAAAATGACGCTGACAATGGTGAGCTTGGATCCATAAATGTCAGAATTCTGCCTAAATTACTTCTGTGAGAAGGATGGAAGGGAGGGCAAGAGAGAAAACAGAACAAGGCAGGACTTGCAGTCATTTCAACTGGTTCTAATTAAAAATAAATAAATAGGGGCTAAAGTGGCATCAGCCCTACTAGGGAGCAAGGACTGACTGTGTGAAGCCTAAGAGGTACATAAAATTCATGAGACTCAGCCTTTAATGGCTTTGTCAAAATATAATCAGAGCCCATGGCTGTGATGTTTCATGGTGTAAAGACTAGAAAAGCATAGGAGGAAATGAAAATCTTATTTGGTTGGGTCATCAACATCCCTGGCTCTGCCTGAAATTTCTATTTCTGTTCCTTCTCACTTTTGTCCTTCAGGGCAGTGAGTCTGTCATTTTCGGCTGGAACACCCCGCTTGACTCCCCACACAATTTGGCAGCCTGTGCCTGTCCTACTAGAGAACAGTGGTCAAGATTTCACTTTTCAATTCAAAAAGCACACAATGTGATTTAGCTTTGAGGAGCTCCTGGCAGCATTTGAATCATGGAGAGGCTTTGGGGTTCCTTGATGTCTTGCTTAAGAAATTACTTGTTTATGGTAGCAAGCACAAAATCTGGATTTCAAAGTTTACCAACTTTCCTTGACTTTCAATTCAAAATGCATAATACCAAGTCTACACATGCATAACACTTGCTAGAGTTTACCCCTAAGGACCATGCATTAAAGATTTGGTCCCCAGTCTGTGGCTTTAAAGGAGATGGCTTTAAAGGAGATGGCTTTAAGAGGGAGGTGAGAAGTCTGTAGCCACTGGGGGGTGCCATCGAAGGGGTAGTGGGACCCCAGCCCTTCCTCTTTCTCTTTTGTTTCCAACTCTGAGGTGTGTAGCTTGTTCTGCCACATACACCCACGTGAAGTACCACCGTAGGCCCAAGGCAATGAGGTCAGTGGCCATGCTGAAACCTCTAGAACCGTGAGCCAAAAAAACTTTCTCTCTATAAATTGGTTTGTCTCAGGCATTTGTTACAATAACAGAATGCTGACTAACACAACACTTCACAGTAACGCTGCCATTTTACCTCTATAATCTTTTCTAAGCTACACTACAAAAGGCCGTGGATCCTGACACCCTCATTTAGAGAAGCAGAAAGTGAGGCTGGCATCTAATTGAAGTCTCGTGGACACCTGGTAGACTATTTTGGGACTGAAATCCTGACCCTTGGAGTTAGACCCCATAAAATGGGATGGTTAATTTTTTATGGATCAACTTGCCTATGCCACAGCAGCCAGCTATTCGGTCAAACACAAGTCTAAATGTTGCTGGTAAGGTACATTTTTTTGATGACATTAACACTTACACCAGTGGACTTGGAGTAAAGCAGATTACCTTCTATAATGTGGGCAGGCCCATCCTGTCTGTTGAAGGTTTTAAGTGAAAAAAAGACAGAGGTTCCCAGAGGAATTGGGAAATCTGCCTCCAAATGCCTTCAAATTCCAGCTGTCACTTTAAGTCTTCCCTGGGTCTCAAGTCTGCCCTGCAGCAGACACTCTTATTTGCCAGGCCCTAAAATCCTGGAAGCCAATTCTTTAAATCAATCTCTCTCTCTCTCTCTCACTATTCTGTTTCTATGGAAACCTTACTAATCCACAAGGCTTGTTCCAGCAGTCAGGGCACTTTGATCCAGAGAGACTTACCCCAAACTAGGCCATGCCGCTTCATCTTTACAATTTGTAACTTGGGAAGAAGAAATGAGAATCAAGAATTATCAAAGTGGAGTCACAATGACAGCAAAATATCTGAAAATATCCACTGCTGAGGTTTCCAGGACTGGACTGGTCCTCCCTTCTCCAAATCTGGCTTGTTTACTGTCCTTCTCACTGACCAGAACCTTCCATTGTCTTCCCCCTCGAAATTAAAATCTTATAGCCTCTGTCTTTTCTCTCTTTTGTTGGCTAAAGTTAGCTAGAACCCCTTTCCATTCTTTGCAACCAAGAGAATCCCTACTTACCCTGTGTACGGGAGACTTCTATGTTTGCTGTTAGCTTTCCCTTGGAGAACGAGCTTGTCTTTTTATCTCTGTGTCTTCGGGAAGATGCAGCTCCAACTCACAGAAGATCATTAGTGTATATTTATAAAGTGCAAATTTAACTTTCACCTAACAAATAAATTTGTTGCACAAATTTAGCAACTTAGAAACAATTTTGTTTTTTTTTTTGCACAGTTCTACAAGCAGAAGCCCTAAAACAGCATGGCTCAGCTAGTTCTCTGTTCTCAGTCTTAGGGACCAATATCAAGCAATCAACTCTTCTCCTTTCTGAAGGTTTAGGAGATAAATCTATATCTAAGTTCATTCAGGTTGTGGCAGAATTAAGTTGCACGTAGTTGTAGGACTGAGGTCCCTGTTTCTCTGTTAGTGGTGGCAGGGTGTCACTCTCAACTTCTCAAGGCCACCTGCATTTCTTGGCTCATGGCCCCTTTCTCTGTCCAAGAGCAGGAAATCAAGTCTTTCTCATGCCTCCAATCCTTCCAACCTCTTCTTCACTCTGATTCCTCTTCTGCTTTTAAGGACCCATGTGATTATTCCAAGATAATTACCATATTTTAAGCTGTGCTGATTACTCTCTTTAATTCCATCTGCAAAATGCCTTCACAGTCCTACCTAGATAAATGTTTAATCAAATAAGTAGAGGCTGGAATCTTGGGGAGACAGCATTAGCATTCTGTCTACGTAGTTAAAGAATGAGGTCAGTTGAGACTCATTTTCTCCAAACATGTCCAGGCCAAATGGGAAAGGGATGCAGCAGCCCAAATGCCTTTCTCTTTCCCAGAACTCTTTGCGTCCAGTTACCCTGCTCCATGTAGCTTCCAAGGAGCGAAACTTGGATTCCCAGTAGTACTTGAGCTCCTGTTTTTTATTTGAACCACAACATGGAGGCCTTCAGTGGCCATAGTGAATCCATTTGAGCAATGTTTTTTCTTTCACCAAACAATATATAAAAAGTATAATACATCATCTCTAAGTGGGATTTATTCCAAGGACTACAAAGCTGGCTTAATATGCAAAAATAAATCAAATTAATTCACATATTAATAAACTAAAAAGGGAAAAAAAGAACATGATTCTTAACAGATACAGGAAAAAGTTGATAAAATTCAATATCTATTCATTATAAAAATTTCTATCAAGAACATAACCTAAGTATCTATCCTTAAATAATAAGGGATATCTAAAGAATGTCTTCCTACTTAATATTGGAAGATTTAATAATGAAAGATTTGATGACTGAAGATCATCAGTAAGGCAAGAATGTCCCCTCTCCTTCCTTCTATTCACTATTGTAATGAACCCTTAGACTGTGTAATAAGGCAGGAAAAAGAAATATAATGAATACAGATTGGGAAGGAAGGAACAAAACTGTATTCACAGGTATTATTGTCTGCATAGAAAAATCCCAAAGAATCTACAAAATAAGAAGGAAGGAAGGAAGGAAGGAATGGAGGGAGGGAGGGTCTTAAGTTCATAGTGAGTTCATTCCTGCCACAGGATACAAAGTCAATGTATTACTATCAATTCATAAATATTAGAAATAAGTCATTGGAATTCAAAATTAAAAACAAATTTGCAATATAAATAAAGGTATTATCTGTATACTGACAATTATAAAATTCTGATTAAAAATCAAAGATTTAGCTAAATGGAGGAATATATTACATGTTCAAGAATTAGGAGACTTAATATTGCTAAGATGCCCATTCCTTGTAATTTGATCTATAAATTGAACAGAATCCCATTCAAAATCCAAGGAGGCTTTTTTGTAGCTACTGAGAAATCTGATTATAAACATACATGGAAAAACAAAGGGGCCAGAACAGACAAGAGCAATTTTGGAAAAGAATAAAACTATAGGACTCATACCACATGATTTCAAAACTTACTATAAATTTACCATACTATAAATTTACAATGTGTAATATTGACAAAAGGCCTGGCACATAGATCAATGAAAGAGAAATGAGAGCCTAGAAATAGACTCACAGAAAACAGCCAATTGATTTTTGGTAAAGGTGAAAAGGCAGCAAAAAAAAAAAAATGTTGAACTATACTTCAAAAGGAGTGATTCAAAGTAGGTAATAGCCTCATTTAAATTATAAAGCTACCAAACTTCTGGAAGAACACATAAGAGTAAATCTTAATAACCTTTGGTTATGCAAAGAGCTTTTATTTATTTTTTTAAGTTTACTTATTTTTATTATCATATTATTGTTGTACTGGGGGTACATTGTGACATTTACAAAAGTGTTTACAATATATCATAGTTGAACTCACCTCCTCCACCATTCTCCTTTATCTCTCCTCCCCTGTTCCTGGAATACTTTCAACAGGTCTCATTTTTCCATTTTCACATATGAATGCATATTCCCCCTCCTTCACCCTTTCCTTACATCCTCTCTCCACCCACTGATGCAACCATATATCAGATTACAATGTAAAAAGTAAAAAGAGGAACTGGATTTTCTTCAAATATAAAGAAAAACTTTTGCTTTGAAGGGAACTGAAATTATAATCCATAAACTAGGAGAAAATATCGATTAATCACATTTAGAACACAGAAAGAACGATCAAAGACAAAATAAGAATAAAGAATATTACCTAATATTTTGAATAGGTAAATGATCTGAAAAGGCATGTCATCAATGATGACAGATAAACATATTTATCGGTTAATATCAACAGTCATTAAACAAATATAAATAACACTGCAATGCAATCCCACTTCTTGCTCATTAGAATGGCTGAATAAGATTGATAGTACCATATGGCTGCAAGTATGCTGAATGACTATAACTATTAATCTTCTACTGGTTTGCTGATAAGAATATAAAATGGTGAACTGGTTTGGTAAATGGTTGAACATTTCTCAGAGTTTAATGCAAACCTACTACATGACTCAGAAATCCCACTCCTGATAAGTTACCCAAGACAAGGGAAACTTATGTTCACATAAAGACCTATAAATGAATTTTAATAGAATCTTATTTATAACTGCTGAAAGCTTGGTATAACTCATATGACTTTCAAATAAATATGATAAACTATGGTAGACCCACACAACGGGATGCTACTCGGGAATAAACTGGGATAAACTATTGATTGACACAACGTGATAATCTTAAAAGTATTTTATATGTGAAAGAAGCCCATCCACAAAGGCTGCAGAGCGTGTGACTCTCTTTCTCTGAGACCAGGCTATAAGATGGAGAGCTAACCACGGGCTGTCAGGAGTTGGGTGATGGTGGGAAGGGCTGACTGCAAACAGGGGTCATGAGGAGTGGGGAACGGAATTGCTCTCAAAGGAACTGTGGCAGTGAATAGATGATTATTCCTCAAAATCCACGAACTGTATATCACAAAGAGTGAATTTGTCTGTACGTAAATTAAGCTTCAAAAACCAAGCAACATGCTGAATAGATGGTTGAAGGGTGACTGAAAAGGAAACACAACTTGTGAGGAATAAGTGACAGATGCTCGCTGGGGTTGGGAAGAAAAGGGTTGACCTGTGTATCTTCATAAACCTTACTGTGACCCTAAAAGCCTAGACCATATAAACCATTGTCATACTGTAATTTACTTGGTAAATTTGTCTTTTTCTGGGGTATGGATTAAAGATCTTAAACCATCTTCTGAGTATTCCATGGTTGAACAACCAAGATCAGCATAATGGTATCATGAGAGTCGTGCTTCTTATGGTCAGAGAAAGAAATTACAAAGGAGCTCAGGAGGCTAGAATGAGCCATGTGGGCTCACTGGGGTCAGAATTATCAACATTGACTGTATTATATAAAGCATGCACACAGAACAGCTACAGATGTGTACATGAAAGGGTTAGTGTAATACATGCATTTGCTAGCTCTGTGTGCAAATGGACCTAGAGGCAATGTCATTCCCATAGTCATCAGTACATCTAGTGTCCAGATAATGTTCTCCACTTTCCATTTGGTAATAAAAGAAACCAGGGCTTATGGAAAAATAGTCTGATTCCAAGGCTGAGGCAAAGAATATACAATATGACCATGGAGGATTTGTGGTGCTAAAAAACAAGGAAGTCCTCAAGCTTAAAAGATGTGGCCTTGTAGTCCAATTCTGGAACCAACCTAAAGGAGAACCAGTGGTCAAAGCTGAAACAACTTGAGCAACACACTAAATACTTTTAGCATTGGATTGTTGCATTGTTACCCCAGGAATAAAATAAGTAACTCTGAGTTCGTACTGATGCAAACGAAAAACTGGATAAATGAATAACTAATCAAACATGATGGAGATGGAATAATAATTCCTTCTAGAGTAATTTCCACTAATAAAGGTAGAATGAATGAAGAAAGGAAAGTCACCACTAGAACCCCACAATAATAAATGTTCCTCCAGGCCTCCAACAGATGTTGAAATCAGTGAGCAAAACAATGTTTTTTGGTGGCACTGGGGTTTGAACCCAGGGCTTTGAGCTTGCAAAGCAGGTGCTCTAGCACTTGAGACACCCTTCCAGACATGAGCAAAATTTTAATAAATATATTTACATAGTCTCAAAGGACATCCTTCAAAATAAATGTCTATTAATTACAAATTGTAACTTTTTAGCAGAGAATCCTGTCAAACACTACCTTAACCTAGTGACCAAGCTAACATCAGCAAGGGTGAAAGTTAGGCACCACGCACCCCTGATACAGGACACTGAGAAGGGCTTGTCACTTCTGTGGTCTTCAACTTAAAATGCACAGGCTGAACCTAGTCATCTGGAGAGAGTGGACACACCCAAGTAGAGGGGCATTTTGCAAACCAATGACCTGTGTTCTTCAAAAGTGTCAGTGTTGTGAGTGACAAGGAAAGACTGAAGGGCCATCACAGATTGGAAGGAACCAAGGTGACATGACAAATAGATACAAGGTGGGTCAAATCTGTAACATGAGTAGAAAAACTGGTAAAATCAGAATAAAGGCTTCCATTTATTTAATAGTAATGACAAGCAGTGTTAATTTCTCAGCTGGGATCTTGATAACATACTATGCTTCTGTTAGATGTTAGCATTAAGAGATGTTGGATTAGGGGAATACAGGAACTTAGTACTATTTTGCAAATACTCTGCAAGTCTAAAATATCTCAGAATTTAAAAAAATGTTTTTAATTAAGGAAATGGTCTAGTTTTCACTATAAAATGTCCTAATATTTGCAAGCTGTAGATATCTGGGTGAGGTACCTTCTCTCTCCAGATGTGACTTTGATTTTTCTCCTTCCAGCCTATAAATATGGGTGAATGCCGTGGGAAAATTCATCCTTCCCTCTGTTGAGATTCTGCCGTTCCCTAGCTGAGTGCTCACACAGTTCACGTTCGTCACCACTCAAGCAAACACGTGACACTTGCTGTTAGCCCTTGGCTCCTATTTATAGTCTTCATGTTTCAAACAATGGATTGTTGATCCAATAGATGTTATTCTGTCTCATGAAAGCAGACAGCTAGTTCAGGAATCATCTAATTAAAACTTTCAGATAGAATTATATATGCAGAATTATAATTGTGTTTGCCAGGAAGGGCTGTGTGAAGGAGGCTGAAAACTGAAATTCAGAGGGATCTACACCACTCCTAATGGTTTTCATGATTAGTGCGTGTTTTGTGCCTGTGGCCTTGGCTGTTGCAAGCACAGTCTCCTTCTCCAAGTAGGGTGAGGCCAGCATCAGTCATCATAGGCAGCTTGGCCCCGTGTCAATGTCTGTGGGGAGACGGGAGCCTGTCCTATGCCCAGACCATGGTTCTGCCCCTTCTTGTAGGTCCCTGCAGCCTAAGACATTTGGTGATATGAAGAATTACTGTTCATTTTCCTTAAGTCTTAGAAACTGACCATATTTGGGGCAGGGGACTCAGGCATGTGTGTGTGCTGGGGACAGAGAAGCTTACGGATGATACCTCCCGATGTTGACTAGCAAGAGAAAGCAGGGGTGATACTCTGAGCTCTGCTGTTCTCAGAGAAGAGCTATAGCCAAGGCTTAGTGAGACTGTTGATGGCAGTCTCATCTGTTGCAGGGAAGGTCTTGATGAGGACCTGAGTTTATGTCCAAGATATGCTTCTGGGCTAGGATTTCAAACATGGCCAGTGCCGCCCCGTTGGCTAATCTGCTTTGTGATCACCCCTGTCTGGGTTTTGTCAACCTCTCTCAACTGCATCTGAGGTGGGTTCCTGGGACACAGAACATTAGGAAATGAGTGTAAATGAGAATCTGGAAAGATCGAAAGCTCTTGATAATTACATTTACACATTAAGGATGAAGGAGCCAATGTTTGATTTCCTTGCTAGCATCCAGGCTATAATTGGTAATAAGTCAAGTGGAGTTGAACACTTGAGCTTGTGCAGAGACAGAAGATTCTACCTGCTCCCTCTATGTCCTGGCAGCTGGTGCTGGACTGGGTACATGTCCTTATGTGCTACACATGGCATTCTGTCAGTTCTCACTTGGAACACATGAGGGACACCATTCCTCATTGCAAACCATGAAAGTATTCTTTTAAATCTGTCATGTCCCTTGCACCAGTGTTAGCAATGAAGGGTGAAGACTTACGCTTTGCAAGACACCACTTGGGCTGGTGTAAAATTTTACTATTAAGAGGAACCAAACAGCCTATAGGCTCCCCTGGTGAAGTAAGTCCATGACAGCAATTTTGACTATTTGTAATTTGGTGCATTTTTCTTGCTACTAAAAGATGATTGAAGCATGAAAATAAATTACACATTTCTCTTATTCTCATTTTACCCTGGAACACAGGCCAAAAGGTAAAAGGGCGATATCATGCAAGCTGTAATTAAGGAGGAAGATAAGCCTTTGTCACTCTGAGGTCTAAGACTTCCTAAATTCATTCTCTACCCAAAATTCTCTTAACCAAACTTCTTTTCTGAACTCTTTGAGTACCTCGCCTTTGAGGCAGTGTTCTAGTGGAGTTGTCTAATTCCAACAATAGCAAGTGGCCCACCATTGTGGCTCAGAGAGGAAGTAAGAGATTTCTGCTGAGACCTCAACTTCAATCTGAGTCAGGGACTGCAATCTTAACAAACTAACAACAGAGGTGTGAGATAGAGCGGAGGGGCAGATACACTCTCCCTGGGGCTCTGAGGCTTTGTGAGATGTTGTCAAACGCTGTTAAATCACTGTGAATAGTAAGCCTTTATTATAAGACCCCTTTCTTGTGTTTATTTTTCCATTAAATAAGCTAAAATATTGAGGGTCGGGGCAATTTGACTCCCGAATTGACAGCTGTTACTCTTTGCTGGTGCTCTGGCTGCCTTGAGCATAGGACCATCGGCCAAGCAGCTGTCCTCATGCCAGTCCAGCTGCTTTGAGCACCCCATGGTTGACATGAGGAAGCTACATGGCAATCCCAGCCAAAGCACAACTCCAGCTGCTAAAGGCGCTGCTGGGTCATGACTGTTTCAATAGCTTGCTCCAGACATTTTGCCATCACAAGCCTCCAAGAACTCTAGATGACCCTGAAGTCATTTCTACCTGCGCCAGAGGAGGAGCACATCCCCTGGTGGCCCAGCAGAGGCCTGTGTCTGGCGAACAAAGCCTCAGTAAGAAAGGACTTATTCCTATTGGCGTAGTATGACGGCTTGGTGGAGGAGGCAGCATTGAGTTTGGTCGTGAGAAATGAGTATGATTTCTATGCATGAGAAGAAATGAATTCCCAAAGGACAGCACAGAGTGGAGAGGTGACACTCACAGGAGGGAGCAGTGAGAAATGCAGCTCATAGGATGTGAATTTTGTCATGGAAGTAGCTTCTGCCCTGCTCCAAAGGCCCGGCACTGACCATCCTGTGCTTCCTGTTTTGGGGATTCTTGGAACCAGAATTGGGTCAGTAATGATGGGAGCTCAGGACCTGGGCTGTCTGCTGTGTCTGAGACCTGTGCGTCTGAGTGTGGTCCCGTCAGTGGCTGTGACTCAGGAGAAAAAGATGAAGGACAATCACAGTTAGCCTCATGTTTAAATCATAAGCATATGGTCTTGGTGACAGGAACATTTTTCTTGAACCATTGGAATTAAATGTCCCAGAATAATTCTGTTCATATCCAGGTGCAAATCTTTTCCCATCTGAGGATAAGAAGTAAGAATCAGCAATCTCTGACTTAGTTTCTACCATTACTATTATCATATTTGCAGAGGATATGAGCCACTGTGCTCCAAGTAACTGTGGAAAGTGCAGATGTGCTGCTTTTTATCAGAGCCGGGCTGGCTTATGTGGTTTAGAAGCTGAACCAAAGTAATAACACATTCAGATGACGTGACTGACTTTCAAATGGCATTATTATGCTGAAGAGGAAAAACATCAGGCTCTGTTTTATTCAGTGGGACAAGAGGACAGGTCTGGAATGTTCTTTTTGGATTCCAACAATCTGAGGTTTCTTAAGAACAGGGATGATAAAATCTAGCAATGATATTGAGTTATTTCCATTTTTGTATATAAGAAAAGCCAATGGGCTTAAATCTTAAATGGAATATATATTTTGTCTGTTCTTTTCCACAAAAGTTAGGGTTCTTTTACAAGTACCAGTGCTCATGGATACATAAGGCTAGTCTAAACTAAATCCCTGGGAATTTTTTTCCATAAGAATGAAAGTGCTCCATTCCATCTTAATGCTGAACTCTTGTGAACTTCTAACTTGCCATTTCTTTCCCTGTCTCTGTGCTGGGGGCCCAGGCCTTCTTCTCACTCCTATTTCACATTCTGTGACTGTGTCTTGATAATCACATTGGTTTCTTGTTCTCAAATTTATCTCCTTCAGAAGTGTCTTTGAACCAGGTCTGCTTGTACACTCCTGTAATCCCAGCTACTTGGAAGGTAGACACAGGAGAGTCATTGCTTACAGGTTGGGCTGGCTTATGGTTCAAGTCATATGTAGCTCATGTTTATAGGTCCTGGGTTCTATCCCCAGAACTGCAAAACAAAAACCAAAAACCAAAAAGAACATGTCATCAAAATTTCTACTAAGTTTTGGGAGAAGGCTTTTTATACCAAAGTACAGAATGAAAGCCAACTTTGCATGGATGGCAGATGCAACGGGCACAGACGACCATGATGTCTTTGGTTGTCCTGTGCAGATGGGCTCTGACCCTTCTCATTGGGAGTGACAGCCTGTGGCTGTTTGACAAATGCAATGTGGTAGAAGTTCTGCTGTGCCAGACTCCAACCTAGAGCTGGCACTTCCCACTTCCTGTCTTTCTTTTATAAATTTACATTTTAACACATATTAGTTGTACATTTAATGGGATCCACTGTGATATTTCCATACATGTACACGTTGATCGTGTCCACTCACCCTTCTACCCAGGATGCTCCTCCCTCTTTCTACCCAGCACCCTTCTCTGTCCCTCAAAGTCCCTCTCACTTCCTGTCTCCCCTCTTCTTACTCTTCCCCATCTCAGGTGACCTCTACCTCATTCTGCTCCTTTGCAAGGTTGACCTACTGATTTACAGACACAAGTGAGGACATGTGATTGGCCTTTTTCACTCCAAATAATGTTCTCACATTCTATCCTTGTTTCTGCAAATGACAAGATTTCATTTTTTATGGGTGAATAGTACTCCCTTAGGTAAATTTACCTCATTTACCTTTGAAGAGCCTCTGGGTTGGTTATAAGCTTTGGTTATTTTTAACAGTACACAATAACAGGAGTGCTAGTATCCTTTTGATATAAAAATTTCATTCTTTGGGGTACACATCCAGTTTTTAAGGAATCACCACATCGATTTCCATTCTGATTTACTAATTTACATTCTCATCAACAGTGTGTAAGAGTCCCTGTTTCTCTGCATCTAGGCCAGCATTTATTATTTCTTTTCTTTTTGATGATAGCCATTCTAACTGGGGTGAGATGATCCCTCATTGTGATTTTGATTTGCATTTCTCTGCTGTTAAAATAACCATTCTCCTCCAAGTGACCTATAGACCCAATGCATTTCCCATCAAAATTCTACTGACTTTCTTCACAGAAATAGAAAAAATAACAATCTTAAAAATCATATGGAACTACAAAAGACTCAGGCTGGAGGCATCACAATACCTGACTTCAAAACATACTACAAAGCTATAGCTACTAAAACAGCATAGTACTGGCATAAAAAGAGCACATGGACCAAACTAACAGAAAAGGCAACCCAGAAATTAATCCAGGCTTATATAACCAACTACATTTTTGCAAAGGATTAAGACACACTGTAGAGACAGTATGTTTAATAAATGCTGTTGGCAAAATTGGATGTGCATGTACAGAAACCAAAACTAGATCCCTTTCTCTTACAATGTGCAAAGCTCAAGTCAAAATGGGTCAAAGAACTAAGCCTTCAATCTGAAGCTAGGGCCTGATGAGGTAGCTCATGCCTGTAACTCCAGATACGTAGGAAGCAGAGACTGGGAGGGTCATGGTTCAAGACCAGTGCATGGGGCGGGGTTCACAAGACCCCATCTCACCCCATAAAAGCTGGATATGGTGGTACGTACCTGTCATCCTGGCCAGGCAGTAAGCATAAATAGATGGATGACAGTTCAGGCAACCAGGGCATAAACCTGAGACCCTATTAGGAAACTAACTAAAACAAAAAGTACTGGGGGCATGGCTCAAGTGGTACAGTGCCTGTCTATCAAGCACAAATCACCAAGTTCAAACTCTAGAACCACAAAAAAACTGAAACTATGACATTACTCAAGAAAATACAGGGGAACTACTCCAAAACATTAGTATAAGCAACATTTTTTTTAGGTGGGACTCCAAAATCACAGACAAAAAAAGTAAAAATAGACAAACAGGATTGATTGCATTGAACTAAGATGTTTCTGCACAACAAAGGAAACAATCAACAGGAGTAAGAGACACCCTACAGAATGGGAGATGTTTGCAAATGGCACATCCAACAAGAGTTTGACATCTAGAATATACAAGGAATGAACAACGATGGTCAAAAGGCCAAACAATCCAATTAAAACTGGTTTTAAAAACTAAACAGACATTCTGGAAAGAACACATGCAGGTGGTCAAAAATACATGAAAAATGCTCAGTTTCACTAATCATCAGAGATGTGCACTGCTGTCTTTTAGAGCACTTGCTGTGGAGCCTGAGCAACCATCTAAGACCCTGGGCTGACCTGAAGGAAAGACCCAGGACCCTCTGAGAGGGACAGAGACCGAATGTGCACAGCCTCCCAGCAGATGAGCAGAGCCTTTTTGGCCTCCAGGCCAGCCCAGGTGCCAGATGGGATCGGCAAGTGACCCCGTCAGTGCCATAAGTAGTACAGGAATCATCCAGCCCACAGTTGAGAGCAGAACAAAACAGGTGACATTTCAAGTCCCTGGACTTGGTTGGAGTGCTGTTAACTCAGCAATAGTCACAGCTTCTGGGTAGCACCAACCCGTACTTTCTTGTGGCCAGTTCTTGTGCTCTGTGTCTGGATCTAGTGTCTGGTCCTCTTCATCTCTCAGCTTCCAAACTCCCCGGCCCACCATGAAAAAAAAATGAATCTGTTTCCACTCCCTGTATTCAAGGCAGCAGGTACCAGGTGTCCATCTCTGCAGAAATACAGAGCTCCAGTGGGGGAGATCTACGCAGTGTTGTGGGTTTTAGGTCTGTGCTCTCAAAGCTTCCAAGGATACTGTTTCTTAAATTCATTCCATATCAAACTCTCTAGGAGGGATTCTTTCTTCAAGTCACCCAAATAAACACAACCTAAGTAAAACCAGTGTGCTTGCTGAATAAACAGCTGTCAACACAACCCCCCTACGTCCCCACCCTCAGCCAGGTGGTCATTCCTAGGCTCCTCCTGTAGAGTGACTCGGGTAGCAATAAGACCCTACTAAGTACAAATCGAAAAGGACCATGGGATCTTTACACGCATCCCATCAAGAGAAAATACCAAATGCCCTCTTTTTACCTTTTCAGATTACACTATGCTGGTCATATGTCCCAATGTATTGCACGTCCCCTGAAGAACTTGTGACTTAGGCAGTCCATCATCTAAATGGAAGGACCACTGGTGTGCACACAGCTCTGCAAACGACTGTCTAAATGCTCAGAAGCCACAGCCTCAAGAACGCAACAAGGATGCCTCTCCCCATTCCTTTCTGTCACTGTCCCCTTTTGTTGATTAGAGGAATGTTTGGGCCTGCACATCCTGCAGACAGTACCACAGAGACGACCGAGCCCTGCCTTCGCTGGTTTCATTTAGAAGTTGAGCAAACACAGAAAAGAGAATGTGTGGAAGTGTGCAACGTGTTAGAGTGACTCCGCTGTCCTTCCTGCCATTCTCCAGTAAGGAAGAGTCGAGTTTCCCTTCTTTTAGGGTAGTGTTTCCTCTCAGTCCTCATGGAGCTAACCCCTCACGGCTCAGCCTAGAGGGTAAACAAGATGTCCTTCCATTCTCTGTGGAAGGTCCTCTATGATTTAAACCCATCAGGCAACATCTCTGGAAAGGGAATGTATTATGCAGTTCATTCCGTATTGCTATAATGAAATACCCGAGACTTTATACTTCATAAGGAAAAGAAGTTTGCTTTGGTTCACAGTTCTAGAGATCCCAGATCACAGGGCCACATCTGGTGATGGTTTATTCCCAAAGTGGCACAGAGCATCACAGGTGAGAGATGGGGAGTTTGTACATGTGTTTCTTCTTCTCTCTCTCCCTCGTCTTATAAAGCCACCAGGATCAGTCATGGGAGTACCCCTGTTGGAATTAAAGACCCTCCAGTGCCGAAAACAGACACACAAGAGACAGAGAAAATCTTGACAAAGCAATTTCTTTTGATCAAAAGGGTGCAAGCACATATTCACTGCAGCTGAGCAGACAAGTGAGCACAAAATGGCTGACAGTGGCTCCTCCTTATATCCCTGATGCAGTTGTACCTGCCCCTTGCCTGGGATTTGTCCACATCAAAGAGTCACAATCTTTCTAGATTGGCTAAAAGGCTTGGGGGATGGGTTAGGGTATACAGTTTGGCAGGCAATGGGGCTGTACAAGAATCCAGAAGAAGAAACAGGAACCCTTTAAACAATGCAAGTCACCTAAGATGGTGACCTGAGGAATTTTAAGTAATCCAAGAGGGTGACATGTACTTTGATAGAAAAGATCGTTTTTCTTACACACCCGTGAACTTATTTTAGTCATTTCCCAATGGCCCTGTTCTAAGCATTATAGTTGGGTTACATTTCCACTCTCTTAATATATTGCAATGATGATTACATTTCAACACATGAATCCTTGGGAGACAGAGTCAAACTATATCCAAACCATAGCAAAAAGTTGCCAGAGACAATAAACATGAAAATCCCACACTTGTTATGCACAAGTATATGCATGTCTGTAATTGTTAAATAGCCAAATTACAACTTAAAAATAGCCATCACTTTAATTTTGAATGTAGAAAAAAAATAGTGAAAAAATATCTTAGCTGATTTAAAAATTTAGAATAGTGGTCCACAACACATTTTGACCTTCATCTTATCTCAGGATAACTATTTTGATCAGATGACTATACAGACTTTTATGTAGGTATAAATTGTGTGCACATATAGTATGCAGTGTACATATGTATGTACTCTGTACCTGTAATGTGGTGTGTACATGTGTATATTACAATATACAGCAATTTTAAAAGAGTGAGATAAAAATTATTATCATGGAAACTAATACTTTGTTTGTGAGCTCCTGAAGCCAGGCATGTACTAATCATTCCAGATGGTCAATTAACCTGTCCCAGAAAAAAAAAATTGCCTTTAGAATCTGAGCCATTGTAGGAGGTGCTCAAACTGCTTTCACTGAAAAAGCACTGACTCCTTCTTGGGCCCACGAATTAACTATCACAAGAAAAGCCCGGCATCTCTTCTCCATTTTGTATCTGTTCTTGCTCTAAGCCATTCTCTTTGCAGTCACTTTGCTATTAACTTTGATTCCAGGAAAGACAGATGATAACATCTACATGACAACAGACAGCAACTACACCCAAAAGTAGACTCTCCTTGGGATGAACCACCTACCTGGCTCCAGATAAAAACTCTGAAACCTCTCCAGGAACCTTTTGACTGTGGGCTGCTGGCCAACCACCCTAGTGCAGGATAGCAAAGGATGAGAGGAAGTTCAAAGCCTGGGCAGCAAGAGAGGCAAGTAGGGCAGTTATTGTTGTTAGAAAAATGTCAGTGTCCCTTCCTAAGGGCATCTTTTCACTCAGCATTTTAGACTTTCTTCCTACAGATGTCACAAACACATTTAGAGCAATCATAAAAATACCATGTGGAGCAAAACGACCATGATGACATCGCTCCACATCAAAACTTTTGGATTCAGGGAGCCATTACTCTTCAGCTACTCTAACATGCATGGCGAATCTGTCTCCTCTCTCCTTCCACCAACTTCCACCACTCTGGCAACCTCGTATTCGGCTAAGCCAATCGCTGCTTCCATAGCAGGCACAGTATTGTAAAACCATCTCCCAGGACCAACTGAATCCCTCCAGTGTTCAAATGCAAACAGGCCTTTCAAGGCAGGCTAAAATTAGGGAAAATTTGGGACTCAGAAAAATATATCTCAGATTAACCATGCTTTCAGGGACTGTCCTCACCTGGTGGGAACCATCCATTCCCTTCCCCACTCATTGATTATTGGATGGAAATCACCTAGTTCCTCCCTTCCCATGGATGAATGTTAAGTTTTAAAAGCACCTAGAAGGAGAAACAAGCTCTCTCGGCCTCCAGATTCCACCTGGGCCTCACCATGCTTCCTTTGTTCTTCCCTAACTTTTAATAAACTCCATTTACACCCATGTGTCCTACCATGGATTCTTCCATGATGGACAAAGAATTTGGAAGTGTTCTCAACTGGTGCTGTTAACACTCTGTGATGCAGCTCCTACCTCCCTGTGAGTCTTACCTCCCACTCCTCCAGCTCTCGCTAACTAGACTCTGCTTTTGAAATATTCTACATGTTTATTCAGCTCTTTAAATGCTCAGCTGGATCTCATTCTTCAGGCAACAGAACAAATGTCCCCTTCAGACCCTCCTTTCCTGACCATCTTAGCTAAATAAGACCTGTAATCTCCCTTCATCTTCACCCCAGTTACTAGCACATCACTATTTTTACATAGCAATGACTACTATAATTTGCATTTATTTTACCTTTTAAATTTATACTTAAATTCATATGAACAAGTCTGGTTTTAGTTCTTCTCTCCAAGTTGAACAAACTTCAAATGAAAAATGGAGAGCTGCTATTTAGTGTTGACTGCGCTCTCCAGTGAGTAGTGTGGTGCCTGACACAGCACACATGCAATGATTGTTTGTTGACTGATTAAATGAACCCACGAATTGTGATCGCACACCAAGACCTGAGTGAGTCACAGCTGCATATTCAGTAGAAGAGGAAAATTCTTACTAGGTAATGTATGCACACATATCTTATTAGAGTTAGCAAGAGAAAGGGGAAAAAATAAGTCTGCTAATGCCCACAAGTATCCTCTAGAGTGTAGGAAGTAGACAAGCAAACCAAATTACACGGGAATATTGCTTCTGCCTTTGGAACTAGGAGCACCTGGAGCTTTTGCTGTGTGCAAAGCAGAGATGAGGTAGAGAACAAATTAGATGAGTCTGAGCTGGCATCATAACCAACCATGGAAGACCCGTGGTGCCTGGGTCCAGCTCACAAAGGGCTCAAGCCCTTGGCATTGCATCAGCCCTTCCTTCCTCACACTTCATATTCAAGGGATAAATATGTGGCATTAAATTCTTATTATTGACTTTTATAGCTTACTATTACCTTTCTAGAGACTATTTTTTTCATTGCTTTGGGGGGAAAGATCTGCTTTACCCAGACAGTTAAGATCTGGATTGCTTGGTTATTTGGTTTTCATCACCACATCCACCTTTTCTGAGACAGTTTTATAGCTCAGTGAGTTTTCATCTAAATTCCACTTCACTATTCTGTGCACCTTTCTTGATGAATGTTCCAAAAAGGGCAGCTTAATCTCCTTGGCCATATATCTAGAGCAGTAACTCTCAGCTTTGCCCCCAGGGGACATTTAGCATTGCCTGGGGACGTTTCTGGTAGTCTCAACTTTAAGTAAGTAGTTGTGTACTTGTGGGTAAAGACTGGAGCTGCTACTAAACTTCTTTCAATGCACAGGGGTGTCACTGGTGCTGAGGTCAAGAAACCCCATGCTCAGCAGGGAGGAAGAGCACATCTCGCTCTGTCTCAAACAACTGTGTGCTTGCGGATATCCTAGTAGCATAAGATAGAGTTGAGAGGAGTCAGGATATGTCAACATAGTATGGTACATGTGGCCACTTGGAGATGGGACTCAGGGATTTCCTGCTTTTTACTGCCTACCTAAAGCTTAGCATCTGCAGTGCTAACACCTGGCACAAGCTTCCTGGGCTCTTCTCAGTTCAAAGCAACAAATACAGCACTTGAATCCTGCCTGACCCTTCCTGTAGCACGTGATGCTCCTGACCGTCCCTTCCTTCCACCCTGTCTCTCTCCTCCTCTTTCTTCCTCACTGCCACTGCGTCACTCAAGTCTCCACCATTCCCCATCTGTTGCTGCAGTTGACTCTTAGTGGATCATTGGGATTCTAGTTTTCCCTTTGCCTACCGCAGCTCCCACCTGTAAAACCAATCTTTCTTTTTTTTTTTTTGCATTGCTTAATTTTTATTTTTATTATTTTTTTTTTCATTTTTCTTTTATTATTCATATGTGCATACAAGGCTTGGTTCATTTCTCCCCCCTGCCCCCACCCCCTCCCTTACCACCCACTCCGCCCCCTCCTTCTCCCCCCCCTCAATACCCAGCAGAAATTATTTTGCCCTTATCTCTAATTTTGTTGTAGAGAGAGTATAAGCAATAATAGGAAGGAACAAGGGTTTTTGCTGGTTGAGATAAAGATAGCTATACAGGGCATTGACTCACATTGATTTCCTGTGCATGGGTGTTACCTTCTAGGTTAATTCTTTTTAATCTAACCTTTTCTCTAGTTCCTGGTCCCCTTTTCCTATTGGCCTCAGTTGCTTTAAGGTATCTGCTTTAGTTTCTCTGCGTTAAGGGCAACAAATGCTAGCTAATTTTTTAGGTGTCTTACCTATCCTCACCCCTCCCTTGTGTGCTCTCGCTTTTATCATGTGCTCATAGTCCAATCCCCTTGTTGTGTTTGCCCTTGATCTAAAGTCCTCATATGAGGGAGAACATACGATTTTTGGTTTTTTGAGCCAGGCTAACCTCACTCAGAATGATGTTCTCCAATTCCATCCATTTACCAGCGAATGATAACATTTCGTTCTTCTTCATGGCTGCATAAAATTCCATTGTGTATAGATACCACATTTTCTTAATCCATTCGTCAGTGCTGGGGCATCTTGGCTGTTTCCATAACTTGGCTATTGTGAATAGTGCCGCAATAAACATGGATGTGCAGGTGCCTCTGGAGTAACAGTCTTTTGGGTATATCTCCAAGAGTGGTATTGCTGGATCAAATGGTAGATCGATGTCCAGCTTTTTAAGTAGCCTCCAAATTTTTTTCCAGAGTGGTTGTACTAGTCTACATTCCCACCAACAGTGTAAGAGGGTTCCTTTTCCCCTCATCCTCGCCAACACCTGTTGTTGGTGGTGTTGCTGATGATGGCTATTCTAACAGGGGTGAGGTGGAATCTTAGCGTGGTTTTAATTTGCATTTCCTTTATTGCTAGAGATGGTGAGCATTTTTTCATGTGTTTTCTGTCCATTTGAATTTCTTCTTTTGAGAAAGTTCTGTTTAGTTCACATGCCCATTTCTTTATTGGTTCATTAGTTTTGGGAGAATTTAGTTTTTTAAGTTCCCTATATATTCTGGTTATCAGTCCTTTGTCTGATGTATAGTTGGCAAATATTTTCTCCCACTCTGTGGGTTTTCTCTTCAGTTTAGAGACCATTTCTTTTGATGAACAGAAGCTTTTCAGTTTTATGAGGTCCCATTTATCTATGCTATCTCTTAGTTGCTGTGCTGCTGGGGTTTCATTGAGAAAGTTCTTACCTATACCTACTAACTCCAGAGTATTTCCTACTCTTTCTTGTATCAACTTAAGAGTTTGGGGTCTGATATTAAGATCCTTGATCCATTTTGAGTTAATCTTGGTATAGGGTGATATACATGGATCTAGTTTCAGTTTTTTACAGACTGCTAACCAGTTTTCCCAGCAGTTTTTGTTGAAGAGGCTGTTATTTCTCCATCGTATATTTTTAGCTCCTTTGTCAAAGATAAGTTGCTCATAGTTGTGTGGCTTCATATCTGGATCCTCTATTCTGTTCCACTGGTCTTCATGTCTGTTTTTGTGCCAGTACCATGCTGTTTTTATTGTTATTGCTTTGTAGTATAGTTTGAAGTCAGGTATTGTGATACCTCCTGCATTGTTCTTTTGACTGAGTATTGCCTTGGCTATTCGTGGCCTCTTGTGTTTCCATATAAATTTCACAGTAGATTTTTCAATCTCTTTAATGAATGTCATTGGAATTTTGATGGGAATTGCATTAAACATGTAGATTACTTTTGGGAGTATCGACATTTTTACTATGTTGATTCTACCAATCCATGAGCATGGGAGATCTCTCCACTTTCTATAGTCTTCCTCAATCTCTTTCTTCAGAAGTGTATAGTTTTCCTTGTAGAGGTCTTTCACATCTTTTGTTAGGTTTACACCTAGGTATTTGATTTTGTTTGAGGCTATTGTAAATGGAATTGTTTTCATACATTCTTTTTCCGTTTGCTCATTGTTAGTGTATAGAAATGCTAATGATTTTTCTATGTTGATTTTATATCCTGCTACCTTGCTGTAGCTATTGATGATGTCTAGAAGCTTCTGAGTAGAGGTTTTTGGGTCTTTAAGGTATAGGATCATGTCGTCTGCAAATAGGGATATTTTGACAGTTTCTTTACCTATTTGTATTCCTTTTATTCCTTCTTCTTGCCTAATTGCTCTGGCTAGGAATTCCAGTACTATGTTGAATAGGAGTGGAGATAGTGGGCATCCTTGTCTGGTTCCTGATTTTAGAGGGAATGGTTTTAATTTTTCTCCGTTAAGTATAATGCTGGCTGTAGGTTTGTCATATATAGCTTTTATAATGTTGAGGAACTTTCCTTCTATTCCTAGTTTTCTTAGAGCTTTTATCATGAAATGATGTTGGATCTTATCAAAGGCTTTTTCTGCATCTATTGAGATGATCAAGTGGTTTTTGTCTTTGCTTCTGTTAATGTTAAAACCAACCTTTCTAAAGCAAAAAATTTGATCATTTCCATTCACTATGTAAATATTTTAATGACTCCAGGGTACCTGGTGGATCAATTCCAAATGCCACTGTCCTCTCTACCTTGCATTGTGTTGTCAGAGAGAGAGAGCTTTTTCTCTAACATCCTTGGTTGTATTTTGAGGGGATAACCCAAAGATACTAAAATTTTATTCACAAAGGAATATTTGAATAAATAGCGTAGCTTCTTTCTGGATGCCTTCCTACTTCCATGCATTTGCAGGTCTGAGCATCCCTCCTCTGAACCCACTGCTCTAGCAGATAGCTCTGTCTTGGTGACTGTGATTTACTGCTCTAATTTGTACACCCCATGTCTTCTTTAGTCTCTATCCTCTTTGATGGCAAAGGGCCACATTGTACATTGCATGTCTAGCAAAAAGCACAGTGCCAGAATAGAGCTGCCATAATGATTATTTATTGAGTTAACTAATGATGTTAACAGTTATTTTGCTCCAAACACCTTCACAAGACTTGGCTCATTCTTTCTTTGGGACTGGAACATCATCTACTCTGGCTTTGAATTCAATTTGCCACGATCCTTTTTTTGTATTGTGTGATTAATGTTCACTAGAGCTGGTGGAAATTTTAAAAATAAGCAATACATCAATAGCCCTTCACTGTGAAAATAAAAGGCCATGATAAAACAGCCACGTAAACCAATAACCAATTTTCTTCTGTAATCACCTCATTTCTTCCAATTAGTCTAGTGGAAGTCCATAGGTCTTTTAGAATTTCCTAACCAGAAAGTAACTTGTAGTTTCCTACTTATTTTTGCAAATTATTATTTTTATAATCTGTAGCAAAGCCCAAAGCATCTAGTGCTTATAAATGCTAATCTTATGCATGAGTACGCTAATATTACCATTTCTCCTCCATACTACTTCCCAGACACCTTCCTCAAAATACAGTTTAACACAGGGAAGTAGAACTCAACTATTTATTTGAATATTCCTTTATGAGTAAAAATTTAGTTGGTAATGTCTTTAGGTCACTCTATCAAAATATAATCAGTGGCTGAAGTATGCAAAAATGATCAGCCTCATCTTAGAAGTCTGTTAAGCAATAAGCATAAAATATAAATGTAAAATATCCCATGAAGGGAGAACTGATGAGCTGAGTAAGCCTCCCCTATTGCATAGCTTGATAGCCGGATGTATTACTCAGGTTCCTGTATTCTAGAATACAGGATTCTTGTATTAGTCAGGATTCACAATCAGTGGGTCCTGACTCTGAAATGTAAACAAGGGGGACCCACTGGCATAACAGTAACTGTGGAGGAGATTGGAAACTTCAGCTTGGAAGTAGGTGGGGTAGAGAGCAGCTTCAAGAGATGAGAATGTAGGAATGGTAGGACTGCCCAAGGAGCCTCCACCATGTGAATAGGCTCAACTGTTTTTATTTAATTCCCTCTGTTTAAGATATGCTTCCAGGGACAGTATGTCCAACGAACTGGGATCGGGTCACTTGTATAGGGGACATCAGGACACTTTCTTTATTACACAACACCATAAACACATGGCAGAGAGAGAGTTTGGTCTCTCTTCTTATTATTTGGGCATTAATCCCACAATGAGGACTTTGCCTTCATGACTTCATCTCATCTATCCTCATTATCTCCCAAAGACACATCCTAATGCTGTCACACTGGGGGTTAGAGCATCAGTACATGAATGGAGGCCAGGACACACAAACATTTGGTCCACAGCATGACCCCTATGGCTTATAACCCATGAGGGAGAAGTAGTTATACAGTAAAGCACTGGAGTTTTCTTGGGTGACCAGATGAAAAACAATAAACTAGCTAGTGGATTGATTCAGTGTCTGTGGCCATGACGCAAAGATGGAAAACCATGAAATATTCATGTATTTAATTGGATGAAGAATAGTTATCAGGGCTAATTTAAAATAGAACAAAACCATATTTATGAAGAAGATTATAAGAAATACAAGTTGATGAAGAAAATAACAGGGTCATTTCCCTTTCCCTGAAAATTTTTCATGTTTTCCTCCTTTTGTTAATTGTTTCCCTAACAGAGGAGTAATGACCGATCAACAAAAGCTTAAGAAAAATAAATAGGGGTTGTGCAAAAATTGAATAATTTTATATATTGAAATTTTTATATACTCTGCTAGTTAATTTTGAGATTTGGTGGAGAACCAAATGCATAATTCTTTTAGCAGCAGAACACTCAGGGCTCTGAACAAGCACAGTCAGGGGCATGTGGTGTGTGGAGCTGAGGTAGCCAGACCCTCACTCTGGACCAGGCCTGTTTCTGGGATCTTGCCAGTACTCACTTGCAACGAGCTCACAAGCTGAGTGCTATAGCTAACTCCAGTTTACAAATTACGCCTGCAACAGCAGATGACCCCCACTAATGTAATCCACACAGGCATGTATATATCAGGGATGAGAAAGTTGCTGGTCCAGGGCCCACTTCATGGACAGAAGACAAGACCCCTAGCCTTCGTGGAGCAGACTTTGTAGGGAGGGGACATGATCACCAAGATTCATGAGCGAATACAAAGCATACCTGAAGCAAGCATGGTAAGGGAGAGAAAATCATGAAAGGGGGCTGGGGACTTCAGGAGGATACAAAGGTGGCAATTTGGAAAATAGAGGAATGACAACACATGTGCTCTGTGCCTCTTCCCCCAGGCCTCCATCACTTGGTCCATTTAAAGGTTTTCTGGTCTAGCCATTTTTTCCCCTCTGCTGTCATACATGATATCTATAAATTTTTCCTCTCTTTTACCTCCAAAACTCCCTAAAGTCTATTGTTCACAAATCAATTGAAAACCAAAAGGATGATGTCTGAAAACTAACCCACCTTAACTGCACATCTCCCAGAGTCACTGATATAAAAGAACTTTGTCCTCTACAGTACAATTTACTGAGAGGTTGATTTCCTTGAGGACTATTGACATTTAGACACTTAGAGGAACACATCTTTCACAGCTGAGAAAGATGCTCTGAGCATCTGCCAGAAAATGAAAGAGATCCAGTGGCTCTGGTGAAATTATGCTCAGTGAGTGGGAAAGCATCTTTGCCACAAAAGAAAGCAGGGCCTGTTTTTCCACCTGTGATAAAACCAGGCAGAAAACAAGAATTAATAAGACAATGGAGAACAATGAAAGGAAAAACAAGGGATGAACTATGCAAAAGACTACCAAGCACTCCAGCAACTGCTCCTTCAGCAATTTGAGCAAGGAAATTGCCATTGCCACAGGTCCGTGGAGAGAGAGGGAAGGGAAAGGGATTTGTTATGTGGGAAGCAAAGTGCCTCCTGTATCACTGTATCACTGACAGTGAAGTGTTGAACTGTTCCCAAATCCCACCCCCCCAAAAATCTGTTATGTTCAAGTACTAATATCCAGTGTCTATACATGTGGCCTTAGTTGGAAATAGTGTCTTTGCAGATAAAATCAAGATGATGTCTGACTGTATTGTGGTGAGTCATAATCCACTGGCTTTTGGAAATACACACGCTCAGAGGGAAGAAGGCCATGTGACAATAGAGGCACAGACTAGAGTGATGCAGCCACAAACCAAAGGATGCCAAGGATTGCCAACAACACCAGAAGGTAGAAGAAGGAAAGAAGAGTCCTGCCCTAGAGCCTTCAGAAGGAGTATGTGCTCCTTGATTTTGAACTTCTGGCCTCCAGAACTGTGAGAACATAAATTTCTGTTGTGTTAAGCCTCCTAGTTCATGGCCATTTTTTATAGCAGCATTGGGAATTTAATACAGATACAAACCTGATACCTGAATAAAGTTGCCTCAACTAGATTTAGACAACAACTGAGCTCTCCTTTCAGGTGCAAGGTTACTATTTTGTGTATTTACTTAACCCCTCTCTTATTTCCACTTCCTGCCTTTGCTACAATCAATCTCAATTATGATGTTTTGCAAAGCGTGCGTGAGAAAGTTGACCTATCAATGAAACATCCTGTGGGAAATTTAATGTTAAGACGCAGAATAGAGCACAGGACTCAAAATTATCACTGAAACACAGAGGGCTTGGGAGATATTGTAGACTGGTATCACATCTACAAAAGAATCTCTCTCAACTATGACTGTTGATGCTTTGGACTGGATAACCCTTTGGGGTGGGAGCCTGTCTTGTGTATTGTAGGATATTGAGTAGCGTCTCTGCCCTCACCCACTAGATACCAGTGGCACTTCCACACCCTAGTCTTGACAATCAGAGGTGTCTCCAGACATTGCCCTATACTCGCTACAGAGGGGACAGAACCATTCCCAGTGAGAACCACTGACCTATAGTGAGTCTGTTCTCCCAGCACAAATTGTTTTAGTGCACAGAAACAACCACCTGATCCCTTTAGGAAGAAGGATTCTGCATGGCAAAATAGAGGCAAACTGAGTGCAGATCAGAGATACAGACAGGAATGGTTCCAACAAATCACAAGAAACTGAACCGACTGGAAGATGAGCCTTTGGAGGGAGGTAAGAAAAATACTCCATGAAAGATGGGCTCTGAGCTTGATTCCTTGAGTTTGCAGGAAGGCTGGTGCATGACCTTGACCAAGTGGCTTGCCTCACTCCAACTAGATGAAAAGACTCTGATCTAAAATTAATATTAAGAGATTGTCATGAAAGAAAGTTCTGTGAATTTATGTACTAAGCTCTGTGCCTCATGCCTTCTACAAGTAAGTCAGCATACCAGTACATGCAACCAGAGCCCCATTAAAACATACCAGAATGACTAGTGTGCATGGCAACCATGATAAACCATCAAGTATGCAATTAAAGGGTGGTTGGTCTCAAAGAGAGGACAGACTTTCGAAAAAAAAACAACTTAGATGTAACGTTCTTGAGAATAAGCAGCTGATTCTTCAGCTGTCTGGTCTACTTGATCATCCTTTACTTATTTCTAGAAGATACTAACTTGTTGAAATTTTACCACAACAAGCTAAATTCCACACTCAAGTATCAAGCAAAACCTTCCTTAGAAACCATATACCAAGGCCATTAAAGGTCATAGCCTATGAAGCCATAGAAAGAATACTAAAACATGACTGCAATACAGTAGCAACTTAAATAATTCAGACCAAACCTTTCTGTAGCCTATGGTGACCCAAATTCTTCAAGGAGCACAGATAACCAACCAGGAGGCCTTATTAAATGGCTACACATAAAAACAGTACATTTGTTCTCCAGCACCCTAATGAGGGAGGCCCTAATCAAAAATTTTAGAAAGTAGAAGATTCCACTGAGAATCTCCTGTCAGAAATTATGCTTCATTCCAAGCTGCAAGGATTGACTCTGAAATTCCCAGCTGTATCCCTCCTGCTTCCCTCCTGAGGACTCGTAGCTCACACTGTAGGCTGGCATTTGTTGTACAATTGGATCTTAGTGTAAGCTCTTTGTTTGGCAGGGTGAGTATTTTAGACATGATTTTTATAGGTAGTATAGGGTATGAAAAGTGGTCTTAGCTAAGTATTGTGCTTTCTCAAGTTTAGGTGAAGTAGGCTCAAAGGAGCCTCAGGCAAGGTGCACATGAATAACCTCCAAGTCTGTGTCAAGGCGCAATCCCCCGGGTACTACATCCTGCCAGGGCTGGGTCTCTGCAACCATCGTTCTTGGCTCTTTCTTCAAGACCTGCTGTTCCTTTGTGTGTCTAGATATAGGATGGTGGTTTATTAGGTGCACACATATTGCTTCCTGGATCCATGGGAACTTGGAGGCACAGCCCTGGCCTGTGGTCCCTTCTAGTGAAAGCAGTAGAGTTGAAGGAGGGTTCAAGTTCATTTTCAGGGATGAAGCATGCAACCCACCACAGTGGCAGTGTAAGAGTCTAGGCAGAAAGATTGAAACCAGGCATGTGAAGTCCAGGTGGGGGAGGTGAGGAGGAGGCAGGCATACAGGGCTAAGAGAAGGGTGTTCCCTGGGTGCCAAAGCATCATCATGCTGGATGATGGTCTGTATCATGTCCTCCCCAAATTTATGTGCTTAAGTCCTGGCCCTCAGGGCCTCAGAAGGTGATAGCATTTGGAGAGAGATTTGTTGCAGATATAACTTAGTGTACATGAGGTCATATTAGAGAATGACAGCCTTACTCCAGAGACCATTGCCCTTATTAAAGGGGAAATTTGGACACAGGCACACACACCACACACACAGACAAACAGACACAAATGGGGGAGAAAATTAAAGATGATGAAGGAAGGGATTGTGGTTATGATGCCACAAGCCAAGGAGCTACTAGAAGTAGGAGTGATGCCTAAAGCAGATTCTCCCTCCCAGCCTCAAAAAGAACTAAAGTGCAAGACCTTGGTCTCAGACTTGCAGCCTCCAGAAGTGTGAGATTATAAATGCCCAGTTTGTGGCACTTTGTTAAAACAGCTCTTTTAAAATTTCATTAGCATATATTAATTGCACAAGGGAGGTCCATTGCAAAATTTCCATAAACACATATAATGTACTCATAAACACATATAATTCCCTCTCCCTTCCCCCTCAGATCCAGTGCTTGCTCTGCTGTGGGAGTCACTTTGCACAGACAGTGGAGAATTCAGCTTTCCAGCCTTCCTGGAACATTGCTTATCTAACACCCAAAGGGAACCTTAGTACTATCAAATGTATTTCTGTTTGTAAGTCTTTCATTTTTTAGACTTAAATTATGATTATGTTATACACAATTGTTTAAAGATCATGGAAAAGTATTTTTTAACCTAGTTTAACTTACAGGTTTTGAAAAGAATAAGATTTTATAGAGAGAAAGTACTAATTGTCCTCTTTGCATCTTTGAAATCAGCTGGAAAGATTTCATTGTCACTACTTTTCATTCTGTAAGGTTTTCTGATTGATTTTAGGCCAGAGCCAATATAATTTTGACCTGAACTGAGCTCACAATCTCTAGAAGAATGGACTCTGGTTTTATTCAGTCTTCTGCTAGTTGATAGATTAATAGTGTGTGTCAGGATGAGACGAAAGACAAAGCAGCCAGACTGAGAACTTGGAGACATTTATATGGCTGAAATTAGAGTACATTTCTCCTTACTGTAAGCTTTTCTCTGGCAAGGGACAGAATTTTTCTAGAACTTCTACTATGAGACAACTGCATTTATATTTCAAATAATGACACCCATGCCAGGCCCAAGTATACATACATTTTTGACCCCTAATAGGAAACCAATAATAATTATACTTTTTGGGGCATTTCCATTTAGCTGTGAAATATATACATTAAGGTGACAAAATGTCATTTTCTCAGTGATGTTAATTATATGATGACCTGAAGGCTAAGCATGTAAACACTTATTTGCTAAGTGAAATTGCAGCCTCACCATGTACCATGAAAAAGCCCAGACTTTGGGGCAAGAGGCAGGCAGCTGCATCCTTCCAAATCTGTCTGGCCTACTGCATCTGCCACGCTTGCTAATTTCCCCTTAGTCAGAGTTCATATTATTGTTGTTGGTATCAAATTAGCTGCATTTAGCCTGGACTTATTTATAATCTTTCTGGTGACAATTAAGGGGGGGAGGCACCCTTATAGTGTCAACATGATTATAAGCATTCATAGATCAGAATTGGGGTATTGGATTTGGCTAACACTTACATGGTGGAAGAATAATGAGGAATCAAAAAAATGTAGATATGTTTTAAAAAAGAAATAGGTAGAGCACAAAGATACATGCCCCCTACTTAATGAGGTTGTTAGCACAGGGCCTAGGGCTTTGGAGAGCCCCCTCTCACCTCAACACCGCAAAAGGACGTAATTGGCACTAAATCCAGCCATGCAAATAATATCATAGCATCCTCCAAATATCTCTCAAGGTCTTAACCTAGATGAATCAGATGCTCTCCCTCAAAGACTTGAGGTTTCCAGCTTAGGTATTCATATCTTTACAAAAACAAAGTAACCCCAGCTGAGAACCTCAGAACCACTTTTTAACTTTACCAACCTCTAAGAACTGAGCTATTCAGTTGGAATCTCACAGTGTAGTGAGAAGTCAGAAACCAACCCCACTGAATGTGCCCCAAGCTACTGCAAGAGGATGCAGAAGGACCCGTGTGTCCCCAGACCTGAGATGCCCCTCATCAGCCTGAGAGGAGGACTGGGACCTACTCCGCCACTTCCAATCACTTAGCAAAGAGAAGCTGCATTTTATTTCTGCAGAATGACTAGGAGGAAGTGCCTAGGCTTCTCTCCTACTGCTAAGGAAGCTCCAATTAGTGACTGTCCTTTTATCAGTTTTGCTCACAGATTAAAAAGTGAGTTTCATTAGAGAAAACCCAGCAAGAAGCAATAAACAAAGAGGATTTTTGTCTCCACTGAAATATTAGTGTCAGGAGAGCAGAATTATTTTCTATTTTGTCCATGCTTGGTAGTTGCTGGGCACTCAATAAAGGCTCGTCAGTGAAGGAAGAAGGAAGGAATGTGTGAATACATGAATACATCTCTCCCCTTTCTGCATGGCCAGTGGAAGCCAGCATCCAGGATAAATGAATCTGTTTGGGAGACACAAAGCCAGGAATGGCTATAGACAAATCTGGAATTGGAAAGGGGGAGGGGAGCAGGAGCCAGCTCACGTGGTAAACACCTGTGCAGTGACATACAATCCAGTACCATCAGGAAGGAACTGATATTTCCATCCTAGGTGTCTGGGTCTGTCTCCTGTTGACTCAGAAATGCCTTCAAGAGAGAGGGGTGCTATTGACCTCCAGAAACTCCCAAATTTGGTATGTGCATCACATAGAGAGCAGGTGAAAGAGACCTCTAATATATAAGCTGGGAACCTCCAGAAGTAAACACAGGTTGGGGAGATTAAGAAGGCCTGGTCAAATGACTGCTCAGAACTGGGGCAGATAGCCACTACTGTCACCTCTGGGATCCCATATAGCCTGGACTTAGGCCAGCAGATGGTGCTAATGGGACAGAGGTGCTTTTACTAAGGGAGGACCTCAGTGTACCCCACCCCCCATCAAGCTAGCAGGTGAGGTGAGCTGCTGTGTCTTGATGTGAGATGGGTGGTGGCAGTGGCCACCTGTGCATTGGAAGCTCTCTTGGTGCTGGTGGTGGATGCTGTTGGCCACTGTCTGGATTCCCCCAGCCAGACCTGTGGGGGGTTTAAGTTATAATCAGCACTAGTGTGTTGGGGTTTCTGTTTTAAATTGGTAATACTAGGCCCAGTGAGCAGCACTGTCTCACACTCTCTAGGTGTATTCAGGTACCAAGAGGATCTCAGGAATTAACTCCTCTGTGCCATGTGCCTGGTCCAGAGATTTCTGAGCATTATACTACCATTCCTCTTCTGCCATCACCAGTCCCACTGTCTCCACTACTGCCGCTCCCATTACCTCCATCAGCACCATCACCATCCCTCACTTTTTCCACCATCTCCATCTCCACCCTCTTCACCATGACCTCTGAAGAGGACGATAGGGGGCCACCTCTCCCTGGAACCCTGGACGGAAGTTAAGTTTTGTTAGCACACTGTTAAAACACTGTTCCTGATAAGCCTTTGTTATAAGCATTGTTTGAAAGTTTATTTTTTCCCTTTATAAAGTGTGCTGAGATGTTGGGGGCTGGGGAGACTTAACTCCCAAGTTGACGTCTGCAAGACCCTTTCTCAGGGCCCTGGCTCCATGGAGCAAAGGGAGGCAGTCAGATAGCCAGACTTCCCTAGTGCCAGTACCAGCTGCTGTGACCCCAAAGCTGACTCCAGCTCTAGAAGGCACTTCCCCAGCAAGCAACTTGCACTGGATTTTGCCACAATAGCAGCCATTTCCATTCAGGCTACAGGGGGTGCACTTCTTTAAGACCTGTGACTCGTGATAGGGATTAACACAAACACTCCTTCATTTGCATGAGAGGACTGCCATGATTGGTGCAGATACCCTTGTTCCCTCCCCCTCTGGCTACCTAAGCAAGTTGCTTGCTTCACTTTGTGTGCAGCTGGTAGACACCTTCCTGTGCAGCTCATTAGTGTTGCAACATCAGGTCCAAATAGGATTTCTCTTGACTGGTCTCCTTGTCTGCTCTAGAGCAGCTGAGCTGGCAACATGAAGAAAAGAAGGTAAGCAGCAGCAGCAGCAGCAGAAGGCCAGTGAGAGCAACGCAGGTCCACAAGTAGCAGGAGCCTTGGCAAGACCACCAATGGTGGCCCACCAGGGCCTCAGTAGTGGAAACATTGATGGACAATCAGGGCTGCCTATGGCCAAAGGATTTGCCTTGGGACCAGTGGTGGTAACATGGATGAAGCTGCCCCAAGGTCCAATGAATGACATCTACATTCAATCTGGACAAGCAGCAGTGAAAGCATGTCAAAGGAGTAAGAGGGCTGCAAAACACCCCAAGTAGTCTGTCAAACGTAGAGATCCAAACCAGAGCAAACACTTAGACCTCAGGTGGTGGATCACCCCGGGCTCAGACCCACTGAGGCTCAGAAAGTCAAGCACAGCTCCATCAGTCAAAAACTTTGGCTGACCCTCAAGGCCCAGAACCACACGCCACCACCTTAGAGGGAGCCACCTGTGGTGCTGTTCCCTAGGACTACAAAAGCCCGCCAAGGATCCACAATAACTAGAGGAGTTTTTCCTCACTATTCACAATTTCTATCCACGTGGAGCAGAAGGACCCAGCTGGTTTGTGACACCACCACCTCTCTTCCAGTGTTGCTCTACCACCATCACTTCCAACTTCTGTCTCCAAGTCTACCATCACCACCATTACCATCTCCATCAATATTACCATCACCACTGCCATTCTCACACTCATAATTACCACCTCACTATCACCATCATATCCACCACCACCACCTTTGTCCCCACCATCCCCAACACCATGAGTTCTGTCACCCCCCAGCCACCATCCTGTCACCACCATACCTCCATCCCAACTCTTCACATTACCCAGCCACCACTTCTATAACCGCCAATCCCACCACCATTACCTCCATCATCACTACCCTGTCAGCTCACATTAGCTGTGAAATTTTTACTTGTACTAACTCTAGTCCTGAATTTGGATTTCAGATATCCAGACTTGTCTTATTCATAAAAAGATGGAAGATTAATTCATCAACAAATACATAGGAGTAAAGTCATATATTAATTTTACAGTTAAAATATAGATAGTCATCTTATATCGTTTAGCTGAATTGTTTCTGAAAATATAATAAAGAAGGGGAGGAACTAATTTTTAGTGTCATTTTTTAGTTGTGATGGGGGGTAAGCAACAAAACTCCTGTTTGTAAATCCAGATTTTACTGTACACTGAAAAGCCTTGCATCTGAATTACTCTGTCAGGATTGCTTAGGAGAATCAAAGAGAAACGAGAAGACCATACCTCATTTTGTCTAGACACACTAGAAAGCACACCTCATTATACTATAAGAAGAGTTTTTTTTTTAAAAAAAAAAAAAGAAGTCAGGCTAATTAAACTAGAGAGTGGGAGAATGGTTTCATCAGGAGAACTGGCCTTTCGGGGTAGCTGCGCCTGAGGACAGAGGAGGTGAGATGAGAGATGAGAGGAGGGGATGCTGCTGATGGCCACTGAGGAAAGCGAGCTGCAGTGCAATGTATGAGGACGTCATCCTTCCATAGGTGCAGCACCTGAGCTCTCCCACCATGTTCCTGGTCAGCCTGGTGCAAGGTGTGCACTTTTCTCCCTGTTAATTTAATCATACACAAAAACACACTGAAGGATGTTGTGCGGTCTTATTCTAAATGCAGTCATATTGTGCACACACTTTGCTTTTCTCATTCAGCAACACCATATGGAGTTGCTTCCCTGCAAACCAACTGCCACTGCCCTGATGGGTTTTTAATAATTGCATAAAATTCTCCAGAGTGTTTTTATACTCCCCCCGAAATTCCTCTTTTAATGGGTGTTCACTTGGTTGTTATGACTTGCCCAGAAACAAGACTACAGTAATATTTTTAAACAGGTATCTTTATATACTGATCTACTGTCTCTGGGCAAGTTTCCAAGACTGAGTTTTGTAAATTAAAGGTATGTCATTTTGACTTTTAATGGATATAACCAGATCACCATCTAAAAAAGAAGAAGTAATTCAAATCTCCACAGACAATCTTAAAGCGTTCCAACTCCCCACACCCTGCACAGGATGAGGACTTCAGCTTTCTATGTGAGTCAATTTAAAATCCTGCCCTTTTGATTATTTCTTTTGCTGTGCAGAAGCTTTCACTATGGTGAAAGTGCATCCACACTGGTCAGTTTTTACCTGTATTTCCTGAGCTATTGGAATCCCATTCAGATAGTCTATGTCTGTATCCCAAAGTGTTCCCGTGTATTCCTCTAGTAGTTTCGAAGTGTCGGGTCTTATGCTCAGGTCTTTCATCAGTGTGGAGCTGATTTTTGTGCATGCTGAGAGGTAGGGATCTAGTTTCACTCTTCCACATGCAAACATCCAGTTTTCCCATCACCACTTGTTAAAGAGACTGTCCTTTTTCCAATGCGTTTTGGCACTTGTGAAAGCTTCATATGGCTGTAGCTGTGTGGCTTATTTCTAGATAAGATACATAGAATGACAGAAGTCTTTGTGTCTTGTTTTGTGCTTGTACCCTGTGGATTTTGTTACAGAGTGAAATGACAGCCTATGGAATGAGGGAAAATCTTTTCCAGCTATTCATCCAATAGGAAATTAATGTCTAGAATATAGAAAGGACTCAAAAAACTAAAAGACAAATAATCCAATTAATAAATTGGCAATGGAATTGAACAGACAACTTTCAAATGAATAAGTACAAATGGCCAATAAAACATGAAAAAAGTTCAATCCTTAGCCGTCAGGTAGTGCAAATCACCCCACAGAAATGGCTATCGTCCAGAAAACAAGTAATAACAAATGCTGGTGAGAATGCAGAGTAAAAGCAACCCTTATTCATTGCTAATAGAAATGTAAATTAGTGCATCCATTATGGAAATCAGTATGGAGATTCTTCAAAAAAATTAAAAATAGTACTTCCATGTGATTCAGGCATATCTCTTCTAGGTATATATTCAAAGAACCATAGTCAGCTTACTACAGAGATATCTACATCTCCATTTTTATTGTAGCACTATTCTCAGTAGCCAAATTACCAAATCAGCCTAGGTGCCCATCTGCAGATGAATGGATAAAGAAAATGTGGTATATCTACACAATGGAGTATTACTCAGTTGTGAAGAATGAAATTATTTCATTTGCTCAAAAACTGATGGAACTGGAGAACATCATATTTAGTGAAATACACCAGTCACACAAAGACAAGTATCAAATGTTTCCTCTCATTTGTGGAACCTGGAGGGGAAGATAAGGTCATGAAAATAAAAGGGGACTACTAGAGAGGCAGAAGGGAAGGAAGAAGGGGAAGGAGGAAAAGTGGATAAAAGAGGGTGAATATGGAGTACATTATATCCGTTCATAGAACATCATAATGAAACACTTCACTTTGTATTCCTAACATATGCTAGCACAAATGCAATACAATACAATGCTGTCTCACTGTCACTTTAGTTGCCAGTGGCTGTGAGTACCTGTCCTCATGTTTGATGTCTCTTGTGCTGTTTTTCTGTAGACCATTTGTTCATGTTATTTGCCCAATACCATACAAAATTATTTACCTTTTCTTATCATTCCAAACCCTTTATGAATATTTCACATTTTTTCCAAAATCTACAGCTTCTTAAAATGCTGCTTACATGCAAACGAGGCCACACTGGGCCTCCAGCCCTTCGCTATCCATTCACAAGATCTCAGAGCCCCCAGCTGACTACCTGCAGGTGTACCATTAGCCCCTGACACCACAGGGAGCCGAGACCAGCTGTCCTGCACTAAACCAAACTGCTAACCCACAAAATTGGAAGCAAATGAATGATGGTTATTTGAAGACACTTGTTTTAGTGTGGCTTGTTATGCAGCAAAGGCTAGCTGATGCAATAGCAGCTTTCTTCACTGTCTCTCCTGCCCAAACCTGACTCATCTTCCTGGGCACCAAACTGTCCACCGTCATTGTTATCATTCTTATTCGATATGCATTTTAATTCCTACATGGAATAGATCTGGTTTTTCTTTTAGTTACTAACACAGTTGTCAGATTTAAAAAATCAGTGGGGAGATCACCTGTGCCATTTTTCTGTAAGGAAAATGACACAGAATAAGGATTGCAGAATTATATATGCTGTGACTGTCTTGAAATCATAAAATTAGACCTAGAAAAATCCTTATATACTGCCCTCAGCCTTCCTCTATTCCAAAGAAAGAAGTGGCCCTTCCAACTTCTCAACTTAAAACATTTTAAAGCTTATTTTACAAAATTTAATTTGGTAAAATATGAAGAAATAAAAGATTTATGTATTTTCCAAATCTACATCTTCTTAAGATTCTACTTCTGGTATATAGCATTATAAAGTTTTTACTTTATAGAGTCAACTATATGTCATAGACATATATATATATATGTCTAGTTAGTAGCAAAATATATCCCTCCCAGAGGATCTGCAGTGTCATTTATGATCCTGATGTACAGGAGCAAATTATGGAGCACTTACGAGACACAGCCAACTCGCCCTCATTTCTTACAAGGCCATTATGTGCATTTCGGTACAAATACAGTCAGAGCAGGCAACTGTGAACAAAAAGCCAGAATTGGACCCAATTGGTCAGAATTAGTTTTACCTAAATGATCTTAGGAGAAGGACCAACAGGGCTTGAGACACTGAAATTTGACCCTGAAGCTGGCTCCTCCCTGCAGAGAATGCTAATGCTAGGATTCCATTCCAGGGGCTCTCTGCCCCCTCACCACCCACGCCCCACCCCAGCTATGCCCCGAAGCTCCCCCAGAAAATCAGCTTGCCAAGTGTCTTAGCTGCGATGAGTGTACATGGATCCATTTAGAACGCCTCTCCTTCTCATTTGTGTTCATCATAGCTGGTTAGAATTCACAAGTGATGGCCCCAGCATGTTTCTGTCAGTTCCTAATGCCTCTGGGAAATAGGGGCGTTCTTAATAAGTGGTTGCCTGATTGCTAAGCAAACAGTCTGGGGTGATTTTTCTGAAGACAGAGCTCATTGTTAAACTAGGACACTTCCAGCTATGTTGCGGCTGATCCCTCCCCATTCACTGTGTCACTGTCCCAGCATCGTGTGTGCATACACACTATTTCCAGTGCTCCCTGTTGTTCTGCACACGGTGCACACATTCTAGGTGGAAAAGAGTAGCTACTTCTTCAATATGCCATGAAAAACCCCAATAATAGCATCAGAGCAGGTGATTTCGGTGAGATAGAAAAGGATAGCCGCTGCTCTCTCCCCTTCTTTTCATGGGAGAAGTGGTAAATTCCAGGGTGATTATCTCAACACCTCTCAAGGAACTGCTGGAAAGGTCAGCCATCCTTCTGTGGCTGGGCACCATAACCAGTGCTGCTTAGAAAATCAGGGTCAGCTCTCAGGTTAGAATCTTGGCCCCTCCTCTCACCTGGTCCAAGACCTTGGGCAAGTTCCTGAACTCCTATGCTTCAGTGTTCTCACCTTCAAAATGGGGTGCGAATAATGACACCAACTTCACAGAGCTGATGTGAGGGTTAGATGGGTTTTCCTCCACTCACCCCATAAAACTCAACACAATGCCCAATGTATAATGACTGCTCAGGGGACACCAACTGTGCCATCATTAATAACAACGTGTTAAAGTATCATACACCAGAACATTCCAAAGATCCTAGCTTGCTCTAGATCTTGTTGTTATATTTCCATCAAACCTAAATATTTGCACAATAGTTTCCAAGTCCTGAAGATGAATTGTGTCTGCAAAATAAATTGTTCTGCACATCAGCCATGTGTGTACCCTTGTCTGTGTTAGATGAGTGGAGTTCAATTATCCTCTATAAATCTTAAAGTATTAGACTAGGAGTTAAGATCCCAAAATTCTGGTTCTCATTCGGTTACTTGACCCTGTGACCCCCTGGTACAACGTCACTAAACTTCTGATCCCAGCATTTTCTTACTGACAAAGGGTTTGACATACTACATAACCTCATAGATTCTTTCTAGAATAAAATTTCCATTTCATTATTTTATAATTTATCCTTAGGGAAACTTGTCTGCCATGATTTTTCTTTATTCCCAACCCCATAGAAGACACTAGATAAGCATTCACAGAGGAAATAAATGGATAAATAGATGAAATCTACCCAGGAAAATCAAATCCAATTCAACATTTTCCATATGAAGAAAAAAAAGTAGTTCTTACTTCATCGGTTGGGATACTTCAACAAAAGTGAGCAATTCTTCCTGCCTTACAGTGCTACCCATACATCCAACGTGTGAAGCAATCATATCAATGCTTCCTTGAGCTTAAAATAGATACAATGAAATATATTTCAGTAGGTCACGAGGGTTGCAAATGAAGTTAAATATTTTAGTGTCCTTGAATTTTTCTGAAAACATAGGCATGAATTAATATTTTCTTTTAGTAAGCAAAGGTGTATGCTTATCTTTTTAGTCATTAAAAGAATAGCAACCGAATGTATAACTTTTCTAGTAGGTTGAAAAGATATATCCACATCCTAACTTCTAAAAATGTGGACAAAAGTTCTTTGCAAATACAATTAGGAAAAGGTTTTCAGGTAAGATCATACTGGATTACCGGGGGGCCCTAAATCCAACAATAGATGTCCTTATAAGAGACAGCAGAGAAGACACAGATGTGCAGAGTAGAGAGCACTGCAAAGACAGAGGCAGAGATCAGATTGATGCAGCACTGGAAGCTGAAAGAACCAAGGAAGGATGCAGGAAACTAACTCAGCTTCCAAGTGCGTAATAGACAACAAACTAAAAACTTCACAGAATAATTTATCTTCGTTGTAGTCACAGAGGTGATAAGAAGTTTTTAACACATAGAACCAACAATAGACTTGTGTTCAGAACAGGCAAAGAGCTCCATATATCAACAAGAACAAAAATACACAGCAACAGAGGAAAGCAAGCAAGAACAGGGTAAACACAAGTCATCATGAATACATAAAGTGACACAGAGAAATGTAAGACAAAACTGCAAGGTGAAATGAGGATATGCTCAGTAAAAGGCAAAAATGAAAGTGACGGGCATGCCGAGCAGTGCTGAGGTCACGGCACGGTGGAAACACACACCATTGGTAGCAATATAAACCGGCACCATCACTTAGAACACTGACATTATTTGTTAATGCTTCACATAAACTCTTGTAATGAAGGTATTCCAGTCCTAGATGTGCAAATGTGTGTCCAGTTGCACCAAATGTAACAAAATAAAGACTTTTCATTCAGCAGCATTAATCTTAGAGTACAAAGCTAGAAGCAATCACATCTCTATAAACAGTAACAATAATAAGTATACAATTTACAGACATTCAGAAATATATACCAGTAGTAAACAGCAAGTGTAATAAAAGTCCACAAATGGTAACCATGTGTGACAACACGGAATCTCAGAAACCTAGTGAGAGAAGGAAACCAAACACAAAAGAACACATGATATACACAATGTGTTTTCATAAAAATGTCAAAACTAAATTACTGTTCAAGGATGCATATTTATGAGGTAAAACAGTAAATCAAAGCAAAAGAGAAATTACAGAGTTTGGGATGGTGCTGCCCACTGGGTGAGAGGAAGGAGCAGACCTGGAAGGGTGCATCGAGTGCTTCTGATATGGGCCATGGTTGGTGTGTTGTCAGCTGTCCACCACTATCATGAGCATCTGAAATAATCAACTTACAGACAAATGAGGTATATTTTGGCTAATGGATTCAGAGGTTTTAGCATGGACTAAATCCCCAAACAGCTCCATTATTTGGGGGTCTGTGGCAAGGTATCACATCATGTAGGAGCACATGGTAGAAGAAAACTACTTACTTTATGGAGGGGAAGTGAAAAAGAGAAAGAGGGGCCAGGGCACTCTTTCTTTCCACTATCCCCTTAGAGGACATGCCCCCAATGACCTATGACCTCCCCCTAAGCCCCACTTCTTAGTTTCCACACTTCTCAATAGTGCCAAGTTGGGGGCCCAGCCTTTACCACATGGACACTTGGGGGAACAGTCCAGAAACAGATTTTAGCAGTTGGTCTTAGTCAATTTACAACACAACATTCTTTGGTACATTTCTGTGTTGAAAAGTTTTTTTGCAGTGTGCTATATTTGGCAAAAAGAATTACAGGGGAAAACACAGGTAACCTGCAAAGAAATCTTACTTGAAGTGAGCATTCATCCCTCTTACTCTTAATACCTTTCCCTGAAGTCAAAGGAAAGAATAGGTGAACACAGCACTAACTGGGATATAGCATGACTTGGATCTGGGACCTAAGCTCCCTGACACATTCACAGAGGTCCTGACTGAGACAGAAGTCATGGCCAAGGTTGCAAGAAACCTTGAGCTAACTCATTTCCCTGAAATCCTCCCGAAGCCTATAGCTGCAGAATGTGAACACAAACTTCCAATGCTCTGAAACCCACCTAGAACTGGAGCCTCAAAGCGATGCTGTGTCTTGCCCTGAGATTGCTCCAGTCAGAGCAGAGGCCTGATTCCAGCTGGGATGGAGGGTTTCCAATCCAAGACTTGCAGCTACAGCAGGAAAAGAGTCTGCTGCAAACCTAAGAGGTTGAACTCATGGACAGGTGATCTTAGAGTTTTTCATGGTCAGCAGCCATGTCAGTGTTTCTGACAATGTGCACAGTGAAAGCTTCCATAGGTCAAAAAGAACCAGCCTGGCAGATTTAAAACATGAAACCAACGGCTTTTGTGTCCTGGGGATCTCACACTTACTCTGGCTGCCGCTTCTGGGAGGTGTTGATGGGAGTTGAATCCAGAGGGAGAACTGAAAGTTTGCATGGATCTGCCAACAAGAAAACGAAGGCCCCCTTATCTTCATCCTTTTGAATTTAGACAATAAGTTCAAAGCTTACGGTAAGGTCAGTTGCTGTGTGACCCTCAATTTGTACTGTCTGGTCTGTTCTGTGTGTGTAAACATGGGTGTGCTCTCGTTACAACTACACCATCACCACGCTCTCGGACTCTGCATCCCTTCTCCCAGAAGAGAAGGGGGAATCCAGTATCTTAGAATTCCCCTTAAAGAATTCAAAGGTTTGACCTTACTGTGCTTTGAATGATGATGATCCTTCCAAAATTCACATTGAAACTTAATCCTATTGAAGTGGAATTAAGAGTCAGGACCTCTTAATGTAGGTTAGGATGGCCCCTTCCTTGTGAATGTATTAAGACCTTTGTAAAGAGGCTCCACACAGTCTGCCCTTTCTTGCCCTTCAATCTGTTCTGTCATGTGAGAACACAGCCTTCTTCCCATCAGAAGATGCAGAAAGGTGCCATCTTGGAAGTGGAGATTGGGCCTTCATCAGACACCAGTTCTGACAGTCTGTTGTTGCATTCCCCAGCCTCCGGAATCATGAGAAAGAAATCCTATTGTTTACAGACTACTCAATCTGCTGTGTTTTGCTTAAATAGTATAAGCTGACTAAGACAACAAACTCTTCCAAGACCCAGGAGAAGATAAAGAAGACCCCAAAAGATCACGTGCATAGAGGAGTCCTGGATGCTGTGGTTGAGAGCTGTTTTCAATTATCTTGTTGGGTACAGTTAGGAAGACACCTCTGGAAAGAGGTGATAGCCACTGATAATGGACAGAGCTGGGAACTGGTGGACACAGTTAGGAATGAAACTTCTCACCATGTTCCTTCTGCCATCCTTGAATTCCATGCCATGGGAGAATAATACCTGTTTTTCAAAAGGGAAGGAAAGTATGGTGTGGATAATTTAAGAATAAATTCAAGAATGAAAAGAATTAGTTGTTGGTCAAGGAAAGAGATTTATGAATTATTTGCTGATGAAGGCAATATTCTTTTGGGGGGGATCGGTACTGGGGTTTGAACTCAGCCTGCACCTTGAGCCACTCCACCAGCCCTTTTTTGTGATGAGTTTTTCGAGATAGGGGCTCACAAACTATTTGCCCAGGCTGGTTTCAAACTGTGATACTCCTGAGTAGTCAGTATTACAGGCCTGAGCCACTGGCTCCCGGCAAGGGCGTATTTAAGACATGAGACCAGGTTCTGTGAAAAGTGTGGTGGCTTATCCTTTGCACTAAGTTTTTGATGTGCTCTGTAATTCAGGAGATGGTGATAAGAGGAGAAATTATAGGTGAAAATTGGTACACACTTGCCTTGAATCTCTTTCCTTGACCAACAACTGATTCTTTTCATTCTTGAATTTATTCTTAAATTATCCACACCATATTTTCCTTCCTTTTTGGAAAATAGGCATTAGTCTCCCATGGCATGGAATTCAAGGATGGCAGAAGGAACATGGTGAAAAGTTTCATTCCTAACTGTGTCTACCAGTTCCCAGCTTCTGTCCATTATCAGTGGCTATCACCTCTTTCCAGAGGTGTCTTCCTAACTGCCTCCAACAACAGCTCTCAACCACAGCATCCAGGACTCCTCTTTGCACGTGCTCTTTTGGGGTCTTCTTTATCTTCTCCTGGGTCTTGGAAGAGTTTGTTGTCTTAATCAGCTATTTTTTAAAAAATAAGTAAAATCTTATTTTCTGTGTCCAAACATTTTTCTAAAGCAGCAATCTCTTTCCTAAGTCAAAATAATACAATGTTTGATATTGGGGAAGATGTACAAATAAGTCTGAGCACCCCTGGCACCTGAATTCCTGGGTCTGAGGACCCCATGCAGGCCTTAACCTCTCTCATTAGCTATATAGCACTCCCGCTTCATTGGTCTTTCCAAACAGAGTGAATGTCCATAGCAGGTCATTTTTGTAATTTTTGAAAGTCATCACAAGCAGAGATAAGAAAGCTAGGATTTATTTCACATTTCACACCCTCTCCCATTTCCCCCTGAGTCCAGACTCCTCCTCTTTCAGGAGAAGAATCAAATCCCTGACATGACTTGTTTCAGAGAAATCTACACCCCAACTCTCTTAACCAGCTTTTGTCATTTAAAGCAGAGCTCCAAGACTTTTGTACTATTATTTTTTATTTCTCCAATGTGTAAGAAGGCTACAGGGAGATTGGAGAGTGGGTCAAAATTCAGTTATAAGGGAGGAATACATTCTAGTTCTCTACAGCACAGTAAATGACTATAGTTGACAACAACGCATTATATATTCTGTAAAGAATGAGAAGAGAGGAGTTCATAGGCTCCCAACACAGAGGAATGACAAATGTTTAAGCAAACAGAAGTGTTATTTACCCTGATTCGTTAATTACATATTATATACAGGTATTAGATTATCATGCTGTATACATAAATATGTACAGTTTTTATGCTTCAGCTAAAAGTAAACTTAAACATGTAAGTGTAGAGTTTGAGTAAAGAGAGAATCATTTAACTCACTGCAGGTGATTGCTTAATAAATGACTGAGACCCTCTCTTACTCTAAGCATTACCTCATTCTTCCTTTCTTCTATGCATAAGTTAGTTCAGCATAAAGAACCCTCAAGACTTCACAAATGCACTTCCCTGAGAGTTAAGTATCAATAATTGTTTACTACCTAAAAATGACTTTTCAGCCTTTCATTTGATATGCATATATAAGATCAATATTGATATATTATAAAAGTGTGAGATTTTGTACTCAGTAGCATTCACTTTCAGTATAACAAGTTTGTTTCTGTAAAAAAACTGGTACACCTGTGAATGGCTTCTTCCCAGCAGGAACTGTACTTCTTTCCCAGGCCTGAAGTGCACAGACTCCCTCTACCCCAGTGTGCCTCCTGGAAGGTCTTCAATATCAGGGTAGGCAGACAGAAGAATACCTGGATGTGGTGACACCTGTACCAGGAAGGTAGCTCTGTGCTGGGTCAGCCAATAGCAGGTGGTGGTGCCTGTGCTCCATTCCACAGTAAAAGCGTGAACAACGACAACCAAGTGTGACCAAGAGGTCAATTGATGTCTGTGCTTTTAGTAGACACAGGAACAGTGGAGACAGTTTTAAACAATAAACATAAGCAGTATATAAATCATTTTTAAGCAAAGGGACTAAAATCCAGCACCAGGACTTTTGTTTTTTTACTAACAGAGTAATAGCAATATTGCATTTCCAAAGTCCCTTGAATTTCACTGTGAACTCACACTGGCTCTTACAACAACCATATGGTGACAGGGTGGGTTTTATTATCTACAATTACAGGTGAAGACTTGAGTTTCAGATCTATGAAGTAGCTTTCCCAAGGTCATAAAGTCAGTCAACAATTCTGTAGTAACCATTTGTCCCAGTGTCTTTCTCTAGACTGGGCTCTGGGATAACCCAGGAGGGGTTAACACTTTCCTCCTTTTCTTTATTATGATTTTGCTTAGCTACATTTTGCTAAGTAGTTTTATAAAAGACCTGATGCTAGAATGAGGAACAACACCATGAAGCAGAGGTGGTAGATAGAAGCCTACTTGGTCTGAGGACACAGAGGTGAGACCAACATAGAGGTGCTTAGAATTGTCAGAAGTTGGAGACACTCACAGATAAGACAAGACGAACTCCAGGAAATGTGATACAACTGGGGCTAAAGATACACACTAGCAGCCCAGTGTCACAGTCCATCTTGTGTTGCTATCACAGAATACCTGAGACTAGGTAATTTATAAAGAACAGAGACTTATTTGGCTTATGGTTCTAGAGACCGAGAAGTCCGAGAGCACAGACAACATCTGTCAAGGACTTTCAGGCTGCCTCGTTATTACGTGGCAGAAGACAGAAGGGAAAGACAGGATAAGAGAAAGAGCCAGAAAGGGCTGAACCCACTTTTATACCAAATCCTCTGATGGTAACTAACCCACACCCGTGTGAATGACATTAATTCACTCATGATTCTGGAATCTTCATGACCTCATCACCTTTCATTAGTAACCCCCGACCCCAACACTGTTGAATTAGGGAGCTCATTCAACCACAGCACCTAGAGTGGACAGTAGTTGAGGTGTACAAGGTGAGCCTATTTGTGGGGGTGTGTGATGACTCATAGTTACTATTGCTGTTGAGAACAGCCTATTCCTAATGCTGAGAAGACAGCATTGTGTTTGGTTCCCAAGATCATCGAATTCTTTACTGGCCTCATGGCACAGCTGGTACTGGCCAGAGACAGCACACAGCACAGAGAAGCTTAGATAGAGAAATGCCCACTGGAGACAAGGGCGTCACCTTCAACACTCAGGTGCAAGGGGCTCTTGTCGAACCTCAGGAGAAGGGAAGCCTATCACAGGGCAGTGAGACTGAGATGCAGGACTGTGCATAAACGTCAGAGAAAGAAGTTGTCAAAGCCAGAGACGTGGACCCCTGTGGGAGTCATGTTGCCACTGTCTCCTTCCCTAGCTTTTTAACAAAGGCTTTTTCCCATTTTTAATCCATCCTGCTACCCACCCTCTTCTCTGCCTGTGTCCCATCCGTTCTTTCAACTGGGGCTCTTGCTCGTGGAAGCAGAGCCTATGCACAGCACATAATCAGCAATTATTTCTGGTTTGTTGTTTCCTGTTTCCCTGAAAAGGAGGGTGTTTTTAATGTCTCTTCTTTGCCCTTACTAGGCAAAATTAATGCAAATCAAATCTAGCAATTATTCCCATCTACAATTTGTGGAATTGATCTGGAAACAGCACAATCAATACACAAACCTGAACACAGACTTTCTTCTTCCTTTCTGCTCATCTCCTCACTAAGGCTGTGCTTGGCTGACATTATTGAGGAGCTTCCTGAGACGTGGGTGACAAGCACAGTCTTGTGTGAGTATGAGAAGAGATCTTAACTTACCGAAAATCTCTTAAAAGTCACCATTATTAACCCCACAGCTTTTTCTATTCCATTCTAAGGCAAAGAAAAAAATGGTAAAACAAGATGATACGTCACATTTTGGATAAATATCAGTTTTATGCCATCAGTGTCTTAGCTGTAGTCTCCAAAGTGTGGTACACACACAAAACGATCCATTGAAATAAGCAATAAGAAATATTTTTCTTTGCTATTATACTAGAAAGAAGAAAATAATTATGCTTTATTAACACTTAACACATAGCAGAGATTTTTAAGGCTCACTGCTCTAATTTGGATGACCCCTACAAAACTCATGTTGAGATTAATTGCTATTTAAATAGTATTAAGAGGTGATTAAGCCATGGGGCTGAACTTCATGAAGGGATTAATGCTATTAATTATGAGAATGGCTTCCTGATTAAATGAATGAATTTGATCTGATTTTCTCTGTTTTGTACCTGCTCAGTCTCCCTTTAGCCATGTTATGACACAGCATGAGGCCCTCCTTAGATTTGCAGCCTCCACAACCATGAGTCAAACCAACTATTGTTTATAAATCACCCAGTCTTGGTATTCTGTTATACCAGCAGAAAGCAGTCTAAGGCACTCACCGAATACCTGTGAGCTACCGTAGTTCCCAGCCTTCCTTGCAGCTCTGATCAGGTTATGTGGCTGGTGAGTCTGACCAATGGGATTGACATGTGGTCCTGATCGCAGCCTTCACTCAGTGCTGCACTGTCTCCAGGCAGGTGGGCAACACAGGAAAGGGCCATCCAGTCCAAGTGGTCTTTCTGAGAGTCAGAAGTAAACTTGCATTGCATTAAGACATTGAGAGTTGGGGTTTCTTGTTACCACACATAGCCTGACGTCCCATGACAAACACAGTCTACTCTCTAAGTAAATATCTGATCCCAATGTGGAAAGAGGGAGACCCACAGAAAGCCCTGGCAATCACTAGGACTTCCCTTCATTAGCTGGATTCTCACATATGCCAATATATTGCATTTATACCCACCTAATTAGGCACCTTGTGGTACTAAAATTATCTCAGTTAAGCAAGCCAATTCTCACAAAATGAGAACTGTCTTAAAAAGCAATCCACAAGAAAACCTTCAAAATATTAATGCTTTCATTCACAGAAAATTTTTGCTAGTGAGAGTTTTCTTAGCTTTTCAATGACTATTTTATTACAAACTACTTTGAAGAGTTGTCATTTAGAAAAACAAGTATGCTCCCTTTATAAAATGACAAGCGTCCCACCAAAACAAGTGACAATGATATACCTTGCAGATATTTTGTAAAGGAAAGTTAATGTTCCCTTTCAAAATAAAGGTGATGTTTTAGCAATAATTTTAAAATGACTGGTCTCAGCCAGTTTTCAAGCTACTGTAACAGCTTCAAAAAGCAAAGTTCCGGAGGTTGGGAAATTCAAGGTGTTAGCTGACCTGGAGCTGGGGAGGACCGGCTTCCTGGTTTGTATTTCACATGCCCAAGAGAAGATTGTCCTTCTCGTGTTCCTTTTCACAAAGTCACTAATCCCCCTCATGAGGGTAGCAGTGTCATGGGTCAGTCACATACCGAAGTCTCCACGTCCACATGGGGATTAGGACTTCGGTATGTGAGGCGGTGGGGCACACACCTTCAATTCCTAGCATGACTCTTATGAAGAAAGCATGTCAAAGGGGAAGTTTGCAAATGTTTTTATTAGTCGCTCAAAATGACACAAATGTGTCACCTATGAAAACTAAAATATGCTAAGAAAATAAAACTGAAAGAAATTTTTTAATATTTTAAATGAAGACATTTAGTGAGTTTTGGATCCATTTGTTAAATTTAAATGCATTCTTGTTTAATTTAGTTTCCGGGTATGATTTTTTGAGAGGAGTTGATCTCTCTCTCTCTCTCTCTCTCTCTCTCTCTCTTTCATATCAACAGAGAAATACACACACACACACACACACACACACACACACACATATCTGGTCCCCCAATAAATCATAGCTGGAGCTAAATTTGACCTGTAACTCCATATTTTTCTGCTCAGTTGGCACATCAGAGACAAGAGCAGGGGCCAATTTGGGGGAGTCATCCCGAAACCCTCATTTTAGAAGAGACTCAATGCCACTCACACTTATGGGCTGACCTTGAATATCTAGTAAGTTGTGCCCATTCAGGCCCTGGAAAGCCCAGGGATCTTAGAAGACAAAGTAAATTTTCTCTTGGTATTTAAATGAACTTAATTTCAATCCCACTTAAGTTTGAAAGTATTTACCACGTGAAATTAGTTCTAGTTCATGCTGTGTTATGATTTCTCTTCTTAATAATGAGAAAGCAAATTGGCAAAGGACCTACATGTAACTGGATTAACAGGGAGGCAGGGCCACCAACGTGACTCACCAAGTGCATTTCTCATACTTGGAGGACAATCAGAAGTGCTCAATTATGCATTCCAGGAAGCTCTGTCACTGACTTCTAGATGGGTGCCTCGGATCCACAGCAACCTGCAATGTAACTTGTCTGTTGTGTCTTAAAAATACATTTATGAGTTTAGTATTTTTACACTAAACCCATGAATTAACGAGTTTTATACATTTCATGTTCCCAGAACACGGCTTAGCTGTTCTTACAGTGTTTGTGAAGGACGCCTGTGTATGTGTTTGTGTGTGTGTGTGTGTGTGTGTTCTGCATTCAACAATAACACACTGCCAAATAAGTTTGGATCGGCTATCTACTTCTCACCCCCGGAGAGTCACTAAATAAATTAACGTATCAAATGCTTTTGAAGGCTTCCAGCTAGGAAACCAACTCACTTTTGTTTAACTTGGCAGTTTCTAAACACTTGACCATGAAACAGCTTTTCTTAATAGAACAATATCTTTCGGTGGGTTCCCCTGATATTTCAGTGCAAGAAGTCTTGATGGGAAATAACAGCAAGGCAAGGAGGAAGCAGCCATCAGAGCGTGCATCTGCAAGCATGTCCCCACCAGTTCTTGCTGGGGAACTTCAAGTCAGTGTGCAGCTTTTGATTGACAGATAGCTGGCCTGCAGTACACATGGACAGGTTGCTCTGGACTGCGGGACAGAATGGCACCAGTGTTGGCAGCTAGAAGCTGGACAGCTACCATGGTAGGACCCAAGAGGACATTGACAGGGCACAGGTCTTTTACCTTTCAGATCACTTAGGTTGCACAGAAACACTGGCATCTATCTTGAGTTTTGTACATCTACGCTCTGGTGTCATTTTACATAGTGGCCCTGGGAGAGAAACTGGGAACCCTTAAAGGAATGTAGTTCTGCAGAACAGGACCAGCATTGGCTGGGGCATGCCAAAAACTGGATGGAACTCAGGACCAATGATTGCAAGGATCTTGCTGAAGTGTAGGGGAAAGACAAGAAGGATGGAAGAAGGTTCTAGAACTAGTGGAGACAATAGTATCTCCAATTTTTCCCATGAACCAGATGAGTAAAGGTTCAGGGTATTCTTAGGGTACCAAGGAACTGAAAGAAAAGCAACCTTCAATGAAAGAGGAAGAGTTGATCAGAGCCTGATCCCAATTGTGCTTCAGGGAGCTGAATGGAACAGAGAAAAACAAGTCCCTTTGAAGGTCCCCAAATTTGGAGGCCTCTGAAGACCACCAGAAAGATACCTTACAACCTTGTGCTGGTGGACCCGAGCCATTCTCAAGAGCTGACAATGTAAGAACGAGCATTGTTTTTGCTGAATCATGGAGCCAGTGTTTGGTTGTTATTGTTTGGCTTGGTTTCATTTATGTTCTGATGCTCTTTGTAAAAAGCTTGTTTCTAAATCAGCATCACCCAGTAGAATTTTCTCAGGTGATGGAAATATTCCACATCTGTCTGTTCAATACAGTGAACGCTGGAAAATCCAGCCAAGTCAAATCAAACCACATGGAGCTAACACTTCATGCCCATTAGGACTTTAAAAAATACGTGCTGGTGAGGGGGTAGACCAGGTGGTACCTGCTGTGGCTTGGACATGTTTGACTGTGTCACCCAAGGGTCCATGTGTTGGGAGCTTGGTCTTCAGTGTAGCAATCCAAGAGGAGAAGAGAAATTTACAAGGTGGGGCCTGGTGGGAGACCACAGGATTGGTCCCTCCCCGGACCCTGGCTTCCAGCCACGCCATGTGATCCCCTTCCTCACATGCACTCCTACTATGATGTATGCCTCTCGGACTTCCAGCCTCCAAAACTGTGGATTAAACAAACCTCTTTTTCTTTATAAAGAATCTAGCAATGGGTATTTTATTATAGCAACAGAAAACAGAAAAATATACCACATGTTATGCATTGCTGGTGGATCACACAATGATGCAGCCACTGTGCAAGACAAAGGTTAAACGCAGAACTACCATAAGATCCAGAAATTCCACTTCTAAGTATATATACACCTGAGCAAACTGAAAACTGGACTCAGTCAAACACGTGAATAACAGTGTTCATAGCAGCATTGCTCGTAACTGCCAAAAAGTGGAAACAACCCAAGTGAGTAGATAAATGAGCTGTCCACACAGCAGAGCATCATTCGGTCTTTATAACAAAAGGAATGCTGGTATGTTCCATAACACAGATGAACTTGGAAATAATCTGCTAAATGAAAGAGCCAGAGACGAAAGACACACAGCATGTCACTCCACCTTGATGAGGTGTCAAGGATTAACAAAGTCAGGAAACAGCAAGTAGAACAGTGTTACCAGGGCTGAGCGGAGAGGGTAACAGGTGTTATTGTGTGTGCAGTTTGTTTGATGTGATGAAAATGTTCTAGTTGTGGAGAGTGGTGACACTAGCACGAGGTCATCAATGTATCTGATCTTGCCAAAATGTATGTATACTTAAAACTTTAGGATGGTAAACTACAACGATGTCTACTTTACTATAATAAAAATACAACAAAATTGACAGAAACACTAAAACTCAAAAGGCATCTGACCTAACCATGTCTTCCTGTAGTCAGAAGGTGAACTAGAAGAGCCACCTGGTAATGAGAAGGTCTCCATGGGACGATGGCAATGTGACAGAGAGGAGGGTGGTGGCTTGAGTGAAATTTATTATAGGAATGACTTCACCCGTGGCTTCACTGTCTCTAACACCTGTGGCAGCTCCTCAGAGGCCATGCCTAGACCAGTGGGAAGGATGACTGGGAACCTGACTGGCTCCTCCCCAGCCACAGAGCTCAGAGGAGTGACCTCTGCTTCTGCTCGCTCTCCTCTTACGACTCACAGGGATGACCTAGCCCCTCTTCAGAGTGACACGGTCTTCTTTCAGACTCATGCTTTCAACAAAATTGCAGTTACCGTCCTGTACACCCCAAAGCATTGTCCCTTAAAGTGACCTTGCTATGTCTACCGCGACCTGTTTTTTGCTTCCTTGGTCAGTACTTATTTGGGGGAGGAGGAATCGCTACAGCAGAAGCCACAAGCTCATTCCCGGGAGCAGTGTGCATGTGCAGAAGGACGAAGCCAACTAAAGCCATCTGAAGAGCTTCATCTGCCACCGAATTGATTAAGTGCTACACAAAAGATTAGGGCAGAGCTATTGTCATTAATAAATAACACTAAAACAACAGCCAAAGACCTAATTTGCTCCGTTCAGCTCCATATATCTTTCAAGTCATTCACAACTTGTCTCCTAAGGGATTTACGAAGCCACTATTCCTGCCAGTGGGCACAGAATAGCATAGAGCCTGAGGAAAGGAGAGTTTGCACATGGGAATCCTCTTGCTTTTTGAAGAAATCTATATTCCCTCTTGGAAGTTTGCATTCAAGTACAAAATTTTAAATCTAGACTGCTTTCCAGGGCTGTGAATTTGTTTAAACCAGTAGGCAAAATGTGGTGTTATCTAACAACAAAAGGATTTCTGTCATCATTAAATTTCTTACTTTATGAACTAGAATTCATATACATTGCCATTTTTATTCAAAGTGACACATTCTCATTCCTTTTTCAGCTGATAGCACCAAGACATGATGTGGGGGCTGAATTTTTAAGTGTGTCTTTCACATTTCCTCTTTCTATATCTGAATGTGTGAGCACTGTGGGGAAGAGTGGGGAGTTAACAGGGTAGCTTCTTCAACTAGCTCTTTGTACCAATTGAGAGGTTTGAATGGGGCATCACTGTGCTTTGTAAAGTATAATGGAATGTTTATTTTCTTTTGAATAAAAGTTATTTGTGATGATTACAAATAATTGTCTGTGTTGGGGTTGGGGATTTAGCTCAGTGGAAGAGCGCTTGCCTGGCAAGTGCAAGGCCCTGAGTTCAGTCCCCAGCACCGACAAAAAAAAAACCCAAATAATTGGCTGTGGCAAATATCACAGGGGACAGAGGTTCTAGTGTTTCCCATTTCACACTTTTCCAGTTTTGTAGACTCAGTTCCTTGCCAGTGTCCTGTGATGAGAAAGCCACCACCCTGCAAATAACTATTGATGATACTGACGCAAAACTCTTAGAGAACTTAGAGCCTATCTAAATACAAGAAGGAAGATGAAGTTGGTGACCTCCGTTGTGAGTTTTGGAGGATGTTTGATAGTTCAATGATTGAGTTATAGCCACGGACCCAAGAATTCTGGATCGTATCCTGCCAGTCAAAGAAGCTATTCACCCAGGAACAATGGCAAATGAAAGTCACATTATCACAATGACAGCTGCTTGAGCTCGTCCTAATGATTGAAAGTGAAGATCCTGTTAAGAGAAGTATGGGATATATAAGTCCATGCATTTGGTCAGACGTGGCTGGGGCCAGGACGCAAAATTATCACCAGTGCCCATGCCCACTTCTGCTTCTGCCATTTGCTTCTTGTTCTGCCAGGACAGCTTCATTCTCAGGCAGCCTACCTTCTTTGAGATCCCAGTGTATCCAGGGACATTCTACTGCCCATCAGCCATAAAGGAAAGTCCTCCTTTCTCCATTTGGTCCAGTGAATATCCTAGTATTAACTCTGCCTTGGTCTGAGTTGGACCACTTGTCCACTTCCATGACTTTCACTGGATCAGGATATGGAACAAGCTGATTTATCAGGATTCACTCATTTGCCCATTTGGAACCATGTATGAACCAGGAATGGAGAAAAGACAGTAAGAAGAAAATAAAGAAGTGTGGTGCCAACAAAACAATAAGCAGAAGGGGACAGGAACCATAGACAGCCCCTAAACCCTGAAATCCAAATAGCAAATTAAGGCATTCTGGAGAGAGAAAGAAAGAGAAGGGAAAAGACCTAGAGAGCCAACCCAAACAGTAAGTATGGTTGGTGATGGTAAGATGGTTTTTCTTAGCTGATGCTCAGCTTGAGCCCAGCATATCTGTTACGCACACCTCACTGGGGCTCTGGTTCTTGTGTTTTAATAATATGGACTGCTTTTCATACATACTCAAGAAGGTTATGCAATGAATTTTTAAGAAAGAGAAGTAAGTGCCACCTGAAATACCTTTCAGGATGTTTGCTTTGGAACTTAGAATGTGACCCAGAGAAAAATTAGTGAACCTAGTTCTCAAACTAGAAAAAGGCAGCATTACCACAGGCTTGTTTTACTAATGCAACTTTGAAAACTGAATGGATCATGAAAACGTGTTATCTGGGAAAAATACAGTCTTTGGCAACAGACATCTTCAAGTTCCAATTTCACCAGCCTAGGTGAAATTATTCAACACCTGTCATCTTCCGTGTGCTCATCTGTAAGGATTAGGAGACTGACTGTAAAGTGCCCGGAGCATGACAGTCACTCAGTAAATGCTGGCCGTGCTGGGCTCCCATAGGCAACTACTGTGAGCTCAACTCAGACTACTCAGGTGCTCGGGAGACCCTGCCACTCAAAAGTGAGATTCCACACAGAAGAAAGCAGCTTTGGAACAGGACACGACCTTGTTTCCTGGTTCCTCCTTCTCCGTCTGCTCCCTATTCCATTATTTTCTGTGTCTTGGTAGAATCAGCAGGCTAGACAAACAGCCTAACTCTCACTTTTCCAACTTGGAGGACAGAAAACACACAAGGACAGAGTACTGACAAGAGGAGGATTAGCTGATTGAAGGCTCCTTCAGTGTCAGCAGTGCCTTAAATCATCAGCTTATAAATGCTGTCAAGCTTTTAATTACCTTCTCCTTGTTGTTCATGCTACTGAAAGGCCTTCTGCCTACTTCCCTCAGAAAATTCTAAAAATCTTTCCAGAACAGGTTTCTCTCATCTGTACCAGTTTCCCAATCGTCTTTAAGAACAGGGAAGTTAGTCTCAAAGTAAACCAGACAATTTAATAAGAAAAAGGAATTTGACGACTATGAGTTGATTCATTGAAAGAAAAAAAACAGTAAAACCAATTGGTGTACTAAATTGGCTGAACATTTCATCTCACAAGACAAAACTTATTGTCCCATTTTCATGTGACTCATATGTCAGCACTAATCTCTACCTAGGTCTCTAGCCCTCTGTGATTGCTTCCTGGGTGTATTGCCCCACACCCCAACTCATCTAAGTCTATTAATTTGTTCTTATTATCTCTGCCTGTCATTTTGTCTCCTGTGACCTGTGTGTGATTTCACTCCCTTACTTTCTCATGCCTACATTCATTTTCTACTTTTTCCACTTAGTTTTATGCTCCTTCTGTATGAGTCATACTTCTGAGTATAATTAATAAGAAATCAGGCTTTGTGTATGAAGCACTTGCTTGCTGAAGCTTCCAGAGATGTCCAGAACTTCAGTGGATAAGTATTCATTAAGCTTTCCAGGCTAAAAGCAGTGCCCTAGGTGTTGGTGGGGCAGTGCTGAAAATAGAAACAGGGCAAAATGACCCCAGTGGTCCCAAAAAAGATAAGATTACAGGAATACAACCAAGGCACAGAGGTGGGCGGGGGGAGTTGTGATCAGGGAAATTTCTGAAAAGGACTGACCGTCACCTTCCTTTCCTTCCTATAGTTATTGGGCTTGACTGATGAAAGACTGCCAGGACAAGAAGGATGTATGGCTGGAATTCCAGGGATTTTTTTGCAAAGGAAATGAAACACAGGAAGGCTGGGTTATGCAGAGAGAGCTTGCTTCATTCCCTTAGACTGTACTCAGATTTGTCTCAGATCCCAAAAGGCAGACCCTGGTAATGCCCACACACATGACTTTGCTATCAGAGGTGAGGTCACTGCAGATGCAGCACAGGTGGCAATCGCTGTGGCTGGTGCCTGCACACTTGTGAAGAGTACACAGTCTGCTGTCATCTGACCAGTGACTGATTGCACTTAGTGATCTCAAACTGGACCAGAGCAAGGACACCCCATGATTGATCAGCTATTTTTTTTTGTGAAGCCCCATGTCTCTCCTGTTATCTCACTCCTAGATTTATACAATATATCATTGCCTACCTTCCTGCATGTCCCTTACATCAAGAGGCAAGTCCAAGATGAAGTGCAGAGAAAAACTAAATTGTAGATTTCATGGCATTACAATGGCAACCACATTTGCATAGTGTGCAAAATTTCCTACATTAATTATTACTAATTATTAAGCCAAACTGCTGGATGGTGGCCATCTCTGAGCTAGGGGCAGCTGGTGATGAGTTCCAACCTCAGGCAAACAGGCTGCAGAGGGCTTTCTCCCATGGGCATGTGTGGAATGGACCGCAGATCCCACTGCATGGGTGGACTTTTCCTGCAGCCTCCGTTGTGACTTGTGAATATGCTGTGGTTAAAATGGAACCTGCTTCCCAAGAAGCTCCATTTGGCCCTCGGCCTGGAGCTTGATCTGAAGCAAAAGTGTGTGTTCCCTGGCAGGACGGAGGGTGTTAGCTTCTCAGGGGATGGTCATGACTTCTTCCCAATTGGAGTTGAGTAGGTGTTATGGTGGGATATGAGGTATCCCTCAAAGGTCTCGTGTGCTAAAGGATCATCTTCAGCTGGGGGTGCAACTGAGAGGTGATTGGACCATGACAGCGCTGTCTTCATCAGATTAATCCCCTGATAAACTCATCACATGCCGGAATTATTGGAAGATGGTGGAGAGTAAGCAGTGGGGTCTAGTTGAAGGAAGTAAGTACCTTGGAAAAATGTATAAAAATGTGAGCAAATAGTCTACCACATGCTCATGCCATGAGGTTTTGCCTTGCCAAGACAACAAAGCCAGCTGACCATGCACTGAGACCTCTAAAACATAAGCCAGGGTAAATTCTTTCTCCTTTAAGTTGTTTCTGCCAGATGTTTTATCACAGGGATGAAAAGTCTAACACAGTAGGTTAAAATTTGCCTGTGCAGAGATGCTTCACGGCGGAACTCAATGGGCTCACACGCTCTCATTTCTTTTGGTGGTTGAGAAAACATGATGACATCTTGACTTTTCCTGGCAACTCAGCCACTTCTGGTTTACAACCTCTGGGCAAATGCTCTGACAATTCAGACTTTGGGGACTTAACAGCTGCATATTGCTAGACCTATCTTGACAAAGGAATGCACTACTTCTTAAGGTATCTGCAATTCCCTCAAACCCTCAAGCAGAGTCCTCACATGCATGCACACAGGAAAGGAGGCACAAAATGACTGGTGCTGGAGTAGATGCTTTAAGGGGTTTCTCTGCTGAGGCTCACAATCAGAGAGGGGCAGCAGGAAGTGGTGTTTTAGGTTTTTGATAGAACTTCCTTGAACTGCCTATAAAAAGTCACTAAATGCAGAAGTTGGTATCTTATAAACTGGAGCACAGTAAGAAAAAAGGCAACCAAATTTTCTCCAGCAAGGAATGAATGCATCCATTCTAGAGGAAGAAGAGAAAGTGAACTGGTTCCATTATTTAGTCCATAATCTTGAACATCTCAGAATAAAGGCATTGATTTTGACACTCACTGGAAATTTGGAATATCAGTTAATGAGGACCATGGGCAATCACCAAGGTGACCTGACCTGGCAGAAGCCTGCCCTCCATGTTTCTCCCTGGCAGTTGTCAGGAAGCACTGGCACAAGGCTTTACTGCCCTCTGTTCTGATAAGGAACCATGGAAGGTGAGGCTGAGGAGAGGGGAACAGAGCAGGAGTCGTGATTTCACACGGTGTGGACAGAAATGGTAAGCCTTAAGTGAAGCAGAATCCAAGGCTGATGGTGAAGAGCAGAATGGAGATAAACCTGCAGCTCAAAATAAGGCAGGCGCAGACCACACAGAGTGCTGCCCAGGAGCTGGGAGCCTGTATGAAGTATGACAGGAACTGCCCTGCAGGCTCCTGTCAGGAAGATAGCAATGGGATTGCTTGGATATTACTGTAATGCTCCAGTGAACAATTTTAAATGAGAGACTTGACCATGAGTAAGAAAGGAGGAAGGTATTGCTAAGACATTTTTTAGTGGCTAATTCAAAGGCCTCAAGTTTTCAACACTTGTGGGGTATGGCAGGAGAAGAGGATCCAGGTGTGATCCCCCTTGTCTTAGGTGGGTAATAGAGCAAGAGATAAGACATTACAAAGTAAAATGGAAGCACAAAAGTCAGAGTAGACTGAGTAGGGGCAGAAGAAACAGTGGAGAGGAGGAGATCAGTTTGGGATGAGACGAGGATGGGAAAAGAGAATCATTTGTGCTCTGAGCTCTTTCCTCCACCCTGTGTGCATGGATGGGATTATCTGCCAATCAATAATTTTAGGGGTACTTGTCTTGAACTCAGAGCCATGTGCTTGCTAGGCAATTGTTCTACCTCTTGAGCCACACATCCAGCCATGCAATTAGTAATTTTAATGCCCTGTTGCTTTCTGGTCCTTCCTCCCATAGGGAGCAGGAGGAGAAAAATGAAATTCATTTTGTCATGCTTTGCTAGTGGCCATAAAGGAAGGGCCCTCCTCCCTCCTCCTGCTCATCAATGAAGCAGGCATTCTGTTAGCCTGCTATCCCTGACTGTCCTTGCAACTAGCCACCTGAGGAATGGCTCATGGGCAAACAAATGCAGTCAACTTACATTGTTCTCACACAGTTCTGAAGGTCAGAAATTAGAACCAGCAGGGCATAACCACAGTGCTGTCAGGGCTGAGCTCCCTCCAGGGGCTGAAGGAGGAATCTGCTGCTTGGCTCTTGTAGCCTCCGCTGGCTGCTGGACTCCTTGATTTGGCCATGTCTCTCCAATCTTCAAGGCCAGCACCTCCAAATCTCTCTTCATTCTGTCTTCAAGTCACCTTCTCTGTGTTGTCACCTCCCTCCCTGCCTCCTCCTATAAAGAATACAAGTGATGCCTTTAGAATCCTCCTCCAGGAAAATCAGTTCATCTCAAGATCCTTAACTGCATCTAACAACACCTGTTTTGCCCTACAAGACTCCAGGGATTCCATGTGGCTATTGCTTGGGAGCCATTTCTTAGCCATCCACAGAGTAGTGCCCTACTCTGAGCACAGGGCAAGCCTGTCTTCCCCACCAAAGTTTCCCAGAAGCCTTACCTTTGGTGAGTAGCAAGCACTTGCCAGCCATTAGTAGAATTCTTTGCTTTTATTTGGAAATTAATCTTCATGTTTACACCATGTTGACCAGAATACTAGACAGAGGAAGAGCCTTAAACCTAGAACTCTCTATAGTGAATTTAAGACAAATGTGGACTTCTTAGCAGGGAGATCGAGGGCTCATTGGTGGTGTTCAAGGGCCCAGAACTAAGCATTTTCTCAGGAAATGTGTCTCATGAGACTAGAGAAAAGTGAGGACCAACACGCAACTTGTTCTGGTGACAGCCACTACAGCAGATCTCCCCTGGCCCCAGCTGGCTGCCTCACAACAAACAGAGCCCATTCTGGGTGGCTGGGGAAAGGCACATGTGTTCCAATCTGCTTCATGAATGTCAAAAGATTCATCTCTTAGAAATGGTCTCTGGTTGTGGATAAAATTGATCTTTTGTACCTTCAGATCATTGGTACTTTCGTGGGATCCACCCACTCATCTGAGAACTTAGAGATCACCCACAGCTTTGTTTTCAAACTTCAAATGATTTCAGTTGTTCACTCACATGTACTATTAAATGGATTTTTTGTGTATTTTAAGAGCTACATTTATTACAGAAACACTTGCCCTAGTTAGAGTGTAAAAGAATTCTGACTACATTGACTATCAAGAACAAGGTAAAAGTTATCAAGGAGCCAACTCTGACATGAATTATGAGCTCTTTTTTAAGTCCCTGTGAAAACCAGGTGACAGATAAAGACTGATGACATTCTCACTCTGGCTTTTGTAACTTGTTGGTGAAATCTTTGTTGCCTTGTTGGATTTCTGACTTCTGTGGCATTGTCTGAGAGTCTCTGGTTGGAATTAGGAGGACAAACATTATACAAACACTCATTGCTTCAAATTTTTTCATCAAAGAACCTCACCTACCAGTTCAGTACTATTTTTCCCTATTTTGTCTTATTCCTTTTACACTTTTGTAAAAAATTCAGAAAATAAAATTTACCATATTAGCCATTTCTAAGTGTACTCCTCAGTGGTATTAAATTGTTGACATGTTGTTGTCAGACAGAGCTCCGTTACCTTTTCAACTTGCAAAACTGAAACTAGCTACCTAGGGAACAACTACCCCATGGTTTCGATCCTGGCTTTGAACATGTACCTTTCTATATCACTTGTTCTGAGTCTGATTACACTAGTTACTGCAGGGAAATGGATCACACAGTATTTGTCTCTTGTGATTGGTGAATCTCACTCACAGAATGTTCTCATGCTTATCCAGGTTGGAGCAATGTCAGAATGACCCTCTTTCTCAAGGCTGTATAACATTCCACTGTGTGCATGCACCGCATTTTGTTTATGGAGTCATTCCTTGATGGACACTTGGGTTGGTGCCACCTCTTGACTATTGTGACTAGTTCTGGTACAAAAATTGTGCTATTATTTCTTCAAGATCCTGATTTCAACACATACTCAGAAGTAGAATTTCTGGATCACTCTGTGCTTCTAGCTTTAATTTCTGAGGAGCTGTCGCAGTTTTCCATAGCAGCTGCTCCATTTTACATTCTCACCAACAGTGTTCAGCATTCCAGTTTCTCCACATCCTCACCAACATTTGTTGTTTTCTGGTTTTGCATTTTTTTTTAATAGTACCCATCCAAACTGTTGTAAAAATTATGGTTTTATTTGCATTTCCTAATGATTAGCATGGTTGCCATCTTTCCATGTTTGTTGACCTTTGGAGAGATGACTATCAGGCCAGCATTCACATGCTTTATTTTGCATATAATTCCTGTGTCAGCCTTCCAAGAGGCATATTCTGATAGGCAAGCCTCAATCACAAAAGCCCTAATTAAGTAGGGACCAAGATTCCATATTTTTAATAGGCTCCTGTACCACAAGGACCTCACTGTACTAGCAAGGTTCCGTGACATACAGAACCAATCTGATTAGCCATAGTTAATAAGTACTTGACATTTTACAGAGAGTTTGCTAATTAAGCACATACAGTATGAAATTTAATTTAGTTTAATCTCTAAAGCAGGTATTTTAGTTAGCCAGTCTTTTAAGTTTCAATTGATGGAAAGTCAACCAAAACTAATACTAATTTTAAAAGTAAGTTGAAAGAGTCACAGTACAGAGAAGTCTACAGGTGAAATTGGCTTCCTGCAATTTGTGATAAGAACAGAACATTTCTTTACTAGCACAGAATTCTCATATGGAGAACAGGTTATGTTGGAAAGAGAAGGGTGCGAAATGGAACAGGAAAACATAAACCAACACACAGGATACGAGAAGCAGAGAGCCGCGGGCTGGAGGAGACAGGAAAGCAGGAAGACTTGAAGCTAGACTCCTGGATCTCAGAGCTATGCATCCAGGAGAAGAGAAAATGAATAGAGTGGAGACATAGATGAGAGAGAGAGAGAGAGAGAGAGAGAGAGAGAGAGAGAGAGGGAGGGAGAGAGAAAAGGGGAGCTTTCTTGTACTGTTCAAGTTGTAAGTTTGAAGTCCTGCCTAAAACATCAAAGTAACAGGAGATTATCACTGTCTTGTCTGCCACACTGTCCCCCAAACCTATGTCCCATGCTCAAAGTTTTCTTCTCCCTCTCTTCTTCCGGCAAGACCCCCTGACCCTCCAAATCACACCAGCCCCTCATTTCAGCTCTCATCACACCCCACACGTTTCTTCATTGATGACTGTCTCTTCAACTAAACTATACTTCTGCAAGGACATTTCATATCCCATTGTATTACCAACTGCAAACAGATAAAATAGGCCAACACATAGGACTAATCACGTAGGACTATAAAACAAATTATAATAGTTATTGGTGATTGGCAATATTGGGGCACTTTTTTGATATTTTAATGCTTTTTTACAGTGAAAACTTTATTACACAATTTCTAGTGTAATATAATAGAGGGGATAACTTGTGTTCTAATTCATATTTAAAAATAAGCAGACAGTTCTGAACATCAATCCGACACAGACTTACCAGTGTTCTAAGTCATTAACGTTCTCCATTATTCACAGGAATGTACGCGTCATTTCATGAGCACTTGGCAGTGGCCACGGCTCCTCTCAGCCAAGGTTTGCATTTGCATGCATCATTTGTGTTTGTGCATGTCATTTTCTAAAATATTGCTATAATTTCAATGAAGTCTGAAGTGGTCCTGGAATTCCTTTACCAAGGGGAAAGAGTAAGACAAATGACTCCCAGTTTGTGCTTCTATGAGGCTGGCTTCCAACTGTGATGCATCATTAAAAAGGGATCACTGTCTCCAGAAACATCTGCCCACCTTAAGCCTTAATTAAGCTTGCAAGACAAATAACTCAGGATGTTAAAAACTAAGGGGAAAATACCAGTCCAGTGATACATGGGAAAAAAGTAGATGGGAGGAGAAAGAAGGAATTTTTCATTAGAATTAGGGGAAAAGGACAGAAGTCCAATTGGGACTTTCCCTTGTAGCTCAAAAGTCTGTTCTAATCATATGAGAGTCCCTGTCCTGTTTACCGTCTTCAGATGACCTTTCGCTGGGACAGACAGCACAATCCATCAACTAACTGAGGCTTGCTCTATATAATTATATTTGTGTTATTCATATATATGTATGTATTTCTATATTTCTCACCTTTAAAAATGAATTAAATTATTTTGACATTACATAAACCACAAATCTTAAATTGATTAACAAAAAACCAAGAGTAAAAATCCAAGAAGCCATGTATAAAAAGAAACACCACAAGTCTTGGGCAATCTAGTCCTATAATATATTTTAAATCCATCCATTATATGATAGATTCTCAATTCCTAAGACCTGGCTGATTCTAGAAAGACCTCATCTTATCTGTAGCCTCCAGATTTTTCCCAGATTTCTTGAATATTTATTAAATAAAATTGTTTCCTTGAGAAATCCAATAAGCAATCTCCACCATCAAGATGTGTGGGGTCTTTTCTACACCAGCCCATTTCATGGAGCACTCCATTTTAGAGGTAAATAAACTCAGGAGAATCACAAGTCAATAATCTTCCCATCAAGCTCACTCTGCAGCACAGCAGGTGCCACTGTCTTCCTTTGGCTCTGACTTCATTTGGATCCAGTGCCTCTCTGATGTCCTACTAGCCCAGGACTTGGGACAACTACATAGTCATTGAATGGGTGAAAAACATGTCACCTACCATAGGCAAGAGATGGTGGGGATACTTAATTTATGCTCAGAATTCTAGATTTAAAAAAAAAAAGGAGAAGAGATTGCCTAATTGGATGAGCTGTGTTTTGGGTAGGGTTGAGTTTAAACCAGGGCATGCATCAGAATCACCCATGTAGCTTTTACCTACCAATCAAATAGCTAGATATACTAGATACACACCTAAGACACGGAAGGGCATCCTAACACATCAATGAAAAGTAACAAAAGCTCCATTGATGATTCTGAAAAATACCTGATTCGTTTTAATGCTTTCTGAAGTATTATTTTCTCAGGAGAAATAAGTAGGCTAGTCATGGTTCAAGGCTGGCCCCAGGCAAAAGCAAAAAGCCACCTAAAAAGTAAACTAAAGCCAAAAAGGGCTGGGGAGAACTTGCCTAGCAATCACAAGGCCTTGAGTACAAAACCCAATATCATCAAATAAGTGTATTGTCTCTGGACATATCGCTGCCCTCTTCAGCACACTCATGATTCCCCTGAGAGACCCTCAGGAACATCAAGCCCACCCTACGTGAGGATGGGCTTCTTACAGACAGAGGCAGTAAGGTCTCTGACTGCATTTGAAACTTGCAGACAGAATGTAGAATTTATATTGTCAGTCATCTCAAATCCCGCTGAGAGGTAACTGAAGGATAATTTATGAACTAGTAATCCACAAACGAAGGGAGCAAGATATTAAAACGGACCCCAAGGTACAATAGATGCTCAGTTCCAGACTGAAACACCAGACCAAGAAGCAAACCTCAGTGGATTTAGCCCAGAAACTAAAAACAGAAATAGTATTTATGAACCTTCCTCACCCTTCATGTGGAAAGGTAGGGCGTGTGGAGATGGAAGGCATTGTGAAGAAAAGTCTTCAGCAAAAGAGAAAGGCACATAGGTGGTTGGGCATACATGTCTGATTGCCCCTAAAACTTTTAAAAAGTTCTAGATTCTGGTTGGCTAATTCCAGACCTTCAAAGGAGAGGTGGCTCTGTTGGGCTCTGTCTGTGTCCCATGGTCAACAGGGAAAGGATTCATGGAGAATCCCATGGGCCCATTTGGACAGCATGCTGTCCTACAGAGCAGTTGATGATGACTTCTGACTACATTTTTGATGTGTGAGTGCTGCCAGCTGTCAGGCCTCACCCTAAATCTCTCCCCTGTACCCTGCACTTAGACATATTAAGAAGAAAGTCTAGAGCTCCCTTCATTGGTGCCAGTTGGAGGGTGACATTATACAAGCCCATGCCCACTGGCTTACTGGGGAACCTTCCTCCCAGCTCCTCCCACTGGCTACCAGGCTGGCCTCCTTTCCTTGTTCACTTCAGCCATCTTGGACCTGCACCATAAGTCTGCCCTGCTGTCTCCAGACATCATGCCCTGTTGGTGTAGGGGGTGTCATGCATTTGGGTGAAGGTGCCTCTGTCTCTGCAAGGGACCATAACCCTGTCTAATTGAAATATCACGACAAGCTGTGCCTAGCTGAGGGAAGCCACAGGGATGGGAGACTCCTAGGGTCTGCAGAAAGAGCCAGTGATGAGCTAGGGGAATGGACATCACCTCATTAGGGATTACTCAGCAGGGGACAGTTTCTGAACAGATGTGACTCATCAGGCGCAGACCACAAAGCCCAGGCCTGAGTGCGTAATGCCCACTTTCAGCTGTTAAGGCATATTTTTCCTCCTTTCCCTATCCCTCCTCTCTCTCTACTCTTCATGTCCAGAGGTAGCCCAGCAAAATTTCAGAACAAACAAGGAAGGAGAGTCACAGAGAAGAGAATTCAACCAAAGCCCCTCTCCAAGGAGAATTTCTTCAAACTCCCCCTCCTGTGCATCCCATCACACATATGCCACATATGTGTGATTTATGGTTTAACATACATGTTCTCATATGCTATCCCTTACTTTATAGCAGAACCCACAACACCAATGCAACATGTATATATGCGCAACATTTAAAAATATTCACAAACACCTTCCCATGGCACCTAGCGTTCACAGCATCCACAACACAGTAGACCACTTCAAAAATACTAATAATTAGAACCTCTGGGTTTTAGGTATTATTGCTGAAAACTTCCCTTTCTGCATTCACATTGGGAATGTCAGGACCCAAGCATGACTCTGAAGTATGCATGTCACATGTCACTTTGTGAAATGACCATCAGAGTTCTCATAGATACCCCCATCCCATACCAGCTTCAATCCCACAGAAATTTGAGCCACTGGGATATATATAGCAGAATAGCTCATGGGGGAGAAGAAAAACTGGGTCCACATTTTGTCTGGAAACTTTTGTTGCTCATGGTATATTTTTGTTCTTCCTTGAATTTCCTTGGGTAGTAATGGGTTCATTATAAGAGCTTTGGGACATAGTGTGCAGGCAGGTAGTGAGGTCATCCTATGGAGTGCTCAGCACACACCCAAGGACGTAGTTCCCTTACTCCTTATTCACTGTCACTGTGTGTACTGTCACTGCTGGTGTTGGTGTCGTGGGTGTCAGTAATAACATTCCCCCACCATTTGCTCGCAATTTTAAAGACAGCACCACAGCACACCAAGCGAAAATTCCCCCGTGTGGATTTCGATCACTTAGTCATTGAACATAAAAATCAATTTCCTTACTTTGCTTAGAACAGGACACATATTTTCATTTCTCTTTTTCAAAACTTCAAATTATTTCCTCATCACAGATTCAAGACCTACTAATGAATCCCTGAAATAAATCCACTCCATTTCTTAATAAGACAATCAAAATGGAGTTTCAGCTAGTTATAGAGTATGGACCCCATGTTTTTGTTACAACACAAATGTGTAAAGGAATGAATGGAGAAAGAGCTCACTATTCTTTTGGCCTCTCATTAGTCTGGCCAAGTACCTGTGTGTCCATCCTGGTTGGAATGATGACATAAATACATGGCCACAAACACAAGATAAACAAAGAAATGTCAAAAATCATGGTGGAGCCAATGAAGTTGGAGGTGCAGTGGACACAAACTGCCTGACAAGAAGGTGATTAGGAATTCCTTCAGTTCACACTACAAGGAATAGACAGAAAACAAGGAATTGTATAGTGTATAGTGCTCTGAAGCAGAAATCAATGATCAATCACAGAAATACAGAAAAAGGATGAGCCCTAGGCTACAGCAAACCCTGTCCCACACCGAGCATACCAGAGTTGTGCAGGAAGCAGCAGGTATCCCTCATAGGGATCTTCCGCCTCCAGGTAGGCTCAACGTACTCCATGGCAAGGATGCTGACTGCACAATTCTAGAAAGACTACCAAAGCCCTGACTGTTTCCACTGGACCCAGCAGTTCCCAGAAACAACAGGAAAACCATGATTATAAATTGATTCATACATGTCACTTCTTTATTGTGTCAGAAGGTCTGATTTCTCTCTATATTCAGCTCTGCACAGCTGATGTGAATGATAGTGTGTCTAGAAGGACGGACACATAAACAATTGTCAAATGACCTTTAAACTCTGCTTCAGAATTCAGACCTACTGATGACTTCCTCTTATATGATTATTTGGGGGTGGGGCAGTACTGGGGTTTAAACTCAGAGCCTCACTCTCACTAGACTGGTACTCTACCACTTGAGCCACACCCCAAGTCCTTTTTGCTGCTTTAGTTAGTTTTTAGCTAGGATCTCCCACTTTTGCCTAAGCCAGCATCGGAAAATGATCCTCTTACTTTTACCTCCTGCCTAGCTGCAATATACAGACATACACCACCACTCCCAGCTAGTTTATTGAGATGGTTTCTTTTACCCATCTAACTAACTTTTACCTGGGCTAGCCTCCAACCATGATCTTCCCATCTCTGTCCCTCACATAGCTGGGATTGTAGGTGTGAGCCACCAGACCAACTCTGTGGATGACTTCATGTTTGCATAGTGTGTTGCCCTAAATTTTTGTGACTGCTCTTACCTTGTCCTTTCCAGCCTTAGGTCCTCACAGTGCCCCTTTGTCACTGCTACCCCAAGGCAGCACTGAGCCAGTGTCCCTTTGCACTTGTCTATCACTTTGGTAAGCATTCTGCCATAGTCTCATTTTCATGTGTCAACTCTTTTCTACCAGGACTGTAAAATAGCTTCCCTTCCTTTTTATTTTTAAAAACATAGACTAAAGAAAGAGGAATAATAATTTTAAGGCATCTAAGGACTCAGTTTGGTTGAGAATCTTGATATGTGGATTTACTCAATAAAGATGACTGTCATCATTACAAGAGGGACCTATGGCCCCATTGCTTACTTATTCTGCCTGAATTTAAATATAAAAGAACAAATTTGATAATACTAGGTATAGCCCTCTCACAGAAAATATGAGGTAGAGAAGTTTGAGGCAGGTGATTTAAGTCAGGTCATTATATTGTATTCAAGAAGGACAGATGTGAAAACTAAGTTCTCTGATAGCTATGGTGCTGGCCACGGTTTTCAGAAAGACAGAGCCAACAGGATGGATGTGAGGGGACATTTTAGGGAGTTATCTCTCAGGATCACTGAGGCTGAGAAGTTCCACCACCAGCTGAAGACCAGAGAAATGGAGAATGTGGCTCAGGCCAAGCCCAAAAGTCTCAGACCCAGGGAAGCTAGATATCTGCATTATTCTGAGGCCAAAAGTCAGAGAGCCTGCTGGGTTTCTGGCACAAGTCCCAGAGTCCAAAGACTGGAGAACCAAGAGTTCTGATGTTCAAATCCAGGCGAGGAAAGGTATCTCATAGAGGGTGGGAAGAAAGTGAGACAGGATGCAAAGCCACTTATTCTGCCTTTTCATCTGCATCCAAGCCCTTGGCCCAATGAACAGAGGGTTTCCCCACTTGGTCTACAGACCCCCACACCAAGGTTTTCCAGGACCCCTCCTGAACACACCTAGTGGTGCACACTGCCAGTTCCCCAGGCTTCCTTCAGTCCAATCAAGGGGACCTCAAAATTAACCATCACACCTGCTCTGAGAAATGAATGAGGAGGAAGCACTGTGTTATCCAAAAGCAAATCTCTGTCTGAACAACGTCTGTTCAGTTTAGTTAGTAGTGATTGCTTTAGCTTGGATCTTAAATGACCCCATAGGCCAATGTGCTGGAGGGTTAGCCTCTAGCCCCTGGCACTAGAGGGAGGTGGTGAAACTCTAAGTGGGGCCTGGTGGAGGTCTTCTGGCCAGCTCTGGGCTCTTCTGTCTCTCCTGTTCATGTCTCAACTATGAGGCGAATGGCTTTGTTCCATCATGTGCAGTCGCCATGATGTGCTGTCATAGGCCCAAAGCAATGGGGAAAACTGGTCATGGATGGAAGCCTCACAACTATGAGGCAAGATAAGCCTTCTTTCTTCATAAGAGGACTTTCTCAGTTATTTGCTATAGTAATAAAAAGCTAACAAACTAACAAACCAGTGTAAGTTTCCTAGTCTTGGCAAGAGTACCCTGGGAATAAGAAATGGCGACATTGTCTGAAGTAGGATGAGAGCTATCTAAAGAAGCTCTATGAACTGTTGGAAAATCTAAACTTATTCCAAATCTTAGTTTATTCATAAAAAAAAAAAAACTAAGCCTAAGGAAATGCAACCTATCTATTTTAACAATTTTCGTTGTAAAGCATTTGGCCATACACACACACTCACATTTTCTCAATAGCTAAGAAAACAATACTCTGAACAAAATTTAATTTTTGAAATGGTTGTTCTTATAAGCATGCTTCTTACAAGCATTTACCAAGCTATTTTTTCCTATTTTATTTTATTATTTTATTACTTGGCTACATTTTAGGCTTTATGAAAAAAAAGTATTAGTTTTATAAGAAAACAATGATATATTGTTGTGGGAGTTTGCTAGCTGAGATACCGAACTCCTTGAGGCAATTAGCAAGAAGCAATGTTTTATTGTGCCAGCACAGACTCAGCGGACTCATGTCCAAGGGCTGAGCCCAGAGAACAAAGGGGTCTCACCTTACATACCCTTGGAAGCAGGTTACAGAAGCAAAAAGCAAGGTCTAATCCATATATGGTTATATTTAATTTTATTGGCTACTTTACCCTAGTGCTACATGACTTTCCCCTTCCTGGTGCTATGTGACCTTCCTCATGTTCAGATTTCTCAGGCTTTCTCTCTCTGTTATGCCATCCCTACCTCCCTGCTGCTTTCTCAGGACTCAGGCCTAGACTGTTTTCTTCTGATCTTCCTCCCTGCTACATCATTCCCCCCTTTGATGCTTGGACCCACCCAGGGTCAAAGAGCATCATCTTGATTTAGGGGTTTGTATTTTTATAGCATTATTGCATGTGTGGCTGTTTTTCTTTTGTAATGGCCTTTATAATAGTTTTGATAAACCACAGCACCAGGGGAGCCAGGCAGGGCAGTATTAAGCATGCTCCAAGGATTAGATCCATTGCCCCTATCAGGGTTTTGAATCTACCTAAGGCAGAAAACCACCCTCCAAACAGGTCATTGGGATCCCATCTTCTCCAAGTCTGGATGGGGACATGGGCAAATTTTTAAATTTTGTTTGTGATCTCTTTTATAACCCTTTTTTTAAAAATCATTAATCTGTAAGCAGCAGTTGTTTAGGTTAATTTTTTTACAAACTTATATTTCAGAAGCAAGCAAATCCTAACAGTTCTGATGGCTGGCATTACACATATTAGTGCTTTGTCTTGCCAGCAAATTGAGGGCTCTTTCAGTTTCATTAGTTATAATTTCAACAACAGCCTGCAGCCTGATGATGCAGTTGAGCATATCTACAGGGGTGCAACAGCCCTAGGACCATCTTTTGCCCAGGTGGCAGGACCATAGTACTGGATGGTTTACTCAGGAAGGTATTTGTCATCTTTTTCCCAAGCCCAATGGTCTCCCATGTTGGTGTCCCCACAAACATAGCACGAAGTGACATTCAGTGTCTGGGCTATAGACTCGGCCAGTGAGAGGAACAAGCTTTTAGCTTTGGCAGAGATGGAAAATTTACTCCTCATCTCCTTATAAAAGGAGGGAAAAACTTGGTGTGAGGAACTCTCATGGGTAACGGTTACTAATTTGAGGTGTATCAGACTCTCAGGATCAAGACCCTTTTTATCTAATCTTATACTGATTAATTTTTCCTGTGTTTAAACAGATGGCTTAGGTACAGTGAAATTTACAGGGTTATAGGTGCCACAGGTGAAGTTAGGGGCAACTTTCCCCTTGTGAAGGAGGGCTTCATATTTGTCCTTTGTTAAACCAGATCAGTAACAATAATAGTAATTATGCATCCTGCTCAAAAGAGATAGACGAGAGCAAGTAAAAACCTTTCACCATGAGATCAATCAGCAAGAGTGGTTTCTGCCAAGCCTATGGCGAAGACTAGGGTGAGAACTAGATACAGACAGGCAGATACAGACAAGGGGTGACAATGCATTGCGCTGCAATAACTGGTGTGAAAAACATAGCCCGTTTGTCCTGTTGGAGAGTCAACTCCTCAAGCTTCTGCCATGCGTAGACTAGTCAGCTTCTGGAGTAACTACAGTAGAGCTGTCATTCCATTGTGCAAGAAAATGTGTTGTTTTAAAAAAGCTAAAACCATCATCTTTAAGTATCAAAGGACATGTTTAGAGCCAGTAAAAATAATTACTTTGTCTGTATTTAAGTAGAAGACCCTGTCTAAAAATATGAATTTATATCTAGAAGGGCTTTAATGCCAGATAGGCATAAAAAGAACCATTTCTTTAATCCTCTTGGTCTTGGTTATTTTTGAGAGGTCTGGCACCAGTGACTCCACTGGAACTTTGATGGCATTCCCGACTTTGTCTCCAAACTGCTTGTCTCTGAGCAGTCTCTTCTGAACATCTGTCTCCCATCCACGTACTAACCAGGCCCAACCCTGCTTAGCTTCTGAGACCAGATGAGACTGGGTGCATTTAGGGTGGTGTGGGCACAGACTGAAAATCTTTCTTGATTGATCATTGTCAGGATTTGCTCTCTCCTGGATTTCGTTTGTTTGGTTTTGGTCCCATGTCAGGGGAAAGGGGGGATAACAAACAGATTAGGTGGGAGTCAGTGCCAACTAGATCCTTTTGGCCAAATTTAAGCAACAAAGAGGTTTAAAAGGAGTGGGTCTTAGGCAACAGGCTTCTAGACAAGGACAATACAAAAAAAATCTAACAAAAGCAGATGTCTAAAAAGCTAACCTGGTTGATACCTAAGTAGTTATTAGAGTCATTTCTTATGGACTTGATTGTGAATGCCCCAGAAGGATCAGAACTGTAATGACAAAAACTTAAGAGTCATGGGTTAACCTGTCGCACCAAAAATTCCTGACAGTTATCTTAATAAAACAAAAACCATTTTAAGACAATTTTTTAAATTTTATTAAGAACAATACAATATTTTAAAGACAGCCTTGTTATTATGACCTTAAAGAACTAAGTTTTAGCTTAATATCAGTACATTAAATTTTTACCTTACAAAATCTTTAATGTAACTGGCTTTTAATTAACCAGTTACATAAGCATCTATAAGCTCCATCTTTCATGACAACTTACTCTGTACCTTTATGATAACTTATTTTGTATCACCTTGGGGAGCTTGTGTTTATCTTTTTTTTTTAATCCAAAAGTACTTTTTTACCTTTTATTTTTTAAAAAACATATCCTAATACCTTTTGTATATTTTTGTTACTTGTTGAAAATAACTTATAAAATCTTTTAATTTACAGACTTACATTTGTATGAAAAAACGAGAAAGAAAGCAACCTTCAAATAATTTTTGTATAAAAGCAATTTATAGAAAGCCCATTTGTTAATAGATCCATGTATTATAGGAGAAAATTAAATTCCAGAATGTATTTATGACAGGACAAAACATGCGAAGGTCATTTCTTTAACTACCTAAATTCCAAGATTTCTGCTGCAGGCTGTGGCCCCTCTTTTCTTCCTTTTTTTCCTCCTCTGGTCTGAGCTGGCATGCTAACCCCTGAACGCCTGTGTCCTAGTGAGACCTGATTGAAATAAGTTTGAAAACCTGTTTTTCTTAAAAGTAGCAGCAGAACAGAGTAATATTTTTTATATTGACTCTATAATAAGAACTGTTCTCAAGATGTTTACATATTTATGTGTAAGAAGCCTAAGCAGTTTGTAACAGAGATCTTTAAAATAAATATCCTGATTTTTTGTTACCTTGAGTATCATATGAACCTTATAGCAGCATTTTAAGAACCATTTTGAAGATGCTTACACACACACACACACACACACACACACGCTGTGAGCACACATTAGATGGATGCATAATCTGACCAGCCATTAGCAAGGGAAACAAGCATCTCATGACTGTCTCAATAACAGACCAAGCCCTACTGTACCAACGTTTTGGAACAGTTTTTTTTTTTTTTTTTTTTTTTTATCAGCAACAGTCAAAGTTGCTTCTCGGTTTTTTTTTTTTTTTCACCCTTTTAGGTAGGTTCTCCCAGTTTATGCTCCCTAGAAGTAGAGGTGCCAGCAAATTTAGTACTTTTAGCATATTTTAATAATCTTAAATTGTTTTCTTTTTACTTTTATTTTCAAGACATAAAAACTTAACTGAAGGAGTGAATTAAACCTTTGACCCTCTTTTGCCTCCAAACATTTTATGACATTTTACTTTTTTCTACTCTCTCTTTCCTCTCTCTCTCTCTCTTTCCCCTCTTTCTCTCTCTTCTCTCTCGTCACTTCATTCATGAAGACCTCATCTCAATTTTGTTTTCATTCCTCCACTTCCCCTTTTCTACATTCACAACCCTTCTGCAAGATTCTTTTTCTTTCAAGTGAGACCAGATCTTATGTATCAGTGCAAGTCCATCCTTTATGTGCTAATTTTTGTAAGAGCTCAGTTAGTGCTGAGCCTCAGTCCTCCTTCAGGATGCCAATTTTGGGTGAAGATGTGCAAACTGGGGCACCAAAGCTACCAATCAAGACTGAAAGACTGTGATTTCTCCTCAGTTTGCCCAATAAATTGCTACCTGAATTTAAATAAACAACAAAGTCTGGTTTTTGAAGACCAATTTTAGCCTCTTGGCTTTTCCCATTCTTCTGGGTGTTAGGTTTTTTTTTTTTTTTTAACAATTACTCTGTGAACTTCATTAATCACAGTTTTATCTAGTGACCCTTCTGGGGGCCATCCTTCACCAAAAGCAGGCCAATCTACTTCAAAAAGGACCTTTAGCTTGTTAAGACTTAACTCTGTAGTCTTCATTAAATCCCTTTTTAAAGTTATTAATCACACACTCCAAGGGAGTGTTCTTACTCTGATTTCCACACATCTCCTCCCATTACCAGACTGCCAGACCGACACAGAGTAGGAGGAAAGTCCTCACTCACTTCACTGCTGGGCCGCATCTCAGCTCGCATTTTCTTATGCTCTCACACAGTGCAGTACTTCCACCCTGCTCCCTGAACCAGAGAGACACGGTTTCACCCCAAAAACACAGTTACTAGGGTGCCTCATTGGGAGGTGATCAAGCTCCCCTTCTGCCTACTGAGGCAGGCCTGAATCGGAACCCGGGTTCTTACCAGTCTGATGCGTGGTGATCCCCTTCCCTCGCTGGTTCCTGCACCTCGATGAGTTCTGTTGTGCATCTGAGGCCCCCACCCCAACTCTCCAGGAGGATGAATCCCCCTCTGGATCAAGCTGTCCTTTGGCATCTGGTGGGATCTCCACCTGGCGGTTAGGGGGATGCACCCCAGTGACAAAGGAGGTGATAACTCACCATCTCCACAATCCCAGGTAACAAGCCCCCAAGAAATATTGTGGGAGCTGAGATACAGGACTCTTGAGGTAATTAGCAGGAAGCAACGTTTTATTGTGCCAGCACAGACTCAGCAGACTCATGTCCAAGGGCTGAGCCCAGAGAACAAAGGGGTCTCACCTTATAGACCCTTGGAAGCAGGTTACAGAAGCAAAAACAAGGTCTAATCCATATATGGTTATATTTAATTTTATTGGCTACTTTATCCTAGTGCTATGTGACTTTCCCCTCCCTGGTGCTACATGACCTTCCTCATGTTCATATTTCTCAGGTTTTACCTCTCTGCTATGCCATCCCTACCTTCCTGCTACTTTCTCAGGACTCAGGCCTAGACTGTTTTCTTCTGATCCTCCTCCCTGCTACATTATTATGATATCAAAATATCATATGTGACAGTATAGTCCAATATGTTATACTGAGTATCTCTCTCAATATGTGACATTTCACATCTCAATGTGATATTATATTTTGTGCTTAAAATCTAGTTTTAGGTTTTTTGTTTTTTTTTTTTTAAAAAGGCTTCTGTGGATAAATGCATATATAGTGCTGGTCACAACTCCAACCCCATCTGCTCTGTCATTTAATATGGAAGGAAGATTGTCACTATTTGCTGGAAAGTTCATTCTCAGAATGGAGCTCTCAGTTTCCCCTTGAGAGATCACAGCTTCCCCTTAAGATGTCACGCTTCCAGGGAGCAGACTTCCTCCAACACTAGAGAGCACACCCCTCTCCCTCCCCTCCCTTGGTCCCCAGCCTCTGTGTGCCTCGTGTGGGTTTTCTCCATCCCTCACTGAACTGCAGATGGAAATGCTAGAAATGAAAGGTTACTGCTTCCCCCAGGGAATGCTGCTTACCTCTCAACTGGAGGGACAAGGACATCTGTAACACAGAAGAAATGTGGACTGGGGCATGGCTCCAGCAATAGAGCACCTTCCTAGTGAGGCCCTGAGTTCAAATCCCAGTACTGCCAATATATCCATATCCCATGGCCACCTAACTTATCTCTAAAAGAAGCAATTAGCTCCAAATGTACTGAATCTGCCTAACAATGTTAATGTGGCTTGTTTTCAGTCTCTTAATATATTGAATTTAAACATTTGTTTGAAAAAAATCTGCTCACTATCATGGTACAGCTTTCACCATGACCAATAGCACTCATCTTTCTTCCTGAGTCTCTGTCCACACAGATTCCTAAATCCATGTTTGTCCATCCTTGTGCCTCGTTTCCTAGGCAGTCCGGTCATGTGTGCTGTTTATCACCCCATTCAGGGAAGCCAGTGGGTCTTTCTGGGATTCCATCTTGCACAGGTGGGCAATTGGTTTATGGTCTGGAACAAAACTGTTCAACGCATTCCTCTGATGTGTCAAGTGGTGACAAAGTATTTTTCCCTCTGTGTTGAAAGGGGACTTGTTTTTCCGCTTTCCCAACCTTCTCTCCCTTGGTATCTCGGTGTGAAATTGACTTGAGCAAAGGGGTTTCCTGACTCTCAAAGCCAGCGTTTTCCTGTGGCTCCCAGGTCCTTTAGCCTCCTCCATGCCCTCTGGGTACCTGAGCCTCTATGCAGTTACTGCTTCCTGCTTGTGCAATATTTTGTGGTGTTGTCTGGGCACTTACTAAGATCCTGTCCTGGTTGAACTTTGCCTGTGCTTCTGTGCTGAAATCCACACTCATGCTGAGGCCTTGCTAAGAACACCTGGACTCTTCTCCTCTGTTTCTCCGGGTGCACAACACGCTGCCTTGTCCATGGGGAGGATCAGACATTCATTCATTGATGAATTCGCTCTCCTCTCTGGCTCCTCTGTGTCTCAAAGCAATCAGTCTTCACAATGGGGCCAGAACGGAGTCCAGCCTCCCCCACCCTACATCCAACCCAGTCACTAAACCTCCAACTATCTTAGAGAATTGTGTTCAAATCACCCCACACTCTCCACTTTCTCCAAAAGCATGGGGCTTAATGCTCAGCCTCTCACTAAGACCCTTGGTCCCCTCCTGCCAGCCCTGGGGAAGAGGAGAAGGATCTCATAGCAAGGCCAGCCTGGGGCTTTGTATGACAATATCATTTTCATACTGTACAACTCACTCTTAAAGTGTTCAATTCAGTGGTTTTAGTACAGTCACAGGGTTGTACAACCACTACCACAATGGATTTTAGAACCAAAAGGGCACCCCTTGCTCATTGCCCCTCATTCCCCACATCCTCAAGGACCTAGCATCCACTAATCTTCAGTGTGTCTACAGATTTGCCTGTTTTCCTATAAATGTAAGTGGAATCATACAGTTTGTGGTCTGTGGAGTCTGACTTTTTTCATGTGGAATGTCTTCAAGATTCATTCATATTGTAGCATTGATCAGACCCTCATTTCTTTTTATTGCCAAATAATATTCTTTTGTATGACTATATCACATGTTACTTATTCTTTCATAAGCTGACAGAAATTCAGTTGGTTTCCCCTTTGGGGCTATTATGAAAATGCTGCTATAAACATTTGTGTCAAGTTTCCGTGTTTTCATTTCTTGTGGTTATACACTTAGGAGTAGAATTGCTAGATCACATGGGTAATTCTGTGTCTAACATTTCAAGAAGCTTCCACACTGTTTCCTAAGTCTGTTGTGCCATTTTACATTCCCACCAGCAATCTACAAGAATGCCACCTTTTCAAATTAATCTTTTTTAAGACTTTTTTTTTTTTTTGGTGGTAGTGGGGCTTGAACTCAGGGCCTCGCACTTGCTAGGCAGGTACTCTATCACTTGAGCCACTTCACCAGCCCTAAGAATGCCATTTCCTAATGTCCATCTTTTTCCTTATGGCCATCCTAAAGAATACACAGATGTGTCTCATTGTGATTGCATTTCCTTAATAACTTCCAGTGTTAAGCCCCATTTCATGCTCAATGTCACGAGAGAAATGAAATTCGTATTGGTCATCCATAGCTCTTTGGAGAATTGTCAATTAAGGTAAAAATTTGCCCATTTCAATTGGATTATTTATCTTATTATTGACTCAGAAGATTTCTTTATATATCCTACTTCTAAGTCCTTTATCAGATAAGTGATTTGCAAATATTTTTACCCACTTTGTCTTTTGGCAATCCTCAAACACGTGTTATTGTCTGCTAGCACCCCTTGTCCACAGAGAGGCCATTATGAGCTCCAGTGTGCTCTGCCCCCTTCCCATTATCCATCTGACCTCATCTCTTACTACCCCTGGTTCACCTACTGCACTCCAGCCATGAGGCATCCTAGACAGTCCTCCTGCCTCAGACCTTTGCGCTACTATTCGCTCTTCTCCCAGAAGTCTCCACGGCTCCCTCACCTTCACAACACCTTTGCACAAATGAAAGTTTCTCAGCAGACCTGTCCCTGCCCACCTCCTTTGATTGGCAGTCACCTCTCTAACCTGGAGCTCTTTGCCCTCATCCCCACATGGTTTATATCTCACTCATTTCCTGCCCCTCCCCCACCCCCAGGCTGTGATTCCTTCAAGTTGAGGTTTTATGTCTGGTCCACTGCCGTGTCCTCAGCATCTACAGCTGCCTCATAGGGTTCATAGTGCTAATTATGCTCCTGAAAACCTATAAGAAGACCAAAGTCACCAACCTTTAAAGCATATTTTAAGTTCAGGAGGGGAATACCTTTCTTTCTTCCAAACTTATCTATTTTAGATTTTTTATTTATATTCAACAGACTGCAATCGAGAAATTCAAGAGACAATTATAACTATTAAAAATTAGTGGAGGAGGAAGGAAGTGATCATCCAAGAGAGAAAAGCCACCTTAATCTTCCCTCATGCTAAGGGAGGGAATAGTGGTGTTATGTTGTTGAATGACTCTGAGAATCAGTCGTGAAGGTAAACACGGCTGACCTCTGCCTTCTGGTTCAGAAGCCCCTCTGTGCCTTTGCTCACTGAACTGAATGCTGTTTCTCTTTCTATTATTTGGGAACAAAACCAATAGGAAATTTAATCATTTCAATTTACTTGCTGTCATTATTTATCATGAACTCAACAACTGGGCTCTTTTTGTAATTTGGTGGTAGATTGATAGCTGCAGTCCTTTGCCTGGGACACCTGCCACTTCCTTTTGCTGCACACGAAAGCCAGCAAGCTGCCCGTAAGCCCACCTCTCTCCTCATCATTCCTTGATCCATTTCTTTTTGATTCGCCCAGATTCTGTCCCTCTAAATCTGCAATAGAACATCACATCCCTCCCTCTCACCCTTCGAAGAGCATCAGGAGAAGCCCTTCCGGTCACTGTCTCCACAGCTACCATGCCATCCAAGATGTCATCATTCTGGCTGGTTTATTGCATCAGACTCCTGGTGGGGCTGCTGCTTCCCCTCTCACTACGAGTGGCAACAAGGAAGCCTTTCCACTCCCCACAAAATCGTCAGTGATTTCTTCAAAGCACATGCCCTGAGCTCTCCACAGTTCTCCACTCATTCAGAAAAAAGCCATAAGCACACAGCACACACACACACCACATTTGGCCTCTGGATTTACAGGTCCTGGACTGGAAACTTCCCTCCTCAGGTTCCATCTGGAACCTTCTCCCAGGTATATTCCTGACTCTCTGCTGCACCTTCTTTGGGTCTTCAATTCTGCCTTTTCCAGTGAGGCCTTCCCCAGTCATCACATTTAAGAATGCTCACGCCTGTAATCCTAGCTACTCTGGAGGCAGAGATTAGGAGGATCATGGTTCGAAGCCAGCCAGGGCAAATAATTCCTGAGACCCTATCTTGAAAATACCCAACACAAAAAAAGGGCTGGTGAAGTGGCTTAAGCACTAAGAGCGCCTGCCTAGGAAGCATGAGGCCCTGAGTTCAAACCCCAGTGCTGCCAAAAAAAGAAAAATTCAGTATCTCCCCCAGCCTCAACTACCATACTATATATTCTACTTACGCAGCTGCTGGTCTGTTCCACCTCCTCATTGCACCAAGGAAAATGAGAGCAGAGCCTTTTATTTATTTTTTTTCACTACAGTTTCCCAGGGTCTAACACATAATGCAATATATGTGGAATGAATGAATTGAAGGAACAATTTGCATTGGCCACTACACGGATCTCTGCTATAGCAGCTCCTGGATGATATTTTCAGCACCATAAAGAAAGTGTTTTCAACTCTCCTGGTTATATACCTAGCAGCAAAATTGTGGAGTCATATGTTGACTCTATTTTAACTCTATTTTACCTTTTTGAGGAATTTCCAGACTGTTTTCTAAAGCAATTTCACCACTTTACATCCCCACCAGTCATCTATGAGGGTCCAATTTATCTACACCCTTGGCACACACATCACCATCTGTCATTTTTATTCTAGCCATCCTAGTGGGTATCTCATTGTGGTTTTGACTTGCATTTCTCTGGGGACAGAATCTGCTGCAGGGACACTGAAGGGACACAAGGACATATGTAGTGGCAACAGCCCCTAGGATCCTGGGCTCATCTTCCACAGACTTCAGTCAAGGGAAGCAGGAGGCAGAGCTGACCACAGAGGGACTTGGATGCAGCCCCTGGTCTCCACCCCAAGCATGCTCAGAAAACACAAGTGGGAAATAAAAAAGACCTAACTGGAACGACAGCCACACCCTCGACAGCTGGGTGAGTTGAAAGCACAGCTCTCCCAAAGAACAGCCCCTATTTGAATGTCATGGATGGCGAAAATGTTATTGGAGGCACCACTCTTACGAAGATTTTGAAAATCTTTAAGTCCAAAAAAGTCTAGTTCATCAGTTGTATTTTGGCCTGACCAATCTTAGGAAGTTACCTTCAACCAGAATTGAGGGGCCTGTATTGGACTTCAAATTAAGACGATGAGAAGCTGAAGATAACGCCCCATGAGTCTCCAGAGCTGAAGGATGTCATAGGCCTTCCTTTGCCCTGTGGTTGCTAACTATCCCTTGAAAACAACCTCTAGGGATGATATACAGCTCTCTTGTTTAAAGATGGCTTTGCCTCTGCCTTCCAACCAGGAAGGTAGAGGCATGTCTTTCTGATCTGTTGATGCTAGACATTGAGAAAGATCCTCCAGCCAAGATGGCAAACCGACTGTCCCCATAGTTGGTACTGGCATACTCCAGGAGAGCCCCCTGAATGAGCAGCCACCGCTGTCATAGCAGCAACCTCCTCAGTCCCTCCCCTTCTCTCTGTCCTTCAAGACAGAACAGGAGATGGGAAAGAGGAGGGAATTATTGGGATGAGGACGGGCATTGTGGGTTTAACTTACGCTTGTCCCAAAGTCAGCACAACCTGCGAGGGTTCTGTGAGCCAGGCCAGCATGAGGACTCTCCTAGATCATACCTCTGGCCTCCTGTCCCTGATTTTATTAACCATTACACCACACTGTGCTGTTATTTCACTGTGCCTGGGCCAGAGTCTTACCTCCATAGTGAGCTCAAAACTCTTCAGAGGCAGAAAACATATCTTGACCTCTGATTTCTGCCTCGCTGCCCACCAAGCTCAGCACCAACTTCCCAGAAGGTATCAAAGGGACTCTTGATGCACTGAACCCCCCAGTGTCATCTCTCCAGCTTTGTACACCCGTGACATGGCATAAAAATGTGTAGGAGGCTTGTGGAGCTAAAGAAATGGTGCACGTCAGTGAATGAGAAATGGAAACAGTGTAGTATTCCATTTTGGGTGGGCTCTAGCTTGGCGTCCACCAAGCTTGTGGCCCTCAGCTGACTTCCATGTGCTGTTTCCCAGCACCTTCAAGTATCCCTCCACTTCCACACAGTGCAAAAGGTAAGCTCCTGTCTTCTTGCCTTCAAAGACATGAATCTGAGATCCAAAGAAGTCAAGTTCACTGGCTTGATGACCTAAGACACCTTGCTTGTGAGGCTGGCACAGATTCTTGGCCTTCCCTTTCAAGCTTAGCTTCCCAAGCCACACTAATGTTTAAAGACTTAAAAAAACCAAATAACCCTTTTATCCATTTCAAAAGTCCAGCAAGGTCTTCAAAAGGCTGTCTCTTTTCTCTTTGCACTAAAACCCCTTTGCCTTCTGGTCTGCAGTCTGTTCATCAGACCCATGCAGAGAACTCGATAAATAAGGTGCACACGTGAAAGCTGCTGGAGACGCAGTGTGAATTCACAAATTATTCCTGACAGGTGAGCACAGCATCCCATGTGCCCGTGACAATGAGCTGAGCCCTCAGCACAGCAAACGAGCAGCTGTCCTATGATTTGTTTTTCCCTCCAGTGTCCTTCAGATTTAGTCTCCTTTCCTATTGGACACTGTTCCTTTATTCCTAAGATTTTCTTTCTTGGGAATTAATCACACTTGAGTCTTTGCATTGACCACCTGCTAGGTGACGAACATTTTTTTCCTGCCAGATATGAGTACTGCTGACAGCCTATTAAACAGACATTGGCTCTTGGTCCGAGCCGGTGACTAGAGGTGGTTTCTGTGGTGCAGACTGAGCTGTTGGTACCCAGAGGCCAGCTGATAACCATCTTGTCACATTCAGGCAAATCCCTCAGCAGGACGTCTGGAGGGGCTCCATTTGGGCCAACCCTAACCCTCCACAGTCATGTTGTGTCCCAAGGACAGAGCAGGGAATGTGTCCAAGGGAGCATAACCAAAAGTTCAGTTCCTTGACTGGGTATTGATTTACAAATAAAGAGAGCAGGGTTTTGAGGAAGAGGAAAATTAAAGTTTTCTATGAATTTATCAGGCAAATGAGGATCACAGTAAGATCAAGTCTCAAAGTCTGCAATCGGCTCCTGAGAAAACATGTCCAGCTTTTTTTATATCATTTTATTAGCATATAATAGTTGTACAGGTGGATACATTGAGATATTTACAAATGTGCTTACAATATATCTTAGTTGGAGTTACCCCTCTATCATTCTCCTCTCCTCCTGCCTCCTTCTTAAAACAATTTCAACAGGTTTCAACCTTCCATTTTCATATATGGATACAAAACATATCCACCATATTCACCCTCATTCCCCCTTTCCTATGTCCACCCCCTCCCACTGGTGCCCACCCCTAAAAAAGACTTATTTTTCCCTTCTGCCTTTCTTTGTTTTAAGTGTACATTGATAGTCCAAGGGGGTTTCTCCTTAGTACTTCTGGTTTGTATATATATCATGCTTTAATCAAATTAACCGCCCTGTCCCCATTACTTACCCATTCTCTGTCACCATGCTCCCCTAATACTCAACATCTTATTGTACAATACATTATAGTATACTCATATATAGATGGATTTGTTCAATAGTTTTCATTCTCTAGCATTTTCTTTATCTCTCCCACCTCCCACTTCTAAGGGAATACTCAGAAGTTCAACTCTGGAGTATGTGACAGAGTACATCCCCGGGGCCAGATCAGATGATGGCCTTCTGTTTTATGTCCTGGTTACTGCCACCATACATCTGAAGTTGTATGTCTTGTTTGACAGAGGTTTATGTCTTCCTGTGGTGAGAGACAAATAAGGGAGGAGAGGAAGATAGGCTAGTTTGACTGAAAGAATGATCATCTTGAGCTCCCCAGCATGAGGAAGAAAAGAAAAGGAGGGGAAATGTATCTGTTTAAATTTCTGAATGAACTGTTCTGCAAACCGGCCGGTTGCACAAGCTGGCTACTGCTGACTGCTTTTTGGTAGCCTCAGTATTAGCAGAGGGGAAGTGAACTTCAGCCTGAGTTAAGGTGTGACTTCCCAAGTACAAGTTCATGCTTACATTGTCACATATTATCACACGGAAAACCCACAGCCTAGGGCCTCAAGTGATCACACTGCACCCTGCCTGTGAGCATGGATTCCTCCCAGACCAGCACAAACATGAACAGGGCTGCCTGTTTCTCTGGGGATATCTTCTGACCTGACAAGAGCCAAGTTCAAATCAGTTTTATTTCCCAGACCAGGGTAATGTAGCAGGAATACTAGAGAAGAGGGCTCACTTGTTTGAAGCTGCATTCCAGTGGCTAGCTCAACGATGCACCAGCTTTGTCCTAAACCAAGAAAGTGTTCCCAAGTTGGCAGTAGGACAGACCCAGAAGTCACTTACAGCTCACCCAGCGCATTTGGGAAGAAGACTTCCTCCAGTCTCTACACTGTCGATGTCTTTTCCCTACCTCAGCCTGCTGGTAAACTGCCTGTTGTACTCAGCTGTGAGGGCCACTTGTCCTTGATTTTAGGAGGTTCTCTCCATGACACACTGAGCAGCGACAAGCATTTGTGCAAACAGCCATTGAGTGCCAAGATGGTTTTTCAGAGGATGGGATGTTTGAGGCCACAATGTTGGTGGCCCCACTGCATGGAGGTGACTATCCGTTTTCTAAAAGAAACACGACTCGAAATGTGGATAAAAGGGCAAAAGCAATTCAAGGGAGGAAGAATGTCTCTCACCAACTAGCGCTGGAGCAGCCGGGTGTCCATAGGCAAAGGGAGACGAGCCACAAGACAACTCTCACCTCATTTAAAACTGAACTCAAAATGGACCATAGATTTCAGAGTAAAATCATACACTGTTACAGGATACAGACTGGAAACCCTTCGGCACCTAGAGCCAGGGAAACCATAATGTGCAGGGACAAATGTGAGGGGAATTAAAATGAAGAAAATTCCCCACGAACAGATGACAGGGGATGTAAAGGGATGGATGGCAGAAGTATCTTTGTTTTAGATAAAGGAGATAGGAAGGCATCTTTAAAAGCAAAACATCTAGGGAGACGAGAAACCAGCTTTGCACACAGGTGCGGGGCACAGTAGTTTCTCTTCCTAGATAAGGAAAATAAGAGAAAATATTCCTAAAGGCAGACATCTAAAGGGATGGGATATAGCCCCTAAAAGGAGAGTAACATAGCAAACTTTCCCAAGATAAACCAAAAGGGTCTCACCTGAACAATGAGCAATTGTCATAAAATGTGGGTGACAAGCCTCAAGGACAGGGTGGACTAATAGACCCTCTCGAAATGTCCAGCCTGATAAGGATGGGGCCAGGCAGACGGCTGGGTTCAGGAAAAAGTTAACCAAACAGCCGATTACAGCTGTAGCTTCAAAGTAGAGGGGGGGTGCCTAAAGTCAGCCCCTATTTAATCTCGTGAACATCAGCCATCTTTGGCTTAGCTCTCTCACTAAGTCCCATCCCTCAGTCCCATCCTTTCAATAAACATTGTATTTGCTTTACTCTTAACTCTGGCCCGTGGTGTGAACTTGCTTCAACTCTTAACTGCTTGTCCAGAGCCTTCAATCATTGCCTGTGCCAGGACACGAACTCGGGGAATAACAATCCAGTCTGGTATCAATGTGATGTGAAAAACATAATGCATAAAATAACAAATCTCTAAACTGGACTGTTTTTGCAACTTCCTGTAGAACCATAATTATTTTTAAATAAAAGCTTTTAAAGGTAGCAGGATATAAAATCAACATAGAAAAATCATTAGCATTTCTATACACTAATAATGAACAAACTGAAAAAGAATATATGAAAACAATTCCATTTACAATAGCCTCAAAAAAATCAAATACCTAGGTGTAAACCTAACAAAAGACGTGAAAGACCTCTACAAGGAAAACTATATACTTCTGAAGAAAGAGATTGAGGAAGACTATAGAAAGTGGAGAGATCTCCCATGCTCATGGATTGGTAGAATCAACATAGTAAAAATGTCGATACTCCCAAAAGTAATCTACATGTTTAATGCAATTCCCATCAAAATTCCAGTGACATTCATTAAAGAGGTTGAAAAATCTACCGTTAAATTTATATGGAAACACAAGAGGCCACGAGTAGCCAAGGCAATACTCAGTCAAAAGAACAATGCAGGAGGTATCACAATACCTGACTTCAAACTATATTACAAAGCAATAACAATAAAAACAGCATGGTACTGGCACAAAAACAGACATGAAGACCCGTGGAACAGAATAGAGGACCCAGATATGAAGCCACACAACTATTACCAACTTGTCTTTGACAAAGGCGCTAAAAATATATGATGGAGAAAAAGCAGCCTCTTCAACAAAAACTGCTGGGAAAACTGGTTAGCAGTCTGCAAAAAACTGAAACTAGATCCATGTATATCACCCTAGACCAAGATTAACTCAAAATGGATCAAGGATCTTAATATCAGACCCCAAACTCTTAAGTTGATACAGGAAAGAGTAGGAAATACTCTGGAGTTAGTAGGTTATAGGCAAGAACTTTCTCAATGGAACCCCAGCAGCACAGCAACTAAGAGATAGCATAGATAAATGGGACTTCATAAAACTAAAAAGCTTCTGTTCATCAAAAGAAATGGTCTCTAAACTGAAGAGAAAACCCACAGAGTGGGAGAAAATATTTGCCAACTATACATCAGACAAAGGACTGATAACCAGAATATATAGGGAACTTAAAAAACTAAATTCTCCCAAAACTAATGAACCAATAAAGAAATGGGCATGTGAACCAAAAAGAACTTTCTCAAAAGAAGAAATTCAAATGGCCAAAAAACACATGAAAAAATGCTCACCATCTCTAGCAATAAAGGAAATGCAAATTAAAACCACACTAAGATTCCACCTCACCCTGTTAGAATAGCCATCATCAGCAACACCACCACCAACAGGTGTTGGCGAGGATGCGGGGAAAAAGGAACCCTCTTACACTGCTGGTGGGAATGTAAACTAGTACAACCACTCTGGAAAAAAATTTGGAGGCTACTTAAAAAGCTAAACATTGATCTACCATTTGATCCAGCAATACCACTCTTGGGGATATACCCAAAAGACTGTGACACAGGTTACTCCAGAGGCACCTGCACACCCATGTTTATTGCAGCACTATTCACAATAGCCAAGTTATGGAAACAGCCAAGATGCCCCACTACTGACGAATGGATCAAGAAAATATGGTACCTATACACAATGGAATTTTATGCAGCCATGAAGAAGAACGTAATATTATCATTCGCTGGTCAGTGGATGGAATTGGAGAACATCATTCTGAGTGAGGTTAGCCTGGCCCAAAAGACCAAAAATCGTATGTTCTCCCTCGTATGGGGACATTAGATCAAGGGCAAACACAACAAGGGGATTGAACTTTGATTACAAGATAAAAGCGAGAGCACACAGGGAGATATGAGGATAGATAAGATACCTAAAAAATTAGCTAGCATTTGTTGTCCTCAACATAGAGAAACTAAAGCAGATACTTTAAAAGCAACTGAGGCCAATAGGAAAAGGGGACCAGGAACTAGAGAAAAGGTGAGATCAAAAAGAATTAACCTAGAAGGTAACACCCACACACAGGAAATCAATGTGAGTCAACTCCCTGTATAGCTGTCCTTATCTCAACCAGCAAAAACCCTTGTTCCTTCCTATTATTGCTTATACTCTCTCTTCAAATAGTTTCTGCCGGGTATTGAGGGGGTGGGGGGGGAGAGGGAGGAGGAGGAGTGGTTGGTAAGGGAGGGAGTGGGGGTTAGGGGGAGAAATGACCCAAGCATTGTATGCATATATGAATAATAAAAAAAGAAAAAAAGAAAAAAAAAGAGATGAAAAAAATTAAATAAAAGCTTTTACAAAATTAAATAAATAAATAAGGAATCCCAACCATAGCGTTCAGTTAACCTGAAAGCATGAGGGACCTCTGGAAAAAAGCAAAAATTTGTGAGGACTATGTAACTACATATATTGGAATGCCAAAATGTGCTGACCCTTCTGCTTGGTGTCACACGCATTCTGCAAACACAGTTTTGCCATATTAAAGAATAATGGGGGCTGGTAGAGCTTTGATCTATGGTGGTAATCCAGCTTTTATCTGAATCACTGTAAGCTACAAGCTCACAGCTGTGTCTGTCTCTGGCTTCCCTGACAATGCCCTAGCGTGCGTGTGCGGCACCAGTGTGGTCTCCGAGGATGGACTTGGCCAGATAAAACTGCGTCCTCAGCAGCACCATGTGCAGCAGGGCTCAGCCGGGAGCCATGTGGAGCTCAGTTGTATAGCAGGGCATAGCCCTAGGGGCAACCTCTCTGCAAAGCAGGGCAATGAGGAAAACTGAATCTGCCAAAATTCTTCTCAAGAGGTATAGCACGCATGGCTGAAAGAAGCTCTTAGAGTAGGTGTTGAGGAAAGAGGGTAGGTGAACAGACACAGGTAAGCTACACCCCACCAAGGGCATGTTTGGGTCCCCCTTCTGGACAGGTTTCCCTTTACTGACTTGGGAGAGCTTGGATGCAGGTAAGATCTCTTGAGACTACTGAGGAGTCACTGCAGACTGCTGCGAGAACTGGCCTCTTCCTCCTCCTTTTCCTTCCTTCTCAGTGCCACATGTGTGTCCCCTAAACACAGAGCCACCAGTCAGAGATTACTGAGGTGGAAGGCACTGTGGTAAGAGCCTGACAGTGACCCATAGAGCTGCTGCCCATCCAAGAAAGAGCACAGAATCCAGGGGATCCAGTGTGTACCACCTGATTCCCTGCATCCCTTATGTAGCAAGGGCGGATATGTGACAATGACCAAGGAAGGACACGAAGGCAGCTAAAACTCAGAGACAACTTCCAGGTTGGTTACTGGTCTCAGCAGGTGCACCCTCCACCTGTTACCTTCCCTTAAATACTCACATCTTTGTATCTACAACCATGTGATGACTTACAGTGTGGCTGTCTTCTGTTCCTCTATATTCTCATAGTAAGCTCATGTGTAAGTTTCCATTAACAGTTTATTGCTCCTTTTGGAAGTTCCCTTTCCCTCCCTGCCTTATCTGGCTTCTAGAGATCTCTGTGTTCCCTCACCTGTGGGCCCTTCCCTTCCCTTCAAAGTCATAGGTGTGGCATCTTCCAATATCCCTCTCTGTCCCCATTGTCATATCTGTCTTGACGCTGGGCATTCTGCCTCCCTCTTTCTTAGATCCCTGTGTTTACACTGGGCCACCCCACTAATCCAAGAAAATCTCCCCATCACATCTTCAAAGTCTATTTTGCTTTGTTAAGTAGCGTGTTCACAGAGTCTAGGAATTAAGATGTGACATTTTTAGGGGATAGTCCCTCAACCTACCATAGGTCCTAGCAAGAGCTAGAAGTGGTATGTAATAAAATACCTGGATGAGAGGATAAATTAGACAAATAGGAATTTAAGCTGGGTATGGTAGCATACACTTATAATTCCAGCCTCTGGGGAGGCAGAGATAGGAGTATCATGGTTGGAGTCAGGCCAGGCAAAAGCAAGAAACCCTATCTGAAACCAAATGAAAAGCAAGAGAACTGGGGTGGCGGGGAGGGCATGGCTCAAGTGGTACAACGTTTGCACAAGACTCTGAGGTCAATTGCCAGTACCCCAATTCATAAGTAAATAAATATCATTTATCAGGATCAAAAACATCAAAGCAAATCTACTGGGTCTTACTTCATTTGTGTTTAACAGAAGAGTGGGAATCGTTAATTCTTTCTTTGGTCAACAAAGAGTAAAGTATATAAAAGGTAAGCACATGGCAAAAAGAAATTTCTAGAATCAGTTGTTTTCCTATATATCTTTAACCACCAATTAAAAAAACATGGTTGGAAAGAGATTTTGGTCACAATAGTAACAACATTTAAAACATGGATGAATAAGAAATCTATTAATACATATTAATAAGGCATGAATGGAATCGTATGAAAAGAATTTTTAATAGTTTGTGGAAGGACAAAAAATACTGAAGTCACTACAGAGATCCTCCATATTTCCAGATGGGAAAACCCAAGATGACTAAGATGTCAGTTCTCTCTCCAAATTAAGTAACTGCTCAATGCAACAAAAATTTCTAATGGTACTTAGAAACTGGTTCTCAAGTTCACCTGGAAAAATAACAGAACTTTTTGAAAAATAACTTTAATGAAGAATGATTTGAATATTCCATCAGCTGCTTGATAATTTGATAAAGTGACAATAATGTAACAAACAATAATTCCTGCTGAAGAAGCAGCCAACAGAGCGATGGAGCAAAGTACACATCTTTGAACAGTTCTGAATATAGAAGGGAGAATTCAGCATATTATATAAGATGACTTAAAATTCATTGCAAAGAGAAAAATAATTATTTAATGAAGCAGTGTAGAATAATTGGTTAAATATTTAGAGGAAAAAATCAGAACTCCTACTCCAAATCAAATTCCTAGTAGATTAAAAAAATGTCAATAATGAAAAGCTATCAGAATGCGTATTTGATCTTGAGATGATAAAGCAAACTTCTGAGAACAAAAAATAATAAAAGAAGTCACCAATGAAGAAAAAAGTCATAAAAATTGATAGGTCTGTTGTCAAAAAATGAACAAAATGTTAAAGAACAAAATGAGGCAAGATGTATATCAGAAATATTATAGGTAAAATGTTAACACTCTGAATATATAAAGTGGTTACAACACAATGAAACATGGACAAGAAAGAATCACAGAAGAGGGAACGGGTGATCAATAACTATAAAATCCTCACCCAAATCAAGACACTGTTTTTCATCCATCAGATTAAAGTTTCTTTTAATAATAATAATTTCTACTGATGGTGAAGTTATGCAAAAATAGACACTCTTACATAGAAGCTTCTCCTTTCAAAACAAATGCATTGGACCCATACAGTTTCGAAAGGGATTTTTTAATCATGCATTTACAGAAGTATGACTTTATAACCAATGAAGAACCTTTTTCTATAGTGTGTTGGGGATGTCAAGATTGGCCTATCTCGCAATAAAGACAATGTGGAACAGACAGTGTTCCTTAGATGCTTATATGATTTTGTGAGTAACAACTCAGTAAGTTCACTGGAAGAGCTAAGGATGAGCCATCTCAAAATAAGCCAAAATACTCCAAATATTGATTATTTCAAGCTGAAAGCACCCAGGGAGCTATAACTGTAGGAATGGCCACTTGCTCTTATTCCCTACATGAAACAACCATAAAGATATTTTGGAGAGGGCTGTCCCCTTGATACCACAGGGAGAAAATAGCTTTCATCACCAGAGACAGGTGACTGGGGCTGCAGTTAATCTTCCTAACTAAATTCACTGATGTAAGCGTTATCTTCTGTAGCTTCTACATGCCTCCGCCCCACATATACCGTATCTCTTAGTGGCATCCCAGGATTTACTGCCCTACTGCAGAGATCCATTTGTCCTTCATTCCTTCACAAACCTCTTGCTCCTGTCTAAAAAGTGTATGAGCACCATGCTGTGTTCTTTTCTTTAGACATCACCCTCTTTATGAAGAGTCTCAGGTACGTGTGGAATTATTACAACTTTGTTTTTCTCTCATGAATCAGCCTTCTGTTTAATTTGGTTCCCAGATCCAATCAAAGAGCCCACAGAAAAACTAAAGGATGTCAGAGGCAATCTCTTCCTCCTCTACACCTGCTGTTTTGGATTTAGTTAGCAGAAATCTAAAAATGTCAATTAAACTGTGACAGTCAGATCCCAGGCATGGTGGGAAAATGGTCTTCTTTCATGTGTGTAAACTTTTACCCTAATGAACCTTCAAAACTAAATAGAAAAAAATGTAAACCTCAGAGCCAAAGCTCATTGATTTATCGCCCCATGTAGATTTTATACAGAGCAGTGACAGTCATGGTCATTGAGTCAATTGTTAGAGTTTATAATCCATTTGCTGGGTTCAGTTCAATTTTGAATATCTTAGGAACATCATTAACCCCAATATGTCTGATAACTATAAAAGCAAAAAGAGGGTTGAAAATGTTACAATGCAAATGCATTAAGAGAACCAATTAAAAGAGAAGGTTAAAAGAAAATGACAAATCTTATTTGGGTAGTATTGTGGGAAATGATCTGAGCAGGTATCTAGAGCCTGTCACCATAATGATATCTCACCCCATGACCATGTTAAGTTATATGCTAAGTGCAACCTTCAGTTCAATGGAATCCCGCAGCCCTTAAAAGCAGAGACCTTTCTCAGCTGGGAGCTGAAGACAGAAAAATTCAAAGTTTGAGACAGACTGCGTGTCATTGGTTTTGAATAAAGAGTAAGGAATGCTGGTGGCCTCTGGGAGCTACATAAAGACCCCATCTCATAGCCAGCAAGGAATCTGTGATCTCAGATCACAGACCTCTGATCCCAAGGAACTGAATTCTGCCAGCAATATAAATCAACTTGGAAGCAAATTCCTCTCCAGGGCCTCCAAGAGCCCAGTCCTGTCAACACCTTGATTTTGACCTTGTAAAAAATTTTACCTTCTCTGAGCAGAGAATCCAGTCATATTAAGTTGATTTTGACCTACAGAACTATACACTAACAAATGGGTGGGTTTTTTAACTGATAAACTTGTGATCATTCATTAGGTAACAGAAAACCAGTATAGATGGTGCCCCTAGGGATGTCCAATAGGAAGGAGCTTGTGCAGCGTTTAGAAGCTTCCCAGTTGCTGGGTAGATGAGATTTAATAATGCTGGAGGGACTGTGAATGTGCACATCGTTTCAGAAGCATTTGACAGCAGGATTTAAGAGTCTACCAATTCCATGGAAATCAGGATGAGATTTATTTACCTAGACAACTCCTCAGAGTTATTGAAAAGAGGCAATTTTCAATTGCTGTAACTATAAGTAGGTGATTTTTGACATTATTTACGTTGCATCTGTAGTCTGACTTCTCAAAGTATGGCCCTTGGACCAGCATCAAGATCACACAGGACTGCATGTGGAATCCCAGGCTGCAGCCAGAGTCTCCGGCATATTAAGAAGGCTCCCGGGAGAGCCGTTGTCACACTCACACTTGAAGAGCTGAATCTACCCAAAAAACTGTCATGCAATGAGCGAAACCATGCTACACTGCAAGACAGCTCCAAAAAATCGTTTATTTGACAATGTTCACCTGTATAACTAACTGCAATAATAGGCTAAAAAGAAAAATGTGACTATCTCGACAGATGCAGAACAACGCTTTCTAACTTTAATGTCAATTTAGTTTTGCTTAAAACTCACGGAAAATCTAATAAAATCACGGAAATCTTAAAAATCACAGAAATTCTGATAAAACAGATCCATGAATCTCTTCATGTTAGGACACTAATGTTCTAATGCACGGTTTACTCAATTCCCTCCATCCTCACCTCTCTCCCTCCCCACTCCTCCTTCTCCCATCCCTCCCTCTTCCCCCCTCCTCCCTCCCTTCTCCTCCCTCCCTCAATCTCTGAGTTACACTTCAACTCTTCTATCAACACCTTCTTGCTAGGTGGCTTTTCCTTATCATGTCAAGGTAGAAAAAAGAAATGAAATCTTAAAGTAACATATAGTAGGAAACAAAACCCTCGTTCATCAGAGAAAATAAGATAAGTAAAAACTCCAAATAAGTCTACTGTCAATGTAACAGAACTAGTAGTCTAAAAGCTTGCTGAACATATACACTGAAGTTAACACACATGTATTATGTATACATTACATATATGTTACAATGTATGTGTGTATATGCATTCAATTGTAATTTTATATACCAATGATAAAAAGTTTCAAAATGAAATTTACATGTTACCAATAAAAAAATCAGGAATCCAGAAGTCAATCCGTCAACACTTGCACAAAACACATACAGTTTAGTCCAATGGAAAAGACTAAAAAGGGCAGAAAGACAATGTCATGTATCATTTCTGGTATTGACATGTCAGAGGAGGCACAGGATTCCGCAACCCTCTACATGTTACGCTCCAGGCCTCTGGCTGTTCTTGGTTTTGTTTGCTTGTTTGCATTGTATTTGGTTGTTTACTTGATTTTTTTGTGAGAAAGACAGAAGATAAAGAATGTGTAAGCTATGTCTTCTCAGTTGGTGTGTACTGGAAAGTGGATGTGTCATATGGAATGGCTGAAGTCATTAACCCAGGAGACTAAATCAGTGCCCACCCTTTGAGCTTAGAGCAGGCCCTGTCACCATGGGTTTAAGCATTCTTTTGATGTCCTACTGCTCCTGAGCCAAAACAGTTCTGGAGGCCAAAAGTCTGAGATCAGACCAGGTTAATTCCTCTGAGGCCGGGAGGGATAATCTGTTCCATGCCTTTCCCTAGCTTCTGGCAATTCTTGGTGTTCCTCAGCTGGTAGAAGCCTCACCCCTGTCTCTACCTTCATCTCTACATGGTGTTCTCCCTGTGTTTCAAATCGTGCTTATTTTCAAAGGGCTTGTTTTAATTATATAGAACAATTTTCACAATATAGTACTAGATTTTAAAATAAGTACACAAATTGTCACACGATCCCAATTTTATAAAAATAACGATATGTATGCATTTTTAAAAAGGTTTAAATGAAATGCAACAAAAACAATGAAGCTTGCGCAGGATGTTTTCATATGTATGCTTTCTCAACTTCCCACCAAAAGAAAATATTGCTTTATAATGTGAAAGATAAACAGAAGTAACAGTCCTTTAAACAGAGGCGCTCGTACGTGTGGGGATTTAAAGGAGTGCTCCACTTCGTATCAATAACCACAGCAATAAGCACTGAGCATGTGTGCAGCTCAGTGTGGGTAACTCACTTTATCTTCACAAAAGCCCTGTGAGGTAGTTTTCACTCTGTGTCCCATTCAGAAGAGAAGAGGTGATAAGAACTGCCCCTTGCCACCGTTCTGCAGCCTGAGCCACAGCTGGTTTCATCCCTTGCAAAACAAAGCCTCACTGTCCCTTATTTCCTGCCACCTCCCTTTGCCTGTCCCTAGCCCTTGCTTTCTCCCAAATGCTACTTAAGGCCAGACCCGCTGAGAGAAGCTCCTGCACCATCTTCCCCGGCCAGCCTGGCAGTTTGGGCCTGCCATTAATCTTTGCTCTATGGACGTGAGACTTTTCCCGTGAGCTTTCTTTGTGAGTGGTGTTTTTCCTAACATTTTGGTGCCATGACTCAGATCCAGGTGAGCTTCCAGCATCAATCTTGTTCTCCCAATCAGTAAATTCAGGCCCTCCCGATATACGCTGTGCTCCCAAGCCTACTTTGGCCACAAGGCAGACATCCCCTATACAGGGGTGCCCAGCCAGGGGTGCTATATTGGCCTGCCAAAGCCACATAGGTGGGAGCTGCCTTCCTTAAGCCTGGATAAACTTACTGGGATTTGAGCTGCTTTTCCGGGACCCCTGACCCCAAACTAGTGCCTCCATCACCACTATCACTCACAGGGAACCTCCTCAAGGCCAGTGCACTCCCATTACTTGCCCACCACTGGCTGATTTCCTTGGTCCTCCCTTGGTGAGTTCCCTCGCGCTGTTGTGCCATGAGTCATGGTTCTCTCTATCTCTCTCTCTCAGTTGGTCAAAATCTTAGTACTAGGTCCTGACTCACATCGGCTCAGGAACCGGGTTCATCTAGGAAAGCAATATCTTGGGGATGCCCACCATATTCTTCCTCAGACTGGGTCTCACCATGGGGTCTGGACCTTCCAAAATTCCCTCAGACACTCCTCTGTGCTGCCCACTGGCCAACCTCAAGCCCAAAAACTCATTTTTCTTTCCAATCAGGCTTGGCCACAATACCAATTGGACAATGACTCAAAATAGCTACTTAACAGCACGCTCAACCCTAACATTCTCAGGGATCTCTATAACTTCTGTGAACGTACTGGTAAATGGAAGGAACTCTCCTACGTCCAATCCTTTCCCTATCTCTGCACCAAACCCTCCCTCTGTACTTTCTGTTCCCCTGCACAGATTCTATTAGCCTGTAAACCAGTTTCTACATCAACCAATTCCTCTCCCGAACCTCCTCCTTCCCCATGTAAACAGACCTCTTGCACTGCTTACCATGCCTGTCTCTTCCTATCTTCCTGAGGGACTTTCCCGTCATGATGTTAAACCAGCCACTCCTTGCCAACTCTGGCCTTGTGGTGATTCCTGCTCTGGGTAGCTCATGCTCCCTCCCTGTGGGCTGAGACCAAACCCGAGGTTTATTCAGGACGTCCCCTCCAAAAGACATGCTAACTCCTGGGTACGTGTCCTAACTCCTGGATACATGTAAACATGCTCTTATTTGGAAATAATTTCCTTACAGGTGTCATAACATTAAAATGAGGTCATTGTGGATTTGGGTGGAGACTACCCCATTTTCCATCTGCTCCACAGTCATCCCCATGGGTTTCTTCAGCCAGTGGGTTACAGAAGAAAGTCACTTCTCCCTCCTGGCTCTGCCACTGTCTCTTCTTTCAAGGTGATTAAAGTCTCTGGAACGTCTGGTTTTCCCAGAATCCCTTTTAAACTCACACGTTTTGCTTATACCAGCATAATGTAAAATGTGTGAGCGTAAGATGTGATCATTTAGAAATGATTTTAAAGGAAGAAAAATCATTTTGTTTTCGAGTTTGTCATCAGAATCATTTTTAAAGCAGTAGCCAAAAAAATCACTGCTCTTATTTCACAGAAGAAAACAAAAAAGCAGAAAAATCATAGCCTGTAAATGTGGGGATTAGGCCTTTTTTATCAGGCTAAGTTTGCAGAGGGGGTGGGAGGAAGAGGCTGAGGGCTGCTTAGCAAAGCTCCCTACTCCAATGAAGGCAGCCTGGGAGGACCAGTCAACGACACAATGATGCTCAAAACCTATTTCCAAAAGTGTGCATCCAAACTTCTTTTCCCAGATGGACACAGGATTAAGACCAAAACATTCATGGCCATCTGAGAATTCCCCTGGTGTCCATTGCAGTGGAATGGACTTTTATCTCTTCACTTAACTGGAAATAAAGCTGAATGTATTGGAAACACCACATTCCATAGCAAGCAGCACCATTTGGTTTGGATGGAGATTTGCAGATGTGAAAGAGGTCTTTTGTCATCTCATGAAAACTAGAAAATAGAATGACTCTAATAAATATGGATTTCCACTCCAAACCCCGTTGTGAATTTTATCTAGACCAGGAGTTGGCAAGCGTTTTCTGTCAAGAATGAAATGGTAAGTGTTTTAGAACTTTGCAGAGGATGTGATCACCGTAGCAATAACTCATCTCTGGCCCTGCAGCAGGAAAAAAGCCAGAAACAACCCAAAAGCAGAGATTTAGCAGCGGGAGGAGGGGAAGAGTGAGCTATCAGTGTAGGCATGAGCTGGCTACAGAGCCCAACAATCTGAGAGTGAATAATGAAATCACACAAGAAGAGTAATTAGTAAACATCCAACAAGTGTTAGCTTTTCTTAATTAAATCAATAAGGTAATAAATTCACTCTCACATAGTAAGACAGAAATCATCTGGGTTAGGTTGTATAAAATGGTGAGCCTCATTCATATGGCCCACAAATAAATATGATGATGAATCTTTGGTAATAATCTAAGTATTAGATATTTATCTTCTTTTCTTCTTAAGTTGTCCTCAATGTAGAGAGTGATTCTTTAGGTAAACGGATGACATCCAATGATTTAAAATAACTGGAAATCATCTTATTGCTACCCAGGAAGGATTTCACAGTATCTGATGTAACCCCAGATGATCATAACCTAATAAGGTCTTTTATGTGATGGTAACCAATCCAGAAAACATTAATATAAGACATTTTTATTCATGAGTCAGAATTTGAACTGAAAGGAGCTAACTTTTAAGTTCTTGTAATTCACAGCTCTTATAGACTGCCAAAAATGTAAAGTAGAATTCTAACAATAAAGGAAGAAATCCAAAAATAAATCAAAGAGATATTTGCCCAACTCATGCCAAAAATATTTTCAATCTGGGGAAAAAGGGTGTCCATTGGCACCAATTAAATATCAATATGAATTAAAAATATTCTACTAAGATTTAATCACATTGCATAAATGTTAAAAGCTTAGATTTATGAAGATTAGTAGTTAGGCTCAAAATAAAGCATTTTTATGTATTTCACTATTGACACATAACTATTTGAATGATGATGCATGTTACTGCACCAGGAGTCCCTGGCATGTTTCTAGAGCTCCCTGGAAACGAGGGACCTATGGTCACCATGAGGGAAAAACAGGGGATCAGTCACCTGTTCTTAGAAGACCTGGCCTGAGATTGGCACCCAGTGCCTCTGCCTTCCGCACACTGGTCTAGGGCTCAGGCTGAACAAGCAGACACACAGTTGTGAGCAAGAGTTACACCATGTGGTGTTATGGAGACCAGGTTGAAATGCAAAAGGACTTGTGAACGTAACCAGTGCATTTGAGCCTGGATGCAAGTGAGAAGTTAAGAAGAGGCCAGCTAACAGGAGAGAGGTAAGGGCAAAGACTGCCTTAGGCTGAAGTCTCCAAAGCCAGCCATCTGCATGATTGTTACTTAGGACACAATATAGAATAATATGCGACATTTGAGAGTAAATTGCATATTAAACTGAAGGACAGAGCTATGTTTTCAACAAAAGGGAGATGATAGCTTCATTTTCCTCCCCTCTATCAAAATTAGATTATATTCAGATCTGAATGATGAGGGGAAAATAAGCTGGAGAAACTTACAATATTTGCAAAATGAATACATCAAGCCACAATGCCCCTTCTCACTAGTGGTTTCAAATATGGTGTGTGTGTGTAAAAGAGAGGGAGGGAGAGAGAGAGACAGCATGTAATGAGAGCACATGTATGAATTCGGTTTATGTGAGGTGTGTGCATGTGAGTGTGGGAGTGCACACTCCAATATATGAGAAAGAATGTGTGTATGAGATTGTGTGTGTGTGTGTGTGTGAGTGTGTGTGTGTGTGTGTGTGCTTTTCTAAGTTACCAACATCTTTGTCTAGTGCTTCAGGGCAAAATGGAAACCAAAGTGTCATGTAAGTAGACTGCTGTCCTTGGATCTCTTCAGACAGGCAGGGCTGTGTTTTCAGAAGACAAAGAGGATAAGTTGGTGCCCTCAGGGACCACTGTGTCCTTAGGCTCTCTCCACGTCCTGCACTCAGCCCCACACAACATTTGTGCCTGGGACTGAAGTTCTCAGGTAGGCAGAGGCAAGTGACACTACTTACTCGTCTTGGCCCAAAGCAGTGTCTGAGGGAAGATGTGGCTTGCTGGGGTCTCCTCAGAGCTTATTTCAAATTGGGTGTTGGCCACATGAGGTGGAGTTTACTTTTTGGTTTCTATTGCTGGTCCTGCCACTTTAAAAAATAGGGGTTGTAAGTCCATGTGCTCTCTCAGTTCACCTCTGAGCTTTGGTCCCTATGGTCCAAGGCTCTCATCAACTTGCACAAGTTTTTAGAAGACCAGTTTTAGTGATGGATTTCACAGAGATCAAATGAGTTATGAAAGCACTGATTAAAAAATGAAAATAGAAAAAAGGAGAAAGGAGGGAAGGAAGGAAGGAAGGAAAGAAAGAAGGAAGGAAGGAAGAAGGAGGGAGGAGGAGAGAGGGAGGGAGGAAGGAAGGAATGTCATCATGCTAAGTGACATAAGCCAGTCTGAGAAAGACAAATATTGCATGTTCCCTCTCATATACAGAATTTAGAACTAAAAAAATGGCAGGACTGTAAAATGGGACTTTTTGAGGCAGTAACCAACAGGGGAGAGGGGAAAAGAGAGGGCGGAGTGGGGTGGATATGATCAAAGTACTTTATATTCGTGTATGGAAATGGAAGAATGAAATGCTTTAAAATTGTTTGAAAAAGAGAAGAGGGTTGGGAGAATAATGGAGGGGTGAATTTGATCAAAGTACATTGTATGCACACATTGTATGCAAATACCAATAATGAAACCCTTTTGTACAAATAATGTACACTATTGGCTCATGGCCCCACCCTTATGACCTCATTTAACCTTGAGTACTTCTTTAGAAGCTCCATGTCTTAGTCTGTATTCTGTTACTATAACTAAATGCCACAGAGTGGGCACTTTATAAAGAACAGAGAGTATATACCTCACAGTTCTGGAGACTGGCCTTCATGTCTGATGAGGGCCTTCTTACTGCATTACAACAGTCATCGTATGGCAAAACAGAGCAAGTGTGCTAGCTCAAGTCACTTTTCCTCTTCTTACTAAGACCCTAACGCCATCATGGGTGCTCCACCCTCATGACCTCAGCTAATTCTAATGACTTCCCAAGGCTTACCTACAAATACCATTAACATATGAATGTGAAGATGAAATTTCAAACACCTGAACTTTTGGGGGATATATCAAAATGCTAGGATCACATTTCCAAATGTCGTCATACTGAGAGTTAGGGTTTCACCACATTTTGGAGGGGGAGAAACAAACTTTTTTTTTCATTTATTCATATGTGCATACAATGTTTGGGTCATTTCTCCCCCTTACCCCCCCACCCCCTCCCTCTCCCCCTTACCCCCTCGCTTCCAGGCAGAAACTGTTCTGCCCTTATCTCTAATTTTATTGAAGAGAGACTATTAACAATCATAAGAAAGACAAAGCGTTTTTGCTAGTTGAGATAGGGATAGCTATACAGGGAGATTCCTAGCATTGCCTCCATGCACGTGTATATATTCTCGAACTGACCTTTTCTCTTGTTCCTGATCCCCTTCTCCTGTTGACCTCTGTCACTTTAAGGTTTCTGTATTTGTTCCTCTGCAGTGAGCACATCAAATACTTTCATGTTTGGGGTGTCTTACCTGTCCCCATACCTCCCATGAGTGAGCTCCCCTTAGCATGTGACCAAAGTCCAATCCCCTTGTTGTGTTTGCCCTAGATTTAAAGTCCGCATATGAGGGAGAACATAGGATTTTTGGTCTTCTGAGCCTGGCTAATCTCGCTCAGAATGATGTTCTCCAGTTCCATCCATTTACTTGCAAGTGGTAAGATTTCATTCTTCTTCATGGCTGAGAAGAATTCCATTGGTGAAACAAACTTAACACCACATCTCATGGAATATTTTTGCTTCCTAGTGTCTGGTTGTCTGGTCATTTTTGTTCATGACTCCTTGAATTTCTCATATCCCCAGTGTGCTCATATTCCTTGCAAGTGCTGGGGCATGGGGTCTGGGTTTTGGGTTCTGTTTGACGTTCCTTATTAGAGCCCATTACAGTATGAGGCCTTCCTAGCTTCTTCTGGGTCACTAACATACCTGAGAAATGTCCTGGAGGAGAATTTGAATTCTAGGTTTCTATTGTCTGCTAGGTCTGTGGGGAAATGGCACTGGCTCTGTCTCCACTGATCTGCTCCCTGGGGAATGACCAAGGGTCATCCTTGGCTCACTGTACCAGGGAGACTTTGAAAGCCCCTGGAGATAGATTCTGCAGAGTCTTTTCAGATGTTTTCAGGAGCTCCTCCACCTTCAGTGTCAATCCCTGTTGTAATGGTGAAGCTGGACTCCAAGTGGGCAACCGGACTATGACTGAATTATGTCCCCAAAATGTTGGCCTTATAACTTCTGCTACCTCGGAACGTTACCATATTTGGAGACAGGGCCTTTAAAGAGGCAAGCGAGGTAGAATGAGTTCGTAAGGGTGGCCCTAATCCACTCTCACCAGTGTCCTTATAAGAAGAGATAAGGACACAGATAGACAAAGAGAGACAATCATCTGAGGACATACAAAAAAAGCAGCCATCCTCAAAGCCAAGGAAAGCAACTCTAATGACAGCATGATCTCAGACTTCTAGCCTCCAGGGCTCTGAGAAAATAAATTTTGGCTGTGTAAGTCTCCCAGTCTGTGAAATTTTGTTATGGAAGCTTGAGCAAACTAATACAGATGCCAAAGGACTTCCACAGGGAAGAGACTGGGAAAAATTGTAGCAAAAAATGGGCTTTGTCTCAAAATAGACTTTAGGACACTCATGATTTTACTAAATGTATTTCTGCCCTTTCTCTTCTCTAGAAATGATTATCTTGAACAAGAGTAATTGTTTCAATACTATATATATTATACATATTTATATAACATATATAATTTTGAGTGGACAAAGGAAACTTTGAGCTATGTTTTCATGTAGCATCATTCACTATAGTTCTAGGAAGGTTGAAAAGGTGCTGCTCTTGTAAGCTATAAACAATTTTGAAAGAGAAGACAGTTATTATTTTACCAAGCAGTGTCTTTTGAGAAAGAAAAAAATGTAACTGACTTATTCCAGACTTCATGTTGACTGCCTTATGCAACCTGGAAGGCTGCCTGGAGCAAGTGATTCACCCCATAAACAAGTATAAGACCAGTGCCTTCCCCTAGCCCTGGCCTGAGAGGCTGCTCCAGGTAGCAGAGAAAAGAGAAAAGATACCTCTAAATAAAACACTAGTTACAGGGAGAAATGAGAGATGAACTGTCTACACACAAAATGGGTGATAATGGCTGTACGAGTATTACCCAGCAAATATGCAGCTACAGGGTATGAAACCATAAGCCAAGTCAATTTAGGTTGTGTGTTATGTTCTGTGTAGCTGAAAAATGGTTCTTAAGTTGCATTCTGATACAGATAATAAAAGTCGTAAGACTGGAACAGATCCAGTAGTCATTGTGTAATTAGAAAGAGCCTCTTGTTACAGAGAGACTATGTTTGTTACAGAGAGACATAGATGTTTGTGACATCTATGAACACAGTAAGGCAGCCAGACTCTCCAGGCTATAAACCTTACAGACAAGGTAGCAAAAACTTGCACATCATTGGGCTAGTGGAGTGACTAAAGCAGTAAGAGCACCTGCTCAGCAAGCATGTGGCCCTGAGTTCAAATCCCACTGCTGCCAAAAAGAAAAAGATTTGCACAGCAAAGGCAAACCTAGCCAGAAGGCAGTATCCTTCAGAAAGTGAAATGCATATGGTACCAAAACTGTGGCTCTGTCCACTTTTCCCCCTACTGGTTTTTCCAGCCTTTGGTACCTACTTGATTTTCTTTATTCATTTATTCATATGTGCATACATTGTTTGGGCTATCTCTCCCACCAGTCCCCTCTCTCCCCAAACCCACCTCGCTTCCAGGCAGAACATGTTCTGCCCTTTTCTCCAATTTTGTTGAAGAGAAGACATAAGCGATAATAAGAAAGACACAGAGTTTTTGCTAGTTTGAGATAGGGGCAGCTATACAGAGAGATTCCTAGCATTGCTTCCATGCACAAGTGTGTTACAACCCGAATTGATTCATCTCTACCTGACCTCTTCACTACTTCCCTTCACCTTCCCATAGTGACCTCTGTCATTTTAAGGTTACTATATTAGCTCCTCTGGAGTGGGGACATCAAACACTTTCAAGTTTTGGGTTTCCTACCTTTCCCTATTCTCCTGTATGTGTTCTCCTCTTAGTGTGTGACTCAAGTCTAAGAATATGACTGCATTTGTTTTAAGTCTAAATCCGCATACGAGGGAGAACATACTATTTTTGGTCTTCTGAGCCTGGCTAACTTCACTTACGATGATGTTCTCCAGTTCCATAGTTGCAAATGACAGGATTGCATTCTTCTTTGTGGCGGAGTAAAATTCCATTGTGTATAGATACCACATTTTCTTGATCCATTCATCAGTAGTGGGGCATCTTGGCTGTTTCCATATCTTGGCTATTGTGACTAGTGCTGCAATAAACATGGATGTGCAGGTGCTTTTGTAGTCACCTGAGTCGCATTCCTTCGGGTATACCCCAAGGAGTGGTATTGCTGGATCATATGGCAGATCTATGTTTACTTTTTTAAGACACATCCATATTGTTTTCCAGAGTGGTTGTATTAGCTTGCATTCCTACCAGCAGTGTATGAGTGTTGCTTTTTCCCCGCACGCTCGCCAACATTTGTTGTTGGTGATGTTTTTGATGATAGCTATTCTCACAGGAGTGAGGTGGAATCTTAGTGTGGTTTTGTCAATCCATTTCTTAAATATTAAGGACATTCTTTTAAATACGCTCATACCCCAAGTACACTCATTGCCCTCATTCATATAGCCTTCAGGCAATTTGAGATGGTCAGTTTCCATCCTTTACCTTGGGAGGATCAGCGATGACTTTAATATGTATGTGTTAGTTATCTACAACTGCCTAGAAATTACCACCAAACCATGGCCTTAAACAGCACACATTTATCAGCTACAGTTTCTGTGGGCCAAGATCCAGGCATGGCTTAGCTGGGTTCTCTCCCCAAGGTCTCCCTGAGCTGAAATCAAAATGTTGGCTGGGCTGTGTTCCCATTTGGAAGCTTGAATGGGAAGAATCCACTTCCAAGTTCATTCAGGTCATTGGTAAAAATGTATCTTCTTGATGTTGCATGACTGAGCTCCTCAACTTCTTACAGAAGGTCGATCTCAGCTCTTGAAGCCCCCACTCCCCGCAAGAACTCCCTGCCACAGAGTCTTCTCCATGTCCTCATTCACAGCATGGCATCCTATTTCTTCAAAACCAGCAGTGGGTCTTTCAGGGAAGGGTTTCTGTCAGAGGATTGATTCCTCTTTTAAAGAATTTTCATTGATTAAGTAAAGCCCTCCCATGACAATCTTCCTTTTAATTAACTCCTCATCAACAGATTTGGACCTTAATTGCATCTGCAAAATACCTTCAGTTTTGCCCCATTCTATGGAATAACAGTAAATGGCAGGTCCAACTCACTCTCAAGGGGAGGGGATCACAGGAGGGCATGCACACCAGGAGGCAAGTCACTGGATGGTCACCTAGGGTCTGTCTCCCATAGCATAACTTAGTGCTTTGTTTTTAAATTAGCACTACCCATTGGTATTTCTATTGAATTTCTATGAATATTGAGCAGAACAACTTTTAATGCTGGCATTTCCACCTTGCATGTGTGACTAGGGAATTCATGGGTCTTCCGATGCTGAAGGAGTGGGATGGGGAGGTAACATGGATCCGACTCCATTATGGATGATTAGCTAGACTATCTGCCTCTCCCTCTACCACTTTTCTCCACATCTGACCAAACTAAGACAGCCCAACTTCTCCCTCCTTTGGCCCCATAACCCAGTGGAAGATCTGGTCCACATATGCCTCATCTACCAGAATCCTCACTCCAGACTCACCCACAAACCCCCATAAAAGCTAAGCCTGTCCCCTTTAAGCACCCTCTTTGCGTGTGCGTGCATGCATGTGTGTGTGTGTGTGTGTGTGTGTGTGTGTGTGTGTGTGTGTGTGTGTGCGTGTGTCCTTGTCAGATTCAACATCCAAACCAAATTTGAGGTGGTGGGTCCATCCTGTTTAGGTGGAGTGACCACAAAAAAAAAAAAATTTTTTTTAATCCTAATCCTAGTTGAATCCTAATGGCTCAACTAGGCTCAACCCATTAATAAGGCAAAGCCAATTCTACTGCTTACTACAATAAGGCAGCCCACCCAGGTTTGAGATTCAAAGTAGAAAGGAATTTCTCTTAGGGACTGAGAAGGTGAGGCCGAAAATGAAGACAGGTTGTAGATTAAGGGACTCAGTCTGAATGTCGGAATAATCGAGTATCTTCCAATGACTATTTTGTCTGGTCTCTAATTGAGGCTTGGAGGTGCCTTCCTTTGGCCTACCTGGAGAGCAGGTGGAATCTGAGGACACGAGTTGCCACAGCTTTGATTTTCAATCCAAGCAGCCATCTGTGTCCTCTGCCACCTACCTGAGGGCTCAGGGTTCTGCCTTCCACAGTACAAGGTATAAATCGTTGCACACAGAGACAGCAGGAATGTATGAAAGACAGAATAAAATGCCATCTTGCAAGCAACTGGCCGGCTGGCTCACTGGAAACTGAAAAGAAACATTTCATAGATTTTAAACTCAAATCAATTAATACCTCCAAAAATTCATTTTGCTCTCCACTAGCATTGATCATTCTCTATTCATTCATTAATTTCAGCTGCTTTCATGTGGAATTTGGAGTGACTATCACTCCAGGCCTGTGTCTTAAGTAAGTTTCTTTTTAAAAAAATCCCTATTGGCTTTTTTTTCCTGAATATAAAGCAATCTGTTACGTAAAACTAATGACAACTAGTGTTTTGAGTACTGTCTGTGTGCCTTCATGTGGTATTTCTTGTGAATTTTCTTATGTTACCTCCACACTTCACACAGATAGATATTCCTTGTTTCTAAATTACAGATGGAGAAACTGAGGCTGAGAAAGTTTGGTCATGGCACACAGAGAGCAGGTGCAAGAACGGCACCCAGGCACAGTGATCTGGAAGTGGCTCTTACCATACTGCTAGATGTTGCAAAAGAGGAAAATAGGTCGTGCATTTCCCCTCAACATCCTCATATGGAAAGAGCAGCCACCATTAATTTCCTACATGTTAATTATTGACAAAAAAAGCTCATAAGTGCAGACCCCTCTGCAGCTCATTATTTTTCCCATTTAGCAGCCTGCCTCAGACGTTTCCAGATCAATACGTGTAGACACGTGTTTTTATTCTCGGCTCTGCTCTTGCAGTTTCATTGCCAGTGGTTTCTCTTTTGCTCCACCGCATTTGCACCAGCCCTCCAGTCCACCTTCCTTCCTCCCCCATGGAAACTCAGACCTATGTCTCAGAGGCTTCTACTACTTACTTACCTGTGCTTTGGTTAAAAAGTGGCCCCCAAAAGACCCTATGTTGAAGGCTTATTGCCAGCCTGGAATGCTTTGGAGAGGTGGGAACTAGAGGGAGGAAGTTGGCTCACTGGATACGTGCCCTGGAGGGTACATTAGGACCCCAGTCCCCTCCTCTGTCTTTTCTTCCCATATGCCTTGAGATGAATAGGTCTCCTCTGCCACAAGTTCCTGACACGATGTACTTTGCTGTCACAGGCCAAATGCAACAGGGCCAAGTGACCATGGACTAAATCTTCTAAAACCAGGAACTAAAATAAACCTTTCTTTCTAGTAAGTTGATTCTCCCAGGTATTTTGTCACAGTAATGCAAAGGAGACTAACACACCCTGCTTGACACCATCGTTGACTGATTCTCACCTCACTCATTCCTGGAAAATTTAGCTCCCAGTTTCCCAACCCCACAGATGACTAAAAAAAAAAAATGCCTCTATACCAGAAAGCTTTTCCTAATCATAATTTTTGGTTGTACCATATGAAATTACCAAAATTTAATGACTTTCAACTTAGACAAATAGCAATTCTGTATGGTCAGTGCAATTGTAGCTGACATTTACTAAGCACTGTGTGAAGAGCCTGCATGTATTACCTCATTCAATCCTTAAACACCCGTGATAACTAATAACAAGTACTTGTTTGCAAGTAAGGAATGAGATCATAAAAAGATTTAACAACTTGCCCAAATCACACAGCAGGTGGACTCCAGTGCCCACCAAGGCTGCATTATCTCTTGAGATACTGGAGGACCCCTCTAAGCAGAGAAGAGACCAAGGGACAGTGGAACGCCAGTGGACAAATCCAAAGGACAGATAGGACTCCTCACCTTCACTACATTGTGAGAGTCAATGCCACCATCTGCAGGCTTGGCGGGCAATGTGAAAGAGTGTGCCTGCACTGTGCCTGGTCAAAGGAGGGTGATAAGGATGCTCTGAAGAGGAGGGGACAAAGAGACAGCTGTCCCCTGAGTGAGGGGACCTCAAATAGCTGGACACAGTCTTTTCTTTAATGCCACAGTGCATCCCATGGAATGCAAGGCTTCACAGTAAAACAAGTGGGGCTATGTGACCAGGTTTAATGCCTTTGCCCTAGGGAAGTAGAAAACAGAATCAAGACATTTCCATTGAAAGACCATACCCAGGGGTGTGCAAACACATCTCTAGCCACACTTCAAAGCAGCAGGACAGTCACCCATACCCAATCATACCTGAAAGACAACTTGTCAAGTGGAGGGCTTAAATGACTTGGGTAGCCACATCTGAAGGTCAAGGGATCCTGTTTGGAGTGGAAAACAAAGAAGCAACACAAAGACATTATCATGTTGACAAGGCACTCGGTGTCCCAGGTTTAAATTTTTAGGCCTGAAGAAATGTGCAGTCTGAGGTCACCACACTGCACATGAGCAGATGATACCCAGAAGCCATGGGCTGCTCAGAAGATAGGGCAGGTCCCCAGGCCAGTTCAGGTCAAAGAGCATTTCCAAAGCTCACCATTTTGTTGACAGCAAAATTTAAAAAAAAAAACTTTTTCTCTCTGAGAGCTCTGCTAGTGCCATGGTCACACCAGTCCTTCTGCCACCAGGCCACAAAACATCCAAGGTGACAGGCACTGATCACCACCAAATGCAGAAAGATGGCAGATGCTCAAAGTTCTTCATCAGGCTGTCAAAACATCCAAAATAAAACGAAGACTACTCCTCGTAATCTCTGTGATGAGGCTTGTAGTAAAGTTATTTGTGTCTAACCCAGGCTTACAGTTCAAACCATTCATAGTCATTCTGCCTGACGCCCAGTGCCAGTGGCTGGGATGGCTTATTAATATTCATCTTCCTGGCTGTGACTGTGGTCACACAATTCCTGCCTGGAATTGTTTACAGGCAGGACCTTGCCAATGTTCTGTTTTTAAAAGCTGAATTAACAACCAGAGGAAAATGGCACTTAGTCCTATTTCAATAGCAACTGCAGAGGGGGTTAGAGCCTAATAACTTCCCTCAGGGTGTGAAATTGATGTTAATAATAAAAAGAGGAGCCTGGACCATTTGCACCCATAGACATTAATTTTATTATGAATATTTGAATATTAACAGTGGTAACTTCAGTGAAATTTTTTTTTAGTATTCACACACACACACACACACACACACAGCCAACACAGTATTTCCAACAAGGTAGAGAAGACAATTTTATCTAAATTCAGATCTTGTTAACCTCTCAGTCTCCAAAATCCAACCCAAGCTCAATCTGACCTCTACTTTCTTAATCTCCTTTACAGCTGTCCTCAGTTTCTTCAAGTCCTTCCCTCTTTCAACAAATACAAACATGTTCCTTGGCCATAAGAAAAATAACAAAGCAAGTGCGATTCAGAGAGGGTTGCAGCCAAGAGTCTTGGAAGCTGTTTCCGCCATAGCCCAGACCTTCATCTCAAAGCCCACGTAGCTGGCCTCTTGTTCCAGCTGAGTCTGTTTGCACAGGTCCTAACCCAGCCAACAGGTGACATCCCAGACCATCCTTGGACCCCCTAGTTTCTTGGAATCCAAGGAAGATTCATGGAGAATAATTGATCCTAACAGACTGGTCATGTGAATTTCCCCATCGTTAATTTCTCGCAGTACATGATAGATGCAAAATTTTCAACAACCTGTGTGCAGCATCTCAGTACAAACCAAAGACATTGGAGTCAGATGGATTCAGGTTCTAATCCTGTATCTGCCCTTTATTGTGCAATCTGGACAGTCTGTTTAATTCCAAGCCTCAGTTTCCCCATCTTTTAAGTGGACATCATACTGCTACCTACCTGGCAAGTTTGTTCTGAAGAAGAAATGGAAAATGGGCACAAAACATTTTGCAGCTTGGTTAGCGCAGAAGTGTTGATATAATGACAGTAGTTTTATTCTGAGTCTTCTGTTTGAGGGCAAGGACAGTTACTAGGCAAGAGAGCCCACTGAGTCACACAGTATGACACTGGAGAAAGGCACGGGGGCCAGGAGCCCATCCCCACTATATCAGCAGGGGCAAAGTGGCCATTGTTTGACCTGAACTGTCCACACACAGTTGGCTCCATGACCTTTTCCCGTGAAAAATCAGAATTACTGTGGAAGTGCAGGTGTTCTAAGAAAAAATGCAGTTAGTATTTACAGTATAATAATGTATAACCATCTACACCCACACCAACGATAAAATATCTACAGAAAAATTTACTGTTGAAACCTTAGAATCCAAGCCATTGTAAACCAGCATTTTGAAAAGGTCAATGCCTGGCTATTCAAGTCTTGTCATTACGTTCTCCAGACCATGATGTGGCAAAGGCCAACAGAGAGGGGCTGCCCAGAGTATTACGTTGGGAAGGACTCTGAGGCTAAGATGGAGTGATCTCACCATCTAGCTACGACATTCAGTTGACTGCAAGAACAGACGGCGTCATGCAACAAATGTGTCATCGCCTGCATGGACCATCTAGAAGAAACAAGAGCACCAACAATGATATTTAGAAATGCCATGTTTAGATCAGCAAGGACTTAGGTCATCATTGTTAGACAGCCTGGGAGGTCCTCCACTGCCAGCCTCTGAGTGTGTGTACACAACCTCACATCAACCCACACATGAACCTCACGTCACCCTCTGGCTGCTGATGTCACCACCATACTTGTGTCAGTCAAGTGCATTGGAAGCACTCTCTACCCCATTCTAGGAGCCACACATGGTGGGCCACCCTGGCCATGTATCAGAGCTCACCTCACACATGTCTTCTTCCTGATGCTTCTCTGATACTCAGACTCTCTGGATTTGCCGGAGCACACCCTTCCCTTCTGCTGAATTTCTCAGATTCTTGCCTGATCCCTCTAGCCCTGCTTGTTATCTGATTCCTGATCTCTGGCTTGCTTGAAGTCTCCTTATTGTAATAACAGAAACTACCTTCTAGAGTTTTTCAGTATGAAATAAGATGACATTGTGAAGAGCCTAACATGGTTAATTCCAACAGTTTAAGTCCAAATTGACGTTCTTGCTCAACCTGGTCCCAATGTCCCCAGCATACTTAGTTTCACAGATGCTAAGGAGAATGGGATTGGCGTGAAGCTCTGGGAGATGCTAGGTGTCCTCCCACCTCCAGGCTATGTGTGACTTGGCTCCCTGTCAGATATTTAATATCTGATAGGTCACCAACTCAGCATGGCCCTAGAAATTCCTGTACCAATCAGTCAGTTAAGTATTCAGTAAATGTGTGACGAGGAGGAGGAGAAGGAGAAGGAAGAGGAGAAGGAGAAGGAGGAGGAGCAAAATTGGCTTCAGGGTAGACACTCTGTAAACCAAACTCCATGAGCAGCAGGACTCTGGGGCACTTTGGGAAAGGCAATAAAAGGCAAACCCAGAACATTCAAGAAAATGACAGCTGTTATGTCTCAAGCACATTTCCAAACATAAGCACCCAAGGTTAATATAGTGGTGTTTGAAAATCATTAGACATGAAATGACAGTCACGTGGAAACACTGAACACACACAGTATCATATTTTGCAGAATAATTGGTTTCTGTACACAGGACCTCTAGGAGTAATGTGAATTGGGCTTGGTTTTACCATGTGGTGACAAGAATTGTGAATGCTTGAGTTCTTATTTTGAACCAAATGTCACATTCAGTCAACTCTAAAATTAGTGCTTTAGCCATGAATACAAATGACAGTGAGTGAGTAAACAGGAAGAAGGATATTTAAAAGGTTTTCATTTTCTCGCTGTAGTAAATCCCATCAAATTCAACTCTTTGTCAAGGGTGTTTGTGAACTGTAAACGAGTAACAATAATAGAAAATAATAAAAGTCACATCCCCCTTGTGTATGAAATGAGTTCCTGGGATTCAACACACACCATAAAGAGCCTGATTCATGTCTCCCTCTTCCTGCCTTCCATCTTCACATCTATGTTTTTTTTAATACGTGGGATGTTTTCTACAAATAAAAGCACAGATTTATGTAAATGCATCTTGTGTCAAACTTACCATGATGACAACAAAATCAAAAATCACATAAGTCCATCATTCCACGGGTCACTATCTTCATAAAACACTCATGAAAGATTTGCAAACATTTCCTACAACCACGAATCCCCTGCCCTCAAATTTTCGTAGTATCAGTTCATAAGAGCTCTCTTTCTTCCCCTCTGTGATTGAGTGCTCCATAAATCTACCCTAAACGGAAACTTTTCTGCGTCCTCAGAATTCTCCAGAGCATCAACGAGGCTGGAGCTTACTTCCGGGAGCTGGCCCCACTGGAGCAGATTTGGAGAAGAGCATTTCTACCTCTTACACAGGCCTGTGTGTCCTGACGGAGGCCTTGGCTCTGAGACATGCCAAAATACTCCCCAGCGGAAATCAGCGGCTTCTGTGCCTCTCTATCAGCTATCTCCAGCTGTGTGTTGACACGGGTACCTCACCTCATCAGCCGCAGGTGAGTTAGAAAGGCTCTTTTCCAAGTCCTTCTGTACTCCATGTGGACCAAAATTTCCTAGCTATTTTTGAAGAGGGCAGATGTCTCTAGCCATAAGAACTTTCAGGTTGCAAGCTACTTTTCTTCTTACCTTCTTTGAAACTCTCAGATGACTAAACATAGATACCAAGGAGGCAGGAGGCAAACACAAGAAAAGGACAAAGATGAAATGGGCATTTGAGAAGACTATCAAAAGACAGAGAAAAGGACAAAGGGAAGAAGCAATGATGAAAGAGAGGAGGGTGAGAGGAAGTAGCCCCATCCCGCACAGCTGCGGGGTCCAGGTTTATTCCTTTAGTCACCATATGGCCTGGCATGACACAGGACTTCTCTGCACACAACATCAGCCACTCAGTCCATGCCAGCCTTCTATCTCTTACTTCCTCACATTCAGGAAATGTCAAATATTAGGAAAGTATCCATTTTGGACTCCACAGTGAGTCATCTTAACAAAGGCTCTTGTCCTTGGTGAGCACGTCTTTTGAAAAATAACCATAAAAGGCCAAGTTCTGCAATTTTCAACATAAATTATATACCACATTTCAATGTATAATTCCTCTTAAAATTTGACCAAGTGGTCTCTGCTGAAAACCACAGTTATATTTCCCATATATACATATGTATACCATTTTACATATGTGAATAAAAATGTTATACACAAATAAAATTGTGGAGTGTGTATTTATGTAGATGACAGTGACGCCTACAAAGACTATTATAAAATATATTCACTACATGTATGTAAAAATATAAGAGAAGGTGTGCCTGTGCACACATTTACAGCTGGTGCACACTGAACATTCTGTGTAGGTCTAAACGGCCTTGTGGTTTAACAAGCAGCATTTCCTCTAATCCTCTCAACAGCCCTCGAGGGAGGTGCTGTTAAAATCACCAAATTACAAGCCCCTGCCTTGTTTAAGTTCCTTGCCTGAGGTGACAAAGCTGCTGTGCAGGATTGATAGCCCAATTTTAACCCGGGCGCTGTGTGTTCCTGTATGGTACCTCCATAGTGTCTCTTAGCAGTTATCCAAGGACACACTTCCTTCTCTGGAAGTCGGTATCTGAGCTGCCATCTCTCACGGCTCTCACACTCCACCTTTATGACATCTACAATCATATCCCCCTTCCTTTCTTACCTGCCTGCTTTGGTCATGTCTAGGAAATGCCTGGGCATCTGCCGCTGCCTCACCATGGGGGGCTGTGCATCTTGCTTTGCGCTCCCGAGGGTCCTAACACACAGTGGCAGGTGTTGGTCTTGGTTCCATGATGCATGGGCGCATGTCCAGGTAGGTACAAAACAACCCAGAAGCCCATGCCAGCTTCCTGAAAGGTCATCTGCTGAAGTCAAGAGAGGAAGAGTATGACACCAGGGGGTGTTCACACAGTTGCCAGCAGGCTGGACTCTCACAGGCCCCCTAGCATGTTCACTACCCTGTGCACATGGTGGGGGCAGCCTGTGTTCAGGGCTGAGAAGACCCGGATATGAGCATTCCAGGGTTGGATTCCCAAGGCCCTAGGTGGGTTCCTGCAAGAAGTATGTGCAACTGCCCTCACCTGTAGAAGGAGCATCTCTGACTTAGCTCAGATTTGCTAACTGAAAAATTGTAAGGCGGCAGCTCCAGACCAAAATCTTGTGTGTGTGATCTCTAGGTCTGGCCAGAGGCAATGAGGACACCTTGCCTGGCAGATCTCCAGGCCTAGTGAGATCACTAAAGTCCTGGAGAAAGCTGCAGCCAAGGACTTGGGTGTTGCCAGGCTGACCCTGCTCAAACCCACATCTGCATTCCCAGATGCCTCACCACCAGCCTCCACCAAGGCCTCCCTCTCAGAGTCCTAAGCTGAGTACTTTCCCACTCCAGCTTTCCCTCCCCTAGTTCCCGTGTCCATAAAGAGGCAGCAGCCCTCGGTCAAGGACTCATCTGCAGGTGACTGTGGCCCAGACTATGCTTGATCTTCACCTAGTGCTGTTCCAGGAGAAACAGAACACCGGGCAGTCACACCTCCTCTTGCAGCTCACTTGCATCGCCACCGTGAAAGTGAAGGCACAATTATTGCTTTCTGATGAGGGTGCTGTCCTCATGGTCCACAGGGATCCTGGCAGCTCAGCAAACATTTTAGATTCTAGTGTTGGGTGCTTGGTCTGATCCTGGAACTGGCACATGACTTTGGGGAGGGCATGACTGCAGCAGAGTGTAATACAGCATAAGTGCCATCTTCCTTAGGAATAATCATTCAGCATCGTCACTTAGTGTTGTAATTTATAAAGCACTCAGGTTTGGTGAGGCAATGACCCCGTACTTGACTCTATTTCAGGAAGAGGCTGGCTTCCACACTTAACTTCCTGTGTGCTTCTCCTCCTCCGTGCACCGGCCCAAGGAAGTTACAAGTCCACATTACAGCAGCAGGAGAGAAACGTATGTCCTCAAGTTTCCTTTGTCCCTCTAAAGCTCTCCTCAGTGTCTCTCCCCCAGGAAAGCCCTGTAGCAACCCCGTTTCCATCTGGGGCTTCCATCTCAGCCTGGGATCTCTACACTTTGGGTTTCCATCCCCTCATCACCACTTAGCATCTTAATTTCTAAAAACTTTCACTGCACCAAATTTTGAGCTCATAAACTTACTGCAAGAGGAATAGGGAATGGGTCCATGCATCCTTCACCCAGAGGCCTCCATTTTTAATATTTTGTGCTTTGTTTTATCATACACTCTCTCAAAGACTCATAGTTTGTGTGTACACTAGGTTAGTCAGCTTGCCGTTATCATAACAAAATAGCTATTAATAGAGACAATCAACTGAAAAAGAAGAAATGTCTCTTTTGGCTCACTGTATCACAGGTTTGGAGCTATGATCAGTTGGCCCTGTTGCTTTTGGGCCTCCGGCAAGGCAGCCCCTCATGGTGGGGAGCATGAGGCAGAGGAAGCTGTCACCTCACAGTGGCCAGGAAGCAGAGAAGAAAAGGAAGGTGCAGGTGTCCTATGATCCCCTTGGCAAGCACTGCCGCAGTGACCTAACTCCTCATAAAATTTGTTTTCTCTAAACTTTTTGAGCATGATATCATCCGTCATGCCTGTTTGCCTCTTAATACTTCAATGTGCATTTCATAAGAATAAATTTATTCTCTTGAAATACCACAGTTATCAATTCAGGAAATTAAACATTGAAAAGCACTTCTGTGTAGATATAGACCATATTCCAACTTATTAATTGCCCAAAAATGCCCTGGTAAACTTCCCCTCCAATGTAGGATCACACATTGCATTTATTTATTGCTTTTTCATCTGGAATTTCTTTCTTTATCACAGCATCAACATTTTGGTAGAATGTAGGACATTCACTTTCCAAAGAATGGCTCAAAGTGGGTGTCTGTGGCGATCCCTTGTGATTAATACAGCCCCAGCTGAATACTTGTGGTAGCAATCCGTCCTTTGGGCATCACAGCTGAGACAGGCTATGTCTACTGCTCTTCACTGGGGTATTCACTTGGTCACATGGGCAATAATAAATTGTATGGACTCTCCATGTGCAGTTACTGTTTTTACCCTTACAATCAGTAAGTGATCATAGAGGTAATCTTAGACCATGCCACCGTTCTTTCAGAAACTTGTGACCCATTGATGATATTTGAACAAAATAATCTTTACTGTAATAGTCAAAATGCAAAATCTTTACAATAATTATCAAAATGCAAACGTTTCAAGGTTTTTTTTCAAACAACACACTTTCATCAACAACCTGAAGTGGAATACTTGATTTTTTTTTTTAACAACTAAAGAACACAATGAGTCTTCCACACTTCTTTACTTCCAAGGAAGTACTTCCCAGCCTTTGGATGGCAGTCCCCACCTGGTCACAGGGAGGACAATTCCTGACAGATAACAGTTTTCCCAAGTGGAGAAATTTTCTGTGTAGAGATGGCAAGTGACTTTCTCCAAAGTCCAGAATGAGATGATAATCTCAGTTATTGGCAAGCCTTTGTGATATCTAAGCAGATCTTCCTTAATAGGGTGCTTCTGAACTCTGAGGTCCAAAGGCAAGAGGTGAACACATTGTCTTTACTTTGAGATCTGATGATGCCAGATATCTTAAAAAGCACATTCAGGTGGCACATTATTGTGAAGAGGCATTTGTGAACGGACGTTAGTTTACATGTCCCTTACTTCGGTTTCCCCACATAGTCTTGGTTTATGACCGTCATCTTGCAATTAGCATTAGCTTCCTTTTTATTTCAGAAGTGACCCCTTAGAGATAAATTACATCATCACCCTTGCTTGCAGACTTGCTTTTCAAATGGACATCCACTCGCTTATTCCAGACCTATTAAAATCGAAATCACTTTTTTCTTTGATTATAAGGATACTGTGTCTTGTTTGTGAGAAAGAATTCAGAAAATCCAGATACACAAAGAAGAAAAAGAAGGCTCAATGTGACTCAACTCATTTCTTGTTTTCCCTTGAGACTGCAGAATCCTGCTATACAAGTTTGAATAGTCCATGTTTGATTTTTACACCCACACTGAAACCCAGTGCCTCTGAGCCATCGTGTCATTATCTGTCTTATAATTGAAGACGCTGAGGCTAAGAAATGGCAAAGCCAAATAGTCTACCTTGAAATCGCATTCTGTCTCCACTGTAGCCCAGGAGACCCACATGCAGCAAAAGAAGAACAGTAGCAATTTAAATCAATGATGGCTGATATTGCTGAGCTCTCACTAGGTGTGTGCCTTTAAAGCTCTATGCAATCTTAAGAGGCTGGCGCTCGTGAGAAAATAATGCTTAATAAGGAAAATCAGCTGTCAGATTTTAGTCTCACAGTTCATAAGTGGTGGATTTGTGGGGATTTGTGGCATTCATGCCCACAGCTGCCTGGCATCCGTGCTGACTCATGGCCACTACACTCTAGCCATTTGACAGTCTTCAAAATCAGTCTTATGGAGGTATAGTTTACATACAGTAAAATGCACCTATTTTAACTCTACAGTCCCATGAACTCTGGAAAATTTATGTGCAATACAAGCATCCCATTATCCTGAATGCCTTTGTCTTCCAAAATTCCTATATTGAAATCCTAACCCCTGATGTGATGTCTTTAGGAGGCGGGGCCTCTAGGAAGTAACTAAGTCATGATGGTGGCACCCTCATGAATGGGTTAGTGGCTTTATAAAAAGAAAACCCAAAGAACTCCCATACCCATTCCACCACATTAGGACACAGGAAGAAGATGCCCTCTGTGAATCAGAAGTGAATCCACCCCAGACACCAAATCTGACCTTGGACTTGGTCAAGGCACCTTGCTCTTGGTCTTCCCAGCTTCTAGAACTGTGAGCAATTAATATCTACTGTTTATAAGCCACCCAGGCTATGGTATTTTGTCATAGCAACCCGAGTGGTCTAGGACAAGTGCAATCAAGATGACAGGTATTTTTGTCACCCAAAAGTTCCCCTGTGCTCCTGTGAAGCCAATCCCACCCCACCACTGCCTTCTATCACTATAGCCTTTCTCCTTTTTAAAGAACTTTATATAAATAGATCCAAATGCAATATACACTTTAAGGCACAGGGTTGAATGTGGGCTAAGCCCTGAGATCCTGAAAGCATTGAATGTCCAAGAAATTTACCCATCGTTCCCCGCACATCCTTCCCCATGAAACGCAAACTCTCCATATTCCATTCTGTGCCTCATAACTGATCAGCTGAACTAGTCATCTCCACTGACCAAACAGAGCAAAATTCTTATTAACCAAAGATGAAGAGTTGGCTATCCTCAGCCAAATATCCCAGACAGCCCTCTAGAGAATAAATGGTTTCAAGGTAAAGCATTGTCTTCTCTCCTGTGCAGCCAGTCCCCTTCACCCCACTTCTCCCCCACCCAGTATCCCTAGCCTTGTTCACTCCTCTCTGAAAAGAAAAACCCACTTTGCCTAACCCTTGGGTCACATGCCAGAGCGTTCTCCCTGCTATGGTAGCCTCTGCCCTCTCTTGGCAGTAATCTTTTTGAATAAAATTCTGCAAAGTCCAGGTTTCTTTTTATTTGACATATGTCTAGTTTTACTTGCTTAGCAGACTTTTAAGTCAGCCATGTTTTCCTTGTTTCAGCTTCTTACTACTGAATGATACTCCATTGTATAAATACATTAACTCATTTCTCCTGTCTGCAGTTGATGGGAATTGGTCTCTATGGTCATTCTTGAACTCCTTTTGAGGACACAGGTAATTAAATGGAGTGGAATTGCTGGTGACCCATACTGCATTTTAAGTTAGAATGTCACAGTGTCTTCTCCTTGGAGTATAGTAGAATCAGTATTTGTAGGTTTCAAAGCTTCCAGGAGTGAGAACTGCCTAGTTTCCTCACTTGCCCTTTTCTGTGCTTGAGCACATATGACAATTTCTTACAAACATAAGCTTCAATCCAGGCACCGGTAGCTCACACCTGTAATCCTAGCTACTCAAGGGGCAGAGATCAGGAGGATTGAGGTTCAAAGCCAACCCTGGCAAATAGTTCAAGAGACACTATCTCAAAAACACCCATCACAAAAAAGGGGCTGGTGGAGAGGCTCAAGGTGTAGGCCCTGAGTTCAAACCCCAGTACTGTAAAACAAAAAAAAAAACATAAACATAAGCTTCAGATCCACTTCTCTGATTACCAAGGGGCTCAGCCCTTAGCACAGTTCCACAGAAGAGGTGGGAACACATGCATACGTGTCTCTGTGCTGAGGCATGGCTCTAATTTGTCCATCTTTAACGTTTCACTCTCAGTGTAATAAATATTATGTCCTCTTTCAGTGCACCTGCTGCTCTTCTCTCCCCAATAGAGCCTGGCTTATTGTGCTCATAAATAAGAAATGGCAAACATTAGTTCGTTTTAAGAAAACAAAGGCGCATTTCTGTTCATGCCATCAAATTAAGCTCAGCTCCTTGGCTAGCTGGAATTACATAAGACAATTCCGGTGAGGAAGGAAGAAAGAAATCAGCATTGAAAAACAAAATCCCCATTGGAGCAGGGAGGGAAGAGAACGCACAAGCTTCCTGCCATGCATTTTCATGTCTGCCTTCATTGCTTCCTCAGATGCTCAGGTATCACTTCAGCCTGTGGTATTTCTTCCCAGCCCATTCTGCTTTGGCCAGAAGTGGATACAGCATGGAGGGATGGAAGGAGAGATGGACAGTGGGAACTAAAAGAGGAGGGAGAGGGGAAGAGGTCCTCTCTCCAATGGTCTTACTGTTCTAGAGTTCCTCGCCATGACTATTTTTACTCAATACTCCCACCTACGTGGATCAAATATTTTCCAACTTTTATTTATTTATTCATTTATTTTGGCAGTTCTGGAGTTTGAACTCAGGGCCTCATCCTTGCTAGGCAGGTGCTCTACCATTTGATCTACTCTACCAGTCTACCCTCCCCTCCCCCTTTTTTTTTCATTTATTTTACAGATAAGGTCTCACACTTTTGCCCAGGACTGGCCTTGGACCGTGCTCCTCCACCTCTGCCTCAGTTGGGATTACAAGCATATACCACCACACCCAGCCCATCTTCCATCTTTTCACAACCAGTCTGCCATCAATTCAACAGCCTTTCATGGAGACTCCATGGCTCCTGTTCCTGGAGCTTGGGCTTATGTGGTAGTGGTGGGTTTTTTATCAGCCACAGCCCCAGGTTAATTAATATCCACTCTCCAGTTGGTGCTATTTAATTCCCAAATAAATGCAGTGCAACTTCATAACCATTGTAACACAAGTTACTTGTAATTACAGACTTATAAATCAGAGCAGCAAGCCCCACATTAAGACGTTTAAAAAGGCTAAACACAATCCTGGTTCCATGTGTCTGTGGGTTTGTTTTGTTGGTGATATTTTTTCCCTTTGGTGTTTTCTGTCTCCCAGAACAAAGTAACATGTTTCTTTGCTTTTGTTTTTTCAGCTGTAGTTGGCTTAATTGTAGTCACTTTAACAGGTCCCTGTACCACCCTGTTCCTTTCAAAATCTCTCTCTTTCTCTCTCTCATCTATTGTGAATGTGGAGGCAAAAGGGCCCTTCTGCAAGTCTCTGCTGTGTGCAATCTTTACAGGTATATAAAAGACATTGTGCACGCCACTGTGAAAGCTAGCAGAAAGGACTGAGGGTAGAACTGGATTCCTTCCTCCTCTGCCAGAAGCCCCTTCCTTCTGCTATAAGATCGTTGTTGCCCAGGAAGTAGAGGCAGCAGATTTGCCAAATCAGTTACAGGGAATCCAGTCAGATTTAAATTTCAGATGGCAACTGCCACAAAAAAATTTTTCAGTGTAAGCATATCCCAAATATTTCATGAGCTATACATACATGCTGAAACACGGTTTTTTTCCCTGACATTTAAATGAAACAGGATCTGCATTTTACCTGGCAGCTTTGCCAGGCAGCTATCCAAACCTACATTGTGAATTCCATGTAAGGTCTATACTCTGTAGACTGTTCTTGATTTAAGTGCATAAATAAACTTAAATGGTAATGATCCAAGCCATAATTTTTTTTTGATGGTGCTGAGATTTGAACTCAGGGCTTCATGCTTGCTAGGCAGGCATTCTACCACTTGAGCCACTCTGCCAGCCCTTTTTGTGTTGGGTATTTTCAAGATAGAGTCTCACGAACTGTATGCCTCAGCTAACTTTGAACCTCAATCCTCCTGATCTCTGCCTTCTGAGTAGCTAGGATTACAGGGGTGAGCCACAGGTGCCAGCTCAAACCTATAATTTGATTGAGGCTTTATTTAGGGGACTATGCCCTGTGCTAAATACATTCCCTAACTTGTCTCCTTCACCCTTATAGTCCCCCTTAGGAGGTAGGTATTGCTATCACTGCGAGGTGTAGAGAGAGAAGATCGGTGGCCCAGGGCTCTGATGGATCCCCATCCTAAGCCCAGACCTGTGCACGAGACAGTCTCTCCACACATTACCTCCTCTCATGAAGCCATTGCCCTTGAGCATGACCATGAGTGAGAAGCATTGGCGCACACACCTCTGCAATGGTTCATAACCCCACAGGGATTTAAACATCAGCAGCCTTCCCTGTATGCAGAAGCTGCTGGAGGACTGGGTCCACCAGCAGTTCAGGCATTTGTCTGCATCAGAGCCATCTAAGGCTAAGAAGGTACATTTCTAGACACTCCTGCCCCAGGACCACACGTTGAAACCTGCTGGATTAGAGCCAGCACAAGCTTGCTATGAGCCTCCCTGGATTTGTATCTCATCCCAGTCACCTAATAGTTGCACAACCTTGCGTATATGACTTAAGTGCTCTGCCTCAGTTTCCTCATCTGTCACATGTACAACAAACTCCTCCTGCATCACAGAAACTCATGTTGAGTTACATGACTATAATGATTCAACTGCTTAGCACCATAGCCAGCATTCCAAAAAAGGCAGCTGGTTATTTCCATCATTATTTGATTATTGACAGGACATATTGCCAAGGTCCTGGTAGGAAGGAAAGCTGAATTCTAGATTCTTCTCCATCATGCATGAGCTCCATGGGCCAGTTCCTCTGTTCTCTGGGGCATCTGTTCCCTTCAACTGGAGCTCAGCATTCTGTTGTGAAGATCTCCAGGTTCTGGACCAGATGCTGTTTCACCCACCCTGGTACCAAGGATTTCAACTCTCCGCTTTAGTTGGAGGGCTTACACTACCTGATTCCAAGAATTATAAAACTCTGGTAGCCAAACCGGTGTGATGTTGGTGTACAGTTAGACATAGAAAACAATTGTGCAAAAAAGAGTCCAGAATTAAACCCTCCCACAAATGGACCACTGGTCTCTGACAAGGGTGAAAGGTCATTCACCTTCATGAAGAAGGATGGTCTGTTCACCAAGTGGTGCTGGCACAATTGCATATCCACATCTAAAATCAAAAACTACAATTTGAGCCTTGCACTATACCCCAAAAATTAACTCCAAACAGAACCACATACATGACCTAAATCTTTGTGACTTTCAGTAAGCCAAAGATATCTTGGATAAGACAACATAGAAGAAAAAATTGTTAATTGAGCATCATCAAAATAAAACTAGAAACCAGTGGTTCATCCTTTCACTCCTGCCCCACCAGTCAACTACCGAAGATCAATAAGAGACCTGACATTTCAGAGAGCATTTGCTAATTGCAACATGACCTTCAAATCCTGGTTGGAACTTGGCCCCAGGTCCAGATAAACAGCGCCCAAAGCTGGGAACCCACTGTTAGGTGTTGGCAGTGCCCGCCCCCCATCCACAGTAGGGCTTTGTCCCTGGGGAGAATATGTGCCAAGTGTAAGCATGGCTGCTGAGGGCTCTCCCCAGTTGCGAAGGGCTCCGACAACAACCTCACCAGCCCAGGAGGGCAGTGCCTTCTGTCCTTCTGAAGGGAATGTTGCTGGGACAAACGTGTCATAGCATCCACCTGCTCTCCTTTTGCACTCCACACCTCCCTGCTCCCCCTGCCAAATGAGGGATGCCTGTCTCTGTGAAAGCTAATACGTGAGGCTGTGTCTTTTCCAGCCCCTCCATGGAACTCCATGGGAAGCACAGGCTCAACTCTGAGGTCACCAACACCAGCATGCCAATGTAGCTGCTGGGACTGGATCTTATTTTGCCTCTGCTGCAGGCAGAAGACTGGTTTTTGTTTCCCATTCTGAAAAGCCACACAATTTGGTGTGGACATGGGGCCCAGCACTGCAATCTGTCACTTCGAAGCAAAGTGGTAACATACAGCCCAGACCAGCACCTTGACCACCCTGTTCTCTCAGAGAACCAGCTCTTAGTGTATGTGTTGGAGCCTGTCAGGGAGTGAGGGAGAAGCTGGTGTTTTAAGGACTTTTACCACATTTATTTTCCTGCCAACGCAGCGGGCTATTTTGGCCCAAATGGGTGGGCTTTCTCTCAGCAACAGAAAAGTTTTGCTCAGAAAAACAAATGCATGCATTCACTTTATTGGCTCAATTCTTTTGGGGGAACTTATAATAAATTATCAACTTACCAGTTAGGAAAAAAGAGGATGAAACCTGGCAGTGAGAACATAAACTCTCCTTCTTCAGAAAAGGTGATAGCTGCAGGTACTAGAAATTGTGTTCATTTCACAGATAAGAAAGGAGGCCTGGGAGGAAGCCAGTTCCCAAGGATGCATAGTGAAGGACTGGCTGCTGGTTCCCTGATTCCCACACCACTCCCAAGCATCAGCCAGTGCAATACAAGGCTCCTGGAGGTTAGAGGACCAGATCTAGTCACTGAAAATACAGGAAAGCCAGTTAGATTTGAATCTCTGATAAATAATAAATCATAACTGAGCACAAGTATGTGCCAAATATGACATGGAAAATAGTTATGCTAAACAATTGGAATGGGGTGTTAGGAATAGAGATGCTCTCTCTCGGCTGCCCTGGATGAGTCAAGTCTGGATAAAGTAAGTCATGATCACAGCCCAAGGCAAAACAAAGGTCATCATACAAAAGAAAACTTCCCAGTGGCCAAGGCAGAAACAGGCTCCAAGAAATGCCATGTGGGGCCAAGGAGGGAGCATGGAGGAGGAAAGTGCTGAGAGCACTTGGAGAAGAGGGAAGAAAGAGGGGCTTCTCTAGGACCCAGGCGCTTGTGCTAACAGAGAGGGGCATGAGCTGAAACCTATGTCAACACACACTGAACACCTTGACCTTTGCTGTCGTGGGTTGATTGGCTTCCCGAGGCCCACTGAGAGATGTGAATGTGTGCCCTGAGACGGACACGCTCACCTCCAAACAAGTCCTGCCCAGTGTTTGTTCTGCTCTCAAATCACAGACATTTTCCAGATCTTCCAACTAGAGTCACGCCAAGTCGCCCAGGTCAGCTGACATTATATAGCAATAGTAGAATAGCAGGGCCCTTGAATGGACCAAAGGCACACACAGTCCAGCCTGGCTAGTCACAGATTCAGTGTTCACCAGAGTCCCTCTCCATACAATGTATTTGCACCCAAGTCAACACTCAAGGTGCTTTACTGGTCATTGTCACCCAACATGAAGGTTCCCACTGAGCCCTAACATTGCACTGGCGGTCTGCCCTCTGTTGCAGCCCTCATTTTCACAGGGACAGGGACTTGTTTGTTGCACTTCCATGCTTTTTGTAGCAAATGCCACTTTTTAAGATGGCCCCAGCCATGGTGCTGAAGTGCTGCTAGTGATCCTTGGAGCCAGAGGTGGTGATTGCCTTAGGGGGAAGTGCCAGTTCTAGATGAGCTCGCTCACATGCGGCTGGCCAATTCAGTGTTAACGATTCAACAGTATGCAAGCAGTATGCCTTAAACAAGGCGTCTGTTACCAGAAACACTCTTAAAGCAAAGTTATGCATTGAGCGATTAACAAAGATGTTGCTGCTGGAGGCTCCTAGGAACCTAGCCCTTTATTTGCTTTAGAAACTGTAGTTTAATATTCACTAATTTAGGGTTTGGGGAGAGAGATCATAGAATATAACTGCCAGAATAACCATATGCCAAGAGAGACAGGTTGGTGTATGAGAGTATTAGAGGTGGGAGTGAGCCAAGGCTGGTAAGTTTCTAACGCATCATCAAGACATGCCCATTGATGCTACACACTGCACACATTGTTTTGCAAAGTGGATTTTATTTTTCAGAGCAGTTTCAAGTTCACAGAAAAATTAAACAGAAGTCACAAAGCCTCTGCCTCCCACATGCACAGACTACACGGTTATCAACACCCTCTAGCAGAAGTACTTTGTCACAATGGATGAACCCACACCAACACATCATTACCACCCAAAGCCCATAGTCTGTGTCAGGGTTCACTGTTGGTGTTGGACAGTCCGTGGGTTTGGACAAAGGTGTGTCAACATGTGCCTACCATGATGGTAGTGCAAGGAGGATTTTGTACTGCCCAGAAATCCTCTCTCTTGTCGATCCCTCCCTTACCCTAAACACTGATCCCTTTATGTCTCCATCCCTTTGCCTTTTCAGACTGCATGTGGTTGGGCTCCGACAGTATACAATCTTTTCAGGTCGGCTTCTTTCACTTAGAAACATCAGCACTTACTTTCCACTTTTTGATCGGTGTCCAAGTGAAGTGGTGGTGACTGGTCACTCTGGGTCTGATAGACAGCTGACCTGGAGATATGCCTGTGTGGCTGAGAAGTGACTGATAGCAGCAAACAAGCCCATTAGGCTCTCTCTAAAGGCTTTGAGACCTGAGAAGATAATTTCTATAAAAGAACTGAAATTAAAGATAAAGTTTTCATGGTTATTTTTTCAATAGATTTGGGAGAGAGATAGCTATTAGTTAAAACTTATTGATGCTTTAAATAAAGCCATCTCTGGCATTTCTCAACAGCTTGTGCAGTCTCTGAAGAACTTGTTTCCTCCCCTCACAAGACCATGGTCACTCTTTGCCATCCCTCCCGTGCTCTTCTTCCCTGGCATGTTATGGTGACCCATTATGCTGGAAAAATATAAAATTAAAATCCTATGCACCTGAAAAGCCATGTCAGGGTATTTCAGCCCCTTCTGAACTTCATTCTCAGTGCTGTCTTGTTATTCAGAATGCTATGTGAGTTGGGATGGTCACTCAGGCTCATGACACTGGCTGAGTCCTGTTTTTGATCAAAGTCACTGGAGTCAGGGCTGTTCCTCACTTCCATTCTGTCTGCCTGGTAGTGGGCTTCTAGGATCTGAAGGCAATTTACTTTTTTATTTTTAATTATTAGTTCAGAAACTCATCCTAGGGGACATTTTAGTGGGACATGAAGATGACAAACATCACTCCCTCCTTGACCAAACTCAAGTCAGGCTCCTCTAAGCTCTCTTCTAACTGGATCCCAACCTTGGCCTTCTACATCTGTCCTGCCAAGCCTGATTTAAACAAGGAATCCTACCACATCCATTTAATGAGACTCCCCAGCCTCGGTGTCTCCTCTTAGTAATTTTCCATGTGCTGATTCCTCACTTTGCTTGTTGGCAATAAATTCAGAGCTGTCTTCACTGTCTTTAGAATTCAGTTAAATTTCTCTTCCCTACTAAAATAGTTTTGAATAAAGTGTTCCTTACTTTTAAAGTTTTAACAAGTGCCTGAATAATTTCTCTTCAGCCACAGCCAAATTTCCGCTTTGATGATTGGCTCCTCTCCCTACCTCAGCCTCGTCCCTTGTGAATTACAGACAAAAGCAGTGTGCTGTCAAGAAACAAGGCCAATGTCACATTGGAGAATCTACATCAGTGTATGGTTGGCTTCTCAGGTAGGAGTTTTATTCATTCAAATCTATCTGATCCAAGGCTTTGGTTAAAAGAATGTCTGCTCTCTATCTGGAATATTACAAGAGTTTTTTTTTTCCTTTTTCTTGCATAAAACTAATTGCAATAATTAGTAATTTAAGAATTGAGTAATGCAAAGTGGAGCTGAAAAATACTCTACAAAAAGGAATTATTAATAACAGTCATCAAGGGGTCCCCCAGATGATGCTAAAGAAAAAAATAAAAGGTTCCATTAAAGTAACCCCCATTAAATTCAAGCTACCTGAAATTCTAGAACTACTCAGAACTGTTACCACCAAGTACAGTACATACTCCTAGTGCTTTTGCCCAGCCACAGCACCTTTCCCCAGGTGCTGCCTGTAAGTGTCCATGGCTGACAAGCTGACTTGCTCTGGCTTTGGCCAGCAATTCTCTCTCTTTATATTCCTCACCCCCTGCCTGTAGCCAGTGATGGCTTGACACCAGCATCAAAAGTCTCCCCTTTGCTGAAGGCAGGAACAGTTCTGTGGTCCCTCTAGAGCCCTCCCTAGAGTCAGGGCAAAGCAGAGCTCAAGCTAAGAGCACAGCTTGTTCAGCAATGGCCCTGTTCTGTCCTGATTTCCTCTCCTGTGGGTGAACCTCGGGCTCCTGAACCTTCCCCAGGCTCTGATCTAGGAAACTAACCTGAGACATGTTTCAAAGGTGTAAGAAACTGCCTGCTCCCATCCCTTGCCTCATGCCTCAAGGAAACAACCTCTAGACAGCATCCTCGGTGTGCCTTTCCAGGTCCTCCAGGATCCAGTTCCATCTTCATCTTCCTGCCATTCCTGAACCTGACCTTTGAGAAATACAGACTTGCTCATATTCCCTGTCCCCACCCTTCCTTTGCTAATTCTACTGTAGAGGCAGGCACGTCCTAACACACACATACACGTGTTCTCCCATGCACACACAAGTGCACATATATGTACATGCAAATTCACATGCCCGCACAAACACACAAACTGTGCACACACAAATACACATGCTCACACATCTGCATGGTCACAAAGCCACACAAACATGCACACACAAAAACAAGGGTACACCTACACACATACACATACACGTAGCCCCGATCAAACATTCATGTGAAATACAGTTCATCACACATGCACACAAATACCTAAGCAACCTAGGCATGGGTGTGCACACCAAACACACGAGCTCATGTGCAAACACACAGATGCACACACATGCTGTTTATTGTGCTTTTATTCATGCCTTTCCCTCTTCCTGGAGAATCTTGTCCCCACAGTGGAATTATCTTAACCCTATTCATATTTCCAGGCTAATGTGAGGGGCCACCCCCTCCGAGAAGCCTTCGCTAGTTGAGTGAGTTTCCACTGCCCTCCTGGGTCACCCTGGTCACACTTCTGTCATAGTTCTTTCATACTGTATTAAATTCTCGGTTCATGTCCAGCTCGCTGGCTCAATTGTGAGCTATCTGAGCTGCCGAAAGTTTTGAACCTTTTTTTATTGATTCCTTACCACAACGGATTCCCTACCAGAATCCAGGAGACATTCAATAAGTGCTTTCTGAATTAAATGGGGTAAAATTAAAAAGCTGCAAGAATTCAAAGCAATCTAGGACAGTGGCCCAGGTTGACTTTTCTGGTTGGAATAAAAGAGATTTTCTTTGGTTCTTTCCTAGAACCAAGGGTCTGATATCTCCTTTGAGAGACTTTTTGCAATCTGCAGGCAGAAGAGAAATGGAAAACTGTTAGCCTGGTGGTGAAAGCAGGAGCAGGTGGAGTCTGCACTGTAGAGGGAGCAAGGGACCAAGTCCAGCATCATGGTGCAGGGCCGGGTGCAAGCGAAGCATGTGGGCCTGAGTGTGACCCTCCTCAGTGAGAACCGCCAGACAGAGAGACTTGAGGCTGAGCCAAGGCTCTGTGCGCCTGCCTGCCCACCTAGGTAGAGTGTTCTAGGGCTCCCTGGCTTGCCTAATCTCACCTCTGGTGTGGACATGGCTCTCGCTGTAACAGCAAGAGCCAGAAGTCACAAAGAAGACACTGCTAACACGGGCCAGTCCCATGTGTCCCAAGGTCTCCTCCCCAGCAGCAGTAACCACCAGAGATGGGAGGAGGCAGTGTACAAGGAGCCTATGCATTCCTTTATACCCCAACATGGCCTGCAGTAGCAAAGGGACAAGCGTGGAACATCAGTGCGTGTGTTTTATTTGTAATCTCAAAGCACAGTCCCCAAAAACCCACCCCACATGCCCTCCTGAAACTGCTGGAGGAGCCTGCATCACCCATCTGTGGCTCACTCTTAAGCAGGAGGTTTTTCTCATTATGCTATCACAAAAGGAGAGAAGGTCCATGGTAACCATGGTTACTGGGATGAAGCCTACACAGGCTCACCTATTTGAGATGTGGCTGCTGAGTGGCCCTAGCTTGTACTAGTTGATGATCTCAGGAGTGTGACAATTCTGCAGCTTCCTCTTCCCTTGTAAGACCTTGCCTTGGGACTAACCAACTAGAAACTCTGGGGTGGACCCAGTAATCTGAATTTCAACAAGCCTCCCAAGGGATTCTGATGGCCATCAAAATATGAGAATCATTGGATTTTATAAGGTAACCAAGACAATATTCTTACCATCAGCTGACTCTCTGAGGTTTGTCACAATGATCACTAGGAAAAGTCTTGGAAGGGGGACACTGAAAATGAGGACAGCAAGGACTCCACACATCAGGGAAAGCTGCTGTTTGCACATTAGGCAGACAAGACAACAATATCAGCTACCATTTTCATCTTCTCTCTTTACATTAATCAAAATTCTTCATTCCAAGAATCCTGGATGCCAACCTGAGGGAGCACCAATGTTCTCCCTAAAAGTATCAGAGTTTGCATGAAACTCATGGGTTCTGTCAGAGAACCTCAGAGACCCAAGAAAAGGTGATCCAGACCAGACACACACAAGACTACAGATTAAGAGGAAAGGGCATGAACAACAGGAAGTTTGCATGAGAACATTCTAGGAAAGCCATCCAAGTAAAGTGGTTGGGGATTTAGTGCAAAGAGAACTGGGAAAAATTAGGTGAAGATATGCATGCTGGGAGGAGAGGAGCTACCTTTCCACTCTCGGAGAAAGGGACTCTTCTACCATCTATTGGCCCAAGGGAGAGATGGGGCAAGAGTTAGGAAATAATTGAAAGCACAGGATTCTGACTGAATAGGCCTATATTGACTAAAGAAATTAAATTTATAATTTAAATCTCCCCACAAAGAAAACATCAGGCCAATGACTTCATTTGGGAATGCTATCAAGTACTTAAAGGGAATGCAAAACTCTTCCAGAAAATTAAAGAAAGAGAACACTTTCCATCTCAGCCTCAACCTGATACCAAAAGCAGACAAAGAAAACTATTTACCAATGTCCCTGATGAACAAACCTGCTAATGTTTTCAAATATAGTAAGCCAAACCCAAAACTATATAAAAAAGGTAACATACAATGACCAAGTGGAATTACCTAAGAATGCAGGATTCTTTCATGTAAAAATAATATAATTCACTATATTAACAAGCTGAAAACAGAAAAACTCACCTTCATAGACACAGCAAACACATTTGAAAAACTCCAACATCCATTCTTGATAATAATTTTCAACAGACCTCTAAGAACAGAAGAGAATTTCCTCAACTTGACAAAAAAAAAAAAAAACAGGTATTAAAATTCCAGTTAGTGTTAATGGTCATGTCTGGATGCTTTATCACTAAGATTAGGAACAAGACAAAGATACTCCCCTTGCCACCTGTGTTCAATATTGTCCTAGAGGATCTGTCCATTGTGATAGGCAAGAAGAAACAAGAGGCATTTGTACTGGAAAGGAAGGACTGTCTTTATTCACACATGACAGCATCACTTTTATTGTGACATTGATGGATACACAAACAGATACTAGAACTAATAAGTGAATTTAGCAAGGTCATTGGATACATCAATAAATTAAATGCATTTCTATATACCAGCAATGAGCAATAAAATACAGAGACAAATATGACAAAAGCTGTGGATGACCTCTACTGAAAACTTTATCACTGATGACAAAAATTAAAGAAGACATCAAAATAGAGTAAGCTCTATCATGAGTCACAAGACTCAATATTTTTTAATGCAAATTTCCCCAAAATGATCTACAGAATCCAAATCAAAATCCCAGGAAGTTGTTCAATAATTGGCAAAGGGGTCCTAAAGTTAGCACTGAAATGCAAAGAACATAGAATAATCAAACAGCTTTGAAAAGAAGAAAGTTAGAGGATATCATTACCTGATTTCAAGACTAATTACAAACTATAGTAGCTAAACTTGTGTGGTATTGATACAGAGACAAATAAAGCAATAGACAGAATAGAGACTTCAGAATCAAACTCACACATAAATGGACACCTATTTTTTTCAAAATACAACTGCATTCCAAATGATGCTGAAGCAATTTGTTATCTGAACACAAAAAAATAATAAACTGTAATCCCAATCTTTCACAATAAATAAAAATGAACTCAACATAGATCTTAGATCTACATGTAAAACCTACAACTTAAGACTTCTACTGTAAGGAATGACAAATTATTAAAATGTTTGTCTGTGGAAAAAAACTTGTAGAAAAAAAGCAAAAATAAATTGTGTAACCTTGAAGAAGGGGAATATATCCTAAATAAGACAATAAAAGCACAAAGACTGAAAGAACAAATTGATAAATTGGACCAGGTCAAAGTGAAGATTTATGCTCATAAAAGACTCTAAAAAGAGAATGAAAGTATGATTCATGTGGGAATCAAAATGACACAGCTTCTTTTTTGTTTCATGGTCTCTTACAAAGCAAAACTTACTCTTACCACACAAGCCGGCAATCGTGCTCCATGGCACTATCCATGAGTTGGAAATTTATGTCCACAAAAGCCTTGTGTATGAATATTTATAGCATAATTGCCAGAACTTGGAAGCCAACAAGATATCTTTCAGTAGGTGGACAGAGAAATAAACTAGTCCATTCATACAAGGAAAAATTCAGTGATAAAAGGAAATGAGCTATCAAGACATTAAAAGTCATACACAAACCTTAAGTGCACATAACTAAATAAAAGATGCCACTCTGAAAAACCCACAGACTGTATGATTCTAACTCTATGACGTTCTGGAAAAGCCAAAATGTAGAGACAGTATAAATGATCGGTGGCTGTCAGGCACTAATGGTGGAAATGAGCAGTGGAACTGCTGTGTGTGACAATACACACATCTGTCCCAGCACACAGACTGTACAGCACCTAGACTGAACACAAGTGTGAGCTACCGGCTTTAACTAGTGATAGTGTGTCACCACTCACCTATCAGTTACAATGAATGCCCTGCACCAATGCAAGGTGTTAATGACACGGAAAACCAGGGAAGGGAGGGGAGTAAATGAGAACTCAGAACATTTCACCTAATGAGAATAACAACAACAAACATAAGCCATATGATCAGTCATTGCCTAGTGTGGGGGAGGGTGACAGGACAAGAAGGAGCCATTGCAAAGATGCACATAGGTGCTTTGAAGGGTGCTGGGTGCATTCCCTACTCGGTTGTGGTGATAATTCACAGGTATACAGATACATAAAATTTATATAATTACACACTTTAAATTTGAGAGGTCTGTTGTGAGTTCATTAAAGCTCCCTAAGTCTGTGAAAATATAGGTTGGTAGCAACTTGCAGCTAGGGTTTGAATAAAGATAAGCTGGTGCAGGAGTGGCTCAGAGAATATGGTGGGAGGTATGGTGTCAGCAGAGAGCCCAGACTGCCAGTGCTACAGGGAAGAACAGGGATGAGAGAGCACAGAAGTATCTCCCATCATGCTTTGGGTGTTCATCTGTATCACATATCAGGCGAAGTGCTTGGACATGCTGAAAAAAATGTCTTGTTAAATCTCACATAGCATCCCTAATGCAGTCAGAACTGTTATGGACCCCATTCTGTAAGTGAGTGCACTGGAACCAAAGATGTGAATGAGTCAGCCAACTACAACAGCAGAACTGGGATCTGGTTGTAGGATCTACTTCAAACACCTGTGGAAGGAGGTGGTCAACATTTGATGACCAACTATGCAGTAGCTCTGTGTGATGAGACCCCAGCCTCATTCTTCAACCACGCCATATTGAAATCATGTATACATGTCGTATTAGTTTACCTGTCATTACTGTGGCAAAATGCCTGAGAGAAATAACCTAAAGGAGGAAAGACTTATCCTGGCTCAATGTTTCAGAAGTTTTAGGCCAAGATCACCTGATTCAACTGCTCTGCCTGTGGTAAGGCAGAGCATCCTGGTGGTGGAAGTGTGTGTCAGAGGAGTCTGCTTGCTTGGCAGCAGCCAGGAAGCAAAAGGTGTGGAGAGGCCTGGGACAAGATATAACTTTCAAAGACAACGCCCAGTTACCTAATTCTTCCAATTAGCCCCCACCTCCCAAAAATCCATCAGCTATGCACTCATCAGTGACCCCCTCATGGCCCAACCACCCCTCTATAGCGCCATCAGCTGGAACCAAGCCTTCAACACAGGAGCCTTTTGGGGGCACCCCATATTCAAACCATAAGTAGATGTCAGCTATTCTCAAAAGAAATGTACTTTTATAAAAGTAAAAGACATGGCAAGTACCAGTTACTGTGCCCAGCAAGCGTAGAAAACAGGAAGAATGGGCACTTACTCCTATGAGTATCGCCAGGACTGGGAGTTTCCCAGGGACACCTAGCGGTGACTGCTCTGCAGCAGGCCAGGTCTGGGTTGCTGCCTTGGGTGCTTAGGTCTGTTCTCAAATTGCCTCTCACACGTCACCTCAGCAGATACAGTGTCTAATTGCATTGAACCTGATTGTTCCAATTCTGTTTTCCCGAACAAAGACCTGCCTCTAATGGAATTTTTTTTCTTTTATTATTCATATGTGCATACAAGGCTTGGGTCATTTCTCCCCCCTGCCCCCACTCCCTCCCTTACCACCCACTCCACCCCCTCCCTCTCCCCCCCACCCCCTCAATACCCAGCAGAAACTATTTTGCCCTTATTTCTAATTTTGTTGAAGAGAGAGTATAAGCAATAACAGGAAGGAACATTAAGCAGGAACAATGACTGACATTTTCTACTAACCGTAGCTTTTCAAAATCCACATCCTGCCCAAGGGGGTTTTCTGCAGAAGACTTAAAACCACCTGCTACTCTCTGTAAAAAGTACTTCCTAGAGTCTTGACTCTAAAGCCAGAAACCACTATGCAAAGGACTTAAGAAGCAAGAGAAAAAAGCACCTATCCCAGGTCATACCTTGTCATTTGATTTGTCAGTCACTGTTCCCTATCTCTTAGCTGCAGGTAACTGATCTTCTCTACCTGGCATCAAAATGAATTTAGATAACTGAACTATTGTCATGTAAATTATCCCAAAAGGCATGGCATAGTTTCTTTCTTTCTAAAAAGGGAACAATAGGCATAATTTAAAATTGTCTTGATGAATCATGGTTATTTAATACAGTACAGGAAATAAATAGTGTTATTTTTAATCAGCCATGTTTCTGCTGTGAGTGGGGATTTTCCTAAGACCTCAAATGTTCTCATTTCTGGTGTGGGAAGTCTAAATTACCAAGTTTGTTTGGATTGCATCTAAGCCAATGTCCTTAAGGAAGAAGTAATTAGGTGTGTGACCTTTACACCAAAAGCTTTGGGGGCATTATATCAGTAATATTAAATGTGAAGACTTTTTATTTTCACCTTCTAGGAAGTTGGTATATATGGAAAGCATCTTCACACAAAATAAACACAATGTCTGGACTGTAACAGCAATATTCCTAGAATTCCATAATAAGTGATTTTTCATACAATAGTTTCTTAAATTCTCAAAATTGAGTCCTGATTCAAGTAAGCCACACTGTCATCACTGCCAATCCTGACTTAGCCCCTGTGTACTCATGAGGAAGAAACCCAAACCTCATAAACACTGCAACTGTAGACGTTGAGTAGAGCAAATCTGCAGAGACCATTCTGCACTCGTGCTGACTTAGGTCAACCTCTCCCCCTGTACATAAATTCATAGTATTTTACAATGGGAATTTTTGTATGGGAGGAGCTAAAAGTAGGATATCTTATGAATCATCAGAGAAGTAATAATCATCACCTTCAGTATCATTATCTGAATAGGTGAGAGGCCTTGTGGCAATCTCCTCCCTTGGTGTCTAGGGATCTACGTAGTAATCTAATCATTCCTTGACACCCAATAATTTCTCTGGATAAACTGAACTTTAAGCAAACGTGGGCCCATCACTTGCTTTTCTAAATAAAATTTTAATAGAACACAGACATATCCACTGATTACCTATGATTATTTTTGCCCTACAGCAACCAAATTGAGTAGACTATTGTGGGACAATGACATGGACCCGCAATATTTCCTATTGCTGAAAATATTTCCTATGTAATCCTTTAAGAAAAGACTTGTCAACTCCTGCTTTATGGTATGAATTGGGGACAATATTTTCCAAACCAGCAGTTAGTATATGTGGTCCAACGACTATGAACATTCATTCAACAAATATTTAAGGAGTTTGTGTTTCAGACACAAAATGGTAGCAGTAATGAAAGAAGAAAATAGTATCCTTGCCTTCTAATACACTCATATCATCAAAATGATGATATGGGGGGGGACAGGGAGGGGGTGGGGGAAGGGGGGAGAAATGACCCAAACATTGTATGCACATATGAATAAAATAAAATTTTTTAAAAAACAAAAAAGAATGCTCAGCTCTGATTTTAAAGCCCTTCGATCGATTATCCACTCAGATTATCTAGGTTAATCTTCTTTACTGAAAGTCAACTAATTATGCATTTTAATCACATTTGTAAAATATCTCTGGATTAGTGTTTGTTGGATCGCTGGGGACTGTAACATAGCCAAGGTGACACTTCAAAAGACCATCACAGCACTGGACTACTCTTCAGTTTAATTTATTTTATTTGGGGTGTTTATTTGTAGCAGCTCTATTGAGGTTAATTTGCATAAAATCAAATTCACCCGTTTTTCAACACACGGATTCATGAGATGTGGTAAATGTGCACAGAAGTGCAAATATTGCCACAGTCAACACCTCAAGCATTTTCATGCCCTAGAAAGTTTTCCCTGGGTCCTTTATAAGCCATTCGCATCCCGTCCTCAGTGCCAGCTTCAAGTAACCACTGATCTGCTTTCTAATATTCGCATTTGACTTTTCTGGAATTCTGTGTGCTTGGACTCTCACAATACGAATGATGAACTCACAAAGCATGGAATTCTTGACTCACCCATGTCAATGTATGTATCAATAGGTCTTTCCTTTTTATTCCTGAGTAGTATTCCATTGTGTGTATAGTCCACTTTTTATTTATTCCCCAGTTTATGGACACTGAGGTTGTTTACATTTGAGAAGTATCAAGAGTAATGATGAATGAGCATTCATGTACAAGTGTATATATAGACATGTTAGAACTTCTTTTAGATCGGTAACTAAGAATGAACTTGCTGCACACGTATGTTTAAGTGTTTAAGAAACGGCAAAGCTCTCTTCCAAGTGGTTGGAGCATTTTACATTCCTACTAGCAGTGCAGAAGAGTTTCAGTTGTCCCATGTCACCAACAGTTGGAATGGTATGTCTTTTTTATTTTATTTCTTAATCTTTTAGTGTTTTTAGATCACATTTCCTCAAAGAACAAAGTCACATTTTTATGCACTTATCAGAATTTACATGTATTGTTTGGTGAAGGGGCTACCCAAATCTTTTACCTAATTTTTGTACTTAAATTGTGTGCTTTATTTTTCAGTTAAGAAAGCATTTTAATATATCCTTGATATAAGTTTTTTGTCAAACATATACTTGAAGTTGGCTTTCATAGTTTCTAAGTTGTGTCATTTGGTGAGCACAGTTAATTTCAGTGACGTTCAGTTTTTATTATGTTCTTGTATGTCTTGTGCTCCCAACTGAGTGTCATCTGGATGACCTAAATCTGCATCCTGAACTTTCTTCTAGAAGTTTTCAAGTTTTAGGTTTTAGAAAATATGTCTGTAATACATCTTAATTTTTTTTGTGTATGTGTAAGTTAAGTTCAAAATCATTTTTCCTCCTGGAGATGCAGTTATTCCATTATTAATTGCTGAACAGTGTCACACACACAAATAGTTGAACAGTGTCATATATTGTTGAAAAGTGCCTAGAACCAGTAGCCTACGTGTCTGTCTCCACATCTCTCAGTTCTTTTCATTTACACATGTGACCACATATGTTACAGCTTTCTTAAGTTTTGAAAAACAAGCACCGTATTCCTCCGACTTTGTTCTTCATAAGGAAGATATCAAAGTGCTTAATACCAATCACATTTGCAGAGCTGCTCTTGCCACATCAGGTAACATACCTGCAGGATCTGGGGATTTAGGACATGGTCGTCTTGGCGGGGAGGGCTTTTTTCCACCACCACATAAGATTTTCTATATTAAGAAACTTGGGTGCTAAGACAACCTTGCCCTCCAGAAATAAAAACGTTGGTCATGATGTGTTGTGAGTGTTACAAACCTGTGGACTCAGTTGGTTAAATTTTTGTAAAGAACTTTTACGTCTATGTTCGTGATGGTTATGAATCTCAAATTCCTCTTGTGATATCTCTGGCTTTGGTATCAGAGGAGTGAAGACCTCCCCTCTTTTCTGAAAAAGAAGCTATTTCTTTCCTTAATGTCAGGAAACTCACCGCTAGACAAATTATGATTTTTTGTGGTGGGATGTCAAATATTAACTCAAATATATTACTTTAGTTAGAGATATTTAGATTTGGGTTTTTCCCAAGTCAACCTCTAAAGTTGCTATTTCTCAAGAAATTTATCCATTTCACAAAGTGACCAAAATTGTTTTCATAAGTTGCTCATTGTATTCTTAGTCAGATTTTAATATCTGTAAGATCTGTAGCATATTCCAGATGTTGATAATGTATCTTTTCTCTTTTTTCTTAATAAATTAGTCAAAAGCTTATTAATTTTCTTTTTAAAACCATATGTGGTGTTATTGATTTTCTCTATTGGTTATCCATTTTACACCCCACTGATTTCCATTCTGATTTGTTTTTTTGTGGAACTGGGGCTTGAACTCAGGACCTTCACCTTGAGCCACTCCACCAGCCAAGATAGGGTCTTGCAAACTGTTTGCCCTGGCTGGCTTCGAACTTCAATCCACCTAATCTCTGCCTCCTGAGTAACCAGGATTTCCATTCTGATTATTACTGGGGTTTTTTCCTACTTACATTTAATTTACTCTTTCTTTTCTAGCTTCTTATGGTTGATGCTTATATCACTAATTTTAGATCCTTTTTGTCTTCCTTTCTAAGCTGTACTTTCTGTCTAAAAGCTATGGTATAATATTCTACACTTTTTATTAAATTTATATGTTCATTTATTTTATCATTACCACATATTTGGGGAATTTCCTACTTCTCTCTCTTGCTCTTCTTGATTCCTGTCTTACATTGTGATGGGACAATATGTTGTAAGGTCAAATCGTTAAGGTAACAAGTGCTCTCTAATTGTCACTTAGCTCAAGTTGGTGGGTAAGGTTACAGTGGCCAGTACGCTTAGTAATTTTTTGCTCATGTGCTCTGTCAATTACTGACAGAAGTACTGACATCCCCAACTGTAATTATCAATTTGTTTCTCTGCTCAAATCTCTCAGTATATTTTTCAGTTCATTTATTGTAAAATGGACACGTTTGTGGTTGTTTCCTCTCCCTATTATACTCAGCTTTTCATCCTAGTTTTTGGCAATGGTCTTAAGGTCTATTTTGTATGACTTTGATATAATCCAAGCCCTCTGATGTTTCTGTTTGCATGTTATACTTTTCAACCAATTTGTCCATTTGAATTTAAGTGAATCTTTTATGAGCAGCACAGTTAGACCTTGAATTTTTTTTTCAGTCAAACAGGGCCTGTCTGTTGACTAGAGTGGTTAGTGAATTCCTATAATGATAATAATTATAATTATATAATTAACATAATTATAATAAGCATTCATAGGATTGAATTTAGGCCTATCAATTTTCCATTTTCCCTCCTTTTTGCCCTGTTTTTCTTTTGCAACTTGCTTTTATGTTAAATATTTTGTAGTATACAATTTTAACTTCTCCAGTTGACATCTTAGTTATATTTCTTTGTCTTTTTCTTCCTTTCAGTTGTTGCCCTCTTGATCCAAGTGAGTGTCTTGAACACATAATAGCCTTCTTCAAGTTAATACTGAGCCAACCCAAAGAAAGTACAGGACCTTTGTGCCCAGTTCAATCATTCCCACGTTACGTGTTCATGTACATTACATACTGAAGAGAATCCTCATGTTGCAGTCACATGTCTTCGAGGTAAATTAAGAGAACAGAATAAATGGACACACTGGTGCAGTCTCTACTCTTATCACTCCTTGCTGTAAATCCAAGTTGCCAGCTGGCATCATTTTCCTTCAGCCTGAAGGATTTCTATTAGCAATAGAGCACAGGTGTGTTGGCAACGATTTTTTTCCATGTTCTTGCTTTATTGGGAAATGTCTTAATTTTGTCATGGTTCATTTTAAGTCAAATTGTCTGAGGTGTAATTTGCATACGTTAAAATTTCTTTTTCACTTGTGCAGTTCTGAGCTTTGACAGACCCGGTCTTGCAACCACGCCAAAATCAGTGCTTCTGATTCCTCCTTGTTATAAACCTGTCCCCCAATCCCTGGACCTGCCACTTTCTACTTCCTTTTCCTGTGTATTCACCTTTCTGAGAATGTGTAAGCAATGGAATTGTGTAGTGTGCAATCCCGCGAGTCTTGCTTCTCCCACTTGCTGTGGAGCACTGGAGGCTCGTCCATGTTGTTGCGTGGATTACAGTCTGTCTTGTTTCATTGACAATTAGTGTTCTGTGGTATGGATGAAAACAGGTGGTCCAATTTTGGATCTTTACCAATAAAATTGCTTTAAAATTCTAAATATGGATTCTTATGTGAACATAAGTTTCTAGTTCCTTTAAGTAAATAATACTAGTGGGGTTGTTGGGTGTTACAGGAAGTGTGTGTTTACAAATTGGCCAAATTGGTTTCAAAAGTGGCTGTATCTTCCACACTCTTGCAGAATTGTGTGAAAGTTCCACTTTCTCTGTTTCCTTAACAGCACTTGGTTTTGTGAGTTTTTTATTTTCCAATTTGAAGGGAGATGTAGATGTGTCTCTGTGATTTTAACTTGCATTTACTGAATGCTAACACCTTTTCATGCAACTTAACCATCACATATCTTCCTTGGTGAAATGTCTATTTAAACTTTTGCCCATTGAAGAAAATGTTTATCTTTAATTGATAAATGAGAACGGTATATATTTATGAAGTGTGCTTTATTTATTATATACAGATATATAATACACACGTTGTGGAGTGATTATGTCAAGCTAATTAACACTTTCATCACTGATTGTTTTCTGTTGTTAAATTTTAGAAGTTTCTTATACATATTAGATAAAAGTTTTTTATCATATATATTTTTTGCATGAATTTTTCTCAGCCTATGGGTTATCTTTTCATTCTATTAATGGAGTGTTTCAAAACACAAAAGATTTTAATTTTAACTAATTCAAATTTATCAAACTCTTCTTGTATGGATCATGCTTTTCAAATTATATTTAAAAGATTTTTTTTAACCTAACCCAAAATCACAAAGATGTATTCTTCTAGGAACTTAATAGTTTCAGGTTTTATAATCAAGTCTGTAATCTATTTTGAGTTGATTTTTGTGTATAAGATAAAGATTTCGAAATTTTACAGATGTATCTTCAGTTAGCTCATGGCCAGTCACTGCTGGGACTGCTCCTTCTTTGTCGACTTGCTTTTATATCTTTGTCAAAATTAAATTGCCAGAATATTTCAGCATTGCTTATTCTTTTTCATTGATATAGATGTTATTTCTTTGACATACTACATTATCTTGATTACCAAATCTTTCCAGTAAATTTTGAAATTACATTACATACACACTTCATCTTTTTCTTCTTTTTTGGTATGGTTTTGGGTGTTCTAGATGCTTTGACTTACCAACTGGTCACTTTCTACAAAAATTCCTGTGTTGGGTTTGTATTGAGGCCATAGTTAAGCATGAAGAGAACTGGCACATTAAAATATTAATTCTGCTTCGTAAGCATGAGGTACATTTAACTTAGACTTAAGTTAGGAGTCAGCAAATTCTCTGTGAAATGCTACATAGGAATATTGTGTGCCTCATAAGCTAAGGAACAGAATCAAAGGTATTATATCGGTTCTGTGCTCACCTAAGAGAAAAACAAATTTCCACTAATTTTTTTCAGTTTTTGTTTTGGTTTTTTGAGACAGAGTCTTGTAACCCAGACTGGTCTGAAACTCAAACTCTTCCCACCTCAGCCTCCCGGGTATTGGGACTACGGTGTGAATAGCCTTCTGGGCTCCACCAACTTTTTTTTGACAAATCTCATAGTTTAATACTAATACTTGAGTACAACTTTGGTAATACGAGTGTGCTAAAAAGAAAAACATAATTCTTTCTTAGGATAACACCTCTTTAGAGTGCATGGTCGGTGGCTTTTGAGGTATAGTGTATTCTCTGGCACAGCTGCAATCACTTTACTTAAAAAATACTTTGTCATCTAATTCAATAGCAACACAAATCTTTATTCAGAGATGACTTTTGTCCTCATTTTCTTATTTTGAAATGACAATTGTTCACTGGTAATGAGAATATATACATGAAATGTTTCAGTGCACTTCACATTTTCCCAAGTTTTATGTTTGTCCGGCTGTCTTTTTCTGCAATCAACTAGTTTGTTACATAACAACAGCTCACTGAGTCCATCATGCTGGATAAACCCCAAACACCAGCCAGTCATCTTCCCACTCTCAGCCCCTCTCGGAAATCTTGTCTTTCCTGGGTCTCCATTCATGCTGGCTGGAACTCAGAGGACGTATCTTCAGTCCTTTTGAGTCATGCACTAGGAAGCTATTCCTCAGCATGGTAAACTCACTCCTAGGCTTTCCTGATTGGGCTGCCAATTGCCATCTGGAATTCTGGGGCCAGGAGGATGGTCTGCAATGGAAAACTGGCCCTTCCTCCTGCACAGGTGTCACAATGGGATAGGTCAGGCTACCATTTTCATTATCAAACTGCCCTTTCATCTGTCTAAAATGGAGACAACTGTACCAACATATGTGGACATCCACAGGACAGAAAAATGATTCACACAAGGGAACACTACCCATGAGGGGAAGAGAAAGCTGGGTCCCATGGGAGACTTTTCCCAGCATTCACAGGGAAAGACGTAAGCTTGGCTTACAATGCCCCCTAATGGGAGGTCACTGCAGAAAAGTGCCTTACTCCAAAAACTCTTGTCCAACTTTCCCCTAGTGAATTTCCTCCCACTTGATGGAGAACATCATCCCTATGAAGAAGAGTTCATCTGGGACCCTGAACAACCAGCCCATCGATTCACTCGTGGCCATAAACGTATCTCCCAAGCTTGAATCATCCATCTGGAGTTCAGAACTAGCCCAGATAGTCACACTGCTGCCAGACCTCTACAGTTTCATGGAAAGAACATGGTTATCCCAAGGATAGTACTCAAGGTGGGAATCTATTGTTGGGGTTGGGCTCTGGCATACCTGCTCCTTTTGTTGACATCAGTCCTGAGACAACACCACACAGGTGCATACACCTTTTTCTGAAGCAAACACTAATGCTCAAAGACAGTACCACTTACACAGTGAGGAAGAAAATTCTAGCAATGTGAGAAATTTCCTGAAGATGATCAGTTGGCTTCTTATAGCAGAGTAAGAATAAGAATGACTTCCTTTCCATCATACACAGCAGCTCCCTTGTGCTCACAAGAGACCCAATGAAAGGATCATTCTGGTAATAGCTTGGTTAAGTTCTCATGCAAGGGCCTTTGTTCTCTGCAGTCATAATCTGAGCAAAGGAAAGTATAGCCTATTATTCCAGTTAAAAATATAACATAATAACAGAACCTAAATTCCACCTGAAAACATTCTTGATAGAATTCAGTCAATTACTTGAGGGAAGTGGGGAATTTTCTTCTACATTGGTGTGTGGTTTTTTAAACAATTTTTTAATTCCCTGGAAAACAGAGCTGCTTAAAAACATATCCTCTGAGAACATTTTTCCTTCTAAAGCATTATGAATATTTTGGCAATCCAATTAATAGCTCTAAGTCCTTCCCTGTTCTCAGAATGCATCACTAATGGTAAAGGGAGTGTCTGATTTGTTTCATTTCAAGGAAAAGGCAAAATAGACTAGAATTCTCCATTTCTGGAAATTCACTGATTTATGGATAACACAGTTTTGAATCAAATTACCTGACCCTGCCTGTGAAGTCAGTGTCTAACAGAAAAAAAAGACATAAATTAAAAGAGAAATAAAAATGTGGAAAGATACCTTTACTGGAATACAATTCATTAAATTTTCTTTCTACCGAGTTATTATAGGTGACAATTTTGCAAATTATTTAGCTACTACAAAACTCAGGTTTCCAAGTGTGTGTGCTCAGCTTTGTAATAAAGGGCTCTACAAGACACCTTTGTCACCAAGCCTAGAAGACTAACTAGATGAAGGGACGACAGCAGTGATGGAATAAGGTACCAACTGACTGCAACCCACACCATGCACTGGAACCCCATGAAGATGAACTGAACTTGGGTCAGTTCCAATTGCCTCTGGATACACCTTGGATAAGCTGGGGTGAGGGTAGTGGGAATGACCAAGGTAAAATGCAGGGCCACCCCTGCTTCTCACCAATTAGTTGACTGGCAGATCAACAAGAGCATGGTGTCTCTCAGGCTCCCATCAAAGCTTCACTTTTGATACACTGTTACCATGTGTGATCTCCCTAAATAGAAACACTACAGGCAGGAATGTTGCGAATTCTAAAATGCCCTGGTATTCCAGGCCCCATATACACACTCCTTCCCATTGTCCCAACATTAGTCTAGCTGCTGCTGTGGAGAAATTATCTTTAAGGCTTAATTCAGATCCTAAAGCAGTTGCCCATAACATAAAGAAATTATCTAAGTGGGCTTGACCTGATCACATGAGCCCATTAAAAGAAGAGAGTTTTCTCTGGCTGGTAGCAGAAGTCAGAGAATTGAAACATGAGATGGATTCTATGTACAAATGGTGGCTCAAAGATGGAGGGGAGATGTGATGAGGAGTGCAGAAAGGTTCTCAGAGAAAGGACAGCACACCCGCCCGACACACACACACTGATAGCCAGTAAGACAAGGGGGACCTCAGTTCTACAACTGCAAGAAATTAAACTCTGTACACACACACACACATACACACACACACACACACACACACAGAGAGAGTAATGAACTTAGAAGTGGGTTCTTCAGAGGGGTGTAGGAGCAAAGGGAGAGAGTGGGGGCCAGGGGAGAGAAATGGCCCAAACAATGTATGCACATATGAATAAATGAATAAAGAAAAAAAAAAGAAGTGGGTTCTTCCTCAGAATCCCCAGGCAAGAACCCAGCCTGGCTGGCATGCTGACTGCAGCATTGTGAAATCCTGAGCAGAGAATCTAGTCATGCCTCGCTGGACTTCTGACATACATGCTCAACTGTGATCTAAAGAAGTGGATAATATATATATATATAAATTTTGGCAGTATTGGGGGTTGAATTCAGCAATGCTTCCTGCTTGCTAGACACCCTACCACTTGAGCTACTCCACCAGCCCCCTTTGCATTGGTTATTTTGAGCGTAGGGTCTCGTTTTATGCCCTGGTCAGCCTGGACTGTTATCTCCCTATTTGTGCTTCCCTGTGGACACCACTCCACCCAGCCATTGGTTGAGATGGGATCTCTAACCATTTTCCCCAGACTGGCTTTGAACGGCAATCCTCCAGGTATCCACCTCCCAAGTAGCTAGGATTACAGGTTTAAGCCATCGCACCTGGCTTAAGTGGGTATTCTTTGGGCTATTATGTTCATAGTAATTTTACTACAAATAAACATCAACATAGATACTACTATTCCTATTTTAGAGGGTCTAAAAAGTTAAGTAATTTTTCTATGATCAATTCAATTTCTAAAGGCTTCATTATGACTTTGCTATCCTGTGAGACATCTAAACAAAAATTTATCCTATGTTATTTTATTATCTTGTATCATTTTTCTCCTAATTATATTTGAGAAAGTTCATATAGCACCATGGGGAATAAATGTCTGTATTTCATCTTTATGGTACCATGGATAGTATGTTTAAAGCATGACACTGTATTGGGAGGATAGGAATAAGGATAAGGAACAAGTCAGTAGGAGTCAGAGGAGAGAGTCAAGCGTAAGAAATATGCCGAAGATCTGAGAGTCAATGTCAAGGCTTTGGTGTGATCAGTAAGACACAGATCAGCCAAGAGTTGGGAAATACAGAACACAGAAACACATCAACGTGTTCACAGGAGGTAAAGGCAGCCAGGTGTTCTTGACTGGGGGTCAGAGAAGAACTGATAGAAGTCAAAAAGGGACCAGATAATCTCAAAGGTGACTTCCAGGATCTATAGTGTATGATCCTATCGTCTTTACATTGTCTTTTTACCAGTGTTCTCTTTCCTGCTTTTGGGTAAGACTTGAGTCAGCTGAGAAATACAAGACCTGAGGTTACAAATGAGATCTGCTCTTTGTTGGCCACAAGCAATCAATTTCGCAGCTCCAGTGCTAAGCTGGAGCATTACAACATCACCCCGACTGGGATGCTCGTTTTCTTTGTGGGCTTAGGAGATTTTACTGACTCCCTATTTCATTTCTTTAGATCAAAATCAAGAGAAAATAGAGGGGAAATTTACCTAAACAAATCATCAAGTGGTGAGGATTGCTACAAGAGAAAATGAGCCCATCGTCTATGGCTGACAGTGTCCTGTGAACCTACAAGAAAACCATTTCTAGTGCTATCTACTTTCAACAAAAATAGAGCTAACCAAACTTCCTTATGCCACCTTTAGAAGGCTATACAACATTTCCATGGACATTTACTGTTCACTGGGCCCCTCACCCTGTAGACTGAAAGAGCAGCTATTGCTGCCAGAGCCTGGGGTTCCTTCTGTTCTAGAGAGGACACAATCAGGGCATCCTGACTTCTGCTCCTCCAGCCTTAATTTAAGTCTCATTCTGAACAATCATTAGTATGCCTCTGGGTCAGGATACCAGGGATGGGGCTTGTTAACCAATCAAAGACAATAAGAAGCATTCTCAGAATTTTGCTGGAACTTGAAGAGGAAGATGTGAAACTTAACTGAAGTCCCATTGGACTTGCAACTGGGTGGACACAAATCTTGAGCCCTCAAATCCACATAACCTTCAGTTTTCTTAATCTTAAAGATGACAAGCATCATTGATTAATAAGTTATCTACTACCCATCAGATGCTGTGCCTCATTCTTCACATGGGTTTTAGCAGGACAGTCCCCTGTGACATTGGATCAGCCTGGATTGCCCTCCTTTCTCAGTCACAGTTCTCAAGAATAACTAAAACATGCTGGGAATGCAACACCCTGAAGTATGGAGTTGGTAGTTGGAAGCGGTCAACCTCTACTGCTCCCTCTGGATACTGGGTGTCCATCCATCCTTTGGCTCAGTCGAACTTGCTGCTCTGGTGTTCTGTTCCCAGGCCAGGCTGCTTTCAGGGGCCCTCAGCACTGATGCAAGTACAGCACACAAAGGTGAGATTTAGTCAATCCAGGATAGCTTTTCTGAGTCTTGGGACGACTCGAATGAGCCATTTGAGCTTCAGAGTTCTACACTGGATCAGCCAAGGTGGAGGGCCAGGTCCACTTCCTTCCCCTACCTTTCATAGATGTGATCCAACAGACACTACATCCCTTGGAAAAGTCCCTAATAAATACCCAGTACCCTAAACACCATCTCAGAGTCTGCTTCCCAAAGAACTCCATCTGTAAAGCAGGAAATTCCTTCCCAAACCCATTACTTCAATTGTCTTTTGGGGGCTAGGACTGTCTAAGTATTTCGATCTTGCTTAAGACAACACAAGGCAGATCTGGAATTTGAAGTGGACTCTACTGTACCTCCAGTGGGGGGGAAGGCAGGCAGGTGAGTTGCTTGATGTCCAGAAATGACTCACATATTGTCACAACACACAGAAAAGATTTTCATTCTCTCCAACTTGTAGACTGTTTGCTAAGAGTGTCAGTTTAAAAAAAAAAGAATCTGGGCATTTTATCAAATGATTAGCCAAAGAAAGAGCATCTTACAAATTCAATTTGCTGATTTTGTCTTTGACTGTTTCTTTTGTGCACATGTCATGTTAATTAGAGTTACTTCTCCTAAGAGGTACAGGAAGACTAATAGGTTTCCTTTATGAGATTGTTTGTAATCATCACCTCCCAGTGGTCTTTTGAAATGTATTTGAAACTATTATGAATTTTTAAAATTGTACTTTAATGAATTCCTGGGGGAAGAGTGTGATTAAACAGGATATACCTGCTAAACAGTGAGCTAATAAAGCATCATTATAAGAAAGAATCTAACAAATGAGCCTTTGGACGACACTCATTTATCAAGTCATGGAATTAAACTAAAAATTTATAACATCAAAATATTTATAAATGTTTCAAATTTAAGATTAGCTAGAATAGTGAACATGGTTCCTAAGTAAGGAGAATGTGTAGGAGATGAAAGTGTATCAGAGACAAGAGAAAGTAATAAGCAAATAATTGAGATTAAAAGCACCAAAGATCAGTTCTAAAATGTTTAGCATGCTATGGAACTAAAAAAAGTCTGAACCTCCCTTCTTAACAAAAATTCTTAACCTCTTCCAGTGGAAATATTTCTTAAGAATGCAGCTCTACATTTATAAGCAGAGTCAAAAAGGGAAACACAATGGCTATTTGCAGACGATCCCTAAATAAGAGACATGAGGAAATACATTTATTCCCTTGGAAGTAGAGCCGCAGACTAGGATAATTTTAAAACGTCTTTCTTCATACTCTTTTATCTTTTTATAGCCAAAATCAAATGCTTAAAACTTATCTGCCTATCTGGTACTTTAAAGATGATGGGTTTCTGTGTTGTTTTTCTTACAGGGAAAACAGAAGAAGAAAAGAACTGGATTTCTACACCAGCCTAAGGTATTCTCTCTCTCTCTCTCTCTCTCTCTCTCTCTCTCTCTCTCTCTCTCTCTCTCTCTCTCTCTTTCAAGTGTGTATTAATTGTACAAATGGGATTCATTGTGATATTTCCATATATGCATATTGTACTTCTATCAGTTTCACATACCCCGTTACTCTTTCTTCCAGCCCCACCCCCCAGCCTAAGCTCTTAAATCTACAAGCACCCACGCTAGTTCTGGTACCAGCTTGTTCAGGGCAAGGCCAGGTCTACAGGTGAGCCAGGGAGATAGATTAGTCTGTAAATTGCCACAATCAATGGTGAAGGAAAGGAGCTACCCAAAACAAATGACACCCTGCTGAGATAATTCAGTTTGTCAATTTTAGTAGTTAATAAGCCTCCGTTATGGTTTGATATATGAAGGAGGGACCAACCTCATCTACAGGAAGGAATCAATTAGCCCTAAAAGCCACCATATATGTGTATGTCAGCTTCCGAGCACTGGCCTACCCAAAAAAGCCCCATGACCCAACCCCAGCCTTGCCTTCACTTGAAATCGTAAAATAGATACCCAAGTGAGATTCCAGACATGCTAAGCATACAGGGCTTTGAGAAATGGGCTCTGGGGCCTCAGAGAGACAACAATTGCAGCCTTGAAGCTCAGCTTGCCTGATTTTCAGGCAGTGTGCAGACTCCTCTTAGTTACTCCCATGTCCACCACTGTGTGAGCTTCGGGGAATAAGTAAATTCAGTTAAGCCAATTGTGCTTGTCTCTGACATTAATCAAACTCCATACCCCCCTATTTCAGCCCATCTCATTCAGCATGCACTCCTGCCCCATTGTTGAACAGCTGTAGCCACACCACCCTGATAGCTGTTTCAAGTTAGGGAGTTTTCCCAGTGTTTGAAGAAGACAAATGGGTGATTGCTATCTTGTGACTTTCTTAGTCTAGTGTCTTGTAAGAGAGAGACCTTGTAAAATCCTTCTACTGGTGAAAATATGTATGTGTGTGTGTGTGTGTGTGTGTGTGTGTGTGTATATATATAAAATACATATGAATATATATAATCCACAGACATATCCACAGCAGCTTCCCAGATTAAATAAAATGTTATTTAGACAAATAGTCAGTGTATGCTGTTCTTTATACTGTTCCAGGGCTGCTGCCACCAGAATCCTGCATCTTACATCCTTGTCTTTATCTTTGGAACAATTACCAGATTCAGCAGACCCTACGTGGGATTTGTGGCTCAAAAGAAAGAACATCCCCATGGAGAAATATCAGCCACAGGCGCAAGCTCTGAGGCTGTGTGGGGTCGAGATGTATACACCCAATGATGCAAATGCAAGTAAACTCTGCTCCACAGCAAAGTCATTTGTGGAAAGCAGACAGCATTCCGAGGGGCTGGATTGCTGTGTCAGTACAATGCATAAATGTATGCTAAAATAACCTTGGTAAAAAGAGGTCTCAATGAGTTCTTTCTCTAGAATAGGACCACCTTCTTGGATGAAGATTCTGTGTCTTGTGGAAGGAAAGCCTTTACCAAACAGGGTGGAAACGCCAGTTACTGGAAACTCCGTTATAAAATTATTAACCAACGGTATTTGTTGCTCTTACAATCTACTTTTCAAACCATTTTTCTTTTTTTTTTAATTATTTTTTTATTCACATGTGCATACATTATTTGGGTCGTTTCTTCTCCCTGCCCTCCTCCCCTCCCCTCTCCCCCTTTCTCCCCTCAGTTCCAGGCAGGTCCTGTTCTGCCTTTATCACTAGTTTTGTTGAAGAAAAGAGACAAGCCTAATAAGGACGACAAAGCGTTTTTGCTAGCTGAGTTGAGGATAGCTGTACAGAAATATTCCTAGCATTGCTTTCGTGTACACGTGTTATGACCCACGTTGATTCATCTCTAACTGATCTTTACCCTGGTTACTGATCCTCTTCTCATGATAACCTCTGTTGCTTTAAGGTTTCTGTATTAGCTCCTCTGGAGTGGGGACATCAAACGCTTTCATGTTTTGGGTTTTCTACCTATCCCTGTATCTCCCATATGTGCTCTCCCCTTGTCATGTGAGCCAAGTCCAACCACATTGCTGCATTTGCCCTAGATCTAAAGTCCGCATATGAGGGAGAACATACGATTTTTGGTCTTTCGGGCCAGGCTAACTGTTCTCCAATTCCATCCATTTAGCAGCGAATGATAACATTTCGTTCTTCTTCATGGCTGCATAAAATTCCATTGTGTATAGATACCACATTTCCTTAATCCATTCGTCAGTGGTGGGGCATCTTGGCTGTTTCCATAACTTGGCTATTGTGAATAGTGTCGTAATAAACATGGGTGTGCAGGTGCCTCTCGAGTAACCTGAGTCACTTTCCTTTGGGTATATCTCCAGGAGTGGGATTGCTGGATTATCTGATAGATCTATGTTTAGATTTTTAAGGAGTCTCCAAATTTTTTTCAGAGTGGTTGCACCAGCTTACATTCCCACCAGCAGTGTAAGAGGGTTCCTTTTTCCCCACATCCTCACCAACACATGTTGGTGGTGGTGTTTTTGATGATGGCTATTCTGACAGGGGTGAGGTAAAATCTTAGTCATTTTGATTTGCATTTCCTTTATGGCTAGAGATGGTGAGCATTTTTTCATGTGTTTTTTTGCCATTTGAATTTCTTCTTTTGAGAAAGTTCTATTAAGTTCATCTGCCCATTTTGTAATTGGTTCATTGATTTTAGGAGAGTTTAGTTTCTTAAGTTCCCTGTATATTCTGGTTATCAGTCCCTTGTCTGATGTATAGCTGGCAAATATTTTCTCCCACTCTGTGAGTGGTCTCTTCAGTTTAGAGACCATTTCTTTTGTTGTGCAGAAGCTTTTTAATTTTATGAGGTCCCATTTGTCCATCATTTCTCTTAGTTGCTGGGCTGCTAGGGTTCTATTGAGGAAGTCCTTGCCTATACCTATTAGTCCCAGAGTGTTTCCTGCTCCTTCCTTTAGTAACTTCAGAGTTTCAGGTCTGATATTAAGGTCCTTGATCCATTTTGAGTTGATTCTAGTACAGGGGATAGACATGGATCTAGTTTCAGTTTCTTGCAGATGGATAACCACTTTTCCCAGCAACATTTGTTGAAGAGGCTGTCTTTTCTCCATCATAAGTTTTTAGCACCTTTGCCAAAAATGAGGTGGGTGTAGTTGTGTGGATTCATATCTGGATCTTCTATTCTGTTCCACTGGTCTTCATGTCTGTTTTTGTGCCAGTACCATGCTGTTTTTATTGCTATTGCTTTGTAATATAGTTTGAAGTTGGGTATTGTGATACCTCCTGCATTGCTTTTTTTGCTGAGTATTGCCTTGGCTAGTCGCAGTCTCTTGTGTTTCCAAATGAACTTTAGAGTAGATTTTTCAATCTCTGTAATGAAAGTCATTGGGATTTTGATGGGAATTGCATTAAACATGTAGATTGCTTTTGGTAGTATAGCCATTTTTACTATGTTGATTCTACCGATTCATGAGCACGGGAGATCTTTCCATCTTCTGTAATCTTCCTCGATCTCTTTCTTCAGGAGTTTATAGTTCTCCTTATAGAGTTCATTCACATCATTTGTTAAATTTACTCCTAGGTATTTGATTTTTTTGAGGCTATTGTGAATGGAATTGGTTCCTTATATTCCTTCTCAGTTTGTTCATTGTTGATGTATAGAAAAATTAATGATTTTTGTAGGTTGATTTTTGTATCTTGCCACCTTACTGTAGCTGTTTATGGTGTCTAAGAGTTTTTGGGTGGAATTTTTTGGGTCTTTAAGGTATAGGATCATATCATCTGCAAATAATGATATTTTGACAGTTTCTTTACCTATTTGTATTCCTTTTATTTCTTATTCTTGCCTAAATACTCTGGCTAGTAATTCCAGTACTATGTTTAATAGGAGTGGGGATAGTGGACACCCTTGTCTTGTTCCTGATTTTAGGGGGGAGTGGTTTGAGGAGAGAAAAAACCCAAATCAGTAAAATCAGAAACGCAAAAGGGGAGATAACAACAAACACCACAGAAATCCAGGAAATCATCAGAGACTACTTTGAGAGCCTTTACTCTAATAAATTTGAAAATCCTGAGGAAATGGACAGATTTCTAGAAACTTACAACCACCCAAAACTGAACCAAGAAGATATCAATCACCTGAATAGATCTATAACATAAAAAGAAATTGAAGCAGCAATCAAGAGTCTCCCAAAAAAAGAGAAGTCCAGGACCTGATGGATTCACTGCTGAATTCTATCAGACGTTTAAAGAAGAACTAATACCAACCCTCCTTAAACTGTTCCACGAAATAGAAAGGGAAGGAACACTGCCTTACTCATTCTATGAAGCCAATATAACTCTCATCCCAAAACCAGACAAAGACACCTCCAAAAAGGAGAATTATAGGCCAATTTCCTTAATGAACACCGATACAAAAATCCTTAATAAAATAATGGCAAACCAAATCCAACAACACACCAGAAAGATCATACACTACGACCAAGTCGGCTTCATCTCAGGGATGCAGGGGTGGTTCAACATACGCAAATCTATAAATGTAATTCAGCACGTCAATAGAAGCAAAGACAAAAACCTCTTGATCATCTCAAAAGATGCAGAAAAAGTCTTCGACAAGATCCAGCACCATTTCATGATAAAAGCTCTAAGAAAACTAGGAATAGAAGGAAAGTACCTCAACATTGTAAAGGCTATTTATGACAAACCTACAGCCAGCATTACACTTAACTGTGAAAAACTCAACGCATTTTTCCTTTGGTAAAAGATGGCATAAAAAAGGGAGGTCTATGCATAGTAGAGGCAAGTTGTAAGAAAGCTTTGGAAATGACTTGTTTGCGATGACCATAAGAAAGAAAGGGGTGCGGAGAAGTACTGTGAGGAATAAAATTAGGCGTTGCCCAGAGTTTGTTCTGACTAATTCAATACTGCACACAATCCGATTGTACTTGGAAAAGGCCACAGCCTTTATCACCAGTGCCCCCAAAGTGGGAACTGGGACCAGATCCGAGTTGCAGTGCACTGGACAGACTGAATAAAGCGGCAGACTGGGTCAAAGCCAGGTGCAAGCAAGGCCCTGGGGCCGGGCCCTGCCACTCTGACCCAGCTGCGCCCCCTCCCGGCCGGCTGTGTGGACGCGGTGCGCGCTCAGGCTCCGTGCCCAGGTCGCCTTTCCGGGATTTCAGCGCAGTGGGAAGCAGTAGGTAGACCCTTCTCCTGATCTCACAAAACCTAAGTGGTCCTACAACCGCACACACTGACCCCGACCTTCGGCTTTTTCCTGCTCTCCGTGTGTTTCTCCAGGAAGAAATTACTTAGTGACATGGGGATAAAGGTGGGGGCTGGGGACTAAACCCATATAGGTTTCTCCAGCTCGGGGCTCCGACGTTCCCAGTTTCATGTTGGAGTGGAGGGGGCCGGCTTGCCTTTCCCTGCTCCGGCTCCCCGCCCTTGTCCATCGCGGGGAAGCTGGGCGGTGGGTGGGCGTCCCCGGGTCCGCCTGCGTCCTCGGCCCCCGCCCCTTCCCTGCGCTGGGAGCCGGCTGTGCGGCCGCGGCTGGCCAGGGCGCGGCGCTGCGCACGCTTTAATCCCGAGGCGCGTCGGCTCGTGCGCTGACAGCGCGGCTCGGCCAGTCGGCTGGAATTGAGTAGCATTCATTGAATCTGCGGATTTCATGACGTCTCCCTGCGAGGTCCATCACTTTTCTCCTAACCCAGGATTTTTATTTTATTTTATTTTATTTTCGTTTTCCTGCCACTCTTGCCTTTTCTTCCTTCCTTCCACCCGGGGTCCCTCCCGGGTCCCTGTCCAAACGCACACCCCTCCGCCCCCCTCCTTCGGCCCCGGCGCCCAACCCTCCGCTCCGCGCTTGGCCGGAGGGAGCCAGTCGGAAGACGGCCGCACCTGGCTGGAGAGGTTGGGCGGGCGGAGGGTGGGGATCCGCGGGAACCGGCAAGCTGGACCCGGAGCTGGACCAAGCAACCGCGAGGAGGAGAATGGAGTCTCCTAAAAGCCTCCCAGGGCGGATGTGAAATTGACCATCTGCTTCCAGTTTTGCTTTGCCTTCTCTATTTTATTTTTTTTTCCCTTCCCTCACCATCCATCGTGTAGTGAAATATTCAATCTTGCTCCGTTCCGAGAGAAGCGATCATGATTGAGTGAAGCCACCCTGTCCGCAGCAAGGTAAGCGGTGCGCTGAGTTGCTGGAAGGCGAGAAGCTGGCATGGATCCGGCGACACGTTCCGCGCCTCGGGTCCCCACTCCCCCTCCCCAGTCGCGGTGGCTGCATGCCCCCCCCCCTCCGCGCTCGCTCAGTTAGGGAACAGGATGTCCAAGTCCACCGAGAGAGAGGCGAGGAGAAGCAGGTTACATAACAGAAGGGAAATCTGTTTCATACGGTTTTCATTAGCGACTGAAAACTCGCACAGTGGAGCGGGGAGGAGGGGTCTGCATGCCCTGGGCGCGGGGAAAGCCAGTCAGTTACCATAGACATCATTTCATCCTCTGGCGAAAGACCAAGTGCACCGATTAACTGGCAGGGGCGGCTTGCGGTGGGGTCATTATAGTTGGGGAAAGCCCATTGTCTCCGTGGAAAGCTGAGGCATAAAGAGGAGAGAGGAGAGCAAAACCTCAGAAGGAGGAAAAGTGAGAGGTGGGGAGAAATAGGCAGAGAGAACCGGAATAACTCCGAACCGTCTCCATCCGCAAACCCAGAGATGTGATATGGCTAAAAACAGTGAATAAGAAGATCTCCCCAGAAGTAGACTGAATTATTTTGTTATTGGAAGGGGAAATTAAAAAAAAAACTCCTCAGATAAAATGAGATGGTTACGGCATTTAGGGGGGTGGGGAAATCTGCTGCTTTTCCTTCCCCCTGGGTATATTTTCATTTGCATCAAGACATTAAACTTGGATTAGTTTTTAATTGAAATAACGTTAGTATTCATTCCCCAAACCCAATAAAACCCTGGGTGGATCCACAGGTACATCTCTTGTACCAGGCTCAATATGGAGAGACTCTTAGGGGAAAAACATATCTTCAAGAAACAGTCACAGACATGGGATGAGGTTAGTAGAGAAACAAAATACCAGAATTTTCCAAAGAATCCCTCCTCTTCTCCCCCTCCCCCAAAAAAGGAAAAGAATCCTCCAGATTTGGGAGTTAAGCATTCATGGTATGTTTAAAGTGTTTCCTGACTGCTTTATGCAAAGTCTGACAGTTCTGGGAAGCCCAAAGGTACAGGGCGCAATGCCAGCCACATCCCTGCTACCTTTCTTTTGTTGAAAAACGGAGAAGGGGGGACACCCAGGAACTACTTAGAAAGAACAGGGGGCTTGCTATAGCCACAGCTGTGCTAACTGAGCTTCGCCCATTTTGCCTGGAGAAAGATAGAAAAAGAGCTCAAGTCTCCATGGCGACCCAGGTGGGAGGGGAGACGGCAGCTCCAGTTACAAAACAAACCAAAAACGTTGGAGAAAACTTTCCCGGTCCCAGGCAAAGAAATGAGCGGGCCGCGTGCCCTGGAGAGGGTCCCAGGGCATCGACTGCCCAGCTCTCTGTCGGCGATCCAGAAGCGGGTGCTTAGACCTGGCCAGGCTCTCCTCCAACCTGGAGAAAGTTTCCCGGGAGCCGCGGAGATGGCTCCGAGTTCAGCACCAAGGCCAGAGCACAGACGCGAAGCGCCAGCCTCCCAGATCTGCAGCCCCCGGGAGAGCGGGAGAGCAGGCAGTCCTTCTTCCTTTGGCCTTGGGGAGCTTGGGATTGCTTTCTGTAAAGGAAGGGTTCCTTGGCCGTGCAGAATCTGAATATCTGATTATCTGCAGAATTACCTGGCTCACGGGAGTTTGCAAATCATCCGTGCTGTGATGCAGAGTAACAAAATCAAAAACACTCGAACAGCAAAATATCCCCACTGAACTGGGAATGGATGAAAGATCCCGTCCTCCGGGAGAGAGAGAAAGGGCAGGTGTGCATACACTGAGAGCTCCTAACAAGAGTTGTCTAGTTCCAACCAAGTCCCTTTGACTTTTTGGCTCACAAAAGCATCCATTCATTCCCTCCCACACTGCTTTCTCATTGTGTTAGGCATAGATGGCAAGAAGGTACTCAGGTGGTATCCTGGTCAGTGGCAGGCCAACCAACCAAGTGCTGCCTAAAGGTCCCAAGATCCAAAAGGGCGGAGAGACTGTTCACTCTTCCTCCAGACACCACAAGATCCTGGCAGAGCTGGCTAGCTAGCAGAGAGAGCGTCAGGTGGTGAGCTCTTCAAACCAGAGTGAGCAAGGTGGCTGCATTTCCAAGGTTGCTGGTGTAAGAAACTGAGTTAGTTAATTTCTCTTAATACAAACAAGGACGAAACTGCAAGAGGGGAGCATTTGTTATCATTCAAGTTCATTTGGACAGTGACATACACAAGGGGAAACAGGTAAGTCCATTGAACCATTCCACCTTCCCTTTTCAGAGGCTGGGCTCTACGCTGCTCTCCTCAGCTCTGTGCTGCTCTCCTCAGCTCTGTAGTAGGTCCCCACTGATTCTGATGAGGATAAATAGTACAGAAAGGTGGCAGTCACATTTCAAGAAGAAAGCTTGAAGAATGGCTTCCAGGTGTTACAAGGTGTTGTTTGAATTGCAGAGGTTTGTCAACTGGGAGGAGATGTTGATGTGGCTTCTGAAATCCCCCTGGTGGCTTTTCTCTTTTGAGGGTGCACTTGGGCATGAGCTCTTGACTTGTAAACAGGTGCATCCTGGTTTCCTTTGCTGGGCTTTCCAACCCTGGGCAGGTTGTTTTCTAAAGATAATGTGTGCAGAGCCCTTGGGATATGGTGAAAACAAAGTGTTAATTCCTTTCAGTGTTTTTAGATCACTAGCTGGTGAAAGGCGGAGCAATCTATTGCAAACCTGGGCAAAAGGATGGGACAGTACAATAGCTCTTGAATGTCAGTTCCCAATGGGTGTTGACAGGTTTATCTATGATTTTATTTATGAGTTGTTATTTAAAGTAGAGAGAAGAAGTGATACACAGAATGCTGTTAGAACTTAAACAAGCAGCAGTACCCTGGCTTTGTTCCATCTGACATTACCAGCAGAAGGGAAGTAGAGATTAGTTATGAAAATAAAGCTATACAGGATTGTTAGATGACTAAAGCAATGCATCAGAAGTTCAATTTCTCTCATGAATTTACAAAAAAGAGGAATGCAAATAAACTAAGTAAAAGAAATTGCTCAGTCAGTCTTTAGTTCTGGTGGATTCCATGTTCATGAAAAAAACTAAGACAGGAAATTTCTCAGTCAATGAGCATTGGTTCTGATCAATTCCATGCTCATGGATTTGGTAGTCATTTACCAAACTATGACTTGCTTACTTTCTCCATGGCTAGTCATTGAACAAAGTATCATCATGTCCTTTTGCTGTCAGTAGCATACGCCAAAAGGTATGGTCTACCCATTTAAAGTCAGATGTTAAGGAAAACAACATAGTAGAATTCAATCCTGTGCACTTGGTTACATTTTGTGACGTTTCAAAAAATTGTCTTGATACTTCATCTTGGTATCTCTGAAACATTAGCAAATAATATACTCATTTGTGTCACCCAGGTTTTTATTTATTCCATAGGAGTCAGGTACACTGTTTCCTCTGAAATAAGAAAATGCTTTGATTCATTCTCACGGTTCTCCCTGTCCTCTCACAAACCATCTAGCTCCATGGGATTAAAAATCTGAAAATAGCTGTGTAATAAGCAATAGGAAAATTCACCAGAGATTTGAAGTAAGGGCTACACCCTCATAGAATCTTAACCCAATCAGTGATTTTCACTGGGTCAATGTTGCAGGAACCTTCATGAAAACAAGATAGACTTTATTGAAGGCAGGCAGGCAAGGAAAGCTCTTCCCCTTTTCACTCACTCTTCCTTAATCAAATGATATGTACTTATCTTGTAAATTAGTAAGGAAAATCAGAGACAGGCAGAGAAAAGGGAAGGAAGGGAGCTCAATAAAAAGACAGCTGTTTGCTTTTATCAGTTTTAACGTAATGATACTTTTACAATCACATTTTCAAATTCTTTGTGTCAGAACTTTGAGCTCCATGGAATTAAGACATTTAAACTTAATGAATTTGGGTTTAGAGTTTAATGAGGTGACATCTATTATTTGTAACTATCACTTAATTATTGAAACAAAATAGATTCACTCCAGAGTTTTACAAAATTATTAAATTTGACAATACCAGTAAAGGGGGAATTAGTTATGTTGAAAAAAACACTTTTGCTGTGTTAGGGGCTCCTTTTTAGTTGTACTTAAAGTACTTGGAGATATAACAGAATAACACGTAGTCATTTGGGATAAAAATACATTTTCAAAGTGTATTTGGAATAATTACAAATAATTATTCCTCGAAATAATTAAAATCTAATACAAAGAAGTGACTGCCATAATTGCCACTGATGCTGTAATGATCTCTTAATTCCCTCTGACAAAGGGCTAGAGCACGCCTATGCCTGACATCACTTAACAGCATCAGTTAATAGCAGAATTGGCATCGCCAATAAAGGACGGTACCAACTTTAAAAGGACAGTCAGAGTCCTCCCCAGGCTGTAGCCTCCGTCTAACCATCCCTCTAATCATTGGTACATATTCATTTGTTTATTTCTGAGCTGCACAGCTACAAACTCTCAGAGAATGATTTTGCTCAGTGCACAATGTACAAGTGGTCATTCAAATGTTCAGAATGCAATAAGACAACTTCCCTATTTGCAATACGTGGAATTAACCCAAAACTTGAATGAAATAAGTATTTAATTCATGTCTACACAAATGTATCTAAGTCAGATATAAGTTAACCACTTCCGTCTTGCGTGTCATACCTCTCTGTGACTACTTATAACTGGGAAATGTGAGGTCCTGGTGGTGCTTTGAGTGAGTCAACTCTGCTAACATTCACAATCAGTCTGATTCTCAGCCACAGAGATGTGGTTTCTGTTTTGAAATTGTACCAAAAGGGAGAAGCAAGTGCATCCATGGGTCCTTGCCAACAACTGTTACACCAGACAATCTGAGCACATTTTACACAATGAGGGAAAAAAATCTAAAAATTAAGTTTAAATCCTGGTTCTGGGGTAGCTCCCTCTTTAAACTTACAGGCATCCACTTTTTTACTACCCAGGATGAGAACTATTTTTTAATGATACCTTGCATTTCCTTCATATCATCCAGCAAGAATTTGTGTGTGGCCTGGCAGATGGGGTTGTTCCATGATTAAGAACTCTGGCTCTGGTGTGTCACTAACTGTAATTGCATCAAGGTCTAATATAGCAGTCTTTTTTTTTTTTTGCTGGTAATATCAACCCAAGCATCTCAATGGCTTGTACAGCAAAGGTCCATTACTCCTTCAAGCTGCATACCTTTGCTGGTCAGCTGAGGCTCTGCCTGCTGTGTCTTCATTCAGAGATCCAGTCTGAAGGACCAATCTGATCTGGAACATCCCATCCCAGTGTCAAGAGAGAAAGGAAATGTTGAATTTCCTTAAGCAATGGCTCTTAAGATCCCTGCTCAGATATGGCAGAAGTTATCTCTTCCATTGACCAGCTCAGGTCTCATGCCACACCACTGCCAATGATCCATGAGCGGGAAATAGAGACCTCTTCCTCAGTGAGGCACTGCAAGTCATTCAGCAACCAAAGGAGTCAGGATCTTCTTATGGACTAGAAAGTGAACAATGGGGGCACTTATATAATCCACTGTACTAATTATGACATTGATCAATTTTGTGCCTTGGTTTCCCAATCTCTAAGATGAAAATGATAATGTGAACATATACTGCAGAGATATTACAAGGATTCAGGTGGTAATGGGAGGTAGTTAACATAGAATCCAGCATGAAGCAGGCACATTATTCACTTGTTCCATGTGGCTTTAAGATCAGTCCTCACTGAGCTATTTGTACTGTGTCACAGTCCCCACCCCCCACCCCAGGCTTCACTTTCTGTGGATTCAGTTACCCACAGTCTAAAAATATTAACATTTATCTTGACTCAATATATTATAATAATTATCTTATTTTATTATTAGTTTTTGTTTTTAACCTTTTACAGTGTCTACTTTACAAGTTATCATAGGTATGTTTGTATGGGGGAAAAATATAATATATATGGAGTTTGGTGCTTTCTGGGAATCTAGGAATCTTGGAACATATACCCATAAATGGGTTGGGGCTGTAATTAGACAGCTTCTGCAACAGAAAATTCCTAAATCTCAGCAATGCAGCAAAATAGATTTATCTCTTTCCTATAAATCCAATTGGTTGATGAAATACAGGTCCCAAAGAAAAGAACACATTATCACCTCTAGTCTATGGCTTCCAAAACCTTGATATCCAGCTGGCAGACAAGGGAAGAGGGAGAATAGATGGTTAGGCAGGAGATTTGAATGATCTGAGCCTGGAAATAATAGGTAATACTTTTGCCCATTTCCTATGGCAATGCCTAACTGCAAGAGTAACTTGGAATTGTACTTTAACTCCGTAGAAAGGAACTGATAGGGTGAACACACTGGAGTCTCCGGCATATATGTGTATGCCACATTTCTACACAGGACACACGTGTAGCGTGGAACAAAGCTAATATGGGTAGAAAATAGGGAGGAGCAAGGAAAATGTTTCACTATTGTCCCAATACTGAAAAAATTCCTGGTGCAAATAGTATTTTGTCTCGACCTTGAGTCACTCCTCAGCAATGTATTTTTTAAACAAATTAGTTGGTATCTTATGATTTTTGGAGTGGGTATAGATGATTCTTAACAAAGGACACACAAATCCATATTATTTCATTTCTGTTTGCTGAAGTCAAAGCAAGACACAAAGAAGAGCCACCTTTACAACCCAGGCTACAAGCAACTTTCTGACAATTACACCCACACTGCATCTAAGAACGCTGAAGAATGAGATGCTGTCTTCCAGAATCTGGACCTTGCTCTTGACTAGCAATTTGCGTTTTGTTTGGTATCACATGAGTGTCTATAGGTTAGACACTTGCAAGAAGTTTAGGTTGAATGCATCTAATAATAGTCTGCGTTCTCCTGAAAATAAACCGTGTAATTTGTAATCGGTCTTGGAGAACCACTGCCCTCCTCAAGGAGAGCAGGTACTTTTGGGAACTAAGATTTGTCCATAGCTTTTCACTAAACTGGGAGACAGGCTCAATACTAACTTACAACCTAGAAAAGAGGAATGGCAGGGGACAGATTGAGAAGGCGATGAGAGAGAGCCAGAAGAAACACGGTGGTGATCTGAGGTACTTCCATCTCTCTTACATCATTCCTGTTACCCTAACTTAGGGGCCAAAGCCACAGTCCATTTGTTCAGGACCCAACCTAAAATAGTGAATACCATAATCCTGATACTCCCATGATGCAGTTACACCGGATTAAAGAACTCTGCCATTTTAAATACCTTGTCATTCCAAAGTTAATTATGGCCCAGTGGAATTTCTGTTTAATGAACAGTATTTTCTTTTTTTTTTCTTTTCTTTTTATTTATTTAATTTTTGTTGGGATTGGGGTTTGAACTCTGGGTTTCATGCTTACAAAGCAGACACTGTACTTCTTGAGTCACACCTCCAGTCCAAAGAGCATTTTGAAGTGGAGGGTTTATCTCTCTACCACCTTCTATAATTTCAGTCCCAAAGGGTAGAACCCATTTCAGTTGTGTGCAGAAGGGAGTCCTGAGGACAGTAGGTGTACCCAAACCATGTTTTAGAAGAGATAGATGAAAGAATCAGTATTTCCTTGGAGAATACTTGAGAGGAGCACGAGAGTCATTTGTAGACATCTGGCACTTCAAGATGACGGGAATTAGAACTGTCGTGTTGGGCTCTGAGGAATGCAGCTAGGACCTAGCAGTAGAAACTGCAATTTTTCCTATTTTGGTTCAATATGGGAAAGAATTTTGTGTAATCAGAGTTGGGCAGAGGTAATAGGTTTGTCCTTTCTGTTTGCATAGCTCTGAATTCTCCCTGGGTGATGCATAAAGCAGCTGGGAAAGCTGAGAGGTGGGGGCAGGGTACCTGTGTGCAAAGTCTCTGCCAACACAGATACTTCTGATCCACGCAAGGGCAGTGGCAACCTTCTGTTCAGCAACAGACCACACTGAACCTCTGCACTCCATGGGCCACTATTTTATTACTTAAGGAACTTTCCCTCCCTTATAAAAGAAATGAGTCACATTTAACTACAATGACATTTCAGTCCATGTGGTCAATCAGAACAGGTCTGGGACACAATGACCACATGACTAAGCAACAGAATTACCAGACTTGAGACTCACAGAAGAGAGTTACCCTTGCTGTATGTGTTCAACACAGCTCTACCTTCAATCAAAAGATAAGGATGTAATATGTCTTTGGAGACTTCTTGAAATTCCCATGCTCTGATTTTCAGAGTTAGACCCCATGATATATCAACTAGAACACACGTCAGATTTGTAGGTCTCTCTTATCTGCAAAATATTGAGTGTCTTAATTATTTTTCTGTTTCTATGACAGAATACCTGGAACTGGTAATTTATCCTGAACAGAAATTTAAGTGGCTCTCTGTTACGGAGGCTGGGAAGTCCAAGGGCATGGCAGGACCATCCTGAGAGACTTTCCTCCTGCATCATTCCAGGGGGGAGGCAGAAGCCAGAAGGGTAAGGAGCACAAGAGTAAGAGCAAGGAGGGGGCCAGGCTTGTGTTTAGAACAACTCACTCTCAAGACAATGAGACTACTATGCAATAATACCACTAAATTCATTTAGGAAGACAGAGCCTTCATGACCTGATACCCTCTGCTTAGGCCCCACCTCCCAACACCATTGTATTTGGAGATTAAGCTTCTACCACACAAACTCTAAGGGATACAGTCAACCAGGGCATGGTGGTAAAAAGATACAATTCCTACCCTCAAGGCATCCAGTTTCAACAGTGGCAAGGAAGGAATGGAGTCCTTCAGCTATCTCTTCAAGTGTCCCCAGTGAATATCCTAAATGCAAATTCACCCTGTTGGATTTTTATCAATCGGGCCCACAACCATGAAGCATCAAGAGAGAGGACATGAAGAGAAAGGCAAATAAAGAGACTGCTACATCACATGTGATCATGAAAGGGCTTTCTCCATTGGAAAGGAGTCTGAATTAGGTGGCCCCCATCTTATCAATACTTGAGGAGGTGCTGGGCCGTGAGCTAGCACTTCACATGTCTACCTTACTGGCCACAGGAGGGTCTCTGTGGGCAGAAGGAAGCATCAGAGCTGACAGAAGTCACCTTAGGTCACTGAAGTGTGTCTCCATGCCAGCAGGCACAGCATCCTTAAAGAACTAGCTCTAAATGCAAATTCCCCAGCTTCCCCCAGACCAAGTGAATCAGAAACTCTGGGGAAGAGATCAGCCATCTGCACACCCCTCCCGGGATGCTGTTGCTCACTAAGGTTTGAGCTTTACTAGGGTCAGTTGTCCTCAAATGTACTTTGAGGACACCTGAGACACACTGCCTCTTCTCACAGCCTTCTTGCTACAGGAAAGGCCCCAAGTGCATGCTCACATAAGAGCTACACTAAGTCATACCTAGTGATGGAATGCCCGCCCATCACCCATTTTCCACTGTATGGGCAGGTCTAACCTGGGCTCTCTGCCTTGGGGAAAAGGAAAAGCTTTTGGCTAAGCAGATCAAAAATGCACCTTCACTAAGTTGCAGGATAGAGACACAAAGCAAAGACTTCTCTGTCGCTCTTACTGTGTAAATAACTGCTGAATCTTTGGGAATTACAGTTAATCCACCCAGAAGGTTTTTGGTTCTTTGTAAAATTAATAGTGGCATTTATTATCCTTTAAGTTCAAGACAGTATCAGCAAATAAGAATGGTATACCCTCGAGAAAAGCCACATTAAGAAAGATGAATAGAGAGTTTATCATGACAAACCTTCATGCAGCCAGGCAAGGAACAATTATAGTCATGTAACATATGCCTTCATTTAAAACCTCTCTTGACTGTCCTCAGAAATCTGCCTTTAATATCTATGTCCTGTGTCTTTATAACTAGTTGTCAACAAATCTCTGATGAGCACTTTCTACTAGAAGGAGGCTGAGGATGTAGCTCAGTGGTAGAGCACATGCCTAGTATGTGCGAGGGTCTGGGTTTGATCCCGACCACTATGAGAAAAATTCTAAAGAAGACAGAGGGCAAAATAGGAAAAAAAAATGTTTGGCTCAGCCATCAAAGGCCTTAGACATTAAGCAAATAAGGCTGCTAATGAAACAATGCTGTATAGTACAAGAAACGTAGGCTTAGACAAGAAAGAGAACAGTGCTAGCCTAAGTGAAAGAGGGCAATGTTAATAAGAGCTGGTGTCAATCAGCAACAACCCAGGACCTGGTGGAATGTGCAGAAGTTCTGGAAGACAAGTAAGGTTCTTGTGATTTGGAAGTTAGTCCCTTGGGAAAGGAGGACTTCCCATATGGGGAATGTCCCTGCCTGCAGGGAGCATTGACAATGAGGGCAGTTCTGGCAGTGGTGTGGTGTACTGCACTATGGAAAGGGCGGGGTGCCATGCATTGGCTCTAGTGTGCATGTCTACTAGAAGTAGTCTCTTTAATTGGGGACAACCTGGAGGATACATGAGGAATTTTCATCCAGCAGCCATGAGCCAGGCAGACTTGAAAGGAATTACTGAGTGAAGAAGACAGCAAGAGACTAATGGAAAGGGAAGGAGATTTCAGGATGCTCAGGGTAGTAAACTAGCAACAGAAAAATGGCCCAGGTTTAGTGCCATCAGTAGTGCTGAAAGCAGGTGATCACTCATGAGCCCAGAGAACAGGCTCAAGATGGGATCCCATCCAAAGAAAGCTCTTATACCGCACTCCGCACTCTAGAGCAAGAGGAATCACACGTGGCCAGGGTCCAGGTGCAGACTGTTGAGGTTGGTCCAGCAAATAAATAACGCTGCTGAAAGAAGGCTGGGCAAGCCACAGCAGTTTCCAGGGAGAGCTACAGCTTGTCACCTTTGTGTGCAAGCCATTGGCTGGCAGGAGTTAGGAGCCTGTCTACAGGGATCGGTCCTTCCTGAGGCACTGTGGGGAACAAGTGTGACCATGGTTATGAATGGGAAATTTGTTAATTCTGAAGGTGATAGGACCTTTTTATTTTGTAATCTTGACCAGAGAATACATAAGACTAGTGTGCAAAAACAATGTTGCCTCATAAATATGTGCAAATATTAAGTCCAATCAATAAGATAAAATAAAACAAAATCACTTATAATCATCTCATACTCACTCATACTCGTATATGTCATATAGAAAACATTTTCTCGGCCCATGGAGTAAAACTCATTTAAGCCATTAGGGAAGTCACAGGGAATTGAGCCTGGGCCAATGGAAACATGGCCCTACAGTGAAAATACAGAGTGGGCTATAAATGGAGCCCCCTCTTGTCTGCAAATAACCCCCACAACATGACACACTGTAAAAGTACAATGTCAAGTGTGCATTGATTTAGAACTTCAAAATAAGTGAAGATCATTTTTACAAGACCCCAAAATGATTTTTTAAAATTGAGCTGAAATGCCTCACACTTGGCCTGCACTGTGGAGATGGCTGTCTTGATCCCTACTCCACTGTGTGCTCAAGTGAAGTTTATTTTAAAGTAGCAACCAATGTGCATCTTTTGTGAGACTCAGCTACCAGGTTATGTCAAGTGCTGGGCTGATAATGACCTTTGTGTGGAGTTCCAGAGTCAGACACTATATTTCACCTGAAAATCTTTGGTCATAAATAGTCAATCAGAAAATACAAAATTTATCCACAACAGCCCTCTCACAGATTGTATTATAACTGATAGAAAAGATGACATTGTGGTGCCAGTGACACGGAATTAGTCTGGAATAGGAGAATTCAATTAAAACTCCAAATAAACCCTCAATACTTTCACTGAGATAATAGTTTTCTTAACATAAGCAATTGTTAAACTATTCCAGATTCTTTCTTCCTTTCAACCAATGTAAAGTAGATTGTCCTTTATCAGGAAGCCATTAGGACTGAGGATGGACCCTGAAGGTCCTGGTGAAAAGTCATTACAGTCCTTGAGCCCTTGCAATTGTAGCAAAGCTCGACTCTGGATGCAAGTTGCTTTGTTCCATCTTAAATTTCCAGATAAGCTCTTGGCATTGCCAGAATAAGGCAGCCCTTGAGGTATCCAGAGTAAAAACACAGTGACAAGCTGAGTGACATCCTGGCTTCTTCCAGTGCCCAGTCTCAGACACTGTTGACCCAGCTGAGTCAACTGTTTATTCAACCACAGATCAGGTGCAACCTCCCTGTTTCTTACAGCACCCCAGGATTTCGTTAAATGGCTAATTAAGTAAACAACAACTGCTCAAGTTGGCAAAAAAAAAAAAAAAAAAAAAGGAGAAATGGCCCAGAATCCCTTCACACCTGAGAAGGCAGTAGGGAGGAGGAGCAGGTTGTAGTTTTGCTGATACCAGAGGTTCAGACCCCCTAGAACGACAGTCAAAGGATAACTTATTTGCTGTCATCTCAGAGCAATTAAAAAGACAAATGAGCTATTTCTTGAGTTGAATGTCCAGATCACTGAATTTGCAATATTAACTGAAGTATATTCAAAAATGCCATCAAAATGTGAAGTCATGTCCCTGATCTGTGACTTTCTCCCTCACACTGGTGGGCACTGTTTGTGGAGCCCCCAGCTGCTATCTCTGTCTTGCTGTTGAACCTGTGAGCCAGGCATGGCCCCCCTTGCCAGTGAGGGCAATGAGATACGTTATCACAGACCCTCTCGTGTCAATTCCAGGAGTTTCATGGAAGAGCCACTCGATCCATGCTACTTGTATAAAATTCCTATCATTCCTAAAGTGTTCAGACTCCAACAGAACTGCTGGAGGCTATTCGAACTATTCAAAATCCTTTTCTTTGGAAGATAAAGACTGTATTTTCCCACATAGTCAACTGCAGTCTTTTCTGTAAGTTGAGCAAGGACCCAGAAGAGCCTCCGAGGAGATGTACCATGGACAAGTTTGTTTCTTCTCTTAGCAACTCACCCCAGTGAAAACACCTATTGTGGGGCAGTGTTTGAAGAACAGAGGAAGATGAATAAATTTGTGTGTCCAGTGGGACAAGGTGGGTGGCATTTGCTTCTCAGAACCATGTAAAAATTGGAACGCAGACCAGGTCACTGGTTTCTAGTTTCTTGATATTGCCCTTCCAAGGTGCTGTTAAAGATCTCTAAAACCCAGCCAGGAAGGCTAGTTCAAGCCTAATTCCTAGCTACTCAGAGATGGAGACAGTGAAGATAGAGATTCAGGGCCAGCCCCAGCAAAAAATTTTTAAGACCCCATCTCAACCAATCTCAACCAATAACTGGTTGTGGTAACGCACACACCTATCACTGCAGCTGCACAGGGAAGCACAAATAGGAGGACTGCAGTCTAAGCCAGCCCAGTCATAAAGCAAGATCATATAGCCACGTAACCAATGCAAAAAGGACTGGCAGAGACTGGCTTAAGTGGTAGCTCTAGCACCTGTGTAGCAAGCGTGAGACCCTGAGTTCAAACCACTGTACCACCAAATATATATATATATTTATTCCATACATATATATATATATATATATATATTCCTGCGAACCCCAAGTGTTCTTACCACTAGCCATACCACACTTCCCTTCAAGAAACCTAAGAGATTGGAGTAAACTGAGTCGTGCTGCTCTGTAGAAGGAACCGTTGCAGACCCAGCACTCAACAAGAAGAGTCACTTAATTTCTTTCTGTATCAGACTTTCAAGCTGCTAAAAAAGGGGAATTGGGAGCAGAAAAGTACTAGTAACTCTTTCTTGTCTCTACTTCAAAGAGACTACGGAATACTATAATAATTTAATGATTTTATACATTTTTTTCAATGCCAAGGATGTATGTTACTTTAGTAAGCAGATATGCTACTTACCACAGCACTGGTGAGAGTTTAAAGGAGAAACTAATGAGTGTTGGGGTAGAATAATGACCCGGATACATCACAGAAACCCACAACATCAAAGACCATGCTGTGCCTCACCCACATGGCACACTCACATTTTAGAAAGCTTTTTAGCAACTGAATTTGACATCCGAGGCTGAAATTCTGTTTCATCCTTGTTTGAGTAGTTAACCCAAATAATTCAATTAAACAAGAACACTCCATTCCTGAAGCACTCCTTATCACCAGTTTTGTAGCAAAGTCAAGGCCAACACACTGATGATTACAGAGTTTAGAAATGTGTATGGGTGTTTGTGTGGGTGGAGGAGCTCCCCACATCTGTACCTAGACGTTCACAGTTACATTCAGGGCTTTCAGGCATGGGGCACTTTTCAGATCCACCCTAGGAAAATTTCCACCCATGGAAATGTAGAGAAAGCATAGTCTAGATGTGGCCTCATTTGTGGAAACCATCCTGCATTTCTTTCAGATAACATTTGTCTTTTCCTCCTTTTTGATGGTACTGGGATTTGAACTCAGGGCCTTGCACTTGACAGGCAGGTGCTCTACCACTTGAGCCACATCTTCACCCACAAGATAACGCTTGTCTTGAAAGCAACTTCTCACTTGTGACTCTTCCATGGTGTTAACATTCTCACAAAGCAAGGAATGTTTCTTAATAATTCAGAAAAGTAAACAAACATTGCTGCCAGTGAAGGCTGTGCTCATCCAGCTTGACCAATGGCAACGGAATACCACAAACTTGTTTAACTGAGTTTTTCTCATTTATGTATTGCACAAGTAAGTTGTATTCAATGTTAGAAAATGTGGACATTAAGGTAAATGAAATGTCAAAATAAAAAAGGAAGGGAGGAAGGGAGAAATGAAGAGAGGGAAAGAAAGAAAAAACACAAGTAGTAAACATAGTTTGTATTTCTAACTAAAATTGGATCATCACGTGCACTGTTTTGTTGCCTGCTTTCTTACCTGACAAATCCATCACTAAATTCTTTCCAAGGCAATCACCCGGGGTTACTGCAGATTCCTCCTGCTGTGGCCTCAACCCCACACTCTGTCACCTTGCTGCCCTATAGCTTGCTCCATAGGTCAAGATCTCCTAACTCACCCTTTGTGCAGCCCTGGAAGTTCTTCCTCCAGTTTTTCCCTCTTCCATCGGGTCCTCACAGGACCACTGCCTCCTCACCAGGGTGTTTTGCCGTGCTGTGTACCTCTGTGCTCACACAGTCTTTACCCACGGCCGTGTCCTTCTTCCCAGCCTACCTCCCTCCACCATGCTCCTTATCTCCTGATAGGCCACACAAACTAGATGCAAGTCCCATTTTCTGTCTTCCACAATTTTCTACCTCCCCTGGGGTGCAGCTTTGTCTTTCAGTTTTCTCTGATGTAATCCCTAGGATCAGAAACATTCCCCAGCACATAGCAGGTGGTCAATCCTGTTGATTAACTAGAACATCCTTGAGATTGGCTGTGTTGAAAGTAATCTTAAAGCAAATTTTTCTTTGTGTTGGACATTTGGATTCTTTCCAGTTCTTGTTATAAACAGTGCCATTATTCACATATTGCACACCTACATCTTTGCATAAACCATGCTTTCCTTTTATTCTTTGTATGAATTATTATAAATGTAACTGCTGGATAAAAGGGTAGACATTTTCATTTAAGCTCTTGTTACAGCTCACCAAATTGCCCTTCAGAAAGGCTGTACCTACCTATTCTAACTTCACTGGTGCCTACACAAGAGTGGTCCTCTAATCACTGATCCATTGACCCCAGAGGCCATCTGGGTATATGTGAATATGTTAAAGAAAGGGCTGTGTCCTCCTCAGCAGCCAGAATCTGTGCCCTGTGAGCCACTCGGCCAGTCCTGTTGTGCGGGAGGAGTTTCTATCACACGCGGAGCATAAACTCCATTGATGATACAGGTCTTCAGAAGTAATATCCATTCATTAAACCAATTGGTTCTCACAAGAGTCCAATGAGGAAGGGCGCATGGTGTCATCCTGCTTTGTAGATGGCCAAGGGAAAGCCAAGTTCACACTGGAATTCTTGATCAAAGTCAGGAGACTCTGGCCTCGAACTCAGGACTCTGGCCAGGAACTCTTCAGCATTCTCCAGACTTTGTTAAGATTTATTCTTCAATTAATATTCACTGACTGTCAGCACCCAAGATGTGTTGTCTAGAAGAGATTTTAAGAGAATCAGCAAAATTGTGAGAGTGGACTAACTTCTTGAAATATTATGATAATTTTTAGATTTGAGGGTAGGGAAAGAGGAAAGTTAAACAGAAAGTCACATTTGTAGGAATATCATTGAAGCAATGTCATGATTTCTACTGAGATTACACACACAAGGACGTCTCTTCCTGTCCCACCTTCCTCTTGGCCTCTCTGGAGAAACTCAGAGGGAAGAGATCACCGCAGAGGACTTCTTTGAGAGTGGATAGCTGCTGGATCTTTCTCCCCACTGTGTGAGACTATTTTTATCATTCTTATTTTAAGACATTGAAAAATATTTTCTTCTCAAAACAGAATATTTAAAAATTTATCTGTATTCCAAACTTCAGTGAAGAAAGTGATTGAACCGTCATCACCTCGAACCACTGTTAATGAACCACTGTAACAGGAAAGGCGATCTCCTTCCCTGGCTGTGTCTTCATTTGTACATGGTTCAGGGTCACAGGTGTTATAATGATTCAGTTCATCTAATTCCTCTGATATCCAGGCCTTGGCATTGTACATATTTTACAGATGAAAATACTGAGGCTCAGAAGGGGACATCTCTTGTCCTTCAGCAGTGTATGAACTGTGTGGCTTACAGTCTGGATCTGTCATTCCATCCACCACCCACAGTCTTCTTAGAGCAATCACGAGACAGTAACCCACTCTTGGTTGGCAGGTTTTGTTGTCATTGTTTGGGGTGTTTTGTTCTTATTGTTTGTTTTTTCAGTGCTGGGATTTGAACTCGGGGCCTGGAGCTTGCTAATCAAGGGCTTTACCATTTGATCCACCCCACACCTTTTTGCTTTTAGTTTGTTTTCAGGGTAGGAATACGATAACTTTTGCCTTGCATGATTCTTCTACCCTACCTCCCTAGTAGCTGGGATTACAAGCATTGCCACCATCCGCCAGCTTCTATTGCTGGTACTTTTTGAATTGAAGAGAGATGAAATCCAATGGGAACAACTCTCTAAAAAGCACCTCACAGCGGCCAACCTGGAGTAGAATATTCCAGGCCAGTGAAGACTCTAGCGCCCATCTGATGACCAATGTAAATGAAAACGATGTACCACGGGTGCCCTGCTAGAATCAGCAACCAATAGGACAGCCTTGGCCAACCCAGAGGTGTGGACTTCACAGGGTGGCATCCTGTTCTCGTCCCCTTCCTTCTCCCTGAATGGCTACATCTTCAGGGAAGATTGAAAGAAAACCAGGCCAAAGAACTGCAGAAGCAGATGTGCACAGATCACCGCAAGGACAGTGTCCATTACAGTGATGGGACTCGTTCCCTCCCATGACCTTACGAAGGGCTTTCCCATCTGTTTTCTCTCTGGATCTTTACACCTTCAGTGAATAGGGGTGCGTCCCCACTGGGTCCTCGGTGCTGTGGCAACTCTTGGTAAGCAGAGGCAAGGGCTTTTCAGGCTGACAGGTGGCGCTGAACACAACGTGGTTAACCTTGCTTCTCCATCGGCTCGTGTTTTCATGAATTCAACCAACTGGGAATCAAAAATATTCAGAAAAATACGTGTGTGGGTCCTGAACATGTCATTAGCCCCCCAAAACACCTACTTACATAGCGTTTGTACTACACAGTGTATTAGAAATAATTCTGAGATGACTAACAGTACGCAGAAGGATGTGAGTAAGTTATATAGAATCACCTGCCATTTAATACAAGGAACTAAGCATCTGTGAATTTTGGTACCTGTGGAAGAGATCCTGAAGCCAACCTCCCTTGGATACTGAGGGACGGCTGTAGTTGTAACGATGGAACTGGGACAGACCCAGTCCCACTGTGAAGTCTGCATGAACCCCTAGTTTAGTCGTGGATGCAAAGGTGGTGGCTTCCTGATGGACGTGGGCAGCCCAAGGTGGCAGCGGAATGGAGCGTCAGTAGCTAGAGTGGAAAGAGAGCAGTGTGACAATGGTGTGCAAACCCAGGGAGAGGGTCCGAGGCGGGGTCTGCCTCAGGAAATGGACACAGGGATGGACCACAAGGGACCCAGCACACCAAGCTCAGAACTGTAGATGCCCTCCCAGCGGCAATGGAGAAAACACAAGATTTGAGACAAGTCAGTGAGTGGAAAGGACAACTTTGTTTCTGCGAAAACGTGTTGTGTGATGGGTCACTCCTCCTTCTGTGGGCAGCACCAACCTCCCTGTCCCCATTGCCAGCACTGAGCCTGAGTAGTCAGGACCACTGTCTTCATACCCTCCAGGCCAGAGAGGGCACCACCTGTCAGGCCCTCCATCCCTGCTGGACCGTACTGTGGGTGGGGCCGTGACACAAGCAGAGGTGAGGAGAATATTCATACCCCATCCGGAGTCTATGGGGTAACAGCAGAGAGACTTTGTTGGAAAGACATCTTTATTTTTTTTTTTTTCATTTTTCTTTTATTATTCATATGTGCATACAAGGCTTGGTTCATTTCTCCCCCCTGCCCCCACCCCCTCCCTTACCACCCAATCCACCCCCTCCCGCTCCCCCCCTCAATACCCAGCAGAAACTATTTTGCCCTTATCTCTAATTTTGTTGTAGAGAGAGTATAAGCAATAATAGGAAGGAACAAGGGGTTTTGCTGGTTGAGATAAGGATAGCTATACAGGGCATTGACTCACATTGATTTCCTGTGTGTGGGTGTTACCTTCTAGGTTAATTCTTTTTGATCTAACCTTTTCTCTAGTTCCTGGTCCCCTTTTCCTATTGGCCTCAGTTGCTTTAAGGTATCTGTTTTAGTTTCTCTGCGTTAAGGGCAACAAATGCTAGCTAGTTTTTTAGGTGTCTTACCTATCCTCACCCCTCCCTTGTGTGCTCTCGCTTTTATCATGTGCTCATAGTCCAATCCCCTTGTTGTGTTTGCCCTTGATCTAATGTCCACATATGAGGGAGAACATACGATTTTTGGTCTTTTGAGCCAGGCTAACCTCACTCAGAATGATGTTCTCCAATTCCATCCATTTACCAGTGAATGATAACATTTCGTTCTTCTTCATGGCTGCATAAAATTCCATTGTGTATAGATACCACATTTTCTTAATCCATTCGTCAGTGCTGGGACATCTTGGCTGTTTCCATAACTTGGCTATTGTGAATAGTGCCGCAATAAACATGGATGTGCAGGTGCCTCTGGAGTAACAGTCTTTTGGGTATATCCCCAAGAGTGGTATTGCTGGATCAAATGGTAGATCGATGTCCATCTTTTTAAGTAGCCTCCAAATTTTTTTCCAGAGTGGTTGTACTAGTCTACATTCCCACCAACAGTGTAAAAGGGTTCCTTTTTCCCCACATCCTCGCCAACACCTGTTGTTGGCGGTGTTGCTGATGATGGCTATTCTAACAGGGGTGAGGTGGAATCTTAGTGTGGTTTTAATTTGCATTTCCTTTATTGCTAGAGATGGTGAGCATTTTTTCATGTGTTTTCTGGCCATTTGAATTTCTTCTTTTGAGAAAGTTCTGTTTAGTTCACATGCCCATTTCTTTATTGGTTCATTAGTTTTGGGAGAATTTAGTTTTTTAAGTTCCCTGTATATTCTGGTTATCAGTCCTTTGTCTGATGTATAATTGGCAAATATTTTCTCCCACTCTGTGGGTGTTCTCTTCAGTTTAGAGACCATTTCTTTTGATGAACAGAAGCTTTTTAGTTTTATGAGGTCCCATTTATCTATGCTATCTCTTAGTTGCTGTGCTGCTGGGGTTTCATTGAGAAAGTTTTTACCTATACCTACTAACTCCAGAGTATTTCCTACTCTTTCTTGTATCAACTTAAGAGTTTGGGGTCTGATATTAAGATCCTTGATCCATTTTGAGTTAATCTTGGTATAGGGTGATATACATGGATCTAGTTTCAGTTTTTTGCAGACTGCTAACCAGTTTTCCCAGCAGTTTTTGTTGAAGAGGCTGCTATTTCTCCATCGTATATTTTTAGCTCCTTTGTCAAAGATAAGTTGCTCATAGTTGTGTGGCTTCATATCTGGATCCTCTATTCTGTTCCACTGGTCTTCATGTCTGTTTTTGTGCCAGTACCATGCTGTTTTTATTGTTATTGCTTTGTAATATAGTTTGAAGTCAGGTATTGTGATACCTCCTGCATTGTTCTTTTGACTGAGTATTGCCTTGGCTATTCGTGGCCTCTTGTGTTTCCATATAAATTTAACAGTAGATTTTTCAATCTCTTTAATGAATGTCATTGGAATTTTGATGGGAATTGCATTAAACATGTAGATTACTTTGGGGAGTATCGACATTTTTACTATGTTGATTCTACCAATCCATGAGCATGGGAGATCTCTCCACTTTCTATAGTCTTCCTCAATCTCTTTCTTCAGAAGTGTATAGTTTTCCTTGTAGAGGTCTTTCACATCTTTTGTTAGGTTTACACCTAGGTATTTGATTTTTTTTGAGGCTATTGTAAATGGAATTGTTTTCATACATTCTTTTTCAGTTTGCTCATTGTTAGTGTATAGAAATGCTAATGATTTTTCTATGTTGATTTTATATCCTGCTACTTTGCTATAGCTATTGATGATGTCTAGAAGCTTCTGAGTAGAGTTTTTTGGGTCTTTAAGGTATAGGATCATGTCGTCTGCAAATAGGGATATTTTGACAGTTTCTTTACCTATTTGTATTCCTTTTATTCCTTCTTCTTGCCTAATTGCTCTGGCTAGGAATTCCAGTACTATGTTGAATAGGAGTGGAGATAGTGGGCATCCTTGTCTGGTTCCTGATTTTAGAGGGAACGGTTTTAATTTTTCTCCGTTAAGTATAATGCTGGCTGTAGGTTTGTCATATATAGCTTTTATAATGTTGAGGAACTTTCCTTCTATTCCTAGTTTTCTTAGAGCTTTTATCATGAAATGATGTTGGATCTTATCAAAGGCTTTTTCTGCGTCTATTGAGATGATCAAGTGGTTTTTGTCTTTGCTTCTGTTAATGTGGTTTATTACGTTTATTGATTTTCGTATGTTGAACCACCCCTGCATCCCTGGGATGAAGCCTACCTGGTCGTGGTGGATAATCTTTTTGATGTGTTGCTGAATTCGATTTGCCATTATTTTGTTGAGGATTTTTGCATCAATGTTCATTAAGGAGATTGGCCTATAGTTCTCCTTTTTGGAGGTGTCTTTGCCTGGTTTTGGGATAAGTGTAATAGTGGCTTCATAAAATGTGTTTGGCAGTTTTCCTTCCCTTTCTATTTCATGGAACAGTTTAAGGAGGGTTGGTATCAGTTCTTCTTTAAAGGTCTGATAGAATTCAGCAGAGAATCCATCAGGTCCTGGACTTTTCTTTTTGGGGAGACTCTTGATTGCTGCTTCAATTTCATTTTGTGTTATAGGTCTATTCAGGTGATTAATTTCCTCTTGGTTCAGTTTTGGATGATCATATGTATCTAGAAATCTGTCCATTTCTTTTAGATTTTCAAATTTATTTGAATATAGGTTCTCAAAGTAGTCTCTGATGATTTCCTGGATTTCCATGGTGTTTGTTGTTATCTCCCCTTTTGCATTCCTGATTCTACTAATTTGGGTTTTTTCTCTCCTCATTTTAGTCAGGTTTGCCAGGGGTCTATCGATCTTGTTTATTTTTTCAAAGAACCAACTTTTTGTTTCATTAATTCTTTGTATGGTTTTTTTGGTTTCTATTTCGTTGATTTCAGCTCTTATTTTTATTATTTCTCTCCTTCTATTTGTTTTGGGATTTGCTTGTTCTTGTTTTTCTAGGAGTTTGAGATGTATCATTAGGTCATTGATTTGGGATCTTTCAATCTTTTTAATATATGCACTCATGGCTATAAACTTTCCTCTCAAGACTGCCTTAGCTGTGTCCCATAGGTTCCGGTAGGTTGTGTTTTCATTTTCATTGACTTCTAGGAACTTTTTAATTTCCTCTTTTATTGCATCGATGATCCATTCTTCATTAAGTAATGAGTTATTTAGTTTCCAGCTGTTTGCATGTTTTTTGTCTTTACTTTTGTTGTTGAGTTCTACTTTTACTGCATTGTGGTCAGATAGTATGCACGGTATTATTTCTATTTTCTTATATTTGCTGAGGCTTGCTTTGTGCCCTAGGATATGATCTATTTTGGAGAAGGTTCCATGGGCTGCTGAGAAGAATGTATATTGTGTAGAGGTTGGATGAAATGTTCTATAGACATCTACTAGGTCCACTTGATCTATTGCATATTTTAGATCTTGGATTTCTTTATTGAGTTTTTGTTTGGATGACCTATCTATTGATGATAATGGAGTGTTAAAGTCTCCCACAACCACAGTGTTGGCGTTTATATATGCTTTTAGGTCTTTTAGGGTATGTTTGATGAAATTGGGTGCGTTGACATTGGGTGCGTACAGATTGATGATTATTATTTCCTTTTGGTCTATTTCCCCTTTTATTAGTATGGAATGTCCTTCTTTGTCTCGTTTGATCAATGTAGGTTTGAAGTCTACTTTGTCAGAGATAAGTATTGCTACTCCTGCTTGTTTTCGGGGGCCATTAGCTTGGTAAATCTTCTTCCAGCCTTTCATCCTAAGCATATGCTTATTTCTGTCGGTGAGATGAGTCTCCTGTAAGCAACAAATTGTTGGATCTTCTTTTTTAATCCATTTTGTCAAACGGTGTCGGAAAGACATCTTTAAAAGGTTTTGGAAACCAGAGGGGCTTCCTGGAATGGAGAAGATCCAGTTGTCCCAAAAGTTGCCAGGCCTTGGCTGAGATATTGTTTGAGCCCCTCAGCAAGAGGAAGACCGGAGCCTGGGCGAGGCTGGTGCTCCCATGCCACCAACGCACTCCCAAAGGATGAGCTGCAGCCTCTACAGCAGTGGAACCCACCTCCTCCTTGCAGCCTGCCTTCGGGGCCAAGCACCTTCCCCTTATCATCCATCCCTTCCCTTTTCAGGGAGTGTGGAGGACAGGAGGCACAGAGGCTGTGAAATGGAGACCAAGGGCATGAGATCCTGCTCTGTCCCTACCCTCTAACCTGGCCCAGGACTCTGCCTGACTGATTGCAAGTGCAATCAAAATTGCAAGTGCAAAGAGAAGCCTCAAATGTGTACCCCGCTGGGGGGTGAGTGTGCAGGAAGCTGTGTCAGTGTTCTGGGTTTCGCAGGAGTGTCTGTGCATCCGCTGCGTGGAACTCCCCTACCTTCAGCCCAAGTTCACTGTCTCTGAAGGCTGTCAGGGCATCTGTTCACCAACACAGCCACTGTTCCTAGTACCACGGACTTCCACGAGCTTGCTCACCCTCGGGTCCACCCACAGCCTCGAGTCTCCTCCAGGGTGTGGGACGAGGACCCAAGGTGCACCTGGGACCCAGGCAAGGTCACCTGTGCACTTTCATAGCACACAAGAACATGTTTGGCCCTCACTAGGGATGTCCCAGGTGCCCACCCAGCAAAGGCACAGCTGTCAGGCCCTAACAAGTGCAGAGCCTCCAGCCTCAGCCTCTCAGGTGGGGTCAGAAGTGCAAAGGGCTTCCTCAAGACCGGCCCTTGTCAGGGACCACTGGTCAGGCATTCAGCTGGCTTTTCTGAAAACAGTTTCTGATTTGGGGGTCACACTCGGACTAAACACCTGACAAGCTGCCAGGTTTTGTGATGAGGTGTCTCCCCACCTTTCCAGTCTTTTAAAACAGGGAGTTGGAGAGGCACCACTTAGGTGGGTCCAAGGCCAGGTTGGGGAGGGGAGGATAAGAAGGGGGTAGTGAAACCCTTGGTCTCCATCTCCTGGTCCCTGTGTCTCTGGCGCCTTCCTCCTCATCTCTCCTCCACAAGAAAGAGATGAAGGAAAAGGAAAAGGTACTTTCCTCTGAGGTCAGGAAGGGCCCAGCCAGGACCAGGTAGAAGGGAAGAAGATAGAAAAGGTATGCACTGGTACCTTCAGATGCCCTCTACCAGCCAACTTCTGTGGGGTCAGGGCAGGTGGAGGGTTGGGGGAAGAAAAGCCCCTTCCCCCCAGGAGCAGACACCCCTAAAGGTGCCCTGACGAGACTGTATTAGAATGAACCCCTCCCACCCCGGCATGGTGAACTCCGGCCTTCTCCACTTCCACGCAGCTGAGGTGGTGACGATGCACTCTGAGCACTAAGAATCTTTGAGGACCAAGCTGCGTCATGAGCCCTGAGGAGACCCCCTCTTCTGGTCCTCTGTAAATACTAGGGACCCTTATTTGGGTTTTAGAAATCAGCTGATCTGCTGTGGCATGGAACCCAAGGGTGTTCTTCTCCCTCGTTTGACATGGACAGTTTTGGATAGAAATTAAGAATTATAATACTGTGAATGTAAGTTTAAGGTACAGTGACAATCTCTAGGTTCCTTTGAAAAATTGGTGAGAATTTGTCTATCATGCTTACTTTAGCAAAAGAAATTTGTAGAAAATGTTAATAGATTCATGCTTTTTTTTTCCCCCTAAAACTCCAGAGAGGGGACCCAAGAGTGACATCAAAACTTGTAAGTCAGCCAGGCATTGGTGGTTTATGCCTGTCATTCTCCCTGTTGGGAGGCTGAGATCAAGAGGATCAGTTCAAGGCCAACCCAGGCAAATAGTTCACTAGGTCCCGTCTCCAAAATAACCACACCAAAATGGTTCAAGAAGTAGACTGCCTGCTTTGCAAAGGCAAAACCCTGAGTTCAAACCCCAGTTACATCAAAAAAAAAAAAAAGTAGCAAGTCACGTTGTCCAGGCAAGATCGTGAGTACTGCACAAGGGTGAGGGGTGTGTGCTGATTTTGTGCTATTAGTGTGCTTCTCAAACATGCACAGGACCCCTGCCCCATCTCCTGGGGCTTCTGTAAAACACAGATTTGGACTCTGGAGAGCCGGGCAGGACCTGAGCACTGCTTTTCCAACAAGCTGCCCAGAGATGGGGAAGGTACAAGCCCTGGTAACTTGCACATGTTTGCTGAGTGACCTGTGTTCCTTTGTCTGAGTGACACATCACAGAATGAGCTTCCTAGACCATCCACTCAATGTCTTTCTTTTGTTGGTTAAGTAAGAATTATGGGGCTTCTCAAAATTGAAGGGATGGAAGGTGACAGGGCTTTCATTACAACCTAACTGAACATCGTTTTAAGATTTCAGAGGGTATGGTGCTGGAGAACTCAGGGAGAAAGGAGGGAATAGATGAGGATTGAGCACCAAATGTTTGCATCTATTTTGGACACTCTTAAGTGGTAGCATCTCTCTGCCAATGGGAATCACAGGAACTTGGTTGAGGTGGTTTATTGAACTGCTTCAGAATTCAATTCTTTGGATCATTTAAGAATAAATATCTTCAAATGGAAGGACCAAGGAAATTTCAGCTGCTATCCTAGGAATAGGTTTGAGAAGCAAAGGCAGAGCCTGCCAGGCAGAAATTTCAGAAAGCATCAGTTCCAAACAAGGGGGAGGGGCAGGCAGTAGAGAAAGCAAAAGAAATACCTCGCTGCCTAGGTGACAGACTGCTTAAGTTGATACAAGGTACTCTGGAGTTGAGTGCTATCGCAAGAAGGTACCAACCAACACTTTTCAGCAAGGGAAAAAGGGAGCAAAATTAAAGGGAATGCCAGGAATGCTGTGAAAAAAACAGAGAGGTATGGCAAAGAAGGCTAAAATTCTTAGGATTGCCCATTTTTCTAAATACTGGTTTATTCTTTAAAACTCCTCAGTAAAATTATTGTCGCCTTATTGCTAGGGTCAACAGTAGACAAACTAAGGGTTATTGCAGACATCCTAAATTCCATACCCACCTGCACCCTTTTCTGAATCTGCATCCCTATCTCTGCCCAGCCTGTAGTCTCTACCACTGCTTCCAGTCAGTTCCCTCACTTATACTAAAGTGTAAATCACCTCCTGGGGAACCTAAATAAGTGACTGTCTCCTTTATACAACTGCCCAGATGTGTTACAAATTTCCTAATCCATCCAGAGCTAGCCAGTATTTAAAGTCACATTTTCAAAACTGATAGAGAAGAAATATGACCAGATACTAGCATGCTTAAATCTTGAAGTGAGGAGATGGGAATGCAGTACTTCCCTGAATTTTTGAAATGTTTTGTAGTAACTATCGAGAAGCGAAGGGGGTGACTATACCATCGGCCAGGGTGAAAGAAGCTGTGCTCCTGCAGTGGAGGTGGCAATGCCTGTCTTCCCTCCCTGTTACCTGCGGCACGTGGAACGCTGTGATTCACCTGCAGCAGGTCAGCGCTCCCTGCAGGTCAGCGCCCCCCGAAGCTTTTAAATCCATTCCCTCACTTTATGCCAATCAGCCTTGCAGTGGGGCGGCCTCAGCATTTGGGTGTTGCAAAAATCCCCACATGATTTTACTGGGCAGCGAGGGTGGAGAACTAGTGCTTTAAAGGTTAATCACAAGCTGGGCATGATAGTGGGTACCTGTAATCCCAGCATGGCAGATATAGGAGAATCCTTCTCTTAGGGAAAGCGTGCTCTGAGGTCAACCTCGGGCCCAAACTGGAAACGCGATCTGAAAACTAACCTAAAGCAAAAAGGGCTGGGGGTATGGCTCCAAGTGGTAGGGCTCCTGCTTAGCAAGCACAAGACCCTGAGTTCAAAACCCAGCACCACCCCACAAAAAAAAAAAAATCACAGGATGCTTTAAACAGATGACAGCAAATGCATCAGGACTGAAGCACCCACTTGAAACCATTTTCTCTTGTTCTTACAGCCAGGATTCACTCAAAAATCACGCAGTGTGTTTTCCCATCCCCATACCTACCACCCCCAGCCCCACACATCCCCCCCACTGCCCCCACCTACAGCACCCACAGCCGTGAGGGCAGGTGGACAGGAAGTCAGTCAGGCACTGTTGTCTCCAGCCAGTTTGTGCCTTTGGCTCTTTAAACTTTGAAAGTTGATATGGGCAGGGGTCACATAAGGATGCTGCAGCTGGGAGCCCAGAGAACTGCACAGCCCCTTGAGGGACATCAAGATTTCAGCGGGTATGAGAGACCTCAGAGGATGCCTCTCGTCCAAACAGCTGTGGGTAATCAACCCGGTATCCTCTTTCTGTAAACTCAGTGTGGACTGAAGGATATGGATCTTGTAGCTTTCAGTGCGTCCTTTGTCAGCTGTGCTCCATTATCCTTGGTTTTCTGGTTAGTGTGAACCCTTCAGTGGTGTAAAGCCAAACTGTGATCAGTGTGTAAGAGGTTTGGTTTTATCTCCCACACACACACCGGCCGCCCCTGTGGTGCTGGCCATAGAACGCAGGCCTGTGACTTTGTGAATGCTAAGTTTGTGTTGAACCACTAGGCTACACCCAGCCCAGGGGTGACTGGTTTTGTTGTTGTTGTTTGTTGGCTGGTTTATTGAGACAGTCTTACTATGGAGCCCAGATTGGCCTTGAATTTACTATCCTCCTGTCTCAGCTTTCTGAGTGCTGGAATTACAGGTGTGTACCACTGTGCCCATAAAAGGTATTTTTGGCACACCTAAAACAACATACTGTACAAGGCAGAGAGCAAGAGTGTGTGTGTGTGTCTGTATGTGTTTTTGTATCTGTGTGTGTGATTGTGGATCTGTGTGTCTGTGTGGCTCTGTGTGGTTATGTTTGTGTGTATCTGTGTGCACCCACCCATATGAGTGTATCTTCATGTCTGTGTGTCCATGCCTGTCAGTGCATGTACCAAGCCTTCTTCACCTTCTACCCATGAGGCTCTTCCTTGCCTTTCTGCAAACATCAGGGGTCAGGGTATGGGGTCAGGTTGTGCCCTCAGGACTCCTGTGTTCATTTCCAGGAGAAATTTCTAGAATTTATCAACAGACTTCTAGCACGTAACATTTTCAGGAATATTTCTGTAAGGTTGTCATCTTGCTCTATTTGACTCTGGCAGGCTTTTTGGGTTCCAGGTTCACAATTACCAGTTTGCTAGAGGGTCACGGAAGGGGCATCAGTCATTTCCCCCAAACCCTCCAACTTGGGGTGCAGGGTGCTGGGCAAACCGTCTCCAAGTTTTGCTCTTTGTGTATGGTTTATACTGCATGGCTGTTTCCACCTGTGGAAGTCAGAGGTCTCAGGATGCATTTTGCATATAGAAGACTCAAGTGGAGCCATGACTGGTTTTGCTGACTAGATTCACAGGGAGCTGTAGACAGGCCAGGCTTCTTGGTCGTGGGTCTTCGGTGGTGACAGGAGGGGCTGTATAAGTCAAAATGGGGCCCAAGTTCTCTGCTTAGCAATGTGAGTGCATCATGAAACACTTCTGAGAAAAATGTACACTTTTCAGTCTGATTTATCAAAGTTGGGCCAGTTGAATTCTGTCCCCCATAGACACAGGTTCAAGTTGTAAGCCTGGTGCCTGTGAACAAAGACTTTGCAGATGGCATGAAGTTAGAGAGAGGTCATAAGGGTGGGCCATAGTCCAACACCTTGGTGTCCTTATAAGAAGAGGGAAGCTGATGTGACAGCCAGAAGGGAGGACCTGTGGGAAGATGGAGGCAAGATTGGAGTGAAGTGTGTGTGGACTCACAGAAGAATTGCAGGTTTAACACAATGCTAGGCGCTAAGACAAAGGCATGGAACTGATCCTTCTTGCTGTTGCTTAAAAAAAAAAAACCTAAGAAAATTAACTTATAAAGAGGAAAGCTTATTTTTGGTTCATGGTTTTGGAGGTTTTAGTCCACAACTGGCCAGATCTGTTGCTTTAGGGCTCTGGTAGCAATGGTGGGGGACACTTGGTGGAGCAAACTGCTCACCTGATGGCCAGAAAGCAAAAGAGAGAGAAGTAGCCAGGCCAGTGTCCCACAGTTCCCCACAAGGGCACACCCCAATGACCTAAGGATCTCCCGACAAGCCCCGCCTCTTAAGGTTACACCACTTCCAATTACGCTGCTCCATGACCAAGCCTTCATCACATGCACTTTTGGAAGACATTCAACATCCGAACTGTACCACAGGGTAATTTTTCAAAGCTAGGAGTTTACTGGACTCTCAGTTCTGGAGGCGGGAAGTACAAACTCCTGCAGGTACACCTGTGAGGGTCACAAGCTGTGACATGATGTGTGGTATGGTTGAAGGGCAAGGGGGCACGAGTCAGCCTTCTTCCCTAAGGTTAAATGCTACTCAAGAACCTTTTCCTGGGATGGGCTGGCCCTGAGCCCCTGGTCACCCACGCCCGCAGCCCACACTGCCCTCTGACCTGTTCTTCTCTTCGGTTGCCTGTCTTCGAACTGCACCAAAGAACCCAACACATGTGTTCCAGGAAGCATCTGCCTGGTCTCACCCCAAGCCTTCAACCTGCCTTGTTTCTCAGTGTGAGCTGGGGACCCCCTGCCTGCTGAAATCGCCTGTAAGGAACCCCAGATCAGGGCCTTACATCATAAACTGTTAAGCGCGGAACTCATCGCTCCAGATGGGAACTCCACTCAGCTCACAGCCCATTCCTAGGAAGTGCCAGGCTGAGGCACCTGAGTCTGACTGAAGCTCCTGCTCACTTGGGTTGGTTTTGGGAGCCTGTGTCCCCAAATGCTCCTTCCTTCTGGAAGACAGCAGGAGGGCTGGGGGAGCTGGCAAGGCCTGTGGTGTTAAGGATGTAAGGAAGTAGACTTCTAGCCTGACAGCTCACATCCATGAATTCCACCCAGGTACCCATCTGGTCCCCCCTTCATGTGGGGACCACATGTGTCTGTCTCTGTCCTGACCTGTGGCTCCCCTTCCCTGCCCTGGCCAGCAGCGCAGGTCTCTTCCCAGTGACCTCCCCCCGCATCAGGACCACCATTTCCTGCCACACTGGGTTCAATTTCAAGGAGCCAGCTGGGCGTGCCTCCCAGCCTCTCTTCTCACCTGGCCAAGCTTTCTCCACCATCCAGCCAACATCATGCAGGGTTCTCACCTCCTGTGAGGTAAGAAAACGATGTACCCTCCACGGAGCAAGGACTTTCCTTAAACCCCAGCACTTGGAACAGTAGCGCACATATAGTAGGACTTAATTAAGGTTTGTTGAATGAGTGAGTGACAGAAGTCAAAGAAAATTACAACTCAACCTGAATGCAGCTTGGTGTTGTAACGAACCAACCTGATATTAAAAACCAGGGATGGAATGGGGGGAACCAGGGAAGATCATTAAACGCAGGACCCACTCTGACTCTGGGGTGAGCAAGGTTACACCACAGTCCTACAAGGCTGGTGTCACATCCTCTCGTTTGGGGAACCTTGCACACATAGGCGGCCTCAGCAAGGAACCTCCCTTGGCAGTGGGGGACAGTTTGAAGAAAGCTCTCTGGCACAAGGACACCCCAACTGAGGTCCGCTGGCAAGCCCTGGCACATTCATGCACAGGAGAGGGTAGGGGCAGAAGGATGGGATTTGGGGGACCACATTGGGGGAAGGGGCAGGGGTCATGCTACTGTCTGTCCACCTGAACAGAACGACAGCCACAATAGGAAAGAAGAAAAACCTAAAGATGATCAGCCAAAAAAATCCCCAAGTGAATTTTAACTAATGAAATCAACAGCAAAGCGCTTTCTGCACACCAGCAGGATGCTAGGGCCAGGAAAAGACACCTGAGAGTCTGGATTTTAGCACAGAGAGGTCAAAGTTCAGGTTCTAGAAATGGCTGTGGACCAGAGGGGGCTTCCAAGAGGCTGACACACCACACAGCAAACGGGACATGGTGGACAGTCTGTTGCATGGTTCTGGGTCCAGCTTCCTCCAGGGGCCATTCAGAGACTTAATCACAGGTTGCCATTAAGCAGACACATTGTATGTGCAGTGTGTTTGGCTGGCTCTATTTTTAGAGGATATTATTCATATTTCTTTGAACGTGGAATTGGGGCAGGTGGGCCCTAATTACATGAGATGCTTTAAGGAACCTGGGAAGACCACCCCCAGCCCACGTGCTGCCACATGTGTGCCCACGCTCAGGGAGAGGCTGGTGGTCTGTGGGAGGGAAGGTGGAGATGGTGACAAGGTGTCTGGCTGTCCCCACATGGGCTGAGACCCATGGGCACCGTGGTGATGGTATAAACAACTCATGCCCCAGTCCACCATCCAAAAACACCCCGGTCCTTGGCATGGGATTAGGTGAACAGGAAGTTCTGCTAACAATGGGTTAGGATCTTTTGTTTTCACATTTTTCCTAATATGTTTTGGAGTGCCATAGCCAGCAGGAATCTTCAGAATTGGTGTGGGAGCCTCTTCTTCCAGTCCACTCTTCTGCTTGGGGGAACGTCTGTCCACCCATGACAACCAAGCCATGTGTGAATGCACCATAAAGGAAATCAAAGGCTGGTTGCAAGGAAGGGCATGCAGTGGTCATGGCATTTTCCTGTACCCCCACACCCATTATGTCACAGCTGCTGGGAGTCAGGAGCCAAGCCAAGCAGGGCCACAGGACTTTCTGGATCCTCTGTTCCTTAAGACTGTAGGAGTGAGATTCCCGTTCACTTGGCAGTTGACCAGGGCCTGCTCTGGTCTTGAGGGTGCCCCTCATTCCTGCCATGTGAGCCCTCGCACATGCCCTTGAACACTTTGAAAACCACTCAAGTTTAAACGTCTCTTGCAAGGAAGAGGCCATGCTTTTGTAAGCACTCACCTGATTAAGTCTGGCCCATTCAGGGTTGTCATCCTAAATTAGTTGGCAACTAATTTAGAACTTTAGAACTTAATTATATCTTTAAAATCTATTTTAGTACTTGCTTGGATAACTGGGAGAATGTGTGTATCCACCAAACCACAGGGATCTTGGGGACTGCCTTAGAATTCGTCCTATCATAAGACACAGAGGGGTATGGCTATCAGGGGGTACCACCCAAAGATGGCTTTTTGGGAAGCTTCTCTTGAGTCCTACTCTGATCCTAGGACCCTGTGAGCCCCACTGTGTGTTGATAGGGCCGTTTATGGAAGTAGTTCCTAAGTTAACTCTAATCCAGGCCTTGCCAGGATCTCAGGACATAACCAAGCCAGAATGGGCATAGTGAGGCAGTGACAGACTGGAGAAATGAATCCTAACCTGTGGGACCACCTACTAGTCTCAGGAAGCATGGCAGACAAGACGAAGGCCATCAGTGACAAGATAAAGACAAAAAAGTTCTTTCCTTCAGACCAGCATCGAAGAAAGCATGGAGAAAGAGGACAGGAAACTTTGCAGCCAAAGACTGACAGGCAGGAGGCCAGTGGGATGATGACTTATAATTCATGACCTTCGTTATTTGACTGACTCTAGGAACAAGTCCCACTGTCATTCAGCAAGTCCAAGCCCCACTGAGTGTGCTTGCAGGTGTGGGCCCTGGGCTCCTGCAGGCCTCTGCTCCCTGCTCCCAGCCCAGCTCGGGTCCTGCTCCAGATCAATGGAGCCCGGCTCCGTGGAGATGAGAACATGAAGATATCCTGACAGGGACACCAGGGCTGTGCAGGGTCCAGTCCAAGTTTTGGTGAAGTTTGGGATTGCTTTGGGCTTTGGGCATGAAAGTTTTCTGAGTAGAGAGCAGCATGGAGACAAAGGGTCCCTTAGGAAGGCACACCAGAGTACACAGTGGCTTAGAAATTAAGGAAATAGAGAGACACTAAAGACAAGGACAGAGAGCCAGGAAGTTGTAGGTTGGGCAGGGATGCAGGAAATGGAGACCCAGGCTCACTCACAGTGAGCCTCGGTCACTACGAAAGGTCTCTGTGAATTTGGAAGGCAGCAGCCACGTGGACCGGGCACCTCTGCCCACGCCAGGAGGCAGTGCCTGCTGCATCCATGATTTTATGGCCTGTGGAATGTTCCCTGCAGGAAGCCAACATGCAAACTCAAGGGTGTCAAGGAGGAGATGGTTTTCATTGTGGTCAGTCTTCAGTCAAGTTCATCCGTACAGTGCCGGCCATGCCGGGCACTGCACCCTTGCTACCTCCCCATGACCACTGGAGTGGGCCTCTTGCAGTTTTCTGCAAATCACAAGGAGCTCAGCCAGGCTGGCCTGCATTTCCAGGCAGAGGCCGGAGGAGAGAGGTTGATATTCACCTTGTAAGTGGTGAGGATCAAAGCACTGAAAAGCTCAATAAATCCGTGCTTGGCTGTGCTACGGTTTGCAGGCACCATGTGCTCGTGGACTGAAGCTTGCATAGCCCTCTGTGCATACGGTCCATTAAACTGAACTTTGATTAAACAGCCCTGTGTCCCCAGCACTTCTGACACTAAGAAACCCCCAAACCATGTGCATTTGGAGCACTTGGACTTTCATCTCTCCCTTGAAGCAACAGCCCTTCCTGCCACACCAGTGGAAAACAGACAGAGAAGCCCTCCTGTGCACACTGCAGAAAACAGAAAAGAAAGAAAAAACTTGTGGAGTGGACCCAAACAATAGCTTAGAGTGGGGGCTAGGGGCTTCTGCCTGAATTCTCAGTGTGACATCTGTAGGGGAAATGGCCAACCACCAGATGCTTCCAACCACGTACATGCACCTCACAGAGAGCTCTGCTTCTTGTCAGCACTTTCAGTTGTGAGACCCCAAAGCACCTTGCAAACCTCCTGGCTATCCTACTGCTTAGTATCTCCTGAAGGCTGCTCTGGGGACCCAGGAATAGACTAGATATTGCGACCCCCCCCAAAAAACTCATAGGCTGAAGCCCTAATGTGGTGGAATTCAGGTATATGATGTTTAAAAGGTAACTAGGGTCAGATGAGGTCATGATGGGTGGGGCCCTTGTGATGGAATTGGTGGCTTTCTAAGAAGAAGAAAAGTACTCTCTCTCTTTCTCTCCACGTGTACCAAGGAAAGGCCACATGAAGACACAGGGAGAAGGCAGCCATCTGCAAGAGAGGAAGAGAGACTTTATCTGGAACCAAACCCCACCACACTTGATATTGAGAACTAGATGTCTTTTGCTTCTGCTCCTTCACAGGTACTCCATTAGGGAAGTCAAGAATGCAGCTAAGACATTTACTTTCTAGTGTTTCCCTGCATCAGAGTCCTAACACTCCCCATTTCTGGCTGTGTTCCTCTGGATGGACTATAGCTTGTCATGTCTCAAAATTCTTCACACTGTGCTTCCGACCTGTCCTCCTCATCGGGCCAAGAGCTCCCCAGGTATCCTTCTTTTTTTATTATTCATATGTGCATACAAACCTTGAGTCATTTCTCCTCCCGCTCCCACCCCCTCCCTTACCACCCACCCTAACCCCGCCCTCCTCCTCCACCCCCTCAATACCCGGCAGAAACTATTTTGCCCTTATCTCTAATTTTGTTGAAGAGAGAGTATAAGCAATAATAGGAAGGAACAAGGGTTTTTGCTGGTTGAGATAAGGATAGCTATACAGGGCATTGACTCACATTGATTTCCTGTGCGTGTGTGTTACCTTCTAGGTTAATTCTTTTTGATCTAACCTTTTCTCTAGTTCCTGGTCCCCTTCTCCTATTGGCCTCAGTTGCTTTTAAGGTATCTGCTTTAGTTTCTCTGCGTTGAGGGCAACAAATGCTAACTAATTTTTTAGGTGTCTTACCTATCCTCACCCCTCCCTTGTGTGCTCTCGCTTTTATCATGTGATCAAAGTCCAATTCCCTTGTTGTGTTTGCCCTTGATCTAATGTCTGCATATGAGGGAGAACATACGATTTTTGGTCTTTTGGGCCAGGCTAATCTCACTTAGAATGATGTTCTCCAATTCCATCCATTGACCAGCGAATGATGACATTTCATTCTTCTTCATGGCTGCATAAAATTCCATTGTGTATAGAGACCACATTTTCTTAATCCATTCATCAGTGGTGGGGCATCTTGGCTGTTTCCATAACTTGGCTATTGGGAATAGTGCCACAGTAAACATGGGTATGCAGGTGCCTCTGGAGTAACCTGTGTCACAGTCTTTTGGGTATATCCCCAAGAGTGGGATTGCTGGGTCATATGATAGATCAATGTTTAGCTTTTTAAGTAGCTTCCAAATTTTTTTCCGCAGTGGTTGTACTACTTTACATTCCCACCAGCAGTGTAAGAGGGTTCCTTTTTCCCTGCATCCTCACCAACACCTGTTGTTGGTAGTGTTGCTAGGATGGCTATTCTAACAGGGGTGAGGTGGAATCTTAGTGTGGTTTTAATTTGCATTTCCTTTATTGCTAGAGATGGTGAGCATTTTTTCATGTGTTTTTTGGCCATTTGAATTTCTTCTTTTGAGAAAGTTCTGATTAGTTCACTTGCCCATTTCTTTATTGGTTCATTAGTTTTGGGAGAATTTAGTTTTTTAAGTTCCCTATATATTCTGGTTATCAGTCCTTTGTCTGATGTATAGTTGGCAAATATTTTCTCCCACTCTGTGGGTGTTCTCTTCAGTTTAGAGACCATTTCTTTTGATGAGCAGAAGCTTTTTAGTTTTATGAAGTCCCATTTATCTATGCTATCTCTTAGTTGCTGAGCTGCTGGGGTTTCGTTGAGAAAGTTCTTGCCTATACCTATTAATTCCAGAGTTAATTCCTACTCTTTCCTGTATCAACTTTAGAGTTTGGGGTCTGATATTAAGATCCTCGATCCATTTTGAGTTAATATTGGTATAGAGTGATATACATGGATCTAGTTTCAGTTTTTTGCAGACTGCTAACCAGTTTTCCCAGCAGTTTTTGTTGAAGAGGCTGCTATTTCTCCATTGTATATTTTTAGCTCCTTTGTCAAAGACAAGTTGGTTGTAGTTGTATGGCTTCATATCTGGATCCTCTATTCTGTTCCACTGGTCTTCATGTCTGTTTTTGTGCCAGTACCATGCTGTTTTTATTGTTATTGCTTTGTAATATAGTTTGAAGTCAGGTATTGTGATACCTCCAGCACTGTTCTTTTGACTGAGTATTGCCTTGGCCATTCATGGCCTCTTGTGTTTCCATATAAATTTAACAGTAGATTTTTCAATCTCTTTAATGAATGTCATTGGAATTTTGATGGGAATTGCATTAAACATGTAGATTACTTTTGGGAGTATCGACATTTTTACTATGTTGATTCTACCAATCCATGAGCATGGGAGATCTCTCCACTTTCTATAGTCTTCCTCAATCTCTTTCTTCAGAAGTGTATAGTTTTCCTTGTAGAGGTCTTTCACATCTTTTGTTAGGTTTACACCTAGGTATTTGATTTTTTTTGAGGCTATTGTAAATGGAATTGTTTTCATACATTCTTTCTCAGTTTGTTCATTATTAGTGTATAGAAATGTTAATGATTTTTCTATGTTGATTTTATATCCTGTTACCTTGCTATAGCTATTGATGGTGTCTAGGAGCTTCTGAGTAGAGTTTTTTGTGTCTTTAAGGTATAGAATCATGTCGTCTGCAAATAGGGATATTTTGACAGTTTCTTTACCTATTTGTATTCCTTTTATTCCTTCTTCTCGCCTAACTGTTCTGGCTAGGAATTCCAGTACGGTGTTGAATAGGAGTGGAGATAGTGGACATCCTTGTCTAGTTCCTGATTTTAGAGGGAATGGTTTCAGTTTTTCTCCATTAAGTATAATGCTGGCTGTAGGTTTGTCATATATAGCTTTTATAATGTTGAGGTACTTTCCTTCTATTCCTAGTTTTCTTAGAGCTTTTATCATGAAATGGTGTTGGATCTTATCAGAGGCTTTTTCTGCATCTATTGAGATGATCAAGTGGTTTTTGTCTTTGCTTCTGTTAATGTGGTTTATTACGTTTATTGGTTTTCATATATTGAACCTCCCCTGCATTCCTGGGATGAAGCCTACTTGGTCATGGTGAATAATCTTTTTGATGTGTTGTTGAATTCGGTTTACCATTATTTTGTTGAGGATTTTTGCATCAATGTTCATTAATGAGATTGGCCTATAGTTCTCCTTTTTGGAGGTGTCTTTGCCTGGTTTGGGGATAAGTATAATATTGGCTTCATAAAATGTGTTAGGCAGTTTTCCTTCCCTTTCTATTTCATGGAACAGTTTAAGGAGGGTTGGTATCAGTTCTTTAAAGGTCTGATAGAATTCAGCAGAACATCCATCAGGTCCTGGACTTTTCTTTTTGGGGATACTCTTGATTGCTGCTTCAATTTCATTTTGTGTTATAGATCTATTCAGGTGACTAATTTCCTCTTGTTTCCTTCAGTTTTGGATGATCATATGTTCTAGAAATCTGTCCATTTCTTTAAGATTTTCAAATTTATTTGAATATAGGTTCTCAAAGTAGTCTCTGATGATTTCCTGGACTTCCATGGAGTTTGTTGTTATCTCCCCTTTTGCATTCCTGATTCTACTAATTTGGGTTTTTTCTCTCCTCATTTTAGTCAGGTTTGCCAGGGGTCTGTCGATCTTGTTTATTTTTTCAAAGAACCAACTTTTTGTCTCATTAATTCTTTGTATGGTTTTTTTGGTTTCTATTTCATTGATTTCAGCTCTTATTATTTCTCTCCTTCTATTTGTTTTGGGATTTGCTTGTTCTTGTTTTTTTAGGAGTTTGAGATGTATCATTAGGTTATTGATTTGGGAATCTTTCAGTCTTTTTAATATATGCACTCATGGCTATAAACTTTCCTCTCAGGACTGCCTTAGCTGTGTCCCACAGGTTCCGGTAGGTTGTGTTTTCATTTTCATTGACTTCCAGGAACTTTTTAATTTCCTCTTTTATTTCATCAATGATCCAGTGTTCATTAAGTAATGAGCTATTCAGTCTCCAGCTGTTTGCATGTTTTTGTCTTTACTTTTGTTGTTGAGTTCTACTTTTACTGCATTGTGATCAGATAGTATGCATGGTATAATTTCTATTTTCTTATATTTGCTGAGACTTGCTTTGTGCCCTAGGATATGATCTATTTTGGAGAAGGTTCCATGGGCTGCTGAGAAGAATGTATATTGTGTAGAAATTGGATGAAATGTTCTGTAGACATCAAGTAGGTCCATTTGATCTATTGTGTATTTTAGATCTTGAATTTCTGTATGATTATTTGTTTGGATGACCTATCCATTGATGGTAATGGGGTGTTAAAGTCTCCCACAACCACTGTGTTGGAGTTAATACATGCTTTTAGGTCCTTCAGGGTATGTTTGATGAAATTGGGTGCGTTGACATTGGGTGCATACAGGTTGATGATTATTATTTCCTTTTGGTCTATTTCCCCTTTTATTAGTATGGAATGTCCTTCTTTATCTCGTTTGATCAATGTAGGTTTGAAGTCTACTTTGTCAGAGATAAGTATTGCTACTCCTGCCTGTTTTCGGGGCCATTGGCTTGGTAAATCTTCTTCCAGACTTTCATCCTAAGCCTATGCTTACTTCTGTCAGTGAGATGGGTCTCCTGTAAGCAACAAATTGTTGGATCTTCCTTTTTAATCCATTTTGTGCCTTTTGATGGGTGAATTAAGTCCATTAACATTAAGCATTAGTACTGACAGGTATGTGGTGATTCCTGTCATTTAGTTGTCTTAGTTGTTTGAAGGTTTGATTGTGTGCACCTAAGTTGAGGTTACTCTCTACTGTCTTGCTTTTTCTTTTCCTATAGTTTGGTAATGCCTGTATTTTCATGGTTAAGTTGGGTTTCACTTTCTGTGTGCAGAATCCCTTGAAGAATCTTTTGTAGTGGTTTCTTTGTGGTCACATATTGTTTTAGTTTCTGCTTATCATGGAAGACTTTTATTGCTCCATCTATTTTGAATGATAGTTTTGCTGGGTAGCATATCCTGGAGTTAAAGTTATTTTCATTCAGTGCCCGGAAGATCTCTCCCCAAGCTCTTCTTGCCTTTAATGTTTCTGTTGAGAAATCTGCTGTGATTTTGATGGGTTTACCTTTGTGTGTATTTGTTTTTTCTCTTTACATCCTTCAATATTCTTTCCCTAGTTTCTGAACTTGTTGTTTTAATGATGATATGCCATGGGGTAGTTCTATTTTGATCTGGTCTGTTTGGTGTTCTGGAGGCCTCTTGCATCTGTATGGGAATAGCTTTCTCTAGGTTTGGGAAATTTTCTGTAATTATTTTGTTGAATATATTACACATTCCCTTTGCTTGCACCTCTTCTCCTTCTTCGATGCCATGATTCTCAAGTTTGGTCTTTTGATGGAGTCAGTGAGTTTTTGCATTTTCTTTTCACAGGTCTTGAGTTGTTTAACTCATAGTTCTTCAGTTTTTCCTTTAATTACCATTTCATCTTCGAGTTCTGAGATTCTGTCTTCTGTTTGTTCTATTCTGCTGGATTGGCCTTCCGTTTTGTTTTGCAGTTCTATTTCATTCTTTTTTCTGAGGTTTTCCATACCCTGGGTCGTTTCCTCTTTAATGTTGTCTATTTTTGTCCTGAGTTCATTTATCTCTTTATTAATCGTGTTCTCTGTTTCACTTTGGTGTTTGTACAGTGCTGCTATGGTTTCCTTTATTTCTTCTTTTGTGTTTTCAAATTCTCTATTTTTGTTGTCTTGGAATTTCTTGAGTGTCTCTTGTACATTTTGGTTGACCCTATCCAGTATCATCTCTATAAAATTCTCATTGAGTACTTGTAGTATTTCTTCTTTTAGATTATTCTTGTGGGCTTCATTGGGTTCTTTGGCATAGTTTATCTTCATTTTGTTGGAGTCTGGGTCTGAGTATCTGTTTTCTTCATTTCCCTCTGGTTCCTGTACTAATTTTTTGCTGTGGGGAAAACCAGTTTCCTGTCTTCCCGTCATTGCCCTTGGTGTTGTTATTGTCCCTGTACTGTGTACAATTGTTTTCTGGCTTGTAATAATAACAGTGGTGATATTTAGGATGGAAGGGTGAGAGAAGATGGAAAGCAAAGAGGTTAAAAGAAAAGGGAAAAACAAATAAACAAGTAGAAAAAAACAAAACAAAGAAACAAACAAAAAAAGTTTCAAAGATATAAACAGGGAGAGACAGTGTACTAATCAACCATAAGCTGAAAAGGCATTAGAGAGACAGAGAGGATTGAAAATAAAAACTAAAAATAAAAATAAAAAATAAAAAATGAAAAAAATATATACATATAAAAAAATCTCCAAGTTCAAATGCAATGAAGTTTCAGTCTTAATAATTTTGGTGTTCGTCCCTCAGCCTCTAGTCCTGGAGATGGTGCCTCAAATGTTGTTCTGTAGTTGTCTCATCAAAAGGGGAAAAATAAAATAAAACAAAACCACACAAAACAAAAAATCCCACAAAGTGTCCCAAGTTCAAATGCAATACAGTTTCAGTAAGTTTTTCACCATGCAGGTGTAGTCTGGTTGTTTTCTCATCAAAGGTAGGGAAAGAGAAAAAAAAGGGTCTGGAGACAGGTCTGTGAATGACTATCTGCGGCTGTGGCTTGCCTGCCCACTGCTGTCAGCCTGCTGTTGCTGGAGGCTTTATTTATGCAGATCTCTGGAGTGAGCTTAGCACTCACCTGGCCCTGCAAGGTTTGTTTACTCAGAGTCCTGTGTGCGAGCTGCTGCTACACTGCACCCACTTTCTCAGGCAGGAGTGTTTATTTACAGCTCATGTGGGAAGTTTGTCTTCCCCCCTCTCCTGTGGAGTTTTCCTCCCTCTGCCACTTTTACAAGCTTTCCCGCACCTGGTTGCTGGGTGCACACCACTGCTCCTGCCTTCTCCGGCCAGGCCCGGCTTGCTTATTTACAGTTCTGTGAGGGATCCCCCTCCTCCCCTTCAGCGCTCAGGGTGCCCCATCCTCTTTGCTACATGTCTTTATTGTTCTTATTGCTTATTACTCAGTTTCTCTTTTTTTCCTGGGTGGGGGTCGGTCTGTCCAGGGGGCTATGCTGATCTGGCCCAGGATTGTCTGTGGGAGTACCACATACTACTTAGCTCACCTTGTGGTTCGCATCTTCCCAAGCTGTCTCGGCGCTGGCATCTGGTGGCCCTCCTGGTTTCTCCATTTAATGTGAAGTGGAGATGCTCTGCGCAGGCTGGAGGTATGGAGGGGTCAAAGTTTTGCCTCTTCTTGGTGGTTTTGCCTGTAATGTGTATCTCCAGCGTCTCTCCAAGATTTTACTTTAGGAGGCACGCTTTCTGCTTCCTCCCTCTAACCGCCATCTTGGAATCCCTTCCCCAGGTATCTTATTTACAGTGAGTCACAAGCACTGGCCTTAGCTCCTGCTATAGAGAAAGAGCTTAACTTACTGAAACCATGAAAGGACAAAGACGGAAGGGAGACTACCTGCCCTGTCCCCTGGCCCTCACTTCTATGCTATGCCAGCTCGATTTTCCTGGACAGTCTTGACTGGAAATGTCCCCATCTTCCTCATCTGTGATATTCCAGTTTCTTGTACCATACTCCAATCGGGATCCTCCAGCCCTTCTTAGCCCCTCTGCCTGGGATGCTCTGAATTCTTTTGGAGTTGACCTCTGAAGATAGATCAGAGTTCTGATTGGCTTCTCCTTGAAGCATGAGAGCCACAGGCTGTTAACACCTTCCACCAAGAAGACTTCCAAGTCAACCTGGGTTGGGAACTGCTCTACAGATGCATGGAGATACCAAGCAGCCCTACATATTGGGGCCGGTGTAGCACAAAGTGTAAGGCACAGTGCCAATCCTTGCATCACATTGACCACCCCCTTCCTCATGTACTGTTGGCAATCCCTAGCAGACAAGACCCTTCTTAAAGCCAAAAGCATTCTCCATCTCCCACTTTTCTTGAGGGAAAAGCAAGTGAACGTGGAGCATAGCCCTGGAGAGATTCAGATCCTGCTGTACACAAGACTGGGTTCCAACCTTTCTCTCCAGAGGAGGCGGATGCATACAAGGTGCTTGGCAAGAGCTGGTGGACTCTTGTTTCTCAGGCAGTGCCTTCATTTTGCCTACTTGAATACAAATGAGGTGTGAAACTCAGGTCCCCGAGAAGCCAAGAGACCAAAGGATTGTTGTGATCAGGCTTTGGGCCCTGCAAAGACCTCCAGGCCTCTTCAAATCCAGGCTTCTTCCTAACGTGCTCTTATCCAACCTGAAACCACCGTCCATAGCTCTTCTGACCCAAACAGACACACACACTCATACGAACCTCATCATAAGGCAGATAGCCAATTTTTCCCAATGTTAGGGCATCTGCTTTAAGCCCTGTGATTTGCCTTCATCTTCATCTGTAGCTCTAAAAAGAAGACAGAGTCTAGGCTTTGCAAGTGGGGAGGGAAATGTGAGTGAGACAAAAGGCCTTTCCCTGTACATGGTATTGACCTCAGATGAACCAAGCACAACACAGTCCAAGCTTCAACTCATCAGGTGGAGGGGTCGTGACTGTCATCACTGACACTTTAATCCCTGCACCCACTAGCTGGTTGTCTAGTAGAAGGAAGCCTTGTGAGAAAGAGGCTGGTATTAGCACCATTAAAAAGTCATGGGGGGTTTAGATGCTGCTGGGGTCGAATAAGCACCCTGGCTTTGTTCTAAAGACACTCACACTGCCCTTCTTCCTCCTCAGAGTCAGCTATGGCCAGCATCCTGACTCGGGTAAGTTCTCCATGGTGGTGGTCTCCAACATGCCATGGCCCTAGCTAGATGGGGATAAAGTTGAGGGAAAAGATAGCACCTTGCTCCTGCTCACTTGCAATACTTGGTACTCAGTTCATTACCATACCTGGCACACAGCAGGTTCAATGTTTGCCAATTGGCAGGATCAATGTTTGCTGATTGACTTGCTATCAAAAATGGGATTTCTTGGTCTTCCTCAATCATTCCTTCTACAAACTGTACTGGTGGGACATATGAGGGCATGAAAGATGACCAATACTCAGTCCCTGCCCTCAAGAAGTCCACAGTCTAAGTGCTGGAGTCGGGTGCACACAAGCCACCATAAAAGGCTGTGGTCCAAGCATTGGAAGGTCACGTGTAGAGAACATGGTGGAGAGTGAGCACGTGGGAAGGAAGACAGGCTTCAGTTAGGGGGGTGAGAGCTGGACCTGCATTTTTCCTTGACCCCCCTGTCCCTGCTTTGCCTCCCTCTGGCTCCTCTCCACCACCTGCCCCACCTTCATCTCCCCTTTGTGGGCACAGTTTCCTAGACACCCAAGTGCCATGACAGAACTTCAACCAGGCACGAAGAAAGCACATGACAGGAGTCAATAGGCCTTCTGCTTCCTGGTGCTGGGCCCAGCCCCATGCACTGGCCTGAGCTAAGACTTTCCATCATTCCAGTCATCCCAGGTTTCTTTTCATAGGACTGAGCTGGGCTTGGGGACAAGGAGGCTGTGTGACCAGCAGGCCTGCAGGAAGGGTCGCACAGCTCTCCCCAGGGATGTCTGGAAAGCCAGTGCTGCACTGAACTTGTTTAACTGCTCGCCTTCCTCACAACACTACTAAATAAATCATCACCATCTCTCAAAGCTGTTTTCTTGGAATTTCAAGTCACAATTTAAGGAAAGTGACTCAATTTGAGCACATTTATAAGAAAGACTTGTTAGCTCTGCCCCTCTCTATAGAAGGCTATTCTTAAAAAAAAAAAGTAAAATATCCCATAAGCAAAGCAACAGTCACTATGATATAAGGCAATATAGCCCTTTGCCCAGGAATAATTCAGTTACCCTGGAAGGTTACTGATTTTGAAGCGAGCACCTTGCCATTCTTTCTTTCTCCCTCAAGCCCCGAGCCCTCTCAGCCAAATGCATGCTGTTCTCCCATGTAGACCATCAGTGGTGGCAGGAACTCCCAACAACAGCCTAGTCCCTGAAGGAAACCACCAAGTCATCTGTGCTCTCTGGGGCTCTTTGAGATTTAAGTCATTTTTACACTTTCTTGGAGAAAATCTCATGGTCCCTTTTCTTCCTGTTTCATTTTCTCCTCTCCAATTTGTATTTTATCTTGCAAAATGTCAAGCAAATTAAGTGTATGAACTTCTGGCATGCAACAGAGAGAGAGACAGATGATACACAGCCACTTTTGTTCTGAAGGCTGGGATTCTATTAAGTTCAATGCAAAACAAGTGTCCAGTCCCCAGAAGGGAGGTCTCTCAGAGGGAGAAGAAAGGGAGGCAGGCAGCTGGGTTCCAAGGACACTAGTAGCCAAGCAGACTTGGGGTGGGTGCGAGCCCTGGGGCCCTTTGGGAAGGAGCGGCAAGCTTAGTCTGCAGGCTTCCATGTCAGTGGTCTGTAGTCTAACCAGGGTTTGATGAGTTAAGAAATAGCCCAGCTCCTTCCCCTGTATTTGCAAAGCTAGTTGCACAAGGGGATTTCAGGCTGAGCCTGGAGTTTTCATGTTTGAGGGTAGAAGCTGCTCACAGGTCAGAGGCATTTTCTCTAAGCACGTCCCACAGGGAGTGTTTTGAACACTGTTGATAAAAGGCATAGGGATATTCTCACTTGCTGGTTTCCTATCAAATATTTCCTGATGTATTTTGCAGTAGAAACACCAGAGAATGCCCATGGTAGTGAAGAATGTCGCTGCTGCTTAGACTAGAGGCTTGGGGGAGACCTGGGAGAAGATGGGCTGAGGGCAGAGGCTCATGTTTTTATCATCACAGCCTAGCCTGTGGCAATTGCTTTTCTCAAATCAGACTTCGTTTGTTTGCCTTTTTTTGTTGAATCCTGACACTATGGTCCACTGTGCTAAAGTAATGTGCAGGTAGTGTTCAAATACCACCCAGATGCAAAAAAAAAGTTTTAATAAAACAGGGCTCATCAGGTTGAAAATGTGAGGTCTCCTGTGACTGGGGAACGCACGACCAGCTCTCACAGTGAAGCGTTTGATAGCCACAGGAGGAGCAGTTGCGCAGTGAGTGCTCACACTCCATGATGTCTTGAGCAGTTGACCCAAGCTTGCCTCCCGCTGATGCTGCTTCTCCTTCAAAGAATGAATTTCCAGGATTAAGTTATCCCAAAAGGCAGGTTGGCCAACTTTGCCCTTTGCTGTTCAGTTATCCAGACTGGATCCCTATGGTGCCACTTGCAAATATTTCATGTGTGTGTGTTTGTTCATTATCAATCCTATCTATCTATCTATCTACATCTACCCTATCCATCCACCCATCCATCCATCCATCCATCCATCCATCCATTCTTCCATCCATCCACCTATCTCCGCATCTATCTATCCTATCCAGTTCATCTATCCATCCTTCCATCGAGCTGTCTACCCATCCATCCATCCTTCCATCCCTCTATCCATCCATCCATCCACCCATCCATCCACCCATCTATCCATCCATCTATCTATCTGTAATGAATGCTTTGTATGTCATGTATGTTTTGAAAAACAGAATATTTATGCACTAATGTAATAGATTTAGGTTGATTACAATTTTCCTCTTGGTGCTTTATCCTTCAAAAGTCCTGGGATAAGTGGTACTACCTGTATGATGATATAAAAATGAGTGTTAATTAATCCAGGTGTGGTGGTACACACCTGTAATCACAGCCCTCAAGAGGCAGCTGCACAGGCTTATCGTGAGTTTGAGGCCAGCCTGGGCTACGTAGCGAGACCCTGTATCAAAACTTCAAAAGAAATTAAGGTCAATTAAAATTAATCAATTTAAAATTTTTAAAAATTATTTATTAAAGGAAATACTTGCTAGTAAAAGTACTAAAAATTACCTCTTTGGGGATGGCCCATCTGCGGTCAGACTGTGTGAATGTGGTTCCCAGACCTCTTGTTCGTCAGCTGGGTGACAGTGGGCAAGTTATTTCGCCTTGAGTGCCTCTATTTGCTCATCTGTAAAAGGGAAATAAGGCTATATACCTCAAAGGATTTGGTGTTGACATGTGCACCTTAGAGCCCTGCATAACCCAAAACTTGTCACAGGCCTGAGCCCAGCACACCTGCACAAGGCCCCACCTGATCTCACTCTACAGTTGCTGTCTTGGAGTTCTTGACACATTTTAAACATGTACCTGCATTTTAATTTTTCACTGAGCCCCACAAGTCTCATAGCTGGCTTTGTTAGCTAGAATTATCTATCATCTCTCTGGCTCTTCATTATTTCAAAACTCAGTGCAGTCAGACTTCCTAATTACCTTTTAGCATATAAACCACCTGGCAACACCATGAGGGCTCTGAATGATTCAGTAATTTAGAAAATAAATAGGGGCTGAGAGGCCCAGGGGGGCATCTATGCACTGGAGCCTCTGTGAGCAATGGCCGGGGAGGGGAGGGGGGTAGCGTCTGGGGTACTGGCAGTCACAGCCCTAAGCTGGCCTCCCTCTACCTCCTGAGCTGGGTTCAAAGAGAAAATTCCTCTCCTTTAACTTTTACCCAAGCATGGAAGTGCCAGGCCATAATGAGGAAAAATCACAACAGCTGCTGGCAGGGGCAGAGCCAGCGGCCACCTCAGAGCATCAACTGTTGTTAAACTTGAAAGAAGCTGGACCACAGCTGGGTCCCCCCTGTGACCTGGCCCTCCAGGAAGATGAACACAGGTGCTCAGCAATCAGCTCCTCAACGCCAGCTGAGGATAAAAGTGCCAGGCGGCAGAGAAAGCAAGATGCTGAATGAGGTGAGGGTGAGGTGGCATTTGGAATTCATAGGAACTTCTCTTCATGTCCCCAGTGAGAATCAGGACCCAGCACCCAGAAAATAAAGTAGACTGAGGGTCAAGTTCTTGGAAGTTTTATGCGCTTGCTTTGTTTTGGTTTGGTTTGGTTTGGTTTACAAAAATAACACCTGTTCATGGGACAGAATTGTCATTCACTTTGGGAGGAAGGGACTGTGTTCCAGAGAGAGAACCACAGCCCTATGTGTTCATCACTAGAGCCACTGATAGCTGAGGGTGGTGAGCGCAGGCATCCCTGCTCTCTGGGACTTGGGGACTCAGGTGACTTGGGTCCATAGTGTGGTCCCGGCTTTGTAGAGGGCTTTTTTTGAACAGAGAGCTGCCAGGATCCAACTGACATTTTGAAAGGCCCTCTGTATATGTGGAGGACAGGTATAGGGGGGCATGGACCACTGTCAGGAGCTTGGATGAGGATGAGGAAGTGGGAGAGTGGGGAACTGTGGCTGAAAGGGATTCCTAAGAAGTTAGAAGGGGAATGTCACAGAGAGAGGACAGACATGGTGACCCATGGTTTGTGCCTAAAAATAGAAGAGGAGGATTTCTAGTGGTGACAGAACTGAGAACACTGAGTATGGAGCAGTCGCAAGTATGGGCATGGCTGAGTAGGATGGCAGATAACTTGCTCAGCTTCCTACCTGAGGGCCACACTGTGGGCTCATAAAATTTTCTGGGTGTGTAAGTACTTACTAATTGAGGTTAATTAAGTGACACCCAGTTTAGACTAGAATGAGAGTTCAGATTGGGCCAGGCTAGGTCTGAAATATTTATTGCATATCCAATGGGGAAGTCCAGCTGTCAGTTTATACACAAGTCTGGAGTTCAAGGGCTCCAGACATAAATTTTGCCACTGGGTATTTAAAAGAAGAGTGAAGCTAGAGAAGAGATTAAGTCCAGCTGAGCTGCAGGGAATAACAGATAAGGAGAAGCCAGCAAAGGTGGGAGAAAAGAGAAAGATGGCCAGTGAGAATCCAAGTAAAGAAAATGTTCAAAGGAAGAAGTTTTGATCAGCCTACAACTGCAATCTGTGGCCAATGGGTCCACAAGGGATGACAGCCACTGGGCAGGCAGCCAGGGAGGGAATAGACAGGCAGAGTCCACAGGGCAGGGAGGGGCCGACCCAATCAAGAAGAAGGAGAAGATGGGAGAAGCAGGGATCACACGTCTACAAAGGAGTTTGCTATACATGCAAGCAGAGAAATGGAGGTTGGACTAGAGACAAGAGGTCCTTTCATGTTGAAGTAAGGACTGATGATGGCAGGAGCTGAGGGACAAGAAAGGCTACACCAGGGCATCCACTGAAGAAGGCAGAAGGGAGGAGCCAAGGGGATGGGGCAGTAGATGGTGTCTACTGACCTGTGGACATCACTATGATGGCTGTGACTTGGTGATTGGGGGAGAGGGGAGAGGAAACTGGTCTTCGGCTAAGAGGGAGTGTGGGAGAAAGTGCTGGAAGCTTGAGGAGAGGAGAGAGTGGGGGAGGCTAGTGGGGATGATTGACATCTTCTGGCTGTAGTAGCTCCAGAGTAGATTCTTGATGAAGGGTTTTGAATGCATCCTTGTAAGTCAGGGTCAGATTAGTGACATCGTTAGACTCGTATGTGTGCTGCTAACAGTGTTCACCTGGTTGTGTGAAATTGGTTTGTCTCGTGAGCTGGTTTAATGGTGTGGTCAGAGCTCTGTCTTCTCCACCTCGATCTTTAATCTGGGCATGGATACCTGGATAGCAAGGATGGCTTTTTGGAAAAGTCATCAACCTAATCCAGTCTCACTTTTCTTATCTATAAATTAAAACCCGTAGTGGTATGTGTCCTGGACAGTCACTGTGAAGTGCTGGGCACATGCCAGCCAGGAATAAGTGGTACCCCATGATCCTACTCTTGGTAGGGTTGTATTAATAAAATATGACTGTGGTGTGTGCACATTTGGGAAAGTGAGGTTGTCCCGCATGAGCCTGGCAAGTGGCGTCTGAAATTATCTCTGTTCCAGGACCTTAGCTTTATCCCAGTAGAAGTAACCAGAAAGCCAATTTAGGGAACATCACTATTAGGAGGAGAAGCTATGGAGGGAGCCCAGCTATGATCACATAGTTGTTCAGACAGCTTGAAATCTGAGTGTTTGCAGCTCAGCTGGGTAAGGCAAGTGCATGTGGTCAGCCATGATGGTCAGTTATGTTTCCTACTATAGGCTGTGCCTTCCAGGTGGACTGAAACCTTCCTGTCAGTAGCCAGGAAGCCATTTCATTACCAGTGGTGGTAACTTAAAGAAAGACTTGCATGTTGACCTCACAGGTCCAATTTCCAGGCAGGTGACTTCCTCCACACAGTCTTTCTAGGCTGCTATGAACTGTGGCCTCTTCAGCACCATGGCTGCCTGAGCTAGCCTTCCAGGTCTGGGCTGTGCCCCTCCTTCCTGGAAAGCACACTCTTTCTTGATGACTCCTGCAGATGTGACTTCATGAGCTGGTGCATAGGTAAGTCAGCCCAGCTCTGCCAGGACAGCCTGTACCTCTGCCTTGCTCTGTAGTGACTGATCCATTGCCCCACACATCTTCACTTTGAGTTGTGTGTTTACATTTGTTCATGTAATAATTAACTTACCCTTCAAAAAGAAAAGGGTTATACTGTATTCTCATAGAACTTGCATTTTATTTAAAAATCCACACACTGAATTTAAGAAGAGTGAAATCCGTGCTTCTGACTTATTTATTTTAAACCCATCAAAACATTTTAACAGCTGCCTGATGCATGAGAATCGTTTTGATGTTTCCCAACAGATTTTTTAAAAGCTTTTCCTTAAAAACAAAAGAAGCAACAGGTGGTTGCACTTTATGAACAGGCAGTAAGTCAAAACACTGAACTTGGGTGGCTTTGGACATATCCCCTGCTGCAAACTCACCTGTCCTCATCACTGTTCATCCAGCAGGCGGGCTGTCCATCTGCCTGACAGTTTACACATCTGTTTGCAGAGCCATTCTGTTCTTGGGGAAACTTCTTTCAATTCAAGGAGAAGCTATGAGTCCCATGGGAAGTGTACGCAAGGGTAAAAATCTCATGTTATTCAAGAGAACGTCTCAGAACCTAGCATGTGGCTGTGCTCTGGTACAGCTGGCCTCTGGCCCTCAACGACCCTTTCCTGGCCCTCCACCAGTTCTGCCAGGTGGGCAGTGTCCATGTCAGTCTCAAACATCACATGGTGCCAACCCACCCAGAACTTGAACGCTGGTGTCAGCCTAGGGCTATGTTAAGGCTAGCAGAACACCAGCATCAGAAAAGGGAACAGAAACATATCCAGTGACAGCCATGCCTGTGATATCCCCCAAGCTGTCCTCATGGTTCCAGTCTCAGTCCAGGACACAGGCTGGCCCCAGACCACTCAGCCTGTCATTGGCCATGACAGTGTCTGTCCACTTCAGACACTGTTGCTCTGTGGCCACTAAGCTGTCATGTCAGCAGAGAAACGGCAGTCAGTGGGGCCCTCCATGTCAGGAGCGGAAGTGAATAGGAAAGAAAGGTATAGATTGGAGACAAGATTCCAGAGAAAGAAAGATGCCTGACCATGACATATGGTCAGAGATGATGGTGCCTCTCTCAAGACTAAAATTTGGTGTTTGAGTCTGTGGTGAACAAGGAATTCCCCAGCTCAGACCTCAAGGCTCCTGGAAGCAGCCAACCAAGTTCAAGGCCAGAGGTAGTGTCCATCAGGAGGCTTAGGGGAAAGGAAGAGCTTTGAGGGGCCATTGGGTGAGTGACACTTTGAAAAGTCACTTCAAAATGTGCAAACTTCTAAAGACTCTGATAAGAAAGGAACCCATGTATTACATTGTACTATGTGCAAATTCTCCCTCAAATGAATTTCAACTGCTTTAAATGCATTCCTAAGAGCTGCTTTTGGAAACAAAAGAGAATTCTTGAATTGTTCAAGTATGTGTTTTAGTGCACTACCTGAAATAGCTCCCTTCTACTCTCACGGAGCTCTGTACACAAGGCGGGGGATGCTTTTTCATCCTGGCTCTCTGCAATTTTTGAAAGCTAAGAGGAGCTCTGGGGTGGCCTTGGGTCCCTGCCAGTTAGGCAGCTGGACCTGAGCCAGGGAGAGAAATACCAGGCTACAGCTAAAACAGATGCTTAACAGATCTGTTCTTCTCCCAAGGTCTCTGTCTAATGGTACCTATGCTGACGTTATTGCTTCCAAATCTTTCATTTATCTCACCAGAGGAGCAGAGCCACACACCCATCTGTTCTCAGCTGGCCAGGGAAAACCTCCACAGACTGCATGCCTTCCTGGCTATTGCCACAGACACAAGCAACAGCAAAAGGACCTCTCACTGTCATTTAGTTTAGCCCCTTCCCCCATGCACACACATTCCCACATGTTCAACAGACAGGAAGTTTCTGTACATGGCGTCCACTCTAGAGAACTGTGGTCATTTTCCTTCCCTCCGCCCTCCCCAGGAACTGGTACTCTCTGAAGGCAAAGGCCTCTGCCTTAGCTGCTCCCACCTGTGCTGGCCTCCCTCCACTGTTGGTATTCCCTTGTGCCCAGGCCTGCTCTCAGGAGCCACATGGCCTCTCTTTTAAACAGCCATGTCCTGAAACAAAGACCTTACTCTTCAGAGGCTCCTGATGGCCACCAACATCTGGTCGACCATGCTGTTATGTACAGAAAATGAGCAGACGTCTAGGGTCATCCCCCACAGAAGTCAAAATTGGGCTTTGCTGCCTAACTCAGAAGTGAGTTAGTGACACAGCTGATTGAAAGCAAACACAAGGACAAAACTGCCATGCTATCAGACAGTGCAAGAGGCTACAATGAGTCAATTCTGGACCCTGTCTGATTGCTTTATTTCTCTCAAGTCATCAGTCACTTACATCATCCGTGTATACGCTTCCAATTCCTGACAGGGTTTGAAATGAGCAGGTGAGCTGAACCCAAATCACACAAGCATGTGACAGCCCCAGGCAAATGTGCCTGTCAGAATCCAGCTTAACCAGATTTGAGAGTCATCAGAACTGACAACTTAGGAAAATGGTTTTACCCTGAAAAGGCAACCAGCCATTGACCTGTGAGGGGTTTCTCCACTCAAGTCTAGAAATCACCTCTTGGATTCTATGAGCTGATGCATGGAAAGCAAAGCCTGGCATACAACAGATGCTCAATAAATGTGAGTCATTACTGAAATTAGAAGAGGGGTCAACTGGAGAAGGAGTGTTCCTTATAAACCCTGGCTCTCCCCGCCCCGGGTCACTGTGGGTTTCTGCTCTTGGTGCCGTGCATACTCTGCCATCGCCTCCCCTCTGCTAACCCCTGAACGAGGCACCAAGCACACAGCCAGAGAACCATGCTGTAGAACACCCACACAAATAGCTTCCAAGAATTTCAAGTACTGTGGATTCCAAGAACATTTTTTTCTTTATTTAATAACCACCAGTCCCTCATCCTTCCCTATGGCACCCTGACTCTGCCCACTGTAAATCTGCCCAGAATATTTGTAGATTTTGAGCCATGTGAGTTTACACAGTGACGGTCCCTTGACTGATACATTTCCAGGACTTGGAAACATCTGAATTTTCTGATGCTCAACTCTTTCCTCCCTTTGTGTGGACATGTGGACATTAGTGCCTCAAGGCCTTTCAAATTCCATTGGCTTTTTTCCCACTTATAACTTAGAGAGATGTCTTCCCACTCCTCGTCTGAGCTCAGTTTTTGTCTGTATCTTTCTCTGATCAGTATCCCCTAGGCAGTAAGAGAATTAGTATTTTACCTTAGTTTTCTGAGTGCTTTTTTTAATAAAATGTGTGCATTACTTGTTGAAAGCACACTTTTTTTACTAGAATACACACATTCAATTTAATTCTGTAATATTTTCCTGTTGAAAGATTTTTTTGAAAATTGTTAAAAGTTGTATTTTGGATAATATAAATCTCTGTAATCATTAATCCTATAAGAGTCACCTCAAAATTTGTAATAACTGTCTGTCTAGTTATAGTCATGCATATTAGGAAAATAGCAGAATGTGCCTTTCTCCACTCTATTGCACTGTTTATGAAGTGCTCCCCGATCCCCACACAGCCATTCCCACTGTCACTGTGGGCCTGGGAGCAACAGGGGTTGGAAGAAAGGACCCAACATGCAGGAAATCCAAGCTGCAATCCTCGTTCTCCCAACTGGCACCAAGGTCTTAGGGAAGGAGTCACTCCCATCCTGACCCAGGTTTCCATCCATACAAGAGAACTAGTGATTTCAGCTGTCCCAGGGCACCACTCACTTGTCCCCACCCACCTCCAATAGGAGGACCATGCCACAATGCAGCAAGACCACACCTCACTCTTTGGAGACTGTTGACACATAATTCTAAAGGGCAAGGCACCATTAATTTCTCAGTGCTAGTGACCTTGGATCCCTGCTCTCTAGCCTCTGTCCTTCTGTTCCTCTGCCTCCTTAGTCTCCTGCTCGTTGTTGTGACACATTTGCCATCCAGCCTTCTGGTATTTTTCTCATATGGGTTTTTCACCATCTGTTCTGTGTCTACGGACGACATCGCTCTTTGCAAGGTAAGGTCCGTCTGCTGCTCAAGCTTCCATTCTCTTGGTGCCATTTGGCCCACTTCAAGTGTGGTTTTGGGAAGCAGTAGGATATCAATGACACATAAATAAGCAAATGTTTGTATAAAGGTGAAACAGAGAATGAACTGGACTCTTCTTCAAAAATTTGTCAAAACATCTCTTGGTTTTAATCTCTAAAGACAAGATAAAAGGTCAGCATTTTGCCCTAAATGAAAAAAATAAAAGCAGACTATTTTTATTCTGCTTGGCCACATGGAGCATCTGGGGACCAGTGAGCCCTAGACATCCTCACTGGTCAAATTTCTTCCCCCTTCTCTGAAGGCAAGCATGTCTGTGACATTCCTCCCTGTGAGTATCCCTGTGGTAAGAATGATTAAAAAAAAAAAAGGTAAAGTCATGACTCTTGTAAATATGAAATAAGCATATGTCAAAGACTTTATTTAAATCATTAATTAAATAGCAAGGAAGTCACATAGCTGTCACAACAGGTTCAAAGAAGACACACTTGTATGGACAGGGGAAATGTTGCAGTGACTTTTTCTACAGAGAGAGAAACTGACCTGACAGAGTTTACCTGCAGCTCTATCCACAACAGTCATTTGGCGTAGGTAATAATAATTATATCACCATCAGTTCTAAAAAAGATTGTGAAAACAGCTCAATGGCAATGAACAGCCAGAATCAGGAAACCTTTAAATAATGTGTCATTTTCCTCTGAAGACATCCGATAATTTCAGTTTCTGCACACAAAGTATGGCCTCTCCCTCTTCCTTCAGCTCTGTGTAGCAGTCATTGACTGTCTCCAGTTCATTCTGTGGTCTCCAGTTCTCCAGAGACATATGAAATCTTCTCTCTCTCTCTCTCTCTCTCTCTCTCTCTCTCTGTCTCTCTCTCAGTATGTATTAAATTGTATATAGTGAGGGTTTCATCCTGACATTTACACATGTTCATATAATATACTTCAATCAGTTGTTCTTGACCATGGCCTGGCGCCATGCTGATTTCCCAGGGTCCCAATGCACCTCTCTGATTCCTTTCTGTACTGAGTTTCTGATCCACACTTCTCTTCCCCACTCTTCCTCTTCTCTCCAGTGGTCAGTAGCAGGGGCCAGGGGGCCAGTGTCCTACCAGTCATTGCCTTGCTGGCCTCACTGGCCAGCTAAGACCAAGTCCCTTTGCCAAAAGCTGCACAAAGAACCAGGAGAGGCCAGTCCCCAGTTGCAGGGGACCGTGCCCACCAATGCTCTTTCCATCCATACACAGAAATGGATGCTCCCAGTTCATCAAGTCCACTTATTAACGACAACAGCTCCTTTGATGTCTCTGTCAGGGTTTAATCAAAGAAGCAGAACTGGTAGTCTTGATGCATCCAGAGACTTATAGCGAGAGTTGCTTTGTTTAAGGCAGAGGCAGGCTATGCAGGCCTTAAATCCATAGGGCAGACTATCCAGAAGAGCAGCCTGGAACTCTGAGACACCCCTGAGCTGAAGCGGCCATGCTGCGGTCAGAATGGCTTCCCTTCCCCAAGCAGTTTCCTTTTAACAGTTACAGAACATCAGCTAATTGACTCAGGCCCCCTGCCAGGCTCTTGAAGACCATCTCCACTAATTTAAAGCCAGCTGATTAAAGTCACAGCTACCAGCTACCTTCCTCTCCTCCCAGTTCTTGAATCATGAAAAATTGCACCCTCCTTACAGCAGCTTGAATTTACATTTGCATTCATATATTTACATAATCAATAACACCACTAAAGAGACTTTCTTTGCACCAGTAGGACTGGCCACAAGGTAGGGTTCTCTCCAGGAGGGGTTTGGCGTCTCCTTCCAAGGAGTGGAGACAAGGATGCCAGCTCCTCTTGGAGCCTCATGGGGGTGGAGGGCAGCTTTTCCTGCTCAAGCCTTCTGCGTGTCTATGTGGAGGAGTCTGGAGGTGACAGCTCAGGGAGATGCCTAAGACCCTAAAGCACCTCTTGGAGTTTCTGCTTCAGTGAAGTGAAACACAGTGTCATCTCGATGTTCGAGGGACCTTGGCAAGGTATATGCTCACTGGAGAGGTACCTTTAGAGAGACTCCCTTGTGACAGTCCTACTTAAACAATCCAATCCCTGCCCCCACCTAGAGCGTCTGACTCCCTCCCACTCCTGAAGACCACTACATCTTCAAGTCTTGGTCTTTTAAGCCACCTAATTACACACAAAGCTTACAAGTTTGGGCAATCCATTGCTCAGTTCTGTCTGGGTTTCACGTCTTACCTGACTTGTTTTTGCAATGTATGAAACAAATGGCATACAAATATTCCATGTGGTTGCCACTATTTATAAGAAGAATGACTATTAAAGAATTGAATGTTCCTCTGCTGTGTCTTTGTCAAAAATCAGCCATGGCCAGATGCACACTTGCTCATAAGCCAGCTTCAGCCTCCAACACGTTTGCCACACCAATGACTCACGGGCCCTGAAAAGCTCCTGTGTTCACGTGGTCTCCCCCAGGGTCCCGCCATCCTAGGCAGTCCAAACTCAACCTCCAAACTGCCAATATGCCAGAGGCTCACCCTCCCACCCCACCTCCCCAAAATAATCAGCTCTGGGTTTTTAATAGCTTAAAGGGATAATACAAGGCAATGAGACTTTTGTAAGCCACAGAACAATTTGTTTCTCACACAAATCACAGATGCACACAAATGTCTGCTGAGCATTATTTTCGCAGTGTAGCCTTTGTGTTATAAACCCATTAGCTCTTAACTCCAGCTAATTATGCATTTTGTCATGGGTAACGACATGCCAGTGGAAATCTCGTTTAACAATATTTAATAACATTATTTCCTTATGCGCAAAAACGATTGTAGATGTCAGCCACACACTGTGAATATAGCAAAATTTAGTCCAAAACGTTAAAATCGGGAATATTTGGCCCCAGATGTACTTACGGAAGAATAAACTCCTAAGGACTAAATAATAAAATAGAGCCCTCGTCAAGTCCCTCTGCACCAACTCACAACCAGATTTGCAATAAACCTAAGTTGGTGTTTGTAATATGCTCATCAAAATTAGCAGGTAGCAGGTGGGCCATTGGGTCTGCCACCTAGGCACAAAGGCCACGATGTCGCACCTTCAGAGGCACAGTCAGTAGTCCTGGCCTAGCACTCCAAATCGCTAAGACTGACAAGCTGAAACTCTGTTACTTCATGTTCTCACTCATTTAATCAGAGCTTATACTGATAAAGCAGGAATTTGCCCATCTAAACTATTAATGAATCAAACGATCCAAAGTAAAACTATTTTTTTTTAAAAAAAGAAAGAAAAGCATGCTTTGTTGGACTACTTTGTTTGATTCCTTCACCTTTGACCCAACTTTGTGATCTGATGGTAGCAACAGATGACGTCCATCAAGTTAAGATGCCTGGTGGCCTGTTTCCAGTAAAGCCCAATGCTGTCCAAGGGACTGACCCAACCTGTTCAAGGCATTCTACCCTGTTACCAAACTGCCAAAACACACCCAACTAAATCAACCTGCCACGTGGAATGACTATGAGAGGAAGAAACCCCAGTTTCTTCATAGTGCCCTGAAAATCTGCACAGGGTTACCTGGAATTGACCATATTCCCACATAGGGGTGAGCAGGATGGATCGTATTTTTCCACAGTTTGAGCTACTTAATAAAGCCTTTCTTTTGGAGTTAAAGTTAGATAACTGCTTCACAAAGGCAAAGGCAAACGTGATGTGTATTTAAGCATGCACATATAATTTGTGTGTAAAGGTCACATTACAGAACTGAAAATGTAAGTTAGAAGGTTTCCTTGCTTGCTAAAAGAACCATGAATATTTTCTTTAAATGCTGACCTTTCTAAGTCTATTTAAGGTAGACTTAGATTAACTTTCAGGGAATTCAGCTATTATTCCACAATGTCTTTTATCCTTGGTTTTGCTTTCTAAGGTTTCAACTGAGGTCCGAAAATATTAAATGGAAAATTTCAGAAATAATTCATAAGTTTTAAATAACTTTTATTGCCATAATTTCTCTCTTTTATTATTAGTTATTATTATGGTACTATTGTACCCAATTTATAAAGTCTATCATAGGTTTAAAAGCATTGTATATTCAGGATGCAGCACTACTCATGGTTTCAGGCATAGTCAGGATTGGGGAATCTTAAAATGTACCCCTGTGTGTGAGGAGGAACTGCTGTATAGAATGAGGTTTACCTGATTGTAAATAAGTAAAATATAGTCCTTTCCTGCAGCACCCACAGGAGAAAATCCAAGCACTGGTCAGTCTGACAATTTATTATAAGATCATAAGTTGTTTCCACGAAGGCTGGCTTGCAGCCTCCATCAGGGTGTGCAGTTGCAGGGCTAAGGAAGGGCCCGGGTTGTTCTGTGTGGCTGGGACAGAGATGTGCTCGGCAGGAGGATGAGCTGCCCTCAGAGGTGGGGGCTGTCCTGCAGCCTTGCTCCTGGATGCCCACTTGAGCCTTGTCCTCTCTTTGACCGGTCACCAACAGCCAAGAAGCCCAACATTGGTACCTCACAAGGGGACACAAAGGCTCCCCTATTTGGCTTGCAAAAGAGTCATTTAAATTGTGCAGAGAACATTCTAGGGCCTAGAGTGTTCCCATTAGTGCATCCCAGGTGCCTTCTCTCTGCAGCTCTGATGCTCCTGGCTTCATGGACACTGAGCAGGGAGCAATGTGATGACTGGTGCTCTCAAGCTTCCAACAAACTGAAATATGCAGAAAACCTATTCTAACTGCTGAGATACAGTCAAGCAAGCCCAGATATGGGCTGGATTGTGTGCCCCCAAATTCCTGTCCTGAAGCCCTAACCCCCAGTTCCTCAGAATGTGAGATCCAGAGGTAGGGTCTTTAAAGGGGTCAGTAAGGTTGGTGAGGTCATATGAATAAGTGGTCCTTCATCCAATATCACTGCTGTCCTTATAAGAAGAGATAATTAGGACGGACACACACACAGGGAAAAGGCAGCCATCTGCAAACCAGGGAGAGTGGCCTTGGGAGAAGTCAACCCCACCCACACCTTGTTCTTGAACCTCTGACATCCAGGACATAAGACAATAAATGTCTGTTGTTGAAGCTGTCCAGTCTGGGTACTGTGTTAGGGAGCCCTAGCCAATTAATACACCAGAGATGAAAATCTAGGGTGGAGAGTCAGGCAATAATGACAACATAGATACTTAGTTTATAATTAACAATAATAATAATAAATATTTATATAATCCTCCCTGCCTGTCACTTTTCTAAGTGGTTTTTATGTCACTGCCTTTTTTTCTCACCACAGTGCTACAGGTTGGTCTCCTGATATTCCTGCTTTGCATGGATGAGGAAGTCAGGTACAGGAGGGTTGAGAGCTTACCCATTGTCACACAGCTTCAGTGATAAAGCTGAGATTTAAACTCTCAAAGACTGGCTCCAAGTTACGCTATCCATCCACACACATAGTCAGGAGAAATTAATCAGGGAAATGGTTAAGAAGTGATAGATTAGTGAAGAGGGAGGCAATGCCAGATAGCCTGTCGGGGAAGCTTCAGAGCAGGTGATGTTTGAAGCACAACCAGAATGGTGTGTGGAGAACCATGCAGGAAGGTGGTGGAAGAGCTTTCCTGGCAAGCACAATGGCCCTGGAGATACCTAGGGCTTGGCTTGTGCAAAGAACCAGAAAGTCAGTGACTGCAGGAGTGAGTGATGGGTAAGGGGGCTGGAGGGCTGGAGATGAGGTGGAGGGGAGCTAGAGACCCTCCAGGAGTGTGTAGGTCACTTGACATGAGATGTTATCACAATCATTCTGGAAAACCTTGAGGGTTTTAAGCTAGCATGAGAAATGATCTGATTTTCACTTCAAAGCCACAATGTCTCCACCCACCATGCAGAGAAAGGGGCTGGAGGAGCCCTGGGGAAAGGCAAGGAGGACAGATGAGAAATGGTGGCTTGGTCTCAAGCGGTCATTGTGAAGACGGCAGGAAGTAGTCAGATTTAGGATCAACTCAGAATGCAGAGTCCCATGGACTTCCCCCTGAAGGAGCTTAAAGTTAGGTTGGAGAAAAATAATCAGAGTTGAGGCCACTGGAGTACAATGAAGGGCTAAATTGGAGAGAAAAGAATCTATGTGGGACCGAGCAGCAGGTGGGTTGGGGATTATTCCTAACTGGGGAGGCAACAGGAGCCAAGATGGAAATAAACACTATGTCTGTGGCAACCCACCCACCCAGAGCAGTGTATGCTGGGGCCCTGCCAGCTGGGGTGTCCGAAGCCAGAGAGCAGAGTATTTGACTGCTGCCTACAGGAGCCATGGTGGAAAGGCCCAGCAGGGTAAAAATGGGGAAAGAGTGAGAACTGGAGGACAAAGAGACCAGAGTCCCAGAGATAAGCTAGGAGATGTTTTGTTAGTGCAGGGCAGCTGGAATGGAAATGCTTTGCCATTAAGACAAAAGTAAAAATGACAACAGAGTCCAAAGCCTGGCATATTGTGACTTCATAACTGGTTCTTACCCTTTTTTCAGTTGACTATAGCCTTCTTTTGAAACGAGGAAATTTCAGACACAAGTGAATTAATAAGACCATTTGCTACATGAAAAAATCCTACATGAAACAGAGAAATAGCAATCATCAACCTTATCTTGCCACTGAGATACAATAAAACCACAGTTAGGTTGTCAGAACCTGAAATGAAAATAACAAGAATGCTCCAACAGTGTGCTGGTCCCAATCACCTGTGCAGCTCCAAAGTGTTTCCTCTGTTTTTAAAAAGTAATGTAAAGGTATTATATCATGGACAGGGGAAACTCGTCCTAGCCTCTCCCCAGAGACAACCACCCTTACCAATATCTTATGTATGCTTCCAGAGGTAATGCACAATATTCATATTATATATACAAATATATAATATAAGTAAGTATAAATTTTATGTCCTTTTTTTGACAGTACTGGGGTTTGAACTCAGGGACTCATGCTTGCTAGGCAGGTGTTCTACCATTTGAGCGACACCTCAAGTCCTTTTTGCTTTAGTTATTTTTTGAATAGGATCTCATGTTGACACTTAGGCTAGCCTGGACCTCAACCATCCTGTTTATGCTCCCCACATAACTAAAGTGTCAGAGCCACTCCACCATACCCTGGTTTTTTGGTTGAAATAGGGTCCCTAGAACTCTTTGCTCAGGCTGGCCTCAAACTGTAATCCACTTGATCTCTGCCTCACCAGTAGCTAGGATTACAGTCTTGAGCCACCACACCTGGCTTATTCTTAAATACGAGTTTAAGAAACACTAAAGCATCCTACACTCTCATTTACAAATAACTATTTTGCTTAATAATATATCTTGGAGGTTTTTTAATAATAATTTGTTAAAACTCTATTTGGTCTTTTATTTTTGGCAATCATTTTCCATTAGTCTTCAAATCTTAAAAATACTTTTCTTTCCAAGAGCAGGTGACTAATTCCTATAATCCTAACTATTTGGGAGGCTGAGATCAGGAGGATCATGGTTCAAAGCTATACCAGACAAAAAGTTCACAAGACCCCACCTCAATAAATGAAAGCTAGACCCTACCTCAAAAATAACCAGAGATAAAAGGGTTGGAGGTGTGACCTGCTTAGCAAGTGTGAGGCCCTGAATTCAAACCCCAGTACCACAAAAAAAAGAGATACAGATAGATGTAAATTATGTTGGGAGACTGAGATCAGGAGGATTGGAGTTTGAAGACAGCCTGGAGGTAAAAAAAAAAAAATGTTTGTGAGACCTCATCTCAACCAATAGCTATGTGCATTGGTGTGTGCCTGTCATCCTAGCTATGTGGAAGGTTTAGATGGGAGGATTGCAGTTCCAGGCTAGCCCAGGCAAAAAAGTTTGTGAGACTCCCCCCCTTCCCCATCTCAAAAGGATGTGGTAGTACATGCCTGTCATCCCAGCTATGGCAGGAAGCATAAAATAAAAGGATTACAGTACAGGCTGGCCTAAACAACAACAACAACAAAAAACCCTATCTCCAAAACAAAAAGGACTGGAGGTGTAGTTCAAGTGGTAGAGTGCCTGCCTACCAAGCACAAAGTCTAGAGTTCAAACCCCAGTACCAACAAACAAAAATAGAAGATACATTATGTGTATGCTGGGTTATCTTTTTCTGTCTTCCATCTCTGTCATTTTCTCTTTCATCTTTTTTTTTGTTTACATTTTGCTCTATTTTCTCAAATCCATGTTTCATGTTCCTGATTATTATTTCATCAGTGTCTTCTCTTTCCAAATCCAACATGATCTTGATTTCTACATTTATTTTACTATTTCTATATTCATATTATTATTTCACTTTACAATTTATTATTCATTTTACTTTTCTCCTCCAAGTGTTTTTGTTTGTTTGTTTGTTTGTTTTGTAATGTTTTGTATAGATTCTCTCCTGCTTCCTCATGAATGGGGAGATTTCTTTCTGGTCATCAATTTGTGAAAGAACACAACTGAGAACACCCAGCAGCATTGCAATGTAGCAGGAAGTCACTGAGGCTAAGAGTAAGGCTCCATCTAATACTGAGTTTTGTTCCAAGGTTCAGTCCTTATATCACTCCTGCTGGCTAAGATGACAGCCCCAAAGCTGTCTGCCACCCACAGTGTGTCCTCCTCTGAGCCATACAGAGAGACTGTCTCTTGAAAAATAGTGAGTCAGAACAGTTTATTTCCTTCTATTTCTTCTAGTCTTTTTGTAGTGTCACAAACTGACCAGAGAGGCCATGAAAGCCAAATCCACATCTTCACCTTGCTGTAAACATAGGTCGTACCTGAGGTGTGCTCCAGGCTGGAGAAACCCATGGTCAGCCAGCTCCGCACTTCATTTCCAGGCTGGGCATCCTCTCTGACTGATGGCCTTCATCTGGAACCATGTCTGCTGCAGATAGCAAGAGCCTTTCCCTACAAGCATGATCTGGGAGTACAGGCATTTCCTAGTTGCATCAGAAACAGAGATTTCTTTTCTGTTTTCAATCCTTTTGCTATTTCCCAAAGGAGATTGAAAAGTCTTGTCTCACTCTTTAAATTAGGCATCTCCCTAGGGGATGGTTTAAAGAAATACACATTCTTTGCTTCTGCTCCCAGTGATTTTGATTCAGGAGGTCTGAACTGAAGCTCAGGCACCTTAACACTCAGTAAGCACCACAGGTAATGAGGTAATGAACTTGCAGTGTTTGGGATCCTGCTCCATTCTACTCCTCCCTGAAGTATTGACTGGTGCACCCTGCCAGAGGGTCCACACTGTAGTAAAACTAAGGTACTAGTGTACTCATCTAGGTCTGCACCTGGACCATGCCACACCAGGGCAGAGACCACTGTTTAGACCTGAGATTGAAGAGAGGCAGCTCACACTTGCCATACTGATTTTCCCACCTTTTTAATCTTGAAAAATTTCAAATCTACATCAAACTCACAAGAACAACAGTGCACAGTATGAATCTGCCACACAGATGCGCCCATTTGTTAACATCTGCCCCTTCGTTTTATTTGTGCTCTCTGTTTTCCTTTCTCCCTCTTTCCCTTTCTCTCTCTTTTCTCTCCATATCTCACTATCTTGTTTCCTCTTTCTGTCATGCTACCCTCCTTCCCCTCTCTCCTCTCTCTTCTCTCTCTCTCCTCTCTCTTCTCCCTCTCTCCTCTCTCTCTCTCTCTCTCTCTCTCCATCCCCCTGCTTTCCTCCCTCCATCATTTGAGAGTTGAATATAAACATCAGGACACATTACCCATAAGTGTCTGAGTGCATCTTTCCCAAGGACAAGAATACCCATTCCCCACACTGATTTGAACCCACCTGATCCCATCCCTGACTTGCTCATCTAGATAGAAACAGAGAACCAAGGACAGGGAGGCTGACTCTGCCAAAGGCCAGAAGCACAAAATCACCAAGTTCAGGACCAGAGAGCAAGGAGGAGGGAGAGAGCAAGAAAGGGGATAGCAGGGTTTTCAGAGGAAGGATCAAGTCCTCAAGAAGGAACCAAGTGGTCAAGCTTCAGGCATGCTGATCCTGAAGGGGACGTCAGTGCCCAGTCAATGTCACAACATCATAGGGAATTGCCTCTGTGGTGCTCAGAGAGCAGAATGAAGTGATTTAGAAGTGCAAGGAAGCTGAAGAGTTTCCAGAAACAACATTTGGACTACATCCCTCCCCCTCCCATCCCTATGCCTCTGGCCATAGTTGTCAGTGATGGAAAAAGCAAGCACCATCTGCCCCAGTGCCCAGCTACAGGGAAGACAGAGTGTTAGGAAGGAATTTCTGTTTTGATCTCCCCAAATACTGCTACCCCCCAATCTCCCGCCTTCTGCCATCCTTGGGGGCAAGGAGCTGAACAGCTGCTGCCTGTCAGAAATGGAGGCCTCTAGCCATGCTTGGCCAATGGCCTGCCTTGTAGCTCATGGTGGGGGGAACCATTTCCCCTTTGCTATGCATAAATATCAAAAAATTAGAGACCCCAGAATTTTCTATGAGAAGGCTATTAATGGGAATTCATGGTTTTGAGAACTACTCACCATATTTGAGCAGGATGGTGTTTTGTAGATCAGCAGCGTGGGGGGAGCCATGTGAACAGAGAGCATGGTTATGCAATGAATGGTCCACAGGGGAGAGAGGGTCCCCAGCAGAAGCTGTCACTCTGACTTTTGCCTTTTGGGTTGGAAGTTTGCTATTGAATTTTTGGTCTCATAAGGAAAGCTATTTTTCTGCTCCATTTAATTGGTTTTTTGTCACAAAATTGTTTAAATTGCACACACAATTCAAACCCATCTTCAGTGATATTCAGAGCCTAAGGTTGTCTTCTCTCTTCTGGTTTTATATGGGAAGGTTGCAGTTATAACAGAGTAAGTAAGGCTAGGGTCCTGGTAATTTTCCAAGAGGAGAGTCCAAGATTCCAGCAGAGGCCTCGGAGAATGCAAAATGAAGTCGTCTCTTTCCTTTAAAACTCTGCACCAAGACAACCACACCCCAATCCACCCCCTTCCCCCCGCCACCAAAAAAGAAAGAAACTGTACTTTCACTGCAGCTCCCTGAATAAGGCTTGCCAGAGTGGGAAATTAGGCAAAGGGCACAAAGGGAAAGAGAGGAAGAGACAAAAAAATAGAAAGAATAAGAAAGAAAAGCATGCAGCTTGATTTTTTTTTTAATCTCATTAGTTTCAGAAAGCAAACCCTGCATGATTTCAATTCTTTGGTATTGGTTGAGGTTAGTTATATATCTATGAGTGTGATCCTTCTTGCTTTGTATTTTGTGGGCACTTGAAAAGAAGTGCTATTCTGCTATTGTTGGTGAATGCTGTGTAAACACTGAATGGATCCTGATGGTTGGAAGTGTTGTGTCTTCTCTGTATCCCTTGTTGACTTCCTCTCCAGTTGTTCTAGCAATTGTTAAGAGACAGAGGTCGATACTTCCAAGTGCATTTGTAAATTTTTCTATTTCTCTTCAGTTCTATCAGTTTTTGTTCACATATTTTGCATCTCTGATGTGTAAGACATATGCATTTATATTGCTGTATATTGAACCTTTATTCTTTATGTAATGTTTCTGTCCATCCCTAATATTTCTTTGCTCTAAAGTCTACTTTATGTGATCATAGAGCCACATCTGTTTTATTTTTATTAATGTGTGCATGAGATGCCTTTTTCCATCCTTTTATTTTCAATCTGATCATTGTATTTTAAGTGAGTCTCTTTTAAACTGAGTCTCATTTAAAGTGAGTTTCACTTCTGATCCATAGCTGAATTTGCTTTTTTCTATACTCTGAGATTCTCTGCCTTTAAATTAATACATTTAGACCATTTACATTTAATGTAATTACTAGCATATTAAGGCTTAGGTCTAACATTTGCTTTTTTATTTTCTTTCTTTTTTACGTTTTATCATTCTGTTTTCTTTTTCCTGAATTTCTGTGGGATACTTGAAAATTTTTTAGAATTTAATTTTGATATATCAACAGTGTGTTTTCCTTTTCTTGTGACTGTTCTAGGCATTAGATACACATACAAAACTTACCTACTGGTGTCAATAGTTTACCAGTTCAAGAGAAACAAGGAAACATGCCTCACTTTTCACCAATTGTCCTTCCACCAGTTTATGGTAAAATTTCACATTGTACCATGGCATAATTTATTCTTCAACCATCAAACATATTTTAGAAAACTCAAAGAAAGTCTTTATTTTTTTTGTTGCCAATATATTTTCTCTATGTCCTTTCTATCTGTTTGATGTTTCAAAATTATCATTTTCTTTTTGTTTAGATAACTTTTTTTAGAGTAGGTCTGCTGGTGACAAATTTCCTGTGTTTTCCTTTATCTGAAAATCCCTCGGTTCCCCCTTAATTTTTGAAAAATATTTGTGCTGCTATAGAATCCTGAATTCGTAGTTCTTTTTATTCAATAGTTGAAAAATACACTACTTTCTTCTGTCCTCCATGGTTTCTTATGGGAAATCCATTCTCATTTGAGTAATTTTTTTTTTCCTTTTAGACAACACATCCACTGGAGCAACTCCTTAAAACGAGGTCAGCCTGCAAGGGCTGGGGGTGGGGGGGAAGAGGCAAGTGATTGCTTTCTAAAGATTCTTTATATGTCAAGGTAACTCACTAGGCTGTGTTCCCACTCCCCCTCATCCCTATCACCCTCCATCTACCTCTGATGGAATAGAACCAACTCCATGTAAACAAAAGCAAAAGGAATCAAGGATTTTTTCCCCCTTTTTAACTATCACTCCATCACTGAAATAATTTTATTTTATTGCACTACCTCCCAGGGCAGAAAACCTTCTGGAACATTCTGGACAAAGGATTGGTTAGCATTACATATCAGGAAACTCACAAATGCTCAGTGGAAGTCTATTCACTCTTTGGGTTTTTTTGGGGGGACTGCTTTCTATCATTTTGAAACAAGCCCATCCTTTTCAGGTTGCCAGTTGTGACTAAGGTAAGAGTGTTTCCTCCGGCTTGCTCTGTTACTCGGTAAGCCATGACTCTCCGTAAGATTCTCTGTAAGGATGATCAGTCCTGTGACTGAGGTATGCACAGATACTGAGGTGCAGGGAGCATGGGCTCTAGGAACAGGGTATTTAGGGAGAACGTTCAGAAGTCAAACTGAACAAGCACAAGCAGTGAAGAAAGCAGGAATGGGGGAAGAAGGAGTACAACATGCTCCTTTCTCTGGAGTGGAAGGAATGGAGAAAAATGAGCCTGGAGAAGTAGGTGGAACCTAGGGCTTAAAGCAAAGAAGTGTCCTGGTTCCCTGTGGAATAGCTCAGAGCTGGGAGCCTGTAGAGTCGCTGCTGGAAGAAGGCTCAATGCACCCACAGCTTGGATCCTGGGCAAAAAGGGAAAGGGACAGAATGACATCTGCTCCCTTTCCTTTGGGAACGGAGAGGGCTTGGCAGAGCATGTGGTTCAGATGAAGGCAGGAAAAGAGGCACTAGCTACTGCAAGTCTTGGGTTTACTGGAAGACTGCCCCAGAGGCAAAGCAAGAGCCCTCCAGGAGATGCTGGCCCAGCAGAGAGACCATGGACTGAGCAAAATAAGACCAAGAAGAAATTCTAGGCTGCTTCCAAGCTTTAGCTCTTGTACTTGAGTCCTGGAAAGAGGATATAGGGGACCAAACCTAAAGCAACTGCTTCTTGGGACAAGAGTACCTGTCTGGGAAAGGGACAGTGATGGTCCAGCAGCACATGTGAGCTCTGTGGCTTTGGCTTCCCCAGGCATCCTCAGAGCCTCTGCAGTCCGGTCTGTGTCTTCTTTAAAGGAAATGTCTTGGTGAGATTTTAGTGACAGCGTTCATCCAACAGTTTGTATTTCCAAGAGTGTAGGAAGCAAGGAATGAGTCACTCATCAGTATTTCAAGAAACTAACTACACTGGAGAATTCATGAAACATTGACTGGATATTGAGCCTGGGAGCAGAGAGTTTCACCCAGAGAGCTTCAAGCTGGCGGGGGGGCGGGGAGGACACACAGAGTGAGGTTTAGAGAGACTGGCAGCGGTCTCTAAGTGGTCCAGCAGTTTCTAAGTCTTGGCTCCATAACCCATTTCTCTTAGTAGAAGTTCATGTGCACAATATACTTCCAAGCCAGCACCTGGGCTCCCCCCACTTACAAGTTCACGCTGACACTCAGGATGTAAGACAGAGTTAGCAGAAGCACACAGCTCAATGTGATTGTGTTGACTTTGGTAAGACATCCCAATACCTCAGTATAGAGGGCCCTCCCTCGTCTGGTCAAGGTCACAATGATGACATGGTAGGAAATCAAGCAGGGTGACCTTATATGAGACTTTAGAAAGGATGTCAGGTGGGGTAGGGGTTCCAAGGTTTTCTGCAAGGAGCAGAAAACACCCAATGCACTTTACATGCCCTGCCTGCCTGGCAAGTGTCTTATCTCCTCCTTCAACACCCTCCACAGACTACTCCACTCCAAATCATGAAAACTTCAGATCACCTTGGGAGTCTTTTTGTAATTTTTTAAATTAAATGTATTTTAACTGTCATATAAAAACATGAAAATCACGCATATTAATGGGGTGCTGTGTAATGTGTTAATTCATGCATATAACATGTAATGCTTAAGTCAGGGAACACATAATTCTCTCTCCAAATGTTCGCCATTTCTTTTTCAAAATCAGTAGGTATGGTGGCTTCAGTCTGTCATCCTAGCTACTTAGGAGGTGGAGATAGAAAGGATCACAGTCGGAGGCCAAATAGGGCAAAAAGTAGACAATCGCAAAAAGTGATGTACTCCTAGAAGTCAGGAGAGTGCTTACCCATGGGGGTGGGGAAGGGGTAACAGCTGAAAGGGAAAACAAGGTGGACTTGTACACAGATAACTCAAAATGTGGGCAATTGCTTGCTATAAAACTCGGGGTTGCTTAGGATATATGCAGTTTTCTACTTATTATACTCATTAGTTCAGTTTTTTTAATTAAAAATACAAAAAAAGCCTACCCATTGTAATAAAGAGTCCACCATCCTCTAAAAAAAAATAAGGCAAAAAGTTCGTGAGACTCCATCTCAACCAAAGTCTGGGTGCAGTGACACTCGTCTGTCATTCCCAGCTACACAAAAGAGAATCACAGTCTACTGGCCCAGGTATAGACCAACACAGAAAGTGCTGGGGGCATGGTTCAAGAGCCATGTGTAGCAAGTGTAAGGTCTTGAGTTCAAATCCCAGTACCACCCCCCAAAAAATCAAAATCCTTTCTTCTGGTTCTTTGAAATGTTGTCTATGCCGGGCAATAGCCCCCCAAATCTCACTCCTGTCTAACTGTGACTTAGAGACCTCAGGAGTCTTTAGCTGAACACATCAGGGATGAGAATTGACCTTCCATTATGTTGGATAGGTTCTTCATACTTCAAATGCCTGTGTTCCTCTGCTTCCAGGACAGAATGCTCTCTGGTTGTCCCCATGGCTCCAGTCACCTTCCAGGGCTCCTTCACTGAGGTGCTCATGGTTTCCATCCTTGCCCCTTTCCTCCTCCCACAGCTTCAACACTTCAGCTCTGGCCTCAGCCTCCCCCCAACCCCTCAGTCACATCTCTCTTTGCCACACAGTCCCTGCTACTCTCACACACTAGCCTCCATCTGCTCCCCACCTGCTGCTCCTCACACATCAAGGTACCCCACCTTTACTCATGCCAATTCCCTATCTGGAATATTCTCACCCCTCCTCCTTCCCTTCATGACACATCAAAGCTTCTTCCTCTAAGAAGCTAGCCCTGGTTCTGTGAGTGAGAACTTTGTTCTCACCCTATTTCTCTGCTTTGTTTTTCTCTCTCTCCTCTCTTCTCTTCCTCGGCCCCTCTTTCCTCAATGTCTTGTAGAACACACCAGCTGTTTCCTCTCAATCCTGTGTCAGGGCATTATTAATGTTCACTTCTCACCTTCTTGACTCAGCTTGAAGCCCCCTGAAGGTAGCCTTACTGGAGTCCCTGTATCCCACACCTGTTGTATTTGGTGCACACCTTGAGCAAACAATACAGGTTTCAGCAGCAGATGGTTCTAAGAAGAACCGTTGACACTCAGCTCTATTCCTTACCATCTATGTGACCAGGGCAATTTGCTGCCCTGTTCTCTGCCTCAACTTCTCCATCTTCAAAGAAGGGATGATTTTGTTATTTCACGGGATCCTTATGAGAATTAAATGAGATAGTCTAGAAATGCAGTGCCAGGCTGTAATCAATTGAAATAAATGTCAGCAGTTACTATTATATAGTTATATATTTTATACATTTTATAGTGTCATATTTATATTTCATATCTATCTATCTTGTCCCAGCCACCCATTTCCACTAGTTTTCCACTAGGAAAGGTTAGCTAATGGTTTGTAAGTGCCCTGCTCTGCATTTTTCAGGAGCAACTCAAGGCCACAACTCATACCACACTGGAGGAATACTTGGTTGATTGCCTTTCTGAGGATATGGGTTTATCTATTTGAATAGCACTCAGATGTCCTGCAGCGCTTCAAGTCAGGAAGAGGAAGGGAAGGAGCAGGAGGCACAGGGATACATCCCTGGAGAATCTGAAGAAAGAGTGGGGGACTCGAGGGCCCTGGTTTAGGCTGGGGGTGAGGCCCACTTGGAAACCCAAGTTCACAAAATGGCACTACCTACCATCACTTCCCACTTTGCATAAGTGTTCCTTTTTATGGCTGCAATTTTTTAAAAAAAGATTACAGTTTTCTGGTGAATATAAGCACATATTTTAGAGAGATAAAAATATCCAAGATGCAAATATAACTGGTTTGAAATAAATCAACCATGATGAGTTTTTTCTCATCCTTAAACCCTTGCTTCAGGTGAGGCTGACTGGATATGCTAGCTTCCCTGCTCTGGCTCTGATAGCCCCTGCCCCAGGGCTAAAGAGACCCTGTGCCTCCAGAAAAGCCCATTTTACCCACCAAATACTATGAGTTCCTGGGTCCTGGGTCTCTCTCTCTCTCTCTCTCTCTCTCTCTCTCTCTCTCTCTCTCTCTCTCTCTCTCTCTCTCTTTCTCTCTCTCTCCCTCTCTCTCTCTCTTTCTCTCCTTCTTTTCCTTTTTTCTCCTTCTCTCCTCTCTTCTTCTCCCTCCCTCCCCCTGTAATAAGAACATCCAAGAAGGGCACAGACACAGTAAATATGAATAATTATAATTTTCAAATCAAAATAAGCCAGTCTCTCCAGACAAGTAAGATTACTGTATCCCTGCTTTTTTCATTTTAAAGGAGAACATGAGATGATGACCTTTAATACAAACCCTGGCTCCCCATGGGAAGACATTTTTTATGAAATTTCTTGAAGCAAATGTATCTGGGGTTTTTTTTTCCTACCTTAAAACACTACCAATAGCCATATTAAAGCAAGGCTCATCCAGGCTCTTCAACTGGCTGACTACAGGGAGGGGGCAAGTTTGGTGTTCAGCAGACAGCAGCCATTTCTTTTGTGTATGTATGTGGATAGTTTTTATTTATTCCTTCTTTTTTATTTAAATTTTAACTGATAATATAAAAATATAATAGTGTACATATTGATGATTACCATCTAATAGTTCTTTACATATATTCATGGCATAATGTTTAAATCAGGTTAAACAGTTCCATCTTCTCAAACATCATTATACTTCATAATAAAAACATCCAAGCTCCTTTCTTTGAGCCTTTTGAAATATCCAGTACATTGCTGTTATCTGTAGTCACTCTATTGTACAAAGCACACAGACCCTCTTTGAGCAGACAAGAAAACTAAGGCCAAAACCTAGAATGACTTGTCCAGCATCATAGGAGTGTTCAGTGGCCGGGGTTCCTGGTGCCCCACAGGTGGTCTCCCAGTTGTGACAGTTTAGGAACCTTCAGATGAGGCTGTTGGGAGTTGCTACTTGGATTTTCCAAAAGTTCAGGAGTTCTTTGCCCTATAACCAATTATTCAATGTGATACTTGGATGTATTGGCACATGAACATATTTAAAAATAAAACTGAGTAATGATGGTCAGAAAGAGTGGGGGGAAATAGAAGACTGGGTGGTGTCCAGCGGAGGTCTGACAGTGCATTTGTGGAGAACAAGGACAAATGGAATTTGAGGCAGGAAGGTACTCAGCAGCCCAGAGTCCAAGGACCTGTAGCTAAGGTGTGAGTGAGAAGGGCAGGGACATGAGGACATGAGGACTGCACTGAAGTCCAGCAATGAAGGACTTCAAATAGGGAGTGCATACCTAGATCAAGTTTGTGTTCTAGTTGGAGTCCCAGAGGAGGTGAGGGAGGCCAGTGACAGGCAGAGGCAAGGGGAGGCAATGTTAAGAGACAGAAGCTGGGAAAGCCCAGACTGAGGATATGTGAAATACCAGGGGTGGAGAAGGAGGAAGTGAGTGGCTTGGTGTGAATCTCGCTGTTGGCACGTCGCACTATCCCCTGGGCTCCAGTTCCATCAGCTGTATTGCCATGTGGCTGGACTGAATCATCTTGAACAGAATCTCTTTCAGTTTCCTTGGGCTATAATTTAAAATACCTCCCCTGTAATACAAATCCAACAACCAGGAAATTTGCTGTGAAGGGATCTCTTGGCTTTCGAACATGGAGGAGAGTTTGCTTAAGACTGGGAATAGAATGTAAATGCTTTATTGGGTGAACACACCAAGTAATTGCAAACATCAAGTCTCTGATAATGAGAGGTGGCCATAAGGAGTTTAACGATTCCAATAGAATGACTAAACTACTTACCCAAAAACATATGTCATGATTTCCACCCTAAGTTAGGATATAGATGAGTCAGTCTAAGACAGCTAAATTTAGGTTTCTTAAGGGCCCCTCCCCCTCAATGTCAGAAGCGTCCATTTAACTACAGGGAAGAGGAAAGGGCTAATACAGGCAATATTTGGCATCTCTAGGATTAAAACATCTGCAACATCTGAATAAAAATAGCTGCCAGGATCATCCATAGTAAGACTGGGGTCCAAAATGTGGCAGGGTTCTGGGATCACAAGAGATACAGGGCTGTAGGTCAGTGACAGAGCACTTGCCTAGCATGTGTGAGGCCCTGGGTTCTATCTCCAGCAGAGCAAAGGAAAAGAGACAAAAGGATGTCACACACACACAACAAGTCATGAACTTGACATTTTTAAGCAGAGAATGCCCAGAATCTGGGTGGTTGTGGTGTGGAGGAGTTCTCACCACTGGGACCATCAGAGGAGGGCCCAGCTGAAGAAGACAGTGATCCAAATGAGGATGGAAGGAACATGGAGTCAGGGAATAAACTAGGACCAAGTCTCAGTGGAGGATGCAAAGAAAGTGAGGCCAAAGCAGAAGAGCTGGGCTAAGAGGCATCTCTGACCATCAACGACAGAGCAATCCAAGACAGAAGAGGCTCCTACAGGTCAAGGACAAAGATCCTTGGGTTCCTGCCATGGATCTGAATTGTCACAACCCACTAGGTTCCACTGGACACTGAAGCATCCACTATACACACTCATGTGAACCTGTGTTGCTGTGACAAGTTCCTCTCTGCCATCCTACTTGTCACTGCTACAGGACACTCTTAGTCACTCCACTGGCCCACACCATGCTCTTTCTAGCATGATAGCCTACATATCATGGAGTGAATGCCACAGCAAGCAGATGAGAGAACTATCATTCCTTGGCACCTTCTGTTCTCAAGGGCAATTATTAGTTTAAGTGAGAGACAGTGCTTGCTTTTTTCTCTGAAGAGAGGCTAGGGAAAATCAACAATACTTGTTGCTACTCAAAGCTCGCTCTTTAGTTTGGGAGCAGTGCCATTAAAGGGGTAAATAATGGTTTTTCTAGCTGTGTTACAACTCCCTAGGTGTGACACATCAACTCAGGTGCTGGCCAAGCAACTGTGACATGCTCAGCATTATATTAGGAACTTGGGAAAAAATAAGTGCCACCCTGAACTTTTAAGAACACAAAAGTTGATGCCACAGGAGCAGGAACCTGGCAAAAGTGGTTCTTCACAAGCAACAGGACAGGAAAAGAAAACTACCATATAAAATAACAAGGGGCCATCTTTTGGTTATCATTTTGTGGAAGATTGGGTAAAGGAGGGTGCTTACTACCCCCAAGTTGGTAAAAATATAAAGAAAAGAACCACTTTGTAAACTGTCAAATATGTCCTTCCTGTGGAGCAAGATGTGACTCTTGTCATGGTGTTCTTTATAAATTAATTTGGAAAGGAATTAATTATTGCAACTAAATCAGATGGGAATTTCCAGTTAAGAAAGTTGGAACACTCACAATGAAAGCTATGCAGTCACCAAAAACTGATGATGTGTTTCTCTTCACTGACACCAAAGATGTATGCTGTGGTATTAAGTGAAAAACTGGCTTACAACATCTTGTGTGTAGTATAGGTATTTATAGCCTTAAAAGGGGATCATATTTCCATATCTGTTATTCATAGATAGAGAAATGGGCTGAGAAGCTGTTCACCCAAATGTTACAGTGATTTCCTCTAAGGAAACATTACGAAAGAACTCTTTTCAGATTTATAATTTTTCAATATTTTCTGATATTTTTAAATAATGAACATGCATTAGTTTCACAGTCAGAAAAACAAGGTTGTAGAAGAGTAAAATAATAATAGCCAATGCTTATTTGTTGGGAATCAGAGGAAATTAAGGAAACGCAAAGACACCTAAAGACATTGAAGATGGCTTCTCAGTGGAGGTGACCATTATTCCTAACAGCTCCAAAGGCATTTTTTAATTAGGACACATTCGACTTCTGTATGTATGAGCCTGGCTCTCAGACTCAGTAGGTTATAACCTATATTTTGGTTGAAACAAAGTGTTTTCAGCCCAAAATAGATAAGGTTATAAACCCATTAAAAGTGATGACTGTCAGAAGACTCCAAAGGAACCCAAAACGTTAGACAAAAGAAAATGAGTAAAATTTATTTAGTTTTTTCGAAACCAAATGACTACAAAAATATCTGCTCCAAAAATACCAAAAAAGCTTCAACAGGGGAAAATAGAGAGCAAAAATTTGGCATATGGATGTCAAAACTCCAGTGTCAAAGAGGTTTTGAAAACTGGTCGTGCGTCACTGATTATATATATCCAAGATCAATGTGACAGACGCTTTTTGCCAAGAGCAATGGGAAGTTTTTAATGCCCTAAAAAAAAGATCTCTTCTCAGTGTCTGCCTGATAATATAGATATAATGTGAGAGTTTTTAATTCATTTAACCATTGGTAATCAACTTCTGACCCAGGAAAAGAAGGAAGAGAGATAAAGCAATAATTGACCACTTAATCAATTCATATCTGAGACATCTTTTATATAAAATTGTCTTTTCTTCTTACCTCCAGGAAAAGCACAAAGAAGAAATGACAACAATGGCCAAGTTGACAGAATCCATGAGTGAGTAACTTGAAATTTATTATTCGTTTCTGGGTTTGAATGGAGAAACACAAAACCATACAAAGACCACATCCTCTTGACCTGTCCTTATCATTCATTCTTACAATGGCCAAGGTCTGTTTAATATAATAGATCACATTGTGTTGATGTTACTTTATTCATCATTCAAAACTCATCTTGTTTGGGTTCAAATTTCTGGACTGAGTTACTCAAAGTCTGGAGCTACAGAATGAAAACGGATTTTATTTGTAGCACTGAACTGGGGACCAAGACCCACAATAATTTCAATCTGACTTGTCAGAGGTTTAAATAAAGTCAGCTGAAGTTTTATGTGTGGATATCCCATGGGCTGGATGATCTAAAGAGAGAGAAAGAATGATAAATCATTGTTAAACCTGTCATGTGTAGTTTCAGACAGAACTATGAAAAGTGGAGCGGCTGAGGTGTAAATAGCTTGTGATGATTTCAGCTTTGAATGCATCAGTCTTACAATGCTCTAACTCTTAAGCTAAGTTAACAGGATCCACCAAGAATCTTAAGAGGAAAGGGGAATCAATCATGATAACTCATCCTGCAAATGAGAAATGCAATTTCCTGCCGAAGTTTAAAAATGAAAGACCGTGTTAATAAGGGATAGCAGACAATGCACATGTTTTCTTTGAAAGTGTGCACTCCTCCTGGTGACAGATTTCGTGTAGAAAGTTACAGGACACTTGCAAACACTTCTTCGTGATCATTAGAGTTGTTAACACCTCATTAAATTTGGCCTGCAAAATTAACCGTTATTCTTGCCTACATTCAACTGTGTTCCTGCTCCCTACTTCCACTAATCCTCAAATCATGAGACTACTGAATGATTTTTGTTTCTCTATAGCATGATTAACAAAGCTTTATTCTCAGTACCTCCCTTACCCTAGATAAGGTAATGTTAAAAAAAAAAAGCCCTCTTACATTGCATTCCTTTAATTCCTGCCTAACTTCTGCCTAAACAAGGGCTTACTGGAGTAGGTAAGGAGCACAGCCCTTGGATGCTGACCCTCCAACTCTTCTGCTCTTCTGTCTATATCATCTCCTGCCCTGCTCTCTGCTCCCAGCTCCTCCACCTTTCTACCTCTAGTCTTATAGACTGCAAAATGTTTAAAGGATTTGCCACTTGGTTTGAAGTAAAACAAGTGAAACTATCTCAAAGTCATGCAATGTGCTCTTGTCAGACCTGCCCATGAAATAGTGAAGTTCCTGGGACCATCACAAAATGAATGAGCCTATGTTATCAAATATGGGAAGGAATCTTGGATGGTACCAACTCGTTCACAACCCACAGCACATTAGCAGATTGAGTTCTGAGCTCTAAAGCCTAACGACCAGTACTAATGACCCTCAGGGTCTCTGAATGCTAAAAAGGTCAATGGCATAGAAGCCAACATCATGGTCCATCAATCCAATCTCGAGTGGATGGAGGAATTAAGCCTGACAGCGGTGCACATGAGTTGTGACACTAAAAGTTTTTACAAGGCTTCTGTGAGAAATTGATATTCCAGTGCAGTTAATATTAGTTTTTAACTCATCTAACTGAATTGTAAAGCATTATAGGCGTTGTACCAGTCAATATTTCTGAGAAAGACATTTCAACTTTGCTATCTCTATTGGATTTGGGGTTCCAGATGCACTTAAATAAGAGTTTTTCACTTGACTGCTGCTGTGCTAATTTCAAGTTTCAGATTTGTCTCTACTTTAGCTCTAAAGATGAATCTACTCTTAGGAAAACTCAGTCAAAATTAGATTCCAAATCCTTAGGTAGAGAAAATGGCATAGCCATTCTTCTGAGTTACTTTCTCTTTAAGAAAAAGATCATCTAGATTTACTCAAGGCATAGGGAAAGCTAGAGTTTGAGAACAGTCTTGGAATCATACCCAATATGCCAGTTCATTGATTCTCAGAAAGATGCAGAATATTACCTAGTGCATTAGATACGCTCTAACTCTTCTATGTGCTACAAAAGCCTAATCATGGGGTGACACTAATAAACAGCCACTAAAACTAAGTTCATTATTCATATATACTTACATATTTATTCTACATGGGAAATTTATATGGAAATAAATACATTATTATACACAAAAATTCTAATCAGTGATCTGAGCAAAGAATGCATACATAATTATCCCACCATAAACCTGATGGGGACATCAAATCCAGGGCCACCAGGGAAAACGGACATGAACAAAATCGTAAGCACCAAGACACAGTGCTCTAAGTGGCTTTCCAGAGCAGTAAACACTTTGCTTGATAAACTGCCAAGCAAAAACCATCTGGTTACTAGAAACCTCGACATCTAACCAGAGCTGTGGCGATTTTCTCCCACTACCATACGTATCCACATGCTGCCCTACACCTCCATCTTTTAGGGCAGGGCCAAGGAGTGTTTCTTCCTTCATGTGACATAAATCGACCTCAAAAAATCAACTGCAGCAATTTTTTTCCAAAGGCAACCAAGCCCTTTGAAATAAAATTCAAATATTAACAGATTTTTAAATGTCCAATTAAAAGAAACTTTATGTAATAGAGCTATCACTTTAAAACACTCTATGTCCCATTATTGAAATGGGGAGGGGCATGGTAATGAAGAAGAAAAACAGATATGAAGGAAGAGAGAAACAGCAAAAACACACATAAGAAAAATATAGAGAAAATATAATGTACATATTGGGAAAAGACTCAGACAAAGCCCCACCAGGGAGGAGAGAGACAGAATCACAAGGAGCAAAGACAAGGCAAGAAGGTAGTAAGGACGGGGAGAAGGCTGCATTAGCAGAGAGAGATTTGTGTAGTCAAAACGAACAGCCTACACACACCATTAACTGGTTGTGAACTTGCAACCTCCCAGAAACTATAAATGTTTTAACACTTTCCTTTGAAATTTTAATCTGTCTGCATCTTTGCGCTGAATAGTCTCCTACTTACACCACCAGCATCCTGCTTACCTGGGACAGACGGAAAACCCACTGTGGAGGAAGTCACAGTGAGCTCACCATCAGCACCAGCACTGTCACCCCACACCGGCTGAAATCAAAGCCGGAGCCCAGTGCAGGCTCCCAACCCTGCCTATAAATAGACATGCAGTGACCCAAACTGAGCCATCTTTAGAGGTGACACTGGGCTGGGCAGGCTCTGGAATCAAAGCCAGGCAATGACATATCTGAGAAGTCTAGAAGTGGACAAATAGCCAGTGGTGCCCTGATTGGCTGTTCACAGCAGTTTCTTAGGTAATTTGCTTCATGGTCATTGCCTGCTGATGTTGCTCCAACCCTCACCTCAGAGCTCCTGTGAATGGGTCAGATAGAGCCCAGGAAGTCCCATCACAGGGCTGCATCCATAATTAGGGTTATAATCAGGGGGCCAATTACACACTCAGAAGTGTAATGATGGAGTCCTTGGGTGTAACAGGGAGGGAATTTGGAACCAGCACCTTCCCAAAGCCCGCAATCAGCCTTCTGCTGCTATCCTAGGCTACACATTTTCCTCTGTCCTCAAATCAGTCCCATGTCTGTGGAGCATCACTGTGTCAGCAGATGGGGACATCCTGGGCTGCATGTGGCTCCCTCTGATCTTGGCAGGAGGACCTGACTTCCTGTTGCTCTCTGCCCCCACCCTGCCACCCTGTTTTAGGTCCCAAGCTTTTCCTTTCCCAGCCAGAATATCCCTTGCTGTTATGGTCATCCTCATTGGTCACTCTGCCCTGGCCAGCCCCTTCTGCATGACCCACCTGGACATCATAGCACTTCTACCTGGGAAAGAGCCAGGTTACTAGGCATCACTTGCAAATAAACAGTAGAGCTTCATTCTGAGTGGCTCCAGGGCTGACTCCTTATCAAGTCGGGGACAGGTAAGTAGGTCATGGTTCCTTTCACTGCCCGGAGCCAAGGACCTGCTCTGTAAGGGGTTCAGAGGTCTTGCCTGTCTTCTTTGAAGTAAAGGGAATTCCTCCTATGATTAAAGAAACAGCTCAAATTTAGCACAGATTGGAAATTTTCTCTTGCCAAATGAAAAGAGGAGAGGAAACCAATTCCAATCCCCACACATTAAATTAGCTCTATTAAAGCAAAGTGGTTTTTAATCATTTATGCACTCATTTATGGAGCAGTTATTAAAACTCTGGCATTGTGCTAAGGCATGCAAAGACAGAAAGACAGGGTTCCTGCATGCACCTGTGCAGCCTTTTAGAGCAAAGGAGTCGGGGGACAGGTCTACACCATAGGAAGCACCCTCTTGCAGACACAGCCTAACAAGCAGCTGCAGCCCACAGGTGCACACATGCAAGGCTCTCTTTTTCAAGACCCCAGCTTGCTCCTGGATCCAAAGATCACCAAAAGGGTGAGCAGGCCTCTGCCAGGCAGCAGATGGGAGTGTGAGTGCCAGGACACAGGACAGAGGGCACAGCGTGGAGGAGGACAGAAGTGGGAGAATGTGGCTGATCAGGGAAGAGCAAAGCATTGACCATAGACAACCGTCAGACAGGAAGGGTCAGATCATCAAAGGACTGTGGGCAGCTTGGGGTTTTCCTGAGGGTAAGGGGGCAGCACTTAAGATTTTTAAGCAGATAAGCATTTTGTAACAGTTGCACTAAAGCATCAAGGGATGGATTGCTGGTTGGTGAAAGCGGAGAGAAACAGCCAGCAGTTGATATGACAGAGAAGCTAAGAGACCCTGGGGCTGCGTGGGGGGGCCTGAAATGTACTAAAGAGGCAGGAGGTGCCTGGCAGGAGTAGCAGAGAGAAAGGAAGGACCTGAAGATGGAGCTGCCTGTGCCTTGAGCTTAGGAGAGATGCTTGGCCCAAGCTTCTGAGAACTCCCAGGCTGGAAATGCAGGCAGGAGAAGGAGGAATTTGGGCAGCTGACACAATGGGTTTGAACGTGAGTGTATTGAATTTAAGATTGCATGGTGGGAGATACCAACTTCAGTTGGTACCAGTCAACACACCTCTAAGGAAAGAATCCTCTCGCTCCCCAGTACAGTGGGCCAATGTGAGTGGGCCAGCTGCACGAGGCCAAATGATGCTGCAGTAACAAAAGCCCCTCCCTGGTTCCATAAGCACCAGGCCCACCAGACAGCATTTCTAAAATTCACCTTCTCTCAACTAATGCAACTTCAAATGCTAAAGTATATCTGTGTCTCGAGTTCACATCATCTCAAACGTACCCAGACTTAAACTCATTGTGCCTGACTGACTACTCAGTTCCTGCACTGCACACTTTAAACCATCGCTCCCAGGCAGCTCACTTCAGTTCAGTTCTGCAGTTAGCCACCTGGGTCAGCACTGTGGTGTCTCTACCAGGACAGGGTGTCCCTTAAACCTTTTTAAGATTTCAGGTCCTTGTGAAGGCCTCAGAGACCCATCACCCTCAGCTCTCCGGCACTGAGCTTTCTGCCTTTCCCTACTGAAGCAGACTTCTCTGTTCTGCCAGTCCTCTCGACAAATCTCTCTTATCCTTGGCCTTCCTCTTCCAAGATGAGAACATATTATTGTGGCTGCCCAGTATTTCTATCTTTCTCGCTTCCCTTTCCGTATTTGCCCACTTCTCATCCTTGGTGGCTGGGGTGCAGTCCTGGGATGTGAGGCTGTTCGTCAGGTGAGCTGATGCAGGTGAGTTGCAGAGCTGAGCATGGGTAGAGGTGAGCAATGCAGGGAGCTGCAGGGCTGGGTGTGAGTACAGGTGAGTGATGTAGGGAGCGCCAGTGTTGTGCATGAGTACAGGTGAGTGATGCAGGTGAGCTGCAGAGCTGGATGTGAGCACAGGTGAGTGATGCAGGTGAGCTACAGGGCTGGGTGTGAGTGCAGGTGAGCAATGCAGGTGAGCTGCAGGACCGGGTGTGAGTACAGTTGAGTGATGCAGGTGAGCTGCAGTGTTGTGCATGAATACAGGTGAGTGATACAGGTGAGCTGCATTATAGGTGAGCAATGCAGGTGAGCTGCAGGGCTGGGTGTGAGCACAGGTGAGCAATGCAGGTGAACTGCAGAGCTGGGCATTAGTACAGGTTTTGATTTGGCAGCCCAGGTACTGACTGAAATAGCATCTCCCTTACTAAGCAGTTAGCTGTAGATTTTTGGGAATAGGTCCTGTGCCCAGCATGGTGGCTGGTTCTTTCATTCTCCATGCCTCTGTGAACATCCCTCCTCTATCTCCATCTGCTCACACTTGCCAGATTGATTCTGTCATCTCCATTAGTAGTTCCAACCCAATCCAGCCTCCAGTCTGTGTATTCATTCCTGGGTTACCTGCAGAACAGGGGAAGGACAGAATGGATGTTGCATGGGGCCAGCTCAGAGTGCAGCACAAACACTTTTTTGCTTCCTGATCCCAGGAACACAGTCTTCACATGGGATCACATTTCAGTCCCACCTCTAGGCAGAAAAATGCCCATTGATCAAAAGCAAAAGTGAACCAGCAGACTCTTCCCTGTCTGCACTGAGAAGCTGCTAGCTTTTCCCTATAAGACCCATGATTGTCTTAATGGCAAACATATGTCGGATTCCAGGATTCCTTCTTCCTGGTTGAGTTCACAGGCCTGTAACTTTCATCTTATTGCCTAAGCCACATCTCCACAAGGTGGGCTTTATGCCTTGCCTGATTACCCCTTCCCTCCCTGTCACATCCCTCAAGAACAGGACTTTATTATTCCTGTGGTTTCTATCTGCTGCCTCCTGTGCCTGCTCCTTCACCCTAATGTCAGCTCCAAATATGAACAAAATTTCCTCCCTGGCCATCTTCAGAACTAGGTGAGTTTTAAAGGATTTCAGTGGGAGAAACACACAAGATGAGCCAAACAACAAAATAAGTGTGCAAAATCCAGGTTCATTGTGCTGACTTTCTTGTAAGTTATTACTGGTCTTTGTTCAAAGGGAAAGGGGGTTAGCCCTGTTTCTCAAACTCATTTCCTCTCTGTGATCTTGGTGATCACGTGATTCTTGGCTTCTGATGAATGTCAAGGTGGGTGAGAAACTCTCCATTCCTAGTGCCTCTCTCTCTGGCACTAGGAAAATCACGTTTGGGGGTTGTCAACCTGGGCACGTTGACATTTGGGGTGGGCAATTGGTCCTGTTCAATTTCATGCATGGTAGGATGTTGAGTAGTGCCCTTGATCTCAACCCGGTAGATGGCAGCACCCTCCCCACAGGTGTGACAACTAAGTCTTCAGACATTGTAAATTTGCATTGAGGGCAAGTGGAGCATCACTGCTTAGAAGAAACCAGGAAGAAGAGGATTGCCAGGCAGAACCAGTTGTCCCAATGGTGGCATTTGCTAGCAATTCCCGGTTTCTCCCAGGCCTGCAGGCTCCATTAGCATTCATGCCACCACCTCCCACACTCTCCTTACTCTATGCGCAATTCATGAACCATAAACCAAACCACTCCTGGCGGCCCCCAGGAAGGCTCATCTGCACAGCCTCCCGATGGTGGGGGCCATTAGCGTTTCTATTTTATCGATGGCACAAGTGATACTCAGAAAGACTGAGGGAATTTTCCAGTGTGTTGATGTTCAGGAAGATTGCTGGGAGCACCAAGCCTTTGGGACTGGCAGACACGGGAGTGGAGAGTGTGGGTGGTGAAACAGAGTTATCATTTTCTCCCAGAAGCTGGAACAAGTGTCATTCTTTCCAAACAGCACTGTAGGACCTGCCCAATGATGTCACTCATTTCATCTTTCCAAGCCATTGCTAGTATCAAGCCCAGCTGTAGAGCAACAGTGTCTTCTCCAACCTTCTTCGCCTGCTTCCATCAGCCCCCATCTCCAGGGCCCCAATGTCATGGGCAAAGCCTCTGCTTGGCATTTTGCTCCAGTGTTTTCCTCTCTCACTCAGGATCACAGGGACTTTGGTCTGTGCTCATTCTCCACTCCCTTCACAGAAGGTGATCATGGGCAAAGCAGCTGTTCACCTCACTGGTCACCAAGATACCAGCCCAGCTTGGCAACCAGGAGGTAGCAGCTCCAGCCAGTCTGCCATGCACAGGGGCCACAAGCCCCAAAAGTCCCTATCTCTCTGCCACCACCTCCTTGCTGCCGCATGTCCCAGGCACTGGTTGTGCTTCCAGTTCCACAGGCCTCTTTCCAATGGGGATACCCAGGACAACCCAGGACCCCCCCCACTCCAGCTCCAAACCCAAAGGCAAAACTACCTCTCCAAAGCTGGGGTCCCAACTCCACAAGGAATCCTGAGACCCACCCATCCCCCATTTGTCTTTTTTTCAGTCCAAAGGAAGAAAGTAAACACATTTTTAAACTCTGTTGCCTCACACTTCTACTACTCACTTGCCTTCCCCACCTCCCACCCAACTCACTGTCCTTCTCCTCCCTCCTGCCATGAGCTGCCACCTGGCTCTGAGAGCCTCCTCCACCCTCCCACCACCTGCCGGGACTCATGATCTCTCCTGCCTTCTCTAGGCCCTGCACCTCCCTCTCCTCACTTCAGCCTCTGGGAACAATAGCTTTTAAGGCCAGACAGAGGGAGAAAGAGATGCTAGTCTCCCAGGGTAGCATGGGTCCCTGTCAGGCTGTGGGGTTGGAGTTGGGATGGCAGGCTTTTCTATGCACCCCACGGAGCAGAGAAAGGACCTACACACAACACTTGCATGAAGGAAATGCCCAGAGGATTGGGCAGGCACAGGAAAGGCACCAAGGTGCTGAGATTGCCAGCTCAGCAGCAAGGGTGTCAAGCCCAGCCAGAGTACAGTGCCTTTTAGCAGGAACTGCACCTCAAGCCTCAGATGACGATGTGGAAATGGGAGTGAGCAGATGGTCAGAGGGAGCAGTAGAAAACACTGAATTTTAAAGGCTCAGACTCCAGAGTATAGGGAGAGAGGGAGCCCACAGGCCAGAATCCACGGGACCTGCCCAGACCTGGACCCCTGGCTGGGACCCATGGCTGCTCTGGATCACAGACAACAAAGTAGCAGAAAAACATAGCTGCCTGCATTTCTGGTGCTTTCTGCTTGGCTTTAATTTAATCTTTTCCACAAGATGTTAAATTCCAGGCTCCAAGTGTTAAGAGGGGGTAGCATCTTAATGTTTAAATATTGACTCAAAATTGCTCTGCAAACCAGAGTTGCACTCATGAAGGTTTCTACACAATTAGCAAGATATCCTCAATGTCCAAGAAGGGCATAGTCCATATAGGTATGGCCTAATGGGTCTTAAGAGACACACAGAGCCGGTCTGACGGCGACCAGGCCACCGCCCAGCTGTGAGGCCACAGGGGAATCATTTAACCTCTCTTATCCTCTCTTTCTGATCTCTGCACATGAGCAGTTAGATAAGATAATGCATAGGTATATATGCAAGCGAATATCTACGTTTATGTCTATGACCACAAGCAAATATGTATATGTGTGTTTAAGCTTAGAGGTACATTGAAAGCTAATATAGACACATTAAATAAATATTCGTATATGGAAAACTAATACATAATGCATGTACAGTTAATGTAGCATTCATCCCATATCATTCAAAAACAAAAAGCATCATCCCTCTCCCTCTGCCTCATTTTACTTTCTATCTTCAAGGACATTATAAGCATACTCACTCAGCAAATCTCATCACCTTATATTATACTTGACGGTCTTAAAGATCCAAGGATTAAGGCGTGTCTCTACAATTTTATAAGTTGGTATTAGGTACTAAAAATTATTGTTGATTGATTACTACAATTGATTACTACAACCATTTGGATTTAAGTATGTGTGTTTGTTACCTGCGACACCTTCATTCTGACAGGTTCCATTGCACCTTACACTTGAATTTTCACCAATGCCAAGGCCTTTACCTATGGGTTTTGTTGCTAAGCATCAGAAACTTTTTCTGCCCAATGTGCAGACACACTTGCTACTCTGTGCCATCCACTCCCTTGGAGCTCAAAGAATTAAGAAAGATAGAGCAGGCTTTTGACTTCCTAGAGTCAAACCCAAGCAAGCATGACTCTCTGCTTGGTTGCTAGGGATGGACCCAGATGTCTCCAATTAAATCGAAGGAAAGAATCCAGTGGACAGTGTGTTCTGACTCTTAAATAATCCTCTTCTCCAAATCATTACTCCTCCATGTCGCTGAGTCCCTGCTTTACAGGAACAAAGCTTCGCCATCACTTTTTCTGCCTGTATCCCCAACAAGAAGGCTCTCTGTAATGTGGGAAAGGGGAAGAAACAGGTATGGATTTTTCTTTTTTAAAAATTCAAGGTATTCTCCACCTGTTCTTGCTTCTCATCCTCTTGTCTTGGCTTTCAAATGGAAAGGCACATCATGGAGGCTCCCATTTTCTTCTGTCAATCAGATTTATAAATCTGACTCTGTGATCACTAAGAAAAATACTCATCCTTCTGAGTACATCAAGAGTTGTATTCCTCAGAATTATTTTACATGGTTCTTCCTTGCATCATCTTAAAACACAATCTGATTTTTATTTATAAATCATGAATAATTAGCCAAGTAATCAATGAGTATTTGTCAGCAAGCATCACAGTGTATGTGTATTTGTGTGTGTGTGCATGTACGTGTGGTGGGGGGGTGGTAAATTATAAAAGAAGAATTCGCTGATTGGAAGGAGTATATGGAACCAGGAAGGCAGTGTCTGCTACCTTGGTATCACTGTGGACAGGATAGAGTTACCCTGAAGAAGTAGGTGATAAGATACAAGTGTGCAAGGTGTACTTGCAGACCCCATCTTACTTTTTTTGTTTCACCAAAGAAGATACAGTGTCAGATGATGTTCAACTCAGCACAACACCCTTCATGGAGGACCCCAATATGATGCTGAAACTTTAGTGTGGCTCAGTAGTGGACAGTGTGCATACCTGTGTGAAGCCCTGGTCAACCCCCAGAAAAAGCACGCATTGAAAGAAAGGAAGGAAGAAAAGAAGAAAGGAAGAGGGAGGGAGGGAGGGAGGGAGGAAGGAGGGAAGGAAGGGAGGGATCATTACAAAGATATCCCTGAATCCACTCATTTTAAAGCAAAGAGGTGTTTACTCATTTCTGTACTTAATTAGCCTTGACACCAGGGTAGTTCCACACAGCAGCTAAGATTTGGAAAGGGAAAAATCCCTTCTTGGAAGGGTCAGGAAGATGTCACAAATGCTGGCCTTGGAGAACAGACAGGACTTTAGTAAGGAGAGGAAGTAGATATCAGTGCTGCAGGTTAAGGGAGCCACGGAAGGGAGGGAAAGGGGTAGGGAGAGTGGGAACAGGTGGAATGCATGGTCATTGTCTCAAGAGAAAAAAATGGAGGGAGGAAAGCACAAGGTAGGTTTGGACAACAGTGATGAGGACATGTTAGGACATGTAAAGTTGGACATTTTCTCTTTTTTATTATATTATTATACTGGGGGTACACTGTGACACTTACAAAAGTTCTTACAATATATCATAGCTGAATTCACCTCCTCCATCATTCTCCTTTATCCCTTTTCCCCCCATTACTGGAGTACTTTAACAGATCTCATTTTTCCATTGTTATACATAAGTACATAGTATTTCCACTATATTTACCTTCCTTCACCCTTTCCTTATAACCACCCCCCTTACTGGTACCATCCCCCAGATGGGACTGGTCTTAACTTCCTATTTCTGTTTTTGAAAAAAGGTATTTTTGTTTGTTTAAGATAGCTACATAGGGAGTTTCCCTGTGACATTTCCATGCATATATGTATTATAACCCAAATTGGCTCATGCCCTCTTTTTTCTCCTTTATTTCTTAGCTCCCTTCTTATGGTGATTTCAACAGGTTTAAAAATTCTATACTCATTCTTGTATAGAAAGTACATCAACCATATTCACCTTCTTAACTTCCTTCTTGTACTCTCCCTCTCCTGTAAGTGATCTCCCCTTAGCATAACCGTTTTTCATAATATTGCTTACATTTTTATTGTGTCTGTCTCCCACTTATGAGAGAAAACATACGGCCTTTTGTCTTTCTGAGCCTGGATTACTTCACTTAACATGATGTCCTCCAATTGCATCCATTTACCTTCACACCACATGGTTTTATTCTTCCTTATGGCTGAATAAAACTCCATTGTATATAGATATACTACATTTTCTTAATCCATACATCAGTTGTAGGGCATCTGGGTTGTTTCCATAAGCTTGGCTATTGTGAACACTGCTGCAATAAACATCGGTGTGCAAGGGTCATTATTATATCTTGACCCCATCAAAATTCCAATGACATTAATTACCGAGATTGAAAAATCAACCCTAAAGTTCATCTGGAAACATAAAATACCACTAATAGCCAAGGCAATACTGAGCAAAAAGAGCAATGCTAGAGGTATCACAATTCATGACCTCAAACTATACTACAAGCCATAACAATAAAAACAGCATGGTACTGGCACAAAAACAGACTTGAAGACCAATGGAACAGAATAGAGGACCCAGATATGAATCCACACAGCTACACCGACCTGATTTTTGACAAAGGTACCAGAACGTAAAATGGAGAAAAGACAGCCTCTTCAACAAATGTTGCTGGGAAAACTGGATATCTGCCTGCAGAAAACTGAAATAAGATTATGTATTTCACCCCGTACCAAAATCAACTCAAAGTGGATTAAGGTCCTTAATATAAGACCTGAAACTTTGAAGCTAATGCAGAAAAGAGAGAATGGAATACACTGGAACTAATAGGCCTAGGCAGTGACTTCCTAAATAGAACACAAATGGCTCAGCAGCTAAAAGAAAGGATTGACAAATGAGACTACATGAAATTAAAAAGCTTCTGCACAAGAAAATTCTAGTCACCAAGTGGAAAAGGCTGCCCACAGAATGGGAGAAAATCTTTGCGATATACATCTAACAAGGGATTAATAACCAGAATAGACAGGGAGCTCAATGACCCAATGACCCATTTCTTAATGGGCAAATAAACTGAACAGAGCTTTTTCAAAGGAAGAAGTCCAAATAGCTAAAAAACACATAAAGAAATGCTCACCATTTCTGACCGTAAAGGAAATACAAATGAAAACCACATTAAAATTCCACTTTACTCCTGCTAGAGTGGCTACCATCAAAAACACAAACAACAAAAATGTTGGTAGGATGTGGGGGAAAAGGAGCCTTCATACACTGTTGGTGGGAATGTAATTTAGTACATTGTAATTTCCACTATGGAAAACAGTATGGAGGCTCCTTAAAAATCTAGAAATAGAATTGCCATATGATCCAGCAATACTACTCCTAGGAATATACCTGAAGCAATGTAGGTCAAGCTGGACATTTTAAGTCCAGCTTGTGTAAGTGGAGGATAGCATTGCTCCTCCACTTACAATGGGGTTGCACAGCACTGAACCCACTGTCAAGTTGAAAATGCATTTAATATGCCTACCCCATTGGACATCTGGTTCAGCCACATGCTCTACTGGCTGATTCCCCTCATGTTTGCCTGGTTGAATGGGAGGTGTGGCTGCTATCCCAGCCCAGTGGTGGGAGAGAGTATTGGACCATCTATCACTAGCCTAAGAAACTGGCAAAATGCAAAATTCAATGTGTGGTTTCTACTGAATGTGTATTGCTTTTGCACTATCATAAAGTCAGAAAATCCTGAACTGAACCATTGTAACTCAGGGACGGATGTCTGTATTAAGAGAAAAGTCCAGGGTTGATGGGTAGGGTCAAACTGAATATGGGATGAAATGCTAGGATAATATTCAAACATTTCCTGAAGAATATTCCTGCAGACATTTGTCCCATGAGACCATCAGAATAGACATTTAAAAAACAGGACTGAAGAAAGGTACTGGCAGCTGAATATTGAGAAGTCCTTGCTGTGTTACACTTACGTGTACAATAAAGGTTGTAGGATCTTCAATAGCTCAGCAATCTGCCTACTACTGTAAAAGGCCAAAAAACTGGTCTTCCACAAGATACCCAGATTCTGCTCCCTGGACCTATGAAGGTTATCTTACGTGAACAAAAACAGGGGTAGGGTATCTTAGCAAATGTAATTAAGGATCTGGACTGGAGAAACAATCCTGTGTGATCCAGGTGGGCCCTAAATGCAATCACATGTGTCCTTATAAGAGGGAAGCAAGGAGAGACCTGATGTCACACAGCAGGAGAGGCCATGTGAAGTCAGTAGGAAAGACATTTAAAGACCAGCATCTCTCACCTTGCAGACTGGAGTGATGATCCCACAAGCCAAGGGCTGCCCGCAGCCACCAAACTCTCGAAGAAACAAGAAAGGATCCTTCCTATAGTGCCGGAAGGGAGTGTGGCTCCACTGACTCCTTCATGTCAGACTTCTCACCTCCAGACCTGGGAGAAGAAATTTATGTATTTTTAAGAAACCCAACATTTTGGTCATTTGTTACAGCGGCCCTAGGAAATGAACACAAGGAGAGAGATGTTGCTTAAACAACAGTTTTGCTTCAGAGTTACTTTTATGTCAAAGTTATATCATCATAAAAGTTATGATTATGATTATGTTAATCATAAAAGTTATGATTATGGTTTAGAAGACATTTGGCCTGAAGGATATCAAGTGGGTTTACCAAATTAAATTTTTGAATTTTCCTGACATACCTTGCCCCTCTAAGTGGTCTGAAACAAAAAATGCACTAAGTATTTTTTGGTATTATTGACAGAGAAAATGATGTACATTCATGCTGTAAAATATTATGCTTGAAGACATCTATATAATGTAAAATGACTCAATTGAGCTAAGTAACAGATTCATCACTTCACAAACTTGCCTTTTTTTGTGGTGAGAAATTTCAAAATCTACTCTTAGCAACATTCTGCTGTTACTAGAGTTATCACATGCACAATAAATCTCCAGTACTTTTTCATTTTGTCTAATTGAAACTTTGTATCCTTTGCCGACATCTCCTCAGCCCACCCTGCACCCTCCAAGCTCCCGCAACTTACTCTGCTCCTACAAAACCAATGTTTTTAGATTCCACGTGTCTGTGACATCATGCAGTGTTTGTCTCTCTGTACCTGTCTTATCACAGTTAGCTTAACTAGTCTGCCAGGTTCATCCCTGCAAATGACAGGATTTCCTTTTTTTAAAAGCTAAATAATATTCAATAATACACATAGATCAATATAGATATAGCATGTTTTATTTATTATTCATAGTGCATGGACACTTGGTTTGATCCACTTCTTGGCTGTTGTGAACAGTTTTGCAGTGGACATGGGAGCACAGATTTCTCTCCAATACAGTGATTGCAAATCCCTTGTATTATACTCAGCAACAGCATCACTTGATCACATGGCAGAAGCTTTCACACTGTTTTCCACAAACAGCTGGACCAGTTTGTATCCTCCCCAACAGTGCGCCAGGGTTCCCCTTTCCTCTGTGCTTGCATACTCACTATCTTTTGTATGTTTGACAATCACCATTCCAACAGGTATAAGAGGACATCTTTGGTTTAAATTCGCATTCCCTTGGTGATCAGCAGTGTTGGGCTCTTCACATTCCTATTGGTCGTTTATATGTCTTCTTTTGAGAAATGTTCATTCAGAGCTATGTTCATTTTTACACTGAGTTGTTTTCATGCTGTGGAGTTGTTTAGCTCTTTAGACATTTGGGGTATCCACAGTTTAGAAGGTAAATGGTTGAGAATATTTTCTCCCATAATGCAGGCTTGCCTCTTTGCTCACTCTGTGGTGGGTTCCTTTGCTGTGAAGAAACTTGTCACTTTGATAAAATCGATTTGTCCATTTTTGCTTTTGTTGTTTATACTTTTGAGGTCATATACAAAAATCATTGCCCACCCATGGCATGGGACTTTTCTCCTGTTTTCTTCTAGGAGTTTTACAGTGTACAGACTTACATTTAATTTTTTACCCATTTAAGTTGATTTTTATATGGTACGAGATAAGGATCCAACTTAGTTCTTCTTCATATAGACATTCAGTCTTCCTTGAATCATTTTTTTTTAGGAGCGTGCCCATTCTACCTTGTGTTCTTAGCACGTTTGTGAGAGATTGGTTGACCATAAATGCATGAATTTATTTCTGGGCTCTTAATCGGTTCCTTTGTTCTATAAGTCTCTTTTTATGCCTGTACCATGCTGGGTTTTTTTATTACTATAGCTTTGTAACATATTTTAAGGGGTAGTGTGATACCACCAGTTTTGTTCTTTCTAACCAAGATTGCTTTGGTGATTCATTTTTTGTGTTTTCATGCAAATCTTAGGGTTTTTTTCTTATTCTGAGAAAAATGCCATGCTTGTTTTAGAAAGGATTGCATTGAACCTGTGGGTTGCTACAGGTAGTACAGATGTGCTAACAATATCAATTCTTCCACTCCATGCACACAGGACACATTTCCATTTATTTGTCTCCTCTTCAATTTCTTTCATCAATATTTTGTAGTTTTCAATGTGCAGATCTTTCACCAATTTGGTTAAATTTATTGCTAAGTATTAATGGGATATTTTCTTGACTCACTTTTCAGATGATTTATTGGCATTTAGGAATATTACTGACTTCTGTATGTTGATCCTGCCCCTTTACAAAATTCATTTATTAGTTCAAACTGCTTTTTGTATCTTTGGTGTTTATGCATAGAAGACTGTATTGTCATTTTACTTCTCCTTAAGGAAGAAGTAAAATGACTTTTATTTATTTTCCTTGCCTGTATTTTCTGTTTAGGATTTCCTGTACTATGTTGACTCAAAATGATAACTGAGTATCCTTAACCTTAGAGGAAAAGCACTCAGGTTTTTAGCATTGAGTCTGACACAAACTATGAGGTTGTCACAAAGCCTTCATTGTGCTAGTGTACATTGCTCCTGTATCTACTTTGTTGACGTTTCCTATGATGTTCTATGACATTTTCTGTGATGAATTTTGTCAAATGCCTTTGCTGTATCTATTGAGATAACCCCATGATCTTTGTCCTTCATGCTGTCAATGTGACTTTGCATATATTGAAGCACCCTTGCATCGCACTTGATCATGATACCAACTTCAGTTTGCTAGTATTTTGTTCAGGATTTTTGCATTCAAACTCAGGAGGATTGACTGGCCTGTAGTGTTCACTTCTTGTAGCGTTCTTGTCTGGCTTTGGTATCAAGATAATGCTGGCTTCAGATAATGACTTTGGAAGTTTTCTCCCTCTTCAGTTTTTGGAAGACTTTGAGAAGGATGGAAGATAATTCTTCCTCACATGTTTGGTACAATTGCTCAGTGGAGATAATTGGTCCTGAGCTTTTCCTCGTTGACAGGTCTTTGATTACAGAGCCATCCCCCTTATTTGTTATTGGTCTTCTCAGGTCTCCTACTTCTCCATGGTTTGGTCTTAAGATGTTTCCAGAAATTTAGCCATGCCTTCCAGGTTATGCACTCTGTTGGATAATTCATTGTTCATTGTAATCTCTGATGGACTTTTCTATTTCTGTGATATCAGTGTTAATGTCTCCTTTTTCATTTCTGATTTTACTTGACTCCTCTTTTTCTTCTTCAAACAGCCTAAGGTTTGTCAATTTTGTTATCATTTTTTAAAAAAACCAATTTGGTTTCATTCGTATTTTCTGGATAGTCTCTGTTTCATTTATTCTGCTATGATTTCCTGACTTCATCTTTGGGCTTAGTTTGTTCTTTTTCTAATTCCTTGAGGTATAATGTCACATTGCTTGAGATCTTTCTTTTCTTCGTTTAGGCATTTATTTCTAGGAACTTCCCTCTTAGAACTGCTTTGACTAAATCTCATAAGTTTTGATATGTTGTTTCCATTTTTATGGAAAACATCTTTTCTCAAGATGATTGAACTTTTAAATTATTTTTAATGAAAAGAATTTCATTTAAATGTATTTTATTTTTTTAAATAAGATTTTTAAATTTCTTCTTTTACACATTGGTTGCTCAGGGATGTGTTGTTTGATTTCCACATATTTGTGAGTTTTCTAATTTTCTTCCTGTCATTCATTTTCACTTTTATGTGGCTGTGGTTGAAAACAGATACTTCATAGGATTTGAATCCTCTTAAATTTAAGACATGTTTTGTGGCCTGACATATAATCTATCCAGGAGAATGCTCCATGCATCCTTAAGAAGAGTGTGTATTCTGCTACTGTTGAATGGAATATTCTGTATGTTGGTTAGGCCCATAGGTACAGAGTTTTGCTAGTCTGTTATTTACTTATTTTCTGCCTAAATGATCCGTCCATTGCTAAAAGTGGGGTATTGAAGTCCTCTATTTGTCTCCTAAGTTCTGTCCATATTTTCTTTACATATTCAGGTTCTGTGGTATTGAATTTATCAAAATGTATATCTGTCCATGTAGGTAGATATAGATGTAAATAAATTTTATGTCCTAAATTGACCCCTTTTTCATTATAGAATGACTTTCTTTGTGCAGTATGAATGCTCTTAAAGTCAATTTGATCTGGTATAAATGTAGCCACTCTTACTCTCTTGTACTCACTCTTTTCTTATTCCCGTGCTACACCCACATGTACCTCAGCTAGCTTCCTTGTCTCTTACAAAATATTTCACATATGGATAGTTGTCCAAGTGATGTTTCCATGAGGGAACAAGTGCTAAAAAGTCCTGTTCTACCATCTAGCTAACATCATTCTCAAGAGCCCCTTTCTTATGTCAACTCCATTAAAATAATTTGTGTTATTTTATAAGACACAGTCTAAATGTTTATGAAAAATGGGTTGACTTCTAGACAAAGTACCACTGTTTGGTGACTAATAGTGGCTCTTCTGTCCTCATAAGAGAGAATAAGATTGGTAGAAATTTAAGCCCTGCAAGAAACCCCTCACTCACTAGTCTACATGAGATAGGTCCAACAAAGTCATAAGCTCCAATATCTGACATGAAGAAAGACATTTCTCTTGTAAGCATTCTCTCCGAAAAACAAAATCTACCTCTCATTGCTGAGGGGGAGCATAACTAAGGGCTTCCTTTTGACAGGTCATCTTCCACATAGCACAATAGCCAGTGGTTTTAAGAGTCTTCCAGAGCAGAGGGCTGGGTGGGCTATTCAGAAACCAGAGCATCTTGGAGCTATTCTAGGGAGATGTAATTAGCTACCTGGGTACAGCTCCAGCTTCATCACATCTTCCCCATCACCGAGCATGGATGACTATCATACCATGACATCCCCTATATTTTGAAATGGTGTCTGAAAACCACTCCCCAACTCATAAAGTTTACATAACAAGGGACCTGTCATCTTCCAAGTGCGCCTGGGATGTTATTATACTCTCTCTCAAAAGGGCAACCTCTGAGCAACGGTTCATCTGGGAACAGTAGGTTCGAGGTGCACTTTATTCCATGTCTCTCAGGAAACATTGTGAGGTGTGAGTAATATGCATTTTAACAAACAGTTGCAACAGTTCCTACGTGTTGATTCTTCTCTGAGTCCTCACATTGACTCACATATGAACTCACATCTCTGGCTGCGTATGACTAATGCCTTTCTAAAGAAATCCTTAAGATGATACAAGTGTTAGACAACATAATTCTAATCCAATACTATTATATACAACTCTGTTATTCAGTATTTACTATGGATTTGCTATGTTTCTGCAATTTTCTAGATAAGATAAAAGATATAGCCTTTACTATTCGATTAAAAGATCTTAAGAGGAAAGGGAAAAAAGAACCCTAACACAGTAAACATAAATGTTTATTAGTTGGATGACTAATAAGATTTCATTTAAAATAACTACCTTCTGAAGGGGAGGTGACTGAATAATGAGTATGGATTTCCTTTGGGGATGAGGAAAATGGGAGCCAGATAGAAGTGGTGGTTGCAGAACAGTGTGAATGGACAAATGTCTCTGAGTCAGTCACTTCAAATCACCATAGTCAAGGGTCTACTATACTGCTAGGGCATTTGATGAAACAAACATATTTCAAGAATTCTGTCTGTCCCATTAACTTCTGACTAGGTTAGAATACCCATTTGGGGTCTGATCTGCTTGGAGCCTTTCTCACACACATGGAGTTAGACTTAAAATGAAAGAACATTATGTCCTTACATCTCCTGGTATCCTCTCTCTGTTCACGTACAGAAGACTCTGGAATTATTGTGGAGGTCACTAAGGCAAATTTCTGACTTCAGGTAAGGGGAAAGAAACAAGAGAAGCAAGTCTAAGGTAGAAGCTTCCAAATTTCTATGCTGAAGGGACAATTTTTATGTAAGATTCAGAGTTGGAAGAGGTGGAGTTAAAAAATAAAAGTGGGTCCCCATATTGTGGTGCACACCTGCGGTCCCCACTATGTGGAAGGCTGTAGGATCAAAGTCCAAGCCAACCCAAGCAAAAGTGCAAGACCTTATCTGAAAAGCAACCTAAAGCAAAAAAGGCTGAAGGCATAGCCTAAGTGATACAGTGCCTGTCTAGCAAGCACAAGGCCCTGAGTTCAAACCTCAGTACTACAAAAAAAAAAAACAAAGAACAAAAAATGATTAAAAACTGCAACACTGAAGATGGGCAAACTTCATGGGCCATGATATTTTGGCCAAAATCAAGATAAATAATCAGAAACTAAGAGTTGACTTTTGACAACAATACCAGAGGGAAAATGACAACTTTAGCCATGATGTGCCCAAAGCAACATGTGCCTGATACCGAGGAAGTAAGAGCGGGCACCTTTGCAGGGACTTCTCTATTATTCCTGTATCTGGGCTTTGTCCCCAAGTTCCCGCACCAAGCATCAAAACCCTTGGAATTTCCTGAAGGATAAAAATGTCACTCCAATGCTAATGAAATGGCTTGTGGTGGGTCCCTAGGTAGGGTCAAAATGGAAGTGGTCACCAAGCAGGACCTCCAAGGAGGGCAGGAGTGGGAGATTGAGTTCAGTCAAGAGGTCAGTGCTTTAGTTAATCATGCCTAAGTAGTAGAACCCCAGTAAAAACTGTGAGTAGAGTGTTTTGGAGCTTCTTGGTTGGTGAACACAAGAGAGACACACCCTGGCCCCATGGGGAAGGGACATGGAAGCTCTGGCTACTTCCTACCTCTCACCCTCAAGCATCCTTTACCATAGAACTGAAATCTGTATGCAGAGTCAGCCCTCTGTCCTTGTGTGGGACTGATTCCAAGACCCCCACAGACACCAAGATTCTCCAATGCTCAGTCCCTTATATAAAATGACATAGTGTCACCGGAGGGGGCTCCCACAGCTTCCCAGTTTCCACTCAAAACCACAGGTCCTTAAGATCCACACACATGAAAAGCATTTCAAGGTGTCTCACAACAAGGAGTCTCACAGGGTGGGAGTTTTAACAAGGATTTATTTAATATAACAGGATAAAGTATAGACAAGGAGAGGGAAGAGAAAGAGAAGCATTTCCTGTTCACCACACAGAAATGGGAGCCGAGACTCAAAATGGTGGTCCCCAACTCTTAGTTTTATAGTGGAGAGCTGGGGGAACACTTGTGGTCAGTGATAATAGGTCCGTGTGGCTGATGTGGCTGACATGAAAGGGTCATCTCTTAAATCACACCCTAAATCAGAGACAATGGGATGCTTTAGAACTTCCCTTTTCCAGACATGAGTATTCTCCACCCATCCAAGGATCTCAGTAGCTTAACATCTCAAGGAGGAAAGCAGGAGCAGGTAGATCCTCTTTGTCTCCCTGTTTCTGTAACTTAGCATCTAAAAGACAGGAGGGTGCTAGCTGCTCTGGCTCTCCTTGTTCCAATGTCAGAGTCTAGCCCTTTAAATATTGATTAAAATATAATTCCCTGTCTCCTCATCTATCTATCCTGCCTCAACAGTGCTCCCATATAATCTGGGTGCATTCTACCATGTACTTTAAATCACGTCTGGGTGACTTATAATACCAAATACAATGTAAGTGCTGTGAACATGGTTGTCATGCTGTGTTGTTCAGGGAAAGATGACAAGAAAAATACCTGTGCATGTTTAGTACAGATGCAATTTTTTAAAAATAGTTTCCCACTTGCTGGAACCCAGGGACATGGAGGGTGAAGTGTATAGCACTTTCTTGAGTTCCGTGAGTCGTTTAGATTAAATGATCCAGCCTGAGGGGTCAATGAGAACCCTAGAATTTGTAACCACAAGTATGGTCAGAAGCGCAGGTGGTCTGGAGACCCCTGACATTCAGCTGGCATCTGAAGTAAGTCAGAGTCATAGAGGAATGAGCCCCTAACTGCAGTCTGAGGTAACTCTGGTGGTGAATATTAGAATTGAATGGCAGTTCGTCCAGTTAGGATGGAAACAGGCATAACAGGTTTCAACTTTTCCCTCTCCAAACAGTAATGACCCCCTTATGTTAGTCAGCTCTCCGTGACTGTAACAAAGAACCTGAGGTAGTTCCTCCCAATGATCTGGAATATCCCACTGGCCCCACTCTTCACACATGGACCTTTGGGGGACATTTTAGTATATGTGAGCACTGGGGGGTATTTTTAGATCCAAACTGTGGCTCCTCTTAGGTAAAATTCTGACCATTTAACTTTGTGAGCCAAAACAGGAAGGCCTCCCTTGGAACTTGACTCTGTAGTTCATTTTCATTTTAAACTATAAATTCTGAAATACTCCTAAGGCTCTCTGTGGTTCTTTTTGCAAGCAGAAGAGATATTATTTCTAGTTATATGAAGTTAAAAATGTAGGTGTGTCTTTCTATCTATCTCTCTTCTCATCATAGTTTCCAGATTTTTCTGCTGGAAAAATTACTTAGAATTTAATTAATACCCTCTTGACATCCTGGCTTTCTTGACATCCAAATGAAGAAGAATAAATGAACCAACTTTTTGCAGTTTTAAAAGTTTGCTTGCATAGGAGTCTTTACTTACAGAACCAGCAGCATAAAAATACTGAAAAGCATAACCACATAATTTTATAGGTCATGCATTATTTGAGAAAGACTACAGTTCCAAGAAGTTATTGTTTCCCTAAACAAATAATTCCCTTTCAGATTTGTAAAATGGAATTTCCATCTCTGCATACTCTCAAACTGTCTTCTCTTGCCATTACCATTCTAATAATAAGTAATGGTTTTCTTTAAATCCAGGCATTAATATATCTAAGAGGCAAACAGACAAACAAACAAAAACAACCTTTAGTTTTGGTGCAATGTTACCGCCATCTCAATTCTAAAAGGACAGACGCCTTAGCACCATTTGCCTCACAAATGATCTGATCCTACATTTCTTCCTCCACAAACGTCCAGGCAAAATGATCAATTAATTGAAAGAGATTTGGAACCATTGTCTGCTGCCAGAAAGTTGGAGAACAGCAAAAGGGAAGCAATAACCAACAAAAACAAATTTCCAGTTGGGCCAGTGTGGACTGTGAACTGTTGGTTCCAGTTCTGTGGCTGGTAAGCAGGATATGAAAGATGTCACCAAGGCCAGAGTTAAAGAGAGTGAGTTTTATTCACTCTCCAAGAGGGGAAAAGGACCAGATACCATAGGCAGTTTTGGCCCTGTGGGGTAATGGCTGTAAGTTTAAGGGCTTTTGAAAGCAGGGTTTGTAGGAACATGGGTGGAGGAATGGAACGGGAAGTTGTTGGTCCCTTTGACAGATGGAAGGGGGTATCCTAACATGTTGACCAGGGTGTGGTTTGGGTCAGAGACACATGTTCACAGTTTCTGGGTACTGAGGATCTCCAAATAGAACTGAAAGCTACTATCTGGCTCTGGTCTGAGAAAGGTGAGCTAGTTAGGCAGGAACCTACACAAATGGAGTCCAGATACAAAATGGAATTGCTTGGTCCTGTTAATTGGCTTTCCATGGATGCAACTAAGTAATTTGGGAAATGTTAAAATCTCTAGATAATTTCAACAGTCCTGAAGGAGCTCCAATATTACTGGACGGGAGGGGAAAGGAATAGGCCTGAAGCTTTGACTTCTTTATCAAATATCTATTGAATCCCATCTGTTAATATTTATAAGTTCCTGGCAAACCTTTGAAGCCCAATTCCTAACAGTTTGACCCTCTTACCAGCAAGATTCAGAGCTATTTTGACTCCTGACAGAAATGGAAAAAGTTGAACACCCATTGTGTCAGGCTGAATGTCCGTTCTCCAGTGGAGAAAAGAGAGAAAGGCTGAGAGAATGATGGGAGAGAATGAGGGAGCAAATGAAGACCAGGAGGACAATTTCTCTTGAAGCCACTTCCTCTTTCTCAGTGAATTGAAGAAGACCTTTGTGACAAAAGAATAAGAATCACTGCATTATGGTCACACAAGAAACCTAGTGTGCAACCAGGTTAGGAGAGGGGAGTCTTCTTGTTGTGGAGAAATAGTCATTTTGAAATGGAGCCCATTGTAGGTTACTGTGGACCTACACTTAGTGCCCTGGGGAGCAGGTGGGGAGGGGGTGGGGTGGGAATAAAGCCATGGCCACCAAAGTTGGAGACATTAAAGCATTTAGGGTGAAAACACTGGATCCCTCCTCACTGGGGTGCCAGTAGCTACTTACGGCTCAGAGGGTTGTGCATTGTGCTCTAAAATGTCTTGTGTGCAGTCATTAAGCTGCCTGCCTGCCTGGCGGGTTAGCATTCGCTCTGCAAGGCCTGATGGATTGAAAGCTGGTTTCCATGGAGATGGTCCGCAGCTTTGCTGGTTCTCCCCACAGAAAGGGGAGAGACGGCACACACACACACACACACACACACACACACACACACACACACACACACACACACTGGCTGCCAGAAGTACAAAGTGATCTGATGGAAAAGGGTCACTACAGTTTGAGGAATCAAGAGGAATCAAGACTGGAGAAGGTTTGGAGAAAGCAAGACTCTTTTTAAACATCAGAAACCTTTGATTTTGTGGCTACCTGAGAAGGAGGAGGCCATCTTCATCTCTTTTGGAGATGGACTTTAAAAGGATGACTTGGAGTGGGCAGGTTATCTCCTGATGGAGAAAGGGCCTGGCCTGAGACAGAGCTAAGAGACAAGCCCTTGCAGCTGGCTCCAGAGTACTTCTGGAGGGCATCAGTGAATCCACAGGAGACAAACCCTCCCTCCCCCAAGGACTGTGTATTCCTACTCAGGCTGTCTCAGAACCAGGGTGAGAGCGCTGTTGTAGGCTGGTCTGGAAAAGAGCTGTGCACAGCTGAAGGGGAATTCCAGGCCTGTGGTGAAAACCCTCTCCTTCTCCTAACAAGGAACTTTGGAGAAATTTGGAAGGGCTTCCAATTTTATCTGGGAATCTGATCTCTCCATGAATTTATCATCACTAGCTGTGCAACTTCAGAAAAGTTACTTAACCTCTCTGTCTTCTCATTTGTAAAACAAATGTTTGTAGAGCACTTAGGAGGCTTTCCTAGCCATTTTATTTCCTCATTACAATCCTCTAAGATGAATACAGTTGGTACCCTTGTGCTGAAGATGGGAGACTGACACCCAGAGAGATGAAGAAACTTGTTCAAAGTCACACAGCTAGGAAGAAACAGAGACAGATTTCAAGCCTGATTGCTTAGCCTATAAGCTACAGCACTGCACTGAGTGCTAAGAGGTCCTGAGCTGGTTTTATCCTAACGTGTGTTCACGTTTAGTTTTGACAACAGTGCTGTGAGATTGTGCTGATAGATTCCACATGAGCAAACTAAAGCACACAGAAGACAATCCCTTGTCCAAAGCCGAGCTGGCATGTGGGGGACTGGGATTTGAACTCATGCAGGCTCTGGAGCAAGCAGCATCAGATACCTGAAAAGAAACAACCAGAAAGACAGCTGCCCTGCCAGTAGGAACAGCCATGGCCAGTGGCCACATCAGAGCAGCATCTCTCAGGTACATGGCAGCTGTGGGCGTCAGGCTGGGGGAGGAGTCTCACTGCCTTTGGGACCAGGCCCCCCTTGCTGAGTAGGAAAACAGGGCCCAGCTGCTTTCACCCAAGCCGGACCAAGATGGATTGCACAAGAACCAGACCCCAGCACTCAACACCTCCGCCCTCCCTCTCAGCACAGGGAGCACCTGTCTCCTCTTCACGTCTTGCCCTCTACCAAGAGAGCCCACTGCCACAGAGGTGCTCCCACCTGCCTGGCCAAGGTCTAGCCCAACATCAGACAGTTCACAGACCCCCACAAGAGAGTGGGGGATTGAGAAAACACAGTAGAGGGGAAAGTCAGTATCGGGTCCTTGTGTGTGTGATTTGTTACAGTATAGATTTCCTTAGAACTACAGCAACCCCGATGTGCACTGCACAGGCAATGTGTTTATTTCATCTGCAGACGACAACTGTGCCTGTGAGCACTGGGCCTGCCAGATCCAGCCCGACTCCCTGCGAAGGGAGAATCACCTTGAGAATCAGGAATCAGAGCCACACTCCTGAAACACAAGGATGCTTCTCTATCCTTGGTCCTCGCATCATCGAATGAGGTACTTGGTACAGACCCACGGCCCAGTCACAGTGTTCCCTGGAAGGCTGGCCTTGGGACCCTAGCCCTGGATGCTCCAGGGACCTTCCAGGACTGTGGTTCCAGGCAAGGAAGTCAGCGCCTCTGTGGACTTGGCCTGAGCACCTAGGCTTTCTTCCTTTCAGAAGCCAGCATGGTCACCCCTTCTCCCTGGGCCACCATCAAGGTCAGCACTGGATAGAGGCTGGGGAGCTTTGGGTGCAGAGCCTGTGTCCACCAGGACAGGCCTCCACCCTGTTTCTGGGGGCCCCGCCTCCCATACTGTGGTCAGGCTCACCGGGCCTCTGCAAATCACCTCTACACACCCAAGGTCTGTTACACTGGGGCTTGCATACTAAAGTCAAGAGCTCACCGCTTTCCTCAGCCCACCAATGGGGACAGTTCTAGAAAACTTAAAGATCCCTGCCCCCAGAGTCTGGGCCTATATGCAACTCCCAGGACAGTCAAAGGTCTGCTCCCCACTGCACCAAGGTTGTCAAAGTGCATTGCATTCAATGCCCCCGTGCAGTGCCAGTTCACAATGGCTTCCCCTGCCCTCAGGTCCTACCTGGAGTCTCAGCCTGCTGTCTGCCCTCAGTGTCCTGTGGCCGTCTTTCCTCTTTTTCCAGCTTCATCTGCTGGAATACACACCCTCTAGGACTAAACAGAGCCTCGCTTTCCCCCCAATACTCCCAGCTCTAAGAGGATCCCCAGGCCGTGACTTTCAGCATCACTGCAGTTGGTGACAGCGCCAAGGGAGGAATTTCAGGCAGGAAGAACTCTCAAGCATTAGCGACAGACCACAGGGTGATCTCATCAATAAGTTTATCATGACCAAAGCATTTTTAATTGTAACTCTTAAGGTTATTTTACATTGCTCCCCATTTCACAGGAGAGGGGATCCCCAAAATAGCTAAGTCCTTCAGTAGCTCAGCTCCTCCAGTGCCTGAGGCTGTTCCCCTCTTAACCTGAATGCTGTAACAGCCCCTCCATCTAATGGTCTCAGTACATAGACAGCACTGAACTTCAACCTTTTGAGACATTTTGAGGTTTGCAAAACATTTTGCCAATAGTATGTGTCATGGCTAGTCTCCCACTGCCCCCTTTTCCTTATGGGATCACCCCTCCACCTGCACCCAGGTGAGCCTGCTGAATTAATTATGAAACTGCTATGGACTTGGTGCTTCTGACAGACTGGGGTTTAGAGGAAGTCCCCAGAAGCCCCCAAAGGTCATTCAAGCTCCAGCAGTTGACAGTCATATAGCCTTCCATTCTAGCACATTGCACTGGAAAAAGCAAGGATTGGAGGAGAGAGAGGCGGACAAGCAAATAAGCATGAACAAGACAAACCCCCTCTAGAAAACAGTGCCCTCTGCAGTCACACAGCATGCATCAGAAGATTTGGGGGTTTCCCCAACCCCCCAATTTTCCCAATCCAAGGTGGTGGGCTGTGATTCAATTCAATTCTGCCTGGAGCTAGCATCAGCTCCTCTGAGTTAAGGACTCAGTTCCCACAAGATGGTTCCCCAGCTAAGATGTCAAACACAAACCTGGATCTCCTCTGCTTCTGATAAATTGGCTGTAAACTGGGGTTCCCCTTGGCCCCCTCCTCAGGTTCAGTAACTTCTAGAGTAGCTCACAGTATTCGGGGGACTTCTACATTTCTCTTTATTATAAAAAATACTATATTGCCTGGTACTGACAGCTCCTAGTTACTTGGACTAAGATTAGAAAGATCACCATTCAAGGCCAACCCCAGTCAAATTGTTCTTGAGAACCCATCTCCAAAATAGCCAGAGCAAAGTAAACTGGAGGCATGGTTCAACAGGTAGAGTGCTTGCTTTGCAAGTGTGAAGCCCTGAGTTCAAACCCCAGTGCAGCCAAAAAAAGAAAAAGTATACTGTACAGATGAACAGCCAGGTGAGGAGATACAAGGGCAAAGCCTAGCAGGTCCCAAGGGCAGAGCTCCTGAACCCATGGGTTGACATGCGCCATCTTCAGATGTAGTCCCATTCATGACTCAGGAGCTCACAAACTCCAGAGGATCAGGCTTTCCATGGGGCTTCAGCACACAGGCATGAAGAATTATTAACTCAGCCTCAGCCTCTCCCCTTCCCAGACTATGGGAAGCCCTCGTGGCTTGATCTCTCCGGTGACCAGCTCTCACTCAGGAATCCCCCAAGAGTCACCCCATTCAAATGAAAAGAAATTCCAAAGATTTAGAGCTCTGTGGCAGGAACTGGCATCCAAAACCAGCATTAGAACAAAAGAGGTGCCCGACTGCTCAAGGGACTGCAAGAGTTTCAGAAGCTCTATGCCAGGAATAACAACAAAAAGAGACCAAGTACATTTTTCCTATTTTAAGTCATGTATCACACTGCCCAACTTTTTCTGTGGCAAAGACATAAACAGGTTATTAACAAAAAAGGAAACACAGACGTCAATGGTCAATGGATATAAAGAAAGTCAATATGAAAAGTAATAGACAAAATACAAATGAAGTCACAGCTGTGAGCTCCCCATACCTGGGAAATGGGCCAAGATTCCAAAGCTTGGCAACACAGGTGGGCAGAGGAAGCAAAAGCAGTTGCTTTTTACTCACTCCTAGTGGGCAAGTGGATTGCCATAACCTTTCTGAAAAGTGGCGTGGCAGCACAGATCCAACCTTGATCTAGTGATTCTCCTGGCACTTCATCCTGGGCAAGTGTGTAAAAGATTTACAAAAGATTTCTGGTTCCAAAGTTGTTCATTGGAAGCAGACTACACTCCCATCAATTCATTTAACAGTGGTACAATAATTCAGTGGACCAGCACGAAGCCCTTTATAAGGATGCTATATATTAACAAACACAATACATAGTTGAGTGTGTATACCATAATGCTACTTAGAAAAAATCACGTCTGTTTTGCATGTGTGTGTTTATGTGTGCAGACAGTTACTCCGATGGCGAGATACTTGGTCAGGTAGTGTAGGCTGTGCTGCATTGAGATAAGCCCTGTGTGCAATGCTCCAACAGAGTGGAAGCTCGTTTCTCAGTAGGCAAAGTCCAATGGTAGGAACAGCTGTTTCCAAAGGGAATCACCTGGGAGGTGCCAGCTGCTGAGGGCATAGGCATGGCTTTTCATTAGACTGGTGTCTTAAGGCCCTGAATGGTGTGAGGTGAATTAAAGCCACCATATCTACTTGTCTGCCATTTTGTGCTTTGCTGGGTCCAATGTGTAGTTTCCAAGATCACTTTAGAGTCCTCCATTCCAGTCTGAAAACAGCAGGGGGATAGATCACAAGGAAGAATTTGAAAGACTCAAGTCCAAAAACAACACATATCCCATTCTCACAGCTCATGTAACTATGAAGGTGACTGGGACACCAGTACAGTCCCCACAGGAAGAGCAAAAGAAATGGACCGAATATCACAAATCAGATTTGCCAAGATTTTTGTATTGTGCTGGATTGTTTTAATTTCTCAAATGAGCTTACATTATCTTCATAATCAGAAAATATTGCAGAAAATTTCCTTTCTAAGAATATTGGTGTTTCCAAAGGAGAAAGAATGACAAAGAGACAACAGAAAAGGGTGGGAGGAAGAGAGTGAGAAAACAAAAGAAGCAACCCAGACCATCCGGAAGACCTGGCCCAAGAGGACATGAGGTTAGAGTGCGGAGAGCCAATGCAGCCTTACAGGTCTGAGTTCCGGTTAAAATATGAAATGCCTGCCCCCAGACCCATGCACTGAAACCTTGGTCCCCAGCTGGTGATGCTATTTTCGGAGACGCAGGAAACTTTAGGAGGTGAGGCCTAAGTGGAGGGAGAAGGTCATGGTGGGTGTGTCCTTGGAGTAATAACTTGCCTCGGCCCTGCCTGTCTCTCTGCTTCCTGGCTGCTACGTTGTAAGGTGCTCTGCTCCACCATTTCTCCCCAGACACGACAGGCTGACACCTCTAAAGCTGTGACCCAAGGTAAATCTTTCCTCCCTTCAGGTTGTTTATGTTGGGTATTTTGTCACAGCAACTAAACGTTTGACTAGCACATTCTGGCTCTTTTATCCCAAGGGTCAAGTGACTTCTGTCTCTCTGGATGCTCAGAACTTCAACATCAGTTAACAGGATTTTGGAGAAGAGAATGATCTCAGCTCTTGAAAACTAATCTTTCTGTTCTAACATCTTAGCTCTTTAGGGTACAAAGCTGGACGATCTTACTGAATTTTATTTTTAACACAAGGAAAAGTGAATTACATCATTAATGGATTAGCCGCTGCCTTTTGAAAGTACAGGCAAGGCCAGGCATAATCTCATCAAGTGCACGATTCCTGTATTTTTCTGTATTTCTAGGAGGCAGTGGTGGGATGCTTACTTTCCATTCGGGTTTTCCAAAACCTGTTATTCTTCCTGTTTGTGACTTTTGTGGTCCCTTTGCTCCATCTTCAGAAAGATACGGCACAGCTAACCTAATAGCCCATGCTCAAAATAACGAACCCACGTGAGGCTGTGTGAAATGTATGATAAACAAAACATGTTACTCCCAAGCCCTGCCACACGCCGCTGGCAAGCAGCCTCTAAAATGTGTTCAAAGGTCATCTCATTGACATGGTGCTGTTTATTATTCAATTCAGGGAAGAAATCATCCAATTCATGCTAATCTTATCATACAGTAAACGTGGGGCAACCTTGACTTCTGCAGAGAAAATCCTTTTGCAGAAGAGAGAGTGACAAGTTGACCATCGATGGCTGACCACAGCCACCACATGGCCTTGCCAATTTCTCTGGGTGTCAGTGCAGGGCCTTCTCACTTTCAACTCAAACCTGTTCACCTGGGTAGTTCCCAACCCTGCTGCTACCTGGGAGGTACTGGTTACTGAGGGGCTAGCTAGGGACTCCGCTATCCTGATGTATCAAGATCCTGCAGCCTCTGGAGTGGCCAGAGCTGTTACTTCTGTCTGTCAGCCAGGAAGGTGGCACCGAGATGCAGCCAGTTCTCCTGAATGGACTCTGGGCCTGCAGAAGGAAATGTGCAGGATCAGGTGGGAATATTCTTCAATGTCATGACCTTCAGGAAATGCCTGTTACATTGAAAAACTCATGGGAGGGCTAGTCTGTTACATTTCTTTGTAATTGTTGACTTAATAATGGTATGTAGCTTCCTGTTCTCAAAGCCATGAGAAAATGGAATAAGTTACCCCCAATTACATCAATGATTGATCTAGTAAAAATAATTTTTCCTAATATTATATAATAATAGTTTAAGTACACTTAAATGTCCTCGACAGGTGCAGTAAGAGTAGGTCATTGGATGTTAAAAGCTATCCCCAAATGCACAGCTAGGTCAGCAACTTCAACATTAAGTCAATCCTCAGAAGGATTTCCAGAGAAAATGGACAAAAAACTTGAAAAAAAATCTTTCTAAATTGTTGAGCTATTTCAAAAGAAATTATGCAGAGAAATCAAACATCTTGCATGTCCTATTAAACGTTATTTCCATTTACTGCTCCAAAAATAAACAATATATCTATAAATATTTCATAAGACTTACCAGAAATGTTTGTCATATTACCAGAAAACAACTCAAGTTAAGTTTGAGATTTAACATGTCATCTTTCATTGACTGGCGATATTATTCATCCTAGCAATTAATTTCTCTCAAAAGGGCAAAAATGTACTTGCAAATATTAAGGTATTATCTTTGCCTGTATGGCATGGAACATTTTTTGTATTTGTGAGATTAGATCAAAATTCTTACAGTTGATAACTAGACAGTGGGAAATTGAATTTTTCATTCACAACTGAAGTTTACAAGGTGACTAAACCCCAGTCGTTACCAAACACACCACAATGGTGCTTCTGAAGTTTGAAAACTAGTTGATCAATAGGACCCTTGCCAGGGAAAGCAAGACATTGAAATCACAAAGACCAGGATGGAATTCTTGCTTTGCTGTTTACTAAGTGACCCTGGACAGGAGACCATTACCTCTGTTTCAACATCAGTTGCCCCAGACCAAGGACCCAGGGGACCAAGCGGATCCTATTTTTCTCTATCTCCTTTGACTAACTTGGACTTGAAAGACGACGTGAACTCTGGCTCCCCTGCACCGTAGCCTCCCTGCATACCCCAGTCCATCTCTCTCTGGATTCCTCCTTTGGGAGGATAACATTTCAATTTTTATCAGCCAGTTGCTTCTACCTCAGTCAGGAAAGATCATACAGAAGCAGAAGCTTGAGCTGCATGTGTCAGATCCTGGTCCAGAAGAGTGTATTCATTTCCTAGGGCCACCACAACAAATTATCACAACGCAGGTGGCTGAAAACAGCAGGAATGTATTCACTCGAAATCTGTAGGTTGCCAGTTCGTAATGGAGGTGTCACTAAAGCAGAGCATTCTCTGAAGGCTCACGGGGAGGACCCTTCCTGCCTCTTCCAGCTTCTGGTGGCTGACGGCCATCCCATATAACTTGTCTACATGCATTACTCTGCTCTGCCTTCATAGTTGCATGGCCTCCTCCCTGGGGGGTCTTCCCATGTTCCTCCCTTTGTGTGCATCTCTGTGCCCAAATTTGCCTGTAAGATACAAGGATGTCAGTTGTTGGATTGGGACCCACTTATTTATGGCCTCATCTTACTTTAATCACTATTGCAAAGAACTTTTCCAGATAAAGTCATGTTCACAGATACTGGAAGGGCTGGAGGCGTGGCTTAAGTGGTAGAGTGGCTGTCTAACAAATGCAAGTTCCTGAGTTCAAACCCCAGTACTGAAAAAAAAAAAAATACTTCACACAGATACCAAATGTTAGAGATTGAACATATCTTTTCGGGAGACATAATTCAACTGACCAAGCAAAGTATAGCAGTGAGAAGGGCCCTAGGGAGCTGTCAGTCAGGGACACAGTCTCAGAACAAACAGAAAATTTAGGGTTCGAAGGGGAGCAAGAAATCCTTGCCCAGGAACTCAGGAAGTGAGATTTGGGCAAAAAATGCCATTAGGGGAAAGGGATGGTCACTAAGATTGAGAGCACAGTTTTTCCTTTTATCATCACCATCTTGACTAAAATAAAACTTTTTTTAAAAAAATTTGAGCATAAGACCAACATGGAACCCAGTGTCACTCTTCACAGGTGATTGTTTTTTCATGTCTTTTTTTTTTGTTGAAATATAATTCACATACCTAAAATTCACACTTTTAAATTATACAATTCAGTGGTTTTCAGTATATCCACAAAGTTATGCCACCATCGCCCCTGTCTAATTCCAGAACACTTCTATCACCCCAAAAGCCACTTTGGACAGACTAGCAGTCAGTCCACATTCCCCTCTCTCCTGGCAATTACTATCTACTTTCTTCTGTCTTGTGGATTTGTTCTTCTGGATATTTCATACAAATGGAATCACACAATATACAGCCATTTGTGATTGTCTTCTCTTGTTTAGCGTAATGTTTTCAGGCTGCCTCTGTGTTCATTCCTTTTTATAGCTTAAATAACATTCCATTGTATGGACATACTACATCATATATTTCTGTATTCAGTTGGTGAGCATTTGATTGTTTCTACTTTGGGGTTACAATGAATCACATTGCTTTAAATGTTTCTCATGTGAACAAATGCTTTCAGTTATTTTGGGGCTTACCTAGGAGCAGAATTGCTGGGTCATATGGTATCTGTGTTTTCTCACAGCAGCAGTGCCATTTTACAGTCCTACAAACAATGAATGAAGGTTCCAGTTCCCCTACATCCTCATCAACACTTGTCATAGCTATCTTTTGTATTAGTATCCTCTTAGGGGAGTCAGTTGAGGAGGTGACATCTCACTAGAGCTTTGGGCTGCATTTCCCTAGTGACTAATGCTGCTGGGCATCTTTGCAGGTGCTCATGGGGAATTTTTATATCTTCTTTGGAGAAATGTCTATGCAAATCCTTTGCCCATTTTTTAAATTGGAGGCAGAACATTTTTGTTCACACAGATTGTGAGCCCAGAAATAACATTTAGAAAGGGGGACTTGGAAAGAATCATAAGGAGGACAACAGTCGCAGGAATCTTTCCACAAAGGACTCCAGTCTGAGGCCCTCCCCCTCCCCCTCCTCTGTTACTGTGACATCTGGAGTTGGCGGATGGCGAGGACACAGCCAAAACGTGAGCCCAGCATCAAGGAAACAGATGTAGGTAGATTGTTATTTCCTTACATGGAAACTAGGTGTCATCCAGTCATTTTGATGCAAACAGGGTCGACTTCCTTCTTGCTCCACATGAACAACACAGGAAGTTGTAGAAGTCCTTCTGTGCCAATCATGAGCCACCTCAGCAGTGGTGAGGTCTGCCATAAAGTCACCTGGAAAAGCAAGCTCTCATGACAAAATACCACCCAATGCTGTCCTAAGAGGAGGCGTTTACACCAATCGGAGTGGCAGGAATTATGACAAATGCTGTAATTACAGTGTGGGCAGACCAACAGATCTCCTGCCCCAACTCTGACCCCATGCCAAGGTGGAAGAATGTCTCATTCTATTGAGTGCATTTTGAGGGCACTCAATCACTGTGTGACTCCCAGCTGTCACGGAAGGAAAGTACTAAAACAAGAAATTAAACTTCACAGCTCATCAGTTGCTCTGCAGTCACTGTTGTAGAACACTCTTTGGCATGGTGGTGGTGGTGTGTCTCCTGCTCCTTGTCCAGTCCTCATCTTCCTACTGGCCCTAGAAAGAAAAATACAATTTTCCAGTATAGCATTGGCCACCCACAGACAGGTTCTGTTGCCACAGAACCAGCCATGGATCGAAATCACTCAAAAGTTACGACAGTACTGAAGATGAATAGATGTTTTTTCTTGTCACTATTCACTGAACAATTCAGAATAGAAACCATTTACACAGCACTTCTGTTGTATCAAGCATGCAAGTGATCTAGAGCGTGGCAGGGTGTGCCTAGCTTACATGCAGATTCTATGCTATTTCCTACAAAGGCCTTGCTCATACGTGGATTTTGGTAGCTGAGGGGCTCTAAGATCCCTCCCAGGGACACTGAGGGATGCTGTCATTGTCAAAAGCTTGGGGCTGACCTAGTTTCCTGTACCTTAACAATAAGGAGCCAAGAAAGACAATTATTGAAAACCTACCACCTTAAGAAGGTCTTTCAAAATTCATACTAAATCCAAGGCAGTTGAATGCCCTGCTGAGACTTTGGGGCAAACTGAGTCAGGAGCTGAGGGTCTGAGTGAGCACGCTCAGGGCAGTGCAGCCCATTGACTTTGAGCCGGAGATTCAGGGGTCTGACGTGCAGTGCTCATTGTGCCATGTGGAGTTGAGGCTTGGCTCTGCCCACACCTCCTCTCCCTGTGCGTCTGTGTCTGAGCGGGTCTTTCCTGCTGTGGTCTCACAGGTGGTTGAAATGTTCCTTTCCATACGGATGGCTACAAAACATCTGAACTTGACTTGCTTTAAGCCACTATGATTGTGACAATTTTTTACAACAATGGAAAACTAGTACCGATTCATTTTCTTACAGTTCTTTTCAGCTAGAGGTTTAAAGTGGGTTGACCTGGCCAAATTCCTTCCAGAAATACCAGTGTCTTACCTTTTCTAGCTAAAGAGTTGGCCCATGTTTCTTGGTTTGTAGCCCAACTCTTCATCTTCAAAGCCTCTCCTCTCTCTCTCTCTCTCTCTCTCTCTCTCTCTCTCTCTCTCTCTCTCTCTCTCTCTTTCTCTCCCTCCCTCTCTTTTCTCTCTCTTTCTGTCTGTCTCTCCTTCTCCCCACCCCTGTCATTGCTTCATCTTTTTCTTCTTCTGACTATCCTGCCTGCCCTTATAAGAACTTTTACAGCTACACCATGCCTGCCTGGGTAATGCAGGGGTCCCCTCCATATCTGAAGACACTTAGTCACTTCTGTGAGTCCTTTTCACCATGCACACTAACATACACGGATCCCAGGGGTTGGATGTGAGCATCTTTGGGAGACATCATTTAGTTTACCACAGTCTCCCAGACAGAAACATCAGGAAATTAGTGGATGTGTGCCCCTGCAAAGAGTGTCATTCCTGCTCAGGGAGGAGCCTGGGAAAAGACCCCACACTGCATAAGTGTGTGGAAAGATGCTGGCATCCTCTACCCTTGCCATGTTTATCCTCCTCTGCACAGGCTATAAAGGCCCCACTGTGCTCTGTTTCTGTAGAAAGAACTCAGAATTTGGTGCCAACTTCCACCTCACCGCTCCTGGGCTGTGTAATTTGGGGTAAATCACATCTTCTCTGAGCACAGTGACTCTAGTTCCTACTTTGTAAGCCCATTGGGGAAATGATGTTTCTCATGAATACCCCAAATGGGGAGTGAGAGGGATCATTTTGAGATCATTTTGAGAAGCTTTTAGCAATACAACACCACATAAATGTAAGAAGTTAGATGTATGTCCTGTGTCCCAGAGACACAAGGACCAGCCTCTCCACTTCAGTAGTCAGAAAGGCATGGGGTTACAGGATCAAGGAGGACAGTGAGTCTGTGCCCTGGGGTAGCCTCCGGTGGTGAGGGGAAGAGCAGTGAAGAGCAGTTCATACATAAGTAACTGCAGTTGTAAGATGTAAGTGGGCTTTGGGATGAGAGTGGAGGTCACAAGACAGGACATCAAGCTTCTGGAAGTGCTGCCTGGCACGTGTGTGGGGTGGAGCTCTCCAGAAAGCATGAGAGACCAGCATGGGCCGCACTGTTGTGGACTCCACTTGTCTTCTTAGAGTTCTGTGCACAGCAGAGCCTCCAGATCAGTTGTTTGGTCTCTAACCATCAGCAATAAATACAGCCAACAATTAGGGCACTTTGCAAGGCTACTCTGGCAAAATGGGGATATACTTTGAACCAAACTACCCAGTAGACTGAGGCCAAAGAGTTAAGGCCATATAGTCATATAACTTACAAAGAACCATGATTGTCTGAATGGGAGGTTGGAAAGCAAAAGTCATCAGATACAAGAATATTCCCCAAAACTGGCCACTTTCTACCAATTATTCCCCCCTTAAACATACTTCCCTCCTCATATCATCAATCTGTCTCTTCCCTACCTTCAGCACTTCCCCTCATGAGGGGAGTCAAGATCTCCCCTTGTAACCCAACTGCAAGGTGAATGTGAAATCTGGCAGGAGATGCAGGATTTTAGTCACCACCAGGGATGGTGGCATCTCCTCCAGTCTTAGAGTGGGGATGTTGTGATGGTAGATGGTCCTCCAAAGGCCTGGGCTCCAGCTCATGGTGCTGGTGGGAGATGGTGGGACCTTCGTGGGTGGGGCCTAGTGAGAGGAAGTTAGGTCATTGGGGGCATCACCTTAAAGGGAATATTGAAGGATGGGCAGGGTGGCTCAAGTGACAGAGTACCTGCCTAGCAAGCATAAGGCTCTGAGTGGTATCGCAGTATCACAAAAAAATGGGAATATTGAGACCCTAGCCCCTTCCTTGCTCTCCTGTTTTTTTTCCTGGCCTCCATGAGGCAAGCAGCTTTGCTCTACCACATACTCTACCATGATGTTCTGCCCCTCCATAGGCCCAAAAGCACTGGAGCCAAACATCCATGGACTGAACTCTCCAAATCGTCTTTTTAAGTTGATTATTTCCAGTATTTCGAGACAGTGACAGGAAGCTAACATAGTGCATCACTGGCAAATGATGAGCTCACAGAGATGGACCATCAAGTGCAAGGCCCTGTTCAAACCCCACAAAATAATCAACATAGGATTCCTGCTTTTTCCCCAAGAACTCAAGTTTAGTTATAACCCTAGCAATGTTATGTTTGAGATGAGATAATACTACTCTATTCTCTCTCGTCTCTCTCTGTCTCTCTCTCTCTCCGCTATTAAGCATGACACTTTGGTCCCCACTTTATGTCTGATTCCCTCGTGGCCTTTCTCCACCTGAGAAGGACTTCCTGCACTCTGTCTTCTCTGCCTATCAAGCCGTGTGGATTAGTGGGCGCCTTGTGTGCCTCCAGCTCACCCTCCACCAGCTTCTTCTGAAGAAGTCTATTCCAGTGAAATAGGGCACAATTTGTTCCAGCAAAGTCTTCCTTTGGCACCTGGCAAATGCTCCATTTCCAACTTCTAGGACTGTAGCTGAGAATTACAGCTACTGAGCCGCCCAGTGTAGATGGCCAGGATAAATGTGTCAGCACATTGCGAGACCATGGCCTCACAAATAAAGCCAACTCCACATTCCCACGGGAACTCCTGAAGAAAAATAATGAAATGGCAATCTCAAATTAGAATCCAAGGGAAAATAACCAGGGAGACAAGTCTATTATAAAGACAATCCCTTGAAATTTGCACTTCTGAGAAGATGCTCAAATTAAACCCTTAAGCCCTGTTCTTAAAATATAAGTCAAGGAAAATCTGAATGCCATATAAGAAATTTAGTAGACATTCCGGAAGGATCAAACAAGTTATGTTGAGAGAACTTGAAATGCATGCTTGAGTATGTATTTTCTGGGTGCTTACACTCTTCCACAAGATGAAATTATTTTTCAGAGTTCTGGGTTCTATACAGCAGTTCTCTGAGGCATTCTTTCTGCTATCCCAAGCAGAAAAAATGTGTTCTTGCTAGTGCTGACTGTGTCAAGGGGAAAGGAATTCATCTCTTCCTCCTCCCCTGATCTTCTCTCCTCCTGGTTCACATTGAGCTTAACTTGTCCCTCCAACGTCCCCTTTGTCCCTTCCTCTCCTCTCACAAAGCTGCTGGAGCCTCAGCCTTCCTGTGCTAGCTTTCTGGCTAAGGCACTTCCCCTCCAAGGCAGTGCTCTGAGTTTTAAAAACATCCTTATTGGGGACTGATGGAGTGGCTCAAGTGGTAGAACGCCTGCCTAGCAAGTATGAGGCCCTGAGTTCAAACCCCAGTACCACCATAAAAAAAAAGAAAAAATAATAACTAAAAACATCCTTATTGAACTAGAACTCCCATACATACAATGTATTCATTCAGCATGTACAATTCAATCTTTATTTATTTTTAGTAGAGCCACAGACAGGTGCAACCATCACAAAGTCAATTTTAGAACACTCGTATCACCTCCAAAAGAAAAAACCCCATAGACCAGGTATGGTGGCTCAAACCTACAATCCTAGTTAGTTGGGAGGCAGAGATGGTATTTGAGGTTAGCCTGAGCAAAAAGTTCACAAGACCCCATCTCAACAAATAACTGGGCTTGGTGGCAATGTGTCTGTCATCCCAGCTACACAGTAAAATACAAACAAATGAATCACAGTCCAGGCTGGCCCAAGCATAAAGCGAGACCCATCTCAAAAACAGCCAACCCAAAAAGGGCTGGCAGAGTGGCTCAATGGTACAGTATCTGCCTAGCAAGCATAAAGCCCTGAGTTCAAACCCTAGTACTGCCAAAAAAAAAAGCCATATTCTTCAGCTGTCACCTTCCTACCCACCATGAACCCCCGCCCTGAGAAACCTCTGATCTACTTTCTGCCATTTTCCTATGCTGAATGGAATCATACATTGCATGGCCTCTCTGGCTTCTTCCATGAGATATGTTTTCAAGTTCATCTCTGCAGTAGCCCGTGTCCATGCTTCTTTCCTTTCCTGGCTAGAGATATTCCCATATGGATCAACCACATCTTGTTTATACTCACATCCACCGATGGACATCTGGGTTGTTGCCACTGTTTACCCCCTTTGTCTATTCCCTGAGGAGTGCTACTCATGTGCAGGTTTTTGTGCCCTGTTTCTCTGGGGCAGCACTGGGGTTTAACCACACTTGGGTACACAGATCTCCAAAAGGTTCTTTCAGAAGACAGAAGGGTTAAGATTTGAAGGATGGGGCAAGTTGGGGAAAAGATTCAAGGCAGAGACAGAGCCTTCTTCTCCAGGCCTTTCTAGCACCTGTGTGGATGGCTGCCTGCCCTGCCTGAGCCATAGACAGAGTGAGGAGTTGGAAATCTCGGGATGGGATCCTCCTTGACCACTTGCCGAACGCCACTCTTCGATTAGTAACCTTCCATTCCAGGCTTCTGTTTCTTCACCTGTAAAATAGGGCTAATCACAGAGGTACTTCATGGAATTATTGTAGTATTAGATACTAAAACAGGGAGCACAGAGCACAGTGCTGGTAGAAAGTGATAATTTAATAAATTTGAAATAGATTATCAATTAGGAAGCTCTACCCTACAATTAAGAGATGTCTAAATCAACTGGGATATTAGAAGAGTGCCATTAAATCTCATCCAGGAGAAGTTCAAAGGAAACTCATCCAATTCATCAGTTCCAGATTCCCAGGGCTATGGTGGGTCCATTTCCCATTGGCTCTTCTCTTGACCATTCTCTTTTGGAAATAAGAAGGGTACCACAGCTCCACATATATCTTGCTTCAACCAGGTTCAAAGGTGGAAACAGGACAAGTCTCCTATCTCATTTCATCTCTGCCCACTTCATCTGCTAACTTCCCCTCAAGTCTGAAAAACAAGGCCAATCTCAAGTTGTGAGGGAAACTAGAAAAGAGAATACCTGCCACTCAACCTTTGTTGTGGGTGCTACATTAGGAGGAAAACAATGGGAAATGTCTGTTGGTAGTAAGTCAATAGGGTTGCCATCTTGTTTTCATTATTGTAATTCTGTCATGGAAATGCAACCATATGAATTCCAGGCTCTGAAGCTTTGCTTACTCTAGACCTGGGCTTCATGGGTTGTCATGGTTACATGGATATCACCCTTGTTTTATTGTTTGCAACTCACACCTGAATCTTTGTGGGTGGTAAGGACAAGGCAGAAGGGATGCCCAGAGCAGGCACTGTAACCATAGAAACAGATAACGTGGAGATCCTACAGCTGGGAAAGAGACTCAGCAGAGGCCCTGTGGGGGAGGGTTCCACACCACCTTCAATCTCAGGATGAGAGACAAGAGGGACTGGAGATGGAGAGTTCAAGTACTTCCTTTGCTAAAGGCCAGAAAGGGAATCAGACCTCAGTGTTTCCAAATGCAGTGAGGCCTGGTCCTGCCTGAGGCCCTTTGGGCAGGGCTCCTGACCTGGAACTGACACTTAAGGCTTCCAAAATGCCCAATGTCCCTTTGAAACTGAAGTTGACCTTTCTTTGAGGTCACAGACTTAATCCACTTTAATGGAGTCATCTATTTTATTATCACTAACCTTTCTTAGTTTCCAACATAGCAGACTCGTAAGAAAACAGACATTGGAGGCCATTGATTCATTGAGAACAAACAACATCACATGTGCTCACTTCTCATGGCAGGGTTCTGAGCAAGTGAGTAGCTTGCTCACCTCCATGCAGTGCCATTAAAAAAGGCATGAAGCTTAAGCATGGTGGCTCACACCTGCAATCCTAGCTATGCAGGAGGCAGAGGTAGGAAGATGGCAGCCTAAAACCCAGTGAGCAAAAAGCCTGAAACCTTATCTGAAAAAATAACTAAAAGCAAAAAGGACTGGGGGCATGGCTCAAGTGGTAGAGCACCTGCCTAGCAAGCAAGAGGCCCTGAGTTCAAAGCCCAGTGCCGCCATCAAAAAAAAAAAAGAAGGAGCACCACACAGCCTGGGATTGAGGCAAACTTCAGGTCTCTCTTCAAGAGCCCTGAGCATAACCAGTGGGCAATCTCAGTGCTGTCCTGTTCTAGAAGGCTCTAGATCTTGCAGTGTTGTCTTAAAAGGTTGTCCTCCTCAGACTCACACAGAGCCTATTTCTCTACATCTTAAATGCAAAGAGCAGATGAGACTGTGTCATAGTACATCAAGACAGGAGAAATCCAGGATGCTAATACCAAAAATCATGCCCAAGGAAAATTCCTTAATCCTTTGCCTTAGTTTTCTTATCTATAAAATGGATCTACTAAAATAATCCCCAACTCAAGGAGATTACGTAGTTTTCTTTCTTTTCTCTTCTAATCCCTGGGAAATTGTGGTTGTATTCCCTGTGATAAACTCATTTTCTCTGGGGTGTGACCAGGAAGTCCCTGGTCTTTCTTCAAAGGGAAGCCTGTCATGAAGGCAAACGCAGAATATCTTTGTCCCTTTCCTTGCTGAAGCCACTGAAGCCATAAGTCACAAAGGACAAAGGCTTCCAGATGGGGTCTTTCATCTCCCTGCAGGCATCATAGGGAAAACCCTGCACACTGATGCCTCTTCCAGAAAACAGAAGCTTGTCCCTCACAGGGCCAGCACTTGAGGCTCATTTTATCTTCATGGGGATTTGGGGATTTTTCTAGAATGTGTTGCTCTTCCTGGCTTCTTTATGCAGCTTTGACCAAGTGAAACTTAACCTTGACTGGATGACCTCCTATCTGCATGGTGTGCAGACCTTAATATGTAGATTTAGTTTTAATCTCAGTTTCTCTTGCCTACTTCATGTCAACCAGGCCTGTCTTGAAGTAATTTTTTTAAAAAGTAAGGTTCTATATGATTATTACCCAAACTAGAACTCATTCATAGGTGGAATTATATCTCAAAAATGCCCTTGCTTTAATTTCTTTTTAATTTTGTAACTTTTTATATAGTAGATATGAGCACATCACTTAACAAAATAAATGCATTGTTGAAAACCATTGGTTAGTAAGAGAATGCAGTAAGAACCAACTCCACTTAGATAGCTGCAATTGCCCACCTTTGGTTTAAGCACTTCATGTGCTGCATTATACATGGTTGACAGAACATCTTTTTGAGATGATAGTATTTCATAGATCAGGAAACTGAGGTGTGGGAGATAAGGAACTGTTCCAAGGTCAAACAGCTAGGCTTTCAATTTAGACAGTCAGGTTCAGAGATTATGGGGTTGCGACCAACAGATTGTGAAAAGAAATAAATTTAACCAGTACTGTAAAAAATGACAGAGAGAAAAATGGAACAGAATCTTTCAGTGCAGAGAATATGCTAAAGAAGAAAGAACTATCCTATGAAATATTTGACTTGAATCCACAACACACACACACATGGGCACATATGTGTAGACTGTGTCTACACATAAGTTTGTGATACATATATCTACTGAGTTGCAATGAAAAATATATTCCTTATGCTGAGATATTGTCAAAAAAGTTTGAAGACTAATGAAATGCACTGTATGGTCTTTTTCAACGGGTGGATTATTCTCTACCTTTTAGTGCATGTCCAATGTCCTGTCCTCCAGTCATGGTAAAGTCATGCTCACTTTCTTCAAATGGCGGGTGAGGCCTCACCTTGCCTAAGCTGGTGGTGATGTACTCAAGACCTTGAGCTCTGAAATCAGATTGGCCTGAATTAAACCCCAGCTCTTGCCGGGCACTAGTGGCTCACACCTGTAATCCTAGCTACTCAAAAGGCAGAGATCAGATGGATTGCGGTTTGAAGCCAGCCCAGGCAAAATAGTTCCCGAGACCCTATCTTGAAAAAACCCATCACAAAATAGGGCTGGTATAGTGGCGCAAGGTGTAGACCTTGAGCTCAAACCCCAGTACCACAAAAAAAAAAGCTCTCGAAGTTCAAGTTCCCACTTTCAAACCTTAGGCAAGCTGCCGTCCCTTCCTTAGCCTCAGGTTGCCTTGGAATAGCACCTCTCTTGCAGGGTTCCTAACTGCACCATGAGCTGTCCTACAGATGGTGCGTTTAGCAGAGAGCCTGGGACATGGCGCTGGAGATCTGGTAGCTCGGGCTTTTTACCTTGACTTTCACTCCAGGACAGACATGCCCAGGTAGTGGTGGCTTTGAATTCTGTTATATCTGCCTGTAAGCCCAAGGCTGGAGGGTATAGGGGAAGGGAGGGACTCATGGAGCCAGAGATTTGGTTATCTTCATGGGGTGAGCTTCTGATTGCACAAGCATCTATTCACAACCTATGCCGTGAACCTGATTTGTCTAACTTGCCATGAGAAATCAGCTTCTCAAAAGGAAAGAAATGTTCCTCAACGGATAAGGAACATTCTAGAAGTAACACTGAAGCCATGCCTTTCATCTTTGTCAGAATTAGGCCACTCCATCCTGCTAAATGCAAAGAATGACTTTTCCCAGGGTCTAGTAAGGTATCAACACACAGTTGACCAACTCTCATATAACGGGGCTCCCCGAGGCCCTAATGGGGACAAGCATGGTCAAAATTCCCCAGGGGAACCCTTACCTTGTGCGCCTTCACAGAAATGCCTATGGCTTCATGACCAGCCTTGTGGCCCAGCCTCATACTCCACAGGACCTTGACCACCTCATGTAAGTGGCTGAACAATCAGCAACCAAGAGAATTTACTTGTAAAGAGCTTCAGCCTTTACAGAGGTGATTGTGTGCACATTCTTTTGTAGAGTCTCTTCTGAAAAAAACACTCCTTGGTTAAAGTGGACAGATACTGGCACGATTGAACAGATGAAACGGCTCAGGAGGAACAGCTGATGCAGGCACTGTGGCTTCCAACCCCACTACCTCCACTTACGAAAGCATGATAGTGGAAAAGTGGGACCCATGATCTTAATCCATACAGTGCAGAGAGCACCAAAACCTACCATGACCAGCAAATGAGCTAGCAAGCAGAAAGCCCTTAGCACACAATAAGTACTCAATAAACCACAGCTACTCACCCCCTCTCGCTTCCTCCCCTACCACACTGGACTGCAGAATCGGTGCTCTTCCCAAAACATTGCACAAACACTGTCTTTGCTGCTTGCAAATTTTCAACCTTGTGCTCTTCAAAGAGCTGAGCCAAGAGAGGTATTGTTGTGCTTTTCACAGTAGGACTCTGGGAGGAGTGCCGAGAGGGAAAATGAGTTCAAAGGACACAGAAATAATTAACTCAGTGATTGCTCTTTGGCAGCTGGAGGCTCTGCCAGAGTCTGGGCTGAGACCACAGACCTTGAACACTACCAGAGATATCTGCGCAGGGTTCTCTGGAGACAAAATTTTACACCAAGGATAACAAACTGATCACAGAGCAGCCAAGAAGGGGACAGCAGCTGTACAGCTGAGGTACATGCATCCATGGCCCATGGATGGAAGTGTCTGCTCATTTGCTGTCTTTAATTTTGTCTTCTGATGAACCTATTGAATCTGAAGAGTGTGCACCTGTCTATTCCTTGGCAATTAAGCCAACCACATCACATCTCAACCAGTGATGGGTGGAGTCGTGTCTCTGTCATAGCAGTAAAATGCTTGTGCTCAATTTGTTTGAAGAACGTAAAGGCATTCCAAAGCAGGCTAAAAATTAAATAAAGAAATAAAAAGGCAAACCCAAACCATCACTTCAATCTTCGCCAGAAGGTTAGAGAAGCAAACTCTGCTGAGAGGCAGAGTTTGCCTTCTGTCTTAGGGAGACAGTTGAGCCATCGAAAGTCGCATCAAGAAAAACCTCTCCAAATATAAGGCAGCTATGATCAAAACCATTCTAGAATTATATTTTCTTTTATGTACCTTGGCTCTTTCTTTTATTACAAGTAAGATTGTGCCAATAAAAATAGTCAACCCAGACTGCTGACCCATCTCTAAAGGGATTTCTTTCTTCTTGTCAAGGGACAATGTGTGTGTTCTCCCCAGAGCCAGGCAAACCACACCTGCAGCTCAATGTTCAGATCATGCTTGTGGGGGCCACAAGGCTACGATTAGAGATGGAAATACTTGTCTTTCCCGGGTGAATCCAGGTTCACAAAACCCAGATCAGAGGTACAAAGCAGGCTGGTGGAGTGGCTCAGGTGGTGAAACACCTGCTCAGAAAGCTCAAGATGCTGAGTTCAAACCCCAGTACTCCCAAAAAAGGAAGAAAGCAGTAACACTATCACTATCTTCATTTGTGAATACACAGGGAAATCTGTTTTGTTAGTGCCCCCAAGTCCCCAAGTGTAAGGTGAATCAGGAACCACAGAAATACCCTAGAGGAGAGAGTGCTGCAGGTGTATTTAAGGACAGAGGTCCTACCATGGTCTCACACTGGATCCAGAGGACACTGTGTGGCTGGAGGCCAAGGTTTCTTTCAGAGCCAAGGCTCTGGCAGCATCGTGGAACCAACACTTTGTGATGAGGTACCCAATTGGCTTGTGAGAGACAAATTTAAAAATAGACAATGCAAAGAACTAGCAGAGGAGATATCACAACATAAATTGGCTTTTGCCATCCAACTGTGATAAACAGTGGGGAGTAATGGAAACCTAATTGTGGAGCCCTTGGATGGGGTATTAAACTTTGAACAGGAAAGACTCACATTAGCAAGCACCAGGGTGATCCTTGTGGGGGGAGAGGTGAATAATTTTGTTTTGATGAGCTTTACTGTTATCAAAGTTTCCTTCCAATCCTTGTGAAAGAAGGAAGAAAAATGAAGAAATTATCCAGCAAAACATTACCTTTGCATTTTGAAGAGAACATAGCCACAATCCTTTAGTTATATGGAGAGCCCCTAGACTTAGCAGAAATCCCAGTCCGTTCTAAATGACTTGGTTTTGTCATTCAAGCCTATACAGAGCAGAGGCATTAGATGTTTTAATCATGACTCTGACACTTAGGATCTGCATGACCTTCTACAAGGCACTTAACCTCTAAGAGAGGTCATTACATGAACAGTATTCAGCAGTATTGCACAGCAAAAACAAGGTAACAGAAGCTGAGGATTGCCTAGCATGTGTGAAGTGCTGGGTTCCATCCCCAGCACAGCAAAAAAAAAATGAATTAATTAATGAATTAATAGAAAGAGGGCAAGAAAAATGCTAGTTGTTGTTTTCCAGTTTCGTGCAGCAATAAATAGCAACAGACAGCCCTCCCTCCTCCTGCTTCACCACTGCCCTTCCTCTTCCTCTGATAAGAACATCTAAGGAATTTATACCACACACACACACACACACACACACACACACACACACACACACACAGCCAAAGCTGAGGAAGACATGTCCCCTAGTCACGAATTCAAGGAGTTGAATTTGAACTCGAAGAGACTCACAAAGAGAAATGTTCATTTTAAATGCTATAGAGTCTTTAAATCTAAGGCCAGTTTTCTGGACCACTTGAGTCTAACCCATAGAAGAAAGAAAAAAAATAGATTAGTCACTTTACTACAGTAGACTGGAGTAGGAGTAGACTTTACTCCATCCCAAATTCACTGGAAACTCAGGATGGGCCTTCCCCACTCTGCATGCATCTCCAGCTCTGCCCCCACCCTAGCACTCACACAGCTGGCTATGCAGTGGCCTTTGAACAATTGTTCCCAACCACTGGTCTTCCACTCAGAACATGGGCTGACACAAGACAGTGAAGAGCATCATTTGGAAAGGCTTTTGGCTACAGAAGCCCAAGTCCTGGACAGCCCTGGACCCTTCCATCTCTACCAACCTGAGTGAGTTAACCTTTCATTCTCAGATTTGTCTCTCAGGACATCTTAGTCTGCTCAGGCTGCCATCACAGCATATCACAGCCTGAAGAAATGTGTCTTCTCACAGCTTTGGAGGCTGGGAAAGGAGAGCAGGGGAGGGGAGAGCAGAGAAGAGAGAGGTAATGGAAGGGGAGAGATGACTTCCTCTTTTTATAAGGGCACCAATCCTATCAGATTAGGACCCCACCCTTATGACTGTATAAACTTATCCCCTCCAAGCTCCATCTGCAAATACAGTCAGATTGAAGGTTAGGGCTTCAATAATGAATCTTGGGGACCACAATTCACTCCATAGTAGGAGGTAAAAGTGGCTTTTATAGTCGTGTGTTAGATCCACATCACTGTGACCAAACATTGGGAAAAGCTACTCAAGGGAGGAAGAACTTATTCTGGCTCACAGTTTCAGAGGGTTCAGTCCATGGTCACTTGGCTCGTGTTTCTAAGCCTTTAGTGAGGCAGAGCATCATGGCAGCCAGAATATGGCAGAGCAGAGCAGCTCACATCATAACAGCCAAGAAGCAAAAGAAGGATGAGGATGAGGAAGAAGAGGAAGAAGGAGGAGGAGGAAGAGGAGGAGTTGAAGGAGGAGGAAAAAGGGGAGAAAGAAGGAGGAGGAGGAGCAGGAGGAGCAGGAGAAGGAGGAGGAAAAGGGAAAATGCCTGTACTTCCTGGCTTTCTCTGTTTCCCCCTTTTTTCCACCTAGGCCATAGTCTATGGGATGGTGCTGTCCCCAATGTGAGTGGTGGGTCTTTTGCCCTTACTTAATCCTCTCTGGAAACACCCTCACAGACGCACCCAGAGGTCTACTTTACTAATATCCTAGGATCTTCTCAACCCAATCAAGCTGACAATCAAGATTAACCATTACACCAGGCATTACCTCTTTGGTAGGAAGGAGGAAAAGAGTATAAAATAAAACAAAAAACCAGCGTGTCTCTTTCTGCAGGAAGGACTCCTCAACTAACTTCCACTTATGTTCCACTGCTCTCCTTAGCTGCAAAGAAGGGAGCAAGAGGAGACTGGGGAAGAAGACTGGCTGTACATGCAATATGCCACAGTTAATGCAACTGAGTACCAGAGTGCTGTCAAGAGTAGTGAAATGGTAAAGCTCCCAGAAGTGCTCATCTTTTTTTATGATTAGAGTCACAACAAGGGTCATTTATTTCTTAAACGGAACCTTGATAGATGAACAGAAGAACCCCTCTCAGCCACAGAACCAGTTACCTTTGTTCGTAACAAGCCACCCCACACATCTGTAGTTCAGTGGTTGGCCATCTGTGTGAGGCTCTTCTTGGTGGTTCTTCTGCTGTTGGTGCAGGGGGGATGGTGTACCTTGGCTCCACATGGTCTCTCACCCTCCAGCAGGCTAACCTAAGCTTAGTCAGACGGCACCTGGGCAGATTTCTGAGAGCCAAAGAGGTCTGCCTTTATCTCACTCCTGCTTTTTCTTTGGCCAAAGCAAATCACAATGTCATCTCAGATCCAAGGGTTGGGAAAGCAGAATTACCTCTTATTGAACAATTTTGTCATATTGAAAAGGTCACGAATATGGCGGGGGTAGCTATTTTTACAATCAATCCCAGGTCCACTGGTCAGGACATATAGGATAAGTGCTGAGCGAATGTGTAAGAATAAGAAAGGCATCATCGTCAGTATGTTGTTGAGTTATATTAGTAACCACTCCCAAAGTGAATTAAAGTGAGGATTCTCTACTTTATCAAAAAAAAGCTCCATGTTCTGTGAGTGGCTACTGGGATTGGGCCCAAACTCTGTTAAATCTTCATATATTCAGTTTTCATTAAAGCAATGATGGCAAGCACGCAAGTGAATATTATTTGTCCAAAATTAATGCAGAGCTCTGGAAGAAAGCTGGAAATCCACGGAGCGCTTCATTAGGGGATCAGTAATCAGTGAGTGGTATGAAAACCACACACACCAGAGCCTTGAGCGCTAGTACGACTTCCCCTCAACTCTGGTACTTGAGAAATCTGAAAGGCAGACCGTAATCCCATTAGCTTTCTGTCCATGACCTTAAAGGAGATGCCTCCCCACCTGGGAGGATAATGACGCAGGGATGAGGGTAGAGGTTCTCCAACCCCACTATTCTTAATTAAAGTCACTGCTGCTGGAACTGTGACCATAAGGAAAACATCTCTGACCTTTCCTTTCCCTGACGAGGCTCAAATTGTAACTTTAATTAATAGCTCTTCTGCCAGTTCTTTCTAACTCCATTTTGAACACATTTGCTGATTTGTTTTTTTGCAGGCCTGTTCCCTAATGCTTCCAAAAATTATCAGTATTAGATTCCCATGGGCCTTAGGCATCACTTTTCTGGGGTTTTTTTCCCTAGCATGAGCGTATCTATTAAAATTCATTGCAAGTTTCCAGACAAACATGTCCTTATATTTGGTAATCCGAGACAGGTCTGCAGTGTGAAAATCCCTGGAAAGTGTTTCAGAATGGAAACGGTGTCAAAGGCCAGCCCCCTTTTTTCTGGAAGAAAATGAAGTTTTTTAACATTTTTTGGTGTCCCCCAGTGTGGAAACAGTCAACAAGCTCTAGCAAGTCCATGTTAGAAAGATAAATATGTCCCTGGTTTGCCTCCCAACAGGTGCCCTATAAGAATCACAGTGTCTGGGGATGTCGAGTTCCATACAGAATGTAAAGGTGTTGTTCTTTTCAGTGACCTTGCATCCAGGTTCCCAGCTCAAATTTTCCTTAGGAGGCTCCTACACCAGTTTGTAGAAAGCCCTTAATAATTCATTTCATATGCAGACAATGGGAATTGTAAAAGTTCTAACTCCCTATTTGTTGTTTACTTAACTATGTTCTGAGATGCTGGCCTGGATTCATGATAGAGGACAAATGGGAACAGAATCCAGGTCATCAGAGACCAGAATTTTAAAAATAACATCTGCCATGATTCAGGGAATGTATTTATTGGGTCCTACTATGTGCAAAGCAATCTATAGAATGTGGTTGGGAAATGCCCCACTTTTAAAGACTTTTCAGTCTACTTGGAGAAATAAAATATAGACACAGAGAAAGTAACTGTCAGCAGTCATAGCTAAAATTTGAACCTGTCATTCACTGAGCTGTATTATCTCCCAAGATATATATTGGGAACTTCTTGCATATTGTCACATCTAATTTTTCAATAGCACCTTTAAAGCCAAGGTGCCATGACCCATGAGACAAATTCCTGGGATCACAGTGCTAGTAAGCAACAGATCTAAGAGCCAACTCTGAGTCAATCTTTTCCCCCCACACTAGAACAGGTGGCATTAAATGTGTGGAGATGAGGGCAGAGAAATAGAATCAAGTTGTGTATGTGGCCTTTCAGGTCACCGTGGTTTGACAGCTACACTCATAATTGTTGCTTAGCTGAACTGTTGGGTTGGCATCTATGACCAAAGTCTGATGCCCCAAAAGGGAACCCAACAGGAGTGTGTGGGGTCCAGGTACCAACCACTCTGATGTGACCACCTGAGAGGTAGGCACATGTAGGAAATACTCCCTGCTCTATTCTTCCTGCACAGCTCCTACCTGTGCTCTAAGTAACCAGTGGGCGAACCTCCTATCATCAAGATACATCATATCACCGGTAGGTGAAGGCTTCATCTTCCATGTCATTTAGAGTCATATGAACACAGGTGACCTGGATCCCTGGCCTCACCTGTGGGTGTCTGTGCTGGTCCTCAGCCTCTGCCAAGTTCCCTTAAGACCTCAGGAGACAATCAACAGTTTCAGAAGACATTGTTCACAAATGACTCTGGCTGTACTGGCTGCTGTGCCATCCCAGGTCTCTCTGGTTAGTTTAAATGCCTCTTCTGCTTCTCCAGGTGTGCTTAAAACACCTGCTCTTAAAAGAAGGCAGAGATGAATCTGGGAGGACTTAGGAGACATATCTGTGGGATGGTCTCCAAACCATACTCAGAACCACCCGTTCTCTGGGCATCTAAGGCCTAGATGAGGTAAGAAACTTGCAGAGTTTCTGAAGGAACATATTAAATTCTCCCTGAAGAACCCCGGGCAAATTCCTAAGAGACAAGTCACAGCAAACAGATGGAGAAACTAGGGTGCTGGTTGGGAATTTTAACATTCAGATCTGCCAGCAATTCCCACTTCCCCAGAACCAGGTGGGAACACACTGCATGCTGTGCAACCCAGACCCAGCCATGGGCCCTGGGCCACAGACATGTGACAGACAGTGACCTGGGGACATGCAGTTTGCAGCTTGCAAACTCCATGAGCATCAGGAGCTAGGGAAGCCCTATGGTAACCAGGATAAGGTCTCTGCCCTAAAATTCAAGTATGGAACCAAATACCTGAGCATATGCTCATTGTTTTCCTGGGGCCCTTGTGACAAAATATACACAAACTTGCTGGATAAAACCAATAGAAATTTATTCTTCACGGTCCTAGAGACCAAAAGTCCAAATCAAGGTGCAAGCAGAGCTGCATGTCCCCCAGAGGTGGATCCTTCTGCCTCTCCCAATCTCTTGTGAGTCCTCGCATTCCTTGGCTTGTGGCTGCATCTCTCCAGTCTCTGTTCACCTTCATTTGACCCTCTTCCCTCTGTCACTGTGCCCTTTCCTCTTCATATCAGGACATCAGGACCCTAAATCCAGGATGAGCTCATCTCAAGATCCCTCACTTAATTGCCCCTGCAAAAGACCCTATTTCCAAATAAAGTCACATTCTGAGGTTTAATATGAATGTGAATGGGGGAGGGGTGGGGACCACCCCAAGTGGCTGTTGTGAAACCCTCGATTACTCTACATCAGAACAGAAGGATTAGTTTAGCTGAGGGAGAAGGAAGAGCCAGGGCCAGGGTGTCTTCCTCCTGGGGCTCAGCCAGAGCAGGATTTCACCTGGGGAGCAGGCAGAGGCAGCTCAGGGCTGGAAAGCCACTGACAGTCAGCAAGAACAGTGCAGGCCAGGCTCACAGTGCACAGAGTTTAGTGCCCTGTTGAGTGAGGCGTGTGGCTGGGGGACTGAGAGACAGCAAGAGAGGAAGGGAGCACATGTTGGGGGGTTTAGATGCTTTGGAGATACGAGTTCAGGGAGACAGGTGCATCAGTCAGTTCATGCTGCTGTAACAGAATGAGTGCCTGAGCACCAGAAAGTTATGTTCTCAGAGTTCTGAAGGCAGAAGTCAAGACCAAGGTATCAGGTTATAATTTTCTGGCAAGGACTGTCCTTCTGATATAAATGGCCATCTTCCAACTGTGTTTCCACATGGTCTTTTCTCTAGTCAGGGAGATAGAGTGGAAGAAGGGAAGGAGAGAGGGAGGGAGAGAGAGAGAGAGAGAGAAGGAGAGAGGGAGGGAGGGAGGGAGGGAACAAAAAACTTCCCAGTGTCTCTTCTTAAAGAACACCAATACCATTGGATCAAAGCCCTACCCTTAAGAGCTCATGTAACCTTGGTTTCCTGCTTAGAGGCTCCATCTCCAAATACAGCCACACTGAAGGTTAGAGCTTGAACATACAAATTTCATCAGAAGGAAACAAACATTCACTCCATAACATGGCAAAGATTGCTGAGCGATGATACCCTCAGACAAGAGATGGCAGAAATCCAAGCAATTGGGCACCAGACCTGGTGGGGTCCACAGACACTTTGATGCCATGAGTCTCCTGCACGGCTGGGTTCTGCTGGCCAGTCACCATCACCATGCACTAAGCAGTGTGAATTAACAGACAGACTCTTCTCAAGGAAGCATTTCTGGGTTCAGTCAGGATTCATGACCTCAAGGCCTGGTTTTAATTCTGACTCCCTTGTGGTCTTGACTTCTGTAGACCTCAGTGGTCCTCCTCTATGAGATTATAGAGCTGGGCTTGACCGTCTTTGGAGCAATCCTGTGACTCAGGGAGGCAGTACTAAGGATAGGCTTGGTGACAAGAGGAAGCCAGCCTGCAATTTAAACTGTTCGGGATGAAGTCACTGCAGGCAATGGAGAGGTTGAGACACTGCTTTTGGATTTCCATACAATTTATCACCCAAGCCAGTCACATGGTGGACCTAGGAGCTTGTAATGTTTTCCCCTGGACAACAGGCATAATTTGGACTGCCCTGGTCAAACCCTGACCTGGGTAAATATCAAACTCTAACAAGAGCTTAGCCCTGTGGGAACAACCATGGACTAAATGTATGTAAAGAGCATGCATGTGCTCAGTTTTATATGTGTGTGTTATGTGTTACAAGCTGTCTATGTTTGCAAGTTTCCTGCTGCTTCTGTGACAGACCACTACAAACTTAGGGGCTTCAAGTATCTCAGTACATTTTCTGTTGCCATAACAAAATGCTTGAAACTGAAATTTGTAAAGAATAGAGGTTTACTTGGCTCACCGTTCTGGAGTTTGGGAAGCCCAAGAGCCTGGTGCTGGCTTCTGCTGGTCATCTTATGAGGCTTTCTTGCTGGGTCATAACATGGCAGAAGCACTGCAAGGCAAGACAGAGCAAGTGGGACAGCTTGAGTAGGTCCTCCTCTTCTTATCAGGCCACTAATGCCATCATAAGGGCCCCACCCTCCTGACCTCATCTAATCTGAACCACCTCCCAGAGGAGCCACTTCCATATACTGTCAATATGTGAACCAGGGGATTAAATTTCCAACAGGTGAACTTTCAGAGGACGCACTCAAGCCATAGCAAAAAGAAATACAAAGTTTGTCACTTCCGGTTCTGGAGATCAGGAATCCTAAAAATAAAGGTGCCAGCAAGGCTGTGTTCCTTCTGGTAGATCTTGGGGAAAAACCTTTTCTTTCCCTTTTCCAGCTTTTAAAAGATACTGCATTTATTAGCTTGTGGCCATGAGCCTCTCTCTCTCTCTCTCTCTCTCTCTCTCTCTCTCTCTGATAAGGACCTGTGAGGACCTGTGTGTAATTATACCCAGAATAATCTACAGTTATCTCAAGATCTTAGCTGAATCACACTGCAAAGTCGCTTTGCCATGTGGAGTGACAAATTCATCAGAGATTCAAACACAGGCATTTCTGGGGTATTATACAGCCTACCACAGCATACAGCTATGTGTGTAAGGATGCATTACAAAAGCAGGTGTTTTCAGGTAAAATCATTTGCTCTCAACTTTCTGGGTCTGGAAAGTCGTGGGCTTGCAACTTTCAGCTGTTACCAGGGATGTTCAGAAGCCATGTTGTTGGGGAAATGCCCCAGATTCTGGACCTGGAAGACTGGATTCCAACTCTGTTCTGCACCAGTGGTGCAACCTTAGCCAAGTCACTTCGTACTTGTAGGACCCATTTTTTGCACATGTAGAAGGAATAGCGATAGCCCCTGCCTCTGTCACTGTGCTTGGCTCGTGGTAAACATTAGCAGTTCATTGCAACTTAATGCCTTTCATCACAATCATCTTCATCACCCTCAGTGTTGTCACCAGGGCCTTGCACACCGCAAGCCCTTCTGTAAGCGCGTGCTATCTCTGTCATTAACTGTCAATCCTGGCCTGACTAGGGCAGGGAGAGCCACCTCCCAAGCTCCTGCATGGAGGTATAAAATGTTACCCTTCCTTCTGAAGCCCCCGCTGCCAGGCTGAGAACACATTCCTGTTGCTGCGTCCTCACGCCACCCTCTGCCAAGGTTCGGATTAGGCTTGTGCAAAGAAATATTTGTCGCACAATTGAGGCAGCTCATATGTTCTGCAAAAGAGAGGGATCAGACTTGACAGCCCCAGGGGAACATTGGGCTCTTCAAGAAGATTCCGTCACAACCCACATTACTGAAATCTCCATGTGACTAAAGGAAGGATAAGTGGTACACTGGAGAAGGGAGCCCTGCAGCTCTGAATCTGGCTGGCAGGAGCAGATGACATACTGGGCGACAGACTCAGCACAGGGAAAGAGATGCACTCGCCCTAGTCCAATCAGTCCATCTACACATCTTTAAAACTAAGACTCTTTGCTGGAAAATGAGTCAAATGGGACTCATTCCTCCTTCTTTCCTTCCTCCCTTCCCTTCTTCCTGCCTTCCCTCCTTCTGTCTCTCCCTCCTTCTGTCTCTCCCTCCCTTCCCTGTTTCCTACCTTCCTCTTTCCATCTCTCCCTCCTTACCTCCTTCTTTCCTTCCCTCCTTCCTTCTCCTCTTTCCTTCTTCCCTTTTTTCCTTCCTTCTTTCCTTCCCTTCTTTCATCTTAATAGACTTTATTTAGGTTCATGAAAAATACATACAATTTCCCTATACCTCCACATACACATACACACACAGTTTCACCTGTTATTAACATCTTGCATTAGTGTGGAAAATTTCTTACAATTGTAATAATATTGATATATTATCAGCTAAAGTTAATAGTTAGCATTAGGGTTCACTCTGCATTGCCCATTCTATGGGTTTTGGTAGAGGCATAAGGTGCTGTATCTACCACTCCAGTACCATACAGAATACTTTCACTGTCTTAAAAATGCCCTGTACCCCACCCATTCATCTCTCTCCTGCCCAACCCCCTGGCAACCACTGATCATTTTATTATCTCCAGAGTTTTCAGTTTCCAGAATACCCTATAGTTGGAGTTGCACAGTATGTAGCCTTTCAGACTGGCTCTTTTCACTTAGTTTCTACCATGTTGTTTGTGGTTTTAACAATGTCTTTTTCCCAGTCTTTATCATATCTTCTCAAGGATAATTTTGATCCCTGCCAGTATGTAAGTGACGGTAAGCAGAATGTCCCAGAGACCCTCACCCTTTCCCCATTCACACGGTGAGAAGCGCAGAGAGTCTCCCAAACCTAGTGTAAGACGAGAATCCTGTCATGGCAGACCTGAATCAGGCCCAACCATCAGGAACCACATTGGAAGACATACACTGCTACAGTTTGACTCAGGAGTAGAAGAGTTCAAATGGATATGATTCCATTTGTAACTCCAAAACAAGTTCATCTCAAGGCCATGTGATCATGTGGACAAACTTCCAAAGGTCATGTTCATCTGAGAATCATTAGCACATGTTCTCTCAGAGACACATGGACCTCATCTCAAAGAACCCCTTTCCACCTGAAAGGGAAGCTCCTGAGACATAGCCAACCTTGGACTTTCTGAAGTCCCCCAGGCATTTGTCTTTAGTCACTCTTCTCAGCCTGCCTGAATTCCTAAAGCAAAGGAAATTCACTCCCTAAAGGTCACACAGTGGAGCAGTGGCTGAGCTTCCTACAAGTTTGCGGTCCCCACAATGGCTGACTAATGGGCTTCATCCTGTCCCATCACTAGCTACACTTTGATCTAAAGGGCTCAGCAGGTGCCACCATGCTGGAAAAGCATGAGCTCAGAGTTGCCCTCAAAGCTTGCAAGCAGGTGTGAGAAACACGCTTGTTTGCTGTGAAATGGGCCTGCAGACTCTCCTGTGCTCAACTCACAGCACTATTACATGAAAGATTAAATGAAGCAGGGTGCCAATTAGGTACAAAAAGAAGACATTAAAAACTCAGGGATCAAGATAAATACTATTTTCATACAAAGTTTTTTTAAATAATAAAATGAAGGCAAAAATTCATAGTGAATTTTTTTGAAATAAAAAATTTCATTTGAAATAAAGGCAGGATCCCTACCCAGTGCTAAAACAGCTCTGAACTTGAGCACTTCACCCTAATCCTGACACTAAGATGAAATAGTCGTTGTCAACATGCACACGCAAGGTCAAGTACATTCTGAGTGTGTTATCCATGTGGATAAGAGCAATAGGAAGAGAGAGCTGTGCCCAGAGAGCCCCAGGTGCTGTGTGTCAGCTGACCGTCATTCACTAGGTGGGTAAAGAGGGAAGAAGGGCTGCTCTCTGGGTGAGAGGATCAGGAATAAGCAAGGGCACACACATGGCATATGGGGAGATGAAGGGAAACAAGAGATGAGAGATACAAACTGAGGATGGGTAGAAAAGAAGTATGGCAGGAAGAACCAGTGTTCAGCTCCCACCAAAGAGTTTGGATGAGTGCAACAGCCATGGGAATTTCTCATTCCTAGAATTATGTACTGCCAAATCAAAACAAAACTAATAGACAGAAGTGATGCTATTGTTGCTTTTTAAAGACATAATTTGGTTTTCCATTATAAAAATCAGCAACATACAAAAAGTACAGTGAAGACAGTCCCCAGAATTGTGATACAGTCTCTTCCTGTGGTCTCCAGGAAGAGACTGTTCCCTAGGAAGTGGCAGTTATGTTGGGAGGGCTGGTAGGATAAGCTAAAAATGGGAGGACTGAAAAGTCAGGTGTATGGAAACACTGACTGTGAAAGCAAAGCAGCAGTGGGTGGAGGAAGAAGTCCTTTCTTCAAGAGTTGTGTGTGTGGCGAGCACTACCTATGGACAAATCATTGCTCTGGTTGCCTCCGTGTCCTCAGATACCCGGCAAGTCTTCTGCTCACAAGAAACCTCTAGAGATCACACATTCTTCCCTCTCCAGCACAGAAAAGGGCAGACTGGTCTTCTTGCTGCAGGTCACAGTTTCCCTTCTCCTTTTCAAACATCTGCTGCCAGTTTGATGGGTTTGGAACACAGAAGCATTTTTCTCATTCTTCTGAAACAGGAGCCACCTCTGGGTCTCTGGTCTGTAGAAGGGAGGAGGCCCCGTCCTGTGGCCCAGGTGTGCTGGGCTATAGAGTGGGGCTGTGCTCCTAGTTCTATGTACTTTTCCTTCTGAAAGCCTCAGATTCTTTCTATTAACGGATGCTGGGAACACTGGGGACAGAGCCAGACTGAGAACTCTGAAGCAGATGCTTAATTCCCTTCCAGCGAATAGGCAAGATTTGTGTTATGCAATTCCCCAAAGTGCTAGCTGATAAAATGGCCATTAACTCTACTTTATACAAATCTTCCAAAGTGCAATTCTATTTATCAAAAAAAAAGACATCAATCCCCTTTCTTTAATCAACCAAGTATAGCACTTGGCTCTTAGTTCTTAATAAAAACACAAAACACAAGCATAGTTCTAGTCTAAGTGCCAGACAACAAGGCCTGGTGTCTTAGAGAAGACAAATTGAGTATGTAACAGTTTATGGTGACATAACACAGAGCAAGCACAGAGCCTCAGGGTCAAAAACTGGATCTTCTGAGTAAGGCCCATCAGAAGTTCTTTCTGGAGAAGTTCTTTCTTCTGGAGAAGGAGAAGCTTCCCACTGGGGGAAAGATGGCAGGAGGTCAGAGCAGATGTGCGGGTGTGGCAGACAGCATTCATCTCAGTGTGAGGAACATGAAAGCCTGGCTACAATCAGCTCTAAGATAAATCCTATCTAAATGTAAGTTCCTTATATCTCCTAAAATTCTCACCATGAATAATTTTTTAGCATCTTAAACAATCCTACAAGGTAAACGTTTTATTGTCATGTATTTGTCTGGGAAAACAAGACCCAGAGAGGTTAGGAAACTTGCCTGATGTCACACTGTTACCAAAGGCAATCTGACTCCAAAACCCTTGCTCTGACCTGCTCTGACATAAATAATAACAGGATGTGAACAGAAAATGAGAAGGTTGGCTAAGCACATCAGGGAGGCTCAGAGGGAAGAGAGGATAAGAACAGAGCCCAGGTACAAGATAGAGAGGCCTTGGCCACAAAAGGACTGCTACCCTGAGGGGACACTTAAAACTAGAGCTTGAAGGACTCAGGAGGGATGGAGTACCAGTGACCCCAGGACTACAGGGCTGTCCACCCTGATGTGGGCTTTGAGCAGGGAACCCATTTGGTGTCCACCCTGGCTGAAGAGAAATAGAGATGATGAATTTAATGTGGAATGTGTTAAATTCCAGTTTCCATGTTAAGAAAGCAATTCCAAAGACAAGTCAATGATTCCTTCCCCATCTCCAAAGAACCTTCTTGCACATGGACACATGCATCCTCTGGGAGCACAGAGAGGTGAAGGGGTGAATTGAAGGGAGGGCCTTTAGCACACTCACACTGCCCACTTCTCCCTGCTCCTAGAAAGATAAAATAGCAGCGATGTGTTCCTTACCAAGAGTTATCTTGGTACTAGGGAGGTAAAAGTGAATAAGACATGGCACCTGCCCTTGAAATTGAAGACCAGAAAGGTGGAGTGACTTGACCAGGGTACACAGCCCAGAGAACTACTTAACTGTTACATCTAACACTAAGCTGAGCTGAGAGGCATCTGGTCCCTCCCAATATTTCACAGCATCCCAGGAAGGCAACCCATATATGCAACAGGAGTTGGAGAAAACAGTGCATGGGTTCATCATCCACAGTTATTTAGTGCCTGCTGTATACCACCCGCTGAACACCACCTCCCAGACACAGAAACCCATGCAGCCCTCAGGCTACCCTAGAATGACTATCTCATTAAAGGAGTAGGAAAAGATCAGCTTTCTCACTACTTATGAATTTCCTGCTGGATTATGGATTTTAAAAAAAGATCTTTCAAAATGAACACATCGTGTTTCCTGGAAGGAGGCAAACATTTCATGATATTCTTGTAGAATGGATACCATCTACACGTACAGCATATTTCATGTAGCACAAAGAAGTTGTGGCAGATGTCTTGATGTAAATAACATGTAAGTCACCAGTTTCATTGTTTTAAGCTCACTTTTCCATCTTTACTAGGGAATAGAAGTTTTAGACGTAATGTTAGAAGTAAATCCATAAGCTCCCCCACTCCCAACTTTTGGCTGGAAGAGAGTGAAGAACAAGAGAAACATATGCTACACAGATAAAAAAAATTGAGAACTTATGAAGTGACAGCATAATCATAAGACATTCTACCCAAGTCTCTGGAGCTTTATAATTTTGCCTTTTAAAATTAAACCCATTTAGAATGTTTAATGTCACAGTATTGCTTTGGTTTCTTTTTTCACTGTTGATGAAAAAAATTATAGCATAGAATTCAAGATTATAATGATTCTAAAATAAATATTAAGTACCTGAATAAAAAACAGGTAATTTCCATCTGCTGCAACCTGTACATGGGTTAAATTTCTACTGTGAAGTGTGTGTGTGTGTGTGTGTGTGTGTGTGTGTGTGGTGTGTGTGTGTGTGTGTGTGTGTGGTGTGTGTGTGTGTGGTATGTGTGTGTGTGTGGTATGTGTGCCTGTCTATATGTGTGTATGTGTGTGTTTCTATTATGGAATCCTAAAGGTGTAAACTAGAATACTTCTACTTCACCAAGGTGGTATAAACATGATAATATGGTAAATTAATAATAAATTCTCCAGGCATAATCTGCTTCCCCTGGGTATCTTTTCAGAAATTCAACTATGAAAACCCTTCTTTCAAATATAATTTTGGAGTGCACTTTAATTTTTAGCTCAATGCTTTTTTTTTTTTATCATAAAGCATCTTAAAATGTAGGGTCATGGTCTAATTATAATTTCCCATGGGTGAAGAAAAGGCAAACTGATGAGATAAGATTTAGATAAGATCGCTCCATCTGTGGACCATAGATGGGTGGAGAAATGGCTCCTAAAATACTTCTCTTGCAATTTTCACAATGCGATACCCAAAGTGGGAGAAATTGCTCTGTATTTGTGGTACATTCCGTTCTGTTTTGGACCTCTAGTGCCCAGAAGTGTTGTAAAGCCATGGAAATCCTGAAATACAGAGCTTCCTTTACCATCATCTCTCAAACTTATCTGCCCGTATTTCTTCCCCCTGTTTATGACAATAGGAGGAAAAGGACGAGAAGGAGAAGGAAAAGGAATAACAATAATAATTTGAAAGTTCAAAGTGAGGCACATAAGACTACATTAACCTCTTATAAACTAAAGGGTCTTTGCAAATTATCATCCATACATCAGAATTATCCATCTGAAGACCCTCTTTAGATCCAACAGTGCTTATGGCCTCACTTCTGTGACCACCCACAAGGCCTTTGATGGGACAAATGGCAATAAGCAAAAACCCCTCCAACCCCCACTAGAAGGCCAGATCAAGTGTATCAGTCAAGGCTTAACAGAGAAGCAGAACCGATAGAGACATATAGCAAGAGATTTATCACAAGGCATTGGTCTGTGTCATTGTGGGTACCACCAGGAGAGTCTGAAATGTTTCAGGCAGGACATGGAAAGAGCCTGGCATTGGGATGAAGCTTGTGTCCATAGGCAGAATTTCTACTCCTCTCAAAAAAGCTTCAACCCTGTCTTTAAGTACTCAGCCGGTCTGGGTTATTCAAGATAATCAAGAGAAGACCACAAAAACATAGGCAACAAAAGCAAAAAACAGACAGGATCACATCAAACTAAAAAGCTCTACACAGCAAAGGGGACAATACATACAATAGAGACAGTCTACAGAATGGGAAAAAAATACTTGCAAACTATGCATGTGATAAAAGATTAATGTCCAGAGTATATAAGAAATTCAAACCACTCAATAGCAAAAAAAGAAAAGAATCTGATTTTAAAATGAGCAAAAACTTAAATAAACAAGCAGTATATAAAAGCACTCAGCATCACTAATCACCATCAACTGGTATGAATGTAAACAGAACCACAGTGCGGATCACCTCACTCTAGTTAGAATGGCTACTGTCACAAAAATACAAGTGCCAGAGAGAATATGGAGAAAGGAAACTCTTAGATACTGTTAGCACGAATGTAAATTAGTACAGCTATTATAGAAAACAGTATGGAGGTTCCTTAAAAATTAAAAATAGAAGTACCATATGACTCATTGCTAGGTATATATCCCAAAAGCTTCTTCAAAAGGAGAGTAGTTATCCACAGAAGATGGCAGGAAGATGGTAGGGGTCCACTTGTGATTCAACAGTGCAAGCCTGCCAATAGCTTCAAATAGTATATCTGCTCTGACACTTCCAGCATGAATAGAACTGCTGGCTCGTATGGCCCAAGCGGCAGGCCGAGCAGCTTGCACGACAGCCTGGACCTGTTGCAAAGCCTTCTCTGTTCTAGAATTCACTCAAAACGACCAGTTTTGCAGTAAGTGGTCCAGAGTGGCACAGCCAAATGAGGAATATGCACGTGACTCTTGGTTATAGAAGCCATTCTAGCAATGCTTCCTTCACCTTAGAAGGGATGGCTCAACATGGCCCACCCCACTGGACCTCTAGACATTTCATCAAGGTCTAAGTCCTCTGAACTTGAAGGATTTATTTCCCACACTTCGTCATGCAAAGCCAACAGTAGTTGCTTCCTGCTCACCAGGTTCAATGGACATGTTGATTTAATGAGGGAACAGAATGTCCTGTGGCACCCAGGGAGATCAAGGTCCTGCATTGTTTATGACATTAGACAGGAGAGTTTATACACTCCCAAGGCAGGACCACGAGGGCTCATTGCTGGCATGCTAGCTGAAAGCAAACGGTGCCTGGTGGTCTTAATTAACAGATAATAAGGGGGAACCGTGTTTTCCATATCAATAACTACATGCCAGGTACAAGAAGATGTGCTGATTTGCTCAAGCAATGAAGTGACATCTGTAGCAGCAGCTGCAATTGGCATCGCTGTCTGATTGAGTTTACAATAATCCAGTATCATTCTCCAAGATCCACATGTCTTCTGTACAGGCCAAATGGGCAAGTTAAATTGATGATGGAAATCATCACCCCCGCATTTTTCAAGTCCTTGAAAGTACAATAAACTCTTCAGTCCCTCCAGGAATGTGACTTTTACTTGACTACTTCTGTAGGTAGAGGTTATTCCAGTGACTTCCACTTGACCTTTAACTACCATATACCTTACTCTATAGGTCAGGGAACCATTGTGGAGATTCTGCCAATGGCTAAGTAATGTCAATGCAGTTATGCATTCCAGAACTGAAGGAATAAACACAGGAGTGGCTCAGTGGTCACTGGGCCCACTGGGAGATGATCCTGAGCTGATATTCCATGATACACCTGACCTCCATAAGGTATGCCACAATCACATTTTGGGTCTCCTAGAACTACAGCAGTTCAGAGCCAACCTAAAATGACCCCTTCCCAAATGGCTTTGGGTCTCTCTGAGGACTACTGGGAGAAAACTTAACAGTGTAAAATTGGGGCAGTGGAGTGGAGTCCTTCCTCAAGAGGACCTGGCCTCCTCTTCATTCCAAAGTGTCTAGGTCCGTAAACTCACCCAACTAGAAAATTACTTGAGAGGCCATGGCTCTCTATTGGGTGAATCCAGTTAGGCTTCTGGTCTCTACAGCTAGAACTCTTTTTTTTACACAAATGACGTAAGAAGTTAGTTGACTGCTCATGATTTTTCTTTAAGGACACTATGATCAACCAGCAGTGCCATAGGTCTCTGCAAGTCAGACTGTAATGATTACTGCTCTGGTTCCACTGTCTCTTACGGTAATTTTGCCCACCTTGTGTTTTACAAATAAGTGGCAACTCTTGGCCCCCATGCTACCCTGGAATCCAATTATCCCCGTTGCATTTCTCAGTATCAGTTCCCTTTATCCTCTCTGACCTGTAGAAGGGAGCAAGCACGAAACGCTTCAAGGTTGTTGAGGCTTCCCACACAAACATATTTCTCATACTTGGGATAAAAGATGTGTCCTCTGGGCCTTCTTGGGTGGGTGAATAGATTTCATGTGATAATTCCACTCTAACATTTTAATCTCCGCATGCCTTTGGATACCTTCCTCTATAGCAATCTAAGACTACACCAGCACCACAACTTCATTTAATAGGGGCTACTAGACTTTTGTTTATTGTGTGTGTTTAGTTTCTATGTAAAATTAGGTTTGAGAAAAAGAATCTATAAAAAGAAAAGAAAAACATTGATGGTCACAGAAGAAAATCAGGTCTTAAGTGTTTTTCAATTCAGAAAGTCCCACAATGTGGGACTGCAAAGGCCATGTGTCTGAGAATGGTGTGCACTGGTGATCAGAGGCTGACATGACCATGTTACTCACCTCTTGTCTGTGACCCTGTATTTTTTAAAGTAGAGCATTCAGTTTCCATCTCTACCATTACCCGAGCTCTTAGGGGAAATGATCTGTCTACACTGACACAGTGTCAATGCAGCTTAACCATTGCCCTGTGCCCTGACCCGACCCCACAGAGCCTATGCCTCTGGGACCATATCACTCATCTGTTATCAGCTAGTTAGCATTGGTGCAACCTGGGACCAACCCAACCTTCGTATTCCATGTTATGGTCTGATGGCCCCAGGTTCCACACAAGAAGTAATGATATGAATTGGGTAAGGAGACCAGAGTCTGGGTGGAAAGTGAGAACACGAGATGAACGATGTCACCAGAATGAGGTTAAATTAGCCTCCATGTATGCAAAGCTAACTTTCTAGGTTGTATTCCTTGAGCTGATTCCCCAAGACTGGTATTTCCTACCAATCACTATACCTGCACACAGGTGATGTTCCACCTGAGCAGTGCATTGACCTTGAAACAATTGGGCTCCCCCAAAACGTATTTCCATACTAATTCAAAAGATAAATGCCCCCTTCCACTCAATTATGTTTTGACTTTTCCTTGTGTTGCTCCATCTTGCTCCAAGAGACAGTTGTGTATAGGAATGCCCTGCCTGTGAGTCCAGGCCAAGTTCACACTTAGAAACATGGAAACGGTTTCCCTTTCAGTCTTTTGCCTCCAGTGCTTACTGCAGATAATACCTACGGCTAAGTGTCTATATGCATTAATAAATCAATTGTGACAAACTCATAACACAATGTCCCTGGCATATGATGATGATCTGTGCTCATCTTTTGCAAAACAGTGGGGAGAGTTGAGGATTTTCATACGTATTATACAGATTCAATGTCACCCTCCACCTTGTCAGTTCAACAGTTTTATTTTGGCTGCTCCATTTCCCATTTTTCTTCTTCTCTACTTTTTCCTTTAGTAGGATAATTGAGTAAGAGGACTCTACTAGAAATTTTAAAGATGCAAGTTCAGTAATACCTAAAATAGCCTGAATGTCATTCTGTTATGTTATTATTAATGAAAGTGCAGAAGCCAGAATAAAAGCTCATGCCCTTTTGGAGGGATCCATGAATGACCAGATGTCCCTAGTCATCATATTACATATAGATGGCCTGCCATGTCACATAGTAGTTATTCCTGACTACCATGTCACAGTGACCTGTATGAGGTGGCCTCAGAAGACCAGTTCTGTAAACTGCACAGACCAATAGGCTGACATGTGGCAGGGAAGAAAAAGTCAGACAACTCAAGATGACTCATACAGATGCTTGAAATTTTAAAAATCCACACACAGCCACCTACAGTATTTTAATTTAAAAATTTTGCCCAAGTCCTTTGGAAATAGAATTTGCATGAAAACCCACATGTCTAAAAAGATTTTCAGTTCCCACATATGAGTTCCCCAGACCTCCAGGCTTCTGTGTCTCCCTCCAAGTACAGATCATTTTCCAAGCTTTGGTATATAAAATACAAACACTGGCTTAAGCTGAAATCTAATCAATCTACTCAGTGGAAACACAAAAATCAAATTCTCATCTCAGAATTTTTTAAACAGCTACTGCAGCATTTTTGGACAGAGAAGAAAAACAAACCTTTTGGCCACCATCTCTTTCTTCTGGTTTCCCGCTTTACTGCCTTCCTCCCACCCCTACCACACATGGTTCTCATGATGGCTGGAAGTTATGAGAATTCAAGGTTAACCACCAGGATACCCATGTGTGGTGCAGCCTCTCCCCCGGAACAGGTCACTTAACTGCTCTCATTGCTTCCTTCTTTGCTGAGGATGGAGCTGAATTAGAGGGCTATATGGTCAGAAGTGCCTCAATGCCACTGTCTCTTTTACCCTCCTTCCCCATCCTGTACTGTCATTGGTACATTTGAAAGTCAATCTAAAAGCAAATGATCTAAGGGTCTTCTGGGATAAAGATGAGGCAACTTGACTCCCTCATCTCCCATCATTCTCACCTGAATAAAGATATATGGTCCCCAATTCCTAAAGCTATCAGATATGAGATTCAGAATGACTGACTCCATATGCTGAGTGCCCAGCACTTCCGTGTGGTCTGTTAGGAATGAAGATTCTCAGAATCTCAAAGTAAGCTTCTTAAAGAGCTGCAGGCCATTTGTTTTCATTTTCTTGGTGCAAATGAAGTCAGGTGGAGCTAGTCTCTTCCCTTCCTTGGAAGAGGTATTTGCTTCAGGGCCATGAGTTCTTTTGATGCCACCTACTTCCCAGGGTCTCAGCAGAATGCCCAATATTGACCTACAGCGCCCAGGATTTTCTCATTCTATTCTTGCTATCAAAATTTACCAGGTCTGTTAGACATTTCTTCTGACTTCAGTTCTTGATGGACTATAGTGAGAGCTAATAGATTAAACACATGATCAAAATCTTGCCAAAGCTCCAGGCAGTTACTGTTTCCCACCCCCTTCCCTTCTGTCCCTGAACCCATTCCTTTTTAGCCTAGTGACAACCCACCTGTCCCCAAAATGGCCCATATCAAACACTGGAGACAGGTCCCTGGAGTGGATTTTTAGGGGACAATAGATAGTCTTCCAATGTGATCAAGTCACATTGTGGATGAAGCATCCTGTTCTGCCCACCCACAAAGCTGATCCATGCACACATTTGCATTCATCCCCATCCCTATCCTATCCCATTCCTCCCAGAAAACAGTTGCCCAGACGACACTGTAAAATTCGTGAACATATTGTGTGGGATTCAGAATGAGGACATCACATTTAAAATCAGATAATTCCAACTTCTAGCTACTGCTGTGCTCCCGAATGCTTATCAGTAAACTCTTCAGGAAAAACGATGCACGCCCATAAATTTTCCTGGCCTTGTGTAGACCACACAATTTACAAATAATCATCTCCATAATGATTTCATTCTAAATTCCATATAACCAAACGGTTTTTTTTAGAATACACTCTTGTTGACCTCCTCTGAACTTTTGCTTCTGCAGTGATGAATGAGTGCAATTCTAACCTGAACAGTGGTTGGTATCTTTACCAACTAGCATTCTTCATCAAAGGAAGAAGATGCAGATGGCTGTCAGAACGTCACTCATTTGTCAAAAACTCAAACAACTTTGCTGAATCAAATGAGAGTTTTCAAATACTAGAAGAATACTTTCTCAGTTTTTTGTGATATTCACGATGTAACAGGTACAGACATGACGTAAGTTCATTTACATTAGTAACAATTCTTCATCACTTTCTTAAGTCTAGATCAGGATTTCTCAATGTTAGCATTATTGACATTTTGGACCAGATAACGAGATAGTTCTTGGGAGTGGGGGTGGAGGGAAGTCGCCCTTTGCACTGTGAGATGTTAATAGCATCCCTTGCTTCTGCCGACCAGAAGCCCAGAGCGTTGATGGCCCCTCCATTCATGACCATCTAAAGTCTCCAGATATTGCCAAAAGATCTTATGAGGCAAAACTGCCAAATTCACAAATTCAGACAACAAATCTTAACAATCAACAAAATAAGTCAAACCTTGATTGGTGTGCTTGAGCATTTCCCTGGTCTACACACTCCACAATGGCCTTTGTATGGCATCAAAATGATACCATGGAATCAAATTGAGAAGAGAGGTGAGGTCTCATGCAGTTCTGCCATGTGTCTACCACGTAGATGCAACAGATGGAAAAACCCAATAACACAAATTCATTAAATAAGTAGGGAAGTGATAAGCTTTTACATGGATTACTTTGTACTTAATATTATTAATATAATTGTAAGTTTACATAATTTAGTTTTTAACAATGGCTAAAATGGTGGTTGTGTTCAACAACCACCTCCTAAAATTCCTGAAAATGTAACAATCATCTTGAGTGCCAGTGTAGGTGACTCCAACACACCACTATCTCTACCCTGTGAGAATGAAATATTTGAAGTGCCTCTTGGCCTGCACCTTAGAATAGAGCTTCTGTCATTTGTGTGACTTGTTTCTCCCCTGTCCACCGACCCCTGACTCTTTCCTCAGTTAAGGCATGGTCTAAAAGCACTTTGAAAGCACCAGAAGATCATGGCATGTCCAAGCACACAGTCATCCTTAAAGCTAATACTGTCCAGGCATGTGTGGTGAAGCACGCCTGTAATCCCAACACAAAGGAGGCTAAGTCAAGAGGATCACTAAGTTTCAGGCCAGCCTGGTCTGCATGGCTAGACTCTGTCTCAAAACGACAAAAACAAAAGGCTGGGGACACAGAACAAGTAGTAGAGCATTTGCCTACCATGCACAAGGCCCTGGCCCCAGTACCTCAAAAAGAAGTAACAGATTTCTCTATGTTTCTTCCAATCATCAAAGGCTAACTCTCCCTCTTGGTTTGTCCTGTCCTTCATCTGTCACGCTTCCCAAACACCCTGAGCTAATGACTCACGTGTCCTCACGTGAGTTCTTAACCTATTACTTTTTAAAGAAAGGCAAAGTTTCTTTAAACTAACTGCTTCTCACCTCAATCCATGGCCAGGCACCGCTCCAAGCTCTCACCCTCACTCACGCAGCAGGACTGACTCTCAGTTCCATAGAAGGCTTATGGACCTCTGACTTACCTTCACTTTAAAACACACAAACACGGCCTTCGAGTGTGTAGATTCAGCCAGCCCTCCAGTATCTGAGGGTCCTGCAGCCTCAGATTCAACCAAATCTGATGCGAAATACTTGGGGGGAAAATTTGTGTTTGTAATGAACATGTACAGGTCATTACCTCCCCAGTAATATAGTATAACAACTATTTACACAGCGCTTACATTGGGTTAGCTTTGACAGTAATCTAGATGATCACGTAGGTTATATGCAAGTACTGTGCTGGTTCACATAAGGACTGGCGTGTTCATGGAGTTTGTTGTCAATAGAGTTTCCTGGAACCCATTTCCCAAGGACAGTTGTTTGCATATGGCTTGAGCAGAGTGGTGAAACAAAGGTCTTTACACCAGCAAAGACCAGTCATTTTCTTAAAACATGTCCACTAAACACAGTCATGAACCATATGGTGACAGGCCCTCCCACTACACTGGGAACAACCCCTCAAATCTGTCATCCCAAGTGGTGAAGGAATTTATGAAAGGAAATCATTCCAGAAAGCACATGGGAAGATAGTATATCTGCTAAAAGAGACTAAGTCAGCCACTCTCAGAAAAAGAGTGACTTTATGGGGAAGTTCTGAAGTCCAATTTGATCTGCCTCTCCACCCTTCTGCCTGCTGCCTGGGAGCACCTCAGGGAGGCCTCAGAAGCCTGGGCTCAGTGTGCCTTGAGTTACACTGCCCGTGTGGGAAGGAGGGAGGCCTTGTGTCTAGAGAAGACTTGTCACTTGAGACTGTCTGCCCCACTTGTAGGAACGGCTTTCATAAAGCCAATGTAGAAAAAGAAGCTGGAAAGTGCTGCTTATCTTACATAGATAGTCCAAGGCACTCTGAGATTTGCTTGGCTACCCAGGCTGGGGGTTGGAAAGACGGGCTCCTGATTGTGTGTAATCATGGTCACCAGCCAGGTCCCTGGAGGAGGCCCAGTGTAAGTACTGGAGACCCTTTTTCCTGGCAGAGACTCATATACCCTCTTCCCTTTCAAGACAGCAATATTGGACCTGGCTCTCCTGAGAGCCTGCTCATCCCTGCTCTTTCTCTGGTTGTCCCACTGGCCCTATGCAGACAGACTGGCTGGGTAGAACAGGACAGGTCCCAAGAGCCAAACTCAATGCCTTTGACCATGGATGTCCTCAGGACCCATGGCTCAAGGTGGTTAGTTAGAGCATGAGCACCAAGCCAGAGACCCAGTAGTCTTCAGCTGTCCCTAGGAAAAAGCCATTCTCTGACAAAATTGTCAAGATCTTGAGGGTGACTTGGGTATCTGAGAAATAGCATTTGTGAAAGTTTGAAATGTTTGCTTTGAGACTTGCCTGAAAATGGCTCAATGTGACTCCTTCCTGCAGGGGTGAGGAGTACACATTGGTCTAAAGTGAAGTTGGATATCGTGGCTTAGATGTGGTTTGAGTGTGGCCCCAAGTTTCCATGCTAGAAGCATGGTCCCCAGTGTGGTGGTATGGAGGTAGTAGCTAAAACACAGGGGCAGCGCCCTCAGAAGGGGTTGATGCAGGTCTCATGGGACTGGTTTAGTGCCCTTGTGAATGTGTTGTTATAAAAAGAGCAGGCCTGACCTCTTCCCCAGCCTCTGGCTTTTTATCTTGCCATGTGATCTCTTCTGCTCACACTCCTACCATTGTGATACCATCTGCCATGCGACCCTCCCTGGAAACAAGCAATTGCAGGGACCATATTCTTAAGTCTCCAAAACTGTGAGCTAAATAAACCTCTTTTCTTTATAAAGTACCCAGCCTTAGTATTTTGCTATAGCAACACAAAACAGACATACGGGGTATCCCACAGCATTCAAGAATGTATCAGGGAGCAAGGATCCCATGAGTCATTTGATATCTCTTTACCTGAGCACAGGGTCTCAGCAAGAGGCTTTCTATATCCTATGAAATATGTGTCCTTCAGGGTTCCTGTGAGTCTGGCTAAAATCTTTAAAGAAACAATGGGGACATGTCAGAAAACGTCAGGGGTGTCCATGGGCAGACACATCCACGAGGTGCCCCCTCCCAACATTTCGTCACTTTCCCTTGTGCCAGGACCCCTCCTCAGCCAGCTGCTGCTTCCCACACCTCTGCCCACTCCTCCTTGCCAATCTTGGGAGCTGTGGGGGTGGTAAGAGCAAGACTATCCTGGGGTCAGACCATGGCCTCATCTTGGGGGTTCTGGCCTCTGAAAACAGTGGCCAGAGGGTGGCCTGCCCTCTGAGTGGCAGAGGGTGGGTCTGCCACAGAAGCCTGCTATAAAACAAAAGGAACATATTCCTGAAACAGCATAGTAGGTCTGGGGCCAGGAAACTCCCAAGGTATTGGCCCTCTGCCCCAGAAGTCAGGCTATCTGCTAAGTGACCCCCAGGCGCTCAGCAGCCTGTAAGTGCTAGGGCTTAGTCCAGGCACTGTCAAGTGCCTCAGGCTCCAACATCCCCTAGTCAGGATCAGGGTGTGGCAAAGTGAGTGAGAGCTTCAGTCCTTCCTTTGCCAGTGGCAGAGAAGGTCCCAGTACCTTGTGACACACAGTGCCGCCTGCCTAGCTGGCATGCTAGCTACACAAATGGGGGTGTGGGCGGGGGGCAGGGTGTCCTCCAAGTCCTTCTGGATCAGGAGTAGGAAGTGGGGCGGGAGTATGTAAGAGGTGATGATATGTCCCAGATGCTTAAGGAGCCACCTCCTTGTCACATGAAGACTACTAAGTCACATACTCCCCCCCACCCAATTCCACACTTCAAGTCATGAGGGGCCCTGAGCAGTGTTCTGCAGACTCTTGCCTGAGGACAGGCCACCCAGCCAGGGCAGGAAGCATGTGAGCGTGCGGGTGTGACCCTTGGGAACAGCACACAGCAGGACTGGGTGACAGCCTGCCTCGTGCTCTCTGGGAAATTTTGGAAAATTCCTCTTCATGATTCAGATCTGTCAACAGATGCCACAAATCAGTGGTTTTCAATGAATCTGGGCTTCTGGGAAGCTGGGTGTCATCGACAGCAGTCCTGTTTCCACCCGCTTATGTCTATTCCTCCTTAGGTTCTGTTTGAAGAGAGTCCCTGATGAAAGGGATCTGCACGTCATTGTTCCCAGCCTCTGGCTCCTGCTTGCTGGAGCAGCTGGAGAGTTCTGCAGACAGGCCCACGCAGCCCTGCCCCCAGAGGCCTGGCTTTCAGTGGCTTGCATGGGACTCTGCACTGGCATTTTTCAAACCTCCCCAAGGAACCCTTCTGCACAAGCAGGGCTGGGAGACGCTCTCCATCCATACTTATCATAAAAGGCAGTGAAATGGGTTATTGTGCAGCCTGGTGCTCCTGGGGCACCAGCCCACGTCTCTGCACACTCTCTCCCGGATGTCATCAGTGGGCACACAGCTGTGGGCATAGGTGGCACATAAGAATGGATCTCCAGGGGGTCCTCATGGCCTTTTGTTTGGGACACTCAGCTTCCAGCAAAGCTGCAGGCTGTCCTCACATGACTAGCACTTAGAGGATGAACCCAAGTTCCTCCCTGTGGCTCCCCCCAGCCAGCCTATCAACCTGGGATGCCAGCCACCCCCACCCCGGGGCCAGCGTGACTCTCAGTTTTATAATTTGCAGCAATTTGGGCAGAAAGCCACTCCACCTGCTCAGCGCAGCCTGTGGTCCTGAAGAGCAATCACTTAGATTATGAGTGCTATGACTAGTCAGGTGGCCACCTCCACCCCAGAGAAGCCCCTGCAGGTGTGGCTTTGGGAGGGGCCACCCACCCTTGCAGGATACTAAGTCCAGGAACATGGAGCCACAAAGCAGAACCAGGGCTTCCAGGAAAACCAGGAGGCCATGCTGGCTGTAGTTGTTTCTCTTGCTTAAACTTCGTAGGACACTCAGTTCTCTCCACAGGGCTCCTAGGTCAGGAGTGTGTGGACAGAGGGAGGGCAGGCTGAGGGCTTCTTCCATGGGATAATTCCATGGGATTACACTGTCCACAAGTAAAATGGATTTGAAGACCATGACATCTGCTTAGCTCCTACTCTCTTGTTCCTACCCCTGGCTCCGCACTGCCCTCCATTCTAAACTCTATCTGGATTGTGACATACCATGGGTAAAAAGTTTGCATGTGAATACACAGAACACAGATACATCTCACACCATATATGTACAACACACACACACACTCACTCTATGCATACCACCCCACACCACTTGCTCTAAGGAACACATAGCAGCAACACCGCTTCCCAGATCATGACCTGGAAACCCAGACCCTTGGAACTCCAGAGTGTGTCTTGCCTCTGGCTCTCCCTGACCTCCCTGGCCTTATTTGGGCCAAATGTGGCCGTTTGAGCTCACCACACTCACCCCAAGGTCCCTAGGGCATCCCCTCGACACTCAGGCCCAAGTCAGTGCCACTTCCACCTCTGGAAATGGCCATTGGAGGGAAGAGAAGCCCCACTCCCAGCACAGGAAAGGAAGGGAGGAGGCTGAGCCCTCTCTCCCAGTCCTGTTTTAGAGAGGTACAGGGCTGAACACACGGCATCTGGGAGGAGATGGGGCCCGGAGAGCAGAAGGCAGATTCCTGGACATGAAGTACTCACCTGCAGCTCAAGCCACACACAAGAGCAGGGCACCAGCTTATGACAGCTGCAAGTCAGGTGGCCCTGACACAGGACTCCTAGGCCCTGCCCTTGAATGTCACAAGCCTCAGCTTATAGGTCCTGGGCTTTGGATATGACTTGGGAGAAGGAGATCCTGCACCTCCCCACCACCCACTCAGTCCTTATTGGGATTATACTGTCCACAAGTAAAATGGATTTGAAGACAGTGACATATTTGGAGGGAAGTCATATGGTGCTGTAGATAGCGGCAAAGAGCAGAATCAGGCTGCCTCAGTCCAAATTCTGACCCTGTGTGGCCACAGATAGACTACTTCACCTGTCTATGACTCAGTTCCTTACCCACAAAAGGAGGACAATAATATCACTTTGATATGCATATCAACTTCTAACAAATATTCTTAGAGTCAAAGGCTCAAAATAACAAGACCATTACTCTGGCCATTTCTGGGAGTTAGGAATCCAAGACCAGCTTGGCTGTGCAGTTCGGGGTCAGGATTTTTTCTAGGTTCCATCTGATATTAGTAGGGCTGGCCTTGCTGTTCTCACAGGAGCTCAGGCAAGTGGCTGGTGAGCCTGTGCCGGCCATGAGTGCAAGGTATCAATTCCTTGTGACCTGGGCCTCCCTTCAGGCTGCTGGAGTGACATTGTATGGAGTCTGGCTGCCCTCAGGGAGAAGTCCAAAGGACAGCAGATCAGGCAACAGCTGGCCTTTCTATAACCCAGCCACAGAAGTTCTACACCATCCCTCTGGGTCATTCTGATCATCAGAAGAGAGTCACAGCCTGGCCACATTGGAAAGGAAGAGAACTGGGCCCCATCTTTGGAAGAGAGGGTTGTGGGAGAATTAAGGACATATTTTAAAGCCATCACAATGTGGCTTATTGGGTGAACACACCAAAAAAATATCTCCAGAAGATATAGAGGCCAGGAAGGAAAGAGAGATCATTACATAGGATGATCTGGGAAGGCTTTGTAAGGACAAGACCTAGAGGGTGAGGAGAAGCCTGTGATGGAAGAAACCAGGACTGAGCATTTCTGACAGGTAAAACAACAAGTTCAAGGGCACAGAGAAAAGAAAGACTGTGGGTCAGAGTGACTGGAGCCCATGAACAAGAGTCAGTGTTGCTGGAACAGGCAGGGAGGCGGGGCTTCAGGTCTCTTCCTGGAAGCATTCTTCCCTCTGTCTTGGGAAGTCCTCAAATGATCTGCCATTTATCGCGGAGTTCCATATTCAAGAGGAAGTGCCATGTGAGAAGAGGAAGAGGCCACCAGGAAGACATCAAAGCACTGAGAAGTAGACAGGCACTGGTAGCAGAGTTGGCAGAGGGGAGGGAGAGTTGACAAAGGTTTCATCAGCAGCACTGGGTGTGTCTAGAACAAAGATGCTCTCTAAACCAGGCTGATTGCATTGGACTTGGCCTGGGGCCCAGGAAGTGCACTGAGAGATGACCTCTCTTAGTCTTGAACACAGAACAGTCACTACTGGGCTGAGAGTAACAATGGCCAGCAGGCCATCAAAGAGACTTAAAAGCAAGGGCTATGGAGGTCAGTTCTCCCAACCCACAAGGGCATAACGAGCTTAAATTTCCTCGCCTAGAAATCTGATAGCTCCTGGCCTGATAGCTTCCTTACTCACCTCTTATATGCTGGAACTAGGTCCTCTGGCTCATGATAGGTGAAGATGGCTTCTGACTTCGGTGTATGATGACAGAAAAGCAACACACATTCAGTAGAGGCCATATTTTGAATTTTGAAATTTGCTCTTTTCTCGGGCTGGCAATGTGCAGTTTGATCCTCACTTATGATGCCGATCCTGTGGCTCCCAGGCAGCCACAGGACCACGAGAGGATCAACCAATGCTGTGCACTGTGTTATGATGCGTTTAGGATGTACGAGGTTTTCACCTTGACTGGATGCAACCCCATTGTAAGAAGAGGGACATCTGTATTCAGGAATTTCATGAGCTGGTTGTTAAACTGATGTTAAGCTTGACGTTAGCAGTGGTGGTAACATTTACACCATAGAAATTGGCAAATACTACAACCCAGAGAATTGCTTTTTTTCCTAGAGAGTTGGTCTGCCGGCCTACTGCAGTGCATACGCTTAAGAACTGCAAGAAAAGGTGGTATGTACATTGCCTGGCCCTTGATAACTTCTTCCAAAGCTTCCACACACTGTCACCAACACAAACATAATGACCTCAGGACGCCTTTGGGATTAAAAGATAGTAGGTCATTACAGAATCTGAAAGAACTCACCTGAGGTCAGCCCCACAGCTGGGTCACATGCCCACCTCTCCAGTGGCCCTGCTTGCTCACTCTCACACTCTTGATCTGCTCAGGAGTGTAGAGGAGGGGCGGCTGGAGCGGTCTCCCCAATTGTCCCCACCACGGCCAGGTGAAGCCTGCCCCACACCCGGCTCTGGGTCTCCACCCTGGCCAGCTCCGATATGCCCAGCCCCACTCTGAGACCTTGGAGCCAGAACCCAAAGCAGCGATGAGCGAATGCAGGGAGGCCTGACCCAAACCCAACCTGAGGCTAAAAAGTGAGATTCCCAGGCCTTGTTGTTGCAGTTGCAGTGTTGTTGTTGTGTTATTGTTGTTGTTGTGTTGTTGTTTTAATGAGGAATCATTTGCTAAGGAGAACATTTTGTGGGAATTGGATTTCAAGTCAGACAGTCTGAGCTTAAGTCAGCCACTCACTCACTAGATATGTGACCTCATACAAGTCAAGGTCCCTTTTCCCTCTTCTGTAATATGAGTATTCGTGTGACAATACCCAAGATTCTCACCCTGGTGTCACTGAGTGCTCACTGAACTGGCCACTCCTAGGCACTCCATGCTGCTCACAGACACAAAGCAGGGCAGAGTGCACACACCAGATGGGGTGGGCGTGGGGGTGCAAAGAGTGGAGAAGAAATGTCAGTGCAGCCCTGAGCCCCACCCCAGGCTGCGTGTGTTTCCATGTACGCCAGCTGCCTTTGCCCAGGACCCTGAACCAGCCCTATTCCCACCTCCCACTCTCATAGGGAACATGGGATCTTCTCCCACAGGGTCTTTCAGGGACAGGCCAAACCCTCCAGGTTTATCATAAACAATATCCAGGTTTTCGTTTCCACCGTGGAATGGATGAATAATTATTGGTAGAATTGTTATTTCCCTTGAGTCGGTTTTTCTAATTTTGTTTACTTTGGGTGATGGTTCTGCAGGGTCATAACAGAAGCCAGCACATACTGCATTGACAGCTAGGAGCCCGAGAGCTCTCACAAAACCCCCATTGGAGCCCACAGATGGATGCCACCTGCCATTTCACAAACATGGAGTTGTGATGGTGTCTGTCAACCCACAAACACCCAAGAGCTTTGATCCAAATGCATCCCTTTGAAGTTGACCCTTTAGTTCAACTAAACTACTCAGTGACCCTGCAGACCACTGAGGAAAGACCTCACCCTGTGTGTGCCTTCAGCAGGAACCCCTCCCCTGACAAGACGGCTCCAAAAGGTGATGGCTACACTAAGGAAGGGCCTGAAATCTGAGTTTTCACCCCCCAGGTTCAAACTCCAGGGATTCCACATGTCAGGTTTGGCCACCCACCCCTCTACACCAAATTAAAAGATGACAACGGGCAGCCGTGGGAAGAGGCAGAGTCAGCACTCAAGCCCATCTTCAGCCATCCTCGGGTGCAAACAGGAGCTTTAGGCTTAACTAGACAAAGAATTAGAGCCACAGGTGAAAGCTAAGCACAGTGATTAACAGTCCTGATTAAAGTATGCCTGGTTGATCATTATTTCAGTCCTTGTTTAGGGAAGAGTTTCAGAGAAATCTTTATCACTGTCAGATCTTGAGGGGAGCAGCCCAGCCAGGATAAATGAGTCACTGTTGCCTGGTGGTGATCTGTCCAGCCTAGACTCTGCTGTTCCTTTTCTTGGTGGCAGTTTCCTCCATCCCTCCTAGTAAGCGTGTTATCCATCCTGTCCTTCCTGGATTCCAAGGTGATTGCAAAGTGATTACCAAGAAAACAGGTCGTAGGAAGAACACAGATACAAAATAGAGGTGGGGATGTAAGCTTTTTTCCTGCTTTTGGCTAATTTGTGGGCCTAAGTAAGGAGGCAGTGTTTTTCAGGAAAAGTAATTGAAGGACCTTTTCCAGGCTGTGCCTGGGCTACACAGAGCCCCCACTCAGCCCTACGCCATGTACCCATGCCTATACCATGTTCTCTCACTCCAAGTCTGGTCCCAGAGCACCCACTTCACCTAGTCACAACTTCTCCTGATGTGGCTCGGTCTCCCCCATCTCAGCTGCTCCACCATGCTGGGGCCACAGTGGCTAGAGGATGTCTTTGTTGCTCTCTCAATTGTGACTATCCAAACCACGAATGATTCCAGGTCCTTCTGACTTTCTGTTGCCCTTAGGACAAAGCACACATGTATCTGTCCTCCCCAAGAGCCAGAACTGACTATTCTCAAGAAAATTTGGCAGCTTCCTGCTTTTTTTGGGTTTTGCTTTTTTTTTTTTTTTTTTTTTGACTTTGAACTCCAGATGAAACACTCTCAAGTAGCATTTGAAGATTTTGCAGGAGTTAAGGTAACAAAGAAAATAAGTCTCAGAAAAGAGCTTCCTACCCCTGAGGCATGGCCTTTTCTTGTTGTCTTTGAGAGTCTCTGCCTATATTTGTGTATTTTTTTTCCATTTTGCCACTGAACATAGATATTCCAGAAATAGAGAGTCAGGGACTATAAAAGTCAGCCAAGTTCTTTTGACTCTCTTCCTTCTTTATTATAATTCTTGTTCCTTCCACAGCATAGAAAATTCTGTTTCTCTGGATGTTTGATCAACTGAGACAGTTACAAACTTCTTTTTTAGATTCAGAAGAGGGTCTTACTGGGGTCCTTGAGAAACTGAGAGTTCTTTCTCAAGCCAACTTCCAGCATATGCGTTTTGTCAATGAACACATTCTAGTGGTTTCACTACCCACTGAGATGTCTCAACCCTCTGGAAACTTCGCATGCCTGTGATGCCCCCCACAGCCTGGCCACCCACACAGGCGCTTGGCTTTGCTTACATGTGCCCAATCCTGAGGCCAACAACTCCTCACGCCTAAGCCATGAGACTCCTGTCCTGAGAACAGCCACCAGAGGGGAACCAATTGCTCCAGACTGAGGGAAAACAATCCAAGTCTTCTCTCCACCGTCCCAGACATCATAGACAGGAAATGGCACACAGTCCAGAGTAAAACAAAATCAGCCGGGGCCCCACACCCCACAACAATATGCCTTGATTCCTGATGGCAGAGCCCTTCCTGGGCCTTATCATTGACATCTCACCCAACCACTTTATAGATAAGTAGACTGAGGCTCACGATTCCATGCTAGCCCTTGTCCAGTTGGCTGTACCATTCTCTTTAAAACAAATAAGCCAGAAAATGAAGACATCTCATGTTTCTTTCTTTCATTTCAAATCTTTATGTTATTTGATAAATTGACATTCATGGGTTACCTCCGGGGGTGGGGGGGGTCAATCATTAGAAAGCTACATCAGTCCATACCACAGGCCTCTGCTGACAAGGTCTGTGCTCTGCTAACGAACTGTGGAGTGAGAAACATCAGATCAAAGGCCTTTTACTTATTTCAGAAACCTTATAGCTTCTTTAAAAGCCAATTGGGTTTTGTTAAAACCAGCAGCCCCTTGAGATTTAAAAAGCTTTGTCTCTTTGGGGTCCCAGAAGCTGTCCTTTCTGGGGAAGCCCCAGTAATCTAAAAAACCAGGGACACATCTTCAGTACTGCCTGGCTGGGGTCTTCTTTCCCTAGTGACTTCCTTCTGCTAGTAATGTCTGTTTGCTTTGCACAACCTGGAGTGTGAGCATCCAAGGTTAATTCTCAGCTGGTTGGAGCATCTGCCGTATTATTTGGGCCTTACAGGTTCTCAGACATGTAAGAGAACCATCTGCGGGAATGCCACTTTTGATCCCAGACCCCCGAGTAAGCCACCCTCTGCTCAGAAGAGTCACTCAGCACATGCTCAAAAGTCCAGGCTTGTTTCCAATAGAAGGAAACCCAGCAAGAGAAGAGGACTGAGTGTCCTGGAGGAGAACATGATGGGGTCAGAAGCCTCAGGGAGGAGGAGAAGGAAGACTGGTTCATCCCCCTGCTCAAACAATCAGGAAGACCCGGGATTCTTTCTAGCACAGCATCTCACTCTGCAAAGGCTCACAGATAAAGCCTACCTCAGTATCAGGGTACCCTCCTTCTGCAGGTAACAGCTATGGCGATGAGAAAAGAGAAATAACAGAGGGCCCTCCAGGTGTATTCTTTGACCACTGCAAGGAGATGGTGACCTGCCACCTCTCCAGACATCCCTTTGAGCGTTGGGAATGGGACTTCACAGAGAACTTGTGATTGCTCTGTGGTTCCCAGGCATCCTACTCTCCAGATGCAGCCTCCGTTTGTTGCTAAGGCTGGGACATGTCCTCGCTGTGTGAACAGAACACTCTGTCACCCTTTGCAATTTACGCCTGGTTGAAGTTTCTCACAACACAGTCAATCTTTATCAGAGGTCTGTGGTTCCCAGGAAGAGCCACAGATGTGCTTTCAAATGATCTGATCACAAGGCACTAGGAAACATCTAAGATCACAGCTGTCGTCCCCCAAGCCAGGAGCACCAGCTGGGGCCCAAGCTGCTCGCTAAGGTAGTTTGAAAGGTCAGTGTGATTCTTCTGGTCATCTCTGGACTTTTGGAAGGCACCAGTTCACAGGGACACGGGCTGCTGTCCTCAGGCTGGCTACACACGTGTGTCACTCACACACACACACCTGCAAGGACTTCTCTATGCTACATCTCACCCACATCAGCACTCAGCCCCAGGCTCATGGGTCTTCGCCTCAAAATCTTGCCCACGTTCCATCTTCTGGCTCCTGGCAGTCCTTATCTTTCCTCTCGCTTTGGCAATTTAATGTGTAGCCACCTTGAACACCTGTACATGGATTTTTCTGTCATTGTGACTTGAGTATAAATTCCTTCCAGGGCAGGGGCAGAGCCTGCCAGGTTCCTGTAGCCTATAACACAGGGATCTGAATCACAGATCTCAGAGCAACATCAAGACCAGCCCATGAATAAAAGAAAGAATTGATTAAAAAAAGAAGAAGAAGAAGACCAGCCTGTGTCTAAGTCTCGGAGAAGCAAAATCAGGGAGTGGGGCTCCTTGGGGCTGCAGGAAGCCCCCTGGGATGCCTTGGGTCTATTTAAATTGCTCATGGTCACTTGTTCGGGTTTCCTAGGAACTGAGGCCTCCCTTGTCATCAGGATTCGTAAGCATGTTCACTTATGCTTACACTGTGAAGGCTCTGGAGACCAAATAACAGTGTGTTTGCTATCTTGGGAACCAGCATCTCTGTCTCTATACCTTGGCTGCCCACACTGCTCCTTGCTTCCTTCTCTCAAAGGTTCTGCCTGCCTCCTTCTCCCTGTGTTCCTCTTGGTCTTTGCTGTTCCTATGACTTCTCTGTTCAGCTGCCTTCAGATATCCAGGAGGAAAGGGTTTGACTGTGTGATCCAGCCACCATCCACACAAAAGTAGCCTCTTGGACAGAACTCCACATCTGGCCACCTCCTAGGATGCTAGTCAGCCTGTTGAAACTCCCTTTTGATCAGATGTCCATCTCTGGATCAACCAGATGTGGTCAGAGTAGTAGGGCCATTAGAGGAAATAATGCCTCTTTCTAGAAAAATCCCTCTAAAAGACACTTGGGACATGATGGGCAGGCACATCCCAAAAGGACAGGAGCAGCCTGTCTTCCACAACAGGCCTATCTCCACACCCCATTGGATGAATGGCAGCTCCTCAAGACTCCCTGGGGCTCTTGTTTAAACAGCAAAGCTTTTAGCAGTCATCAAGGACGGCTGATTTGAATTTGCAAAGGAACAAGATTACTCTCCATTCTAGTAACTTTGCATTGTTGGCCACTGCTTAACTGTTCCTAATGCAGGCTTTGAACTCAATCCATTCTGTACACACAGCGGAAATGTCTACCCACCTCCTTCCTTCATTCATTCATTTACCAAGAAGGCACTGGGAAATTAAAATATGTCATGCATTGTGCTATGGCCTGAGGACACACAGATCCAGAAAGCACCATCCTTGTCCTCAAAGACCTTGTGTTGAAGTGAAAGAGCTTACAATAACTTGGTTTCTGATGCTTCTTCATTTTTTTATACATCATTCTCCCTTCTGGGAGGATTTAGGAGCAAGTATTTTCAAAGGTGCCACAACGATGATTAAAAGCACCCAAAGAGCTTTTATCAAGACTATCCTGTGACCCCCACTGAACACTATATTTAGAGGGGAGCCCACCCTCAGAGTTGAAGGGTCCCTTCAACCCCAAGTCCACGGAGGGTAAGAAAGCAAAGACACTTCTCTCCCTTGTCATTACACTCAGCAAGTTGCAAACTCAGTGCAAACACAGGACTGTCCGATCTTGCACTTTATTCCCAGGGTGCCCTTAGACGTCAGTGTGAAAACAGGCAAGTAATAAATAACGATAAGCCTCCCACCTCCCTCCCACTCCCTGGGCCCAACATCACCACCGGGAGAGGTGGGAACAAGCCCACTCAGGAGGGAACGCCTTCCCAGGTTTGCTAATAAAATGTCCAGCAGTACAGGGACAGCTCACACAACAGCTCCGTGGTGAATTATTCCAAGCATCAAGAATTCCAGTGAGAGATCGGACAATTAGCAAACCCTCTTGCTGGAAGGCATCCATCTGTATGGCTGCCTCTTGCTTTTGCTTACGCAGTCCTCTCCAAAAAGACTTCTCTTCAGGCCCTCAAAGATGTTCTTTCCCTCCTCGTTGACTGGTTTCTTCAATAGAACATCAGAAAACCCAAATCCAAGCAGGAGTCTCTCATTTCAGAGGCTTTGTAAATTTTGTAAACTTTGTAAATTTTGTGAGTCCTAAACATGTAAAGAGAGTTTTTTATAAAAACATTTTCTTAGTATGTAATAGTTGTATAGGGGGGTTCTTTGTGACATTTGCATATATGTGTACGACTTACCCCAGTTTGGTTCATCCTAACAAGGGCTTTTTGGAGTGTGTAAAAAAATAGCAGCTTTAGGTCGGCTTCCATTCTTGCCAAACTTTGGTTCTTAATAAAAATATTATGTTATTGTGGCTTATGCTCTGCTACTGAAAAACAAGCACATTTTGATATATAAATTCAAATGTCTTCCCCCAAGATAGAGGTTCAGATTCTGGACTGCTCTTTTCTCTCCTAAGATACCACTTCCCTGGTTATCAGCTTGAACAGGCTCACACCTCTCTTGGGAATAGTGTGAGGTACACAGAGCAGGTACAGTTATTGCTCTTTGACAATTGTCATGCACTCTGGTCTCAGGTCTCCAAAGATAGTAGCTTGCTTTCATTGCATTACAATAGATACTATAGATTATATCTTTGAAGCAAGCCAGGGACTTGCTAACCTCAACCTAAAATAACTGAGAGTCTTCCAAGAGAAAGTTTGGGAGTTGAGCTGCAACGCAATGCATATGCTACAGTAAATTAGATGTGTGTCCAAAGAGCTTGAGGCAAGGGGACGTTTTAAAGGCGAAGTGAACAGGGTTATGTAAGTTGTTTTGAAACAATAGTCCTTGGTGTGGGACCAATAATAAGGGCGGTGTTAGTCCGAAGTTGGACAGGCAGTTGCTGAGCAGATGTCCTTGAAGAAGAATTTTCTCGGTAAGGCTGTGGGGGCTTTTGTGCCAGGCTGTGATCCTGGCAGTCTCTTATGATTGTTCCTGTCATCAGGCACATGTACGTGAGATCTGCTCTTGCTAACCTCCTGGTTGTATTTTCTTTTTTAGATTTGACATAAGCAACTCCATTTTGAGTACATTGACTTTGAAACTTGAGACTCTTTCCACTTGCAACATCTTTGAGATCCAAACCTTAAACTAAGAGAGTGGATGTCACGTACGTCATGACCTCCAAAGCCACATTTCCTAATTCTTTGCTATAGTTCTTAACCACAAATGGACAAATTGCTTCACCATAAAACCCTTTCACACTGAGTCTAACTCTTCTTGGAAGATGGCCAGGACAGACCTGACATATACACTTTGTCACCACAGCAGAGTTACAGCTGAGTTCTAGGCTAGGTTCAATAGTTTCCATGTCACACAGTCTAGTGACACATCCAGCCAGCATGTATTCATTAAGCAGTCCCTGCACGGTCCCAGGCAGGGGTCCACAGCCTGCCCACTAGTGGAAGATGTGTTCGCCAGGCTGTGTTGATGCTTGTTCTGTCTTCTCCATGCATGCTTAGTCTCTGTTCAACGATTTCCTAAATAAAGTTGGTCCTGGCTCTGCTACACACACACAGGTGCCACTCCCTCCCATCTCTCCTGGGCAAAGATGTCCTGGCAGCCAGCCAGGAGGAAGTCAACATACCTGCTACTGTTGCCCAACCCTGCTTCTTACCTGTCACCTGGAAACACCCTGTGCCCAATTCACACATTAGGAATTATAGAAATCACCCTGTTCTTTTCTAAAATGTGTGTCTCTCTGTTGAAAGATGTGTGTACAGTGTGTGATATGTGTGTATGTAAATATATATGCATACAGTCTTCCCTCAGTAGCCACAGAAGATTGGTTCCAGATGCTGTAAATATCAAAATTTGAGGATGCTCTAGTCCCTTATATAAAATGGTACGGTATTTGCAAATCTTTAGATTACTTATAGCACCTTATAAATGTAAATAGATATTCTGTATTTTCTATCTATGGTTAGCTGTATCTGTGGACCCAGAGCCTGTGTTTGCAAAGGACTAACTGTAAATACATCTGTTTGTGTGAGCTAAATCTGAAGGTCAAATGTCCATTGACTACTCAGAATGGAATGCCCTTTACTTAGTAAAGCAGCACACCACAAAGATGTCCTTGGAGCCTCCATGTTTCCCCCACAGTTTATCTCCACACTTTCCCCTCATCATTGCAGCCTCTGACACCTTGGCTCAGTGTCAGCACTCAGGCCCCCCATTCTGACCTGTGTACTAAAAGCCAAGTGTGAATTTGTATCAAGTGGACAAAAAGTAGACTGCAAGCTGACCAGTGATTACAGGAGTAGGACCTTCAGCCTACTCTGGAAGACCCTGAATCTTTGGAGTCTTTTACTGTCACCTGGCTCTTTTGACTATGAGCACTTCCATTTTTTATCACCAGTACACTTAATTTTGTCATGTCCCTACTGACATAAACTCGACCTTAGAGTGAACGTAAAATACTGTTGAGATTTCCAGCAATGGATTCCTAACGTCTGTTTCTGAAAGTCATCTCTCACCCATCCTTGAAGCCCCTGTGCCCAGCTCCCACCTCCCCATCCACCCACTCCTACCCTGTCCAAAACAGCTAGCAACTCAGCTCTTTTATGAACTTGCTCTGACAAAAGCAATTCTGCAGCAATTAACATTTTCTTTTAGAAAAATCTCAATGAGCATAGCAGCTGGGAAGCCACTCACCATTCTCAGGTGCAAAATACATCAGAACCCTTAATTTTCCTAGATCCAATTAAACTGACTGTGAGCACCTGCTGTGCAGGGAGGGGCCCTGTCTTCTCTCAGCTGTGATTGAGGGACACCACCTCTCCTGAGGTTGTATAAATGGCCTGAGAGGCTCACATGGTCCCTAACATTTATGGAGGGGTTTCTGGACTTGGTCTTGCTTCCTAAGACTGCATGACCCACTGGAAGGCACCAGAGTATAGGTACATGAAGTTCATCCATCTACACCCAGGAAATCCCCAAGACCTGCACTGTGTTTCCCAAGACCTCAGCCCTGTGGTCTCCAGGAATCACCAACTCAACCTGCGTTGTTTTTCCTAACACTGCTGGGAAAAGCTACCATAAATTTGGTGGCTTAAACAATACAAATTTATTATATGACAATTCTGTAGACCCAAAGTCTAACACAGGCACCAATGGGCTAAAGTCAAGTATTCAACAGGACCGTGTCACCTCTGCAGGCTCCAAGGCAGAACCCATTTCCTTGTCTCTTCTATCTGTCTGCATCCTTGTCTCATGGCCTCTTCTACCACCTTCAAGGCCAGTAATGTGTAGAGTCCTTCTCACTCTGCCATCTCTCTGGCTCTCCCTCTTCTACTAATAAGTACCCCTGTGATGACACTGGGCACCTAGATACCCAGGATAACCTCCCTGAGCGGCAACCTTAACTCCATCTGCAATCTCAATTCTTCTTTGCATAGCATAACATATTCATAGGTTCCAGGAGTAAGGATGTGAGCATCTGTTTTAGTCAGATTTTTCACCACTGTGACAAAATACATGAGAAAACAAGTTGATGGAGGAAGGACTTATTCTAGCTTATAGTTTCAGAGGCTTCACTACATAGATCACCAACTCTGTTGTTTCTGGATCATGAAGAAGAACATCATGGCAGAAGGACAGGGAGGAGCAAAGTTGCTCACTTCGTGGTGATCAGGAAGCCACATGCCAAGAAGGGGCTGGGACCAAGGTGTACACATCCTCAGTGACTAGACCCCACCTCCTACTTCCTACCACCTCCCAAGAATGCTGTCATATTATGAGTTCATCAAGGGATTAATCTACTGACCTCATGGTCCAATCACTTCCCAAAAGCCCTAGCTGTGAACACTGCTGCATTGGGAACCAAGTCTTCAACACAGGAGCCTTTTTGGAGTGTCACCTCATGTCCAAATGAAACTAGCATCTTTGGGATTATTCTGCCTAACATGCCAGAAACCTTGCCTATGTAATGAGAGTAAGCTCATCCCCCACCACTACCAACCTAGCTCCCCTACCCAGGCCTTGCGGGGGCATTTTTCTTTCCCCTAGCAAGACCTCTGCCAGCTTTTCCTAATTTAATCCCAAAATTTCAACCCATTAGAGCCCTCCACAGTTAAGGCCGTGGAAAACAAAAGAGCTTTAGATAATCTCCCCTTAGGCAAGTCACAAATCCCTCTGGACCTCTCCAGCGGAAGCAAAGAAAATATCTGCCCCTTTCCAGGTGGGAAAAAGACAATTTCTCAGTTGTCCTACCTGCAATGCCTTCTTGGTGTCTGCTGAAGTCCCAGCAGTGTGTCTTTCCCTCTGCATCCATCCCTCTTCCTCTTATTGTGCTGTGTGGGTGTGGGATCACATCCTACATTTCTGGAAGCTTCCACTGGGGTTTACACAGTACTCCATGCTCACACAGTCAGATGTTCCACTGATTTCACACCTTACAAACACATGCCATGGAAGAGATTTGAGTTTTATTTGGGCCAGACTCCAAAAGTCAGCACAAAAATGGAAGAATATAGGACTTTGTCACCAATTCCAATAAGCAACAAGATCCTAGAACTAGAATTATGAAAACTTACATTTGGAATCTATTTGAACTGTTTTTAAGTTATTAAGCAACCGAAGAAGATAAAGACAACTTAGAGAGCTTCTAAAATTTGTAGACTACCATTGCAAATGGTTAATCTTAAAGAAAGATAAGTACTTATTCATTTATCCAAGAAATAGTTCTTGAGGCACTGTCTTCAGCTCTGGGTTCATGTTCTAAGGAGACCTCATGTTCTCTCTTGCTTTTCCCTGGTTTAATCAGGGGAAATTTCAGAATGAAGTGAATATTCTGGAGGATAGGGACTTTGGAGGTCTGATACCCTGGACAGATACAGAACTTTCTGGAACCTCATCTACTCCATCTCTTAACAATGATGAGAAATGACGTCGTCTCACAGCCTTTTGGTGAAGACTGAAGTACACAGAGCCCACACAGGAAGCAATCTTCCTCTCCTTCCTCCACTTTGGGAGCACACTCATAGCTATCCCAGATTCCCAGGCAGCTGGAAAGCAGAAGGGAGTGGCTCTCTTGCAACCCAATGCTTTGTTGCACTGACCCCTGGGTCTGGAATGTTTCTGATTCTCTACCCAAATATTCCCAGTCCTGTTTTCTTAACCCCTCCCACCTCACCCAGACAATCAGTCTACCTTCTTCCTGCTCCCATATTCTACGGACTGAACTGTGTTCCCCAAAATTCAAATTTTGAAGCCCTAACCCCCAATGCTATGGTATTCAAATTAGGTCATGAGGGCTGAGCTTTCACGATGAGATTAGTATCCTTATAGAAGAAACCACAAAGTGCTGACTTGCTCTCCTTCCATGTGAGACAGTTCAAAACTGTCCCCTTGGAAGCCAGGAAAAAAGCTCTCACCAGAGACTGAGCCAATCAGCACCTTGACCTTGGACTTTCAGCCTCCAGAACCCTGAGAAATCGATGCCTGTTGGTTAAGTCCCCATCTATGGGTTTTGATTGTAATCACACATACAGACCAAAACACCTTTGTACTAGAATCACCTTTGTTACCCTACTGGACTATATATACTTATCTTTTCTTCAAAGCTGGGAGCCCTTGAGGGGAGGGATCTCCATCCACCATTGGACCCCAGCACCAAGCACAGATCTGGCATATTGTGTTTACTCAGTGTTAATCAGTTGAGTTAAAATGACTCTTCTTACTTCCTTAGTTTGTTGCCTATTGCTGTCATAACAAACTACCAAGTTAATCAAACTAATATCTCAAATGTATTGTCTTACAAGGCTGAAAGTCAGAATTCCAGCATGCTCACTAGCCTAAGCCAAAGTGCCAGTAAGGCTGTGTTCTGTGTTCTGGAAGCTCTAGGGGAGAATTTGCTTTTGTTTCCAGCTTCTAGGGGCTATCTGCTCATGGCTCCTTCCAACATTTTCAAAACTAGCAATATTGGACTGAGTACTTCTTATGTTACCATCTCTCTGGTTCTCTCTCCTCTGCCTCCCTCTTCTACTTTTAAAGATAAACTCCGAGTTGAGTTGCAGCCTTAATTCCATCCACAACCTAAGTCTCTCTTAGCCATGAAACTTACAAATTCATTGTTCCAAGAATCAGGACGTGGACATCATTGGGGCCATTATTGCTCCTAACACCTGCCATTTGAAGAAGTTTGGATACTAATTTGTGATGTCTACAACTCAGAATAATCTGAATACACTCTTCCTAATGTTATCCCTTAAGACAAGTGCCCCCAAAGAAGTCTGGTCACATTGAAAAGTTATAATTGAGATTTTTTTTTTAATGCTTTATGTGGCTTCCCTACAGAAAGCAAGTGTTTGCATTTTCTGTTCAATACTGTTTTAGTCCATTTTCTGCTGTTATAGCAGAATGACATAGACAGGGTAATTTATAATAAACAGAAATTAGGCTGAGGAAAACCCCTGGGGAACCCCAACATTCAAGGGGGCAAGGACAGGAAGTCAAGAAAGTCACTGAGAAGAATTGGCCAGAGTCGTCCTTGAGGTAGCGACCAGAATGTTAGGCAGATTTTCCATTTGCTTTAGTTTGGATCTGGAATGTTCCCTAAAGGTCTCTGTGTTTCATCCCCAGGTTTCTAGTGGAACTTTAAGAGGTGGGGCCTCATGAGAGTCTTAGGTCATTGGAGGTGTGCCCTTGAAGGGGATTCTGGGATCCTAGTCTCTTCCTCTTTCTCCCACACAGGACATCAGATGAGAAGTTTCCTGTACATGTGCTCCTGCCATGTACTGTGCTGCCACAGACCCAAAGCAATAGAGCCAATCAATTATGAACCAAATTCTCTAGAACTGTGAGCCAAAATAAGTCTTTCTTCTTTTTAAGGTGATTTATCTCTGGTGTTTGTTATAGTATGGGAAGCTAACACAGCCAAACTTTTCAGCAGTAAGGACTACTAGTAGATCAGGCCAAGATCTAAACTACAAGGTATGGACTCAAACCGTACCCATGGACTTGGGGCCTCCAAGGGTAGGGAAATTGGAGAAAAGCTCTGGATTTGTAGTAGTGCTGATTATAGCATTTGCACTTTATTGAGCAAACTTTTTTTAAAGTAGTCCCAGAAAGCATCCTTGTCAAGCCCCTCTGGGGTAATTAACTTGGTGGGAAAGAGCAGGATGACAGGTAATGTCACTGCTGGTACTTCAAAGGTAGACTGTGATTTATTCCTAGATCCTGGCACTTGATAGTTATTAGTTTTTAAACCTGAGAAACTTTTAACATCTAAAATTTCTAAATTAATGAGTAAAAGTTACATTTGCCAAAGCCAGTGAGACACAGCCTTTCCTCAGGTCACTTTTCCTTCTGCAAATGTAACCTTTTTCCAAAAGCTGTTCGTGGAGAGCACCAGCATAAGACGATATCAATGTATAACTTCTCCACCAGCACTAATTGGGTTATTGGTGGTGTGCAGAAAGCTGGCATGTGCTTGCTTAGCACTTGAAAGAATGAAAACGTGAGCCAGCTGGCTAAAATGGTCACAGCTTCCAAATTCAGAAGGAAAATATTTGCACACATATGTCAGCAATCCCCCAACCCTTTTTCAATAATTTGTGCTCAGTTTCAAACTTTTGTTAATTTTTTCCCAGCTTAAGAGCCCTCAGTTAGCACCTTTCATGTCAAAAGGTAAATCCTTCTAACAGGTGGCTCTTTGCATCTGAGTTACACCAAGTTGGCTACCGTTTGCATTGGTTCTGTTTCTAACACAGTAGGAGTGGGCATTACTGAATACTGAATGTTCTATAGCTGATGAAGCTATAATGCGAGCCACATGTACAACCCTAAATTCTCTACTGTGCACATCAAAAAGTAAAAAAAAAGTAATATTAACATAATGATGTATTATTTAAACTCAGAATACCAAGAATCATCATTCAAACATGTAACCAGCTTGAAGACCATTAATGGTGTGCCTTACATTATTACTTTTCACATTCCATCTTTAAAATCCCATGTGTGGTTTACAGTCACTGCACATCTCAATTCAGACCACTTTCATTTCTGATGCTCAATAGCCACCCATAGCTGGTGGCCGCCATGTTGGAAAGTGCAGGTCTACAAAATGGCAAGACACAAGGGAGCTTCCTCTTCCCTCCTCTGGTGACTACTATGGAATTCTTTCCAACAAGTTATTCATTTTTTCCAGATAACCTTACCCTTTAGCCCATCCAAGGAAGAACTTGCAGGTTAAAGAGGATTTGCTTTGTTTAGTATGTGTCAATAAGTGATTATAGAATGTTGGTGGCTAGCAAAGCAGAACTAGCCAATACATCATCCCTCATGCCTTACTGTGTTTCCAAACCATTATCCAAGCCAGTGCAGGTCCCATAAAAACCAACACATGAACCAAACCTCTCACTCGTCCTGCCAAGAACGCGTTCAAGGACATTTCCTGAAATTCAAAGGAAAATGTGTAAAATAGGAATATTCAAATTAAGGTTGGGGTACCCGAGTCTCTGAATTCTGACAGTCAAGAGTTTGCAAAACTAGATATGAGGTGACTCTTGAAGGACACATCATTTATAAATGTTGAGTTCCACAAGGGAGGCAAAATCCAGAGAAGGGCACACATTCCTATTTTCCCTTCAGAAAGAGCAGGTATAATGACTTCAGTGTATGTGATTGCAGAGAATTCAGTCAAGTGACTATCAATCAAACACAAAAACGAATCAGACAAACCTTTGCTGGAGACCCAAAAGGCAAGAGTGGTAACAGTGGGATGCTAAGAATAAGACATAGTCTGTGCCACTGGCCCCCAGGGAAGGAAAGCAGAAAAGGAGAAATGTGACTGTAAAAGGACCACGTCCAAGTCATGGAGCTCAATGACAAAGCAGCAGACGGGCCCAGGGAAGCACAGGCCATTTGTAATCTGGGGGTTATTAATAAGTCAGCCCCAGAGACAAAGAGAGCCAAATGGGCCTCAGAGTTACCTGATGGCCGCCTGTCTCCATGGCCCATACCAGGTATGTGTGTGAGCAGAGACTCAGAAAGACTTGCAGAGGTGAGCCAGGCTCTGAAGACCAAAAATCGTATGTTCTCCCTCATATGCTGACTTTAGATCTAGGGCAAAGGCAGTAATGTTGTTGGACTTGGGTCACACACTAAGGGGAGAGCACATACAAGAATGGGGATAGGTAGGAAATCCAAAACTTGAAAGTGTATGATGTCCCCACTGCAGAGGAGCTAATACAGTAACCTTAAAGCGACAGAGGTCAATATGGGAAGGTGACTGGGAAGTAGTGAAGAGGTCAGGTGGAGATGGATCAATTCTGGTTGTAACACACTTATGCATGGAAGCAATGCTAGGAATCTCTCTGTGTAGCTATCCTTATCTCAACTAGCAAAAACGCTATGTCTTTCTAATTATTGCTCATGTCTTCTCTTCAACAAAATTGGAGAAAAGGGCAGAACAGGTTCTGCCTGGAAGCAAGGGGAGCAGGAGGGACAATTGACTCAAACAATGTATCCACCTATGAATAAAGAAGAAAAAAAAAAGAAATTCAGGGAATACTAGGAAACTTAATTGCCTCTTGTTTCCCCTCCCTTCTCCCTTTTGTTTCCTCTCTTTCTTTCCTTTGTTCCTTTCCCATGTCTTTTCAACATACCTGCAACATGAAAATATTGAATATTTTTAGCTATTGGTTGATATATTTTCTGCACTTAAATCAGTAGATTTATAAACAATTTTCTTTAAAATAAAGTCAGCCATGACATATAAAAAAGAAAGAAAGAAGGAAAGAAAGACTTGCAGTCTCCCTGCCAAAAACAATCCCTGGAAGCCAGAGCCCTGGAGCCCATCTTTCCACCCAGGCATCTGGGAAGAGTGACCAGGTACAGAATATGGTTGACCCGGGGAAACTCCTCCCACTAACACCAAATTCTCCTGCTGTCTACCTAAGGCATCTGCCATAAGAAGCACATCTCAATGATGGATTCTTCCCTTTCAGTCCAGGTTCACACACAGGCAATATAAAATGTAGATTTTTGCAAACCTAGGACCAAAATGGCTTTGGGTTCCCAGACATGGCCACTGCAGGACTCTGGGATCATCAGGCAGGAATTTTTCCTTTTCTTTGGAGAGGCAGTCCCCAGCCAGGGTGCATAGCTCAGGAGACAGAGAGCCAGACAGGAGCCTTGTGGGATGCTCAGAACCAGGCCCCAGAACCCATGGCCCCAGACACCACTCAGGTCTCACCCTCAATAGACTTCAAATGGACAGAAAAGCCTGAAGCCTACTCTCCAGATCTTCCTCTTCCAGGGCAGAAGAATTAACTGGAAATCAATTGTGATCAGAGCTGTCTGAATATGTTGCAAGTACAAGGTTATGGTATGGTAAGGTGTTCCCTCCTTTTATCAAAATGATCTTGGAAAACAAAGCAATACAGGGAAAGAATACTCCCTCTTGACTTCCCTTCCACTTCACCTTACAAATGCACTCCATTCTACAAAATAAACAGGGGCACCCAAAGCTGGGAGAAAGAGGAGAATGCAACTATTTCCAGTGCCTGATGAAAATTCTTAAGTATTTCAGATCAGAGTCGGGTCTGTCTCCAGGAGCAGATGAATGACAGGCACAAATTCAATTTACTTTGGGCCATTCTAGCCCAAAGTGAGACTTCCTCCTCTGATAAATGGACCCAGAGAGACAAAATGAAACAGGTCTTCCCTTGGCATAGGATGCTGACACATGGTAAGGCCCATAGGGAGACAATGAGGTGTGCTTTATAAGAAAACAATGTAACTCTCTATGACAGAAAGAGAACACTGAGCAATAAAAGGAAAGATGGAGTGCCTCAAAGTCATCGTTAGGAAACTGATGTCAGAAGAAAAGAGCAGTGTTCACCCAGTCATCTGCAATGACCCAGTGTAGCAACTTGCATCTAATTTGCATATGACAATTATTAAGACAGTGCCTCTAGTCAAGTGACCATGAAATGCTCATAGGCATTCATCTCAGTCACTGGTTATTAATGGCTTGCTTGGTTTCAAGCATGGTGGTCGGCACAGGGCCAGATTTCAGAACTCTCTGGGCTGGTGGGGGTAGACACTTGCCTCATCCCCCATCTCCCCATGGAGGCAGTGGTCCTTTCCAGCTGTCCTTGCACACAGCTGACCCTCAGGCGTAGGCAGGTGTTGACATTCCAGAGATATTGGACTTCTAGATTTCTACCAATCAAAGCAACAGTTTAGGTGAAATTCACACACCATAAAATTAACCACTTTGAATTGTACATTTTAATGGCATTAGTACATCAAAGATGTTAGGTGGGGGGAGGGGCCCAAACAACATATACACATGTAAGTAATTGTAAAAATGATAAAATAAAACTTAAAAAAAAAGATGTGTAGCTATCACCTCTATCAAGTTCTCATCATCCCAAAAGGAAACTTGGTGCCTTTGAAGCAGTCACTCCTTATTTCAAAACAACTCTTTAAAGAACACCTTATTTAATTCCAAAAAATATCTTCTACCCTTACACCACCCCACACCCTGATCTCACACCTTGAGTTCCTCTGGCAGGATTTGTTTGTGTCTTGCTAGTCCTTGCATGACCAAGCACAGTGCTAGACATTTTGGTGGTTACCCAGAAGAAGTTATGGGATCAAATGGCAGAGATGGGGCATCAAGCCTGCATAGACTAACTCATCTGTTTGGAGGTGAGCCCTTGTGCTATACCTCCAGACTTCACGTGACGTTCTCCCAAGATCTAAGCTACCAAGGAAACCAGAGAGAGCTAGAATGAAAGAGAGTCCTATCCCTATCCCAAAGAGCCTCCCAGATGGCTCACCCCATACATGGAGCTCCTCAACACATTACCACTCCCCTTAGAAAACCCAAATATGGGCTGTATGCCAGTAGCTCACACCTATAATCCTAGCTACTTGGGAGGCTAAGATCAGGAAGATCATACTTTAAAGCTAGCCCTGGCAAAAAGTTTGCAAGACCCATCTCCAAAATAACCAGAGCAAGATGGATGGGAGGTGTAGCTCAAGTGGTCGAGCACCTGCTTGCAAGCATGAAGCAGTGAGTTTGAACCCTAATCCAATCAATCAATAGAAAACCCAAATATGGGAGGCCGTGTGAAATTTAATGGATGTATCTTAGTCCATTTGTGCTTCTGCAATAAAGTAGCTGAGACTGGATACTTTATAAAGAACAGAAATTTACTTCTCACAGTTCTGGGGATGGGAGTCCAAGATTAAGGCGCTGACAGTTTCAGCGTCTGTTAAGGGCCCAGTCCTCACTTCCAAGATGGCTCTTTGTTGCTGCATCTCTCAGAGAGTATATCCACATGACAGAAGGAACAAAGGGGTGGAAAAGGGGATGGGAGAGAAAAGTAACTCCCCACCCTCTTATTTAACGACATTAATTCATTCATGAGAGCAGAGCCTAAACACCTCCCAGAGGGTCCTGTCCCCCAGCACTGTTGCCTTGGGGCTAAGTTTCTAACCCATGAACTTTTGGACACCCATTCAGACTACAGGAGATGGCAACCTTGGAGTGGGGGATACCAAGCTCCTTTCAGGGAAGGGCTTTGTGTAGTTTCTCCTGATAATTCTGTCCAGCTCCCACATGAGCGGCCCCAGCCCCAGTTGCTGCAGGGCTCAGAACTTTGCTTAGCAACCCTAAGTGTGGCCGAGGTGGACCTCACAGAGAGCAGGTGGCCCTCTGTGCTCTGCCTCTGGGTTTTCAGCAAAGTCACAGGTTCTAAGCACCTTCCCACAGCCCATACACATTGCTCTCTCTGGGAGAAACGGGGATTTGCACTGACCATTTGTGGCTAGGGGAAGAAAGAGGAAGAGGTGCTGACAGCGATGTGCAGGCTGGCAACTTTGGGCTGTGTCAGAGGGAAACGAGAGCATGCTGGGCCAGCCCTGAGTGAGTTGTGAAGAAGGCAAAGAAGGAATGCTGACCCTCAATGTCCCCATCACCTATTCTAAGCTGGTTCTGGCCCCACCCTCCTTCACGAGGAATCATGGGTGACCCAAGCTAAGAGCTTCAGACAGAAGGGCAAAAGGGTGATAAGTGCCCCCAAAATGCTGCAAACCTAGATTGCTGAGGTTTAGGGGCTTCCTCCATGCTGAGGGGCAGCTCGAGGCTCATGTGTAGAGTGGTTCCATGTTCAAGCCCATAGAAAAGCCAGGAGTGGATGGACGTGAACGCACCAGGAGTCTGTGGGAGTTCCCAGCCCTTGGCAGCCCGGTTTCTGGTTCTAGGATTCTATTTTGGAATCTTACTGTCAGCCCACTCTCTAAATCTAACAGTCTAAGCTAAAATGGGAGGTTTCCCATTTGTGTCAAAGAACCTTTCTCTATTTGGATAATATGTCACTCTTGTTTTTGTTCATTGCTGGTTGACTGAGTCATGTCACCTTTACTAAGGTGAAGCCAAGGGAGGGAAAAGGGGGAGTCAATGTGCACTGAGGACAAGAAGGAACTCTGACAGTGATGTACAGGCTGGCAGCTTTGGACTGTGTCAGAGGGAAATGACACGGTTCCCTGAGTGAACTGTGAAGAAGGCACAGCACTACCCCTAATGTTCCCATCAATCATCCATTACATCACAGTATATGTTCTCCAGATCAGATGTTCACAAGTCGTTCTAAGATAAATAATCTAGAGAAATACTGGTGTAAACAAATTTAAGCAAATGTATATACTGCAGAATTTCTCAGTGCTCTTAACAAACTAACTTATTCTAAAACTCTCCAAGGAGACAGAGTATGTATTATTTCCTAAACCTATTATTCTTTTATCTCTTATCCTTCATTCCTTACTCCCACCAACTCCTAGACAAAAAGGTCCCTCCATCCCTACTTCTAAGATGTAGGATTTGATCCAGTGAGGTGTTGAAATGAGCTTGTATCTGCTTTCAGCATCTGATTGTTAAATATCAGGAATTTTGGTCAGCTGATGATAGCCATGGTGAGATGTTTTGCACCACAGAAATTGGCAAATGCTATAAATTAGGCCCTTTATCCTCCAGGGAGTCAGTTCACCAAGCACAACACTGAATTTCGCCCAATTTACAGTCTTTCTAAAACTGGGGGGGGCGGCTCAGGGAGGTCTAAGGACTCCTCACATCTTGCTGGCTCCTCTATGAAACCCTTGGAGTAGGTTCCACTTTGCAGAACGCTTTGAGCCTCAGCCATTTTCCATTTGCACAGACTGGAAGGGTAGAACTACCTGCAGGGAGCCACGTGCCACTCCCCCCTCCCAGTGAGAACACCTTGAAACCATTGCTCCCCTCTTCAGGGAAACCCGCCACCTGTTGTTAAGAAGGTGTCTCCAGTTGATGAAACCTTCTTAAGAAGAAAAGAGGTCTTCCCATACCTTGGCAAGCCAGCAAGCCAGGAGACCACACCTGGCCTTCAGAATTGGTCTGTTGGCCCCTTGACCCCTGGGAGCCTTAAGGAACGCAACAGGATGCCCCAAATGGGAAAAACACTTGGCATGCAATAGACTGCTGAAAAGGAAGCCAGTGAACTGGACACCTTCCCACCCTGCAGGCGCCAAGTGCAAGCTGGGCCCTGCTTCAAACCTATGCCATTTGAAGACAGCACAGAACATTTGTACATGGTTTACAGAAAACCAAGATGCCCAGGGAATTAAGCCAGAGGATGAGAGAAGGACCATGACAACACAGCTGACAACAGAGGAAGAGAGCCGCAGTCTTCTCCAGAACACAAGGCTCACAGGACGCTGTCAGACGTATGAGTAGAGGAAAGAAATTACTCCCCCATCACCCAAAACCACTGAAGCTTTGTGAAAACTCACAACTAAAGCCACTCTGTTTGCTGTCTAGAGAAAATAAGATAGAATTCAGTCACTGGATAGAAATCATTCAGAAGCACATCAAGCTTTCCTTTCAAAGAAATGACTTAATTTACCCTAAAAAAAAGTCTACCCTGAGTGAAAGGCTTTCAAAGTGATTGTCTGAGCAATGAGTTTCATCCTCCAAATCCACTCTCTGAGTTCCCTCCTACCCCACTCACTGGCTAAGGAGATAGCCAGTTCTGAGAGTTGAACAAAACACCAGTGATGGCTGAGAGCAGGCTTCCCTTCCCTGAAGTACCAAGAACGGCAGATTCCTCCCGAATCACACAAATTTAATGAAGTGCAAAATCTAGGCCTTTTGCATTCTAAGCAAGTATTGCCAGGAATTTAAGCCACACCTAAGTACAAGTGATTCTGTTTTATTGATGTAGGAATTAGTGTAAGCACTGAAATACATTCTGAGGACACAGCCTTCCTAGAAGAGGAAGTCACATTAATCTGTTTAAAACACGGACATTTAAATTTTGGTGCAGAGTTAAACAACACAAAGCCTGGTGATGGGGAATTAAAGATGAAGTCAGGAGGGAAATGACACAGGGAACTGTTTTCTTGTAAAATTAAACATATCTTGTTAGAATGGAGAAAATACCACAGAACACTTGCCAGGCCCTTCCTTGTCACTGGTACCATGTAGAGCCACCCAACAGGTGTTCCGTGTGGGGATAAGTTTATCCAGAACCCTTAATTACATGGTCAGTGCTCTGAGTGAGTTACCCAGGACCGGTTCCTCCCTCTGAAACCTAGTTCTTGTTGTCCCCAGGAGAGAGACAGCAGAGGAAACGAAATTCAATTTTCCACTCACTAGAGTTCTTAACACACAGGGGTCTGTGGGAAGTGAGCTGGAACACTAAAATTGGAACCCTGGCTAATGTAAGGGTTCAGACCGAACTATTCTTCCCTCCAGCGTGAGAGCCTGTGATGTGGTGGAGTCAAAGCAACTCCAATTTAGTCTTGTCCCCAGAAAATCAGCAAGGAGACTCCAGGCCCCTCAGTCATGGAGGGACTGGAGAGACAGGTTGTTCTGAAATAGTCTCTACTTTGCTCCCCAGAACTCACCATGCCCTGTCTAGAAGCATCGGCTTTCCACTCTTCTAGAACTTGGGGTAGAAGGTCTTGGGTCTCAGCTCTACTAGGGGCTCACCCTAAGCCTCAAGACTGGAAAGTCCCATGCACCTGTGGGCAGGCCCTGCAGGATGGATGACTGCAGTACACTGACAAGAAGATAAAGATGGCTGTCTCTGTCCTGCTAGGGAGCCCAGGGACTGACCTAGCTAACCCTGACCCCCTGAGGGCCTTACACTGTGCCCCCCTCAAAGACAAGAAAGAGTTGGTCTTTTGTCTGAGGGAAGTGCTTTGACTTTCATTCAATTCCTCTTAGCCCCTGGGAGGTTGCTTCCTTTTCAGAATGCTCCATTGCCACGGTCTCTTCCCCTCCCTCATGTGAAAGACCAGGTTCCAGGATTACTCTCCCCAAGGCCACTCTGCCATGCCTTCAACCACCTATAGACAAAGACCTCTTAAAGCTTCACCAGAAGTCACCATCTTCCCCCTGACCATCCTATTCAGGTCTCCAGTGGTTTCATGGTGCCAAACCCAATGACCTCTCCTCTGATGAATGTGCCACATGGGCCCCTCTGTCCTGGATTTTTCATATCAGCAGAACTTCCTCATCAGGGCCAATTCCTCCTCCCTCCCTTTCTCTTCCTGTGCCCTCTTCTTCTTCTAGGCACTCTGTGTATGCTTCCTCTGTGCCCTGGCAGGCCTGGTCCTTCCATCATCCCTCTCCAGTCCCCATCCCTGGGACAGTTCATCTGACCCCTCTGCACCTGGCTGCTTCGTGTTTCTCTGCTGTTCGGTGAATGTAGGGCACCCTAGATATGGGAGCTCAACTGGACCACATGTGGTTCTAGCTGTGTAACCTCGGGCGAGGTATTCAACTTCTCTCGTATCCATGGTGCTGTCTGCCACACAGACGTAGTAAGGATGGGTATAAAACAAAAGAACACGTGAAGCTACAGAACTCAGTGCCAACACACAGTGCCAGTGGGTATCTGATAATGTTCATATAGTCCTTCAAGTGCCACCTCTCCAAGTTATGAGTCTATAAAACACCAGGACTTCCCCACTTACCAGACTTTACTCTGACATCAAGTCCTTTTTAAAAACCTATTCCCTTCTCCTCCATCTGCATCATCTTCGCCACTATCCCTATCTTCATGTGGACCCCCAACTGAGTCACGATACCTCAGGTCCATCACTCCATTATTTCCACTTCTGCTCTGTGAAGGTCTGCACACCACTGATGACGCAAGAGGGAGGTTGGACTCTTCTCGTTCTGCACACACGTGCACTCGCACACACACTTCTCTCACCTATCTTCCGTGTCAGAAGAGTCAGGCCACCTGACTGAGAGTCCATTTCCTGTCTACACTATATACCAAAGGTCCACTTGGGCCAGGGGATGGATCCTGCAGACCTCCCTTCCAAGTCTGCTAGCTGGTCTGCACTTCCCTGTGGGTGCTGTGCCTACCCAGAACTCAGCACATCCTAGATGTTCAGTCAAGGTTGGCGTCCTTCTGTGCCCACCTCAGGACCACAGACATCTCCCACTTCCTTCCTGAAGCCTTCACCAACTACTCCAGCCACTGCTGACTCCTGTCTCCTACGTTCTAGAACATTGTTGGTCTCTTGTCCCTGGTGTAGAATGCAATGGCACAGGGAAGTGGGACTTTGTGCAGGCTCCGTGTTGCTGAGCAGCTCCTAGCTTCCAGATGGATCTCCCCATCTGTGTCTTTGACTGTTTCTGGATTTCACAGTTTCCAGGACAGTGCTGAGCTTATAAAAATAGTAACTATTATACTTACAAATGGTGCACCTCCTATGACCCAGACACTGTGACAATTGTTACCACGTGTTCAATGTTGCCGTATACCAGGTGCCATGCTTGGAAGATTCATTTCTTTCTCACAGACACTCTTCAGGGGAGATCTTGCTGTTCTCACTTCCAATTAAAGAAACTGAGATTGAGAGATAGAAGTGGCCTGAGGATTCCGACCCATGTCAGTCTGGCTCCCCAGCCCTGTCACCAGGCCCTATGGCCCCCCATGCATAGTGTCATTTTATTTATTTATGGTGGAATTGGGGTTTGAACTCAGGGCTTCATGCTTGCAAAGCAGGCACTGTACTGCATGAGCCACACCTCCAGTCCATTTTGCTCTGATTATTTTGGAGATGGGGTCTTGTGAAATATTTACCAGGGCTGTCCTTAAACCACAATCCTCCCAATCTTAGCCTCCCAAATAGTTGGAATTGTATGTGCGCACCACCATCACCCAGCCGTGGTGTTATTTAATTCTCCAAACAACTCAGCAAGGTAGGCATTTCACCCTTATTGCAAATGAAGAGCTTACGGATCCAGGTCCCATGGCCAGTGGGCAGCTGATCTGGGCTTCCCCAGGTCTGGGGAACTCCAAGCCCCACACTGTGGCAATGGGGGTAGTAGAGTCCTTCTTGCTCTCAGAAGGAAACCACCAAGTCCAAGGTTCCTGAGGGAGACAAAGCCTGCAGCAGCCACCACTTTAGAGAACACAGAAGGTAGAGGATACAGACTGGAAACCTCAAGTCTCCAGGACAACTCTGGCTCTGCCTCCAGGATGTCAGTGGGCTGCCTCGGAGACTTGCTTTCATCATGTGGGAAAAAAAGGAGGAGGATGACATAGATGACATCCACAGTTCTAGGAACACTGCTGGCCCACACAGAGCCTTTGCGAAAATTACAAAAGGTGCCCTTCCCTTGGAGCAGACCCAGGCTGTGAGAGGGCATATGACTTGACAGGCAAAGAACACACCGATTTCAACCTGTAGTTCCCCTCATACAGGAACCCTTGTGCAGTGGTCAACCTACACAATGGGTCATGGCAGTCTTTTAAGGCTCCTAATGGTTCTGTCTACCCTTATGATTCCTGAAATCTCTTTAAAACAGAAATCAGAGTATTCAATCATCTTTTTTTGTCGAGCCCAGAGTGGCCTGTCATTTCTCTCCTTTAAGCACTGAAACTGCCCATTTTCCAACGCTATCCCATGAACAGCCAACATCAGTGTTGTGTGACCTGCCAGAGGGCACTAGACATTCTAAATTTAAATTCACTCTGTGGGGTCCCCAAGCTAAATTTCTAATAAGCTCCTGTGCCCTTTAGTAGCTGTCACAAGCTCCCAGCGGAATGCAAGAACTGTGTTAGCACATACACCTCTGACTTGAAACTTTCCATCTGTCTAGACTTCTGATTACAATTGTCTCCTATGGTCAGCAGAGCTCAGGGTACAGGACAAATGAAAACCAGCTCACTGTCACATGACATTAGACACAAATGACAAGGGTTATCGCCAGACCCTGCCAAGGAGAAGCTCCAGATAAGAACTTAGTCAAAAAATTAACATGAGGGAAGGGGGCTGAAAGGGAAGCTATCAGTTGTGGACTTCAGGCAGTGTTTATAACACAGCTCTGAATTGCATCTCTCAGTGAGTCCCCGTCACAAAGTGGGAGCAGATTTGTCTGTAATGCTCTGCTCTGCTTCTGCAATACAGTTCAGACCCAGAGGCGTCAGGTGCAAATAACTAGTGACAAACCAAACTCTGCAGAGACTTAAATAATGGAGGAAATCCCACCCTTCCTCCAGGTATAGGTCAAAGCTGATTGTAAACATTTCCCCAAGCACATGCAACCATCCCTCATACCTATCTCCAGAACTATTTCATTTTCCTAAACAGAAATTCTGTGCCCATTAAACACCACCTTCTGATTCCCCAATCACAGCACCCACCATTCTACTTTCTGTCTCTGTGAATCAGATGGTTCTAGGGACTTCATGTAAGTGGTACCATACGCTATTTGTTCTTTTACGATCGGTTCATTTCATGTTGTGCATGTCCTCAGGGCTCATCAATGCCTTAGCATGTGTCAGAATTTCCTTCTTTTCTGAGGCTAATGTTCAATGTTATGTAAATTCCACATTTTGCTGATCCGTTCATCTATCGATGGACTCTCATTGCTTCTACCTTTTTGGCTACTGTGAAGAGTGCTGCTCTGACATGGCTGTGCAGGTAGCCATTTCTCTGGGCTTCTCTTGACCAGTGAGAGTGGGAACTTTTGCCCCAATCTGTGACTACACTAAACTTGATCGTCTCATCTACATCGCTGCAATGCATCTGCTGAATTGAAGGTTTCCTGCAATTCACTCTCAACAATAAGTCAGTTTGAGGCTCCTTTGTGACACGAAGCCTATATACTGTCCTGTTTTCACCTTTATTCTATCAAACACCTGACTCTACCAACTGTCTTTCTCCCCTTTGGCTCCTTCTCAGTGTGCAAATGCACTAAAAACTCTCCCAGTTCACAAGACACGCTCATGGCAGAGCACACACACACACACACACACACACACACAGCAGTCCCTGCTCCACCCAGCTCTCGCCTGGCTCTCTCTGCCTTTAAACACATCGTCTCACAGATAAGTCACTTTATCCCCCACTGCAGCCCAGCCTTCCACCCACCATTCAAATGACACCACCTCCCAAAGTCACCATGTTAGTTTCCTGGGGTGTCATAACAAAGTACTATGAACTGGGTGGCTTAAAGCCACAGAGGTTCATTCTCTCACAATTCTCAAGGTCAGAGTCCAAAATCAGAGTCTATGATGGCTTTAAAAACAGCCTTCTCAAATCTTAGAATTATTGTTAAAAATACATCTTTAGCATCTCCTCTTGGAGTTTTATTTTTTGCATGCAAGTCCTTGATATATCTGGAATGCATTGTGACACATGAATAAGGCAGGGACTCATTGTTTCTTCCAAGTAGGCCACCACTGTCCACAGCACGGGCCGATGATGTCCCTGAGTCAGGCTGCCTCGGCGCCACTGTGCCCACGTGGGTCCCTGCCGAGGCTCTCTCCCGCCTCCCACATCTCTCCAACTCCTTCTCAGCCTCTCCCCAGCTTCTCCCTGGCCTCTGGCTTCTTAACGTATTTGTTTTCTGTGTTCTATGTGCCCCACACTCTGTCCTCCCCTCCTTACATCCACATCCAGAATTACAACTTTCACTTGACTCGTGAGCAGATACTAACTCCAAATCTAGAGCTCAGTCCAGGCCACCCCCCACTCCAGCCCCACACAGGAGAGCTCCCTGGATGTGCGCACATGCTAAGCTGAACCAGCCCAAACCAGCACCACCCTCCGCCCACCTCCATCCTGTCACTGTGCCCACTCCCTCTGCCTGCGCTAGTCTGCAAGTTCTGTTAGTTTTCCTTCTTCAGCCCCAAATCCAGAGCCACTTTTTTATGTTTGTGGCTACTCCTTCACTCAGCGTCATGCCATTTCTCTTTCTTACTGGCACCTCTCTAGCCCACGCTCAGCAATCCACTCCTATCCATGGCTAACAGCTATGAATACTTCTACATTGTGTGAGGTTTGCAGAGTTTTATATTTTATGAGTTTTAAGAAAAAGAAGGAAGACTACACAGCAGAGACCTGGAAAGCCGAAAATATTTCACAGGAAAAGTTAGCCAGCCCTTGCATTGGCTCTCTACTCCATGTCACTATCCTTCAGAGGAATCTTTCTAAAACACATAGAACATGCCATCCTTTCATTCCCCACCATGGTTTAAGAGCTCCTTAGCCCAGCAGAGGCCTCAAGGTCCGGCCTGGTCTCCGACTACCTCTCTACCCTCATCTCTTCCTGTTTCCCTATGCATACCCAAGGCCAGCAGCATGGAATCTGTCATTTCCACCCAAAGCTATTTCATGCTTTCTACACTTTTACCCACGGCTGTCCCCACTTGTCAAATGTCCCCAGTATCCTGGTCTGTGTCCATCAGGAAGCAAGTCCATACTCACCACTTTCTTGAGCAAACCTGTCCTGCCCTCCACCTAAGACAGACTTAGGCGTGATCTTTCTTAGAGATGCCCAGTGCCCCTTTCCTTACCTCTGCTTTCACATTGTGTTTTGACCCCTGGCTCACTTCCAGCCAGAGAAAACTTCTTCCCAAAAAGATCCTTTCGGAGCTTAGTAACAGATTTCATGTGGCAAGATACTCAACATTTTAACTTTCCTTTTTTACTGAAAAAAGCTAGAACAAAGCTACTTTATTTTAATTTGGGGCTGGGGGTGGAAGAGAAGAAGAAAGAAGGGAGTCACATCTGGTGCACTCAATATCACAAGAACTACTTGAGTAAGTCATATTGTGGTCAATTACACAGAACATAAAATTTACCATTTTAACTATTTCTAAGTGTACAATTCAGTGACATTGAGGACATTCATAGTATTGTGGAATCAGCACTATTTGTCACTTCCAGAGGACTTTTATCATCCCAAACAAGTAACTCCCTCCCCCAACTCCTGGCAAACTCTATTCTACTTTCTGTCTCTTTTGTCTATTCTAGGCTCCTCAGAGAAGTGGGATCATCTCTCTGTCCTTTTGCATCTGCCCTGTTTCACTTAGTATAACGCCTTCAACGATCACCACGTCGTAGCATGCGTGAGAATTTCCTTCCTTTTTAAAGACTGAATGCTATTCAGTTGTATGTATGTACTACGTTTTGTACATCCATTCATCTGATGGGGAATATAATTATTTCTCCCTTTTCACTCTTGCCAATAACATCACTCTGGAGACTGGTACGCAAGAGTCCTTGAGAGTCCTGCTTCCATTCTTCGTTTGTACCAAGAGGCAGGATTACTGTTGAAAGTGGAAATGCCGGGTCACATGACCAGACTTGCTGTCTTCCACAGTGGTTGCACCATCATTCTAATTCCTCCACATCCTGCCAACACTGCTAGTTTCTTTTTCTTTCTTTCTTTCCCTGGTAACCATCCTAATGGGTATGGAGAGGTATCTCACAGCTTCGGTTTGCTTTTTCCTAATGGTTAGTGACGTTGAACATCTTTTCGTGTTACTGTTGTGTGGGGGTACACGGTGACATTTACAAAAGTGCTTACAATATATCACAGTCGAATTCACCCCCTCCATCATTCTCCTTTATCTTCTCTCTCCTTATTGGCCAATGGTGCACCTTCTTTGGAGAAATGTCTGTTCAAGTCCTTTGCCCACTTCTTTTTTTTTTTTTCATTTTTCTTTTATTATTCATATGTGCATACAAGGCTTGGTTCATTTCTCCCCCCTGCCCCCACCCCCTCCCTTACCACCCACTCCTCCCCCTCCCTCTCTCCCCTCACCCCCTCAATACCCAGCAGAAACTATTTTGCCCTTATATCTAATTTTGTTGTAGAGAGAGTATAAGCAATAATAGGAAGGAACAAGGGTTTTTGCTGGTTGAGATAAGGATAGCTACACAGGGCATTGACTCACATTGATTTCCTGTACATGGGTGTTACCTTCTAGGTTAATTCTTTTTGATCTAACCTTTTCTCTAGTACCTGTTCCCCTTTTCCTATTGGCCTCAGTTGCTTTAAGGTATCTGCTTTAGTTTCTCTGCGTTAAGGGCAATAAATGCTAGCTAGTTTTTTAGGTGTCTTACCTATCCTCACCCCTCCCTTGTGTGCTCTCACTTTTATCATGTGCTCATAGTCCAATCCCTTTGTTGTGTTTGCCCTTGATCTAATGTCCACATATGAGGGAGAACATACGATTTTTGGTCTTTTGGGCCAGGCTAACCTCACTCAGAATGATGTTCTCCAATTCCATCCATTTACCAGCGAATGATAACATTTCGTTCTTCTTCATGGCTGCATAAAATTCCATTGTGTATAGATACCACATTTTCTTAATCCATTCGTCAGTGCTGGGGCATCTTGGCTGTTTCCATAACTTGGCTATTGTGAATAGTGCCGCAATAAACATGGGTGTGCAGGTGCCTCTGGAGTAACAGTCTTTTGGGTATATCCCCAAGAGTGGTATTGCTGGATCAAATGGTAGATCGATGTCTAGCTTTTTAAGTAGCCTCCAAATTTTTTTCCAGAGTGGTTGTACTAGTCTACATTCCCACCAACAGTGTAAGAGGGTTCCTTTTTCCCCGCATCCTCGCCAACACCTGTTGTTGGTGGTGTTGCTGATGATGGCTATTCTAACAGGGGTGAGGTGGAATCTTAGCGTGGTTTTAATTTGCATTTCCTTTATTGCTAAAGATGGTGAGCATTTTTTCATGTGTTTTCTGGCCATTTGAATTTCTTCTTTTGAGAAAGTTCTGTTTAGTTCATGTGCCCATTTCTTTATTGGTTCATTAGTTTTGGGAGAATTTAGTTTTTTAAGTTCCCTGTATATTCTGGTTATCAGTCCTTTGTCTGATGTATGGTTGGCAAATATTTTCTCCCACTCTGTGGGTGTTCTCTTCAGTTTAGAGACCATTTCTTTTGATGAACAGAAGCTTTTTAGTTTTATGAGGTCCCATTTATCTATGCTATCTCTTAGTTGCTGTGCTGCTGGGGTTTCATTGAGAAAGTTCTTACCTATACCTACTAACTCCAGAGTATTTCCTACTCTTTCTTGTATCAACTTAAGAGTTTGGGGTCTGATATTAAGATCCTTGATCCATTTTGAGTTAATCTTGGTGTAGGGTGATATACATGGATCTAGTTTCAGTTTTTTGCAGACTGCTAACCAGTTTTCCCAGCAGTTTTTGTTGAAGAGGCTGCTATTTCTCCATCGTATATTTTTAGCTACTTTGTCAAAGATAAGTTGCTTATAGCTTTGCCCACTTCTGAATGGGTCTTTGTTGTTAAGTTATAGGAGTTCTTTATATATTCTAGCAATTAACCCCTTATCAGATATATGACTGAAAAATATTTTCTCCCATTCTGTGGGCTTAATTAACATCCAGCAGGTCATTTCTGATGAAGAAGAAGCTATGCTCTGTGTACTAACCCAGCAGGTAGAGTGCACCTGTCCTCTTTCTGCAGCTCACTGTGAGCCCCTCCAGGTCTCTAGGCTCCCAGATGTCCTCCTCAAGGGTTCTGTGGGGCCTCTGTCCCTCAGGTGCTCTCCCCTGAGTGCATTCTGTGTTTGCATCACTGCTCCATATCAGCACCCTGGATAAGTCATGTATGTATGATTTTACTGGATTCAGGTCAAGTAAATGTCTCAGATTCTAAATTTCCAGAAACATGGGACAAGATGGCTCCAGATCAAGTGCTTTATAATTATTTAGCAATTTCTGTGATAAATGTCTTAAATCAGATGTCAGGACACTATTTCAGTGTGTCATTTGAAAAATCCTGTTTGCTTTTTCTGATTATAAAGCCAATATAAATTCATTCTAGACAATTTGGGGGGGAAAAAATAATGTCTAACAGGAAAGTTGGAAGCACTCATAAACCTCCCCATGCCTTGATTCAGGTATGCGTTTGAGATCTACTCTGTTTTTTCAGTTAGATTTTCCCTATAATATCAAAAGGTCTCAAAGTATTTTTGAACCTTTTCTTGAGTACTAGAAGTCTCACCCATCAATTTCAGGTATAACTTGATCCAGGAATTTTCCATGAGGAAAGCACCCACCACAAGGCAAGTCCCCCCGTAGGCAGCCCTCCATCACTAACTGTATCTGAAATACACCAAGGTCATTGCACTGATTCAGGAACCAGGCCTCTTCCAGCTTTTGGCTCTCCCATTTATCATTATCTTGCAGGTTAGATTCCAACACTAAACTATTTTGTACCTTAGCTACTTCTGTGTAAATTGATCAGCTTCCCAAAAGAGAGAGAGAGAGAGAAAAAAAGAAACATGGAAAATAGGGGTGGGATAGAACAAAGAGCTGGCCTTCTTCACACAGGCCCCATATATATATAATAAGCCAAAATCTAGATAAACAACTCTTAACTCAAGCCACTCATCCAAATCCTCATCACCATTCCTTCTGTCCTTTTGCACGTTTGCACAGCCATTAATAGTTAGCATTAGGTGTCCTCTCCTCTACATTCTCTCATCAACCCATCTGCAGGCTCCATGCAACCTGTTGGCACTGGCCATGTGACCAGTGCATATGGTGGCCAAGGGCCAGGGCAAGCTCTTGCCAGGCAAGTGCAGGAGGAAGTCATTGTGTCCACAGCTATGCTTTCCTAATCTAGCTGCAGCTTGCACCACTGTGCAGCTAAGAGTGCTCAGAAATGACATTCAGATCCCCACTCAAATTCACACCTGGGTTCCAAGAAAGAAATGCTAAAATCCATCATTAACATTTCCTTCTGCATTTCCCTGGCACACATCTGCATGCATGAGAGTGGGCTATGGAGTCACAGCTCACGACTCAGACCTAAAATGACCCTTTCTCTGTGTACAGTGATCCCTGCAATATTCTGGACACAGTCATGAGGCTCTGCCCCATCTCCTTGCTCCCACCACAAGCCCAGGCCACACCACACCCCAGCCTCTCTCCTCTCCAACTTTGCCCACCCTGGGTCCCTGGAGCTCCAACTTCAGTCTCTTCTACTCTCCCAGGGTGATCACAGTCCCTTGGCTTTTTTGGTTTCTCTCAAATGTTCTTACCATCAGCCACTGTCAACCCAGAGGCCCACTCCCCATCTTCTCAAGATGCACCTAGCCTGCATCCATCACCTCAAATGTAGAGGCCACACCAAGACTACCTTTTGACCACACTCTCAGGGGACTTTCTTTGCTTGTTTTCAAAGGTGCTGAAGTGGTTCCTGCATTTACATTTTCCCCCATCTCCAAACACAAGCATTCAACTAACCATATTATAATTCTTACAAACACAAGTTCAAGTAGTCTACCATCTTTCTTTTGTATCCCTTCACTCTCTCCTATAACCGTCTCCAAGACCAGTAATTCTTCTATCTGTTTAGAGATAAAAATAAGGTTTCATTCAATAGCAGATAAAATATGTAATGACCAAGCAGAGTTGTGGTTTTTGTTGCTTCTAGATTGATGGCAGATTTCCAACACTGCTCAGGACCCAGGTTCCTTCACCTTTTGACTCCCATATCCTCCCTGCCCATAGAAAAGACAAAAGTTTAAGAGGGGAGCACATCCACTGTTTAAGACCTTGGCCCAGAAAGGCATACTCCACTTCAGATGGACCAGGACTCTGTTACCGTGACCACTTTGATATCAGACAAAAGGATCTTGTGGCAAAGAAACAGTAGAAATGAGATCAAGCCACATATTATGAGCAAGACAGGTAAGGTCATCTCAACTTGAGATGACCAACTTGAACTGAAGGAAGCTAGCTCTGACCAGCTGCTCACTTAGCAAAGGGAGCAACAGGTTTTCTTGATGTCAGGGGAGCCGCTGAAGTTTGGTAATTGTCCATTCGTCATGGGGACAGTTTCAAACAATGTTCCTCTCGTGCACAAACGTCTTGGCCTGGTACTTTTGGAGGGCAACAGACAGTGATTTAACCCAGGAACTGCTGAGTTGCGCCTGTTGTTGATGTCATCATCTCACATAAATGTCCTGGCTCCGGGGTGCCATCTGAGCCTTATGACAAGGCTGAGGGACTTGTAGATGTTGAGCTGCTGAAAAAGCTTAAGGATGGGGTAGAAGAAACACATTAGTCCAAAGGGCAATAGGCCAAGTTAACCCTGTATTAGAGTCTTAGACAAAACATTTCTCAGATGATTGACAGTCTACACGCAGAGCAGAGTCTGACTCAAAGGCGAGGCAGCAAAGTGTACTGACATGATATGAAGACACAGCGGCCAAGCTTTAAACTCGTTTTAGTCACCCATCTACTTGCTCTAATAGAGTCAGTATTTGGGCTGGTGGAGTGGCTCAAGCGGTAAGAGAACATACCTAGCAAGCATGAGGTCCTGAGTTCCAACCCCAGTGCTGCCAAAAACAGAGCCAGTGTTTTTAGCAAAATCTCTTTCAAGTGTCTGAGAAGTGACCTAGGCAACTGTTACCATAACCCGTAGGTCAGAGATATTATCAAAGCTAGTGGGAAGACAATGTATTGCTCAGTTGTGTGACTTTGAAAATTAGTGATTTTTTTTTTAAGTTCAGTAGGGGCAAGTGAAGCTACAGGGTTTACTTAGGTTTTTCTTAGGTGACAGTTCCCCCTTGTCTTTGTCATTTTTGTAGTCATCTAAAACTCCACTACTACTAGCTTGGTTTAGTCACAAGGGCCACCAAGTCTGCAAACATTCTGGCCTTGTGGCCTAATCTGGTGTTTCAAAGCAAGGCATGGCAGAGAACACAAGGATGGCAAAAGAAAACACACATTGTTCATTTAACAGGTAACAGGTAAGGGCCCAGGGTTTATTTGCATTTTGTCACTCTATGGTAGCTCCAACTATCTCAACCTTAGGTGGAGAAAGTTGGTGTGGTCCTGCCCCCCAGAAGACCAGGATTGAGGGAACCAGCAGACAGTTTCCCAGGCTGTTCAGGGCACCATCACCACTCACTCCTTGGCTTCCTAACCAGCTCTTCCAGTCTCAGAGCTCAAATTTTGCAGTTAAGCCAGAAAATGGGGGATATAGCTTCAAGTCGGGTAGAAGGGAGGCATGGACAGATTTCCTCCATAACATTTCAAAGGATGAAATATGCCTAAAGACTGTTAAGAAACAGCTAATCTGACAAGTCCGCTTCTTCCACTTCAGACTCAGACAGACAAGAGCTCAGGGTGACTGTGTACAGTCACATAGCCTACCAGGGGTCAAGGCCACAATGTGCACCAGACCTGCTGGGCCCTCGGCAGGGCTCTGCAGATGAGGCCTTCCCAGCTGGCAGTGTTTGATCCTGGTGGTTATTCCATATGAAATCACATTTAGAGACCATTCAGGATAGAATTAGCAGTGAGCCCAGATGCAATCATTCAGGACTAGAACAATCCCACCATGTAAGGATGCTGGCAGTGAGCAGGAAAGGGGCTCTCCATCCACATACCCCACTTTGCCTCCACCCTGTACTGGCCTCTCTTTCTCTCTTGCCCTTGCATCTGTTCTAAGAAGTAAATAAGCACATTTTCTCATTTACAAATGAAGGGCTATTGAGGGCGATGATGTAAAAGTCAAAGCTATCAAACCACGCAGCAGGCTCTGCAGATCAAATGCTTTTTCTTCCTCAGGCAAAAACATAAAAACAGACCTATACAATTGAGTTTTAGGGCAACTAACCAGCTACGAACAAGGTGGGTCCATCGGTTATGTTGGTGCCACTCAAGCCCCATCCCTAGCTATTTTTCTTACACAGATAAATGGTGCTTGCTCACCAGACGGCATTTCTCCTTTAACCAAGAGGAAAACATAGTTACTGCAGAGAAAGTGCACAGCACAAAGGGCCCAGAATGCAAGCCTGGAGGAAGAAACCGCTTATGAAACTTTTAGAAGCTCTAAAGTTATTGACTAAACAAGTAATTCCATACAGAGGTTCACACGCGTTTAATAGAATGAGTTCCAAAGTTCCCTGCGCTCAGATTCTAAGAGCGCTTTGCTAATGCAGCATTCACGAATGCATTCTTCATGAAGACCATCAGAAAGAAAACTACCACGCGCCAAGCTACAGACGCTCAGTGTTGAAGCCGAAACCAAATGAAATGTGTGAACACACGGACAGAGAGATAACATTTGTCCACACTTCTTCTTTTAACCTTGGCATTGAGTCAAGCATAAAGTCCAGTGCATGTACACTTACCAACAAAAGCTGCAACATTTTCCAGCTCTGAAATTTGACCCATAGCTTCAATAACTTGTATAAAATTCTTTCCTTAAATATGAAGAGGGTAATAATATTTATTACACGTCTCATGCACGCACATGTCACGTGCGATTTTCTTAACCCTTGAGTTGTGTGAAATGATCCTGATTTAAATGAGGGTTTGGACGCTGCATTGGTCAGTTCAAGTTGCCGTAGGAGATTTCCACATACTGAGTGACCTAAACAACAGACATTCATTGTCTCTCAGTTCTCTTCTGGAGGCTGGAAGTCCTAGATCAAGGTGTCAGCACGGCTGGTTTCTGGAGAGATCTTTTTCTTGACTTGCACCTTCTCATGGTGTCCTCATGTGGTCTTTCTTCTGTTCATGTGCACCTTTATGTTCTCTTTCTCTTCTCACAGGGACACAAGTCCTGTTAGATTAGAACCCCACTCTTTTACCTGTAACCATCTCCTTAAAGACTTCATCCTCACAAGAGTCACACTGAAGGGCTGCGGCTTTGACCTATGGCTTTTGGGGAACACAGTTTGGTTCATGATGGCCATACTTGCTAAGTGGCAGAGCCTCTGAATCCCAAAATGTCTCTAAGGATCTTATTACCTCTCTGCTGTCACAGTATCTCAAACAGAGTGAGGAGATGTCACACTTTGAGAGCAGAAGCAGTGGAAGCTACTGGCAGGGAGATAAAGGCACAGCAGGGAGCTCTATCCTGGTGGGTGGCTGGGGAAGGACCTACAAAGCTAGGCACAGAAGCCTAAGGCAATCAGGGCCCTGTCCATATGGCACCAAGTGAAAGTGGCTTTATTTACCTAGTTTACAGCTACACAGATGATATTTGCTTTCGGTGCCATATATAAAGTGTGCAGTTCTACTACCTGCAGAGTCAGTTTTTCATTTGGTGCTTTTTTGTTTTTGTTTGTTTGTTTGTTTGGTTTGGTTTTATCTCTCCAAACCACCAGCTAACGTCCTAGAGGGTGACTCCATGGACCAGGATGTGGAGAGCCCCGTGGCCATTCACCAGCCAAAGTTGCCTAAGCAGGCAAGAGACGACCTGCCAAGACACATCAGCCGAGACCGGACCAAAAGGAAAATCCAGAGGTACGTGAGGAAAGATGGGAAGTGCAATGTCCACCATGGTAATGTGAGGGAGACCTACCGCTACCTGACCGACATCTTCACCACTTTGGTTGACCTCAAGTGGAGATTCAACCTGCTGATCTTCGTCATGGTTTACACAGCGACGTGGCTCTTTTTTGGAATGATCTGGTGGCTCATTGCATACATCCGAGGAGATATGGACCACACAGAGGACCCCTCGTGGACTCCTTGTGTCACCAACCTCAATGGGTTCGTCTCTGCTTTTTTATTTTCAATAGAGACAGAAACCACCATTGGCTATGGCTACCGAGTCATCACAGATAAGTGCCCGGAGGGGATCATTCTCCTCTTAATCCAGTCTGTGTTGGGGTCCATTGTCAACGCATTCATGGTGGGATGCATGTTTGTAAAAATATCTCAACCCAAGAAGAGGGCAGAGACTCTGGTCTTTTCCACCCACGCGGTGATTTCCATGAGGGATGGGAAACTGTGCCTGATGTTCCGGGTTGGGGACCTGAGGAATTCCCACATTGTGGAGGCATCCATCAGAGCCAAGTTGATCAAGTCCAAACAGACTTCAGAGGGGGAGTTTATCCCCCTCAACCAGACAGACATCAACGTAGGCTATTACACAGGCGATGACCGTCTGTTTCTGGTGTCACCTCTGATCATCAGCCATGAAATTAACCAACAGAGTCCTTTCTGGGAGATCTCCAAAGCCCAGCTACCTAAGGAGGAACTGGAAATTGTGGTCATCCTAGAAGGAATGGTGGAAGCCACAGGTAAGATGGGTTCGATCCTTGGTTGTCTGTGGGATTGATGCTCGGTTTAAACTCTGCCTGGCATTCTTACTTATTGCAAGATGTACAATACTGAGCCTTACTCACTGTTGACACTATCCCTTGCTTCTAGAAATAGGATGCTTCTGTGTGTTATAACCTTAAGTATATTCACCAAGAAGTCCAGACATTCAGTTTTTTTAAGCCCTTAAGAAAACAATTAATGAACAATGAAAAATACCATTTGTATATTTTAAATTTCCCAATATTTCCTTAAGCTAAAATTTGATCTGTCTCTGAAGCACTATTTAAATGACTTTAAAATCTGGCTAATTTAAATACTCACAGTTATTTATTACCAAGCCAAGGGGAAGAAGCTAAGCACTCCTCAAAAAAAACTCCTGAAAAACTGCTATAATAAAAATACAGCTTCACTTGTTCTTTGGAACCATTCATAAGATCCATAGATTTGGGGTTTTTTTTGTTTCCAAGTCTCTCTACCTGCTGAGTCCCCAGCAGACCTTGGACTACAGACCCCATAACAAACTCCAGCAGAAAAGGAAAAGAATTGAAGTTTCATTTACCGGAATCCCATTGACCCCTCTGTGGTTAGCACTAATCCTGGGCGTGTTTGATGGAACATGATCTGTTCTTGGAGGGGAGCAAACGGTCATTTTTTATGGAAGTCATCACTGACATCTCAACAACTTTGTACACAGTTCAAACCCAAACAGCAAAGCAGGCTCTGCCCATACTTATCTGTAATATCCCACAAAACAGCCATGAGACCTAAGTCAAACTAACAATAGAGCCTCCCAGGAAGAGTGTAAAGTAGAATCATAAGTCATCGATTGCTTACTGTTCTGAGTCATCGCTGCTGACTCTGGGGTCCTCTTTTGCATGCAGTCTGTTCTTCTGTGTTTCTAAACCTTCAGTTTGAGGTTCCTGGTTGGTCTATAGCATTTGGAAATGTTTTCTCAGCTGGCTGGGTCAAACCCTCATCAACCTGTAACAAGTAGCCAGGCCCCAGTGTTCTTCTCAAAGGAAAGTCTCTATCAGTCCCAACAGGAGGCAAAGTCACACCCTCTACCAACTTTCTCTTGTGGTAGCATGAATTTTTATGATAACTTTTTAAAATACAGCAAACACTAAAAATATGAGCAAAAGGCTTTGCGTGGGTCTCAGTGAAATGAATGCTTTCCTTTCCATACAATAAAAGAAACATGGACTTAATCTGAAAACAGTTTTAAAGAATCACAACACATCTGCAGACCAACCAACCATGGATCCAAAACATTTGTTTAAAAAGGCATCTTCTATTGAACAGTTGGTGACTTTCTTTTTACCCTTATTCCCAAAACAATACCATGCAATGACTATTTATGTAACACATCCATTGCATTAGGTGTTTATCAGCCATCTAAAGTTCATAGATTCTATGCAAACACCCTGCCAGTTCATATAGGGACTTGAGCATCTGCAGGCCTGGGGATCCCTGGGGAGTCCTGGAACCAACCCCGCCCGGTGGATACTGGGAGAGATGGGAGTATTTTTTTCACACCTACTGCAAGCCAGGCACTGAGCCCAGGGTATAAAAATGAGTGGGAGAAATTGACACGGACAATAGATCCAGCCTGGGCTGTGACAAACTATTCCTTACGTATAACTCATGAGCCCCCAGCTTTAAGACTTCTTCCTGCATTTTGAACTCAGATGTTAACAGGGCTCTGTACCTTCAGCCTGGTTTTTGGATGTTCTCCTGAGGCAACAGTTGTGTGGGGGAGAGGGGAGGAGAAGAGGAGGGAGGAGGGGAAGAGGGCAGGGAGGAGGAGAGGAGGGAAAGGAGAGGAAGGAAAAGAAGAGAAATGGGGAGGAGGAAAAGAGGAGAGGACCACGGGGAGGTAGGAGAGGAGGAGGGAGAGACAGGAGAAGAAAGGGAGGAGGAGAAATGAGAGGAGAACGGAGGAGAGGAGGAGGGAGAGACAGGGAAGGGGAGGGGAGGAGGGAAAGAGAAGAGCAGGAGAGAAGAGGGAGGAGGGCAGGAAAGCAGAAGGGGAGGAGGGGAGGAGAGAGACATCCCTTCAAGCAGGAAGCACTGTCACCTTCCCCTGCTCAGAAGCTTCCCCAGCCTCAGGGAGCACAGGGACTCTGGGTCCCCCTAGTGGTGTCCCACTGAGGCTCAGTTCCGCAGCATCAGCTGATCGCTCCTGATGAGTTCTTCTATCAGACTCTCACTATAAGGCTCCCTGATCGGACCCAAGGGAAAGCAGTGGACAGAGTTTCCCATCCTTGTGTCTCTGAGCTCAAGGACAAGGCTCCCAGCCACATTAACCTCAGCCTCACACGGCAGGACCTGGGCTTGGAGCTTTCCTCAGGGGAAGCTCAGGCTCCAAAAACACGTGAGTCTGGAGTAAGCAAATTATCCCTGTGGTACCCCAGAGTCATAGCTCCCCTGGGGCAGATCCTGTCTTTCTGATGACAGCTGGCAATGATTGAAACTGTACAAAGGCAGAAACATGGCTTTCTTGATAATTAGCAGTGATACTTGTCTCTGAGCACTCAGTGGCCTTTTCCACACATTCTGAGTGAAACCTGGGCAGCTGCCAGCAAAAAGAATCAAAACACTTTTCTGTCCCCAGAAAAGGCAACCATTGTGGATTTTATTTGAAAACATATAGCTTTCCAATTTCTGGAAAGTAGAGGAACAGTGTTCTAGAAAGTTCCAGAGACTTCTGGAAGCTGGATGTGCCTGGTCCTTTCCTCCGGCACAACTGATCTCTTAGGCTTCAAGTGGGACACTTTTTCTTTGTGAATGAAAACCACAACAGGGATTGATGGGCATTAAACAGGCCCTTAGGGAGAAAAAAATGCTTCTATATATCAAATCCACAGGAAAAAAAATGTGAACCAAATGCACACTCGAGGAAAACAAATTCACAAGGATCTAATTATTCATTGTAGTGCAGGACTAGAAATCAGGAGCCATGGAAACAACAACAAAACAGCTTCCTAACCAGACACAGGGGCTGGTGCCTGTCATTCAAGCAACTTGGGAGGTAGCGATCAACTGTGAGGATCACAATTTGAGGTCAGTCCCAGCAAAAAGTTTGCAAGACCCAATTTTAATCAATAATCCAGCATGTGGTCTCAGCTATGTAGAAGGCCATAAGTAGGAGGATTACAGTCCCAGGCCAGCTTCACCAAAAACCCAAGACCCTACCCCAAAATCTAACTAAAGCAAAAAAGGGTGAGGGTGTAGCTCAAGTGGTGGAGCACCTTCCTAGCAAGCACTAGGCCCCAAGTTCCAACTCCAGTACCACCAAAAACAGGACTTCCCCTATACTTACTACTTGTTTCAAAACTGTCTCAACTGATCTTGAATGACTGTTTTCAGGGGTCTAAATTAACAGGGCTCTGTCAAGGATGAGTCAGTCGCACAATGCATCCAGACTCAATATGCCAGTATGGCCTACATATCAGCACGTCATGGGGACACGGTGACGCCAACATGGTATTTTCTGGAGACGTGTGTTGCCCTGCAGGAGGCTGGCCACTCAGGTCCTTGTCTGCAGGGAGCTTGCTGGTGGAGGCAGGTAGATGGGTGCAGCACAGGCAGCGTGTGCTCCATGGGTACCTCGTGTTGCATGCCTAGCTGCTGTTAGATAATCAAAGCAAGCCCCTTGAAGACAGCACAAAAGCTTGGCCCATCCTGCAAGGCTTAAAGGGATCAGACAGACTCACACCATAAAGGACAGACCCACATTCTCCCTGGATGGCCTCAGACTGGTCCTGCCTAAGTCATGGGGACAATCAAGGCGACCTCCCAAGAACCTTCTAGTCATGTGATTCTATTTTTGAAAGTGAATCAAACCCTGGAAAATTCTGACACCACCACCCAGACACTCCAGAGCTGGCCGTGTCTCATCTGTGAATATATTTTTAAAGGGGGTCCTTTATGCTCCTGGCACATGGGCAATTTTGAGATAGTGATGTTTACAGAAGGTTTCATAGCTACGTAAACAAACACACTCACAGCTGTGACAAATGCACATTAAAATAGTAGAGCATTCACAGAGGCAGTTATTTATAGAGGGCAAATGGGCCTTGAGGCTAGATGACAGCCACACAGCCTGGGCCCGCTTCCAGCCAGCTCCCCACTATAGCTTTTCTGATTGAACTTCCATATTTACCCCAGTGATTATATGACTATGACAGGCAGCCCTTCCCAATGAGTGGGCCTCGGTAGATGAATTCCCGCTAAGCCTTTTGGGTATTTACACTTTATATTATGAAAACTATAAAACTTACACAAAAAAAATGGACCAAAGAGTACTATTAACCCTCAGGTTACCAGTCACTCAGTTCTGAAACTTGTCAGTTCATGGCTAAACATGGTTCATACATCCTCACTCACGATCATGTCATTCTATTCGCAAATATTTTAGCACATTTCTCCAAAAGACTCTTTTTAAAATACAGTTATGGCTCCATTTTGAGATGTAAAATAATTACCAGTAATTTCTTAAGATCCGATATCTATTAAGGATTCAAACTTCCAATTGTCTCATGAATGTCATAGTTTTTGTTTGATATTTTTTACAACCTGCTATTTGAGTCAGGATCTAAATAAGATTCATACACTGTAGTTGGATAAGGTCTCTTTTGAGCCTCTTTCTCATTAGTTCCACTCCCACCTCTGATTTTCTTTCTGTAAGTTTTTCTCAAAACAGAGAACTTCTGAAAGGTTTACATCTCATTAGAAAACTGGGGAAGTAGGGGTAGGGGGGCTGGGAAGCATGCTAGAGAACCCCATAACTTCCTAGAAAAGCCCTCCATATCTGTGGGCTCTATATCTGTAGATTCAAAAGGACTGAATATATTTGAGAAAAAAGATTCCATCTGCACTGAACATATACTTTTTCTTGTCATTATTCTCTAAACAATACAGTGTAGCCATCATTTACATAGAATTTTTATTGCATTAGGTATTATATGTACTCTAGAGATGATTTAATGTGTATGGGAGGACTGCGTAAGTTACATGCCAATATTACACCATTTTATACAAGGAACTTGAGCACCTGCAGATTTGGGTGTCTGCAGGAATCCTAGAACCAGTCCCCCATGAGTACCCAGGGACAAATGCACAGACAATTAAAGAAGTCACTGACCATGGATTACCATGGATTACCATGGGGGAGACTAGGAAATCCTGGAGATGGGGAAGACCAGCTGCCCCTCTCCCAGGGAAAGCTTTGCTCCATTGCTTGCATGGCGTCACTCATACCACAGAGCACAAGACTGGAAGTGGAGTCTCACCAGAGCTTGTTTTAAGGATAAGGAAATGGGGTTTCAAGTCCAAGACCAGTGACTTGGCTAAAGGCACATAGCCGCTAGCAGATCAGAAAGCTAAAGGTCACGGCCCCCTGGTGGTGCCTCGGTGCCCTGCATCAGGAGGTCTGTTGGTTCATGGAGGTTCTGCATTTCATAGAGGAACACACCTAAGACAGATAACTAGTATTTAATGTGCAGATCAATGGCACGAAAGTGCTCGCTCCTCCTTCCTCCCACCAATGGCTCCTCTTTGCTTTAAGCTTCCTTGATTGGCTTCCAAATTTGATCGATTCACTTTAACAGTCTTTAGGCACGCACATGAATTTTTAACAATCATTTATTAAAGCAAGATGTGCCACAAAATAGTTCTGATGTCAAAATTAAGCATTGTCTGCAAGAATACCCGCAGGAGAATAAGAAGCTAAGACATGACTTATTTCCAGGTGCCATTTTTCTTTGCTGTAATTAAAATGGCACTGGGCTGCCAAGAGAAGGACATGAGACTGCAGAGTTTGAAGGATAACATGGCTGTGAGCTAACATTACAACACTCTTAAACTGTTCCCAGTAACGACCGTTCATTACAGTGCGCAAATATTATTTTCTCTACTTGATAACTTACTGCTAATCCCTCCCCTGGCAAGCCTTTATCTGCAGAGTTACCATTTTTCTTTTAAGAGCTATCAGTCCAACTACCTACTATGGGGACAGAGTGAATTGATAAGATCTGAAATGCCAAGAACTCGGGTTTAAAAAAAAAAAACTTCACAGAAGGGTACATGTGGTAAGTCTCTATAAAGAATGGTTTAGGAAAAAATTAAAAACATTTGAATATCTATTTCCTCAGTCAAAACCCATCATCCATTGATATCAAAAATCCCAAATGTTCTCTGAGCATTAGGTTCTCATTTCCAAATGATCGTCATATCACCTTCCAAAATGCCCACCTCCATATCACCTATCCCAGTAATGCACTGGCTTAGTAAAAACTGAAGTCAACTGCTCCCCAACTGTGGTAAACTCCTTGTGATCTCCAGCATCTAGAGAGCTTGTGTTGTGATTCACCGAATGTCCTTACAGTCTAAGGCCGGATGCTGTTAAAGTCCACACACATAGCCTTAAACTCCCCCACCACCCATTCCAAAAGAAAAAAAATGTTGCCAGTTACCTGACATTGTGAGTCTCTTTCTCATCATTCAGAAAGCATTTGGGGTTCCATAGTTAGAAGGTAAGCTATCAAGTTTGCCATGCATTATTGTGCTTGAAAAGACCAAAATACTGGATTACATGTTTTATTATTAAAATATCCTTACCAGAAAATCCATTGTTCTTCCTTCTTCAAATAGGGAACTAATGGAATAGAGGCCCAGGATCAGTCAGCAATGGTCACACAAAAATGCAATGCAGGATTCAAACCCAAGACAAAATTGGACTAGCATCTCTCTGTCAGCTCTTGAAACTGCACCAATTAGGAGCGCAAAACCTCTAATTAGCATGCCCTTAAATAAGCAGAGTTTCATTATTTCCCAGGGCATTCAGTAATATGAGCTCTGATGGTATGTTGTCAGTGAAGCAGTTCTTCAGAGCAACTTCTAATGACTGGAGGAAGATCACTGGGGAAAACATGTAAATTATTAACATACACAGACACCTGTTAAACAGCTAAACAGCCAAGGTGCTCCTCTTGCTCCTCTGTCACACACCCACCCACTTATAATCTTGTTTGTTACATTAATTACTTATGCAGCATCTTTCTCAAAAGTAATCTCTCTCAGCTCAGCTCATCTGTGCCATCAGGCCAAACCAGTCACTCCATTTGCTGTCTTCCTTAACCTCTCTCTCTCTCTGAGTTTCTTCAACCCTAAAGTGGGAGGTTCCTACCCTTCAACTTCCCAAATTCCATGAAAGCAGATCATGTCTTCCCCATCAATTGCACAGGTGAAGAACACTAAGGAGAGAAGCTTTGCTGGGATGGAAAGCCAGGCTCCCAGGGACCTTGCTGCTGATGTTTGGACAGAATGGCAAATATCCCTCTGGCGGTGCTCAGAATCATCAAAATGGCAAAAGCTAACCTGTTAGTGCCAATGCACACAGAGCACAAGCAAAGTGCCAGGGTGCGAACCAGGCTGGCCTCTGCCCTGGTTACCTGCCATGAATTACAAACCAATGGATCTGAATTAATGAGCATCACTGGACTCAGTCAGAAGGACTTTGCATCCTATAAATAGCAACATTCCTCATGACAATGTCCGCCAAAGGTGGACGTGAATGTGCACTGTTCTCTGGCCTTCTGAGGCCAGGGATGGCAGTTTGCATTTGAAAACAAGGTTTCTATGTTGTACTTACTTCACAAGAAGTAAATAGAAGAAAATAGGGAATCAACTGGTGTCCCTATTTTCAAAAATCATTTTTCAGCTATTAACTAAGTAATTTTTACTTGCATAAAAGTACTTCTAGATACTTCTGCTTTAAAATATAAACAGATTTCCAGACGAGGACTGCAAATTTCTGCACAGTCAATTTCATTGTTCTCCATTTACACAGAAAGAATACTGTGTCCTTTTACAAATAAAGATACTATGTCAACCTGCCTTGGCTAAGTTATGCTACAGTAACAAAGAGCCCCAAGGTCTCTAAAGAGCAAAGGTTTATTTCTCATTGGCATTATGTATCTGCTGTAGCTCTCATCACATCTTGTTAACTCCAGGACGCAGACTGAAGGAGCAGCCCTTGTGTAGGACACGCCATTCTCACGTTGGAAGAAAACAGATTAATGGCAAAACTCCTCCCTTCTGCTCAGTTTATTAGTCGCAAGTCATATGGCAGTGCCTGATGTCAATGGAATGAGAAAACATGATTTTCCCACAGGGACTTGGAAAAAATAATTGAGAACGATAATTCAACCCATCACAGACCCATCTCCTACTGGTTTTAAAACTAGTACCCAGAGTTGAACACTTTCTGTGAGGCAGTCATTAGTGCATTTGCCAGACACACCTAGCTTTCCTCCTTCCAGACATGAATTAGGATTGAGGATTACATTTGTTCCTTTTGAACTCATGGTCATGTCACTCAGTGGTCCAATCAATGGAAGCATAAGTGATGAGTGTCCCTTCCCACCTCTGGTTCTCATGTCACAATGACATCTCTGCCATCCTGGCTCCTTGACTGGCTCAGAAGAATAGATCCTTGACATCATGGCTAAGAAGCAACCTTGTATTGGATTAAGCCATGGAGACTTGGGTTGTTGTTGCCATGGTAAAATCTAGCCTGTCTTGCCTGATACAAAATGACACATTGACGCTTCGACAAGTTGGTCATTGAATATGCCAAACACTCCAGACTTGCCAGGAAGTGAATTTGTAGCTGGTTACTTTGCAAACAGTCTCCTCCCTCCTGCAAATTCCTTCCATTGGTTAAGACTTTGAGGTCAGAAGGGCTGAAGTCAAACTCCACCTCCACTCTTGACTTCCATGTGATTAGGCATATCCCCCTCCTAAACCATAGCTTTCCCTCCATACTGAAAAATAGGAATGATATCTGAACCTACAGAAAGATCCCATGCCAATCATACATGCAAATCCTCCATCATGGAGCCTGGCACATAGTACATGAGCAATAAACTTACAGCATGACTCTGATTTCACACATTCTCCTGTTCTCATCGCTGTCATTCCTCTGGTGTCTACTGGGTGCCAATCATTTTATTAGATGTGTTGCATGACTTACTTTGAATTCCCCATCAAAAAATTGAGAGGTAGGTACCGTCACCTTTTACCAAAGAAGTGGGTCTTAGCTGAAAGATTGCTGAAGGTCAAGTGAAGGTGAAATAGTGAAGCCAAGAGGCAGGCTCAGGGCTGCCCACCTCCCCCATCCACTCTACACGGGAGCCTTGCCTGCAAAGGACTGCTGGAGGAGCTCTGATTGCTGATTTGAACTCATCAGAGCAGTAACAACCATGGCTCAGTGATGGTTACCTCTTCCTCACTGGGCCCACCTTTCCAGTAGGCTGTCCTTGCCTGACAGAGGGAGGCAGGCAGGGCAGCCCACTCTTGCGTAAGTGTTGGCACTGAGTCTTTTGAAAGAGAAGCCTATTGGCTCCTGCTTCCCACTTCTGTCCAGTTCAATGCCATCTCATCAGGTGACTGTGTCAACAGAAGCTGTGGGTCAACCCCATCCACAGTGGCCCAGTACCTTGCCAAGTGTGACCCAAAATGCAACCAAGCAGCAGCTGACAAACTCTTAGGGGAGGAAAAATTAAGTTTAGTATTGCAAGGGAGAATCAATTTTGACTCAGAGCTCCCTTTCAGAAAGCACTATAATAAAAAGACACAGACTTTGACCAGCCTAAGTTCAACCCTGTTCAGTTCTGTACTTTGCTGTAAAACATCCCACAAGAGCATGTGAGAGACGGTGGTGGTGTGGTGGTGGTGGTAGTGATGACGTCAATGATTCATGAGGTCATCCTTGGAATATTTTAATTAAGCATCTGCTAAGTAAAAACATTTCCTTTTACATTTTATCAAGCATATTTTACATAAGGTAAATATTGATGGAAATCTGTGAGAGCTGGCAGATAACCAGGGGCTGGTGGGTAATGACGTCAGGGAAGAACTTATAATGCAGAACACTGAAGAGGTAGCTTAAAGATGGAGTCTAACGTAGAGTAATGCTACCTTGTCATTGACCCTCAAAAAAAGTAGGTTTAATGCAACTCTGAAAGCCAACATAGCAATAAGATACTTCCTTATATGAACTGTGTCCCCAGACATTTGGAAAAGATGCATGAGCTGAGGAGAACATATGTTTTTCTGGTCTGAGCATCCTCTAGAAGCACTGAGCAACATACAGGTCCCCTGTGGGGCAGGAAAGACTTTCAAACCCCTCCTTGGGTCCTTCTAGAATGACTCTTGTGTCCAGCCACAGGGACCTTAGCATGTGCACCCTGGCCTGCAGACCATATATCCAGACTCCTAAGACTAGGGTAGCAAGAGGTCATGTTGATCGAGCCACTACAGCTGGGTCAGGACCACTGGTAAGGAGGAAGGAATCTGGCCTGGCCACTAACAAGCCAAGTCACAGCAGGGTAGGACAAGATGGACAGCATACAGCCTCCACTACTGTGGGTCTGGCTTTAGTGGGTACATTAGCAAAAGCCTCAGTTGTGGCCGGACATGCCCATCCCTCACTGGGGACACCTCAAGTTCCCTCATTAGCAAAGTCAGGTGTCCTCTGCAGCCACATGGGAAGGCAGAGTGGCACAGTGACGGTTCTGTCCTTGAGCAGTTTGGCATGTGCTTGTTCAGGTACAAAGGAACATCTCATGAGCAATGACCACCACAAGCCAGGAAGGTGGTGGCCGATGAAGAGGGGACAGACTTTGTGCACACTTGACTTTGAGAGGCCATGTACCCCCTAGGATCTCTTCCTATGAAAAAATGAACCCACAGGTGGATCCAAGCAGGAAGCATGTAAATTTTTTTCTGCTCATCCTCCCACCCGCCACATAGCTGATGTCACTTGCTTCTCTCTGGTCGACCTTCCTCCACCACCTGCCCCTTCCACCACCACCTGGCCCACAGATAACCACCTGGTCTCATGCCTAGATGAGGAAACAGAAGCAAGCTGACTGGATCAGGTGCCTCTTCACACAGCATATCCACCTCCCACTTGGGTCTTCAACACTCTCTGCCCTTCCCCCGTGCCGCCCAGGGCTGGTTCTGGCTCCTGTCCCAACTAAACTACAACTTTCCCCTTCTTTCCTCCATCTCCAACTTTTCCCCAACAGTTTACTTCCACCAACTGAAAATATCGACAAATAGCTACCATCTTTAAGAACAAACAAAAACAAAACCACGCTTCTCATGGTACTGTGCCCTTTTCCCCTCCTCCCTCACTTCCCAGATCTCCTCCCGCATGACTTCTAGAAAGAACTTCTGTCCTCTCCATTGCTGCTTTCATACCTCCTGTCCCAAAGGGGCTGCCATTCCCACACACTGCAATAGCTGACAGTGTCTACCTTGGCCTCTCTGCATCATTAGCGTGTCACCCGCTGCCTCCTCCCCAACACTCCCTCCCCTAATGCCCACCACTCCCCAGTCCCTGCCCTCACAGAGCACCTCTCCATTCTCCTCTGTGGCCATCTCCCTTCTTCCCATCCCCCCACAGCCTGCTCCCTCAGCAGCTCTCCTCTCCCTCTCTGTTCAGTGATTTCAGCAAGGTCTTCTCCTCCATCACCATGTGTTCACATGCCCACACCCATTTCTGAGTTTCGCCCACAGAGATCTAAGTACACACTTAGCCTCCCTCTTTAGAAGCCCAACAAACCAGTGCAACTAACGTGACCCAAGAAGAGTTGAGTGACTGCCTGACTCCCAGGTTTGTTCCCCTCCATTCTCACCATGTTTATAAGTGTCATCATAGCTGCTCGGAGACACAAGCCAAAACCTGCAGCAACACTCAGCTCCACCCTTTTCCTTACCATGGAAGTTCCACTGTGCCACTTTCAAAGTACATCTTCCTCCACAGCCAACGCCCCATAATAAATGGTCATAATGAGGGGCAATAGCAATTCCCTGTTCCCCTGCTCATGGCCACCCTATGGAAGTCCATTGGTACAGAACAAACAACCAAGATGCTCTTTCTAAAACGGAAATCAAAGCAAGTCACTGCCTGTCCTTGAAACACTCCAGTGGGTCCCACTGACTTGGAAAAACCCAGGCTCCTGCAGGACCCCAATGGCCCTTCTGGCCTGGCCCCGCCTGCATGTCTGTTTCCACCTGAGTGCCTTCCCCACCTGACCCTCACTGCAAACACACAGGCTTTCAGTTCCGAGCACGAAGCCCTGGCCACCAGTCACAGTGCCACACCATGCATTTCTCATTGGCACTGACATCAGCTCTTTTATTTATTAGCTATTAGAACACCAGCTCTCTGAGAGCAGTACCCTATCTTGCTCAGTACCCAGTACCTCCACTAGCCAAAACACTTCCTGTGCATAGTAGGCACTGGGTGGATATGTGGGGACTGAATAAATGATATTAGTCCCTAAAGTACACAGAATGAAAGTCTAGAGTCATTTAAAATTGCCAAAAAATAAAATCAATATAGCTGTATCCAATCTGAAGCCTCTGCCTTCAGAGGCCTCAGTGAATATGAATCACTCCTTAGAACCAGGTAGGATCAGGTGTCTCCCTCTGTCCTGAGCGCAGATCCCGGCAGCTCTTCCTCCATCGCTCCATCTGGGTGGCTCTCAGGCCTTCATTATACCTTGTCCTAGACGGATCACTCCTTCTCAATATTGTACACCTAGATACAGGGGACCACTGGTCTCTCAGCTGCCAGGTCAGAAATCCACCTGTCACTTCCTGCTCCTCCCTCTCTTGTGTTCTGTGTTCAACTTCCCTCCAAACTCTGGGCTACTGCTGCCCTAGGGCTCCTTTGTGCAAATGAGGAAAAGACAGTCCTCCTCTGGACACCCCAGTGCCATCTGCTGGGAAGTTCCTGTAACCAATACACAAATCTGCACGCCCTAGATGTAGTGAGCTGCAGTGTACAACCCGCACAACCGTATTTAGACACCATCTCCTCTCCAGCGTCTTGGGGACTCTACCCTGGTTCACCCTACCATACCCTCCCCCAGGACTGTCACAATGCTTCCATGCTGGTCTCTCTGATTGTAGTATCTCATTTTGCAATCCCCCTTCTCACTATTGTAGTATAAGCTCTAAAACATACAAATTCTTCTCTTCCCCCACCTCCAACATTCTCAGTCACTTCTGAAGGGCTAAAGAATAAAGGCCTATCGCTTCTGCATGTCACAGATGTGACACCTGCTCGGGTCCCCAGTCCTTTGCTCTACTACATCCAAATGCTGCTGCAGGTCCCATGCACACCATGCACTCCATCACACATGCAGAGGCGTTACGTCATCCAGCATGCCCTCCTCCATCTTCCGTTCTCATCATTCCTGCTCATCCACCAAACTCCTGGGGCCTTCCTGACCACCAAGCAGACTTGGGGTACCCCAGCTGATGCTGCTGCTGTTCCTCAGAGGGTGTCTGTGGGTGGGTCATGTGTGTGATCCCATCAGACTGAATTTTTGCTAATAAAGGTGACACATTTTTTTTCCTCTATTTCCAACAAGTAGCCCAATCTGGCCTGTGATTGGTGCTCAATAAAAGAGATAACAGAATAAATGATTTTTTGAGAACAAGGTCTGGCCTTTCTATGTGTGTCTCAGACCTGTGGAGTTTGCCTCTCACCTGTGCTGTACTATCCAGGCTCACCAACATCCAGGGGTAACATCCAGCTTCCCTGGGAAGGCTCCATGTCATTTAATTTAGAAATTAGAAGTGTGTTCTACCAAAATAGCTTATAGGACTCCTTCCCCACCCAGTGTTCACTGTGCATTTTATGAAATCCATCTAACATAAACACAGATTGTTTGAAGCAGAAATCCAAAAAGCATGAGCTGAGCACACTGGCTCACACCTGTAGTCCCAGCTACTCAGAAGGTGATGGAGAGAATTGTGGTGTGAGGCCAGAAGGGCATGGGTATAGTGGTGCCTGTAATCTCAGCTATGTTGGTGGCAGAGGATTGAGGTCCAGGACCAGCTCTGCACAAAAAGTGGGACAACCTTTCTGCAAAATAACTAAAGTAAAAAGGGATAGAGGCCTGGCTCAAGTGAAGCCTTGAGTTAAAAGTCCAGAACCACCAAAAGAGGGAGGGAAGAAAGGAAGGAGGGAGGGAGGGAAAAAGAAAAATAAAAAAATCCAAAAGGCAAACCTGTCCCAGAATTCAGTCTCAGACTCACACGTGGAGTTCTGCCATAGCAATACAGCCATGCCCCTCTTGAAGGGGGCCTGACCGGGTTGGGAGGCTGGTCTCTGGGAGCAGCCATCCATCAGGATTTTATTCCACCCAATCACATGCACAGGGGTGCCCTCTGTGCCATCTGGCTCTGCTCCCAAACTTCTCAGAAGACAAAATGTAGAAAGGGGGTCCCCACACTAAGCTCTGTAAGCAAAGGCCAGTCTGTCATAGTCTTCCCACTGCCTAGTGGCTGTCTAAGAAGCAGTGAGGCCACAAGTGCTGGGTCAGGACCCACCCTGGTGCCTCCAAAGGCCCAGAAGAGACCATCCTGGAATCCTGGAACCTCAGCAGGCCAGGTGTCTTAGGCTGAGTGTGCTGTCTTCAGCAAAAACTTCTAGAGCCTTCCATGTGCCTAGCATTGTGCAAAGACAAGAAAGCCAGTCCTGCCCTCAAAGCACTAGCATTTTGGATCAGGTATTTGGCAGAATCTTTGCTGTAAAGGGCCAGAGAGGGAATATTTTAGGCTCAGTAGACAGTCCCTGTCACAACCACTCAGCTCTGCCCTATTACATGGAAGGAGCCATAGGCAATAAGTTAAAAAAAAAAAAAGAGTATGGCTGTGTCCTAATAAAATTGTATTTATGGACACATTATCATTTTCGCATGTCATAAAATATTATTCTTCTTGGGGTTTTTTTTTCAACCCTTTAAAAATGTCAAAACCACTTTTAGCTCCCCCTCTTCTAAATGAGGGTGGGGCATAAAAAGAAGTCACAATACAAGGCAAAAAGGAGTAGCAGATGGAAGGGAGCATTTGAGGTGTGGAGGGGCCATGGGAGGACCAGGAACTTTCCCGCCCTCCAGCCAGCATCACACTTCAGAGGCTGCCCAAGATCACGATCGCCCAGCAGCCCTCGGAGGACGAGGTCATGTGCATCTGCATTCTCCCTGCATGGAAGGATAATGGAGCAGAGGTTCTCTGGCCTTTCAGAAAGCTAAGATTGAACTTCTGTTCAAGAGCAGAGACCCATCAGTAAACAGTGCTATTATTAACATTGCTTTTTCAAAAAAAAGATGAAAAGAACACCGAGCATCTCTGTCTAATGGGTGTTTGCGCACCCTCCCATTTCCCTTGGGCTTGCTTTGTTTTTCTTTGGGTGAAAAGAACTCCCACAATTTAACACTCTGCTCTCCTCAAAGCAACATTTATTCTTAGCATCAATTAATTTAGATGCTGGAGGTCCTATACTCCATTCCACCCCAAAAAAGCCTTCCTTTGTCCAAACTCCTCTCCATTTATACCCCATTTACGTAAGAGGCCAAGTACCTACCGTCATTAGCCATCAAGGAAGACGTGCCACCTTTGCAATAAGTCACACCTTCACACAACAGACCTTGGCCCCTGTCAGGCAACAATAGGACATTGTCTATACAAAAAGTCATCCTTAAAAAAAATCACTTCCAATTCTATAGAACAACTACTGTCAACCGACACCCAAGTGACCTTCTTCAAGCTTTAGAGTCGCCAGCCAAACCACACATGGCAGGTAGGGAGTTCACAAAGACCCTTGGATGTGCCTTGGCTCTATGTCCATCTTGCCGCAGGTTCTTGATCAGAATAATCTCAGTGAACTCCTGAATCCCAGTAACGTGGTGGAACTGGCCTGCATAAAAGTCTTTCTCCCTCACACAGATCTTTGCTGGAAAACACACTGGGAGCCCCAGGGTCCTCTGCTGGTTTGCTTTCATTCTCTGTTCTCCACACTGCAATTACTTCCTTTTGTGTGGCAGGCACTGTAGCTCTGTCACTGGCCAGGTGTCCCTTGTGGTCACAACCCAACCTAGGGCTGTGTGGTATGGTGTGTGCTTTCATAATGTATCAAGTTGTGCTTTTTAGGACCTGGTTCTGGGGATTTCTCTCTTGCATCAGCCGCATCATGATGTCACTGTTTTATATGTTCTGACTATGGTCACTTGAGCTATGTCACAAACACCACAGATGAGGTGGCCTGCACAGAAGACATCTATTTCCTCAGTCTGGAGACTTAAAGTCCCAGATCAAGGTACTGGTGACCAGATTTGCTTCCTGGTGAGAGCTCTGGCTGGCTGGTAGATGGCATCTCCTCATTGTATCCTCACCTGGCCCTGCCTCAGTATGGGCAGAAGGAGAGTTTTCTGCTGTCTCCCTCCTCTTATAAGGACACCAGTTCCATTGAACCAGTCTCCTCATTTAGCCTTAATTACCTCCAGAAAGACCCCATCTCTAAGCACAGACACACTGGAAATTCGGTCCTAACATACGGGCGGGTAAGGGGTACAATTCAATCCGTGACACTTTGTAAACTGCTGGTGTCCTTTCTGGACCCAATAGACATCAACAAAGGGGCATGGAGTTTTCACTGTCACTAGGTGTGGTGTCTAGAGCCTCCATATCTCTTCCACATGCCACCTTCATCCAGAATGGGGAACTTGACACTCTGCAAGCCAAGAGGCAGGCAGGCCCAGGCCTGTCACCATTAAACTATCAAAAACAAAATCCAAGTGTGTAAGACTTGGGTTTGCACTCCAGGGTCAAGCAGTTATTGGAAACACTAAGAACCCATCATCCCTTCCCCAAAGCTGTCCACAGCTCTCACTCTGTATTTGAACATGTGAACTTATCATGCTGAAACAGTCACCCAGGATGGGACAGCTGAGGGTCTGTGTACAGGTTATGGGGCCTGCTGCTGACATATCAAGGGGCACTGTGGTCTAGCACTGACTGTGTCATCTTGCAGCAGGGTGGGAAGTCTCAGAGAAGTTCTTACTTCACAAACCAAGAAGAGAAGCAAAGAGAGGAAGGGCCCAGGTCCCACATCCCCTTCAAGGACACCCTCTCAATGACCTAATGACCTCCCACAAAGACCTACCTCCTAAACATCCCCATCATCTCCCAATAGTGCTACTCTGGGGCCCACACCATCGACGCCTGGGACTTTGGAGAACATTACAAACTACAGCACATCTAAAACACCAATATTGTCCGCAAGCAGCAAAAAAACACCCATAATGTAGCACTTGGTACCATTTAGCTCGTAAAGAAAAATATGACATTTAAATAGGTCATCTGATAGATTTTCAAATGGGATTCATACTATTAACTCTTGTTGTCAAAACAGAAAGTACAACAGGAATCTCTCTCCCCATCTGTTAATAATCCCTTTTTTAATCGCTGTGAAACAGAATGGAGCATAAGCAGGGAGTCACTGAGATGGTTTATAAAAGCCTGCTTTCAGAATCGGCTAGTCACAACCCAAAGACTTATCTACAACACTGTCCCTTCTCGACATCTATAAGAGAAGTGAAACTGGGTGTATCTCAGCCAGATCTTTTGTTCTAACTTAAGTTACCATTTACTTGAGGGAAGCACATTAGAGATTTGGGCTGAATAGATGGCCCTTTGCATTTCACTGGATGAGTTACAGATCTCAAAGGGAACACTTTGTTTCTTGGAGTATGTCAAAATGCCACTTGACATTGCAGTCATCCCCCCTTATCCATGGTTGCACTTTCTGTGGTTTCACATATCCGTGGTTGACTGCAGTCTGAAAATATTCAACAGAAAATTTCGGAAATAAACCATTCATGTTTTAAACCAAATGCCCTTCTAAGTCATGTGGTGAGCTCTCTCCCTGTCCTGCTCCTGTGCTGCCAGGGATGTGAATCATCCTTTTGTCCAGAGTATCCATTCTGTATGTGCTACCCACCTGTCAGTCACCTAGTAGCAATCTTGGTGATCAGATTGACTATTGTGGCATTGTGGCACTTATGTTCAAGCAATCTCTGTTTACTAATAATTGCCCCAAAGTACTAGAGGTTTGATATTGGCAATTTTATTACAATATAGTAATATTATTGTTCCATTTTATTTTTTGTTGTTTAACTTTATCATAGGAATATATGCAGTAAAAGAACACAACATATATAGGATTTGGTACAATGCATGGTTTCAAGCATGGGGTGGAGGTGTTAGAGTGTATTTCCTATAGATAAGGGGACCTACTGTAGGTCTCTTTCAAAGGGAATTGTAAAAGCTCTCATCCTTCTGACTCACTCAAAGGCCAGAGTCTAAACTCTGCATTTCAGATACAGTGAAGGTCTTGAATATTGGCCATTGGGTCAGAAAGTCCTGTTAGAGCTGGGCATCAGTGGATTATGCCTATAATCCTAGCTACTCAGGAGGCAAAGATCAGGAAGATCAAAGTTCGAAGCCAGCCCAGGGAAGTAGTTTGAGAGGCCCTATCTTGAAAAAACACAACACAAGAAAGGGCTGATGGAGTGACTCAAGGTATAGGCCCTGAGTCCAAGCCCCAGTATCAAAAGAAGAAAGAAGAAGAAGAAGATGAAGAAGAAGAAGAAGAAGAAGAAGAAGAAGAAGAAGAAGAAGAAAAGTCCTGTTAAAACCAAGAGAATATAGTTTGCTAGGCAGACAGGTGTCTAATCAACACACAGCTCAGGTGGACCTCACATTTCCATAATTTTCCAGATTTTTCTGATAATATGGCACTCGGGGGTAGGGGCACAGCTGATGGCTATGGAACTGGAGACTGAGTCTTCTGTCTACTTTAAACAGAGCAGCTTTAAACACAGTTCACCTCCCTTACATTGCTCTTTGGAAATTATTCTGAAAGGAAGAAATACATGGTACATATCGCTCAGAAAGTGAAAGGAGGGGAAGTTGAAACTCACATAAAGTGAGAATGGGGGAGGGGACACGCTTATCAAATTCCACTGGGACAAGCACCAAGTGTCTATCAAAGTGTGCTGGAATCCAACATCAAACTTCTTGAATAAATTGGCTGGAGTTAGAGAAATACTTTTTAAATTATATTGCAAAACACCTCAAAGAAGCTATTGGATCCACACTGGTATACTGAATGCTTCCTTTCACATGATTGCCACTGTTTCACTTACTTAAATTAACAGGGCCTCCAGGGCCCATGCAATTCTAATGGTTGTGTTTTCCTGCAAGTACAGGTCCCACTCCTGCCAAGGGGCCTCCAGCAGTGTCTTCACTGCATCCCACTGGCATTATTGGATTTCAACTTATGCCAAAAATCTGAGCAAAGCTCAAGCAGAGACCATAATCACTGAGCAGGACGCTAAAACTAGTCCTGGGGCAGTTCCAGCCAGGCACTAACGGTGAAATCAGAACAGAACAAGATCCCCAGGGGACTCTTTAGAAAGTCAATCTAGGTGATGCTCACCCAATAGGAGTCCACACCTCCCACCTTCCCACAAGAGCCCCAGGCTCCATGCAGGCCGTACAAAGCAGGTGCTTAGAACGCTGTTTGGTGCCCACCTCTGTACCCATTTGAAGGTAAAGCATTCATTGGACTCTTCAGGTTCAGAGTATGATTGAGACCATCACAGTCTCCCATGCAGAAGGCGATACCTCTCACTTCAAGCTCAGAGAATGAAGCATCCTGACATATGTCCCCCTGGTGGTGTGCCTGCCCCACACCTGGCCAGCAGCTCTTTTGGTAGCTTTATGGGCAAGGAAACTTGTTCTCTCAGCCCCGTGTTTGCACACCCAAACAGTTCTCCATCTCCATCCTTCCTCCATCCTTAAGTCAAGGCGTGACTTAAGCTTGCTTAGCTTAAAACTGAAAAGTAACCTGAAATCTTCCCCAATAGCATGTTGCTTTGATCAATTCATGCCTATGTCCATTTTCTTGTTAGATGCAGCTCTGTGGAATTTGTAATTCATGTTTGTGTCCTAACTATAGCCAAAGGCTAACTGGGCCAGGTGCCATTCTTAGTAACTATGGTACTGTTTCCAAATTTCAGGAAGATTCTCTTAGGCCTTTGGCAAATTCAAAAGTTTCTTAAGACTTGCTCAGCTCAGATGGGCAGCTGTGCTGCAGGCAGCCACTAAACATGAAAACAAACCCCACAGAGTGCCAGTTATCTCAGTGCAAACAGACACTTCACTGAAAATCTGTAATAGGTAGGTCTTGAACTTTTATTAATTTAAACATGGGTTCAAGGCAAGTACAGTTAGCCTCTGTATCCATATGGGTGCCATGTTTGCCAATTCAACCAACCAGAAATAGAAAATATTCTGAAAAAACTGTACTGAACTTGTACATTTTTCTTGTCATTAGTCCCTAAACAATAAATATAATAGCTACATAAGATTTAATTATCTTATAAGTAATCTGTTAAAAGCATATAATAAGTAGATTACTTATAAAGTCTCTGGGAAAATATGCAGAGGTTCTATACAAATACTACATCATTTTATATAAAGGGCTTGAACATCTACTTATTTCAATATCCTTAAAAGGAACTACAACCAACTGCCCACAGATTCAAAGCACAACTTTAGTTATTGTCAGGCTCATATTGTAGAGAAGAAATATTTGAATATAAAAAATAAACATATTAGAAATGATAAATCTTTGAACATTGAATAGTTCATAGTGACAAGATAAAGAATCATCTTATTGGATAATATATCATGTAAGTGCATAGTTTTAAATAATTATATCACATATTAATTAAACTTAACTTTAATTATGTAATCCTAAACCAGGAGAGAAAGGACTTGTACTAGGGTGGCATCTAGTTAGTCACAATAGGATGTCTTCCATGTCTCAAAATTATTAATCTCAAGGTAACTAAATGTCCAAAGGGTGCAGAGTTGGGTCATCAGTAAAGGACCAGTGACACTGGGCTCTTGGCCATCTGAGACTCAGCCTGCAACTCTGGGTCTGAGCCCCAAGCCAGCCTTGGTAGCAGAGAACAGCTACCACTTCCCCAATGGACGCAATGGGTGGGGCAAGAAGTCTTAGCCCAGCAAACACCTGCAGCAGCTCACGATGCCTGAGGAACTGCAGCAAGATTCTACATGACCCAGGATGACAGGTCACTTGTCTGACACTAAGTGGTAACCTTCTCACTGATAGATTATTAATTCATAGAAGGAAGGGAAGAGAAAAGAAAGGAGAAGAAGGGGTAAAGGGAGGGAGGGCAGCAATCTATTGACAGCCTACTATGTGCCAAGAACCCAGAGCTGTGGGTGGACAGAGGAATAGATAGTCTGAGCTATAAATATCTCCTTGTCGGGAGGCTTTAATGACAAAGAAATAGGAAGGGTACACTGAGCCCCCAATTTGCCTCAAGTCAACTTTCTCCTTAACCCAGGAGACCTTTTAATGTTTGGTTTTTGAAGTGATCCCTGAGTAGACAATCAGTTAAGACTTTCATGACACTAAGGACGGTGGAAAGTCAGGGGGCACTGTTTTCTTCATTGCTAAGGCTCTGTCCACTAGAAAGGGATGGCTTTTGAAAAGTTGTAGACCTGAATGCTTTCCTGCAATGAGACCTTCCCTTCCCTCCTGTATATAAGCAGATAGATGTAGATATATTACACTCTACATATACATACATGTGCACAAATACACACCCATGTGTATGTCTGTAATACATATGCATCTTTGCTACAACTGAATTGATGCAGTATGTATTCAAAGCCTTCTCCATCTGACCTCTGTCATGCTCTCTTTGGATCTGATACTTCAGCCAACATGTCACTTTGTCCATTAAATTACTTTTCCAAAGTAGAAGGGCTAAGGAAAAAAAGTCACTAAGCAACTAAGTCATGGTTCCAGCTAAGTATCTTCACAGATAGGTCTCACTGGCAAATAATCTGCCTTCCCAGATCCCAGGACCATCAGAGCTCAGTGTCTCTGCTTGGCCAGCAGTGGTTGTGTCACATGTTGCATTGGGCTGAGAAATGATGGCACACATCCTAGGATAAGCACTGGACTTACACTTGGGTCACTCTTACACTTGGGTCTCGACCATACTGCTCATCAGCTGCGTCCTTAACTCTGTCATCTGATTTCACTGGACCTCAGGTCTGTATTTGATGAGATCCCTGCCTAGCTTGGTTTCAGGGATTATTAAATGAACTGATAGCAAAGAGCCTAGCATGGAATCTGAAATGAAATAGACAATCAGAAATTTTTAAAAGGTGCACTTAAAATCCTGGCATATCTCTAGCACTGAGCGTTTCTACTTACCTGTGAAATGACAGATGGCTCAAATGTCTAAAAATGTCAGGTTGGGAAAAATGCTTATCCTCCTTATTAGCTGGCAATTCTTTCCTGGGTAGAATCTCAGTGAGATGAGCTGGGAACTCCATCATGTATAATTCAAATATGTTATAACACTTTAGCTCTGAAATTATCATAATAAGAGAAAAAAAGAAGGAAGAGAAATACCTGTGTCAGCCCCTTAAAAATATCAGCTAAACCAAAGACTGCTGAGGTCTCTAATTTTTGTTCATGTGTTTTATACCTGAAATGGGTCAAACCAGAGAGACGTCTCCTGTCTTGGATGAGGGGACCCAGGACGTGAAAACCTTTTAAATCAGCCAGGCTGGTTAACTATATAAAAAACAGGACAGCAAAACGTTCCAGTCATCAGGCACTTGTTTATCTAGCAACTTTCTCCATGTAGATTCTGGAATGCAATTAGAACCCCCAAAAGAGGAGAGAAATGCATAATATGCAATGTCCATGCAGGAAACATGACGAGTTTGGGCAGAGTATCTAGGATTGATATGAAGATAAGCAGAACCTGTGTCTTTTTTTTTTTCTAATAAGAATCCTAAAAAGTTTAGTTGACTGGATCCCCAGACCAGAGTAGACTAGAAACAGAAAATCAAGAGAAGGGATGAGCTTCCTCCGACTAGCACCTTGGAAGCAGCCAGAAGCAATTCCAATGGCGAGAGAAAGACCAGAGCTATAAATCAAAGGAAAACATGTGGCTGTCTGGAAGCGTTTGTGAGAGAAGCCAATATTCCTACCCACCTTCCAGTTACCTGGGGCCCTGTCTGCATAGACGAACAGAACAGTAGTTGAGGTTTCAGCCCAATGGTCAATGTGGTGGAGAAAGGGCCATGTGTGCTCTTCTGGATAGGTGTCTGGCTTCAACTGGAAAGTGTCTGCCTATAAAGGTGACAAACCTGGTCCCTTGGAATGTTCATCCTGGTGTGTTTAAACCCTGCCACTGAGATGTTGGCTGCATCTAACTCTCACCCTTCCTCTTTTAGCCAATTTTCCCAGCCAGGTGGCCACCATGCTGTCCTAACCCAAGCCAACCATGGAAGCTCCTCTGAGTGCCCTGGGCCCATTGTACTAAATGCTGGGAGTCACCAGCCCTCACCCAAAGAGCCTTTCTGGGAACCTTAGGTACAGGCTCCTATTGGCAGCCAGACCCTCAGGCCAGGGCCCTGAGGGAGGGGCTTCTGCCAGGAGCCCTGGTGCTACCCAGCTGGGGCTCCTTAATGAGTCACTTCTCCACCAAGTCCTCACTTTCCTCAGAAACAAGCTTCATCTGACAGAGTATTTCTCAGTAGTTTGAGTTTGCATGCTTTTAGGAAAAGCTGCTGGGCCTCCCCAAAGCCACCCCACCCCTGCCCCTGCCCCGCATTCTTTTCACAGCCCCTCCCTCTTCCTCCCTCCCACGGCTGTGTCCACGCACCTGTTACGGATGAGCTGAGATCATGATCAAATGCATAGTACTCTTCTGCACCACATCTCTCAGAGGACAGTGGATGTGCACAGGTGGCAAGTCAGAAACGCCAGGCTCAAAGCACATTTTCAAAGTCATTCATGTTTCTTCCTTTCCTTACTCTTCCGCCTTCTTAGCCAACTGCACAAGAGTGATGAGTCTCTCTTCACTGGCCTTAGTCTAAAGCAATTAAATTTTGCTTGTCACTGTCCTCAACTGTGCATTAAGGAAGAACATGTCAAATCTCTTTGCTGACAGATGATGAATTTCTTGTTTCTTGTTTTTTTATTTTAATTTTGATATTTTTAAATGAAAAGTAGCGTTTGTGGCCAGGCACGGTGGCTCACATCTATAATCCTAGCTACTCGGGAGGCTGAGATAGGGAGGATTGCAGTTCAAGCCAGCCAGAGTAAAAAAGTTTATGGGACCCCATTTCAACAGAAAAAACTTGGGTATAGTGGCGTGTGCCCTTCGCGCCAGCAATAGCAGGAAGCAAAAATAGGAGGATCGTGATCTAGGCTGCCCTGGGGAAATCACAAGACCCTCTCTCAAAAATAACCAGGGCAACTGTTGTTGTTCATCACAGCACTGCTCACAATAGCTAAGCTATGAAACATCCCAGATGCCCTACAAGTCATGAATGGATCGAGAAAATGTGGCGTTTTATTCAGCCATAAGGAAGAATGACACCCTGTGGTTTGAAGGTAAATGGATGCAATTGGAGAACATCATGTTAAGTGAAGTAAGCAGGCTCAGAAAGACAAAGGTCGCATGTTTTCTCTCATATGTGGAAGATAGATCCAAAAGATAAACATAAAACATAAAAGATAAACACAAAAACAAACATGATCATATACAACATCAGACGTAGAACATGTTTGTGATAATGGAATGACTCTATGGAACTTGGAGAAGGAGAGAAAGGAAAAGAGAACGAGAGAACATTACGATATTGTAAAACATAACATAAGAGGTGAAGGTAGAGGATATAAGGATGTGTACTGAAAGCTGTTGAAAAATGGAGGATAAGAGAGAAGGGTAAGGGAGAGCAATAGAAGGGGCTGAATGGACCAAAAACGTGTACTCACACTTTGAACGTCAACTTAGAAATTAATACTGAAAGACAGGACTGTAGAATAAGTACAGTGTGGGGAAATTAATACTGAAAGACAGGACTGTAGAATAAGTACAGTGTGGGAGGAGAGTACTTGTGGAAGGGGGAAGGGTGAACGAAGGAGATTAAAGTGAGGGAATATAGTTGATGGACTTTATGTACCTATATGAAATAGAGCAACAAAGCCTCTTGCAATTGCTTTAAGTGGGGCAAGGAGGGGACTGAGGGGAGAGAGAGGGTGGGGGTGATCTAACTAATGTACAATAGAAGCCTATTTGGAATTGTCACAATGAATCCCCCCTGCACGACGAATATATCCTAATAAAAAATTTAAAAATATACAAACAAATAAATAAGTAGTTTAGAAAGGGCTGAGGCGTGACTCAAGCAGTAGAGCACCTACCTAGCAAGCAGGAAACCCAGTACCACAAACAATTGGTTCATTGTCTCGTGTACTTACTTACACGTGATAAGAGATGCAAGTAGCATAAAAGAATATATAATGAAGACCACAACCCTCCTCTAGCCTCTTGTTCCTCTACCCAGACAGAACCAATGTTCACAGTCATTTAGATGTCTCTTCAAGTTAACATACACACACATTAGTGCATCTTCATTCTTGGTGACACGAATGGGAGCATGCATTTTTGCCTATGGCTATTGTTTTTAAATATAATATACACTGTCAATTTTTTACTAACACATTGACAAGTCCTTTCTAAACTGCAAAATAATATTCTATCTTATGAATATATGATCATTTAGATAAGTAGTATGGGATAGACTCTTAGAAGTAACACTAATGGGATAAAAAAGGAGATGAATATTCTGCTTTTAAAGGTATTTCTGAATTGTCCCACATGGTGTTGTGACAATTTGTAATCTCCCTCGAAAGGCGAGCATGCAGTGTATACCTGTTCCCATCCACCCTGAATATGAACAATTCATTCATCTTTGCCAGTAGGATAAGAGAAAGCTTGGAGTCATTTATGTTCCTTAGAGTGTAGTTGAGAAATTTTTAATATTTTTAATAATATTTCTTTTACTGCTTGCTTGTTTTTCTTAGGGATTTTTATCTTTTTCCAATTGATTTGTAAAGCCTTGCTTTATATAAAGGACACCAGCCTGTTGTCAGTTACATGTTTTGCAAGCATCTTTCATTATCGGTCCTTTGCCTCACAGATTTCTTTACTAATGGCATTTTTTATGTCTTCTGACTACAGAATATTTGTATATCATGTCATGAAATTTCTTGTTATTTTTCTTCTTGGGATCTCAGTTTTATGTTATACTTGGAAAGGTCTTTCTTATTCCTATATAATTACCATAAAATAAGTCTGCCTTGTTTCCTTCCCATATTTTTAACAGTTTAGCTTTTAGACTGAGATCTTTGATCCAGCTGACTCAGGTAGGCAGCCAGCTTGCATTTTCTCTAAATGACCAGCCAATTTTCCTACACATTATTCATCAAATACTCTAGCCTTCTTCCAGGGACTTGAATAGTCTGACCTTATTCAGCAAAAGAAAACAAAAGTCAAATAATATTCCTAATTTGGGGGCTACAGTGACTGTTTTGAGTCTCAGTCTGAGCTCCCATAAGCTGCGTATGACAACACAAGAGTTCACAAATTTGTAAGGTGACACCCTAACTCTCAGCACCTAAGAACAGGACCTTGTTTGGAAATAGAATCATTGCAGATATAATTATCTGCAATTATGTGGAGTCATACTAGAGTAAGGTGACTCCCTAACCCAATATGACTCGTGCCCTTATTTAAAAATAAAAAGGGACCATTTGGACACAGACAAATGCATAGGGTCAGCACCATGTGAAGGTGAAAGTAGAGGTCATGGTTATGAAACACAATCATGGAATGCCCAAAATTGCCAGGGAGCCATCCGAAGTCAAGGGACAGCTTCAAAAGGAACCCACCCTTCCAACAACTTGATCGGAGACTCTGGCCTCTGAGCTCTGAGACAATAAGTTTCTGTGGTTTAAGCCACCCAGTCTGTGACAATTTTTTTATGATAATGTCAGGAAACTAATACAGCAATTATTGAGGAAGCTTTGTTACAGTAATCCTCCCACTATGCACAGTCTTGTTTTCAAGGGTTTTAATTACCCATGGTCAACCACAGTCTAAAAATATTAAATGGAAAATTGCAGAAATAAACAATTCATAAATTACATGTTATTCTGAGCAGCCTGATGCAATCTTGCACCATCTTACTCCATCCCATCTGGGACATGAATCATGCCCTTTGTTCAGCGTACCCATGCTGTATACACTACCTGCCCATTAGTCACCTAGTAACTGTCTCAGTTATCAGATTGACTGTCAAAGTGCTAGTGTTCAGGCAACCCTGATCTTACTTCATAGTGGTTCCAAAGCCCAAGAGCAGTGATGCTGACAAATCCAGAGAAGTCATAGGGTCTTCTTTGTGTGAAAAGTGGAACTTATTGATTTAATAGGAAAAAAAAAAGTTTTATGCTAAAGTTGCTAAGATCTATGGTAAGATACTGTTGTTAGTCTTGTGTTGTGCCTAATTTAAAAGTCAAATATTGACATAGGCATGTATTTAAAAAAAAAACATTCTATAAGTGGGTTTTGTACTACCAGTGGTTTCTGACATCCACTGGAGGTCTTGGGATGCATTCCCTGCAAATATGTACTTCTTATGTATTACTACAGACCAGTCATCTGCTGTAGAAGAAGGCACCGTGAGCTGGCCCTACCTCTGTCTAGGTCAGCCTCCCCCAGAACCTGAACTCTGAGCATCTCAGGCCGTCAGGGAAATTCAGTCCTGGCCTCACACCCATCCAACCAGCACAGCAAGCACTGCAAGTGGCCAGCTCTGTACACTGCAGAAGCCACCCTCTGTCCCTCTGGCCACCCTAGTTCTTGTTCCTTGTCCTGTGACATGTGAGTAAAGAGCCCTGGCCCAAGGTCCAGACCACCAACACACACACTGTGGGGTGGGATGGGGCCAGGCTCCACCACTCTGGCTCCTACAACAGAGCCTGTCAGTTCCTCTGACTTCCTTAGAGCTGGCTGTGGTCCAGTCTTCCTGCTACTATCCTGAGGCTTTAATCCTTGCCTTCCTTGTCCTGCAAACAAACAAACATGCTGAGAAAAGAAAACACCGCCCTGACCATTAAAGAGACAGTGCCTCCCATGAGACCTGTTATCTGCATTGTGCAAACAGAAGCTTCCAAGAAACCAGCAGGCTTGAACTGCAGGAGGAGGGAGAGGCAGTAGAGAGAGGAGGGGAGGAGGAAGAGAAGGAGAGGAAGAAAGCAATGATAATTTCAGGGAACCCTGAGGAAGGGTTGAGTCAAAGTTTCTGTCTTTAAATGCTGTTTTTAAAAATGCAAGAACCTTGAAAATCCCTCCAGGAAGGGAAAGTTCTCCCTGCCATATCACGCTGATATCTGCAGTCATTTTTGTAACTGGGGAAGCCACATTTGTGACATTGGCTCCTTTTTTCTCGCAAATGTGGCTTTTTTTTTTTCAGGCTCTCTGTGTGAATTTTTGGTGATGTCCTACAGCCAATTTTTCCTCCCTCTGGGAATACATAGCTGAAGAAATTCTAATGTAAACCCAGCAGTAATGTGATTCAGAGGACACATTTTTCCAGGAATGCTTCTCTCCTTCCCTCACTTGATGCCAGAGTCTACAAAACTGTAGGTGGAAGCAAGCTGGGTTTACTTGAGAAAACAAAGGCCAGCTTGAATGCCTGAGCTCAAATTTGGCCAGAGCATGTTCACCAGTGATTTTGTAGGGCTGAGCCTGCTCCCTGAAGCAGACCCACCTGCCTTCTCTGAAACCCCTGCTCACAGGGGCAGGTGCCCAGAACCAGCAGTAGGACCAGTGTAGGATCCAGTCTTAGAAGCATGCTTCAGTTGTTCTTGGGTGAGCAGAGAACTACACTGATCACTGGTTAGACACAAACCTATCCATAGCAGGTTAACTGGTGACAACCAAAGAGATAGGAAGACACCCTAGTACCTACAGGAAAAAATGTCTTTGCAGATGCAATTAGGTTAAAGATCGCGAGATGAGGTCATCTGAACCATCCAGATGGCTATGAAATCCAATAGCAAGTTCCCTTTGAAGAGATCTACAGAGGAGCAGCCCCACAAAGATAGAAGCAGAGACTGGAGTGGTGCAGGAATGTCTGAAGCCACCATATGCTGGAAGGAACAAGGAAGGATGCTCCCGAGAGCCTTTGGAAGGACATGACTGCGCCAACACCTGGATTTCAGACTTGTGGCCTCCAGAACTGTGAGACAGGAACTTCCTGTTGTGTTCAACCATCTAGGCTGTGGAACTTGGTCATTGCAGCTTCAGGAAATGAATGCACCCTTCCTGTGACCCTCACTTCTGCTGTCTCCTTGATGACCATCTGAACAAATGATGTTTGTGAAATGAAAGACCCAACTGGACAGTCAAACAGAAGGCCAAGGTCAGTCCCAAGGTACAGGCAAGCCAGACTTCTTTCCCCTGTTGATGAAACAGGCAGCAGGACCTCAACGCATCAGGCACCCCCCCTAAGAACCAAGACCAGTATAACAAATTCTGACCTCAAACTGCACAAGAGCAGTGTGGGGTGGTCTCAGCTGATCAAGGTTGCTACCCCTAAGACTTGGACTTCCAAAAAATGCATTTGGGGTCACTCTCCTTCTCTCCCTCTTTCTGTCCCCCACTTCAAATCACTAGAAGAATTCACCAGCCAAACATGCACTCCTAAGAAGAAATTAATGGATACCAAAAAAGTTTTAAAAGTCACTCATTTCCTCCCATTTGGAGTGAAATAATGTTATAAAGAATACAACTCAATGCAGTAACTCCTAAGGAAGTGAACCTCTCAAGAGAGATCAGAGTGGAACTAGTAGGCATGTGCACACAACGTTCAGAAGCTTCTGACCAAATTACAGAGCAAGGTGGAACCCAGTGCTAAATTCCCAACAGACACCTCCTGCTACTTACCTAAGACAACATAAGAACTGCCCACAGAAGATGGAGAGAAGGACCTCAGCATAGGAGCTTAGCAAATTATCAGATTACTTCTGGCTACCTCTATCTAGGTCATCTTTCATTATCCCTGACTAGCCCAGGAATTCCCTCCCCTAATCTGAGAATTTCCAGTTGTCAGTGTCAATTGGCAAATGTTAGGAAAAGCAAAGCCTAAGAGTTCTCAGTCTCTGAGGAGAATTAGGGAGACAAGAGGAACCTTGCATCTTAGCATTGCTATTTCTGACCAAGGCCATGGGAACATTTGCAGTCAATGTGAGGCATCACAGCTACATCCACAACCAACTGGTCACTGGTTGGTTGGCCACTGATCTTCAGGTCCAGTGTACTTCATAGGAACCTCTGCTGGAGACAATGTATACCACCCACCTGAAGAATGAACCCTCCCCATGAACAGCGAGGTCCAGGAGATAGGGTCAAGAAAGCTCCATGAAGATGCTATGAAGACATAGCAATCACTGATGTCTACAGTGTTCTGCACAGTATATATATTAGTCTGAGTCCCCCAGAGAAATATGAGCAAATTATATATATACACATATCTGTATAAATAGGGACATACAAATCTACATATATCTAGTCAGATACACATATCTATAACTAGATACACAGATAGATAACTTTTTATAAATAAATGGCTTGCATATTTATAGAGGCTAGATCTGCAGTTGACAAGCTAGAAACCCAGCAAAGACAACAATGTAGTCTTAGTCCAAGACCAAAGGCATAAGAAGACCACTGTCCAAGCTCAAATAAAATCAGGCAAAGAAACAAATTCTCTTTTACTTGACATTTTTGTTCTATTTAAGCCTTCAATGGAGTAGATGCAGACCACTCACACTGTGTGGAGCAATCAGCTTTATTCAGTCTACCAACACAAATGTTAATGTCACCCAGAAACACTCTCACAGAAGTACAAAGAAGAATGACTAACCAATACCTGTGCACATCAGGTCAACAGAGAAAATCAATCATCACATGTATCCCAGGGATTTGGTGGCAGCCACATGCAATGGAGACTTAGCCAGTCATCTGCTATAAGACAAGCATTGAGCATCCTTTCCTGGCTCAGTCTCAGGACCAGGAGTTGGGTGAAACATGACAGAGGGCTACAGGAAGCCCAAGTCTAAAGGACAGCCTTGTAACAAGAATGGCAATGGGCATGCCTTTGATAGCAGCTCAGTGCCTGGAAGCCAACACAGCATCACCATGCATGCTAGTTGTGCCTGTCCTGCAAGTGCCTTAGAAACTGACTGCAGCCAGCACCCTCTGGGGCCCTGACTAATCACGCCAGGGGCAGGGTGTTCAGCAAAGCTCTGTCACCATCCCACACATCAGTTTCGCCACACCTGTCACTCTGAATTGTCTTGAGAAAGCTTGCTTTCTCAGGAATTTCTGCACTGATGTGAGACTTCACAAACTTGTCTACCTTAAAAGGAAAAACTGAGTAGATAACAGTTGAAAATGAGCTATTTATATATCCTTCTTGGCCAGTAGGGAAAACCAGCTGAGAGAACAAACAAAATCCATAAATCTAACTTTGTATCAGAGAAAGAAAATGCATGATTTGCTCTCTGCTATTTATTTATGCACAAATATCTGGCTCCAGATATTAATAAAAATAGTCACAATGGTCACCAGTCTGTGAGCCAATTCAGGGTTTCCCTGAGTGCCCATAACCACAATGCTCTCAGATGCTTCAAAACTAAGTTATGAGGAAGTCTGGTAATGCTCTACCAGGCCAACACAGAGGTCCTTTCAACCACATCTAGGAATGTGTTTGATGTGCTGACTGGCTGCCAAAGGTGACCATGAGAACTTATTGACACAAGCAGGATGCTGGGCTTTGCACAATCTCTATCACACAGAAGGTCCCACTAAATGAAACTCAGTTCTCTTGAGCCCTGTAGCTAGTGACCATCCTTCTCCTTACCCCTTATGCTGAGCTTGGATTGGCAGCACTTGCCAAATGAACAAATGTTGAATTCTACCTTCCATTCATTTGGTGTGAACTCCATTTCTTCCCCATTCTTCCTGCCTTTGCCTGAGATCATGCACTTCCAGTAACAGTAGTTACAACTCACACCATCGAGTACCTGCTGCATGCCACATTCCAAGTGCTTCACAGGTATTAGTTCACAAAACCATCACCACTCCTCTGTGATATGGATCCCATTATTATCGCCCTAGTTGCATGGGCGAGCACACAGAGGTTCTGGAGACTTATTTAATCTGTCCAAGGGCACACAGCATATGTGTTAGTTATCTCTTGCTACCTAACAACTTGTCCCAAAACTTGATGGCTAAAAACAGCTAACATTTACTGTTTTGTAGCTTCTGTAAATCAAGAATTCAGGAGTTGCCAACTGAGGCAGCACTCATCTGAAGACTTGATTGGGGCTGGAGGATCCACTGTGAGATGGCTCCTCACATGAGTGTTGTTTGGAGGTCTCTATAGGCTGCTGAGTGTCCCCACAACATGGTGGCTCATTTTCCCCCAAGCACAAAATTCAAGGGAGAACAAGAGAAAGCCTCAGTGCTTTTTATGGTCTAGTCTCTGAAGTTACACACCATCACTTCTACTTTATTATAGATGAGTTGCTAAGTCCAGCTCACATGTAAGAAGAGTCAGATTAGACTCCACCTCCAAGGAGTAACACCAAAGAACTTGTGGACATATTTTACACCACTACAGCATGTAAGTGGGGGCAGTGCTTGACCCACGCAATCTGGCTCCAAAGACCACAGGCTTCGCCATTATGGTAGGTGCTCCCTGTGTTTACTGGGTAACATGGGTCTTTCAGCCACATGCACAAAACTCTACACTTCATGTAGTTACTCCTACCTCCCACCTATCATGGAGGCTCTCTGAAGTTAATGGGAATTGTGCAAAAAACCCCAGAACAGAGGTCTACCAATCTACCAGAGAATTTTGAGACCGTTTGCTCTGATTTTGCTTTGAAGCCACAGTTCAGAATACCGTCTCTGCTCCCAGAGGCATCTATCTAAAACAGCGCCGACCATACATTCATCAATAGCTCCTCATTGTCAAAGACTTACATGCAAATTCCTCAAATATCATCAGTCTTTCACAATGCAGTCCTAACCTACCTGTCAAGCACAACCTCCTATCATCAACTCTTGCCTGAGCCACTCACTAGCCATTGCCTCTAGATAAATTCTGACCTTCTAGCCTGCACTTGCCCTCCACAGCTCTCCTGACAAGCCTCCTCCTCATACACACCCCCCATGACTCTCTAGCAAGTTGCCAGTTCCTTCTCTCTGGATCCACAGGACTTTGGATATACCAATAAAACTGCACTAACACTCCTTATTGTGGATTTCTATCCTCCACTAGAAAGATGTCTCTGTGTAAGTAAGGTCTTCTGTGGGACTGAGCCAAAATCAGGACTCCAAACATTTGCTAATGGATAGAAAAATTGTTGGCCAACGTGATGAGCAAGTGAGTGAATGCATGGGTAAGTGGATGAGTGGGTTACTGAGTGTGGGTGGGTGGATGGATGGATGGATGGACAGATGGATAGATGGATGGATGGATGGATGGATGGATGGGTGGGCGGGTAAATGGATAAATGTTTGATGAGTGAGTTCATGGGCAAGTGAGGAGGTAGGTGGTTATGTGGAGAAAGACATCTTCTGATCTCATGAAATTTATAGTAATCAGATAAAACAACTATATATTCTGGAGGAACTGCCTAAAGAAAAACATTATACAAATATAACTTCATTGAGATAAACTCATGAAAGAGCAGGTGAAATTTTTAAATACAAATCACAACATAAAAGGGAGAAGAAAGAAAGAAGGGGAAAGAAGATGACAAGAAAAGGCAAAAAAAAGAATACTTTGCAAACCCAAGGGTTTGGTTCTCTTGAGCTAGGTGGGGCTATTTGAGGTTGTCTTCATTGTTAGTGTCTGTGTCAGTTGCTTTTGTTGCTGTGACCTGACATGAACAAATTAAGGAAGGATTTACTTTGGCTCACAGTTTCAGAGATTTCAGGCCACAGTTACTTGACTCCTTGTGCTTGTTAACAGAGCATGTAGCAGAGGCTGTGTCGCACTTCTTGATGGACAGGAAGTAGAGAGAGTGAGACAGGAATAGGGGCCAGGTATAACCTTCAAAGGGCCATCCCCAGTGACTTACTTCTTTCCCCTAGACCTTACCTCCTAAAGTTCCCACAACCTCCCAAAATAGTGCCCTCGGCTAAGAACCAAGAGTTCATATCCATGAGTCTGAGGGGAAAGTATTCAAACCAAACATTTCCCTGAAGAATTGAAAACAAGTTCTTTGGCCATCTTGGCTGGGTGGGACACAGGGGGCTTCACCTACCTAAGGAACTTGGGTGAGGGCTACATGCCTAGAGCTGAGCTTTTTCTATAGAAAAGTCATGGGTGCAGGGCTGTTTTCCCAGAGTCTTCTCCCTTCCCAGCCCCAAGCTGTCACCCTGCAGCAAGCTGCCTGGAACTTGTCTTAAGCCACAGGCAGGACTGGTCCTGCGGTCAGGGTCAACAGTCTACAACCAGCTGGGAGGTGGACACTGCCAACATCCTGGCATGTTGGGGGAGGAGCTTGGACCAATTATCAGTCTCTGCCCCTGGTCAGTTTGACTGTGGAGCACAGCATCAGCCTGGCTAGAAGCCCAGTTTCCAGAGTCAAGTGCGACCAGAATTACAGTCACTCCTAATAAGATTTCAGGTCCCTGTATTAGGGACCAATGGAAGTTGTGAAAGGGAATATGGAGTTACTGGGCTACACATCTACAATTCCTGCTGCTTTCTCTTCCGTCCCCAACTCAGCACTACCAATATAGTGACCTGGATCACTCTTGTCACAGGGGGCCGTCCTCTACATTGAAGGGTGTTTGCTGCATCCCAGACTTCTGCCCTGTCAATGCCAATAGAACCCCTCCCCCAGCTGTAACAGTCAAAAGTGTCTCCAGAGGATTGGAGATGTGACTCAAGGGTAGAGCACTTGCCTAGCATGCATGAGGCCTTGCATAAAAGCCCCAATCCTGTGGAAAAAGTATTTCCAGACATGCCTGGTTTTCCCAGATGGGCAAAGTCACCCCTACTGAGGACCCCAAGTATGATTGGAATATTGTCTCTTTTCTTTCCCATGGTCTTTCTTCCCCAGTGCTGGGGACACTTAGCAAGCACCTTGTCCCTGAGCGACACCCTTCGCCCCTGGTTTTCACTCACTTGCCAACCCCTTATGGGCAGGCTGTAAGCACGGCTCAGAAGTAGATGATGTTTATTTTTGCACAGAGCAAAAATAAGATGCTAGTGCACACAGTCCATCACCTTGGATGCATGGCCACAGCCCTACTTGCTCTCCCTGTGGCCCTTTCACAGGGCATTGGGTTCTCTATCTGCTCTCATATTTGATGCAACAAAGATCGATCAGGTGTGTAGTATGGCTGGTTGGGGCGTTCAATGGTGAGCATAATGCAGTGCCTCCCTTGTGAGCTTTGCTCCTGCCTTGCCTACATAACCATTTGCTCCTGGAGGTCAGAGGACACATGCCCTCCAATGCCAGGACCATCTTGTAGAGGAAGGGCTCCTGACCCAGCCTCAGTGCCCCATGCAAGGGACCTGCCAGCACGTCCTCACTCCTCCAGCTTTGCAGGGCCCACAAGTCACCTGTGGGTGGTGTTGGAATGAGGGCTCAGGTTCAGCTGGTCTCATTTCTGCTTTTCCAACAAGCTGACAGGGGATGCTGATACCACTGATAGGGGACATTCCATGGGAGTAGGGAGCCAAGCCTCAGCCAGAAACTCTGACACACACTGCCTCCTATAGTCACCAATTGCAGGGATGTGTTCTCCCAAAATTTCTAGCAATAGAAATTTGGACACAGTGGTGGACTAGTCGGGACGGACCTCCAGGTTCTTCCAGGAACCAGGAAAAATGAGCTTGTTGCTTTGATGTTGCCTCCATGAGACCCGAAGGACCTCTAGGGTCAGAATGGAGATTTCAGCCCCTTTGGCATCACACCCTCTCCTGGGACTGGGGGATTCTGCAGAGCAACAGTACACAGATACTGGGGTGTCAACGCACCCTTGGAGCTAAAGGCATCACAAAGCCTCCCTGAGATGCTGGTACCCGAGGAGCAGAGGCACAGTCTGAGGGGTCCCCATGACGACGACAGTAGTGCTTCCTGCTTCCCCAGCGCTGCCAGCCTGAGCAGAAACCCACCTGGGTGCTTCTGACCAGTCCCGAAAGGCGCGCGCGAGCGCCACCTGGTGGTGCAGCGACCACACAGCCAAGTGTCTCAGAGCAAGGGAGAATTTCAACACCAAAAGCAGCCATTGAAAACACCCCCAGGCTTTATTCCCTGCCTGCTGGGGCTTAATCCATGTGGCGTTTATATCTAAGATGAAGCCAAAATCTCCAAGTTTTTTCAGTGACCAGTAGTTCAAACTGAGCACCTGCTCTTGCCAGACTCTGGGATTACAGCAATAAACAAAATACAGTTGTCGGCTCTAGGGTTCAGGCCAATGGAGACATCTAGAAAGGCATTCGAAAGACATCAGTTAAGCTGTGACCTGGAAGGGCTACCTGAGACCACCTGGAAAGTGGGGTTCAGGACATGAGGTGGGAGGCTCTCTGGGAAGAGCAATCCTTACCTCTCCTAGCCACTCTAATTTAGCAACTCGTCCAGATTTCTTTCTTTTATCATCATTAGTCGTCCACACTCCATGTGCCATGCAGTGTTCTAGGTAGTGGGGGTAGAAGGGAGTAAATCAAGTTCACATCCAAGTGAGCATTAGCGGGTACTTAGGAAGTGCCAGAAAGAAAAGGAAGCAGGGCCTTGGATGGGGTGAGAAGTGGGGGACAGGGAGCAAGGGAAGGTTGCTCTGAGGAGGTAGCATTAGAGCAGACCTGGATGACAGAAGCTGTGAGCCATGTGGGCGTCAGGGGGAGAGTGTTCCAAGCAGTGGACAGGAGTTCCGAGACCCTGCAGCGAAAGGCAGCTCTGAGAAACTCGGAGGAGCAGAGCACAGAGGGCAGGGGGCAGAGCCGAGGGGAGCGAGGTCCTGAGCTCAGACCTGGAGGCTTCTGGGCCCCCGTAAGGATGTGGATTTAGCTCTGACAAGAGGGTGTGGGTGTTAAGCAGGGAGTGGCAGAAACACATTCTGAAAGGACAGATGCGGCCGGGTTGTGGGCCAGGGGTGACCAAGCTCCTGGTTTGCCTGGAACTACGTTTGCAGAACACAGGCCATTGGTGCTAATGGGGGGGATCCTGACAAACCAGGACAATGTGGTCACCTTATGTGTGACCAGCAGCCCCTCGGGGGACAATTACTCAGGTGAGTGGTGGTGGGGAGCTGAAGATGAGAGCAGGGCCTATGAGCACCAAAGCCCTCACCTGAACACAATGCAGAGGGTGGAGGTAACCCCAGTGCTGTACCCCAGAGTCACCTGTTTCCACTGCCTCTGGGGTCCTCAGCCAGAGGAGAGTAGACGGTCTCATGCTGTAGCCACTGAAAGAAACCACAGGCTGAAATTCACACCATGAAAGGGAACAGGTGTACTGTGTCTTCACCTGTCTTCCCTTCCAAGGGGCCTCCATGAGTCTCCAGTGTGCGGCTGGAGCAAGTCCCAATGACAGCCTCTTCCCCGTCCTCCACTGGGCCAGCTGATAAACTCCTATTCATCCTTCAAAGCCCCTGCCTTTTGGGGGTGAAGACTTTCCTGTATGGCTCCTATCTAGCGAATCCTTCACTTCTCCACGCCCCTCTAACTGTGAACACGTCTATGCTCACCCCCTTCTACCCTCGCCACTTTCACTCACTCTTTCCTTCCCTCTGGTTGTCTCACCTGCCCCCATTTCCCCAATTCTCCTTCATTTTCTTTTTCTCGTTTCACACATGGTAATGAGCACAAGTCATTAAAAATGTTTTGAGGAATAAATATATTACAAAAAGGTAACTTTTTTTAGGGAAAAAAAAAGCTTTCATCTAATTTAAAAGAAAAACCTATGGCCTCCTTACACATGGGCCCCAAATCATCTTTATTATCTTTTTGATCAAGTAAAAAGTCAGGGAAGCAGCCAGCACTGATAAATTTCAACTAAGCTAAAGATACACCAAGTACCCAGAACTTTAAACAATTAATCACAAAGAAATATCAGAGAACGTAAACCAAAGTGTGAAAATGAAGCAAAGAAAAAATGAGGAGCCTTTGGCTAATGTAACCAAAAGCACCAAGGAGAGGGCTTCAGAAGCAGCTGTTTCCCCAGGCGTCTGGAGGCCGCTGGCTGACCCCGTTCCTGCAAGCCCTCTGCTCTGCCTCCTCTTGTCACTACCATCGCAGGCTGCTTCTCTCAGGGTCACCACAATTCCACATCTCAAGTTCTCACAGGAGGAAGAAACTTCAACAGAGAGCAGAAGCTTCCTTCCAAAAAGCCAAAGTAATATCTCTTTGCATCTCCTTATTCTAAAGCACGTCTTATGCCGTTCTGGCCAATCACGGGGCACAGCAGATGGGTTTGTTGACTGACAAGCAGAAGAGAGTCAATCCCACCTAAGTTACAGGTAGAGGAGAAGTCAAGACAAAAGTCCCTTGAGAGCAATTAGGCAAGAAAGAGAAACAAAGGACATCCCAGTCTGAGAGGAAGATGATATGAGCCTGTAAGAGAAAGTCTCTCAAAGACTCCACGAAAATACTGTGAGAAGTACCAAATCACCCAGCTATTCCTCTGCTAGACATAACCCTAAAGAATTGAAAACAAGTTCTCAAATATCTGTTCACAAATGTTCACGGAGGCATTCTTCAATAATAGTCAAAAAGGGGGAAACGACCCCATGTCCAGGAATGTATAGATAAGCAAACTGTAGCACAGCCATAAATGGAATATTATTCTGCTATGAAAAGGAATGAACTGATACATGCTGCAATGTGGATGAACCTCAAAAACAGTGTGCTAAGTGAAAAAAGTCACTCCCAAAAAGTCACACATTTTTATCCCATTTATATGAAGTAAACAGAATAGGTAGATTCCTAGAGAGAAGACTGGTGGCTGCCAAAGATCAAGGAAGGAGAAATGGAGAATGAGCCCTTAATGCCTCAGTGGCTGCCTTTGGGGTGATGAGATGGTCTGGAGCTAGAAAGAGGGGGTCTGTACCCCTTAGATGATTGTACTGAAGGCCACTGACGTTCTCTTTAAAATGGTTAATTTTATGCTGTGTGAATTTCACTTCATTAAAAAAGAAGAAATGGGAAAGTAGCAGGAGAGCAGAGAGGGACCAGGAGTCACCTCACAGGGCTCTGCTTTTCACAAGCTGAAGCCTGGGGGCTGGAGGCATGGCTCAAGTCGGAGAGCACCTGCCTAGCAAGTTCAAGTACTGAAAAGTAAACCCAGTACCGCAAGAAAAGAAAGAAAGGAAGAGACAAAGCTTAAGCCTGAGTCAGGTCAAAAGCCCTCTGGATCATGAATAACCCTCCTATTCCCTTGGGGTGAAACTCAGGCACTCCTGAGCCCCTTCCCCCTTCCAAATACCCGATTCACACAGAAGCCACCTTCCACAGCCAGGCGCTGAGTACCTGTGAGTCCTGGGCTGGCCTGTCCTCTGTCCTCAGGGTGCTGGTATCCATCTTACCATGCTATTCCAGCTCTGATCACCTGCAGATATCCAGGATCTCCGTGCATTTCCTCACCGTGACCTCCAGAAAGTAGGTCCATCACATGAAAACACCCAAAGCTTCATAGCTTTTGCTTCTTCATTGTACCACAAATGGCACACACGCACACAACCCACACACACACATACGTGCACACACATGCACACATGGATTTCGTGCTCACCAGAACCACTACCGTCCCCCCAAAGATGAAAGGCCTTCATGGCATCAGGAGGAGATCTGAGGAGACCTTTCTCCTTTTGTTTTCATTACCTTTGCATTTGTAATACCTGATAACACCAGCAAGGCCAGAATGTTATACTGAGGACAAATCTGCTCGCTAATATTTAAGGAAAATTTGAAATTTGAGAATTCAGAAGCTTTAGGACAAAAGAAAAAGCATCAACAACTCTCGTTAGCACCCAGCTTCCAATGCAGGGTGAGACACACTTTCCTCACGGTGCTTCCTTCCCTCTGCCCCTCCCTGTCTCCCCATCACCCCAGGTTGAGTCCGGGCTGAGGGGAGGTTCTGCTCAAACTCCAGACTGGGCAGAACTGAGAAAGATGCAACACGGGCCAGGAGCCCCACCCTCCTTCTCTCTTCACCCTGTTCCCACTCGTCCTTCCCCGCTCCAAATCCTGTTCCCCCCTCATCAGAAAGATGGGAACCCAGGGAGTCACTGAGCACCTTGGGTCTGCAGGAAAGGAAGCAGTCATGGTTGAACTGGCATTTCCTGAAGTCTCAGCTTGCCATCGTGATGACCACAAAACATGATGACACTGGACTCTTAGGTTCTTCTCAACAGAGGAAGGTTAGCAAAGGTACAGTCAGAGGGGAAACAAAAGGGGTGGGAAAGACCCCTGCCTCTTGGCAAGACAAAAATGGTGCCTCAGATGGTGGAATTTCTGAGCGTAGCCTCAGGACAGTTTGTGTTTTGGAGACAGGCACCCTATCTGCAGCATCTCGACTGTGGGCACAGATTGGGGTGGCACTGAGCCACCACTCTCCCCATGCAGAAGTCCTGTGTGGGGACTGCCCTGTGTCTGGCCCAGGCCCCTGAGGACTGCAGAGAGATGTGAGGTGCAATCCAGGGTGACTGGGTTTTCTCCCCTGGGAAGCTGAGACCTGAGTGGAGATACTGATCGTTATGGCCTCCCAGTCATCTAGAACATGGCCCCGATGTTCAAGTCCAAGGACCTGGGAGAAGGGCTGATGGCTGCTGCCCTTGGCAAGGAGGGTGACAGCTTCCCTCCAGCCTGTACCTGCCCAGCCTCTGCTGTGTTTTGTTGAGTGGACCAGCCTTTTTGCATTGTTTCTAGACTAAAGAATCGTACTAAGTACCCACCTCACAGCAAGCACCTGAGGGACTCTTGGCTGGGGCAGGGTCAGTACCCAGGATCCCTGAAGTCCAAACACCACTGTCCAGTGCTCCCAGAGGCCTCTCTATAACATCTTTTAGATTAATACAGCACAGCTCTAGAAAATGAACTCAAGGAACAAAATGAAATGCTTAGGACAGCTGTCTCTGGAGGAAGAGAAGGGAGCTGGCCCAGAGCCAGGACTCCAGAGTCAGAGGCAGGGCCACCATGCTGGGGAAGTGCACAGTACTAGTGTCCTGTGGCTGCTGTAACAAATGACCACAAACTTAAAACACCAGGAATGTATTCTCTTACCAGAAGGGGAGGCCAGAAGTCTAACATGAGTTGACAGGATGCGTTCGTCATGGAGACTCAGGGGACAATCGTTTTCTTGCCCTTTCTGGCCTCCAGAGGCCACCTATGTCCTTCAGCTCATGACTTCCTTCCTTTGCATTCAAAGGCAGCAGAAGAGCATCACTACATGCTGTCTCTCCCTGTCACCACGTCACCCTCTGCCTCTTTGGGTCATCTTGCCTCCCTCATGAGGACCTTGTGACCGCATTTAGGACTCATCAGAGTAATCCAGGATCCCCTCCCCCTGCTCAAGTCTCTTGACTTAATCATGTCTGCAAAGCCTCTTTTGCCACACACAGCAATAGCCCCAGGTTTTGAGGATCATGTCACAACATCTTTGGGGGTCAGATGACCCCAGAGAGTGACCAGGACCCACCCCAGAGACCACAGACCTCAGATGGACAATCCAAGGGCTGCTCCACTGGGAGAGGGATCAGAGCTCACATTCTCTGAAATGAAGTGAATCTATCTGTGATGCAGTTTCTGGGGGGCCCAGAGCTCACCCTGGGGGACAGAGGATGCCCAGAGGTCTTCCTGCAGCCTTGCTCCTCATTTTGGCAACCCAGATAGGAAGATGCAAATGATACAAGTGCAAGTTTTTTCATCAGACTTCTTAATAAATCTTAAAAAGTTTAAATTCCCTCTGATTACAATACTGCAAGAATCAAATTGCTTTCTTGTTATTACAATGCAAGCAGAACACAAATGATCGAAACGTAACTACATCAAATTTTGGTAAATTATTTTTAAGTCCAAGTAGTACGGTTTTATCAGAAATCTAACCCTTAAGGGTGTGGAGCTTTTCATTTTTCACATGTAGCTAAGATTCTTATGGCTCATTGGTAGCTTGAAGCACAGTTCAATATTACTTCTATTTCAATCTTCTGTTTTTCCTGCAGGACTGGGGTTTCAACTCAGGACCTACACCTTGAACCACTCCACCAGCCCTTTATGGTGAAGGGTTTTTTTGAGATAGGGTCTCACGGAACTATTTGCCCAGGCTGGCTTCTAACCAGGATCCTCCTGATCTCTGCCTCTTAAGTAGCTAGGATTACAGGCGTGAACCACCTGTGCCTGGCTATTTCAACCTTTTATTATTTTAGATACAAGTGCTGGTAGACGTGATTCCTATATGCACAGAAAGGGGCATAGAATAATATAAAGTGTCACTCAGTTCTTTGAGCTCCTTTGGAGTTACTTACTTTTAAAAAAGTCATACATTGGTTAATCATAAAAAAATGTTTTAAGTGATCCATTGCTGAGAAGTGAGTTAGGCTCTGTTCCAGTTTTGTGGAAAGCAAATAATAAGAACTCATCCAGCTTACAGAAGGCTCTGTTACTAGTGACCCTGGGATACCCTGGGATACCCAGTTCACCGTTACAAGGAATTAAACCAAAAGGCATGGTGAGGAGACTTGATCAACAGTTAACATCTATTGACTCTAGAGGCACCCATTAGCCTGATCTTCCTCAAGCATTTCAGAAAAAATAGAAATATTATTAATTTCATCAGAACTTTGCCAAGAAAAAGTTGAATATGCATTTTTAGAATTCAACAAAATTTTGGCAAAAGATTGTAAAAGTGTTCCCTGTAGAAATATAACTAAACATTGAAAAACAGTAACAATAGCTTACTCTTGACCTGTGTTACCTCCCCACAGATGTTATTTGGATTTGCTAGATGTGACATGTCTCCTTCTTGTCCTAAAAATCATGCAAATGACCCAATCCAGGCACTACCTGGGACCCCAGTGGAGACACCACTCACCAAAAACAGTGGGTTTCACTGGGTGTCCTCTTATGCCTGTCCCTGGCCCACAGTGAGATCACTCAACAACGAATTCTTTCTGTGCTGGGATGGTAAGCAGGAGTTAGTACATGCTCCAAAGCCAGCCATGTTTCCCAGCATGGGAAGTGTTTGGCCCAATCCCAAACACTTCCAACACAGGTAAACAGATGAGGCGAGAGCCCTGAGGGACCTCTGTGCAGGAAGTGTGCAAGAGGCTTTCTGTCATCCTCATGGGAACAATGCATTCTGGGGTCACAGAAGGGCCATAGGAGGGGCCGGTGGCCTCCCATTGGCCAGCCCACTGCAGCACGTTGAATGTGGAACAGTGCAACTGGGCCAGGACTGTCCACACCCGATGTTTCCCACTCAGAGTAGAGTGTGGAAGACAAGGGAAGCCCTGAAGCCGGTCTGTGGCATTAAAAAGGTGCCCATTGGCCCTGTTTACCCTATTTGTTGCCCCTTTCTCTGGGGTTCAGAAGGCTCTTGCACATGGGGACTTTGATCATGCCAGTACCTGTCTTTGTTTAAATAGAAGCAGACTGACTGTGAGAAAAGGGGGAGAGGAGGCAACAGGTGTGTGCACAGGCAAACATACCTGGGAAAGGCTACCTGGACAGTGAGCAGTATGTGAGTCCCACCTAAGTCACCATGCCACACCCCAGCTCAGGGAATGGGCACATGATAGCCAACAGGAGTCATGGGGCCAGTGCCCGCCCCAGGGCAGCCCCACTCAGCACCTCATCTTTCAGCTCTGTGGCTTCCTTTCTTTCCCCATTCCTCAAGATCTATCATCTGCATTGTTATAGGTACTAGAATTTTTAGTATGTCAGAGGGGCACAGTTTTTCACTGACAGCTACATTGCAAGATATAAAAGTACTTCAGTAGTTTTACAAAATGTTTTGGACCACTGCACATCGAGGAGGGTGGGAAGACCTGCCTCTACAACCCAAGGAAGGCTTACACCATCTGCAGAATTGGGGTCACAAAGAATCTGCCATGTGTGTGGGGACAACCACTGTCCTCCACCCCATCGGGAACCAGGGCTTTGCATCCACATCGATGACTTATTTGGCGCTAAGCTCATGATCAGGAATGCAGACTCACAGTTACACATCGTTCTTCTGAAATGAGGTGATTCTATCTGTGATGCAGTTTCCAGGACGTCTGGAAAGAACAGAAAGCCAGAGACTGCGTGTGACCGGCAGGGGCTCTGAGAGCAGTGCCTTGATGTAGCTGAAGTGGGCTTTGAGCCCTGATGCAGGAGCATACGATGCTGGGAACTCCATTAGAAAATATCTCGCATGAAAAATGAGTTAGGAGCATTCCCTCCTTGGTTTCCAGCTAATGAAAACACTGGAAACAAATTAATCACTGGGGTGAGGGAACAAGGAGTTTTCCACTTTGAAGTATGGGAGACAACATTTCCAGACAGAGACTTCATGTTTGGGGAACAGAGTGGAAAGAGGAGAGGCTGGGTAGTGGAAAATCTGGACACACCCCGGCCTCTGCTACCAGCCAGCTGAGCAGCCTGGGGTGTGGGGGCTCTGCCTCTGTTTCCCCTTCTGCAACAGAAGGAGTGGACTGGTCTCTGAAGCTCCCCTTCCTACCTATGAACGGGGATTCTGGGCTGCTGGTTCCTTTAGCCTTCCCATCCCATGGGATCTGCCTCTGGTCCTTGCCTTGCCTGGTGTATGCTGAGAACTGAGCACAGAATTTGGGTATATTTTCTCATTTCATTCATTCCACAAACAAGCCAAAAAGAAAAAAGAAAAGGAAATCTATCACCACCACCTACTTCTGCAGGGCTTTTGAAATCCACCAGAAAGTGCACACAGCATCTCTCCTGCCTGCTGCAACATTCCAGCAGATGAGAACCCCTTCTTAAGCATTCTGCACTGCAGATATTTGAGGACCAATTTGAAATGGCCGCCTAGCAGCAGGAACACGATAGAAAAACCCGCAGACGTGGGTAGGCACTTCCAAGAGACTCCAGTTTTCTCATCCCAACTAAATTGCAATGTCACACTTGTCACCAAATGCCTCTGTCTCCGTCTAATTTGCTATGCCTTCCTGCCATGTGTTTGAGATGCCCTGATTTTGCTTTTATTTTCTACTTAATCTACAAAATGAATGTCTCAGTCATGCTGTGGCCACTATGAAATCAATTAATCAGGCCCTGACTGCAGACAGCGGTCTTCCACACCCCAACCATGTTAGCAGCTACTTTGTTCCACCTGTGATAAAGTGATCTATACATATTTCAGGAACAGGGGCCTTGTTTTAAGAGAAAACACCCTCATTATAAAAACGAGTCTCAAAACTGAAGCCCAGCCCTGCAAGATGTTGAGTGGCCAGCAGATCTGAGTTCAAATCCCCACTCATCAGTTCACAAGCTGGCAAAACAATCACAGAAAAGACACCATCAAAAAAAACAGGTTTAAGAGACACTATTTGTGCCCCAGAAAACTCAGTTCATGAGGCAGATACTTCTCCAAACCAGGACCAGAGGAACTGCCACCTCATTTAACTGTCTTTTAGCTACTATCCCAGTTAACTAACTTTTCACCAAGAACAATATGGCAAAATTAGACAAATGTGACTTTTTGGCAACTCCAGAAAGTTCAGGGTCCCTCAGTTCATTACAGTCAGTCCCAGAGACCCTCAGCCAAGTCTTCTCTTCAAAAGAAGGAGAATAGGGAAGAGGGTCCTTGTGTTCCCCATCAATCAGCCTCCTGCTACTAGCATTGGGTTGGGCTCATCCTGGGGATGGTGGAACAGAGCTATCTGTCTCCGCATGGAAGAAGCTTCCCTTGGGTGCCCTGGCTAGGCCACATTGTAAACGCATCCCTAAGATGTATGGGAACAGAACTAGAGCATAAATGGAGCCCCAAACAGGTCTTCTCTCTCCCACCCTTGCTTCCCAGCTTGTTCAGTGAAGGACCCTGGGGACAGTGTGAGCTCACCCCAACAGGCTTGCCAGAGCACACCCATAGCCCCTGTGCCCAGAGCCACCCCTCAGACCCAGGGTGCCCACACGACTCCAACCTGCACAGGGGCCACTGGGGAAGATGTTCCTCAGTCCCAGACACTTGGGGACTGGTCAGAGTTGGGACACAGGGGCTGAAACCTGGAACCCTCAACTCCTCAACCCATGGAGAAAGGCCAGCATGGGTACCAAGGCCAGGGCACCCCCATCCCCCTGCTCAACACCAAGAAGCACCCTCTGTCCATCCCTATTCTTCAAAGCAGAGCAGGGCAGTGCCACCATCATCAACATGCTGGGAACCTCACTGAGGCAAGAAAGAAGTCATACTATTGACAGTGCCCAGGGTTGGGCAGCCAACTTCTTGGGCTGAAGGAGGAAAAAATATGCCCCACCTTTCCAGTCTCTTCCAGCAGTGAGGAAAGGGCATGAGTGAAAACTACTTCTCCTCCCCAGAGTGACAGACGGAGGCCTGTGACCACATGGTGCATGGGCTCCTCTTCCATCCAGGTTCTAGGAGCAGCAGCCTCAGACCACAGCCAAACCGAGGGTCTGATCTCCAGCTCTGACAGGCTGGGGTGAGGCCAAGGATGGGAATGCAAAGAGAGGAACTAAGATCGCGAAGGTGGTGGCATGCCCTGCTGTTCCATGCCATCCTCCTGGCTGAGGCCCCGTGTGAGCGGTAGGAAGAGAGCCACACCTGACCCTCACAGTGTTGCCAGCCAAGGACAGAAACAGGCTGAGAACCTTCGACTTGCTCAGTCTTGCTTCCCTTCTGCCTGAAGGCAGGGCTCCAGCTCGGGACCTCTCAGAGGAAGTGCTACCTCTTATGTGGGAGTCAATTCTGATGCGAACTCCCTGGTCCCTGGTCACCACTGAGAACCAGGGAACGCCCCTGAGCTAAACTCTCGATTCTCAGAGGCCACGGGTCAACTGAACCACAGTCCAAGATCACGTTGTGTTTCAGTAAGACTTTTCACTTTGCAAGGAATTTTCCCATCATTCCTCTTGCCCTCTTATGTCCCACTGTCTCTAAGAGAAAGAGAGAGAGAGAACCACAAAAAACCAAATATTTCTTCTTCCTTGGACAAAAAATTCTGTTGAAACTCTTGTAATGAACAGCCAGTGAGTTCATTCAGCGCCTTTATAAATAACAGCAAAATAATAGCAGCTTTGTGTCACCTCATTATTTCAGCCAGTAACCCGGCTTCTGCTGTGAGTGGTGTTGGCATAGAACTCCGAGTTTCACATCATTACTCTCTCTCTCTCTCTCTCTCTCTCTCTCTCTCTCTCTCACACACACACACACACACACACACACACACACACACACACAATCACACACTGGAGCACAAAAGCAATGTAGAGCTTGATCCAAAAGCTCAAGCCGCTCACATCACCTGGTCCCTCTCTCCTTCTGCCTCTCAGCTCCACTTCCCCTGAGCTGCCTGTCTCAATCAGCCTCACAGTTCTGCAGGCTCAAGTTCAATGGGAGAGGCCAAATCCCTTTCCATAGGTCCCGTGATTTCTGAGAATCTCTGCCATTGACCTGGGTTCATGCGTGCCTGTGTGGCCTTGGGAGTGTCTGTACTGTTTGCTTAGGCCTTGCTCCTCACATATGCCCAAGGCCAGAGACTGTGAGAAAGTAGATGTTTGGAAGGCAAACACTGAGCACCCACCATGTCCCAGCTCTTGTGTGAATTTGCTCATCTCTTGGACAAGTCATTTAATCCCATAATAAGTTTGCTTATCAGTAAGATGAAGTGGCAAGAATAGCCAGGTTTCATGGAGTGGTTGAGATTAAAAGAGACAAAATGGGTGGGGAGGTTGTGTTCATCAAAGAGCCCCAGGACCTGCCCAGACCTCTGGCCAGTGCTTTTACTCCCATGGCTGCTGTATTTGAGGCCTGTGGGATCTGTACTCACCATTGAAGGAAAGCAAGTCTGAGAGGAGTTATTAGGGTATACAAAAACCTGTTGTTTCCAGTCTGTCAGTACATTAGGGACACGTTAAATAAGGAAGGAGGCAGGCCAGTCAGAAAGCAATGGAAGAGCTAACAGTGGCTTCTGTTTGTAGAGAGCAATAAGAAAGAGGTGCCTGATGGGTTCATTTTCCACATTTCCAGAACCTTCACAGTGCCTAGAATGCAGCAGTTCTGGAGAGGTGTTTTCTCTCTGAGTGAAGGAAGGAAGGAAGGAAGGGAGGGAGGAGGGAGGGGAAAAGGAAGGAATGGAAGGAGGAAGGGAGGGAGGGGTGAGGGAGGAAGGGAGGGAGGGAAGATAGATGGATAGCACTGTGTCCAGTGGAATTTTTCACTCAGGTTCTGAGTGATGGTGGGAAGGAGGGAGGAAGGGAGGGAGGGAGGGAGGAGGGAAGAGGGAGGGAAGCAGGGAGAGAGGATAGATGGATAGCACTGTGTCCAGTGGAATTTTTCACTCAGGTTCTGAATGATGGTGAAGGTTGTCCTAGGGCACTCTTGACAGAATCTCTCCATCCTGGCTCCAGATGCTTTGGGATTCTCCATACCACTTCTTGAGCCACTTAGAATCCTGGTGCCTCTGCTGGAGAGAGATTATTTATACTCTGAATACTGTCTTATATTATGGTGTCATTTATCCAGTCTTTCTAGGAGTTGTTATAACTAAGACTGTGTGTCTATAACTTTCTGTGGAAAGTGTTTTGGTGGCTTAAGCAGGTCATATATTCTTACCCTGTTCAGCCCGGTAAGGATGAAAGATATTATGTCAGAAAATAAGAAATGCAAGATAATTAAATGAATTCTTTTGCTCAGAATAACAAACTAGAATTCTACCAGGGTTGGAGTTAGGATGGGGGAACACATCAAATACTGGCTGAAGCTCTATAGCACCATCCTGAAATCAAGTAGCAGTTGACTATGGAAATTTTCTAAAGCATTGAACTCCATTTGCCTTATTTTTTAAAGCACAGTTAGGAAGCTCGCTTCCATCATCATTTGCCCTACTTCCTCCTGGGGTATTTTAGTCCCTCCCTTCTTTTGTCCATAATGTCACATAAAGAGAACACATGTACATGGATTTCAGTCTGCTGGTGCAGCCCAGATAGCCCCTTGCCACCCTCACAACTGTGCCTCTAACATTGATGGCACTGATGGCGACCAGTTGCCATATTCACTTCAACCACACTCTTCACCACATGGACTTGGAGCCTTAACTCTAACCTTACTAGAAACCCCCCCCCCCAGATTTTCTTTGATTTGATTACAAATCAATCATAATGTCCTTTCTTCACTTCTTTCTTTATCTAACCTAAGTTCCATGGTCCATCAATTCAATGAAATTCCTATGACTTCGTAGATTCCCTTTTCATTTTTTTGTTTTGTTGCCACTGTTTTCCCCTGTATGCAAAAATATCAGCCCTAGAAGATCTAACTATTGACCTTCTCTGCTCTGCACTCAGGCAGTTGCTCTTTGCTGGATAATCCTACGTGCACAATGGGCAGATAAGCATCATTACAAATGCATGGAAGCCAACCTCACATGGATCCTCAACGCTTTCCAGAAATACTACTGCATTTCTCTGGGCAACTTGCTCTCTAGAGCTCACCCAGGCTCCACACGATCATTTCAAACCTTCTCCATACATTGCCTCAGCAAAATAACCTTTCTCTTACTTCACAAAGGAAATTGGAAATATCAAATTGGACTCCCTCTAGTATGATGTTCCAGATTGCCCAGAAACCTTCCTCTATTTGAGTCCATCCTTTCCATCTCTCCAATTGCAAAAGGAAAGATGTTCCTTCTGCTATAGAAGTCAACTACTTCTTCTGTTCGTCAAATCCCAGCCTCTTTTATCTGTAAACTAGGGTGACTAATCCTCTCCATTCATCCAAGGATATCCCAGTTTAAGTGTTAAAGGTCCTGTGATCCAGGAAGCCTCTTAGTCCTCTTCTGGGTGATCCAGAAGAGATAGTCAAACTAAAGCACTATAAATATCCTCTCTTTCTCCTGAACATTCAGCCTTTCTCTTGTCAATGAATCCTTTACATTGATACCTAATTGTCCCCAAGTCTCTTACATTAAATTAGAATAGTGAAAACAAAAAATTTTCTTGGCTTCCACAGTTCCTCACCAACTATAGTGCTTTTTCTCTCTGCAAGCAAATTCTTCAAAAGAATTGTCTATACTTCCTTCCTCCCTTTTCTTCTTGCCAATGCACTCCCACTGGTTTCCAGCCTCACTTCAAATGCTCCACTAAAACATCTTACCAAGCTAGCAATGACCAAGAAACTAGTTTCAGGCTTCATTTTATGTGTCCCTCCAGCAGTGTTTGATGAGTCCCTCCACCCTTCCTTCTGGAACCACTCTTCTGGGTTCCTATGACACCAAACATTTCTGGTTTTTCTTCTGCTTCTGTTCTCAGACTTCTCAGACTCTTGTTCAGGCTCAGACTCCTATAACCTGCCATGAAATGTCAGAAATCTTTGAGATTCAACCTAGGCACCTTTCTTTCTCATTCTCTTCTATCTCCAACTCTCATTTCCCTCCACAACTTTATCATACACTGATCACTCCCAAATTTACTTCAAACCCAAGGTTGTCCTAGTAGTTCCAGAATGCTTCATTTAACAGCCCATTTGACTGCTTCTCTGAAGTTTTGGACATTAAGCCACTGCAAATCAACATGTCCAAACTAAGCTCACAAATGTTCCTTTAAAGTCAATCCTCTCCCAGGAGACCATATGTTGGTGTTCAGCACCACTATCCACCCAGATTTTCAATCCAGAAACTGGGAGGCATCCAGGGTACCTGTATATTCCCCACCCCATTTCTAATCCAGCATCAAGCTCAGTCCATCTCACCTCCAAACTGTCTTGTATCCATCCATTCCCTTCCTCTCCATAACCACTCCAATCCACCTGCCATCTTCCCTCACCCAACCATTTGGGCAGCCTTTAACAGATCTCTCTCATCCTCTCCAGTCCATTCTAGACACTGCGGCTCAAGAGCTCTTTTCAAAACACAGATAGAATCCTGTCTGTATCCTTCCCAAAACTTCTCAATGCCTTCTTACTACTTGTAGGGGGAAAACTGAGTTACTGACATTTTCTGCCAGCCTACAAGTCCTCCTCTAGCTTCATTATACAGTCATGACTGTGACCATCACCTTTGCCACAGGTCCTTTGCTACCTTGGTACAATAATGCTCTTCCATCCCCAGTTCCTTCACCTGTATAACACACAGTCTGAACATCAATGGGAAACAAAGCCTTCCCTGATTGCCAAGTGATACCAAGCCCCTGCTCTCATATGTTCCCATAGTCCTCTATACCTTTCTTTCATGTAACTCATATTGATCAATATGTATTGATCATTCTTACCCTAGCCACAAGTTTCAAGAGGAAAGGATCTATTTTTAGTTTGTTCATTCTTATGTCCCCAAGACAACAGAATGCCTGACTTAGACATTAAGTGTTAATACTTGCTGAATTACTGAATAGTGATATGTGTGTATGTGAGAATATATATATAGTACCTTATTTATGATACACTTCAAAAGAGATAACTAACATAGTACCAAAGGGATCCATTGTGTATTCCACTTTTGAATTGTTGACAAGTATTATCTTCAAGATATTATCATTATTTATTGAATAATGAAAAAGATGCAGAATTGTATTGAGATGATCTGGTTACGGGATGAGAGTAGATATATAAAAATATGCAAATCATACACATTTATCAAATGCCAGGGACTTTTTAACCTAGTTGGGGAAGTAAGCCTTGCACAAAACTTCTTTTGATAACAGTAATAAATAAGACCAAAAAATTGATTGAAAATGGACAGAGCCTAGTAAGTGGTACAGACTACAGATAAATTTGGGACAAATTAGGATTCCTGAGAGAAAGCTGGCTAGAATGCTCAGAGGGAGTTCTTAAAAACACTGGATAGGATTTCCACAGAGGGTAGAAGAATGGCAAGCACAAAGGGGTAGAGGCTGCTGCCATCTTTGCTGAAAGCCTCCCGTAGGTCTAGTAAGATGCATGAGCTTTCTCATATAATACACCTCAGAACAACCTAAAAGACAGTATTATTTATAGGAAACCGGGCTCAAGGAAATGAATTAACTTGCTCCAAGCCATGAGAAGCAGAACTAGAATTCAGCTCAAGTGGCTTACCACATAAACCCAAGCTTGACCAATAACTGTCCTGCTTCCTCCTTGCCCAGTCCCACATTGCTGCAGGAAAGGGGTGGCACCAGACAGTCCTCATGGGCCTAAGGGATGACCAGGCTTATCTAAGCCAGACCAAAGCCACACCATTGTGTGCTGCTTTTCTAGATGGCAGACACACCAGACAGATTGCTCTGAAAGCTGGGACAGAGCTCCTTGATTGTTTCTGCAGGTGAGCACATCCTTTCATCTGCCATGTTTACACGAAATCCAGTGGAAAAGCACAGCTCCATTTCAATCCATACCACAAATCTTGGCAACATCTTTCTGCAACACCCATTGGTTTGAGGATATTCAGTCATTACAAGCCCTCACTAGCTAAACAAGTTTCTAGGGGCATGGAGGGAGGGTCAACGAAAGTCAACCAAACCACTGGGCTTTCTTCCTGCCCTCCAAGCATTTCTTCCTGTCAGGATCACCTTTGCAAAATCCAAGCTTTTTACAAGAGCACTACTTCAGTGAGGTACAGGGAGCTCCCAAGTCAGATAGTTAATAAATTTGAAAGACTGCCTGCTGAAACAAGAATTCAGCCTTCATGATGAAAGACTGCATGTCAAAGCTCAAAATCAGTTAAATGTTTAGCTTTAAAAAAAAAGTGAGAGCTTTTCTCTAACCATCTAGCCAAGGAAAGAGTCTATAACATGGTCAAGTGAAAAGCGAAACAGCCAAAAGTCTACTCATAATTAACTTTCTTCATTAAGAAGCAGAGCTGGAACCAAGCAGGTGAGGACAGAAAGGAGAACCATGACCAACAAAATGCTTCAAATCCTGAGGTCTCCATAGATGACAACTGTCCCACAAGAAGTGAAGAAAACCTTTGCCAAAGCAAACATACATCATAAGAGCTTGGTAAGGATTTGGTACATCTGAGGGCTAGAACGTAATACACTATACCTACTACTATAGTGTATTAATATAAAACCTGAGGTACAGCAGGAAAACAGATCAGGAAACAACTGCCATTGAGAAGAGAATTTGTTACTCACAGTTCCCACGAGAAAAGGGCACACAGTGCCATGGGAAAACACCAGGGTTGATCAGGAGGCAGAGAGACTGAGACAGAAACTGCAGGCATGAACCTTTTTTGTAATTTTCATGGAAAGTTATGAATGAGGCTGAATAATCACAGGATTAGTTGGTTTAATCAATTTCAGTAGACTCTGGGGCATCAGGACCATCCCTAATTATTTGGTTCTTGGCCCTGGGGTGACCAGGGCAGGTGGATAGTAACCTAGGTCATGAGAACCCATATAGGAGATGGTTGGGAGTGTGGGCTTTGGGCTTGTTGGTTTGCATTTAAAAAACTACCTCATGGTGAGTTGTTTACTTTCGCTAGCAATTGGGTCAGCAAGACTCCAGATGTCAAAGAATGAGAACACAGAAATAAAAGGTACAATTAATACATTAACCCAGAACCAAATTGTTTCTGAAGCAAACATGAAGTCCTGCTCCCCAGTCCCACCCAGATTCTACTCACACATAAACTCTTCATTCAGGTCTTTACATCTAGTAGGACACCTGTAGAAAGGCCCAGAAAACTCATGGGATCCAAAGAAATGAGCTAAGAAGTAAGAATCGAGCCTACTGCTTCAAGCTATAATAAGGATAATGATAATAGTCTGTAGTTAATAACTGGTGTCACCGAGAGCATGCTAAGTGCTCTTCACAGTGCTAGATACTCGTGTAATATATCCTCTAATGTATAACTTGTCATCTCAGTCTAGGAGAGACAACAGGATCCCATCCCTCCCCTTCTGTCTACCCATTCACACCATCTATTCCATTACCATGAAAATGATATTAAAATTAAACTAAATCTAAAAGTACCGTAACCCAGAATCCTGGTACCTGTTGTTCCTACTCTCTCAAGAACTCTGCAGAGCGTCTCTCAGCAGGCACACTGGCTGCTGATGCTGGAACATGCTGGACCTCCCTCCCAGGAGGAATAGCAAGATGAGAGGACAGAGATTACCCCAAAGAGGAACACAGTGTTGCTATTCAGCTCTTCCTTGTTTTTAAAAGGTAGAGCCAAGTAAATGGTTAAGCTATGTGATATGAATATCATATCTCCCCAGGATAATAAAAAGCTGGAAATATATATAAATTGGTGGGATGTTCCTGTTAGAACCAGAATCTGATAGTCAGGTAGAATGTGGACACCTCATCGTGATTCATGAGCTAATGGATGATGTGTGACGGAGTTCATGTTGCCACATCAAGTTTTTATTTGTCTCTGGAAATGCTTGATTCTCATTAAATGTTTAAAAAACATACTCAGGGTGTCAGGCTCTCCTGAGTTACATTTGTCACCATAAATGATTGGAATGAGGAATGCAGAGACTGGTTAAAATATGGATTTTAAATCAATACTTTGAAGCTGGGTTTAGACTAAAGGATGCTCATTTCTAAAAGCCTTACACATACATTTACAAAGATGTACTAGTTCAAAGGGCTTGGCTCAGACTTAATGAACAAAACCAACTTTTGACAAGTCAGGAGAGATTCTGAGTATGAAAGATAAGGCTCCTTAACAGAATCATTAGTCAACTTTACCCGTTTCCTTAGCTATCCACTGTTAGCTGAAGAACAAGATACCTTCCCCCCGTCACAGGAAAGGCTGAATGCTTGGCCAGACTCTAGACATCTTGGGACATTCCTGACAGTGCAAGACTGCTATGTGACTGTACACGTAACGTAAAAATGGATGCCCACCTGCTCTGCGTCACTGTGGCCCCTGGGCAGCCTAGACCATCCCCCAAAAAAGCTTACTTCCTGATCACAGCTCCACCAGTTCACCATCACCAAGGTCCAGAGACCTTTACAAACATACGGGGTCCAAACTATGATTTTCCAAAACTTACCTGATATTTCTATTTAAATTTGCATTTATGAAACAGCTGTGAGAACATGCCATTGCTTGAATGAATTTGTCTCTCTTCCTGGTTGCCTGGTCTGGGTGCATCTCCCCAAAGGTCATGTGAAATCTGTAGCTTTGTGTGACATGGGGCTTGCTGGGCCATGTTGGTTTATAACAGCAGAGTCCTCCTGCATGGATTAACACCTTCATGGGAAGGTGAGTTAGCTCTCTTGAGGGGTCAGTCCCTTTTCTCTCTTGCACCTGCACCTCCTTGCCCTTCTACTGTCTGCCATGAACTGACTGACACACCACAAGGACCTTACCAGAAAATGAGCAGAAAGCCCATGGCTCCCCCAGCCTCCAATAAACCTCTTTTCATTATAATTTACCTTCTCTCAGGCATGCAACCGAAAATGGGCTAAGACACTGGCACTGGACTGGTGAATCAGTCTTTCAAGTTCTTGTTTTTAAAAGTCCACTTATTTTTATTAAATATCCTTTAAAGTCTGTTTTACAAAGAAAAGCACTTGTTTTTTCCTCAGTGGTCTCTCACTTGCTGCCTTTTCTCTTACCCATCATCCCATCCCTCCTCCTTTCAAAGGAAAGGCACCTTTGAGTCTTCCTAAAAGTGATTTTGAGGTGAGGAGGGATGGTGGGAAGTCTGGCAATTGTTTTGCCCCTGTGCCATTAATTTTAAGAACCTAAAACATGTTGAAAATATGTTGACAGCCTATTAACAAGACAGAAACCAAACTGGTCCTCAGAGCACAGAGAGAGTTTATCACTCTGTAGATTGATCAAAAGTGGCTCCCAAGATGCAAAATGAACGAAATATAAGCAATTATGAAAAGGCTGGCAAAGTGAATTATGGGTAGGCTAGGCTTAAGCTCTGTTTATTTGTTAGTGAATGTTCTCCCATTTCTCTCTACTTCTGAAACATCAAACAGATTTATAGCCCTAAAGGGAAGTCCGGAGACGAGGCTGACATGTTCTGTTCTCTTCCATAAGGAAATTATCCAGTTATTAAATCAAGCATTGGACACATGCATCTTATGTGGTACAGACACATCTCAACGGGGAAAACAAAACATTGTTTTGGTAGATGTTGTGGCTTTATGTTCCTTGGCAAATTGAATGCAGATCATTGAAAGTTGCTACTCTGGTGACCTGCAGCCTTTAGGAGACCCTTCTATTCATTCTCACTTTCCCAGATAATTGATCAGAGCAAACTTGCAGCAATGGGTGTGCTAAAGATGAGGTCTCAAGGGAAGGAAGGGGAGGGTGCCAACATTTTCCATGAGTTGCTAGATTTAGCTTTTCCTAAAAGTCTTTTTAAATGATATCACCTTAGTCCAAAGCTACTTGCAAATAGCAGATGGAGACTCCAAGACACACTCTTGTTCTGCTAACCTGCAGTGCCCTGCCAGCTTCCTCCACCTGTCCATCCTCTGCACAGGTAAAGATCTCCTGCCTTTCCAGCAGGCCAGGTACACAGCAAACTCATGATCCTTAAGCTGCAAACTCTCGCCAGGTGCTCACTTTAGCCTCACTCATATACAGCCTCTCACTGTTCATTACACTTTCGTGGGTGCAGGCATTGTCCCTCCAAAGGAATTTGCCATTTTAGGGGCTATCAGTGTAAGAAATGCTGGTTATACTCTGTAATTTTCACATATGACTTTAGTGGCCAAATCTTTATTGAGTGTTTGCCATGTCCTACTCCAGACACTGTGCCTCAAGACAGATGCAGTCCTCACTGTATTCTATGGGAACAATACAGGCATTCTCTAGAGGATTGCAAAAGCAGTGACAGCCATGAAAGGACAGGCCAAGTCAGGGAGGGAGACCTGACCCAGTGCCAGGATCAGGAAAGACTCCTGGAAGAGGCACCCTAGCCCCTGAACAGGGCTAAAAGTCAGCCAGGTGAAAGGTCAGGTAGACAGAGAAGACCATTGCTACACCCTCTCCACCATGATGCTCTGCCTCACCACAGACCCACAGCAATGGAGCCAAGTGGTCATGGACTGAAACCATAAGCCAAAATTAATCTTTCCTCCTTTAAATTGTTTCTCTCAGGTATTTTTCATAGCAACAAAAAAACTAACACAGTAATAAATATGCTTTTTGTTTTATTTGCGAAGGAAGAGTTTTAAGAATTTTAAGTCAATTTTTCAAAATATGTTTAGGAGACTTTACAACTTGTAGACACATGAATTTATAGATAAATAAATGGAAGTCACTTTATTTCTCTACAATGGAAATTAATTGCTCTTAAACTCCCTGTTTGGACTTGCCAATTAAAAATAACATAGCCACTTCCAGAATGGTTTTTGGTTTTGGCAGTACTGGAGTTTGAACACAAGGCCTCACGTTTGCTAGGGTGTTCCCAGAGGACTTTTTTTTTTTTTTTTAGTTATTTTTCAGATAGGGTCTCATGCTTTTTTTTTTTATTTGCCTAACTCACAGTTAGGCAATCTTATCATTGTGTGAGCCTCATAGGTGTCCTCACAGAAACTAAGGTGGCTATATCCCTAGGGAATATCATCTTATGGAGCCACCATTGTACATGTAGTCTGGTCCATTGTGGCCCAAAATGTTCTCAATACAACACAAGACTGTGTCAGGAAGAGGGAAAGGAGATGGGTGTGGGGTATATTACAAATTTTCACTGAAAACCATGATTATACACCTGTCGACATTCTTCCTATACCAGCAGCCATGGACCCATCCTTCTCTATGTGAGGACAGAGGAGAAATTCCCCACCTTCCTCTCCCAGCCTCATCCATCTCACCGGAAGCATAAACAATAGACTCCTCCTCTCCTACCTGTACACTGAGCTACACCCCCTCAACCAAACCCTCTTCCCCCAGTGTTTCAACATTGTCAGACAGTTCACAGTTTTAAGGACTCCATATATCCCTTGTCAACAATTGCCTCCTCTCTCCATCTTCATGTCATATTTTTTAAAAACTCTTCTACACTCACTCTCTTCAGTTCCCCCTCAAACTCACTTCCCAAGCCACTTCACTGGTTCCCTTCTTCTTTCTCACTGAGTTGACTGTGGCCACCATGTCTGAGTCCAGCTTCTTACTTCAGTTTGAGAAATTTTGTCCTTTATCAGTTCTCAAAACTGTTAACAGCATGTCCTTCTTGAAACGTTCTCCTCCCTTGGCATCAGCCACCCTTTGCTCTCTGAGCCTTCTTTCTACCTCTCAGGCCACTCTCTTTCTTTCTCCTCCTGCCCTTCAAGTACTCAGCCTCTCTTTCTCAGTGTGTACCCTTCCCTGGGCATCTCATCCAACCCCAGGGCTCAGTAGCCATACGTGTTGGGAATATCTCAGTGCATATGTCTCACCTAAACCTCTTCTGTGGCTTTAGCACTAAATTACCCCAATGCCCTACTCAGTATTCTGGCGTGTCTCAAAGTCACAATCAATTTAACATGCCCCCAAACAACTCCAATCCTCCTGAGCTCCCAAATGCACTACCACCCAACACATTGTCCAAGCCAGAAAACTGGCTGTTGCTCTGGGCTCTTTCTCTTGGCCTCATGAATAATTCATTACAGAGGACTGTCCATTTGGCCTCCAAACATGTCTTGTTAGTCTCCTCCTCACTCCTACTTCTGTTCTAGGCCTGATATTGTCATTTCTTCCTCATTCTAATGAAATAATTTCCTGTCTATTCTCCAACGTCTGTGTACTGTACCTTCCCCCAAGCCATTTTCCCCTTTGCAGAGGAAGAGCAGTACTTTCATTTCGTACCAAGCTCCCCTCACCCACACCCCTCAGTTTCTCGATCCTCCTGTGGCAGGTGTACCCTCTGTTCCTAGAGCCCCTATCCTGTCCCACCTCACTCATCCTTCAAAATATCAGGTCAATGTCACATCCTCAGGGTTGTTTTCACCAATTCCCACACATGATCAAGTGTGATTCCTTTTATATGGTCTTATAGAAGAATCTCCTTTTCTTCAGAGCATTTATCACAGTTGTAATTTTACATTTATTTGAATGCCTACTTCATCCTCAGTGAACTACAAATCTGATGATCATTATCATTCCACCCCTAGAACTCAACAAAGTGCCTAGCATGTAATACATCCTTGATAAACATATGAACAAGTGAACTCTTACCACTTGGGTCTTTTGGTCCACTTACTTGTTAACATATATTTATTGGACATATCGTCAAGTGTGGGTACTAGGGAATAGAGATAAAGCGATCGCCAAGACAGAGTTTCTGCCTACAGGACACCCATCCACAGACTTGAGAAAGACATGAACAATTTTGACAGTTCCAATTTGGTGGGAAAAACTCTGATGAGGTGAAAACCAAATACCATGCAGGTTTGTATAGGTACTGTAATCCAGCCACAGTTTAAGGAAGCTCTTTCTTCCTGATCCTCCCTATTTCCATTAAGCCTCCTTCTCCTCCCTTTTACATGAATCTATACACTTCCCTAAAACAGAGCTGTTTCTTTTGTTTTTGCTTCTTTTTGCTTTGAGTCCAGGAGGGATCCCAGGAAGTGACGAACACCTGATCATTTGCAAACTTCTGTCTACATGTGTGTTTTAAGAGCAAAGGATCTGAGTCTCAACAGATTCCCCAAAGTGTCTCTGACTAAAATCTGGTAAAAGTCACTGCCTGAAAATGCAGGATAATGAGAGACATTGAAGAGAAGAGTGACTCTTCAAATATCAAGCTTCAAAGAGAATTTTACAGTGTGCAAAGGACAGCTGTGCATAAAGTCAGCCCAGCCCAGACATCAATAGCAAGTCCAGACACAGTGTCACCAAATTTTTCCCTGCAGGGTTTTTATTCCATGAGAGAGACAACAACCCACAGAATGTTTGATTTAAGAGACAACCACCACTGATCAGAGCTGCTAATTCTACAAGAAAAGTTGGCTGTTGCTTTTACATTCCACCAAGGAAAGGAAGGGAATTAAAAGAATTGCTAGCAGGTCCTCAGACAGAACTCTGTGTCCACATAAAAAAAGAAATAACAATAACAATAAAAATTCCAAAAACTGGGCACAGTGGTGCATGCCTCTAATTGCAATACTGAGAAGGCAGAGGCAGGAAGATCACAAGTTCAATGCCAGCCTGGGCTACACATCAAGACCCTGTCTCAAAAATAAATAAATAAAAATAAGGTAATACTATAAAAATTCTGAAATAAAAGAACTGTTTATTCCAATCCGAAACAAATGACCATGTCCCAGGAAACAAACTCAAGTTACCCCATAAGACATGGTCCCCCCATTTAAGAGAGTACACAAGCTTTTTATAGTCCTAAGACAGAGTAGACAGGGTCAAGCAAGCAGACTGCAATAAAACAGAGAAATCTTCCACAAGATTCAGATGCTGTCTTCCACAAAGCAGAGAAACTTCCTGTACGATCCAGGTGCTGTCTCATTCTCACCTCATGGTTGGTAGGGCTCAGAGGTCCATCTGCCTTGCATATATTTTTAAATCTATCCACTAACCACAAAAATGCCAGATCAGCCATGGCTCATAACAAATGGCTGTCAAAAAGGACTAAAGATGTCCCCTCTCTGTACAAGGTCACGATGTCCCCTTGTCAGAGAAATGCAAACACTCATGAAGCTCTGAAATGTGAGCGTAGCTTCTTTGGAGAGCTTCAGTTCACACCTGTAGCGAGTATTTCTGTGGATGGCACTCCAGGGAGATGCCCTTGTACCTCCAACCCAGTCATTATTCCCCCACTATGACAGACAAGATAGTGAGGGAGGTCACACAGCCACTCTGCAACTGGAACTGAACCTGGGCCTATCTGCCTCCAGTTCCCACAGTGTGGTTCCCCTGCATCATCAGGAGCCTGCTTTCTCTGAGGAAAATGACCACATTAAGTGATTTCAGATTACTTTAACAGAAGGAAACCATTATTCATTCCCTCCATCATAGGGAAAGAATAAGGACCAAGAACCTGTGTATACATGTGTTTGCTTATTCATACTAATAGAAACACAGGAAGGATAATGCAGAAACTGACAAGAGTGGCCACACATAAGAAGGGGGAGGAAGTGGAGCAGAAGGCATGGTAGAGATGAATATGAGTCTTTGCTGAATAAAATCGTTTTTGACTGAATAAAGCATTTTCAATTGACTAAATTTTTGAGCCACTCCAGTGGTTTACAAATTTGAAAACAAAAAAAAAGATAACAAGAGCAAATCCTTAAAGGAAATATAAATAGAAACAAAGGAACCCAACTAGATGTACAATAGATAATATAACCACATTCAAAAAGAGTTCAAGTAACTTTTGAAAAATGGTACTTTGACTATACAACCTCAATGGAAATATCCAAAGGCTAAAAAGAACTTCTTCAATTTTTCCATCCAAGTTTTTTGGTCAATAGCATCTAAAGCACAAGGAACACCTGTAGGATTCACAAAAGTCTGTTTATTCAGATGAGATAACAAATTCACCTACAAGAGCTTTCTAGGCTGAACAAGATCACATGGATTTTCCTGTTTCAACTGGAGAATGTCAGTTCCTTGGCTTTGAGGTCTGAGTATTGTATAAAAATAATGATTTGGGTGGTAATTCCAAAACTTTGTGTGGCTTTTGTAAGATAGAACCAATGATAATTATATAGAGTTGGGAACTCGGGTTGTCACTGTTGAAGAAGAGGGATAAAAATATAGACTAGGGAAAACTGAAGAAGACTCCTTTACTTTAAGTATGGATTTGAGGGTGTCTTATGATTTCTTTTTTAAAAAATGAAAGTTTCTTGGTGTCTCCAAACAATTTCCCAAAGATGATTGTATCTCAGATGTTGGTAGAGAGTAAGGAACATTTGTATGGAAGAGAAAGGAAGCATGGACAGGCTTCAAGGACAGGGGGAAATGGTAGGTGGAAGGGAGAGGCAGATTAGAGCAAACAAATGGTAGGCAGAGGTTGATTGGTAGCAAAGTTACTGCCCAGTGGCAGCATCTCTGTGGCTATGTCACTTTATCTTATATAATATGCATTATTTCAGTTGACAGCCCTTAAGTATAGGGCACTATAAGAGTCATAGAAATTAAAATGAACACCTGGTCCCTATCTTCAAAAATAGAGTAACTTTGGAAGACCGTAGGTTCTAGAGCCTCATTCCCTAAATAAGAACTCTGGTTCCACTCCTATTGTGCCCATCAGTCCTGCTCAGGCTGCAAGGGCAAAGCACTGACATGTGTTCTCTCAGTTCTGGACACTGGAAGTCTGAACTCCGCATCCAGCAGGATCAGTTCCTGCTGAGGTCTCTCTTCCTGGCTATGGACAACAGCCTTCTTGCTGTGTCCTCAGATGGCTTCTTCTCTGTGTGTCTGGGGAGGCCCATTATCTGGTGTTTCTTCCTGTTTTTATGATACCATTCTTCCAGGATTAGGGCCCTACCCTTATGACCTCTTTTAACCTTAATGACCTCCAAATACTGTCATATTAGAGGTCAGGGTTTTGAGACATGAAAGGTGAGAGCACACCATTCAGTCCACAACACCATGCCACCCAGGAAAGTTCCTTACCCTCTCTCTGCCTTGGTTAGAGACCTCAACAGCATCTACCCCAGAGGACTGTTGCAAGGATAGGATGTTTGATATACATAAAGCATCCAGTGCCTGACTGCAATCAATCAACTGTCAGCAAATAAACATGTATTACTTATCTCAAAACTTACCAATGATCAATTACTTTGGTAAGAGTAGAATTAACAGTACAGTTGTAGAATGTCTTTCTTAAGCCATTTTTAAATGCATATTTCAATTTGTTTTTGCATAGTTGAAAGTGAACTTCACTGGCCCTCCAATTCGCGGTAATGGAAGAAACACAACTATTTATGGAGAGAATTTTAACTGGAGCATAAGGCAAGGCTCGTTGTTACTTAAAAATCAGCAGTCGGCAAAATCTAAATTTAAATCATTTCTTATACTAGAGATTTCACTGACCTGCTTCTTCCTGGCACTGGGCTTGGTAAATCACCGACATTATTCTCCCACATTGGAAAACCCAATGTTAAGATTTATAAACATGGGTGCACAATGCTTTATGACTACGCTAATTCAACACAGTTCTTAGTGAGGTGGACAGGAGGGTAAAGGAGGCAGAAAACATCACATCACATAGCCTGGTATTTGGAAAAAGATGGCAAAGCATCTATAATTGATTCCCTCTTTGTTTGAATGTTGGCAATATAGATCTATTTTATACTACTCAAGTGGTAAAGGTGGTGCATATGCATTTTATTTTATTGCAATCTTGCTCTCCAAGCAATTTTGATGTATTGCCTATCTATGGATAACACTTCTAGGACGACTTTCATTCTGTTTGTATTCTGCTCACAGACTTCTCCCACCATAATTTGTCACTGAATGTAAAACTAGGACTTTGCCTTTTAAATCCTCATCTTTCAGGGCCTGCCCCAGTGTTTGCTCAGAGCCTCCTCCAGATTCCTTAGCTGTGCCTCTGTGTATTTTTCTGGATCCTGGGTAGGATGGGCCTTGCAGTCACTAACCCTTCCCCTGCCACTGATTACATCACATGGTCTTATCAATTAATGAACAGAGAAGTTCTCAACAAAGAAATCATGAAATAATTTTTAGGAAATATACACACATGCATGTACTCAGACATGCACACCTTTGGGGAAATGAGTTGGACTATCACTTCCTGGAGTTGGTTAACTTTGTGTATCAGTTTGACTGCGCTAGGGGCTACCCAGATAGCTAGTAAGCTGTTGTTCCTGGGTGGCTCCCAAGACATCAGCATTTAAATCAGTAGACTTAGTAAAGGACAGCAGCCCTCACCACTGTGGGCAGACATCATTAAATCTACTGAGGCCCCAGAGAGAGCATGACGACAGAGAAAAAGTAAAAAGGTGCAATCACTCCCCTCTAAGCTGAGCACCCACCTTCTCCTGCCCAGGTGGTCTTCAGCACTCTGGGTTGAAACTTTGAACCCCAGGACTTACACCAACATCTACTCCCCACAAATAAATGAGCAGTTAACAGCTCTGAACACAGGGAACAGCAGTGCATTTGCACAAATGATAATAAGAGGCTACAACACCAACAAAGATGGAATTTGGTGATATTTTTAAATATAGTACATGAAAAGCACAAAATAATATACATCACAGATTATGTTACCACGTATTCCCAAGGAAGCACTTATAATCTGATCACCCAAGTTAAGAAGTAGAACATCAGTGCACATTTTACCTACTTCTGTATTCCTTCCTCCATCCTGATAGAACTACTTGATTTTGGCATTCCACTGTTTTCTTCCAAAATGATCTGCTTATTTTTAAGACATAAAATAAGCACTCCTGTCAAAATGGTAGTGTATTATTCTACTATTATATTACTATTTCTATAGAACTCAACAAATACATTAGTTTGCTAGGACTTCCATTACAAAGTACCACAGATTAGATAACTTAAAGATCCGAAATTTATTTTTTCACAATCTGACTTCTGGAAGTCTGAGAACAAGGTTTGGAAAGATGGATTCCTTCTAGGCCTCTCTCTGTGGGTTATTGATAATTGTCTCTACATGCCTTCTTTCTGTACATGTCTGTGTCATAATTTCCTCTTCTTATAAGAACTCCAGTCAGGCAAGGAGCATGGCTCAAGTGGTAGAGCACCTATCTAGCAAGCTCAAGGCCTTGTGTTCAAACTCCACTATGGCCAAAAAAAAAAAAAAAAGTCAAGTTGGGTTAGGGCCAATCTCATAACTCATTTTAACTTCATTACCTCTTTAAAGACCCCATCTTAAAATACATCCTTCTGAAAGATTAGGGGTCAGAATTTTGAAGGGACACAGTACAACTTCCACAAACAAACTTATAACTCACATTTCCTTCAACATCTAGTTTTTAAGCACTTTGCTTTATTGGGTAAATAAACTACAGGATGTGCATTTGATGGAATAATATAATTGTCATAAAAATGAAGTGACCATAAAACTATTCTGCAGAAAAAAAAGTTTCTATGAACCTACGTGGTCACCTTTACTAATGCTCTTTATTTCTTCATGTGGATTTGAGTTACTATCTCGTGTCCTTTCATATCATCAAAGGTCTCCCTTTATTATCTTGTTGTTGTGTTGGGTGGGGTACATTGTGGCACTTACAAAAGTTCTTACAATGTATCAAATACATCATACTTGGTTTCAGTCCCTCCATCATTCTCCTTTATCCCTTTTCCCCCATTCCTGGAATAGTTTCAACAGAAGGAAGTTAAGAAGATGAATACAGATGATCTCTATATAAGATGAATATAGAATTTTTATTATCCTCATAGTGCAGGACAGCCAGCAACAAAGTCTCTATAGCATTGTTCATAGAATATATTGATTTCCCTTTCATTCATGGAAGGTAATTTTGTTGGATATAAAGGTTTTGGTTGACAGTCTTTTTCCTTCAGTGCTTTGAAAATGTCTTGTCATTGCTTTTGGCTCCCATGGTTTTCAAGGATAAAATGCCTGTTAATATTATTGAGGATCACTTATCTGAGATGAGTTTATTATCCCTTGCTGCTTTCAGGATTCTCTTCATTATTGTGCATCAGCCGTTCGTGATGTGTCAGAGGGTGAATCCCTTTCAGTTCACCTTACTTGGAGTTTTCCAAGCTTCTTGGATGTGTCAGTTAATGGTTTTCATTAAGTATATTTTCAGCCATTACATCTTCAAATATTCCTTCCTCTCCTTTCTCTCTGTGCTCTTCTTCTGAGACTCCCACTATGCACATGGTATGCTCAATGGTGTCCCATGGCCTGTGAGGCTCTGTTCATGTTTCTTTCCTTTTCTTTCTATTCCTCAATAATCTTGCTTGTGCTTGCTGATTTTTAAGCTCATTGATTCCTCCTTCTGCCAGCTCAAATATGCTAAGTCTCTCTACTGAATTTTTCTTTCCTTTATTGTACTTTTCAGAATTTACATTTGTTATATATGTATATAATTTGCATTTCTTTATTGATATTCCCTATTTGGTGAACACTTGTCTTCTAACTTCCTTTGGTTCTTTAAACACAGCTTGCTTTTGTTCTTTTCATTTTTGTTTTTTTGTTTGTTTTTTTTTTTTTGGATGGTACTGGGGTTTAAACTCAAGGCCTCATGCTTGTTAGACAGGCACTCTACCACTTGAGCCACTCCACCATTTAGCACATTTAAAACAGATGATTTAAAGTCTTTGTTTACTGAGTCCAGTGCCTGGACTTCCTCAGGGACAATTTCTATTGATTTCTTTTCTGCCTGTGTATGGACCATACTCTTTTTTCTTTGCATGGCTCATAAATGAAAATTGCCATTTTAGATAATTTGCCAACCCTGAAAATAAAATTCTCCTTCCATCCCAGGAATTTGTTTTTTCTTGTTTGTGTTTTCAGTAACTTTCCCGAGATAATTCTGTGACCTCTGCACTCTTTTTCCATATGGTCATTAATGTCAATGTTGATTGAGGAATCAGCTAGTAACTGGCCAGATTTCCTTAAAAGCCTGGAACCAATAACTTTCCCAGTCTTTGTCAAAAGACTCTGCATCCATTGTGGGGATGCCTTCAACACTCAGCCAGCTGCTTTACAACTCTGCCTTAGCCTTCACTTCCTGCTTGCACAAGCTTCAAGGTCAACCAAAGGTGAGAGCACAGGCTTTCTCAGGTCTTTCTTGGACATGTGCACAGCTCTCCACACACATGTGTTAACATGAGTTAACTTACAGAGATCTGGAAGGCTTTGCTTTGTCAGTCTTTGCCAGTGTGCTCAGTGCTTTCATAGAAGGGAGAGATTTCTGAAGTCTTCGTTCCATCATTCTGATAGCCTCCTTTTGGCTGCATCCTGGGCAATTTCTTCACACCTAATTCCTAAGATTCTAATTCTCTCTCAGCCAATGCCAATCTTCTGCAAAATCTCTCTTTAGATTTTAACTGCAGCAGTGATGTTCATTTCTAGTTCTATTTGGTTTTTACATAGCCAGAAATGAAATTCTAGGTGGACTTTATATTAAGTTATTTAATTACAACCAGCAACAATTATTTAATATTCAAGCTACCCGGAGCTGTGATAATACCTGGAGAAAACAAAAGGATAACCAATAAACAAAAGGAAAATCTGGGGGAAAATGTTGATACACTGATACATTCCTAAACACACGCATGTTTAGGGCTGTGCCCATACTCACTCTCTTTTCTAGTTACTGTATATATAAAAATTAAGTTATTTTAGCATCCTTTGTCCTTAACTTCCCATTTGTGCCTCATTCTGAACCCACATATTCCTACCATTCACAAGCACAGACACAGGGACTCAGAAGAGAATCATTTGAGGAATAAAAGCAAAGCAGTATTGATCGGTTCTTTTTGGTACCTAGAAGCCCTGCAATACTTATTTTAGAGGCTTAAGATGGGGCTTTTGTGGGTCAACTAGGGAACGGTGAAGAGGGTGGCATTATGGTTTTCAGACTAAGAGGAAGAGCTCGGGGCCAGAGTGGCTGCTGCTGGCCTGGGCTCCTACAGTTGCAGCTGAGTCAATCATGTAGATCCCTGGCACTCCCAGTTTCTTCTTCCTGACACAAGGAGCAAGCACAATGGTGCAGGCACAGTTTTTAGCTCTGAACTCTTCTGTGTAAACACCCATTTGTCCCCTCTGCATTCAGTACAGCCAGTTGCTCAATACATTTTGTTGGCCATCCTAGTGGATGACACACTGCCTGCCTGGCTTCCGTAAATGAATACAGGGCCACATTACAACTACCATGAGTTCTTGGTAGTCTTGCTTTTGTGGTCCTTGACTCTCCAAAATTTCCTCTTAATTATATTTTATAATGATATTGGTACAAACTTCTACCTGAAAGATTGTGCTAATTCAAATTTTAAAATAAATTTAAACTTTTTCAGGAGCCCCTTAAAGTATCAGGAGCCCCAATGTGCCCACTTGCCTAACAGAGAAGTCAGTCCTGAATGAACTGAATAAAGACTTCCATTTCCAGAGAATTTTTATAAAACAGATAACTGACCTCAGAAAAAATGCACAAGTGGCCCTCACCATATTTTACAGCAAACCTGGAGCCTCGTTCTCATTTCTAAGCTGGTTAGAGCATCCTTCATTCTGCCACCTCACATTTGAAAGAAAGCTATCATGATCCTCAGCTGCCAGTAATTCACAAAGATCTTGCACAAATTAGAAAAAGGTTTCTCATCTTTAAGACTGAGAAACCATCCTTGCTGAGCTTAGGGAAAGTGAAAACTCAGGTGGGCATCTCCTCCAACGTCAGGTGGGGGATCAGAGTCATGGTCTGTGCAACATGGCAGGTAGGAGAGGAGCACTAATCCACTACTCCATTAGGCCTCCAGCTTAAAGGAAACCTAAGTGTAGTTCCATAAGCCAAGTTCATTCAAGATTGTGGTCAAAGAACTTGAATTCAGTTAGGACACAGTCAAAGCCTGGAAAAGCAGTGGAGGCCAGAGCTGTGATCTTGGGGCTCTTCGGTGCAGAGTGGACACACAGCCACACACACGTGCACCTGTATGCATGTGCATGGGTGCTCTCCTGGGTTCCAGCATGGCTGTGTAGGATGCAAATCAGCACTTATCTCATCGCTCCCCAGGGTTCCACAGGGAGTCCTGGAGCCTCATGACACATGAGTGTGGGTCTACAACACAAATGACAGTTTCAGATCCTTATGCAGGTCACGGTATAAACAACTGCTGTGCTCCCTAAGTCTCTGTGGCTTTGGAAAGCCCACCCTCACATATGCTAACACCTCCACTTTGCTCTCCACAGGGATGACATGCCAAGCTCGAAGCTCCTACATCACCAGTGAGATCCTGTGGGGTTACCGGTTCACACCTGTCCTGACGCTGGAGGACGGATTCTATGAAGTTGACTACAATAGCTTCCACGAGACCTACGAGACCAGCACCCCATCCCTTAGTGCCAAAGAGCTGGCTGAGCTAGCCAGCCGTGCAGAGCTGCCCCTGAGTTGGTCTGTATCCAGCAAACTCAACCAACATGCCGAACTGGAGACTGAAGAGGAAGAAAAGAACCTCGAAGAGCAAACTGAAAGAAATGGTGATGTGGCAAACCTAGAGAACGAATCCAAAGTGTAGACCCCTTGCTGGACGACCCCTTCTCTTTCACCCTAGACATGACCGCTCCTTGTCTCTCATTTTCTTTCTTTTCTGTCTCACTTACTTTGTTCTTTACTTATATTTAATTTTGACATTACCAGAAAACAAATCTTCAAGGTGTAAAATATCTACCTGCCCTCTCTCAGTTGTTTAGATTGACAAGTAGACATGGATTTGGTTATGATGAAGTTTGCCCTCATTTGTGGCCAAAAATAACAACACTTAACTCCTAGAGATTTAAGCTACTAACTTGCATGTGTTGTACAATACAGATCACTCAAAAGAGGTAGCAAAGATTTTACCTGGGATGTGACAAGGAGGATCTCCAGTGCCTATGTATCATACAGCGAGTCATAGAGAATAACCCTCAATTTTATATCTCAATACATCTCATCTAGTACAGGGCAGGTGCTTGCCCACTGGGCACTGCAAGTGTAGGACCCAGGTGAGCTAAAGACAAACTGTTGTACATATATATGCCTTATATAGTTATTTTCTTTTGGCAATTATTAATAAAACCCAGCATGTACAAAAGTACTGTAGAACAGAACTTCTAAATAATGTACATAGAAGTATCATTGACGTAGTTTTAGAAATATAACTTTAGAAATAAGAAGAAAAAAAGATTCCCAATGTACAGTAGGCATTTCTGTTTTGATATCTGTGTTGTCTGGATTATTTTGATCCCTTTGACTACTGGCCTTTCTGTGCATGGCCTTTGCTCTGGGTCCCAGACTGACAGCTGTTAGGGTACCTCTCTGTTCCTTCTCTGACCCTTTTGTTAAATCTAATAAGCCATAGGTGTGGGACCATTGGAAGGTCTAGTAGATGGCAAGACCCACTACCAAAATGCTGATATACTGTGACATGTTTACAAAACAGGCGTCATTTGTTTCACGATAACAAGGGCCTCAGTAACTAGTCTGGGAGAGAATATCAGATTGTCCAGCATGTCACCAATGACACGTTGATGTTTGTCATGTGAGCTTTTGCCCTTTGGAACACAACAGTTTAGGAATGTTTCTGCAAAACCATTGACTTTCCAGCTGTTCTACTCTACAATCAGGAGAAACTACAACCTGTTAAAATGGGAGAAACTACAGACTATTGAAATGAGACATGATAAATTAACAGAAGATGGTTTGGGTGTAAAACCATGAAATTCGGGGAGGTGTGTAGTGGGTGCCATATACTGTAATCACTGACCTCTTACTCTTTGACCCTTTTTGGTTCTCCAAAAAGATATCTTGCCTGTGCCTGGGGGCTTACCCATCACCATTTCCTGCATTGGGATTTTTTTGTTCTTCTTTCTCTATTATTATTATTATGAAATGACCAGAGTTCAGTATTCAAAGATTAGATCAATAGTCTAGGTGACAATCTAAGAAATCTCTCTAGAGTGTGTCACTATTTAAAAATCAAGTCCAAAGTGTCTCTCCATCAAAAGAAAAAAAAAGTAGCTTTAAATCATTTTAAGCTGAAAAAAAAAGGAAGGGAGGAAGGAAGGAAGGAAAGGGTATTTTACACTAAAAATCTAAATTTTAAAAAAAGAAGAAGAAAAGGAAGAGCATCTTAGACAAAACCTCAGGGGCAGGTAGAGATTTTGCACTGTAACAGATCGTTCACATTAATTTTGCATTTGTAAACTGTTTGTTCTTTAACACAGTTGCCCATCATCAATATTCACTGAATGGATCCAAGTTTATTTTCAGCTCCTACAGCTGTGTGCAGTTTGAGGCTTTGCACCATGGAGGTCAAAGAGTTCAAACTAGCTGTTCCTCTGTGTTTCCCTGCCCATCCCTGACTAGACTGCACAGGACTTTGCTGTAGTTTGGGGACCTTTTCTACTAAGAAGGATACCCCACAGATAAGGAAAGTGTCTCCTCCATTGAACACCAGGGTCTTCTTCTCCCACTGCAGAGAACTTGCATCAGGACAACTGCTGTTTGGCACTGATTACACAGAAACAAAGTTGTTGGCCATAGCCCCTTCCTGCCTGCCAGCATTTCTTTTTGGCACCAATTATCTGTTGAGTCATCTATTCATTCCACACACTCCAAGCAGGAGGCGGTGAAGGAGGAGGGAGCCCAATACACTTCCCATCAGGCTGTGGAAGGCACCATGGCAGACCTCACCCTAGCTTTAGGAAGGGCACCTGGGCTTGGGGCAACAACCTGCAGTATCTCCAGGGTTGCAGGGTAGGGCACGTGCAGCACAAGCAAGGTGGAGGAGGACTGTGGATCGCCTGCTCGTTTAGCTCTTGAAGACCCATTGGGCCTTTTCAAATCCATTCTGAGATTTGAAGGACAAACACTCCCCACTGTTGGGTTGGAAGAGCAGTTTGGGGCCTGCTCACTTCTTGCCTGCCCATTAGCACAACTAAATGAAGAGCCTTGGCTGTAATACCTGGGTCACACATATGTATCAGTTCTGTGTCCGCAACAGGGCACCTGGCTGGGAGGTCTCTCTGGGCTTCTCGCTGTCTTTGTGTCAATGTAGTTGAGACCTAACTAGAACCAAATCTTGCTCTGTGCGCTCTGAATCTTTCTTTTTATAATGTGCGCTCTGAATCTTTCTAGGAGGATGCTCCTGAAGGACCTTTTATTAGAACGTCCTTATCAAACATGTCTATTTTTCTACAGTTATTGAGAACATGGTTTAACAGTGTATTTTGTGTCAATTGTTAAAATTTGGAACTGAAAGAAGTTCGTTAAGACTAAATTTTCTAAGCAGCAAGCAGTGAATAGGGTTTTTCATTAAGACAATTCAACAAAATTGACCCAGTTTCTCCCTTTTCTATTCTAAAATCCCCAGTCTTGTCACACAGTCAGTCCACACACTAGCAAATCAACTGCTATGACCATAAATAAGCCTATTTTAATGCAACAAATTTCATAACTAATGAAGGTCACGCTCTACTTGATATTTCAGGCTATTTGGTTGGTATCATTGAGTCACATTTTCATAAAGTGTGGTGGGATCCATGAGTCAAATAAGAACTTGAACTATAGGGTGAGAGTTTGCCACAAGTGACCACAATCTCACAGAGCAAAGTGCTCCTAGAGAAAAGGGCAGGTTGAGCTGGAAGCATGACCTCCCCAGTGAGAATAGCATCTATTCATTTATAGGCCAACTCAAGTAACCAATAAAACTGTTCATATTTTGGGCTGTCCCCTATGCAAATGACACCCTTGCTTTAACACATTTGCCTCCACTGTACTGTCAGCTCATTGCTTTTTCATGCCTTCAAACATGGCACTTCAGCCTGGTTGTCACATGTAGTTACTAGATGTCCATGAAGTGGAACCCTGTATTCCTCCTCTGTCCCTCCCTTTTCCTCTTTCTCTAGTTCTCTGGCTCCAAATCTATTGCTTTAATTCAGTCTCTTAGTTTCCCTAGCAGAAATCCAGCTACTGTCTCCAAAATGTCAACCTATGTCTTAAGCACAATTTTCTCTTACAGTTTTAACAAACCTAGAAATTTGACATCTCTACTTTATTACACTCTAATTTAAATATTAGTTCTGACTTCATCTAAAATTAGCCTAAATTTTCAAGTCTCAGAGCAGCATTCTTATGCTTCTCCTTTCTTACATTTTCTTAGATTTCAGTTTTCTCGCTTTCTTTCCCCTCCCCCTTTTGCTTTTTTATCACGATTTAAGTGCATATCTTTGGGATTTTCAGACGGTGTTTACAAAGGTGGGAGAAAGCATAAGAAAGGCTTTGGAAAATCCATGAACACACTGGAAAAATGTGAGATCATTTGAATAGCTGAGGGAACAAATTAAAATACTCAGAGTAAGTCACTTCCAAAACAACTTGTTTTGGACATTTTGTTATCTCTTTCCTTGACTTGGGTGACACTCTGTATGATTCAGAAGACTTGGGAAGCAGTTAGAAATTAAATGTTCTATTCATCTGACCAGCATTGCCTTCTATGATGATTTCCTACTGATGGATGGCTCTAAAGTTGAAAAACATGGGCAACATATACATAATAGGTCATTCATATTTCATCACAGTGTGGTCAAAGGGTAGAAAATGCTACCCTTTGATTTTCAATTGAATAGAACATTCCTATCCCCAATATTTCTGACCTCTGTGTCTTGGAGGGCTTTTGATACAAAGTATCATGTAGAAGTCAAAATTCAGTCAAAGGCTAGTAAGATGTGGACAGGCACAGCACACACAATGATAACATCTTACCAGACATTGTGTGGTCAATTCAGAGCATTCACACAAATTACCTCATCTCATTCTGATCCACCATGGGAGGCTGAGTTTTATAATTTACATTTTCATAGTTGGAAAACTAAGGTTTTGACAAATCAAGTAACTTCCCCAAGGTTACAAGGTCAGTAAGTCATAGATTCTGGTCTTAAATACAGGTCACAAAACTAAAGCCATGAGCTGGTTTTGCTACAAAAAAAAAAACAGTTTTGGCAAAACAAATCTACTATTAGAATCTAGACTGTTATTACATCTTGTGAGCTGAGACTGATTTTCACATAATAAATGGGGTGTGTAGTGAGAACAGACCAAGAATATCTGGGGACACATGAAATTGAAACCTTAGTTGGTCCTTAAATAAAGTTTTATTAGAACACAGCTATGCCCATTTGTGCATGAATTGCCCACAGCTGCTTTCACCCTACACTAGCAGAGCTGAGTGATCATAAAAGACTGAAATATTTATTTAGTATTTATTTCATATTAATCATTAAGCACTTAATAGTATTAATGGTACTATTATAAGGAATTCTACTAGACTGGTAAGAGACTCCTGGGGAACATAGAAGAATAACATTCTTTCTTAGGATGAATCTACTGGAATCACACATAGGTCTATTCCAGAAAAGAACTGGATTTGCAGTGGTTGGCACACATCAAATCAGCCTCCCCTTCCTCCATGGCTCCATTCCTACACTATGTTAGAGGAGAACTAACAAGGCATCTCTTGCCTCCTTCTTAGTTTCCTCTAGCCTACATCCACAATTGATGACTGTGATGAAGAGGACCATGGAACTATTCACAGCTCATATTTAATTAGATTAGTTCTGGCTCTCTCTGGCCACTCAGTTAGAAGCTAAACACACAAACAAAGAACCAAATGCTTCTCTTGGAAACCCAAGAGGTTCTTTAAAAAGAGCCCAGGGAGATGCAGAGGGCGTTAAAGTGTTGATGGATTGTGTGTCACTTTCTGAATGTGGAGCTCAAGATAAAGATTGGTAATTACAGAAACATTGAATGGACTAAATCCAGACAGTGGGGTTTTTAGATAAGTTAATATTAAATGACATTCTTTAGTGTCAGTCACTTGAACTCACTTGTGTCCTAAGGAAGCATTTCTAACGCCAGACATAGCCAAGTTTGGTTCTTCATCTTATCAGTTCTATTGAAAAACATAGCAAATTCTGAGTTCTGAGTATTTTCCTGGAAATTAGATGGGAAAGAAACTATTTTGTAACAAATCATGGTGTGTTGAATTGTTGATAGATAAATGATGGATTTGGTCCTATGTCTGCAACTAATAGATTATGGTGTCTGCAATATGGACCATGCAAAACGTTTACAACCCTTCAACTGCATGGAGGAGAGAAACAACTAAGTCACAAATCTCAGAGTTCAACACCATAAAACTTAAATAAATGTAAAAGGAGCCAAACTTGTACTTGGCCTGATTGCCTGGGTAAAGAAAGCTATGTGCATCCACCTAATTCAAACAGGAGAGACCTAGGAAAAAGAAAGAGAAATGCTTTTAAGACACAGAAGACTAGTCAGTTGGGTGGTCAACATGACGAAGTGGTGGAGGTTTTGTCACTGTTGAAATATATCTGTGTAAGTTATTCTTAGACACTCTACCCCTAGATTTTAATCCTAATGTGCATTGGTGGTTAGCCAGAGAACTATGACCACATAGTCACCAGACTCTGTTTCAGAGAACAAACTGTTCCAACTGTCAAAGTGTAATTGACCATTTCAAGATAAGACCTACCACCCACTGTATTAACACTGGGCATGAATACTGTGATATCACCTTAGCCAATCTTTATCAGAATAAGAAGGGCTGTTTTTCTCAGGCAATGTAAATATCCACTACCAACAAGCACTAGTGAAATAAACATGTAATTCATCCGTTTCTAAAATTTTAATACAAATCATAATATGTTCATCCGAAGGAGCAAGCTATCCCTGGAGCTTATGATCAAACTTTTGGCTACTAAGACTCCAGCCCAGACTGAATGCCTTGCAGAGTTTAACTGTGTTCAGTTTATCAACACAAACACAAGTAGCAGAACTGTGTCAGCTGGAGTTAGAACGCTGGATTCCGGCCAGCTGTGACGGTCTGGACCTCTAGGTTTTAGGGGAAGGACACTGTCTTAGATCTGGCTATGACGGGCTCCATCCTGCATCGTCTCAGCATTACTGCCTATGGCAATGGGTATGAAGCAATACCCTTCCATGTTCAGCCTTGGGCAGTCCAAAAGCCTTGTCTCTGCCACCTGTCAAAGTCTCTCTCCCTACAGGTCCAGTTCTTGCCCATCTAGACAGTGACCCCATGGTAGTGTTTTCTGGGGGCCCTGTATCTTTAAGCTACCCTATCCAGCACCCTATCCAGGGTTAGGAGTAAGGACCGAATTAAGATCTTAGAGTTCACTGAGTACCAGGGGGCCTATCCATGTGTAAATCCAAGTAAAATAATACTGAAGCAAAAATGGAGTAAGTGTAAGGGAATTCCTAAAAGTTTTGGTTTCCCCATAGCCATTAGCTCAATGTTTGTTTTCCCCACTTGCCAGAAAGTATCACTTTTGGATCTCATGATGCCCTGAGGGCAGACTCAGTCTGTCACCAGGCAATTGTAGCCACCTTTCTGGATAGTCTGACCTCTCCCCTCTGAGTAAGTCTGAGAATTGGTCTTATTGAACCCACCCCATCGCCAATAAAAATCCTGTCCTGGTCAAGAAATTTTACCTCTCTTCCCTTTCCTCAGAGAGGGCCACCAAATGAAGACAGTGGTGCCAAGAGTCTAGTCTTTATTCACAAGGATCTCACCCAGTTTGCTACCTGCAGGGATACAGTTTACACTGTCACTGTGCCCACAGGCTTTTCAAGATGGCAGACTCTCATCCAAGCATTCTTCCCAGCTTAGCTCTTTCTTAACTGACCCTCTTATATTGCTATCAAAATTTAATCTTTCCTGGCACCTTTCTTTTGCCCATTAATTTCATTCTTGAGCAGTAGCCACAATTAGCAGCAGCTTATTTGGGGGGTTAGTCCTATCCCTTCACACTTAATTGTCCACCACCAGCTTTAATTGAACCTATAGGATATTCAGAGTCCAAACTCAGAACAAACATTTAGAATATTTTGCTTCTTCCCATACACACCTTGAGCTTATGAGTATGATTGACATCTCTGGCCTCGGCTCAATAACTAGCCAGAGCGGTGTAAAGTGAGGTCTTGTGCTAAAAGGACGGTTGTACTTGCCCTGTAGGTCCTTCTATTCTTCCATCCTTTGCAACCTAAAATTAGCTAGCTGGCTTGCCAAAGAAGGTTCTGAGTGTCTTTACTCTGTTACTAAGGTTCCTCTACACTCCAGCAACAGTGAACTCTCATGTGCATGGGATTCTGAAATGACCCAAAAATATGCCTGTGTTTGCGGGCAAAATGGTATTTCCTCCCCCGCTGTCTGTACAGACTGTGCTCTGGGGAAAACGCCTCACACTCATGGGTGCCTGGTTACCCAAGAGGTACACGTGGCTGCTGCCATGGCAACCCCCAGCCTGTCAGCATGGACCTCTCTTGTGCAGATTCAAGGAGGCCTTGGCAGAGCCCAGGGGCTGAGGCTCCAGGGGCTGCTCCTTCTGCAGACAGTCTAGGGAGAACCCAAGGAGGGCCCAGCACAAAAACATTCTCAGCACACTAGGTGTAGGATATTCCTTTTCCTTCCTAGGATGGCATGTACTTATGTGGCCACATTGCTTCTTTAAAAAGCTATTCTTTAAACCACCCTTCTTATGTGTGAATACACACACACACACACACACACACACACACACACACACACACACACAAATCACATCCACCTTTTAAAAATTCCAAAAGCTACCTTCACAGATATCCAAAGAGCTACCATTTTCTTAGCCAATAAATAAAACTCTGCCAAGATTAAGATTGGCCCCAAAACAGTGTTTTAGTAACAGTCTCAAGTAAGAAAAGCCATAAACATTTTTTACCTTCTGATTCTTTTAGAAAACCTGGTTTCAAATCAGAAATATTCATTTTGCTCCAGAATGCTATTTCTCTTTGTTCTTGCCATTTTCCATCTGGCTTTGAACCTGAGAATAGACTCTTTAGACTGGCAGGTGAGGTGGAGTTGAGCACTGAAGCTGTCAGAGTTCAGTTCCCTGAAGCAGGCACAAAGAAACTCTGTTGATCAGGATAACCCCACAGTGACCTCTCTGGACATGAACTGTGACTGTGGAGAAAATATGAATGTGGCAGTGCTTAAGACGAGGGGATGTGGGGCGAGGATCTGCTTCCAGAGAGGACACATTCATGTTCAGATCTCTGACTCGTGCCCACACTGAGCGGGGACAGGCCTCACTAGATCCCAGCATCTGCAGCTCACCTGGTCAGCTTGCTATGTCTACATGGGGCATTAAAGCATAAAAGAGAAGTTTCCACAACCTGAACAACCACACTGCTGGACTTTGGTCCCCTCTGATTTTCGATTCTGTTACAACAGCTTCAAGAAGACACATGGCCTGTTATGGAATGATTCCTCCTATTTCCATCTTCATATTAGTTTTTGCAGAAGGATGAAGAATTCTCTGAGTGTTATACAATGCAATGATGCCATGCAGTGTCCCCAATCCTTCATAACTAACACCTGAACTCACAAATATAACCACCCCCTCCCCACACACACATACATGCTTAGGAACACATAACACTGATACACACACATGGACATATAGACATGCTTAGACACTCCTGACATAGAGACACGCTTATCCTTCCCAATCTGGTAGGAGTTGGACCACATAAGTGAATTTCTAGAAAAACAAAATCTTAAGAATGATAATTTTCCCTACGACCATCGCTATGGTATTCTTTTTAAAATGTATCATACACTCCCCTGAACCCACAGGCAACAGACGATAAAAGAGCCTTTCTTTCAGTGTTTTATAGGAAGACTGAACTCAGATTTAGAAAATCAGGATTCTGCTTCAGGTTCTTCTCTCAGACAAGCTGGGTGGTCTTAGATAAATCATTGAAGTTCTCTAAATGGTTTCTTCCTCTTCTTTGTTTTTAATTTAAAAAGTTTATTTTGGGCTGGTGGAATGGCTCAAGTGGTAGAGCACCTGCCTAGTAAGCATCAAGGCCCCGAGTTCAAACCCCAGTACTGCCAAAAAAAAAAACTTTATTTTTTTAGAGAAGCTCTAGATTCACGAAAAAATTGAGCAGAAAGGACAGAGTTCCCACAACTTCCTGGACTCTTGGCGTACCATGCCACACTTCTTCAGTTGTCACAGTTGATAAACTTACACTAACACATTATGACCACCCCCAAGTCCATAACTGACATTAGGGCTCATTCCTGGTATTGTTCATTCTACATGTTTGGGCAAATGTAAGACGCGTGTCCAGTGTTATCACAGCATACAGGGTAGTTAAGCTAAAATCCTCTGTGCTCCACCTGCTCGCCCTTCCGTAACTCCAGTGGTAACAACCACTGATCTTTCACAATCTCCGAGGTTCTGCCTGTTCCAGAATGTTATACAGCAGGAATGAGACAGTGGATGGGCTGCTCAAGTTGGATTCTTTCACTTGGCAATAGATATTCAAGGGTCCTCCACATCTTCCCGTAGCTTCATACTCTTTTATTTTTTTAGTACTGAAGAATATTCCATTTTCTGGATCCCCCACAGTTTGTCTGTCCATTCACTTACTTACAGGTGTCTTGGTTTCTTTTAAGTTTTGGCATTTGTGAATAAAGCTGCTATAAACATCTATGTGTGGATTTTTTTATGGACATAAGTTTGCTGTTCATTTGGGTAAATACCAAAAACCATGATTATTATATTGCATGGTAAGATTATGTTTAGTTTTGTAAGATACTATTAAGCTAACTTCCCCAATGGTTATATCACCTTTCACTTCACCAGCAGTAAATGAGAGTTCCTGTTACTCCACTTACTCATCAACATTTGCTCTTGTCAATGTTTTAGATTTAGGCTATTCTAATAGGTGCGCAATGGTATTGCATTGTTTGAATTTGCAATTTCCTCATCACATATGATGTAAAACATCTCTTCATGTGTTCACTGCCCATCTGTATACCTTCAATGGTGAACCATCTGTTCAAGTCTTTTGTCCATTTTTTAATTGGATTGCTTTCTCATTATTGAGTGTGAAAAGTTCTTTGTAAAGTTTGGGTAAGAGTTCTTTATTAAATGTGTCTTTTGAAAATATTTTCTCCCTGCTGGTCATTCTCTAACAGTGTCTTTTGTAAAACAAAACTTCTTTAATTTTAATGCAGTCTAGTCTATCAGTTATTTCTTTCATGGTCTATGACATTGTTGTGTAGTTGAGATGTCATCATCATTCCCAAGCTCATCTAAATTTTCTCCTGTGTTCTCTTCTAGGAATTTTATAGTTTACATTAGATCTGTGACTGCTTTTGAGTTAATTTTTGTGAATGGAGTAAGGTCTGTGCTTAGATTTTTTTTTCATGCAAATATCCAATTGCTCTAGCACCATTTGCTAAAATAACTATCTTTGTTCCTTTGTCAAAGATCAGCTACCTGTTTTTATGTGGACCTATTTATGAGTTCTTGATTCTGTTCTGCTGGTCTGTTTGTATGTTCTTTCACCAACACCACATTTTCCTGGCCATTGAGCTTTATACTAAGTGTTGGATTCAAGTAGTGTCGATTGTCCATTGTTGTGCTGCTCCTTCAATGTCAGGTTGTCTATTCTGGATCTTTTGTTGCTCCATATGCACTGTAGAACGTGTTTGTTGGCATCCACAAAACAGTTTGCTGAGATTTTTATTAGTATTGCATTGAATCTACAGATTGAGTCAGGAAGAGAAGACACCTTGACAATATTTACTGTTCCTTTCCATGAACACAGAATGTCTCCTTGTTAGTGCTTCGATATCTATCATCATATTTCTATAGTTTTCCTCATCTAGATCATGTACATATTTTGTTAGATTTATACCTACGTGTTTCATTTCAGGTGGTTCTAATTTAAATTATTATGTGTTTTCAATTTCCAATTCCACTTGTTAACTACTGGCATATAGGAAAGCAATTGACTTTTGCAAAACTTAACTTGTGTGCTGCAATCATGACATAATTATTTATCACATACATCATCATTTTTGTCAGTTCTTCCAGATTTTCTACAGAGATGTTCATGCGATCTATAAATAATCCATAAATGAAGATAGTTTCATTTCTTCCTTCCAAATCTGTATGCCGTTGACTTCCTTTTCTTCTCTTATTGTGTTATCCAACATTTCCAGGATCGTGTCGAAAAGCAGTGGTGAGAGGGGAAAATCTGTCTTGTTCCTGCTTAGTAGGAAACTTCAAGTTTCTCAGCATTAAGGATGATGTTATCTAAAAAAGGTTTCTTTAGATACCATTTATCAAGATGAGAAATTTCTCCCCTAATCCTAGTTTACTGAGAACTTTTTATCATGATGGCTGGATTTTATCAAGTGATTTTTCTGCATCTATGTACATTATCATGTAACTCTTCTTGTTTATCCTGTTAATGTGGGTAATAGTAACTGACTTTTAGTGTTGAATTACCTTGCTTACCTGATGTTCACCAAGCAGTAAATACCACTTGACCATAGGATATAATTCTTTTTAGACATTGTTGGGTTTAATTTTTTAAACATTTGTTAATGATTTTTCCATCTATCTACATGAGAGATATTGATCTGTAGTTTTCTTATAATATCCTGTCTGGGTTTGGTCTCAGAGTGGTGTTGGATATCTAGAATGAGTTAAGAAGTATTCCTTCTAATTATATCTTCAAAGGAGATTGTAGAGAATGGGTATAATCTCTTCCTTAAACATTTGATAAGTTTACAAGTGAACCCATCTGGGGCTAATGCTTTCTATTTGGGAAGATTATTAATCATTCAAAGTCTTTAATAAATACAGGCCTATCAGATTGCTTCTTTCTTCTCATGTGAGTTTTGGCAGATTATATATTTCAGTGAACCAATCCACTTCATCTAGGCTATCAAATTTGTTGACAAGGAGTTGTTTATCACATTCCCTTGTTATCCTTTTAATATTCATAGGATCTACCATGATGTGCTATCTTGCTTTACTAATAGTAGCAAGTTATGTTCTCTTTCTCTCTCTCTCTCTCTCTCTCTCTCTCTCTCTCTCTCTCTCTCTCTCTCTCTCTCTCTCTCTCTCCCTTTCTCTCTTTCTCTCTCTCTTCTTAGCCTGGGTAGAGGCTTATGATTGTATTCACTCTTTTCAAAGAACCAGGTCTTGATTTCTGCTCTTGTTTTGATTGTTTCTTTTCATCTACTTCCTTTTGTTTAACTTGCTCTTCTTTTTCTACTTCCCTAAGGCACAAGCATAGATGACTGAGTTCAGATCTTCTCTACTATGTACATTCAATGCTATATATTTTTCTCTAAGCTCTGCTTTTGCCGCATCTCATGAGGTGTGATTTCATCTTCATTTAGTTGAAAGTATGTTTAGCAAATTTCCTTTGAGTTTTCTTTTTGACCCATAGTATTTAGAAATGTGTTGTTTGATCTTCAGATGTTCAGAGATTTTCTGGTAACTGTTTTGGTTTCTAGCTTAACAGCATTGTGTTCTAAGAGCAAACATTGTGTAGTATTCCTATACTTTTATGTGTTAAGATGTGTTTTATGGCTCAGAATGTAGTCTGTCTTGACAACTATTCCATGTGAACTTGAGAAGATCATGTAATTTGTTATTAGTGTCTTCATCTTTTTTTAGCAAGCATTTGAACCAGTCTCTCTTTCTGTGATTCTAATATCAGTGCCTATCCACTCCACCATCAGCTCAAGTCTATAGCATTCCTACACCAAAAAGCTACCCAGATAGGTTAGCTTTTAAGTTTTAGCCTGTTTAATCCTCCCCTGATTCCTTTGCTGGCAGCAGTGAAATCCAACTACCAGCATACCCTTGTCTCCAGCATCCCCTCACCAACCACATCCTTCTCCCCTCTGCTGCACCACCATTAACCTTGGTAAACAATAGGTGAGTTGTGAGGTAGGTTCCTTCTAGATCAATGAAGTATTACTGAAGCACTGTGGCAGAAGCTCTATGGTAGGAAAACGTATCAAGGAAGGTAGCACAATTGATAAGAAATAAGTGCATAGCTGCATCTTGAGGCTCATCCATGAAGAATTAATGTCAAGTTGCTTTTAATACAAATCTAGCTCTACCCTCCCTGAAACATGCATCTAGGATCACAGGCAAAAATATTTTAATACTAAACCAAACAGAACATAACTAAGGAGGCAAAAATGCTTAAAACATAAAATTTTAATTCAACTACCTTGCTTTGCTCATATCCCTCTTTCTAGCTATGTCACTTTTATGCTTTATTATAGTCATCTACCAATAGTAGAAAGTAGTAACCATTTTCCACTATTAATTGAAAAATAATTAACTGTATTTGTGTTTCCTAATAAAATAGCACACCAAAAGGCCTAAAATATTTGTCCTTGCCTAGCAAAATATGAGGTTGTTCTGCAAGCTATTTCCTAGCATAGAAAGAAAACTTTTTCTGGAAAGTTCACTTGCTCAAAAATCAACCATAGTGCCAAAGTTTCAATAGTCTTTTATCATCATAAATCTATGTAAATGAAGATAAAATTGAACCTAGTTTGGAGGCTGCATGTTTGTAGACGTTGATGTTTCTGTTGACCTAGGAGTTCTTACTTGACCACTGCACAGAATTGTCAAAGCAAAATCTAGCAGCGCTTGAACTCAGTCATCAAGCTGAGGACCATATCACTGGCATGCCGACACTGATGTCTGTTCCCAAAGAACACAAATCTTCTAAAAAGAAGCAAGGTACAAAAGTATTTGATCTTCAACTTTGTCCCCAGCCATTTTTTAAGAATTTGAGTCTTTGACAAAACTCTTACATCCTACAGAGAAATAAAGTGTTTTGCTTTCAGGTGCATGGAGTTGGCCAATGCTGGGAGCAAGCAGGCACACACTTATTTTCTTCTCAGAGATCCCATCAGCTAACTAAAACTAGACAAGGACAAACCTCATTCAAAACATTCTGAATGGTGTCTCATGACCCATATGTTATTGCTCCAAGGATGCATTCACATGCCTAAGTGTTAGTCAAAAACACTTAGTGAACACCTGTAGTACAGTGGGTGATGTCCTAGTCAAGTTGCTATGAAGACACTGGTAAATCCTACATCTTCCATTGTCCTCAACAAGCCCACAACCCCATGGCTGCCAGTTCTTGCCATGTGACAACACTGTGCAAAATGCATCAAACCACACAAAACCTTATGAGCCAACACTGATTCCCACTTTACACATGAAGAAACTGAGTCTAGTTTTAGGAATAAGACAACCTAACAAAGAGAGGGACAGGCACAATATTTACACTGGAATTTACAGAAAGGAGACCAGCTCTGGGTAAGCAATAAGAGATCATAGCATGAAAAAGAAAGGGACATGGGTCCTGATACTACTTAATGACTAGGTGGGCTCTGGAAGAACAAGATCCACGGGGGAAGATATTTCAGACTTGGGGCAGGGGGCAGAATCCAAAGACAGACACACAAAGAATATCAGAGCCAGCCTAGATACAGGGGGTGACTTTTTGTAGGATTTGATAAAACATGCATTTGGAAACTGGTGCTAAATTGTAGAAGATTTGAAATTCCAGGCTAAGGAGCCTGGACTGAGAAAGAAGAATCATGGGAGTGTTCATTAATAAACCACTCATAGGCTGAAAAGTCTCCAAAGTCTGTAGGATCGAACAAAAAGAATCATTTTTACTAAACAAAGCAAAATGTCCTTAACACAGCTCAAGCACTCTGAAGGGAATCAGTGAATCTGTGAAAAGAAAAAAATCATCAGTGGAATTTCAATGACATGTAATAGCAAAGTGTATGAGCACAAGAATCATAAAACAAGACTTAGCACAAGAGAGATGAAAGTGCAACGTACGAAATAAAGATTTCTCTAGGCAAAACCAATGATCCCTTAGAGATGAACAGAAAAAAAAATAAGGAAATGTATCTTTCAAAAAATCTTATCATGGCTTCTGACTTTTCTCCATGATAAAGTAAGTAGGATTTGCTTCTGAGGCCAATGCAGCCAACCTTCCACCATGCTCTTAATAAAGGAAGCCAGGGAGAGTTCACGTACGGGTTTGGCTCCTAACCCTCCTTTTAGTCCTTTTCTATCTCCTCTTATTCAACTCCAAGTACATCTGTGCACGGACAATGAGACGAAAGCATGCTAAATGCAAAAGCACAAATTATGTATTGAAAAATCACTACGATGCCAAATTTTTTTAGAATAATATATATGTCTTTAAGAACTCGCTGTGTTAGGGAAACTGTTTACATATTGAGGTGTTCCTCTTTTTTTGACTGGAACAATAAAAATGAAATTTGATATGGCCTTGGTTTCTTTTTTATGTGTGTGCCTCCAAAGAAGTTGGCCTTTTCTACAGGTGGAAGCATGAACTACTTTCAAAGTGCCACACATGGCCACAGGGCCACTCAGGATGTGTGATCAGAATCTGAGGATAGTATCTGAGTGTGCAATGCTCTCTCTCTCTCCCCTCATCCCTCCCCCCAGCCTCATTCCCCCACCTCTCTCCTATGTTCTGTCTACAGCCGGACCAATGGATCAGCTCTGCCCCTTCTCACACCTGCCCACCCAGGCAGGACCCACTGGGTATACCTGTTTGCAGTTTGCACCTCATAGCACTTGAAAACCTGGAAGGGACTCGCAGAGCAGTTCAACCCCCCCACCACCACCACAACAACCCTGAGAGTAACAAGAGGAATCTAATAATCCATGTGAACTGAAGAAGCATTCCATTGCATTCTCCAGCACTCCATTTTCAATTCTGCATGGTTACCATTGTGGACTCCAGCACATTGGCTCTGACTCCTGGTGCTGGGAGAACCTCACAGCTGATAGCTTAGCCATCCATCCCTCTCTAGGGAGGTGTGATGGCAGCCCACTTTCAAATGACACAAGTCAGGCTGGCAGAGTGGCTCAAGTGGTAGAGTGCCTGTATAGCAAGTGTGAGGCCCTGAGTTCAAACCCCAATATTACAAATTTTAAAAAAGACACGAGTTGTCTCTTCCTGTATCGTGAACAATTGGGCATGTAAGCATATACTAAGGTAAAGTTCTTTCCCAGAGGCTGATGGGTAATGAAACAAATCCCAAGATCCCCTCACAATTTTCTAATATGAGCCCCACCCAGCATCACTGCTAGACCTAATGGAGTTGCTCACCTGTTGCCTGTGTCTCCTGGTTCTTGTGCATTTGCCCCTCTGAGCACTCACCTTGCCCAACACAAGCGTAGCAAAAAGCCCCCTTTGCTTCTCACTGGGTCCGTAGAACAACTGTCCTCCTCATCCCAGAGCTACTGACACATGCAACACTCTGGTCAAAACCACACTGGTGCCCCCTTCATCTACTCCAGTGGTTTTCAAACTAAGCTGTAGAAACCATTCCCTGAGGGAATGGTTTAAGCTTAAGGGCTGCTAGGTGGCAGGTGGAAGCTCAGAGCCTGCCCCTACACACACAGCTTAGCTACTGAAACACATGACCCCATCAGCATTAAATCCAAACTTCTCCTGGGATCAGCAGGCACTGGGACGTAAGCTCTCCTCCAGGCCAGCATCCTTTCATTAGCCCCTCCTCACCAGATGTCTACATCTGTGGACAGCACACCCTCTCAGGCCACCTGGACTTTGAAAACCTTGCTCTTTCTTCCTGGAATGTGAATCCAGGGCCATTTAGGAAGCTCAGACATGCTTCCCTGACTCCCCCAGCGGGTTTCAGAGATCTATAAACTAATCCTCCCTGTACATTAACTCTTCTTGTCTGTCTTCACTTTCTGTTGTCTTTAGCCAACACAAATGGACACAAGCTTTTATAAATTTGCTTGCATAGCGTTCTAGTCAGACTTTGCATCACTGTGTCAAAATACCTGACACAAATAACTTAAGGGGGGAAAGATTTGCTTTAGCTCACTGTTTTAGAGGTTTTGGTCCACAGTCCTTGCTTGGTTTTGCTAATCCTGGGCCCATAGTGAGGCAGAACATCATGGTGCAGGAACGTGTGGTAGAGGAGGCTGCTCACTTTATGAGAGACAGGAAGCAGAGGGAAGAGGAAGGGACCAGGAACCAGGCATAACCCTTAAAGGCACACACCAGGGACCTACCGCCTCCAGCTAGGCACCACCTCCCAAAGTAGCTGGGGACCAAGCATTCAACACAGGCGCCTGTTGGGATCATTTCATATTCAATCCATAACACATAGTATGATCTTTTTTCACTTCCAAGTAAGTATCTTGTTCGGTGTTTTCACACCAGTTGCTTGGGTTAGTTTTCGTCATCACGGCTTCAGGTTTCTTTTCTCCCAAAATCCTGAACTCATGTCTAAAAGGAAGACGTGGGACCTAACTTCTGTCCCCATAAGAGACTTTGAGTTGGCCGGACTCCCTGTATTCCAGAATCAAAGAATTTCAAAAGATAAGAACCATCGCTTGTCTCTAACATGCAAGATAAAGTGAGGACAGAGCAGGCTTGCTAAAGCCCACAGTCAATACAACTTACGTCTCATTTCCAGCTTCCTCTCCACCAGTCCAGTCCCAAAAACCATTATTTTTCCCTTTTATAGATTTGTGGTGATCAGGGATGCCTTCTCTTTGTAGGTTGTGACTGTATCACAGCACAAATTCCACAAAAACCACCCCACCATGCATTAGCCCACTAGACATAGGTGCAGGGCACCCCTTATGTATCATTTTATCAATCCTGCACGTCAGTAATGTCACTCTCATTTTCCATATGACAAAACAGACTCAGGTTAAAACACCTAGTCCATAATTACACTGCAAGCCACAATTATAACTCTGAATTGAAAGTTACACTGCTGGTTATATAAACATTCAGAGATAATCCAGTGTAGGTCCCTTGCACCAATAGGGACACCAAAACCAGCACCAATTATCATTACCTACATGGTGATGGGGTCATTAGACTCAGGCAAGGCCAGCACATCAGCCAAGAAGCCAAGGCTGCAGGGGCTTGACCCTGGCTTCTGATGGGTGTCCGGGACCACCCCAGCAGGGTCACTTCACTAACACAAGGTCCTGGGGTCTCTCTCCCAGCCGGCCATCACATAGTGCTCCACATTAGCAGGTAGAGATGGTGCATGCAGGTCGGGGCTTGAACAGGTCTGCAGCCAACAGTAAGTTCATGACCAGGGGCCCTTGACTCCCAGAATGCTGTCCTTCCTTCATCTGCTCATAAGACCCATGGAAACTTCTCTGCGGCAGATTGCCTGGAAAGAAAACAACTGAAGTTTGACATCCAGGCAGCACTGCATTATACACCAGTTACTCCAGCAGTGGGACACTGTAATGCTACAGCCAGTGGAGAGCTGGAGCCAGCTCAGACCTGTTCTCAAGAGCCAACTCCTGCCAGGCACAGTTGTACACACCTGTAATCCCAGCTACTTAGGAGATGGAGATCAAGAGGATCACTATTGGAGGCCATCCCAGGCAAAAAGTTAGCAAGAGCCCATCTCAAGCAATAAGCAGGGTATGGGTAGTATGAACCTGTGATCCTAGCTATGTGGAAGGCTATAGGTAAGAGGATTGAGATCTAAGGCCAGCTCTGGGCAAAAGCACAAGACCTTATCTGAAAAGTAAGTAATAAAAAAAAAAAGGGCTGGAGGTGTGACTTAAATGGTAAAGCATCTGCTTAGCAAGCTTATGGTCCAGAGTTCAAGCCTCAGCACTGCCAAAAAAATTTAAATAAATAATTGACTTCTAAATTTCAGAACATTTTCAGACTTGTTGCTAAACATTATTAAAAACAAAATTATAAGCTGGCCACTGGTGGTTCACACCTAAAATCCTAGTTACTCAGGAGGCAGAGATCAGAAAGATTGTAATTTGAGGCCAGCCCAGGCAAATAGTTCTCAAGACCCCATCTCAACCAAATACTGGTTACAGTGGCACACGCTTGGCATACCAGCTACTGCAGGAAGCATAATAGAAGGATTCTAGTCCAGGCCAGTCCCAGGCAAAAAGTGACACCCTGTCTCAAAAATAACTAGAGCAAAAAAGGGCTGAAAGTGTGGTTCAGGCAGTAGAGTGTCCGTCTAGCAAGCATGAAGCCCTGAGTTTAAACCCCAATACTTCCAAAAATTTTTATATAAATTTATAATTAAATAAATGATGCTAACAACCAAAGTTTAAAAAGCACCCAGAATTCATTCCTTCTTAATTGTCTTGCTATATTTCGTGATAATCTATGTCCCTGAGGTTACTGAAACCTGTTGCATTTGTATGGTGGAATGTTATACTATGGTTGCTAGAGCACCTCCCCTCCCAAGTCCACAGTCAAACATGAAAGTTAGTAGCTTGAAACGTCTCGTGGTGGGAAGATTCACATTGCAGAAATTGGCACATTCTACGAATTACAGCTTCTGTTTTTCTGCAGAGCCTGTTGTCAAGCACGTGCCAGAACAAACCAGAGATGATTCTGAAAGACAGTGGAGAAGGTAAATAATTTTAGTAGACCTAATTTCAAGGGTTGCCTCATTGTTTGCATTTCCTAAAAGGAGAAAGAGCTAGACCACATAATGACACCTTGAATGGATGGCATGATGTCATTGAATGAATGACTAGGGTCCCAGAAATACAACTGGATGATCGATACGAGGAAATTGGCAAAGCAAACTCTAGACTAGACAATGAGTGTGTGGATGCTTGTGTTCTGTGTAAATGTTCACCAATAGGTCTTTACAGTAGAGGAGTCTTTTGGTCACCTGGAAGACAAGAAGACTGCCACCAGTGACAAGTGTTTGGGGGCTTTTCTCACTATGAGTCACATGATGCCAGAGAAAGGAGGGATCAAGTGGTAGGGAACTTCAGCCATCCCTTCTTGTCCAGAAACAAAATTGGTTTTGGTGAATCAGGAGGTTGGAACTTACTCCTCAACACATCTCCCTGTACCTCAAGAGAGAGAGGTCTCATACAAATGGTGGCTCAAGGACTGGATTCAGGAGCTCAACTCATGACAGTTATGACACCTTGACAGCCATAAGCTCTCTCTCTTCTAAGGAGGCCCAGCAGAGCCTCCAGGGACCAGCATGGCAATGCTCTTAGTGGAGCAGCCATGGATTGGGCTGTGATCCCACCCTGAGTGACCCATGGAAGCCTGCCTGACCCTCCCAGGGACATGCAAGGAAATCATGGGACCAGTCACAACATTGTAAGTCTTGGAGGGCCCATGTAGCATCTGTTTGGCCCCATCTGTCTTAGCGTGCCTGGTAGATGTGTGTGAGGGTTGAATTTGCTAAGTGATGACAGACTATTGAGACCTCCGGCACATGGATGGATGTGAGAGCCAAGATCTCACCCTGGCTGCCCAAGAAGCATCTGTGCTCACTGGTCCCTGCCAGACGCCCCCTCAGCCTTTGCCTGGGAAGACTGTGGAAAACATTATCAACCAGCTAATCAGGCAACTTTCCTTACAACCTCATCCCCTACCCCAGCTTGGTGACCAGCCTCATCTTGACTAAATGTTCCCAATATGTGCTCTTCCATAGGATTCCATCCAAACTGATGGGCTTCAAATACTCATTCATTTTGCTCATGATTTCATGGGTCACAAATTTGGGAAGGGCATGCCAGGACAATGTGTCTGGGTGCCTCATTTTCCTTGGCTTGCTGAGTCTCCACATTCCAGAGGTCTCTTCATAGGAAAAAGTCCCCAGGTGACCCCTTCTTTCAGGACAGCAGCTCCACAGGACATGAAGCCAAAGCTGTCTGGGCGAGGCAGGTAAGTTTCTGTGGGTCACTCAGAGTGGGGGACCACAGTCCAGACCACAGCTACTCCTCCCAGAGCTCCACTATGCTGGTCCTGGCACTGGGAACGTCCCTGGAGGCTCACTGAGGGTTCTTAGAGGAGGGAGAACTTATGGCCATCAAGGTGTCATAACTGTCATGAGGCGAGTTTCTCCTGTCCCAAGCTGAAGCCACTTTTGGTTTGTGGGTACTGCCAGGTACAGGAGATCTCTCACCACATTCTGTGGCCCACTCAGGGGGAGAAACTCCATCATGAGGGAATGCCAAGTTTGTGATGCAGAAGGTCACGAACCATTGTTGACATTCTGTAAAAACTACCACCTGCCAAGTTAACCCTTCGCATTGCCCGTCCATCTCTGATGGATATGGGTGTTGCCAAGGGCCTGGTGAGCAAGTTCAGCTCCTTCAGCCTGGATGGTCCATTGCCACCTCCCTGGCCTCACCCACCATGGCCTGCTAGGATTCCTTCTCCAGAGTTCACATATCACTTCTCCCAGAAGTGGCAACAAGTGAACCAGAACCTTGCCATATTAACAGTCCACTGGAGCAGGACAGCACCCCCCACCCCGGACACACAAGTCAGAATCTTTGTTCACATCCTTCTTGAGTGCCCTCCAGTGCCAAAGCCATAAACAGCTGCCCTATGAAACCATAGGAGCCCAGCAATAAACATTCCTCCAATGACAGGAGCAATCAGCTAAAGTGTCTTAAAAGCCCTGGAGTGAGAAGCCTGCAGTGAAAAATGCAGCCCAACAGCTACTTAGATGGCCCTCAGACTCTGTGTGACAGGGTAAATGATGTCAAATGGAATTCAAGCAAACAGTCTCTGAGGGACCAATCCAAGCCTTGAAATCCTGGAGGAAGTGCCGGGGCTAAATGTCCAGGGGAAACAAATTAGGTGAAAACTCCCTTGGCCACCTTCCCCCACCTACACGGCCAGCACCTGAAGGGGAACTAATGCCTTGAGCTGTGTCTCCACCTACCATGGGCCAGGCCAAATTAGACACTCAGTCACCTGCCATTGGCATCTCTGTGCACAGAGCCACGACCATGAGGTGACAAATTCTGCCTCCAAGCACTGAAGAGCGACAGGAGCTGAGAAGGACGTCTCAACAAAGCTCCTCCAGTCCTGGAGAGGAAGGCGGAGTTGTCTGGAATGGCGTGCCAGAGTCGTGTGCCTAAGAACTGCCATGAATCCAGACATGTGCTCAGTGCACGAGGCAGGCAGAAGGGGTCCCGACCAGGGACGCAGAGATGGAGACCAGAGCTGAAAGAAACCAGAAGGAAGACCTTGGTTTGAGTCTTTTTTGAAACCCACCACCAAATTCTTGCACTTACTAGTTTCTCTCTAGGTCATTTCAGATGAAAAAGACGTTGGCGGTACCAGGGTTTGAATTCAGGACCTCACACTTGGTAGGGGGGGTGCTCTCCCACTTGAGCCACTCTGCCAGCCCTTCTTGCTTTAGTTATTTTTCAGATAGGGTCTTATGTTTTTGCCCCAAGGCCAGCCTCAGACTGTGATCCTCCCCATCTCTGCCTCACAAGTAGCTAGGATTATAGGCACGAACCTCTGCACCCAGTGATAAATTTTTTAAGCAAATGCTTGTTGTCACATCTAAAACTTTTTTGCTCTCTCAACAACCACAGCACTCAGACCATGGCTTTGGTAAACTGTGTGCTCTGTGAGAGGATAGGAGAAAAGATTTCACAAGATAAGTCTGAAAAGAGAGTCAGGGAAAGGCTAGGGGAAGAAGCAGGACTCCAGTGCATCCCTGGGTACTGGAGGAGGAGAGCAAACCAATGTCCTCCAGCCCAGTTCTTATCAGTGGACATGTCCCCAAAGATGAGGGGACCGTCCCTACACAGGGCCTGTCTTAGGGCCCAGAGGAAGGAGCACCCGGGCCACCAGGTACTTTTCACCCCATCTGACCCCAAATTAATCCAAACAGTGTTCCCGCCAAAATTCACCTCAACCCAGAACCTCAGATGTGACTTTACTTGGAAATTGGGTCTTTACAAATGTATTCAAGAACTGAGATGAGAGCATAGTGTAGGACCTAAATCCAATGGGTGGTGTCCTTATGAAAAAGGAGAGAATGCAAAAAAACACAGGGACAAAGGACATATGCCAGCAGAGGCAGAGACCGGAGTGTTGTGGCCACAAGCCAAATGACACCTGGAGCCACTAGGGTTGCAAGAGGCGAGGAGTAGACCTTTCCTGTGGACACCTTAATTGGGAACTTCTGTCCTCCAGAACTGTGAGACCACAAATTTCCATCATTCCTGTCACTTGGAGTCTGGTGATTTGTTAAACAGCCCTGGGAACCCAGTACAAAGCCCCAGTCCTCAACTGTCTATTGGAAATGAAAGGGAGATTCAGAAACAAAACCACAGGCCCTGAAGAGGACAGCCAAGATGGAGTCAATCACACTGCTGGCCTGGGCAGAGATGCTCAAGCCCATTTTTCTCCACTTTGAGCAAGGCAGTTCCTCTGCATGGGTGCTCCCTCCACAATACATTGCTTGAATTCATTCATAGCTTCCATACAACAAGTTCTTCCTGTCTCACAAGGAATGAAAGAATGAGTGAGTAAGTGAATGAATGAAATAATGAGTAAGTGTACGAACAAGTGAGTCAATGAATGAGTAAGGAGATAAGTGGATGAATAATGAGTGAGTGAAGGCATGAATGAGTGAATGAATACATTAATTAATGAGTGAGTGAATGAATGAATGCGTGAATGGATGAGTGAGTGCATGAATGAATGTATGAATGAGTGAGTGAATGAATGAGTATTTGAATGAGTGAAATGAGTGATGAGTGCATGAAAAAGGACAACATTGTTCTTTTCATCTCACTATACATAAGGAATAGGAGTCATTATTAGCCTGTGTCTGATAAAGTATGGAAAGCTCTTCAGGGTGAAGTGACTTTCCCAAGGTCACCAAGTCAGTTAGAAGATACACTAGGGTCAAACCCAGGTTGCCGAGCTCCAGGACAGAGGAATCTTTCCTACATACCACTCAGGCCACTGTCAGCAAATCAGGGAGAGCTGGTAAAGAGAGAGAAGACTAGAAACCCAACATGAATCCTAAGCACCCACCACCGGGATATCCCATGACTCCAGGAGGAAGGGAACAAGCAAGTATTCACAAATGGGATGTCTTCAACAACAAATGTTGGCAAGGATGTGGGGAAAAAGGAACCCTCATACACTGCTGTTGGAAATGTAAACTAGTACAACCTTTGGAAAACAGTATGCAGTATCCCCAAAAAACTAAAAACAAAACTTCCATATGATCCAGCAGCATCACTTAGGGATATACCTGAAGGAAATAAGTCAGGTTACAGGAAAGGCACCTGCACACCCATGTTTATTGCAGCGCTATTCACAATAGCTAAGCTATGGAAACAGTCAAGATGCCCCACTACTGACGAATGGATTAAGGAAATGTGGTATTTCTATACAATTGAGTTTTATTCAGTCATAAGGAAGAATGATACCATGTGGATGGAAGATAAATGGGTGTAACTGGAGCACATCATGCTAAGTGAAGTAAGCCAGGCTCAGAAAGACAAAGGCTGCATGTTTTTTCTCATACGTGGGAGACAGACACAACACAAATACAAGCAATATTATGAAAAACAGGTCACACTAAGGGGAGGTCACTAATGGGAGATGAAGGGTAAAGAAGGAAGTTAAGAAGATGAATATGGGTAATGTACTTTCTATACAAAAATGAGTATAGAATTTCTAAACCTGTTGAAATCACCATAAGGTGACTATGGTTGAAAGGAGAAAAAGAGAAGATGAGCCAATTAAGGTTATAAAACATATATACATGGAAATGTCACAATGAAACTCCCTGTGTAGCTATCTTAAATAATCAAAAATGTCTTTTTTCAAAAACAGAAAACAGGAAGGTAAAACAGGTCCTGCCTGGGCGTTGGAAGATATAAGAAAAGGGTGAAGGAGGGTGAATATGGAGAAAATACTATGTACTAATGTATGAAAATGGAAAAATGAGACCTGTTGAAACTATTCCAGGAATGGGAGGAAGGAGGATAAAGGAGAATGGTGGAGGGGGTAAATTCAACCATGATATATTGTAATAACTTTTGAAATTTGTCACACTGTAACCCCCAGTACAACAAAAATATGATAATTAAAAATATAGATAAAATTAAAAGTGGCAGGTCTTCTATAACTTGGAACGTGACCCAAAAGTAAACCTCCTGGCACTTGGCAGTCTTCACTGTGAGCATATGGAAGGCAGGAACACCCTTGCATACTGCCATCCTCAGAGGGAGAAAATGAGGTGTCTGGGAAGGGCAGCTGGCTCAGTGGTGAATTACAAAAAAGTAGAAAGTAGAAAAGTAGAAAGTAGCCTATGGATGGTACTTGCTCTTCCTGCCTGCTTTTGTCTTTAGTTCACTTTCCCTGCACATTTTAGAAAAAGTAAAGGCGCACAGCACTGGGTTTGTTTTGCCTTCACTTCTGGCCAGGCCTGTCCGGCTTTAGGTTGATCCACCTAAAGCCGGACCACAGGCTTAGGCGGGGCTCTTTGAGGAAGGCAATTGCTCTCCTCTTGGCCACAGATATCACAGGGTCCCTGGAATCCTTCCTTCCTGGCAAGAAAGAAGGGTGGGGATTGGCTCCGCAGACAAGGAGGATAAAAGCTATCCAGATGTGGAGAGCTGGGCAGACTGATAGCTGTCTCAGCTCTCTCTGCAGAAGTGGCCCTGGGACAACACAGGCCACCACACACTCCCCAGTGCCAAGATTCCTCTGGGGCAGCAGCAGGCTCACTAGAGGACTAGAGTTCCCAAAGTCGTACCTATAGGGCCCACCAGGAAGGACTGGGTCTCAGCAGGCAGGACACCCTGTGTGTTGGTGTCTGCTCTGAATTCACAGAGGCTCCCTGAGGGAGTTGTCAGAAGAAAAGAGCCTGACGAAGGGAGGCATCAGTGTTTGTACGTACTCGCTCTAGGCTGAGAAGGAGGTAAGTTCATGTCTGCTATGTTCTGCCTCTAATTTCTGTGTGTCTTGAGTCTGCCCCCTCAACAGAGCATCCTCCAAGCTGGACCTATCTCTGAGTGGCTCTGGGAGGAAGAATGAGACATTGTGAATAAAAGCTTTGCTAAGTGCCAGGACCACTACAACCTTCAGCCGCTGTATCAGTGAATAGTGTCATCTACTATATTTCAACTCTTTGCACTAGAAAAACCTGTGTTGCCTCCCAGAATTGGTACCCAAGAGATGTGAACCAGAGAGCTCCCAAGAGGGAGCAGGAAAGCAGCCCTGTCTCATCTCCAGGATCGGCCTTCTATGACCCATCTTTCCATCCTTGTGGCCCACGTGAGACCAGTTCATCCCATCCTCACACAGGCAACACCCACCCAGGCCTCCCAGTGCTGCTGCTGCATAAGGAGCTCCAACCATTGCACCACACGGCACAGAGCTGCCTACCACCTCCGTACTCTGAGGCAGCTTAATTTTATTTGAGAGGTTATGATGTTTTGTTTTGTTTTTACTAACCTTGAAATGTTGGGGAGCACATACCCAGGGGCTCCTGGAATGTGAAAGAGAGAGCACCAATCCTGTACCCCAAACTGCTAGTCTTACCTGACTTTAGTACCTTCATCTACTAGGTCCTACTTGGAACAAGAAAATTCCAAAAATTCCAAAATTCTACCCCTAAGTCTGGCATCTTCAGTTCCTTTCTCATCCATCCTTCACAGGAAGGAATTTGAAGAAGCACCTGGTCGTGCATACAGGAAAATCACAGCTGCTGCATACATCAGTTTGTAAGATTCCCCACAACACCTGCCAAGCTGGGTTTGTTATCCCCCGCTCCAAAGACGAGAAAAACTGAAGCTCAGAAAATTCCAGCTACCTGCCCCAGAGCTCACAACCTAACAGGCCAGGGAGCCAAGATTGTATTCTATAAGACAATTTGGCCTTTGCCCACAGCCACCTCAGGTGTCCTCACCAGGTTCCCTCAGACCCGTCCATCAGATGTCGAAAACGAAGCTTTCCGTGAGTTCCATGTCCATAAACTAATAGAAATGTCTAGAATCCTTGAGTGCCTGACTGACAACAATTTATGTGTAAACCGTTCAGATTGAAAGCACCGTTTCTAGTAAATCTGGCTGTCAAAATGCTTGTCGATCTCATCTGTCACCCCGAATTCAAAATGTCAACATCTATGAAGACTGAGGGAGCATTGAATAGCCACCTCCTATTCATTAGCAAGCCTTGCCTGCTTATCCCAGCCTCTGGCACCACTGAAACTTACCATTTCTTCCCTAAAGCTTCTCTCAGGTTAGCTAATTTGGTCCTTAAAATAAGATTGGGCATGGTAGGTTAAAAAAGTTAGAGGCGCTTACTGAAACAGGAAGAAACCTGGCCCATGAAGGAGTGCTCACCTGAGACAGTGGACCTCAGCCATGCACAGAAGGAGCACAGACGGCACGTGTGTAAGAATTCGAGGGCTCACCACCTCATCGGAGTTCAATCCCATTGCCCAAAACCCCCAAGTCTCGGCAACATTTTGACACTGTGGAATGTGAGCTGCTCCTAAGAGGAGAAATGGTCCCAGCCAGGCCTCAGCTGCCTCCACTTACCCTCTGAGTCTAGGCTGAGAGGTCTAGGCGGTGCGGTCTTCACGGAGCACTGAGGTCCTCATGTTGTGTTCACAGAAGATTCCTGAGAGCTGAGGAAGTGGGGAAGCTGGTAAAGACTGGTGTCAACCTCAAGAAATGGGTACAAAAGAGGTTGTGGATGGGACGTGATAAGAAATGACAGACAGAAGGGACCCTGCAGAAGTAGGGTCTCTCCAGGACATAGCTCTTCTAGGATATGGAGGAAAGAATTGGCGATTTCAAAGCAGGGAGTCCCAGACATGACATCAAACAAGGAAAGCTGGGAGCAATGTGGCAACTGTAGTCAGTCTGAGAGAGCCAAAGGCTCACTGAGATATTAACATTTGAGAAACTTGACCTACTGATTCTATTTACGATCCCCAGGAGTTCTGAATGCAAATCCTGCACTCAGTTAAATGAGTAAGAAGCATGCTGTCTCGAGTGTCCACAAGGAAAGCCCTGCTTGAAGGAAGGCTAATGCAAAGCCTTCAGCTCTCTTGGGGAACCTCCACTGCATGTCCTGCCACCCGTGGCTGTCCACACAGCACTGATTCCCTGAGCGAGGTTGAGAGGGTCAGTGCAGTAAACTGGCTTGGCAGATCTGTACAACAAACTGTAGCTGAAGAATAATTAATTAATGGAGCTAAACAAATTTCTCTCATTTGCCCTCCTTCCGAGGCAGTTCAGAGTTATAAAAACAGGGAGTTCAGCCTTCTGTTCAGGAAGTACTCATTTCGTTTGCAGTTGTCCCGTTGTGCATTTGCCCTTATAAACTGCCTCCGAGCTTTGCAAGCGGTAGGCGGGAGCTACGTGTCTACAAAGAGCAAGTTCAGTGCTGTACCGGAGCTCTGAGTGCTACAGAGCACGGGGCAGAGTTAGAGCTACAGTGATGTCTGCTGCCCACGGCTCCCACTTCGCATAGAGCAAGGGCCAGGTCCTCGTTACAGATTATTCTGTGCCCCCAGAAAGACATATTGAAGTCCTTCCCTGCTATCTGGGAAGCTGGCCTTCTACGGAAACAGCCTCTGAAGATGGATGATGGTGAAAACTGGGAATAAGTCAGTCACAATTCAAGAAAACTAGCATCCGTATGAGAAGAGAGACACAGATGTACAAAGAAGGCCATGTGAAGATGCCAAACACGAAGGGAAGATGACCAGGAGGCAACATAGGCCAAGGTTGGAGTGATGTCACTGCAATCCTAGGATTGCTGGCCACCACCAGAAGCTACGACTGAGTAAAACAGAGCCTCCTCTTTACTCATCCTGCCGGTCATCTTGAACCTACCCATGTACTATTCTCCAGTGTCTGCCTGTCAAGAGCTGAAGTGTATCCTCTCCCCCCATAAAATATGAACCCCTAACCCAAGATATAGCAGACTGTGACCTTATTTAGAAATAGGATCTTCCCAGAGATAATCAAGTCACAATGAGGTCATTAGGCTGAACCTTAATCCAGTATAACCTGTGTCCTTCTAAGAAGAGGAGGTTTGGACACATAGACGCCAATAGAGGGGAAAGACCATATGAAGAGACACAAGGAGAAGAAAGCCTTCCTCAGGGCAGAGGGAAAGGCCTGGCACCAATTCTCCCTCACACCCTGAAGAAACCCTTGGTCTCGAACTTCTGGCCTCCAGCACTGCAAGATAATCATTTCTGTTGGTGAAGGCCTCCAGTTTGAGGTGTTTTGTTACAACAGCCCTTAGCAATCTTAGTAACTACTGGAGTTTTCTTTGCTCACAATTGGAATCTAAGCCCCATGTGAGCAGGAACTTTTTATATTTTATTCACTACCATGTCCCAACCACCAGCAATAGTGTCTGATACAAGCAGCTGTTCAATAAACATTTGAGGAATAAATGACAATGTGTCATGGCTTGCTCTGTGGCTGGCACCATTCCTACTCCAGCCCACAAGACTGCAGAGAGTATACCTAAGAAGTCTGTGTGGCCCTCCCACGGTGCACAGCAGCACCCCGCCAGCTGGGGTTTCGCCCCTCCTTCCCCTGCAGGGTGCTACTCCTACAGCCAGACAACTGGAAGCTGAGTCTTAGGTTGGTGGAGAGTGGAAGGGATGAGTGGCTGTGCCTCTTGGGAACACTCCTCCAAGGTCAGACACTGAGTAGGACCAGAGCTGACTGCTATGGCTTGACCTCTCAGTTTTCCTACCTGAAATGCTGAGTTTATGAACAGGTGTTTAAGGCACATTAAACTTCTGGAGATTTAAAATGCAGTGACAGGGTGGCTCGGAGTTCAATGCATTTACATGAATTCAGAGAGATCTTTGTAAGAAAAGAGCTGTGCTCTGCTGGAGAATCTGGTCCATTGCTTTCGTTATTCTTTTTATGACAAAGTCTTGTGCTTTTATGTTATGTCATATTTCAAACATGCTAATTTGAAGAGACATCTAGCATGATACATACCACATTAAGATGTATGAACCAAAATCTATCAAGAAGTACATATGTATTTACACATGGGACGCTAGAGAATGACTTGGAGAAATAAGTTAAGGGGTGGGGGAAACAGAGATAAGACAGACACCTGTGAGTGACGGGAGCATTATTGAACCGGGTGGATCAGGGCTGCAAAGCCTCATGCCTGTAGCGGCCAGGCAGGCCCCAGCCCATCCCTGAACGAGGCAGCTCGGCTTGATGGCTCCCAGTTACTGTCATGTTGTATGAGAGCAAATATAGTTGGCCAGCAAGTCCCACTTTTCAGAAGAAACACAAACTCCACATTTCAAATGTGAAATCTCCTGATTTTCAAATGATGCTGGTAATTCAATGAAAAGAAATATTGAAAGGGGCACAAGAAACCGCCTCTGTCTCTACAGGCACACAAAATCACTATATGTGATCTATATGTTGAACATGGTCTGCAGCCCACCAGGTGCAACCGCCAGGCTAATGTTTCTAGCAATGCTACCCCAGAAACAAGTACAAACACCTCGCACAAAATTATTTAAGATCAGTTGTAAAATCTTTGCTAAGGGGAAAGCACTTTGCAGGATTCAGACACTTCCTAAGAAATTAACATCATCTCAACAATGCTAAAACTTATAGCATTCAAAAATGAAGGCTGGCAGAGTGGCTCAAGTGGCAGGGCACTTGCCTAACAAGCACCACTAAAAAACTAAAATGTAGCCACGCATTTGGGTTGTGGTTAGTTAATAACTCCACATCTATCTATCTATTTATCTATCGATCTATCTATCTATCTATCATCTCTATCCATCCATTCACCCATCTATGTTGACATGGGGTCACCCTGTATAGCCCAGGCTTCCTCAAACTTACAATCTTTCTGCCCTAGCCTCCCTAGTGTTAGGATTATAGACATGCATTGCCATGCTCAGATTAATAAACTTTTTTTCCCATTGCCTTTTTTACTAGGAAATGAAAGATACTGTTTCTCCTCTGGACTTCCAGCTTTTCCCTGCTGTCCAGGGCTGCCTGCACCATATCACTGGGGGACTCAGCACTTGCCCAAACCAGGCACCATTCCATATCTGTCTTCCCCTGCTCTAAATGGCTCTGCAGTTGGAAGACTAAGCAATGAGCCTGCACAACAGACCTGCCCTCTGAGAACCCTGTGGCCTCATCACCACCGGTTAGAATCATAGCAACCTGGGCTACGTCAGGTCCTGAGTCTGCACAGGCCGAGTGGAAAAGCCACAGACCTGAAGAAGATAATTTGTAAAGTATACAAATGGAAATAAGCAGAATTCTTGTCCAGGATTTTAAAGAACTCCTGAAACTCAATAAAGAAAATAGTCTAATATGAAAATAGAAAACAAAAGACATGAACAGAATTCACAAGACAGGAAAATATAATATAAAGCCAAGAAACACATAAAAAGATGCTCTAATTATGACTACTAATTAGGAAACTGCAAATTAAAATATCATTTCATAATGATCACATTGAAAATATTTAGAAATCTAATCATATCCATACCAATTTGGATAGACATGGATATTTGAAGGGTAATTTAGGTCAGTCTCTCTAAAGAGAAAATACTTGCTCTGTGATCCAGTAGTTCCTCTTCTAGGAAATAAGTAAGTTCTTGGAGAAGTTCCATCAGAAAAGTGATACAAGAGAGTTTATCACATTATTTAGTAGTACTGGGATTTGAACTCAGGGTCTCATACTTGCTAGGCAGGTGCTCTACCACTCAATCCATCTGCCAGTCCTAATTGCATCATTTGTTTATAATAGAAAAAAATCCATCCTGACACCAATAAAATAAATTTGAAAATATGGAACTATATGGACTCCTACAAGGGAAGTTACAGAATTTTTAAATGCCATTAAAGGTAGACACCAGATTCGAACTGATAGTTATCTCAGGGTGGGAGACAGGGAGGTCATACTGGGAGCTTTGACACCATATGTATTGTTTTGCTTCTTAAGGAGAAAGGAAGCAAGCATGATAAATGTTAGAACTCAGTAGCTGGTGGCAAGTGTATTGTTTGTTGTGATTTTTTTTGTATGTAGCAGACCCCCTTTCATTCAGGGAAAGATGTTTCAAGACCCTCACTGGATGTCTGCCTGCAGAAAATACCAAACAATATACACACTGTTGCTCCCTATATATACATAAGATTTGGCTATGATTTAGGCACACTAAGAGATTAACAAGAATAACTTACACTAAAATAGTACAATTAAACCATACAATGCACTAAAAGTTATGTGAATGTGTTCTTTCTCAAAATATCACACTGAGCTTTCACTTTTCACTCAAAGGAAACATTTTATTCCCCTTTGGTATACCCAAATGTCAACATCTCTACTCTTGCACTTTGAAACCATTATTCAGTAAAATAAGAAGTACTTAAACACAAGCACTGAGGTACTATGACAGTCAATCTGATAACCGAGACAGCTACTAAGCAAGAAGTGAGACGTAAGCATACACTGTGTGGCTGTGATGAATACAGGACAACGCTTGTCTTCACTGAACAGAGCAGGATGGCACAAGATTTCATCAAACTACACAGAACAGAGTATAATTTAAACTTCTGAATTGCCTGTTTCTGCCATTTTCCATTTAATATTTTTGGATCACAGTTGGCCATAACTGAAACCATGGAGAAGGGGGAATATTATATTTGAAACATTTTCTAGTTTAAGAAAACTATTCACAGGTGTGTCTCTTGATCTACTAACTCTCTCACACATGACTTCTCACCAGCTCTTGCCACTGACAGGCCATGTGCATACTCCCCCCCATCCCCACGCCCACCACGTCTCATACCTGTGCTGATGTCACCTGGAATGCTGTACATGGAGGAAAATGGGTGAACTGATACAGCTCTGCCAGCCTGTGCCCATCAAAAGACAGTGTGAACTGCTTCCTCATCTCTTTGTGAAATGGCTGCCTCCCACTGACCAGTAGGTGGGACACCAGCTTATCAGTTGCTGAGTATATGGTACGTACAGTCTCTGGCAACAGCCTGTTTCTGTAGAGGGGACCTCCTGCACCTTGAGGCGTCATGGGAGCAGCTCAGTGATGCATGGACTGTTTGGATTCTTCATGATGATGACATTGATCTTGGAAAGCAGTGAGTCACCGCTTCTTATTTAAATCAATGTAAGATAGATTCAATGAACTGGGTCTTTTCTTTAGTTCAACTTTTTTTCTGGCTAACTATAGGTTGGAAGAAGGAAGAGGAGAAATAGAAAACAGTATTTTTTGTAAGTGTGTAATATGACAGAAATAAATTACAGCTCACCTCATTTAACCGTCATGACCACTCTTTGAAGGGCATCATAGCCGTCAGAGATGAGGAGGCAGAGCCTCAAAGATGTCGGGTGTCTTGCCCAGCACCCACAGTGAGCTGTGGACAAACAATCTGGAACCACCTCCACCCGCCAATATAGTTTGGTTTCTTCCTACCATGCTTCCTCTCCAGAAATGAGAGAGAGAGAGACAGAGACAGAGAGAGAATTAGTTTGTTAGAGCCATCATAACAAAATATATTTATTTTCTCAAAGTTTTGGAGTCTGGAAGTCCAAAGTCAAGGTGTCCACAGGTTGGTTTCATTCTGAGGCTTCTCTCCTTGGGTTGGGGAAGGCTTTCTTCTCTCCATTCCTCCAACAATCATCTCTATATCTGTGTGTGTCCCAATCTCCTTTTCTCTTAAAAACACAAATCAGATTGAATTAGGGACGTATTTTAAACTTACTTGTCTCTTTAATGACCCTATCTTGAAATACAGTAATACTGTAATGTACTAAGGGTTAAGACTTCCACATATCACTTTTGGGGAAACAAGAATGCATCACATAATGGAGAAAACAACAAGGTATAAAGGGACTAGATCAGGGTTTGGGGTCCTTGTAAAATGGGTCAGAGGTGGTGATATGGCCTTGTCTGGTCACCAAACCATCCTCTCCAGAATATTCTAGCTGACTGGTATCAGAGGTGCACTTTTAGCAAACTCCTTTTTTCTTTTGTAATCCCTTAGGAAACAGTAGCCTTGGTAGGTTATGGGACATAATATTTTTTAAATTTATTAGCATATAATATTTGTACAGAAGAACACATTGTGATGTTTACATGTGTACTTACAATGTATCTTAGATTTACCCCCTCCATCGTTCTCCTTCCTCCTCCCTCCCCCCATAGGGCATAATATTTTAATGCCTCAAAATTCCTTTAAAAAATAGTTGAGCAGTGAATATACCAAATCAAAGACCTTGGCCTTCTACAACAAAATTAGTGACAAGGTATTCCAGGAAACTTCACAGAATGAGTGTATGCAAACACTACCAGCAATAACAAGACCTGTGTAGCATGAGAATTTGTGTAGGAGCGAACAGAAGGATGTCAACTGGGATTCCAGCAGTGCAGAAAAGAGGAAACCCCAACACTGCTGAGCTGTATGCATTGACAGCAGGGCCCAGTCTGAGAAGAGCAGCCAGGAAGCGGGTCTGCAGGGCACAGGTGAGTGAAAGTGAACCATGACACAATAACCTGACCACAACAGAGCAGGCACTAAGCCCTCAAACTTCCACACTAGAGCTATTTCAAGACAAATTCACAATGAGGAGAACAGGAACAAAAGTGCAGAGAAGCGGTGGCTCCAAAAAAATGATGGGGGGAGGACATAAGAAAACACAGACCATACTTGTGTGTGTGTGTGTGTGTGTGTGTGGTACCAGGGCTTGAACTCAGGGCCTACACCTTGAGCCACTCTACCAGTCCTTTTTGTGTTAGGTATTTTCGAGATAGGGTCTTGTGAACTTATTTGCCCAGGCTGGCTTTGGTCCTCGGTCCTCCTGATCTCTGCCTCCTCAGTAGCTAGGATTACAGGTGTGAGTCACCAGTGCCCAGGAGATGGTACTTTTTATTATCACTCTGCAAATAAAAAAAAAGATGTAAAAGAAGTGCTAGAGTCATGAAGTTAGAAACCCTATCTTGACCTGTTCCTCACTCCTCTGAATAAAGAAAAACTCATTTCACTTTTTAAAAATGTAGCAAGAGGATCACAGGTAAATTTAATATATAGTTACTATAAGAGAGAAAAGCATAAGAATGTGACTCTGTTCTCTGTCCACTTCAGCCTCTCTCTCTGTCACACTTCCCCTCACAGCTGGTAGGACTGGAGTGGCTGCAATGATTTTCAGGATCTGGGCAGGGGGGCTGTTTCAGTGTAGTCAGACACATCTATGTGGTACACACTCACATTGCTTTCAGACAGTGAAAGCTTCACGGAAAGCTAGACATAGTACTGATGGAAAAACAACCTACTATTTGAAATGATGTAAAAAAGGAATTAAGAAAAGTATAGATATTGTTAAAATGTAACTTAAATCATAATTAGAAACATCAAAAACCTAAGATTTGGGCTGGCAGAATGACTCAAGTGATAAGAGTACCTGCCTAGCAAGTGAGAGGCCCTGAGTTCAAACCCCAAAATAAATAAATAAAAAAGACTTGAGGAGAGATGACAGAACTCAGATCAGAGTTAGACATGCAGGGGAAATTTTTCCAAAATAAAACTAAATTTGAAAGGACATAAGAGACAATTAACAAAATGTACAGTGCCTCAAAATAAAAAAGAAATGTAAAAGAATTCTGAAAATTGAAAAACAAATGAAGAGGTTTCACCTCTGGATAGGATGTAAAAGAACACAGATGACCACCATCCCAACACAGCAAGGAAAAAGTACTAGATAAGTTTTTACATTCTATCAACTCCTCTAAAAACTCTAAATCCAAATAAAACTAAACTTCAGAGAGGGCTGAGCCCATGTTAGGTAAGTAAACCAATGACCCCTTCCCTTCCTAGGGGACATGGTAGAAAGGGAAGAAAGGGAGAAAACTTTGCTGCTCCAGGCAAAGGACATTGTTGAGAATAAGGAGAATCTAACAGCAATGTTAGGTTCAAATCTGGAGGAATCCCAGCTACAGAGCTGGCCATCCCTACCTGCCAAACCTCTCCACAGAAATTCACTGACTGGTCAAGAAGACCCAGGAAACCAGAGAGAAACACTGTGTGTCATGGTGCTTACATCTTACAGCAGTACTGAAAGGGGAGTGACCTCACACTCTAGAAATCTGAAACCACTGGTGTGGCTCTCTTTCAACTGGATTCATGCTGACAATGAAGATCAGATTCTAGTCCAAGACCCTGCCACAAAAAAGGGGAAGCACATCCTGTATTTCTTGCAGTCTCCACAGCTGTGTGACACAGAAACTACAGCATGCAACTGAAAAAGCTACAAGGCTTGTGTGTAAGGCAGAAAATATGACCAACAATCAAAAGAAAAAATAGTTAATACAAAGAAACAGGTCCACAGAGGATACAGAACTGGTATAAGAAAAATAAAGATTTTATCCCAATTAATACCTAGATTGATATTTTTTTTCTTTTTTTTTTTATTTATTTTTTTTTTAAATCAAATTTTTTTTTTCATTTTTCTTTTATTATTCATATGTGCATACAAGGCTTGGTTCATTTCTCCCCCCTGCCCCCACCCCCTCCCTCACCACCCACTCCACCCCCTCCCGCTCCCCCCCTCAATACCCAGCAGAAACTATTTTGCCCTTATCTCTAATTTTGTTGTAGAGAGAGTATAAGCAATAATAGGAAGGAACAAGGGGTTTTGCTGGTTGAGATAAGGATAGCTATACAGGGCATTGACTCACATTGATTTCCTGTGCGTGGGTGTTACCTTCTAGGTTAATTCTTTTTGATCTAACCTTTTCTCTAGTTCCTGGTCCCCTTTTCCTATTGGCCTCAGTTGCTTTTAAGGTATCTGCTTTAGTTTCTCTGCATTAAGGGCAACAAATGCTAGCTAGTTTTTTAGGTGTCTTACCTATCCTCACCCCTTCCTTGTGTGCTCTCGCTTTTATCATGTGCTCATAGTCCAATCCCCTTGTTGTGTTTGCCCTTGATCTAATGTCCACATATGAGGGAGAACATACGATTTTTGGTCTTTTGAGCCAGGCTAACCTCACTCAGAATGATGTTCTCCAATTCCATCCATTTACCAGCGAATGATAACATTTCGTTCTTCTTCATGGCTGCATAAAATTCCATTGTGTATAGATACCACATTTTCTTAATCCATTCGTCAGTGCTGGGGCATCTTGGCTGTTTCCATAACTTGGCTATTGTGAATAGTGCCGCAATAAACATGGGTGTGCAGGTGCCTCTGGTGTAACCTGTGTCACAGTCTTTTGGGTATATCCCCAAGAGTGGTATTGCTGGATCAAATGGTAGATCGATGTCCAGCTTTTTAAGTAGCCTCCAAATTTTTTTCCAGAGTGGTTGTACTAGTCTACATTCCCACCAACAGTGTAAGAGGATTCCTTTTTCCCCGCATCCTCGCCAACACCTGTTGTTGGTGGTGTTGCTGATGATGGCTATTCTAACAGGGGTGAGGTGGAATCTTAGTGTGGTTTTAATTTGCATTTCCTTTATTGCTAGAGATGGTGAGCATTTTTTCATGTGTTTTCTGGCCATTTGAATTTCTTCTTTTGAGAAAGTTCTGTTTAGTTCACATGCCCATTTCTTTATTGGTTCATTAGTTTTGGGAGAATTTAGTTTTTTAAGTTCCCTGTATATTCTGGTTATCAGTCCTTTGTCTGATGTATAATTGGCAAATATTTTCTCCCACTCTGTGAGTGTTCTCTTCAGTTTAGAGACCATTTCTTTTGATGAACAGAAGCTTTTTAGTTTTATGAGGTCCCATTTATCTATGCTATCTCTTAGTTGCTGTGCTGCTGGGGTTTCATTGAGAAAGTTCTTACCTATACCTACTAACTCCAGAGTATTTCCTACTCTTTCTTGTATCAACTTAAGAGTTTGGGGTCTGATATTAAGATCCTTGATCCATTTTGAGTTAATCTTGGTATAGGGTGATATACATGGATCTAGTTTCAGTTTTTTGCAGACTGCTAACCAGTTTTCCCAGCAGTTTTTGTTGAAGAGGCTGCTATTTCTCCATCGTATATTTTTAGCTCCTTTGTCAAAGATAAGTTGCTCATAGTTGTGTGGCTTCATATCTGGATCCTCTATTCTGTTCCACTGGTCTTCATGTCTGTTTTTGTGCCAGTACCATGATTGATATTTTTTGAAAGAAATGTGAGCCAAATTGGTGAGAATTTCAGAAGAGAAATGGAACACACACACACACACACAGACACACAAACACACATACACACAGACGCACAAAATAACTAAAAGTATAGTACCAAAGTAAGGAATTTGATAAAACAGCAGCCTAAACAAAAGAAACAAAATACATCAGTAGAAATTCTCCAAATTGAAATATAAAAAGAAAAATGTATTAAAGAATAAAAACAGAGTGAGAGAAATATGAAACAATACCAATCAGTCTAACACACATACCATTGTAGTCTAGAGAAGAGAGAGAGAATAGGTCAGAATAAATACTTGAAGAGATAGTAGATGAAAATTTTTCCTAAATCTGATGAATGACATCAATACATGGATCCAAGAATGAGAATGCTGCTTCTGTCCACTTCATTTTCCTTTGTCACACTTCCCTCGTAACCAGTAGAATTGGAGTGGCTGGAAGTAGGGTTGAGTTTAGGTTTCTTTGAGTTTACCAGGATAAATGTATGTGGTTCACAAACACTTCTGTGTGAAGTTATCTCCAGCTCACCTGGTGTTGAAATGAATTCCAGGAATATACTGCCTGGCCACCTTCCCAACTCATCTGACTTGGTGACATAAATGTCACAATGTGTGTGCCTTCAGGAGCTTATTTCTTCAATCACCTAGAAGATTAAATCTTGGAGATTAATCTCTAAGCCCCAGGTTGTTGACTGCCATGAAATTTTGCATTTGTCGTATGTGGAGGTTTTTCCCAAGCTCATCAATGTGTGTTCTCAGCACATATAGTCACCGGGTCTTTCTTTGGTGAGTCTAAGCATAGAAAGGTGTCATTATAAATATGCTCAATCCATACAACACAGATATAACAATATCAGGAGGATTCTAATGCATGTTTTTAAAGAGTCAAGGCAGACACCCAAACATAATAGGAATGCCAGAAAAAAAAATTATTCAAAAAGTTGATAAAGCTCGAATAAGCCAGTTAACTGCAATTTGAAAAATATTATGAGCTGTTTCAGTAAAAGTGAGAAAATACAGACCCCTTATTCAGACATGTATGAAAAATATATTTTTCTGACACCAAAACTTGTTAACCTACTGCAAGAAAATATATATAAAATTAGTTTTATATTTAAAAGCAATTAAGATGAATAATAAAACAATGGAAATTGTGACAGGATTGAAAAAAGAATTTTAACAGCAAAAAAGTTGAGCTTATACCAAAAATAGTAAATCTTTATGAAGAAGATAAATTTCTAATAGAAACAATAAATAAATTCATGAATGATTTGATATCCAATTAATAATGAGAAGTAGGTCATAGGAACAAGCTGAAATAAAATTTTAATATCTTGCCTATGTAACACTACAAGCTGACACTAATGAGTTTTAACGTAAAACTTATAACATGTCACATCAATGAGGACAATATGACTCATTGGTTAATGAAGGATGTCAGCTTGGAGAATATTTAAGGACAGTCACACACAAGAAAATTTGAATTGCAGGCTGGCAGAGTGGCTAAAGTGGTAGAGCATCTGCCTCGCAAGTGTGAGTCCCTGAGTTCAAGCCCCAGTACGACCAAAAAAAGGAAAAAAAGAAAATTTGAACTGCCTTGAAATCTAAAGCTTATGTGCACAAGAAACTTCATGAAGATTGTCCCAGTTTTATTAACAATCCTAAAACTTCACCAACATTAACAATAAAGAGTTATGAAACTGAGATAAACAAATAAATGAATCACTTCTAAACTCTTAATAATAAATAAATGTTGGTCACAGATGTTAGAGGAAAGAACAAGCTACTAATCTATTCTCTTTTTATAAAATTAATTATTGAAATATGAAGAAGAGAGTGAAGAATATGCAGCCAAAAAAGACAGAGGGGAAAAAAAAGATGTGATTCTGGCAGTTAATTAAGAAAATTCTGGATATTTTACATGTGTGTTATTAAAGCTATAATTGATGTTGCCTTTTACCTTTCTAAATAAATATTCACTTTCATACTTAACTCATTTTCATAATTTCATATTATTTGTTATTACATAGCTTCTAAAATGTTATGCTCTACAAAACCTACATGTATTTACATACAAAGTTCTGGCCATGTCACCAGGTACTAACACAAGCTAAGACAGCAACCATGTCACTAGGTGACATAATGTTATGGGACCACCAGTATGCACTCACTATGCATCTCACAACTGCACAAATATGAGACCATGACACTAAAACTACTAGGAATGTATGAAATAATTGAGAACATATGAGTTGTTCTATATAAACAGAGATGAAAGGGTAGCATAGGGGAGGTGATGCCATATGGCAGGGCTACTGGAGTGCCCATCCCCTCAAAGAACCAGAATTGCCACCTCACCATGGGGGTCACTCCTGGTATCAGTTCTTTTTAATAGTTGTAATGACCAAAACAGCAAAACCATCTGCTTTGACAGCTGGACCACACACCACAAGACCTCCTGAGGAGCTAAGGAAGCCTGGATTAATGCAACGAGACATTTAATACAGAGAAACCTGCATCAGCATGGCAAATAAATCTCCAGCCAGGTGGCTCTGACCCAACATTCTGCTAGGAGATTTATGAATTTGATGCCAAATTTAATCCATCTGCAAACCTCAAGGGTAGTTTTTAGTGCTTGAATATGAATTGTCTCCCTCAAGCTCATGTACTGGGAGCTTGTTGGACTCTGACCTCATCAGTGCGTTAATCCAGTGATGGCTCCGTAACTTGGTGTTATCAGAAGGTGATAGAAACTCTAAGAGGTGAGGCCTAGTTGGAAGAAGCAGGTCACTGTGGATGTGCTTTGGAAGGATGTTTCTTGTCCTCTATTCCTTCTTCAAGATCACCACTCTCTGCCTCCTAGTGAGCTACTTTTCTCCACCATATGGTCCCACCATGATGCTCTGCCTCCCAGAAGTAACAGAGCCAAGAGACCATGCACTGACATCTCTGACACCATCAGCCAAAATAAATCTTTCCTCCCTTAACATGTTTATGCTGAGTATTTTGTCACACAAAAGTCTGATTAACACAGTAGGTACGTTTTTTTATGCCCACACAAGGAAACAGAGGCCCAGAGAGATGCACGCAGGAAATACAAGGGCTAAGACTGGATCCCTGCCACCCTGTGTTATACCTGCCACCAAACACTCACTTCCATCCTTTGTACCTAAAGTTTCAGGTCAATTCTGGGGTGGCCTCTCCCCACATCCTGCATGTTCTTCCAGGTTGAGTAAATTTGTTCCCCAGGCTGACACAGACCACTGCATAAGCAAAAACCCAAGAGACCAAGGAAGTGGAAGGGGAAGCTGAAATGGAACACCCTGGACTGAGGAGACAAGATATTAGTATGAAAGAAAGGCAGGGATGGGGAAGGGAGACAATAAACGATAATGAGAATTAATGAGTGCTACAGTGAAACAAAAAAAAACCAGAGTTGGGGAATGCTACCTGGAGACCAGAGAAGGGTCACCTCACCCCAGAGGTTAAAGCAGTCAATGAAATAATATGTGACCATGTATGGAACAAGCTGTACCCCCATCCCATTTCTGTAACTTGCTCTAAATGGTGTGTAAAGAAGGTCTCCTTTGTTCTCGGGGCTCAGCCTTTAGACTCGAGCCTGCTGAGTCACTGCCAGCATGCTTAATAAACTTGCTTCCTGAAAGCTTTGATGCCCTCTCAGTCTCTGTCTGAGCCCTTCTGCAACATTTCTGAGGGCTCACCTGGGATTTGGATGGTGGTGTTTTCACCAACTAGTCGCTGGGTCAGTGTCCCCAGCCCATCCTTGCCAGGCGCCACCAGACCATGTTGATCTGAGGGCAAGGAGCCCCTCTCCTGGTGAGCAAGGAAGGTGAGTTCCAGTTACACAAAGGAGCCTGGAAAGGCTCAGGAACCAACTTGGGAGCCCCAGTCATCAGACTGGTAAGAACCCGGGTTCACATTCAGGCCTACCTCAGGAGGCAGAACAGGAGTCTGATCAACTCCCAACAAAGGTACCCTAGTAACCACCTTTTGGGGTGAAACCATGTCTTTCAGTTTCAGGGAGCAGGGTGGAAGTACTGTGCTCTGTGAGAGTGTGTGAAAGTGCGAGCCTGAGATGTAGCCTGGTTATGAAACGAGTGTGGAATCCCAATCTTCAGGTTCATGGCAAACTCATATGGTCTAGGGTGAGCCCTAACAGGGCCTCTGGTCCAGGGCTTATACAGACTCACTACAGCTAAGAGACAACTGAATCCCTGTGAGGGGAGTGGCCAGAGACAGACAAAGCAAGTGGTATTATTCATTTTCCCCTGTGTGCCAAAGAAGACCCCTTACCTCCTCTCAACAGCCCTCATCCTTTCTGTCTTTATCTCTGTCTAGACATCTGGCAAATGGGAGGAATGGGAGGAAGTCAGTAAGAATACCTCCCTAGAGTGCATGGTTAAGAACTTTAAGAGGAGATTTAATGGAGATTATGGGGTCAAGCTGACTCCTGGCAAGCTTAGGACCTTCTGTGAAATAGACTGGCCTGCTTTTGGTGTAGGATGGCCCTCAGAGGGGTCATTAGATCAAGTCATAATCAATAAAGTTTTTAAAGTGGTTGTAGGGGAAAACAGACACCCAGATGTTTCCTTATACTGACTGCAGCCAGGATGCAGTCCTCAGTTGGCCCACATGGCTAAAGCCCCACCTAGAGGAAGCATGCAGGGTCATGGTAGCCAGGGTGGGGAAAAATGTAAAAAGCCAGAGAAACCCATGTTAGCAGGGAACCCCAAGGAGTCCCCGCCCCCACCTTATGTGCCACTGTACAGATTAGAGAATTTCTAGGAGCTGCAGGTTTCTGCCAGATCTGGATCCCCAATTACTCTTTCTTGACAAAACCCCTTTATGAAGTCACAAAAGGGGGAGAACAGGAACCCATGGTGTGGGGAGAAGAGCAAGATAAGGCCTTTAAAGAAATTAAGAGGGCACTCACAAACATCCCTGCTCTGTGTCTGCCAGATGTGATGAAGCCCTTCTTCCTACATGTACGTAAAAGACTGAGGACAGCTATAGGAGTCTTGATCCAGCTGCTAGGTTCCTGGCACCACCCAGTGGCTTATTTATCAAAGCAGTTTCCTGAGCTGCCTTGCCTGGGCACCCTAGCAGCCACTGCCATCTTGATGGCTGAATCAGACAAGCTTACTTCGGGACAAGAACTCACAGTCTGAGTTCCCCACTCTGTTTTGACTCTCATGGAATATAAAGGAAATTATTGGTTAACAAACTCCCAAATGGCCAGATATCAGACCATGTTATGTGAAAAACCACATGTCTGGCTAGAGGTTGTTAAGACTCTAAACCCAGCCGCCCTATTACCGGTTGATTCAGCCCCACCAGAGCATGACTGTTTAGAGATTATGGATGAGGTGCTCTCCGGCTGGCCAGTCTTGACTGACCAGCCCATTAGTTATCCAGACATTGATAACAGAGATGACAGCAGCTTTGTCTGGGACAACACACGTTTTGCCAGATACACCATAGTGACTTTGGACACTGTCACTGAAGCACAACCACTGCCGGTTGGGACCTCTGCACAAAAGTCTGAGCTTATTGCTCTCGTGGATGCTCCAGCTCACTGCAGGAGTGCAAGTATATATATATATCTATACAGACTCTAAATATGTCTCCACTACCACTCATGTCCATGGAGCCCTATATAAAAAAGGGGGTCTCATTAACTCTGGAGGAAAAAGTGTTAAATATGGTCAAGAAATTCTGGAATTACTAGAAGCTGTATGGGTTCCTAAGCAATAGTGGTCATGCACTGCCAAGGGCACCAGAAGGGGGAGACAACAGCTGTTCTGGGAAACTGAAAGGCTGATAGGAAAGCCAAGTGAGCAGCCTTCACAGGAGGACAAACCTTGGCCTACTGGCAGCTGCCTTGTTCCTTATCTAAATGGGACCCACGGTATACATCACAAGAACAAGCTTGATTTGAGACTAAAAGAGAAAATTTTCTACTGGATGGATGGTGGAAGTTTACTGATGTCTGCATTGCCATACCTGAGTCACTAACTTCCACATTTGTCAGATAGTTCCATGAAGGAGCTCAATCAGGGCAGAGAGCCCTCAAGACCACCTTGGTCCAGCATTTTTATGTCCCCAAGCTCTCCAACTTAAGTAACACAGTATGTGAAAGGTGCAGTCTGTGTGCCAGAAACAATCCCCGACAAGGGCCAAGATGTAAATATTTGCTGGTGTTGTCTGCACCTTCTCAGGATGGGTAGAAGCCTCTCCCATTCAGACTGAGAAAGCTCAAAAAGAGTCCAGGCACCTGTTAAAGGAAATCATCCCTTGATTCAGAAGGGCCTGCACCCTCCCCCAACAGGACCCTACTTCCCAGGATACAATAGGAGACCATGGACAAAGAGACATCAGCCCTGCTCCAGTCACTCCAGAAGCTGTCTAGTCTATACATGGCGGAAGCTTGAGGAGTCACCCATCTCACCTTTGAAGATGAATCCATTGCATGCATTATCCTTGCTAATCTTGGTCAGCTCTCTACCTGGGGACCCCCAGGCTTTGGACTGTGACATATATGTGCACTACTTGAGTGGGGAGTGCTGTCACCAAAACTCTGGTTTTCCATACTTATTATTCCTGTGCAGGCACCATTGCTGGGTCATGTACCCATAGCCATACCACCCACTCAGCGTGCCCTCATGATGGTCAGTGTATCTGTTTTAACCCCATGGAGCACCCTCGGGAGCAATGGCTAGAGGTCCAAAGCTTCACCAGCACTGGAAAGTTCATTAACAGCACCCAAGTTAATGACCCCAACAAACCTGTGCCCGTGTACTTTGATGTGTGTGCTGCAATAGCTGAAAACACCGGGCTTTGGGGCTAACCTGGGAAAGCACCTACAGGTTAAATGACAAGTATATATGCCCAGAAGATGACAGTGGGACATCCGGTTGTGCATCCTATGAACAACTCTACTGCCTTATTGCGATTGTGAAAGGTGGGAAACTTGGCTGAAAGGGGAGGTCCATACCTCACATGGAGCTGCCGCTCTTTTACAAAAAAGGGAAGCAACCTCAGACTACACTCTTGGTACCTATAACTCTGTAAATTTCACTATTTCAACCTCAGTGAAACAGGCTGGGAAGTTGGGAAAAAGTTTGGCATTTTAATCGATGGAGAGGGAACGGACCCCGGTACTTTGCTGCATTTTCAACTTATCATGATCACTCCTGAGAGCTCCTCATACCAGGTCTTTCACTCCTTTTATGATCAGATACAAAGTGAGTTTCCCATCTCAGGTACAACCAAAAACCTTTTCCTCTCACTAGCTGAGTCCATAGCACAAACTCTAAGTGCAACTTTGTGTTATGTTTGTGGGGGAACGAATATGGGAGACCATTGGCCATGGGAGGCAAAAAAGCTAAACCCACAAGAGCCCTTTAATAAAACCACTGTCCCTAGCCTCTGAGAAAGCGTTTGGCTCCTAAAAACCAAACTATTGGGAATTACTGCATCTCCTGTCCAAAGCCCAATTTTCCACCCTGGTAAGGACAAACGTTTTATAATGACGCTACTCAAGAGACACAGTGGTGGGGGGCTCCCAATCACACGGAGCCCCAACCTCACCTGCTGGCTAACTTCCCTAAGTTTGCAAGAGCCTGGGATAACTGTGGGCATACAGTGGCAGGTGCCTAAGGGGCTATACTGAATCCGGGGGGAACGAACTTACACAATCCTTCCCAATGACTGGTTCAGATCCTGTGTGCAGGACACCATCTGGCCTTCTTTCTTCTTGCTTCCCTTCAGACGAGGTGAAAGCCCTAGTATTTGCTAGCCTCAGAGGGTGGAGTATATGAAAAGTTCAATCTTAGTAGTTGCTGTTTACAGATTGATGATGGGGGAGAAGGTAATTAAAGAGATTATCGACAAGATGAAAAAACTTGCCCATGTCCCTAAGCAGACCTGGAAGGGATGGAGTCCCAGTGACCTGTTTGGGGATGGTTCTCAACCCTAGGTGGGTTCAAGACCTTAATAGGAACAACATTCCTTGTCTTAGGAGCATGCCTGATGTTACCCTGACTAATTCCCGCCCCCATACTGCGATCTTTCAGGACCATTATGGAAGCCACTATAAAAAAAAAAAGACAGCTGCTCGTGTAAATGATGCTATAAAAATATAAACCTCTAGATCAAGATGATGCTCTTTGACCCAGAAATGGGTCCGCTTCAAAGGGGGGGAATGTGGCCGGAAGGCAGGGAGGGGAAAGGGAGATAATAAAATGATAATGAGAGATAATGAGTGCTACAGTGAAACCAAGAAAAACAGTGTTGGGGAATGTTACCTGGAGACCAGAGAAGGGTCACCTCACCCCAGAGGTTAAAGCAGTCAATGAAATAACATGTGATTATGTATGGGACAAGCTGTACCCCCACCCCATTTCTGTAACCTGCTCTAAATGGCATATAAGGAAAGCCCCCTTTGTTCTCAGGGCTCAGCCTTTGGACTTGAGTCCACTGAGTCACTGCCGGCTTGCTTAATGAACTTGCTTTGATGCCCTCTCTGTCTCTATCTGAGCTCTCCTGCAACACTAGACCCAAGTGTGTGTGTGTGTGTGTCTGGCCAGCATGGACAGACTTCCACTTTTCAATTTCCCTTTTCCTTCACCCAAAAGCAGAATTACAACAGATTACACTTATCCAGTCCTAACAATGAGGCAGGCACCGCTCTGAGAGACTTATAGACATTTGCTTACGGAACCGTCACAATTTATCATTAGCCCTACTTCAGATGGGTAAACCAAGGCACAGAATTGCTGTAACCTTTGCTGTGGTGGGATTTGAGCCTAGGCCATTTGGATCCAGTCTTCATTCTTAACCACTGTGGGATTTCTATGCCTTATGCATCTGCAAGACAATGTTAGGCCACCAAGGAGAGTAGACTAAATCTGTGATCCTCAAAGGGGACTCTGGACCAGCCATCCCAGCCCCAGGAACTTATTAGCAATGGGAACACTGAGGTCCTGTCCCAGACTATTGGATCAGTGGCAATCTGTGTTTAACACGGCTCCGGGTGACTCTGGTGTCTGCTGACATTTGAGAACCACTGTTCCACGTGGTCCCTAAGGATTTTTCCAGAGTTGAGCTAAGAAGAAGGGAATGGAGCAAAGAATCAGAGAAGCAGTAAATGAAACAGGTGAGAAAGGGAGAAATAGGAACCGTGGGGACACACTTCTTAGTACATGCCATAATATGGATATGATGTTCCCCAAGCTAGAAGCATGGTCCTCATAAGGCAGTGTGGAGGTGATGCAACCTCTAAGAAGTGGGGCCTAGCAGACAGCAATCAAGTCATGAAATGTCAGCCTCGTGGGTGGATTAATTCTCTCTCTCCTTGCCCAGTCAGATCTCCTGGGAGTGGATCCACCCCCAAGACAATGGGTTGTCATAAAGCAACTTCATAACATGCTTGGCCCCTTCTACACGCAGCCATTTCCCCTAACAATTTGGTGTAATGCAGCCAGGGGACTCTCGCTATATACCAGTACTATGAAGTTTGGACCCTACAGTCACCAGAATTATGAGTCAAATAAAGTACCCTGCCTCAGGTGATTTATTTTAGAAACACAAAACTAGGATAGAAGACAAGCAGGTGTCGGTTCTAAAGAAAGAAGACAAATGAGTCTCCTGGACAAGCCGAAGTCTATGAGACCAGCCAAACAGAGTTGACCAGGATGTACACAAGTATATCATGCTTAAGTCACCAAGGAAATACAGTTAAATCTCACGCTCTGCACAGCTCTACCTCACTCCAAGCTGCTTTTACCAGCCTTGACTCTTGTCACTCAAGATAAATATTCTTGGTCACATGAACAGAAGAAAGTGACAGCAGCCCTGAAGATTCTACAGGACAACTTCCAGGCAGACAGAAAGTAAAGGTTGTTCAGCTGCCACCTAGAAGGGCTAATGGAAACACACATACACGCACGCGTGCACACACACACACACACACACACACACACCAATAAAGTGTTAGCTTATTGTATCTTTCTTCAATTTTAAAAGGGCTTATCAAGAAAATAGAAAGTTTCAAATTCGGTATAAAGTTCACTCCCATCAGTTCTGTATAAAGTCTCCATCCCATCAGTTGGCCATAGATAGTGTGATGGTTGTGGGCTCAGAGGACAGGCCTTTCCTGTCCTCATGCCCCATGCACATGGAAAATAAGATGCATGATGTGACAGAGGACTCAGGAATAAATCCCAGAGTTCTGGAAAGACCAGAGTTCCCACAGAGTGAAGATCAGGACGCTGAGCTGGATTGAGACAGTCTAGCAGATCCCAATGCAAGCAACAAAAATGCAAATACTGAAATTAGTTCTGGTTGCAAATGTCAGAAAACTGTCCAAATCAACTTTTCAGAACGCTGGAAGATAACCAAAGTTTTGCCACAATTCAGAGAGGTTTATTCAAGAAAAATGACTGACTCTCAGTAAGAACTGTGCTTTGTAGCATCTTAACTTGCCTTGTCGTCACCTCCCTCTTTCCAGATCCAAGGTAGCTGTGAACAGCAGAAGACTTGAAGCCACTGGACGGCAACAGAGGCATGGAGCTCTCCTGACAGGCTCAGAGATTGTCATGAACTGACCTGTCTGCAGTTCCTAGAAATTTCCAGGGACCAACATGACAAAGAAGATAGTTACACCCTTCATCTAGGAAAGTTATTGAAAAACAGCAGCAACAAGCCTGGGGAGACACAGCTTCCAGAGTTATCACATTACATAACTTAGTATGTCCAGTTTTGAACAAAAAACAATTACAAGACTTAAAAAAATACGTGAAAGTGTGGCTCGTGCACAGAAATGGTCCCTGAGGGGGTCTAGATGTTGGACTTACTACATAAAGACGTAAATCAGCTATTACAAATATAGTCACAGAATCAAAGGAAGCTGGACTGGGGGACAGAACTTGTCTAGTGATGGAATCCTTGAGTTCGATCCCCAGTACCATGGGGGAGAAAAAGAGACAGAATTAAAGGAAGCCATGTTTCAAGAACTAAAGAAGAAAACAAGAATTACACTTTGTCAAATTGAGAATGTCCACAAAAAGGAATTCTCAATATATATAAACATAGATACATAAATTCTGGAGCTGAAAAGCACTGTAACTACAATAAGGAACTCCCTTGTGGGCTCAATAGCAGATTTGAAGATTGGTCAGTAGAGATTATTCAGACTGAGGCAGGAGCTATGTCTTAGTCAGTATGGGCTGCTATAACAAAATGCCACAGAGTGCTCGTCTTAAACAACAAACTTTCATTTCTCACAGTACTGGAGGCTGGAAGGCCGAGGTGAGGGAGATACGAGGGCTGTCCTCCTGGCATCACACATATCTGCTCTCTTGCTGTGTCCCCATGTAGTGGTGGAGAGGGCTCTAGTCTTTATTTCCTTATAAGAGCACCAGTCCCATCATGGTGGCTCCATTCTCACTATTCCACCCAAAGTCAATTACCTTGCAAAGCCCCCCCCCCAAAACTGTCACATTGGATTAAGGCTTCAATATGTGAATTTTTTTGGTACTGGGGTTCAAACCCAGGGCCTCACACTTGCTAGGCAAGCATTCTTCTGCTTAAGCCACACACCCAGCCCTCAGTATATGAATTTGAGGGTCACAAGCATTCAGTTCATAGCAGAAAGAAAATAAGAATTTTTTTTAAATAATGAACAGAGTCTCAAAGACTTTCAAAGCACCATTAAATGTACCAACATACTTATAATGGAAGTAAGTTCCCAAAGGTGTTTTCTACCACAGGACATTTGTACCTACTGCTCTTTTACCTGAGTCATTCTTGCTTTATATGTCAGCATGGCTTGCTCACTTTCCTCTTCCAAGTCTCTGCTCACACATCACCTCCACAGTGAGGACATCCGTGATCTATCCATATAAGAGCAAGCAACTCCCTCCCCCTCAACCCCCACAGCACCTCCAAGCCCTCTGCCTTCCTCTCTTTCTCCAGAGCTGCCATGTATCTTATACTCATGCATCTGCTTGTTAGCTTGCTTTTGGTCTTCTTGCCCTGTTGGAGGCAAATTCCAAGAGGCTAGAGAGGCTGTTCTAGGGTGTCCATTACTCTCAGTCGTCCAAGCTCTGGCACCCTACCAATGCATGGCAAATTCTTTTTGAATGAATGAATTCTATCAGCCATAAAAAAAAAAAATCTAAGCGCTTTGACCCAGCAAACTGACTTCTGGGAATTTAAGCAAATAGTTCAAGAGACGAGACAAGTTATGCACACCCAGATCTTCGTTGCCGTAGAGTTGCGTTTCTCAAGCTTTGTTTTATCTACAGCTTTGGGGAGGTTAATCATGAAAAATCAGCATAACGGAATGGAGTTTGTAGGAACAGTTCCTGGAAAGAGTGAGTTTTGAAAAGAATGTTGAAGGGAAAGGGCAGACTGTTTAGCAGCAGCGAGATGCTGGCCAAAGGCCCAGGAGAAAGAATGGGTCCTGACATTTGTCCTGAGGGACACCAATCACCTGAGTCCCTGGGGCCCAACAGGGGAGTGGAGTTTGAGGACCAGAGAGAAGTCGGTGGGTGGGGGAGCTAGAAAGTCATAGGACACACCTGAAATTGAGCATAAACACACCTGAGTTCTCAATAAATATTGGAGAATCCCCCCAAATGTCGTAAGTGGAAGATTCCCATCTTACAAAAGCTGTTTTGAGATACTGTACCTGCAGGTGGATGAGCTGAGAGTCATTCTGCAGCTCCTGGCAGCTCCTGTCAAACAGACGCCCCCAGGCTCCCAACGCAGCCAGGCAGATCAGCAAGGGCGGGCTCCCTGTCTCGAACACCTCCACACCTATTAAGGATTCCGATCCGATCGTTTGGAACCTGTCAGCGTGTTTGCAACTCTGTCAGAAAAGATTTGAGAGTAATTTCAACAGAAAGAATCAAAAGTCATTCCTCTAGAGAGACGAGTCCTCAGACAGGAAATCTCTTCAGGCAAAAATATTTGAGAACACATGACCAGAATGATGACAACACTATTGAGGCTTGGGTTAAAGTGATCAAGGGACATCTAGGGGGCTCCATCTTTGCAAATCATTTGGACACACATTAGATCTGAGACTCAGTCATGGAAATTTACATGATACATTTGCTTAATAAATCCTTATGGGTCCTAGGACACATGGGCACGGGGCTAGTCCTGAGGCATGCCCTGGGGTGCAGGCCCTCATGGAGTCCCCCAAATCATGGCCTTTGTGCTCAGTCTGTGCTACAGACACAACAGATGTACAGATCCAAACCTTCCTTATCTGAAATCACTGAGGTGCTTTGTAACTCAAGCTGCTCTACCAGAGCAGTCCCAATGAGGCCACAGCAGCACTCTGTCATTAGACAGAAGCATCAAACATAGACATAACACCAAGTGGGATAAACCAAGGCTATAAATAGCCCCAGCTCAGGTAAGGTTTTGTTCCAAATGAGTGTGCTGCAAAGTTTCAGAACATTTCCTGTTTTGGGAGCTTTTGGAATATTAAGATAGTCAATAAAGGATTCTGGAAACCAGCTGGGTTTCCAGAAAGACTTGAAAAGGCCTTTACTTTGGACTAAGATCCTACAAGAGGCCACAACAGTTCAGACTAAAGTTCAAACTGGAATCACTCATGCTAAAGTTTCAAATAACCGAACCAAAACTAAGTTGCTCTCTGAACTTTCTGAGAAATCAGGAGATTGAAAAATAATAGCCAAATATCCCAAGCAAGCAGTGGGCATGGCTGTGAAATTCTGTTACGTCCTCAATGCCTTAGTCCTTACCAAAGTGATCTAATTAACCAGTCAGTTCTTTTTCCTACTGTTCTGCCTCCCTGGTCCCACCGTACCAAGAACACCACTTTGAAATAACTGCTGTCCCAGCTCTCTCCCCCAACAGTGTCACCCACAAATGAATGGAGGGCCGTAAAGTTCTGATCTCCTTGCCCTAGAAAATTCCTATGAGTGCTTTTCAAGGAACTAAGTCTTCAATGTTGGTCACCACAAGTTCCAAACGTGCAAGCTCTACCAGGGAGCCACTCTCTGGTCATAGTGCTTCTAAAGCAAAAGTCTCACATGGTGAACAAAAATGATTCATTGGGTTTTCTTTTTATCGATAATTAATGTGATTTCACCCAGCTGCTCTCCCCATTTCTTCTGCCACTAGACCAAGGAGAGGAGGCCAAGGAGTGGGAATACTGCCTTCACTCGCAGGAGAGCTGTTCTCTGAGGTTTTAGCTTTTTTAGATATCCCTAACTTTTCAACTCTGGTCTTATCTTGTTATCAACTTTACTCAAAACAAAAACAAAGTGACATTTTACCATGAAATACATCTTTATGATGCAAAGGGCTTAATGAATTTTCTCCCATGTTGGACTTTTCAACTTCAATCCAAATTCTCTTTATATTTCTTTATTTCTCACTAATGTTTGTGTCAGCTCAACACAATACAACACCACTTTATACTCTGCCTTTGCCCCTCACTTAAGTTCCAGAGTGACCAGGTGTCACTGAGCCAAGGATTTTAACTCTACCCTTCTACGGGACAATGAAAATAACCACACTCATCAGTCCTTAAGTCCATTTTAACTACAATACTGTAAGTATGGAGCACAGGGTGACTCAAGCCAGGAGGAATCCCAGCACTGAGCCAATCCATGGTCACATTGTGAAGGATGGGCAAACGTTTGGGGTAAACACAGAGCCTGACAAAGCTGGTGTTTGATCATTGAGTTTACTGCTATGGAGCAGTGATGTCACTTGGGAGGGATAATCAAAGATATGGAACGACCAAATAATGATTCAGAACAGGGTGTTATTGATAAGCTCCAAAGGAAGTTGTCCTAATAAGCATGCAGTAGAAATAAATATGCAGGAGAAATTGGTATGGGTGTGGGGAGAGCCTGTGGAAGAGGAAAGATGGGTGACAAATGCTGGTGTTCAGTAGATGTGAGTATGGTGACTTAGAAAAAAGAAAAGAGCCACACTAGCAGGCAAAGAGGTAGAAGAGGAGCTAGGGAGTAAGGAGCAATTTCAGAGGACCTGAGGAGATAGATTGGCAAAGATTCTCCCCCTTGGCCAAAGTCTAACCAGGCTCCTGGGAGCTCTTTCTCAACCAGGCCTCGATCTTGGTCTATAATGACTTGAACACTAACTGAGTTTCTAACAGACCAAGGTCACATCCCTAGGATGACCTTGCCCACCCTTTGTCCTCCTTTTGAGTGCCTGCATGAGGAAGAATTCTCAAGAATTCTCAAGGCTGCACAAAAGAATTTACTGTTGGCTACAGCCAACACCTGAAAACAGGCCCCTGGCTCCCGGTCTCCACAAAGAGTCAGCCTAACTTAGCTCTGTGCCAGTCAACAACCCCATTGGCTCCCTGTGAACAACCCCCTCTTGCTTCCTACAATTTTCACTTCCCTGACTCGACTGAGCCCCTGTTTGCCTTCCTCCCTGTCTCTCACTCTCCCCACTGCCACTTTTCTTCTTCTTTTTTTTTTTTTTGTGGTACCAGAGTTTGAACTCAGGGCCTTCACCTTGAGCAACTCCACCAACCCTTTTTTGTGAAGGTTTTTTTCTTTTTTTTTTTTTTTTCATTTTTCTTTTATTATTCATATGTGCATACAAGGCTTGGTTCATTTCTCCCCCCTGCCCCCACCCCCTCCCTTACCACCCACTCCGCCCCCTCCCGCTCCCCCCCCTCAATACCCAGCAGAAACTATTTTGCCCTTATCTCTAATTTTGTTGTAGAGAGAGTATAAGCAATAATAGGAAGGAACAAGGGGTTTTGCTGGTTGAGATAAGGATAGCTATACAGGGCATTGACTCACATTGATTTCCTGTGCGTGGGTGTTACCTTCTAGGTTAATTCTTTTTGATCTCACCTTTTCTCTAGTACCTGGTCCCCTTTTCCTATTGGCCTCAGTTGCTTTTAAGGTATCTGCTTTAGTTTCTCTGCATTAAGGGCAACAAATGCTAGCTAGTTTTTTAGGTGTCTTACCTATCCTCACCCCTCCCTTGTGTGCTCTCGCTTTTATCATATGCTCATAGTCCAATCCCCTTGTTGTGTTTGCCCTTGATCTAATGTCCACATATGAGGGAGAACATACGATTTTTGGTCTTTTGGGCCAGGCTAACCTCACTCAGAATGATGTTCTCCAATTCCATCCATTTACCAGCGAATGATAACATTTCGTTCTTCTTCATGGCTGCATAAAATTCCATTGTGTATAGATACCACATTTTCTTAATCCATTCGTCAGTGGTGGGGCATCTTGGCTGTTTCCATAACTTGGCTATTGTGAATAGTGCCGCAATAAACATGGATGTGCAGGTGCCTCTGGAGTAACAGTCTTTTGGGTATATCCCCAAGAGTGGTATTGCTGGATCAAATGGTAGATCGATGTCTAGCTTTTTAAGTAGCCTCCAAATTTTTTTCCAGAGTGGTTGTACTAGTCTACATTCCCACCAACAGTGTAAGAGGGTTCCTTTTTCCCCGCATCCTCACCAACACCTATTGTTGGTGGTGTTGCTGATGATGGCTATTCTAACAGGGGTGAGGTGGAATCTTAGTGTGGTTTTAATTTGCATTTCCTTTATTGCTAGAGATGGTGAGCATTTTTTCATGTGTTTTCTGGCCATTTGAATTTCTTCTTTTGAGAAAGTTCTGTTTAGTTCACATGCCCATTTCTTTATTGGTTCATTAGTTTTGGGAGAATTTAGTTTTTTAAGTTCCCTGTATATTCTGGTTATCAGTCCTTTGTCTGATGTATAATTGGCAAATATTTTCTCCCACTCTGTGGGTGTTCTCTTCAGTTTAGAGACCATTTCTTTTGATGAACAGAAGCTTTTTAGTTTTATGAGGTCCCATTTATCTATGCTATCTCTTAGTTGCTGTGCTGCTGGGGTTTCATTGAGAAAGTTCTTACCTATACCTACTAACTCCAGAGTATTTCCTACTCTTTCTTGTATCAACTTAAGAGTTTGGGGTCTGATATTAAGATCCTTGATCCATTTTGAGTTAATCTTGGTATAGGGTGATATACATGGATCTAGTTTCAGTTTTTTGCAGACTGCTAACCAGTTTTCCCAGCAGTTTTTGTTGAAGAGGCTGCTATTTCTCCATCGTATATTTTTAGCTCCTTTGTCAAAGATAAGTTGCTCATAGTTGTGTGGCTTCATATCTGGATCCTCTATTCTGTTCCACTGGTCTTCATGTCTGTTTTTGTGCCAGTACCATGCTGTTTTTATTGTTATTGCTTTGTAATATAGTTTGAAGTCAGGTATTGTGATACCTCCTGCATTGTTCTTTTGACTGAGTATTGCCTTGGCTATTCGTGGCCTCTTGTGTTCCCATATAAATTTATCAGTAGATTTTTCAATCTCTTTGATGAATGTCATTGGAATTTTGATGGGAGTTGCATTAAACATGTAGATTACTTTGGGGAGTATCGACATTTTTACTATGTTGATTCTACCAATCCATGAGCATGGGAGATCTCTCCACTTTCTATAGTCTTCCTCAATCTCTTTCTTCAGAAGTGTATAGTTTTCCTTGTAGAGGTCTTTCACATCTTTTGTTAGGTTTACACCTAGGTATTTGATTTTTTTGAGGCTATTGTAAATGGAATTGTTTTCATACATTCTTTTTCCGTTTGCTCATTGTTAGTGTATAGAAATGCTAATGATTTTTCTATGTTGATTTTATATCCTGCTACCTTGCTATAGCTATTGATGATGTCTAGAAGCTTCTGAGTAGAGTTTTTTGGGTCTTTAAGGTATAGGATCATGTCGTCTGCAAATAGGGATATTTTGACAGTTTCTTTACCTATTTGTATTCCTTTTATTCCTTCTTCTTGCCTAATTGCTCTGGCTAGGAATTCCAGTACTATGTTGAATAGGAGTGGAGATAGTGGGCATCCTTGTCTGGTTCCTGATTTTAGAGGGAATGGTTTTAATTTTTCTCTGTTAAGTATAATGCTGGCTGTAGGTTTGTCATATATAGCTTTTATAATGTTGAGGAACTTTCCTTCTATTCCTAGTTTTCTTAGAACTTTTATCATGAAATGATGTTGGATCTTATCAAAGGCTTTTTCTGCATCTATTGAGATGATCAAGTGGTTTTTGTCTTTGCTTCTGTTAATGTGCTTTATTACGTTTATTGATTTTCGTATGTTGAACCACCCCTGCATCCCTGGGATGAAGCCTACCTGGTCATGGTGAATAATCTTTTTGATGTGTTGCTGAATTCGATTTGCCATTATTTTGTTGAGGATTTTTGCATCAATGTTCATTAAGGAGATTGGCCTATAGTTCTCCTTTTTGGAGGTGTCTTTGCCTGGTTTTGGGATAAGTGTAATACTGGCTTCATAAAAAGTGTTTGGCAGTTTTCCTTCCCTTTCTATTTCATGGAACAGTTTAAGGAGGGTTGGTATCAGTTCTTCTTTAAAGGTCTGATAGAATTCAGCAGAGAATCCATCAGGTCCTGGACTTTTCTTTTTGGGGAGACTCTTGATTGCTGCTTCAATTTCATTTTGTGTTATAGGTCTATTCAGGTGATTAATTTCCTCTTGGTTCAGTTTTGGATGATCATATGTATCTAGAAATCTGTCCATTTCTTTAAGATTTTCAAATTTATTTGAATATAGGTTCTCAAAGTAGTCTCTGATGATTTCCTGGACTTCCATGGTGTTTGTTGTTATCTCCCCTTTTGCATTCCTAATTCTACTAATTTGGGTTTTTTCTCTCCTCATTTTAGTCAGGTTTGCCAGGGGTCTATCGATCTTGTTTATTTTTTCAAAGAACCAACTTTTTGTTTCATTAATTCTTTGTATGGTTTTTTTGGTTTCTATTTCGTTGATTTCAGCTCTTATTTTTATTATTTCTCTCCTTCTATTTGTTTTGGGATTTGCTTGTTCTTGTTTTTCTAGGAGTTTGAGATGTATCATTAGGTCATTGATTTGGGATCTTTCAATCTTTTTAATATATGCACTCATGGCTATAAACTTTCCTCTCAAGACTGCCTTAGCTGTGTCCCATAGGTTCCGGTAGGTTGTGTTTTCATTTTCATTGACTTCTAGGAACTTTTTAATTTCCTCTTTTATTGCATCGATGATCCATTCTTCATTAAGTAATGAGTTATTTAGTTTCCAGCTGTTTGCATGTTTTTTGTCTTTACTTTTGTTGTTGAGTTCTACTTTTACTGCATTGTGGTCAGATAGTATGCATGGTATTATTTCTATTTTCTTATATTTGCTGAGGCTTGCTTTGTGCCCTAGGATATGATCTATTTTGGAGAAGGTTCCATGGGCTGCTGAGAAGAATGTATATTGTGTAGAAATTGAATGAAATGTTCTGTAGACATCTACTAGGTCCACTTGATCTGTTGCATATTTTAGATCTTGGATTTCTTTATTGAGTTTTTGTTTGGATGACCTATCTATTGATGATAATGGAGTGTTAAAGTCTCCCACAACCACTGTGTTGGCGTTTATATATGCTTTTAGGTCTTTCAGGGTATGTTTGATGAAATTGGGTGCGTTGATATTGGGTGCATACAGATTGATGATTATTATTTCCTTTTGGTCTATTTCCCCTTTTATTAGTATGGAATGTCCTTCTTTATCTCGTTTGATCAATGTAGGTTTGAAGTCTACTTTGTCAGAGATAAGTATTGCTACTCCTGCTTGTTTTTGGGGGCCATTGGCTTGGTAAATCTTCTTCCAGCCTTTCATCCTAAGCATATGCTTATTTCTGTCGGTGAGATGAGTCTCCTGTAAGCAACAAATTGTTGGATCTTCTTTTTTAATCCATTTTGTCAAACGGTGTCTTTTGATGGGTGAATTAAGTCCATTAACATTAAGTGTTAGTACTGATAGGTATGTGGTGATTCCTGCCATTTAGTTATCTTAGTTGTTTGAAGGTTTGATTGTGTGTACCTAACTTGATGTTACTCTCTACTGTCTTGCTTTTTCTTATCCTGTGGTTTGGTGCTGCCTGCCTTTTCATGGTTAAGTTGGGTGTCACTTTCTGTGTGCAGGATCCCTTGCAGAATCTTTTGTAATGGTGGCTTTGTGGTCACATATTGTTTTAGTTTCTGCTTATCATGGAAGACTTTTATTGCTCCATCTATTTTGAATGATAGCTTTGCTGGGTAGAGTATCCTGGGGTTGAAGTTATTTTCATTTCATTCAGTGCCCTGAAGATCTCACCCCACGCTCTTCTTGCTTTTAATGTTTCTGTTGAGAAGTCTGCTGTGATTTTGATGGGTTTACCTTTGTATGTTACTTGTTTTTTCTCTCTTACAGCCTTCAATATTCTTTCCTTAGTTTCTGAACTTGTTGTTTTAATGATGATATGTCGTGGAGTAGTTCTATTTTGATCTGGTCTGTTTGGTGTCCTGGAGGCCTCTTGCATTTGTATGGGAATATCTTTCTCTAGATTTGGAAAATTTTCCATTATTATTTTGTTGAATATATTACTCATTCCCTTTGCTTGCACCTCTTCTCCTTCTTCGATGACCATGATTCTCAAGTTTGGTCTTTTGATGGAGTCAGTGAGTTCTTGCATTTTCTTTTCACAGGTCTTGAGTTGTTTAATTAATAGTTCTTCAGTTTTTCCTTTAATTACCATTTCATCTTCAAGTTCTGAGATTCTGTCTTCTGTTTGTTCTATTCTGCTGGATTGGCCTTCCGTTTTGTTTTGCAGTTCTGTTTCGTTCTTTTTTCTGAGGTTTTCCATATCCTGGCTGTTTTCTTCTTTATTGTTGTCTATTTTTGTCCTGAGTTCATTTATCCATTTATTCATTGTGTTCTCTCTTTCACTTTGGTGTTTATACAGTGCTTCTATGGTTTCCTTTATTTCTTCTTTTGCTTTTTCAAATTCTCTATTTTTATTGTCTTGGAATTTCTTGAGTGTCTCCTGTACATTTTGGTTGACCCTATCCAGTATCATCTCTATAAAATTCTCATTGAGTACTTGTAGTATGTCTTCTTTTAAATTATTCTTGTGGGCTTCATTGGGTCCTTTGGCATAGTTTATCTTCATTTTGTTGGAGTCTGGATCTGAGTTTCTGTTCTCTTCATTCCCCTCTGGTTCCTGTACTAATTTTTTGCTGTGGGGAAACTGGTTTCCTTGTTTTTTCTGTCTTCCTGTCATTGTCCTTGGTGTTGTTACTGTCCCTGTACTGTGTGTAATTAAGTATTTTCTAGCTTGTAATAATAACAATGGTAATATTGAGAATGGAAGAGTGAGCTGAGATGGAAAGCAAGAAGTTAAAGAAAAGGGGAAAACAAATATACAGACAAGAGGGAGAAAGCAGAACAAGGTATCAGACAAGAGAGTTTCAAAGGTATAAACAGGGAGTGTTAGTGTACTAATCGACAGTAAGCTGAACAGACAATAGAGAGACAGAGAGAGGATTGAAAATCAAAGATAAAAAAATAAAAAATAAGTATATGAAAGTAATATCTATTTATAAAAATGAATTAAAATAAAATGGAAAATAGAAAATTAAAAAAAAAAAAAAAACCAAAAAACTTCCAAGTTTATATGCAATGCAATTTCAGTCTTAATAATTTGGATGTCCGTCTCAATCTCCAGTCCTGGAGTTGGTGCCTCAGATGTTGTTCTGTAGTTGTCTCATCAAAGGGGATGCATAAAGTAGAACAAAACTACACTCACACACACACAGATGAAAAGAAAAAAAAAAAAAAAGCCCCACCAAGTGTCCCCAGTTCAAATGCAATACAGTTTCAGTAAGTTTTTCGGCTTGCAGGTGTAATTCGGTTGTTCTCTCATCAAAGGTAGGGAGAAAAAGAAAAAAAAGCGTCTGGAGGCAGTTCTGAGAGTGGTATCTGCAACTGTGGCTTGCCTGCCTGCTGCTCTCAGCCTGTAGCTGGCGGCATTATTTATGCAGATCTCTGGGGTGAGCTTAGCGCTCACCTGGTCCCACAGGCTTTGTTTGCTCAGAGTTCTCCTGTGCGGGAGCCTCTGCTACAGGCTTTCCCCTTTCCAAGCACTGGGAAAGGTGACACTGCCCCGCGTTGTCAGGCCTGCGTGTTTATTTACAGTTCACGTGGGAAGTGGGTCTTCCCTCCTCTCACAAGCATCCCCGCTCCTGGTTGCTGGGCGCGCCCCGCTCCCGCCAGAGCCTCTCCGGCCCGCCCGGCTCGTTTATTTCCAGTCCCGGGAAGGATTCCCTTCCCCCAATCTTCAGCGCTCAGGGCGCCCCACCCTCTTTCCAGCGTGTCTTAACTGTTCTTAGTGCTTAGTACTCAGTTTCTCTTTTTTTCCCGGGTGGAGGTCAGTCTGTCCAGGGGGCTATGCTGCTCTGGCCCAGGCTTGTCTGTGGGGGAACCGCGGTACCGCGAAGCTCACCTGGTCCGCGTCTTCCCACGCCGTATGGGCGCCGGCCACTGGCAGCCCCGGGGGCCTCCTCGGTTCTCCGTTTAACGTGAAGTGGAGATTCTCTGCGCCGGCTGGAGATGTGGAGGAGTCAAAGTTATGCCTTTTCTCGGTGATTATGCCTGCAAAGTGTGTCTCCAGCGTCTCTCCAAGATTTCACTATAGGAGGCTCGCTTTCTGCTTCCTACCTCTAGCCGCCATCTTGGAATTCTCTGTGAAGGTTTTTTTCGAGATAGGGTTTCATGAGCTATTTGCCTGGGCTGGAGTCAAACTGCAATCCTCCTGATCTCTGCCTCTTGAGTAGCTAGGATTACAGACATGAGCCACCTACACCTGGCTCTCACTCTCCCTTCAAAACTCAGGCAGGCCACACAACTCTGAGTTGTTAACTGTGGATTCTGACTCAGCACATCTGGAAAGGCCTGGGTTCTACACTCTCCCAAGCTACTGTGATACTGTGTGAGGAGCTGTGATGCTGAGTGAAGAGGGTAGAGGGTAGACAGAGCCTGGGGAGCACCACAGACCCCCCAGGAAGCAAACTGCTCTCCTCGCTTGGACAGGTCTCATCAGATCCCAGTGAATCAAGTCTGCATGAATGTCACTCATTTTCCAGTGAGAGCTCTAGGTGACCAGGCAATAGGTCAAAATATGAAAGGAGATGGAAAGAGGCTGGTGAGAAAGGAACGGGGGAGAGTGTGGGCGATTAAAGAAACACACCAGAGAGCAGATTTGTCACTTGGACGTGAATTGTAGTAAACACTCACTAGTTCTTTCCCCTCTTTCAGGGCAGACTTGGATTCCAGGTTGTTGTGAAAAAGCTAATGTGGAAACCAGAGGCTGTTGAGCAAGGCTGGAGTGGCCTTGCAGATTGAGAATCTGTGTGGCTCAGTGTCAGTCAGCAACTTCTGACCTTGAATGAAGACATGGTCCATCTTCCACTGTCATCTCCCGACCCCCACAATCAAAGTGTCAGTCACAGAAACTGCCTCTAATTCTAACCGTGCTTCTGCAGCTGCTTGGAGATCATTCCAGGTACAGATTCCCAAACGTTGACTCCCAGAGTCTAACTCAGTAGGCCCTGCTAGGGCCAGGGATTGGCCTTCTGAAGCAAAGGGCTGGGCCACACCTACAGAAGGACAGAATCTCTGCTTGGCACCCTGCCAGGGTGTCTCAACTAGATGCCCTCACTTTGGGAAGACAATCAACTCTACTCAAGTTGAACCAATTTAAATGCATTTTAACAGCTGTATTGTGATGAAGTTAGGTAGCCAGAATGTAACTATAGTGCTGTAAAGTCTGAGAATAGAGGCAAAACTAAATTAAATTTTATTAATGAATCAACTCCAGAAGTCTTGATGACAATACAGAATGTAGAAATACAATAATGTGGACTTCTGCAGGACTTTTTTTCATGATGCTAGGGTTTGAATTCAGGGCCTCACACTTGCTAGGCAGGTGCTCTACACTTGAGCGACACTCTGGGCCCTTTTTTCCTTAAGTTATTTTTCAAGTAGAGTCTCAAGTTTTTGTCCAGGGCTGGCCTCAGACTGAGATCCTCCTAGCTATACCTCCCTCATAGCTGGAATTACAGGAGCACAACATTATGCCTGGCTTATTGATTGAGATGGAGTCTCCTTAGAAGTTGTCTAGGTGGGAGGAAAACTCAGTAGTAGATTCCACAAGGTCTAATCAATGATTTTCCTCGTAAGCAAGTAAGTGAGACCCAGGAACAGAGCCAAGACAGTTCAATGGGGACCCAGCCCCAAGGCTGCTAGGTTTAGTTGGAAGGATGGTTCTCACAACTTGGTTTGTGTGGTCAGTGGTCAGTGGTCAGTGTCCCAACAATCCACTGCTGTGCAGGAGCAGCATGCCAGGTGCTATGGAGAACGCATGCTCAGGCATCCAAATGCAAACCAGGAAGTGATGACACCTGCAGGGGCAGAGAAGGGGTAGGAAGTGTAGCTCCACAGATGGTGCCCCAGCTGGGGTAAACAGAGAAATGTCATGAAGAAATGGAATTTGAGCTGGTGGAGGGATGGAATTGGTTTTCTAGGCTGAGAAGCCAGCAAAGATAGTCCAGCAGTAGGTGTCAGCACGGCAAAGATTTGAGACCAGCATGAGATAGGGTGGATTGGAGAGAGCATGTGTACCAAAAGGAAAAAAACAAAAGTTTGTGTCCCACCTGGAGGGGAACACAGAATGAACACACAGAGAATTTCCGAGCATCTGTGTGCTGACAGATACTAAGGTCCAGTCTCTTAGCTCCCAAAGGTCCATCTAGCCTAGGCTTCGTGATACTGGGGCTGGGACTGGGCCAAGTTCACGCCTCAGTGCCAGCTGCTCCCTGCACATACCAAGGAAAGGGGGCGGCAGAGAGAGACTGGAAGGCTGGAGGAGGAAGAAAGGACAAGCTGTTTCCCTCTGCTTCCTGGTCCTTTCCCCACCCCCACCCCAAGCCAAGCTGGGCAAAGAGAGGTTTTTGCTTTGCTTTGGATTCCAAACCAGCCTCATTACCCACCTCTTACGAGGTCTCAGCACCAGTTTGCCAGTGCCTCCTTCTCAGAGGTCTGAGTTCCAACTCCTCTGATCTAAGTTTTACCGAGTTAATGGCCCCTGGCTTTTCCCTTTCTCCTGTAGCTCAAGAGGTAGCTGCCTCTTGTCATGATTCTTCCATGACTGTAGTACTTTTTTCTTTTTTACCTTTCAGGTACCTAGTTAATAACTTTATACCTAGTTAATAATTGTTTCTATTAAATTCTATTAAAAAGCTGGCTTGATTTCTGCCCTGGTGAGGCCCTGACTAAATCAGCGAGGGGAATTAAATCTGAAGGTGACGAGGGCTCTATTCCTGAAACGTGGACACACAAAAACATCTTTCCTTTCTCTCTTTAAAACAAACTGAATGCTACCCTATGTGCACATCCCATCAGGCAAGACATCATCAGGGCTCTGACCTCTTGCTCAGAGGCAGGTAAAGGCCCAGGGCTTTACATAGCACCAGGACATTAACCTGGTCAGTTTTAAAATACCTACTGTCCAGCAAACTGGCCCCATGAAACTCAGGGGCTCTGGGAAAGAACAAGGTCAAGTCCATGGCCTAAGGTCACTGTGGGGGAACTGTGTTTCTCACAACTTTCACACATTGCTGATGAGTAAAGAGAATAGTGTGACCAGTCTAGAAAGGTTTACCAGTTTCATTTCTAACCCAGAAGTCTCACTTCTAGGCATTTACCCAAATAAGCTTCCAGAAAGATTCATCTTCATATGCCTATAGATGTTTTATTCCTCAAGGATTGGAAACAACTCAGATGCCAACCAATAAGTGAATGAATAAATAAGGAATAATGTATCTATGGGATTCTGCAAAGCAGTTTACAGCTGGTTCTGATACACAAAAGAAATTCACTTACGTGAAAGAGCCAGGCACGGAAGAGCGCATACTGGATGATCCCATTTTATAGAAAATTACACCACAGGAGAAATTAGTTGTGCCAGAAATCAGGTTGATTACATGGGTCCAGGTGGTAGAGGGAATTGGCTGGCAAAGGGTAAAAGGGAATTTTTGAGTGGTGCTGGAAACATTTTATGTGTCAATTCAGGTAATAACCATTACCTGAAATGTATAAACATTTCTTAAACCTGTCAAACTATACATTAAAATGGCGCATTTGTATTAGATGTAAATTAAAATTGAGTAAAGCTAATTAAAATATGTATTTCAATTTTTGAAGTGTATTGGAAGAATATTTGTTAATTAGATGAGTGGAGGTTGGATGGAAAGGTGAGAAACTAGAGGAAGGAGTCTTAAATCCCCTCCTGAGCAAGAAGGAAGCCCAGGTTCCCACCTAGGGTTTGGTCTTCCAAACCAAGCCCACTATTGGGGTCTGGAATTAACAGAAACAAAAATTAACTTTTAGGGATGAAGGTAATCCAGATGAAGTGCCTGATTCATTATGGGCAGAAGGGGGCTGAAATTCAGAAACACAGAAATGAAGAACAACCGGCAAAAGGAATGAGTGGATTTGATGAGGCTGGTACACCAGACAGGCCCCAAGTGTCTCACCAGTGGAATGAGCAGGGAAAACAGCTTGCTAGCTACGGTAATAGTCCAAGGGCCACATGGCAATGAAAATGGAAAAGAATCGATAACATGAGACACCTGGAAGGGAGAGCCAACAGAAGTTAGAAAACGTGAGAGGGAGCTTCTGAGACAACCGAGTCTTCGAAGCTTGAATCCCTGCAAGAATGTTGGGGCAGGGAGGGCCCTTAACCAGAGCAACGCCCAGAAGTGACACCAGATTGGACTGTTATTCCCCGAGTTCCTGTCCTGGCACGGTCAATGATTGAAGGTGCTGGACAAGCAGTTAAGTGTTAAAGCAACCTCACATCACAGACCAGGAGTTAAGAGTAAAGCAAGTACAAAGTTTATTGAAAGGTTAACAAAGCACCCTGACAGGGGGGACTCAGTGAAAGAGTTAAGCCAAAGGATGGCTGAAGTTCATGAGATTAAATAGGGAACTGACTTTAGGCATCCCCCAACACACACACACATTCTCTCTCTCTCTCTCTCTCTGAAGCTGTAGCTATAATTGGCTATTTGATTAACTTTTTGGTGAAATCGACCATCCAGCTGCCCCTCTTAGGACAGGAGATTCCAAGAGGGTCTCCTTACTTTATCTTGTCCTTGAAACTTACCACCTCCATTTTATGACTACTGCCCATTATTTTGGCGAGACCCCTTTCTTTGTTTATCTTGGGAAAGTTTGCTATGTTACTCTTCTTTTAGGGGCTCTATCTCATCCTTCTAGATGTCTGCCTTTAGGAATATTTTATCTTGTTTTCCTTATCTAGGAAGAGAAACTACTGTGTCCTCTGCACCTGTGTGAGAAGCTGGGTTTGTTTTTTTTAAGTCTCCCTAAATGTTTTGCTTTTAAGTATGCCTTCCTATCTCCTTTACCTGAAAGTTATTTTCTCTTTTTTTCTTTTTCTTTTTTCTTTTTTTTGTGGAGAGTTTTTCCAGATAGGGTCTCACGAGCTACTTGCCCAGGCTGGCTTTGAACTGCGAGCCTCCTGATACCTGCCTCCTGAGTTAGGATTACAAGCGTGAGCCCCCAGTGCCCGGCTAAAACGAAGTTACTTCTGTCTTCTATCCCTTTACATCCCCAGGGTTATTTCTGTTTGTTCCTGGAGACATTTCTGCCATTTTATTTCCCCTCACGCTTGTTCCCGTACAACAATGGTGCTTGGCGCTGCACACAGCAGGGGGATGTGGAAGCAGATCAGATGATCACCCCAGCAAGGGTCGGGGACTCCATGGCTGGACTGTGACACTGAGAACTCACATCTATGACTTCCCAGACACACAGGAATGAGGGCAGAATCAGCCTCAGGAAGGAGAGAAATGCCTGCCTGCCGCAGCGAGTCCCTCCAGAGTGTCACTGCGGATGCACCCTGGGGGCCACCAAGGGGTTGTCCTGAAGTCCCACTGGCATTCTACAGAGAGACAAGGCAGCTGGGACCCGGCTTCCGCGGGGAGAGGAAGATGGCCCCAAGGCGCCCCGACACGGGGACAGCGGACCTGCTCTCCTACAGCACCTCTGGGTCTTCGGCGCGTTTGCTGGACGGCTTCTGTCCGGAGGGCCGCCCTGCATGTTGCTGGGGACCGCGGAGCAGGGTCCCCCAGGGCACGAAGCCCTGCAACTACTGCGTTCTGCCAACCCAGAAAGCGATGTGGGGCGGTTCCTGCGCGCTGCGAGTCCGCCCCGCCTTCGCAGCTGCCAATCGGAACCGAGGACCAATCAAAGCTGCGGAGGCTCAGTCACGTGGCCGCAGAACCGAAAGCGGCTCTTCCTGCTTCTGGCGCCACGGGTCTTAGCTGGACCCCAGAGCGCATGCGCACGCGTTGTCCAGCTGCGGCGTGGGGAGAGGTGGTTGCGCCCACGTCATCTAGGGCGCTTCGGAGCCTACAATTTCCCCACTTTCAGCGACTTTTCCTCCGCTGCTCACTTGGTGCCCTGGGAGCCGAGCTAGAGAGACGGTTCCAGCAGGAACTATGGGGCGGGCCATATCTGAGCCGCATCCCAGGAATGCTCCAGCTTCACCCCTGGTGCCATCGCCGCAGTCCTGCCAGCATCCCACAGGGAGGCTTCCTTTCCCAGCTTTAGAGTCGAGGAAACGAGCACAAACGGGCCTGAGAAGCTTGCCCCTGGCCACGCAAAGCCCCGCTTTTACCTCTCAGCTGCACACCGCACCCACGCTCCCCTGAGTGCCGCCCCAGGTCTGAGGGGAAGGTCGGCCAGGGGCTCCTGTGCCCTGGTCAGGGAATGACCTGATCCCCTGACTGGAGGTGCCCACTGCCCAACCCAGCTCCATCTGCACGGCAAGGCTGAGCTGGTCACCGGTGCCAGCCAGAGTCCTTCTTGCCCCTGGCCTTGGAGCTTTTCTCTGAGTCCAGCATTTGGAGTCCCGTGTCTTGCACAGGCTGGGCCTGGAAGAAGGAAGCAAAAGGTGAACACCAGCTGTCAGAGGATGCTCTGACTATGAAGGGTCTTTTTATTTTTTGAGGGGGGGTGGTGGGGAACAGTCTCCGTATGTAGCTCAAGCTGACCTGGAACTTGAGATCCTCCTGCCTCAACTTCCTGCGTGTTGGACTACAGGTTTGTCCACTTCCTATCCACCAACCTCACCTGGAGTGAAAAACAAGACCCCTCAGATACATCTCTCTGAGGGGACACCTAAGAACATATTAAAATTGCCCAACTTCTATAAATGGCATTTGTCCCAGACCCAGAAGCATAAAAAAAAAAAACCACTGCCCACTTGCATATGTATGGTAGGCCTAGCAAGCTAATCTACACAGAGAGGTCAAGCAGCCTGAGAGCAGAAGATACAGAATTATAACCAAGTTCACTGATGGCTAGCACAGTGTTCTCCTTCCCATGCAGGATGCACCTCTGCATGAACTACAAAGTTATTCCTTCCTCCAGCAAATGAGCATAGATGACTCATGAGAGTGACGCCCTGGAGTCTCTCAGTGTGACATGCACCACTGTGCCTGGTGGCCTACAGTGGAAAGCACACAGATACCCTCCATGGCAGAGGGCGGCACAGGCCAGGGAGTAAGCTGAGGCTCTTCAAGTTCTAGCCAGAAGTCTACTCTGCAGACATAGACTAAAACAAGCCTGTGGGCCAGGCACTGGGGGCTCACACCCATAAATCCTAGCTACCTAAGAGGCAGAGATCAGGAGGATTGCAGTTTGAAGCCAGTCTGGGCAAATAGTTCATGAGACCCTATCTTAAAAATACCCAACACACACCCCAAAAACAAAAAAGTCTGGCAGAATGGCTCAAGTGGTAGAGCACCTGCCTAGCAAGCATAAGACCTGAGTTCAAACCCTGGTACTGCCAAAAAAAAAAAAAAGCCAGTGGGACTGCAGAAGTCCAAGCAGACCTGCAACCCTGGGCACCAACATCCTCTGACATCTTCAGAGGTGGCCACCATGCATAATCACAGAGGGCCATGCACACCCTGGCTTAGAGATAACGCCTGCTATCTTGTGGTTTTAATATTATAAGTACAGCTGTCTGCTGGTAGGTGATTAGGAACCACTCACACACCAAAATCTGCAGATGCACAAGTCCCTTGTATAAAATGGTGTTGTACTTATTTATAACATGTACACATCCTTCCATAGACTTGAACTCATCTCTAGGATTGGAGGTGTGGCTCATGAGGTAAAGTACATGCTTGCAAACATGAAGCCATGAGTTCAAACCCCAGCCCCACCAAAAAAAAAAGAAAAAAAGAAAAACCACTATTAAAAAATAAATGCATAAATAAAAATAAATCATCTCTAGGTTACTTATGTCTAATACAGTGTAAAAGCTATGTAAATAATTCCCTAAACTGTATTGTTTAGGGAATAATGATAAGGAAAAAGTCTGTATATGTTCAGTATGGACTAAACTTTTTTTTTGCAGTGCTGGAAATCAAACCCAGGGCCTCACAAATGCTAAGCAAACACTCTACCACTGAGCTATACCCTCAATCCCTCAAATATTTTTGATCTAGGGATGGCTGAACCAGAGAATATAGATGCCATGGTTATGGAGGGTCTACTGTACTTTACATGAAATGAAATACACATGTAATGTGTTAGGTTTCCTTTTTGCCTAAATCTGAAGTTTTTATTTGACATTGATTTTGGTCAACTGAAGGACTTTTAGGAAGTAAAACTGTTTCTGCAAATATCCTTGAAGAAAAGGACTGTGGTAGTTTTTCAGGCATAGTGACCAAATGCCTAAAAGTCAGCTTATGAGAGGAAAGGGTTATTTTGTCTCCTGGGTTCCAAGGTTTCAGTCCATGGTCGCCTGGCTCTGTTGCTTTTAGACCTATGACAAGGCAGAAACATCACAGTAGAAAGGCATGGTGGAAGAAAGCTGCCCACCTCATGGTGACCAGAAACGGACATTGATATGTAGAGGCTGGGGACAAGATACACCCTTCAAAAGCACACCCCCAGCGATCCCCTTCCTCCAAGTGGCCCCACCTCCTACAGTAGCCACCACCTCCCAGTAGTTCATTCAATTATTAACTTATCAATGGATTAATCCATTGATTAGGTCAGAGTTCTTGTGATCTAATCACTTCCCCAAAGTCCCACCTTTGAACATCTCTTTAGGGACCAAGCTTTCAACACTTTTTGGGGGACTCTTCCTATCCAAACCATAACAAGGAATATTCTTGATTTTAAAAGTTATTTTTCTAATAATATTTAGAGAAAAAAAGACAAGATCATATAAAATGGTAACAGCAGGGCATGGCAGTAACAAGACAGAAAAGGTTTCTTGAAGGCTCATGACAAAGGTGTTTTGTCCATTGGGAAACAGGTGAGCTGTATTTGTAGACACAGGAAGTAAGTGGTGGGAAACCCAAAATCATTTTTATCCTACTAGCACCAGTCTCTTAGAAAACAGAATTGGCCACTGTAATACTTCTGTCTCATATGTTCTCCAGAGACATTGTCATCTGCCTTTCAGGAAATGGTCCCTGCTTCCTCCTGTTCTTAAGGATAGGGGAGTAGAATTGGATGTGTGGAATGCAGCAGAAGACTGACTTCCAAGGCCAGGTGAGAAGGAAATGGGGTTCCACGTGGTATCTCTGCTCTCTCCCTCTCTACTCCTGTCTCTCTGTTTCCTCCCTCTACACCTCTTAACCTCCCTCTCCCCTTGTCCCTTCCTCCTTCTTTCCCCCCTTCTCTTTAATCTTCCCCTTGAACCCCGTCCCATGCTCTGGGATTGAGGTTCCAGAAGAAACACAGGTTTGTGATCAAAGTAAATTCCAGGAAGAATGAAAGGGCAGGGGACAAAAACGTCCTACCAGAAAGGAAATGGAAGGACAGCATTTGAGGTGGCTCTGCAGGGGACAACTGTCTTCCCAACACTGAGCGCGTAAGGAGACGGGCTAAAGATGGGCGCATGGAATCCTCACTTCTAGAAAATCAACAGGTGGGTAAGGAAATAACACTAAGCTCTAGGGAGCTTAGTGGGTAGAACAGTGGTCCCCAGAGATGCCTTCATTCTCATGCTGGGAACCTGTAAGTTGCTCTTACATGAGAAAAAGGACCTTGTTGGTGTAATTAAGGTGATGATCTTGAGATGGAGAGATAATTCTGGATCATCTAGGTGGCCCAGTATCCTCACAGGTCCTTAAAGGACAGGAGAGGGGGCATGGCAGCAGGGGTGGGTGATGCATTTGCTGGCTTTGAAGATAAAGGCAGATGGTGAGCCAGGGCATAGCAGCCTCTGGAACCTGGGAAACACATCCCCCTGCAGCCTCCAGAAGGAACCAGCCAAGCCCATGCTTGATTCCACACCAGACTTCTGGCTTTCAGAACTGTAAAACAGAAATACACTGTTTATGCTTCTGTGCTTGTGGAAATCCTCTGAGAAGCAACAGGAGGTAACGACCAGAAGAACAGCTGAAAGGATAGAAACTGTTCTGCAGGAGGAGAGGAGTTGGTACAGGAGCATTTATTCACCATTATAGGACTGTTTGGTTGGTTGGTTGGTTGGTTTTGGCAGTACTGAGGTTTGAATTCAAGGCCTCACACTAGCTAGGCAGGCACTCTACCACTTGGGCCCTTCCACCAGACCTTTTTTGTATGTGCTGTGTATTTTTGAGATAGAGTCTCACATTTTGCCCAGGCTGGCCTCAAACTGCAATCCTCATGATTTCTGCCTCCTGAGTAATTAGGATTATAGGTGTGAGCCTATAAAACTGTAGAACTCTTTAACTACGTGTATCTATGACTTCTGGAGGCCTAGCAGGAGGAAGTTAGGTCAATGGGGACCTTACCTTGGAAGGGATGTTGGGACCCCAATACCTTTCTGTCTCTCTTTTGCTTTCTGGCTGCCATGAGGTGAACAACATCCCCTGTCACTCCTATCATGACATCCTGCCTCACCACAGGCCCCAAGACAACAATCTAACCAACTGAAACCTGACCCTGTGAGCCTTTCCTCCTTATTAGTTGATTGTCTTGGGTATTTTGTCACAATGATGGGAAGCTGACAAATACAACATACATCTATTTAATGACATGCGTCTATACTGTTGATTAAAATTTTTTTTAAGTTCAACAAGAAAACCTGCATATACTGTTACCTTAAAGAGGGGGATGTGGAGGACTGGGTGCCAGTGGCTCACGCCTGTAATCCTAGCCACTTGCCAGGCTGAGATCAGGAGGATCGAGATTAAAGCCAGCCCGGGTGAATAGTTCACAAGACCCCATCTCCGAAATAACCAGAGCAAAATGGACTGGAGGTATGGCTCAAGTAGTAGAGCACCTACTTTGCAAGCTAGAAGCCCTGAGTTCAAACCCAAGTCCCACCCAAAAAAAGAGAGAAAAAAATGATGGATCCTGAACAGTACAGCAATTAACGAGATTTGTGAGCATCTGCTGTATGCCCCATATACCAGATACCAGGCAATTGAGGGCTTTTAAATGCCCTAGTCCCAAGACTTCAGGGACCCATCAGTCCCACTGCACACGCATGAGCAAGCATGCCTCCCACACAGTAAGACAGCCAAAGAGCAGGAAGGACTTGTGTCATCAGAAGAAATTGTTCCTGGAGGGCTGGTCTTGAGCCAGCCTTGAAGATTTGGAGGACTTTGGGAGAGAGAGCTCTGAGAGGGAAGTGAGAAGCCCCGTGTGGAGACACCGCAGACCCTGCCGGAGGTCTGCCATAGGGATCAAATCATCCAAGGACAGGGGGTGGAATTATTCGATCTCACTTGTACCCAGCGCAGTTTGCTGGGCTTTCAGGTATGGCTCTCACTGATTCTGAGATCACAGTAGGAGAGCCCATGCTCTAGTGCTCAGGTCCTGCACAGAGGGGCCAGAGGAGCCCCTGGCAGGGACCACTTCAAGGTCACAGCAACTCTCCTGTGAGATGTCTTTCTCTGTTGCTGATATATTCGAGGTGCACTCTGCCAACTCCTCCCACAGTCCAGGACTGGGAATCCTACAATGAACAAGACAGGCTGAGAGCCTTCCTCAGGGTTTATGTTCCAACTGGGGCCTGAAAATGAATAATGTGTTAGTCAGATTTCATTTGCTGTAAAAAAAAAATCCCTGAGAAAACCATCTTAAAAGAAGGAAAGTCACAGTTTCAGAGATCTCAGTCTATCATGGTTTGGCCTTATTGCTTTTGGGTCTTTGGTGAGGCAGAACATCATGGTGGAAGCTTCTGACTTCATGGTGGCCAGGAAACTGGGGGGTGGAGCAGGGTCCCAATATCCCCTTCAAGGGCACACTGTCACTAATCCAACTTCCTCCCACCAGGCCCCACCTCCTGAAGGTCCCACCATCTCCCAAAGGTGGGCCAGGTAGTCATCAAGCCTTTAGTACATGGGCCTTTGGGAGACATTTAAGATCCAAATCATAACAAATATATACAGGCATTTCTGCCAGAGGGTGACAGTGCCTTAAAGGAAATAAAAAAGGCATGCTGTCTTAGCAGGAGAGTCAGCAGACTTCAAGAAAACGACACTCAAACTAGAGAATGTGGCAGCTGGATGTGACCTACCTCAACTTACCTATCATGCCCTCACTGAATAATCTCCCCCCGAGTCCAGAGACTTTTGGGTTTATCCTTTACCCTCTATAATCATACAGCAACTCCCCTACCACAAGGATCCATTCCAGATGTTCGTCCCCACTTGCAAAAGTTACAGTTCAGCTGCCCAGCTCTTCCTGCCACCAGCATTTGTCAGCTGTGCACCAAACTCGGCTGGGTAATCTCCAAAGATAGTCACAGACACATGGTGACCTCCTCACATATCAGCTGCCAAGAAAGCCACCTCAGAGGTCTGATTGTAGGCAAGTTCAAGAGCAAGCTGAACGCGCTGTGCTCACAGATCCTTTCCAGGACCTCACCTCTCTATATAAGGCTGTGCAGCCAAGCACACAGCCAGATCAACACGGTCATCGGCACGGGTTTGGTGTTACTATCTTTGGAAATAACGCGTGTCTTTCGAGTCCCACCGAGGGCCATGTCCACCTGTGGTTATCTTTTGGCAGGGCATTAACCTTGTAAAGGCACACGTGGCCGTGCCACTCAGGCTGAAGGAATTCAGGCGTGTTGCCTCTGAGCTCTGAAAATAACAGTCCCCATTTAGGGACTGCAGAGGGGAGACAGGGCTCAGAGTCCAGTTCCACTTGATCGCAGTAGTGGATTTTAAACTCCCCTGTGCTCAACACGTAAGAAGCTGTTGTTGAAAATGTGGTCCTTAGGCCCTCCACCCATAGATCTGGACTCAAAGGTCAGAGGAAGCTGGAATTCTGCAATTTACAGGCCCCAGAAGCTTTGGGTGCTAGGGATCAGAGTCATACAGCCAAAAATGTTGGGGCAAGGTTTTAGAGATGCCACCTCTTAGGGAAGCATGCAGTCAGCTGAAAGAACACAAAAGCTGAAAAGCCAAAAATGGAACCCCCCTGTAAAGGGTATAGGGAAGAATCTAGAAAGGACTGCTGGGGAGTTGGGGGGCGTCAGTCATCTCCATGGTTCCCTGGCTCTTACCTCCAGGGTCTGCCTTCCCAATAGAATTGTTTGGTGCTGTTTTAACTCTTTATTTTTTGGCAGTACTGGGATTTGAACTCAGAGCCTCACACTTGCTAGGCAGGCGCTCTACCTTGAGCCACTCTGCCAGTCCTTTTTTGTGTTGGGTATCTTCAAGATAAGGCTTCCTGAACAATTTGTGCAGGCTGGCTTTGAATCTCGATCCTCCTGATCGCTGCCTCCTGAGTAGCTGGGGTTACAGGCGTGAGCCACCGACTCCCAGCTCGGTTTAATATATTTCCACTAACACCCATCCAAATTTCAATCCAAGGTCAAAAGTCCCTTCCCTCTTATCCTCTAAACATAACTAAAATTTGCTGCTGTTTGTAAAACAATACAATAAAACGAAAGGTGCGGGGGAAAGGGAAATCGTGATTTTAGACACAAATAGACCCAGATATCCAACTTTCCAAAATCTAGGTTTCTATTGCTAAGATGACTATCCATCAGTGAAGATGGGTGTCCCTCACCTCCACACCACACCAGAGTCCCCAACTCCTACACTTCTGTTGGCCCTCCACCCCCTGTGCCTACTGGCCTACCAGGACCACTGTGCCCTGTAAGAACCAAGGAAAGAAACGGAAAATAGAGGTTTCTTATCCCAGGCAAACTTCCCATGGGTTTAGGCTGGTGCCACTGATTTCTGGTCCTCAGCTGGGCTGTGCCCCTCTGGCTCTGAGCTCTGTCCTTGGGGCTCTGATGCATTCGTCCAGGAGCCGTCTCAGCCCCATGGCGGACCGGGAGATACACTGTTCCAAGCGTGGCAAAACCTTGACAGCCAGCCCCTTGCAGTTATGTCCAACAAAAAATGTAAAACCGAAAATCTTAGGTCCAACTCTCCCCTCGACCCTCTTTCCAGGTTCCACTAATGACAGACACCTTCCTGAATGCTTATCTATATAAGAAGCTCCAAACCACAGGAAAAGACCACAGTTCATGGCCTAGTCAGGATGACTATAAAAAACAGTCATGACATGACAAAGTGGATCTGTGAATTCACTTATGTGTAACCAAGAAGAACTGCAAAACATGAAATTCCCTTTAGACACTCAACAGAGCCCCTTTGTTGAAAAGAATCTGATTCCACAGAATGGAGGCCATCCTGGAAAACCTGGGGCGTGTGGTTGCCGTAGTAATTGATACCTTCTAGAAAGGCCCCATGCTTGGCTAATTACAGCCTTCTATTTTTAAATCCATCTCCATTCTTCTTCCTCAACCCAACAGAAAAATACTATTACTGTTACTGCACAGCCTTAATTGGGCTCAAAATAACTTGTGTGTAGCTGACTAGGCTTGCCTAGGAGGGAGACCCTCCTTCACCAGCAAGTGAAGGCCCAGAGAAGGCCCAACCAACACCTTAGAACGAATCCCCATCACTTTACACAAAGGGCAAAAGAACAAAGGCACAGACTTCCAGGGCTACGTCTCCCTATGAACTTCCTGGGTCAGGGGTCAGAGGTCAGGGGTGAGGCTTGTCCATGTTTTCCCAGACTCCCAGAGCCCAGACCCAGACCACCGCACTGCCTCATGGGGGCTCGGTGGTTACAGGCCACAGAGATGAGGGCGAGGCATCCTGGAGCCCATCCAGAGCTTGCAGGAGGTTCCGTCAGCCATGTGGAACAACACCTAAAGTCCAGAGAGAGGCTTCCAGCAACTTGTCAGGCCCCAGCCTTGGGTCCTGCCAACTCAGCCTAAAGGAGTTAGGTGGGTGCTGTGGACACACACAGACAGAGAACAGGCTTGCCAGCCATCAGCCACTGCCACTCCCTAGATTCCTTTCCCTGGGGCTCGGCAAGAGCCACACTCTCAGCCCTATTTTTTTTTTTTTTGCTTTAGTTTGTTTTTAGATGGGGCTTGAACTTTTGCCCAGGCTGGCCTTGAAGTAGTTAGGATTACAGGTATGAGCCACCATGCCCAGTGTGGAGTGGTGCCAGGGGTCCCTGCTGGGAGGCTGCTGGTGTGGGGAGCTGGTCATGGCCAGCTGTAGTTGGGCAGAGTCTGTGATGGACTACAGGTCATATCGGGCTTTCTTTGCTGGGTTCTGAGTTTGAAGCCAGGGCACAAATTAGGGCCCTGGCTGTGTGGCCAGCTGTGCAAAGGCTGTGGCTGGCTTACTGGGCTGCTTGCTATAGAGGTATGGGTCACATGGTCTCACCACTGGTCACCTGTTTGTCCAGTACAATTGCCACTTCCAGCAGGCCTCAGGGTACTGCTCAGGCTGGTGGCCTGGAAGGGCCCGGAAGGGCCCAGAATGTCCAGGGCAGGTGGTCTTTGAGGCCCAGCTCTGAAAAAGATCTTGGGCCCACGAGAGCATCCACTATGGACAGTCCCAGAGTACAGACCCACTCAGCTCCAAATGTGGCTGTATCCCTTCTGCAATCTTCATTTTATTTACAAGGCCGAGCCCAGATGTGCAGTGGGAAGGCACAGAACCACTGACTGGGAACAGCTGTCCCCAGGCCTTTCTGTCTTTGGACCCCTTTAAAGATTCCAGAGAACTTTCATTTATGTGAGGGTAGTGATCAATATTTACCACATTCAAAGTGAGAATTTTTTTCAATATAAAACCCATCACATGCTCATATAAATTATATTCCTATGAAAAATAACTGTATCTTCCCAAAGAAAGACCCTTGCTAATGTGGCACTGTTTTAAGTGTTTGCAAGCTTGTGAGCGTCTGGCTGAGCAGAAGCCAGCCAGAAGTCCTGGAGCTGCTTTTGGCTTCAAACTGCTTCCCTAACACAAGTCACAGAGCTGCTCAAAAATGCCCCAATGCACTCATGAGAGTGACGGAAGCCAGCAAAGCCTTGCGGATATTATGAAATATTATTTTGATCTTGTAGAACCCCTGGAAGAAACTCAGAAAACCTAGGGGTCCCCAGATTGCTGCCAGAGGCAATGCATGTGTCCTTAGGCTGGGGATGCGAGTATAGGAGAGTGGCCCTGTCACCAGAGGGCATCAGGTGCTATGGGAAGATGACAATCAAGGGTCATTCTAGGCAAAGAGAAAGACTCCCAGTCTCAAAGCTAGAAAATGCCATAAGTGAAGAGAAAAAAGTTTTAGACCAGGGCCAAAGTCAAAGCTTTTCAATATTTCAACCTCCACCTTGAAAAAGTATAAAGAGGGCTGGGAGTGTGGCTCAAGTAGTAGAATGCCTGCCTGCAAGCTTGAAGCCCTGAGTTCAAACCCCAGTACTGCCAAAAGAAAAAAAAAAAAAAAAAAAAAAAAAAAAGAAAAAGTATAAAGAGCAAAAGATGGAAATGACAAGAAATCCTCATAGCCAGTTCCTCTTGTCCTCCACTGGTCCCAAGATCAGCTGTTTTAGCAATGGTCCCATTCCTGCTCTAATAGGTTTTGGGAGTGTTGGCAACCACCCCCAAAGTACAGAGCCTGGAGACCTCATCGCACCTCACAGGGCGAGAGCAGAAGTGAGCCTTCAGAGGCCACCCTTGAGGGCCTCTTTCTTCCCTCCTCTCAGGCCTACCTTCTTTCTCTGTTTCCCTCCCTCTGCTCTTGGCTGTCTCTCCTGTTTGCCCCTCTCTTCCACATGCCTGAGAACCTTGAAAATGAAGGAAGCCAACCACGAGCTAGAGCAATTGAGGCAAAAGCTGTTCTTCAAAATGGTTCATTTTATGTTTTGTGAATTCTACCTCATTAAAAAAAAAAGGCTAACCTTAAAGTCTTTAATTACTTCAATTATTAATCCTACTTACACATTCATGCCAGGATTGTTTTAATAAGGAAAAGTTAATCTGGTACTCTAAAATGATACATGGTGAATGGGTTAACTTTGAAAGAAAAGTTGACAGATCATGTAAAGTTTCCAGAAGTTATATTCCAAATGATTTTAAAGATCAGACACAACCACAGGGATTCAGATATAAAACTCAATTCTCAAACTGCAGGCATGGTGGCTACACAAGTCACTTACTGGAAGGGACTTTTTGCCCCTCTCTCCCAAGAAAAAGATGTGCAAGTGAAGCAGTGTTTCCTTCTCTGTCCTGCACTGCACCGATAAACTGTTGGGGAAAGAATGAAATCTGAAATTGATTGTATTGGTCAACCACTGCTGCTATGATGCTGTGTAACAAACAGCCCCAAGGCTCAGAAGCTTACCATGGAATTTTATTGTGGTGCTGCAGGTCCCTGTGCTCCCACTGGTCAAGGCTACAGTTTGGGTTCCCATCTCTGCCCCATGTTCTTTCCATGATACACATCAGGAGTACAAGAGGCAGGAAAACCACAGAAGCACATCAAAGACTTCTGTTTGCATTACATTTTCTAAGGATCCATTAGCTGAAGCCATCCAGCTCAGTCAGGCTGGATTCACCGTGGCTATCTTCTGCCCACGGTGACGGGACTGTTGCAGAATGATACTCCACACAATTAGCGTGGGGAGGGAGAAGAGAGCAGCAGAGAGAAAATTTGTGGGGCAGCGTCTTCCAGAAGACTTAAAGAGCATGTCACTTTAATCTAAAGTGTGGTACTGGGAAGAGGCACCCTCGGGGGCATTTAACCAGCTTCTCTACAGTGATGGCATGTTGAGTGCATGCAGGCGACTCCACTTACTCACTCCCTTTCCAGTCACACCAGAGAGTTTAGTGGGTGACAATCGTGCTCCGTGCCCCAGATCCTGGGCTGGGGCTGCGCAGTGTGGGGATAAAAAAGACACCTTGCTACAGGCACTCACAGTTCAGTTAGGGGAAAGAAAAGAGCTCGGCAACAGCTGGAACTGAGATTAATGTGACAAATGTCATTTTTACCTACAGAGAAAATGCTCTAGGGGTTTAAAGCAAAGAGAGCATTACTCCGGGACGCTGAGTAAGGATAAAACGGTGGTTGTCACCATTGCAAGAAATACACAGAACTTTTCAAACCAGAGAGGACAATTTAGCCAAACTCTTCATTTTACTGAGGTCCAGAGAGAGGAAGCAAGGGTCATTCCTAACATGTGTGACATGTTCCTAACACCTGTGACAAAAGGACCGGGACTCAAATTGCTTCTCCTGCCAGCATTCCAGGACCCTCACCGCTCTGCCTTCTAAGGCACGTTTACTGCCACCGCTAAGCTTCGGTTCCATAGGACAAAAGCCTTGTGGGCCAAGGGGACGCCATTTACAAGGTAGAGGGGATCCCTGGACTGAGAATGTGCTTAAATAAATAGCGAGCCTGTCAGCAAACAACAAAGGAGGTACCAGCTGGAGTTTTCCTTACTCTTCCCTGCCATGTGTATTTATCTAGATTTCTCATAATTCCACTGAAAACCCCAGGAACACGCCAGGCCCTTTTGGCACGAGCTTCCCGCTCCGAGAGCCCTGTAAGGACATGAGCTATGAGGCCTTCCCTCCTGCCTGGCCACCTTAAATTATGCTCAGAGCCTGGCAAAGAACTCTTAACTGCTGGGCCCATTAATCGGGCCAAGCCGTAAATTTCCCGCCTCATTGCCTTGTGGAGACTCCTTCTGGAAGACTGTCACCCTGGAGTAGTTGAAAAGCTTGTGCAGGATGAATGGACTTCTCTGTGTCCCGTGCTTCAAGGGACACAGCCAAGCAGCCCAGGACGCCTGCCCAGCCAGGCCTACGAGGTCCCTGCTGTGAGCCGTGGCCCTTGCTCTCTGCAGCTGGGTAATCTAGAACAAGTCACTTAACCACTCTGGGCTGCATCTGTAGGAGGAAATAATTCTAGTGCCCACTCTGGATTGTGTTGAAGGTTTGTAAAATGAAGCATAGAGACCAGAAAGTGATTTTTTTTTCCAGTACTGAGGTTTGAACTCAGGGCCTCATGCTTACTAGACAGGCGCTCTAACACTTGAGCCACCGCCAGCCAGAAGGCGACATTTTAAATACTGAGTAATAGCAGTAATGTGCCTTAAAATGCAAACAACCTTTTCCCCCAAGCCTCCTACTCTAGCCTGCCTCCAGGGAAGAAGGCCCCTTCCTTCGTGTCTTCCCAGGACCTCTCACCTGCGTGATTCAAAGCGTCGCTGAGCCAGGGAGCCCCAACATCAATCAGAGCGTCTGCAGATCTGCTGGGTCCGGAACTTGCTGAGAACCAAACCTGTGTCGCCCATGGCCTTGAAACCTGCGTGCGGCTCCTGCAGGAGCGCCCGCCAGAGGGCGCTGTTTGGCCTCTGCGCTGCGTTTCCTCCCAGATGTAGCAGCAGCCCAGGTTCCCTCAGGTGCACGGTGCAGGGGTCTTTGCTCGGCTGGGTTGTGCAACAACAGCAGTGAGCTCAATCCAGGGGTGCAATGAGTATGAACCGAGCTCTGTAGCTTAGTTCAGACCTCAGCACCCAAGGAGGTGCACCAACACAGGGGCTGCCTGCACCTGACCCATCTCATCAAGATGAACCATGAGGAAGGTCTAATAGGCAGGCAGTGTACTTCAGCCTACAACTCCGTGAGCATACGGGTGACTTGATCTGGGCTGAGACCAACACGGTCGAGTTGACTGAGTATGAGACCTCAGCTTCCAGAGCTTAGCTACCCTCACTTCCCTGCAGTGGCTCTGTGCTCTTGACACGCCCATTCAGTCTTTGGCCGAGCTCTGGACCACTCTTTGGGGAGAATCCTAGGACAAGATCAGATTCGCAGCCCTGACGCGTAAAAGAGCACTCATACCAAAAAGAAGACACCCTGTTGAATGGTGAGGTGTTTGCATTCCTATTGCTATCCTCCCCACCAAAAAAGAAAAAAGTGTGAGGTGTAGCTTGTCGTTTAAAAAAAAAATGTTTCGATGCAGTTTTGTTGTGCTAAATAATTCTACAAAAAATATAAGTAATTTGTATCTAGAAGTGAGAGTCGTGGTGACCACATTTGGAGCTGTCAATCTGTATTTCCGCCATTCTCCTGGAGTATACGGTCCTGCTAGTATGGAGTTAAAAAGATAGCACTATGGTTTTAATTTGCATGGTACTGACCAATAGCATTGGGCACTTTTTTATGAGTTTTTTGGCCATTAATATTACTTCCTTTGGGAAGCCTGTGCTCAGGCATCCTGCCCCTTTGTTAACTGGGTTGTTTGTCTTCTTTTTGAGTTGCAAAGATTCATTTCTCTAGAACTATTTTCTAGAAAATATAAGCGTTAGAACTTATATTTAGGTCAAGGATGCATTTCAAGTTCGTCTTTGTATGTGGTGTGAGGTGACAGTTGAGGTTCCCGTGAATATCCAGTTACTTCAGCACCATTGGATGAAAAGACCGGCTGTCCCCCGCTGAATTGCCTCCTCACCCTTGTTGAAAATCAGCCGACCCCACCAGCATGATCTATTTGTGGAGTCTTGATTCCATATCAACCATCTAATTGCCTAGTTCTCTACCAGTACACCTGGTCTCAATTGCTCTACTGGTATTTAGAGCAACTCTGCAAGTACTGGAATCCTCCCAACTTTGTTCTTTTCCAAAATTGTTTTGGATGTTCTTAGAACATTGCTGTAAAATTGCATTTCTTTAAAAATTTTAAAATCATCCTGTCATATTCTACAGAAAATCTTCCTGGACTTTTCATTGGGGTTGTGCTGAATCTAGAGATCAATTTAGAGAGAAAGAATTTCTTAACAACTGTGACTTAATCCATATACATGTCATATCCCCCACCTAGTCAGGTCTTCCTGAATTTCTCTCATGAAAATATCTTAGTTTTCAGTGTATAGGTCTTGCACATATGTGTCTTCCTAAATTTAAACATATTCCAAGTTTTTAAATACAAATTTAAATTGTGAAATTTAAAACACAAATTATCTTTAATTTGCAATATTTTGCCAGCCTCATGAAATTCATTAGAAAACCTTTCCTTCTTACCCATTTTCCAAACTAATTTGCATAATATTAGTATTGTGTATTTCTTAGAGTTGATCACTAAGCAATTGCGGGGTGCTGAATAGTTTATTCGTGGGAGGGTTTTTAATCACAAATTAATTTCTCAACAAATACAGGACAATTCAGATTTTTCTATTTTTTTGGCTTTTTTATAAATTGGTATCTTTCAGGAGTTTCGCCATTTCAGCTAAATTGTTGAATTTATCAGCAGAGAGCTGTGCAGAATATTTCCTCATCCTTTTCATGTCTTTAAAATCTATACTGATGCATCTTTTTATTCCTTAAATTAATCAGTGTTTCTTTCTTTAATCTAACAAGGTATTCATGAATTTCATTAATCTTTTGCAAGAAGCTAGAGTTTGTTTTATTTTATCCAGTTTCCCCACTTGGCATTACATTAATTTCTGCTCAAGTTATCATTGTCTTCTCTCTACTTATTTTGGGTTTATTTGCTTTTTACTTTTAGCACTACGGACCATTGAGGTTAAGCTTTTCTTATTTATTTATTTAAGATATGCCTTTAAAGCTGTAAGTTTTACTCGGCACACTGTTTTAGCTACATGTCACAAATTTTGAAATGCTTTTTAAATGGATTTGATACCCTTTAGGTATAGTGTTTTATAAATAACAAACAGGTCAGTAAAATTATTCAAATCCCTTATCTTTACCAATTGTTTTGCACACTTGTTATATCAATTTGGAAAAAGGAAATTTCTCCTATTGTTCTAGGATTTTGTTCCAGGCGCTCTCATTAGGTGGATGCACGGATAGGATGCTGTCTTCTTGTTGTATTGCCTCTTATAATTATCAAATGCCCTCTCTTTGTTTCTGCTAACACTCCTTTCTATGGTATCTGACATTAATATGGTTTTCCTATAATTAGTGTTTTCAGGGCATACCTTTTTCCTCTGTTTAACTCTTAATGCTATCTTTGTAACAGCATGTCTCCTTTAAGCTACATGTTGAATCTTGCTTTTCTATCTAGTTTGACAATCTCTACTTTTCAAATGGAGTTTTTATTTCAGTTACCTTTAATGTAGTTAATGAAATGTTTTGGGATTTGAACTAAGGGTCTCATGCTTGTTAGGCAGGCACTCTACCACTTGAGCCACTCCACCAGCCCCTTTTTGTGATGGGTTTTTTGAGATAGAGTCTCTAGAACTATTTACCCAGGTTGTGATCCTTCTGATCTTTGCCTCCTGAATGGCTAGGATTACAGGCATGCCACTGGCACCCATTTCTGTAAAATGTGACAAGATGATTTTAAAATGCTGGGTTTAAGTCTATTCTCTGTCATCTGAAATTTTATAATAAGCAAAATTAATCTGCAGTGAAAATATTAGAATAGGGCCTACCTGAACATCGTAGGCAGGGATTGAGTAGGCTCCTTCTGTACACTTGACAGGTGCTGGTTACACAGTCAAAACTCATCAAATGTACACTTGATATTGGTGCACTTCACCCTATGCAAATTTTACCTAAAAATTAAACACCAGTATAAATGTTGAATTCCAGTTAATGACATGTGTGTCAAAGTGTTTAGAGGCGAGTTCCAGTGACATCTGAAAGCTACTGAGAATACATAAAAGAATAAGAAGAGTTGATTGATGGATAAATAGATGATAAATGGGAAGATACATAGTAAACGATACACAGCAAAATGTTTGCAATAGTCAAGAGAGTGGGTATATCGGTGTTCACCACACAGTTACTTCATCTTTTTTGTATATTTGAAATTTCTATAATAACATGTTGGAGGGAAAGGGGATAGACCAATAAATACCTATGAATTACAATTAATCCCCCCAAATCAAACCTGAATGTAATCCTTCCTTTTGTGGATCCAACTCCCAATCTTTTAGAAAACCAAAAGATAGAGAAGTCTGTTAATGCCACTACAAAGACACAATGAGAAAAAGCCATAGAGGAGAAAGGAGATGGAAGGAAGCCTGTGAGATTCGATTTGCTACAATTACTGGCCAGTTCTAACATGTGAAACTTATTTTGAGACAGAAATGTGATAACCCTGAACAATCACATCTGAAGGTGTGCCAATGGTGGTAGGACGATGTTTCTTTAAGGACTTACGTTCTAGACACACAGTTAGATTTAAGGGGAAATAACAAGTTGAGGTTTGCTTCAGCGTAACAGTTGGTGGGGATGGAGACAAGTCAGTAAGTGGACAGTTGGTGAGGTGAGGCACTGGGTACAGGGGAATTCACTCTGCTGTTCTACCTAAGCCATAATAAAAATAAATTTAAAAACATAATAAAAAGCTTTAAAAGAGAGCAAGGAAACCCTTTTTTAAAATGCGTGAAAAGGTTCAACCTCACTAGCGATGTAAATTAAGGCACTATGTTTTCAATTCAGCAATTTGATTAGTTTATTCTAACAGCAATGCTCAGTTTTCCTTGGTAACATAAAGTTGAATTGTTATCTTTACAAACACACTGTCTTTCCCAAACAAACAGAATATTTAAAGGCAAACAATTGCATAAAAGTCAAGTATTGAACAGTGTTTCACTACCCTGGGATGGGAGGGGGTGGAGGTCTGTTTTAGCAACACAGAAAAGTCCAAAACTATGAAGGAGAGAGGTAACTGACATCCAATTAAATCAAAATACGAAATGCTCATATATCAAAGACATCATAGACAAATTAAAATACAAAAGGCAGACTTGGAAACACATTTGCAACCTACAGCCACAGGGTGGTCACCTTAATATGTAAAAACTTTGGGCAGATCAGTAAGCAATGACCACAGCTGCATTAGTACATCTTCTGTAGAATTTTCTGCCTTTTAATGTGTCTTAGATATTTTAAGATAATGAAAACAAAAGTCAACGAAAAAGAACAACCAATAGAAACATGGTAGGAATGTAACCAGATGCTGACATCACTTCCAGCGCACGCACATGAAAGAAAAACCATGCGTGGAGGGAGGGAAACGGGTGTGCTGAGACACTGTGGGGCAGGAGAGTTTGGCTCTCCTGGAGGCTGTTTGAAGTACTGTGCACATTGTAGTGCAAAATGTTTACTGCATAACCTTTTTAGCAATTCCACCTGTAGGAATTTATCCTGCAAAAATAACTAGGTAAGTACGTGACTATCTGTAAACTTTTGTTTTAATAGTTTAATAAATCAGGAAACTCATAAGCCACCGACATCCATCAACAGGGGCTTGGATAAACAGTCAAAGTTATATCACACAAGCATCAGAAGGACAAGGTCAAGGCTATGTGGATTCATCTGGAACAAATGTTCATAACACTGACAAGTGAAAAATGAGGCACCTTCAGAAAACCTTTGTATGGCAACCCATTTTTTATAGTATAGTATCCTTTTGTCTCATTTTCAAAATACCTCTTTTAGCACCTCGCTCTTATACACGTATATGAAATTCTAGAAACATAAACTCCAGAATATCAATCAAAAGTGCGTGGAAGAAGGTACTGAGGAATTTCACTTTCTCACTCACCTTATTGGGGGAGTATTTAAATAAGAGTATATTGTCTATATAATTTTAAAAACCCAGTTTAAATCTTCCATCTTGTATTTCACTCACCAGCACTCATGATTTAACCTTCTATGGGAAAAAAGGACCTGTGTTCAGAGGGTCAGGCCCCAAGCCTCAAGAAGATTGATCCATGAGCTAACCCAGGTATCTAGCACAGGGACTCAGTCTTTGAGCTACTGGCCAGCACAGGAGTTGGGGCCAACAAGTCTAAGAGGGGTGGATTCAGGAGTCACAAACTCTGACACCATGGGGGCCAGGCCAGGGCCGTGACTGCATGGAGGAGGAAAGAAGGATTGGGAGAGGTGGGGTAGGAAGCTGGCCCTCACCACCAAGAGCCACCTGGACACAGTGGCTCCCATGGGCCTAACCAAGCCCTAGAGGCACCTGCTCACCTCTCCTCCCAGGATCTCTGCCGACTCTCCTGTGACCTCAGAATCTCAATGACAAATGTCATCAGGCTCTCCATACTGAGAATTCTTGTGTTTGTTTTTTGGGGAAGGAAGTTGTTACTCTTAATGCTTCTTTCTTTCATTATACACAACTTACTCCTTCCATCCTAAAAAGCACACTTAACACACATAACAACGATTCTACTATTAGAACATCTTACAGGTCACAGGTCCATTTATTCCTTGGTGTTCCATTAATTTCCTCCCGCAGAGCTGCTGTAGATTAATGGTCTATCCTTCCGTTGGTAATTATCCTAGACTCCAGGACATAAGGTAGTAAGCATTAAATGACCGTTTACTAAACAGGATTGTTACACTGAAGCTGGAAACAACTATTATTTGTGAGTGAGAAGCCAGTCCTAGTGAACTCTATTCCTCTTGTCCCCTCCTCTGACAGCTTTGTCACCTGTGACCCAATCACTGGAACAGCACTTTGAGAACTTCCTCTCCAAAGGCAAATTGAGCACTGTGAATCTGGTCTGTGATGTGAGCCAAAGGAAAAGAGTTGAATGGTCTTCCAGAAGAATGTTCTAGGTTCTCCTAACACCAGAGGTAAGGGGAGGAGGATCAGGTGCTATAATAAAGGAAAATCCAAGTCGGAGGGGCATGACCCTCGCACTACAGGCAAGGCTGACGGCCTGAACCCCCATATTAGTAATGACGAGTCTCTGCCACCCTTCCTTCTTGTAGGAGAACATTTCAGCACCTCCCACCTGTGGTTTCACAAGATTCCAGAATATCTTTTACTCGAGGCAGTAAGAGGCATTCCTTGCTATGTCCACTTGTCCATCTGAATGTTCTGTGTCTTTCAGATGGTAGAGCCCAAACTCCCACAACCCAGCCCTCATTCCAGGGGTCCCTGGAGTTCTACAATTTCAGGACAATCTGGATATTCAACCTAGAAAAGCTCTGTGGAAGGTACTTTCTCTCTTGGTTTCTCAGTACCCTTTCCAGATACTCAGGATGATAGGATAAAAGCTCAGGTCTCAGGTCGGCTGGAGAAGGGCTAGGCCAGCCCAGATCCCTGAGCACCTGGCAGGTCACAGGTGGAAACACAGCCCCCATCCCATCCCTGTCAATGCTTTCCTCTTCTCTGCCCCCAGAAAGGAACTGAAGATCAGGCAGCATTGCCCAGGTTCCCCTGTCACCTGCTCAAGTGCGTCCAGCAGTGCCAGCTGACTCTGGGCAGCTGTTCCCAGGGATCACCTAGGGAGGGGCCTCATGTCTGTTCAGCCATGACCCCACAACTCACAAGCAGAGAGAGAATTCCACTTAGCTTAAAAATAGCAGCCTGAGCTGGAGTGCAGCTCAGTTATAGAGCACTTGCTTATCTAGCTAGGCCTGAGTGAGGCCCTGGTTCCATCCCAGAACCACAGAAACTCACATCCTCCTACTATATGACCCATAGAGCACCATCACCCAAGCTCAGGATGACTCTGAAACAGAGCTTGTGAAATCATCCCGCCCTAGAACAGACGGGGCTTTTTATTGATCGCAGCTTGTCAAATAGCAAACATTTGTGGTGCTCCCTATCTGCAACAAAAGTCTCTCTGAGCGAACATGAAAATGACCGCAGGGTGATCTGCTTATGTGCTGACATTAATTACATCGGATCAGATGAGCTTTAGATAAGAGACACACATATATTGACTACTGTAATAATAAATAATGATAGCTAGAATGTTTTCAGTTCTTCCGATCACTAGGAAGAGACCCCCTGAGTTACTTTCAACACTGGGACAATGGTGTAAGTGACAGCTTGGGATCAGCCCTGAGACGGAGCAGGCACAGCCATTAGAACTTGAATCTGAACCAAGATGGGAGGTGACTGTCACAGATGTGTCAGGAGGCAGCCAGCCTTCTTGGTGTGGCCTCTATTCCTCCAGGTCTCCCACCCTGAGGCCTCTTCTCCTTGTGGCACCAAATCAGGCTAAATCTTAAAAGGGAGAGAGAACATGAAAGTCCGTAAAATAGAAAGGATAAAAGGACAAGTTGAATAAAGAGCTTGTAGCCATGATATTCAATGGCAGTGACACCCATTACCACTTTCTCATGAGACTATTCTGAAGAACAAGGTCACCAAGATGGAAACTGTATGATAGAGCAGAATAGAGCACACCAATGTCCCCCGGCCTCCCAACTCTGCTGCCCAAATGAGAACTCAAAGCAGGAATGATGGCCATTGCCATGGAGTCAAGCCCTTAGGGTAACATTCAAGGACCCCATGATCTGGCTCCTGGTCCCCTCTATGCCTTCACCCTACCACTTTTCCCTGGGTCTCATGTCCCACCCATGTGATCTACCAGATGCCATTATTCTTGTGGCTGCTGCACAAATTCAGTGGATTATAATCTAGAGATCTGAAATCCACAATGCACCTTGCCAGGTTCCAATCGAGGTGAGTCCCTTTCTGAAGACTCTGGGGAAGAACCTATTTTCTTGTCATGTTCCAGCTTCTGGAAGCTTCTCCAGTCCCTTGGCACATAGTCCTTTCCTCCACTTTCAACGTCAGCCACTCTGGGCAGTTTTGCTCACATGGCACACATGGCAGTCTCGCTCCTCTGCCTCAGTCTCACGCTGACAAGGACTCTGATGACATTGGTCCCATCCATCCAGATAACCCAGGATCGTGTTCCCATCTCAAGGTCAGCTGGTGAGCAACTCTAATTCCCCTGTGCCACACAGTCTAACGTAACCACTGGTTCTGGGGGCCAGTCTTGTATGGTTCTGCCTCCATACAAGAACCATGCCTCTCTACCTTTGCATTTGTGGGTTCCACTCCTGATCCCTGCCTTGCTCCTCAAACAAGCTCATCCATCATGCCAAGTCCTTCCCGACTGCAGCTCTCTAAAGCCACCTACTCTTCTGCGTCCGAACCCGTGAAACCATGAATCATGTCCATGCTTTGTTGAAATGATGACATATTTGTAGTGACTTCTGGTGGTCTGTCTGCCACATCTGAAGCTCTGGACCACTGCCCTACCAAGTCTTCTGTCTCCATTCACAGACAGTGGGCTGAACTGCTGTGTGTCTGGCCTCTTCTCTTCTACTTCAGCATGCCTTACAGAATGTTCTGGCACCTGGTGCCCTTCTTCCTTATGCCTTTGATGGCTGTTCTCAGGCACTAATTCTCTTATGGTTGTTTGTTTTGCAGTACTGGGGTTTGAACTCAGGGCCTTCACCTTGAGCCACTCCACCAGCCCTTTTTTCGTGAAAGGTTTTTTGAGATGGGGTCTTGCAAACTATTTGCCCAGACTGATTTCCAACCACAGTCCTCTTGCTCTGACTCCTGTGTAGCTAGGATTACAGCTGTGAGCCACTGGTACCCAGCTCTCCTACGTAAATTTTAGGATTGTTTTAACCAGACATGATGATACATGTCTATAATCCCAGCTACTCAGGAGGTGGGGCAGAAGGATGGAGAGTTCAAAGCCAGTAAGGGCAAAGAAATAACAAGACCCTGTCTCAAAGCAAAAAAAAAAAAAAAAAAAGGGCTAGGGGCATAGTTCAAGCAGCAGAGCACTTGCCCAGCATACACAAGGTCGTGGCTTAATTCCTCCGTACCTCAAAAAACACTCTGGGCAGATCAGTGGTTGCATGGGAAGGAGGCAGAACAAGGATGATCACCAATGGGACAGGGGGCTCCTGGGGAGATGGAGTGGTCATACTGATTGTGGTGGTGGTTACCAAGGTGTCTACACACACCACTACAGCACATTTTCGGTATGTCCATCAGTGCCCGCTGTCTCTTTTGGAGTTTGTACTAAGCACGTGACTAGCATCTTGCCAATCTGGCACGGGAGTGGGCAGTTAGATCGAAGCCAGCAATCTTTACTTTCTCTCTTTAAAAAAATCCAAGTGAACTTTTACCCACCTTAACACTTTAGTTCTTTTGGTATTGAGTGTTTCTGACTTGGCACTTCTTGGAAGGTCTTCCTGACACCCCTGCAGCTTGCAGTGCAGCCCCAAAAGTGGCTTCTATGGCACTGCCCTGCCCAACTGTGGCACACCTGCACAACACAGAGTAGCAAGTGAGATGTCTACAAATGAATTTCCCTTGATGCAGCCCCTGGGTGGCCCCACAGTGGAGTGTGGACAGTGGGAGTCCATTAACAACCTCCTTCAAGTAGCTTTGCAGAAGTGTGGACAGCTAGCTTCCTCTGCTTTGGGACTCTATAACACCTACTAAGGTGGCCTGCAGAGAGTTCTGAGATGTGGCACCTCCCTGTGGACACCTTCCCATGGCAGAGGGTGGGTTCACCAAGTCCTACTGATGGGCATCTTGGCAAACTCTTTAACCCAGTGAGTCCTGACTCACTAAGGTCTGAAGTGAAATGTCCCCTGCAGCTCTGGTATTGAAGACTTTGTCCCCAGCTGGTGGCACTATGTTGGGAGATAGTGAAAAACTTAGGAGGTGGGGCCTATCTGGAGGAAGTAGGTCACTGGGGGCATGCGTGGGAGATTATGCCGGGTCCCTGTCCCTGCCATGAGGTGGGGAGCCTCTGCCACATGTTCCTGCCACCATGATGTTCTGCCTCACCATGGGCTCAGAATCAACCAAGCCAAGGACTATGGACTAAGCCGTCTGAAATTGTGAAAAATTGCTTATTATTTTAATAAGCCCTTCCTCCCTTAAGTGGTTTATGCTAGATATATTGTCACAGCAGCAAAAATCCTGACTAATACACCTGCACTCTTCAATGAGGTGTAGGTCTTAGCTTGGGGTGGAGATGAGACAGCTCTTCCCTGGGTGTGGTGCCTGCTGCCTATGGCAGCTACTCCTGGATTCTTTTGCCAATTCTTTGCTAGCCAATTCCCCATTACTCCAGTGAACAATCCTTTACATTAAACTTCCCTGTACAAATTGCTGTATGGTTTCTGTCTCCTGGTTGGACCCTGACTGATGCCCAGGCTAAGAAAACAATTCTAAAGCAAACATTGGCTATAGTTCATGGAAAAGGAATGATGACTCAGAAGGTAGTACCAAGAGCCTAGAGGAACCAAGGGTCACTAGTGATCCCTGGGAACTGGCTTCATGCTGTGCGTAGTCCTCTCCCATTCTGAAGAGGGCCGGCCAGGCCTCCATAGGATGTTGCAGATATGACAGAGTATCAAGGATGGACATTAGAGGTGTGACAACCCAATCTGACTTGAGCCAGGTACCACGGCAGAGAGGGACAAAGGCTGTGCCCAGACGCAGGAATGACTGAGGCCACTGACCAGTAGGCTGTGTGGAAATTATCTTGGAAATTGATCCTCCAGCTCCAGTCAAACCTTCAGACGATGGAAGTCCTGACAGACATCCTGCCTGCAGCCTCAGCTTGTGTGACCACACGCAAACACCACCCAGTCGTGCTGCTCCCAAATTCCTGGCAAGAGAACAATTAATCATATGAAATGATTGTTAGTTTTTAAGCTATAAAACTTTCTGGTAACTTGTTACACAGATTAGATCACAAACACACATGGGCTTAGTCACTGCAGGCGGTGGGACTCGTAACTTTACAGTGGAGAAAAGTGAAAAATACCACTTTACCCAAGTGGGCAAAGTTAACATCACCAGTGACAACTGTATCAAACACAGGTGCCTCCGGAGGCACTGAAAAAACAACATCACTTCTTGGAACTCTGGCCACAAATGTATAACTTGATCTGACTACGAGAAAGCATCAGAACAAAGCAAACTCAGAGAAATTCCTTAAAATAAGTGGCAGCAGCCTTCCAAAGAAGACAGAGGAACTGTCCACATTAAAGAAGACTGAAGAGACGGGACAGCTATATGTGACACGCGATCCTGGATTGAATACTGGTCCAGAAGAACATCGGTGGGATATGTGTGAGAATTTAATAACGTCTTAGCCTGGTCAACAGCACAGCCTCAATGTCAGTTTCATGGATTTTTCATGATCATACTAGAATGGTTAACACGCTTATGTTAGAGAAAACTGAATTAAGAGTATATGGAAACTCGGTTACCTTTTTATAATTAGGAAATTATTTAAAATTTTAAAATGTATCATTCAAGAATGAGTTAAAAAATATATCATTCAAGGATGAGTTAAAGCACATTTTCAAGTATAAATCATAAAATAATTCACTAATAGACCATAAAAAAGAAAGAACTAAAAGGTGACCTTCAAACAGAATGAAAGCCGTCCTAGTTAGGAGCTCAGTGTTCAGGGTTGTGGGGGAGGAAGGGAAATCCCTAACCATCCAGGCAGCAGTAAGAACCTCCTGTGGGCTAAGAACACATGGAATACGGACGATGGTGACAGCATGTAAGGTGAGCAGCGCTCACAGCTTCAAATACTCTAAGACACCTGTATTGTCTGGGCACAGGGTACAAGGCTTAAACAACACTGGTCTTTGAAAAATGAATATCACCCTTTGTAATCACCATAGTAACCACTAAATGAAAAGTACAATGTGCACAATTCCAGACTAATAGGGAAATAGAATAATAATTGAAAAATATACAATCAATCTGAAAAAGAAAAGGAATATAGGAACACCAGGGGGAAGGAGAGATTTAATGACAAATATATATCACTATTTATATTAAATCTAAGTAGAGAGAAGATTTGATTAAACACAAAAAGACTCTGAAACAACTATGTAGCACAAAGTCAAATAATCCAACTAAAAATTGGGCAAAGACTTGAACAGTATTTCTCAAAATAAGACAAATGGCCAACAGTCGTATGGAAAAAAATGCCCACCACTGCTAATCGTCAAGGAAATGTAAATCAAAATCAACATGAGGCATCACACCACCCCAGTTAGAATGGCTACTATCAAAGAGTAAAGATGAGAGGTGTTGAGGAGGACGCGGAGAAAAGGAACCCCAAGTTATTGTGAGAATGTAAATCGGTGTGGCCATTATGGAAAACAGCAGGGAGGAGCCTGAAAAAACTAAAACTAGAACTGCCATAGGTTCCAGCAATCACTACTGGTGTACTTCTACATCTGAAGGAAATGAAAGCTCTACGTTAAGAAGAGATCAACACTACTTATTCATCACCACATTGTCACAGAGTCACGATGGAATCAACCTAACGGCCATTAACAGGTTACTGCTGAAAGAAAATATGGACATATACACAAGGGAATACTATTATCCCATAAAAAAGAATGACGTTCTGTTATTTACAGTCACATAAAAGAACCCGGAGAACAATTATTTTCAGTGAAATAAACCAAGGTCCGGAGAGAAAAATACCACATGGTCGCAATCATATGTAGAATCTAAAATAGGTTGATCTCCCAGAAGTAGAGTGTATAACCTGGTTACCAGAGGCTGAGCGGTTCGTTGATGTTGGCTCAAGGACACACAATTACTGCACAGTTAGATAGGAGGAATACGGTAAAAAAATCTGTTGTCTGGCAAGGCAACTAGAGTTAATGGCAATCCATTATGATATTAAAAACGCACAGAGAGTGGATATTGTGTGCATTCTCACAGAAATAACACCTACGTGAACTAATGCGTCCTTAACTTCTAGATTTAGTCAATCCACGATGCTCACACACCTCAAAACATCATGCTGTACGTGATAAAAACACACAATGTCATCATAGGTCCATTTGAAATAAAGAAGGAAAAAGAAAAAAATGAGAGCCAGGGGTGTGGCTCGATGGCAGAGCACTTGGCTAGACTATGTAAGACCCTAGGTTCCATCCTCAGCACCGAAGGGGAAAAAACATTTTAAAAAACCCTACCCTGCATAAAACCCACCTCCATGTGTGGACAGAAGACAGCCCTAAGACGTAAGGATGCACAAAGGTTGGAAATCAGGGATGGGAAAAAAACGCACCCTGCAAACACTAGCCAAGAGGTCCTGGCCTGCCCACGCTGACTACAGTCAATGTGAAGGTTAAGGCCAAAGAATGACCAGATGTGAGGGACAACTGAAACACTGGAGGCATGGTGGAGGAAATGACAAAATGGTAAAGGCTGAATAAACCTCCCAGCTCTTAGTGCACTTGCCGGTGTCACTAGTGTTAGAGGTCACATGGCTAAGCCGTGTCCTCCCCACCAGCTCAGTGGCAGACCTCAAGCCATGATGGTAATGGTACCTAAGCTGTTTTTTTAGGAAATTGGCACATTTGCCTATCTCAAACTAGCTGAAGCCACTTGGGACTGCACGGGTCGTCACCAGGATGAAAACGCCACCCTCAGGTCATGCTAACACCCCCCTTGTCTGCACATGTGATCTATGGAGCCACCAGGTGATCACACAGGGGCAGACCATCCGATGCTTCACTTTTCCCTTCTTCAGTCACTTTATCCACCCTTGGACCACCCTGTTTCTTTATCCCACAAACACTTCCCAACCTCATCATCCAGGAGACAGATTTGTGGCTTGTCTCCATCTTCATGATTGGCAGCTCACGAGCTTTCTTCTGCAACACTCCTCACTTTGGCGGCAGGCACAGAGTATGGCAGACCAAACGGGCCTGGGTCAGTAGGCACCACTGATGACACCAGATGGACAGGCTGCTTAGCACAGTCCCCAGTTCAGCGGACACCAACTGAGCCTTCTACAACTCAGTTTCTTTCTGACACACACTACCTGGTCGTAGCACCAGACTCCACGGGTTAAGGGCTCAGTCCCGAAAGATTGTCCCACATTTGATACTAGTCACACCGCCTGGCCTCACTGGCCATCTGTAACTCAGGGGTCCCGAGACCCTGTCCTCAGGCTCCATACTTTGGTAGATCAGCTCACAGAACTCCAGAAAACACTTGACTGGGTTATATAAAGGATGAATAACCAGATGAAGGTACACACAGTGGCCTCGAAGGGTTCTGAGCCCAAGAGTTTCTGTCCCCATGGAGTTGGAGGTGCATTGGCCTCCTGCCACGTGGATGAGTTCACTGAGCCAGAAGCCCACCAAGCCCCACCATTTTTGGAGGCTCCATTACGTAGGCATAATTAATTAAGTCATTGGCTTCAGTGATTAAACTTCGTCCCCAGAGGTGGTGGGGGGAGCTGAAAACTCCAACCTCTAATCACACATTGGTTCCTCTGGTGGCCACGCCCCCTCATTAGCATACACTCAAGTGTGCCTGAAGACCTCGGTGTAAGTTAGGAGATGCCTCTCACCCCGTCACCAGGAGTCTCCAAAGGTGTTAGAAGCTCTGTGCGAGCAGCTGAAAGCAAAGAGCAAATTTCTTATTACATATTTCTTATTGTATCACGCATTCCCACGAAAGCCAGGAACAAGTTTGGGACAGCCACACGGCCTCTAGCACATCACACTGCACTGGAATTGTGAGTCAGGACAGCCAGACAAGCGGAAGCAATGAAGCAGTAACTGTTGGAAAGAAAATGTAAACTCTCCTCACTTACAGATGGTATCACTGCTCGCTAGAAACCACAAAAGACTCGATGGATGAGTGACGAAAACCACAGAGAGAATTTGGTGAGATTAACATACAAGCCAACAGCATTTGCATAGCCATATAACAGCCAACCAGAAGATGTAATGGAAGAGAAAACCCTACTCACATAGAAAGAAAAAAGGAAAACATGTCTTAGCATAGGCAGGGCATGGTGGCTCACAACTATCACCCTGGCCACTTGGGAGACAGAGGTCAGGAGGGGAGTGGTTCAAAAACTTTTTGCCTGAGCAAAAAAGTTAGCCTGACCCCATCTCAACCAATATAACCTGGGTGTGGAGGCATGTGCCATCCCAGCTTTGTGGGACCCTAAATAGGGGGATTACGGTGTAGGCATAAAGTGAGACCCTTGTCACAAAATATGTGAAGCAAAAAGGGCTGACAGCATAGCTCAAATGTTGCCTGCCTGGCAAGCATGAGGCCCTGAGTTCAACATCCAGTACTGCCAAAAAATACCACCACCAATAAACAAACCAGAAACCTCAGCATAAACATAACAAGCACTGTTGCAAAACTCTTAAAAAAACCTTCAAAGGAACTGGAGGAGTGGCTCGAGTGGTAAAGTGCCTGCCTAGAAAGCATGAGGCCCTGAGTTCAAACCCCAGTGTCACCAAAACAAACAAGCAAACAAGAAACCTTCAAGACACTCCTAAAAGGCTCCGAAGTGATTTAATTAATGAAAAGTCATGTCCTGTTCTTGGATCAGATGATTCAAGATCAAAAGCAGTCAAGTTTCCCAAGTCAACTCATAATTTATGAAATTTCCTTCTGAAATTAGATATTCATCCTCAAACTTATGAGGAAAAAACCCAAGTGAGGGACCATGAAAACTCTGAAGAATGGTGAAATTGGAGGCACTAACCTGACAGATATTAAAAGGTCCCACAGAGTTGGATGTGGTTGTACTCTCCTGTAATCCCAGCACTTGGGAGGCTGAGGCAGGAGGATCTCCAGTTCAACCCCACAAAGCCTCTATGATTGAAACAGTGGGGGTGGTCTATAAGCATGTCTACAAACCAGTATGACCCCTTAGAAAGCCCAGTATAAGAGCCAGGCCGTCACGACAGGCACCGTGTGATAAATTAACCATGAGGCCTTTAGCTACAGGATGGGGCGGGGAATGGATTTTTTAACACATGGGGTTGAAAGAACCAGATGGCCACTTAGGAAAATATAAAAATTGGGGTTGTGCCTCAAAACACACAATAGAATAAAGTCCAAATGGATCAAACCAGCAGTAAGACACCTTTTGAGAAATTTGAATACGGACCAGATATTTGATGATAGTAAGGAATTAAATTAGTTTCATTTGGTATGAAAGCAGGAAACTGTCATTTTTAAAGAGATGTATACCAAAGTAATTTGGGTTGAAGTATGTTTTCGGGGAAAAAAAAAAAAAGAAGAAAAGGAGCCAGGGGCCAGTGGTTTACACCTGTAATTCTAGCTACTTGGGAGGCTGCGATCAGGAGGATCGAGGTTTGAGGCCAGTCAGACAAATAGTTTGAGAGACCCATCTCCAAAATAACCAGAGTAAAATGGAATGGAGGTGTAGAGCACCTTTGTAAGCACAAAGCCCTGAGTTCAACCCCAGGCCCACCAGAGAACAAAAGAAGTGAAATCTAAAGGATTTTGGTGTATTATTGGGAGAACTCAAAAAGCCTCTGAACACTTCTAGTCTGGAAAACTCATTGCCCTTTCCTCTTTATCACAACTTTTAAATTATAGTTTGAGCTGACGGAGTGGCTCAAAGTGGTGGAGCACCTGCCTAGCAAGAGTGATGCTCTGGGTCCAAACCCCGGTGCCACCAACAACAAAACTAAATTATAATTTGAACTTTGTCAAAGAAGACATCATTCTAGAAAATGCACAAAACGGCAACCGAGTCAGATTGCATCCAGCGGGTATGCACACGTGCTCTTTTGCTGTCCACTGCCTAAGCGAAGGTGGTCATGGCCCCAGGGTTGCCAGGGTGGGCCAGCCAGGCAGCTACCACATGCTACTCACAAGGGAAGAAGGAAAAAGTGCTTTCAGGGGGAAGAGCAATGCCCAGCTGCCAGGGCTGGGGATGGTGGGTCAGAAAAATGGGACATCTGGGCAGAGTCCTGAAGGGGTTGTGCCCCAAGCATTGCTGGAGGACCTGTGGCAGCCCTAGACAAATGGATGTTGGTGGCAACAGACTGTCCTACTCTTTCTTGCCTGTGCAGATGTAAGGCTGAGCCAAACAGGGAAGAGAGAGGAAGAAAGTGCTTTCCGGGACCATCTGTTCTCTGTTCTGTCCATGGCTATTCCATATTAGCTGAAACTGGGTAGCTTATAAAGGAAAGAGGTTTATTTGGCTCACAATTCTAAAGACTGAAATTCAAGCATGGCTGAAGGTGGAAGGGCAGGGCAAGAGTGTGCAAAAAAGAAAGAAAAGGAAGGCACTCTCACTCTAACCATATCCTGAGAAGTCCCACAAAAGAGGTCGATCCCACTTGATTACCTAATCACCTCCCACTTGTCACCTCTCTCAGGTCCCACCTCCCAACCCAGCCACAAGGGCAGACAAACTTCAATGTGGGTTTTACAGACCACAGACCCCATCCAAGCCATGGCAGAACCGGCAGGAGAGCAGCCCAGACAGCGTGAGACCAGAGAAATTCTGTTTTGTCACCTAATCCTGCTTGACTGCCAGCTTGAAGAACTTGGTCCAGGCAAGAACAAACCCTACCTAGCCAAAAGTCAGTCCAAGGAGAAAAGATGCAGACTCACCTCTACCTGGCAAAGGGGACCTCAAGCATCACGGGTGGCAGCCAGCTGGTCTCCCGCAGCTTTGGGCCTTTCTAGAAGGATGGAGACGGCCTACTCCAGGAGGTGATTTTGCCTTCTAGAAGTTTCCTTTTACAATGTATTGACACTTGTTATTACCTCGCAAGCCGAGGTTTCTGCATTTAACCCTAAAGAGGGTTTATTTTCTCCTTTAAAAGCCCGTATGCTGCCATTCTGACGTTGGGACATCACTCAGGTCCCTAACAGGGCACTGACTCAACCCCAAATTTCATCATCATGGATTTTTGGCAGTTTAGACTTATATAACATGTGGTTGCATATTAAATGTTCAAAGAGCCAAAGAAGCTGGGCCATTTTTTAAAAATTGGCTTTACTCCCCAAAACGAAATTCCTTGGAGCAATTCTACTGGCAGCGGTCCTCCACCCTCCCCCAGGTTTAGGGTGTGGTCAGATGTCCACCCTGGCCTGGTCAACTCGTGTCCACCCACCTAGGCCCCCAGTTCCAGGCCCTTGGCAGCTGGCAGAGCTGTGTGTGACCCCAAGGGTGACCAACTAGAATGCCAGAGCGGCACACGTGGTCCCAGTCCTCAGCTTCCTTGTTGTGCAAATGAAAGAAAAAGACACTGCCCCCAAATGGCATCCATGAAGAAGGAGCTGAACGTGTTGGACGTTTCTCTAACACCAGAGGAGTGGGGACTCGGGGAGAAAGTTCTTTCAGGTACGAGAGTGAAATGTGTTTCCTCCTCCCGTACTCCCTGAGCAACTTTCTTCGGCTCCATTAGCAACATGTTTAAAAAATAAAGTTCAGACAGGCACCAGTGGCTCACCGCCGTAATCCCAGCTACTCAGGAGGCAGAGATCAGGAGGACTGCAGTTCGAAGCCAGCCTGGGCAAATGGTTTTTGAGACTCTATCTTGAAAATACACAAAACAAAACAGGGCTGACGGAGTGGCTCAAGTGGTAGAGCACTTGCCTCGCAAGCATGAGGCTCTGAGTTCAAACCCCAGTGCCACCAAAAAATAAAGTCCAAAAGCTTTGGGAAGGAGACCTAAGTGGCCTGGCCAGAATGTGTCCTTTCCAGTAAGCAACTCATCCATCCAATCACCCATCTATCCATCCATCCACCCGTCTGTCCACTCATCCATCCATCCATCCATCCATTGGTGCAGACGTTGTGAATCCTGATGCAGGTTTGTAGGTGTGGCCACTGGGGCACACACAGGTGCCAGGCAACAGAGACCGGACCCCTGGATCACAAAGGAGGGTGGCGTGGTGAAGACCAGCAGCAAGAGCTAGAGGAGGCCGTTCCAGGGCTCTTGAGGTGGCAGTGCAGAAGACTGAGGGCAGGCAAAGACGATGGTGGGAGTGTCAAATCTTGAAGGAATTTTCTAAAGCCTTAAGTTATATCCTGCCAGGGAGAGAGACGGACTTTTAAATAAAAGAGGGAAATGTTTGCATGTGAGAGCACTCGCTGGGTCAAGGATGGACTCTGAGCACAGCGGTGGGGGCGGAAGAGCAGGGTGGGGGCAGGGCACGGTTTGAGGCATTTTGGGCTGATGGGTGAATTCACAGGTCCTCATCCGCAAATCTGGACTTGAACCCTGACTCCTGTTACAGACCCCAGGTAACAGTCCTAGGTACAAAGACTATCGTGTGGCCCCAGGTGTACCAGTGCATGCAATCCCACAGCAGTCTATCAGCTAGCTAATGTCCCCACCCCCACTTCAGAGATGATCAAAGGGAGACCCAGAAAGGGCTGAAGCCGGGGAGCTAGGCCTCTTCAGCACAAAGACTGACACATAGAAAGCACTCGTCGGACCTGTACAAGGAAGAGACCCCCAGCAAGCCACGAGGCTGGGTCCGGGTCCAGCCAGTGCAGTGAGAATGAGGAGAGAAAGAGCACAAGCGGCACAGCTGACGGAATTGTCCCTGTGGGTTTCCTGGCCCTGGGAACGAGGTTTCTAGAACCTCTGCAATGCTGGCAGTAAAATGCTGCCTGGAACCCAGGAAGGTAATCGTCCTAGGATCACTCACCCTCCTCCTCTGATCTTGCCAAAAAACACTGCCAGTGAACTGGCCTGTTTGGGGGTCTCTTGCACAGGGGACTCCACACAGGACTCCTTGGATACCAGTATCACTGCTGTGTTCTTCCAACACAGATGCTCTTAGTTATTACTCCCCTTGAGAGCCAAGGAAAACTGAAAGCTCAGACAAACTAAGCAACTTGTCTAACCACACACAGCTAGTATGGGACAGATCTGTGATTCAAAATAAGGTCTGCCAGACTCCAAAACATATCGGCTAATCATTTATTTTGTGCCCCTCACTGCAGGGAATTAACTCTGCGGAGTTCTTACAAGGAAGAGTTTGGTAGAGGGCTTAAGAGTCTGCCTGCCTAGGGCCAAAAGGTGGCCTTGCCACTGTTGCTGATGGACACTCTGGCCAGCTACTGTCCCCTAGGGAATCATGTCCTCCCTCTGAGAAGTGAGGATCAGCATTATCATGCCAGTGAGACACACGTGTAACCTGCACAGAGCTGTTAATTCTGAAGAATGACTGCCTTTGAGCAGGTGTGCTGATGACCGGAGACCGGGCACCTGCAGGCAGACCTCACCAGCAGACAAGCTTGGGCCTGTATGCTGGCCTCTGGGCTCCCATGCCCTCTCCTCCTAGACCCACAGCTGCCCTCTCGGTGCTTTCTACTTTGCAGCATGCAGCTATCAGCTAGCTATCCTCCTAGAAGCCAAAAATATTTGAAAAACAGAGATTGTCTCTAGGAGTTGAAGCAGAAGATCCTAGATGCCAACCCCAAACTTACCTTTTGGGGCACCAATCTGAGAGGCTAAACCCACTAACTCTTCCTTTCCTCCATTTATTGGAGACTTTTTGTTTTGTAAAGAGAACAGATGTCAAATATTTTAGGGTTTCTTGGACCAACAAGCTCAAATCTAGGATATTGTATAGAATTTTACATAAGAGGGAAAAAAAGCTTCTAAAACATTTGATAAGATTCTGGGTAGAGATTTTTTAATATAGATGTACCAATGAGAAAAGCTGGAATTCCTTTGAGGGGGATAACCTTCTCTAAGGTTCAAAGTCGTGCAGTCAAATCATCAAATCAGTTGAGTATCTGTGAATGCGGATTTGTAATAAGATATGGCACAGTTCATCTTTGAAAATGTCAGTCCATGGGCAAGATTTGTATCTTGGCATATTTATTACTTGAGAGACCTGTATAGATTTGTAAGATTGTATTCAGTTTTTCTTTTGACAGTTGTCTTGTGGAAGCTCCTGAATTGCAGTGGAATGAATCTGAAAACAAAGGAATTGCTTTGGAGTTTGCTCTGAGATCCGTAAGACACTGCTGGAACTGTAGCATAAGATCAGAAGCAAATGTGTGTAGCTCTCGCTTCGTGTCTTGACTTTCAACATGGGAAGGGTAGCAGTTTCACGCTAGTTCTTATCTGATTTTTGCACACTATGAATTAATCATAAAAATTGTTTTGCCTGGCAACGTTAAGAAATATGTACCCCCACCCAGCACAATAAAAACAATTAAAAAAAAAAACCATTATCAAGTATACAACAAAAGTGAACTTCCAAAGCTATTCAGTACTTGGTAACAGTCGTTGAGGACAGTTCTCATCCAAAAAAAAAAAAAAAAAAATTCAATTTTAGTCAGTCCTGAACTCAAAATTTAAAGTAAAAGTTGACCACTACCAAACCATTGGACTATTATAGATTTCATGTCAGTATAGTCAGCTACTATTTCTGAAAGAAAAGAAAAAAACCAACTCATGGTTTTTTCTGTAAAAGCAAATGAAGCCCACATTGACAACACAGTTCGGTAACACATGGCAGGATCAAGTGCCTTCCACAAAGCAGATGTTGATTTAAACAACGCAACAAGTAACCATAGTCTCCAACTAAGCCTCTTCCATCCCATGTATCTCTATTACCATCAATTGTAACACATCTTAGCAGACTCCATTTCAGGTTGTACCGAGTTATTTTTCTCCACTCTGAAAATATTTTTGCTTATAGTCTACACTGACTACTGTAGACGTTAATTCTCCAGTGACTTCCAACGTGGTTCTGGCCCCTCAAATAAACAGCAACAACTGAGTACTGTAAATAACATATTGACCCCTGAAATAAAGAGTCAGGGAAGCCACTCAAAATATTTGCCTTGTTTTTTAATTGACTACTGACGTTGCTCCTGAGGTCAACTCTTTGACATTACGGTTGAAAGGCTGATGGTTTTAAACAAGTTTACTCTCTTGGCATGTTTCTTCACTTGCAGCGATCAAACCTGACCTAGGTCACTGTAGGTAGGTGGCTTTCCTTGCCTGGCCAATCAGAACTTACCCTGGTTGCAGCCTCATTTTCATTTTTTCCTTTGTGAATAAATTCTGAGATGAGATACTCAAGTTTAAATTTTCTATTTTTTCCGATCATAACTTTCTTGTGAATGGGAGACATCTTGATGAGTGACAGTGATGACACACACACACACACATCATGTTCTTTCATATGACAGTTGCCATGTCTTTGACTTTGCCACCTTACTCAGTAACAAGCCATACTCCATCTTATCTTAAAAGCACAAATGCTACTGAGTTCTGTGTCACCTGAGTTTGTAGTGCACCAAGCAGAACGAAACAATGAGAATGGCACACGGTCTCTGTGGCAACCATTCAGTCCTGACATTGAAGCACCCACGTGGTCCTAGACAAACTTCATTTTTGGAGACTGAAGTTTAAATGTCATATAGTTTTCCTGTGTCTTGAAATAGTTGTTGGATGTTTTTCAGCCACTTAGAGATGTAAGAAGTATTCTTAGCTTGGCAGGCCACACAAACTCAGGAGGGTGTGTGACACGCAGGCACTCCATCTACTGCAAAGACGAGGGCAGACGCCAGTCATCCGCTCCTCCAGGCCTCTCCTGGTCTTACAGGGCCCGCGCTCCTGGGAGGACAGGCTGAGGGCTTTGCTGCCAACCACAAAGGGAAAATGAGCAGGAAGAGCAGGAAAGTAAGTTTAAATGTTTCAGGAACACAAACAAAAAGTAAACGAGTCTCCCTTTTTCTTCCAGTTACAGCCGCATGTTCACTTTCCTGAGTCCTGACAAGTCTATGTCTTTAATCCAGAGGCATGGCCATAGGCCCTCTCTCTCATGACAGGGTCTACATTAAGATCCATTTGGATAAAGAATAAGATGTGAAGACAAATGATGGGACAGGAAGGAGTGGACTGTGGCTACCACATGGAGAAGCAGTCACTGAGAAAGGGTCCCTAGCCTGTGTCACAACAGCTCTGGAGCTGCTGGTGCAAACCCGTCTGAAACACCACTAGGCAAAGGTACTGCTGGATTAGGAATGGAACTTAGGCTCCTGGAAGCAAGAAGGGAGCCAGGGAGAGGGGAAGAGAGAGCAGTATTTAGAGGGAGAGGAGGCGGCAGAATCTCTTGGTATTGATTCTTCAGAGCCTTCTAGAAGGTATTTTCATTTCATAGTTACATGAAACCTGTTCAACATTCCCAGTTTCACGAAAGGCTTAGTGACAACATAGCCATTCCTAACTTTCCCTAGGCCATAGGGTGAGCCTCCTTCTGGTGGTCACAGCAGCTCGAGGGATGATCCAGCTGCAGGGTATGGAACTGTGGTCCCAAAGCCAAGGTCACCTTGGAGAACTGGAAAGAGGCCTGATTTAGAAGCCCAAGACTGTCACTGGTCATCTGAGTCACCGTCAGCAACTTGTTGGGACTCAGCTTTCCTCTGATCTGTAGAGAGGTGCTCATCAGTGTTTTAAGTCACCTGGGGACCTTGTTTCATCACATATTCTGGCTGAGCAAGTGCAGGCTGGGGTCCAAGGTTCTGTATTGTGAGCAGGCTCTGGGGTAACGTGAGGCTGCTGTCCCCCGATGGTAGGGATAGGAAGGGTGGAAACTCCTGTATCTCCTTAACAGGTCTAGATCAGAGGCGAGAGGGTGCTCACTTCCAGAGCTACAGGTTCCTAGGCTGTCATTAATCCCCACCATCAATCCCCCTCTCCATCATTTTTCTATTTAAGGGCCAAACGTCTACTGTCCCCAGGCCTACCCAACCCCACCACTTTTCTATCAACTGCCTTCTTGGCATCTCCACTTAGATGTCCTTCAAGTCCCAAAACAACTCATGACCACACACCTGTTCCACACCAATATTCCCTGACCTCATCCCCATCCATTACTTCCCAAGGTCTGTCAACCGTCCTTCCTCAACAGCCGAGTCTGTCCCCCTATAACTGGTAACAGATGCTGGCATCTGTGAGGTGCCAGCTTACAGCTCAGTTCCTCAGGGAACCCCTGTGAACCAGCGGAGGGTCCCTGTACACACCCAACTCTCAGACACTTACTCACTCACTTGCTTGTCTTTCCCACTCGTGAGAACCTGAAGCGGCATGCTTTTGGTTCTCATCACTAGTTGGGTGTCTGGACACTTCTGCACAGTACTGGTGTCAGCAGCCTGACGCAATCTGCTGGTGGCCACCGTTTTACAAGGGAGGACGTCTCTTTCATTTTATAATTCCATCGGAGGCCTTAGCTGTGACTCCTTTCTGATTTGAATGTCTTCTGCAGGAAGTAGGGAAGGTATTTCAAGTTCACTTTGTTTTAATCCTGCTAGTAAAGGAGAGCTGCTGTTTTGCTTCTTGGACCTGGTCACTATGGTCACTTGGAGTGATATACGCAGAATTCTTAATCTGCACACAAAAATGAACCGGGGAGCAAGACCACAACTAGTGAGACCCACACAGGAGGTCCCCTGGACAAGCTCCTACCTTGAACTTCTCCGGACTGCTGAAGATGTCACTGCAATCCTGAGAGAGATGGGAGACGCCTGACTCCCCAGCACCCACTTCCTGCACGAGGAAGATCCAGGTGAAAGTGGTACTTCCTTCAGTCAGAAGGCGAGAATTACATGAATCCTGTGGAAAGAGCAACTGCACTGCTCACCTCTAAGTGTAGTAGCCACAATCCAGGAGCCTAGGAGACTCAACTTCCGCCCATTCTCACCCTATTGGTCTGCAGGTAGCCCTGAGACATGGGGTGAGCCTGCTTCCCAAGCAGAAGCTTGTCTGTGATGTGAACTTTGAGCACTGGAACTCTACCTCCCAGAAACACATCATCTACCTTATGTAAACACTTAAATCCCAGGATTAGATACACTGTGTCATCTTCATCTGTACTGCAATATAAATCATGTATTTATATGGTGCTATTTTAGTGCAAATGAACAGGCTTTCTGCCTAAGCCAGCCATCTATCTATCTATCGATCGATCGATCTATATGCTTTATGTAAGGAAGGAAGAATACTTTAGGAATGAAAAACAAGTAACACTGTGGGAAGCACTGCTGGCTGCAGTCACCTAAGGTTATCTACAAAGTACATTTGGGGTTTGAACTCGAGTCTCCCGGGTGCTGGACGGGCACTGCACCACCAGAGCCACTCCACCAGCTCTAAAAAGTACATTTTTAAAAAAGGAACAAAAGGCAATGACTAGCTCCTTACTTCTTTTAAAATGTAGCCTAAAATCTGTTAAGTTCTTCAGGTTACTACATTAAGGTTAACATATTAACCTTTTAAGTTCCAAAAGCTTCTCCAATAATTCCATTTGACTTACAAACTTAAAAATTTGTCACTCTCTGCTCCATGTCAGATCCCTCTCTGAAGGATGCAAACTTAACAGCTTATGCCTTGGCAAGAGAGTGATGGCAGGGCAGGGTCGCTGCATATGTGACCCCAGGGCTAGTGACAATGCTTGTTAAAAAAAGCACTGCTGCTTTTTTACCAGTTACTCCTCCAGATGGGCCTCCTCCTCCAGAATGTAGCAGAGAAAAATTCTGCTACAAAAAAAAAAAAAAAAATCCAAAATGTTTTATACCATTTAAATATCAAAGTAAACTACCAAAAAAAAAAATCCTCAAAACTCTAAAGCAGATATAGGTACCATGCAGTAACGAACCCAACTAGCCAAGGAAAGTTAATGACCAGTATAAAAGTAAACTACCTAATAATCCTGTTTGGAGTCATAGTAACACCACTGACCTAAACTCGCCACCTCATGTTTGTTATGTTCCCACAGAAAAAGCAGACCCAAGCTCTGCATTTATTTTGTCATGCACTGTATTTCTTGGACACATCCTAAGAAACATACTAAGTATGTGCTAAGATTTGTATGTAAATTATCTCACTGAAGCCACACAAAATACTGCAACTGGACACCACAGACAGCTCCATTTTACAAAGAGAAAGCGAGGTGTGGAAAAAAGACTTGCCCCAGATAACAGTGTGAAGGAGTGGACCAGCCAGGATTTGAACCAATCTGTGTCTTCAGCTGGAAACTGTAAGCACGCAAACAAGTGGGACACACACTGGGGAGCTATCCCCACCACTTTCTGATCACACTGTTGGGAAAGTAACACATGCCTTCTCGTGGGAGCTACTGACACATGGACCACTTCCATAAAGGGAGGATGGTCTAAATATCAAATTGCAATATTTTGTACACTTACATGAGGCAGTATCTGCTGCTCTCAGCAATATTTGTTTATAACATTCTGCAATGCAATGCAATGCAAGCTGTATTAATAATTCACTACTCTATGTGTGTATAACATCAATAATAAATTCCTTTTCAGGGTTTATTACTGATAATAATAAATGTAAGTTCAGATTGTCATGTTATTCCCATTTCTTTCCTTGCCCTGAAATCACACCTGGCTGCAGGATCACCTGCAAAGCTTCTGACAACACAGACAGCCCAACTCTGAATCAAAGCCAAGATCTTGAAAACTCCTGTTAAGTTGGTATTGATTTAGCAGTTTGATGAGATCACCCATTTACCAAAACCACCCCTGCCCTGTCTGCTAGGAAATGGCAGCTCAGGAGGACTCACTCCACATCACCTCTTCACAGCTGACTGAAGTTGTTGGTGACAGACATAAAGCCTAAGCTGTCTCACCGTCTTTTAACAATAACCACTTCACACCATCAGTGATTCCTTTCATTTCTGGAGTTAACAGACCCATCCTCATCCCACCTCCTTCACATTTCTACGCAGTCCTCTGCAACAGCAGCTCAAGACAGTCAGTTACCAATTCATCACTGCAGGTCCCTTTCTTAACCAAGTCAACACTCTCTCCCTGGCAGACTTCACTCAGACTCAGGCCTCCCTCATTTTCACACAGCACCTGCTATGCGCTGGCATTGCTACCCCCTTCCTCAGTGAAAACAACTGCACATACCCACTGCCGGCCACTCCATTTCACCTTTGACACTGTACTGATTCCATTCCTAACAGTTTCAGGGAAATAATTCAGGGGCAATTACAGTGATTAATGAGGTTTTGGAGAACAAACTTTACAAAAATAAAATAAAAAACCACCCCCCCACCCCGAAGGTAGCAGTTTTAGAAAGATAAGCAAATAAACTAATGTCTTTTAAGCAGTGTCAAGTAGGAATACCTACATGGCCTTTCTACACTGTTATAACCTGAAAAACTCTCCACTATTTCCCTAGCTACAGGAAAGCCTTGGCAAGCTCCACCGGGCAGCATCACCTGGCACCCCACCTCCCACATGAGCAGAACTGGGCTCTAACTCACTTGGCCAGCCTCCTTCAGCTTGTAGCAGGAACTTTTGCTGTGTTCCCAGCCCAAGCTTAAAAGTTTTAATTTTTTTGTTGGTACTGGGGTTTGGACTCAGGGCTTTGTGCTTGCTGTTGGAACCACACCTCCAGCCAAAAGATGCATTATGTCAGCCATCACAACTCCTACCCCAGTACCGTGCTCCTTCACAACTCAACTGAGACTGGACACCACCACCTGGGGGAAGCCAAAAGGGAGATCCGTGGAAGAGCTGTCTGTACCCTCACTTCTTTGATGCACTCACAAGTTTTGCTGAGAATGGGTGAGAATTCACACAAAGCTGAAACAAATTTACCCAAATTAACTGCCGCTTCTAAAAAAAAAAAAGTGTTCATGTAAAGTGGCATACTGAAGAAAACTGAGGGATTCTCCGTAGTTACTGTGTGTTTAAATCACTGTGCAGTGGAGAAATACCTTTGCGTCTGAAGAGTTAAGGAAGAACATTTTTAAGTGTCAAGAACCTTGTGTGCCAAATACTGTATTCAGTCAGTGTGCCTGAATGAACGCCACTCAAGTTACGACACAAGAACACCCTTGGTTCTTTACCACGCTGAGAGCAGATAAGATCTAGAACCTTGGTGAAGCAGAATGTCAGAGAAATATGATCACAGAAAGCCACGAACCACTCCTCACCAAACTAGCTTTCCTCAGAACATCTACTGCTTTAAACACAGGAGTATGTAAAACAATCCCAGTACAGAGTAAAAGCCCAGCTGGCACTCACTGGAAGGTTCTTCATAGATGCATTTACAGAATACTGTTAATGAGAGGAGTAACAAAAAAAGCTATTTTCTTAGGATTTCTTCTCTTTTTCTCTGTGCTAAAAATTACTTGACCTATATTTTCACTTAGGAAGTAAGTCTAGCTAAGGAGCTACTACGGTTTACAGAAACAGAACTTCTGCTCTACTCTTTCTGACACCAGAGGCTTCCCAATGTCTGGTGGAGACTTTTTAACTAAGGACTCTAGACAGTCTCACCATACCAAAGTCATGCGTGGCTTTTGTCCCCTTACTCCTACATTTTCAAACTTTCTCCATATAGGACATTAAAACCAAGTCATGTGTCTATTACATATGATCACTACCACAAAAAGATATAAATAAATGAATTGGATTCTGAGGATGAACAAAATAAAAGCAGGTCAATCAAAAGAAATGGGGGATTGGTTTAGAATTTAGCGCTTGCTATCTCAGTTTTCATTTGTGATTTTATGTATTTCCCTATTATAAGAACACATACGATGGCCAAGAGTACAGTGACAAAGGCCCCAAATCATTTTGGGGGCCTTATTTACTGCAGTCTTAAGAGATTTTTTACATATAGTTCTAATATTCATTAAATAAAAAGCATGTGTTGTTTTTTCTTGTTTTTAGTCCAGTATCACAAAATGTGCCACTTACCTATGTAAAAAAGTCTCATACCCTAAGAAAAAACTAAAGGATCCTTTCCATTCTTACAGGTAGTGAGCTCAACTTTGTGTAGCCAACCTGAATTTTATAGAATCACATGTAAGTTTTAAACAAGTTTCTCACCTCTCAATGTCACCTTAATACATATGCATACAAGTTAATTTACAAAAAGAGAAGGCTTTAGGTTAGAAATTGTCTTGCTGTGGCAGGAATTCTAGTACTTTATAGACAGGCCCTGATGTGTCCCTACATGAGGAGTCTGGGAAAGTAGGAACACTGAAATTTGTATTTCCCCTCCTTAATCCAAGCATGTCAAAGTCTTAGAGAAAACCATCTTATCTACACATCCATGCTTATCACTGCAAATGAAAACATTAGCACTTGGAATTGTGTGGATATGATAATCATTCAGATAAAGAAATCAATTTTAAAAATCAAATGATCTGTTAAACCTCCAACTTTTACTTTCAGAGATATCTGAAGCCTAAGTTGCTGTAACTCAAATACTTTCCTTTTTACACATTTGACTAAAATTATAGCGAGTATACCTACCAGACCTGGACCAGGTTAATTGCATAGGAAGATTTTTACTATGTTTACATTTTTCTTAAATTAATTTTAAAAAAGCATAGTAAAGAGTCTGAGGACAAATTATTCAACTGTTTATCATACATAAGACCGCATGACTATAATACAAAGGGGGGTTCTTTTTTCATTTAACGTTACAATATACACAGCAAGTCCGGACTAGATCTTACAATCTGAACACAGGTATTTAACCTTTTCCATGCTGTTTATGTTTACAATGCACAGAAGTCCTGTAACCAAACTGTGTAGTAAAGCACACAAAACTGGACTGTAACATAACACAGTATGCAGAAGCATTGGATTTTATGATTTTCTTTATGTCAATATCGGCTTAAAAACTGCTTTAGTTTTTTGGTGCTTGCTAAGATGTGCATCCAGCACAGAAAAAAAATGACCTGACCCATGTGGTGTCTTAGCCTTCTAATCCATCTTCCTAAACAGCAGTAACTACTGAATTGCTTTTGGTATTGCGATACTCGAGATGATATCCTTTTATTTACTGTAAACCTTTATGAACTACCAAGTTCAAAAAAAATCCATAGGCTTGACATTTAATTACAAAATAAATATGGATTTCCTGATTAATAACAAAAAACTTTTGTGGTTTATAAAAATGGGTATTTCCAAGTTTCCATTTACATAGTTTTAAGCCTTTCTTTTGTCACTGTTTACATATAAAAACCTGCTTTTGTTCAGAAAAAAATTGACCTAGTCAGCCACATGGAGTTGACCAATAAAAAGTAACATGGTGTTCTGCTGAGTTGTTTAAACAGGGTTATCGGCAGAGGTAGATTACTGCTTCTTTTCTAGGCTTCTTTTGATCCTGGACAGATAAATAACTCTATCTTCATTCTCCCAATTCAACCACTCAAAAGTATAACACCCTAAAATTGGTCAATTTAAAATGGGAACACAAATTTAGCAACTGCCAGACTGTGTTACATTAAGGCAGCATAATCTCAAAACGAGGCACCTGTTAAATACCAGCCTGTTCACTTTAGGTCATGCTGAGAGTTCTGTTTTACTCCTGGCTCCTAGTTTGGACCTGTTGGTGCAATCAAGGTCTTGTGTTCAAGTTTACAAGTAGGCTAATCAGGAATACAATAATCACCTGCTGGCTCCATAGCTTCTGGATCCAGAGTCCCCTTACCTTCAGAAGCCTGAACACATTTAGAGTGTGACAGATGTTGTAATCTTGAGTTAGATGTCAATCTATTATGCTCAGTACACAGATTGCTGTAAATGTATTGGCTATGGATTCAACAACAGTTCCAGTTTTGTTTAAGCAATAGTACAGCCATAATTTTCAACTGACATTTAAAAATGGTCTAGTTACACCTTGTGTCAAAGTGCAGAACTGCTACATTATTGGTTACAGACATCTATGTGCTATAAAAACAGCTTTGGTACAATAAATTATCAAAAAAGAAAATAAATTTTTGTAAAATTCACAGCATAATTGTGAGGCAAAAAAGCAGTCACATAAAATTCTGCATTTTTTAAAAATGTTCAGGATGAACAGAAGACATCTTTGTGCAGAAGAAATGGTGGAGATACCACGTGCCGAGAAAAAGCAAAAGAAAAAGTAAAAAGCAGGAAGGGACACAGCTGTAGCTATTTCCATCAAAGCAAACCACTACTTCTGTGACCTTCAACCAATAAGGAAGTCAACTTTATGACACACGCAAAGTGACCTTGCAATACCTTACAATTAGTGGGTCACAAAAGTCTATTTTAAAAGAAAGGCCTCTTGAATTACCCATTCTCTGTGTTTTCAGCATTAAGGACTGTCTGCAAAAGCATGTCCATAAGTGATTGCATCTGAAATGGTAGGCTCTTCTAACTTCGAGTCCAAATCCATAAGGCCAAAGGTTATCCCAAAGACCACCACTCAGACCTCCCCAGGACTGGCCACGACTGACCCGTTGATTGCTTCTCAGTGCACCTTGGTTAGGAGACCAGTCACGTTCCATTCCCATCTTCCTGTGGCCTCTACGACAGGAGACCACAGGGTCCCATGTAATTGCTGCTTCACTCCTCAGTAGGTTCAGACAGGAGGGTTCTGATCCCCGCCATTTAGCATGCTTAATGTGCCTTACAAACTTCAACACAATCATCCCTTTCATACAGCTGAAGATGATGTTTGTGTAAGCTGGAGGTCCCTCTTCCTTACAGTACTGCATTTCCGTGCCCAAGTGTGTTTAGAGGACTTAAAAACCCAAATTTCCCACCCCCCACCCACCCAAAACAAAACCAAAACAGGAAAAAAACAAAAAGGAGAAAAATAAAACAAAATACCCTCATGGGGCCCTTTATGCAAATTATGTGCAGTGCCTTTTTATGTTAAAATTAGTTGGCAAATGACCAAGACCAACATCTGAACATTAACTTTTGCTGAATAGAAAGACAAAAAACCCCACTATGACTGAGAGGTGGCAAGTTAAATGGGGGAGGCAAAAAGAGGATACCTCTGAGCTATCCATGAAGATGGGTTTGGACATGGCTCTTAAAAACTTCATTGTCCCTTTGCAATCTTTTCAAGTTAAAAAAAAAAAAAAAAGTCAGCTTTGCCCTCTTGTAGCGGTTCAGTGTGTTAATCTCCTTCTGATTCAAGCAGCTTTGCACTTTGTTTTTGGAAAAAAACACCACTTCTATAAAAACACACAAGAAACAAACTCAAGTTTCAATGTAGTCACGAGCTAGCTACAGGACTCTGTTGCACACAAACTCCTGTCATAGGGGACTCTTCTCTATCAGCCCCTTGCCTCATCGTCAGATGTCCCTCAGTCATGTAATGTGCAGGACCTGTATTAGCAGAAAATTGGTACGTTGGATGTCCAGCTATGCCAGTCTCTTGGCGGGGATTGGAGTAGACGGTCAAATTAACGTCCATAGCTCCATTTTGTCCAAAGTCCAAGGTATTAGCAGCCACTGGGCGGTTCTGGTAGGCCTGATTGCCTTGATTACCAGTAGAGGAGGAAGATGTCGAGGAAGAAGTCGTTGAGGAAGACAGGGATGTCATGGAGTGGTGACTGTGGCCAACCTCCATAGAATCCTGGGTAGAGGAGCTATTTGTTGGAGAATTGTAGACCCTTGGCCTGGTCCGGTTACCCAAGGCTTGCTGTCCATGGTGGTGGTGGTGGTGGTGGTGATGGTGGTGGTGATGGGAGCTGTTTCCATGGTGATGATGCAATGCATTCTGCTGAGGGGCTACATGAAAGGTTGTTTCTTGAACAGGATGAGTTTCAACAGTGACTTGTGTAGGAGCTTCAGTGCCTGACCAGCCAAGAGGAGCTGGAAACTGCTGACGCACCTGTAAGAACACAGTTTGAAAGGATTATTCTGTTAGAAGCTGCGACATGAGTGTTTACGTTAACCAGGGAGAGAGGATGCTTTTTAAAAGAAGTTTGATGTAACACAAAATTCTAAGTATGTGTCACAGGGAAAACACTTCACCATGAAATTGGAGACTTTTAGGAACTTATACCCACAAACACTCTCTCACATTTCACTAGCCACCATCTTTCCTCGGGAGTATAATCCTTACCGAGGGTCAGTAAACTGTTTCTGTAAAGGGCCAAACAGTGTTCTTGGTAGGGCCATCCGAAAGAAATTCTTTACTTCCTCACCAAAATCCATCCTGTCTCCATCTTTCTTGTTACAATAAAAGGATTACTATCTATCCATCAAACCCATCAAGTACTAACCTACCTTCAAAACAGACCTCAAACCTGGCTTCTGCCGCCATTGCTTAGCCTAGGCTAATTAGAATCCCTTGCCTAGACTAATGCAAATGAATCCCCTGCTCCCAGCCTTGCTCTTCCCCAGCCCATTCTCCAACGAGCAGCAGGAATACCCTTTTAAAACACAAATGTGGTCACTTCCCTGGACTTCCTTTTGTGACTTCCTGCTACATTTAGACAAACAAAATAATCCAAACTCCATACAATGCCTGCATGATCTGACCAGTGCCCATTTCTCCAAACTTCTGTATTCACCTGGGTTCCAACCACATCAGATCTTCTTCCATTCCTCCGCCTGCCTGAGATCATTTCAAGCTCCAGGCATTTGTACTCACTGTTCCCTTCTGCCCAGACTCTTAGTTGTAATATCCGATTAGATGCCACTTTCCTATCACTTCAATTCCAGACTTTTTCTTAACCACTCTGGCTAATACCACCCCAATCCTCTGTGGCAGAGGCTATTGGTTATCCACAAAAAGTGTATTTTTCTTATTCCTGGACATAAGGCTGTACTATACCTATACTTTCCAGCTTCCCTCTTAATCAAGTTAAGTGACCATACTGGAGGAAGGGGGTGTCTATCTGTCTTCAGTTTGGCCTCCTTTAATTAAAACACCTGATCCAATAAATTAGTCATTCTCTATCACATTAGCCTTTTAACTATGTATCTATCTACCTATCTATCTAGTGATGGGGACTGAACCCAGGGCCTCATAGTTATATTGTATTGTTTAGGGAATAATGACAACAAAAAAGTCTTTACATGTTCAATATGGATCCAAGTTTCCTTTCAGAATATTTCTGATCTATATTTGGTTAAACCCATTTAATCAGAACCTGTGGCTGTGGCATGTATACACCTTTGATAGTTTAATTTTTAAATCAGGCATAGTAAGAAATTAGCAACAATAACTAATAATAAAATAGGACAATTATAACAGTGTACTGTAATAGAAGTTATGTCAATGTAGTCTCTCTCAAAATATCTTACTATACTTTTCTACCTTTTCACTTAAAGGAAGCACTTTATAGGTATTCTCTGACATATCTGAATCACAAGCATCTCTACTCTTATGCTTTAAGTAAAACAAAGTATTGAGTAAAATGAGGGTTACTGAAAACAAACAGTGTGGTAGTGCAACAGTCAATCTGATAATTGAGATGGCTACCAGGTGATTAACAGGCAGGTTGTATATATACAATACATGGACAAAGAGGATAGCAGACCAGAAAAGGATGGTATCATTGGCTACTCAGAAGTGCACACAATTTAGAACTTACTTATTTCTGGAATTTTCCATTTTAATATTTTTTTTTAGGCAATAACTAACCATAGCTAACCAAAACTGTGAAAAGTGAAACAGTTCAAGCCCTAGTACCACACACACACACAAAACCAGCAAAACTATAGATAAAGGGAGACTACTAAAATGGTTTTGTGTTTGCTTTTTTTTTTTTTTTTTTTTTTTTTTTTTTTGTGGCGCTGGGAATTGAATTCAGGCCTTAAGCATGCTAGGCAAGTGCTCTACCACTTAACTGAATGCCTATCCCTGTGATGGTTCTTATGTAATGAAACTACTCAAGTTACTAGACTGTGAAGTCATGTGGAGGATAACTGGGCAATAGTTTATTACAATTTCAGGTCACCTTAACCTTTGACTTGGCAACGTCACTTCCCATTGCTTTCAGGAATTTATATAAGAGACATATGTGTATGTGTGAATGAGACATGTGTAGGGTTATTTATTATATCATTATTTGTGATAGTAAAAAAGATAAACTAATTATCAATTCATAAAAGACAAGTGCAATGACTTATGGAACATTTAAGCAATAGAATACTGCAAAGCTGCAAAAATAACATCTGTAGTGATAAGGAGCTTCAAAAGAGTAATCAAGTAGGTGAACTTGATCAAAGTACACTATATGCATGTATGGAAATATTAAACCCCTTTATACAATTAATATACACTAAGAAAAAAAAAAGAGCAAGCTCCAAAATGTACACCAAACATGTAGGAAAAACAAGATGTGAAGGTGTGTATGTATGGTATATTTGTATACAGAGATCAGGTGAAAAATATATACTTGTATGTGTAGGAAATAACACCAAAAAAGATACAAAAAAAAAAAAAAGGTAATATTAGTTTTTATTAGAAATTGGGTGACCAGAGGACATGGAAGGACCTTTCATTGAATTCTCTTTTATGTATACTTATTTTTTAAATCATGTGATTGTATCAACTAAAATGGCACACACCTGTAACCTCAACAATATTGGAGGCCAAAGCAGGGGAACTGTGAGTTGAAGGCCAGTTGAAACAAGACTCATCTCAAAAAAGAAATTTTTACTCAATTAATTAATTAAGAAAAGAATTTGAGATCAAGTATGACTTCTGTCAAATACAGGCAGAAAGCACACAAGTACCTTCTGTTATCCTGGGTGCTTTCTTACGTGTTCACAGCACTAAAAGTAAAAATTTGGGAGTGAGGAAGAAAGAGCAGTCTAAAGACTTTGGGAATAGGTCACATTTAAGGCCTAAAGCATACAAGGTAGTCACGAGATAAAAATGAGAAGAAAAGTGTTCCACGTTGAGAATACAGGCAATGAATGAGAGAGCGAGAGAGAACAACATATCCCAGAATTTGAAAAAACTCAGTGTGAGCAGTTAGGGTAGAAGATAAAGAAAAGCCTGGACAGGAGCCAGATCATAGAAATTAGTACCACCTCAGTGAGATCTAAATTTTAATTTTAGGTACAAGGGGAAGCAAAAAGCTAGTTAAAAGTAGGACAAGCATGGTAAGACTACTTTAGTGATATTCACTTGGCTGCAGAAAAAAGAATGGTGCTGACAGGTGAATCGAGTAGGACACTGAAAGATCACTTAAACTATTCTTCACAGGAAGAATAGACAGGCTATAGACAGCTCTAGCAATGAGATTAAGAGAAGAGAATAAAAACCCAGGAAAATCAGAGAGAAGAGGGAGAGAAGTAAAGATTCTCTCCCATAGTCCCAGTTTATGATAAGCCAACAAGTGAAGTTAGGACCATTCTTACAAAGAATACGCAACAGAAGGGTTGGACCGGGGGTGAAAATGATATCACTGTCCTACTGTTGAGACTCTCCAAATGGTATTTATGCCATTAGAAATCATGGCATTGGGGCTGGGGAGTGTAAGTCACATAAGACTTAGGAAGGCTTGACATAAAGATGTTGAGTGCGATCACTAAGAAGAATGTAGGGTGAAAAGAGGCAGGCCATGTGTCATCCTTTAGGGCACACTCAGGTTTCAGGGTGAGTAGAAGAGGAGCATCCAAAACAGGAAGGGCAGGCCAGAGAAATGAGGGTTTACAGGATACCAGGTGAGTAGACTAGTGCACAAGTCAACACTATCAAATGCAGCTGAGGAATGAAAAGGAGCATTAGGATGTTCCCTGGGCTCATCACTAAAGATCATCACTAACACTGACAGTGGAGATGGAGGTTAGGAATGTAACTGAAGTGAGCAAACAGTCTTTAAATGGTGAGGAAGAGGAGAACAAAGGTAGCAAAAGTGTAGGGTGAGAAAGACAGAGGGTCAGAGAAAGGTATTGCTGTCTATGGGAGAGGCTGAAGAATAATTCAATGCTGCTCAACAGAAGGAACCAGGAGAGCATGAGAGGCTGAGGACACAGGAGCTTGAAGGAGAACAAAAGCCTAGTCCTGATGAGGGATAGAAGCAGGTATTACCAGAAGTAATACCTGCTTCTAATGAAAAACTGTGAAAGAGAAGAGGGTAAGTGTGCACAAAGTCAAGACCATGTTTAAAGACGCAAAGTAGAGATCCTGTCTGAAGACTCTCCTTTCAAAGCAGGAGAGGAGAGACTGAGATTTCTATAAAGACTAGGAAAGTTTAGAACAATTCTTAAAGAGAATGCGAGAAAGATGGGATGACTTGAGAGATATTTAAGATGGCTCAGTAGAGACTGGTGAGTATTAATAAACAGTGGTGACGGCATCGTTACGGAAAGATTTTTCTCTAGCAGCACTCAGTTGCCTCAGTCACAAAAAATGGTGAATGATACTAATCAACACCAGTTTTACTTCATCCATCAAGGAGCAGACTGACCTCTTACCCTAAAGCAACACAGTGTAGTACACTAACTTGTTGGGTGCTGGGGGCTCACACCTGTAATCCTAGCTTCTTGGGAGCCTGAGATCAGGAGGATTACAGTTCGAGGCCAGTCCAGGCAAATAGTTTGTGAGACCCCATCTCCAAAATAACAGGAGCAAAAAAACAAACAAACAAAACAAAAAACAAAGCAAAATGAACCGGAGGTGTGGTTCAAGCCGCAGAGCACCTGCTTTTTAAGTGCAAAGCCCTGAGTTCAAACCCCAGTCATTCCTGTTCACTCCCCACATAAAATTACTAAACTGGATCCTTTTCTTTAACTGGTTTAAAATACAAAACAAAACACTTGGAGGCTAAAATCCAACCAATGCACTGATTTAGAAACAAGGACTGTAAGTGCTTAAGGGAAAAAAAAAAAAAAGGGAGGCAGAATAAAATTTAGAAATTAAGGCTGTAGCCAGCTAAAGTTATTTAACCTATGAAGTCTCAGCCCCCACTGCAAAATGGGAATGAAAACTGTGTGAAGCTAATGAAGTTGTGAGGCAAGTAAACATGGAGGGAAAGCATTAGGAGCAGTGCCTGGGGCATGCCCAGTCAATGTTAGGCATGTCTAAACAAGAGGGGGAAATTGCCAGAACACGCTTCTTCAGTTTCAAGTCTTTATCTCCTCAGAAATGGGGAGCTGTGAGCCTTTAGAAAGTCATTCTACAGGTACTTGGCATGCACTACTGCCGAAACCTAGCAGGGTAGGTGACAGGAGCACTGTGTGGCAGCTCACCTGGGGACTGTGCGTCTCACAGTCCATGGCCTGGACGGCAGCTGTGAAGTGCCCACCGCTGTGCCGATGCTGGTGCGTTGGATCCGACCTGGCTCTCCCACTGTTGCTCGTCCCAGATGATCCACCTTAAATAGCAAACACAGGATAACTGTGAGTTTAAGGTGAATTCTCTTCAAGTTGTATTCTGAAACTACTCTATATTCTATACTATTAAAACTGAGAGCATGCCATCAAAAAATAAAGTCCACAGGTTGTCCTCAAACTCTTTCTGAGACAACCCACTATGATCCCTGAAAGTGCCTCTATTCTAATAAACTTCACTATGTAATATTGTTACTCTCACCCTAGAGACAATCTACTTTCTGTCTAGTCAAAGTATATTCCTTTCCTAATAAACTTTCACTGCAAAAAACCAAAAACAAAACAAAACAAAAACCCCTGTAATATTGAAGTATATCATGAAGTCACTGGATTCTCTGGCTAAAAATTAAAAGTTAAGTCCTCTTACAGCAACCATTATACTAAATATAGCCAAGTTTGGCTAAGTTAGGGAAAAACTTAAGTACATGGAAACATTTTAAACACAATTTAATAAATAGTTTTGTTTCCAACTACCAGAGATGACTACAAATTAACTATAAAAGCTATGAAGGAGATAAATTTACAACTAACTACAACAGAGTTGTGTGTCGTCCCCCGCCCCTCCCATGTTGGGTATTGAACTCTGCTCATGCAAAGAACAGATTTATGAAAAATAATTTCTCCCTACTCTGTTTACATATATATATTTCAGGTGCTGGGGTTTGAACTCAGGGCCTTATGCTTGCTAGGCAGGCATTCTATAGTAAGCCACTATATTACCTTTTCTTGTATTGGGTATTTTCAAGAAAGGGTCTCTCGAACTATTTGCCTGGGCTGGTTTCAAACTGAGATCCTCTTGATCTCTACCTCCTATAGCTAGGATTGCAGGTGTGAGCCACCAGTGCCCCACCCCATTTACAAATTTAAAAACATTTTAGAAGAACCCCACTTTGTAAAGCAAACAAACATGTGCAAGCTAAAGCCCCGAATTGAAGGAACACACCTGAGCTTGATGATGTACTGGAGGTGGTGCCTGAAGACTGGGACTGCTCCATTGCAGGACTTGTAGACACACTGTTACTTGTATTTGTACCTTCATCAGCTGTTTTCTTGAAAAAACTGTGCTGTAGAGCATAATAAGGTTGAATCCGAGTTTTGGGGTCATAATCAAGCATCCTTAAAATGAGGTCTTTGAACTTCAAGTAGTCAGCTACCGTATGACCCGACTCCCCAGCACGTCGCCCACCAGGTCCTCCTGTTTCTACTCCAAGAATATTATGAAGTTTACGTGTTCCTGGTGGTTTGTACTCCTGTAAGAGAAGATCGAGGCTTTCTCTAAATTTGATGGAATGTGAAAAACTTACAGAATTTAACTTCAGATGTTTAACTATCTTATGTGTGGAGGCCTTCATTAGGAAGGAAACTATATAGTTAGATCCCCTGCCTTTTCACACAGTACTATTTGAATGCACTGTAGTCAGAGAAATTAAATATAATTTTATACCCTAAACCACTATGAACATCATCTAGCCAGGGATAAGCAAACTACAGCTTGACGCAGAGCCTATTTTGTATAGATTCAACTAAAACATGGTTTTTGTATTATCTTCAAGGTTGTAAAAACAAGCACACAAAGACAAGTAAGAATGTGCAGTAGAGGCCCATAGCCAAAGACATTTACTATGGTTCCCTTTATAGAGGAAGTGTGCTGATTCTTGTTCCAGCTGATGGCTTTGCCAGAGATGTGACCATCACTCCAAGTATGTTCAAAGAAGCACTAGGGTAATCCAACTGTTCACAGGAAATAAAGAAATTAAAAAGCAAATTATGCCTGCCTTTTTGGGCAGGTGGCAGAATGGGATTTGAACTCAGCAGGAGCTCTACCACTTGAGCCACTCCTATGGTCCATTTTCCTCTGGTTATTTTGGTGGTGGGGTCTTGTGAACTATTTGCCTGGACTGGCCTCAAATCTTTTTTTTTTTTTTTTCATTTTTCTTTTATTATTCATATGTGCATACAAGGCTTGGTTTGTTTCTCCCCCCTGCCCCCACCCCCTCCCTTACCACCCACTCCACCCCCTCCCGCTCCCCCCCTCAATACCCAGCAGAAACTATTTTGCCCTTATCTCTAATTTTGTTGTAGAGAGAGTATAAGCAATAATAGGAAGGAACAAGGGGTTTTGCTGGTTGAGATAAGGATAGCTATACAGGGCATTGACTCACATTGATTTCCTGTGCGTGGGTGTTACCTTCTAGGTTAATTCTTTTTAATCTAACCTCTTCTCTAGTTCCTGGTCTCCTTTTCCTATTGGCCTCAGTTGCTTTAAGGTATCTGCTTTAGTTTCTCTGCATTAAGGGCAACAAATGCTAGCTAGTTTTTTAGGTGTCTTACCTATCCTCACCCCTCCCTTGTGTGCTCTCGCTTTTATCATGTGCTCATAGTCCAATCCCCTTGTTGTGTTTGTGGCCTCAAATCTTAATCCTCCTGATCTCAGCCTCTCAAACAGCTAGGATTATAGGCTTGAGCCACCACTGTCCAGCATTTATGCATCCCTTTACAAAATTCTTCATAATAAGTTACTTTTTACCATGTATTGAGATTTTTTGAAATCTCATTTTTAATAGACAATAGCATCATTGAACTTTTGCGTCTAAGAATAATGTAGAAACAATATGAGATTATTACTTTTTCCACTTTAAAATCAAGAAGCAGGACAAGTCACAAAATAATTTTTAAAAACCCATCAGAGGTGAGGGCCAATGGAACCAGAATTAACTGAATTCTAGAAAACAAAAAGCCTCTTTCCCTCCTCCCTCCTACCTTTTTAATTTTTTTTCCCTAATTCTGGGAATTAAACCCAGGGCCTTGAGCATGCTAGGAAGTGCTCTTCCACAGAGCCATATCCCTAACCCCAAACTACCTCTCCTAGGAGAGAAATGACCTATGGTAGAAGAATCACGAGTGGGCAAGAACAATCTACCCCAGTTCTGAACCAGCTTCTGACAATTCCACATGGACAGAACAGCAGGAGGAAGAGAGCTATCCCAGGTCCAGAGAATTAGGACAGGCAGTAATGCAGATAGAGTTCTAGTGTCTCCCTAGGATCCAGGACACACACACTCATTAAAGGAACCCCTCAAACAGTGGTAAATACAATTTGAAGCGAGCAAAGAAGCCCAGATTCTTTGCTCAGCCCCATACTAATGACACTGACTCAGCCCCATACTAAGTGGCTTGACAGAGAAAGAGGTATGTCTGTTTCTAATAGGAGATATGATTTATCTCCATCTCAACTGTTCTTAAATATAAAAAGTTTGGCAGAGGGGTGGCAGAGCACCTGCCTAGTAAGCGTGAGGCCATGAGTTCAAACCCCAGCACCCAAAACAAACAAACAAACAAAAAAAGTGTATAAAAATTACAGATACAAGAAACAAATCAGAGAAATCCATAATCAAGCTAAAAGAAGAGGTTAATATATAATCCACATTAATTAGTGGCCCAGGTGTTAAAATTGGCAGGCAGGTATTTTCAACTAAGAGTTTAAGGAAGTTAGCCTCAAAAGTTAAATAATGTGTGGACAGATGGGGAAATTTCAGAAGAGAAAAACTAATTTTTAAAAATTAGGACAAACAGAAGTGCTGGAAATAAAGAATATCACATGTGAAGAATATACTTAATTTAACAGCAGACTGCACTAAGAATAAAAGAGAAAAGGAAAAACAACAGTGAGCAAGAAGAGCAAAGAAATTATCCAAACTCAAAGCACAAAAGAAAGCCAGGAGTGGTAGAATACGCTTATAATCCTAGCACTCAAAAGGCTGAGGCAAGAACACTAAGGAAGTTTTTGACACCATGAGCTACATAGCAAGTCCCCATCTCAGAAACAAAAACTATCCACACAAGAAAACAAAATGAAATGAATAACAGATTTCCAAACAGAAATCTGTGGGCAATACCAAGCATGAGAGGAGAAGGAGAGAGGGAGAGAGGGAGAGACGGAGAGAAGGAGAGAGAGCAGAATAAGGACTTTAAAAGATAAAATGAAGATTTCTAAACACTGATGGAAGAGATCTATTCACAGATCCAAAATTTTAATGAATTTAAGGAGAATAAATATACTAAAGCTGCACATAATAAAACTACTGAAAATCAAAGATAAACCTTAAAATCAGTCACTTTAGATAAAGAAACAATGCTGAGAATAGCCACTGATAATTTCTTCAAAAAAATATGACATCTTTTTCTTTTGCTGAAAGGGGAAATGGCAATCTAGAATTCTTCATAAGTCTATTATTCTTTTTTATTTTAAATAGATGATAATGTGCTCTAAGGTTTACAACATATGCAGAGGTAATATATGACCAATGTATAAGAAGACAGAAGGGAGTTACAGAACTTCATGGCCAGGAAATCATTTATCAAGTGATATCTGAAGGTAAATTTATGTAAAAGATGCATATTATAAAAGCAACACTAAGAATTACACACATAGAGTAAGTAAGAAGTCAATAGAGGACATGAAATAAAGTACCAAAAAGTACTCGATAAGCCCAAAAGAAGGCAAGAAAGAAGGAATAGGGAACAACAAACAGATAAAACAACAAAAATAAGACAAATCTGAAACACCAAGTTCACGCCAAGTAAATCAGTGAGCTAAATATTCACTGTAGAAGAAACCATCAGAGCCAGGAGCTGGTGGCTCACGCCTATCATCCTAGCTACTTGGAATCTGAGATTAGGAGAAGCATAGTTCCAGGCCAACCCAGGCAAACAGTTCACAAGACCCCATCTCCAAAATAACCAGAGCAAAATGGACTGGAAATATGGCTCAGGCAGTAGAGTGCCTGTTTTGCAAGTGTGAAGCCCTGAGTTCAAATTCCAGTCTCATTAAAAAAAAAATCAGACTCAATTAAAAAACATGCCGCATCTGTATGCTGCATACAAGAGTTGTACTTTAAATCATAAACAAAGAAGAGCAAGACTGGAGGCATAACAATACTGGACTTCAACAGCATGGTACTGGCACAAAAACACATGTGAAGACCAATGGAACATAACAGAAAACCCCATAATAAACCCACATGGCTACAGCTATCTGATTTTTGATAAAGGAACCAAGGTCACACACTGGAGAAAAGACAAACGGTGCTGCGAAACTGGTTATCTATAATGCAAAATCCTGCAATGAGACCCTCTATTTCTCATCCTGTACAAAAATCAATTCAAAATGGGTTCAGATAATAACGTATGACCTGAAACTTAGGAACAACTCGGGGAAACTCTTCAAGATACAGGCATAGGCAATCACCCAGGAAATAAGAGCAGTAGTTGACAAATGGTATTACATGAGATTAAAAAGTTTCTGCACATCAAGGAAACAATTACTAGAATAAAGAGACAACCCACAGAATGGAAGGAAGTCTTTACCAGCTATTCAATGGATAAAGGATTAATATCTAGAATACGCAGAGAGCTCAGAAAGTTACACAGCAAAAGAACAAATAACCCAATCAATAAATGGGCAAATAAATTAAACACAGTTCTTAGAAGTAAAAATGGCTAAAAACCACATGAAATATCCCACCTCCTTAGTCATACAGTAAATGCAAATCAAAACTACACTGACATTCCTTCTCACTCCAGTAGAATGGCTGTTATCAAGAAAACTAGCAACAATAAAATGCTGATGAGAGAAGGAAAAAGGAACCTCTTACACTGTTTGTGGGAATGTAAGCTAGCGCAAAATCCATGGGAAACCAGTATGGAGGTTCATCAAAAAGCTAAAAATAAACCTTCTTTATGACCCTGCTGGTACCACTACCAGGCATACATCCAAAGGAGTGTAAATCAATATACAAGACATGTTTATTGCAGCTCTATTCACAACAACCAAACAGTTGAATCAGCCTAAATGCCCAACAACTGATGAATGGATAAAGAAACTGTGATACATATACATAATGGAATATTATTCAGCTATAAAGAACAAAATGATGTTGCTTGCAGGAAAACGGATCGTACTAGAGATCATCAAACTGAGAAACAGCCAAGCTCAAGACAACAAATGTTTTCCCTTGATATGCGGAATCTAGGTCTGAAATGATGGTTAATATCATTATTATTATTAATGATTATGAAAATGGGTCATGAATGTAAAAGGGAAACTATGCAGTAGGAAAAACTAGGAGAGGGAGAGGGATAAGAGAAGGTACTGTGAAGTGAAGAGATTTGTATGAGGTGTATTACATGTTTAAAGACTGGATAATGAAACCCACCAAATACCACTTGAAAGCAGGGGTGGGGGTTGAGGAGCTAAGTAAATACAATGGAGGAGGTGAATGTGTTCAAAGTACATACACATCTACGAAAAATTTCATAATGCAACTCCCTGTATTATTAATGATGCCCAAAATTTACAAATATGTAATTAAAACAAGTCATACTTTAAGCATAAAGGTATGCTTATTTACCTATGTTAAAGGTAAATGAGTAAAACATATACCATGAAAATGCTAAGAATAAGAAAGCTGGTATGGCTCCAGTAACATCAAAGTAGATGAGATAAAGAAAAGCACTATCAAACATATGGAGAGACAGGTCATGATAAAAGGGTCAATTTATCAGAAACCTGTTGAGTATTAATGAAGCTGCAAAAATTATGAAGCACTAAAGGGAGAGCAAGCCAAAGCCAAAACCACTGAAGGTTAGTACGCCTCCGTATTGAATAAGCAAACATGATACATACGCACAGAGCAAAGTTATAAAAGATGTGAAAAAAACTGTAACACAACTTGACCTATATTCTGGTATTCGCAGGTCCCTACAACAAGCATACACAAAGCATAATTTCTGTCATGTGCACATGAAACAGTCATCAGGACAGATTGCATGATAGGCTATAAAACAAGTCTCAATGAATTTTAAGTGAGTGAAATCATGTTTTATAATCATAGTGCTACTAAACTAGCAATCAGCAAGATATCCAGAAAATGCTCAAATATTTTGAAATTCTGTAACAAAAGTCTAAATAATATAGGTTAAAAGAGAAATCAGAAACACCTAAGAATGAATGATATTATAAGTTGTGATTAGGTAAAGCAGTAATTAAAGGAAAATTTATACTGTAAGTGCTATAAGGAAAGGCTAAGTTTCTTAGCTTCTACCTTAGGAAGTTAGAAAAACGGGCTGGCGATATAGCTCAAGTGGTAGAGCACCTTCCTTACAAAGGCAAAACCCTGAGTTTAAACTCTACCACTCTTCCTCTTCCACCCCAAAACAAGTTAAAAAAAACAGCAAAATTCAACTCAAAAAGTAAGAGAACAAGACACAATGTGGAGCAAAATTAAGCAGCATAGAAACCAGACTAAGGATGGGGGGCAAAAATCATACTCAAAACTGATTGTCTAAAAAGATTAATATACTTGATAAAACCACAGGCAATGCTAATTGAGGTAAAAGAAAAACACATGTGATGAATATCAGGAATAAATGGGAAATATCACCATAGATCTTCAAGAAATAAACAGATAATGAAATATCATGGGTAATTTCATGTAAGCTGAGAAGCAAAGTTTCTTAAAATACACAACTCATCAAAACAAACTCAAAAAGAAAAAATATACAAATAGCCATGAATTACAGTTAATAACCTGACAAAGAACATGTCAGGTCTGATGGTTTTACCAATTACTCATATTAAATATTTTAAAATAAATATGCCAATTTTATACGAATACTTCCAAAAAACAAAACCCAAAAAAAAAAAAAAACCACTCTCCAATAGTATTATAGGGTCAGGAAAACCTTAAGATCAAGCTCTAATGACAATCCTGTAAAACTATGCAGGGCTGGCAGAATGGCTCAAATGGCTCAAGTGGTAAGGCAGCATGAAGCCCTGAGTTAAAACCCCAGTAATATCCTATACAAATATTATAGTGACAGAAATAAACTCCTTACCAATAAACTAGCAAACTGAAATCAACAATATATAAGAGGATGGTATATCAAAGCCAATGTGGTTTATCATATGTTGGGACCTAACATTCAAAAATTAATGTATTTTACCACATAACAGAAGGAAGATCACATGATCATCTCTATTGATTCAAAAAAAGCATGTGACATGATTCAAAGCCCATTTATCACTTATGAAAAAAAATAAGTCCCTCAAAAGATACATGGAAAATAATCATTTCAATCTGAGAAAGGGTATTTATAGAAGTCATTCAACTAACATAACATGGAATGATTGCATACTTTTCCCTAAGATGAAAACAAGGAATTAACAACCCAGTAACAAATGGGCAAAAGACTGGAAAGACCTGCCATAAAAGATGTTGGATGGCTAATGAACACTTGAAAAAGCAGGTCAGTATTGTTACTCATGGAGAAACTCATATGTTACAAAAATATATAATGATAAAACAACTTTGAACAATAGGTTAGTCTTATGAAGGTAAACACACATATACCTTATAGGCCTGTCAATTCTACTCTTAGTGCCACCAGAGAAATGAAACTGTGTACAAAAGATTTACACAGCCACGTTCCCAGTGACCTTATTCATAATAGACCCTAACTGGGAGCAGCAAAAAAGTTCACTGACTGATGAATATAGATAAATATGGTATAATCATTCAATGCAATAAATATAATAAAGCAATAAAATGAAGTTCTGAGATTAAAAATATGAATGAATGCCCCAAATAATGTTAGGTGAAAGAAACAAAACAAAATAATACATACTGTAAGATTCTAACTTATATGAAGTTTGCCTGTTCATTAAACTAACCCATGATGACAAACATCAGAAGAAAGATGACAGAAAAGGGTTGGTCACGAAAGAAGTTTTGGAATGGTGGAAATATTCCAAATCTTGTGTCAGGTAGTGGAGGTAAACATTTAAAAATATAATCACCTGATTATGAATTTGATTTTTGGTTGCAAATTTTACTTCTGCTAAATGAGAAATATTTCACACTTTAGAAAATTTTAACTAGGGAAAATATTGTAAAAAACTATAACTAATAAGCATTAAGTATAGCTTAAGATGTTTTCAATTTAAAGAAAAAAAGACTGATTTATTAATTTTTGAAATGCTTCCCAAACAATTAAGAAATATAATAATTATAGTTCAATTTGGGAGAAATAACTGATGACAAACCACAGCTATTTAACTAATTGTGGTTTTTATAAGACAGAGACTTGGAAAATGAAACAGGATGAGTTTTTTGGCTTGGTTTTTTGTTTTGTTTTGTTTTTTAAAGTAGAAGTCAAAAAAGACCAAAAAAAAAAAAATCCAAAATAAAGAAGTAGTAGCATGCATTGTAAAGAGAAAATATAAAGAAGATTCACATCCTTCCATGCTAACTCAAACTGGTAGAAGCTATCCTGAATGCTATGAAACTAAGAATTCTTGGCTTATGTTATAGTTCAACAAGAAAATGGGCTGTGACTTAAGGAAGGACTCAGGAGGTCTGCCTGGTAGTTTCCATTCCCCGCTTTAGGGAGAACAGGTATAATTTAGCAACTGAAATGCATTGCCTAAAATTAAAAAAAATAAGGCAGAATGTAGTAACTTATGAGTCAACTGTGAAAGAAATTATTATAAAATTTTAGGTATTCTAAAGAATCATTTGATATTAAAAAAATTCAGACTCCACAGCTAAGTGGAAGTGAATTAAAGCAAGTAACCATCACGTTCAATTCACTGAAAATGACACCTGGTGGCAGCACCACTAAACTGCAAGGAGAAAAGAACTAGAGCAAAAAACAAAATCACTTAAATGTTAAAAATGTAAACCTACAATCACAAGGTGATACGTAGGTATGCTGTATCCATATCATATATGTATACATTATATTCACTCAATATTAGGACAAAACTAGATGGCAAGAAATACAGTAATTTGCCGACACCTAAAAGTGTAAAGATGGAAAACTTACTACATTACACTGATATAATTTGGGTATCTGGAAAAGGTACTCAAGACAGAAGAAAATTAATTCCTACTGACTGGATCAATGAGTTAAGAATCTGAAATCTATAAAAAGACCCTCTAAGTCAGTTCATACCCAAAAGGGGAAAAAAATCAAACTGCTTAAGCTCAAAATTATCTTCTCACGTTTCACCAAGTGAACATTTAAAAAAAAAAATCGTTTACTATAATAAAGACTTTACAGCAGCAATGTTATTAACTGACTTCACCATGTGTCCAAGATGAGAGAAACAAAGGTCAAACTTACTGATTCTGTTACTGAAACAAAACATGATGATGTGATCAGCTGTCTCCAAACACAGGCATATCATTTCTTTTGAAATGAAGCCATAGAGAACACTGACCAATAAAAAAACAGTGGTCCATTAGGTCATAATGTATTCAATTGTTGGACAAATTTACCTACTTATCAATGAAATTGTTAACTATAACACTGATTTCAAGCAAATTCAAAAAGAGGTATATAAAATGACAGTTCTGGTGAGGAAATGATGAAAAGGGAAAGGGGAAAAGAGAGGAAAGAAAGGGAAAAAAGAACAGAAACAGGGAGGTAGGAAGATGGCTCACAAAAAAGCTATATCCCCATTTTACCCGTTTTCCATCTTTGGTCTTCTTTAAGTTCCAAGTGCCATCTGGCAACTTCTCAAAGAACTTTCTTGCTTTTGGTGCTTGGTCAAGAATATGAGCAGGTGGAATACCCAGGACTTCTACTATTTTATTCATCTGATCTACCTGTATTAAAAACAAAAAATAAAACCCATCATTTCTACTGTACACACTACTTCTTGTCATCAGTTAATTCATAAATAAATAAGACAAGCATCTCTTTTAGGCATTCAGCATATAGTAGTTACCAAAAGACATAAAGTCCTTGCCCTTCTGAGGTCAAACACTCCACTGAACGTAAGATAATTAGGAAACACCCAAATCTACAATGGACAAGATAGGTTTTGGGTTACTGAGTGCTTAAACTTGCAGGCTTAATAAAATGTGGACCTAACAAAGTGCAGGACTCACTTACTCAAATACTGGGTGCTGACTATAACATTGGTGACAATGCTTAGTAAGAGAATATAAAACAAAACAAACAAAAATCTCTGAATAAAGAGTGTACATTTCAGTGGGGAGAGACTGAGGATAAACAAATACAGTCACCCCTCAGTATCCTCAAGGAATTGGTTCCAGACAGAACAGCACCCCCCAATACTAAAGCCCATGGATGCCCAAATCCTGGATGTGAAATAACAGAACACTGGCATGTAACTTACGCACATCCTCTCATATACTTTAAATCCTTTCTTGATTTCTCATTACTGCTAACACGATATAAATGCTATGAAAATGTTATTCTGTATTGTTTAGGGAATCAATACAGATGCAATTTTTTCCCCAAACACTTTTGACCTACAGTTAGTTGAATCCGAAGATGCAGGTATGGAGGAACCCCAGTAATTAAATACATTCTATCAGATGATGACTAAGGGGTATGGAGGAAATTAAAAAGGGATGGGAAGAGAGGATACAGCAACTTTGAATATGGTGTTTATAAAAGGAGGTGATAATATAGCACCGACCAACTTACAATCACTGAGGAAGGAACAAAATGCAAAGGGCCTGGTATGGGTCCAGGTGCTGGTCAGAGAGGAAAGGAAAAGAGGTGTTGCAGATTATCGTCAGCATCAGAGGGAGCAGGGGTATGTGAATTACTCAAAGGATTTTGGCTTTGGCGATGAGAGAGATGGGAAGCCACTAAGGTTTCAGGTGATTCTAATAGTGTTCTTAGCCCAAGAAAGTAATTAGTTCACAAGGTAATATTACTTAAAATCAAACAAAAACAAATACTATGGCAGCTGCTACCAAGCTCACTATATAAAGCTGAAATAAAGGATGGAGGCTGGGTGTGGTGGAAGAACCTACATTCCCAGTCACTTGAGGAGATGAAGTGGGAGAATCACTTGAGCCCAGAGTTTGAGATTAGCTTGGGCAACATAGAGACCTCGTCTCACCTAATACCTGTTGGCAACAGGTATTACAATAGGCATCCACAAGTGGATTAGTTTTCAATTCCTCTGCAGGGGAGCTTAGTCTCTCCCTGGTCCTTCCAGTCACTGCTTCTGACCTCCAGAAGTCTCTTAGGAACACAGAATGAAAAGCTATGAGCTGCAGACTAGCATATTCTTTATATCTCTAAAGCTCTACAATTCTAGCTTCTCCTAAATTATTCAGACTGTGTATCAGTCCTATTAGTCATTACTCTTTAATTCCAAATCATAGTCTAAAATTTACAGCTGTTTGCATCATTTTTTGGGTGGTCCTCAGTCCTCCTTTGTCACATATTTAAGTTTTGTTATTATACTTAAAACCCATAAAATTTACACAAATATTTAACACTTGCTAGTTTACTGTTTTTCATTAGCAGATTCAAGTATCTCAACTACCATCTCACAATTCTAAACTCACCATGCATGACAACTGACAAACAGGAAAAAATGGAGAGCAAAAAGTTAAGTTCAAAATGACCTCACGTTTGAATGACTAAGCTTAGTACACAGATATTATCCCCTGAAAACAACTCTCAGATTACAATGTCAAGAATGAGAACAGAAGAACAACTGCAAAAGCAATATACCTCATTGGCACCACTGAACAGAGGTTCTCCAGTATGCATTTCAACCAAAATACACCCGAGGGACCACATGTCAATAGCAAGGTCATAAGGCATTCCCAGTAGCACCTCTGGAGACCGGTAAAAGCGACTCTGAATATACTGGTATATCTGAAACAAATTTTAAAATACCATTAATTCAATGTAAGTCTTGTTTATAATTGTGGTCAACACTGGATTAAGAACACTGATCTCACATTAACAGAAAATGTCAATATTAGACTATGAATACTGATTAAAGAACTAACCATTCCAAGGGAATGGTTGATCTGAATATGAAAAGAAAAACAGGTAAAAATTCAGGTTCTTTCATGTAGTCTAATCCCAATTAGTAATCAAGATAAATCTTAAAAGCAAGAAAACACACCTGGGCTGGGCTAGGCTGGGGCTGACTGTGCACTTTCCTAACATGATGAGGCCCTGGCTTCAAAACCCAGCATCATACAAGAGGAAAAAAATGAAGGTGAATACACAAAATACGTTACAGAGTGACTTATTCCCACCTTAGTACTTCCTTCCTGCTATGACTGGCACTTGCTTTAACACTAACAGCTAAACTGTACTTAAATTAACCGAAACCTAAAGAATGTATTTCAGCATTAAAAGTCAAATAATCTCAAGTATAATGAAATTATTTGCACTCTACTGACTCTTGGATAAATCTTAGAAATGTTATTATGTAAAAATTCAACTGGGAATGGCTTCTAATCAATCACATCTTCTCTATCCTCTCCTCTTGATCTTGACCCAAAACTTCTTAGAGAAAGAAAATCTTGAAATGAACTATCTTGAATGAAATAATATAAGAATTAATTGACAATTCAATTCACTTAGTTACTGCAAAAATCTCTATCTAGAACTATTAAAAGCAAAACACATTTATTAAGAAAAAGAAACAAAATCCTCCTAACTTTCTAGGTTAACAACATGTAGAAACGAAAGCTCATGAAATCTCCTTGGGACTCCCACTTTAAATTACAACCAAGTCTACAAGAACAATCTCAGGCCACCTTAGTCAGGCCAATCCAAACATGAGCCATGAAGAGAAAAACATTAGTTCAAAAGGACTGAGAAGTATATAGGTTGAGCATTCTAGTCAAAAAAAAAAAAAAAATCCTAAATCCAGAGTGCTCCAAAATTCAAACATGGCACTCCAGATTTTAGAGCATTTCAGATTTTAGATTTGGGGATTAGAGACACTCAACTGGCAAAGTATATGGTAATATTCCATAATCCAAAAAAATCTAAAACCTGAAACACTTCTGGTCCCAAACATTTCAGATATGGGATACTCAATTTGTACTGCATTTCTAAGTTTCCATAAGCCTAGACATTGTTGACCACCTCCTCCCCACCCATGCCCAAAAGACTGCTGAGGCTGTCTCATTTCAATTTATGCAAAAAGTCTGTGACCTATCTATCCAGTTTGGGTAAGACAATGATTCTGTCATCAACAAGGTTCTCCACCCAAATCCTTGTAACTTTTTCCCTGAAACACACTTGTCCTCCCATCTTCTGATTTTGAACTAAAATATCCAGGAGGCCAGGTGTGGTGGCTCACACCTGTAATCCTCAGTATCGTGAAGCAAAGATCAGCAGGATCACAGTTTGAGGCCAGCCCAGGCAAAAAGTTCAAGAGATCCCAGTGCAATCAATAAAACCTGGGCATGGTGGTGTGTGCCTGTCACCCCAGCTACTTGGGAAGCGTAAATAGGAGGATCATGGTCTAGCACAGCCTGAGTATAAATGGGAAACTATTAAAAAAAAGAGCTAAAGCAAAAAAGGCTGAAGGTGTGGCTCAAGTGGTAGAGTGCCCACCTAACAAGCACAAGGCCCTGAGTTCAATGCCCAGTATTGTCAAAAGAAAAGAGAAAGAGGAAGAGAGGCAAATAGAGACACACACACCAGAAACAGGGCTTTTTTTGTGAAATCGCAGGATTGAGGTGTGTTTCAAGTAGTAGAGTGCTTGTCTAGCACTGATGAGGCCCTGAATTCAAACCCCAGAAATACATCCCCCACCCCACTCTGAAAAGAAAGTACTTTAAAAGACCTAAGGACAGGGCCACCATGTGTATATTTTGGAAATAATCTCCTATGTAATACTGATGCGCACAAATAATTTACACAATATAAACTTACTGAGTTAAAGAAATAGTTATACAGAGTTAGTCAGACAGAGATAACAGTGTTTGATATTAGAACAAAACATAAGGTTTGGTTTAAATAGGATGGGAAATTTCCAAGTATAAAAATCTATTGAAGTTGCTTAAAATGGACATGTATTTTCCACTTTCAATATACTTTATTCCATATTGACTGCGAGCATTTCTTGATTTTTCAGAGACATTTGACAATGCATACTTTGATTCCCATTCCGATTTTTAAAAAAATTATTCCCATAAACTATAGCTTTGCTATTGCAAGATTAATTTGCAGAAAATAACAAAAAGGAAATCCTACTAACTGGTTATAAAACTTCATGATTAAATTTACTTTTTGGCAGAACTGCGGTTTGAACTCAGGGCCTCACGCTTGCTAGGCAGGTGCTCTTATCATCTGAGCCATTCCGCAAGCCTTATTGATTAAATTAACTAGCTATATTTAAAACCTAGTCAAAAGTTGGACAGGAAATCTCACTGACTTGGTACAAAGAATGGAAAATCTATTATGAAACAGTAATGTCTGATTTTCACATTTTTTTTAAAAAAAAGTACAGTTCCAGTATTTTCATGCCAGTATTAAAATTGATAAAATATTAAGTTTGATCTTAATTCCTTTCAAGGGGAATGTCTGTAACTTTTATTTTATATGCAAAATGCACTATTAAGAATAGTTTACATAAACACTAGAAAGAATGGCAGGAAAAAACTGCTTTTCTAAATCAGCAATGTATTCGTCACTAGGACAAGTATGAGTAAAATCAGCTTGAATCTGTGTCAGAATTTATATAAATACTAATTTAGTAGAGGGGAGGATAAGAGAACTCTATCAAAACAAGTATTTCCATCAATTGTATCTTTTTTTTTTTTTTGTGGACTTGGGTTTGAACTGAGGCCTTTGAGCTCCCAAAGCAGATACTAGAGCCAAACCTCCAGTCCATTTTGCTTTGATCATTTGAGATGATCCAAACTGTTTGCCCAGGCTGGCCTTGAACCATGATAGTCCCAAGAAGCTAGGATTACATCATAAGCCATGGCGCCTAGCCAATTGTGTAATTTGTGGTCTATAGTACCACGACCAATGCAAAAATCACAGCATTTGCTTTTACTCATTAGTTTCTGAGGAAAAACATTTATATTGGGGTGGCTTTAAGAACTATTCCATAGCAACAACTGAAGCTCTAGTGTTGGAACTCTCCAAATTTTATACTAGAACCTCTTATTTGGGAAATATAAATCACTTACTATCTAAGTTATCTCTTATTTTCCCTTAATCTTTTAGTATACATAAAATTTTTAAATTTAAATATATCCATTTGAAAAAATAATAATCTCCTGACGCAAAGTATTGCTACTCATATTTTCAGGACAAGGTGACCTCAAGTGCTAGATTTTAAGCAATAACTGCCTCCAAACTGTAAGCACATTATCAGTAGTACTTCAAATACCTGCCTAATTCTGTTTCAATCCACGAGTCCTAAAACAATACTTACCCTTTGCCCCAACTGACAAGAACTGCCAAAGTCAACGATCTTGATTGCACTGCGTTTGGGGTTGCACAGCAGGATGTTCTCAGGTTTTAGGTCACAGTGAATGATGCTAAGCTCTGGGGTTGCCAGGAAAAGCAGTGCAGTGCACATCTGCTGTGCAAACTTTCGTGTCAGGTTCAAAGAGACCCCTCGAAAATTGGTGTTCCTCAACAAGTCATAGAGGTTGTAGGACAGCATTTCAAAAACTAAACAGAGATGGTTTCGAAACATAAAGTGGCGTTTCAAATGCACTGGAAGAGAAAAAGTTGCATTTAAATTGTACATACTACTAGGATGAGAAAAACACACACATGTACTCTAAAACAGTCTCAAATACAGTATCAAATACAGAATGAAAACAAAGCAGAGGTTTGGAAATCAGCTTTCTGCAGTAACAGCACATTTTTTAATTACCTAAGCATATGTAAACCACTGTTCTGCTGAGTTAAACTAAGGTGTGATCTCTGTAACAAATGATATACAGATAAGAAGTACCAAAATGCCTTGTTTGCTCTGCCTTACAACTTCCATCCGATGGGATCTCTGATTTGTAACAATGCAGCCCTCTCTGTGTTGGCTTGATAAATTAACATATAATCTGTGTTTATTAGTAATTTTCTGTAACAGTTCACTAGAAGTTTTATGACAACTGTCAAAGAACAACATAGTTTTTGTGGTGGTTTTAAGGCAAATTCGGCAAGTGCTTGAAAAATCACAGACTGCAAGCTACTAGGATTTCATGATTGATACAAGGGAAATCCTATGCAAGACTTCGTTTGGGAAAACTATAAAATACAATTCAATCACAAAAAGAAATGATGAATAAGCCTAAGAATGGGGAAATGATACAGAATATGACTTGCAACCACTGCTGACTCTCTAAACAGATTAATACACACTAAAACTCTTCAAAGATTATGCTTAAGTATAAACACTGACTTCGCATCAGATGAGGTCATTCAATATATTAAAGTGCTGCCCTTCAGTATAAATATTCTTACAAATACCAGACTCGGCATCTGTAACTCAAATTGCCTTTTACTATCACAAAAACAAGTTTCTCTACAGATCTATCTGGATTAACTATGACAATATCTGGTCCCTAAGAAGTACACATGTATTCTGTCTTCCTGATAGCAGTCCTGGACTGCCTGCCTTTAAGCAGTACGTAGCAATACTGTTTTGAGATCACTCATGATACAGGTGATTTACAGTTGGGATACATACCACAATGAAAATTCTACATGGCTTACACTGGAGTTTAAAGCACTAATTGACACTGCAAATAATAAAAAGAACCCTTAAAGGTTACCTAAGGGAATGTACAGTATCTGCTCTTAGGCACTCCAGCTCATAGGTTTAAAACTAAAAACAGCTCCATGACACCTCACAGACATGGTCCATGCATGGGTTTTAATCTCCTGGTTAAGTAGTAGCCACAAAAGGAATGCAAAAGATAGTTCATGTCAGAATTCCAAAGTGACTATGAAAATCCCTTTACAAAGCTCTGTGATTAGACTGTCCTCCCAATGAAAGATCTACTTCCTTGCACCTGACCTCATGATTCACTACTCATCTACTAAGTACCTACACTGTGCTGGGCAGACAGGCATATTTGTTCAGTTTTCTTAACAGGAATTGGGGGAAAACAGAGTTGGTAAGACTTTGTTCTAGACCTTAACTGAATTTCCTTTTAACCAGACCATGGCAGGTATACCAAATAACCTAGATAAGAAATTATTCAATAAAAGAGAGAAGGGGAGAGAATAATGGGGAAAGGTTCAGCAATAAATACTGACTTACAGTTAGAAGTTCTAATGTTCTTTGCACAGCACAGTGACTAGAATAATAATGCAATGTATATTTCAAGTAAACTAGAACAAAATAATTTTGAAGGTTTTTACCACAAATAATGGTAAATGTCTGAGGAAATGGTGTATTTATGCTATTTGAAGTTTACACAGTGCACACATGTATCAAAGTGTCACATGGTACCCCACAAATATGCACAACTTTAAACATGCGCCAATTTAAAATTCATCAGTAAAAGAAATGCCACATGGTAGAAACTTTTCAGTGCTGAAAGACTTAAGACTTCATCAGAATAAACTCTATTTGTCAATCACCTTAGTAAAACTGCATCATAAAAAAGGGATGATTTTCAGACACCTTAAATTTAAGATATCAGGTTGATTAACATGGCTATGTCTGACCTAAAGATCTTTCTGTGTTGTTTCCCAAAACAGAAACTCAGGTTTGGTTTTGTTTTTCTGAGACACTACGCTTCGTCGTCATCTTAAATAAGAATTTAGAAAAACTCAAAATACAACCCACAAGAGTAAGTAAGAAGGGGTGAGGCCTGTTCAGAGACCACTTTAGAAATCAAGCATCCTTACAATGTGCCTTGAGTGGAAGTGGGCTCACTTAAGTTAAATTATAACCGACAATGAACAGCAAAGTTTTAGTATGCATGATGAGAAAAAGTTTTAAGACACAAACATGGTTATGGACTATACCAAGTATCTACAGAGAAGAAACTAAGAAGAAAGAATCACTAGCATGAGCTCATTTTTCTTGTAACAAAACGGATTAAGGGGTATTTCATATATGAAGGATCTGAATTATCTGAAACTGTTACCATTAACCATTCAGTATTTACATCTACCATTCTGGGGAAACTAAACCATAATGTACTCACAAGCCTTTTTCAAATGGTACTCATTCTGAATAGAGTTTTATTTAAGGCCCTGAATTTTCCACTTGCAATATGGTGCTTATAGTGCAATGCTATTTCCTTTCCCTGTGCATGTTTCATATTCAAGCACTGAGAATGCCCAGTAATTTATTATAGCAGACAAACCTTCAAACTACCACAGAATTTACTAGAAATTTGGGTCTTTCAATATTTACTGTGGGAACGAGGCAATTTTCTAAAAAATGGTGCCAACTTAAAATATAGTTTTATTTAAGCCATTGCATTTTGCCAGGTATGGTGGTACATGCCAGTAATCCCAGCTACTGAGGAGGCAGAGATAGGAAGACTGTGGTTCAAGGCCAGCCTAGCAAAAGATATCAAGACCCTATCTCAAAAACAATCTGGGCATGGTGGTACACACCTATAGTCCCAGCTACTCAGGAAGCAGAGGTAGGAGGATCATAGTGTGATGCCAGCCCAGGCAAAAACTGAATGAGTCTATCTAAAAAGCAAATTAAAAGCAAACAGACTGAAGGTATGGCTCAAGTAGTAGAGTACTTGCCTAGCAAGTGCGCCCTGAGTTCAATCCCTAGTACCTCTCAAAAAGTGGGGAGGGATTGCATTTTCACTCCCCTACCTTTTTATAAAGGAGTTTTGGGTTTTTTTTAATTAACCATACTTATCTGGTATTATCAACACATATCTAAACCTGTGTCACTCTGTATCTGTGCCTACATTAACTTTGTAATTTATTGTTCCTGAGGCCATATGTTAAAATTGATGGCATCTTCTATGTATACTTGGCAGCAATTTTTCTCTTTCTGGTGCACAAAATAATGATGCCTTACAATCATTAGAATCTTAGATCATTAAAAATATTATAAAAGAAGATAGACTCAGAAGACGTTTTGCTCATGTATTAATACCTAGACTTCAGTATTTTCACAGTTCTTAGGTCTTCTATTTTGGTTTTCAGAAGGAAGACGGTGTGACAATAAAACAATACAGGTTTTGAAGTTGGGCAGAAGTAGGTTCCCATTCTAACCGACAGCCCTGTGACCTAGAGGATTTACGCCTTATACAAACCATCTATAATTTAAGGATTTTAACCATCTTCCTTGTAGGGCTGCCTTGGTTATTATAGATGATGGAAGAAAAGCACAGGAGTGGTAGGAGTTCTGTATGTAGCAGTTTTCTGCTATAGTAAACCTAACACAGCTTTTAACACTGCCAAACTGACAGTCTGGGGAGAAGGGTGAGATTTTTGTTCAGACACTCCAAAAGTAGTTTTACAACCACTTACCACACACAAGCTTACGTCTACTGCATTCGCTAGATTAGAAATTGTTAAAGTTACCAGAAGAACAACTCTGGACAAACATCTAACATTAAAGCAAACCAAGAGCACTAGCAAGATGCAATTTGGAAAAAGCATTACTCTCATTGGTTTCTACATTGTACATTCTCTGGAGTGCACTGTTCCCACAGATTTCAAATCATGTATCATAAATCGAAGTTCTTCAAAGAAATAAACAAATTCTTAACCAATCACTTTACCAAAAAAATCTATTTTGATTTAAAATAACCATTAATTCAAATTCCTGGTCTGGGCTGGCCATGCTGCACTGTCTGGCTTTTGCTTACCTATGTAGTATTTCATCTCAGTGTCATGTTTGTTCATGAGCTCAAGGAGTCGCACTTCTATCTGGGCTTGATTCAGAAAAGCTTTCTTGTTCTTTATTATTTTAATGGCAACCCATTCTTGCTCCACCCGATCATATGCCTTTACAACCTGAAAAAGAAGAAAGGTAAGTAATTCTCTATGTTATTATTAATGGCAGCAATTTCACATTTCTCCCCCATTGTACATCTACTTAATTCTCATTTAACTCTACATTTTCCTGACCTTCCTAAGTAGAAAAGATCTTATCTGTTTCTATTCAACATACCATCCATTTTACTATAGAGTAACTTTAAGTTCATCTTTCAAACTGATTGCCCCCACCATCACAGCCCCCAGTATTGGGACCTTGACCTTGCCAGCACTCTACCACTTAAGTCACACCACCAGCCCCTTTTGCTTTAGTTATTCTCATGCCTTTTGCCCAGGCTGGCCTTGAACTGCAATCTTCCTACCTATCCCTCCCACACAGACATGCACTGCACCAACATGGCTGGCTTGTTTATTGAGATGGGGGTCTCATTAACTTTTTGTCAGGCTGGTCTCAAACTGCAATCTTCCCTATCTATGCCTCTCAAATAGCTGGGATTACCAGAGTAAACCACTGAGTCTGATCTTAATTTCTTTTGGTGGTACCTGGGTCTCACTGAACTCAAACTGGGACTATGATCCTCCTATTTAGGCTTCCTGTGCGTGTTACAATGCCCAGCTTTTTATTAGATGAGATGGGGGTCTCACAAACTTTTTGCCTAAGCTGGCAAAAAGATCCCCCTGGATCTACGCCTCCCTAGGATTACAGGTATGAACCACCAAACCCAGTTTACAATTCCTTTTGTATGCTCCTTACAAATACCTTCTAAATTCCCACAAAATGGATGTTTTGGATTGTTTTTAAACACAATTAGAACAACTGTTTCTATCCTTCAGAAATAAAATCAGGTACCTTGACAAGAACTTTGAGAATTTTAAAAACTGTTTATTTAAAAAAGAAAAACAATTCTTTTCTTGCTAATAAAACAACTCACCCAACTATTCTTTTAATGAGAAAAACTTGGTTTAAATCCCAAAAACACACATAAAATATTTAAAAGATTCTAAGGTATCTCAGAAAGCACATAACTTTCCGTTTTTAAATAAAACATAAAACATCAGTATAAAAGAGTAATTTATACTAAAAAACACAAATTACCAAGAAAGTTCCACAATATGTTAAATGCCATAATGAAAAGACTGAGTGTGAGTTTGAAAACTCTCTACTAATCAGAGACAATCATTATACCTAGTTAAATGAAAATTACATTTGTAGTACTGTACACACACAGAGGAATAAAATAGTTTTGTGATACATTTTCTAACACAATCAGAAAGGTTGGAAATGGGGTAAAACTTCAAATAATTCCAATGTGAAGGATGGGGAAACCACTGAAGTAGAGAAAGAAGATAAATGTAGGTTCCAAGATCTAAATCAGTCAAGGATAAATATATTATAAACAATAAATTATAAAGGGTTCAACTAAAAGTCAAGTTTGAAATGAAAACTGCAGTTGTCTTTGGCTATGCTCAGTTCTAAAAGGCATTTACTTATCTGCTGTCTTTGGCATCAGAAGTGACCCTTGTGAACAGGTGGCCTTGGTATTCTTCTGCTTCACAGGCAACAGTGATTACAGCAACAGCAGCCAGTCTGCTGCCCAGATCCCAGTAGTCTGACCAACAAAGGCCACTCACAGTGACCTAAGTACTTACAAGTAGCTGGTTAAATGTTACTGCACAGGTTTTCAACTCGAACTATACATTCGGTGGGGAGGAGTTAGGAAATATCAATGCCTAAAATCCAGCCAGAGAGAGTCTGACTTAACTGGTATGGAGCCCAGGCATCAATCTGTGTTTCAAAGCTCTCCGGGAAATTTCAATGTGCAATGAGGACCGATAACCACTGGCTAAAGAAATGGAAAAACCCCTTATTTGACAAGGACCTGGCAGAAATTTCAGGGAATGTTTGGTCAAGTCAATATGGAAGACAGCACTGTGATGAGTGATTGGTCCTAAACATAATTGTGGACACTACACATCACAGCCAGGGAGGGAAGCAGAAACTACCTAGTGAAAAGTAGTTAAAGGTCAAATACACCTGTATTTTCACAGAGTTACTATGTTCCTGGGCTCTGAGGAACACCACCATAAGAAAATTAAGGTGTAGAGTTGGAAGAAAACATATGACCTTAAAGACTGAATGCTCAGGTACAACTAAGCTTAGCAAGTAGGCTACATGGCCATCATTTTCACAGTAAATGTAAAAATAGCTAGGAAAACAACTGCTAAATATTGGTGCACTTTTTAAGGTACAGATAGTAATGCTTACATCTACGGGGTGTTGACAGTCCTGGTTAAGAACCAGGCCTCAGAAATGCCTTCCTTAAGGGGCTCTAATAAAGAAGCACAAGCTGCTTCTGACAGAACAGGACTACCTTCATAAAGAATACTGCCAAAACACTGAGAAAGCCTTGGGTTAGTACAAAAAGAGGTTATAAAGCAAGGGCAAGTTCCTTCATATCATGGAAAGAAACAGACACATCATATATGTATCATCAAAACCTGGTAGAGCCACACTAGAGTAACAGACCTTTGAACATGCTTGTTCATACTTGCTTATATGTTTAATAGCTTAACTTTACTTTTAGTCCTGTGGCTGCTAATGGCCTAGTATGTTTCTGATGTAAGTTCAATTGAATTTGATACATGATGAATTCTTCCTCACTGGTTGAAAGAGGGCATAAATTTTGCTTTCTCTCAGGGTAGGAACAGAAAAGTAAATAAACACTGACTTCATAGTTTAAAAAACACACACACACACACAAACACACACACACAAAGGCAATGAGAAAAATTCATTTTGACCTCCATTATGTTTTCCTCACTGCAAAGTCAAAAGAAGTACATAAATACCTAATTCACTGCACAATGACTATAAGGCAGAGGAGGCTGGGATTAATAGTAAGTCATACCTCAAACAAAAACAAGTTTAGTGACTCAATGAAATGAGAGAAGGATGGAGTGGGAACAGCTAAGAAAACACAGGTAGAAAAAGGTTTTTCAAGACCATGAGGAGGGTTTCACACCTATAATCTCAGCACTCAGAAGGGTGAGGCAGAAAGTCAGTTTGAGGCCAGCATGGGCTACATAGCAGGACTCGGACTCAAACATACATATACACATATATACATGAAGATGTGAGAAAAGGGAATGAGCACTCTTGGGTCTGGGTGCAACTGATCTAAGAGACTCACACTTTCAGGTTTTTGTGCTAATGAGCCTGGGTGTTCAGGTGAGGGAGAGTTTGGGTGGAAAAAAAAAAGCCAAGAATGAAGAAGGGGAAAAAAACCTTAAAATCCCAGGTCTATCTCTAAGCTCTGAGGACTTAAGAAGACATCATGAAGCCTGTCTACCTTGATAAAGTTAGACGATGAGGGGGGAGAAAAACCCAGGGCACAGCCCCAAGCATCCAGAAGATGAGAGGCCATCCACCGTGCCACCTGAAAATAATTCTTTTCTCCCTGAAGAGGTTGGATCAGTTACATACATAACGAATAAACGGTCATCCATTGACCACACAAAGCCCAGATAAGAGAGTTAATATTGGCTATCAGTGATTAAAATTAACTTGCTAGTCATTAGTGAAATGTAAATAGTATTAGCACCCAAAGAAAGGAACGTTAACAAAAAAAAAATCTACTGGCGTTTTTACTTAATGCAATTTTACTGAATCAATTTTTGGAAAATTATAATCATTTAAAAATACTTATATATCCATTGTTTACATCTAGTTACAAATATTAAAAGTGTGCTAAGGGAAGGATGTGACAACATGATTACAAAGTTCTTTTGATGAAATTCAGTATTTTCCATAAAATTACCTGTCCAAAGGAACCTTTGCCTATCAAGGAGTCAATTTCGTAACGATCCATCCACTTTTCTCCGTTTTTTACAATATAGTCATAGTTATCATCATCATAACCATCATTGTAAACCTTCCTCTCCTTCTTATGACTAGAATCGTCTCCCTGGCCTTGTTGGTGTCTTCGCTTCTTTTTTGCATAGTAAACCTGAAATGAGAATACAGTGTTAACTGTATAATTTAAATCACTATTGGGATGGGGCACGTGTGTCCAAAGTGCAAGAGACAAAGCTACCAGGAAGAAATTAATGAATTTTTATAACAATATAAAAAAATGAAATAAAGGATTTTCTGCAGTCGACATTTAGACTAGAAAATAATCCTAACGTAACCAAGAGAAAGTGTCTATAGTGAATTTCACTGCATAGTTCTTCTATAGATACATTTTATGAACAGGTGATAGGAAGTGGTACAAAGTATCCCATTCAAGAAGAGTAAAAGGGCGCCAGTTACAGTAACTTATTAAAGTACAATTTATACACAAAGAGAAAGTACAGATCTTAGGAGTACAATATGAGGAATATGGACAAATATATACACTGACATAATCAATAAATGCCAAAGAAAATAAGTAACATTTTCATTCTCTTCAGGTTCAAGTTTACTCATGTTCCTTTTTCTGGTTAATGTCAACTTTTCATCTGATCTTGCAATAAAAGATTTTAAAAATGAAAATTTAAATGCAGATGAACTGATGATTTACTAAAATCACCCAGTTTTTCAGTCTATAAGAAAGCCCACCCAGGGACACACCCACTGAGGCCACCTACTCCTTCCAGTTAATCACAAACTGAGTTATTTCCCCCAATCTGTTTTCATATAACATAGTTTCAAAAGCTAGTGAAAAATAAGGTGAATTAGGCAACAGTCCAAATAATTAGTGACTAGTCTTGAGGAAATTATAAGTTATATTCTATAGAATAATGTCAGAAAAAGTCTGTTTATAAGGCAGCATGACATTTGCAAAGAAGCTTCCACAAAGCCACAATTAACAGTTTAAAGTTTTGTTAATAATAATAATGAGTCATCATATGTTAACAAATTGAAATTAATACTGTTAGAATTTTCAGATAATTACAAGTTACTCAGGTACACTGTTTATAATACATAAATGTATACAAAATCTAATTCAGAAATGTTCCTGAATTAATTCTAACTTTATCTTGACACACTGCAACAGTAATGTATTGTACTGGCATTAAACAGCAAAAAAACTGCTATGAAATCCACATCTTTTTAATTAAGTCGCTCTAAAGCTAGCAGTATACTAAGCCTTTAACATGAGGACACAGGGCTCCCATTGGAAGAGAGTTGACAGTATGGGTTTTTCTACTCTTCTCTAGAAAAAGTTCACCCAATTATTAATTACAGAACTACAAGTGAGGGCTGAAGCAAATGACAAGCCAAAAAAGGTCCAATGCACCAGAAAAAAAATTTAGTAGCAAAAAGCCAATGATAAGGCATAGTATTAGCTATGTGTTTTTTTTAATCCTACTTTAATCAAATGAGCTTTTGGATGTATTACCATGGAAAGATAAAAGAACACACATAAAAACTTAAAAGACAACAGAAAGTTCAAATAAACTAGCCAAATGCCTGTAACTTGGTAAATACATTGCAGAGCTACCGAACATCAGGGCCGAAAGTAGAAACACACACATATACAAAATATAAGCAAAAGAAAACAAAAGACTAACATGCATACTTTTTATAGTAACTATTTCTCTTCTTTCTTATTTGGGGAAAGAGTTATTATAGAAATAATAACTTTGCATATTAAATACAACTTTGAAAATCAACTTTCTTGTTTACCGTACTTGTTGCTATATCTTTTCTGTAGTTGTAATTATATAATTATGCTATCCATAAATCACTGACATATTAGCTTTCATAGTAATGATAAATATGACAATCATCAGGAATAAAACACATTTAGCATATTTAAACAGGCACAAAAAACTTGTCCCTCTTGATATATTGCTATATATGCTGCTATAACAAATCAATAGTCTTACCTCATTAATATGCTTATATGTTTTGATCAAATCAACAGAAAGTTTTCTCAGGGGAGCAGTTGCTGGATCACGGAAGGTTTGGGGCATCCGCCTCTGTAACATGACAGTATCAGGCATCACATTAAACAGACAGAAAAGACTAGCATTTTAACTATACTGCAGTCATGTAATTCCCTCTTCTGTAACCTGAATGTCTGTTTGTTTTCTTAAAAAAGACATCTACATTAGTAGATTATACACTCTCTCAATCTTTCATCTGGATTCCAATGAAGACAACTTCTGGAATAAACAAATGAAACTGGTAGATAATATGATCAGCCACCCAAGATTTTGATCCTGTTCCTTAAAACCTAAAACTACAGACATATTCCTCATCTAAGACACACACATGATGCTACCTAAAAGGGTTTCTCTACCACATAATTAGCTCAACGAAAAATATCTTCTGAATCAATGCTAAAGCCAGGACACGCTTATCACAGGCGGGCAAAGACAAATCCAGCCCTCCAAGGCTACCTGCAGCTTCCTAAGGTAGCATTTCAAGACCCAGTTGACAACAAAATGGTGACAGCAGAGCCAATGCCTCTAACAACTGGGTGTACAACTGCCAACACCACCAGGCCTTGCCCTCTTACAAGCATCTGCACCAGAAGCAAGGATAAGAATTGCACTTTCATACCAATATTCCTGAACTGTTCCTCAAACACTACTTTCCAACTAAATATCATGCCTCAAAAAAGGGTTTCCCCTAGTGGGGTTTCTTGCAATCAACACACCATCAAAGCCAATTACATCAAGGTACCTACAGTAAGTAGAACTAGCCCATCTTTGTGTTGTTGCCTAGCTCTTAAGAGGTATTAATGCCAATTATGTTTACTGAACCAGAGGCCCTAAGAAAGACCTCAAGGGACACAGGTCAATCTGAGGGACAGAGCAACAGTGAACACATTATGCCACTACTTCACAACTACAAAACTGTCTGGCGTCTTGATGGTTAACCTAACCCACAGTAACAAAAAGAAGAGAGGGTTAAACTGCGGGCAGAACAGGAAACAATCATCATCTCTACAGTCTGAAAACATGGAGCAATTACACAATTTACCTAAGTGTACTTTCTAGTGAACCAATATTAATTAATATTGGTTTCCTCTGCATGCCTATTCAAATTCTAAGAATCTGTTATCCAGATGGCAAATTCACTGAGCTGCTGAATGAAGTTAACAACACCTCTTCTCAATGTCCTCTTCTTACAGTTCTGAATAAGGTATAAAGGGGGAAACCCCTTGGTGATTCTATTTGTCTGAAGAAATCTTCAAAATTAATAAAATCTGAAATATATTTTCCAAATAGTTTTCTTTTAAAGAATATAAGCAGTAGACAAACCTAAATTCACAGAATACTATTCCTTGGAGAATTTATTTTGAACCCTTAAGAGGGAGGGAGGATTACCACTGGTAAAGCTGTCTGAAGAGTGAAATAACAGTAACAGGTACTATTTACTAAACACTGCCTTGAACACACAACACTCATACAATCTTCTCAATAATTCTACAAGAGTAAATATTACTCCTGTCACCATTTGCAACGGAGAAACCTGGGATTCCCATGTAAAAAACTTGACCAAGGCCCTGGAGTGAATAAAGAATACAACTGGAACAGAACTGAGGCTCTTAACACTGACCCTAAGCCAGGCCTCTCTTCCACCCTGTCAGTTCATTTTTAGGTGATTTAGAGACAAACTGATTGTAGCATGCATAAAATAAGCATGTGCTTTTATTAAAATTAACTATGTAAAAAACTAGGGGTGTCTTAAGTTTTTAACTTTTCATTTACAACTTCACTGGCATTTCAAACACCTGAAAAAATAATCAGTGGCTATATCTAAAATTAATTATGCATGCTCAAAGCATCCAAATCAGACTCTTGAGTGTGTCTAGTACAATCCCAGCTTCTCAGGAGTCTGTTCTCACACCCATGACCCTCCATCTCAGTCTAGGCCACATTGAGAGAACTCGTCTCAAAAATAAATAAATAAATACATAAATAAAATAAAATTGTGTGGTATATACATGAAATAAACCACATGACTCTGAGCTACATAATCAGATTTCTGCACTCAATTTGAGTATGTGCTGTATGCTTGGCACTTCACAGTACATGGTGAATCTTTATCACAACTGGTCAAGCTACACTACAAAGACAAGTTGATTAGTTCATTCTTAGTACCTTATCTTCCTTATTACTTCTGGCAATAGAAATCACTATTCCAGAGACACATGAATACAGATGAATTCTGTCCACAAAATACCTGGCCTCAGACTGGAGGGTACATCAAGTGCTTCCTGAAAAGAGGTACTCAAAATCCATGGATAGAACAAATTAATATCTATAAAGTAACATCCCTTCACTTTTATTGTGATTTCATGCTAACCAAATTTTCTGTTTTGCAATTTTATGTGGCCATTATATTAAGTACAAACCCACAATTAGAAAATAACTTTTCTAGATATCACTAACAGATCTATGCTAAGGCTCAGGGCCAGCCTTAACCATCTGATGCCTGTACTACCTCCTGTTTCTTACAATCATAATGTCAAGAGAATGCAAACTAGTGCAGCAAGCTCCCACCTCCACAGCTTGAAAGTAAGGCTAAAGCCCTCAGAGGACCCAGGAGCCCAGTATGTTGTAGATGTTACCCTTTCACAGGGAGTAACCTGCAGAAAGCATAATGAAGAAGATGGCATCCTGTGCCTCAGTTATCTGTTTGTAGGAGCTAGAAACTCTGTGTCCCTAGTGCTCCCATCTATTGCTCTTTCTCCTCACCCAGAACTCAAAAAAGGAGTAGTGTACAATTCCTGCTTAGTTATAAAAACTAAAACAACCTTCAATGTTTTTCTCTGAAAAGATTCTATAGTGTAAGATTTAGACTTTATTCAGAAATACTTATTTCATTCATTCAACTTCTTTTTGTTGTGATACTGGGATTCAAACCCAAGGCTTCACACTTGCGGGGCAGGTGCTCTATCACTTGAGCCTTTCCTTCAGGCCCTTTTTATTTCTATTTACCTGACATTTTCATATATGATGAGGAACTGGAAACACTATATTCTGCCTTTTTGCTTTTATCAGAGCTATCAATAAAGCAACATAGTATATATCACACATATTCAGGGCACTGGTAGAAATAAGGACTATGAAAGATACCCCAAGAAGTAGAACAGAGACTCAGCCTTCCAATGCCAATCATACTTGTATTATATTTCCTGTTTCCTAAATTTATCTTTTCAACAAAATACTTTACACTTGTACCAAACACACTCATATAGGAAAAATTTATGACTAGAAATAAAATCTTAAAAGTTATTTCAATTCACAAGCTTCATTTATTGGCTGATTGATTCATTGCTTTTTTAAACAAGGTCTCAATGTAGCTCAAGCTGGCCAGGAATTTGTTACGTAGCCCAGAGTGGTCTCAAACTTGTGACCTTCCTGCCTCAGCCTCCTGAGTGCTAGAATTACAGCATTTACCGCCATGCCTGACTTCAATGAGCTTTTATTTATTTAAAACATACAGATAGGATGATTAACAAGAACCAATAGAAATCACATAATGAAATTTACAGAAGTTTATAGCTGTAAGGTACTTAAAGAGGGTCTAGTATATGGTCAAATTTATATTCAAGAACAGACATGACATGCAAAATGATCTGACTCAAATCCTACAAGCAGAACCTGAGCCAGGAGCTTGAGCCCATGTCATGTCATATGCCTGGCAGACCATTCACATCAGCACACTACTTTAGTTATAAGAAATGTATTTTCCAATAGCTGCTGTATTTAGGTTCAAAAATTTCTGTGCTTTGGCAGAAATATTTGATTATTATTACTTAAAAGGTGAGTTTTTTAAACTTCACAGGAAATTTTAAAAACATTTTACAGCTAAAATCAGAAATACTAGGTGCAATATCTTATTTTAAATGATCCAAAGACAAAAACAAGATGTTAGCTGAATATAAAAATAGGTACTTTGCTAATTAATTTACCTTCCAAAATGATATATAGAATATACATAGTCCATAAAATGACTTTTAAGGAATTTTTTCCAGCACTGTGTAGACTGCAGATGTTAGATGTTAAGTATGTATCTAAGAAGAAAGAAGCCTGTGCTGGACCCCAGAGTCCACTCCTTATACACCTAGAGAAGTCACAAATGGGAACTTGGTCTCTTCAGGTGGAAAGCTAACACATGCTTAATAGGGTGCTTTTGAACAACTGGGAAAATTAATCCATACATACTGTCCTTTTTGCAAAGTATAATGCAAATGGATCCAGCATGCCATTATTATTACTGGATGTCCATAGTTTTCTTCTGGTACACTCTAAACTTGAACATTCTGATAAACTGCTCCGATTCTCACACACAGACCTAAACTTCTGAATCAATTCACTGAACAAATTCTTAAGTCTTGCCCTAATTCTTACTATGAATGTTACTCACATGTTCTGTGTATTTTTTACTACTGGCAAAGGACATCTCCTCATAGTGATGATATTAATTATATCCATATATAACTATTTAGAGAAAAGACAATTCATGCAAATAATCCAGTACAAGAACTACTTATAAATTTTCCAACATTTTATCATTACTTGATATATTAAAAAACAAAATAAAACAATACCAAACTAAAATCCTAAATCCACAAAAGAGTAGACACATCCAAAACCAGTAGGAAAAGAAACTTTATCTCACAACTACCGCCGGTAAGAAAATTCTCCCCAAATTAATGTAGTGGGTGCAGCTAATTCAGGACGGCATTTAATGTGCACCTGTGTGAGATTATGAAGAACTTTCAGCATTTATTCTTTTTTACATCATCTATTTTGTGGAAAACTGCCGAGTGTCTAGTCTCAGTATGAGAAATAACAGCTTGGTTAAAGTACATATATTTTTTCATTTGTATTTTAAGGACTTTTGTTTTTATTTTTACAAATGTGTATTAAAGTAGCTTACAACATAAAATCAGTTCTGCAAGTTTCTGTAAGAGAATGTTTTCCAGTTAATATTTTTTAGCTTAACTATCTTTCCATAAGAATATTTTCTTTATGTTCCTTTATTTTAAATATTCTTTAGAAATAATTTTTTCTTCTCTATTCCAGAATAAGAGAGTTTGGCTATGCTTCTAAGTACCTTTCAACTATGTGAAATATACAATAGAAAGGAAAAAAAAAAAAAATCAACAAACTTTAAAATATAAACTTCTTAGCATGTTTTGTTCATCTAGAATCCCAGGCAACAAATAAAGTTGAAAACCATTAATGTATTTAGTTTATTTACTATTCAACTCCTCCTCTACCCCATGGTCTCACTTAACCCACACCCCTAGCCCTTTTGTCTTTGTTTTTGAGACAAACTCTGGCTAACATTGCCTGGGCTGTCTTCAGGCCCCCATCCTCCTGCCTCTGCTTTCTGAATGGGTGGAATTAAAGGTGTGAACCACCACGCCCAGCTAATCTAACATTTTTTAAGGGCTATTATCATTTGAACACCATTTCTGATACTTCACAAACTTACCTGGTTGGTTAGAGGTTGCTGAATCTGGTCAGAATACGATAAGGCAGAAACCTGTTGGTCACTTATGTTTGGCTGGCGACGGTCACTGTACTGATGTGAATGGGGCATCTGTCCAGCCATCTGAAGGCCAGCAGCATGGAATGAAAATGACGGTGCAAGCCGAACAGATGATGGTTTGCATGCTGAAGTCTCTCCTCCTATGAAAAGATAAATAGTTTAATAAAGATAGTATTCATACCCTAATAATTGTATCACCTGAGGTGTCTAATAGTTCTTTAAATAATGAAATGTTTAGAACATTTAATAATATGAAAAACCTTTATTAACAACCAATAGGTATATGTCACTCAACATAATGGTTATATATTAAATGGTTTAAAATATAATAAACAACTATATACACATCTATGGAGAAAAAATTTTTTTAAAGTTTTTTATAAATAACTTACTTTCACATGAAATTTTCATCAGTTGAACCTAAGTTATAGTTTGAACTGAGGGAGGCTTTGCCAATATATCAGCTGTTCACAAACCAACTTAAAGGAAGTGTGTGCAATGCTGTTTTGCACTTACCAGGTATATGACAAGCAATATCCCTGGCATCCATAAACCATAATCTGTTCTACTGGTGCTTCCCATTGACACAGTAAAGAGCAGAACATACAAACAGGACAACAAATATACAAACATAGAACTTAACTCAAGGGACTAGATTCTTCCGAACCCTTCCAACAAGGTAACTTAGACCTGGCAAGCTCACCACAAAGGAAGAATAATCAGTTATCCCACAGGGAGGCTAGGACCATGATTATGGAATTTATTGTAGAAAAGGAAGATGAACACTTGTAGAAGTATTTACAGCTGACTAACAAAAGTAATTTTTCCTTTAAGAAGGAAAAAAAAAAAAAAGAGGCAGCCCAGGCACTGGTGACTCACATCTATAATCCTAACTACTCAAGAGGCAGAGATAGGAGGATCTTGATTCAAAACCAGCCCAGAGAATTAGTTTAAGAGACCCTATCTCATAAAAACCCATCACAAAAAAGGGCTGGCGGATGGCTTAAGTGGTAGAATGCCTGCCTAACAAGTGTGAGGCCCTGAGTTCAAACTCCAAGAACACTTAAAAAAAAAAAAAAACACAAAAATGTGACCTGTATACAGGAGAAGGAAAAATTCATTTATAGAACTAAAAAATAAAAGAAATAATGAATATTTTTCATGAGGAAAAAGGAAGAAGAAAAAAAACTTTTCTTCTTCTATCCAGCCAAGCTTGCAGTCACAGACTAAAACCAAGAGAGGAAGCATAAAATGCTGGCCAACAAACTCTAGACTCAAAATATTTGTGCTTCCTAAAGAATAAACCACTAACTCCCACCACACACCACACCATGCTATCTATTCAGCACCAGGACACTTTCCCTCAAGTGTACTATTTTAGATACACAAAAAAGCATTGGCCCCACCACAAAGAACATAGAATCTCAGCCAGGCTGTAGGGTTTGAAATCCACTTACCTGCGAGATGGCCTTACAAATCTAGTATACTTTGAACAGCTGTGGCAATTAATAAACAACCCAACCCAGTATTACCTGCAATTACTATAGTCATTCACACTAAATGTACAGCAAAGATGAAGGGGACAAATGCACACTTTCTACTTGGATGATGACAGAGCTCTACAAACCGAAGAGAACAAAGTTCAAGCCTCCAAAACTAAAGTTCTGCTTTTATTTTCTCACACAGTTAATGACACCATTTTGTACCAAGTCAAGCAGATTCAAAACTCTGGGAGTTACATTAGAGTTTTTTTTTCCTCCATAGCCCATTCTCATGCAGTCACCTGATCTTCCATCCCCTACACAACTCACAGATACACAACCTCCTCTTTTCATTCCTATTACCACAAATCTAACTTAGGATTACCAAATTCTCAACAGCTCTGCCTTTATTCTGCCCATCTGCACCACCACATTTTTTCAAAACGGCTAGAGTGGTCTTCTAAAATTTAAGTCTCAAATCTTCTACCCCTATTTAACCCGAATTATCTCCTGCCCCCAGCATTGCTCTCAGATCTTAGCCTGTGTGTCTCTCCAACAGCATTTAACTGACACACACTACGTGATTAAATAAGTAAAAAAAAAATATGAACCTAAATGAGAAGACGGATAGCTTTTCTAAACATTTCACTTTTCATAAAGAAAAATATATTTCATAAAGAGAAATATATTTCTACCAACTGGGAGGGAGAAAGGAGGAACAGAGGAAAGAAGGGAGAGAAGAAAAGAAACTTGCAGGAAACTGTCCTACAGAAATAACTGATGATGTACAAAGATGTTAAGCATGTTGTATTTATAAAAAATCAGAACCCTAACTGTTAAATAGTATGGGGAAGAGACTTTAAACCTGCATGTTAAAAGGAAAAAAAAAACTGGTAGGAATATAAGTAAATGAAAATTTTGAGGTCCTTAATATATAAAGAGCTCTTACCAACAATCAAAAACGATTAAGGATATGAATGGCAAATTACTTAACCATTCTGAATCTTAAATTTCCTATTTTATGAAGCAGATAGCACTGTACTAACTAATCCAATTCTTTGTTGTGAAGTTTAAACAGGATGCCACAAACATCTGCAAGTAGGCATACAGCGTGGAATTTGAAGGGCTGGTGGAGTGGTTCAAGTGGTAGAGTGCCTGCCTAGCAAGCGTGAGGCCCTGATTCAAACTCCAGTGCAACAACAAGAAAAAAAGAGACCAGAATCCACAAACATCACTTAAAAAGTCAGCCTGTTTTCATTATCAATATCATCATCATTACAGTTTGCAAGGTGTCCACCAAAAGGCTCGTGTATTAAAGGCTTTGGTCTGCAGCTAGCACAGCTATTCAGAAGTCACTGGATCATGAGGGCACTAACCTCATCAACAGTTAAAATAGGTTAATGAACTATTACTAGGAGGTGGGGCTTAGTTGGAGGAGTAGGTCACTGGGAGCATGTCTTTAAAGGGTATTCTTAATGGCCTCTTGGTATCCATGGGATATGGTTCCAAGGAGACTCCCACTGATGAAAAATCTCAAATGCTCAGGATGCAAAGAGTTTAGTGCTATACTAATATATACTTGATCTGTTTTTCCCATACCACCACCCAACTTCTGCCTTTCAATGTGCCTCCTTTCCACAAATTTCACATTTTCACCTTAACACATAAATTAAGCACATTAATTTTTACATTACTTTTGGGGAGGCATGTTTTCACAAAATGAAGGGATGGGAAGATAAGCAGGTCACACAATGACTTAGACACAACTGACAGTAATGCAGGCTGACTGGAGCTTCTCTGCATCAACTGAACCGTAAAACACGTGCAGAAATTTAATGTCTTTTGTTCTTGTAATTTCTTTTGTTTGGGGGAGGTTTGAGGCGGTACTGGGGTTTGAATTCAGGGCTTCGAGCTTGGTAGGCAGGCACTCTCAACTTGAGCTATCCCTCCAGCCCTTTTTTGTACTGGTTATTTTGGAGATAGGGTCTCACTTTTTGTCCAGGCTGGCCTGAACTGTAATCCTCCTTGGCTTCCAGCCATCACTGGGGTGAAAGGCGCACACCACGATGCCCAGTTTTATTCTGTTCAGATAAATTCTGTTGAGGCAAAATTTTTGCCTGGGCTAGTATGGAGCTGCAAAACACCAATCTCAGCCTCCCCAAAACCACGTGTAATAAATCCATTGAGTAAGGCAGGCTTACTACATCTTGTCCCCAGACCCTTCCCCCCATCTCTGTGCTTTTTCCTAGCTGTCATGGGTAGTTTTTTCCCATCATACTTCCACTTTGTCACCCAGCTAAAAACATGGAGCCAGACGACCATGGACTAAAACCTCTGAAACTATGAGGCTTGTAAATCTTCTTGTCAGGTATTTTGTCATGGCAATGGAAAATGTGACTAGGGCTGTCATATAATATGTCTAAACTTATGACAACACTACACAAAGTGAAAAAAAAATCACTGAATCACAGTTTAATCATTATCATAAAATGAACAACCTATATGACAAGAGGGAAAAACCACACTACTCTATGAGACATTCCAAGGTAGATCTCCTTCCTTTTCCCCCAAAGTTCCTACTATAATGACCTCCAAAAGCAGGTTTGCTTTCATTATAAGTAAATGGTGTTATATACCTAATGCTATACCTATACGCTGCAGTTTGTGCATCACCATTGCCTTATATCCTATTACAAAAGCATGATCTGTTTATCCATTCTTCTTTTGGCTGAAATCTGAATTATACCCAGTTCAGGACTATTAGGAATGTTATCAATAATAAAAGTCCCAATACACATCATTTAGTATACAAGATGCTGTTCTGTTGTTTTTCCAGACTTCTTCTTGTTTTAAATTACTCAGTTTCCCCACTAGTAGTTTATGAAACATTTCAAGGCTCTGCTCCTTCACTTCACTACCATTAGAAACATCAGTGCTTCTCATTTCAGTCACTGGTTACAGGAGTGCAGTGGAGCTCCACGTTCTCTCCAACTGCATTTTTCTATTGACTCTGAGCATCTTTTCCTATGTGTAGCCATGTGGACACCACTTCTGCAACCCCCATTCTCATTTTATTACATTAAATTGGAAATCTTTTTCCTAGAATTTTTTAGGATTTTTTTTTCCTTCACATATTCAGGACATGCAGATCTATTAGTTATAGATTTATCTTGCCATTCTTTTAATGGTATTCTTTGATGAATGTAAATTCTCAATTTCTGTCAACTTTTGCTTTTTATCAGTACTTCAGGTGTCTTAAAGATTTTTTTTCCTGATACCAAAGTCATGAAAAGACCCAGATTGGGATTCTATTTGAATTTGACTTTTGCAAATGTGTGGGGCAGAGATGAAGTTTCATCTACCCCAACAGACACCTCATTGACTGAGAACCATTACTAAAAAGGCAGACATTCTCCACTGCTCTGGAATGTCACCCTTTAATCACATCCAGATACACCTGAATCTGTTTTTTTGTTTGTTTGTTTGTTTTGGTATTCTCTATTTTGTTCTTACCTAGATTTCTCTGTGCAAGAAGCAGGAGCTGCCTAATTACAACCGCTCCTTCAAGTATGTTTTGGCTATTTTTAGCCCTTTGTGTATCCCTATGATCCAGAATAAGCTCATCAAAATCACCAAAACAAACAGCACTGTCTCTGTAGAACAGTGTTGCCGGGTAGAATTTTCTACAATAACTATTGTAGATGAATGCGTCATTGTAGAAATCCCCTTCCAATGTCCATTCTCTCCCTTGCTTTATCCTTAATCTAAGATCTCCAGCACTGGGATGATATAGGCACCACTGTCTTACTCAAAAAAGAAACCTTTCTAAAGTTCCACAGTATTCTGGTTAGATTAATGGAGTTCCCTTCCAATGCTACTTTTCTAAGACCTTTTCCCCATGAATTTTACTAAGTGCCTTTTAGTAATGACATGACTTTTCAGATTACTCCATTAATATGGTGAATGACAATTGTTTTTGGTGATAGAACTCAGGGCCTATGCACTTGCTAGGCAAGTCGTCTACTACTCGAGCCACACCATCAACCATAAAAATTGATTTTAGGGCTAAACAAACTTTGTATTCCTAGAATGCAATTTGGTCATGGTTATCCTTTGGTGGCAGACTCACTGGAAAACCCTCAAAACTTGGAGCTTTCTTCTTGAGTAGGTTTTTCAATTGAAGATTAAGTTTCTTTATTAGGACTATATATATTTCATATTTCCTGGTATATCTATTTTGGTAAGCTGTATTTTCTCATAGTTATGTCTACTTCATCTAAATTTCATATAAACTGACATCATCAAGCTTTACATTGTATATAAAATTATAGTGATCTCCCTTCACCTCAACATTAATTTTATTAAGTATCCTCTCTTAAATGTTCTTTACTTCCGCTCTCATCTGGTTCTATCAGTTACTAAGGAAGGTGTATTTAAAAAAAAAACAACTCCCATTTAAAGTATAAATTATAATTTGTAAAATGCAAATTTAGAGTTGTTGTATCATTCAGATTATAAACTTCCTTCTCTAGTTCCAAAAATGCTTTTCACATCAGCTGATAACAGTATGTATACACCAAGCTTTCTCTTAATTTTTGCCTAGTATGTCTTTCATCTGTGTTTTTACTTTCAACCTTCCTATTTCCTTGTATTTTAGCTACTAGCATTTTGTAAACAGTCTATAGTTTGGTTTTATTTATGTACAGACACTAACAACCCTTCTATTTGTTCCAACTTTCTTTTCTTACATTTTGCTGGATTCAATTTTTTACATATACATACACATTATTTTTTAGTTATCTTACATATTACAAAGGATTATACACGCTTGGCTTGAACACTGATTAATACGCCCTTATCTATACCACAGTTGATGTGTACTCAACTGTCTCCACAATTCATATGTAATAAATACAAGTATATATAAATAATACAAGTAAGTAATAAGTATATATATATAAATAATACAAGTAAGTAATAAGTATATACATATTTATACCTAAGACATCCAACTGACCATCCAATATGGATAATCGGACACATGGGTACACATGGAAAGACAGACAACTTGTGATATCCAGAAAACTATAAATGAATTATAAATAAAATGGGTAGCTCCTTGATTATTATAACATTCCTCCTAAAATACTTGTTCTATGTTCTAAATCTGGATTCCGTCAATTATGTGCGTTCAACAAGTACTTCCTAAGGGGCTACAATGGAATTGTCTGTGGGGTTACCCTACATACATGATCTGTAACAGTGCTTCTTAAACTTTAATGTGCTTACAAATCATCTTTGAATCTTGTTAAAAATGCAGGTAGTAACTGAGTAGATCTAGGGGAGAGCTCAAGCATTAACATTTAAGAAAACCACCAGCTGATGCCAATTCTGCTTTGAATGTTACCTGCAAGACAATTTACTGTTTGCCTTAAAAGAAGAAAAAAAAAAAAAAACCTCTTCACCAACTAGTAACAGTAGAGAAAATCCCAAAATAAGCTATGTTGTGACATCACAATATACTAGAGAGATTTACCCCCAACAGATTTACCTTCCAAGTCATATTTTTGTTTTTAAAATACTAACACACATTCCCACGAGTACAGGTGACATACTACTTGACAAAGCACCTGATACTCTTTCTTTTTAAATTTGCTGTGGTTAATTTGTGAATATGGATTAATAAGAAATAACTACATTTCTCACTTTGGGAACTTTTATATCTATTTATTATACCATCTATCCTAACCTGTAATAATGCTACTAGTAATTCAGTGAAAAGAAAGATTAAGTCACAAGCACGGGGATGAGGTGGAAGGGGACAAGGAATGGAACTACAAAATATGTGTCAAGTGTGCTTAACACACACTCATTTTCTCCTTTCTTAGGTCACTACTGTATGTGAAACCTAGAAATCAACAAAAGTTAATTTCCTCTTACTATGTTGTACAAAGAAACTATAATGACTACAGACCATTATTGCTAGTGAAGAATAGCACTGATTCTATGGACAAACATTTCATGAACACATCTCTGAGACTGGGACATGATAAGACTCATTAGATTTTAAAGGTACACCTAAGAACAACACTAAAGAATGAAAATAATTCAAGTTAAAATTATAATATACATATATGGAAACTCTTGAGGTTAGGCTCTGAGACAAAATCCCCTGAAAAACAAGGGGAGCAAACAAGTTTATATGGGAAGAAACCTGCAAGATCCCTACCAACAAAACACATCACAAATGGAGGCAAATGTTAAAAGAACAGCAAACTGTGCATTTAATTATGGTTGTAATATAATTAAATGTTTATTATAATTAAATTTAATATATGTGGATTGTAATATAATATATGTGGATTGTTTACTGACTGTAAACCCATAAGTAAGTTTTGTTCACCATTTTACCATTAGCACCAAGTACAGTGTCTGGATCATGGTGTGCATGTAATAAATATCTGATCAATGGAAGAATGAACTGATCTACCAGGAATCTCCAGACTATGAAGAAATGGTTGAGAAAGAGAAAGAGGGAGAAAGTGAAGGAGTAAGGATGAAAGAATTGTTTTTAAAATGAGACTCACGAGTCAGAAATAATTTTTATGATAGCACAGTTTCCTTTACTTGCTTTGATAACCCAAGCACATAGTGCAGTGCCTGACTCTACTACAGAGGGTGTTCCATGAACAAATATTAAATAATTAAAACTAAACTATATGATGACTGTGACTTTGCAAAGAGTCTAAAGATTAGGACTATCTAATGATAGTGATCTGATAAGGACAAATGAACCAACTTATTACTCTCTAGTGGCCAGTACATGTCACTAAAGAATGCATAGATACATGAACACACACACACATTTTAACCTACTAGCCCAAACAGAATACTCAATTGTGTACAGACATGATGAAATTCCTTGAAAGACCTAAGTAAAACCTCAGGTTTTTAGTATGGAACATCAGTTCCATATTAAACAAATATTATACAAATTCCATACTATATAAATCAGTGTATTAAGTTGTTAATAACAGTGAGATATGGATAAAAACCATGTATCTTAAAAAGCCAAAACCTTAGATTCCCACTTCTGACCAACTTAATAGTCCCTGGTACCTGACTATTCCATTTGCTATAAACAACTATAAAATTACTGATTTCAGATATATTAGATAATACGAAGTACAAATCTGTGATCACTGAAAAAAGGAACCAATCTTGGTGAACCCCACAATCACCGAGTTGTATAAAAAGAATGAACCCAAACACAACATGACATCATTACTAAGATGAAAAAACAGAGAGGGTAATTCAAGGGTATGACTGGCTGGAATTTGTGGGGCAGGTAGGAGGAAGCAATTATGGAGAAAAAGGAGCTCTTTCAAATGTACATAGTTCTGCTTCCAGGGACTCTTTGGCCTAATGCTAAGGTGCACGAGCACTAAGAGAAAGCCCAGGAGGGCAGGCATAGGAAAACTGCCAGGAAACTGTGAGCTAAACTACTACTAGAGAACTCACAGGCCAGGGAGACATTAAGTGTTTCAACCAGCTGGAGAAGAGAAATCATGATAAATATCACAAACATCCAAAAGAGACCCCAGAAACTCTGTCTTAGGTGCAAGACTAACCTCCCTCCCAGGAGATTGAAATAAACCTCAAAGGTGGAGGATGGTCTTCAAATACCCTAAAAAGGACGACAAAATCCAAATGCTCAACGATCTAGCACATATGCTGCCCACATTCAATCAAATTTCACTAGACCACAAAGCACAAAAGCTAGGCACCAGTCACTCAGGCCTCTAATCCTAGCTACTTAGGAGGCAGAGATCAGGAGGATCGTGATTTAAAGCTAGCCTGGGCAAACAGTTTGTGAGACCCCATTTCAAAAACACAGAAAAGGGCTAAGGAGTGGCTCAAGTGTTGTAGAATGCCTGTCCAGCAAGGATGAGGCCCTGAGTTCAAATCTTAGTACCACTTTTTTTAAAAAGTACAAAAATATGACCTGTACACAGGAGAAGGAAAAATTCATATGTAGACTGTTTTGAAAAGATAAAGGAAAACAGACAAAATAAGGGGAGTGAACAGTGAATCTTACTAGAGAAATGGAACTTATATAAAAAGGAACCACATGTAAATTATAGAAATGAAAACCAAAATAACTGAAATGACAAATTCACTAAAATAGTGGATTAGACACTACAGAAGAAAAAGATCAGTGGATATGTAAAGAAAGCAATATAAATTAACTGAATTAAAAACAAGAAAAATGGAAGAACACTCACAAATCATACAGAGAAATTCAATCAAATTGAAGAAGTATCAAAGATGATGGGGAGAAAGTCATAAAAACAGCCAGAGGGTTTTACATGCAGGGAAACTATTAACTTCTCATCAGAAACCATGTGCACTGTACTACCAGAAGAAAATAAAACATTTTTAAACTGATTTTAAAAAAAGAAAGACCTTTGGACCAACAATTCTAAATCCAGTGGGGGGAAAAATCCTTTAAAAATGAAGGCAAAGTTGCTTTTCAGACAAATGAATTTGTCAACAGTAGATCTATACTCAAAATAATCTTCACATGGGCTAGTAGAATGGCTCAAGTGTTAGAGCATCTGCCTACCAACTGTGAGGTCCTGAATTCCTACCCCAGTACCACAAGAAAAAAGAAAGTTCACAGAAACCAAGATCCACACAAAATAAAGAGCACCAGAAAGGTATTTTTCAAAGACAATTTAGAATCGGGTGTGGTAGTACATTCCTATAATACCAGCACATGGGAGACCTAGGCAAAAGGATGACAAATTTGAGGCCAGCCTGGGCTATCTAGTGAGACCTGTTTCAAAAAAAAAAAGGTACAGAGAGGTCTGTTGTTCAAAGCCAACCCAGGCAAAAATGTTAGCGAGTCCACATCTCAAAGAAATAAGCCAGGCATATTAGTGCATGCCTAAAATCTCAACTATTTAGGAGACAAAGGTTAGGAGGTTTGTGGCCTAAGGCTGTCCCACTCAGAAGCTCAAGACCCTACCTGAAAAATAAACTGAAGTAAAAAAGGGCTGGGGATGTGGCTTAAATGGTAAAGTGGCCTGCCTGGCAAGCACTGGGCCTGGAGTTCAAATCCCAGTACCACCAACAAGTAAACTGGTAGAATTTGCTAAATATATAAAAGTAAAAGGGATAACAATCACAGCACAAAGGACGGACATACTGAAGTGGAAACACAAGGCAGTGTAACTCAACATGGTAAGCCCAGGCAAAATCACTGAGATAGATAGCTAGAACAGTAATTACTCCTGAGCAAACAATGGAAGATAAAATGGAATACTAATTGTATTTAAGAACCAAAAAAAAATGGCCTTGATACTTTGAGACTACTTACCAAAAAAATGTGTGTATATCATTTACTCTGTATTTAACAAGTACATATCATTTCAAGGTACTATACTATTTTAAAAACTAAATTACAGAAAATTTTATTTAACCTTACAGTAAATGGACTCTCAGCTCTTAATTACAAGAGGTAAACCAAATTCTTACAACTGAAATAGAAGCCAAGAATTTATTTTTAATAATACCATCTGGAACATGGAAAAAGATTAGTTACCCAAGATATAGCTGCTAGATGCCACAAATTACTACACTGTTCACAGTACAACATATAATAGGGGTAAATTTATATTTCTGCCAATATTCTAAAGTTACAAACCACTTTTAAATAGCAAAAAAGTAGTAAGGCAGATAATACCACCAGGTATTTTATGGGTTATTAGAAGAGTCACAAACATTTCAAAGGGAGAAAGAAATACATTAATTTTTCTCATAGTAACCCATAATTTTAAACCATTAATCAGTAATGAAACCCATCTAACAATTTCTCCCCATTTAAGAAAAAAATAGGTCTCAAGCAGTCTTTGAGCCCTTAATATCATAAAATGAGGCTGGGGGGAATTTGAAAGCAAAAGATAGGAAACAAAGATATACAATGTCTCAAGAGAAAGTCTAAGGTGATAGTAAACCTTTGAAAAGACAAAGCCTAACTTGGTCTGGTGACTGGTGGTGAATTAAAAGCAAAGTCTACCCACCAGTGCAATAACCTACCTATTGGTATCTGAGGGCTTGGAACAGCCCCAGCAAACAGTAGAAGCTACTAAGTGTTTGTTGCCCTACACACTTCATGGGTGGTTAAGTACATAAAGACCACAGACAAGTGAATCTGCCATCAGGACCAGAGTAAGCAATGCCATATTATAATAAGTAAGTAACAGACAGGTGATTTAAAATTATAACAAAACTTTTAGAAAATTGAAAAATTTACTAGAGAAATTCTATAGTGATAGCTAACAGCAAATGAAAATGGTCACATGTGAAATGCTCACGAGCATGTTAAAACATGACGCAGATATAAAATGCAGTTTATCTTCATGACAGAAGTTCTGTGATTCTTGCTGGCTTAATTGGGCACTTGGCTTTAGGTTCCCAAGCAATTATGAACATATGTTTTAAAATTTATTTATTTTCGAACCCACTTACCCAACCCAGCCCTTTGAGGAAACAAAAAGCAAACTCATTTCTTATAAAAGCTTAATTTTGTATGTTTCACTGGACAGCTCTGAAAGGGACAGAAAAAAGTGGTCTTCTGGACTAACAGAGTCCAGATAACAACATAAGGTAACAGCAAATGAGACAACAGCTTCCTAAGAAGTCTTATCTGGCAATATCAGTGTCTTAATACAAAAACAGAAAGCCACACAAAAATCAGAATCTCAATTACATAAATTATTTTCTAGCAGAGTATTAGAGTAACATTATTTATTCAGAAGGTAACTAATCAGGCTAAACTGAAACCATGCCCCTAAAACAAACAAACAAACAAATAAAATCTATGGCTACTTGTGAGGATGGAAGTATTTTCAGGAACCTAGAAAAACTACAAAGGACAGTGATGGTCATCCTCTCAGGCATCCAGGCTATTACTGGAGAAAAATGAGGAAATAACTGGGTCCTGAATACACTGCTTATAGGCAACCACTTATTTAATTAAAAGATTTAACTTTCATAAATGTATAAAGATATCACGAGTTATACAAAAATTACTCAAGTACTTCAAATTCACACATGATGCTGGTTATAATCAAGGAACTTGCTCTTTAAAGCAATCTAATAAATTATTGCCCTTTGAACTAGATGCTAAGTCAGATTCTAAGATTCTAGGGTCTTTCAAGAGGGGAAAACGACAACAGTCACTACAGCTCAAGACCATCCAACAGTCTTGATTTCACACTTGCACACTAGTGCCTGTCAGATGGCGGGGGGTTTTCTTTTCTTTTTTATTGGATTTTTTTTGGAGGGGTACTAGGGTTTGAACTCAGTGATTCACAATTGCTAGGCAGGTACTCTACCACTTAACCCACTCCTCTAGCCCTTTTTGCTCTGGTTGTTTTGACACAGGGTCGCACTTTTTGCCCAGGCCAGCCAGGACTGAGATTCTCCTATTTTGTGCTCCCTACCATAGCTGGGATGACAGATGCATAACCACCACATCCAGCTTTTTTTGGTTGAGGGGGTCTTGCAAACTTTTTTGCCTGGACTGGCTTGGAACCATGATCCTTCCAACTTCAGCCTCTAGTATATCTGGGATGACAGGTGCACACAACTGTGCCCAGTTATTAGTTGAGATATGGTTCCACGAACTTTTTGCCCTGACTCGCCTCGAACTGCAACCCTCCCAACCTAAGATTCCCAAGTAGTTAGGATTAGGGGCACAAGCCACCAGCGCCCAGTAGTATTCTTGTTTTGATATTGCAAATGAAGTCAATTGAGGTAGGATTAGAAATAAGCGTTGACACATAAAACAGTTAAGTGTCCGGTGAAGTGGCAGAAACATGACAAGTACATTCAACAAATACCACTTCCCATATTCAGTCAGAAAATGAGGTCTTCATTCTCTTCCTCCCAGGCCCGAGTCATCTGTGAGACTGTTAAGGGCAAACCACATGAACAACCTAGACAGAGTTGTCTAGGTGCTGACGAGACCCTTCTCCCCACCAAGTTCTTAGCCTGCTTTTCATAAGAATCTGCTACAGGTTCCTTTAGCACCATGCAAATTTACTATATTTGTTTACAAAAAAGATAAACCAAGAAATCCATTTGGCAAGTTCAGCATGCTATATAAAAATACAATGGACTAATAAGGTTTAAGAGCCTCCTCTTGTTTGCCTCAACCCAGCAAACAAGTGTATTTCCTTATCCATGAAATGACTAACTAATCCTTATATTCAATCATGAAAATCCAAGAACTCTATCCTTTGTAACATGACATGGACAGGATATATTACAGAAACAGTTGCCAGGGGACAGAAAAGCTTGTGCCTAAAAGGTTATCCAGAATCTACATAGGGCTTAAAAGAAATATTTTTATTTGCTTTCTTCAAAGATTCAAAATTTTAAAAGACAGCAAAACAAAATTGTTTCCACATAATGCATGTACATGCACATGTGCACACATACATACATACTTAATTACAAAAATACGCCTCCCTCCACCCCCAGCTTCTTCTTCAGATCTGTTGACCTTAACTTTGTCAAGGTGCCTAAAGCCACACTAAAGGTGCCTTCCAAGTAACCAGCAAGTACAGAAAGAGGGGGAAAGGATACATTATATCTAAATACTGAACTACTGCAATGCCATAAAAAAGCTGAGAGCTGCCTACTTAGCTACTTTTCCTTCTGGGAAGAAAAACCAGAGGATAGAAAAAGGCAGCTAGGACTAAACAGTCAAAATTCTACTAACCACAGGCCACCAGACCTTTGCCTATGGCAAAACTGGCACTATTTTAAGAAATGTCTAAAGATACAACTAAGTGTCTAAAAATGCAACTTAGTTTCAGGCCTGGTCAGATAAATATATTGGCTAAGTATGGAGAGAATTGCTTGTTCAATAATAGTTACAAAATTTAATAATATAAAAGCACCCCTCATAATTTTCCCTCTTCCATATACATTATGCAAAGGTAGTTTACATTTATATCTCAATTCTATACAAACCAAAATAGTCTGGAAAAATCTTACTATCCAAAGGGTTATGTAATGCCCTAAACATATAATGCAAGCTAATGATAGATGCAATTCTCATCAATAAAACATAAATATAATGAGAAAACCTTCAAGCTTACTATTGATCAAATGCAAATATGTGGACTCTACCCCCATTTCCTACATGGAGGACAGGAAATGTTTATCCTTTTTATTTATTTATTTCGCTTCTCCCCACTCTTATCCTATTATACAGGATTCCTTTCCTAATAAATTTTACTATAATTTTTTAAAAAGTAAACATGCGACGACATATCATTTTACCTCAAAGAAGAAGCCAATTTTTCCAAACCAGAAAAAGTACCCTCAATAATAATAAATAATGGATAAAACAGAATTCTATGACATTTTAACAGAGAATCTTTGGGTAGTTTTTCACAATTAAAGACAAAGCAGTAAAAATGAAAAACATTCACTGAACTCTTATTCTGGGCCAAACTGTTCCAATTATGCCATAATCCACAAAAGCCCTGTGAATTAGGTAAAGTTATTACAACACATGTCACATTATACACGAAAAGAAACTGGGGTAAAGAGCTCCCTGGCAGCCCTGCGTGCAATGGCTCCATGCCCACAATGTAAGCGAAGTGCTACCACCAGAAGGCAGAGCAGGTTTCTGTCTCCAGAACCATTCCTCCCTACCACTTGAACTGTGTACCTCAAAAGGGGCCAAGAAAGTGCACAAGAGACATTAGAAACTCCTAAAAGGAAAGACTGCTAAATTCCTGCAAAGGAATGAACTAGCAAAGAGTCACCGTGCCAGGAAACAGCACTCTGCTTGACAATGTTTTCTACAAGTACAACTTACTCGGACTCAAGAGAAAATAACCAAGTGAGTAAGCTGTTGTCAAATTAGAGGGGAATTACATACAGGGTGCAGAAAAGATGAGCTTCATGTCAAATTTTACAAAGACCTTTAAAAAACAGAAAAACACAAAAATAAGCTAGTTCTTTAGCAGCCATCAATCTTGTCATCAGTTCACAAAAATGCCCAGTGCAAAACAACAGACTAGAAAGTGGTCCCCTAGAATCTGGTCCCAACCTGCACCTGCAACTTCCCTCTCTGGGCTCCAGCAACTCCACAGCACAGGGACACTCATATTCTACCTCAAACACTTCTCCCTGATTGCTTTGCTAGTTGACCCCTACATCTCTTTCAAACGTCACAGAAATTTGACTGGAGAATAGAATACAGACACAGAAGCAGGTCAAGGCTAGAAAGGCAGGGCTGGGCCAAAGTCCTACTGAAAGGCTGGGCAGTGTGAATTTTGTAAAATCACGCTAGGGAATGCATGCCGAGAAAGGTGTACACGAAGTGACATACCTCCAGATGTGTTTTCAGTTATAGCATTACATACTGACATGTCTGCATCAACTTGCCAATTAGCTACTGTGTGCCTTTGGATAAATAAGTTAGATCTGTGCCTCCCTTTCCATCTGCAAAATGGGTTAATAAGACAATTTAAACCTCACGAGTATTGAAAAAGAGCTAAAAAAATGAAAAAGAAAAGAAAAAGTTAGTTCAAAATGGCACATGGCCAACAGAAATAATAGAAGTGATATGTAAAATGGATTAGATGGGTAAAACCATAAACAGAAATGAATGAGGGGCTTAATTCAATAGCCCAAGTGTGCACAAGTCTTTGTAAGGTCAATATCAGAAAGGGAAGGAAGGAGATGTATGACAGGTATTGTGAGAGTACAACTGAGAGAACTTAAAAATTTGTTTAAAAATGCAAAATGGGAGACAGGCTGTATTTTAAAATGACTAGTCAGTTCCAACCCTAGGTGACTTGGAAAACTGTGGCAATGATGTTTCCCTAAATATATCTTGATTTGAAATTCAAAAACTGCTTCTTAGTGTGTATCAGTAGTTTTCATCATTTTTAGCATAAGACTGTTAAAACTTTGTTGAAAACAAAGTACAAAAATAGTGAGAATAAAAAAGGTGCGATGAGAAAACAAAAACTGGTCAACCAGAAATCTGGGGTTCTGGCCCTAGCTCTAAGGTTAACTACATGACAGTAAGAACATGTTACCTACCCAGCCAATCCACCCCTTCATGTACACAGGTAGCATCAGTGATCATTTGGAACTTCTTTGGCACTCTTTCCCTCTCCCATCTCCAAAGCATTGTCCTGGGAGCTTCTCCTCTGACTTGAATGTAACCTAGTCTGCTCTGCTGTGCTGGGGTTGAAAAAAGTTGGGTACAGTAACTTCCAAGTTTTGACATTATCTCACATTTGTCTAAGCACACCACAATCAAGAATATAAGGCTATCCCAATAAAAGGAAATCAGCATCACATATCAAAATCTCCTCTCCTTCCTATCTACATATGAGAAATGCCCCCATCTCAATAGTCAAGAGGTTATATCCATCTTCAGAATCAGTGCCTTTGCTGTCATTAAACCCCTCTTAAGTCACAGAAGTTTTGCAGAGCACACAATCTTAACTTCTAAGCTGTTTGAGATGTAATATTTTTTTGATGCCCAGGATTATTTTATCCCAGTAACAATGAGATAAAAGGTTTTAACATTAGAATAATATTTTCCATTAATTCAATAGATAAACTTGTGATTTCCACTTATGGACTTTAAAAGTTTGTATTTATATAAACACCTGAAAATGTTAAGTCATAACTCAAAAATCTGTTAAAATTTCTTTGCTTCAATTTTTTACAAATTCATTCTACCAAATGGCCTCCATAAGCTTCCAAAACTACTACTGAAAAAGGTCATTTTTGTATTCAAAGTAAAGTAACAGAATACATCCCAAAATGAGAGACCGTTTGTTTAAGCACTAGAGTACACTAAGACTGAGGGAGAATTTTGGGGAAATGACCTCACTTTATATTCAAATATATAAAGTAAATAATTTTACACAATTTCAAATATAAACACAATTCAAAAAAATCAAACTTGGTTAATTTTTAATATAGAAAATACCCAAATAAAACTACCGATAATTGCCAGTAACACTTTTTCTACTTTCCACCTTAAAAGAATTTTTTTTCCCTTTTCTTTTCTTTCTTTCAGTTATAATGGAAAACACTTTAAGCCTTCAAGATGGGGGTTCTGAATCCAGGGCCCTGCACATGCATACACCCTACCACTGAACAACACCCCCGTCAGTATCCAAAATGCTGGGAAGGAACACTTACAACGCAATTCAGTTAAAAGTTTATGCTGAGCAGAACGGATTCTGGGGTTCCTTAATATGTAAGTGAAGAGTACCCTCTTCGAAGGGAAGACTCATTCCCAAATGAGTCCTCAGGCCTTCCTTCAGCAATGAGTGCTCTCACTTCAATATAGTCAAGGCCTCCAAGTGAAAGCAAAATCCTTCTTTGATTCCTTGTACAATCTTTTACAACAAACCCCTCTAATTCGCTATTCACTCATTTAACAAATACTTACTGAGCCCATTAGGCTTTCAACCTACACTGTCCAAGAAAGCTCATAGTGACATGTGGCTTCTGAGCACTGAAAAGTGGCTACTCAGAATTGAAATGTGCTATAAGTGTAAAATAGCTCATTAATATTTTAAGATTGTTATTAGAAATTGAAATAGTATTTTAGAGCAGGCAGAGTACTCAAGCAGTAAGAACACCTGCCTAGCAAGTGTAAGGCCTTGAGTTTAAACCACAGTGTTATCAAAAAAAAAAAAAAAAAAGGTATTTTAGATACACTGGGTAAAACAACACATTACTAAAATGAACTTTAAGATTTTCTTGTTTACTTCTTTTTAAGAAATATAAAGTGGCTTGTATTTCTGTTGAACAGTGTTGTTCTAGTGTTCTTAGCATTTATGACATAAATGTGAAGGAAACGAGCAAAGCCTCAGTCCTGAAATTTGCATTTTTAACTCAGGGTGGAGTGGGGGGAGATCCTCAGGCAATAAACAAGTGAATATCATACTATAAAAAAAAAATGAGTGTTCTGTGAAAAATAAAACAGGGAAAATACGAAATGAAGTAACAGCCTCTTCCTCTTCCCTAAACCCATCCCTTTTAGTAGGAAAGGCAAATAGGTTCCTCTCTAGTACAAACTCAACAGACTGGTAGTTGCTGTCTGGAACACTCAGTGTTACAGAAAAATTCTAAAGCTAACTCCAGCCTCAGTTGCAAAACACGGCATGCTATATTTAACTGTGTCTGCACAGGCTTGGGAGCAAGCAGGAGTGCTATGTTTGACCCTCTTCTATAAATGGCATCTCCACCAATCCATCCACTCAAGTTATAAATCTCCTACTCTTACTCGCTCTCTTACTTCCACCTCCATGACCCCTCCGTCCCCAAAACACACAAACGTGTGTATGCGCGCGCGCGCACACACACACACACACACACCAAACTATATTCTGAGACTTTGGCCTATCAGCTGTTTAATTCCATGTTCTCTGTGAAGACCCTAATCCAGAAAGAGGTTGAAGGTCACTCCTATCCAGTCTCTATGCCTGCAGTTCCTTCTCACCACTGCTATCAAAGTTGATGTTCTTTTAAAAAAAAAAAAAAAAAAAGTCTCAGAATCACTGACACTCTACAACCAGAGCTTCCGGGTTAAGTGTTCACACCTCTCGTCTCATTTTCTAGCATTTCTCTCCATCTTGTTCCCCTATGACATCCTTTCAGCTACAGTGACCTTCTAACGGCTCTTCAACAATGCCAGGACACTCCTGTTCTCTTCATCCAAAATGCTTTTCCTGCTCTTTTTTTTTGAGACCCAAATCACATGTTATCCTAAGAAACTTTCCTAGAATCTTACAGAGAATTTTCTTCTCTTAGTATTCTTTGACAAGAAGTTGTACTCTCACAATTAGTACCCTTGAGGAAAGGACTGGTCTTTAATTATTCTTGTGATCTCAAAACTACAATAATGCAAAGGCTTCATGCTGACACTTAATAAATGAATGAGTCAATGAAACAAAGAGTGATCTTGAATGTCCTGTGCATAAACTCTCCTCACAGGTTGGATTGGGCACTCTACAGGAACTCCTACACCTTTCTGGACTGGAACATCTAAACACTCCACACCAACTGTATAATAGCTGCAACAACAAAAACAAGGGTATAATATCTATTCTTTTATGACACATAAAAAACACTAGCCAAGCAGTGGTGGTTCATGCCTATAATCCTAGCTATTTGAGAGGCTGAGATTGGGAGCATCACAGTTCCAGACCAGCAAACAAATGGTTCATGAGACCCCCATCTCAACGAATAGCTGGGCACAGTGGCATGCACCTGTCATCCCAAGTTATGCAGAGGCTGAGATGCGGAGGATCACAGTTCCAGTCCAGTCCAGTACAATTAAGTTAATGAGACTCCATCTCAACAGAAAAAAACCTAGTGCATGGTACATGCCTCTCATCCCAACTATGGTGGGAAACATAAAATAGGAAGATCACAGTCTGGGCCAGCCTGGGCAAAAAGCAAGAGTCTATCTCCAAAATAACCCCAATAAAAAAGTGCTGGAGGCATGGCTCAAGCAAGAAGTCCCAGTACCAAAAAAAACAGGAAAGATACTCACCAAATGTTTATTTAACAAGTGAGTGAATGAACAGACTTTACCAGACATCAAGTTCCCTGACCTCAATTTTTACAAAAGGGCAGCTGCAACCAAGAATTGTCCAAAAAGGTCAGTAGCAAAAAGGGAACTAAACACAGCCTCCCAACTTATACCACAACTTATTTTTCCTGATTAAAAAAAAAAAAAAGGTATCAATTAAGTATTTGTCACTTTGGGGCCATTTGCAATCTTGACATACTTGACATGGAAATCACAGAAGGCTTTTCTGCCATGCTTATGATAAAAGCCAAATGGTAAGAGCAATCTCTTCATTACTCCTTGGTAACTACAGCTTTGCTAGTGACCAAAATATGGAGAGAAACATTCTTCTGCTCAGAGTTTAGAACCTTGAGGGGCATTCCTGCAAGACACAGAGGTGAGTGAGAGCATATTCACAGTGGGGACAGACAGCTTAGGATTGCACATATTCACTGCAGAGGTGCCCCATGTAGAATCCTAGCTAGAATAGTCCTATAGCTAAGCACTAGCTATGTCCTCTGTTAGCTAACACTTTGATCCTGCCTGTTAAGAGTCAACTTTCCATTATTGTACCAAATTCCTGAGATAATCAACTTAGAAAAGAAAAGGTTTATTTATTGGATCAAATTCTTAAAGAGATTTCAGTCCATGTCTGTTTGGCCCCATTACTTTGAGTCTATGATGAACCATCATGGTAGAGGCAAGTGGCAGAACAAAAGCCCTCACCTCCTGGCCAGGAAGCAAAAGAGAGAAAAAGGAAGCAGCAGGGTTCCATGAGCCTCTGTAAAGCCAATGACCTAAAAAGACTGCCCACCACACCCAACTTCTTATCGTTTCAACAAATGCCCAACAGTGCCTTCCTGGGGATCAAGCATTTACTACACAGGCCTTTGGAGGACACTTAACAGCCAAACTACAGCAGGTCCCTATTTTATTTTCTAGCAGTCTCCAGCTTCCCAATTCATTCTGTTAGTTAACTTATAACCTTCCATTAAACTCATTTTCTGCCCAAGTTACTCAGTGACTTGACTATTACATGTAAATGAACAATGAGAGCGAGCACCTCAAAAGAGGATAAATATGGAAGAGGGAGTAATTTTTTAACAAACGTGGGCTAGTGAAAAAAGGCATATGAAATAAATGTCAACTACAGATAAGCCAATGTCTTGCTGATGTTTATGATGCCTATGTCTACATGGACAAGATTGCAAATTGATAGCAAAAGGTATTTCTTTATCCTGACTGAGAAAACCAGATGACATCCCCAAAGTTTGAACTACATCATTTCTGTTAGCTACTCAAATCAAAAATAATTTTCTAACTCAGAACCTGAAGGAAACCCTCCATTACAATGGCTGCCAAAATTCTGAGCAAGGGTCTGCAAACTTTTTCTTAAAGGGTCAGGGTGCTTTGCAGAGTAGTTTTTGTTGCAATTAACCACCAATGCCCTTCTAGCACAAAAGCTGCCACAGGTAATACATAATCCAATGCACACAAATATGTTCCAATAAAACTTTATATACAAAAAGAAGCACAGGCTGGATTTGGAATCTTGTGGCTTTAAAGGCAGTAAAGTTAGTTTGTATGTATATGTGTATATGTTAAAAGTTCCAGGCTGCTGATATTGTTAAGGGCAGAGCGCTAAATCCTCACCTTTTCTTCCCTTTATGAAGAGATGGACAAAAGTATACAAATGACTACTCTTTTATATGGAGGTTACTAGGCTTTCACATGGCAAACAGTTATACTTTCATCCCAAATGGGGAAAAAAAGTAACGTTTTTCAGAATACAAGAATAGATTTGCAAGATGTTATGCATGACTATGACTGAAACCTATGTAAACCAGAATATCCCAGAGATACTTGTTCATGACTGAAGTAAACCAAAAACATTCCATTAGCAACCATCCCTGACCATCTGCTTCTTTAGATGTTTATTGTGGATCTCTCTCCATTAGAAATTAAGCCCCACAAAAGCAAGAACCGTCTCTTATTCATTACTAGATACACAGCACCAAGAGGAAATGCTTGGCCTAACAAATGCTCAATAAATATTTGTTGCTTATCTTCTATAACATCTCATCATTACTCTAAACTACCTGACATCCAACAGAATATCCCCTAGTTCCAATGATGGTAAACAGTTATATTATTTCCAGGTTGACATTCTGGAAGTTGTACAAATATAACAGAACTGCTCATTTCCCCTAAGTTTATTTTTAGTCTTACCTTCTGTAGGTGACATGTGAAGCTAATGTTTTAACTTTGTAACAGGATCAGGTTCCTTATGAAAGAACCTCAATGAATTACTGAACAGAGTTAAAGAAGAATAGAGACAACACAGTCTGGCCTAAGAGCCCAGACTCTGAAGCCTATGTCCAGGTTTGAATTCTGGCTCTACCATGTACTAGATGTGCTCCTGATTCCTTTCTAAACTTCTCAGTTTCCTCACTTGTAAAATGGAAACATCATAAATTCCAGTGTTCCTCAGTCACTTTCACTCTTTCTTCAAATATTTTCAGCCTATCACCCACCTAGAAAATCTCTGCTCTTGAGGCTTTAGGCATGACTCAAGTGGAAGGGCACTTGCCTAGCCCTGAGTTCAAACCCCAGTACTGTGATGAGGAGAAGGGAGGGAAATCCCTGCTCTTGGCTCTTAATGTCAGTGCTTTTACCCAACTCAACTGCTCATGCCCCCCTCTCTTTCCCTTTCATACCAAAACAAGACCAACATGTACAAACTTACCATGAATTTCTAAGTTCTCTGCAATCTGTAGTTACTACATAGGCATCCTACTCATTTTTTACTAAGAAGAAAACTAATTTATCTTCCTTCCCCCATCACCCTAAAAAAGAATGTGTTACCTGACTTCCCATTTCTACTAACAATATTCTCCCATTCATGTAGGCTTGACATCATGGTTTTTAAGCTTTTCATCCTCTACCTTACATGATAATGGTTCTCCAAGTGCTTCCTAGGATTCTTTAGGAAAAACCTTCCTGTACACATTCTTCTCTGTTCTTTTACATACTTAACTCTTCATAGTAAGGTCCATGAGGATGGAGGCAAATTATAAAATTTTCATCACAAGTCTATTCACAACATCCAGTTAAAGGATCTGAACTTAGTGGGCTCAATTTAAGAATTAATGCATACCAGACTTGCTATATACACCTCCAATATGAATTGTCTGACTCAATTCCTAAAACCTCCAGTTCGTCCTAATGTTATATTAATCTTTCTTAAAGTGTCTCATTCCTGTATGTGTCTACTCAGACACATTCATTTATGTATTCAATCAAGTAAGCACTAATTGCAAGTAACAGTGGTATAGTACCTACAACATAGATGGTAAGGAAAGAACTAGGGCACAAAGAAAAAACAAATTCTCTCTAGTTCTTCAAAAATGTTCCAAGTATATGCTTCTGCATATACTCACTGCATACAGTCACAAAAATACTTATGACAAAAGGCACAAGGTTAAAAATCTCCCAAATAGAGATTACTTCTGATAAGTAAGTGGCTATTAAGCAAGATATGCAGAAAAAATTAAAAAGAGACAGCACAAGCTGAGTAAGAACTTAACAGCAGAGAAGTGGCATGTTCAGGAAACATCACTGGGGGGAGGTGGGGTGAGAAGGCTCTAGGTTGAACGGGACTAGGACACTGAAGTCCTAAGTCCCAAGTACCTCAGAATGAGACCAAACTTGCAACAGTTTAGCTGAAGAAGTAATGAGCTAAGATGAGGTCATTAGGGTAGAAACTAATCCGGTTGACTGGTGTTCTTAGAACACAGAGAACTGGACACAGAGATCATACATACACCACAGAAGAATGCATGTGAAGAGACTGGAGTGATGCAGTTGAAACCAAGGAATGCCCAAGATGGCCAGCAAATCACCAGAAAAGAAAGACGCCTGCCAATCAGATTGGAAAACATCAAGATCCACATGACAATTATTTCCTTAGTGGTGAAGAATAATCATCATTATACTAAACACTTCACTGATCCTACCTACAAAAATCTTGTAAGACTCAAAAGATCAAGCTATTTCCAAATAACGTAACTTTACAAGAACAAAGGTTAAGAAAACTTGTAGGAATATGAAAATGCTCAGCATTCAACAACAACAAAAATTCACAAATGTCTGTCACACAACCAAAAATTACTAGGCATGCAAAGAAGCAGGAAAACATAACCTGTGTGTTCTGTGCATATGTGAGAGAGACAGAGTGAAGGACCAATTCTAAACAGACAAATCTGTTAGAGTTAAGTTACAGACATTAAAGCAAGTATTATAACTGAACTCCATACATTCAAATGTTTAAGAGGAATCATAAAAAATATTTTTTTAGAAACCCCAAATGAACTTCCAGAGTGGAAGCTACAATTCGAAAGACAAAAACATGCCTGATAGGATTAATGACATTATTAGACATGCTCACAAAAATAGTGATTTTACAGGCATGGAAATAAAAGCTATTACAGAATTCCAACTAACTACTCAGCAACTGAAATTAGGTGTCAAAATAGACACTATGAAACATACAAAGATTTTTAAAATTAGCAATCATTCACAGAGTTTAGGGACCACCTCAAGCACCCTAATACATAAAACTTAAGTTCCTGAAAAGGAAAACAGAAAGACATGGTAAAATGGTTTTTGAAACCTTATAAAAACTACAAACCACCAGATCCAGAACATTAACAAAGTGCAAATTCAAAAAGCACGAAGAAAACTACACCAAGGCACATCATGATCAAGACTGCTCAAAACCAATGATAAACAGAGTATCTTAAAAACAAAACAAAACAAAACCAAAAAAAAGGGCCAGGAAAAAAAAGAGATATTCTACACAAAGGAACAGACAAGAATGCAAGACTGCCTGTAAGAAGTAATACAACAAGACAGTAAAGGAACATCTTAAAATTACTGAAAGAAAGTATCATCTAGAATTCTTTACCTGGCTTAAGACTTTTTCTTATTTAAATCTTATTACTAACTAATAATAATAATAATGTAATACAGGGTTAATAGCATATACAAATAAACATCCATGAAAAAGTAGTAAAAACACTAGTAAGAGAGAAATGAAAGTATATTATGCTAAGGTCAATATTCTATATGTGAAGTGATATAAAAACTACCACTAATAAACATACATGATAAAGAGTACTAAGAAGGCCAGTTGCAGCAGCTAATGCCTATAATCCTATCTACTTAGAAGGCAGAGATCAGGAAGAACACAGTCCGAGACCAGCTCAAGCCAAAAAAAGAAAAAAGAAAAAAGTCAGTGAAACCCCCACCTCAATAAATAAGCTGCGCGTGGTAGCAAACGCTTGGGAGGCTGTAGGTAGGAGGATCACATTCTGAGGCCAGGCAGGGGCAAAACATAAAGACTCTACCTGAAAAATAACTGAAGCAAAAAAGGGCTGGGGCCATAGCTGCCAGCTACGACAGGGAAAAAAGGAGACAGGAAATAAAGATCAATAACTAATTTTTTTAAGTGAAAAAATGAGTAACTCAACAAAAGAAGGAAATGAATCAGATCATAAAAAAATACAAAACTAATCCAAAGGCAGAGGGGATAAAAAGAAAAGATGGGAAAAAGAAGAGAGAAAGGGGAGCACACTAGGGAATGATCTGAGTGGTAGAGTTGCTTGTCTAGTAACATGAGGCCCTGACTTCAATCCCCGCAACAACAAGAAGAAAAGACTCAATATGAACAAACCATATCAATAATTACATTAAGTAAAAGGGTCTAAACACAAAAATTAGGAAGCAGAGATTTTTATACTGACAACGAAGACTTAAGTATTGAAGCAAGGCCCATATGCTACCTACCTATACAAAAAACATTTCAAACATAAAAATATTAGTAGATTAAAAGTGAAAGGTTAGGAAAAGGCACAAATTGCTAGCAATAATCAAAATTAATACAGAATGCCTATTTTAGTTATCAAAGAAAGCATACTGCAAGGTAAAGAATGTCACTAGGAATGGGCATTTTATAATGATAAAAAGTGTCAAACACCAAGAGACCATTATTAATCTCGAACATTTATGAACCTATTAACAAAACTTTAAAATACATGGAGCCAGAAATTACAGCATTGCAAGGATAGACAGTTATACTAAAATATTTTATATCCTCTCTTCTCTCAGTATGTTATAGTACAAATACACAGAAAATCAGTAAGGAGATAGATGTGAAGAACAATATCTACAAACTTAACATAGTTGACATTTAGAGAATATTCTACCAAAGAATAGCAGAACACAGTTAATTTACTAGTTGACACAGCACTTTTACCAAAACAGACTATAAGCCAAAAAACAAATCTAATAAATTAAAGGGATCAAATTATGCAAAATGTTTATGACAATGAAATTAGGGAAAAAACAACAAAGATATACATGAAGTTGTAAAGGGGGAGCTGTTTCGGGGAAGGGCTGAGTGCTGAGGTGCAGGGGGAAAGGAGATGGTGATAAGCGAATACATATGATCAAAGTACATTATATGCACTATGAAATCATCGGAATGAAATCCACTAAAATTGTTTAAAAGAGGAAAGGCAAGGGGACATAAATAACAGAGGGGTGACTATAAAAGTACATTATATGCACATATGGAAAGTTCACAATGAAACTCTCTTGTGTAATTACTGTACACAAATTTTTTAAAATGTGCCAGGCCTGGTGCCTCACACTTGTAATCCCATCTACCAGGGAGGCAGAGATCAGGAGGACTGTAATTCAAGGCCAGCCCAGGCAAAAAGTTGGCAAAACCCTGTCACAACAAAACAAGCCAGGCATGGTGGTGCACGTCTGATACCAGTTAGGCAGAGGCATAGATAGGACAGCAGTCCCCAGCCAGCCCACACTATATGAAAAGTAACTGAAGGAGAAAGGGCGGGAGGCGTGGTTCAAGTGGTAGAGTGCTGGTTACCAAGTTCAACCCCCATCCACACACAAAAACAACATCTATGTAAAGTCCCTAAATACTTACAAACTAAATGACATAGATCTAATTAATCATGGCTCAAAAAAGAAATCATACAGCAAATTACAAAGTATTTTGAACAGTATGAAACTGAAATATATCAAATGTTTTGATATAGTTACGGTAGTAAGGAGAAAATTATAGCACTACCTGTGTATTACAAAGGAAGAACATTCAGAAATCAGTAACTTATGCTGTTTTTAATAAACTACACAAAAAGCAAATGAAATCCAAAATTAACAAAAAAAAAAAATCCAGAGTACAAATCAATGAAATGAAAGCTACAGAAAAAAAAAACAATGAAATCTCAATATTCTTCATGAACATAAGATACAAAAACCCTAATGAAGGAACCCAACAATCTTTAAGGACAACATATCATAACCAAGTAGCCTTAATTTCAGAAATGGAATGTCAATTTAACGTTGAGATTCACCAACTTAATTAAAAAAGAAAAATCACAAGATAAACTCAGATACAGAAAATAAAAAGATTTGGCAAATCTAACACTGCTTCTTCATTAAAGATAATTATTAACTAGGAATAGAAAACATTTTCCTGAGTTTGATTAAAGAATATAGGCAAAAAAAAAAAAAACCCACAAAACAGCTAACATCAGATTTAGTGTTGAAAGACAATGTTTTGCTGTCTAAAACAAGGAACAAGACAACGTCCTCTTTCACAACTCTATTCAACACTGTGTGCTATGTGCTGTATGTCCTCTATATTCTGTGGGGTACAGCAACTCAAGAAAAAGAAATAAGGCAAACAAACTGGGAAAGAGTAAGCAAAACTGTCTCTCATCACAGGCAAAATGATTACTATTTTGGGGGCGTGGCACTGGAGTTAAACTCAGGGGCCTCACGCTTGTTAGGCAGCAGCTCTACCACATGAGCCACTCTGCCAGTCCACAACACTATTACTTATGTAGAAAATCTGGTGGCATCTATCAAAAAGATAGCTAATAAGAGATTTTAGCAAAGTTGCAGAATAGAAGTTCAACATGAAAATCAATTGTATTTCTGTGTACTAGTAACTATAATCAGAAGCTGAAATTTAAAAACCATTTCTAGTAACAATAAAAATATAAACTACTGAATTGGCAGAGTGGCTCAAATCATACTGCACCTGCCTAGCAAGTACAAGGCCCTGAGTTAAACCCCTAGCACCACCAAAAAGAGGAAGGGAAAGAGACAGGAAGGAGGGAGGGAGTAATTACAGATTATAGAAAATTTAGAAATGCATAGTAAGTTTGTAGGTGTTGGTCTTGCTTTGGCATGAAAAAGAGAGAGATGGAGCATGAGCAGTTTAGTTGGGTAGAAGGGCTAACTTTAAAGTCAAGAGCAGGGAGGGAGGGAAAGAGGGAAGGAGAAAGACTTTAAGACATAAATATGACAAAATGGACACAAAAGATTTACAGCAAATATATTTTTTAAACTGGAGAAAATAAAAATCTAAATATATTTATTATGTACATGGATCTAAAGAATCAATACAATTCTTCCCAAAATCATCTACAGACCCAACACAATCCTAATCAACATCCTAGAAGGCTTTTGTGAAGAAACTGAAAAAATGATTTAGAAATTTGTATCAAAATACAAAGGACATAAGTCATAGCAACTCTGAAAAACATTCTTATTGCCATACTTACTAAGTGAGAAAGCTGGAATAAGAAAAAAACAGATTAATGAAACAAAATTAAATCTACAGACACACATGAATATGAAAAGCTGATTTTCAACAACAGTAATTCAGTAGAGAAAGAACAGTCCTTTAAACAAATGGTTCTACAGATACCCATTTATTTGCGGAGGGTGGGGGAGAGGGGCGGTGTTATTTGATCTTTATTTCACAGCATTACTGACAATTATTAACTTCAAATGGATCACAGACTTAAATGTAAAACCTGAAACTATAAATCTAGGGGGACAAATCATAGAAGGAAATCTTTTTCATCTTGAAACAAATGGGCAAAAATTTTCCAAAAGAGTGATTCTTTTTAAACTCAAGGCCTCATGCTTACTAGGCAGATGCTCTACCACAATACCCCACCAGTCCTTTTGTGCTTTAGTTATTTTTTAAGTAGAATCTTGTGTTTGTGCAAGGGCTGGCCTCAGACTATGCTCCTTCTATGTATGACTTCCTTCACAGCTGGAATCACAGGCACACATCACTATGCCGAGGGATTTTTGTAAAGTGTACTCTCCCTAACTTTTTGTCAAGGCTTCTGGGGAACCACCATCCTCTTGATCTAAGTCTCCTAAACAGTTGGGATTATAGGCACTAGCCACCACACTTGGCCATCAAAATGACGATTCTTAAAAAGATAAAATGATAAATAAGGCTTCATAAACATTTAAAATATCTGATCTTTCGAGTGAATGAAAAGACAAAGCAATAGGGTAAGAGAAAATCCTTGAAAATCATAAATTGATAAAATATTGGTATCTAAAATATATGAGAAACTCTTGAAGCTCAGTAAGGAAACAAGCAACAGCAACAACAAAAAAGACACAAGATTTAAACACTTCACAAAGATGACATCAGGAGGAAAATAAGCACACTCAAAGATGTTCAACTTCATTAATCACCAGGAAACACAGTCAGATACCACTACGCATGATCAGAATGCTTAAGTTAAAAAGAATGACAACCATGTGTGTATGGCAAGATGTGGAAGAACTAGCACTCTCCTACACTGCTGATGAGAATGTAAAATGGCACAAGTGTTTTGGAAAACAGCTTCTTTAAAAATTAATCGTACACCTGGCATATGATCAAGTCATTCCACTGTTAGGTATTTACCCAAGAGAACTAAAACTATGTCCATATAAAGAGTTGTACATTAATATTCATAGTAATTTTATTTGTAACACCCCAAAACTGAACAACTCCAAGATTTTTCAACAAATAAATGGATCAACTGCGGTACATCCACACACTGAAATACTGTTCTCAATAAAAGGAATGAACTATTGATACAACACAGATGACTCTCAAAAAGATACCTAGTAATGGTCTGGGGGAAGTGGATCACAAAAAAGACAAGGAAACTCTGAGGAAGGTAGATGTGTTCACTACCATAAGCTGCACGGGTAACACATGTCAAAATTCATCAAACTATATACTTCAGTTATGTTGAGTTTGCTGTGATGCCAAATGTAACACAAAAGCTGTTTTAAAAGTTTTAACCCATTCAAAATATGACCTACCATAGGTCACACCCCACCCCAAGGCAATCTTCCCCTGTGGCATAATGCCATTTCAAAAAATGGCAACCCAAACCCTCAAGATGCTTAAACTGAACACCGTGATATCAATCAATGACTTATTTTCCTACATTAACAATGAAAGAAATGTTGTAGATCACAAAACACCATTACAAGGAATTTCTAAATCCCTCACTTTTCACAGGAAAATGCTTCAAAGTCTGTTATCTACCATTCTTCAAAGCTCTCAACAGCAGTCTCTTCCTCTTCCTTCTACCTTCATTATCTAAATTTCCTAAAGAGGCCTCTACCTTTAACTAGTATACCATCTTCCACACCCTTCATTCTTACAAGGTCCCCTGTTAGAACACTACCCATTCCTCCAAACCATGTGAAATATCACTTCCACAAGGAATCCCACCAAAAATAGCTCTCCCTCTTCTGAATTTCCACCTCTCTTGTAGCATGGACACTCCACCATGTCATATCATCCACCCCCATTAAATTATAAATGCACTGAGTGTAAGCCCCTTAGACTCTATGGCTAAATAAAACATTCCTGTAAATTTACTCTGGAAAATACCTTCAGTATGTTTGCCTAGGAAAGTGTAATTAATGATCAAGTGTTAGAGTTAAATTTTTGTTTTCATTCTTCTCAAGTCTGTAAAACTACCAGATTAGCCTGTCTTTCAGATTTAACTAGGCCCTTAAATAAAGGACAGAACAATTAAATGAGTAAATGTTTCAGTTCTGACTGAAACATTTACAGAGATTATTTTTGGTGCCGATGTTTCAAAGATTTAAGGCCAAAGGGAAGGATAAAAGGTTAAAAAGTCTTATGTTAACCAATAAAAAAAGTGAGGAGCACTTTTCACTACAAGAAAAAAGTGAAAAAAACCCAAAGACAATACTAGCAAACAGTATGATACCATCTATGATTTTAAGGTAATGAATGACCAGACTGCTTGGAAGCTCAGGCAATCTAGCTATGTAGGGCACTGGAGGCCTTGAACACAGTGACCACCTGTGTTTCATAACCGAAACATTGCTTTTGTTCCTCTATTCCTCATCCTAAACTCATCCTGCCTGTAACTCTCTAGCTATGTGAATTCTAAGTCATAGTTTACCAAACACAAGTTCTAGGGACTTCCCAGACTACTCAATCCTTTTCTTTCCTAAGGACAAAAAGCCCACTGATATCCCCTCATATACTTTCTCAGATAAATCCTTATGGCACTTTTCTATATGGCCATCCATCTTGCATTTTTATGTAACGTTTTATGTGTTTATTTTTCGCTTATGTTCCTTCAAAAAAGAATTGAGTTTTCTATTTCCCTCAGAACTGTCCATGGAACAGTACTTAATAGAGACTTAATGAAACCCAAAAATAACAATACAAGCAATAGTTAAAACATCTGACTTAAGTTAGGTAATACTGGCAAGAGGTAGTGAATAAATACATAATCTTCAAATTGAACAGAAGAACACAAACAGGGGACTCAAGCTCATACTCCTATTTGCTAGATTACAGGGATAGTACAAGATAAATTCTGCCCAAAAGCTTACACCAGTTTATTAAAAACAAGTATGTTCCTTATAAAAGGCCAAAATCATGAGAAAAATCAAATACACTTATTGCAACGGTACTATTTTGAATTTGGGGGAAAAAAATGATCAATTTTGCTGAACAGTTTTAGAAAACCTGTGCATAACGCTGCTCCGAGACTTATATTTTAAAAGACAAAGCAAAAGTATTTCCCTTTTATGTTACATGGTATTTAATTAAATAAAGATTTCATACAACTTAATTTCTATAATTTAATACACCATATTTTGGTTACAGATATTTAACAGAGCAATTAAATTCTTATTTCCACTTCTGTTCTAAAATCCGCCTGCCCGCAGTGAGTGGGAACTGCTGCAGCTCATTAAACTCTCATTTATCAATGTCTCTCACCAGGCAACACAATGCAGCAGAACAGCACACAGAAACCATCCCACACCCCAGCAACAGCGGCTAATTAGCATAGCCTACCACTAAACCGACACCATATGATTGGAACTGTTAGTCAGAACGCTAGCCAATCAAACTAGGTTATGCAAATAGCCTATTTTAGTTGCCAGGGCAGAGCTACTTCCAATTGTCCAATAGGAAAACAAGCAATAAACAAGAAATGAAATTGAGCTTTGTCACATTTTCAAGTTGCTGTTAACTCTTTCAGGCTTAGAACAAAATTAACAGCAACTAAAAAGGATTTATATTCTACTTTTCTACAAAGGCAATCCAATGATAATACACACAGAATACAATTAAAGTAGTGTATCTGCTGAAATTTTAACTTTTTACTTTATAAACCTGAGTTTTTCTAACAGATGCTGCCATCAACATTTCAAGTTTTTCTCCTATCTACTCAAAAGCATTATGTAAATGTTTTTCTAGTATATTCTCAAACATCACATTTTAGAGAAATCCTACAAAGCATTCTTATTCTACAATGGAAAGACTACATGTGAGGTAACAGAAAGCATGGTTTAAATAAGTTTTCTCAGGTTGAAAAAAAAATTTTTTGCCTTTCGTTATAACCCCTTTTGATACATAATTATATTGTAACTGACTTTATAACAATTTAAAAGCAAGCTGTAAAATAATAAAAATCCAAATTACACATTAACCTACAGGGCTTAAAATATGCAGAGTGGGACCAAGCAAATAATTCTCATAGTTGGGATCAAGTTAAACCAAGACACAACCAAATATAAAACATTATAGTAATATGTAAAATTTTAATAAATGTTTTGTTTTATGAATAAAACATTTTTTGTTTTTAAAAACAACCCTCCAACTCATAGCTACAAAGAAAGTTTAAAGAACAACCGTGTTCTGGCAATTCTTAGTGGATAAGAGAATTTCTATAATCTCACATAGTCAGAGAAATGCTTTTTCAAGCATGTCAAGGAGATACAGTTCCCATTTGTGCCTTATAAAAGATACAATTTTATTTTAAAGTATATCAACTTGTCCCATATATCCTAGCAATTATCTCTACCTAAATGAAATACAGATTCATCCCATACCATGGAGAAGCTACTGATTTCTAACAGTATTTACAAATATTACATATCAGTTATTTATCAGTAAATCTCTTGGTTTCCTCTCCATATGAAAAAATACTTAAGTGTAAATGTTCAAATAAGATTAATTCAGAATCACTGCCCACTGATCAAGGCCTAAGAAAATTTTGAAGAAATCATTCTATAAGCCAAAGTTATTTAATCCATTCCCTAAACACTCAACCTCAGTACTTCAGACTTTCAGTATTATTTGGTCTATTTTTAAAGTACTTGAAACCTTTATGAGCCTCCTTTAACTCTCAAGGATAAAGGCCAAGAAGAGAAATAAAAGGGAAAGTTTCAAAGTCAATTTCATTCATACCCTTACCCATGAATACTTCATTAAATTCTCCAAAATTCTTTCCCTTTTTTTTTGGCATACTTGGTTCCCAAATTATTATTTCCTCTTGTTCCCTCCATACTGATAAAGCAATCTCTCCTAATTTACAGCAGTGAAAAGAGCTCTTTCCACAGGAACAGTGACTGCTTTCTAGCCCACCTCTCAAACACTGTTCACATCACAAAATTTTCCCATTCTTGAAGGGGAAAAAAATTAAAACCTTGGCACTCCTACTTCTCTTTGGGGACTAGAGACACAAGGAAACATCATCTATCTGGTAACAGATGCTCTGGGATAAAAATCCTAAATTTAAATATCATCTACCTGATCATCAATTCTTTAAAACTATTTAAATTGTGGAAATAAGGGACATATCAATGAGTACTATTTTTAAAACTAGAAATTAAACATTCAAAATGTTTAGAAGTAGTTAACTATTCAAAGAATTATAATCTTCATTACATAAATGTTTTAGAAGTTTTCTAAATGTATGATTTACCATTAACTTTTTAAAAGTTCAATATTCCAGTTACGTTCCCCATACTGTAAGAAGAAATGTATTTACAACAACTGATTTGTAACTTCTCATTTGCTATTTTTTCTTTCCTCTTTGTTTTTTGGCAGTACTCATGCTTGAACTCAGGGCCAAGTACTTTACCACTTGAGCAACTCCCCAGTCCTTTTCAATTTTTTTTTCAGTAGGGTCTCCCGCTGGCGTCAAAGTAAGATCCTCCTTACCTCCACTTTCCACCTAGCTAGGAATATAGCCATGCACCACCACACCCAGCTTGCTTTTTGGAGATAAGATCTCACCAATATTTTTGCCTGGGGTGACCTCAAACCTAAATTCTCCAATCTCTGCCTCCAGAGCAGTTGGAGGTGACCAGGACCAGGCCCAGCCCTCATCTGCTGTTATAAACTGAAAATATAAAAACAGTCTCTACCTTTTCAGTGCTCAAAAGCCAGCATTCTGCCCAGTAACATACTGCCCTAGCTTAGTTCAAATGAAAAAAATCACACTATGGTCTACAAAGAAATATAACTTTATAGTTTTGAAAAAATATTTTTCCTTTTCAAATTTGAAGCCGCCTACTTTGAAATATTACTTAAAACAATTATGGGTTGTCACCCACAATTTATCTTGGATGAGTTTTTAAAGCTCCACATTCTATAAAATGAGGCTACCACCATTTACTTTTGCTGGATATCTTTACAAAAGGCTAACTCAGTAAGTACTGTATTCTCCAAATAAAGAGCAGACCTGAGACTTTCCCCACCTACTTTCATTAAGTCTACTTATAAAGCTAAAAGGTTTATTTAAATCTGCATTAGAGATGTACATTTTTAAATATTAGTCTATTATTTATTCTTGTGGATCACCTAATTTATGTTTGGGGAATGGTCTCCTTTCTCCCTTTTCCGAAACATAAAAGGCACCCAGAACATCATCAGTATTCACTGTTACATTTTAAATTTATTTCTGTTCCTCAGTCAGGTATTATGGAAATATATTATTCAGCTAGTGAAGCTTTTATTCAGCCAAAATTGATCCTAACTAATAGCATCTTTTTCAAATCAAAAAAACCTCTTACAAATTAATTTTGGGGTTAAAAATCTTTTTTGTGTGTGCTGTACTTAGCAAGGAAATAAAACATAATAATGCATAATAAATTAAACATTGTCATCTATACAAACAAACAACGTCAAGTACTTTGTTGCTTTCCAGGTGACTTAACAAATGGGCAGACTTAACAAATTTAAGGGTACATTTGGTCTAACTTAAAATGAGGAATGCTCTGAAAATTTATTTTCAAGAGCCTTGAATGGGAAGCACCTCAAAGATAGTCATCCTCAGAGCAGGTAAAACTCAGGAAGTAACATGAGCCCTTGCATCTATCCACAGGAGGAAATGGACAACATGTGTGGACAGACCAAGGACAGAGAAAACAGAGAATCTGCACAGATCCCAAATGAAGTCACAAAGGAGGGACTGAAGAAGAGGTGTTGAGTTTCAACAGAGCAGCTTCCCTAGGAGCAACTTTAAGTTGCATACTTCAGCTTGAGGCCAGAAGGCCACCTAGTTCTTAGTACATCCTACCAGAATTCACTGGTAAATGGAGAACCAAGGATGGGAACAGGAGTAACACTTGAAAAAAAATTCCTTGAAGACTGACAAGAGGAAGAGTCAAAGACCAGGCACAGTGGTTCACACCAGTAATCCCAGCTGCTCAGGAGGCAGGGATCCAGAGGACAGCAGTCTATGGTCAGCATAGACAAAAAGTTAATGAGGCCAATCTCAACAAATAACAGGCATGGTGGGATACAGCTGTAATTCCAAATATGCAGGAGGCATAGAAGGTAGGAAGATCCCTATCAAGGCCCACACTGGGCAAGAACCTATCTGAAAAATAACTAAATCAAAAAAGGTTGGAGGCATTCCTCAAATGTTAAAGCACCTGCCTAGCAAGCACAAGACCCTGACTTCAAACCGCAGTACCATCTGGAGGGAGGGAGGGAGGGAGGGAGGGAGAGAGGGAGGGAAACAGAGAAAAAAAGGGAGAAGGAGAAGCAGTCAACAGCACATCTGGAAGTTCAGTTTCCTAAGTTGGGGGAAGGAAGGTACCACCTCTGAAAGAAAAATCTAGAGCACTAGATAGATTAAACATAGTTGCTCATAGCCTTCTAAAAGCCACTGAAATTATGGTAAATAATCACAAAATAAAACTTAACTAAAACATACATAAGGACATACCAGTGAACCAAAGATTTTTACAGCTTTCTGCAAGACAAAAGGTAAATGGGATCATTACAATAATTTAAGAAGTGTTACCAGGCACATTAAGTAGGTGACATTCCCACCTACTTAAGAGGCCTAGGCAGGAGGATTGTGAGTTTCAGGCCAGCCCAAGCAAAGGTAGCAATATTATGTCTCAAAAACAAAATATAAACAAAAGGAGCTGGAGGCAAAGCTCAAGTGGCTGAGTGCTTGCCTAGTATGTGCAAGACCCAATTCCCAGAATTGCCAACCCCCCCCCGCCCAAAAAAGAAGCCCAAAAGATTTAGAATTAAAGCCTGGTACCAGAAATTACAGCAGCAGAGGTGGCAGATGGGGCTGGGGGTAGGGGTAGGAGACTAAAGGAGGGACCAAGGCTCCTTAACTTCACTAGATGACCGGCTGCTGCATTGGCCTGTCTCTCCCAACAGCTCTAAGGAAGTATCATGGCAAAAGCCAACACGCAGAGTCCCAACACCTCAAACACACAGATGATGCCCCAGGTGGAGGCCAAAGCAGTACCTGTAAGGATACTAAGCCATCTGCCTAAGAAGGGCTAAGCAGGCAAAACACAGGTCCATACTACCTGAAAGGGTCTTCTCAACCTGGCAATGAAAGGAAGGGCTCTTCCTGCAAGGCTCCATTCACACTCATACAACAGAAACCTGCAGTCAACCTGCTCCACCCACAAATCTACACACAGTCCTCTGACTTGGAGAGAAACACACAATGTCAGAGGAAGTTATAGCTCCTAGTAGGACAATAGGAATTCTCAGGTTTTTAATTATTACAATACTATAAAACAAGGCTATATGTGACCCAAAAATAAGCATCATAATTACTCTGTATTTGAGATTTTAAAATGTAAAAACTTTCTTGCTGAAAGCTGAATATATGCATCATTCAACTAAATACTTTTAAAACCATTATTACCTTGTACTGCACTTTCAACCCAGTGTTAGCACTTCCCTACAACCAGAACAAATGTAATACTGTGAGACATTATTACATCTCCCTCTCTGAGACTTAACAGTTTATTTCTAGTATAGCCTTCTGTTTTCAACTTTCAGAGGATTTGAAGACAAAAACATGAAATTTAGCAATAGTTTTTTAAAGATGTGTTAAACATAAAAGTCACTGCTAAAGGTTATTAGATAGAAATTTAAAGAGCTCTATAGCTCTTCATATCAAGGAAATCAAGATAAACTGTCTAAAACCAATGAGTCAAGCAAGAGAGTTTCTAGTAAATTTTACAAAATGTAAGCAATATTCAACCAAAATGCTTTAAAAGAGGCATAGGAGAAAATGTCAGGAAAAGAAATAGCATGCAGAGCTACTAGGTTTCATCTTCTTGGAAGGACAGTTCATAGGTTCTTAAAAGCACAGTTTTAAACATATCATTGTACTTGATACAATGGAAGTAACTGAGAGAAGAACTTAAACATTGAAGTGAGGGATTGGAGGCATGGCTCAAGTGGTAGGACTCAAGGTAGAATGCAAGGGAGCAGCTTAGTTCAAACCCTAGTCTCACTTTAAAAAAAAAAAAAAAAAAGGCCAGTGATGGTGGCTATCACCTGTAATCCTAGCTACTCAGGAGATCAGTACTATCACGGTTCAAAGCCAGCCCAGGTAAATAGTTCACAAGACCCTATCTCAAAAATACCCACCACAAAATAGAACTGGTGGAGTGGCTCAAGCAGTAGAGCACCTGCCTAGCAAGAACAAGGCTGAGTTCAAACCCCAGTACCACACACACACACACACACACCATACACCAAATAAAAACAAGTGATTAAAAGGGATTACCCTAAGGAGTGGAAATAAGAAAAAAAGAAAACTGAAGCTTCCTTTTTTTTTTTTTAACTTCCAAAATGGATTAAATGTTATTCAACTTTTTTTTTTTAGCTTCTGTAACTATACAAGGCAGATAAGGGTCTGTATTACCAAGATAGAAAAGGCTTATGCACATTGTTCCTACTCAATCCCCCCGTGCTCCTCGCCTAGGCAGTCTCCTTTGCTGACCAGCAGAACGTGGGCTCTCTGAGTGCCTTGTGCTCTAGAGCATTCTTGGAAAGTGTTTGTCTGTCCTGGGACCCGATAATGCTGGGGGAGCCTTGGGCTCTCCATGAGTGGTGTCTTCTCTTCTTTAGAATTCACAATTCAAAACCCAACCTCTAGGCTTTACATTCCTTAAAAAAAGAATCTTTCAGCCACCAGAGTGGTACGATGGATCATTCCCAGCTTGACCTCAGAGAGAAGCACCAAGACCAGGTGGAACTGCTGGCCCAGGAGGCAGGCAACGAATTAAAATCTGCCTGGGGCCCAGCGACTATTTAAAGCACATGGTGGATGCCTGTGACAAAGGTCTCAGCCAGTCTGGGTCATGTCAGCCCCAACTAGTTCCTGAGGATCAACCCAAAGACACGCTGGCAGCTTTCTAAGCAGGCTCAGCCTTGGCTCTCACTCATTCTCCCTTGGGCCACATCTTGCACTACATCTCTGTCTCTTGAAATCTTCATCCCCTCAGAGCCAGAACTCCAGAGCCTTTCCTAGAACACTCAGTTGTACTCCTCTTTCCTGGGAAGCCCTATCACCTCCCAAACCTTACTGCTTACAGCATTCTGCCTGTGTCAGAATCATCTAAGGCCCTGTCTAAGCTCTCTGAGGGTGTTATCAGTCACTTGCTCAGCACTGACTGCGGGCACCATGTGTGCTCAACACCTCCAGACACTGAAGATTCAGTGACAACAGAGCAAATTCCCTTCCTCTTTAAGCTTACAACCCAACAGGAAGAGGCCATGCATACATCTATTTGCTAAGGTCATGGAGTGAAAACAGCTATGAAGGGAAGAATATCCTGAGACAGGAAGTGCTGAGAAGCTAATGTAGAAAACGATGATGAATTCTTCGACGCACTATTCCCGTCACTTCTGTCTATTTATTTGTGTAATCCTCATGACGACTCCTGAATTAGGTACCAGCTACATGGGAGGGGAAAATCGGGAGGATCCTGGTTCCAGGCCAGCCCCAGCAAAATGTTAGTGAGACCACCATATCAACAAGAAATGATGGGTGTGGTGGTGCATGCCTGTGCTCCCAGATGTGGGAGGTCATAGGTAGGAAGATCACACTGTATGCCAACACAGGCAAAAACAAGACTCTACCTGAAAAATAAAACAAAAAAAGACTGGGGTATGGCTTAAATAGTAGAGCTCTTGCCTAGACAGTGTGCAGCCCAAAATTCAAAAAGAATGATTCAGAAAAATTTTGCCTAATTGTCCCAAAATCAAAAAGACTTCCTTCTATGAGTTTTCTCCTAGTTTAAGGTTTTACATTACGTCTATGATCCATTTGGAATTAATATTTATATTTACAAATATTATTTACAAATTAATAAAATTAACAATTTACAAATAGTTAATATTTATAAATATTTATAAATAGTCCAAATATCACTTTAAGAAAATATATGGGCATCCTATAGAACCATTTGTTAAAAGGGCTGTTCTCCACTGAGGGGATAAGGAAAAGAAAAAGGAATAGGAAAGAACAGAGGGAGTAAAAGTGATCAGAGTACGCTACATGCCCATATGGACAGTTCACAAGGAAATTCCTTTGCATAATTAATCCACATAAATTTAAAATGATGTATGTGCTGGGTGTGACTGCTCACCCTTATAGTCCCAATCACTCAAAAAGCAAAGATTGGGAGGATCACAGTTCAAGGACAGCCTGGGCAAAAAGTCAGCAGGACACCATCTTAAAAACTGTGATCCCAGGAAGGTAAAAGACATAAAGGCATAAGTAGAACTGCCCTACAGGCCAGCCAGGGCAAAACCCAAGAAACCCTATCCCAAAATAACAAAGGCAAGAAGGGATATGGGCTCAAGTGGTAGAGCACCTACGTAGCAAACCAGAGGCCCTGAGTTCAGGATTGCCAAAAAAAAAAAAGAGGAAAGAGCACATGTTCCTTTTTAAAGCAGTGATTACGTCCACGGACATTTCACAAAAACTAATACTAATAAGCTTACTATATCTTATCACAACCAGAGTGTATTATTTATGAAGCCCTTGGGAATCCTTTTAAAGGGGAAACATATTACACACTACCACACTGTTTGTGGCTTTATTCTCATCTGTTCAACAGATCTGGCAATCTATTATGTTCCAGGCGTTATTGTTAAGATCTCATTGCTCCCATACAAAAACTGAGTGCTCCTATATAGCATGACACGCTGAACAAAATGAAGACAAATGCAAACTGGAAAATGTATCAGAATAAGTAACAAAGCATGATAGTTTAGGGAGTGATCCCTGGGTTTGGATCCTAGCTTCATCCCTTAACAGCTGTGTGACCTGGAGTAGACTACCTAGGTGAAGGTTGGGTCAATCCTATACCTAGCTTAGAGTTTACCATTGTAAGAAAAGAGGCTAATGTGTGTACATGGCTTAGGATAGTTCTTGCCATATAGCAAGGGCTCAATAAACAAAGTGCATGAATATAAAGCAAAAGGAATATACCCACCAAAAATTAAAATGATATTTCCTGAATGTCTGGACAAAAGTCCTGACAGGACATAATCATGTAGGTCTGTAATTCCCAACTATGCTGGAGGAAGCGATGGTAGGAATGAAGTCTGAGGCCAGCCTGGGCAAAAGTTAGCAAGACTCTTGTTTCAAATATGAAGCTGAGTGGGGGAAGGCGGAGTGGCTCACGAGGTAGAGCACCTGCCTAGCAAGCATGGGGCCCACAGTTCAAACTCCAGTACCACCAAAAAAAAAGAAGAAAAAAAGAATCAAGCCAGGAGTGGTGGCACATGTCTATAATCCTAGCTAAGTGGGACTTGTAGGTAGGATGATCCCTGTTCCCAGGTTGGCCTGGACAAAAAAAGCAAGACCCTATCTGAAAAATAACCTAAAAACAAAAAGGTCTGGAAGCACGTCTCAAGTGATACCAGGCAAGTGGTAGGTAGGCCCTAAAAAGTTGAAAGCCCAGTAGCACCAGGGGGAACAAAAAACAAAGGTATATTGTATCCAAATTTGACTTCTTTTTAATGAACAAATATATAAAGTGGATTTTGTTGTTGACTACAAATTCACTAAAAAGACTTATAAAGTCAGTGAACTGATGGTAAACAAATTCAAGGAATGTTTACACACACATACACACAAACACAACTTACTAAAAAGCTGTAAGTAAAAAACACTCTCTTCTTTCAAAGAGATACAAGAAAAACCTACAAACATGCTTTGTTTAACGAGGACAGGGAGAAGATTAAGTATTCTAAATATCTTTCAACAATAAATTTACACCATGCCAATGAGCTACTTCCTACTATGACTGTTATAGAAGCAGTTCAAGTGCACCAGTATGAAAAAGAGAATAGTGACTTTTCAGCTAACTTGTTTCCCAGAAATGCTTCACCCTGGTCACATTTTCCCCTACAAACCTTTCATGAATAAATTCAGAATCCAAATCATAGGCCACAGTAGTGTGTCAGATAAATAGAAAAATCAGCATAATTCTAGTACCTAATAAATGAAACAACCCCTAAACACAAAAGTCCTTGTTTTAATTTACAATTTACTGATGACAACATAAAAAGCACATACTTTCAGGGTAACCCAAATGTTAGATGATGTAAGTAAGATGATTTCAAACTTAAATATAAGTCTGGTAATACAAGCAGAACATAAAAAATTTGGAACATTAACATGTAATTTAGGAAGGCATAACAGCTTCTCAAATAAATGAAAAAATTTAAGAAATTCAAGGCTCATCCTTGGATACATAGTATGGTAACACTAGGGAAGGGAGATACAAAAATAAAGCACATCTCTCAGGGCACAATAATGAATAAATAATCATTATTCTGATTATTTATGAAGAAACTGAGATTTAAAGCCTCAGATTTTTGTTGTCATGTTTACCTTTGTATTAATGCCTTTACGTCATACCCTAAATTCCTTCTCTTTCCTTTTTTTCTTCCATAATATGTCTTAGGGTAAAAGAGTATGACTTATTGCTCCCCTTACCTATAAACAACAATGAAATTCACTTATAACCTTTTTACCAGTCCTCCCCTTCTCCTCCACAATTTGATTAATATTCTTTTATTCCCAGTTAGTAACTATAAAGCAATCAACATTATTCCGTTTTTATTTTTTCTATCTGTACAAAAAAAAGTATACTGCCTTTATCTTTACGTACAGGACGTACCCACTGCATACCAAACTCGCTCACAACCATCATTAAATTTAAGCTCCTCCAGTGTCTATTTTGATATCTGTCAAGTCTTTTTGGTTATCTAAATTTGTTCTCTAATGGATTCTCTAAGAAGCAATCATGGAAACAACAGTCCCCAAATTCTCACCCACACATTTTGTGTGCTGTCTTTTCACTTTAAAGTTAATTTAGCTGGATATAAAATTCTTGGTTCTCACTTATTTCCCTTGAGTGTATTAGATGTTACCTTACTGCTTCTGCATAAAGCACTGATAACAAAATCCGACTGTAATATTAATGTTCTTCATTAAAGTCAATACAGACTTTGAGTATACAGACAAAAAGACTCCAGAATTATTTTCTTTAAAACCCAGTAATTTTTAATAGAGTGTCTCTATGTGTTGGTCATTTCTGGATCACTTTATCCAGCCTCACACCATGCCTTTTCCAACTGTAATGCCAGTCTCAAGTTATCAGCACATTTCTATGTTTCCCTTATTCAAATTTAGGTTGCTCTTTCACATTTGTATCTTCTCCAAATTTCTCTGGATTTGTTCTGAAACATTAGCTTACAGTTTCATGTGTTTTGTAGACATTTCTTTCTGGCATGCTTTCATTACCTACAGTAATATTATTCTGCACCTTATTCTCTTATATTAAAAAAAAAAAGTCTATGGGGGTGGGCATAGTGGCACACACCTGTAGTCCCAGCACTCAGGAGGCCAGGCCAGGATACAAAGGGAAACCCTGTCTCAAACAAAAACAAACAAAAAGCCTCTGTGATACCAAAATATAGGCTCACAAATAAGATGTGTGCTTCTAACTTCCCCTACTTTCATGTGACCTTTTTTCCTTTGCTCCACTGTCCCACATCGCTGAATTTAGATTCTATTCCCGGCAGCATCTCCTTAGTTTGGGGCTTGGCCAGGAAAGGAACTTCAACTGTTTAGTTTAGAGAATTCACAGGGACCAGTTCTAACCCTTCAGAACTCAGCATGGACTCCTGAGAATTCCAAACGCTTCAGTTTGCACTCCTGTTTTCAAACTTGCTGGCCCCAATTTCCAGGGAGTCACTGTTGGCTAGCTTGGAGTTTTCTGATCCTCAGGCCCTATTGATTCCTTCTGCACAAATGTTAGAACCACACAGGTCTGGTAATTATCAAAGATTTGCTCCACCCACTTGTATTTACATCTATGGAGATGACTTTTATTGTCTTAAGAGATTGCCCATGGGTTTTGGTTTTGCCATCTAGATGCTCTGTCCATTTTTAAGGAAAATTGAGATGAAAAATCTATGCATACACTCAGACATTTTTTATAGGTGCATTTAAGAAGCACCCCTAAAATCTAAAATAAAGAATATACATTTATTTGCTTTCACCTGGGTCATGAGCAAGAGCACTAATGTCTAAGAAATTCAACTTTATAATGTGGCTAACACCTCAGGTTTCCATTTTTTGTATTTATTATACATACCTAACATAATCATTATTGCTTCTGCTAAGAAACTAAAAATGTATGTAAAAAGCATGAAACAGAAAGAAATGGAAAATAATGTGGAACTCTTAAAACCACTTTAGGAAATTAAAGCAGACATTCTGATTAAGACACTTATTTTTACGTATTAGTAGGATGGCAAACACTGTTCTTTTCACAAGTATTCACTAAGCACTTCCTGTGTCCCAAAAGAGACACAGGAATGCCATAGTACCTTGACTTGAACTATCAGGCTACAGTGGGACATAAAAACCTATACTCAAACATGTGCAGATGCCATAAAAGCATTATATATAGAAACCATTTGCTGGAAAGAAATAACTGCAGGAAGAGAATATCTTCCACACTATCAAAGAAGGGAGTGGCTGTCGCTTTTCACCTTATGAGTATCTGAAGCACATGGACTTTTTCTTCCATTAAGTATACAGTACCACTTACATTTTTCAAAATGGAAGATTCTTCTTCTTGACTGATGAACTAGAGTTTTATTTTTAACTATAATCACCACTGTTGACAAAGATATATTATAAGACACATCTTGTAATGCTAGTGAGTAAAAACTGGCACAAAATAAGCAGAGCTTTCTAAAAAGAGCTATAAAAAGCCTTAAAATCTTTCAAACTGTGACGTAATAGTTACACTCCTACGAATCGATTTTAAGAAAATCTGCCATAAAGCCAAACATTTATGGACACATATTAGTACTTTTAAAACTAAAAAGGAAACATTTTAAAACTTCATGTCTAAGAATAAAAGATATCTAACTTAACCAGGAAAAGACTCAATTCAGCACACTTTAAAATAAATATTGAAAGTAACTCATCCCCAGGGCTAGGGACATGGGTTAAGTAGACTGCCTGCTTAGCAAGCGCAAGGCCCCAGTTCAAACCCCAGTAACATTAAAAAAAAAAAAAAATCATCAATTCCTCAAAAACAGTTAATAGTTTTGAACACTGTGGATGTGCTCCAAGTTCAAAGCAACAGCAAGTCACTGGTGCTAGTTTCTGATGACACAGAGACATGTTTAAGATAATGGTGATCAATAAGGACTTGGACTTCACCCAAGCTTGCCACACTGAATGGTGACTTAGGGTGATCTCAATTAATCAATACTGAAACAGGAAAAAACTAGGAGAGACTATGTCACAGTGCAGAAGATAGCAGAACTCTGGGTATGTTTCCTTGTATTTATCTATGCATTTATAAATTTCTGAGTAATTTTATTAATTGTATGTTACTTAGCACACAAAGAGAAAAAGTAAAAACTTGAGAGCAAAAACAAATCCATTGGATTTATTATTTACCAAAAACAAAAAATTTTTTATCTGAGTCATCAATGTATATAACTCCTGTGATCACTAGAAACATGAAAAATTTGCCCTACAAAATTCACATTTTAAGGTAAGTTAGAGAATCTACACTTAAAAACTGCCATAACCAGTTTTTGGCACCAAAAATTGATATATATATATAAGAATAATGACAAAAAAATATGAATAAAACACATTTTAAAATAAGTTCTTACAGTTATTTGCCTCAAAGTTTCACAGGCTCTGGAAGTAGTCCGAATTTTAACCTGACAAGCATATCACTATTGTTGAAATTTTTTTTCTGGTTGTTAGCTCAGTTCAATAAAACAAAAAATGGTTTAAACTACTTTAATAATTAACAGACTTCCCAAATAATGGTCCATGGGATGTAACTGGACATAAATGAAAAATAAAAGGAAAAGGGGTCTCTCAATCAAATAAATTGAAGCAATGCTGGCTTAAATAGGTTTCCTCCTGCAGAAGCCTTTGTTAATATGCATGGTAATTTTCAAGGCAGCACTTTTTCCAAAACTAACGTCAGAAGTGATTATGTCCTAATAACCTGAATTTGATTACTTTTACATTTCCAGGATAACAGTGTCCCTGCATAGGATGGTGTCACTCATCACTCGAGAGTTGTAATGGGAAGGGAGGGACATGTGTAGGACAGAAAAACAGAACCAGTTACTTTAGTTTGAAGCTCTGGAGACAAGGGCAGGACACAAACAGATTTTTACAGCACAGCATACACATCAGCTGAAGCCATTACTGTGAATGCTGTTATTACACAAGGATTTTCTGTTTTTATAATTATATATACCCTGAATTCAAAGGTAAGTCTGAAATTCTTATCATATACATTCGCTGCATCTTTATTTGTTTACATGTCCACTCCCGCTACAAATGATGTGTATTTCTTGATCCTTAAAAGCATAAGGATCCTTGTAAGCAGGTCACCTAGCAAATGCTCACCAAACAAATAGGTTTTTACAAATAATTTCTCTTCCAAAATTTAAAAAAAAAATCCAAATTTCTCTTGGGTTCTAACTACGTTAAAATATGCAAAAAAATTTCCTCAAATTTAACAAATACATGGAGACCTCTATACACATGCACTGGAAATAGATTAAAACTTGACTTAGGCTTAGTGTTCAGTAATGGTTTTTATTTCAGCTTTGCTGAGGTACAATTGATATATGTATGCAATATGAAATGATTACTAAAATCAAGTAAATTAACATATCCGTCACCTCATACAGGTACTGTAAAATCTATTAATCTTTGACTCTTTAAAAGCCCCAACAACCAATTCCTAAGTTCCTTTCCAGCATTCTTCAATCTGCACTTCCAGCAATAAAATGGTGCAAGATTATAAGTTAACATCACGGCTAACCAGAATAACAAAGTCAGTACCATGAACAGTGCCTAAGGGACAAACAAGGCCTCAGGAAAACAGAATATTTGCTTTCAGATACGCATAAGGATTCTAGAAATCACTTTTAATGAAAAACTCCTCCTGAACTTTCATGTGTTGAAATTCTATCAGATGAAGTTGTGTACACCATAAGAGCAAACTACTATATTAACTAATGATTATGAAAACTGCTAACTTTATGTTCAAAAACAATTATTAACTTTCAAATTATTAGAAAGAGAAATACACCAACATCTAGTACATACATTACAGAGACATGGACCTTTGTTCCTGGGCTATTTTTTCCTTTATAAGGCAATTAATGTTGAATTTTTAAAAGACCAAATAAGGGAATAGACTCCATCACAAATCAAACCCAAAAATTTTTCTGTGTTCTAGCATTCACAAAGTTAAGTATGTAACTATTACAAACCGTACTTACTCTTTAGTTATTTAATTCCATTGAAGCTATTTGGGAACCCTTCCAATCAGGTAAGGATAAAGAGCAACTTTGCCACCTCAAATTCTCATGAAAGAACACTTCCAAAGGTAGTAATATTCACAGGAAAATCTATGAGACAACCAAAATATACTTTGTTCTTCTCCTGACCTCCATGGGAGGTGAGCATCTCCTTATTATAACCAATGTGAAAGCTAACAGTGCTGAGAAATTGATCAGGCACCAAAAGGTCAAGCTTATAAAATCTGACAACAAAAAATGTTCATAAATTCTTAAAACTCTTTCTGTAAATATTCCTATTTATTTTTCTATGACAATGATATTCAGCCTCAGCATCATGTTGATTTTAACAATCAGCCACTGAGCCAGAATGAGCTAGGATGCATACTGGCCACAAGTACAGGCAAACATACATGTGACACATCTATGTGAATGTGTGATAGGGAGGTGTATTACAGAAATGATTATCTTATCCCTTTTGACTTACAAATGGTGAGTCCCTCAGGAATGTAACATATTACTTGATCTCTAATTTAATTTACAAATACTATATTCAAGCACATTTCTAAAATTTCACTGTAAAGCCATAAAAATGGTGATTTTATTCTAGAAAATCCAGATCACTAAAAATAAAAACCAATCACAAAGACAACTATGTCAATAAATTAGATATCTATTCAAGACTGATACTCTTTTCTAGTTAAACGTCATCTTCAAACAGTTTATAAATACAAAGACTATCTGTAAGAGAATTTACTAATGAAAGTCACTTAGTTTAACAAAATGTCCATGCAATCCACCTGACTTAAGAATACTATATTAAGTATTCTATATATAGAATATAGTATACTATATTATAGGAATTTGAACATAGCCATGTTTGGAATAGCCTACATTTTTCCATGAAGAGTAAGATTCCACCAGTTAATTATTAAACACTCAAAAACATTATTTTAAATATACCTTTACACTGCTTTTCACAAATAAATACAAATGACCAAAGAATGAAGGGAAAAGGAGAGGAGAAGGGGAAACTGATGTAGGGAGGAAGGGGAACAAGAAAACACAAAATCCCAGAACACAGTTTTTAAACAAGCCATACATATGAGTTTTATATTAATTATCAGAATCTTATAAAAATTATCCTACTATTTATTCCCATAAAACATTTGTTACATCCTAATACAGAGATCTAGGGTGACATATATTCAACTGTAAAGGAGATGTAATTAATTTTACTAATAGAAATATTTCAATTCCCACCAAAGTATGAGCCAATTTTTACAAATTTTAAGTACTTCTACTTATTATGTTGTATTTGTATTAAAATCACTATAAAAACTTCATCAAACCAAGTCTCAAAGTCAAGTTTAATAAATATTCCATCTCTGCATTTAACTAATCTAAAAGCACCCACTAAATGCTGTTTATCAAAAAACCTCCCTCACTCAAATTCTACCATCATCTCCCACATTTTCGTACACAGGCATAGTTTTACGGTATTTATTTGAGAACTTGAGTCACCTGTATGCATCGTCTTCTTTCAAGTCTCATATCATCCTGATGGGGTGGGGGAAGGGAGGGAAGAGTCCAGCAGCAAAACTATAACACTGTGTAAAGAAAAACAAATTATGGTAAGAGATTATGATGAAAGACAATTACCCCTAATTGAGGAATAGCTAATGTAACTACAATTCCTAAAAACACACAGATAAAATTACTTTAAATCTGTAAAATTAGGTTACTAATATTTGAGCTTACTTGAATAATTTTCCTAATGCTTCATTAATCAAAATTATGTATATGTAAAATATATTCAATTGTCAGGGGAAAAAAGTTTTAAAATATGCCTACTACCAATGAACATTTCCAGCATTTCTAGGCATCAAAGAAGCATGTTTGACAATTCTATATCATTCAAGGGCAGGGGGAAGGGAGGGGGTCTACAAATTTTACAATTTTCATCATTTCACAAATCAATATAAATGTGAATTCACTTTTCATAGTGACTTACTATCAAGACAGAGATAATGAAAGTTACTTGTAGAAAAGAGCACGTCAATCTACCAATGTTCCTTGTAAATTAAGACTACAGACACTTCTCGTAAGTAATCCCGCCTAAGCCCACAAAACCTCCTTGGCTCTCCAAGTGATTTCTCTTTATTTTATTGTAATTCCCTCACAATACTTCCCTTACTGCTTATTACTTCACTGGTATTTCATGATTCACCAGCAAATTCCATAATGACTAATGGAAAAGTAAAAGTAACATCACTGTTATCAACTGACAACACATGATAACAGAAGAGGCAAAAAGACAAATACATGCTAAACCTAACTAGTACATGAGTTGAACTAAAAAAAAAAAAAAAATACTTTTCACTTGATCCTGTGAAATTCAGTGAATATTCCAAATGAAACTTCTTTTTGGCTAAGTCTAAGCTAGCCAAAAAGAAACCTATTGATCCCAAAATGTATTATTGATCACGGGCACTGAGGACCCTATAAAAGAAATACAGAAATTTTCCTCATTCCAACCCTTTAGACACATTCTAAAGCATGGTACTTTCATTTGCTAGTTCTCTCAATTTGCAATCTCTGTAGCCCCATACACTTAACATTATGGCACCCCAATCATCCTACTTAAACAATGCTTTTGTCTAGTTTGTTCTATATTACTAAATTACCATCTGAACCTTTTATTGCTTCAGTGTAGTTCACGTCAGGTAAGTTACAGGAAGAAATAAACTAGACTGAAAAAATACACATTAATATTTGTAATTTCCAACACATATATTAATGAACACATATACCAAATGAACTTATTGGTAGAATTCCAAATAGTGTTGCAAAGTAGTAATTTTTAAAAACTTGGGTGAGGACATGGCTCAAGTAGTAGGGTGCCTAGTAAGTTCAAGGTCCCAAGTTCAACACCAGTACAATACACATACACACAGAGCCTTTTGCCCAGTGCTGTGGCTACTTGGGAGATTGAGATCTGGAAGAAAAAAAGATGAGTCTTTAAAATTCTGGTGTAGACCATGGAAAAAGAAATATAAGTTCACTCTCTAGCTATGAATTATATATACAGTCAAGTCCCTTAGGCTTTATGTTTGCATTGTTCACCTATAAGATGTTATGATACCTGTACCTTGCCAACTTGAATAGCTTTGACAGAAATAAATGGCATTACTAATACGTAACAAAAAGCAGAATCAAGTAAGGTATCAGTATTCTTTTTTATTAAAATTGTTAGAAAGTAAAAGACCATTTCAGGATTGCTTTATCTAAAGATAAAAAAAATACCCAATAAAAAATTCTATACCTCTTAGAAACATCATCCATTAATCACTATCCATTTGAAAAGTAGCTCTTAGCAAAGGATAAAGCATCTCCATGAGTTATAAAATGTGCTTCTGATATGTAACAACTAAGCCATCATTTAATAAGTAATAATGAACTCCAGAAATCTAGGCCTTGGATTACTTTAAAAATTCTGACGATTCGTCCATATATCTATACTTTGGGCTAGGCACTCCAAAGAAAAAGTTTATATCAGCTCAGAGCTTTATGATAAGTAGATAATTCCAAACCCCAAATATTCTTTGCAAACTGTAGCTGTAATTTTCTTCTTGAAGGAGCTTAAAAGTATAGATAGCCATATTTTTATTTTTTCTGAAAAAAATTACATAGCAAATTTTTCATCCTTACCCCACAAATGGAGCCATTCACAAACTATGCATTAGCAATTAAACCAAAAATATCTACAGTCCTTACTGTAGGAACCTCTCGTAGTTCTCAAAATCTCTTACAGTATATTTTGGCTTATTATTATGTCAAAGGTAATATAATGGTCCATAAATAATCCAAGAACTGAGTTTCAGTGGTTTTTATGAAGCTAAAATTACAAACAATTTTCTAGCTATCTGAAAAATCACTATATAAAATTAACCTATGTTTATCTTCAGGGACAGTAGATTTTAAACAGGTTCTTAGGCACATGGTATACATACTCAGGTAGGTATAAGCTTAGTCTTCAGGTATCTCTCTGGGGGACAGGGAGAATATTAACACACCTAATTAAAACCACTGATACACTAAGACTTATAACAATGATGCTGACCCACAAACACTGAGTGGTAAAAATGTTCCTAGAAATGAGTACATTGGCATGATATGGCAAGTCCAGATTAGTTCAGGAACTAATGAATTAAAGGTCAGGTGCAATGTATTCTCTGATGTCACAATGTTTTATAATGACACCAAAGCTTTTATTAATTTCAAAATAAATCAATAGGGCACTATTACAAACAGCAGATGAAAAAATTTGGAAGGATACACCAAGCTTCAAATATACTGATTACTTAGTTTTATAAACAGAGTGAAGTGCACCGCTGTTTTTTTCCATTTCTTTTAATTTTACAGTTATATATATTCTCACAAATAATTTTTTTCACAATTTTAAAAGCTTAACCTACAGGACTAAAATAAACAACAATTTAGGTGGTTCAGAATGTGCCAATTAAGAATAACCAATGTGTTGAAACTGCTCTAAGAAGGGGGAAAGGGAAATAAGGTAGTAAATTTAAGTAAGATACACATACGTAAGCACATATGTTGATGTCACAATGAAACCTCCCAGTATAACTAATACAGGCTAATAAAAATGTAAAAGAAGAAAAACAGCCAAATCAAAGATTAAGATACAAAAATAAAATCAAGGAAAACTTCATATAACATCTAAAATTTGATTCCATGAAAATTATACACTGTGACTAACATTGCAGTGACAAAAGAAAGTCTTTTTCTACGTAGTAATTTAGGAATAAATTCTCTAGAATTATAATAAGCAAAGGAGAGTAAAGCAAATACTGAAAGGTGAGTTTTGATACACACAAAAAAACCTTTATCTCTAATTCCCAATAAAATGATCGTTACAGAGAAAAGCAAGCATACTGAGGACTTCAAGCGAAATACAGAAGCATGTCATGCTCCTCAAAATCCCTAGAAAACAGCCAGTCTTAAACAAACAAACAAAAAAGGGAAGGCAAAAAATACAAGACTTTAGAATGTGATATCCACACCAAAATTAGGAAAAAAAAAAAATTTGCTGAACACTTGCTCCACACCAGCCACCCAGCAGGGGCACTTAATCGACACTGGCACATTTACTCTCTTAACATCCCTGCAGGCTGGCAGGCAACGTTACTTCCATTTCCTCAATTTGGAAAGCAAGGTCAAAGAGATTAATAGGCCTAAAGTGACAGTTTGTGAACTCTGGCTGAACATCAACATTCACCATCCCAAGATGCTTCCCATTAAGGATCACTGGAAGGACTGTGAGAAAAATACAAAGCAAGAGAGCTCAGGTATCACTAACTCTGACTGTAGACCCTGTATGCACTCTTCTGTCTCAAACATCCAAATATGAAGAAAACAAAACTAATAAATAACAAATCAGTTTGTAAAAAGCATTTTAGTTTAGGAGAATTTAACTCTTTCCAAAAGTTAGTCTAGCAGAAAAATTTTGATCCCACCATGTAACAAACTGCTATACGTTCCCTCTGGCCACCCACCCCTCCCCTACAAAAAAAGTTAAATCAAATAACTGAAAAAAAGGTTAAAAACCAATAGTACACAAGTAATTTTTGCATTAAATCCTTGGGCAAGATAAAAGACTGAAGAATTGTGTCTTGAGCAGACTGAAGGTAGCTAGCTCATGTCTATAATCCAAACTATCCAACTCTAAAACCACAGCTCTCAGTCCCATGTTAAACTGAATTTGCCATCTCCTCACCACTTTCCCTACTCAAAAAAAAAAAAAACAGGGACCAAGGACAGGGACAAATCCCTCTGTACTCCTGTATTCTCTATCTTGATTAATAGATGTCACCATCATCCCAAGATCTCAAGCTAAAACCCTAATCATCTAGGACTCTCCTGCTTACCACAAACTCTTGCAGATTTCACCTCAGGATGAGGACTTTCAAATTGGCCTCATTACTCCATATCTACCATTCAAGTCTTTGTCCAAGGTCCTTGTTCTAGTTGGACATACTGAGTCTTTTTACCCAATATCCAGTCCAATGAGCTACTGGTAGCTGCCTTACAGAGCCACATTACCACCTCAACTCACCGTGCATAAAACCCATCAGGTCTAACTTCCCATCTCTACTCTCAGCACCATCACTCTTAGGGTAACTTCATTAGAAACTGCTGACTTCTTTACCTACTCTAAATGATCTTACTGAATCCTACCAGTTTACAAAATGACTCAGGACTTTCCATTCTTCTTCATGCCCACTTTAGCCACTTTGGTCCACGTCCTTATTTCACCTCAAGTAACACAGGTGTCCTCCAGAATTAAGCACCTCCTCAACCTAATGGTATGTCGAAAACATTAGAGGAGGTTCCTCAAACTGCATTCCAAAAATCCTAATTCAGGAAATAAGGGCAAAGACCCCCAAAAAATGTCTTAAAAAAAAAAAAAAACCAAGAACTTGCAGATGATTTCTAAACACAGCCAGGTTTGAGAACTACTAGGTTTAAGCTTAAAGACACATTGTCTTTGCCCCAATTTGTACTGTAAATGGCTGTTACATTTATCTTCCTGAAATGTGGATTTCAATCTAGATTTTACCCATGATAGTTCAATAGAACATCTTACTGCCCTGAACTCAGAGCTCAACATGGTATACCACTTCCCCATCTAAATTTGCCCTTCTTTACCTAATGCCTGTCCATTTTCAAAACTCCCTCAATCTTCCCTCATCTAATTCAGTCGCTCTACCTTCTCTCCTGTGAACTTCCATTTAATTATCTACCACTGTATTTTGTTAACTATTAGGTTATTCTCTAGTGATACTACTTAATGTTCAGTGAGAAGTACTACTCTACTAGGTTTCATACCTCCTAGTACATGTTCGATTTAACAAGAGATATAGTGGAATAACAACAATGAAAAGATTATCTCATGTAGAAAATGCAGGCTATAAAGCAGTATACAGATGTTATACATTTGCTTTTTTTCCAAGAAAAGAAAATAGGTACGTAGTGAAAAAGTGACAGGTTATATACAAAAGAGATAAATAGTTATCTCTAGGGAGAGGTACTGCAAGAAATTGTTCTTAGCCTCTGTATTTCCTAAATTTTCCAAAATGAATGTGTATTTTGTGCTGAAACATAAATCTTAAACCTTGCATCTTAAACTTTAAAATCTTTCACCTAGAATTTTCTTGGTTAATGGAAGTTTTGAAAACTGACTGGCATGGTACTGTATCAGCAGTCACACTGCCACACTGCTAACACATAGGACTTATTTGTTAATGTCAATATGTCTATATTTATACTTTTACACTAGCCTCACTAAGCTGAATATTCAACTTTGGGAACCTCATTCACAGCCTTGCAAATCAATTACTCATAGGCACACTGCTCCTCTAACTGTACAGGTGAGCTTTACTTTCTTGTTTGGAGTTGTTCTTTCAATCAGAACTGCAAATCTGAATATAACTGTCCTCTACTGCCCACGTAAGACCAGATGACATACAACAGGTGAAAAACTAAATTAAAACCAACCTTAGGAATAAAGGTCTGGAAAAAACTTTTAAAATACCACCTTAACCACTCTTCTCCTTAAGCAGAATAAAACCCTAAATATGGTAAAATTGTATCCATTTCAAAGAATAATTCTCATGATAAACTATTTATTCTACTACGTTTTAATCCTTAGTCACAAATTATATCCAAAATTCCTCTGTCATCTTGTGGATTCACAGTACAATGCAGGAAACAGACACACACCCCACATTAATGACTACAAGCCATGCTAAGGATACAAGATAAAGGAAAATGCAGATTGCCAAAAAAAGAATACATTGAGGGAGACCAATTGAGATTTGACAAAGGGGTAGTATCAGATATAACCTTTCCAAGAATTTACAGGAGAGGTATAAATTTGTAGTTTTAGCTCTGTAAAGCTTCCTAAGTTCACAATTCTTTTAATCTCTAGATCCACATTAAATGAGTTAAGAAAGTTCAAAACTTCTGAAAAATGAGTAAATAGGCCTCTGGAACTACTAAAACTGTTCAGTCAAGACAATAAAGAGTAAAGGAACAGTGATAGATTCCTTCAAGTAATTAAATAAGACTTGCAAAACTGGAATGATTTGACTTGCTCCCTACAGTTCAAAAGGGAGTAAAAACCAATGTTACAGAAGAGCTGGTGGAAAAAATAAATAGAATAAAGACACCCAATAATGGGACAGCTGCTTCTTGGATAGCAGTTCCCAGTCAGCTCTGCAGGGCAGGGAACCCAGACAACTACCTTGGCTACGTGAGAACCAGAGTTCAATTACACAGTTCTCGCAGCTGGCCAGAACTTTGCCCACTCACTCACATCCCTAACTCTCATCCAAAAGGCTTGAGACCAAAAGTAACTCAGGCTAACAGATCTTTTCAGATTTTGGAATATTTGCACACATATAATGAGACATCTTGGGGATAGGACCCAAGCCTAGACAAAGAATTCATTTACATTCTAAATATCTTATAAATACAGCATAAGGTGACAATATTTTTAATAATTTTGTGCATCAAACAAAGTTTGTGCACATTAAACTGTTAGACTTGTGTTGTCATGTTAATACTCCCTAAGTTTCAGATTTTGGAGCACTCTGGATTTCAGATCAGGGATGTTCAAAGTGTATTTTTAAATCTGACCATTACAGAACAGCAAAGATTTAGAAAAAAATTATCTCCTTCACTGAGCCTTTTTTCTCCCCCCTTACAGTCTGCAGTAAGAACAGAACTATAATTCTGGATTCTTGAAGCTGGATAAAAGAGATGTATACTTAACAAGTATTATGTAACAATCCTCAACATATTCAGCTTCTAGCTATGAAAAAAACTAGTGCTGACCAGCTCTCCCACTATAAACAACCATGACACTGAACAAAATACTTGTTATTTTGATACTGAGTAGAATGTATTCTGAAAACACACAAATTTGGCAGCATACAAGTGTGATTCCTGAAGAAGGGGGCTACAATTTCCCAATATGGTGGAGGAAGCTGGAGCCCAAGCAAAACAGGACAGTCCTGCTGACATGTGAAAGTAAAAGAAGTTCCAAGGGCTGGGATGTAGCTCGGTGGTACAGTGCTTGCCTAGCATGCGTGAGGCCCTGGGTTCGATCCCAGCACCAAAAAAGAAAAGACAAAAAAAAAAAAAAAGAAGTTCCAAGCAACTGACACAGAATCTTCAGGGAAAGGGGGCACCAGAGAGAAAGGAGCTCTGAGAAGTGGAGCTGTAGAAGTCTCCGTAGGGGACTCAGTAGAGGATCAGAATGCTTACATGGCCAAAGTGTGAGCACTTGAGACTTAGCATGGAATAACTGCTTAAAGGTTGAAAACTGAATAAAAATGACAGAAAAAGGAAAGGCCTGGATGACTTTAGAGTCCCTGTTCGGCCATAGTAGATAAATCTCAACATCTTGTGATAACTAACTTTATGTGTCAACTTGACTGGGCCATGTCAATGCTTTGATCAAGCACTGTTCTGGGTATGTTTGTGTGACTTGCAAATGCTTAGCCTCTACAATCATATGAGCCGATTCCTTACCAAAAAAACCATATATATCCCCTATTAGGGTTGTCTCTAGAAAACCCTAATTTCTATCTCTTTCATATCCCCATCCCTCTTTCGGGACTAAACCCAGACAAGATCCACAGGATGAGTCCTGCTGACAGGATGAGTCTGGAAGTCATGTTTGAACATACTAGAGTGGGATAGGAGTCATCTTGAACTTTTCAAGCACTTGCCTAATAAAAGTTAAAAAAAAAAAAAAAAGGTAAACAAATTCAAATTGACCAAACAGTAGTATTCAAATCAAAAATTAGTTGGAGAGAAATGAAACAAAAATGTAATGGGGGAGAGGGCAATAAAACACTATCCTCAGGTTGGATGATGTTCAATTTAGACAAAGACTATAAACATTCAAAGAAACAAAAGAAATTAAGTTCCACAACTTAGAGGAACATATGATCTTAAATGCATGCGCAGTTAGGGCATATATGCAGAAAATGAAAACCACAAAAAAGGAACTAAAAGAAATTAAAAGCTGAAAAGTTCAATAACCAAAACAGAAAACGTACTAGATGGATGTAAAAACAAACTGAAGATGGCGGGGGAAAAAAGTCAGTAAACTCGAAGATAGATTAATAGAAATTATCCAATCTAAAGAAGAGACAAAAGACTGAAGAAAAATGGTGAGATCCTTAAACACCTGTGGAATAGCATTAAATTTTCTAACACATACATAAATGAAATCAAAGAAAAGCAAAGTGAAAGGGGACAAATAATTAAAAATATCATGGCTAAAAAATCTCGAGTTATAATCATACCCAGGCTCATCATAGGTAAGCAAGCAGTTTAAAACCACAGACAGAAAGTCTTCAAAGTGGTGTGCATGCACGGGGGAGGGGGAAGGGGTTACACAACACACTACACATATACCTATATAGGGGAATTCGCACAGGATTTAACACAGCTAGATCATCAGAAACAATGGAAGCTAGAAAACAAGTGGAACTATGCTATTAATTGCTGAAAAAAAAAAGTTTCCATCTGGAATTCTAAATCCAATGAAAATAACCTTCAAACACAAGGATGAATAAAGACACTTGCAGATTAAAAAAAAATTTTTTAAGGGAAAGAAGAAACTGAAAAGGTCTGTGCTAACAGACCTACAGTACAAAAAATGCTAAAGAATGTTCTTCAGACTGAAGGAAAATGATGCTAGATAAATTCACATCTACACAAAAGAATGTAGAGCTGGACAAGTCAATTAGTAGACAGATTTTCCTAAGTGACTTTTTTCCTTCTATTAATTTCACTAAAAGACAACTGAGAGTTTAAAACAAAAACTGTAAACTGTTTAAAATGTGGACTTAAAGCAAAAATAATAAGATTACAAGCTGGAGTTTGTTTGGTGGCACTGGGATTTGAACTCAGGGCCTCACACTTGCTAGGCAGGCACTCTTATCACTTGAGCCACTCCAGTCCTTTATTTCATGTTTTTTTTTTTTTTTTTTTTTGAGATAGAGTCTTGCAAACTACTTGCCTGGGACTGACTTCAAACCATGCTCCTCCTCACCTCTGCCTCCTGAGTACTAAGGGCTACTTGCATGGGCCACCTGAGCTCATGTATAATAAAATATAGGACAATAATTACACAAAGGAAGGCACAGGTAAACAGTTTCAATGCTGTTTACAGTTATTACACAAGGGAAGTGAAAAAGTGGCAGTGGGACATGGAACAATATTGACTCTAAATATTTGAAAACAGATGTGTATATCCTTCAAAACATAGAACTTCAGATGTTTATGCAAAAAGCTCATCAACAGTAATTACAAAACACACAAAGAAATTCTCAATCACAAAACAGATTTAAGCAGGTAATAAAATTTTACACCCAAGAAACTAGAAATAACAGATCTGAAAAGAACTTCTAAATATACGTGTGTGTGTGTGTGTGTGTGTGTGTGTGTGTGTGTGTGTGTGTGTATTAGGATGCTTAGAGAAATAAAGGAAAGACTACCTACAGATATTTATGGTCATGACTAGAAAAACCCTACTTTGGCACCTTCCATTTCAAGTGTGAACATTTCTTCCACCACTGAATGTTTTGTTCACATCTATTCAAAGCAAGCTATTAACCCAGCCCAGAATTAACTACTTAAAATATGGCATAATAAGTCCAACCATGATAACGTACTTTTCCAACTTTGATTCAACCAAGCATCTTTAGAAAAAGCACAAACAGGCTGGCAAAGTGGTTCAAGTGGTAGAGTGTCTTCCTAGCAAGTGCAAGGCCTGAGTTCAATCCCCAGTACATAGAAAGGAAAGGAGGGAGACAGAGAGAGAGAGAGAGAGAGAGAGAGGGAGGGAGGGAGAGAGAGATAAAATAAAATCATCATATATTTCACTTCTCTCTTACAATCATCTTCGTAATTAAAGTTTCAAGATTTCTAATGCACGTTCCACTAATTTTTATCATGTCCCGAAATTTAGACTCATTTCAACAAAGTTATAAAAATTACCATTGTCAGCTTAAGTCGGCCCTAAAATAATTAACTTCCATTATTTACAGAAAAGTAGTTCAAATCTAATGCTATACATAACATGTATGGGGGTAAAACTGAGTGCTGCCTTCCAAACTGGATCCCAAATTTGGATCAAGTTAACATTAAAAAGTTACAAGATCTATTGTAATTTCCTGTTGTAACTTGGAAGTACAGTTAAGTAAAAGTTATTATTTTGAAAGCAATTTTCCTACTGTTCAAACAATTTACGGGGGGGCGTGGTAGACTGAAAAATGGTCTCCCAAAGGATACCCACACATCCTAATCTCGGGAACCCATAAATGTTCCCTTATTCAGAAAATGGCTCTTTACAGATATGATTAAGTCACAGATTCTTTTTTCTTTCTTTCTTTTGGAGGTACTGGCAATTGAACATGGGGTCCATCACTTGAACCACACTCCCAGTCCTTTCACTTTGAGTTTGTTTTTCAGACAGTTTCTTGCACTAACTTTGCCTGGGCTGGGTTCCTGAGTAGCTGGAAACACAGGCCTGTACCACCAAGCTTGGTCTAACTTAAGGACTGCGAGGGAAGGAACCCACTCACAGTAGACCCTAAATGCCAACACAAGTGTCCCTTAAGAGAAAGGCAAAAGGAAATCTAACACAGACAAAGGCAGTATGATCCCAGAGGGACAGACTGGAATGAATCAGTCACCAGTCAAGGAATGCTGCAGCCTTCAGCAGCAGCAAAGTCAAGGAACACATTCTTTCCTGAAGAAGCATATTCCTGGCTCTGTAGACTCCTTAATTCAAGCTCAGTGACACTGATTTTGGACTTCTGGCCTCCAGAGCTGTAAGAACAAATTTCTGTTGTTTTCAGTCACTAATTTTTTTTTGGTGGTGGTAGAAGGGTTTAAACTCAGGGCCTCTTGCTTGCTAGCTACACAGGCACTCTTACCACTTGAGCTACTCCACCAGCCCTCAGTCACTAAATTTATAGCAATTTGTTACAGCAGCCACAGAAAACTAATACAAGGAGGTAACAAAAATGTTTTCAAATCTTCTCAAAATATACTCATTATATAAGTGTCACCTATGAAATGCTCCAACTTGTAATTCATATTCTTGGATGATTCACATTCCTCAAATGGAAAACTGTTTTTAATATCAATCTCATTTGGAAAGATTTGCAATCTTACTACTTTTTATTTAGTCCCTTCAAGCATTGAAAAAAAACAGAACCACTAAAAGACGCAAAATCTGCAGTACTATCATGCTCAATGAAACAGTATCAGTCAAGAAGTTTATCACATGCTCTATTACACAAAGCAAATGTTAAATACCAAACCAAGACTCAGAACATAAAGACACAAACTGTGTATTTACTTCCCCATAACGCGTGGTATGGTATCCGTCAAATAACTCAACCTTTATATTTCCTGTAAAGACCCCTTACTACCAAATGCTTCAGGATTTCCACACTGCTCTTCCTTTGCTGGTCTCTCCAGCTTCCCTAATGTCTCAAGTGGTTAGTAATTATGTCCTTGTCCAAAAAACAGCCAAATCTAACATAAAGAAAATGAGGGGAAAAGAGTCTGATATGGTTTAGGAAGCTGTTTCATCAGAAAAAAAGCCAAGCCACTTATTTTAAATATCTACAAATAATCCAGATTTGGCTCTGAGGCAGAATATGTAAGTACATAGGAAATTATATTATTCTAATAAATAGTTAAAGGACCAGACTCAGACATTGGAACAGGAAGTAAAAACCAAGTAAGTTAGAACAGCTAGTTGCCTTCCATCTCCTTTTTAGATATTAAATTATAAGAACAGGGAGACATAAAAAGGCTATCTGCATCTGCTTCCTCTGTGAGGTGTTAACAAAGCTCCTTGAATGGGTTCAAGGACAGTAAGAATGAAAGACATGTCTGGCAAGGGAAAAGTCCCAAAACTCACCCTCTGTCCTAGTGTTTTGGATGGATCTAAATGACATCCCCATGTTTTACCACCCATCTCAGCTAACCACATCCATTCCCCCTTCCCCACTAGACTTTGAACACCAGGCCTCATGTTTGCCAAGCAGGTACTCTACCACTTGACCCACTCCACCAGCCCTGTTTTGTGTTGGGTATCTTAGAGATAGGGTCTCGAACTATTTCTCCAGGCTGGCTTTGAATCGCAATCCTCCTAATCTCTGCGTCCTAAGTAGCTAGGATTACAGGCTTAACTCACCAGCACACCACTTATTATTAGAGATTGCTAGACGCAATCACCTGCATTCCCCCAACTCATAAAGTATAAGACCACAAATATGAACCACCATTTTCAGTCTTTACTCCCATTTGCTGTGCGGTAACAGAAAATGTCCTCCCCCAACCTCCCCTCCCTGTGGATTTCCTACTTCTACTTTATCTTACTATACTAAAATAATCCTTGCTAAAACTTTCACCTTATGAGACTCTTCTTTTTTGTGAGACACCTAGAAATGCTTCTCACATTTATGTGAGACACCTAGAAATGCTTCTCACATTTATGGATCCAAGTATCTGTGATTTTTGCGTGGAAACCTGGAAGCTGTGGAGACCCCCTCATCCCTCTTCCACTAACAGCTCCACCATTAACAACTGCTTCCAGGTTTTAAAAATCCCATGTTTTTTTCCACTAAAGGATGTTGCCTCTTTCTTTCCCAGGACAACTGGTATTTATTAAAGTAACATACATGGTTTGCATAACCAATTTCAGTTTGCTTCCCTTTTCATCAGGGAAGGGGATGCAAGATTTTCCATCACTTTACTTGCCTACAGGATCCTGACAGCTGCTCCTCAGGAGAAGGAAGAGTTCTCTCAGGACCCTCTTGGGTTAAACTTTAAAAAAAAAAAGTCTCCTGTCTCAAGCTATACTTTTGACAAAAGGATCATCTTCCCTTCTTCTCATCATATTCGGAACCTGTCTTGTTCTGGCTGTAGGATTAATTATTTAAAAGAAAACAACTCTTAAGAAGTTATCATGACTTGTTTCTAAGTCTTCTCTCCTCTACCAGACAGTAACTTGATTGGCCTAGCCAAAGTTCAAAGCCCAGTCTTTCACATACATGACACTGAATATATATTGAACTGACAACATCAAGTTGGCACGAGTATCTTACAAACTAAAAACAAAAGTATCTGCAACTTATTTAGTTTGAATAGCATTTAAACTGAACAGCTAACATTTTCTGAATCCTGCTCTATTATGCAAAATCAAGAAGCCTAGGTGTCTACCTATTATTTCCCAGCTTATTTCAAAAAGGGAATAATAGCACTTACCTTTCACAGCTATTGTGTGAATCAACAAAATACTTAGCACAAAATCAAAACAAAATACTTGACTTAAACCACCTAACATTTTTCATGGTACTTTGCAGTTTATGAAACAACTTCAAATACAACTCATTTCATGTCCTCTGAACCCTGTAAGGCAGGTGGAATTATGCACTTTCACATGTGAGGTAACTGAGGGATAGAGTATTTAAGGAAGTGGTTCCCATACTACTGACAGCTACCTCAGAATCACCTGGAAGGACTTGTTAAAAATTCAGATTCAGAAACATTGCCATTAGAATCTCCAGAGGGTAGGGCCTGAACCTATTTGCTGAACAAGGACTCCAGGAAATTTTGACATATGGCCAAATGTGGGTATTTATAAGAATCCAGAGCCCAAAAGGCCTGACAATACTTTAAGAGCAAGCTTTACTGGGCTACTTCATTGCAGAGGACTATGGGCTACTCCACTGGAAAAAGAGATGTGGTTCCTGACTAAATGTGTGCCTAAGAACACATCAAGCGTAGTGCAGTTATAAAGATGCTTTACCCTACTTGCACCTTGAGGAGAAAAAGGCATGATCAGGACTGGTTAGTTTTATATTTCTAATTAATTTCAAAACCTGTCTCTCATTACGCTACCTTAGCATTTTTATGAACTAGTTACCAAAATAATTTACTATCTCTTTGTATCAATTACATAAGTTTTTGAAAAATAAAAACATGAAGCAAAAATTTTTCTCTGGGACTGGGGACAGGGATCAAGAGGGAGAGTGCCTGCCCAGCAAAGGAGACCCTGAGTTCAATCCCCAGTACCTCCCCCAACCCAGCCCCAAAAATAAACTTCCCTCAAAAGTGCACTAATTAACTATATACTAGTTTATGACAAAGACACTAGTGATCTTCCATGGTAACTGCAGTCAGATACATTTTTGCCTAGCTAAGTAAAACTTCCCAGGATCCCTTGCAGTTGGATATAACCATGTAACTATATTTTCATGAACAGAATGTGGAAACTGGTACTTTTTGGTTTCTGGACACTAAAAGAGTTCTTTCTCTCAACCTTCCCATACAAGAACAGAGCCAAAGACTATATCCTAGGGCAACAAGATAGAAAATATGTATGTATCTAAAAGACCAAGTGAGGCAGTGAGCCTTACTAACCTGCACCCTCCCCTAGAGATAATTCTAAGTTCCTGGAGCCCTCAAATCTGTAGCTTAACTGTTTACCCTAACACACTACTTTTTATACACTGAGAGGAACTAATTCCCTTCACAACCGTATCAGATAAGGACATCTCTAATATGACCACAAAACTTGAAAACAGATCTCTGAACCCTGTGTAAAAGACCATCTACCAAATTTCTTAAGGTTACAGAAAGCAATACTAAATAAAGTCCAGGGAGATTTTAAAACATGATAGGCAGGAAGAACAGTGGACTCCAGATCTCTTAATTTTAGTCCAAGTTCACTCAATGTTGTGCTACAAATTAACTTCCAAGTTTATATTTCCCCTTCAGTGTTATGCTAGATTCTAAAATTATAGGAAAGAGACTTTTTTTTTTTCAAAAGTAACCTTTGGATTAATTTCCTTCATTGACTCAAGAGATAATCTACTCCAGCATCTGCTGACTGCCAAGCAATGCATTAACTACAGACATTTACAGAGGGCTGCCGTTTTCTAATATACTATGTCTTGAACTCCCCTGAGCCTGGACAAATTACAAAGAAAACAAAACAAGTACCAAGTTAACATTACCTTAAAAGACCTAAAAATAACTCCAACCAAAATTTGGCAGCTTTCTTTACAGAAAATAGTATGTTTAAAAAAAAAAAAAACCCTTCTTACAACTCTCCCACTACTGCCTTCTAATAACCCCCAGCCCCAAGAAAAGCATTTCCATCTTTGTACCTAGCCCAGAGCAAAGGAACCAGCAAATCCAGGCATCAATGTTCCTCCCACACTCCTCCTTCCTAAAGAACAGGGGCACTGAGGCCAAGCCTTCTACGCTTTACCCGGTGGCCTATACAGTACAGGAGACAAGAGGCATGAGAAACTGGCCTCATTCCCAGAAGAGACAAGTATGTCTTAGGAACAGGTATGACTTAGGAATCTGTCTCTGAGAGATGTCCCGTGTTTCCTGTGGCACAGAAGGGATCCTTCATTTACTGTGTATAAAGAAGCTAGAGATTTTGAAGAGTTTCTGAATCTATTATAAAAATAAAAGATTTTCTTGGCTGGGAATAGAGCTCACTGTGGTGAAGTGCTTGGTTAGCCAGAGCAAGGCCCTGGGTTCCATACCCAGCACTGGCAAAAAATAAAAGTAAAGAAAGGTTTCCAAATCCTAGAAGAGTTCATTCTAACACAGGCTTTGTTCTTAAGGATATATCAACTGGCTTGAGATCAAAATTCCAAGAGTAAATGCTATCATCCCTCTAGATTTAAAAGGAAAGTTCATTTAATGCAGGTAAAATCTTAGTATTAAAACCAACAACATTAACAAAATCATGTGCAAGGGTCAGGTACTATTCCAGAACAACTGTTGGTGGGGGGAGGGGCCACTGAGGGGGAGGAGTCCGAATAGCAATTACAGGGAATCTGAAGTTGTCTATCCCTTCTTTACCCTGTGCAAAGGAACAATCAGAGACTGGGCACTGGTGGCACACACCTGTAATCCTCGTTACTTGGAAGGTTGAGATTAGGAGGATCAAGGTTCAAAGCCACCCTAGACAAACAGTTCACAAGACCCCTATCTCCAAAATAACCAGAGCAAAGTGGACTAGAGGTGTGGCTCAAGCACTAGAATACCTGATTTGCAAGCATGAAACCCTGAGTTCAAACCCCAATCCCACCAAAAGAAAAAAAAAAAAAAATCATAGGCTTACTACGAAAATATTTTAGATATTTTATGGATTGTAACTTAACTCAAGAGGAGGTTTTATGTCTTTTATTTCCACATATAGACTCAGGGTTTTTAACTAATACTTTAGTACTTTAACTTAGTGCAACCTGGAGCTAAGTATCCCATAAAGTACTCATTACTGCCTTTTCCGTAGTTCCAAACCTGTTTACAAACCCTATCAAAATTAAAACACAGTTTAGCTGAGTTTGAAAAATCATATGAATATCAGACAGCTATTTCAATGTAGTTAACCAGACACTGCCTTATAAGAGTCAAAAAAAAAAAAAAAAAACCACACTTATTTTCCCCTTCAGAAAGGCAATTAATTGGTTGTATGGTAGGAATGTTCCTTGGTGGCCCCAATAAACCCCTCTTGCCAGTATCCGCGGACTTTGTACAGTCCTGTCCCCATGAACCTGAACTGGCCTGTGACTTGCTTTTGCTTTACAGAACCTGGTAAAAATGGCACAACACAATTACAGGAATAAACCTTAAGAAGGCCTGACAGTACCAACTTTTAGCACCTCTGTGCTTCATAGATGTCCAACTACACTGACCACAGTGTGTAAGAAATCCAAACTAGTAAGGTACAAGACCACATGGAAGAAGATACCAGAGGCAATAAGTAATCTTGGATTGTCCAGTTGCAGCAGACACCATGAGGAATGGAGACAAGCCCTACCCAAAATGGAACAAGAAAGTTTTGCCATTTTAAACAACTGAATATTGCCATGGTTTGTTAAACTGCAATGGATAACCTCAACATTTTGTATGCCAACAAATATGGAGGAAAATTACAATGAACCTTTTTGGAAAACGATTTAAAGTAAACATTCTATAGCTTCTGAAATAACTGAACCTTTGGTAGAATAAAAAAATAAAAAATTTTCTGTAGATGACCTCTCTGAGACAGGCCCTCTCAACTAAGAATACAGAGTAGAGTATTTAAAATTGGTTTAGATACTTACATAGAGACAGTAATGAGTATTACTAATGAGTATCTGCCATTAGTAAATTACAACCATCATTTAAGTCTTAATATGTTCAATTATTGAGAATTTTACATTTACTATTTTCCAGGCATCTAGGATACCAGAAAAAGACAGTTCCTACCCAGGGCAGTTCAATCTAGCAAAGGCTCTGCTGTGGTCTTGCTAGAGCCTGAATTTGTCTCTTAAATTCCTGTGTTGCAGACATAATCCCCAAAGCAACAGTGTTGGGAGGTAGAACCTTTTGGGAAGTATTTAGATTATGAGGATTCTACCTCCGTGAATGAATTAATGTCCTTATAAAATGACCTGATGGAAAAGGTTTGCCCTTCACCCTCGGCCATGTGAGGCCACAGCATTCCTCCCCACTGTAGGGTACTTTATTCAAGGTGATATGTTGGAAGCAGAGACTGACCCCTCACCAAAAAGTGATCCTGCTAGTGCTCTGTCTTGAACTTCCTGGCCTCAAGAATTTGAGATCAATAAATTCTTGTTATTTATACATTACCCAGTCTGCAGAATTCTATTATAGCAGCACGAATTAACACGGGTCTGAATATTGGTGTCGTCTCCAATATGTTACAACCTAAAAGGAGTACGTGGTGAAGCCTTTTAGGAAGTGATGAAGTGAATGGATTAGTACCCTTAATAAAACAGGTTGAAGGGAGCTGCCTTGCCCTTCTGTCATGTAAGGACACAGCAAAAAGCGCCATCTATGAAATGGGTGCCTTCTCTGAATCTGCTGGTACGTTGGTCTTCTGGGACTATTATTTATAAATTACCTGATCTAAGGTAGTAATTGTCAGCACAAACAAAGACAGACCCTATAAGTGTATACATGATAGAGCAATGAGAATATAAAACAGGAACTAAGGAGAACAACAAAGTATTTTCTACCCCCCTCCCTGCTTCCTTCCATAGTTAAGAAAAACTGTAAAGGAAATATATCTGAGATGAGTAACTAAAGTTACAGAGATCTTCCCTGCAAGCAAACCCCCATCGGGGATGAAATTAAAGCATTTTCATACTGGTTCCACTAAAAGCACAATTTTCTGCTTTAGTCCCATCAGTCCCATCTAAAATAGGGTCTATGACATAAGAGGCACACAGATTTGTTAAACCTACAGCTATTGTAACCTTGGCAATTCACTTAACGTTATTGTTTATAAAAGATGAATAATGGCTTAGTGTTGCTTTGAGGATTAAATGAGATAAGGGGCAACAAAAACGTTAAGGCACATTATATTAGAGCCTGTTAACATTTGTTCATTTAATACATCAAGCATCTACCAAATAACAGGCTCCTATATAAAAAGAAGTGTAGACAATGTGCTCCAAAGGAAAGCTGAGAGGAAAGTAGCAGGAAAGTCTAACACATGGGAGGAAATTAAGCTACTCAGAATAGCTCTAAAGTAAAGAGAATATGGTAAGACTACAAAAAAGGAGACGGGAAAGACAAGTCAGATTGCAAACAGAATCTAAATAGTTTAATAAATTTGTTTTCCACTCCACAGTGATAAAGATCATGGAAGATTGCATGCATCACATTTAGGGTGGCAACAGAAAGGGTTGGGGATGACTACTAAAAAATAAAACACAAAACCTGATGCAAAGGGGACTATTAAAGCTTCAACAAGTATACATACAACATATTGAATCATCCATGTTTTTTACCTCTGTTTGTTCAAAATTAAAATTTTTTTTAAAAAGCTGCACTGAAAATACAACCCACCTAGCTGGGCACCAGTAGCTCCCTCCTGTAATCCTAGCTACTCAGGAGACAGATATCAGGAGGATCACAGTTCCAAGCCACTCTAGGCAAATAGTTCGAGAGACCCTATCTTGAAAAAATCCATCACAAATAAAAACGAGGCTGTTGGAGTGGCTCAAGGTGTAGGTCCTGAGTTCAAGCCCCAGTACTACCCCCCCCCCAAAGAAAAAACCTACCTAAAATCAGCAAAGAAAGTCAATAAATACTAAAACAAGAAAGGGACAATGATGCACAATTTTTTAAACAACAGAAAGAAGACAGCACAGTGGTAGCAGACAAGAGAATGCAGGAAACCACAAAGTAAGTATCTTACAGTTGCAGATGCCAAGGGAACTGCCTGATGTATTCCAAGCCTGTAAAGGCTCAGGACATACACATGTTCTTTAGCTCTGTCCAGTGGGAGCCTGGACACACATCCACACACTAAGAGCAATGAGCACATCTAATGCTCAGATCTTGGTTTCTAAATGCCAATCTCCATTACAAAGAACCAGGGCACTAGGCAAAGAGTGCTTACACTTCACAACTAATACACAATTCATAAAATAAATAAATTGGACCCCAACAGCATTATTTCTGCCAAACATGCCTAACCTGCACCTAAATGAGGAAAGTCAAATGCACATTCATGGTGACTCTGTAAAATAACTAGATTGTATTCTTCAAAAATACCAAGTTCTCAGGAGAAAGAACAGTTGAGAACTACTGTAGGTCAACACAGCTGAAAAACACAGACAACAAAGTAAGTAAGTGATCCCAGACTGCATCTTTCCTCTAGAAAGAACACTATTCGGGCAACTGTAGAAGCTTGGAGTCTGAGATTAAATAGTAGTAATGCATGAAAGTTAAATTGCTGCCTTCCATAGTCATACTGCTGCTACTCAAGGAATGTCCTTATTTGTAGGAAAACTTCACTACAGCATTCAAAACAGCAGACTTCCTTCAGGTCAATAACTTTCAAATGGTGTAGAAAACAAGAGTTATCTGTACTACATCTGGAAGCTTTTAATTAATTTCAATTAAAAAAATAGTAGTAAGACCCCAAGTTACAGCCCAAACTCTATAGAGGCTGGCAAATATCTTGCCATATAACACTGGAAGAATATTCTCTCGTGGAAAAGTAAATGAAGAGATTCTGTTTGTACTTAAGCAATACCAAGCACAAGAGAAAATAGGTTTGCAGCTTAAAACTAGAAAGAGAACTAATAGTCTAAAGAGAACTGAACACTCCTATCTTCAAACCACAGTTCTGACAGAACATCAGAAGACAATATACTTCTCTCTCCCACAAGTATGGGATTTACAATCTCAATCTGCAACACTAAAATCCATGCAGTAAAACCCCAGGGAAACCCATATACATGGGTCCTTACCTACCCTAAGCCTTCAGAGAAAACTGCTCACCCTCCAAAAAGCAGCCATATGCTTCATCATACCCCACTCCTAAATACAAGCCACTGGCCAAAGGATATCCAAATATTTGAGGAAAGCTGCCAATAGAAAGGCAAAAACCAAGCACTGCCCATTGTGCTGTGTGCCTATAATCCTAGCTCCTCAAGAAGCTCTTCAACACAAGAGTTCAAAGCCAGCCTCTCAAAAACAAGAACGGAAGGAAAGAAAAAAAAAGAAACAAAAACAAGCAGAAAAACAGAAATCCAAAGCAAAATGAATCAATGCCACAAAGGGGAAAAAAGGTCTTCAACTATAATATAAACGTGCTCAAAGACATAAAATGTATGTAGCCACGAAGTTAAAACATACTAGTGGAGGGAAAAAAAAACTCTGATCAAAAAATTTGAAGTATCTCCCATGGCATAAAAAATAAGCAAATAGAAAATAGACAAAATAACAAAAATACATTTCATCTGAAAAACCCCAAAAGAAGAAATTTTCAAGGAAATTATATAAGAAAAGTTCCCAGGGCAAAAAATATGCTCCTCCTTTAGTAGAAATATTACATACTCATGTATGAAAATGGAAAAATGAGACCTGTTGAAACTACTGCAGGAACGGGGGGGGGGGGGGGGGGAGCGAGTAAAGGCGAATGACAGAGGAGGTGAGTTCAACTATGATATGTTGTAAGAACTTTGGTATATGTCACAACACACCCCCAGTACAGCAATAATAAAAAAAAATTTAATCAAATAAAAAAACTGCACTCCTTCAAAGTGAAAGAATGGGTTCACTACAGTAAAAATACCCATGCCAAAACAGACTGCTACAAAAATGCACACCAAAGATAGAGAACAGATCTTTACAACTTCCTGAGAAGGAGTAAGGGGGGACACATTAAAACTAATAAATTCAAGCCTCTGGATCTTACTATCAGGTGAGGGGAAATAAAAGAGATAGGAAACACAATGGGATTCATTCAAAAACATCCAGGCTATGGGAAGCTACAAGACAGGTGACATTTCCTTCAACAAAGAAATTCCAAGGGAAAAAAACAAAACAGAGGAGTAACCAATAGATTAAAAGAAACTTAAAGATGTGTAAACCAAAGATAATTTATGTACCTGACTTAGATCCTGATTTGAATAAACTATTGTTAAGATATAATTATAAGGCAATCAAGGCAGTATGAATTCTTACTGGATAGTTGAACTGTTACAGACATAATAGTCTTTTGAAGGTATGATAAGGTTTGGGGATTATAGTTTTTAGTCCTTGCTCTTTTAGAGATATATATTACAACATTCAAGCTTGAAATTATGCCTGAGTTCTCTCTGAAAAATTCAAAGAAAAGGGGGCAGACAGGAATACTGACTCTTGTTTTATTTGATCTTGTTGAGACATGGTCTTACTATTTGTGTGGCCAGGATGCCCTAGAACATGGGATACTCCTGCCTTAGCCTTCCAAGTGCTGGGATTACAAGCTTATACCATCATGCCTGGCTAGGAATATTTTTAAAATGATCATGAGTTGATAAATTTTGAAGTTGAGTGATAGGTACATGGGAGTTCACTATATTCTCTAAACTTTTCCATCATTTTGTTTTAATGAAAACAGAATAAAAATTGTATCTACTATATCAAGTGAGATTATGATGCAGTCAGTACTGCAATAAAACATACTCAGACTGCAAATGTTACCAACTGAAAGACTTGAATCAGAAGTGAAAGCATCATGCTCCAGAACAGTGGCGCAAGCCTATAATCCTAGATACTACGGAGGCAGAGATCAGAGATCAAGAGGATCAAGATTCAGCGTCAGCAGGAGCAAAAAGTTCATGAGACGCCCCCCAACCTCACACAATGTTTGGGAGTGTGGTGTATGCCTGTCATCCTAGCTCTGCAGAGAAGCGCAAATCAGAGGATCGTGGGGTCATAAAGACTTAGCACAAAAGTAACAAACTGGTGGTGTGCCTGCCTCGCAAGCACAAGGCCCTGAATTAAACCCCCAGTATCACAAAAATACATACATAAATAAATGCCTCCCTGATGTACCCTTTCTCAGGGAGTACTGAAAGATGTCCTCTGGCAACATGAAAGACAAAATAGGAGAAAGAAAAAAAAAAAGCCAGAGAATCAGGAAACTGAGAATAAAAACAGGAGAAATGCAAAAATAACTAATTATCTAATATGTTTGACTGTACAGAAAACCTTATTGAGAGGCTAATGAAAGTAGGAGAAAACTTAAGTCACAGGTACCTAGAAAACAAAACAAATGGAAATACAAGACAAGTGTTAATTCTAGGGAAAACAAAATTACACAAAGAAAAAAATGTAGTAAACAATGTAGTATAATAAAGAAGATTTACACAGTCATAGTTAAACACTGGCAACTGATTTTTAAAAAGCTATGTAACTGTAAATGGTAAATGGAAGAAGAAAAGTCTAAGGAAGGAGGTCTAACGTTTAATGTTCATATGCTTTAATAGAAAGACAGTAGATAATATATTACATTTTAAATCAGACACAAAACTAGGATGAGAATAACCTACACAGCCTTCAAACCATCCTTCTTCCTTTGTAACAGAAGCTAATTTTGTTCTGAACCCATTTGCACACCACTCCCATTTAGGGATGTGCTTAAGGAAACCATGTCCAGGTCCAGGAATAGGCCTAACTGGCCGAAGTGTAATCTGATCTCCCTTCCTGATGGGTCTTTCAAAAATGGCTATTTAACCCGTAAGTCTTCCAAAGAGTTTCTAGGCAGTTTCCATTCTTCACTAGGCAGGGAGACCCCTAAAGACACTTTTGTGTTTCTGGGTCTAACTCTTGACACTCCTGCAGTCATTTTATTAATTTAAGATTGAAACCTGCCAATGACTAAAGGGATCCCCTTTTTTTCCTTTTTCTCAGGAAAAACCTGAGACCAGGTTTTAAGTGATTTGTGGCCAAATCACTTAGCTCTTGACTCTGTCCCACCTCAGCAACTTCCAATTGTGAGTTAAATTCCTTTACCTGAAGCCAGTTTTATCAAGGTCTCAGAACTTGCATCCAAAAACATCCTGACTCAAGAAGCATAATATCTGGTAATAAACAGGTAACCAATGTTATATATACCCAATGGAGTAATAATCAATCACGAATAGAATTGTGGTGGTATCAGGAAAACTGATGGAACTGGAGATCATGTTAAGCAAAATAAGCTCAACTGACAAAAGACAAATACTGCATTTTTTCTCCCATATGCAGAAGCTTAAAAAAATAAATGACAAGAGTACAAAACAGGGACTGTTGGAGGGTAGAAACCAGCAGGAGGGGGAGGGCAAAAGTAGGGGAAAGGGAAGGTGAATATAATCAAAGTACTTTATACACGTGTAAAAACAGAATGAAACCTGTTAAAAATTGTTGTAAAGGGAGAGTTGGATGAAACAGTAATAGAAGAGGTAAATGTGATCAACATATATTATATACATATACGGAAATAACATAATGAAACTCCTCTGTACAATTAACACACACCAAGAATTTTTTTTAAATAGGTAAATCAAAGCAGCAGCTAAGAGTTGATATGAAAGTGACTACCTGTGGGGCAGAGCTTGTCAACTAGTGTGTGTGGCACACAGTGCCACAAATGTTTCAGTCATCCCAAGATCCCCTGAAGACTTCAGGACACAAAACAGCCTGCTCAATTCTGCCCAACAAGGCCTTACTGCACTGTGGAGTAGGAATGAGAAGCAGAGAAATGTGCTTACGACTGTTATGTTTTATTTTAAGCCTTTTCACTTAGTATGCTATTTTAATTACATGCTTATTACAAACAAAATTTTATTCTTAAAAAATTACAGCAGTAAGCAAAAAGGACAAAAGGTCTGGTCTGTAGAGAGGTAGTTAATAATACAAAGAAAGAACTTAACTAAAAGCTATTTCAGAAACAACTCATAATCTGGTAGCAGACTTGAAAGTGGTAGAAGAGGAAGAGGTATAAGGAGTAGAGGTAGACAAAGCCCTACCCAATGAAAGCAAAAACACAAAACTATGTTTTGTTGTGCATTATGCTGACTGCATCATATTAACTACTATGCACCAAAACTTCAGTTTCTCAACTAATTCCAATTGGAAAGCTCAAATAACAGAATAAAATAATACAAGGCTAAGCAAGAGTCTAGTCCTAGAGACAGTGCACACAATGTCCACGGTCCCTGCTCTCATGAAACTAATCTAGTATTTTCTAAAACATGCTCTCCAGAAGCAACGCAGAATAAAAATTAAGAGTGAGGGATGAGGCCTAATTCGAACTCTACCTTACTAGCTACTTTGTATTCTAAGGGAAATTACTTCACCTCTAACATCAGTTTCATCATAGTTTAAAGGAAAACAATACCTAATTAGGTTGTGGTATGTGTATGTTTATTAGTGTTAGGAGAAATTTAATAAAGACTGGCCCAGGCCAGGTGCGGCAGTAGCTCGCTCCTGTGATTTAAGCTACTCAGAAGGTAGAGGTCAGGGGATCATGGTTCAAGGCCAGGCAAAAAGTTAGCAAGACCCCATCTCCACAAACAAGCCAAGCATGATGATACACACCTGTCATCCCAGCTCTGCAGGAAACATGAGGACTGAGGTCTAGGTGAACCTGGGCAAAAATGCACAGTCCTATCTGAAAAATAAAGCAAAAAAGAGTGGGGGTATGGCTTAAGTGGTAGAGCACCTGACTAGCAAGCAGAGTTCAAACCCTAGTTACGCCCCAAAACAAAACAACAAAAATCTGTCCTATGTAAGCTAACAGGTAGGGAAAGAGTTTCCTATAATATGTTAATGTGACTTGTGACCCCCCCAAGAAGGTAATTTTCTCCAAGCTTATTTCCTTCATACCATCTCAAGGTCAAGTGCTTTGAAGAACACATTCTGCGGAATCTCCCTAATGTGTATCCTGCTTCTACTTCACAATGACTAATTTTTATTACTGACTCTTTATCCCTTTAGCCTCTTTATTTTTTTACTACTACTTAGCATCCACTCTTGCAAACCTTTATAATCATAGTTAAAAGACTATTATTTGCCTAGATCCCCCTGCCAGAGCCTGACTATCTTAGATCCAGAGGAACTATCTCTCAGATCGACATCTCAAGTACTGGCACAGGAACACTAAAAATACTTTCTAAAAGAAATAATGCATTCATTAACATCACTCATCTAATCAATTAGCAAGCACGAAAGGAGTCTTTATATGCCACTACACTAGACACTGAACAAATAGCAGCAAACCAAACACATAATCCTAAAATAAATTAACCTAGTCGCTATAAAATTCAGGTGGAAAGAGTAAAAAATGATGAGAAATGTAAGTTCAGGGTGCTTTGAAACTTAACTTATGAAGGGGGAGAAGAATCACCATCAGTGAGAAGTCAGGAAAGGCTTCGCTGAACATACGATACCTAAGTTGAGACCTAACAGTAAGGTGGAGTTATAAAGTCCAAAACACTTCATGTTATGTTCACTTATTCTTCACAACTATAAGCAGTAGGAAGACAGTATCTTTATTACACAGATCGGGAAACTGAGACTTAGAGACATTTATATATCTCCAAATAGGCAGGGTTAGGATTCAAAGCCATACATGAAGATCAAGCTCCAGAGAATGCACTTTTTACCACTACACAATAGTGTTTGTGACAGACTATAAGGTAACTCCCACTTTCTGTGGCTCCTTTCCCTTGAGTGTGAGCAGGAACTGTGACTTGCCTTTAACCAACAGAATGTGGCAAAGGTAAAAGTTATGAGACACCTGTACTTTGAGGTGACGCTCCTTCACTGGCTTTGAAAAAGTTAAGTGACCAAGTTGGAAAGGACCCACATAGCAAGGAACTTATGGTATCTGGCAGCAAGAAACTGAGGCTCTCAGTCTGACAATGTACAAACAACAAAATACTGCCAGCAATCACAAGAGCTCAGAAGAGAACTTTCACACTCAAGCCTCAGATGGGACAACAGCCTCAATCAAACATGATTTCAGGTTTCTAAGACCCTAAAGCAGAGGAAGCTAAGATTTGCCCACACATCTGACCCACAGAAATTTGTGACATGGTACATGGGTTTTAAGCCACTAACTTTGTGGTAACCTTAGTGAAAGGAAAATACCCTGCTGCTTTGCTAGAATACTTATTTTTAACACTCTAACTACACATCAAATCGACTTCAGAATGTAGTCACAATTATTAAGCAAAACTCACGTACTAAGATGTCAACATTAAACCACACCCTAACCTTGCATTTTTAGAATGGCCATTTTAAGAACCCTATCTGCTGTTTTGTATCTGTCTTACCTGCTTCTACGACTGAGTTTTCTCTTCTCTGTGTTCAAGTTTACAAATCTTTTTTTATAATGTCTAATCTTCAACTGATGCCATCCAGTGTACATATCATGTCATGTAGTTTTCTTTGCTTTGATCTAGGCCTTACTTTTTTTTAGTATCTCCCATGTCTGCCTTCATATTTGTAATGTCTGTTAATTTTAACATCTGTGTTAGTTCTAGATTTGGTTCAATTGATTGATTTCTTACCAAGTCACATTAACCTGCTTCTTTACATATTTAGTAATTTTTAATTGGATGGTGAACATTTTACAAGGATTTGGGGTTGGTATATGTTATGTTTCCTAAAGACTGTTGGACACTGCAATGAAAGACAATTACATTATTCTCAGATGAGTTTACTCCTTTTGAAGTTTAATTTTAAGCTTTTTTTTCAGACATATCTAAAGTAGCCTTTACTTCAGGACCAGTTTAGCCCTTCTGGATTTCAACAGACCCTGCATTTAATGAGATCTTTCCACTCTAGCTGTAAGGTACTTAAAGAATTCTCAGCACTGTGTAGGCACTGAGAACTGTTCTGCTTACAGCTTCCACAGAAAGTCCTTTTATAAAACTGTACCCTATAGATAGGTACAGACAGGTATTCACTCAACTAAGAGAACCACTAAGTAGATGTATGGAACTCTTTCTCTACATAGCTCCCTTTTCTCCAGAACTCTGCTCAAAGTAGAGCCCCAGGGTCTTTTGCAACTCCAGTCTTTGTTTCCCCAACTCAGTGAAGTCACCCAGATCAATTTGGGATGGCCTGCCCTACCAATGAGGTCTGAAAAGTGCCTTCAAACAGAACACTAGGCTATCATAGGGCTTACTTCATTCATTTTCCATCTGTTAGGGGTCACAGTCCTGTGCTACCTATTACGCAGTATGTGAAAAGTCTTTTGTCCAATGCTCTAGATGTTTATGGTGGGAGGGCAAATTCAGAATACTAACTAACAGTCAAAGGCAGAAAGAAGTCATAACTCCTTGACACTTAAATTTAAATGAAATGTTTTACAAGATGTAACACACACACTCTATAACATCACCTCATTTTTTTCATGACATTTATCACTTTTGTAACTGTATTTTTTTGCTTTCTTATTTATTCTATATCTTACAATAGAATGTAAGCTCTTTGAGTACAAAGGTCTATATCAAGTCACTTCTGTATTCCCACCTAGAACACACACTTAAATTCAGTAAATTAATTAAACCAATAAACAAACTGTTTTATAAGTATTTCAGTTAACATACACTCTGGACTCCTCTCATTAATAAATCCTAATCTAGATGCAGGTAAGCCTGACCCTGGAGAATTCCTTAGAATTGTCTATTATCTTAATTAGCATCATCTAAGTAAAGTTCTCACTGCAAACACAAGAAACTAACTCTGGCTTTGTTTAGGCTGAAAAGGAAGTTATTAAAGTATATTAGGAAAGTCACAGAAAAATCCCATGAGGGCACAGGTACCAGTCACGAATACCCAAAAATCAAACCACAGATCCGGTGCAGTGAAGACAATAAAAAATTCAGTCACTGCAACTTGTACTGACATCACAGAGACCAGAAAGTAAATGCTGTAACTGGACTCTGTTGCTGCTACCTCTGGAAAACATACACAGCTTCCACCCCCAGTACCATGAAACACAGTGCCTACACAATGTGCTTGATTCTGAAAAATCACTCATTTCTGAGGTAATCAGGCATAGGCAAGAGAGGAGACCCCCAGGTCACATGACTGCATCTTAAGGGCAAAAGCAAAGGGAAAGTGAGCAAATGGTTTTCATAATGGAAGATCTCACTTCCCACCCAAGACTCCTCAAGAAAAGAACCCTTCAAACACAGGAAGGTATTACATTTTTGTTTATCACCCAAAAGACTAATGAATCAGTAGAACAAGGCATTAATCCCAACATGCTGAACTTTTATCTAATCCTTCTATTAATGGGTTACAGGAGTCTGCCTCTCTTCTCTCTAAATGTTTAACTTGCTGGCAATTTCACTTGTGGACAATTAACTGTTCACTGGGCTTTGTTATTACCTGGAGGCAACATATGCAACCTACTATGACTAAACCAAAGCAAATTTAATTCTCTGCATCTTTATTTTTCCCTAAGTTATAAAACAGGGATAATACCAACTACCTTGTATGCTTGCTAAGAATATTAAAATAACCAGTAGTGAATACATATCCAGTGGTTGGCCTATAGCAGGTAACTGATTAATAGTGGCCATCGTTACTATTACTAAATAGTAGATTACTTTTTTAAGAGAAACATGTATTTACATGAATACCTCTCTTACAAAATAAACTGCAAGACTGAAGGTGTGCTCAAGTGGTAAGAGCACCTGCCTAACAAGCAAAGGCAGGAAGGAGGGAGGGAGGAAGGGAGGAAGACTAGTCACTGAGAAAGATTGCAAAACTACACTGAAACAAATCCTTTATTCTTATATGCTTAAAAAGAACTCATTCACCTGACAAGATCAACATCTCTCTAATTTTCTAACTACAGTTATAATATTCATTCTTATGAAAACCTGTCCATACAATAAACTTTCCCTCAATCATTCTTGTTCTACCATCCAAACTTCAAGTTGAATGCTAAAAAGTATCCAAAAGTTACTTTCTTCACTTTTCTGTCCCTTTTTAAAGGAAAGTGAAGTTAGAAGCTATTTTAAATGTGTACCTGAGAGCTACTACAAATGCTGGATCTTCATTCCAGTTGACTGACTGTCACTCTGCTGGCTAGGAGTAATGAAGAATATCCAAGTTTATTTCCCTCCATAATTTAAAACTGCTCCAATCTGCCATGGTGGTACATACCTGTAATCCCAGTCCTCCAGAAATTTAGGGAGGAGGATCTTGAGTTCAAGACCAACCTGGGCTACATAACAAGGCCTTATCTCAAAATATTAATAAGAAACTGCTCCAAAGGACCAATCAATTTCAATAAACTACTTTTTTAGTAGTACATCTTTAATACAGAAGGCACAATCTTTCTATTTCACACTCTCAATATTTACCTTCCAATATGTAGTAGGCATTCATATGCATTAATAATTTCTCTTTCTACTATATACAGTAAATACATGAGTTTTCCAATTTTCTCTGTCTTTAAAAAGCCTCACTTTTTCTTTTTCATCAAGGCTCCCATACTCCTTGGTCTGCTCTTTCTTCACATGTACAGACATCATCTGCTATAGTGCTCAGATCCTTGACACCAAGCAGTAAAACTCAAAACATGTAGTTCATTGATTCATTCAATAAATGTCTATTCAGTGCTTGCTATGTGCCAAGCACCTGGCAAACTCTAAGATTGCAAAAGGGAGCAAAATACCACTGTTGATTTCTACAGGGGATTAATCAAACAAGCACTAAAAAATTACTAACTGTAATAAGTATTATGAAGTAAGAGAACAAGGAGACGTAAAATTTTAAAAACTAAGAATGACTTGGGGGATGACAAAGTGATACCTGAGCTGAAACTGAATAAAGAAAAGTAAAAGAGGTGATGATACCAGACCAAGGAAGTAACAATGTAAAAATGGGGTGCCACTTACAAGTTACATGATCCAGAGTTACCTGTGAGGTAAGACTAAGCAAGGTGGGCAAATCACTCAGAGGGCTTACAGGTTCTATGAATAGTTTGTCGTTACCCTAAAAGGTACAATTAAACATTTAAGGTTGTTTTTTTTTTAACTGCCAGAGAATTCTTGCTCATCTGATTACTCAAATCTCTTTCACTTCTGTCTATTCAATTTTTCTTACTCCTTGACCTTCTCTTTATGTCCACAACCTTTTCATGACTAGATATGTCACATTCAACAAATAATCCTTTTCTAAACTGGCTGCTATGAATCCTAAAACTTCTGTCTTTAAGTTCTTCCCTCTGCACAGGTGACTATAATGCTGCTGAGTAACTGCTGGCCTTCAGGCTAATTCCTAGTAAATTTACCTCAGATTTACTGATGTTTTGTATTCTAAAGAACCATTATAAAGAAATGCAAAAAAACAAAATTAGATTACGAAATACCCAAATGAAATCCTATTCATTTTCTTACCAAGCTGTTTTGAAAAGCTTTCAGAAGTTTTATCACAAAATAACAGAGAATGTGTTTGATGTAAAGATAAAGTAATAGAAATTACCTCTACATGGCAGGTTTTTGTTGTTGGTTTGAACTCAATACCTCACACTTGCTAGATAGGTGCTCTTACTGCAGCAGTTGTTCTTTTCAAGAGACAATTATCAAATCAGAAAAAAATTTTTCGAAGACTGTATTTGTCTTAAGGAATAGAGTCCTACTAATACAAAAATAAACTGAGTTAAAATTAACTGTCAAAAAATCCTTAAAAGAGCCAGGTGGGTGGCTCATGCCTGTAATCCTAGCTACTTAGGAGGCAGAGATCAGGAGGATGGAGATTCAAAGCCAGCACAGACAAATAGGTCCAGAGACCTTATCTCAAAAAACCCTTCACAAAAAAGGGTTTGGTGGAGTAGCTCAAGGTTCAAACCCCAATACAACAACAACAACAAAAAAAAAAAAGACAATTTTTGGCCTTCAAAACAGCAGCATCCAAAGTTATCCAAAGCACAGACTCTTATGTTCCCCCAGTAAGAATTTAGCTTGTGTTTAATCTAGACTGTATCCTTAAGCCTACTCAAGAGACTACCATTAAAGATTTCCCCACCAAACACAACTTCCGTAATGGGAAACACAGAAGTAGTCTTTGTTTTAGCATTTATTTCCAGGCTCTAGTTTCATGTCTGGCACTAGTAGATGCTCAATAAATAAATAGTTCTACCATGCCACAAGATGCGTTCTAGGTGATCAGTGTTCCAGTTAGGATACCTATACAAATAAACAGAATGAGGGCTTTCAGGAAAATACCAAGACATACAGAATAAACAATGTGCTCACATGCTCAGCTACTCTACATTTTCCAAACCATAAATTATAATACAACTTTTTCTTTCCAGATTCACAGCTTCGAACACTGCTTTCTCCCACTGCCCCATTTTTGAGCTCATCTTTAATGGTGCTGCAAATTGTTTCCACCTGTTTCTAATGGACGACCTGAATTATAATGTCTATCTTCAGTTCTTTAACAATTCCTCAGGTCCTCAGTCAGAAGTATTCTCAACTGTTCCACTAAACCAGTCATTCCCTTACTAGAACCTTTCGCTATTCTGTCACCAAAGCTTAATTCATATTCTCTTTTCTTTCTGTCTCTCTCTCTCTTCCCAGGCAGTAACCAAATCTCATTGATTTTTGTATTCAAAAGCTACCAACGCAATTCACATCTTATACAGAGGACACGCACAAGTTTGCTGAAGAGGAACCGAAGTCCCCTTTTCTGTAGATATTTACAATTTATCAAAGTATCAGTTATTTAACAAAATAAAAGAAACCCAGAAAATATTTTAATTGTATGTCTAACAAAGAATGAATATTTCGCTATTTAAAATACCAAGCTCAACCAGGTATGGTGGAGGATGTCTATCACAGCACTTGGGAAGCTGAGGTAGAAGAATCTCAAGTTTAACAGTCCAGGCTACATAAGGAGACTCTATCTCAAAACAAGGCTTGCAGGGCACCTGTGGCTCATGCCTATAATCCTAGGTATGTGGGAGGCTGAGGTCAGGAGGATCATGGTCCGAGGGAAGCCCAGGCAAATAGTTCTGGAGATTCCCATCTCCAAAATAACCAGAATAGAATAACCAAACTGGAATGGAGTGTGGCTAAAGTGGTAGAGCGCCTGCCTAGCAAGCTTGAAGCCCAGAGTTCAAACCCCAGTACCACAAAAAAAAAAAAAAAGTTGAAAACTCATTCATAATTAAAGAAATGCAAATCCAAACAACTAGACACCATTATTCACCTAAAAAGTAACAAAGATTTAAAAACATGGAGAATATCTGTGTTGGTGAGAAGTAAATGTACTCTCTAACACTAGTGGTGAAAATATAAATTGGTGCCACCTTTTGGAAGATAATTTGGCAATACATATTCAAATATGCATACACCTGATACACAGTTTTCCTTGTAAATATGTGTCCCTTGGCTAATACAGGACACAGGATGTACAAGAAAGGACACTAACACTTCACTGCTTGAAGAGCAAATGTATGAAAACAATTTAAATGCCCCTTAATGGGGACTAAATAAATGTATGCCACAACCATTAAGAACGGAGAAGCTGTCAGCTGATAGAGAAGTATTTGTAACATACATTAAGAAGTTTAAGTTGCAAAGCTGTGTGCTTAGTATGCTTTTAATTTTAAATGCATGTACTATGCACTTACATACATACACATACACACACATACATACACACACACATACATACACACACACACACACACACACACGTCTAAGCACTTAAAACTAGGGCTGGGGATGTAGCTAAGTGGTAGAGCACTTGCCTAGCAACACAAGGTCCTGGGTTCCACCCCCAGCACCACATAAAAGGAAAAGGAAGGGCTGGTGGAGTGGCTCAAGTGGTAGAGCACGTGCCTGGCAAGTGTAAGACCCTGAGTTCAAACCTCAGCACCACCAAAAAAGGGGAAATGGTAAAGAAAAAAATGGAAGGGGACCACACAGAATTTTGTAACACAATACTATTAAATGTATTATATATGTATCATTGAACTTAGATATACACAGACCATTTCTAGTAGGACAAACTGAATGGTTATTATCTGTGGAGCATGAGAAAGGGTATATGATCTGACACCATTCTATAGGGCTTGATTTTGATTTTTTTTTTAAGAACTGAATATATAAAACTTGTTGATTTTTAAAAACTAGAATTTCCTAGGTGATCAGAAATCCATCTTACATGTTCAAGCAGGAGCATTCCACATGTGACAAAACAGTAAGAAAAATGAGCTAGAGGTTGATCAAACCCAGTAGGTTCTAAGCAGAATTATCCACAGAGCCATCACCAATATTCTCAGTGACAGGAAGCCATTAAGCTGCAATCTAATGCTACCAACGCTGGCCACAGAGAAGGCTATCCCACATGTGACAGTTCTCAAACATCCCCTTCATTTGTCTCAGGAAAAAGAACACGTACCATACACTTCCCTCCCCCTTTCAAAAGCACTCTTAGTGCAGGTACTAACCTGTGATTTCTAAAATAATGGCTAGATAATTGGTGGTAATAATAATAATAATAATAATAATAAAGTGTTAACCTGATAAGAAGAATATCCCTCTGCACATATTTCCATTTTAATAGCAAACTTAATGAAATAAATTTCAAAAGTGAAAACTGCAAGCAACCGGATAAAAAGGGAAGCAGTAATTTGGGGACAAGACTGCCTTTGTTCCTTCTAATCATGCAAAGTACCTATGCACTTATCCTATCCAACTACCCTAATGCTGCCCACTACACTGCTGACTAGCCCTATCTTATTTAAAACCTTCAACTTCTCACCTTTTAATATTCTTTGACTGACTGAGACTATTCTCCTATTGAACTCAAAGGACAGTTAAGCCAACTATTCTCTGGGAATGATACACAAAAAGCACCATATTTCAGAATGACAGCTACTCCTATAAAAATCCCAATGCACCTTGTAGGCGCTGCACTCCATCCTTCTGTAGAAAGAAGGAAGAATCAGGAGTGAAGAACACTAAAGTTAGTCCGGGCCTGCTTCTTCTGAGGCACTGGCTAGTCCTTAGCCTCCTGCATTCATTTCCTTCCACAACAGAGATGAACAACATTGGCGTTTCTCGCAATGTTTCTGCTGCATTAGGATTACCTGGGATCCTTAGGCAGAAAACAGAATCTAGAGCATCACCCCAAACTTACAGAAAGAAAAACATCTCAACTTGGGAATCCCACAACTGTGACGAATTCTCCAGAAGACTGATAATGATCGGTCTTCCCAAGTCCCTGCTAGATTTAAGAATACAGTTCAAAGGAATTCTAGATCTTCCTCTTTTTTTCCAAACCCACAGAAACTAAAGGGGAAGATACTATAGAGTAAATGTATTTTTAAACATCACTGCTATCATCCTTGCAACATTCAGTAACTCAAAACATTTACTGAAATCCTGACAAGATCCAAATATTACTCCAGCATTATCTGCCATGGATATGAATAAGAATTCACATACAGTATGGCCAAATGGACTAGTAAAACTAAATCCAAAACTCAGATTCCAAATTTTACAATATAATCACAGCAATCAAAAAGTATGTTTCTATTAGAAAATGAAGTATCACTAAAATAATATGCTAGTAGGCCCCAAATCCCTTCACTACTAAAAAATATAAATTTTTCTAATCTGACTATAGGTATTATACACTGCATAACTGATAGCCTAGTTAAATTTGCATACTATAGCTCAAAAGATTAACGACTAGACAGAAAATAAAATTTAGTAATTAGTTAATAAATTGCCTTATTTTTAATTTCTAGAAGTTTCTTCCAAAACATTTGGAAGTTGTGACAGGCAATGTTTAACTTTCCCTCATTCTGTCCTTCTTCAGTAGATGGAAATTTCCAGCCAACTAGCCACCCCACCATAGACCACATGTTCCAGCCTCCTTTGCAGCTAAACATGGTCACATTACTAATTCTGACCAATAGTATGTAAACAAAAGTCATGTATGCAACTTCCAGATTTATCTTTAAAGGGAAGGGATATGTCTGTTCCTCATCCTGTTTCTGGACCATGGATGTGGTGGAGAGCTGCCCTGTAGTATTAAGAAAAAGGTAACTCCTTAAACACAGGAAACCCACAGACAGAAGGAACCAAGGTTCCCCCTGTCAGGGAGCCATCATACCAGCCTTAGATTACATATACTGTTGTTTTATGAGGAAAAATAAATTTCTTTGTAAGCCACTGTATTTAGTCAATCTACATTCTAACTAATACATCTATAAAGTTAAAACTTATAAACTGTTAAGTTTGTAAATTTAACAACTTGGTGAAGCTAAAACTCTCAACTGTAAATTCTTACTTTAAGTCACAATAAAGACTCCTACTGGATCACTCCATTACTGAGATTATTACAACTGTACTATCTTATATTTATATGGCATTTTATACTTTAACAACAACAAAAAAAAAAACTCATTAAAGTATCTTATTTCACATTCTCAAAATCCTAAGTAGGGCAACTGGTGCTGTCCACATTTAGTACATAGGATACTGAGATGTAGAGAAGCTGTTACGCCCAAGATTAAACAGCTAGGGTGTGGTAAGGAGGCAGGCATCAGCACACAGGTTTCCTCATTCCGTGTACACATACAAATATCCACAGCTGCTATGTGCAAGGCACTAGAGTTACAGCTGTACTCAAGAAAGACGTACTGCTGTCCAAATGGACCTTACAATCTAATGGAGAGGAAAAGACCGGCATTAAATGAATAAAAATACACACACACACACACACACACACACACACACACACTACATAGCTATACGCAGTAACAATTGTGAAAGAAAGCAGGAGGTCCTGCTCACCTAAAAAGAATGTATGGGCCTAGAGCCTTACCTGGACTGGGGCTTGGACAAGAGCTCTCTGAAATATTTAGGCAGACACAGAAAGGAGGAGTATGAATGAAGTAGAGAAGGGGAAGGAAAGAGGAGAAAGAAATTTATATCATCACCATCTTCACAACAACCCAATGGCAACTACTATCAACCTCCTAAGTATCAGGAAACCGATGCTTACAGAAATCATGCCTACAGTCACACTACCCTGGAATGATAGAACCTGTTGAGACTTTAGATCTGCTTGACAGGAGCCTCTGCTCACCCAAGGGCAAGTCGCCTCTCCACAGTATCATGCTGCCTCAACTACTACCTATAATTAGAAATCAAGCAGATTTGGGGTAGATGGCAAAGTTGGACATTTTACAAACCTTAACCATAAATGTTCATAAATTAAAAAGAAAATCAACTCTTGTCATTAAAAATTTTACAAACTTGAAAAAAGTAGGGGATTGTTTGATAAACAGGATGAACTATTATTTAAAGTAAGATTTAATGCTGAAAGCTGGTTTCATTTCATGTCAAACCCATTCACTAGTCCCCTTCAAAAAATCAACTTAAGCCATTCAAGTATGGGGAAATAAAATTCAGAATGATTCATCAACAATAGCAGAGACACATTTTAAACTATTACTCACTGTATATTGCATGTGAAAGTATGTCCCTTAAACAATACGTAATCTTGTAAAAACTTACTTTTAACAGTAATACAAACTTTCAAAAACCAACTGCTAGAAGAGAAGGGACACAGCTCTGGTAAACGAAGCAATTGTCAAAACTAGTCCATGACCAGCAAAAAGTATGCTTTTGAGGAACCACATCATTTAAGGTGTTCAATGTGGGTATCACCTCTCATAATCAATTTTAACTCACTACAGAACTCTGCAAGTAGGATTTCAAAGCAAATCCATAACTTTCTAAAAAAAAAATATTTAGCAGTTTCTTATAATGCAGTATTTCCAAGTCATTCTGTTTGCATATACCAAAAAAATGAAACTAAAGCTGTCAGTAGCCACTAGATCAAGAAGCATGATTTGTCTTCATTATTTAGTATGACCCTTAAGTCAGTCATATGAAGTGTACATTTCAATTTCACACACTCAGTGGTAAACTTTACAACTCTATCTTAACATTATAGAATTGACATAGGGCAAGATTTAAGATTTCTTTATTCAGGGACAAAGAAGAAACTTTAGGTGATTTGACTTCTTCCAAATAAACACAAATTTAACCCCCCCCCAAAATTTTTAATTCAAAATCATGCAAGCATTGAGTTATGAATGTCCACAAGTTCTCTAGCCACCAAAAAAACTGCCAAATGGTCAAAATAACTAACATACATGTGCCACAAGTCTTTTAGAAGACACAACCATGTTGCATACTTAACACACTATTATACTAGTGACACAACTGATTTAGCAATTGACAGGGCAAATTGTTATATCAAGTTTCAAGTAATACATTTACCTCTAAAAGGAAAACAAGCAAGTGTATATGGAGGTAAAACCACCAAAACACTCTCTAACAAAAAGCAAAGATTGTTAGCTCATAGTTTAAACTACTGCTTAGAATCCACAAAATAGTAATTCGAAGTGAGGAGCAAAATTCTCGATAGAGACTTTCTGGAAGTTCTTAGGTTTTGTTGGGTTTGGATGGTCAGAAAGAGGGTAAAGGGTAAGAGAAGAAATTGCTTGGAGGTGTATGTGTGTGTGTGTCTGTTTGGGCAGGTAGGAGGGTAAAGTGAAAGTGCTTTGCTACTGTAAGAGAAAAGCTAATGCAAAGCAAAGACAAATTAACAGACATCTAGTAACAAATACCAAAACCACAAATTAGGCCCCCACTTCTATTACTCTTGTTCTTAGTGCCATGTACAAGGCAATCCCTTCTTGTCCATAACGGTTACTTTTATACAAATTTTCTTTCCATAACTAGACACCTGTCAATCATATGCAAAAACATCTCTGCGTAGTCTAGATTTCTGAGCTATGCCTTTTTTTTTAAAAGTTTAAGTAATACCCAACAATTGAATGGGGAAAGTACTTGTCTTATATCTTACTTCACCTCCAAAATTTAGAAATTGAAGTAAGATGGGTTGACTACATAAGAAAAATAAATAAATTAAAAAAAAAAAGTTTAAGACCCAACAGTCAATGCGAATAGTATTTTCCTTCTCCAAGTATTTACAAAACAAAATGCATGCCAAAGGTCATGGCACATCCTATTTAACACAAGTTACCTTGAATTTTAGTTGTCCAGATAAATATTCACAGCACTATTTAGTTTAAAAACCTACATTATTTAGTACGTTGTTGCACTTAATCACTTTCCACTCCTACATCTTTAAGTCATAAACAAAATAACTCTCCAAAAATAAAACTAAGTGACAGGCCTCAGATAATATTATAAAGAAGAAAATATAAAATTTCTAACCAAGGATTTTTACAACTCACATTCCCAACCACTGCATTAAAATTAATTATTTTCATTTATCCTGAACGCTAGTCCCTTTTTTTTGGACTGTACTAGGGTTGAACTCAGGGTCTAGGCGGGAGCTCTTCCACCTGAGCACCCACCAGCCCCATGAAATGTTAGCTTCCAATAGCTCAATTAACTCACTCGTTGTTCAATCTCTAGCACGTAGTAATTGTCTAAGGTAAATTCCTAATAGGTCCCAACAACATATTTCCAATGTTTAAGAAACTGTCTTATACCTAATTTTCAAGTTCCTAAGAATATCAAAGATCTCATTAAACCATTAATCCATTCCCCACTCTTACCAATAATTATCATTCATTCTCGTCTATTCCCTCAAGGTTCAAATCTCAACGCCCACCAGGTATAAAATAATGTGCGTTCATCTTACAGACACAAAAGACAATCCTTCCTCCTAGAATAATTAACTTCTGAGCTTATGCATCTCAGGAGTAATAGGAACTTTCTATAGCAAGTTTTACCAGAGTACTTGGTGTAGATATTGACAGGAGTCCTTAACTTTCTGGCAAGTCTGAAGTGTAAATAAATTTGGACAGCTACCATAAACTCCTCTACTATGCCAAGGCAAACCCTCCAAAACTACTGAGGTACTTTAAGTGTAAGTCCTATGTACATTAAAAATCTTAACTATAGTCAAATACACTTTTCTTTCTTAAAGGCTGTTTGAAACCCTAGAACGTGAAATTTTTGTCCTACTCTCACATTCATAGTCTTTTCAAAAACAACTAAGATATGAGAAACTTAAGGAATTTAAAGGTAATTCCACTGAATTAACACCCCAAATCAAAGTACCAAATATTTTCATTTTTTAATGCTTTAGCCACACAAAGTATAAAAGGGGAAGGGAACAAAAATCTAATATTCAAAGAAAAAAGTGACTAAAAGTAACTTCACACAAAACTTTCTTATGGTTTGTCAATACTCGAAGCATGCCTATAATTAAAGTTAAATGCGAAAAACAAAACGCACCAAATAGTGTTTTTTAATTCCTTCCACTCAAAAGCTGACTACATAGTTTTCTCGGGGACAGGGGGACAGACAACTTTCATTAAAAGGGTTCATCTCAACGTTTTCCACTTTTGCAAACCACTAAGTTAACTCCATGCTGAAAACTATATGTGGACACAATTTCTAGGTTAGAATCCTGAGTCATCATACACACTGCTCCAAAAATTGCCAGCATTTCTAAACTGAGCTATAACCTAGAGATCAAACGCCCAGGCTGACTACAAATACCTGGCTCCTGGGGTCCCCGCTGTATGACCTTGGACGAGTCACTGCCCCTCTCTAGGCTCAGTCTCCTCGTCTGTAAAATGGGTTAACAATTCCTACTGGTAAGGTAAATTCCTACAAAGCCCGGATAAGAGTGCCTGACCCGAGTCTTTAAGTGAAAACAATGGTACAAGGTGCATTTCCTGGCAATCTTGGCGTAATCCAAGAACTCAAACGATGCTAGCATTCGAAAGCTGCACCTAGATTACAGATTCCTATAATCTAGGCTTGGGCATCAGAAAGACATAGACAGGGAGTCGGAGCCACGGACTCACAGATTTTTGCCATTTTTAACTATTTCGGGCTAAGGAGGGGCCTTTGGCTGAAGTGCTAAGATATTCAGCGCTCCGGTGGCTCCAAAACCTGAACGTGCTTCGTGCCTATAAATAGACTCGCGAAGTTTTGTTGTAATGCACAGGTATCCATTCCAATCCGCGTCTACTCGGCCACCAGCTCCTCCTGCTGCTAAACAGGTCACCGCTCCGCCTCGGGTGCCCAACTTCGGGGCCCGCCGGGCCCGGACCGGCGCGGGCCGCCGACCTTCGCCTGCGCCCGGCCCGGCCCGGCCCCGCGCCCTCGCCTTCCCGGCAGCCAGCCCCATTTTCTTAACCCGTGCATTGTCCTTGCCAAGAACCCCAGCGGTTCGCGCACTGGTGGGGACCGAGAGGAGGGACGAGGGAGGAGCTGGGGGAAGAGGATGAGGAGGAAGAGGAGGAGGAGGAGGAAGACACCCTCCTCCCTCCGCCCGGGCGGCCAGTGAGGGTCTGGCGCTTTCTCCAGCCCCCAGGCCCCGCTCCCACCCTCCGCAGCTTTCCCTCCGCTCGCGCCCGCCTCTCCTCCGGGACCCGGCCTTCCCCGGGCTCCCTCCCCCGGCGGCCGGCCCCGGGCCCGCGGCGCCTCCTCCTAAAATGGCAGGTCCCTCCCTCCGCCCGCCCGCCCGGCCGGCCGGCCTCGGCGCGGGCCCGGCTGCAGGCCTCCGGGGCGAGCGCCGGGTCGGGCCGGGCCGAGCCGAGCCGGGCGGGGCCGCGGCCGGGCCGGACACTCACCGGGACGATGGCGGGGCGCTCGCGCCGCTCCCTCCGGTGAGTCTCAGCCTCGGGCTCCCGAGCCGCGCTCCCGCCGCGGCCTCCGCAGCCAGCGCCGCCCCGGCCGCCTCTCTCCGCCCCCGGCGCTCCCGGCTCCTGACCGCGCCGCAGCCCGTTCCGTCTCTCTCCGGCTCGCGGTTCCAGCGGCGCCCGGGGCCGGGGAGGCGACAGCCCCTCCCCGGCAAATACCGCAGTCCCCGGGCCCTGAGTCCCGGCGGCGGGGCCGCGCGGCCCGGCCTGGCGCTGAGGGCGGCGGCGGCGGCGAGGCCGGGCGCCGAGTGGCGGCCGCTCCCGGTGGCTTCTTCCCGAGGAGGATTTTGTAAATCTCACAAAATGGCGCGCGCTCCAAACCTGCGCAGCGAGAAGCGCCGGAGCCCGAGCGGCGGCGGCGACGGCGGCGGCGGCAGCGGCGGCGGCTTCTCCGCCAGGAGAGCCCAAACCGCCCGCCCCCGATCCCCGCACAGACAGACACTCGCGCACACACTCACACACGCGCGCACACTCGCCCTCGCACACGCTCACTCACACACACACTCGCACACTCACACCGGTCCCGCCCGCTCGCCGGCGGCGGCAGCGGCACCAACAGCAGCAGCAGGAACAGCAGCAGAAGCGGCGGCGGCGGCGCCCGCACCCCCCGCTCGGGGTGTCCGCTCCCTCAGCCCGACCTGGGCCGCGATCAGCAGCAGCGACGGCAGCAGTCTCCCCGGATCCCCCCGCCGCGGTTGCCGCCGCCACCCCCGCCTCACTCCAATGGGGCTTTTTATTATTATTCGGGCGGGAAGCGAAAGGGTTTAAAAAAAAACCAACCAACAAAATGGCGACGGACCGACCCGGTCGCTATAGCAACTGTCAATCAAAACGCAAAACCCCGGCTGACGTGCTGACGTACTCCTCCCGCCCCCCGGCCCCAAGCCGGCGGGCGGGGCCTGTTGCTCGGGTAACGGCAGATTCCGTTCCCTCCTTTCCCTCTCCCCTGCGTCCCCAGCCAACCACCCAACCCCCTCAGGTCACGTGAAGGATAAATTCGGAGCTCGGGCCCGCTACGAGTGTCAGAGGAGGGCGCGTGATTCGCTCGGGGGAGGGGAACGGTAGGGGGGACGGACGGGCCAGAGAGGGAAGGGAAAAGGACGGGGGCGAGGCGGCGGCCGGCCTGTGCGCGAGCGCCCGCCGCCCTCCTCTCACCCTTCCCCCCCCCCACTCCAGCCGCCTCGCCCCGCCCAGCCCCCGCCGCGCCCGCGCCAACTGCGGTCCGGGGAGCGCGCGGCCTCCCGCGCCGCCGCCCCGAGCCCCGCGCTTCCGCGTCGCGCGCCCGCAGCCCCGCCCGCGCGGAGGGAGGGGCGCGCGGCCCCGGGCGGGGGAGGGGACCCGGGAAGCCCACCCCGGGCGGCCGGGCCGAGGGCTCTCACCGGCGTCGGGCCGTGGCGCTCGCCTCTATCCCGGGGCGCTGCCGGCCGCGTCCGTCCGTGCGTGCGTTTGAACTGCTCTTGGAAAAGCCGGGAGCCCCCCGCGCCGGAGAATGCCCGCGGCGGGGGCGGGGAGGAGGCCGCCTCCGCGCTCCAGACATCTCAGGAATTCCGGACGCTGCGCCCGAGGCCGGGATGCCCCTGCGCCCGCCACCTTGATCAAATCATGGCAGCGCCCAGCACCAGCGGCGGAAAATGCCGGGCCGAGCAGGCCTAAAAACTTTTCGGGCTGTGCTCGCTCTGCCGTGCCTTCCCACCCGTTCCCCGCCCCTCCCCACCTTTCTGGGCGCTGCCCGCGTTCTCCATCGGAATGCCCCGAGATTAGTCCTGGTGTGCTGTACTGTGGCCTTGCCCGGTTCCCTCTTTTTCTTTTCCTTTTCATACACTGGAGTCCAGCTTCTTAATCTGCTCACTTGGCCCTAACGATCAAAACTCTTCCCAACATCTGGCTTTTCATATTTATTTCGTCGGCCCCATCTGCCTGGCTACGTAATGCTGCGTGAGCTCCCCGGGCTTGAAAACCGAAGTAGGCTGTGCTGGCTACTTTGTAATTAGTAGAAAGCCATCGGCTAAAAATTGTATTTTGTACCAACTCAAATAATGACGTTTAACTTCATAGTTAAAAACGGTGTCTGTACATACATACTGTTTTCACCAGAAGTCGGAAATCTGAATGGCTTTTCTAAGCTTGATTTTGCCATATTAGGATTCATGCCAAATTTTGCTTAAGCTGTGAACAAATACAGTCTCGTCAGATAAACTCTTACAGGCATCAAAAAAAAAAAAACTGATTAAATGCTGGGCTCTGTCCTATGTGACTCAAGGAAAAACGCTTGCTTTAAATGATTTCCAACAAAACTTTCCCACAGTTAACAGAACGTTGATACGCTGAAGCAACCATTCAATTTAGCACAGGCCTGGAAAGAAATTAGACTTAAACCTAAAATAAATTAGGCCAAACTTCCACCTGTTCAGCAATGCCTTCCTCCCTCCTCTTGCGTCTCTCCCTGCTCCCCACACCCACCTGCCAGAGTTTCATTCCTGTCAAAACTCTTAAAGAGTTTTTTCAGTCTTTAACACTAGATTAAATTTAAGCCAAATGTTTATTTGGCTGCTAGTAAACTTGCTTAATCTTTTGGGTAACCTGGATGGGGTATGACAATGACTGAAGAAATAATGTCCTTGTCTTCAGTGTGGTCCACCAACCGAGTGAAGCAGGAATGGAAGCCATTGCTGGTCTTCATATCTACAAGGCTGCACCCTTCCCCCACTGTGACGTTACCCATCATTGATCAGTGAATGGTCATGTCCTGGTTAGAATGCTGTTAAATGATTTTATATAGGCTTCACCTAAAAAGTATCCTGTAAATTATGGCTGGCATAATTTACAAACAAGTGAACACATGTAGGCATTCTGGAACCGATGCCAGCTCAGTGTTGACCAGGCTCAGAAGAACAAAGGTTTCCCCCCATCAAAAAAAAAAAAAAAGTCCTAGCCCCACTATCTAGTTCATTCTAGAGTATCTAATTTTCCCCGCAAGATTACATTCCAAAAAAAAAAAAAATTCCATTATATGAATGAGAAAACAAGCCACGAACAATTAAATGACGTTCTCAAGGTCACACAACCAGTAAGTAGTAAAAACAGAAGGATTCCAGCCCAAGTATAGTTGCAAAGCCGGTGTTCTCTCCACCCCTCCAAGATGAGATGAGGTTGTTTGGAGAGAGGGTCTTTACAGAGGAATCAAAAATAACAAAACTTGGACACAGAGACAAACACATACACAGGGAAGACCAGGTGAAGACACACATCTGGGAATGCCTGGTTTGTAGCAAAGGGGCATGAAACAAATTGTCCCTCACAGCCATAAGAGAGAAACAACCCTGCTTAAACCTTGATTGTGGACTTAAAACTTCCACAACTTTCTGTTGTTTAAGTCACAGCTATTTAGAGTAGTAGAGGCAACTAATGCACAGCTCACAGCTGTTTTTCATTGTTCCACAGCCCCCATAACTACTCTTGCTGGTACACTGTTATAAGCCCATTAAGTTGAGTAATTGGAGTTATAGACCAAATATTTGAAGGACAGACTAATACTCGTATCTCTGCCCCTCACACCGAGTAAGAAGGTGGACAGTTTACGATTCCCTCATGGACAGTGGCATGACCTAGAATCTGATACTTCTGCCCTTTTTACAGACTACCAAGTGAAGGTCCTTATATAAGATTTATTTATTCTGATTTTAAAATAATTCGTGTATATAAAACATTAAAAAGAAAATTAGCTCAAACAAGAGAAAGGCCTTAGAGAAAGTGACAGCAATAGTATGCTATGAACCAAGAAGTTAATACTCAGTTCTCTACACATGAGGTCCAAAACCAAAAAATAAAAGTAACGGTCATTACAACCATTTTTTTTTTTCCAATACTGGGGTTTGAACTCAGGGCTTCATACTTGCACTTGAGCCACTCCGACAACCCTTTTTCATGTTTGGTTTTTTTAGATAGGATCTCATGAACTATTTGCCCAGGGTTGGCTTTGAACCAAAATCCTCCGGATCTCTGCCTCCTGAGTAGCTGGGATTTCAGGCATGAGCCACCAGCGCCTGGCCAGACAAGCTTACACTATGAAAATTAATAAAAATGTGGGGATTCTCATAATCCCCACATTTTCTGGGGAACCCAGAAAAATACCTTATTAGCCTCTTTGTCTTTGCATATGTTCTTCCAGGTTTTCTTAGGGAGACATGAGACTCCTACACAATACATATTGGTATGTTTCATGCCTTTTTCACTTGCAATTATGCTATGAACACATTTCTGTGTTAATCAAAATTTACATAATTTTGGGAGGTGTGGTGGTGCACACCTGTAATCCAAGCAATTGGGAGGCAGATACAGGAGGATTGTGAGTTTGAAGCCAGCCACCATGAGACCCTGTCTCAAAAACAAAAAGAAATTTAAAAAGATCATTTTAATAGCTACTAGTGTTCTATCCATTGAATAAGACTTGATTAATCTTTTGTTACAAGAACAAAGTTGTATAAACCTGGTATATGTATTTTTTGCATACGTGTCCAGCTATTTCCTTTGGATAAAGGCTTTTCAGTCATGTCAAACTATCCCTCAGAACTAATTGCACCAGTCTTCATTCCTGAAAGTGGCATGTGAGAATAACTCTTCCTCTACCCTTACCAAATGCTCTTGTTTTAGTCTGTTTCTTTGTTTTTTACCATTCGCTGTCTTTTGGGGGGGTTTCTGGGACTCAAACCCAGAGCCTTGCACATTCTAAGCACACACTCATCACTGAGCTACCCATGACGGCCCCCATTTAGTGTCTTTAAAAATGTGTTTACTGGGTATTTGTGCCCTACCAATGTATACCTGATGTCCATTTGGAGAGGCAGGAAGAGGTGTCATCTTTTTATTCATTTCTTTTTTGAAACTTTAGTGCCAGATAAAAAACAAAGAAGAAAGAAAGGAAAAATGGAAAGCACATGCAGTGAGACTGGAATATTATACCAATACATCCATCCATTACCCTTAGTCAATTGATCCGTGGTCAGTTCCACTCCTAGCATCTCCCAACTCAGGACAGCCCAGGCTTCCTGCCCGCTCTCAGCCTCCATGCCTCCTCTTAACCATGGACTTGAACAAAGTGCTTCACCAACATTCTCCCAGCATCTTAAGGTTGCTTATGAAGTTGTTTTATGCCAAGACGTTCAAATGGTGCCATTTAAAAAAAAAAAGAAAACAATATTCATTCCCTTTCTATCATGTAAGCATGTTCAAGTTGTAGTTATATGAGTTACAGTTAACATTTTCTTTTCCTGTGACGTTAAAGTAGAGGTTAAATAGAAAACATGAAACTGTTAAAGTATTATTTTGCGGTGTTTTGGATTATCATGAAACAGTATGCTGCAACTTTTTGGCAAGATTTGAAAAGGAATTCACATTCGTATGTGGATTCATATACAAATAATAGCTTCCTCAAAATTAACAGGTTGAGGATAAACACCCTTATTAAACTGTGGAAGACAACTAAATACATGGAATTAAGAATTAGATAGGAGGCACAGTCAACTATTTTTTCTTCAAGTCAAAATATATTTAGGGATAAATTCAAGTATGATATATCTGATACATTGTAAGAACCTTTGTAAATGCTACAGTGAACTTCACCCACCACTACAATAATAATAAAAAATTTTAAAAACTAAAAAAATTTATATTTATGTAGTTATGGCAATGGTATTACTTTATTATATTGTGTTGCATGTCTCTTTCTAAACTTATAAGGGTTTTTAGGGCAAGTGTTCTATATTTTTGTTTTTGTTTTTGTTTTTTTTTTTTTTGTCTCACAAGAACCATATCTAGCATGTTGTAAGTACTGTCTTGTAGTTTTTGTGTATGTTTGTGCTGGGGATTGAACCCAGGCTTAACCTTTAACCCCTAAGCTACATCACCAGCCCTGTTTTGTACTTTAAATGAAAGATGAGTTCCTGCTGTTATTTTGCCTACTTCCCTTCATCCTACAGAGGCTTTTTACAATCATAAAACTTTAGGGGAAAATGTTAGCAGGAAATGTTTTTTTTCTAAGCTTAACTTGAATGGAATTTCTCTAGTGCCAGAGAAAAGATTGCTGTGGTCAGAAAAGCTGGAAGAAGGAAGTTTACTGCCCAGCTATTGTAATGTTAGTGGCTAGCAGGTTAGTTTTAGTACAGGTGGCTTTCTCAAACCAAAGTGTCTTGCACAGTTGACAGCCTTCCTCAGCTAACATCCAGTTTGAGAAACTATATATTTGGCCATTCTTATTGGACAGGACTTCTGAGCAGCCGAGTCTGTTCACTTCTGCATCCCACATGCAAAATAATAGCCTTCTCCCACGTGCACTGTTAACAGAGCTTAAGGGCAGGGTCAAACGGTGGCTCAGCCAGTAATCCTAGCTACTCAGGAGACAGAGATTGGGAGGATGGAAGTTCAAGCCAGACCAGGCAAAAAAAAAAAAAAAGCACGAGATCCTAACTCGAAAATACCCAACACAAAAAAGGGCTGGTGGAGTGGCTCAAGTGGTAGAGTACCTGCCTAGCAAGTGTGAGGCACCAAGTTCAAACCCCGTTACCACCAAAAGAAATAAAAGTCCATTCCTGAGCGAAAGCAAACGCATCTGTCCATTCCCATGTTGAGATTTACTTCCAGACTCTTAAACCCCCCCAAAAAAAAGTTTCTATATCTTTATGCTTAACATATAAGATAAAAACAATAAAGAATAAGACAGAGCTGGCTCATGCCTGAAATCCTAGCTACTTGGGAGACTGAGATTGGGAGGATCAAAATCAAGAACAACCTGGTCAAATAGTTCGGGAGACCCCCATCTCCCAAATAACCAGAGCAATACTGTGGATGACAGGAAAAAGGCAAAACAGGACAAACAGACGTATTGGAGAAAGCTATGAAGACATAGGCAGGTTGAGGATGACGTGCTCTGTTTCTGATCTCTGTGCTTTGTGACTTTCTGTAACAATCAAAATTATATTAAAATAAATTTTGTTATTTTAAGCATAGATTTTCTATCTGATGCACCATCAAAGTAGCATTTTTTATTTAAAAAAATAGTAACAAAAACAAAATGGACTAAAGGCATGGCTTGAGCAGTAGAGTCCCTGCCTTGCAAGTGTGAAGCCCTGAGTTCAAACCCCAGTCCCACCAAAAACAAATGAGAGAGAGAGAGAGAGAGAGAGAGAATAAGACAGAAGGAGCCACTAATCTCATTTCCCAAGTAATGACTGCTTGTTTTCAAGATAAACAAAAATGTCAAGTACATGGTTAAACGTCCAAACAGAACAAAGAATAAAATAAAAGAATCTGAGCTTCCTCTCAGCTTCCTGACTCCTTCATCCCTTGCCCTGCTTCTCAAGGCTGCAGGGGACTGTCTCTAAAATTCAGTGTCTGGTTGTCTGTGGAAAGCTTGCAGGACTCCTCATTGCTTTGGGGGTAAAATTCACACATGGTTGTTGGCACTCTGATCCCTTCACAAGCTGACCTCTCTGCCTTCTCCGCTGAGACTTCCACAATTTATGCTCTCAGAACACAACTAGTTATTTCCTGTCTGCTGGTCTTCCCCTGGGAGACCTCATTCCCTTGTCAAAGTGTTTATCTCCCTGTGTTGTAGGCTTCCTTTTCCTCCTACCAGGAAAAAAGGAAACCCTTCCAGGGTACAAACCTAGCTCTCTTTTGCTTTTTTAGCCCAATGTATGCTATATACAGGGCACTGAATAAATATTTTTGAAAGAATCGAGTCATCACAGAATTGCAAAACAGCAAGAGCTGGACACAGTAGGCAGGCCACTAAGACCAGGAAATGGCTGCACTTTCACTGTGGGGTTGGACAAGGGTGGCCATCTGCTTCCGGCCTTCCTCTCCCTCCAGGTGCTGAGAGCTTCCTGAAGACAGGGAGGGGAACTTCAGTGGGAGGGTTGTACCAGTGGAGAGCTATAGTGGCATTAGCAGAGCCATAGATGGGGTGGGTCATTATCACAGGGACTAATTTGCTTTTGCTGCAGAGGCTGGGTAGGAAAGAACATCCCAAGAGTGGCAACAGGGAGCTGGTCACCTGAAGGCAGTGTTAGGCCCTTCCTATAGCCAAAAAAGGACCTTGACATATCCTTCTAGTTTATCTAGCTCCAAAGTTCCAGGATGGAGGCAAAAATTCAAGGGAGATGCTGTAAATAGGAATCAATTCCTGGGCTATTTTCTTTGCAGCTGTACAGGTAGAATGGAGGCTTGAAGCCCAGGTTCTGAGTTAACGAAGCTGAAGTTACATAGGACACAGAGCACCTCAGACCACCAAGGAAGTCCCTGATCTGAACAGAAAGCATGGAGACATCACAGAAGTATACACAGATACTGGAGTTGGAAGGAACCCCACCCTTACCTGTCAAAAGCCCTAATCCTAAAATTGCCTCCCTGAGGTAGAATGGAGTTAGAGCTTCCACCCAGGAAACTTTACCTGTGAACTATACGGTAACATTAGTCACTGTAGACAGCTTCATTTTCTTGCAGTGAATCAGGGCATAGGTAATGTCCTGCAAGTACAGATTTTCTAGAAGGGACTGGGGACTTTGATCAACAAATGGGGGGAAGTAGTTGTAGGGACAGAAAACATGGGGACATGGTCTAGTCTTACCTACCCCTAGCTGTAGGAAGTTCAGTGGCTTATTTAGCATCTTTGGATCTGTTTTCTTGTTTTTAAAGGGATTCTTTATAATACTTTGGGAATTGCAAATCATTGTATAATATTGGGCCCTCAACAATAAAAGGATTAGATTTACATTTTAACTTTTAAGGCCTTTTCTCTTTCTCTCTCTCTTTCTCTCTTTCTCTCTCATTCTGCAGTACCGGAGTACTGGGGTTTGAACTCAGGACTTTGGGTTTGCTGTGCAGGCACTCTACTCATATATTTATTTATTTATTTTTCAGTGGGATGGGATTTGAACTCTGGGCTTTGCATTTGCAAAGCAGGACTCTGCCTCCTAAGCCAGGCCTCCAGCCCTGCCTTTTCCAAGACTCCTTCTCCTTCCGTAATTAAGTAAGTCTTTCTTCTTCCGTGTTCTCAAAAACACTGTCTTTCTACACATTGGATTCATCCAAGTGAATTTTTGGCCTAGAAGATACTGAGCAGCTTTTCTAACTGGTAACTCACCACCTCCCCAAGCTGCCCAAGCCTACTTGTGTTGTTGGTAACTACAGAAAATTCATTTGTATGCATCATGATTTAATCTCCCCACATTTTCTACCCTCTGATCTTTTTGTTTGATGTCACAAAGACCAAGTCCTACTCCTCCTCCAAATGACAACCTCCAACACTTGAAGAAAGCTGTGATTTGCTCAGCCAAGTCTTGTCTTTCCCAGGCTAACCACATTTTAACAGTTGCTTACCCTAGCTATTCCCCAGGCCTACCTTCCCCTGCACCGGTGACTACCACCAAGGACATCTGAAGTGAAACCTTGGAAATAACCTAAATGTCCAGGGGCAGAGGTGCCATTAAAAATGTAGCATATCAACTCGTGAAAGCAGCACTTGTAATAGGAATGTTTTATTATGTGAGAAAAGTGTTCACAGTCTAATAGATGATAAAAGGAATTATAAAGTTGTATATTTTGTAACACTAACTTTATCATAAAAGTTATAAGGTTTGATAATATACTAAAATAAATGTTGTAATATTTGTCTGAGTGGTGCAATTATAAGTGATATTTATCTTTATGATTTTGGGAGGTTTTTTGGTGGCACTTGGGTTTGAACTCAAAGCCTTGTGATTGCTAGGCAGGTGCTCTACCACTTGAGTCACTCTGCATGCCTTTTTTTTGTTATAGGTATTTTCTGAGTATATGCGCAGGCTGATATGGACCACCAATCTTATATTTATGTTTCCTGAATATCTGGATGACAGGTGTGTGCCACCACATCCAGGTTTTATTGAGGTTTCTCAAACTTTTTGTCCAGGCTGGCCTCAAACCATGAGCCTCCCAATCTCCACCTTTGTGTTAGCTGGGATTATAGACTTGAGCCACAGTGCCCAAACTTCCTTGTGGTTTTGGTTTTTTTAATTTTCTATAATCAAGTATTCATAGGAGAAAAAATAGGCTCCATGCCTCTATTGTTTTTATCTATAGCCTGAGACCTTAATCTTTAGAATATTATAAAATAGACCTCATCTCAGAGAAATAAGCCCCAGAGTATCAAGAAACTAGTGAGCACCCAACAAATCATTGTTTCTTTCTTTACTTCTTAAAGGACTTGAAAATCACTGTCATATCTGTCCCTTCATGAAACCTTCCAAATGCTTTGTATGACTGGATTTCTGTTCCATAGTACAAAACACATATCTTTGTCTGGGCTGTTGTTTTGGGGGGAGGGTGGATAACTGGGGTTTGAACTCAGGGCCTCACACTTGCTAGGCAGGCACTCTACCACTTGAGCCACTCCATCAGCCCTAGTCAAAAAGAGTAGAAGAGAAAAACTTCAGGCCACCAATCTTGGATTCCCCCAGACAGGATTCAGTTGATTTTTCCTTCCTCCTCTCAATTTATCATGTTATGGCTATCTGTTTCTGTTTGGTCTTTCCACTGACAAAGGCAAGGCCCTGAGTTCAACTCCTAGTACCACCAAAAAAAAAAATAAAAAGTTGACATATCTACCCTCCCAGCTTCAGATGTGGGATAGACCTGGAATGCCTGGTAGAGAGTAGGAGTGAGCATTTCTGGAGAAAAGACCTAGTATACACATTGTTTGTCACCATAAACCATTTTATAGGTGATGAACCTGAACTCAGTTACAAGCACACAGGCTCAAGACCAGACACTTTAACTACAATGATAAGCAAGACACCTATTTGCCATCAAGTTAGTGGTTCAGCAGGGAGACCAAAGGTATCTCATTGCTACCTGAGATATCTGGAAGGCATCTTTCCTTTTGTCCCAGTGCAAAATACTTGACCTCTTTTTAATGACACTAATCTCTTTAACACTCACCCATGACTTTAAACACACTCCCTTTCTGGCTGCAGGTTTTGAAAATTTGTTCTGCTCTGCTTCATTGCTCCCAGTTCTCACCATATACTTGACTAAAAGCACACAGTGCTCCTTATGCCACAGCCTGAATGCTGTGCTACCTTGAAACTTTCTCCACCAGATTAAGACCATCATCTATAAACTCAGCCTCACACAAAGTCTTAGGGCACAGACAAAATGTAGGTAAGTTCTGTGCCAGAATGGAACACACGTACCTTCTAGTTCAATTCCCAAAAGAGTCCTTGTCTCCATCTGAAATGTCATAAGCATGCATTTACTGTCTGCATTTATACTGGCCTTGTGGTCTTCTGAGTTCCCAATAAAATCACCCATTAAACTCTGCTTCAAGCATTCTAGGGCTTCCCTACTCCACATCTCCAAACTTTTCCAAATTTCTCCCACAAATAAATTCCAAAGGCTTCTGAACCACATCGTCAGGAAGTCACAGCAAGTTCACTTTTGGTATCAGTTTTCGTTAGTCAGTTTTTCATCTCTATGACAAAATGCTTGAGAAAACAACTCAAAGAAGGAAAGATTTATTTTGACTCATAGTGTTCAGAGGTTTCAGTACATGTTTGCTGGCTCCATTGTTTCCAGGATTGTAGTGAGGCAGAATGTCATGTGGAAGGATGTGGTGGATGAAAGGTGCTTACTTCTTACCGTTTGTCACCCAGGAAGCAGAAAGAAACATAGGAAGAAAACAGGGCCCCAAAATACCCTTTCAGAACACACCCCCAGTCATCTCCTTCCTCCAATAAGACTCTATGTTCTGTACTTCCACTATCTCACAATTGTCCATTCAAATTTTGAAACCATCAATGGATCAAACTGTTAGGTGAGAGTCCTCATGATGTAATTGTCTCTGGAAATACCCCAACAGCCCTCACAGGTATGTTTTACTAACCTCGACATCTCTCCATCCAATCAGGTTGACCTCAATATTAACCATCACAAAGACATTAGTCTTGGGATTTTGTAGATTTCCTGAAGCCAGTTCCAGGCAAATAGTTCTGGAGATCCTATCTTGGAAATACCCAACACAAACACAGAGCTGGAGGAGTGGCTCAAGTGGTAGATTGCCTGTCTAGCAAGCATGAAGACCTAAGTTCAAACCCCAGAACCACACACACATGCAAAGAGATACCTCACAGAAAAACTATAAACACTAAGACCCAATCTCTATAGTTTCTGGTCTTCAAATATAGTCCTTAAAATAATCCTTTCAGCATCTTACAAAATACCATCTTTTTTAGAAGTAAGGTGAACACATAATTTTTAATTCAAACCAGGACATTTGTGAGAGTAAATTCCAGCATTATGAATCATTATATTGGCCCCACAGCATACATTGAGGTTGTCCTCAGCAACACCAGATATGTGGTCATTCTACCTACAAGCAGGAAAAAGTGAGGCAAACCTTAAACTTCACAATAGCACTAGAGTCATGAAGGGAAATACGTGTACCTTCAGAAATTTATATGGGGGGCCATAGTTCATATGAGCACTTTTAAAAGAAATGTCTACACAATGAGCTTTAGCAGAGTCACAGAGCGTTAAATAAATCCCTGCTTAAATAGGCAGATTACGTTTACCAGTAATAGCTCTAAAAATAGTGAGAGTTGTACAACTGAAATAAAGGTAGGAAATACACATACACATATAATAAGGGATAAAAAGATATCATTAAAAGCTACTAAATGACGTATAGCCATATTTAAAGATGTGAAAGTAGATTTCAAAAAATAATAATCAGAGCTTGCAGAGTGGCTCAAGAGCCTGCCTAGCAAGGGCGAAGCCCTGAGTTCAAACCCCAGGACCACCAAAATAAAAATAGTAATAATAATAATGATCAAGAAGAAATATATGGTGGAAAGAAAAGGAAAGAGGAATGAAGTGAAAGTATGTTAACTCCAATACTGTTTGTAGTAGTGGTCAAATACAGTTTCTAAAGAAAAAATAATCTCAGAATACATCACCAAGCAGCACTGTCTGCGAGAGAAACACCAAAATACCACACAGCAACTTGAGGCTCATCTGTCCATTAGCAAATGTTTGTTGTCCTAAAATGGTGCCCAATAATTCCAATGCCACTGAAGTACAAAGTGACTGAAATCTCCCCTACATTCTTTTGGTTAAGTTATCTTATGAAAAAAAAAAAAAGTCCAACTATCCAACTATGGTAGCACAAAAAAGAAAACTACACAATAATAGTATTTAAAACTGACAAGGCAAGAATTCTAAATAAACATTGGGCAAACATTATGTGAATATTACAACATGACTAAACAGGATATAAACTGTCAATATTATAAAATCTATGGAATCTGGCACAAGTGGCTCACACCTGTAATCTTAGCTATTCAGAAGGCAGAGATTAGGAGGATCGTGGTTTGAAGAGAGCCTGGGCAAACAGTTCATGACACCCAATCTTGCAAAAAAAACTCAACATAAACTAAGAAAAACTCAACCCCGAAAGAATCAACATCCCAATGAAGAAATGGCACATGAATTAAATAGGGAATTTTCAAAGGAAGAGGTACAAATGGCCAGTAAATACATGAAGAAGTGTTCACCTTCCCTGTTTATAAATGAAATGTAAACCAAAACTACACTAAGAGTTCAACTCACCCCAGTTAGAATGGGGGCAAAACAAATGTCGGTGAGGATGCGGTGAAATAGGAACACTTCTATGCTGTTGGTGGGAATGCAAACTAGTACAACCACTATGAAAAGCAGTATGGAGATTCTTCAAAAAGCTAAAGGCAGAACTACCATATGATCCATTGATATTGCTCCTGGGCGTCTTCCCAAAGACAGGCTACAGACACCTGTACATTGACGCTCATCACAGCACTATTCACAATAGCCAAGCTCTGGAAACATATGTATATATACATATATACATATATACAATAGAGTTTCATTCAGTCATAAGGACAAATGACACCCTGTGGTTTGAAGGTAAATGGATGCAATTGGAGGACATCATGTTAAGTGAAGTAAGCCAGGTTCAGAAAAACAAAGGCCGCATGATTTCCTCTCATATGTGGAAAATAGATCCAAAAGATAAACGTATACACAAAAACAAACATGATCGTACACAACCTCAGATGTAGAACACGTTTGTATCAGTGGAACTGCTCTGTGGAACTCGGGGAGGAGGGAAAGGAAAAGAGAATAGCAGAGCATCACAATATTGAAATACATCACTGTGCAGGTAGATGTATTGAAAGCTGTTGAATAATGGAGGTGGGAGGCAAGGGATAAGGGAGAGCATGGAAGCAGTTGAATGGACCAAAGTAGTGTGCACTTACAACGGGGAGAACCCCTTTGAACACTGAATTTGGAATTAATACAAAAGACAGGACTGTAAAATACGTAGTGTCAGGTCGGGGTACCTGTGGGGGGTAGGGTGAAGAAGGACATTAAGGTGAGGGAGTGTGGTTAATGGACTTCACATACTTACCCAAAATAGAATAAAGAAACCTCTTGCAACTGCTTTAAGTGGGGCAGGAGGAGTTTGAGAGGGAGAGATGGTGGGGGCAACCTAACTAACCAATGTACAATAAAAGCCTATTTGGAATTTTCACAATGAATCCCCTTGTACAACGAATATATTCTAATAAAGGGAAAAAAAAGGAAACAGAAAAGAAAAAAATATATCACAAAAGAGGGCTGGTAGAGTAACTTAAGTGGTAAGAACAAGTGTGAGGCCCTGAGTTGAAACCCCAGTGCTGCCAAAAAAACTATTGAAACAATCCACAATATTAAAAAGAAAAAAATGGTAATTTCTACACATTCTGAAAATGAATTTAATAGCAACCATTTTTATTGCTTTAAAAACTCCTTTTTCTTTTTCTAGTGGTACTGGGGTTTGAACTCAGGGCCTTGCACTTTACAAGGCAGATGCTCTGCCATTTCAGCCATACTTCCAGTGCTTTTTACTTTAGTTATTTTTCAGATAGGGGCTCATGCTTTTTGCTCAGGACCAACCGAACTGAGACTGGAGCAAGGTGCTCCTGCTTATGTTTCGTTCAGAGCAGGAATCACAGGTGCTCACCACCATGCATGACTTGTTTCTCGAGATGGGGTCCCCATAACTTTTTGCCTAGGCTGGCCTTGTACCACAATCCTTCCAATCTTCATCTCCTTCTGAGTAGCTGGGATTACAGGAGTGCCCCCACCACATCTGCCCTTCGACACTCTTAGTGAAAGAAAGAGAGGATGACTTCACAACATGATAAAATAAAATCCCAACCTAAATGCAGGGTGATGTTTGATGAGGGTGGCTTGGAGCACTGTCTCTTAAGTCAAGAGCAAGATGAAGAAGTCTTGTATCATAGCCATTAGTTTAGTTTTCTAAGGGTGCTGGTTTATGAAGTTTTTATATGTGGATGATGATTGATTACACGGAAAGCCCGGGAGAATCAAATAAAAAACATCGCAAAGAACAAGAGAGTTTTGTGTGGGGGTTGGGTAAAAACTAACACAAAGGAATCAGTAGTCCTCTCGTACACAAAAAGCTTGCTTTCAGAAGAAAATGCCCCTTTCTCAAGTACAACAAGAAATAATAAAAATTGCCACCATGAAATGTGCAAGATATATATATATATATATAAAATGTTTAAGTGCTACTAGAAGGCTTATCATTTGTAGGAAATAAGTAAACTTAGGAACATAAAAATAAAAACCCCCAAGTTGTCTATGTACATATGTATTTAATGTGATAAAATATTCAAAAACCATTTATTTTCCTTATTCTTTCTTTATTTTGGTGAGACTGGGATTTGAACTCAGGGCTTCATGATTGCAAAGCAGACCTCTGGTCCATTTTGCTCTGGTTATTTCACAAACTACTTGCCTGGGCTGGCCTGGAACCACCATCCTCCCAACATCAGCCTTCCTTAGTAATTTAGGATTACAGGTGTGAGCCACAGACACCGGGCTCAAAAGCTATTTTTATTCTAACAAATTAACTGGAAAGTTTAGATAGAATAATTTACTATTTCCCAAACCAAGAAAATCCTGAAATGGAGAATAATAATTAGGGGTTACCAGTGTACCACATATCAAAATACATCAAGAAGCTAAATAACTGAGTGTTACATGAATGCATGAAAAAAAGTCACCAGGGAAGAGACTGAGTCCAGAACTTTACACGTAAGGAATATCTATAGGTAAAACTAGGACAAATCGGCGAGAAGAAAGTGGTCTACTCACTGATGATGTTGGTACATAAAAACAGCTACATTGGTAAAACTAAAGTTGCATTTTATACCAACATTAATTATTGATGAAAAAATTTGAAGTGAAAAACTAAACCTTGTATTTGAAGAAAATATGTAAGAATTTAAAAACAGGCACAGTTATCTGTGCCTATAATCCCAGTTACTCAAGGTTTTTCCAATGGTAGGAAGGATTGCTGTTCAGGCCTGCCTGAGCAAAAAAGTAGCAGGACTACCATCTCAACTCATAAGCTGGGCATGGTGGCACACACCATGATCCCAGTCTCTCAGGAGATATAAATAGTAGGATTGCAGTCCAGCCCAGCCCAAGAAAAAAGTGCAAGACCCTATCTGAAAAATAACTAAAGCAAACAACGGCCTAGGGATACGGCTCAAGTGGTAGAGCAGCTGCTTAGCAAGAAGACAGCCCTGTGTTCAAACACCAGTCCAAAAAAAAAAAAAAGAAAAAGAAAAGATTGGAATGTACTACCTAAAATATGAAAGTGTCTATAAGGTCCCTACTATAGTTTGGGTCTGGAGTGTCCTCTAAAGACCCACGTTAAAGATTTTATCACCAGCCTATGGTTCTGTTGAGAGGCGGTCTAGTGGAAGGAACAGGTCCTTGAAGCATGCCCTCAAGGGGATTTTAAGACAGTAGCCTTTTCTTGTCTTTCTCTTTGCTTTCATGGGTGCCACAAGGTGAGAAGCCTCCTCAACCATCTACAACCACCATGATGCCAAGCAGTCATGAGCTGAAGCTATGAGCCCGAATGAACCTTTCCTTACTTTAAATTAATTATCTCTGCATTTTGTCACAGTATGAAAGCTAACACAGCCCCAAACACCATCAACGGAGTCCACATGTATAGTCTTATGTACAAGGATACTCATTGCGACACTGTTGATAGCAGCAGTTGGGATAAAGAGTCCAAGTAAGACTCTGATGAAATAAACTTTGGTACACTCATACATATGTGAGGCAGAGAGAAGATTTCCAAATAGTGCAGGCCACTTTTGAATAAAAAGAAAGAAAGTGTACGTAAATGTTTTTATTTCCATAGATTATCTCAGAAAGGCTACATCAGATACCAGTAAGAGTAGCTGCGGCTGGAGAGGGGAACAAGGTGGCTGAAATACCAGGGTGAGAGGAAGATTTAATTTATTTTTCCAACAGTAGGACATTTCAAATTTCATGTTGTATGTTTTATTGCCAATATGACTCCTGTCTAAGTCTCCTTGGGCTGCTATAACAAAATGCCATAGGGTGAATGACCTATGAGCAGCAGAAATGTATTTCTCACGGTTACGGAGGCTGGAGAGTTCAAAGCAAAGTTGGCAGACTCAGTGTCGAATGAGGACCTGCTTCCTGGTTTTTAGATGCTGACTCTTGCTGTAACTTCACACGGTGAAAGACCAAAGTAGCTACCTTCAGCATGTATCTTTAAGGACAGAGAACAGAAAGAAAGAAGGCCAGCTCTACTGTGTCTTTTTTAAAGGGCGCTAATCCCTTTGATGAGGGCTCCGCTGTCGTGGAGTAACCATCTCCTCATTCAATCACATTGACAGTTAGGTTTCAGCTTATAAATTTTGTGTGAACACAAATATTCAGACTATAGCACCCCCAAAGAGTACTTTAAAAAAGAAAAGAGAGTACATAATAGTAGCAAAAAGAAACAAAACATGGGACAACTTGATTTGGAGTGCTGGATGTATTGCACATGGAGAAATCACTTGGTGATTGCACTGTGGCCAGGTGGGGGTATGGGAGAAAAGGGAGGGTAAAGGAAATCCTTTACCGGTCAAGGGTGACTTCCAGGTGGACCGAAGAGCCGTTTCCTGAGGCAGGAACTACTGAACACAGTGCAGTGAGTGATGGGATTGTTTTGAGTCCTGTTTTGGATCTTCTGAGATTAATCCAAATGTAGACATTGAATAGACAGTTGTGCTAAAATTTCTAACATTCTAAAATTTTCAGTGTGAAAATGAGTTTTGAAGCCATGAAGAGAGAGAGAGAGAGAGAGAGAGAGAGAGAGAGAGAGAGAGAGAGAGAGAATACATCCTGAGGAAATTTGAAGAACCAAGGAAGATGGGCAAGGTACTTGGGCAAGAATACTGAAAAGCATCCTTGTACAGAGGAGGAGTGAGTGGTAACCCAGATGCCCAAAGAACAGATTATTGTTGGTTGGTTGGTTGGTTGGTTGGTGGTGCTGGGGTTTTAACTCAGGGCTTCAAGCTTCCAAGGCAGTCCCTCTACTGCTTGAGGCACCCCTCCAGCTCAGAACAGATTATTCTTAAAAACTCAACAAATATTTCAAGCACGTGCAACTTGAGTTGAATTGCTGGATTCACTGAAGAAATGTGTGAGAGGTGAAGTGGTATTTCCAAAAACATGTTGCTGGTATAGAACTGAATTTTCTTATACCTGTGGCCAGATCTGTGCCCAAGGTCAATATTACAACTGATGGTCCACATGGTCTTTCCTGGAGGGTGTGGACATAGACTCCCAGTCCTGCCCATATGCCCCTGTGAGTAGACACAGCAGGTGATTTGAACAGGTTGCACCAAAATACCTCTGCTTGTTGCTTGGACTTCCTCACTTCTACCAGCCCCTGGAACTGCCTTTTTCCCTCACAGGTGTTACTCAGGCCCATTCCACTCCATTATGGTATCTCTGAAGTGTCTCTGAAGGCTGGCCTCCTCCTCCTTCTGGGCACCTTGTGCATCCTGCCTGACATCTCTGTCCAATTAAGCCCAAAGACTGCCTCTGGTGACCTTGGGAACAGATTACTTTTATCACATTAAAGTCCAGTTTGGACATCTCTAGTGATTGTACACTGTTCACATGAATGAGTTCCAGATCTTCAGCCTGTCATGGATGGCTAGCTTGTTTTTCAGATAGAGTCTTGCTAACTTTTGTCCAATCTGTTAGCCATGTTCCTTTACTTGTTTTATACAACCTTGGGTGCTGGTCAACCCACTGACTATGATGGTAACCAAAATCTGCCCAGTAACTTCTCACCTCTGACTCTTGTTCATGTGGCCCTGTCTCCTGCCTGAAAAAACTCCAGCCTACTTGAGATTCTACCCAAATCCTAAATCTTCTGCAAAAATGTACCCAGCCATCTCTGGTCTGGTTCATTTTGGTTTGTTTTTGGTTTTTTTGGCAGTACTGGGTTTGAACTCAGGGCCTCTTGCTTGCAAGGCAGGTGCTCTACCACTTGAGCCACTCCACCAGTCCCTGGTTCCTTCTCTGTGACACATATCAGCCCCAGCTTATAACCTGCATCATCTTTCACCTTACTTTAAGGGCTTTTTTTTTTTTTTTTTTTTTTTGGTAAATTCTGTTTTCACTGTGAGCTCATTCAGGACAGAACCCCCTGTCATATACTCCTTTTAGACTTTACAGTAGGCAGTCACATCTATTCATTTAATAAGAGTTCAAATAGGTTTGGTTAGCTAGCTAAAAAAAATTTCACATATGATTTAAACATACACAAACACAACAGCATTTTCTAACACTTCCTTATCTCAATGAATAACCCCCATTCTAATCATAGTTCCTAATATAAGGAAGCAAATATAATCTTTGATCAAAGATTCTGAATTTTACTAGTTCTAGTATGACTTCTCTTTGGGGAGAAGAAAAGAGTCTTTAAATTTTAAAATATGTAAAGGTTGCTTCCTAGTTGGCAATTTGAGATTTCTTGTGTCCTATCAAGTTAATGCCATTAGCTGTGTAGCTCAGTTTTGGGTGTCAACTTGTGACTGAGCCTACTGAACTTAAATACTTGTTTTAAATGTTTTAGTAATGGGGCAATGAATTTTTCAGTCAACATTTGCAAAGTACCCTGTACTTACTTTGGCAAGCTTTCATTAACACATCTGGCTGCAGGTTGCCTCAGTTCTGGCTGCTGCTTCAACAAAAAAAACATAGTCTAAGTGACAAAAACCACAAAAATTTGTTTGTTAATTTGTTTACTTATTTATTTTCAGTGGTACTAGGGATCAAAATAAGGGCTTCCTTGACAGGTGCCAGTGACTCACATCTGTAATCCTAGCTACTCAAGGGGCAGAGATCAGGAGGATCACAGTTCAAAGCCAGCCCAGACAAATAGTTCAAGAAACCCTATCTTGAAAATACCCATAACAAAAAAAAAGGGCTGGTGGAATGGCTCAAGTTATAGGCCCTGAGTTCAAACTCCAGTACTGCCAAAAAAAAGAAAAGAAGGAAAGAAAGAAGAAATAAGGGTCTCCTGCTTGAAAAGCAAGTGCTTTACCACTTGAGTCACATCCCCCAGTCATTTTGCCACCATCCCTGCTTTTTTATTTATTTGTTTCTTTCTTTCATTTTTTGGGAGTACTGGGGGTTCAACTTAGGGCCTCGTCTTTGCTAGGTAGGCACTCTACCACTGGAACCATTCCACCAGCTCCAGCTTTTTTGTTCAGTTGGTTTTTTTGGTTTTATTTATTTATTTATTTATCTGTAGCACTGGTGTTTGAACTCAGGGCCTCAAACTTGCTAGGCAGGTGCTGTTACCACTTGAGCCACTCCATCAATAGTTTTTTTTTTGAGATAGGGTCTCACTAACTATCTCTCTGGGACTGGCTTGGCACCTCGATCCTCCTGAGTAGCTAGGATTACAGGTGTGAGCCACTGATACCCAGCTTCCAGCTTGTTTTTGAGATAGAGTCTTGCTAACTTTTGTTCAGGCTGGCCTCAAACCTCAATTTTCCTATCTCCACTTCCTGAGTAACTGTGATTACAGGTGTGCTACCATACCAAGTTGAGAAATTTATTTCTTACAGTTCTGAAGGCCAGAAAGTCCACAGTCAAAGTGATGGCAGATCTGGTGTCTGGGGAGGGCCTCTTCCTGCCATGCCCACTTCTCATTACGTCCTCACATGGAAGAGAACAAGGAGTAAGAAAGCAAGTGTTCTCATATCTTTTTATAAAGGCATTAATCCCATTCCTGAGGGCTCTACCCTCGTAACCTTGTCACTTCCCAAAGGTGACCTCCCCCCATCACATTAGCAGGTTAGGATTTCAGCATATGAATTTTGGTGAAACACAGTCATAACAGTTTACCTTAAATTACTCTTCAACTAAGGAATGAGTCACACAGAGTCAGGCAAAATCCCAGGTGGGCAGCTTGTTTTCAGTGCACACACAATAGTTGCAGGACTCAGGAAGGCCCCATCTTGGGTTCTCCAAACCCCATCTCCACAGCCTGAGGAGCCAACCACACCTTTCCACTCTCCGGCATGGTAAATTTCACCTAGAGTTTCATCTGAGTGGAATCCGGCAGGCTCTACTCTTGCAGGTCTGGTTTTTTTCCACACTGTGTCTATGTTGTAGCTTACAGAAGTTTGACGTTTTATCATCACTGCAAGTCACTTTGTTACTATGTAATTTTTGCTGCAGGAGATGATAAATTCCATAGAGGTTTATTTATTTAATATGTTTGTATTTCCTTCGTGCTTGACACATTTGTCTAAATGTTATATATTTAGAGGTTATAGATTTAGATGTACTGTACTTGTGGGTGTAAGTGTTCTCATTCTGGCCTGTAATCCTAGCTAGTCAGGAGACAGAGATCAGGAGGATCACAGTTCGAAGTCAGCAGGGACAAAAAGTTCACAAGAAATTATCTAGAAAAAACCATCATAAAAAATGGCTGGTGGACTGGCTCGAGGTGTAGGCCCTGAGTTAAAATTCCAGTGCCACACACACACAAAATTCTCATTCTTACCCCAAGTAATAGCAACTGGGTCAAGTAACTCCTTATATCAATTGTGAAAAGCCACAATTGAGAAACTTCTGGAAAACATTATCAATGGTTTTTATCTTAATGATCTAAGGCGAGAGTTAAGATCATTATTAATATGATCCTTCATGCTTATTTCAGGAAATCTAGTGAGTTGGATTATAGTTCTCATTCCAACTACTGACTGATTGGGGAACACTAGGCAAATTAAAATGTGAAACATGCTTTCTCTCCCCATTGCTTCTTTTGGCCAGAAGAATGCGATAGCCATAGTAGTCTCAGCACCAAAATGTAAGTTACCAGGTTAGGCAACTTTCACCAAGCTTTTTTTCTTTTGGTGGCACTGGGGTTTGAACTCAGGGCCTCATGCTTATGAGACAGTTACTCTACCACATGAGCCACTTCACCAATCTGACTTTTACTAAGTTTTGCTGTAATAAGAGATCAATTTTGGGCTGGCAGAGTGGCTCAAGAAGTAAGAGTGCCTGCCTCGCAAGCATGAGTCCCTGAGTTCACACCTGAGTGCTGCCAAAAAAAATAATAAAATAAAAGAGAGAGAGAGAGAGAGAGAGAGAGAGAGAGAGAGAGAGAGAGAGAGAGAGACCATCCTTAAGTCTCAGGGGCTATCACAACCAGGTCTTTGCTCTCCCTCATCGTGCATGTCTGTCACAGGCCACCTGTGACTCCACTCAGATGTCCCTTAGGCCAGGACCTCGATGGGAAGAGAGTCTTTATTTGAGACATGCTAATCTGTAGGTGATGGGAAACGAGCACTTTAGGCTCTTGAAGCTTCTGCTGATTGCTCTCAAACACTAAGATGACCTTGGGGTCATTGTTTCTGAAACATGGCAGTGTCACTTTGGACAGGTGTTTATCTACACCTTCAGAATATCCCTCCAGTTTGACAGCTTCTGAACTATTTGGCAAGCACCTTGAGTCATTCAGTTCATTTATTTTCAAACTCATGTCCAAGTAACACTCATACAGCCAGAGCTATGCAAGTTAAATATGCTGTTTCTTCTTCTGCAAAGACCAGCAGTTACTGGTAAGAGCTGTGGATTTGGGTATGGATTGACCTATTCAAATGTCTGCTTACTGCAGCATGAAAATGAGAATGCTAAGAAAATGAGCTACTTACAAGTATGGGTTTCCACAGTCTTTTTAAATTACCCATTCCTGTGGACATAGGAGCTGTCAACATGAATGAAGCAATCCCACAGACTTTAGGATGAGTCTCTCTCATCAGAGAGAGGGAGGCTGTCATGTGACATAGACTCAGCAGTTATTATGAGTGTCAGTAGCCACAATGCTGCTGCTGCCTGACACTCAGTATACTCAGTGCCCCTCTCGAGTGACTCATCTGTGAGAACACTCTATAGGAGGGTTTTCCTTCCCTTTGATATTGATTGGCCACCAGACTTGCTTCAGCAATCAACAGCTCATGGGTAAGCTTGCTTGACTTTATATCTGCGAGAAAGCAAGGCTGATCTTGATAATGGAAGCCATGTTTCCTTATAACTCCCAGGTCCACTCTGTGCCTTAGCTTTCCTGATTAGGACTTGTATTGCTTCAAAGGCAGTAATAAAAGTAAAATTTAAAAAGAAACAACCTTGAGAACTATTCAGAGATTTCCAGGTGTTGGTGTTTGTTATAGACAGAACAGTATACAATTAGTCTTATTTCCAGAAAGAAAGAGACCAATAAAAGATTGGTACAGAACCACCTGAGCTCTGACATAGGGGTTAACCAACTCTTATTTGTAAAAGATTGAGGATAAATGCTTTGGTCTTTGAGGGCCATCCAATCCAGTCTCAGGTACTCAATTCTTCCCTTGGAGTGTGAAAATGGTCACAAACACTATGTCAACAAGTTGATGTGGCTGCTTTCCAAGAAACTTTATTTATAAAAAAGGGGTGTGACAGGCTGGATCAGGGTCATAGGTCCTAGTTTAGCAACTCTTGGTGTAAAAGAATACACAGAGGAGCAACAATAAGATAACGTTTGATGGCATCTTTAGGCATTTCGTAATCTTAGGTAGGGAATGACTACATGGAGGCTCTAGACTCAAGTAATGAGCATGAATCTGCCTCAATGCATGGCTCCACCAAGAACCCAGCCAAGTGTGCACTCTTGGCCACATGAGAGCTCCCTCCCACCACCAGGGAGGCAGAGCCATTGATTTGAATCTACAAAGACTACTGAGCATGTGCGGTTGGCTCACCCTGCCCCACCTCTTCTTGGTGGGAAGTTGCTTAAAAGATCAAACGTTCTCTCTGTGCCCTCATGCCTAGATACCGCTTCAGTAAGGGAGACCTGATTCCCTCAAAGATGACCTGGTGATAGATAAGAAAGTCTACCTAATCTGCGACTTGGTATTCATTTCTCTTCAAAGCGTTCATAAACTGGGGAGGGAAGAAGGGACATTCATTGAGTGCCAACTCAGTGACCTCAACCATGCAACAAAATTGTTAACTTAATGCTTTCATTTAAGTGAGACCAATGAAATACTGTAAATCCCAATGGGACTGCCTAAGATTCAGGGATGAATCTGAGGTGAATTGAGGTTTACTGAAGCTGAAACCCAGTCCTCGTCCCCTTGGTTCCTAACTGGATTGATTGCTTAGTTCCTCATTGTAAATGGCTTGCATAGGACAAATGAGGCCCCCTCTAATAGAAAAATGGTACCATCCAGAGACCCTATAATTCTTTTATCTATAATGTTTGCCATATAGTTTTTTAAAGTTCAAAGAGACAAGACCATGTAACCAATAACAAATTTAGAAAATAGAAGCAAACCAACGGATAATCCAGATATTGGAATAAAGAGACAAGGTACTTTAAAATTACAACAATACTATGTAGGAGTAATTGGAGAAAAATATACAAATTGGATGAAAAATGGAAAATTTTAATATAGAATTTAATTTATAGATTGAAACTGTTAAAAGAAACATGCTTTTTTTTTTTTCTTGCAATGCTGAAGTTTGAACTCAGGGCCTTCTGCTGGCTAGGCAGATATTCTTTTTTTTTAATTTTCTTTTTTGTCTTTTTGTTTGTTTGTTTCTGTTTTAGGTAGGCATTCTAACACTTGAGTCATACCCCCAGGCTGAGACATGTATATTCTTGGACTTAAAAATACAATGGCTGAAATTAAGAATTTATGGAAAGAATTTAACAGATGTCTGAATACAGCAAATGATGGAAATAATAAAAATTAGAAAAGGCTAGTAGAAACTGAAGTTCTGGTAAATACCAGAACTTGCCATAAGAGACTGTGGGACACAGTAAAAGATCTCATACATGTGAAAGTGGAGTTCGAATGGAAAGTACAAAGAAAATAGAGCAAAAGTTATATTTACAGAGATAGTGTCTAAGAAAGAATGATATTAAACTATGAATTCAAGAAGTGTGGCAAAGCTGCATGGTAACAGACTTCTGTAATCCCATCTACTCTAGAAGCAGAGCTGCAAGGATCACAAGTTCAAGGCCAGCCCTTGCCTAGTCAGTGAGACCCTGTCTCCAAAAGAAAAACAAATACAGCTGTGCACCAGTGGCTCACACCTGTAATCATAGCTACTCAGGAGGCAAAGCTCAGGAGGATTGCGGTTCAAAACAGCCCGGGCAAACAGTTCCATAAAACCCTATCACAAAAATAGGGTTGGTGGAATGGCTCAAGGTGAAGGTCCTGAGTTCAAGCCCCAGTACTATTGAAAAAAAAAAAAAAAAAGAACTGCCTGGCAGGCACAAGGATATGAGTTGAAACCTCAGTACCACCCAAAAAAAATAAAATATTCCCAGACTTATTACACTCTGTCTTGCCAAGTATGGTCAAAAAACACTAAATCAAAAATTTTACACATTTCAAAAACAAAAATTTAAATTCCCACATGAATTATACAGCTCGGCATACACAGAGAAGCTCTCAGTGGGTCCTGCATTGTTATTTGTGTTTAAATCATTGTATGATCTGATCAGTGTTTTCCTGACCTTAATTCTATGAAAATCTTCCTCCCCCAAAATATATGGCATCCAAAAAGCAGGGTAAAAGAGAATATGCTTAATTTAAGTGATAAAGTGAAAATGTGAGAAGTGTTGAAAGACAGCATGTCTTTAGCAGAAGTAGGGTGGTGTTACGGGAAAATGAATCCAGCATCCAAACACGGCACTGAACTCTACGCAACCTGAGCGTGTGTGGTGTTCCTCCGTGAAAGGTTCCTTAGGACCACACATCCATAGATACCAAGGTCCTAAGGTGCAAAGGAAGGGTTGGGGGATGGCTCAAGTAGTAGTGATCTGGAAGCTGTTATGAAGGTGTGTAATTAAACTATATACACACGTTTACATGTGATAGGTGATATATGAAGTATTTTATTGTAATTTATAACTTAGTATACATAATAATGTAATATACAATGATATAAAATTTAGAATTCATTATAAATAAATGAACACATAATGATATAATTAACATATGAATATAGTAATTTCACATATACGATAATAACATACATATTTGTATATGAACTCATTGAATTGTACTTTAAAGTTTGTATACTTTATTGTGTATAAATTAAACCTCAATAAGAACAGAAAAATTCCAAGAGAAAACTAAGACAAATATTGAATCTGTGGAACAAGAATGGGTGCCTAGACTGGCCTTTGTGTCATACAACTGTAATCCCAGCACTTAGGAAGCAAAGGGAGGACCACGAGTTCAAGGCCAGTCAGGGATATATAGGAAGACCCTGTCTCAAAAAATCAAAACAAACAAAAACCCGGAATGCTTACAATGGAACATATTGGAAAGAAAGAGCTCTTATAAGCAAAAAATATAATAAATATAAATGCAAATAAATACATGATAGAAGAAATTGAAAAAATAATAAAAGGGCTGAAAGATTACATTTAAGGGATCTCTCTAAACATAGAGCAAAAGCATGTGATCCTCCAGAACAAAAGCAGAAAAATTAGGTCAATGGGGAAGATCAATATTAGTTTGACAGGAGTTCCAGAAAGGGCTGGCAGAGAGAAGACACCATGTAACATTTTGACTACAGGCATCCCTACCCATAATGCATTCTGTTGAATTACACGAATGACATGAAGTCCATATGTATGAAGCTTTAAGAAGAGCGGTGCGAGCCAGCCCTGGTGCCACACGCCTATAATCCTAGCTACTCAGGAAGCAGAGATCAGGAGGATAGAGGTTCAAAGCCACCCCAGGCAGAAATAGCTCTCCTGGCCCTATCTTGAAAACAACCAACACTAAAAAGAGCTGGAGGTGTGGCTCAAGAGATGAAGCGCCTGCCTAGCAAGTGTAGAGCCCTGAGTTCAAACCCCTATTTTTAAACATTAGAAAATATTTAAAAATAGAAAAAAGAAGAAGGGGGGCTAAGGTCATCCAATGACAGGTTTCCCAGCTGCCAGCACATCTGCTAGCTCCAGGATTTCTCCCTTCTGCACAAACATCTTTTTATCATAATGTAGTGGCTAGTGAATTAGCCACAAAAAGGGAGTTCCAAGGATGTCTCTTGCAGGGGGCATATCCTAGACGGGATTTGGGGCATGTCCTAGGTGGGACTTTTATGGCATTTTATTTGGTCAGTCTCCACTCCTTCTTGGCCAAACTGTACTTCCCTATTCTTCTGCCACAGAGGGCAGGAAGGTCCCAGGTAATAACTGTGCAGCAAACCCAAGGAGATGCAGTCCAAACCTGCAAATCCAGATGCAGGCCAGAGACTCTACAGGAGGAGTCCTCAGAGAAACCTGAATAGACAGGTTATCTGGGCAAAGATGGCCTCAAGTGGGGTCGTACAGAACTGTTATTTTTAGCAGAAAAATCACTTTACAATAGTTCATAAAAAGCAAAGCTACTTAAGGGCTGGTGGAGTATCTCAGTAAACACAGCATCTGCATAGCAAGCGTGAGGCCGCGAGTTCAAACCCTGTACCTACCACACACACACACACACACACACACACACAAAAGCAAAGCTATTCAAAGAGTAAAATGATTACAAAGTCAGAAAAAATGGTGGGCTTTAGCATAAATGACCTAGAGTCATTACACTCTGTTAACCAATGCGTGATCCTGTATTTATTTATTTATTTATTTATTTTTAATTTTATTCATATGTGCATACAATGCTTGGGTCACTTCTGCTATAGTTTTGTTATAGTGATGAAAATGCTGAATATGGATCTCAAACACAAAATTTGATATAATAATATTGGATGGATGGAGTGAAAGGCACAAAAAAAGCTAAAATGATTACCTACAATTATAAAAATTATTACATATGTCTAAAATTAACACTCAACAAACAGCAGTGTCTGTTTAGATTTAGATTTGGAGGTAAATTTAAATATGAAAGGAGAGATTCTGGAGCAAGAAGTGGGTGGGACTAGGAGATCACATTTTTGGTAATGAGCCTTTTTGTGCTATACATTTTTTCCTGCCATTTTGAAATTTTTCAAATCTATAAAAGTTAAAGAATAGCACAGTACACCCTTGACCTAGAATCATGTGAGCTTTATTTCATCATCTTTTGTTCTCTCTCTCTCTCTTTTTTTCTTTTTTGGCAGTACTGGGGTTTGAACGCAGGACTTCACACTTACTAGGTAGGCACTCAACCGCTTGAGCCACTCTGCCAGCCCTCATCATTTTTTCTTTCTGAGCAATTTGACGTGAGTTGAAAACATTTCAGTGCTTCATTCATAAATACTCCAGTGTGCTTCCCCATACCTGGAATATCACCATCACATCTAAGGGAATTCACAATAACCCTATAATTGATTACCTGATGGATAAGCCACAATCAGTTTCTTCAATAGTCCCTCAAAGGTCTTTTGTACCTTCCCCCACCCCATACAGGATTTGATTATTTTGCCTCTTTGGGCCTTTAAAATATAGAATAATCACTGCCTCATTGGGCCATTTTTGTTTTTCATGACATTGACATTTTTAAAGACAGGGATCTAGTGTTACAGAATGGCTCACATGCTAAATGTTTTCTCATGGTTAAGTTCAGGTACTTACTGGAACTGTCCCTATGTGCATATATTTAACAAATAAAACAAAATGGAAATGTGGCATTTGCATTAGTCTAGCCTTCATTACTGTGACAAAATACTTGAGATAGTCAACATAAAAGAAGAGGCTTATCTTGGCTCATGGTTGGCTGGGTCTGTGGCTTCAGATGACTCAGCACATCGTGACAGAAGCATGGCGCAGAGGAGGCCTGTTCACATCATGGCAGTTGGGAAACAGAGAAACCGAAAGGGACAATTGGGATCCAAAACTCTCTTCAAGGGCACACCCCCAATGACCTAACTCCCTCCCAATAGGCCCAACCTCTAAGTTTACACAGTCTCCCAGTATCTCCATGAACTGGAGACCAACTGTCAACACATGGGCCTTTGGGAAACATTCAACATCCAGGCTATGCCCATATTCATTTGCATTTGTTAAAAAACAAGATGTCCTCTCTCTGAGGCCACCTTGTGCTGGAGTTGGATGGCTTCCTCTGTTAATTGGGTCAGGTCTTTAACACAGTTCACTTCAGGATACAGGTTAAACACCTTTTCTCAACAAGGCATTCATTTTCACAGCTTTTCATTTTAAATGTGTTCCCAGTGGGGATTTTTTTCCCTCATCTACCCAAGAAATCCTGTTACTGAAAATCCTTGTCAGTTATCTCAGTCACAAATGGAAGTTGTTTCTGCACAAATCCCTAGGTAGCTGAATAGATTTGATTCTCCTGTGTGATAGCAAGATCCAATGGCAGAGCATGGTGGGAGTCTGGGTTCCATGATCCAAACTGCCCTTGAGACTTCAGGTGACCTTGAGGAAGCCCTCACCTCTCCAGGCTCCAATGTTCTTATCTATAAAAAGAATGACCTAGAGCAAATTGCTAATGGAAGGGATCTTTCAAACTATGATTCGGAAGTGAGCAGAAAAGAAACACAGATGGTTACATGCACAGCCAGTGGGTGTTCCTCTCCACCTTCCTCGCAACGCAGCACGACCACCCTGTACTCACAAGTCAATCCTTGTTTGGGATGGGGGGAGAGGGAGGTGGATGGAAGGGGCAGTTGGTGAGAAGAGCAAATAAGAGCAATGGTGTGAACATAGGTGGCAAAGTGGATGACAGGAAACTCCACCTTGCACAGCAAAATATGAAGTAATACGCTGAGTGGCATGAAAGTAATCTGAGAAATAAGTCTAAATATAAAAGAAAAAGAAATCTTAAAGTATTCATGTAACATGGTAGCAGAACTCGACAAGAATTTAATAAAGTTGATTGAAACACCAGTTTTGAGACTATGGTGATAGTAGGTTAACATTAGCACTGCTGTAATTTCCTTACAATTATGCCAAACACTTTGTGAATCTTCTTTCAAAGTCCAATAGAAAGAAGGGAGAGGGGATAAAAAGAACAGGTGGCCAATGTCTTACCACCTACAGTGCTGTTCAGTGACTCTTCAACTTTGGACACATCTCATGTCTCTCTAGGCCTTCTTTCCTAGAAGAGGATGGAAGTGGGGAGTGAGAGATTGAGCAATCACTAAAATTCTTTACTGCTCAAAAAACTCAGTGAGTCAGTTCCTGAAACTTCAGGGAAAACCAGACAATATTTCTTGAATTGTTTGTGCTACTGTGATGTCAAATAATCTGTCAGATACCTTAGGGTGTTTCTCCATCTTCCTTTACTTAGAGGATCTACTTCTTAATTGCTTTTCCTCTTTTATATGGATACCATATTAAGAAAACATTTACTTTTTTCTTTCTTGGCTTATAGCCATGGCTTTTTTTTTTTTTTTCATTTTTCTTTTATTATTCATATGTGCATACAAGGCTTGGTTTATTTCTCCCCCCTGCCCCCACCCCCTCCCTTACCACCCACTCCACCCCCTCCCGCTCCCCCCCTCAATACCCAGCAGAAACTATTTTGCCCTTATCTCTAATTTTGTTGAAGAGAGAGTATAAGCAATAATAGGAAGGAACAAGGGGTTTTGCTGGTTGAGATAAGGATAGCTATACAGGGCATTGACTCACATTGATTTCCTGTGCGTGGGTGTTACCTTCTAGGTTAATTCTTTTTAATCTAACCTTTTCTCTAGTTCCTGGTCCCCTTTTCCTATTGGCCTCAGTTGCTTTAAGGTATCTGCTTTAGTTTCTCTGCATTAAGGGCAACAAATGCTAGCTAGTTTTTTAGGTGTCTTACCTATCCTCACCCCTCCCTTGTGTGCTCTCGCTTTTATCATGTGCTCATAGTCCAATCCCCTTGTTGTGTTTGCCCTTGATCTAATGTCCACATATGAGGGAGAACATACGATTTTTGGTCTTTTGAGCCAGGCTAACCTCACTCAGAATGATGTTCTCCAATTCCATCCATTTACCAGCGAATGATAACATTTCGTTCTTCTTCATTAGCCATGGCTTTTTGTCTCAGAGTTTTCAGAGTCTGGGAACAATTATCTGGTTGAATTTATGTTTGCCCTGAAGGTAGTAACATAAATTGATCATGACTTGATCTTGCTGGTACCACCCTTTGCAAAGATCTCCCCCTCAAAAACACTGTCTGATGATAACATAACTGGCACCACTTTAAGTTTACACAGAAATTGTCACTGGAGTGCATTTCACGTTTCTGTGATCAGTGCAGGCTTTACTAAGGGGTAAGGAAAAATAAAGGGGTAATTTAGAGGTCCTTTAAGATAGTTTTCCCATTCATTTCCTAAAATCTTTGCAAAATCCTAAGGACCATTAGAATCTGGAGGGAAATAAAGGAGGAAAGGAACTCTGGACCTATAGCACCTTTTTAGGTAGAAGGAAACCAGGTGGTCCTGGGTTCTGGATTTTTGGCCTGAGTCCTGGGTCTTGGTCCTGGGTCCTGGTCCCTGGATCAAAGATCCTGGGTCTTGAGTCCTGGTTGTGGTCCTGAGTCCTGGGTCCCAGTCTTGGTCTTGGGTCCTGGTCCTGGGTGTTGGGCTTGGGTCCTGGATCCTGATCCAGTATTCTGAGTCCTGAGTCCTAGTTGTGGTCCCTGAGTACTGGGTCCTGGCCCTGTATCCTGTATCCTGGGATGTAGTCCTGGTCCTGTGTCCTGGGTTTGTGGATGGGGAAAGAGGGAGGAAAGGGAGACCATGCATGCCTCTGGGTCTTTAACCTTAAGAGACACATCAATTGGTCACAATGAATGGGCCTCTTCAGGGTTCTAAGTGAAGCAGCTTGTTTACGAAATTGCAGGACAGGACGTGAGGGAAATGGAGCATTGAGTAGGTTTGGATGTTGACCCAGAGGTGCTGTTGAAGACACCAGTGCCATATTAGGTGCCATATTAGTATTAAGATCATGTGATTTACGAAAAGTTCTTGTCTTTTAGAAATTCTGGCTGAAATGATGAGAGGTCTGGTATTTGCTTCAAAACTAATTTGAGTTTGGGGCATGAGCGGGATTATAGCTACAGTAAGATTGAGGATGAGTAGAGAGTTCATGACAAAAATTTCTCTAACTTTATAACCATGCGAGATTTCCCTAACAATTTCTAAGTGACAACCAGGAAAAGCAAATCTCATTACAACTAAATAAGAAAGAAGGAGGAGCCAGGTTTTGTGCATGCTTCATTTCATATTAGGCAACTCCAGTATTTTAAGATAAAGGAAAGGAACGGGAAACAGGAGAAGGGAGACTCCTGATGTTTTGATTTTCCCGAGTGACACTCGCATTGCTTCACATTTGAATAACATTTTACTGTCTCAAAGTACTTCATCTCTCACTTGTTTTTTTTTTCTTTTATTATTCATATGTGCATACAAGGCTTGGTTCATTTCTCCCCCCTGCCCCCACCCCCTCCCTTACCACCCACTCCACCCCCTCCCACTCCCCCCCCTCAATACCCAGCAGAAACTATTTTCCCCTTATCTCTAATTTTGTTGTAGAGACAGTATAAGCAATAATAGGAAGGAACAAGGGGTTTTGCTGGTTGAGATAAGGATAGCTATACAGGGCATTGACTCACATTGATTTCCTGTGCGTGGGTGTTACCTTCTAGGTTAATTCTTTTTGATCTCACCTTTTCTCTAGCACCTGTTCCCCTTTTCCTATTGGCCTCAGTTGCTTTTAAGGTATCTGCTTTAGTTTCTCTGCATTAAGGGCAACAAATGCTAGCTAGTTTTTTAGGTGTCTTACCTATCCTCACCCCTCCCTTGTGTGCTCTCGCGTTTATCATGTGCTCATAGTCCAATCCCATTGTTGTGTTTGCCCTTGATCTAATGTCCACATATGAGGGAGAACATACGATTTTTGGTCTTTTGGGCCAGGCTAACCTCACTCAGAATGATGTTCTCCAGTTCCATCCATTTACCAGCGAATGATAACATTTCATTCTTCTTCATGGCTGCATAAAATTCCATTGTGTATAGATACCACATTTTCTTAATCCATTCGTCTGTGCTGGGGCATCTTGGCTGTTTCCATAACTTGGCTATTGTGAATAGTGCCGCAATAAACATGGATGTGCAGGTGCCTCTGGAGTAACAGTCTTTTGGGTATATCCCCAAGAGTGGTATTGCTGGATCAAATGGTAGATCGATGTCCAGCTTTTTAAGTAGCCTCCAAATTTTTTTCCAGAGTGGTTGTACTAGTTTACATTCCCACCAACAGTGTAAGAGGGTTCCTTTTTCCCCGCATCCTCGCCAACACCTGTTGTTGGTGGTGTTGCTGATGATGGCTATTCTAACAGGGGTGAGGTGGAATCTTAGTGTGGTTTTAATTTGCATTTCCTTTATTGCTAGAGATGGTGAGCATTTTTTCATGTGTTTTCTGGCCATTTGAATTTTTTCTTTTGAGAAAGTTCTGTTTAGTTCACATGCCCATTTCTTTATTGGTTCATTAGTTTTGGGAGAATTTAGTTTTTTAAGTTCCCTGTATATTCTGGTTATCAGTCCTTTGTCTGATGTATAATTGGCAAATATTTTCTCCCACTCTGTGGGTGTTCTCTTCAGTTTAGAGACCATTTCTTTTGATGAACAGAAGCTTTTTAGTTTTATGAGGTCCCATTTATCTATGCTATCTCTTAGTTGCTGTGCTGCTGGGGTTTCATTGAGAAAGTTCTTACCTATACCTACTAACTCCAGAGTATTTCCTATTCTTTCTTGTATCAACTTAAGAGTTTGGGGTCTGATATTAAGATCCTTGATCCATTTTGAGTTAATCTTGGTATAGGGTGATATACATGGATCTAGTTTCAGTTTTTTGCAGACTGCTAACCAGTTTTCCCAGCAGTTTTTGTTGAAGAGGCTGCTATTTCTCCATCGTATATTTTTAGCTCCTTTGTCAAAGATAAGTTGCTCATAGTTGTGTGGCTTCATATCTGGATCCTCTATTCTGTTCCACTGGTCTTCATGTCTGTTTTTGCGCCAGTACCATGCTGTTTTTATTGTTATTGCTTTGTAATATAGTTTGAAGTCAGGTATTGTGATACCTCCTGCATTGTTCTTTTGACTGAGTATTGCCTTGGCTATTCGTGGCCTCTTGTGTTTCCATATAAATTTAACAGTAGATTTTTCAATCTCTTTGATGAATGTCATTGGAATTTTGATGGGAATTGCATTAAACATGTAGATTACTTTGGGGAGTATCGACATTTTTACTATGTTGATTCTACCAATCCATGAGCATGGGAGATCTCTCCACTTTCTATAGTCTTCCTCAATCTCTTTCTTCAGAAGTGTATAGTTTTCCTTGTAGAGGTCTTTCACATCTTTTGTTAGGTTTACACCTAGGTATTTGATTTTTTTTGAGGCTATTGTAAATGGAATTGTTTTCATACATTCTTTTTCCGTTTGCTCATTGTTAGTGTATAGAAATGCTAATGATTTTTCTAGGTTGATTTTATATCCTGCTACCTTGCTATAGCTATTGATGATGTCTAGAAGCTTCTGAGTAGAGTTTTTTGGGTCTTTAAGGTATAGGATCATGTCGTCTGCAAATAGGGATATTTTGACAGTTTCTTTACCTATTTGTATTCCTTTTATTCCTTCTTCTTGCCTAATTGCTCTGGCTAGGAATTCCAGTACTATGTTGAATAGGAGTGGAGATAGTGGGCATCCTTGTCTGGTTCCTGATTTTAGAGGGAATGGTTTTAATTTTTCTCCGTTAAGTATAATGCTGGCTGTAGGTTTGTCATATGTAGCTTTTATAATGTTGAGGAACTTTCCTTCTATTCCTAGTTTTCTTAGAGCTTTTATCATGAAATGATGTTGGATCTTATCAAAGGCTTTTTCTGCATCTATTGAAATGATCAAGTGGTTTTTGTCTTTGCTTCTGTTAATGTGGTTTATTACGTTTATTGATTTTCGTATGTTGAACCACCCCTGCATCCCTGGGATGAAGCCTACCTGGTCGTGGTGAATAATCTTTTTGATGTGTTGCTGAATTCGATTTGCCATTATTTTGTTGAGGATTTTTGCATCAATGTTCATTAGGGAGATTGGCCTATAGTTCTCCTTTTTGGAGGTGTCTTTGCCTGGTTTGGGATAAGTGTAATACTGGCTTCATAAAATGTGTTTGGCAGTTTTCCTTCCCTTTCTATTTCATGGAACAGTTTAAGGAGGGTTGGTATCAGTTCTTCTTTAAAGGTCTGATAGAATTCAGCAGAGAATCCATCAGGTCCTGGACTTTTCTTTTTGGGGAGACTCTTGATTGCTACTTCAATTTCATTTTGTGTTATAGGTCTATTCAGGTGATTAATTTCCTCTTGGTTCAGTTTTGGATGATCATATGTATCTAGAAATCTGTCCATTTCTTTTAGATTTTCAAATTTATTTGAATATAGGTTCTCAAAGTAGTCTCTGATGATTTCCTGGACTTCCATGGTGTTTGTTGTTATCTCCCCTTTTGCATTCCTGATTCTACTAATTTGGGTTTTTTCTCTCCTCATTTTAGTCAGGTTTGCCAGGGGTCTATCGATCTTGTTTATTTTTTCAAAGAACCAACTTTTTGTTTCATTAATTCTTTGTATGGTTTTTTTGGTTTCTATTTCGTTGATTTCAGCTCTTATTTTTATTATTTCTCTCCTTCTATTTGTTTTGGGATTTGCTTGTTCTTGTTTTTCTAGGAGTTTGAGATGTATCATTAGGTCATTGATTTGGGATCTTTCAATCTTTTTAATATATGCACTCATGGCTATAAACTTTCCTCTCAAGACTGCCTTAGCTGTGTCCCATAGGTTCTGGTAGGTTGTGTTTTCATTTTCATTGACTTCCAGGAACATTTTAATTTCCTCTTTTATTGCATCGATGATCCATTCTTCATTAAGTAATGAGTTATTTAGTTTCCAGCTGTTTGCATGTTTTTTGTCTTTACTTTTGTTGTTGAGTTCTACTTTTACTGCATTGTGGTCAGATAGTATGCATGGTATTATTTCTATTTTCTTATATTTGCTGAGGCTTGCTTTGTGCCCTAGGATATGATCTATTTTGGAGAAGGTTCCATGGGCTGCTGAGAAGAATGTATATTGTGTAGAGGTTGGATGAAATGTTCTGTAGACATCTACTAGGTCCACTTGATCTATTGCATATTTTAGATCTTGGATTTCTTTATTGAGTTTTTGTTTGGATGACCTATCTATTGATGATAATGGAGTGTTAAAGTCTCCCACAACCACTGTGTTGGCGTTTATATATGCTTTTAGGTCTTTCAGGGTATGTTTGATGAAATTGGGTGCGTTGACATTGGGTGCATACAGATTGATGATTATTATTTCCTTTTGGTCTATTTCCCCTTTTATTAGTATGGAATGTCCTTCTTTATCTCGTTTGATCAATGTAGGTTTGAAGTCTACTTTGTCAGAGATAAGTATTGCTACTCCTGCCTGTTTCTCACTTGTTTTTGAAAAAGCCCTGTGTATTTGTTGTCGTAGATGCCATCTAATAAAGTGCCTTGATGATTTTACTTTTGCATTTCTTTTTGAAACCTGAAGACATTCTTATTAATAGCTTCTCATGTATTAGTTTGTGGTTAAGTCTTTATTTTCTGTCCTGGCTTTGCGTGCGTAACCTGCCTGTATGTCTACTTACAGTATTAGGACTCTTCAGCGATCCCCCTGTTGTGATCTGAAGCAATTTTATTTCCACCTTTAGTTTCTATTTGGGGGAAAGGATGAGGGGGCGGGGAACCCTTTTGGATTTCCTTTGAGTCCACCCAGCTGTTTTATTTTGTGCTCACTGGTTTCCCTTGCATCCAGTGTGAAGCCATCAGGGTGCTCTGCTCTCTTTAATACTTTATCGTTCTTCCTTTATTAGCCTTTATCTCCTTCCTGGGAAAGCTTTTAAAGTACCAATTGATGAAACCATGTCTTTTGTTATTTAAACATTGTGCCATCAATGTTTGCAGTGCATTAGAAGAAGATTTAAACACCATATCCTCTCTTAATGATCATAAACACAAATTTTTAAAATCTGATTTTCTTCCCTTCTCCCTTTTCTTCAACCTCAGGTTTCTGGTTTCTTCTACCCTCTGAGAAACTACCAGAAGCCCTAAAAGTAAAAATTTCAAACGTTCACATACTTTAAAAAAGGTCAATGGCAGTAAATGCATTCTTTGTAAGGATAGCACATTCTTAAGTTGATATCAAAGAACTGGATTTTTTTTTAACTTGGTGGTACTAGAGTTTGAACTCAGGGCCTCAAACTTGCTAGGCAAATGCTTTACTACTTGACCCATTCTACCGACCCTGTTTTTGTTGGGTATTTTTGAGATAGGGTGTTGCTCTCTATTTGTACAGAGCTGGCTTCAAACCTTGATCCTCCTGATCTCTGCCTCCCGAGCAGCTAGGATTACAGGCATGAGCTACCGGCTCTGGCTGTAGATGTGTTTTGTGAGGAGGGCATTAGTCTTTAGGGAGCCCTAGAACTGCTATTCAAGGATGCAATGAATGATCCAGACTGTCCCACGAGAATCTCTAAGCAAAGTAAGGATGGTAGAGGTGGAGTGGCCCTGGGCCAGTGCTTCCCTGGGCTCTGACAGAGGTTACCGTGTGACTCTGCAAATATTAAATATAGCTTCATGAATCACAATACAAAATTCCAGTCCTGAAACCAGGTGTCAGGCATGACAATTTATTCCCTCTCCTTTGCTCATGAATACCAAGGATCAGTTAAAGAAATTTGGGTCTGTTTAAAGAAACTTTGTATGTTTTTCCTCGTTCTGGAAGACACATTCCACGTTTGATGTGCCTTGCTCTTTTTGAGTGTTGCTTTATGTATATTAATCTTTGAACTAAATTGTCAGTCCTTTTAACTGGAAAGGCATTTCCCCAGCACCCTCTGACTCATGCTAAGGGAACACAACAGCTGATAAACTCCAGTGACCTCTGAGGGGACAGATGGGCTGCGTGGCTTCAACACCCACGTGGCTTTCTGGACTGTGAATGACAGCATAAGCCAGGTTCTGCTGGCTGGCAGAAAGACTTAGGCCTTTTCCACAATGACTAAGCTGAAAATAGCGACTGTCACCTGTTCTACTCTTCTAACAAATCTCTTTCCTTATAGTCTTTGTTGCTACTATTCTGCCTTCTTTGCATATATTTGTATGCATTTTTCTTTATAATTACAAAATAATCTGTGCTTATTTTGATAGTAACAAGAGGTTTCTTTTGGTGGTACTGGGATTTGAACTCAGGCCTCAGGCTTGGTAGGCAGGTGCTCTACCACTTGAGCCACACTCCCATCCTTTTTTGCAGGCAGGGTCTCACATTTTTGCCTAGGGCTGGCCTCAGTCCTGGATCCTATATCTCCCATGTAGGTGGGCTTATATGTCTGCACCAGCACATCTGACTTACTGATTGGATAGGGTCTTGCTAATTTTTTTTGCCAGAGCTGGCCTAGAACTGTGATCTCCCCAAGTTCAAACATTTACTGGTTGCTTATAGAATACAAAGCATTCTGGGGAAAGTTCGAGAGTCTGGCCTCATTTAATCTTCATACATGCTGTGGAGTCGGTATTATTATCTTCATTTTGCAAATAAGAAAAGAAGAGCTCTAAAGGACTCAGAAAGTCCGTAAAACATGCATCCTTTCTGAAACAATTTTCTTTGGGAAACACGCAGGAATCTACGAAACAAAGTGAAATTCAAATCATGAAAAAGTGCTAAGAAAATTATCTAGCAAAGTTTATAACTAAAATCTTATGCTTAAGACAGTCAGTCAAGAAAAGGTGTTTTAGCTTCTGAATGTTAGAGGAGCATGGTGATAGAGAATGAGAAAGTAATGACAGGTGTAATTAAAGCACGGTCTACACAGTTCTGAAGTATCAATGTAAAAGCCCCTTGTGCTATCAATATACACTTTAAAAAAAAAAAAGAGCAGAGGGTAAAATAGGTCTTTTTTGGGGGTGGACACCAGTGGAAGGGAGGTGGGCCCAGGGAAAGGGGGAATGAAGGTGAATATGGTGGATGTATTTTGTATCCATATATGAAAATAGAAGATTGAAGCCTGTTGAAATTGTTCTAAGAAGGGGGGAAGGGAGAGAAGGGAGAATGACAAAGGGGATGAATCTAATTAAGATATATTTTACACACATACATAAATATCACAATGTATCCCCCTGTACAACTATTATATGCTAACAAAATTTTATAAAGAAAAGGTTTTTTAAATTAAAAAAAAGAGAAATACAGAAAGAAGTTTAATGATAAACTGTAGCTAAAATTTCAGATTATTCCTATAAAACATGAGCTACTTAAGATGGTATCTTGGGCTGGTGGAGTGGCTCAAAGGGTAGAGCACCTGCCTAGCAAGAGTGAGGCCCTGAGTTCAAACCCCACTACTGCCAAAACAAACAGACAAAAACCCCCAAATACCTGTATTTAACATTAGTACATTAGTTCAGTATCTTTAAAATGAAAAAAAAAGTTTTATTAAAATTAAGGGCCAGCTCCTCAAAACTGTCAAGTTCATCAAAAGCCAGGAAAAGACAGAGAAGCTGTCATAACCAAGAGGAACTGAGGAGACACCATCCTTAAATGTAATGTAGTACTCTGTGACAGAAGAAAGGCATTTGACAGAAGCCAGAGAACTGTGAAGAAAGTATGACCTTCAGCTAGTAAACTGTGTTCATATTGGTTCATTAATTTTGACAAATACGTGGTATTAATGGAAGGAATTTATAATAAGGAAAACCAGGTGTGGAGTACAAAGGAACTCCCTTTACTGTCTTTGCCACTTTTCCATAAATCCAAACTCTGGAATTAGTATTCTAAACAAAATAAATTATTCTAAGTGACTTTGTAGTTATTCCAACTTAGAAAGTAGTTTAGTCTAAAATAAATCATTCCAAAATAAAAAGTTTTTTTGTGGGACTGGGATTTAAACTTAGGGCTTCATGCTTGTAAAGCTGGTGCTCTATTGCTTGAGCCACACCTCCAGTCTATTTTGCTCTGCTTATTTTGGAAATGGGGTCTCATGAACTATTTGCTCGGGCTGGTCTTGAACTTCGATCCTCCTGGTCTCAACCTCCTAAGTAGCTAAGATTACAGCCATGAGTCACAGGTGCCTGGCTCTAAAATAAAAAGATTAAGAAATGGAACCAGAGGCAGAGATCAGGAGGATTGCGGTTTGAAGCCAGCCCAGGCAAATAGTTTGAGAGACCCTATCTTGAAAAAACCCATCACAAAAAAAGGGCTGGTGGAGTGGCTCAAGGTAAAAGCCCTGAGTTCAAATCCCAGTCCAAAAGAAAGAAAGAGAGAGAAAGAAATGGAACCAGAGGATATGGCTCAGTGGTAGTAGAGCTGTTGCCCTGCATTCATGAGCCTTGGACATACCACCAAGAAAGTAAATAAATAAAATTTAAAAATGCAACCAGTCTCATAGAGTTGTTCTAATGATTAAATAAGATAATTAATACAGAAGATTTATATAAGGCTGAGACATAGTAAGTACTCAATAAACAAGACTATTTTTTTGGTAGTAATGAGATTTGAACTGAGGGCCTCACCCTGCTAGGATCGAGAAAATGTGGTATCTACACACAATGGAATTTTATGCAGCCATGAAGAAGAACGAAATGTTATCATTCGCTGGTAAATGGATGGAATTGGAGAACATCATTCTGAGTGAGGTTAGCCTGGCTCAAAAAACCAAAAATCGTATGTTCTCCCTCATATGTGGACATTAGACCAAGGGCAAACACAACAATGGGATTGGACTTTGAGCACATGATAAAAGCGAGAACACACAAGGGAGGTGTGAGGATAGGTAAGACACCTAAAAAATATTAGCTAGCATTTGTTGCCCTTAACACAGAGAAACTAAAGCAGATACCTTAAAAGCAACTGAGGCCAGTAGGAGAAGGGGACCAGGAACTAGAGAAAAGGTGAGATCAAAAAGAATTAACCTAGAAGGTAACACCCACGCACAGGAAATTAATGTGAGTCAATGCCTGTATAGCTATCCTTATCTCAACCAGCAAAAACCCTTGTTCCTTCCTATTACTGCTTATACTCTCTCTTCAACAAAATCAGAGATAAGAGCAAAATAGTTTCTGCTGGGTATCCAGGGGTTGGGGGAGTGAGGGAGTGAGCGAGGTGGGTGGTAAGGGAGGTGGTGGGGGGAAGAGGGGAGAAATGACCCAAGCCTTGTATGCAGATTTGAATAAAAAAATAAATAGCGCGAGAAATTCATCATTTGTACTTTGAGAAATTAATCTGGGGAATCTTCAATTTTTTTCTCTTTAAAGTAAGTAACAATAGTATCCAAGCCATGGGGTTGTATGAGAATTAACACTGTAAGCTGATAAAGTTAGTAGCTCAGTGCTTAAGACAGAGTAAGTGCTCAATAAATACAGCCCACACGGTCGAGGGCAGACACGCCGGTGGTCCTGCGCTCAGAACATCTGCCAGTGACGTCAGGAATTTTCTTCCTATAGGTCTAAAACACTTGAACTTTTACTACTTTTTAGTTTTTTATGATGTTGAGAGTGATTTTTTTCCTTCCAAGACTATTTTCTGATTGGTTTCTGCTAGTACATAAAATACTGTTTTTAATGAAGTAGGAACTATTTTTTCTTGGTGGGGATGTATTTATTTAGCCTTCAATAGGTGTTCAGTTTATTCTTTCAGATTTTCTGGGTAGACAGCACTGTTACGAACAAATAATTTGTTTTCTTCCTTATATTTTTTCTTTTTGGACTTGATTGCAGCCTCCAAAATAATGCGGTAGGGGAAGACATCCTTATCGTCTTATGACTTTTATTAGAGGAAAATTTTACACTAAGTTTAAAAAAGCACACACTGTGTTTGCAGGAGAAACAAATGGGAAATTAATAAAAATTACAAAAGAACTTGATTCCAGAAAACCTCTGAAGTTATGTGCCAAATCAGAATAGATTCAATCCAGAGAGAGAGAAAAAGAGAGAGAGAGAGAGACAGAGAATGAGACAGAATGAGACAGAGAATAGAGGGATCAAATGAAACCATAAAGAGTATATGATGATAATTCATGAAATAAATATTTAATTATACTTGGTATATTCAGTTAAAATAAGAACATATGACCACACATTATTTTCATTAAAGATTTTAAATTATTTTATAGAACTAATGCACAGTGAAAAAATATACAGAAATGAGCAAAGAACCATTTCCCCTCCTCTGTTCTTCATTCTGTTGCCAGAGGCTAATGGTATCAATCTGATATCTATCCAAGTAACGGACTGCCTACCAAACATAGTCTTTAATAGATGCTAATTTAGGCCAGGTGCATTTGCTGAAGCCTGTAAACCTAGCTATTCTGGAGATCGGGAGGATCACGGTTCAAGGCCAACCTGGGCAAAAAGTTCACAACACTCCATTTCAACTAATAAAAGCTGGGTACCGTGGAGCCACCTGTCACCCAGCTGTGTGGGGAAGCATAAATAGGAAGATCATAGTCCAGGTTGGCCCAGACATTAAGCAACAACCTATCTCAAAAATCACCAAGATAAAGATAAAAAGGGCTAGCAGTGGCTCAAATGCCTGCCTAGCAAGAATTGAACAAGGCCCTGAGTTCAATTCCCAATACCAGGAAAAAAAAAAAAAAGATGCCAATTCAATCCTGACAGTGCACTGAAACACACACAATTCCACCATTCAACTGAAAAATTCTAGATGTACAAAGAAGCAGGAAGGTGTGACCTACAACCAGGAGAAAAATCGGTCAGTAGAGAGTCAGGAATGACAGGTCCACAATGTTTTTTTGATTCTTCATTAAGTGTTGGGATTAAATATAAGCGAAAGATCCAAACTATCTTACAGAATTATAAAATGGTTAGTACCTGTAATCCAGCAACTCAGCAGGCTGAGGCAGGAAGATAGTGAGTTCAAGGTCAGTGTGGGCAACAAAGCAAGACCCCATCTCAGGAAAAAAAATTAAAAGAATTTCATATGCCCATGACAGGTTTAAAGTATGTTCCAAACTTTTGTTCTATAGAGCAGTAAAATGTTCAGACAAAATTTTGTGGACTGAGATATGCTGCTTCTACCTCACTGGTCTGCACTGTGTCGTGTCTACTCACAAATGCAAGAGGATAAGGAAAAGAATGTCAACCTTCCACAACCTTTGCAGTAATTACAATAAGGGAAAAGACACTGGGAACGGAAATTGAGTCCAGCAACCAGCACAGCGTGTGTACCTCATCCCATCACTGCTAACGGTTGACTGTTGCCTACGCTACGTGGCTTACACTCAGGCACCAGAACTTGTAAGTTAAACTTGCAAAATTCAGTCTGTTGACAGGTAAACATCTTTGAAATAAAACCCTGCATTTGGACTCATTTTTTGCGCTCCGTTAGTTAGCTTGTAGTTAACCATCCAATCAAATAATTCTAGATTCTTTAGCTATGTATTTTCTATTTGAAAAACCCTTAACTTGACCCTTCAACATCCTGGTGTTCCTTTGGGTAAAGAAGGCATGCATGTTGCTTTTACATTGCAGTGGTGTGGCTCAAGCGGTAGAACACCTGCTTTGCAATCATGAAGCCCCGAATTCAAATCCCAGTCCCACCAAAAACAAAAACAAAAACACTTTAAATTGAGCATTATTTTAAGGTCTAAAATTTGTAATTTAACAAAAATTTAGCTTGAGGTTGGGATGTGGTAATGAGAAGCCTGATCGAGGGTTTACTTACTGTTTTTATTGTTTCTGTAAACACATTTGGTTCCTTGAGAAAATGATGTCAACAGCTCACTGGTTCCTGACTCAGCTATATTATTTGCTTTATTATTATTGTTATTATTGTTATAATTATTATTATTATTGTTGATAGTCCTGGAGTTTGAACTCCAGGCCTCATACTTGCTAGGCAGGTGCTCTACCACTTGAGCCACTCCGCCAGCCCTGTTTTGTGATGGGTTTTAGAGATAGGGTCTCATGAACTATTTGCCTGGGCTAGCTTTGAACCAATTCTCCTGGGTAGCTAGGATTGCAGGCGTGAGCCACCAGCGTCCAGCCATTTATTTTATTTTTGTTGTATAAATATTTCATTTCATCAAAAAAAAATTGTAACACTGACCTCATGATTTAACTTATGAGCATGAAAATGAGATAAAGGGATCACCAGGCCCATGATGGTGACGTGGGCTTTTGTTTGTTTTTTCTTTTTTTGGTTCCAATATACTTTTCTGAGATATGTCCTCACAATGAACTCCAGTTTCCATGAGGTAGAGAGCAGATCTTTGGTTCCTGGGGACAAAGAAGCCATAACATATAGTGCAGTGCTTTGAATACCAATGTGCTGAAAGAACACAGGGCTAAGTAAAAAGAACAACTAGAAGAGGGGAATTGCAAAATCCAGTCAAAGTGGATGTCTTAGTCCACTTCCTGCTACATAACACAATGCCACAGTCTGCCAAGCTGATGAAGAAAATTAATTTATTTTCTGGCAGCGGGGAAGTTCAATATTGAGGTGTTGGTATCTTGTAAGCCCTCCTTGCTACATCATAAGATGAGAGACAGACAGACAGACAGAGGGACAGACACTTGTTTAGACAAAGCCACTCCAGAGATAACAAACCCACTCCGGCGATAGCAGCATTAATCCAGTCATGACCTAGCAACCTCTTAAAGGGCCCAGCTCTGTCTCAGTGGCAACTGAATTTCCACACAAGCCTTGGAGTGGACATTCAGTATGCAGGAGCCTCAAGCTGGGACGCGGTACTGAGCATAGGAAGAAAGGACAAATGGGCCCACGGAGCAAAGGTGCACACGCCACCAATAAGAAGACTGGACAGTGCAGTGGGTGTTAAAGGGGTAGCTGGGGACTCAAGGCCTCAGAGGTGGCTCCCAAAATGTGTCTTTGATGTGAGACTAACCATGGAAGTAGCACAGTGATGGATCGCGTGAGAAACAGGTGGCCCCCTTGGGTCTTCATGGGGACCTTGGCCACCATTAAGATGGTAGGCATAGGAGAAACTGAAAATCACAACTTAGAAGGAAAGCTTTGAATATTCCCACCCCAAATCCACACCCCAAGAAAAGACCATCATTACGATATGAATATGTATATAAACACGCATTGATGCTCAGTTAGCACCCACCACTTGTGCCTCCTACTCACTCCTAAATAGGCAAGAACCCATGGAGCATGGAGCTTTTAATAGCTGCTGAGTGCTCCCAAGATGCTACACCTTCAATCCCTTAGGAAAACGTTCCACTCCAAGGCACCGTCCCTTACTCTTAACTCTGCCAAGTAACTTTGCACAAAACAAAAACTACAAGTAGACACAAAAAGGTATGTGTTTTTAATTTAAAAGAAAGCTCTGGATCTTAGAATATTTTAGATGGGGTTCCATCTTCACAGAAGAATTGAACATGAAATGAGACTTTGCCATTTTCATCTGAAGGAAAGGGGGGAACCCCCCACCCCATGGTTGTTCACACACCAGCCACAAGCAGCGTCAGACCCAGCCACATTCTGCTTTGGAATGCTAGTACTTTTGTGTTATTTCAGAGGTATTCCTCCAAACCAGTATTTTAAAAAGTGGTTATTGTGGACACTTCTGAGCACATGCAAAAGTAGACAGACAGATACAATGACCCCTTACCACCTACATTCAACAATTATCTGCTCCAGGTCAACCTTTTTTCATTTATACCCTTACCCACTTCCTACCTTCCAATATTGTTTTGAAGAAGTCTTGAGGTCATATCATTTCAGGTGTCAATATTCAATATGTAACTCTGAAAGACAAAGACATCTTTGAAACCAAAATATACTCATAGCTCTCTGTTTCTGCACCTAAATATGAATTATCATTTCATACTCTCACCAAACACAGTCAGCAATTGAAATCAGACCCATTCTCAAGGTAAGATTTCCTTTTTCCTCCTAAGGAAGACAACATGGTTCCTTATCCTGTCTCCAGGAGTGGTGGGGTTGAGCTAAAGCCAGGCTAGGGAGGTTAAGGAAATGTGATTGTGCTTGTGTTAGTGAGGGCTCTGACAACAACAAAAGAACCTTTATTCATGAGTACCAGAGTGTCCTCTGCAACTGAGCTCAGGAACACAGCCTGCCCTCCAGAGGGGACTGAATGGGAAGTGGGTGCTGCCACCAAGGGGTCCTCTCCAAGGTACCACTCTGTCTCTCCCTCTTGTAGTTTCCTCTGCTACTGTCAGGTTAAAGATCGTAACTGGCTTTTCTTTGGGATTCTAGAATTGGGCAAAAGGTAGAGTAACTGTTCCTATGGACAGAGTAGAAGAGGTTGGTTTTATGGGTGGAGAAGGATTGCCAAAAGCAGAAACCAAGGGCAAAAAGGAATTAGTCATTTCAAAGTTACTTTCCCTATAAGGCAGGGACAGGGAGGAAGACTAATAGGAAGGTCACCGATCGGGGAACGTCGGGTTACTTTAGGTTAATTTGTTTGTTGTAAGGATTAAGGCGGAGGAAATTTTATCTATCACACTGATGGAAACTGGCCTCATTCAGAAATTGGACTTATCTCTCTCTCTCTTCTGATTTCTTAGAAGGTTTCTGTTTATTGACTTAACTTTAGCATAGATGACTTCATTTTTACTTTTAGATTGGACTTTTGGGGTCCAATGGAAGAGCTTAGTCCAGAGTAATGATCTTAGTAATGTAGAGTGATGGTTGAGTCCCTGCCTAGCACGCATGAGGCCCTGGATTTGATCCCCAGCATCAAAAAACGAAACAAGTGCTGGTGGCTCACACCTGTCATCCTAGTTACTCAGGAGGCAGAGATCAAGAGGATCTCGGTTTGAAGTGAGCCCTGGGCAAATACTTCATGAGACCCTATCTTGAAAATGCCCAAGACAAAAAAGGAAGGTGGAGGGGCTCAAGTGGTAGAGTGCCTGTCTAGCAATTGTGAGGCTCTGAGTTCAAACTCTAGTACCACCAAAAAAAAAGAAAAAGAAAAATGAAACAAAGCAATGACCTCTTAATTGTTTATTTAATACTACTCATGCATCTTGAATAGAGAAAAGCAATCATTGCTGAAGCCCCTGAAGTCTTCCTGTTTCTCTGTATAAGAAACAAATGCACGTAGAGATGGGAATAGTTTAGTTATAACTGCAAGTTTCCAGGAAAAGAGGCCCTGATTGGGCCAGTTTGGGGTAAGTGTCCACTTCTGGTCAAATCAACAGTGACAGAGCTTATGGGGTTCCCTGTTACAAATATGGTTAACAAAGACATTTCTATGGGGTCTGGATTGGTAGGTCTGGGCAGTCTGGATGGGTGGGCAGCTCTCCCAGATAAGGCCAATGGCCACCACTCACCAGTTGGCTGCTTAGTTGAGGAGCAGAGTCATCTCTGGGGCTAAGAATGAGATGGAGCCAGGTGTGGTGGCTCATGCCTGTAACTCTAGCTACTTGGGAGGCAGATATCAAGAGGATTGCAGTTCAAGGTCAGACCCCATCTCCAACCAATAAAAGCTGGAATTGGTGGCTTGCACCTGTCATTCCATTTACGTAGGAGGTATAAATAGGGGGTCCAGGCAGCCTGGGCATAAAGCGAGACCCTATCTAAAAAAAACCAATTCAAAAACAGCTGGAAGTGTGGCTCAAGTAGCAGAGTGCCTGCCTACCAGGCACAAGGCCCTGAGTTCAAACACTAGTACTACCAACCCCCCAAAAAATGGGTGTACCATTATGTGCAGGCTCTTGCAGGCAGGAGGGCATTCCTGTCCCTTATGTAACATCAGAGCAGGTGACACTCTGGTAACAACCTCCCTAAGGTTCGGTCCTTGGCTGGGCTGTCAAAATCCAAGTCTGGCTTTAGGACTCAGAAGCCCTACAGGCTCTTCTCCAGTGAACCCACCATGAGCACAGACTCAGGCTCTAGAGTAAAGAAATGCTTCCAAGCTTATTTGTGGCCAGTCACCACAGGTGGGACCCCTGTCACCACAGGGGAAATCCAGTTCTGCAGAGCTGCTGAACCGCACAGCCTGAGGGGCCACCTTCATCTTTATTTCTGGAGATTCTGAGTTCCTTCCAAGGTGTACTGAGAACTATCAGAGGAAGAATCACCTCGAGGGTTTAGTAAAGATTCAGACTCTTGTTCCCAGGTACTCCATGCTGCAGTCCTGGTGCCCTGCCTGGGACTCTGTCTGATGAATGAATTGGGAAATTCTGACGTACACCCCAGCTTGAGAACCACTTGCTGTGGACAGACATGCTAGTTCCAGAATGTTCTGTTCATTCTTTTGCCTCTGAGCAAGATGAATTTTCCTAATATAATTTGCTCACATTTCTGTGGTGATGGTGACGTGTAGTCAGCAATAGCACAGTTGTTAGGGAAGGCATTTAAGTCTACACCCTAAATACCTTCCCTCATGCCAGGAACTGCCCTAAACAGCTGCCCAGTTCCAGAAAAGCTCACAAAGTTCTTGTTGTCATAACACCATCCTCCAAAGTGAGGAAAGTGCTCTATTTGTTTCCCTCCATTTAATGTGCTCGTATTCTTGGACCAACATTGATACCGTGAGCTAACACAATAATATTTGTGCTTAGAAATTTCACATTCTAAAGCCAGGTGTGGTAGTACATGCCTGTAATCCCAGCACTTGGAGAGCAAGGCAAGAGGATTGAGAGTTTGAAGCCAGCTTGGGCTACATAGCAAGTTCTAGACCAGCCTGGGCTACACAGCAAAACAAAAAGAAGGAGAGGAGGAGGAGAAAGTACCCAGTGTAGGTTTTTTGCTTCTGACTTTTTTTGGGTAGGGTATGAGGTTTGAACTTGGAGTCTCCTACTTGCTAGACAGGTATTTTACCACACACACACACCCAGCTTGCTTGCTTGATTCCTTTCTTTCCTTCCTTCCTTCCTTCCTTCCTTCCTTCCTTCCTTCCTTCCTTCCTTCCTTCCTTCCTTCTTTCTTTCTTTGCTTTAGTTAATTTTTTTTGATAGGGTCTCATATTTTTTGCCCTGGGTCAGCCTCAAACCTAAGCTTTGCCTCTCAAGTAGCTGCGATTACAGGCATGTACTGCTACACCTGTCCACATTCTAGTTTCTGAAGTGTTACCAAGCATGGTTTGATATAATAATGTCAAGATTTGTACCTCAAATATTCCTACTCATTCCCACACTTGGAATGTATGACACCTTCTATGAATGTTACAGGTGAGGCCACCTGTTTGTTCAAAGCAGTCTCAGGGTGGTCCTGAAAGAGTTCTTTTAAAAACATTTTTTAATAAAAGCAGCTTTATTGAGGTGTAATTTACATACTGAAAATGTAACCCAACTTGAGTTTTAGTGAACTGACATATTTAGGAACCATCACCACATATCAGTTTTCCAACAGTTCCACTCCCCATCCCTGCCAAAGTTCCCCTCTCCCATTTTCAGTCACTCCCTGCTCCCAGCTACCACTAATCTACTCTGTCTCTATGGTTTTGAATTTCCTAGAGATTCCTAGAATCATCCATTATGCATCTGTGTTAGTCAGCTTTCTGTCACTATAATATCTGAGATAATTAAATTAGGAATAGAAAAGGTTTAGAGGTTCCAGTCCAGTCAGTTGGTCACATTACTTTTGGGCTTGTGGCATAAAAACACATCATAATGGGAACACATGGAAGAGCAAATATGCTCACTTTGTCATGAGCGAGGGACACAAGAGAAAGAAGAAGGGACCACGGTCCCACAATCCTGTTCAGGCACATCCCCAGTGACCTAAGGACCTCCCACAATGCCCCTCTCTCAAAACTTCTACTACCTCCAGTAGTACTATGAGAACCAAGCTGTAGTACATGGGCTTCTGGGGTCCATCAAGATCCAAACTACAGCACAGCCTTTGTGCCTGACTTCTCGTGTCTCTGGGGCATTCGTGCTGCAGCACAGAGCAGCAGTTCACTCCTTTCTCTACCAGGGGAGTGTGTCACCCGTTCACCCTGCCAGTGTCTTGACTTTCCCTTTTATCTTTTAGCTCTCCGAGTGAAATCAAGTATTTTCACATCAACATGGTCAGAACTGTCCTATGACCAGAAACTCCAAACCTAGACAATATCCTGCAGTGTTGGCGTTGCCAGCCGGGAGACCTGCACGTATTTCCATAATGTAGGCTGGTGGAGAGTGGAGGGGAGTTTCTCATGGTAGCCATTTGGTTCAACCTCAGCTTTTATTTTTTCATTGTATTATCTATTTATCTGTCTAGCTATCTATCTATCATATATGTATCTATGTACTTGTCTGTCTGCTCTATCTATCTATCTATCTCTCTATCTCGCTATCATCTATGTATCTTTATATCTGTGTCTGTCTGTCCTATCATTTGTTTCTGTTTCTGTCTGTCCTCTCCATCTATCTATCTATCTATCTATCTATCAGCTATGTATCTTTGTATCTGTCTGTCTTCTCTATCATCTATGTATCTATGTGTCTGTCTGTCTATCCTATCTATCTATCATCTATATATCTATGTGTCTGCCTGTCTATCCTTTCTATCTATCTATCTATCATCTATCTGTCTATCATCTATGTATCTATGTATCTGTCTGTCCTCCCCATCTGTCTATGCATCTATCATCTATGTATCTGTCTCTGTCCTGTCCATCTCTCTATCTATCTATCCATCATCTTTTTATCCATTAAGATAAAATCTCACTATGTCTCCCAGGCCAGCCTCAAAATCTTAGGCTCAAATGATCCTCCTACCTCAGCCTCCCAAATGGCTGGGACTACAAGGTGAGCCACCATGGCTGGCTTTCAGGCAGTGAAATTAACCTCAATTAATGTTATTTATTTTTCAGTGAAAAATCATTGTATCTCTTCTTCCAAAGACAATTGTTCATTTTTTCTGCAACACACTAGCATCACTTATCAGCTTATGAGCTTAATCACAATCTTGTATGTATTTTACTATAAGAAGATGAGTGCAAAACTAAGTGGGCTGTCACAAATACAACTGAGGCTCTCACATTTTACCATTACCTTAATTCTGAAGTTCCTAACATCAGGCTGCAGTAGCTTCTAAACCTGGTGAAAATCTGATATTCTGTGCAGAGCTCTATGTATCTATTTCAGAGTGCACGTTCAAATGTCTTTGTGTATTTGGTTTTGGAAATGCCTTCCGAGGAATTCTCCAAACGCTTCCTGGCACAGCCAGCATTCCAGGATATTTGCAGAAGAGCCAGCTCTCTCCCCACTGTCCATTTCTGACTGCACAGCTGAGTGGCCCAAAGAGGAAAGAGCATCTAGTGGCTTGGGAATTTGATTTGGATTTTTTTATTTTTAACAGTGTCATTGAATAAGATTTCTGACAGCACAGGAAATTAGACACATGTCTACTAAGTGCTTCTTTTGCAAAGGGCACCCTGATTTATATGTTCATTCATTACAAAGAAATTTTAGCAACATTCACATGCTAGGTGCCATACAAGATCCAGAGTTGGGTAGTTCTCATCGTTGAGAAACTAACAACCTACAAGAGGAGATGTGACTTTGACATTTTTCCTTGGCTGACTTGCGTGTTGCTCATGAGTTTTAGAAACCTACAGTTTCAGATCTCGGTTTGCATAGGTAGAAGATGCTTTCTGTGTCAGAGAAAGAAATCTTGCTTTGCCAGAGTTTCTTTCTAATCAGAAGAGAGGAAGTAGCTGGATCCAGTTGTTTTTCTGAGGGTGCACGAAGCACTTCCACAGTTTATGAAGAGATCATCCTTTTTCTTTTCTTTCTTTTTTTTTTTGCAGTCCTGGGATTTGAACTCAGGGCCTACACCTTGAGCCACTCCACCAACCCTTTTTTTGTGAAGGGTTTTTTCAAGATAAGGTCTTGTGGAACTATTTGCCTTGGCTGGCTTCAAACCTCGATCTTCCTGATCTCTGCCTCTGTGATTAGCCAGGATTTCAGGTGTTATCCACCAGTGAGTGCCTGGCCCTTTTTCTTTTTCTTTTCTTTTTTGAGACAGATTCTTCATATGTAGCTAAGGCTGGCCTAGGCCTCAAACTCAAAATCTTCCTGTCTCCTTCTTCCAAGTGTTGAGATTACAGGCATGTACCACCATGTCTGGTTGGAGATCTTCCACCTTAACCTTGATGATAGGAAACTTGTGTTGCTATCATAAAGAGGATACAGGATGCTCAAAAAGAATCATGACCCAGGAGCCAGAGCAACCTGGATGTTGAGTGTGTCTGTGCTGCTAATTACCAGGGTAACTTTTTGCACTACTTCAATCTCCCCAAGCCTCAGTTGCTTCAACTTGAAAAGGACACTTATGTCAATAAGTCCTTAGAGAAGGCATTTTTCACTGAGGTCAAAAGTACGGAGCCAGCATCCCTTGCATAACAATTACTGCTAAGTAACTGCTGAGTTTTCCATTCTTCAGGTGTTTTCCTTAGTTTGTAGTAGAACAAAGTAAGAAACAAGTCATTGAGATGTATTAAAGTTTTAAAGATTGATTTTTGTGCAATAATCAGAAAGGTAACTTCCATGTTTCTTCTACACATAACGCATGCACACACACATAATAAGAAAGTCAAGTCATTAGAGCAGATAAATTTGGAGTTCAGGTGCTGTTTCTTCCATTCATTTCCACCCCCTATTCCAAGACCATAACCTAAAGAAGGCGACAAAGGGTGCATGAGGTCTAGACGCCAATGTGTTGCTATTTTTATATGAAAGGCTAAAAACCTGTCTTCGTAAAGTACAAAAGATTATTTGTTCATCCTTTATGGTTTAATGATTAATTTCTTAGAAATATTTGTGAAAGTTGTAACGAGGTCTCTATGAAGAACCATGAATAAGAAAACACCATAAAACAAAGAACAAATGACAAAGATTCAGTGTTTGTCTTGCTTTCTGTATGCAGGATACCAAACAACTAAACATAGACACTCTGGCATATTTTGATAAAATGTAGGTAAAATTAAGATAGGAGATTTTAGAAAGGTCCTTAAATCTTCATTTTGATTTTTAAAGTAAATACTTGATTTTAAAAAGGTATGGCAAGAAAATTGACCTGAAAGCATAGATACAATGTTGGTATAGTTTAGATGTGAATTCAGTTCAGTCAAATCTCTGATTGGTTAACCATAGAAAGTATGGTGAGTATCTCATCAGTCACTAGCCTGTCCTCATGCCTCAGCTTTAAGTGTAACATAAACTATCTGGATGTAATAAAGGCTTGAAGAATAAAGACAGGCTTTGAGAGGGGCAAGTGTTATCATTGAGGGAGAAAGACCAGGCACAACATGATAGCATGAGGATAAGTTGGATTAAGGGTAAGAGGCAGTGAACAAGTGGCAGAGTTTTGTGAATTTGGATAAAAGCAATATCAATGTAAGTTTTTAGCAAGGTAGAAATTACATCTGCCTGCAAATGGCAGAAAACCCAAAGTAATGGTGGCTTACCCATGAAAGAGCTGATGTCTTTGAACAGTCTAGTGCTGGTATAAAGAGTACATCAATCAACAGGAACCCAGGGTCCTTCCACCTTGTTGCTCTGCAACATCACCTTATGGACCAAGATGGCTCCTCAAGCCCCATCTAGGCAGCAAGAGGAAATCAGACAAAGAACAAGCCCTTCCCACTTAAAGGCATCTCCAAGAAGTGACAAATACTGCTTCCACTTACATCCCATTGACTAGAATTTGGTGACATGATCGTAGCACAAGAGGTTGGGATTCTGGTGGAGGGGATTCTTGATTCTAGGTGCTTTGTGAACAGCAAAAATTGGTTTTTGTCAGGCGCTGGTGACTCATGCTTTTAATCCTAGCTGCTTGGTTGGCAGAGATCAGGAGAATCACGGTTCAAGACCAGCCTGGGCAAATAGTTCAGAAGAACCTATCACAAAAGTACCCAACAGCAACAACAAAAAAGTGCTGGTAGAGTGGCTTAAGTGGGAGAGCACCTTCAAAGCAAGCATGACATCCTGAGTTCAAACCCCCATACAACAGTAACAAAAAAGTGAATTTCCATCACTTCTCAGCCATACTATACTAAGATACGTGTAGTATCTGTTCTTATCAGTTGAATATCTGAGAAGTCCTCTATCCAGGGACAATATATTAAATGGATTTTTGGAGCAGGGGGATGGAATAGGAACTCACTCCATCTACTCTACACATTGACCTGGTATTGTGGTACCAGGAATGGTGCACTCCTTTGCAGAACTTAAAAAAATCTGGGCTTCCATTATTGAAGACCAGTGCATCTGTGTAGTACAGAATTTAACTTTGCCCAAAGAGAGGACTGGTGTTTGCCTTCAACTTATAGTAGGAAATCTCAAGTTCATGGCAAGCTGTGCTTTTGTTTCAGTTGGGGAGTGGTCATGCTAGAAAGCCTAGCAACGTTATTTAGGGTTTGGGCTGGGCTCATGTGGTATGAGGTCAATTTTCAGAAGAGCTGGAGACTAAGATCAACAATTTCAGAAATCGGTTATTACTACATGATGGAACCCAAATAAAAACTGTAGACTCAGAGGTTGGATGAGCTTCCCTAGCTATCACACATCAATGCCGGGAAGGTTATGCAGTCCACAGTTCCTCAGGGAGAGAACAATGGAAGCTTTGCCCAGTGGTGCTTCTTCCCTTGGCTGACTTTGATCTCTATGGTTTTGCTGTAATAAACCATAACTGTGAGTGCAGCAGCTTTCTGTGAGTTCTATGTCCCTTTTGTTTTTTCTTCTTTTGGCATTACTGGGGTTTGAATTCGGGCCTCATGCTTGTTAGGCCCACCTTGGTGGTGGGCCCAAGGTGGTGGGCCCACCTTGGGTGCTTGAACCACCCCAAGCCCTTTTCTAGTGAGCTATTGAAACTGAGGGTGGTGTTGGAAATCCCCCAACCTTGTAATTGATCTCAGAGGTGAGGGTGATCTTGTATGGACTGTGCTTACTTGCTCTTCATAGTGCCCCAACTAGTTCCTCAGAATGGCACATTGGAGCAAGAGGGCAAAGCAGATTTTGGGCACAGGCTCGGTGATGCTCCAGGACTTACCTGTCTGCTCCAAAAATGAGGGTACCAATATCAGTTACATGTACCTGTAACTGTTGGACAACATACCAGAATGCTGCTGTAAAAGATATTCCTCTTCAGAAGAAGGGAAAATGTTGGAGGAAAAGAGCAAACAGCCACAATGTGCCCTTCAGCCACCCAAATATTCACAAACCTCTTACATCCCACGTGTAGCACATACTCATACCCTTACCATGGGTGACAACTCAAAGTCTTACTCAGGACTTCCCCAGATGAAAGCCTTGCATCTTGGGTGGTACATAGAGCTCTCTGTCAGGTGTTGGCGAGCATGCGGGGAAAAAGGAACCCTCTTACACTGCTGGTGGGAATGCAAACTAGTACAACCACTCTGGAAAAAAATTTGGAGGCTTCTTAAAAATCTAAACATAGATCTACCATATGATCCAGCAATACCTCTCTTGGGGATATACCCAAAAGAATGTGACACAGGTTACTCCAGAGGCACCTGCACACCCATGTTTATTGCAGCACTATTCACAATAGCCAAGTTATGGAAACAACCAAGATGCCCCACTACTGACAAATGGATTAAGAAAATGTGGTATTTATACATAATGGAATTTTATGCAGCCATGAAGGAGAATGACATCTTATCATTCGCAAGTAAATGGATGGAACTAGAAAACATCATTCTGAGCGAGGTTAGTCAGGCTCAGAAGACCAAAAATCATATGTTCTCCCTCATATGAGGACATTAGATCAAAGGTAAACACAACAAAGGGACTGGACTTTGATCACATGATAAAGTGAGAACACACAGGGAGGTATGAGGATAGGTAAGACTCCCAAAAAACAAGATAGCATTTGTTGCCCTCAATGCAGAGAAACTAATGCAGAAACTTTAAAGTGACAGAGGCCAATAGGAGAAGGGGACCAGGAACTAGAGAAAAGGTTAGTTCGAGAAGAATTAATTTAGAATGTAACACATATGTACAGGAAAGCAATGTGAGTCAACTCCCTGTATAGCTATCCTTATCTCAACTAGCAAAAACCCTTGGTCCTTCCTATTATGGCTTCTACTCTCTCTACAACACAAGTAGGGATAAGGGCAAGATAGTTTCTGCCTGGTAGCAAGGGGGTAAGGGAGGAGAGGAAGGGGGGTGGAAGGAAAGGGAGGGGGCCAGGGGAAGGGGGGAAAATGACCCAAACATTGTATGCACATATGAATAAAAGAAATTTTAAAAAATAGAGCTCTCTGTGAGTCTGGAAGGGTCTTTGTCATCTAGTAAACCCAAGAACCGAAAGAAAAGGTACCTACTCCACCAGTATGCCATGGAGCAGCAGGAAAAGGGTAGTTACAATGCAACCCTCATTTGGAAAAGGGACATCAAGGGAAGCAAAAGTCCTTGGAGGATCCCAGTACCAAATCCCATGAGGAAAAAGTGCAAGTTCTATCATCTCTGGCCAGAAATTCCTGCCAGCTGATTGGTAAGGCAATGCCCAAACTGAGGTTTTTGTCACCTACACTTTTCCACTCCCAGATAGTGAATTCTGTGTAGGTTGGGATTGGAATCAGCTACAAGTGTCAGAAATCACAAAATAACAGTTAATCAAATTTAGGTAGATTAATTTTCTTTTCTGCTGTAGCAAATTATCACAAACTTAGTGGCCTGAAACAACACAGAATTATTTCTTAGTTCTAGAGGTCAGAAATCTTTGTGCTGTCATAATATGGCAGAAGACAGGACTTGTTTTATAACAAAGTCACTCCCTCTAGAACTAACCTACTCCCTGGGGAATGGTTTAATTCATTCCAGAGGGTGGAGCCTTCAGGATCTAAACACCTCCCATCAAGCCCCGTCTCCCACCGTCCCAGCATTGGAATTAAGTTTCCGTCACATGAACGTTAGAGACACATTCAGCCAAAGCACCATCTATGTATTTCTGTAACTCTCTGTGCATAGAGAAATTAACCCCGAAGATACGTCCATTCAGAACCTGTGAATATAACTGTTTTAGGAAAAAGGATCTCTGCAGATATAATTAAGGATCTTGAGATGAGTTCATCCAGGGTTATCTGTGTGTACCACAAATTCATGAGGAGAAAAAGGGAGAAGACTCACAGAGGAGAAGCAAGTGTGGAGCTAAAGCAGAGACTGTAGTGATGGCTATAAGCCAAAAAATGCCAAGAATTGTTGGCAGTCACCAGAAGCTGGCAAAGAAGCAGGGACTGTCCCTTGGAGATTTTGGAAGAGAGCAGCTCTGCCAACACCTTGATTTTGAACTTCTGGTCCCTAAAATTACAAGAGTAAAAATTTCTGTGATTTAAGCCACTAATTTTGTAGAAATTTCTTATAGCACTCTAAGAAACTAATATAGCACTCTAAAGTAATGAAGGAGAAAACTAAGCTTGGCCATTGTTGAACTTGAGCATTTCCTTGATCATCTCCCCTCCCCTACTTCAGTACTTGCAGAGGCCTGGTACAGGGACGCCTAGTTGGGCAGCAGTGACATCAGCCCTAAGAAGGGCCTGACTGGGTCTCTGCTCCCATGTGGGAGGGTGCAGAGTCTGGGAGGGGTCAGTAAGAGACCACTTCACCCCTGACATTTTGATGCTAACACTCTTCACTCTCTGCTGGAGTTACTTGTTCAGTTGCTTCTCTTCCCTTCCAGGCTAAAAGCTATACCACAGGAAGACCATATTTGTTTTGTTCCCCTGTGATTCAGGATTTAGCACAATGTATAATTGGTACCCTGTACATAGATGTGCATGATCAGCCAAGTGCATGATTCCTTTAGAAATCCCTGGACATTGGGCTGGAGATGTAGCTCAGTGAGAGAGCATTTGCCTAGCTAGCATGTGTGAGGCCCTAAGGGTTTGAAATAATCACTACTGCAAAAAATAATATATGATAACAATATATTATAATAATATTATAGCTGTATATTATGTAATAAATATTTCTATTACTATTTCCACCCCAACTTACATTTATATTCTTAAACTTTCAGAGAGAAGAGCTGAAAACGTACACAGTGAGAGGCACTTACTTACCTACCACTTAGATTTCTACTGGTTTCATCAGATATCTACCCCCTCACCAATCCACTGCACTTAATTATTTAATTATAGCTGTCCTCAAGATACCTGGGAAACACGTCTGTTCAGCTCAGTAAATGTTTCTTGTATGGCAGACTATGAATGTCCCTGAAAGTCATATCTTTGTCCTTGTATAATGCTATAGTCATGTGTATTCATAACTTTGAAACCGGAATTTTTTTTTTTGCAGTGTTAGGGATCAAACCCAGGACCTCACACAGGCAAGGCAAGCACTCCCCAGCCTAAAACTGATAAACCAAGACAAGCTCTATGATAATGTAGAAAATAATCCATTGGAACCATAATGTAATTGAAATGAAGGACACTTCATCTGGAAGAAGTCTTGGGTCAGCACCTTGGTCCACATAGCTGGAGTCAGAGAGATGAACGTGGGTGGACCCTGGCCATGGTGTCAACCTATACTAAGGGCTGGTGGCATCAATGAACACTTCCTTCCCTACTGGGCCGTCTGGAATTTCAGGAAAACTCAATAGTCTCTGAAGGAAAACAGAAATCCAAGCTAATGAGCAGTTGGGAGTGAAAAGAAATGAGATTTGGTGTAGCCCAAATGGACACAGCTCAGGCAGCCACCAAGAGCTGGTTGGTAGGGAGTGTGAGCTGCTCTCTGAGCAGTGTCTTTGGCTGTCAGGGCTGGCTTGTCCTGCAGGGCCAGAGCACTCTGAACACCAGGGCTCCTGAAGTGGATTCAGGAACCAGATAGGAACCTGGCCCCTGTCACATTTAAACTGTGGTCAGCTCCACCCCCAAACTCTTCTTAGACTTTCATGAGCAATGGCAGGAAATCAAGTAAATGTTAGTGATTTTGCCAATGACAAAGACTTATCCTGTTGTTTTTGAAGTTGTTAGATTTCCTGTGGCAAACACTTTGGAGGATTGTTTTGGGTGAGTTCAGGCTACATTCATTATAAGGACTTTCTTTGAGTGGACTTACATACAAGAATTTGAAATGATTTCAGTACACAAACTCTCAGAGCGTGACTGTTCACCAATGATAATGCTCTAGAAAGTTTTTGGTCAACCCACAGCAGTCCTTCCATGGGAGAGGACACGGGCATTGTGGCAGGAAAATGAAAATCCAATGACAGTAACTTGGAAAGTGCTACATGGCACCAAACGTTATCTCTACACAGGTTAATTATTGGAAGGCTGTGAGAAGGAAATTAATGTAATAGAAAAAAATACATGGTTTTAACAAATTTTCTTTTTTGCATCTTTAATACTGAAACTGGTGTAATCTTCATAAATTTGGCTATTGGAGAGATGTTTTAAATATCTCCCCTACAAATGGCATGATCTTCTGTACAGAATATCCAGAAACTAGTGAACTAATCACATTCATAATTTAATCAAAGACAACCCCATCCTGGGTCCTGAGCTTCAGTTAAGAAAGCTAATGTATATCTTTGTTTGGCTTAAGATCATTCAAATTGGTTTCTGGTTCTTGCAACTCTTCCCAACTGCCCTCAGTCACTTTTTAAATTTAATGGGAAGTATTTTTTTGAAATAATGCATATTTGTGAGAAAAGCAAAAAAGTACAAAATGTACCAATTGTCCTAATCACCTCAGTACAGTTGCTGTGAGCATTTCCGGGTCATTTCCTTTTCCTCCAGGCTTCCTGTGAGACATATATAACTTAGGTTGCTTGTGTTCTGTTGCCTGGTTTTCACATCTGGAATCACAGATATAATCCTGTATTCTTTCTAAACTTTTATTTAAACACAACCATTTCCTATGCTAAAATGTGGTCTTCAAATTTAATTGTTTAGCTTTTGAAGTCAGTTTATTGAAGCATAATTTATATAAAGTAAAACACACCCACTTTATATCTACAGTTTGAGTTTTTTGGTTTTTGAAACAGGTTTCCTTCTGTCGCCCAAACCGGCCTTGAACTCCTGGTCTCAAGTAACCTTCCTGCCTCAGCCTCCAGGGTAGTTGGGACTTTAGGAAAACGCCACCACTCCTGAGAAATTTGATGAGTTTTAACAAATGGATACACCATGTAACTGCCACCCCAGCAGAAATACAGATTATTTCCACCATGACACTTTGCAGTGGTCCTCAATCACCTCTTAGACATCCATTGATCATTTTATGCCAGATTTTTATTCCCAGTAAAACTTTCATATTTAGCCATTCTCCTGGATGTGTGGTGTATTTCAGTATGATTTTAATTTGCATTTTCCTAATAGTTTCTGATACCAATCATTTTTAAAGGTGATCAGCTATTCATAGTTCTTCTTTTGTGAAGTATCTACTAAAATCTTTTGACCCATTATTAGTTACATTTTTGGTCTTATTATTGAGTTATGAGGTTTTTAAAATAGATCCTGAACACAAATCCTTGGTCAGATATATGTACTGTAATGCTTCCTCCCAATTTGTTGCTTGTTTTTCATTTTCTTAGTGTGTATTTTGAACAGTAAAAATATAGTATACCATTTTTCTCTTTTATAATTCATGAGTTTTCTGTCTTAAGAACTTTTTGTCAACCCCAATGTGAGGAAGATAATGTCCTAAGCATTCTTCTAGAAATGTTACAATAATATTAGCATGTATGCATGAATTTGAGGTACTGGGGATTGAATCCAGAGCCTCCTGCAAGCTAGGCAAACCCTCAGCCACTAAGCTTTATCTCCAATCTGTTATTAGTATTTGAAGCTACAACCCATTTTGTAAGTTTTTGTGTATGATGTGAAGTAAGCGTCAAGGATCTTGTTTTTCATGTGGCCATCTAGTTTTATAGCAGCATTTGTTGAAAAGGCTGCTCTTTTCAACAAATATGGACACCACTATTTATTGTCCTCATCAAATTGCCTTTGCAGCTTATTAAAAATCATGCATGATTTTCATTGACCATAGATATATGGGTTTGTTTCTGTACTCTCTAATCTGTTCCATTGAACTATTTAACTTTAACATTTGGTCATACTTATTTTATAGTAAGTCCTCAAGCTTTGTTCTTCCTTTTCAAATTTATGTTGGCTGTATTCTAAGTGCTTTGCATCATCTTATAAATTTTCACTTTTTTTAACCAAAAAATGTTGCCGGGATTACTGAACGAGACTGTATTGAGTGAGAAAATGTTATCTCGAGTTATCTCTTCCATATCATGGAATGTTTGTTTATTAGATCTTACTTGATTTTTTTTCAGCATAACCTTGTTTTTAGTGACTGCATAATACGCCTTTGCTTGAAGGTGTAATCCATCAATCCATGTGTACTTTGTCAATTTTTCATTAATAATCTTCTGGGACCTGCATGATATTTAAAGACTTCTCCAAATTTATGATTATTTTCCTAAGTAGATTCTTTAGATAGTCAAATTACTGGGCCAAAGGACATAAATATTTTAAAGGTTTTGGTATATGCTATAGTTTGAATTTGAAATTTTTCCTCAGTTTCATTTGATAAAGGCTTGGTACCAAGCTTGTGATGCTATTAGGAGTCGACAGAACCTTTAAGTGGGGGGGCGTAATTGGAAGAAATTAGAACAGTGGGAGTGCCCTTGAAGGGGATTTCAAGACTCTGGCTTCCCTCGCTTCCTTCCTCCCTTCTCCTTCCCTCTCTCCCTCCCTCCTTTCTTTCTTTCTTTCTTTCCTTCTTTCTTTCTACTACTGATTGAACTCAGGGCTTTGTGCATGTTAGGTAAACACTCTACCACTTGAGCCACACCTGGTTTGATTCACTACACACTCTTGCCCATGATATTCTGCCCCACCCCAGTCCCAAAAGCAGTGATGCCAACTTACCGTGGATGGAAACCTCTGAAACCATGAGCAAAAATAAACCTTTCCTCCTTTTAAGTTATCTCAGGTATTTTGTCACAGTGAAGGAAAGCTGACTAAGAAAATCTGTGTTGCCAAATTTCTTTCTTCCTGGGTTGTACCACTCACATTACCAACATCAGTGAATGAAAATTCCTGTTTCACTTCAGTTCTGTCAATATTGAGTATTGTTTTCTAATTTAGTGCATGGAATAGAAGATTCTTACTGGTATTTCTTTGTTTTCTATTGAAGCAAAACATTTTTCTGTATGTCTGCCTAGTACTTTATTTCCTTTTCTGTAAACTATTACTCATGTGATTTTTTTCTTAGAATTTTTATAGATTTAACTGTTGTCTCCTCTGATAATCAAAATTCTAAGAATAAGGGCCAGAGGTATAGGTCTGTGGTACAGCGTTTGCCTAGAGTGCTCAAGGCTCTTGGTTTGATCTCCAGTACCAAAAAAATTAAAAAGTTCTAAGAATGACCCTGAATGACCTTCTTCTTTGCATCATCTCTTTCCCTTTGAGCAAGGATGGAAGGTATGCATATGATGGAATATTGCTCCCAAGATTATGTTACGTTACATGGCATGGCTGACCTTAAAATAGAGATTTCCAGGTAGGCCTAAGCCCCTTAAAAGCAGAAAGTTTTTTTCTGGCTGATAGAAGAAAGCAATTCAAAAAAGGAAGTCAAAGAAACTCAAAGCATTAGAGGGATTCAACTCACTATGACTGGCTTTGATGACTGAGGAGGGGCTCGATCAAGGACCATGAAAAGGTCTTTAAAAGTTCAGAGTGGTCCCTGCTGACAGCCAGCAAGGGATATACCCTAAATCCTGTAGCCACAAGGAAGTGACTTCTGTTGACAACCTGAGTGAGTGTGGAAGTAGATGCTTCCCCAGAGTCTCCAGGTAACAATGCAATCTGGCTAATACCTTGATTTCAACCTGTTTAATCCTGAGCAGAGAACTCAGCTAAGCCCACTCAACCTTATGGCTGACAGAACTGTGAGTTAGCAAGTGGGTGTTCTTTCAAGTATCTAAGTTTGTGGTAATTTGCAGCAAAGCTATGGAAAACTAATACAACCCCCATATTGAGTTATTACAGGGCTGGGGATTTAGCTCAGTAGTAGAGTGCATGCTTTACATACACAAGGCTTGGGTTTGTTGGCCAGCAATGAAAATAAAACGATATTTATTATACATTTCCCATTATCTCTTTTCCTTTCTTATCATGCTGTAATGGTTTGGATATGAAGCATTCCCCCCAAGAGGCTCCTGTGTTGAAGGCTTGGTTCCCAGTTGGTAGCCTGTTGAGGGGTGATGGGATTATGAGGGTGCTCGCTTGCATTGAGGAATTCATAGCAGAATGGGTGTTAGGAGGAGTGAATGTGGGACCTAGTTGGAGCAAATGGGTCACTGGGGGCTTGCCTTTGAAGGGTGCATCTCTTTCTCTGTCTCTGTCTCTCTCTCTCTGCTTCTTAGCTGCCCTGGGATGAGTAACCTCCTTCCAGAATGCCTTTCTCCCATTGATGTTTCTGCCTTGCCACAGGCCTAAAAGCAATGAAGTCAGCTGAACATGAACTGAAACCTCTGAAACCATGAGCCAAACTAAATTTTTCCTCCCTCATTTAAAGTTGTTTATCTTAGACAGTTTGTCAGAGTGATGAAAAGCTGACTGACACACACGAATTTTCCCCTTTATGTATAATAAAAATTTGTGTATATTAGGTTGATTACTTTTTCCTTTGTTGTATTTTTCTTTCAGTGTCTAATTAGAACCTCAGCCTCAACGCCACTGAAGTTTTAACAATTCAATTATGATTATGGTAAAAAATTTCACTATTATATGTATGTCAAATCATCCCATCATGCAACTTAAATATATAAAATTTTAGTTGCCAATTATACTTCACTGAAGCTGGGGAAATTTTAAATAAAATTTCAAGTACATTTTCTAGCTTTTTATACAGTTCTTTTTAATTAAAAAAATTAAATTAACTAAAACATTTAAGTAGTTAAGAAGTTCAAGTTCTGCCACATGGTGTATTCAGAGAAACCTGGCTTCTGTCTTTGTCCCTCCATCCTGTTGTCTTCTCCTTAGGTAACAGTCCTTTGATTTGGTAGCTATCATTGCATCACAAAACACTTCAAAACTTAGTGGCTTAAAACAATAGTCATGGTATTATTTTTTTCACAATTCTGTCCCTTCACTGAGGCTCAGCTCAGGGTCCTTCCTTCCTTCCTTCTCTTTCCTTTCTCTCTCTCTCTCTCCCTCCCACTCTCCCTTTCCCTCCATCTCCCTTTCTCTCTCTACATTGCCGAGAGCCTCTCTCTCTCCCCTTGGTTCTCAACATGGTCTCTCCATGAGGGTCCCTGGGCTCCTTACACAGTACTCAGAGCTTCCAAAGTGCAAAAATACAAGTTGCCAGGCCCACTTAAGGCTCAAGCCCAGAAATCTCATGCCATACACTGGTAAAACAAGTGACGTGTGTCACTCGCTATATGGCACAGACCAAGCCTTGTCCCTCCTCACTTGCTCAGTTCTTGTTAGGGCTTGTTAATTATTCCAAATAAACTTCATAATCAACCTAGCTGGCTCCAGAAATAAAGAGAAAATAGTATTTTTATTAGTATTACTTTAAATTTACAAATTAAATAAGGGAGCGTTAACTTTTTTTTTAATATTACATGGTTCTATCTAAGACCATGATATTTTTTTTTAAATCTTCTGTTAAAATGTATTATGATTTTTTTTTTTGAGGCAGAGTCTTGCTCTATTGCCCAGGCTGGTCTTGAACTCCCTGCCTTAGCCTGGGATCACAGGTGTGCATCACTATATCTGGCTTACTGTTAGATCTTTTGCAAGACTGTAATAACTTTCCTCTTGTAAATTTTTTGCATTTCCCATTAAGTCTATGCCTTAATGCATTAACTTTATTATTTCATGAATGCTAATCCAACTAGAAAGTTCCTCCTCCCTTCTCTTCCTCCTCCTCCTCTTCCTCCTGCTCCTCCTTCTTTCTCTCTCTCTTTCTTTCTCTCTCTCATGGTCTGATGGTAAAATCTAAATGAATTTTGCTTCTAAATATCAAGCCTTTTATTCTAATGTAATTTACTGTGTAATTCTCTTTTATCATATATAAAAATCGTATATACAACCTAAATATAGACAATAAAGACAAAGCAAAACCTTACACATTCTATCCATTGATCTCACGCCAGAACAACGCGACTGTAATCCTTATAGCTTTACTACAATTTATGCTTCATAGGCTCTTTCTCCTACAATCTTTTTTTTTTTTTTTGAGACAGGTTCTCACTATGTAGCTGGGCTTGCCCCAAACTTTTGATTCGCCTACCTCGTTTTCCTGACTGCTGGATTTACAGACATGCAGCACCACACCCAGCTAATCAACTTAAAAAAAAGATGTATCAAGGGCAAAACACAAGGGTATTGGACTTTGAGCACATGATAAAAGCGAGAGCACACAAGGGAGGGGTGAGGATAGGTAAGACACCTAAAAAATTAGCTAGCATTTGTTGCCCTTAACACAGAGAAACTAAAGCAGATACCTTAAAAGCAACTGAGGCCAATAGGAAAAGGGGACCAGGAACTAGAGAAAAGGTGAGATCAAAAAGAATTAACCTAGAAGGTAACACCCACGCACAGGAAATCAATGTGAGTCAACTCCCTGTTTGGCTATCCTTATCTCAACCAGCAAAACCCCTTGTTCCTTCCTATTATTGCTTATACTCTCTCTTCAACAAAATTAGAGATAAGGGCAAAATAGTTTCTGCTGGGTATTGAGGGGGTGGGAGGGAGAGGGAGGGGGTGGTGTGGGTGGTAAGGGAGGGGGTGGGGGCAGGGGGGAGAAATGACCCAAGCCTTGTATGCACATATGAATAAAACAATTAAAAAATAAATTAATTAATTTTTAAAAAAAGCTGTATCATTTATCTTTAAATCATTCATTCCTTTATTTTTTCAGAAAAATTTAAAAATAATTTCATTAAAATTTTCATTAAAATTGCATTGAGATTTTGAGAGGAATTAATACTAAGAATTAATACAACTGGACATTTAAAAATGTTTAGATTTCCTATTCATGAAATTCTGTAAATATCTCCCATTTTTCATATTTTATATTGCTTGATTCAGCATTATAGCTTTATTCATAAAACCAAACATATATCACATTCAAATTACTCCAAATATTTTATATTTTTATTGCTATTGAGAATATAGTCTCTATCTTCATTTTATGTCCTAACTTGTTATTGCTGTAAATAGAAAGGCTTATTGATTTTCAGATATGTAGCTGTTTTAAAATTTACAGGCATAACACATAAATGGCCAAAAAAGCAACAGTGTTCATTTCTCTATAAATTAACCCTGTTTAGTTCTTCAGCAACCATTTCTGCTGAGGACAAGGGGAAAAATCATTCTTACTATTCAGTTGGAACTCAGTTGATCATCAGGGCTTTAGAATTTGCTCTTTTCATCTCTATTCTTCTCACTTTTCCTCTGAAGTATTTTGCCTCAGATGGAGAGAGAGGTATATGGTACAAAAATGCCATGCTTAGAGAGTGTCTGCCAGTGTCCCAACTGGAGTAGTTTTCCATCCTGTCTCTCTGCAGGGATCACTCCAAGCTGCAGGAATTATTGGGTTTAGCCTGACCCCTCACTATGACAGATTCTTTTAATCTATTGTCCCTTCCCTTCCTTGGGCTCTTTGAGATTCCTGTCATATTTGCTATAGGCTCTCTCAGCTCCATCCCCAAGTAGGACACAGACTCAAAGGGGACAGACAGATCCCACCCTCAGTCTTCTCTTGCTCTCTTCTCTTTCCTTCCTCTAGACCCCTTCCTGTAGACCAGATATGTTCCATATTTTTGGGAAAATGCTGTTTATCATACATTTTGTGATTTGATACAAACCTTAGGGAAGGTCATTTGGGAAGAACTTACTAGAAATTACAAGGGATTTTAAAATAGTTTACCTTATATTTAAAAAAATATCCTACTACATACAGTTATCTTGTCTTCTATGATGGGATTCAAGTGGACTTAAAAGCAGGATGAATACACAGTTAAGGTCCATGCCGCCATCACCCAGCTTCAACTATGCTCAACATGTGTTTTCAGCATCGCCTTCCCCATGTTCTCTGAGGTCCCTCTTTCTCTTCTTCCTCCTCCTGGAGTTACTTTGAAGCAAATCTCAGGTATCATACCATTTTGTTCTGGTCAAATTTCCAAACTCTTTCTAATAATTTTTCAGAGGATTTTTCCTTTAATGATATCCCATGTATGAAGCACTCACACTTGGTTATTCTTAATCAGTTATTATATTTTTATTTGTTCCTTGCCCTAATATAGTTGGGAAAGTACATCTTAATTGCCAAGTGGTTAAAGTTTTGCCAGTTAAGATATGTAGCGTACTCAGTTAAAGGGTTTTGAGATTTTCTTTGTGACCTAGTATACAACTGTCTTAATCTGTTCATAAGAAAATACCAAAAACTGGGCTATTTATTTAAAAACAAATATCTATTTCTCAGAGTTCTGAAGGCTAGGAAGTCCAAGACCAAGCTGCCAGGCTTGGTGTCTGGTGAGAGCCAGCTCTCTTCGTCCAAGATGGCGCCTTGAACTCTTCATTCTCTGAAGGGATAAACACTGCATCCTAACATGGAGGAAGGGATGGAAGGGAAAAGTTAGCTAGCTCCCTTCAGTTCCTTTTATTAGACACTCATCCCACTCAGGAGGGCAAAGGTAATTCATAGACAACCATTTTTATAAAAGCACCACAAATACCTGAAAAGTGAATTCTCTGTGATTCTGTCACATTTATTAATTAGACCTGTTATTTTGTTAAATCCTGTTTTTTATTCACGCTGTCTCTGATAAACTGTATTGTGTTAAAATGTCCTACCGCCTCAGTCTATTTATATTTATATGTCTAATTTTTTGGTTTTATATATATATATTTTTTTGTTTGTTTGTTTGTTTGCTATATTCTGGGTTGAATTGTATTCCTGATAAATTCAAGTACTAACATCTTCAGAATGCTACTGTATTGGAAATAGGGTCTTTATAGAGGTAGTCAGGTTAAAAAAAGAGGTTCTTATTACGGATCTTAATACAATACAAATGGTGCATTTACAAAAAGGGTAAGTTTGAAGCCCTCATACAGGAAGGTTGTGTGAACATGAAGACACATTTTAAACAGACCATGCAAACAGACACACAGAGAAGACAACCAGGGAGAGAGGCCTGGAACAGATCTTTCCCTCTGTAAGGTTTTTGTGTAACTGGGATTTGAACTCAGGACTTTACACTTGGAAAGCAAGCACTCTACTGCTTGAGCCACACCTCTAGTTCTGATCTTTCCCTCATTGTCCTCAGGAGGAACCAACCCTGCTGCCTCTTAATTTTGAGCTTGTAGCCCCAGAAGCATAAGAAAATAAATATCTATTGTTTTAAGCCACACTGTTTGTGGTACTTTGTTATGGAGCCACAGCAAATTTTACATTATGCTATCCTGCAAGGGTTGTAATATGATACTCTATCTTCACTGTCAGTTGATAGTCATCCTGTTTCTTTCTTTAAAATTGACTTTGTGTAAAATGTTGCACTCCTGTTGCTTTCACATTTGATTGGCCATCCTTTGATCATCCGGTTTCTTCCTTAAGATCGTGTCTCTCGCTTGTTACCCACCCAGGTGACTGCAGTGCACACATATGTAACACAGCAATCAGCGATGGCCAGGGTGACTGTGGAGTTAGAATGGGTGGCTGCCAGTTTCCACATGACCTTAGGAAAGTACATTCATCATGTCGTACCTCCATTTTCCCCTTTTGTAGATAGAGAAATAGTAACTGCTCCCATATTATAAGACTGTGGCCCTGTCCAACATATGTACTCAAACTTCCTGAGACCTTGAACCAGAACCATCTAGTTGAACCACTCCTAATCTCCTAGCTGTTAGGAAAAACGCTGCTCTCAAAGAAAGCTCACGAGAAAAGTCTCACGTCCATGAGCAAAGTTTAATGGCAGGCCCAAATTGCCAGGCTGGCCGGGGGGGAAAAGATGGCGCAGCCCCGAGCCTGGGCGAGGCGTGGCTCTTATAGAAGGGGGAGGGTAAGGAAGTTAGCACATGTGCAGTAGTGTCTGCTAGGGGTGGGGCTGTCTTAGAGAGTGGGAATTTGTTTAAGGGCGGGGCTGCCATTTTGGCTGATTCACAAAATGGCGACATTATTGTTCTATCATTCCCCCATTTTTTCTTTAATAATGATGAGGGTAGGGGCTGAGGATCAGGAATGGGGGCAAAGCACCAGTCTCTTTAGCTGCTTCCTGCTGGCAGGGGGCGTTGTGTGGGGTGGGATCCTCAGGCTCCTGTGTCCTGGTGGGGGCCCTCATAGCAGTCCTCTGGATGGTTTTGGAGATGTTGATATCCCTGGAGGTACAACTGGTTAAATTTTTGATTAGCAATAGCAGACACGTGGTTTAAAAGAAATCTTTGTATGGTTTTTATGATATAAGGGAGGAAGCTTAAGAATAGGAGAGCAAGAAACATAGGCATTAGGATGGGCATTGGCCAGGAGAACCACTGTGAAATGTTGTTCCCTAGACAATTTCAAGAGTCCTCCAATTTCCTTCTCCATTTTTCTAACTGTTCCTTGAGAAGTGTTACTACTGGGGGATCCCATTGAGCTTGACAGCAGTGGGTGTCATGAGAATGACCAGATGAGGACTGGTCCACTGAAGTCCCAATGGAGAGGGTAGAAGATCCTTTTAGGAGAACAAGATGCCCTGGTTTAACAGAAATTGTTATAGGGTGGGATAGGATCTGGTCTGCATGCTGTCTGAGAAGTTCCCTGAGAAGGCAGGTAGTCAGCCAGAGGAGCAAAGTCTGTTGGAGGCAAGTTTTCTAAGAGAAATGGGTGGCCATGCATTATTTAAGACCCAAATAGGAATATTAGGAGGAGCATAAAAAGGTGTCTGCTCAGGGACTGCATACCTAGGGATCTAAATTCTGCAAAATCCTGTAACCCCCAAGCTTATTGTAAGCTGTCTTATGGTATGGGAGTTGGGAAATGGAAGATTGGGTTGATGCATTTATGACTCAGGGAGTGAGTCTGTCCCTTTAAGGCCACACCTAGGTAGGTGACCTGTGGGAGGCAGGGGCTGTCAGGATTTAAATGTAACACTCTTGGATAAAAGAGAACTTTAGCTCATTATTTTATATACATTGACACTTTTAACCTTTTAAATGTTTGTACCATATTTAGATAAAGTATAACATAACACTGTTATAAGGTGGTCATTTAAGACACATAAGCAAATATGTAAATGAATTCTGATTTAGTAATACTTAAAGCTTGACAAGATCAGCAGAAAACACAAATAATTTCAACAATATTAATATAACCTTGCTATTTTATAGACATAGAGAATTTGATTTCAGTTTGACATGACCCTAAAAATCTTTTAGGCAACTCTTAGATTATACACAACTTTAACTTTATCACTCGTCGAAGCTTTTTTTATTATACACTTTTAAAACTTACTCTGACCTTTATATAACATACTAAACCCTGTGATGGCTTGTCTTTATCCCTCCTATTTGAAACAATCTTTAGGACAAACCCTTCTTTACAAAATTCTTTCTCATCCAAAACCATTTCTTTTTCCTTTAACTTCTCAGAAAACACATTTACTACCTATCTATATCCTTTTTAGTTGTTTACTTTGTAGCTTGTATTTTAAAATTAACTTTTATAAGAATTTTAAATTTACTATAGGGGTTGAAGCAACTAATTAGTAGCCCTTGTTTTTTAAGGAATTTGTGATAGGCATAAGGCTTCATTGTCCCTCAGGCTTGAGGGGCTGTTGTTTTGGGTGTGGAAACTGTGAGGGATTTTTGAGTTTTATTTGAATAGGGAGGGCCGTCCAGGCTCGCCCTACAGTCATCTCATCAGTCCACACTGTGGAATCTATTTGTTCCTGAAGGAGGGGCAGCAGAGAGATCTGCCTGGGGCAGGAGAATTTGAGTTGTTAATTGAGATAGTAAATCTTGTCCCAGCAGGGACACTGGAGTTTTAGGTACTATGAGGAAAGAGTGACAGACTAGGAGGTCTCCCCAAGAGCAGGCCAGAGGCTGGGTAAACTAGAGCTCTAGGGGCTGGCCAGATTTGCCCTGAATGATAACTTTTGTCATTGGACCAGGGACCAGGAGAAAAAGGTAAAACAGAGAAACGGGCTCCACTGTCTAGGAGGAAAATGGCCTTTCACTTCTCTACCATTATGACTACCTGAGGTGCCTCAATATCAGTATTAATAAGTGGAGCATGGACAGGAGGCTGGGACCCATCAAACCATAGGAGGAGGCACCTCGCCTTCCATCTGGTGACGGGGGCACTTAGACCTCCAGTGGTTACCCTTGCAGAAGGCAGGGTCCCAGTTGGGGGCAAGGCTGTCTCCTGGGCTGTCCCCCCTTAAGCATTCTCTACAGAAGTGCCCCTCCTGTCCACCATGGTAGCAAGTTCAGGATGCAGGCCCCAGTCAGGTGAGGCCCTCTCTGAGAGCAGCAATGAGGCCATGGTGTCTCTTATTTTTTCCTCTCCTGTTAGTAAGGTCCTGGACATACAGACATAAGCTATAAAAACAGACATGGCTAGCTGTATTACTTGGTTCAATGACTTTTTCCCTTCAGCCACAGTCTGAATTTTTTACAAATATCTGGGGCTGACTGTGTTAGAAATTTATCTTTGAGGAGAACCTCTCTCACCTGTGATTCTGGGTCCATCGTGGTATGTTTTCTGATAGCTTCCTTAAGATGTTGTAGAAAGGTAAAAGGATTTTCTTTAGGTTGTTGCTGTAAAGTAAAGTTATTTCACATTGACACCTGACACTCTGGAGAGCAGGTCTCTGAATTGTTCTGGGCCTCAGTTTCCTCACTTGAAGAATGAGGGATCTGGTCTGGGTTAAACTACTTTCTTCCACTATGAGATGGCTGAAGTGACATTAATGCCACTTATCTTCCTTACCATTTTTTTTTATTTAGTAATGCTGGGGAATTGAACCCAGGGCTTTGCACATGCTGGGCAGACATTTTTTCATTGAGCTACGTCTTTATCTCCAAATATATATATATATATATATATATATGTTTTCCTTTTATAGAAAAGGTCTAAGAGTATGGTATTGTAATTTAAGGAACCCTGTGAAGGCCACTTCTGTTGGTCACCCAAGGCATACTGAGGCCAGGCTTCAGTACAAAGCTTCCAACATCTACCAGCCAGAAGACTGGAAGGTGCAGGTTCCATCTAGAAAGAACAAAACACTAGGATCCTGTCTTTTAGCTATCAGCAGGCAGCCTCTTTAATAAAGGCTACCTTTTTAACAAAGAAATAAATCATTTGTAAAGTTAGAGAAGGGCATTCAGAGGGCATCCTGGCAAATAACAGTGCCATAAGGGACAACTAGTGTTAATTTTGGAGGGAATAATTTATGTTGAGGCCAAAGGTATGGACAATTTTAGATGAGAAGTTTAGAGACCACAGTAATGTCTATTTTGTTATTTATGGAACTATAACCTTGAGCTAACGATTGACTTACAAGGGTCTGATGCCCCGAGGTGTGAGGTGGGGCTGAGAGCAGGGCTTGTGCAAGGCACCAATGCCCTCCACACACACCCGGGACAAGTGAGCCTGACTGCTTAGGCCTGATCTTGCAGCCTGTCACCATTCCCCCCTTCCTGTGTACTCTGTGCACATGTATTCTAGGGGAAGTGGCGGCAGGCCACAGCCATCACCACATGTGGCTGGCGGCCAAGGATGTGCTGGGTCCTCTCTATGGATTTTCTTAGTGATTTTCTTAGTGATGGCAGGTGTTTTTGCTGTGTCCAGGAGCCGGCATCCTGTGCAGGAGTGCGCCTGTTTGTTTGCCCCCCTCCACTTGTGGGGGCGGAGTTAGGGCGTAAGCAGGGGCAGGTTTTTGTAAGTGTTTTGGCAAAGCAGCTGACTTAAAGTTATTTTAGACTGAGAAGCCTAGCAAACTAGTTGGAATAACGTAAGTCATAAGGTACCATGTTACAAGTTTTTCATGGGAGGCAGGGTCCCAGTAAGCCCAGGGAGGGGAAGGTCTGGTCGCTGTCTCAGGAAAAAGGGACATTAGATGGGGGGGGAGGGAAGAAAAGCAGTCATCAGGTGACATAATCAAACAGGACTCTGCCAATGTAGCATGAGGAGTACCTGAATAAATCCGGGGCTTGGTCTCAGCCCACAGGAAGGGAGCATGAGCTCTCCGAGAGCTGGAACCACCTTGAGGCCAGAATTGGCAAAGAGTGGCTTGCTTAGCTCCATGATGGGGAAAGTTTTTCAGGAAGATAGGAGGAGATAGGCATGGTAAGCAGTGCAAGAGGTCTGTTTATATGGGGAAGGAGGAGGTTTGGGAGAGGAATTGGTTGATTTAGAAAGTGGTTTACAGGCTAATAAAATCTGCACAGGGGAACAGAAAGTACAGAGGGAGGGTTTGGTGCAGAGATAGGAAAAGGATTGGACGTAGGAAAGTTCCTTCTATTTGTCAGCACACTCACAGAGACTGTATAAATCCCTTAAAATACTGGAATTGAAAGTGCCATTAATTGGCCATTTGGAAGCCTTGTCTAATGGGTATTGGAGCCAGGCCTAATTACAGAGAAAAATGAGCTTTCGTGGCTTAAGATCAGGCATTAGGCAGAGGGACCCAAGGTTGGCCAGGAGACATCCCACTGGGGAGTCTGAACGAATTTGGGACTGTCCAACTCCCATGGTGAAGGCCTGACCTGAGGAGAAATATGGCAGGCATCCCCGAAATATCAGGTCCTCAGGAGAGAGAGAGAAATGTGGAACACAACACCCAGAGGGAATGTCTTCACCACAGGGGGGGGTCCACAGTCCCTAGTGGGGAACCCAGTTCCCAGGGACAAGAACAAGCTGTGACCTAGCGCTAGGTTTTTGAGGAAATGAGAGACACCACAGCTCAGTGTGCGAGGAGGACTCACCGAGGGAGAGGACTTTGAGGGAAGATTGGCCAGTGGTGGATGGCAGTTGGAGGTGTGCTGGGGTGGAGGAACTTCCCTGTGAGCAAGTGAGAGAGTGGCGTTTTCTAGGATCGGGGGACCCGGTAAAGCAGTTCAGATCCCGGAGGAAGGGAATGGGAATTGAGAGAGAGAGAGTGAGAGGGATGGGGTGGAGGAGGCTGGGAGAGCAAGGTTGGTGCTGGGAACTCAACCCGATCTGAGTCATGGCACCAAATGTTAGGAAAAACGCCGCTCGCAAAGAAAGCTCACGAGAAAAGTCTCACGTCCATAGAGCAAAGTTTAATGGCAGGCCCAAACTGCCAGGCTGGCCGGGGAAAAGATGGCGCAGCCTGAGTCTAGGCGAGGAGTGGCTTTTATAGAAGGGGGAGGGTAAGGAAGGTAGCACATGCGCGGGAGTCTCTGGTAGGGGTGGGGCTGTCTTAGAGTACCGGAATTTGTTTAAGGGCGGACTGCCATTTTGGCTGATTCACAAAATGGCAACATTACCGTTCCATCACTAACAGATATTATGATTAATGAATGTTTATTGTTTTAAACTACTAAATATTGGGGCAATTTGTCTCACAGCAATTGATAGTTCATACAAGGAGGTTTGGAACTTGAATGCGCCTTCAGAGTTGTCCTGAACTAGGCAGGGAGCTGTAGTCTTTTATCCTAAGTCAATTAGTCATCAGACATGAGTTGCCCTTGAGAAGGGAGCATGACCTTGAGGAAGGATAAGAACAGCTAAGAGCAAGTTTTGAAGAGTGACTCAGCAGAGAGCTGTTGACAGTAATACTCCTAGCACTTCAGGGAGCATGTTTTTCAGTCCTAAAGGGGGAGTCTTGGTAGAGAACCACAGCATCCAGTTAAATACACTCAGTGCGACCTTTGCTATTGTCCGGTATTTGGCACTAGGCTAAGAATTGAACATTACAGACACAGTACCCAAACTTCCAGTGAAAGATGCCTACAAATGGGGCTATTTCTTCAACATTTAATAAAAAGCTGCAGAGCTAGCCCTTCTTACGCTAAATACTTTCCCAGGTCTCTCCTCAAGTCTATATAGGAGGCACAGGAAGGAATAAAAGTGTTTCTGGTAGGAAGTGATGTAGTGGGCGAGGGGCTATAAGATGGTCTCTCATAGGTATTCATGGGGCCTAAGGGAATGGGAGGCTGGTATTCCACTTTTTGCTTATAGCTCTGTTTCATCAGTATTCTTGCTGATTTACCTTCCACTTCAAGTGGGAACAAGAAGATTAAAAAGATACAGTGGTCATGGGCTCACCTTCAATCCAGCATTTGGTGTGACAAAGATGTGTATTCTTGTGGTTCAAGAGGACCCTGTGGAAGATTAATGGTCTGTAACTGTCTTGCTGGAGCCCCACCCTACCGGGTACACTGCTGGATGTTGGTATGGGCAATATAAAAAAAAAAGAACTGGAGATAGATCTCCTATGGAACTACTAGATTTTGCCATCTGTGCTCCATGAAAGGAATTCTGAATTTTGAACAAGGGCCAGTCATCCTGACAAGCAAGGATTAACTAAGAGAATTCCAGTTGTGGTGAGTGAAGAGATTCTTGCTTCATTTCCTGTCATCTTCCCGTCTGAACAGAAGCCAGACCTTGAAGGATATCTGAGAGCCAGAACCACAACTTCAACCTTTTCACCCCCACTAAGGATCCAGGGTTCCACTTGTCGAAAGATTAGACATTGGGATATAGTACAGCTTTTAGTACTTGAAATTGACCAGAAGTTAAGGTATCACTTAAGGTAAGATTAGGAATGGAAAAAGAGTGGCACGAGCAGTGAATGGAGAAAAACGGACCACTTTATGCTCGTTTGCCTCCACATGGGCAGACAGACAGACTACACTGATAATTACTAGAAGCCGTCCATAAAGATTGTATGCAACCCACAGAGACGAGTCAAATATGGCACACCTGTCCTCCAGGAACAACAATGGTCAGTTGTAAAATAAACATAATGCCTATTTGCTGGGACAAGCAACCCTAGAATGTCCCGATACATTTAAGAGATTTCTTTTCCTGTCTCCCTGAATTGCCCCCTCTGATTTGTGTACGTGTGTGCTACTGGGGTTTGAACTCAGGACCTTGCACTTGCTAGCCAAGTACTGTACCGCCAAAGTCACACCCCCCAAGTCCCGATTATTATTACTACCAATTGAACGTGATGGGTCTACTAGAGGTATCCACTTCTTGAATTCCAGGAGTCTAGACTGATTATTCCTAAATGTGTTGCCTTAGAGTTGCTGAGTTTGAGCCTCAAGGAAGATCAAGACAGGGAAGGAAGCCCTCAGGCAGACAGAAGCTGAACACTGAGACCTGAATACTGGGAAATACCACATTTATTAACCTTCAAAACCAACTTCAGCTATAGAACCATCACTGTCAGCCCATGGAACGCCTGACATTCTCAAGAGGGAGGCATTCGTGATATTAATTCATGAAAATGCTTTCACAGAAAATCTGGTATTACCCGAAAATGTACTTTAAAAGAACATCAGAATCAATGACTCCAAACAAAACAAGCACTTCTTCATCGCAATTAAGCCAATTAACAAAACAATTAAATTAGATCTGCTAACTGGAAAAGTCCTTATTTAAACAAGCATTTACAAGAGATTTTATTTCAATAAAAATATGTTGCCTAACACCGTCGCCTGCCCCAGTTGGAAGCAGTACCCCTCCCCCAACAGTATCTCGGGTCAGCTTCCGTCTGTTGTTGCTGGGAGTAAAAAGAAAGGCAGGTCGGTTTCAGCTTTGACTCTTGCATTCCCAGCCAATCTGCGAGCCCCAGGCCTGCGAGCTTGTCTTGCTCGGCTCTGGCGCAGCCGCGGCGGCCGTGGGGCGGATCACTGAATATTCAGCACCCGCTTCCAGGACACGCGCGTGGGGAATACCCACAACCCCTCGCGGCCGCGGAGCCGGGCTGGCTGGTGACCCAGCGCCGCGGCTCAGCGCCGAGCGAGGTCACCCCGCGCTTCCCGAGTCCTTGGCGGGGAGCCCGGGGCCGCGGGTGGGGGCGGGGCAGCGGTCGCTAGCCAATCAGCGACTTGCAGGACGCCAATGACCGGCCGCGCCCCTGCGGGTGACCGGGACCGCTCCCCATGACGAGGGCAGAGGGGTTGCCGGCTCTTCAGAACCCCAGTGAGGAAGTGGGGAGAGGCCAGAGATAAAGAGGGGGGGCCGATGCGAGGAAGAACGCATTTGTAAATTATAACTTCCTAGGTGCCACCTCCATAGCGTAGCCTTTCAGCGCCGCACAGCCCGATGGGAGTCCCGCCTTCCTGTGCAGGACACCTCCGCGACACCGGTTTGGCCCCGCCCCCTGCCGCGGGGTACGCCGGGAGAGACGCCACTTTTCCTCCAACTTCCCCTAAATGAGAAAAAAGGGGGCTATTTCCGAAGCTTGTCCTTACGGAAGGGGTGTGGCTAGTTTGGTTCCGCCCCTCACGCATGGCGAGGATGGGGCCGGGTGGCAAGTACCTCTGCGGGCTCTAAGGCCCTCCCCTGCGCCGGAAGGAGGAAGGCGGGTCTGAAAAAGTCGAGCCGAAGGAGGGTGCGAGGTCACGTGACGCCAAAGCTGGCTTTGCAGAAAAGGGGCGGAGCCCCAGGCAGGGGGGGCGGAGCGACTGTCCTTTCTGCGGGTGCGCGCGGCCGGAAGTGGCCGCCTCAGCTGACAATCGGAAATGGGGACCTCCTTGGACATCAAGATTAAAAGAGCGAATAAAGTGTATCACGCCGGGGTAAGTGGAGGGGTGGCTGGATCTGCAGGTTCCGTGGTCTCCAGCACTCCGCGCACGTCCGGGTGACTGGGCGGGGCAGAAGCACACGGCTGGGTGCGTGCGTCCTCCGCGTCCTGCCGCCGGTGAGGGGCCCGCGGAAGGGGTCTGCGTGGCGCGCAGCGACCAAAGCCCTGGCCCCAAGATCAGCTGTAACCTTCAGGCCGCTGAAACGTTGCTGTCGGCCTTGGCTCCCAGGCTTGAACTGTCGCATTGAGCCCCGAGGGCGGGAGCTTGTGACCAAACGCCCCCGTTTCTCTGGCCTAAAGTGACTGCAAAGATCTAATGAACGGAAGGCAAAATTAGCTTTGCAAGAAGAAATGTGCGCATGTGTTGGCAGCGAACTCCCCGCAGTGCTCACTTCTGATAACACACAGTTCCCAGTTTTTCGAAGGAATGGTGTGTTAAAACGCAAGCCTGTGGACTGTGGGCGTGGCTCAAATGGTAGAGCACCCCTAGGCCCTGACTTCAGTCTAATACCGCAAAAACAGAAAAGCTTTCTTAAGTCATTAAGGGTTTTTTTTGGCGGGGGAGGACCCCCTCGGATCCCAGTTTCCTTTTTTTCTGCAAAATGAGAGTGTAGACTCTGAACCCTTACACTACATCAAAATCTATTTGGAATTCTTGAAATATCATCCTGGACCTGCCCCCAGAGATACCCACCACACTTCATTCTATTATTGTTATTTCTTGCTTAATTTACTTTTCAAATAAGTCTCTAGTTTTTGCCCTGGCCAGCCTGAGCTCTGATCTTCCTATTAGGCCTCTCAAGTAGCTGGAATCACAAGTGAGCAGTGTCACACCCATCTTATCGGTTGAGATGGGGTCTGACTAGCTTTTTGCCTGGACTGGTCTGGAACCTGAATCCTATTGATCTCCACCTCCCTAGTAGCTGGGATTACAGGTATGAGACACTGTACTTGGCCCCAGTGATTCTATTGAACAACTGTACTTGAAATCACAGCTAGTTCCAACACACTTTGGAATAGGTTGCTAGCAGTGTTTGTTCACACAAATACAATGTGGTGTCAAAGGGAGGGAATGCTAAGCAAACAACTTGAATGGATGCTAACATTTTAGGATAAAAGGTAATTGGGGAAACCTGATATTTATACAGACTCAAATGGCCACCTCCCCCCCCCCCAGATTATTACTTACAGAAGGGAAAAGCCACATTTATAATGGAGAAATCTGGTAGCCACCACTCAAATCAAGATCAGCAAGAACACCACCTTACCACCACCACTGTTGAAACTGATTGGTTGTGTGCCTGGTGGCATGATGCATTGAGGACCCAGCTCACTTATGTAGTATTATTGCCAAAAATGTCTAGTTTAAATCAATTCCTAAGGTGACAGGCATATACCAGTTGAGGGACACTGAAACAGCCTGTATTCTTTAAGACTGTCAATGGCAGCTGGGCGCTGGTGGGTCATGCCTGTAATCCTAACTACTCAGGAGGCAGAGATCAGGAGGATCGTGGTTTGAAGCCAGCCTGGGCAAAAAGTTCTCAAGACCCTAACTTGAAAAAATCCAGCACACACACACACACACACACAAAAGGGGGCTAGTGTAGTGGCTCATGGTGTAGGCCCTGAGTTCAGACCCCAGTATGGCAAAAAAAAAAGTCAATGTCATGAAAAAAAGACACAAGAGTTTTTAAAATGAAAACCAAATACAGTGTATGATTTTGTGGTATTGAATTTCCCAAATGTGGTATTTGTACTTTGGTTGCCTGGGAGGATATTCCACATACTGCAGCATATAGAAACAAACTGCTATAATATCTAAACCTCAGAGGGTTCAGCCATAAGTCATACCTGTGCTGTATTCCTGCCTGTGTGTATAGGCCAAAGAGAAAACTAATGTGGCAAAATATTAATAATTGCTGAATCTAGTTGAAAGCTATTTGGGTCTACTTTGTATCCTTTTCTAAAATAACAGCTTTATCGAGAGATAACTCAGGCATCACAAGATTCACCCTTCTAAAATAACTTAGTGGTTTTAGTATATTTACTAATTGCACCTGGTAATTACAAATCTGCTTTCTGTCCCTGTGAAGTTGCCAGAGTCACTTTCACTTTCCTACTGAGGGAGCTGAGGCCTAGACAGGTTGAGGAGCTTGCTCACCCAGCTAATGACAGAGCTGGGCACAACAGACATCAAGTTCAAAGTTGTGCCCATTATTCTGCTTCTTGAGCAGCCCTTTTTATGCAAGATGGAGGATTTGTAATGTGGAAACAGTTGTTATTCATTTTTGAGATATTTCAGAAAAAAGAAGACTGATTTCTACTTGACCATATGCTGATTTTATTGCAGTATTTTTTGTCTTTTTAGTTGTGGAAGCATTTGGTATCTGGTCACCAGAGAACCTACATTATACTTGGGTTTAAAATTCATATTTCCTTAGAAAAAATTCTACTTGACAAAATTATTTTTTAAAATTTTAGTTGAAGCGTTAAAGAAAACATGAACATAATGTATGGCACATAAGAAGAATGTAAAGGAAATCCTCTTCCCGACCTCCCTTCCTGTCCGCTGATGGCTTGTGTACTACTCCAAACACATGTGCACACATGCAACCAGCAACTTGTTCTTGTTGCTGTCATAGTGTGTTTTATCTGGGAGACTTTCACAGCATCATATTTTCATCAGTCTCATTCTTTTTTAGATTTAATAGGTCACATTCATTCAGCCAGTGTCTATGAATCTCCAAAGGTCAGTAGAGATAGGTAACTGTGTCAAATGAGAAATGAGGTACTGGAATAGGAGTAGCTAGGATGTGCCAGGGATCACAAAGTAGGGCCTCATCATTTCTGAGGGAAGAGGAAAGCTGAGGCCTTTCTGGAGCTTCCGGAGCCAAGTTTTGAAGCTGAAGCATTAGGCCAGGGTGTCCTTGGTCACCATGCACTGTTGCCTTCAGTGGGGAGTGGAAATGAACCAGAACTTGTGGACATGTGGGAAGCAGTCTCAGTCCTGTAAAAGGTTTTACAGTCATTCATCCTGTTTCATTTGGCAGCAACAGTAATGTTTTGACATGACTTGGCTTTATTGCCTCTCTGAAATATTTCTTCTATTTTCCTTGGGTTTTTTTCTGAACCCCCTCTTTTTTTAAACTTTGTAAGTTGACTGCATAAAGTCTCCTTTTAAAATTTGCAGACATTTCCCATTAAGTACGACTTCCTTCCTTCAAGTTTTTTGTTTTTACTAGGTTCGTGACTTATAAAACAAACACCCTGTCACCCTCCCAGGTCCTGCTGGTGAGCGGTATGGGATCAGGAGAAAGATGGAGTGGGGGTGGAAGAAGTGGAATCTCCCTGCCTGGATTCTGGCAGAAAATGCTGCTCCTGGGACCCTCATGCTCTGTAGAGTCATGGAAAGACCCCAAGCCAATGCTCTTAAGTTAGTATCCCCAAATTGTCTTCAACAAGTTTGATTTGTAATATTTTTCTTATTGTAAAATTTAAATATTATTTTCTAACTCCATTAGTTTTTACATGTGTTATTTAAAAGGTGTGTGTTAGTTTCTGATAGGACAAGAACTTTCACAGGCTTAGAGTAATTTCTAATATTAACGTTTAGAAAATTCTTTATGAGCAGAATTATGATAAGAGTAGCAGAATGAGTGAGATTATGGTGAAGTAGAGGAATGTCAAGAGTAATTGTCAGGAAAAGACAATAATATGGGAATGTTCACTCATAGCCAGTAGCCACAAGCATATACTGCATGTACGTCCATCATTGCAATAATCACTTTCCATTGTCATGAATTTGTTCTGTGAGCCTATCCAATTAAGTTTGTTTTTAGTATTTGTATTCCCAAGCCTGCAGTACCTGTCACTTAGTAGATGCTCAAAAACCGTTAAATGATAATTTAAGCCTTAAAACATTTGAACAAAATTCTTAAGGCTGATAGGTCCTTTTGTATGCAGTAATTAGAAAGGAGAAATTGTGGTCTTGAAGGCACATTATGAGTTTTGCTTTATAATTAAAATAATATTCAAGGTTGAAATCAGTTCCAGACAGATATTGATAAGATTTATTCTTATTTTGACATAGCCCCAAAAGCTCTACATTGGATCCCTCATTATACTTGCTTCAAATAAGAAAATCATTCAAATAATTAATGGGACTATAGGTTTCAGAATCCCTATAAGTATGATTGTTTCTCTAATCCAGGAATAGAATTCTTAGGAAATTGTCCAGTGTTTGATTCCCCAGTGTAAATACAGGTTCTTTTCAGAGCTGGCAGCATTGTTAGGCCCCCTTGTCCCTGTAAGTCCTTCCCACTGAGTCTAAAAGCTTGATTTCTGATTCTTAAGCTTCAGGTATGAGGTGAGACAATCAGGCATACGATTTTTTAAATTCCCTAGTTTCTTATTTCCACCGAAAGTTTTAATTTACCATTGACATATTTCACTAATATTATTTATAAGAGCATGACAGTGCACCCTTTTGCAGCCACAGAGTGCTTGAGTCCTCACAACCACTGTGAAAAGGTAGCCTGGTCTCCATTTGTGGTTGAGAAGACTGAGGCTTACAGAGTTGAGTACATGCCAAGGTCACGATAAGAAAATGTTTGAACTCAGATCTTCTTATTCCTGAGTTCATGGATTCAGGCTGCCTTCTCTGGGTCTGAGTTCTCATCTCTAGAATGGAAATGACGCCTGTGTATCGGCCATTTTGAGGATGCTATGCCATCGTGTTTCAGAACCTTGATCTGACCCATAGTAGTGACTCAGTTGGTAGCTGGTCGTATTATTCCTCCAGACTCCACAAAGTCTGTTGGCTCTGTGAACTGCCCATCAGCCATGTTAATTTCATGTATACATCTTTCTAATTGCATCATAAATGCTTGTCAGAGGCTTTCTAGAGTGTCAGATTCCTGCCCCTGTGCACTTGGAGGAAAGCAGGTTGGTGATCAGAGAACATATGATGATGACAGCATTTTTGGCCCCAAAAGCCAAGTGTGGTTTTGGCTTTGCTGTGTACTTTGTGTGGTGAAGTAATGTGTTCTTGATGAAAAAGTTTGTCTCAGATGCCTTGTGAATTATGTTGTCCTCAGTGCCTGGGGAGAGCTCATTGGGTAGAAGCACCCTGCAGTAAATCTTCCTGTAATGTAAATATAATTCATTTGATTTTACAAATTCAGAATGTTTCTTAAATCTGGCACATATACTCATGAAAGTGGCATTGTTAAATATTATGATCATTATGATCATGAAGCACATAACCGCGTAGACATTTTACAGTGACAAGGGATTTATGCATCATAGGTTGATTACTATTACCACAAAACCCTGTATTTTGTCTTATTTGGCTTGTATGTAATTTCTTGTTAAAGTAAAGATGAGAAGCCTTATACACAACAGCTCATTATTATGAAGAAAAATTGCACATCTAAAATGCTATTTTAAAAAAAGCCTAACTGTTCTACGTTGTCCTTTTAGATTCTTAGTAAGTGAATTATAAGTGAATGCTCTTTGGGTATAAAAATGTAGATCTCTGAGTAAGGAGAGATCTCAAGATAATTCACAGGGAAGATTATGAACCTTTTAGGAAACACAGTCATCCCAACTTGTGAGTGGCTCTCTTTTTCTCACTTACAACGTCATGCTCCTGTGGAGGCTTGCCTCCTGGTGTAATCTGAGCTGTGCGTAATGCAGGAGAGGTATTTTCAGAATTATCCCAGTTGTCTGAAAACTGGGATGCGATAAAATTGTCTCTGTAGTTCTCCATTGTTTCAGCCGATCTCTTAGTGGCCTGAACATTGGGACCCATGCTTTACCACTACAGCTGTGCCACTCCAGACTGTAGCAGCTGGACAGACCTCTGCAGGTCATGTGCCCTTGAGTTGGGTGGCTCCAACTTTTTCCGCTGCTGAGGCCTCACCAGCCAGTATGGTTGCTTTTCTCTGCCTTCTTCCTGGTCTTGCTTTCCCCTGGATTCTGCTCTGTGTCACTAGCCAGGTCCTCTCTGTGGCCTGAAACCTGCAGACCATACCTTCCACCTAATTTCTCCTGCTGTTGTCTTGGTGCTGAATGTGCAGCTATGCCACTCACAGACTGGAGAGCCAGCAGCACAGGCAGGTTTGAGGGAAAGGGCCCCTTTTATTCTTTGTCCTTCCCCCTCAGCACCCTAGACTGAGTCAGCAAAGCCCAGCTGGTCTGTACTCAGCTGAGTTCCTTACAGGTGGACTGTGCTCAGCCTGTCCCAGGAAGCTTATGGCTGCTGTCCCCTTCCCCCCACCCCATGTTCTTTCTACTTGGTGGCACTTGTCCTGCTGACACCCCTCCTTGGCTTCCTTTTCTTTGGTCTTCTCTGCCCTTGCCTTGCAAATTCCTGAGAAATGTAAGGTGAAGCCTCCATCCTTACTTCAGCCACACTTGAAGAGTATGACCTCTTAACTCTGAGTTGATCTTCAACTCATCCCATTTGTCCTTTAGCAGCCATAACATATACATGCAGTTCCCTCACTAGGCATACCATAAGCCCCACTCCTACCCCACATACTTTTCAACTTCTATTCAGAAAATAGCGTAACTTGTTCGCTGTCAGCCAGGTAGGCTGACTTGTTTCCCCTCGCGGTGAGCACACGGGGCCCACACAGTTCCAGAAGAGCACTCGCACATCTGCGACTGACACAGTGTGCCAAGAAAAATGCCACGTACCAAAGGCCAGAAATCAGTGCTACCCTCTGTGGATGTTCAGAGCTTCTGGAGAGGTGAGTGTGTGTGTGTGGTGGCAGGCACGGCTCAGGGTTCTGCGGGTGGCTGTGGAGAGTGCTGACACTGTGGCGTGCTGGGCCTGGGGTCTGGGTCCTCCTGGCAGTGGCAGAACTTCATGGAGCCTTCACAGGCTAAAGGCCCTTGTGCATTCTTGGGCCAGTGTGCAGTGCTTGCCAAACCCAGTTAACTGCAGCAGCTTTGTTCTGTTTCCAGAGCATTTTCTAGACCAGCTGTTTTCAGGCCACATTTTGTGAAACTGCATTTCATCTCTTCTTATACTTGCATTTTTAATATAAAAATGGTAAAATTTAGGCCAGGTGCCATGACATATTATAATCCCAGCTACTTGGGAGGCAGAGATCAGGAGGCTTGTGAATGAGGCCCGCCTGGCAAAAAGTTAGCAAGACCCTATCTACAACAAACCCTATCAAAAAACTGAGTGGGGTGGCATGTGCCTATAAGCCCAGCTACACGGGAAGCTTAAGTAGGAGAACTGCTGTCCAAGGCTGGCCCTGGACAAAAACTAGAGAACCTATCTCAAAAATAACTAAAGCAAAAAGGGCTGGGGGCATAGCTCAAGTGATAGAGTTCCTACCTAGCAAGTACACGACCCTGAGATCAAGCCCTGGTATCATTAACAAAAAAGCTAAAACTTAAACATTTCCATGAAGGAAAGAAAATTCAGTGTTCCTTTGAGTATGTCCTGTCAAGACATTTTCATACAAATGCAAAGATGGGGTTTTTGTAAAATACTTCTGTGGACTGAAGAATTTCTATCATTTTCAGTCATTGTCCTATAATTTATCTGCACACATGTTTTTCTGCATGTATTTATATAGAGATTGTGTCTTAGTGTCTTTAGGGAAGAGTTCTCTCAAATTCAGAAAAAATAAGAAAAATTCAGGCTGAGAGAAATAGTTGCTTTCTCAAGGCAATGGAAGCATATTTACCTTTCATGTTGTAAATTTTTAAAAAATTTTTGGTGGTACTGGAGTTTGAAGTCAGGTCTGTGCTTGCTAGGGAAGCACTCTACTGCTTGAGCCACGCACAGCCAGAGCACTTTTTGCTCTGGTTGGTTTTGGCATAGGGTTGCTGTATGCCTGGGCCAGCCTAGATCGTGATCCTCCACTGTGTGCTCCATAGCTGGGATGGCATGACAGCTTTTTCTGTTGAGATGGGGTCTTGAAAATTTTGCCCAGGCTGGCCTGGATCCTCACGATCTCCACTTCCGAGTACCTGGGATGACATGCTTAGCCTCATCTTGTAAATTAAAATGAGTATGTCTTTGTAAATAGTTCAAGAAAATGAACATTTAGACGAGATTGAGCATGTCAGGGTGGTATGACTGTAGACTGAACATTATTTAGTATCAAGATTATCCAAATTGAAGCAATGAAATTTATTAAATGAAGTCAAACAATTCTATGTCAGTTTTTAATAAGTATAGTTTTATAAATATAGTGGTTTTGTATGTTAAAAAATAAGGGCTGTGGGTGTAGCTCAGTGGTGGAGCACTTGCCTAGCATGCTTGAGACCCTGAGTTCAATCCCCAGATCCACAAAAGAAAAAGAAGAAATGAAATTTAAAAAATATATGTGTGTGTGTGTGTGTGTGTGTGTGTGTGTGTGTGTGTGTGTGTAATGTATTGCTAAGGAAGTCCAAGTAAATGGAATTCTGCTTCTCTTCCACTACCTCTTTTTTTCTTTTAATGTGTGTGTGGTACTGGGTTTTGAACTCTGGGCCTCATGCTAGCTAGGTAGGTGCTCTACCACTTGAGCCATTCTGCCAGCCCCTCTACTCCCTTGAACACACCCCACAATTGATCACTCCCGGTTGCCATCCCTGGCTTGGATCTTACTCTGGCTGAACCTGAAGCAGAGAGCCTGCCAAGAGCTGCTGGCATACCTGACTTGTCCTGAGGTGCTCTTTAGCTGAGTTCTTGCTGTTTGACAACAGCTCTTTATGCTGTGGGCCTCACTTGCTCTGGACTAGTCTGCTGCCACCCTGGCTTGGGTGCACTGTGCAGTATCATTCGTACAAATTTTGCTGACTGGGATTTCAGTTTGGTGGCTGTTAGGATTGTTCATTTATGTGTGGGCTGGCTATACAAAACATTTTCTTTGGCCAACTCCTTGTATTCCACAGTCATTACTTAGGCATATAATTGTGCCAGCTCCCAGACTCCTTTATAATTAGAGCCTTCTTAAACATTTGATTTATAGTCAGTGTCTTCAGTGCACTTAGGCCAATAGTTACAAACCAAGGTCAACTTTCTAAACTTTCTGCAGGTTTTACTGAACTCTGAAGTCAGGTAATGTCTAGTGACAGGTAATTTTGCTAATATGCATCTAACCCCTGCAGCCATACTGCTGACCAGTATCAGGACTTAATTCTTCTCTTGTAAAGATTCCATTTTTACTTTCATTACTTTTCACTTTTTGTAAATAGTATTGACAGTTTTATTTTTTTCTCTTCTAAATGTGTGCCCAATGGCTCAAGCTTCTTTTGAGATTCTCTATAGAAAGTTTCAGGATTAGGAATTTCAGATCTTACCCTCAGACAATAGCCTTGTTTTTCTTCCCAGATCATTTGACTTAGTATTTACACTAGTGTTTATGCTAGATCCTACTTAAGAGAAACAGTAACTATAATGTCAGCTGTCTGAGAGTGTGGCTCATGGTAGGCATGCCAGAACGTTGTGGAATGAATGATGGTACTATTTCTGCCATATTGGCAGTGAGTACACAAAAGCCATGTAAATTGATATCTTGATATTTTATTACACTTCACTGCCAGTGAACTGTTTTTTTACAGTTTTAGTTAAATATTGATCACTTAGAATATGAATGTTATTGTCCAGAAAGTAGTATATGTAATCCTTCTTTTCTTCATAACTCCCACCTTTTTTCAAACTGAGATGTAATTGCATGTAATAGATCACCCCTCAATTAGGAGACTATAACCACCATCTTCCCCCACCTCCTGTGCCAGGGATGGAACACAGGGCCTTGTGCACATATGAGGCAACTGTTCTCCACTGAGCTATGCCTCCAGCCCTATAGCCACCACCTTCATCAAGCTATGGAACAGTTCTGTCATTCACAGTTCCCTCTTGCCCCTCCCTTTGCGGTCAGTGGGCCAGGACCACTGTCAGCCTTTTCCAGAATGTCAAATAAGTGACATAAACATTGTTCTGTGCTATGTAGCCTTTTGAATCCGACTTCATCATTAGCATAACACACACCCAGTTGTGTGTATCAGTATCTCTTAACTTTCCACAAGTTTTACTGAACTCTGACATCGGGTGATCTCTAGTCACACGTAGCCCAGGCTGGCCGTAATCTCATGATTCTCCTGTCTCAGCCTACCCAGTGCTGGGGTTACAAGTGTGAGTTACCACCTCCTGCTTACTTCTTTCCTACTTACCACCCGGTTGTCTGTCCTGATGTGAATGTACCCCAGTTTGTTCATACCGTCACCCACAGAAAACCATGTTGGTGATCATGAATAAAGCTGCTAGAAATGTTTGTGTGGAGGTTTTTGGGTGAATATAAGCTTTCATTTCACTTGGATAAAAACCAGCACTGGGATTGCTGGATTGCATTACCTCATTTTTAATGGTAGATCAGAGATGGTACATTCTCTTCAAAATTCTCCTTTTTAGAACTTCAGTAAGTACATACTACTATGTGAGAAACTGTCTGGTGGCTGTTTGTTCTAGTTTTCAAACAAGATGGAATCAGTTGTCACACAGAATTGTGAAATGGGAACACCTAACAAGTTGAATTCTCTTTATGTTTTTGATTTCTATTCTCCAGCCAAAATGGGTCTCTGAGTGCTACCAGAAAGATTTGAATGCTTCAACACGAATTAATTGATTCCCACCCAGGTCAGTAGCTTAAACTGGTTTTGTTTTCATAGTCGTTAAACTACTTAGGACATTTGGTTCCCCATGGCAAATGAAAGTGCATCTCACTATTGGTGTACAGGATCTTTGGACCAAATGTGCTCTAAGGCTCCCACATGGTTGTGAGGGTGTGTCTGAAGCACTTGTTCAGATGGCAGAGGGTTCAGAGTGGCAAGGAGATGAGTTGTGGTTCATTGTGCCCTGGCACCATTGGAAAGGCAAGGTAGTGGAGTGGTGGCCCACGTGTTGAGCTCAGAGGCTTTGTGTGTCTTGCAGTCTTGTTCAAGTCCACATTACAGCCATCCAGAGAGGTCTAGAGCATGGCTTGAGTGGTGGATGGACCGCTTAGCATGCTCGAGGCCCTGGGTTGAGGGGAGGGAGGGAAAGAGGGAAGGAAGGAAATGCGACTCTAGTATGCAGTCCTCAAATCTTTTCCTCAGGAAAGACCACTGTTACCTTGTACATTTAGGTCTAGAGGCATACCATTCTGAGATTTCATTTTATATAAAAATGGATTTATAGCTGAGTAGCAGTGGCTTACCCCTGTAATCCTAACTACTCAGGAGGCAGAGATCAGGAGGGTTGTGGTTTGAAGCCAGCCTGAGACCCTGTCTCAAAAATACTTAACACAAAACAGGACTGGTGGAGAAGAAGCTCAAGTGGTCGAGCACCTGCCTAGAGAGTATGAGGCCGAGTTCAAACCTCAGTACTGCTGGAGAAAAAAAAGGATTTATTATGTTAATCAGTCATCAGCTTACATTGTTCACCATTTTGAGTTCCAAGATAGTTACCATTTACCTCCTCTCACCTCCACCCTTTGAGATAATTTCCTACTGGACAAAGTTTGTCAATTTCTTGTGATTCCTTCCAAAGATTTTTTTTGTGCATGTTTGAGTAAATATGTGCAAATATTTTTCTCCCCCTTTTCACAAATGGTGCAGTATGTACCCTTAAAAAATGCACAGGTGGCAGTGGTGGGACTAGAGTAGATAAGCTGATTTTTTTTTTTTTTTTTTTTGGCCGTACTAGGGTTTGAACTCAGGGCTTCATGCTTGCTAAGCAGGCCCTCTACCAGATAAGCTGATTTAGATGCAACAATAAATTCTGCAAAGAAATGAGCCCTGCACCCCATGTGGGCAAATGTGAATGATCTCCACCATGTTGTTACAGGAAAACCCACCAGTGTCCTCTGGTTGGAATTTAGATTGCAATCTTTGGTTATTGTCAACAGTGTTGCAGTGAATAACTGTTCATGAGTCATACCCATCTGCTAGTGTATCCATGGACCTCTGTGGGTATAAAGTAGTTTGGGTGTTGCCAAATGGCCCTTGGCAGGTTGTAACATTTTAGTCTCCTCAGCAGTGTATGGGAGGACCTCATGTCCTCAACCCTCAACACAGTGTGATCACCTTTAAAATTTTTATTTTAATTAATATTTCTCATGTTTTTGTTGAGATCAAACACTTTTCATGGATTTATAAATAATTTTTATTTCCTTTTCTTGAACTCTTGGTTCTTATAATTTGCCCTTTTGTTTTGTTTTGTTGTTTGAAGAGGGATACTGGAAATGCTAAGCACATGCTGTACCACTGAGCTATACCCCTGGTCTCTAATGTGCCTTTTTTTTTTTTTTTTTTTTTTTTTTTTTGCAGTGCTAGGGTTTAAACTCAGGGCCTCATGCTTGCTAGGCAGGCCCTCTACTGCTTGAGCCACTCCACCAGCTCCCCCGCCATTTTTTTTTTTTTTTTTGTCATACTGGTTTTTTAGTTCTTAAAATCTTAGAGAGAAATTATTATTTGCCTGTCATATTAAATTACATTTTCCCTAGCTTTTCATTTATATGGCGGGATTACTTATAATAGCTTTTATCAAACAGAAACATTTAAATGAATTTTATTAGTGTATGTTAATTTTACAGAGTGAGGGGTTTCATTGCAATATTTCCATACATGAATGCATTGTACTCTGACCATACTCACCCCCTCCACCATACTTTTTTATCCCTCCTTCCAACCCTCCTAACGTTCTTATAAATTTTATATGGGTTTCATTGTGACCTTTTCATACACGCAGTGTACTCTGATGCCATTCTCCTCCCTTTCCCCCACTGTTTACCCCCGCAATGGTCCCCCTTTCATGTTCATGTCATTTTGTTTTCTTTAGATCTAGATTCCCTGAATGAGAAGACATGGTTTTTTTTTCTAAGTTTGACTTATTTTGCTTGACATGATGATCTCTAGTTCCATCCATTTTCCTGCAAATGATATTTAATTCTTCTTTTTGGCTGAGTAATACTGTTGGGTAGATATACCACCTTTTCTTTATCCATTCACCTGTTCATGGGCACCTAGGCTGAATCCATAGCTTGGTTCCTGTGAATAGTGTGTGCTGTCTTAAGTTTCCTTAGGATATATGCCCAGGAGTAGTATAGGAGGATCATATTGTAGTTCTATTTTGAATTTTTTGAGAAATTTCCATACTGATTCCATAGTGGCTACACTAATTTACTGTCCCAGCAACAGTTAAAAGGATCCTTTCCCCCAACACCCTTGCCAACATTCACTGTTTGTTTTCTTTCTTTTTTTGGGAGGGGGGGTGTAAATGGAGTTTATTAAAAGCTAGGGAGGGGAACTACAAAAGAGAGAATGGTGGGGCCCAGGTAGAATTGAGTCAGAGAGCTTGCTGTTTGTTTTCTTTCTGATAGCTGTCTGACTGGAGGAAGGTGGAATCTCAATTTTTTTTTTTTGATTTGTACTTCCTTTGTGGTTAAGGATGTCAAACAAACTTTGTGTTTGTTTAAAGTTAGTCTTAGAAAGGTCTTCCCCACTTTGATATGATAAGAATCATTTTATTATTTCAGTTTTTACATTTAAGTCTGATACACTTAGAACTTTTTGTATACAGAGGGTTGTAGTACAGATTCATTGTAATTTTTGTTTCCAGTTCTCTGGCAGTTTTCCAATATCATTATTGAATATTTCATTGTTTCCCTATGAATTATAAACCTCTATTCCCATTCTAAATGAGTCTATTTTTTTTATTTTCCATTCTGTTCTATTAATTTTTCAGCCTGTATAAATTTCGTATCAGTGCTATATATTAGGGCCAATTTCTCTCTCTCCCTCTTTCTTTGACAGTACTGGGTTTGAAATCGGCCTTATGCTTGCTAGGCAGATGCTCTGACTGCTTGAGCCACTCTGCCAACCGTCTTTCACTCTCTTCAGATAATAGCACGTGAATTTTAGAATCTGGCTCATCTAGTCTATTCCTCAAACCTCCCCAACACACATACACACAAAGAAAGCAATTCTGATGTTACTCTCTTTAGCTTGGGTTGCCTTTGTAGACTAACTTCTAGAAAAAATAGATTTGTTGAAGGAGTGAAATTATGTCTGTCCAGAAACATGGAATGTCCTTTTATTTGTTCAAGTTTTCTTTGTGACATTTAGGCATATTTTAAGTTTTCATGAGAGTTTTAGACATTTCTTATTGAATTGATTTATAGTATTTTAACTTTTTCATTGCTTTGAAAATCAGGCCTTTCCTTTACTACATCTTCTCACTGATGGTTGGTGTGAATGTGACACTGTTAATTTTTGTGCATGAATTTTGTACTCAGCTGTTTTCTTTCCTAAAATTCTCTACATGTTGATAGCAGCTTTTCATTGGCTTTACTTTGATTCTTTCAGATTTATGATCACATAAATCATGATCATTCCTTCCCTACCCTTTAAAAAATTTCTTTTCTCTAGTTTCATTGCATGTACTAGTACTTGTAGTGGATCAGCAGTGGTGACAGTGGACAACCTTGCTTCATTCCTGACTTAGTCCATTGTGTCTTGTTTTACCATTAAGTTTGATGCTGGCCTTTGAGTCAGGTCAATATATCTTGTCATTTTAAGAACATATCTTTCTTATTTTACTAAGAATTTTACCAGGACTGCATATTAAGTTTAGAGATGACGGTATAATTTTTCTCTTGAGAGCTGTTAGTTCACTGAATTGTATTAGTAGTTTCTTTCAAGATTGAACTTCCCCTGTGTTTCTGGCTGGGCTACATCCTGCTTGTTTAGTTGCCATTGAATTGTATCTGGTAATGTTTTACTGGGGACTTTTACACTGGTATTTATAAACCCAGTATTCTCTCTGTCTGTTTCACTCTGACATACACATATGTGTGTATTGTCTTGCTTTGCTGTCATTGTTAATTTTTTTTTTTTAAGTTTCTTGCTTTGGAATAGTTTTGCAGTGCAATTTTTAGTTCTTTACACATTTGGGAGTGATCTGTGGAACTCTTTGTGCCTGGTGCTTTTGTAGGGCTTGTGTATCTCTTTATTTTTTTCTACAGTGATTAATTAGCTCAGATTTTTTATCTCCTTTGAAGTAATTTGGGGTAAGTTATATTTTCCTAGAAAAATAATTCATTTCGTAAACTTCTCGAATTTGGTTATATACAGTTGATCAGTGCTCAATATTCTTCTTATTATTTTAGTTACCATTATATCTCCGTTACTTCCTGTTTACTTATTTATTTTGGTGGGACTGATGTTTGAACTCAGGGCTTTGCACTTGCAAAGCAAGCACTCTACTGCTTGAGCCATGCCTCCATTCCATTTTGCTCTGTTTATTTTGGGGATGTGGTTTCACAAACTATTTGCTGGGGCTAGCCTTTAACAGGGATCCTCCCAATCTCAACCTCCCAAGTAGCTAGGATTATAGGTGTGAGCATCTGGCACTTTTTATTTCTTATTTTGGATATTTGTGTTTGCTTTTCTCTCTTTTTTTTTTCTTGATTAGATTAGGTAACAATTTCCTTTGTCTTCCCACCCTAAGAAAGACTTGTACTTATGTAGGGGCTGATTTAGTCAATTTTATCAATGTACCATGGACGTTTGAAAGTATGTTTTCTGTTTTCAGGGTTTAAGTTTAACAGATGCCAATTCATTTTACTTTACTAATGTGTAGTTTAGATCTCTTATAGCCTTGCTTTTTGTCTACTTTATTGTTCACAATCAGATAGCAATAAATGACTGTCTTCCATAACTGAAGTGTGTTACTCCATTTCTCCCTGTATCTTCTGTAGTTTTTGGTTTGTGAGTGTTAATAATGTAGGATTTTATTTTGCTTTTTTTTTTGGTGGTACTGGGGTTTGAACTCAGGGCTTCTCGCTTTCTGAGGCAGATGTTCTATCATTTGCGCCATGCCCCTCGTCCTTTTTACCCTGGTTATTTTGGAGATAGGATCAAGCTTTTTGCCCAGGCCGGCCTGGACTGCAGCGCTCTTATTTTACACCTCCCACTGTTGCTCAGGTGACAGGATCTTGTCACCACACCCACTTTTACCTCCATAGAAATGGGGGCTCGCTAACTTTTTGCCCAGGCTGGCCTCGAACTGTGATCTTCTTGATCTTAGCTACCCAAGTAGCTGAGATATAGGCTCCAGCCACCCACACCCACTCAATGCTGTGTTCTCTGAACCACAAATAATAATGATACCTTGTGTTTCAGCTGTGTGTTCACCCTTTGGGCTTGCTTTATCCCCTTCTTGTCTTGTTGAATCCTACATACTCAGAATTGAGCCTTGGCTGATACTAAGATTGCATCCTGTGATCTCTTTCTTCACACTTGTTTCATATACCTTTGCTTATCCTTCCTTCTTCATCCTTGGAGAGTACCCCCACCCCTGCCATTTTAGGTGCTTCTCTGGTGTATAACATAACATTGTTTTTGCTTTGGTATATAATATGAATATTTGATTTTAAATGGACATTGACTTAGCCCATTTGTTAATGTGACATATATTTGGTATTGATTCTGTCACTGCTGGTTTTGTTGTAAGGCGTGTTTTTCTTTTAAAAGATTATTTTAAAACATCTTTCTGCGGTTAGCTCTTTGCCCGGCCCCTTGCTTGTTCTTTTGAGTGAGTTCCAGAAGTTGAGGGGTGGGCTTCTGACTCAACCCTACCATCTTCAAACTTGGAGTCCCAAACGTGGCTCAGGCATAAAAAAAAGAACAAAAAAGAAGAGCTGTTTGGCTTAGTAGTGGCCAAACAGACAAGACAGAAGTGGAAATGTGGTCTCTTTGCCATCCTTTGGACAAATGTGCTTATGGTTTCTGCTGTGAAGGGCGGCAAGGCTGACACCAGGAGGCTTGTTGTGCTTTGTGCCCAGGCTGATCTGTGGGTCTCTGGTCCAGAGACTGGCTGTAGAAGCCTTTCTGTATGCCTGGAGCCTCTGGGGCAGAGACTGGAGCTTCCCTGCAGCACGCTGGCATGGATGGTGCTCTTGGTCACCTTGCCTCGAGGAGGGGTTGGCTTTTCCTAAGGCTAGTAAACCTGAGGCAGCTGTACCTGCTTTGACACAGAGCATAGGTGCAAGTCCCTGTGCAGAGGTGTGACTGTGTATTCTAGAACATTCTCTACCCTCCTGTGTCTTCTTGGTGCATGCAGAGTGGGGCCTGTGTCCTCCCTCATCCATGTGATCTCACCTTTCTCAGATCAAGGACCTCCTTGAGAGAACAAAAGCCCTGGCTCTTCCCGAAAGAGTTGCACACCTGCAGCCATATCTGTGTATCATTTCTGGGTTCCTACGTCTATGAGCGGCCCTGCTTTGACGTTGTGGCCCTAGTGAAGGCACATGCCTGTTGTGTTGGGTGAGGTAGTGGTACAGTCCAGAACCCTGCATCTTAACTTTCTTTTTGCTGAAAGACAGGCAAGTGTGAGAGGGCAGGGTCTTGGTCCGGTCCATTTCAGCTCTTCTAGTTCCTTCTGTCCTCCTTTGCCAGGACTAATTAAGAACAGGCCATTTCCTCCCCACCAGGGCTCTTGACTCTGCCACTTCAGCTTCTATTTTTACACTTCCTGGGCTACACTTGTGTTAATCCGATATGTTTCTTCTGTTGGTAGGAGCTGAATAGACCTGCATATTCAACTCATGAGATTTTCTGATTTATCAACAAATACTAATTTTGTGTTTTCTTTACTATATTGTTTCTTAATTAAATCAAGGAATGACATAGAGTCCCTTAAGTCATAAAATATTTACTCTGTTGCTTCCAAGGTTCTTCACTGTTTTTTCCCTTCATATGCCACAGGGATTAACAGAGAAAAAGGTGCCATAAGTATATGTGCCATTCAGTGGGCAGCTGGCGCTCTTTTCCCATGAGATTAACTAGAAATGTTACAATGATTTAGGAGTAGAATTGTCCTCAAGTGCTGTTGTATTGCTTGATTCACAGAGGTTACAAAATTATTTTGTCTTATTTTACTTCTGGGACATTATAGTCAAGTAATTAAAAAGTGTACTAGTGAATTTAAATTGAAAACGATTTAAATTTCTATTTGATTTGGGTTGTGCAAAAGTTAATAGAATTATTTTAAGTTACATTTAGAAGAAGCTAAATAATTTCAGAGGGATTTTCATTTAAATTTGCTTATGAGATTTTTATGTTCTTAGGAACAGAATAAATTCTCTCCCAATTCACTTAAAATAGAGATGATAGTGTTTTGAACTCAGGGCCTCACACTTACTGTGCAAGTGCTCTGCCTTGAGCTATGAGGCAACTGTGAGACCCTGAGTTAAAGCAAAACAAAACAACAAAAAAGCAAGCTAGGCATGGTAGCATATGGTTCCAGCTACTTGGAAGTTCTGCAGTCTGAGGCTGGCCCTGGGCAAAAGCTCAAGATCTTATCTGAAAGACAAACTAAAGCAAAAAGTGTTGGAAGAGGAACTCAAGTGAGCAGACCTTCGTAGCAAGCATGAGACTCTAAGTTCAACCCCAGTATTGACAGTACTATAGCAATAATCGTAATAATAATTATAATTTCATAACTCTAATTATGTTGTTATAATCATATGCTATAATTATATTGTTTATGATAATAATTATAATATTTATCATTATTCCTGCTATTATTATTATTCACTGGATGATGTGGGGAAATGAAAAGTGAGTAGATTTAAACACAAGTAACATAGATGTTTTTAGTGGTTGATTTGCAAGCCAGTTTTTCTTTTTGCTGGTTTTCTTTGTTGGGTTTGTTGTCAACAACTTTCCAGCATCAAAGTACCATTTAACATTAGTGCTGCTATGGCTGAAGGCTGTTTCAGTAATATACTGTTCTGTGTTTACTGAGGATTCTCTGCTCTGGTTGATACTGTGCAGTCTCCTCATGTTCCTTTTCTGCTTGATCCCTGCCCCAGCAAATGGAACCCAGCAAGCAAGTTCTATGGTGACAGAAAGATGCTGCCATCCAGTAAAGAATCTAGTTAATTTCCGTATTCTACTACTCAGTAATTATCTTCAGATAAGTGAATAGATAGTCTGTTGTGAAGTCTTCCTTGAATGAGTTATAAACCAGGGGAGCCAAGGCTTGAAGGTTTGAGTGAGCAGGGGTTCTGGGGACTGAGGATGGCTCTGGTGGAGATTAGTGCAGACCACCTGCCATCTCCATTGAGTTCACTGGACATCTGGGCAGAGGACACTAGGTTTGCAGTCAGTTGTGGTCAATTGCTCATGTCTTGGAAAACATGTAGTCATTTCCTCAGTATCATTGAGAAGGAACCTGAAGAATGGTGTTTTATTTTTCTGACTGCCTTCCGGAGGGGTGACTTTATATGGCCGTGTGTTGTCTTGCACTTTGCCTACCATTTGGAATCAGACATTTACCTGTTCCTTGGGGATCACATACCAGTAGGGTTCTCCTGGTCTGGAATGAAGATGTTTCTGGAAGGCAGCCATGGGGGTGGAATTCCCGCCATTCTCCCTCAACTGTGTCCAGCCCTGCCACATCACTGTCAGTGGTCACCTGCCCCCGCCCCCAGGGGCCTGGTCTCTATCCTGAATCCAGATGTCACAGTCAATATCTGAATCTTTGAACCAGCTGTTTCTAAGGAGACCTTCTTTTATCATAAATGAGGTGAAAGAGAGATGGGCTAATTTGATTGGAGGCCGTCTCTTGTCCCCCAGGAAATGCTTTCTGGCGTGGTGGTCATCTCTAGCAAGGATTCTGTCCAGCATCAGGGCATGTCTCTGACAATGGAAGGGACAGTGAATCTCCAGCTCAGTGCCAAAAGTGTGGGCGTGTTTGAAGCTTTCTACAATTCTGTGAAGGTAAGAATGCCCAGTTCTTGGTGCTTTTCACTTCCATCTGCCTTAATTGCTACCTGTGGTTATTTTGTAAGGGATCAGTACTTCCTGGTCAACCTGAAAAGCAGTCATATATTTTGTTTCTCAACATATCCTATTATGAGATGTCTGCTTGTATTTATTCTTACTTGATTTGTAGGATTAGACTATAAATGGACTAATTTCAGCCATTCAAAAGAGCAGGGCTCTTCCAAGAAGTTGCACCTGTGACCTGCAGTCCTTTTCTCCCACTATCAAAACTGTTATTAGTTGTGTGTCTTGTTTGATTTGCTAGGTAGCTATTGTTGGATTTGAATTAAGGTAAGATGCAGATAGAACAAGTAGCTGTTCTTTGCCTTTTGTCATTTGGGATAGACTTTTGTAAAGTTCTTCTAAACTTACAGTTGGCTCAAGTAGTAGAGCGACTGCTTTGCAAGTATGAAGCCCCAAGTTCAAATTCCAATCCCACCAAAAAAAAAAAATTTTTTTTGACAGTTTTTTATATTTACAATTTCCTTTTCCTGAAGGCAAGTCAACTCTCATGGAGAAGGAAGAGTTGAGAGGAAGAGGGGCCTTAGTATGTCAGATTCATAAGTTTACTGTGCTTTTGCAGTTTCCTAATTTTCTTCCATTAGCACTTAGAGACTCCCTTACTTGGAGGGACAGGGATTTTCTCAGGGTGCTGCGAACCCAAAACTTCAACAGCATGAACACCTGCAATGTTAGTCTGGCTTCCTTCTTGAAGGCCCAGCTGAAGGGGTCTGCATGTGTGGCCGAAACTGGTGGAGAGACCTGCTCTGCCCTCACACTGCAGCCCTGAGATCAGAAGGTCAGAGCTGCAGGGAGTTGGAGCAGCATGGTGCTGAGAGGAGGCTGGGTAAGGAGGAGTGTAGGCCCTCCTGGCCAGGCAACTTCCCTGTGCGTGTCTGCTTCTGCATTCTGCATGGAGGTGTTGTTAGTACAGTTCAATGAGATGTTTGGGCAGGAGAGAGGGACATGTGTGTTCAGTTCCTACTGGTTACAAGCATCTTGGTGTCTAACACTAGAAATTAACTATTACTGTGCTAGAGATTTGAAACTGAGACTGGCTTACTGTTCATCTCCAGACGGGAGACACATAGGAAGGCCATATCCAAGGGCTTGGGGCTGTGTCTCCCAGGAGATTATTATAAACTGTAATTGGAGAGGACAGCTACAAGTGCATACTGATGGACTGAGTTCATTTTCTTTTACAGCCAATCCAGATTATAAACAGTACCATAGAAATGGTGAAGCCTGGAAAGTTTCCCAGCGGCAAAACAGAAATTCCCTTTGAATTTCCTCTGCACGTGAAGGGTAACAAGGTTCTGTATGAGACTTACCATGGCGTGTTTGTCAACATTCAGGTGAGTTTCCTAATCCCATGCAGTTGACTTCTTTTCTGCTAAAAACCAATTCGGTCTTTCTTTTACTGAAGGATAATAGATGGACCCAATATTTAATGCTGGGTTTATTGCCAACCTCTCATGTATATGCTGCATTGATTTCTCATTTTGCCCTGCTAATTACATTTCTTGTATGACCATTCATATCATCATCATCGTTTTGTAGTAGTGGGCATGAAAACCAGGGCCTCATGAATGTTAGACACTGGGGCTACTAAACTAGCCCTCATTCCATATGATCATTATTTTTGGTAGAAACCCCAGTGTAACTTCTTCCTGGAGATTCCTGTTTCCTTTGGCTCTTTTCAGGCCACATTGACCCTGTCAGAGGTACTTTTATTATTGGGTAATAGATACGCCTTAACTTCTTTCTGGTACCAGCACTAATTTGGCTGTTTTCTTCTTATAAATATCTCTTTGTTTAATACCCAAAGGCAACCACTTTAACATAGGCTTGTATTCTTCACTGAGCAAGTGTTGTAAATGGGGGAAGTGGATTTATGACTTCCGTCTACCTCTGCTCTTAAGGATGGCTTTCACAGTTGCTATTGTCTCAGGAGCAGAGCTGGTCATGACTCAGCCAGAGAGAGTCTTTCCTTCATTCACCAGAAAGAAAGGTGCTTCTGTGCTTGCTGGCCTTGCTCAGCTCCCTTGCTCAGTGAGGTGAAGCTACAGTCTTGTGAATGTGTGAGAGGGTGAAAGTTAGGAATTTGTCTATTGGTTGAGGCCTAGTGGGTCATTCAGACTTGGTAGGTACCATTCCTATGCTTAAAATATAGGGCATTTGGAATAAAAATCCTCAAAACACTTGGGAGAGCTTAACCTAAAGTTTGTCTGTATGTCAGTTTTATGAATTGCCTGAAAGATGTGTCCAGAAGAAACCCATGTAGAACGATAACTCTATTGTAAAAGATATCTTTCTGTGAAAGAAAAACATGTTTCCAGTTCTTTATTATTAGTACACCTGTTTCAACCAGTAACACACACATTCACACACAGGCTTTGGACAACCTCAAGAAGAACAGTAAAGATCGAGGAAGTATCTAAGTTCAGAGAACGTTGCTTATGTACAGATACCAATTGCAGGTACAAGGATATGAGTTCTGTCCAGCTTTCTAGAATAGTAATTTCACCAAGGAAGAAAGTGAATGAGAAAAATAATAAGACTGAAAATATCTTGAATGTGTCTCATTTGGAAAATTACTTTCGTTATCTATCCAGAATCACCATCAGCTTGCCTCAGGCACAAGTTCTTTCATATAGTTTGTTTAATAATCTGAGGACATATTCATTGGAAGCTGAATGGAATAAGATCAGGTCTTTTTCTGGTCACCACTGAGGAAAAGAAATTTTTTTTTTTTTAAGTGTTCTTAGCTTAGTTTTAAATTTTTTTTTTCATTTTTCTTTTATTATTCATATGTGCATACAAGGCTTGGGTCATTTCTCCCCCCTGCCCCCACCCCCTCCCTTACCACCCACTCCACCCCCTCCCGCTCCCCCCCTCAATACCCAGCAGAAACTATTTTGCCCTTATCTCTAATTTTGTTGTAGAGAGAGTATAAGCAATAATAGGAAGGAACAAGGGGTTTTGCTGGTTGAGATAAGGATAGCTATACAGGGCATTGACTCACATTGATTTCATGTGCATGGGTGTTACCTTCTAGGTTAATTCTTTTTAATCTAACCTTTTCTCTAGTTCCTGGTCCCCTTTTCCTATTGGCCTCAGTTGCTTTAAGGTATCTGCTTTAGTTTCTCTGCATTAAGGGCAACAAATGCTAGCTAGTTTTTTAGGTGTCTTACCTATCCTCACCCCTCCCTTGTGTGCTCTCGCTTTTATCATGTGCTCATAGTCCAATCCCCTTGTTGTGTTTGCCCTTGATCTAATGTCCACATATGAGGGAGAACATACGATTTTTGGTCTTTTGAGCCAGGCTAACCTCACTCAGAATGATGTTCTCCAATTCCATCCATTTACCAGCGAATGATAACATTTCGTTCTTCTTCATGGCTGCATAAAATTCCATTGTGTATAGATACCATATTTTCTTAATCCATTCGTCAGTGGTGGGGCATCTTGGCTGTTTCCATAACTTGGCTATTGTGAATAGTGCCGCAATAAACATGGATGTGCAGGTGCCTCTGGAATAACAGTCTTTTGGGTATATCCCCAAGAGTGGTATTGCTGGATCAAATGGTAGATCGATGTCCAGCTTTTTAAGTAGCCTCCAAATTTTTTTCCAGAGTGGTTGTACTAGTCTACATTCCCACCAACAGTGTAAGAGGGTTCCTTTTTCCCTGCATCCTCGCCAACACCTGTTGTTGGTGGTGTTGCTGATGATGGCTATTCTAACAGGGGTGAGGTGGAATCTTAGTGTGGTTTTAATTTGCATTTCCTTTATTGCTAGAGATGGTGAGCATTTTTTCATGTGTTTTCTGGCCATTTGAATTTCTTCTTTTGAGAAAGTTCTGTTTAGTTCACATGCCCATTTCTTTATTGGTTCATTAGTTTTGGGAGAATTTAGTTTTTTAAGTTCCCTGTATATTCTGGTTATCAGTCCTTTGTCTGATGTATAATTGGCAAATATTTTTTCCCACTCTGTGGGTGTTCTCTTCAGTTTAGAGACCATTTCTTTTGATGAACAGAAGCTTTTTAGTTTTATGAGGTCCCATTTATCTATGCTATCTCTTAGTTGCTGTGCTGCTTGGGTTTCATTGAGAAAGTTCTTACCTATACCTACTAACTCCAGAGTATTTCCTACTCTTTCTTGTATCAGCTTAAGTGTTTGGGGTCTGATATTAAGATCCTTGATCCATTTTGAGTTAATCTTGGTATAGGGTGATATACATGGATCTAGTTTCAGTTTTTTGCAGACTGCTAACCAGTTTTCCCAGCAGTTTTTGTTGAAGAGGCTGCTATTTCTCCATCGTATATTTTTAGCTCCTTTGTCAAAGATAAGTTGCTCATAGTTGTGTGGCTTCATATCTGGATCCTCTATTCTGTTCCACTGGTCTTCATGTCTGTTTTTGTGCCAGTACCATGCTGTTTTTATTGTTATTGCTTTGTAATATAGTTTGAAGTCAGGTATTGTGATACCTCCTGCATTGTTCTTTTGACTGAGTATTGCCTTGGCTATTCGTGGCCTCTTGTGTTTCCATATAAATTTCACAGTAGATTTTTCAATCTCTTTAATGAATGTCATTGGAATTTTGATGGGAATTGCATTAAACATGTAGATTACTTTGGGGAGTATCGACATTTTTACTATGTTGATTCTACCAATCCATGAGCATAGGAGATCTCTCCACTTTCTATAGTCTTCCTCAATCTCTTTCTTCAGAAGTGTATAGTTTTCCTTATAGAGGTCTTTCACATCTTTTGTTAGGTTTACACCTAGGTATTTGATTTTGTTTGAGGCTATTGTAAATGGAATTGTTTTCATACATTCTTTTTCCGTTTGCTCATTGTTAGTGTATAGAAATGCTAATGATTTTTCTATGTTGATTTTATATCCTGCTACCTTGCTATAGCTATTGATGATGTCTAGAAGCTTCTGAGTAGAGTTTTTTGGGTCTTTAAGGTATAGGATCATGTCGTCTGCAAATAGGGATATTTTGACAGTTTCTTTACCTATTTGTATTCCTTTTATTCCTTCTTCTTGCCTAATTGCTCTGGCTAGGAATTCCAGTACTATGTTGAATAGGAGTGGAGATAGTGGGCATCCTTGTCTGGTTCCTGATTTTAGAGGGAACGGTTTTAATTTTTCTCCGTTAAGTATAATGCTGGCTGTAGGTTTGTCATATATAGCTTTTATAATGTTGAGGAACTTTCCTTCTATTCCTAGTTTTCTTAGAGCTTTTATCATGAAATGATGTTGGATCTTATCAAAGGCTTTTTCTGCATCTATTGAGATGATTAAGTGGTTTTTGTCTTTGCTTCTGTTAATGTGGTTTATTACGTTTATTGATTTTCGTATGTTGAACCACCCCTGCATCCCTGGGATGAAGCCTACCTGGTCGTGGTGAATAATCTTTTTGATGTGTTGCTGAATTCGATTTGCCATTATTTTGTTGAGGATTTTTGCATCAATGTTCATTAAGGAGATTGGCCTATAGTTCTCCTTTTTGGAGGTGTCTTTGCCTGGTTTTGGGATAAGTGTAATAGTGGCTTCATAAAATGTGTTTGGCAGTTTTCCTTCCCTTTCTATTTCATGGAACAGTTTAAGGAGGGTTGGTATCAGTTCTTCTTTAAAGGTCTGATAGAATTCAGCAGAGAATCCATCAGGTCCTGGACTTTTCTTTTTGGGGAGACTCTTGATTGCTGCTTCAATTTCATTTTGTGTTATAGGTCTATTCAGGTGATTAATTTCCTCTTGGTTCAGTTTTGGATGATCATATGTATCTAGAAATCTGTCCATTTCTTTAAGATTTTCAAATTTATTTGAATATAGGTTCTCAAAGTAGTCTCTGATGATTTCCTGGACTTCCATGGTGTTTGTTGTTATCTCCCCTTTTGCATTCCTGATTCTACTAATTTGGGTTTTTTCTCTCCTCATTTTAGTCAGGTTTGCCAGGGGTCTATCGATCTTGTTTATTTTTTCAAAGAACCAACTTTTTGTTTCATTAATTCTTTGTATGGTTTTTTTGGTTTCTATTTCGTTGATTTCAGCTCTTATTTTTATTATTTCTCTCCTTCTATTTGTTTTGGGATTTGCTTGTTCTTGTTTTTCTAGGAGTTTGAGATGTATCATTAGGTCATTGATTTGGGATCTTTCAATCTTTTTAATATATGCACTCATGGCTATAAACTTTCCTCTCAAGACTGCCTTAGCTGTGTCCCATAGGTTCCGGTAGGTTGTGTTTTCATTTTCATTGACTTCCAGGAACATTTTAATTTCCTCTTTTATTGCATCGATGATCCATTCTTCATTAAGTAATGAGTTATTTAGTTTCCAGCTGTTTGCATGTTTTTTGTCTTTACTTTTGTTGTTGAGTTCTACTTTTACTGCATTGTGGTCAGATAGTATGCATGGTATTATTTCTATTTTCTTATATTTGCTGAGGCTTGCTTTGTGCCCTAGGATATGATCTATTTTGGAGAAGGTTCCATGGGCTGCTGAGAAGAATGTATATTGTGTAGAGGTTGGATGAAATGTTCTGTAGACATCTACTAGGTCCACTTGATCTATTGCATATTTTAGATCTTGGATTTCTTTATTGAGTTTTTGTTTGGATGACCTATCTATTGATGATAATGGAGTGTTAAAGTCTCCCACAACCACTGTGTTGGCGTTTATATATGCTTTTAGGTCTTTCAGGGTATGTTTGATGAAATTGGGTGCGTTGACATTGGGTGCGTACAGATTGATGATTATTATTTCCTTTTGGTCTATTTCCCCTTTTATTAGTATGGAATGTCCTTCTTTATCTCGTTTGATCAATGTAGGTTTGAAGTCTACTTTGTCAGAGATAAGTATTGCTACTCCTGCTTGTTTTCGGGGGCCATTGGCTTGGTAAATCTTCTTCCAGCCTTTCATCCTAAGCATATGCTTATTTCTGTCGGTGAGATGAGTCTCCTGTAAGCAACAAATTGTTGAATCTTCTTTTTTAATCCATTTTGTCAAACGGTGTCTTTTGATGGGTGAATTAAGTCCATTAACATTAAGTGTTAGTACTGATAGGTATGTGGTGATTCCTGCCATTTAGTTATCTTAGTTGTTTGAAGGTTTGATTGTGTGTACCTAACTTGATGTTACTCTCTTCTGTCTTGCTTTTTCTTATCCTGTGGTTTGGTGCTGCCTGCCTTTTCATGGTTAAGTTGGGTGTCACTTTCTGTGTGCAGGATCCCTTGCAGAATCTTTTGTAATGGTGGCTTTGTGGTCACATATTGTTTTAGTTTCTGCTTATCATGGAAGACTTTTATTGCTCCATCTATTTTGAATGATAGCTTTGCTGGGTAGAGTATCCTGGGGTTGAAGTTATTTTCATTCAGTGCCCGGAAGATCTCACCCCACGCTCTTCTTGCTTTTAATGTTTCTGTTGAGAAGTCTGCTGTGATTTTGATGGGTTTACCTTTGTATGTTACTTGTTTTTTCTCTCTTGCAGCCTTCAATATTCTTTCCTTAGTTTCTGAACTTGTTGTTTTAATGATGATATGTCGTGGAGTAGTTCTATTTTGATCTGGTCTGTTTGGTGTCCTGGAGGCCTCTTGCATTTGTATGGGAATATCTTTCTCTAGATTTGGGAAATTTTCCGTTATTATTTTGTTGAATATATTACGCATTCCCTTCGCTTGCACCTCTTCTCCTTCTTCGATGCCCATGATTCTCAAGTTTGGTCTTTTGATGGAGTCGGTGAGTTCTTGCATTTTCTTTTCACAGGTCTTGAGTTGTTTAATTAGTAGTTCTTCAGTTTTTCCTTTAATTACCATTTCATCTTCAAGTTCTGAGATTCTGTCTTCTGTTTGTTCTATTCTGCTGGATTGGCCTTCCGTTTTGTTTTGCAGCTCTGTTTCGTTCTTTTTTCTGAGGTTTTCCATATCCTGGCTGTTTTCTTCTTTATTATTGTCTATTTTTGTCCTGAGTTCATTTATCCATTTATTCATTGTGTTCTCTCTTTCACTTTGGTGTTTATACAGTGCTTCTATGGTTTCCTTTATTTCTTCTTTTGCTTTTTCAAATTCTCTATTTTTATTGTCTTGGAATTTCTTGAGTGTCTCCTGTACATTTTGGTTGACCCTATCCAGTATCATCTCTATAAAATTCTCATTGAGTACTTGTAGTATGTCTTCTTTTAAATTATTCTTGTAGGCTTCATTGGGTCCTTTGGCATAGTTTATCTTCATTTTGTTGGAGTCTGGCTCTGAGTTTCTGTTCTCTTCATTCCCCTCTGGTTCCTGTACTAATTTTTTGCTGTGGGGAAACTGGTTTCCTTGTTTTTTCTGTCTTCCTGTCATTGTCCTTGGTGTTGTTACTGTCCCTGTACTGTGTGTAATTAAGTATTTTCTAGCTTGTAATAATAACAATGGTAATATTGAGAATGGAAGAGTGAGCTGAGATGGAAAGCAAGAAGTTAAAGAAAAGGGGAAAACAAATATACAGACAAGAGGGAGAAAGCAGAACAAGGTATCAGACAAGAGAGTTTCAAAGGTATAAACAGGGAGTGTTAGTGTACTAATCGACAGTAAGCTGAACAGACAATAGAGTGACAGAGAGAGGATTGAAAATCAAAGATAAAAAAAATAAAAAATAAGTATATGAAAGTAATATCTATTTATAAAATGAATTAAAATAAAATGGAAAATAGAAAATTAAAAAAAACAAAAAACCAAAAAACTTCCAAGTTTATATGCAATGCAATTTCAGTCTTAATAATTTGGATATCCGTCTCAATCTCCAGTCCTGGAGTTGGTGCCTCAGATGTTGTTCTGTAGTTGTCTCATCAAAGGGAATGCATAAAGTAGAACAAAACTACACTCACACACACACAGATGAAAAGAAAAAAAAAAAAAAGCCCCACCAAGTGTCCCCAGTTCAAATGCAATACAGTTTCAGTAAGTTTTTCGGCTTGCAGGTGTAATTCGGTTGTTCTCTCATCAAAGGTAGGGAGAAAAAGAAAAAAAAGCGTCTGGAGGCAGTTCTGAGAGTGGTATCTGCAACTGTGGCTTGCCTGCCTGCTGCTCTCAGCCTGTAGCTGGCGGCGTTATTTATGCAGATCTCTGGGGTGAGCTTAGCGCTCACCTGGTCCCACAGGCTTTGTTTGCTCAGAGTTCTCCTGTGCGGGGGAGGGGGGCCTCTGCTACAGGCTTTCCCCTTTCCAAGCACTGGGAAAGGTGCCACTGCCCGGCGTTGTCAGGCCTGCGTGTTTATTTACAGTTCATGTGGGAAGTGGGTGTTCCCTCCTCTCACAAGCGTCCCCGCTCCTGGTTGCTGGCGCGCCCCGCTCCCGCCAGAGCCTCTCCGGCCCGCCTGGCTCGTTTATTTACAGTCCCGGGAAGGATTCCCTTCCCCCAATCTTCAGCGCTCAGGGCGCCCCGCCCTCTTTCCAGCGTGTCTTAACTGTTCTTATTGCTTAGTACTCAGTTTCTCTTTTTTTCCCGGGTGGAGGTCAGTCTGTCCAGGGGGCTATGCTGCTCTGGCCCAGGCTTGTCTGTGGGGGAACCGCGGTACCGCGAAGCTCACCTGGTCCGCGTCTTCCCAAGCCGTATGGGCGCCGGCCACTGGCGGCCCGGGGGCCTCCTCGGTTCTCCGTTTAACGTGAAGTGGAGATTCTCTGCGCCGGCTGGAGATGTGGAGGAGTCAAAGTTATGCCTTTTCTCGGTGATTATGCCTGCAAAGTGTGTCTCCAACGTCTCTCCAAGATTTCACTATAGGAGGGTCGCTTTCTGCTTCCTACCTCTAGCCACCATCTTGGAATTCTCGAACTTTTTCATTTATAGTTTGAGCTGTGTTGTAGTAACATACTGTAAAAATCACAAGACAGAATAAAGGATTTAAAATGTAGCCTGTATTAAATTTCTAACTTACAGGGCTTGGTTTGCTTTGCTGTTTCACTTTTGTGCTTTTGAGACAGGATCTGGAACTTGCTCTGTAGTCCAGGTTTGCCTCAAGCTTGAGACCCTCTCCCTTTGCCCTCCTGAATGGTGGGAGGCATACGCCACCACTCGACTTACTTTGCTCTGTTTGCTTTATTTCTCAGGGAAGGCCTGACAGCTTTGGCTTTCACTCTTCTTGGTTGTGTTGAGCGTATTTTTCATCTTTTCTATTAGCTATTGCGTATGAGGATCTGTCAGTCTTTTTTAGTTGTGCTTTGTGCAACTACTTTTTCTTTTAAAAATTATCTAAAGTTCTATTATGCTTGTTCTACCATGGTGGCCATACTAGCAAGATTTTATACTAGAGCACAAATGATTATAGCAGAACCACCATGTCTGCTGGAATTGCATACTCAGAATTAGTTTATAGAGATTCTAGTCATCCTTTTCCACAGTTAAAAATGCCCCCTGGTAGGAGTCTGCTTTAAATCTGTTGACAGGCTTCTGTCTTTATTCCAGTAGATGTCCTGTTTATTGATAGTAAGAAAAGATCCAGTCTTGCACTTCCTTCTGATACCCTGCTGAAGTCTGACTTCCTGATGCCCTCTGACCTCCCTTCACTTGTACCATCTGGATCACTCCTTAGGCCATGGGAAAGATGACGAAGTGAGACGATCCGGCTGAAGTCACAGTCCTGCTGCAGTGTTGCACAAGGATCCAGTGTGGGGTTGGCAGTAGGCAGGTGTGAATTTACAGCCCACTCTGTGACCTCCCTGACCTGGCTCCTGGGGGATTAATGAGGGAATCATGTGAAAAGCTGGGCATAGGGGCTGGCTCATAGAATGTGCTCAGTGAATTATTTGCTGAGTGATGAATCCGTGAGTTAATAATAACTGTCCTTCTGTCAGCCTTACAACAATTCTTATATTAACATTCAAAGTTGATGCCTGTCATTCAGTTCCTTCCATTCACAAGTTACAGAGTCCAAATGAGATTGACTTAGGCAAACAAGGGCCCAGAGGCAGTGGAAAGAGAAGAACTTAACACCATTCCCAGAACATGACATGGTGTTTCCGCCTTTGCTTCACCTTGCTCCCTCCCTCGCTGGCTGAGTACTCCCTTAAATTACTAATTATTGCTTTCATGTTTTACAAATAACCAAAGTTGGTGCCTGTACCTTTCCATTCACAAGGTACAGGTCCAACTCAGACTGACTTAGACAGACCAGGGCTCTGGGCTCATAGAACTAGCAATCCCAGGGGAAGAGCACAGCCAGATTTGAGGCTAGGGCTCCAGACTGGCTGAGCTTGCCTTTCTGCTATGCCAGCTTCATCCTCAAGCAGACTCGTCTTTTGCCATGGCAAAGCTGGCTGCCCTCAGGAGGCTGCAGCTTCAGTCTACTAGGCTGGCAACTCCAGCAGAACAGGACTGTTTCCTGAGGTCCCTGAAGGGGACTTCCTTCTGCACAAGAGAGAGAGGTGACTAAGGTCACCTGCCTAAACCTGAGCTTGAAAATGAGGAAGGGGACGTTCTACTGGGGAAAGAACCAGAAACATCAGGCAAGACAGAGCAAAATATTGTGCATGCTACAACAGCATGTTGTACAGGAGGAAGGCAGTATACATCACGTAAGTGTGCATGGCTGTGCACACACACATACATATATAGTACTTGCCCTCACTGAGCATGTCTGGTTGGGAATCTAGATTGAAATCTTGTTAGAAAATACATCCATGCATTTGTACATATATAAATATTACGATCCTTGAGATAAGGATGATTATAAAAATGTTTTAGCTCCCAGTAGTACCTTAAATATATAGGAACTTATTTCATGTGAATAGGCTCTTCACAAGAATTTAGCTTCCTACAAGACTCACCACTGTGCATATAGTCCTAGGTTAGAAAAATACTTTTCACACAATTCTAAAGTTTTTCCTGGATGACTAAATCAACGACTAACTTTATTAAACATGAATTGTATGAGGGTGTGTGGACTTTTTTTTTTTAGTGGTGGGATGGAACCCAGGGCCTGTGCATACCAAGCATGTGTTCTAGAGCTACACCCTGAGCCCCTGATGGCTTTTTTTGAAGACTGGAATTAGGACAGTGATTATGCCTCAGAGTCTTGTTTCCAAGCAGTCTCAGCTCACAGACAGGGATGTAAGGCTACCATCCCAGTCCAGACTAGCTCTTCAGTGTACATTTCCTGGGAAGGACAGAGTCCCTCTTGCAGCAGACCTACCAGCAGTGCCCAGCTGAGAAAATAACCAGGACTGGCTAGAAAATGAACAGGCCAAGTGAAAGCTGGTGTGGTGCCACATTCTTCCTCCTTGTGCCTTTTGCTTCCACACACACACACTGCTTGGCAGATGGGAAGGGCTGGGTGGATAAATGAGGCTGGCCCTCAGCTGACTGCAAGTTGGCTGGTGGATATGGAGGCTTCATTACATGCTTTAAAAAACTTTTTTTTAAGGATTTCCCTTCTTTATTTCTCTCCGAGTTTAAATATGAAAAACTAGTGTTGGAGGTCCCCTGGAGTCCCAGGTCTTCCATCACTACTGCATGTTGCTTCTCTTTGGTAACCAGGGGTCCTGAGGACAGGGTGGTTGAACTTGGCTTTGGTGCCTTGTGCTCTGCACACAGCACGGTGCTTAGCAAGGGAGTGAATGAAGAGCAATGGTCTGTGAGGTGCCGGTGTTCTGGTGTAGGTTACCAAGGGCCACTGTGTGCCAGGCCCGTGCTTGTTGCTCCCCATGGCTTGTCTCACTGGATTCTCCTGTAGGCAGGTATTAGTATCCCCATATAGAAGGGGAGGCTCAGAGAAGTTGTGTTACTTTTCCGGCTCACATAGTGAGGGGATAACTGCTTCTGAGCACTGCCCAAGTGTGTTGCTCACTCTGTTTTTTCTGCACATTGTCAGTGAGACCATGTTTTCTAGGGGGTCCAACTTCAGAATAGCTGTGGGCATAGTCAGGACAATGACCTTAAAATGTTTTTGTGTATTTTGTTGTTTTTTATTAGAAATGCCTTTATTTTGAACATTAACTCCCTCTTTTATGTATGCTAATAAAGGGTTAACATAAACACGTAATGCATTCATTGGACAAAGTTTCCCTAGAATGTTGACTTGTTTGTCCCTTTGAGAGCAAAGCCACTGAGATAGCTCTCGACTCTTCATCTAGTACGTGCTGCGCTGTGACATGAGGCGGTCTCTGTTGGCCAAGGACTTGACCAAGACCTGTGAATTCATCGTTCACTCTGTGGTAAGCTTTGCCTTGGGAACTCTGGGCTCTCCGGTGGGGTCTGTGGTCATGCCCAGATTACAAGGTATTAAGATGCTGCATAGTTTCTCATGGGTACCGGCCAAAGACTTCAGATGCCTGCTCAGAGACAGTGGCATCATGAGGCCTCATTCCTGTGGCCCAAGGTCCCATGGGGGCCAGTGGACACCCACCCGCAAGGTTTGTGACTCACCTGAGAACTCTGCACTTTTACAACAGGCAGTAAACAGGCCTACCCTGTGTCCTGGAGTGGGACATCACCTCAGCCCTTGAGGTTACCATGACAAACACAATTTGGAAACATGGCCCTCATGAAGAATGGTCAGGGTCTTGTGTCCCTGGTCCTCCTGCCCAGGGAGAACAGGGGCCTCAGGGCTGCAGTGGCTGGCCTGTCCTCACACCTGCTGAAATGTTACAGCAACAGATGTCCTTTAAAAGCCTTTCCCATGCCAGCTCAAGTAGTTGGTCCCTGCCCACCACCACTGTAGTTGCCTGGGGAGTTTGTGGTGGTGTCTTCCACAGCTCACCTCGTGCTTTTCCTTGGTTATTCAGAATCAGCAGTGTCTGTCAGATCCTGCTCTGGATGTGATACATGGTGACAGATACTCTTGCTTCCAGTGCTGGGTCTCTTGGTTTTCTCTCAGGCCTCATTGGGTCCTGTTGCACGGAGAGAGCCACACCTTGACCTTCCCTTCTCCTGGTGCTCACACCTCCAGGCAAGGGCCCCTTCTTCCGTCTCATCCTGGCACCTGCCGTAGCCCAGTTCCCTCCCTCTGTGCATGTGAGCACCTCAGAACAGAGTTAGCAGAATGCTGGAGTTGCACCACTCTGAGGCCTGAGAATTGTCGTAGAGTGGGCAGTACAGCTGGGGCTGTCTTGGGACCCTCCTGAGGCCTTCATCAAGCTGGAGATGCCCTGCTTCATGAGCTCTGGGTAGGCTGCAGCCACTGCCCCAACTCAAGGGCAGCGGCACCACCTGTGTTCTTGGCTGGGCTACTCAGGTTAGGGCACCACTGCCACTGTGTACTGAGCAAAGCATTGCATATGCCGGTCTTTCCCACATGCCTCAGTGAACAGAGCATGACAGTATGTCTTGTGAGGCAGTTTGGCTTTTCAGGAATATTTTCACTTGTATTTCTATTACACTGTTAGGAAATGTCTTTGGAATCCTTTAAGCAGTAATAAGTAAAAATGCAAGACTTACGTCTTCTGGGTATGTGTTAATTTCAGTAGTTACAATGAATGTAACTATTCATTAGACCTTCATTTTTGAGACTTTTTAGGACTTCTAACATTTATAGTTTCCCTCTCATTAGGTTTTTAATAGTCACAGTGTCTCTCTTGGTGATTAAACTGTGTAATACAAATATATATAAAATAGAATCAAAATATTTCTTTTCTCTTTGGAAGTTTCATGGTTTAGATGGATATTTTCCCTTTCTCCATCCATGGTCTTCAAATTGAAGCAAGAATAAATTTTTAAAAGTTGATTTTTTTCCTTAAAAGGACACATAGTCTTTTTATGTTCTAAATACAAAAAAAAAAAAAAAAAGGCCTTAAATTTTATGAAGGAACATTAGCCTAAACTCAGCACCTGCCACCAAGTTAGGCCTCCTTGCAAACCCTTGTGACACAGAGCTCCTGTCCCTCCATAGGATGCTCTCTGAGGCTTCCGTCTTTCTGCACAGCAGTCTGTCACCATGTAGCCTTCAGGGGACTGTGTTCATGGTTCACAAAACGGCTGTAGCATGCTGTAGCCTATAGTCTACAAGTTACATTCTATGTTAAATGCTGTGTGGAAGAATATTTTCACTAAAGAATGTATTTATGAGCCTATTAAGTTAAAGGGTATATTCCAAAAGAGAAGTCCTTGGAAATAAGCCTTTGGAAGGTGAGTAAACTTGGCACATTGGTCATGCCTTTGATTCTCCTGGATCCCTGGGTCTTGCTGACCTTCCAGATCCTAGACTTTGGGTACAAACTGCCAGGCAGGCTCTAGTGATGCTTGGCTATGTGGATGGATTCAGGAATTATGTAATGTGGAAGTGATCACTTACTTAATTTGGGTGGCATGTCTAATTCATTGTGTAGTTCTGGTTCTTCTAGGTAGACAGAGCTCAGTAGTAGTGCCTAACAGCACTGGTCAGACTGTTTAGGCTTAACTCTCACGCATGCCCATTAGTGAGCCAGCCCCTGAGCTCTGTGTGTCTCCTTGTCCTCGTGAAATATGACGGAGGTATGACCAGCTCCTTACAGTTCATCATGCTGACTAAGCAGCATGCAGTAGACACTGTGTCAGCTCTTGTTCTAAGAAAGATGTAAAACAAACATCTCCCAGTAATTCTGCTCTATTCCTTAGCTCTGATTTTAAAATTCTGAATCCATAAAGTCCCTTGGAGATTTAGATGTCTGAATTCTCATTGTACAGTTGAGGAAACTGTAGAAGTTTGACAAAGAGCATAGCCCAAGTCTCTTACCTTCTGGTGCTAAGTCCCTTCTAGTTCCTTGTGTTGACATTCAGTTGATTAAAGTGGGGCAGCCATTCGACCTGCAGATCCCAGACACTCACCATACTGCCTGTGGTTTTACCTCTCATTTTAGCCTCAGAAGGGGAAGTTGACTCCGAGTCCTGTGGACTTCACGATCACGCCGGAAACCTTGCAGAATGTCAAAGAGGTATCACAGGCCTCGCACTCACCTGATGGGTTTTCCTGGTAACTCGACCCCAGGACCAACCACTGCCCAGTTCTTTAGTTGGGAATTGGGTCATCAATTGCTGTCTGTATGTTAATGTTCCTTACGTGCTTATGAGTGTGTTTGTTTTGTGGGGGAAGGCGTGATATTCCTGCCTCAGCCTCCCAAGTGCTGGGACTACAGGAATGCGCCAATGTGCCTGGCTTCTACATGACTTTTTAACTGTCTTGCCTGTTTTCTTGCGTGGTGGGCCCCAAGCTCCAGCCTGCCTCCATGGCTGCCCTCTATTTCTTGTAGGAGCCACAGGCAACACTTGGGCCGCCCAACTGACCTCTTGTCATCCTCTACTGATGCATATTGCTGAGTCTCCCACTGGCATTCCCACTGACAGCGCAGTCAGCAAAGTGCTTTTTAAAGATTCCAACAGTTTGCCTCAGTGGTGGTTTCCTCATGGCAGGGGTAGATACAGTAAGGACCCAGAAGCCTAGGCAGTGTGACCCCAGCCACCCTGCATCTGGACCGGGGCTGTGCAGCTCTCTGTGGCAGCCTCAGGCTGGCCTCTGTTGGCTGTGGGGCTGCAGGCTGCGTTGTACCCACAGCAGTTCCTCTGGCTGTGTCCACTCTGTGCATGCTCCTCCGTTGCCATGAATTCACATATCTTTTTTTCTTTGATGATACCATAGTATATTTCTACAGATCTTTCTAGATGAACCTTTCTTTTTAACTCTACATTTTACTCACTGGCCTATACTAATTAGAATTAGGTTGGGATAGTTTAGGAGATTTGGGGCACTGCAGTGGTTATCAATCTTATCCCTTGGGAGGTAAAACTAAGGCAAGGAGTGTATTTTGGGGAACCTTTCAGAAGGCTCTGGAAGGAAATAGCCACTCCTGTGTCCAGTTCCCATTACTCTCTTCTCCAGCATCTAGAAAGTTCATGACCCCACGGGGCCAGTCCAGTGTGTTCCATATCTTCAGCCCGTACTGAACATTACTTCCAGCCCTGGGTCAGGACAGGCTCTCCTGACGCAGACGCAGGGCCCTTTCATCTGCTATGTGCATCAGTTCTGTTCCTCGGGTGGGTTTTTCTGGGTGTGGAGTGGATTTCACTTTTTCTTGCTTTTATGTTCCTCAAATGTTTGTTGATTTTTGGTTGTCAGTTTATAAGCAAGGATCTGGTTTTGCTAATGAGACTGCCTGTCCCAGCCCTGGTGAGATCGTTTAAGCACACACTGAGTTTTGCCTTGAGTGTGCCACAGCTTATGGGAGGTGTGTGTAAGTGGCCTATCTTCTAGGCAGTGACTCACTGTCTTGTACCCTGGCCATAAATGACCTGGGACACTGCCCTGCCTTGCCCTGAGGCTGCCATTGGAGTCTCTTAGGTGGGAAGTTCCAGTCCTCTGAAGAGTTACTTGTGATTGCCTCCTCTGGGACCCACTTCTGGCCACAAGCATCTCATACAGCCTCATGGATACCATCCCATCTGCTGGCTTTAGGACTGTGGCCCCTGAATTCTGTGCAGCTTCCTGGGCAGTCATTTTTTCTTCTTTATAGTGTTGGGGATTGAACCCAGGGCCTCGCACCTGCTAGGCAAGCGTTTTACCACTGAGCCTTACCCTTAACCCCAATAATCTTTTTATCTGACAGAAATGCTTAACTGGGTGCTTAACTCCCGGGGACATTCCTTGTCACTTTTCTAGATGTAGGGTTGTTTTCCATTTATTTGTGATCAATTAGTTGTGAACGCCAATGCGCTCAGACCAGCCTCTCTGTTTCTTTGTAAATGAGAAAGAACTTCTTTTATTATGACAGAAGCATTCGTGTTCATTGTTGGAAAATGAGAAAATAACACATAAAGCAGCTAAAATAAAATTATTCATAAAATACTACTGGTAGGTTTTTTTTTCCTTTTGTTTTCCAAGTAGAAAAGAGATTTATTGGGAGGATAAGGTAGCTTGCAGAAAGCATAGGAAGGCTGGCATCAGACTCGGAAAATCGCGTGGGCTTGTTTTGATTTGTAAATGCTAACATCACTGGAAGAGAGGGAAGGTGAGTGGTTTGTCAGTACTTTGAACTGAACGTTGAAAGCTTTTCTTTTTTTCATTAGCTGCTTAAAAGAATTATATGAACCGCTGCTGTTTGTTACTTTTCTCAACAAATAGCTTCTTGTACTTTGTAGGGTTGATTTTATTTTGTTTGTTTTCTTTTTTTGTGGGACTGGACTGGGGTTTGAACTCAGGTCTCTGTGCTTGCAAAGCAGGCACTCTACTGCTTAAACCACATCTCCAGCCCATTTTGCTCCGGTTTGTTTGGAGCTGGGGTCTCATGAACTATTTGCTTAGCTTGCCTTGAACCACAGTCCTCCCACGTAGCTAGGATTACAAGTGTGAGCCACTGGTTCATGACTGTTACTTGCAGTTACTTTTAAAACACTTCTATCTAGACATTTGGGGACCACCAGGTAGAGTACTACCTTACTCTATGAGGGCCACACCTGCCAGTCTGGTGGCCACTGACACTTGAGATATGCCTGGTCTGAGTTGAGATGAGCTAAGCTGAAAGTACCAACCTAATTTCAGAGACTAGTTTGAAAAAGACAATGTAAAGCATTGTTCGTAATTCTTATATTGATTGTATGTAGATATAATATTTTGGATGTATTTGTTTATTTAACCTGTTTTTTTTAATGTGGCTACTAGAAAATTTTGAATTACGTATGTGACTAATTACAGATTTTAAATTATGTAATTTCAAATGACACTTGTAGCTTGAGTTGTTTCTACTGGATAGTGGTGTACTAAACCCTGAACTCCCTTCAGTAAATGGGATACAGTGGAGGTAAAGACTCCTGAAGTGACTGGCTGTCTGTTTTTTCCACAAGTCTATTACCAGTCACCCTTGGCCAGTTTCCTATGTCTACAGAGAAAAGTTCAGAAGCTTTTCATCAGGCATGGAGGAAAATTGCTGTCTTAAAATTTCCTTGAAATAAAATTCATGGCTTTTCAAAATTGAATAATTGGGAACATTTCTAAATTGATTATCTTTGAAAAATGTCTTTTATTTATTTATTTATTTTTAGATGTCCTTAAACACCCTGGGTAGCTTCTCAGACTTTATATTCTGTGTCTTATTGCCTAGTGAGAAGAGCTTTCTTGATCAGTCTAATGTCGGGAATGACTGTCTGAGTGATTGGGTAATTCTGTACAGGTCGTGTCCAGTTAGGTGCCTTAAAAACACAGAGTCCTTTACAATTTGAGCTCTTACAGTCAAGTTGAAAGAAGACATAATTACTATTGTTCCTTTCTCCCCCCATTTTGTGAAATGGGGTCCCAGTAGGTTGTAAAACAACTATACCCAACTTTGTGTAAAGCTTTTATTTGTACCAAGGTTTTTGAGTAATTTCTCCTTTTCCCTTCTATTCCTGATATCCTTGTTTTTGTTTGTTTTAGAGAGCCTTGCTTCCCAAATTCCTCATTAGAGGACATCTTAACTCAACTAACTGTGCTATCACACAGCCACTGACAGGAGAACTGGTTGTAGAGCACTCAGATGCTGCCATTCGAAGCATAGAGCTTCAGCTGGTCCGTGTGGAGACCTGTGGTAAGGCCTTTGGAGGCTGCAGGAGGCCTGAGCCTCTGCCAGTTGCCCTTGTGTGGTCAGCAGTTAACATGATGTGGGAGGATGCTGAATAACAGTGTGTCTGTTGCTAGAACAAAACACCTGAGACTAGGTAATCTACAAATAATAAAGTTTTATTTGGTTTATGGTACTAGAGGCTGAGAAGTCTGAGAACATGGCTCCAGCATCTGGCAGGAGCCTTCCTGCAGCATCCTAAGATGGTGGAGGGCATTAGGTAGCAAGACAGAGCAAATGGGCCAGAGAACTGATTTACCACAAAGCTGCTCCCTGCATAACCCATTAAGCCATGTCCATTCATGAGGGCAGAGCTCTCATGACCCAGTCACCCCAAAAGCCCTGCCTCCAAATGTCACTGATACATTAATTTGGGGATTAAGTTTCTAGCACATAAAATGTGGGGACACATATTCCACCAGTGCAGTATGCTTGAGGAAAACGAAATGTGGAAGGGAAGGGAACCATCCAGAATCTTGAAGAACAAAACGGAGAAGTAGGTGAGCATGTTGATGCAGGTTGGCAGTGTTGAAAAGAATCTTGTCGATCAGTTCACTTGGACAGTTGCTGTGCCCTCACCCGGCATTTCCTCCCTTCCCAGGGTGTGCGGAAGGCTATGCCCGTGATGCTACAGAGATTCAGAATATTCAAATTGCTGATGGGGATGTCTGTAGGAGCCTCTCTGTCCCTATATACATGGTCTTCCCCAGGCTGTTCACCTGCCCCACACTGGAGACCACCAACTTCAAAGTGGGTAAGTGGCGTTCACTCAGCTCCTGGCCACAGGGATTCTGGGAAGGGCATGACCCCTGGGATCTGCTGGGATGACATGGCTCAGGCCTTGTGTCACTCAACAAAACCTCACTGAGAAGCTGCTGTGCTGACACAGAGGTCACAGCATTGAGTAGCTGTGGCTCTTGTGGAGCATAAGTCATTACACAGGGACATATAAGTAAAGAGGTCCCTTTATATCAGGGCAGGTGACACTAAGCTCTGTGAAGAAAATGGGCTTGAATGAGAGCAAGGAAGCAGTGGAGTGGTATAGATGGGAGGTTACGGGAAGATTCCTGAGGAGATAACAAGCAGAGACACCAAGAAGGCTCCAGTTCAGGATGTCTGGTCATTTTCCAAGATTCTTTCTGTGCATATTTGACCACAGATCTGAATGATAGCCCAGACACTTTTCTACCCTGCTGCTTTTCCTTAACATTTTCCATGAACATGTGTGATTTTAGGTCTTTGGTTTGGTTTGGGGAATGGTTTTGAGATGGGTCTTGCTATGGGGTCTGAATGGTCTAGAACTCCTGGACTCAAGTAATCCAGCTGCCTCAGCCTCCTGAGGAACTGGGACTACAGGCCAACACCAGCTGTCTTGTTAATGAATTGTCATTATCTTAACCTACCTACAGAGAAGTGGACAGAGGCACAGCAGGTGGAAGCACCACAGAGAGATCATTCCCCGGGTTTTCCTGGGACAGTTTCTGAGCCATTCCTGAGGTTCACTGGTGCATATATGTGATGAGGGGATTTTGGTAATTGCTTCTACTATTATAGTGCTTCACTGAGAAATGGAACTTATACCTAAAGCTGATATGTTTTTATTAATATTATAGTCCCCCTAAATCTTAGAATGTGCATTATCAGTAATCGAGTGAGAATCTGTGGATTTAAAAACAATTACACCCTGTGTTTACTTTAAATTGTCCCCAGTAATGCAATTCAAAACATAAGTGCAGTATCCTCACCAAACCTTATTATGTGCAAGGGAAGGCTTGCCATACCTGCCACTGAGTCACTGAGCACTTCTTTGTGTCTCCTGTTTGTCTGTGCTGTGACCATGAGTCCCAAAGCACCACTGGCCCAGTGGGGTTAGGAGTACAAGTTAACACTTGTGGAGTTTCTGTGTTCTTCTGTGAGAGCCTGATGAAGCCATGGCATTGGGCCAGTAAACAAGACAGCAGACTCCACTGCCCGCCAGACACACAGGACACAGAAGTCATGGAAAGACCCTTGCAGGATCAGACTTGACCCGCAAGGGTCTTGAAAACTACATTCATGATTATTATCAAAAATGTAGTATATCCTCATGTATTTAGTCCACAGGGACCAGGGGCTTCAAGTGCAGAGTACATTTCCTCTCTTACAGCCCAGCTTCCATTCCCAAAGGTGGCCTCCCTCCCGGCCCTGGGTGTGTCCTCCTACCTCTGCTCCCCTTGGTGACAAGTGTCAGGCAGGTTTTCCTTTTATCCTCCATACTATGTATGTGATTCTGAAGAGTGTGTTCTTTGCTTCAGAAGTACTTTTAAGTTGAGGAGGGATCTCAGCTTCTGTAGAAATCAGACAAGGAAAGTGTGGCTGGCTACACCTGATCATTTACTGTTCTAGATAGCAAGACAGAACTTTACTGTGAAAGAGCTTACAAAGGTAGTCATATTAGTATGGTGGTCTTCGCTGGTTTACTGGAAGTGCAGAGTGACACTACAGACTGTGATGTCTGGATGTTCCCTCACTGTCAGACTTTGCCATGCCTGTGGTGTTGCTGGCATTTGGCTTCTGCTCAGTGCAAGTGTTTATAAGCCCTCTCTCTTCTCTTCACAGAATTTGAGATTAACGTTGTTGTGCTGCTTCACGCTGACCATCTCATCACTGAGAACTTCCCACTGAAGCTCTGCCGGACATAGCCCAAGAGCAGGCATGGCAGACCAGCACAGTGGCCAGGTGCAAGTCTTGCTGGTTGTCTGACTCGTACAGGGAATTCAAGGCTGGCAGCATTTACTATTTTCATGATTCTTCTGTGTCAGAAATGAATGTACCTCCTCAGTTGACAGCAGTTCTTGCTCATTTCCTCCAAGTCTCTGCTTCCTGCAGGTGCCTTGTGGTAGCCCTCTTTGGAGTGCAACAAGATTTTTTCATGCTTGTTGTAAGAACACATCACAGAAAACATTTCTGAGGTCTCCTGACTGACCGTTCCTTTTTAGGTTCGGTAAAGCAATGTGTCTGCAGTTTGAGCTTTTCTGGAGAGTGAGATCATGGAGACCGAAGGGAAGTCCTCTTCAGTTTGCTGATGGAGATGACCAAGGACTCCTGACAGCAAAAGGTCCTGGCAGGTGTCATCTGGATGGCGCCCAGCATACTTGTTGCTTTTGAGTTTGTGGATTCCCTTCAGGGAGAGTGCCACGTGACACCTGCTGGAAATGTATAGCTTTTTTTATAGTCTGTAGTTCTTCCTAACATTTCCACTGTAACTTCAGACTTTTTAAGGAACTGGAACAAAGTGTTCCTTGCTCTCACAGGGGTAAGGGGATTTGGTAATGATGGGACTGTTAGTTAAATCTCCAGATCTGGCATAAAATCTCATGCTGCCCTGTTCCCAGAATATACTTTAAATGCAAGGTTATGTAAACAGGAGAATGCATATTTGCTGCTCTTATTATTGAACGGGTTCTGAATGGCAGGAGACCATGCCCAAGAAGGGTGGGCACTCAGAGTGGTGCCAGGAAAATGTCTTTGGCCTGCCCCAACACTGAAGGCACCTGTGCTTTGAACCAGGCGCTTTGGTCTGAAGCCAGTTTTCCTTCAGCTTCGCACTAGAGTTTCAGTGTGTGCTGAATCTGTTGCAATACATCACATCCTTCAAATCTTGCCATTGTTTTGTTGGTCCACAATTAATGAAACCTCAGAAAGAAACATCTCAATGTGCACACTAGCTGGCCTTCCTGTGTAGGTCCTTCTCATGGGCAGGCCTGGGCAAGGCAGGCTCAGGCCGAAGGCTTCCTGGACTGTACTCCCATGGTCCAGTACCAAAGCTGAGTGCAGATAAACCTGACCCAGGCCTGCTCTACCTGGAGTTTCCCCAGAGGAATTGATCAACTTAACTGAGTCATCAGAAAGGTGGTTCCCAGAGAACACCTTTCTGGTTTGTAAATCTTTTATGCCCTCCTTATGTTTTTAAACTGAATAGCTGAAATAGAGGTCATACTTTCTGGTAAATTTGTAAGAAAGGAATCATTTTTAATGAAATAAAAAATTTTAATGAAAAAAGCTAAGAATTTTGAGGAAAGGTTTTGAGCTCTGTATTGCTATACAGTTTCCTTAGCACCACACATGAACACGTGGGGTGGGTACTCTTCTTAGGGAGAGCTGCCAGCCAGCCCAGCTGCCTCTATAATTTCACTCAGTCCCGAGTGGCCCAGATGAGGGCCTCACGCTGGCCATTTCCTTCCTCTTCTTGACCTGTGCCCTAGCAGTTATTAAAGAAAACTCGGATGTTTGGCTGTCCCGGGTGGCACTGACCAAGGATGTTTGGAGTTAAAGGTATCTGCTGTACAAGATTCAGAGTGGTCGGATTTGTCCGGTTAGATCAAGAGCAAGGAAAGGAAGGGGAGTTGAGCTGTGAAAGGTGACTCTAAAACAATGTTATTTGCCAATTTGGGCAGGCACCGCACTTTGGCTGTCAGTTCTGCTTGCTCAGGCAGAAATGGGGCTGGGCTCGAACTCCCAAGAGTGAAAGGTGGTCCACCTCTCTGTGGCGCTGAGGGTCACTTGGAGAGGGGCGTGGCCGCGCCTGCGCAGGAAGGCGCCCGGGTGGGGGCGGGGACCCGGGCCGCAGTGCTCGAGGCGCCCCTGGGCCTCGCCAGAACCGTGGTGCGGGAGCGGGGGGCGCCCGGCCTGGGGTCCTGTTGCTCACTGTCGAGGCGTTGGACGGTCAGTTACGGGTTTCCCAGACGCACTGCCCCCTCGGTACTTGCTGGCGTTTTGGGAGCAGGGCTGCAGTGAGCGCTTGAGGCTCAGGCCTCCAGCCGTGGGCTCGCGCGAAGGAGGCGAGCTGTGATTGTGGCTCTGACCTTTGTAAGTGCTGTGCGTGCTTTACTTAATTGCTATAGCAATTGAATAAGGACATTATTATCCCCGTTTACAGGTTGGGGATTGTAGTTTGGGGAAAGGAATCCATTTTGCCAAGGCCCCCATCCTAGGGGAGCTCCATTTGACATGGAGCAAGTTCACCTGCTCTGAAGCCTGCTCCCCTCTCACCTTGCTCCATTTGGGTCTTACCGAGGCAGTAGCGTGTTTTTCTGCCTTGTTTATGCATCACGTTATTGGTTCTGTCACCCACGTCAAAGGAGCCAAGGGCTCTGCTTCCTTTGCTCATGGTTCTAATCGCCTCGGTTTTGATCAACTGAGTCAAGTGAAAAATGAAGCCTCCAAACTTAAGAACTCATTTGCAACTGGACCTGGAATGAGGGCCAGTGATTAAAGGGCCAGCAAGTCCAAGCCAAATCACATACTGGTCCTAACCTCTTTTAGATAGAGTAGAAATACACAAATATGTCCTAGATCCATTCAGAGCACAAAGTACGTGTGCCTTAGTCACCTCAGCATAAGGGGTTGACAGTTGGGGGTGATTATTCCCACCACATGTCACAGCTTGTGCAAGAAGCTGTGACCTGCCTAAGCTATGTAGCTCTGGTCCAGTGTGTCCCCCAAACTATCCCAACTTAACAAGCAAGAAAGAACGAGGTAGCCGCTGCCTCTGTGTGGATATGATCTCGCTCGTGGGCACGTCGTCAGTACCTCATGAGCCACACAGCTGAAGCTGTTCTTCGCAACTTCACGTAACTTCACGCTGTTTTTTTAAAAGGTACAATGCATTTTTATGCAAAGGAAACTATTTTTTTTGCATAAAACGCTCTGTGAAAGCGAGGCCTTCTCTTGAATACACCGTTCTGTGGTCCTATGAAAACTAGCCACTGTAGGAGGGGGAGCAACACACATGTGGGGTTAAGAGCTGAGGTGAGAGAGCCTCCTGGGTCCATGTCTTCTCCACTCTAACCGCCAGAAGCTGTTCAGATTTGAGACTGTGGCTTCACGAAGAAACAAAAGGGCACTTAATTTGTAGAAGCACCAATTGTTGGAGTGTACCATTTCTTTTTTTCTTTTTTTTTTTTTTTGGTGGTGGTGGTACTGGGGTTTGAACTCACGGTCTCACACATGCTAGGCAGGTGCTCTACCACTTGAGCCACCCCTCCAGCCCTTTCTATGTTGGTTATTTTTGAGATAGGTCTCACATTTACGCCCAGGCCAGCCTGGGCCACAGTTCTATTTGTGCTTCCCCTAGTAGCTGGAATCACAGGTGCTCTCCAGTGTGCCGAGCCATTCCTTGAGAAGGGGTCTCAAGAATCTTTTTTGCCCAGACTGACTTAGCACCACTATCCTTCCAGTTTCTGCCTCCCAAATAGCTAAGATTATAGGCATGAGTCATTGCACCTTGAGAAGGGGGAAAGGCTAGCAGGAATTAAAACACAGTAAGGATCCATGGTACTCTATTATGTTCTTCTGTGACTGTCACTGGTAAAGTGGGAGTGGCTCAGAACCCCAGCCACATCAGCAGAATTCTGACTCTGGGGATTTTCTGTTTTTGTTTGTTTTGGTGGTACTGGAGTTTGAACTCGGCCTCATGCTTGCTAGACAGGCTCCCTATCACTTGAGCCACTCTGCCAGCCCAACTCTGGGGTTTTTCAAACCAAACCTAGGTGTCCCTCTAAACCTTTGCATATGACACACAGAAAGTCATGTGGAGATTGGAAGTATGTAGGGAAGTGCAAAGGCACAGTTTGTGCCTGGGTCTCTAAGATGTCTGATTCTGGGGAGCAACTGCTTGACCAAGACCCAGGGTGTGGGTGACACCAGAAGGTTTGGTTGCCTGTGATTGGCACCAACTGTCATTTCCCCAAAGATGCCTTAACAAACATCCAGCTGAGCAGGAGGCTGTGTGAAGGCTTATGGAGGAGGCAGCTCCAGAGAGAATTACTGAGAGGCGCTGTTTGCCCATTAGATGGGAAGCAGTCGCTTCCTTTCTCGGGGGCTGCTGTCAAGCACTAGATGTTTGACAGCCACAATGTCTGGTCTGGGAATGGGACCAGCTTTTCTGTGTGCAGATGACTAGCCATTGGCATAGCCACCTGGGGAGGCTGGGCCGGCAGCCCATATATGTTGCTACATGATACACTCACAGGTAGCCATGGAAAGGTGGCAGAAAAGAGCAGAAGGCTAACGTTTTTGGTTTTGGTTTTGATTTTTGTGATACTGAGTTTTAATTCAAGGCCTCACGCTTGCTAGGCAGGCCCTCTGCCACTTGAGCAACTCGGTCAGCCCCTTTTTGTGTTAGTTATTTCCAAGATAGGGTCTTATGAACTACTTGCCTGAGCTGGCTTCAAACCACGATCCTCCTGACCTCTGCCTCCTGAGTAGCTGGGATTATGGGTGAGCCACTAGCACCTGGCAAGACTGAGCATTTTTGTTTTAAGACATTTTTCCATATCAGTGTGTATTAAGAAAACTAAAATTCAAAAGCCAAATTTAAACTTCTATACATAAAAAAGAAGAGACAAGTTAGGAATATATTTTCACCACTCTGTTCCTTTAAATCTTACAGAAATGACATACTCTTTAAATCCATGAAAATTTTGTAAAACTCAATAGCACATTCTTGCCACAAAGAAAATATCAAAATTTTAATATAAATTTCCCAAGCTACCCACTCTATAGGGCAATAAAACTAGAAATTACTACCAAAAGGAAAATCAAATTTCATTTGATCACTTCAAAATTTTATAACATTTTTCAAAGAAAAGCTAAAAGTTTTAAATATAATGAAAATATATATTCCAAATGAAAATGTATATACCAAAAGCTTTGCAATATGGCCAGTGCTGCAATCAGAGGAAAATTCATAGCCATAAATGTTTTTATTATTGCACCAGAGAATAAAACTAATGAGTTAGACATTCTAATTAAAATTCTAGGAAAATAGGGCTGGCGAAGTGGCTCAAGTAGTACAGTACCTGTCTAGCAAGTCTGAGGCCCCGAGATCAAACCCCAGTACTGCAAAAAAAAAAAAATTACAAACCTCAATAAAACACAAAGTGACTCTAGAATAAAGTGACAACCTATAGAAGAAGCACTAATAAGATGGCAGGTCCATGTGGTTTACAGCAGGTTTCTGTCAAACCAGCAAGGATCAAATTGTCCCTCACTGTTTGCACCACAGTAGGCTATAGAGAGAGATGAAAAGCCTCCCAGTTATCTTGTGAAGCCCTAATACCAAAACCCGTTCCGTCAGGATCAGGCTAACCTGCAAGTAGGAAGGACCCAAAGTAAGTGGCCTGAAAAAGCCTAATGTTTTAGTGACTCATACAAAAACCGACAGGTAAGTAGTCTAGGGCTGGGATGACAGCAGAGTCGTGAAGTCCTTGGTGACCCAGGCTACTTCCAGCTCAGTGTGCCACCTTGTCATTATGGTCTAGGAGAGTAGCAGTTAGTTCTAGCTGTCACGTCTGCGTTCCAGGCAGCAGGACCTGGGAAGCAATGAAGGCAAGTGAAAGGCAGGTGTCAGCTCTATTAAGGAAGGAGTCAGATGTTGCCCTGTGACACTCCTGTCTGTATCTTACAATCAAGAACTTACGTGATACACATACCTGTCTATGAAGAAAGTTTTCTGTGTGGTCTTGTGCCTAAAAAACCTAGTTCTAGAAGAAGAGGGAAACAACCTCAGCAGCACCACGATGGTGACAAAAAGAAGAACCCACAAACCTAAGTCACTGAGTAACGTGATGACAAAACCGCATTGAGTCGAGTCTCAGTGTGTTCAGAGACCATTCTATCGCGACCCAGATGGGAGGCTTATTTCAGGTGTGCAGGTCCGTTCCACACTAGAAGTCTGCTGACACGCCTCCTCCCGCTAGCGAGTTAAAGGCGATGCACACACGCATCAGTGGATGCTGCTATCTTACATTCTTTAAGCTTATTTTCATGCCTCAGACATACACAGAGGGAAAATTACACATGTCATGCCCAAACAGCATCTGTTGTTTGTTAACATCTTTATTGAGATATAATTTACAGATCACAAAATTCTCCTACTTAAATGTACAATTCCTGGTTTTTAGTATTTTCACAGAATTACCCATACATATTCCAAACTAACTTGAAAGCATTTTTCACACAAAAAAGGAAGCACATCAGCAATCAGTCCCAATCCTTCTCCTTTGAGCACGAAACAACCACCAATTTGCTGTTTCCATAGGTCTGCTCATTCTGGACGTTTCCTGTGAATAAAGTCGTGTAGTCCTTGTGACTGGATTCTTTGACTTGACATAATGTATTTAAAGTTCCTCCATGCTGTGATGTGTGTAGGACCTCACTACTTTTTATTGCCCCAAGATGTTCCATGTAGAGAGATGCCACACTGTTTATTCATTCATCAGTTGACAGACATTTGTCTTGCTTCCCCTTTTGGCCATTAAGAAAACTGCAATTAGGAGCATTCATGTACAAGTTTTTAATGTGAACATGTTTTTATTTTTCTTAGCTGTCCACCTAAGAGAATTTCCGGGTCACATAGTGACTCCACCTTCAACTGTGAGTAACTGCCAAAATGTTTTCCAAAGCATCTGCTCCATTTTATATCCCATCAGCAACGTACAAGGATTCAGTTTCTCCATATCTCATCACCATTGTTACTGTCCATCTTTTTATTTTTATTGTTTATTATTGTTTATTTTTTCCACTTAAGCTAATCTTGTATTAGATACAAACATTGCAAAAAAAGACACAAAATTATCATTAGTAGTAGATAATATGTTTGAAAACATGGAAGCCCAAGAAAATTAACCATTATAGCTAAAAACAAACAATTATTATAACTATAAGGGCAATTAAATGAGATAGCTATAGTGTAGCTCTACAAAGTGAATAACTTTCCAAAAAATAGAGACCTCATCAGATTCCATTCACAATAGAGATAATAATAAAATACAAGGAATGTTTCAACAAATCTGTTAATAAGACATTTGCAAAACCTATTTGAAGAAATCTGTAAAATATTACTTAGGAACACTCTGATATTGAGATAAATGATATGTAGTTATACAGAAGGATGGAACTGTAAAAGATAGCTCTCAGATTAAAATTTTCAACATTTGATTGTATTCTATACACCATTTTTTTTTTGGGCAGTACTGGTGTTTGAACTCAGGGCTTTGCACGTAACTAGGCAAGTGTTCTACCATTTGAGCCCCCAGACCTTTTTTGCTTTATTTACTTTTCAAATAGGGTCTCGATTTTTCATAGGATCTGTCTGTTGTACGTGTGCTATGTCTTGCATGTGCCATTCTTTTTTTTAGTGTAAGGATTTCACTTTTTATTTATTTTTTTTTGGTGAGACGGGTTTTAACTCAGAACTTTGCTTTTGCAAAGCAGGTGCTCTACCACTTGAGCCATACCTCCAGTCTCATTGGATCTGTCTGGACAGCTGGGATCACAGGTGTACAGTACTACCCCCATATTTATTGAGATGAAGCCTCAAACCGCCATCCTCCAGATCTCCACTTCCCAAGTAGCTGGGATTACACATATTCACCACCATGCTGGGCCTGTATACAACATCTTAATGTAATGATTTCTTTGCATCAGAAGTCCATGTGAAAGAATATATCAGAATTTTCATTTGAAAAGAAATATTAAAAGGTAGTATACCAGATACTAGATAGTATTAAAATGATACAAAACTTTAAACAGTGTATGTGCCAGAAGAGACAAGTTAATTAAACAAATATAAAACCCATAATTGGACCCTGGTGCATATATAAGAATTTATTTATTTTTCTTTTTTTTATTTATTTATTGTTTTATTATTCATATGTGCATACAAGGCTTGGGTCATTTCTCCCCCCTGCCCCCACCCCCTCCCTTACCACCCACTCCGCCCCCTCCCTCTCCCCCCACCCCCTCAATACCCAGCAGAAACTATTTTGCTCTTATTTCTAATTTTGTTGTAGAGAGAGTATAAGCAATAATAGGAAGGAACAAGGGTTTTTGCTGATTGAGATAAGGATAGCTATACAGGGCATTGACTCACATTGATTTCCTGTGCATGTGTGTTACCTTCTAGGTTAATTCTTTTTGATCTAACCTTTTCTCTAGTAAGAATTTAGCATATTTCAAAATGGCATTTCAAATAAGTTGCTGAAGAATTGATAATATAATTGTGTTAAAATTATGTTTCCAGTGTTCACCTTAAAAGAAAGTGAGTTCCAAAGGGGTAAAGATGTGAAAATCAATAATTATATCATAGTAATACCGAAGAATAGGTAACACAAAACCATTAGATAGGGAAACTTTCAGAATATGACACCGAGGACAAAAATCATGAAAAATCTTGAAAGAAAAAGTAGAAATCTTGAACAAATAAACATTTTTCTGTGATTTACACATGAATAGACAAATGAGGAGAACTCATGATAAGCAGAATATCCACACACAGCAGTGCTCATGCCAGTAAAATGTGGACAAACACAGCACACACAAGGCAGGGTGAGATGTGGAGGCAGTTTGAACAAGGAAGGAAGCCACTAGAGGGTCTCAGTTTTCGCTAACCTCTTCACTGTCACGCAGCTCGTCAAGCAGCACTGTTTCTGCTGCTGCTGCAGAACACCGAGCAATGCCATAAAAAGTATGATTTCTGTGAAACTGAAAACTGTATAAATTCTCTTTATTAGGAAATGGAACAAAATCATAAAAGTGTTTTCTTTGGAATGTGAGAATGTTTTTTGAGATGAAGTCTCTCTATGTAGACCAGGCTGGCCTTGAACTCAAGTTCCTCTTGCCTCAGCCTCCCCAGAGCTGGGATTATAGATAGGGATCACTGTACCTGGCTGAGAATCTATTTAAAGAAAAATGGTAATTCAGATCACTGTGGCCTAATAATCCTTTGTCTGTTTGGGCTTTGTGTAACAAGTTTCTGTTCTCTGTTCACAGTAAATAGAAAAGGACACAAAAGCTGGGCGCCGGTGGCTCACGCCTATAATCATAGCTACTCAGGAGGCAGAGATCAGGAGGATCGATCGAGGTTCAAAGCCAGCCCCAGGCAATTAATTCCACGAGACCCTATCTTGAAAATGCCTAACACTAAAAGGGGCTGGTGGTGGAGTGGCTGAAGGTATAAACCCTGAGTTCAAACCCCAGTACTGAAAAAAAAAAAAACTGATAAAAAAAGAAAAGGACACAGAATATTTATGACTCAGAGTGGTAAGCAAAGAACCTGTTGCAGTGAGTCCTGTTGAGTAGAGAACGCTAAGCCTACCTCCATCATAAGCATCAAATCCTCTGGCGTGCCTTTTTGTTAATCAGTATTATAAGATGATAGATGAAAAAAGAGAAAGGTAAGTATTTGCCTATCAAATATTTTACTCCCTATAAATGCAATGTATTCTTCAAACTCTTGGTTTGAATGTATTGCTTGATCTAATGAAATGTTTGGGTTTTTTTTTTCATTTTTAAATAGTGTTCATTCATGAATTTTCTACCTATCACTTTTACCTAAGTTATACGTGAAATACATCTTCTCCCATGCTTCCTTTGTTCTCCATTAAAATTCTAGTTTTCAAGATAGCTTCTATGATTTTATGCAGCCATGAAGAAGAACAAAATGTTATCATTCGCTGGTAAATGGATGGAATTGGTGAACATCATTCTGAGTGAGGTTAGCCTGGCTCAAAAAACCAAAAATCATATGTTCTCCCTCATATGTGGACATTAGATCAAGGGTAAACACAACAAGGGGATTGGACTATGAGCACATGATAAAAGCGAGAGCACACAAGGGAGGGGTGAGGATAGGTAAGACACCTAAAAAACTAGCTAGCATTTGTTGCCCTCAACGCAGAGAAACTAAAGCAGATACCTTAAAAGCAACTGAGGCCAATAGGAGAAGGGGACCAGGAACTAGAGAAAAGGTTAGATTAAAAAGAATTAACCTAGAAGGTAACACCCACGCACAGGAAATCAATGTGAGTCAATGCCCTGTATAGCTATCCTTATCTCAACCAGCAAAAACCCTTGTTCCTTCCTATTATTGCTTATACTCTCTCTACAACAAAATTAGAAATAAGGGCAAAATAGTTTCTGCTGGGTATTGGGGGGGGGGAGAGGGAGGGGGCGGAGTCGGTGGTAAGGGAGGGGGTGGGGGCAGGGGGGAGAAATGATCCAAGCCTTGTATGCACATATGAATAATAAAAGAAAAATGAAAAAAAAAAGATAGCTTCTATGATTTATTATCTCTTTTGACAAAAGTGTGACAGACATAATTGAAAAAAAATAGTTTTTTCTGTACTTTCTAAACCTAAACCACACACCCAAACCAAGATCATTTATAACTTTACAGATAATGAAACCTGCAAATTTCTAAAAAATAATGTTTAAGAACTTCTGCTTCTTTCCATGTAGTAGTACCTGGTACCATACTTGCTTTCTTATCATGAACAACTAGAAATTTGACAAATGGAGCCACACAGTCAACAAAGTCTTATTGCTTACTTGCCACAGGGCAGGCCTTCTGTAGAGGATTTGGGCTCCGTCCTTCTGAGACTCTCACTTAGAATAAGACAGACTGCAAACCAAATAGAATGATAGGAGGTAGTGGAAATTTTGCTAAAGGTCCTCTAATTTCTGAACTTATGTTTGTAATATTTTAAAAATAAATTTCCATTGTATCCTACGAGTTACTGTATCCCCACTAAGAAGTGGTGCTCTTTTATTTTTTTCTGCCATGGAAAAGCATAGACTATACATACATCGTTACATAGCTGAAGACTAAGTAATTTCACTGTAACTGTATAATAGTCTTTGGGTCCTGATTCCTTCATCAGTTGCCCAACTTTAAGAGGTTCTTAACAAAGGGAACTCAGAAGATGCATTAGATACACATAGACCAAGACCAGGAAGTAAGTCTAAAGTGGTAAGGACAAAGATCTGATATTTGGAACTGAATATTTGATTTGTTAAGAAAAAGGTGGCATTGAAAAACTCATCTTACCTGGAGGGAAATATTTTCTGGGCAGAATTATACCTCAAAATTATCTTTTTTTTTTTTTCTCAACATGACTGGGTATGAACTCAAGGTTTCATACTTGCAAAGCAGGTGCTCTACCACTTGAGCCACACCTCTAGTCCCTCAAAAATCACGTAAAGTTTTCCACACTCAAAGCACTTTGGTGTGTTTTCAGATGAAAATGTGGGAGAAGCAAATTATTTTCCTCCACTACTCTAAGATAGGCAAGTCATGGTTTCTGTTTCTGTTCTGCTTCCAGGGTAGTTGTAGTTTCTGTTGAACCCTGAGCCCAGACTTTCCAAATCATGTGATTTCCAGTCTCCTTCCCTCCACAGGGAGGCAAACTGTTGAACAGGGTTGGAAATCACTAAGGCCACCCTAGGGAACTGCAGCCAGTGTGTATTTGTGGCTAGGTGAGTGTGACTCTCTGAATCAAGCTCAGATTCTTGGAATCCTCCCCCAACAGGGAGGTGAGTGGCTAGGCGGGGTCAAAAAGCACTGAGACCACCTCCAGGAACTGCATCCTTGCATGTGTTTGCTGCCAGATGGGACTGAGAACCCTAAGTCCAAACCCTCTGAATCATGGGATTTCTGTAGCTTCATTGCCCCACAGGAAGGGGAACGGCTAGCTGGGATCTAGAAGCACTGAGACCTGCAGGCAGAGCGTGAGGTCACTCAGAATTCAGTGCTGTGTTTGCTTTCCCCACTCTGTGACACATTCAGGGACCACCCATAGGCTGGATTGCTTGCTAGCCCTGGAGATAGAAACTGAGGAGAGAGGCTTATGGAGCAAAAAGGAACCTGCCACTTCCACAGCAGTGGCTCTCAGTACACAAAGAAGGGGAGCTTCTATAGTGAAAGCACCCCAGAAGTGGACAACTGACCCTTCTACAAGAGACCCCAGCTAATGTTCCTCGATCATAGCAGTGATGGGGATCAGGCCCAATGCCCTGAGCACTGGGCAAATGCTTGGCTGCTGAGCTATCGCCCCACTGAGAACTAGCACCTCAATCTGGTCACTAAGCTACTTCCAACTAATGACTTGGCTTTGGGTGGACAAATCCCAGTGCAGAAACACAAGAAATATGAAAAACAAGGCAGTGTGACTCCTCCAAAACTCAGCACCTCCACAGAAGTAAACAATAATAATGGAGTATATGAATTCTCAAAAAAAATTTTTTAAAAAGGATTAGAAGAATGATCAATAAAGTTAAAGAGGACATACATACATACCTGAATGAACTCCAAGAAAACTCAAAGAGCTCAATAAAATAAAGAATGCAATGCCAAACAATAAAGATGCAGAAATTCTGAAAAAAGATCCAGCTGAAATTCTGGAAACAAAGTTCAGTAAGTCAAATAAAAACCTCAGTTGAAAATCTCTCCAGTAGACTGGACCTATTTGAAGACAGAGTGTCAGGTCTTGAAGACAAGATAGATATATTAGAAACATGCAGATGAAGATAAACAGAAAACCTAAAGAAGTGTCACTGGACATCCAAGGCCTCCAGGGCACCATTAAAAGATCAAACCTATGAATCATGGGCATAGAAAAAGGAGAATAGGTGTAAACGAAAGGCATAGAAAGCATGTTAAATAAAATAATTGCAGAAAACTCCTTAAATCTTGAAAAAGAGATGGTTTTCCAGGTACAGCAGGCTTTTAGCATTCAAACAGGCAAGGTCAGAAAAAGAACCTCCTTAAATCATATGATAGTTAAAACATTAGGCAGACAAAACAAGGAAAGAATATTGATAGTTGCAAGGTGGAAGCACCACAGTCACTTCTGAAGGCAAACCCATCAGAATAATAGCAGATTTCTGAACAAACATGTTAAAAGCAAGCACAGCATGGAATGGTGTATTTTACACCCTGAAAGAAAATAGCTCGCAACCTAGATCACTGCAACCTAGATCACTAATGATGCACTTGAAGCTCCCAGAAAAACAATATGAAGCCAAACTCAGAATTACCAGAGCAGAAATTAATGGAATGGAGACTAAAAAAATCAATACAAAGAATCAATGAGCCGGGCCCCCGTGGCTCATGCCTGTAATCCTAGCCACTCAGGAAGCAGAGATCAGAGGATCGCTGTTTGAAGCCAGCCTGGGCAAAAAGTTCATGAGACCCTATCTCAAAAAACCCTTCGCATAAAAAGGGCTGGTGGGGTGGCTCAAGATGTAGGCCCTGAATTCAAGCCCCAGTACTTCAAGAAAAAAAAAGAAAGGAACAGCTGATGGAATAGTTCAAATGGTAGAGCACCTGCCTAGCAAGCATGAGGCCCTGAGTTCAAACCCCAGTGCCACCAAAAAAAGTCCAAAAATCAATGAAATAAAAAGTTGAAAAAATAAACAAGATTGACACACTCTTAGCCAGACTATCCAAGAGGAAAAGGGAGAAAATTCAAACAAAATTAGAGGGAGAGAGGGGATAGCAGTGAAATGCAGATGGCCTTAGGGAATACTTTGAGCACTTTTATTCTAATAAACTGGAAAATATAGAAGAAACAGATAAATTTCTAGATGCATACGACCTACTGAAGTTGAACCAAGAGGATATAAACCACATAAACAGATCTATAGCAAGCAATGAAACTGAAGCAGTAATAAAATCTCCCAACAACAACAAAAAGCCCAGATGGATTCACTGCTGAACTCTACCAGACTTCTAAAGAAGAACTAACACCAGTGCTCCTTGAACTAATCTATAAAAAAGAAAGGGAAGGGACACTACCAAACTCATTCTACGAAGCCAGTACGATCCTGATACAAAATCCTATGAGGACACAACAAAAATAGAAAATTACAGGCTAGTTTCTTGTGTGGACATAAATGCAAAAATTCTCAATAAAACACTTGCAAACTGAAATCATCAACACATAAAAAGATTGCTGGGCACTGGTGGCTCACACCTGTAGTCCCAGCTACTTGAGAGGCCAGCCTGGGCAAATAGTTCATGAGACGCCATCTTCAAAAATAACCAGAGCAAAATGGACTGGAGTTGTGGCTGAAGCAGTAGAGTGCCTGCTTTGCAAATGCAAAGCTCTGAATTCAAACCCCAGCCCTCTCACCTAAAAAAAAATATATATATATATATATATATATATATATATATATATATATATATATATATATATATATATATCATAAACCATGATCAGGTTGGCTTCATCCCAGGGATGCAGGGGTGGTTCAACATATGCAAATCAATAAATATAACACATTAACAGAAGCAAAGACAAAAACCACTTGATCTTCTCAATAGATGCAGAAAAAGCCTCTGACAAAATTCCACATCCCTTCATGATGAAAGTCATGAAGAAACGAGTAATGAAAGGAGCCTACCTCAACAAAATAAATGTAGCCAGCACTGGCTTGTGCCTGTAATCCCAGTGACTTGGAACATGGAGTTACAGAGAACCACGCTTGAGGCACAAGGTTCACATTACCCTGTCTCAGTCATCAAAAAAACAAACAAAAGACACTAGGCACAGTGTCACGCACCTGTCATCTCTGCTACGTGGAAAGCAGGACCAGGAGGAGCACTGTCCAGGCAGGGCTGGGCGTAATGTGAAACCCTGTTTGAAAAATAACTAAGCACCAGGGTTGGGGAGTGGCTGAAGTGGCAGAGCACCTGTCTAGCAAGCACATGGCTCTGAGTTCAAACCCCAGTACCACCAATAAATTGGTGAATTGGATTGTGTCAAATTAAAAAGCTCTGCACAGCAAAGAAAATGATTACCAGAAGCAAGAGACTACCTACAGAGTCAGAGAAAATCTGCAGCTATTCACCAGATAGAGGACTTGGATCCAGAATATATAAAAAGCTCAAAATATTAAATACCAAAAAAATAAACAATACAGTTTAAAACTGGACAAATGAACTGAACAGTTTTCAAAAGTATAAATGGCTAATAAATACATGAAACATTGTTCACCACCCTTCACCATAACGGAAATGCAAATCAACACTGCACTGAGATTCCAGCTCACCCCAGTCAGACTGGCTGGTGACAATGTGGGGTCAAGGGCTTTTACACTGCTGGTGGGAATGTAAATGCCACCACTATGGAAATAGTATGGAGTTCCTCAAAAAACTAAAAAAACCACCCTCATGATCCTGCTATACCACTCCTGGGCACATAGCTGAAGGAACGCCAGTCGGCATACATAGAAATACCTGCATGCCGTGTTTACAGCAGCACGACTTTCACAATAGCCAAACTGGAATCAGTCTAGGTGTCCATCAACTGATGAGTGGATAAAGAGAAAGTGGTACCCATATACAATGGAGTAGTATTCAGCCATAAAGAAGAATTAAAGTATGTCATTTTCAGGAAAATGGACAGAACTGGAAATCATGTTAAGTGAGATAAACCCAAACTGAGAAAGAAATTTGCATGTTTTCTCTCACATGTGGAAGCTAGACCTAAAGAAAGAAAAATAGTGACAGGTATAAAGGGGAGGGGGCTGTGTGAGGGTGAGGGCTTAGTGGAGGGTAGAGTGCAAAAAGAGAGGATGAAGATGAGAGTTCAGACCTGACTGTGGAACCCTGGAGTTCGGGCCGTGGTCTAGACCCCTGTGGTCTAGAACGTTTGTGTCCCCACAGTTGACAGCACCCACGTGAGTCCCTCTGAGAACCGCTGCTTCTGCAGGAGAGGGCAGGTTTTTGGTTTTGGCCCCACAAGACTAATTTTTTGGGTGAGTTTTCCAAACTAGGTTCCTCGATCAGAGCCAGGACTAGTATGAGACAAGTGAGGCCCTCACCACAGCATGTATTTGCAGGAGTACAGAAAAACCAGTAATCAAGGAAAATTACATTCTAACACAATATGTCAAAAGTCAAAATGCAAAAAACTATGGTGGCCAAAATATCAAAATCATAAGTAAAGATAGGATGGCTCAGTAGTTCTGTGCTGAGCCATATTGGACATGTAGTAAAAGGAAAAATCAATAACACTGATCCTGTAATAAACTACAACCCACAGACCAAATCTGTTCTCATGTCTGTTTCTCTGAACAAAACTATTGGAACACAGCAGTGTTCATTTTACATGTTCCTTAAGGTTGTTTCATGGTAGATAAACAGATTTGAGCAATTGTGACAGACTTTATGGCCTGAAATACTGTCTGGCTCATTAAGGAAAAAAGGCAAAGGCCATTAGCCCCACTGTAGCCTAATAAAACCTAAAGGCACGTCCTGGCAAGACCACCAGTGAAGACAGTGGGGAGGTTGAGTCTTTACGTGTTAGAGGGTCCTGAGAAACGCCTGGAGCTTTCCCCGGATCTGCCCTAACAAAACAAAAGGTGAATTTCCAACTAGAACCAATATTAACCCTCTTCAGAGGGGGATTTCAGAGTCCAGAGTCTGTGCTGGGTACAGTGACTCACATCTGTAGTCCCAGCTACTCAGGAGGCCGAGATTGGGAGGATTGCGGTTCAATGATAACCCAGCCAAAAAGTTGTCAAGCCCCCATCTCAACCAGTAAGTCAGGCAGTGATGGCTTGCTGCTGTGGTCCCAGCTACTGTGAGGCATTCATAGAAGGATCATGGCCTGAGGCTAGCCCCAGAAACAGCATGAGGCCCTACCTGAAAAATAGCCTAAAGTAAAAAAGACTTAGAGATGTGGCTCAAATGCTAGACTGCTTGCCCTAAAAGTGGAAGGTCCTGAGTTCCAACCCCAGTAATCCAAAAAAAAAAAAAACCAAAGCAGCCCCCAAAATTCAGATTATCTACATATGTAATTGGCAATGTGTGATCCATAATACAACTTTACTCAGGCTGGGGTTCTAACCCAGCAGTGGAGCCTGCCTAGCACACGTGAGACCGTGGGTTGATCTGCCACCCCTGCCCCCGGATTTTGAACATGCAGAGAAACAGAAAATGCTTGGTAGGTAGAAACCAAACCTGATCTGACACAGATCATTCTAGGTGGGAGGCCCTGCTAGGTGCTGCAGGGAACACATATGCAACACAGGTGTCAGCAGGTTTCTTGGATATGAGTGCAGGGTGGGTTAAGTTACAGAAACCTCATCTCTGTCATATAAAAGGCTGAATTTCCACAAAATGTATGCAGAGTCATACTGTCTGCATTCAACACAGAATTACCAGGCATGCAAAGAGGCAGGGGAACATGGCTCAATCATGACAGAAAGAAAAACAGTCATGACAAAGCAACCCAGAAAAGAACACAGAGGTCAGAGTTAGACAAGGATAACACAACAGTTAGTATGAGTACATTCTATATATGAAGTATAGGGAATGTAAGTTGAGAGTGGGCATGCATACCTGTAATCCCAGCACTTGGGAGGCTGAGGTAGGAGGATCGAGAGTCTGAGGTCAAACAGTGAGATCCTGTCACACACAAAAAAAGAAAGAGAGGAAGAAGGAAGGAAGGAAGGGAAACAGGGAAGGAAGAGAAAGAAAGGTCAGGAGGGAAGAATGAGAAAGAAAGGGAAGGAAGGAAGGAAAAAGAAAGCCTAGGAAATCATAAGCATGCTAACTAGAGACATAGGCTCATGGAAAGTCATAATGAACTTGTACAGTTAAAAACGACAGTATCTGAGATGAAAAAGCCCTTGGGGGACTGATAACAGATCAAACCCAACAGGAGAACCACAGTGAGGTTAAAAACAGCCATAGAAACTGTCCAAAATGAGATGGAGAACAGTAGCAATGAATTGTAAGACAACTTCAAGCTTCTAACACACCTACAACTGGACCCCAGAGGAAAACGGGGACAATACAAGAAGAGACATGAACAAACAATGCCTGAGGATTTCATCTGATGAAAACCACAAACCCACAAATCCAAGAAACTCAACAGTCTGTAAGCACTAGAAAACTATGCCAAAACACATCACGGTCAAATTTCTCAAAACCACTGAGAAGGAGAAAAATCTTCAAAAGCAGTCAGAAAAAAAGAGCATACTGCTGACAGAAAACAAAGACAAGAATGATGGGCAACTTACACTGGAAACACAGTGAGTTCAAAGACAATGAAGCAAATATATTTAGAGTTACTGAAAGTCAAAAGCTGTCAGCCGGACTTTTAGACACACCAGAAATACCATTCACAAAAAAGTGAAATAAAGAACTTCTCAGACGTTGGAGAGCTGAAAGAATCTATTACTAGCATACCTGAATCATGAGAATGTTAAAGGAAAGCCAGGAACAGTCAGCACTCAGGAGACTGAGACGGGAATATCAAGTCCAGTGTGGGCAACACAGGGAGTTCCAAGCCAGCCTGGATCACATAGCAACTGCCTTAAAACAACAAAAAACCAAAACTCCCTAAAACAACAACAAAAAGGAGGCTCCAGCCTATACTCTTAGCTGCTTGGGAGGCTGAGATCAGGAGGATTGTGGTTCTAAGCCAACGCAGGAAAAAATAGTTTGCAACACCCTCTCTCAAAGGAAAAAGATGGGCGTGGTGAGGCGGGCCTGGCATCGCATCTGTGGTGGGAAGCATGAAATAGGAGAACTGTAGTCCAGGCCTGCCTGTCTCCAGAATAACCAGAGCAGAAAGGGCTGGAGGTGTGAATCAAGTGGTACAGTTCCAGCCTAGAAAGCAGGAAGCCCTGAGTTCACACCCAAGTACCAAACAAAACAAAACAAAAAACCCAAAGCAGCAACAAAAAGAAATGGTAAAGAAATTCCTTAAACAGAAGAAAAGTAATACCAGGTGGAAATCTTTATTTCCTATAGGAAGAAAGAGTGCTGAAGTGTCTCCTGTATTAATAAATATAAAAGGGTTTTTTCCTATCTTTAAAATCTCTTTATTATTGGTGATAGCATTAGTTATCAATGAAATATAAATCAAAATAAATGAAAATATAAATGAAAACCAGCACCCGTGGCTCATGCCTGAAATCCTAGCTATGCAGGACGGGAGATCAGGAGGATCTCAGTTCGAAGGCAGTCCAGACAAGTATTTCTTGAGACCCTATCTTGAGAAACCCCATCACAAAAAAGGGCTGGTGGAGTGGCTCAATTGTAGACCCAGAGTTCAAACCCCAGTACCACACACACACACACACACACACACACACACAAATCCCAGTGAGAAACCACCTTCTACCGATTAAGATGAGAAAGATGGATGACAGCAGCAGTTGAGGATGAGCAGGATGTGGAGAAGTCAGAGGCCTGTGCACTCAGCAGGAATGTGACATGGTGAAGCCACTTTAGAGAGCAATCTGGAAGTTCCTTAAAAATTAAACATAGACAGGCACAGTGGCATACACCTGCAGTCTTGGCTTCTCAGGAGGGTCCAGAGTTCAAGGCCAGTCTGAGTAACTTAGCAAAACTTGTCTCAAAATTTTAAAAAGGACAGGGATTTAGCTCAGTGGTAGACTGCCTGCCTGGCATGTGTGAGCCCTCAATCCTCAGTATGTCAAAAATTTTTTTAAATTGAGCCAGTCATAGTGGTTTGTGCCTACAATTTCAGCTACTCAGGAGCTGAATGAGAGGATCTCTGCTCCAGACCAGCCCAGGAAAGAAAGTTAGGGAGACCCTATCTCAACCAACAAGTCAGGTACAATGGCTTACAACTGTGGTCTCAGTTATACAGGAGGTGATAGGTAAAAGGATCATGGTTGAGACTAGTCCTGGGCAAAAATGCAAGACCCTATCTAAATAACAACTAAAGCATAAAGGACTGGGTGTGTAGTTCCTCCTAGCAAGCATGAGGCCCTGAGTTCCAAGCCTAGTCCTGCCAAAAAAACCTAAAGACAGAGTTGTCATATCATCCAGCAATTCCACTGCTAGGTGTGTGTATACTCAGAAGAAATGAAAACCTATGGTCACACAAAAACTTAAATGTTCATGAATAATACTTTATTCATAAAAACAAAATAGAAAAATTGATTGTCCATCAATTGAAGAATGAATAAATAAAATAATGCTTGTCCATACAATGGAATATTATTTGGTGATAAAAATAAAGGACATTCTGATACTTATGCAACGGATGAAACTTGAAAGCACAATGCTAAGGGAGAGACTGCATGCTGTCTCATACCTGCACAGAATACACACCTCTACAGACAGCAAGTCAGTCCGTGGCCAGCTAGAACCTTGGAAGGTGGGAGAAAGGGGAGACTATTAAAGGATATGAGGCTTCTTTTGGGGGTGATGAGAATATTCCAAAATTGACTATTTTGATTCCTATACAACTCCATGTACATATGAAAACATTACATTACTTTAAATGGGTGAATTATTTTGCAATAACGTTGTTACAAAACTACAACTTAAACCAAAAATAGTAGCAGTGTATTACAGGGTTTATGATTTCTATAAAGGTAAAATGTATGTCAATGAGCCACAGGCAAGAGGAAGGGAAATGGAAGTGTACTGTGGTGTGGTTTTGAAATGTAAGTAAGCCACTAGAATATTACTTGAAGGCAGTTAAAGACTTATATTTAAATCATAAATCAAATATAAAAAATTTAAAGCTAACATGGAATTATAAGAAATACACAAAGATGGTTAAAAAAAGGAGGAAATGGGAATAAGCAGACACTAAAAATAGAAAATAAAGATAATAGCTAATAACAATAATAGATTTAAGTACATCCATACCAACAACTACACTAAATGTAAATGTCTAGTCACTTGCAATTAAAAGACAAGTTGTTGGTTGGCTAAAAATGTAATACCCAATGATATGCTGCTTATAAGAAAACTAATTTAAATATAAACACACAAATAGGCTGAGATTAAAGGGAGGGAGAAAGATATACTGTCCTAACTCTAATCAAAAGAAATCTGGAGTAGCTATATCAAATATTAGATGAAGTAAATTTCAAAGCAAAGAGTATTTCTAAAGGTTAGCAATGTTTGTTGATGATGGATAGAAGGGAGTCCGTTCGTGTGTGGGATATCCTTAGACTACATATTCAGTCACTTACTCATGTAGCTTCATAATACATGAAGAAGGTCAGCCACAACTCCAGGAGGAGAGAGATCCACAGTGAGACTCAGAGATGGCACATCCTAATAGAGAGAATGAGCTGACAGAAAATCAGAAAGCATAGAGACTACTTACCAACACTACTGAGGAGTGAATTGTTGACATTTATACAGGACTCCACTCATCAACAGCACAATGTACATTCTTTTTAAGTTTATAAGGGACATTTGCCAAGCTAGACCATATTGTGGGTCATAAAACAACTCTACGTCTTAATCTTTTTAAAAATATTTGAGTTATACAAGTGCTCTCTGACTCCTGGTCTTGAAAGAGAAATTAGTAATCCCCTCAATGTCTGGGGACAAAGCAACTTACTCTTAAATAACTTAGGGTCTAGGAGAAGAACAAAAATGAGAAAATACCTGAACTGAATCAAAATGAAAGCAAAGAATTAAAGGACCAGATGGGTTTAAAGATGATGTCCACAAACATTTATAGAGAAAATAATGTCAAATTTTCACAAACTCTTTCAGAATATCGAAGGAGAATAACACCTCTTGATTCATGATGTGAGGATAAAATCACTCTTACCAAAATGAAGGGAAGACAGCACCACGAAGATAATATAGACTAAGATTCTTCTGGACAAAGATGAAAGATTTCTAAAACTTTCTAGAAAACTGGAAACAGCTAACAGAGTGAAGAGATAACCCACAGAAGAGCAAAAAATGATTTGCAAATCATACATGCAATAAGGACTCAAACAACTTCATAGCAAGAACCCAAGAAAGCCCAAGAAATATGGCAAAGAATCTGAGGAGATATTTCTCAAAAGAAGACATTCACTAGGTTCAAGGTCATTCATCAGTAATCGTTAAGGAAGTGCAAATCAAACTACAATGAGACACTGCCTCATTGAGAGAACTGTTACCACCGAAAAGATAAAAAACAGGTAAGTATTGGTGAAGATGTAGAGAAAAAGAGCCCTTGTAACACTGCCAGTGGAAATGTAAATTATATAGCCATTATGGAAAACTGTATGGAGGTTCCTCAAAAAAAAGAAAACTAGAACGATCCTGTGATCTGGCAATTTTGCTTTGGGTAAAATTCAAAGAAAATGAGATCACTATGCATGTTCATTATTTGTGATGGCCAAGATATAAGATCGACCTAAGTGGCCATCATGGATGGATGAATGGAGAAAATGTGCTATATGTAGACAATGAAATACTATTGGGCCTTTAAAAAGAAGGACATCCTATTATTTGGGGCAAGATGGATGAAAGTAGGGGACATTACATAAAGTGAAATTAGCCAGGCATGGGAAGGCAAATGCTGTATGATCTTACTTGCATGTAGACTCTGAAAAAGCTGAACACAGAACAATGGTAAAATTGGGGCGGGACGTGGTGGGGGAGAGGGAATGGGGACATGTTAGAGGATACAGAGTTTCAATGGGGCAAGAGGAATAATCATTTGAGATCTGTTAATAATGTATTGTAGATTTCAAAATAGCTAAATGTCAATTTCCTATGCCTCACTACAAATATGTTATTAGGGTAAGCATTCCACATTGCATATATTCATCAAAATATCACATTGTACTCCATAATGTGTACAATTATAATTTGTTAATCAAAAATAATAATTTAAAATTAGAAAACTGGATTCAACTATATATATATATTTAAATATATATACTTTTTCTTCTCAGACAGGGTTTCGGTAAGTAGCTTAGGCAAGCCCAGGACTCACTATGTACACGTAGCCTAGGTTAGTCTCAAACATGACTGGCCTGCCTCAGCCTTCTGAATGCTGAGATTATAGGCAGCAATATTTTTTAAATGATCCAAATGGGCTTTACACCAGGAAAATAAGGTTGGTTTAACATTTTAAAATTAATTAATGTAGTTTTATCATATTAACAGATTAAAATGGGAAAGTGTGATGATCCAGATTTATGCAGAAAAATTATTTGACAAATCCAACATTGATTTCTGGTTAAAAAAGCAATTCTTTGAGCAAACTAGAATACAAAAGAACTGCCCTTACCTGACTTGCCTGCCTCAGGCCTTGAGATGCACTTTTACCATGTTAAATCACTCTTTGCTCTTTTCCCTCTCTCTGTGGTTTTTTGCTGCACCTGGGGTGGTGTCCTAATCTTAGATGTTTGTACCCTGTAACTGAGGAGCACCTGGAACACCATGTTCCTGGTGGTAACCAGGTTACCAACCACTGGTAATCTATTAGTGCTGTGACTCCGATCCTTCAAAGGACTAAGTCTTACTCCCACCCTCCTGATGGCCAGAGGACACCTTCTGATCTCCTGCCTTTCCACTTTCTGTTGAGCCTGCGGCATGTCTCCCTCCCTCCTAGTCTCTGCAGCAACCGAAACCAGTCCTTTCCTAGGTTTCTGGAATAGCGATGGGGTCCCAACTCTTGTCATGACCTCACTTTCCATTCCCAATACGCATGTCAACACAGTGTTTCATGGGATATGACACCATTTCCACCTTGACTTGGGATACCACGTGGTCAGATTTCTGATTTGTTAAGTTTGTCTGTCTTGTTAATCATTTCCTTTAATGTCACAGGTAGACACTAAGGAAACTATGGGGAAACTATGAATTACAGTTCTCCCAGAACTGAATCCAAACTAGAGGACATTATAAAGCTCCTCTAGAAAGTCAACAGATCCACACCAGGATCTCTGGACCTCCAAGGGTAGAAGCCCTGGTCACCTCTCAAATATTCTGGGCCATTTGTTTAAAGGGATGGTGGGATTTAAGGATGCCTGGTTGTAGGGCTTGCATCCAGGGGTAAGTCGAGTCATCATGGGCCACAGAATGTATGCCCAACAGTCTATTCAAGACAGAGGAGGGTCACGGGGCAGGGACTCTGATGGGTTTAGGGCAGGTCACTATGGGAATTGTCCCCACAGGCAGGTAGCCTCTGAGGGGATGCCCTCAAGCCCTCCATTGGCAAGGTTATGTGCCCCCCTCTCTTTTCCCAAAATGGAGAACCCCTGGATTGCATTTTACATCACTGGGAAGCATTCAACCCCCCAATCCTAAGTGAAAACATTGTTTTTCTTTGGTCCAAAAATACAACCTGGGATATAGGGTGTTCTGGCCTATCTGTGGGTCTCTAGATAAAAACACTATCCTGCAATTAGACTTATTCTGTAGAAGGCTGAGGAAATGGGCAGAGGTTCATATGTCCAAGCATTCATGGCTTCAGACACAAATGAAAGGATGGATCATAAAACCCCAAAGGAAGCTTCGATTCTGGCCGTTCTCTTAGAGATGACCTCTTTTACCACCTCGGAAGGTAGGAAGCCCCCCTCCAGATAGAGCCAAACAGGTTCCCTCATGGAGAGGGAGATTCCTCTGCCCCAGTTCTTCTCTAATTAAACCTAAAGCTTGTGCCTGTCCCCTGAAGGTAGGTCACAGTGGCCCCTCAACCTCTTCCCGCAGGCCGCAGTTTCAGAAACTTTCTTCCTAATCTTGACCTAATTCTCTGTGTCTATAGCAACACGTCTGCCTTAAAAATATTGTTCTTCTCTTAGTAATATTTTAAAAAACCTAGCTTAAAGGACAAAGAGTGTGTGTTTTATCAAGATAATTGCTTGTGCTTTCTGCTAATCTTGTCAGGCTTTTGGATATTTTTAAAAACTAAGTCTTACTTGAGTCAAGATTCATTGAAATATCTGTTTATAGCAAAGTCTTTAAAAATGGCCACTGTAAACATTTATAATTTTAGGTGATTTTAATACATTTAACACCATCTATGTCTGTGGCCAGAAATGTGTGGAGCTGTGTGTCATAAACCTATCTCAATGTTATGCAAGTGTTTGCAGAGTTAAAAGTATATAGATTTAATACATGTATTGACCAACAAGTGCTCTTTTAAAATACAAAATACATCATACGTGAACCTTCAATACATAAAAGATCCATGGGCGACTATTGGCTTTTTTGCTACCATGCAGATGGGAAAAAACCTGCCACTTCAGCAGTCCTGCTATTCAAAACCTGGCCTACGTCTATTTGTCTTGAGTGCTATCAGTAAATATGAGAATATGTTTATTTGTGGCCACTATCACTGCCCTCCAAGCCTGTAAGAGGGTTAACTTTGACAATGTTGTACACTTATTTTCCTTCTTAAGATGCTGTATGCAAGGGAAATAACTATATTGGTTTGTCAACTGCTAAACTGTATTTCAAAAGCATAGCTGTTCTATGTCATCTACAGGGTTTTTTTTAATTGCTTTGTTTTGGCGGTACTGGGGCTTGAATGCAGAGCCTCTTGCTTGCTAGGTACTTGGTCTACCACTTGAGCCACAACCCTTTCCTGCAAAGAACTTACTTGTCAAATTAATTCTTTTTAAAATATTTGCTCTTGTTGGTTTTGCTTTGTATTTTCTTTGTAAAACTTTGTAACTGTTGTCTGTTGAGATTCTGCAACAACCTCTTCTTTTTTTGTGGTACTGGGGCTTGAACTCAGGGATTCACCTTGAGCCACTCCACCAGCCCTTTTTTGTGAATGTTTTCTTTGAGATAGGATCTCAAGAACTCTTTGCCTGGGGTGGCTTTGAACTGCAATCCTCCTGATCTCTGCCTCCCGAGTAGCTAGGATTACAGACATGAGCCAAGGGCACCTGGCTCAACAGCCTTTTCTAATAAACAACCTGGGCAGCATTTTGAGAAATCACTCATAGATTAGACAGAATTAAATTTAAGAATGGACTCTATGTAAGACCTGTGTAAGGGCCACTCCTTCAAAATCTTCTAGTCTCACTACAGTTGCAACGAAAGCATCTCATTGGTATTGACTTCCACTTGTCTGCGACTCCCGGTGGACAGCAGACCAAATCACACCTTATCCTGGCAACCAGGGAAGACCAACTGGACAAATTTCATCCTGGAGATGAGGGACAATTAAAGTCAAACTGTTAGGAGATTGGGGGGGCGGGGGGATGGATATTGTTACCATAAAAATGGAGTCAAGCTGGCGTGATGGCCCAGCACTTAATAGGCTGAAACAGGAGGATCACAGTTGAAGTCACTTGTGCCAACCCTTCCAAAAGTGACAAGAGCCAAGAGGTTATGGAGAAAAGGACTTCTGTATGGTTATCTAACAGTAAAGCCCTTCCACCAGGCAACCCACAAGGGAGGCAAATTGGCAAAGGTCTTCCATTTAAGTAGAGACATAAATGACTATTTCTGCTAACTCCAAACATTTTTAGCAGTTCATACAGAGTTATTTAAAAGGAGGATCCCCTACATAATTAAATTGGATTTTTAAGACTCTTTCTCTTAAATTCTGCTTGATAGTGGTGTCTTTTCATTTTCATACTTCAGTTGTGACAGTTTGTCCCCTTCTCATGTACTAACTAGTTCATTACTTAATCAGGAAACCTGAACAGCACAGCCACCACCCTAATTCCCTCAAGACTGAGACATGTCAGTGACTGCACATGGAACTGCCAGTGCTCTGCCTCCATCTGGTATCTGTGTCTTTTGCTCTGAGTTATTAGCTTCTCAGGTCACCTTGGATTCTGGAAACAACAGGACTGATGGGTGAATTTCTAGTGGCAAGAGTTGAATCTACCCCCAGGCACTGACGACTTTCTCATCCTGACACGGCTCCAGCTGGCCAATCCCGAGGCAGTGATCAGCTCGACCCCACCTCTGACGGAGACTGCTTAATTACACATACCTCCTGTCCCCGTGTAGGCCCGCCCCCCACCTCAAGATGTACTTTTACTTCGCTCATAAATCACTTTTTGCTATAAAAAAGAACTATCTGATAAACAGCATCTACAAAGAAGCTGATAGCTAATGGAGATGCTTATTGCTAACGTACTGGGTGCTTTCTGCTTAGGAGGAGGGTATGGTAAGAGCGCCTGCTCTCAATGTGGAATTGCTTCCACATTTCACAGGCTCCTTATTGGAACCCCAGCTATCTTAGGAAGTGTTGGTGATTAGAGCCTCTGGATTATGTTCCCCAGCAAAGTAAGGTTATAAATCAAGAGAAAAGCATGAATCTGAGGAAGGTGTTGGTCCCATCCTTGATAGCAGTAAGGGCAGCTCTAGATTGGAGGCTGGAAGGAGCCTACGAGAACAAACTAAAGGCACAGCGGTGCAAAGAATGCACAAAGTGAAGAAAAAGGCAATCAAAATTTCAGGAAAAACTAAATGCAAAACAACCTGGCCTAATTAGGACAGTGATGAGAATGGTTCAAGGGTTGTAGCATCCTAACCATGGGGAAAGCCATGCATCCGTCATGCACCATGGTGAGGTCTCATGGGCAGCCTGAAGGATAGGGATGCCCACGTCAGCTGTGGGGTGGATGTAAGCAGAGTGGACTGGGCTTGCAAAGCTTGTACCGCCTACACGATCTGCAGTGTGGGAACTTGGAGGACAAGCAGATTTGTGCTGAAGAGGAAGCAGTGGAGAGCAGAGGAATGGCTGAGCCATGAGTACTCAGCAGATGCAAATCTTAACTCAGACATTTTCTAGTTGCACAACCTTGGGGAAATTATTTAGCCTTTTAGGTTTGTTTCTGCATCTGTAAAACGGGAGTAATCTGAATTTGTAGACTTGAAGGAAATTAAATGCCACAATGTTCATAAATACTCAATGCAGTAGCCTAAAACGGCTACTAGCAAAAATCATTTTGGGTGACAGTGAGGAGCAGAGCCAGGGCTGGGGGCCCAGACTTGGAGGTCACCAGTTTTGTGGTCAGTGGCTCTTATCCTGTAACCAGGATATTTTAAAGTATTTTCTGAGCAGCTACTATGAGTAAGGCACATTCATTTAATCTCCATTGCATGAATGGAAAAAATCAACACTAGGAAGTTAAGTAACACTGTGCACGGTGGTGTACACCTGTAATCCCAGCACTCAGGAGGTGGAGGCAGGATGGAAAATTTGAGGCCAGCTTGGGCTACATAGTGAAATCCTGTCTTAGAACAACAAACACAAGAAAGTTAAGTGGCTCCTAAGAAGCACCCCCTGAAGAGAGCAGACATGTGGCAGGATGGAAGTGGAGTTGGGGTGTCTTATCCTGCGGTGTGAGCACAGGATGGGAAGGGAAGGGGGCTAGCTGTCGCAGGTGGGGCTGGCTGGGGTACAGAAAGTCGGCATAAGGAGGCACAGTGAGGAAGAGGTTGCTCCAGGTGCGTGGCAGCACTTGCAGGGCAGATCCTCTGTGGGGCCTCACCGGCCCAGAATTTCAAGGCCCTGGAGAAAGGGTGGGAGCAGGGGCTGCGATAGGGGGCTGATATGGTAACATGGGTAAAACTGTATCAGAAATGCTCCCCTGCCTGTCCCCAGGCCAAGTCCCTTGAGTCTGAGGCCACAAGCAGAACTACCATTCAAGGAGGCCCATCATGCTGGCTGCCTGCCAGCTGTGACAAGGCTGCCACCGCCCACACCTCCACCCTAATCCATCCCTGGGGAGCCCCACCTCTGCACAGTCCTCCAAAGGACGGCCCTGGTTTCTCTGGCTCAGACAACCCAGCTTTCCCTCTTGCGTCCCTCTCCCTGCTCAGGAGAGAGGCTGCCCCCAAGAGCCACCTTCTCCCCTGACCTTCCCCCCAACTCCCTCACTGCCTTCCCAGCTCCATTCTCCTCTGGATTGCTAGTGCCACACCATGTATTTCACTAGCTTCCTTGGCCTCAGCCCCTCCTACTGCAATGTCCAGGTTTCTCCTCTCTTCTGTTCCCTGCAGTAACTCTGGTACCTACAGCACAGCCTGCCCATGGTAGATTTGATGGGTGAGTTAAAGAGGTGAATCAAGATGACCAGGGAGAACAGCTGGGGTGCTCCAAGTCCTTGGGAGGAGTGACGGTGGAAAGGGGTGTGGATGAGGTTGAGGACACCAGGACCCCTCCCCTGACAGGCCCCAGTGCAGTAAAAAATGACACTGGCTCGCAGTGCATGATTGTGCAGGATCCAAGCTCACTCCTTGGATGGGATACAGCACATCTTACGCCCCAGCTTTCCGAAGTCCAGCAGTTTAGAGGTTGCAAAACCGATGGCCCCAGTGAAAGCCAGAGTCCTGTTGGCACTGGGCTGTGACCAGCCTCTAGAAGCACAATGCTGATGTGTTCAGCTGCTTTCTCTTCAGAGGCTGTTGGCTCAGCCCACTGGAATGGGGTGGCACTTCAGGACACGAAGCTTGGAGCTGGTGGCAGATTTCTTGGAACTGGTGGCAGGGAGATCTAAATTAAGACCTTTCTATCACAGCAAATAAATAGAAACTGAAATAGAAGACTGAAGGAACTGGGCGAAATGCCTTTATACATAACTGAAAAATGGAGGAGGAAAAGCCTTAGAAAACAGAACAGTATTTATTCACTGGAGCTCCCAGGTATTTGCTGAAAACAGTAACACCTCTGTCTGACACAAAAGCACACCAGAAAGAACAAGTTTCTCTCTTTTAAGTGCCCTGTGCCACTGAAGCCTGGCAATTCACATTGACCACCGTTGTCTGGAAGGCTGTCTTGGCCGGAGTGAGGGGCTGACTGGCCAGCCCATCTTCCCTCCCAGGGAGCTGAGTGGCCTACTCATGGTCCCTGATGAAACATGCTTGCGCTGGAGCTTGCTGGCATCCCTCTGGGGAGCCTCCTGAAGGGGCAGGAAGGATGCCTGACTTGGGTTCTGCCAGAAGGCCAGCTTTGGTTGGGGACAAAGATGCTGCCGGGACTGGTGCCCAAGGAAACACCAACAGGCTATCTCAACAACAGACTATGTCTCTGTTACTGGGCCAGGGCCTTGTGGGGAGCAGTGTCCTTCTAGGACAGCACTGAAGGGGGAGGGCCAGGAGTGAGGGCCCTGACCAGAGAGCAGTGGGAAGGAACTCATTCAGCAGAACCATCTCAGAAGGCTGGGGACCCTTCATCATCATCTCAGATGTGAAAGGAGAAAGGCAGACAGGGCGCCACAGGACCATCGACCAGACAGAACTCTACACATGGTGGGGGGAAGGGAGAGAAATGACCCAAATATTGTATGCACATATGAATAAAAAAAAAAAACTACGTATTAGCAGATTCCCCAGACAGGCAAGGACTGCGGGGACACATCTGCCCAGGTCTGTAGTGTAAACCCTCCCACCACAGCTGACTGGGAGCTTCCGATGTGCCACCACTAATCACAGCACGAGCCACAGGACCCATTTTACAGTAGTTCCACAGACACTGTAACATTAACTCCAAGACACAGATAACAAGTTGTTGTTTTTAACGTATGTATTATATACATTTTAATAACAGCTGTGCTTAACCATGAGTCCACAGACTAACTGGCTTTTGTTATTGGGGCCAGCAGGAGCTCACTCCACCACCATACACCTTCACCAATGGCACGGGAATGGCAAAACAGCTCCTTGCTCAGTCAGATGGCCCTACTTGCCAGCACTAGGCAACTTCAAGACAATTTCTACCTCCTTTCTGTAAGGTTTTAACTATTTTCTTGATGGAGAGTGAAAAAATTTAGCTATCAAAACGTGTGAAGCATCTGGGTATTTGTGAAATACCTATTCAAGTTTTGCCTATCTCTGAACATACTGGCTACCTTTTTCTTTGTAAGTAAGTATGTGCTCCACCTTTCACCTTATGGCTTGCCTTTTCACTGTCAATGGCAATGGCAACTTATCAAGGGTTTTCTGTTTTTTGTGGTACTGGGGTTTGAACTCATGGCCCTCAAGCTCACTAGGCAGGTGCTGTACCTAAGCCACACCCCCAGCCCAGTAAGGAAACTCTTAAGAGTTTTAAGAACTTTTCATTCTTACGGTTAGTGCTTTGTTTTCTAAGGAATCTATTTCAAAGGCAGAATTGTCTGTTTTCTTGTAGAAACCTACTTAGGACTATGATCCGTTTGGAAGTGATGTTTGTCTAACTGTGAGCGGTTAAGGGTTTTCCACAGGGATACCCAAAATACAGCTAAAAATCTTTTAACTTGATGGCTGATCAGTCTGCCTTGATGGACAGTTGACTCATTAGGATTTTGTAGTTGATTAGTGGTGTTCAATTTCTGCATTTTGCTAAATATTTTTCCCTTTTAAAAGAGGGATGGGAAGAAAAATATAAAGTGGAGGGAGTGACAGAATGAGAACAGCTCTTGCCCTGAGCCTGGAGGCCTGGAGTACATAGGTCCTCCACTAGGACTGGCCTTATGTAGGCCTCTTTGGAGGCATTAGGACAAATCCCCCAATGAGGGGAACTCTAATCCTAAACCCAAATTGAACAGGAAAGCCACAGGTGAAATTATCCTTCACTATAGAATCACAGTCTCCCCAAAGTCAATTCAGGGAGATCTCAGGATCAAAACTACTTTTCAATGCTTTCCAATCTAGACGTGCTGAGGGAGAACTGTATCTCAGCTAAGAAAACCCTCCTTACAGGACCAAACTCTCCCTATGTCATTTCCAGGCTCTTTTAGTGGGGCTGAGGTTTGAACTCAGGGCTTCATGCTTGCTAGGCAGGCACTCTGCCACTTAAGCCACACCTCCAGCCCTAGTAGTGTCTAGTAATTGTGCAAAATAGGTTTTGTTATGACATTTTCATACACACATGTAGCATACTTCGATCATATTCTCATGGGGCCACCTTTTTCTTTTTTTTTGAGCAGTAGTGGGGTTTGAACTCAGGGAGTCATGGTCATGGGGCCATCTCTTGTTTACTGCTGTGTGAAATGTCTAGCCTGGTGCCCTGCATGCAGTAGGTACTCAGTACACATCTGTGGAATTGTTTCCAGTTTCCATGACAGGCCTGGCTTATCCTTCTCACAAAGCAGGAAAGATATGGACTTCTGTTAGTTCACTATGTCAGACTAGAGAAAACAGAAAGAAAGTAGACATGACTGACAACCAAGTCTTCACATGATTGCACCTTTAAGCAAGTCTATGTGTAGGTGTAACTTTCCCACAGGTTCAGACTGGAGATGATTTGGGCCTGCATTCTGACAAAGTACCCATCACTTGACTGCTTTGCTTTTTTAGCCTACTCAGCAGGTTCCTCGTGAAGCAAAGCCCACCTTTGTCATTGTCTCCTCGAACCTACTTCTCCAGAGGGTCATGCAATGTTCTTAACGGCTTTAGTGTGGTGTGCTAATCACCAGCCATAGTCTTTTACATTACCTTAAAAATGTAACCGTTTGCAGTGTGGGGCTCCCACCTCAATTTTATATTGTTAATTTTACTCATAACAGATTAAGCATGCCAGAGAAAAAATAAAAATTTAAGAGATAGTAATTGCCTTAAGTTCCATATTATTTTGAATTAAATGCTACCAGATTTAAAAATATATATTTATAATTCTTTTAATATACTTGAGTAAAAAGATTTTTAAAAATTTGCTTTCAGTGCTCAGCATACCCGAAAGGTCTTCTAAAAAGGAAATGCTATCAATTAAACTTTCACAGTCTGTGAATCCACAATGCCTCAAAAAAAAAAAAAAACTGAGGAATGTAATTTCTTTAGCATTTTTATATATATTCCCATGAAAAATCTCTTAATTAGCCTAAAACAGTAAACTCTGTGTCATCTCTGTATAAATTTTCCATTCAGAAATTTAAATAGTCAATCTTGTGACCTTTAGTTTGGCAAGCTTTATTTAGGCACAGAGGCATGTTTTGATCAAGGCTTTAAAATGTCCTAAGATGTTTGGTCAAGATATAGCATGGCTGTTCTTTCCAAGTGAAGTCAGTTTTTAAATGTTAGCATAGCAACAGAGGCCTGAATTTTCAGGTGGAATGCATTTTTTTTTTTTTTTTTGGAATGCATTTTAAAAATTACCTAAGAGAGAATGGACAAGAATGACAGCAGACTGCTAGTCTTTTAAAGCTCTTTTATTGACCACTGTTGGACAAATCTAAGGCATGTTCACAAGGCTTTGAAGTTAAGCAAGAACATTCTCCAGACGGTTGCTCTTCCCCTCTTACCCAATGCTGCAAGCCAGTCCTACAGAGTTCATATGCACAGCTCTCAACTCTTCTGAATATACAATGATGTTTCAGGGACCACCATGGAGAATGTTTCAGAATAAGGAGTGAGCTGCACAGACTAAGTCACTAGGACATCACAACTCATGTGGGACACAGGCAGAAGGTGACCAAAGCCATTCATACACGCATGACTCTGGGTTTCCAGTGGAACAAAGAACAGACTGAAAAACGTTTTCTAATCCTTCACATTTGAGAGAAATGGAATGTGTCCAGGATTCAGGATTCATGTTTCTGTATTTACCACTGATTATAGGTCACTAAAAGATTTCTAATTTTTAAATAGCTTCTAATGCAGTTACGGTTTTGTTCTCAGGCCACAGTACAAGATGGCATGCATTACTTTACACAAATGTCAAACACGGAACAAGTGTTAACACAAACACCTCAGGATTGTCTAATTACACAAGTTTCTCTTGTATGGTGGTGAGATAAGAATAGGGAATGAGAGAATGATGGCACCTGGTTCTACACAGCGCCTGTGTGCTCAGCGATGTGCTAGATGGAGACATCCAGGCACTTTTCCACTGAATCATAAAGAAGGCGGAAAGCTGCTAATGAGATTGCAGAGTATTCTGAGAATAAGTTCCGAATGTGGTGTTGGTATGAATACAAAGCCTTGGTTTTTGGGGTAAAAAAGTCTTGACTGATACTAATAAAAATGGTTTTATAACTGAGTTTCAAAAGTCAGATCACATCTTTAAAAGATGAAAAATGAACACTTTAAATATCTGTAAGGGCAGTAAAATAATGCAATGAAAAATCAAAGCACATGGGGTTTTTCATGAAGGGATTTGAATCGTGTGGTTTATATCAGCCAATAGTTTATATTAACTAACAAATTATTAAAATGTGACTTGCTTAAGCCCATTTTCAAAATGCAGAATCTTTAAGGAACATGTAGAGATATCTTTAGGAATGCTGAATGCCATAAAATATTTGTTTTGTTTTTGGTGGTGGTCCTGAAATTTAAACTAAGGACCTCATGCTTGCCTCCTTGCTTGAGCCACCTTCTCCCCAATTTTTAAAGGTCAGTATCTCTCTTGCGGCTCTATTAGAAAAGATTTTTCAAACACAAAAGGAAAACCCTAGAGTATTTGGCCAGGTAAAGAATTCTTACAACTTAAGAACTGCACTCAAAATACTTCCCAAAAGAAGCCACCTACCTGCAAAGAGCTGCTCTGCAGCAGCCCCTACAATGCGGAATGTGACACATGACCTGATAATCAGACAAGGGAAATCACTCAATATCAACTGCATTAAAGTTTCCACTGATTATCTTTGTGACACACAGGGCAAGAGAGTCTTCAAATGTTTGCTTTTTTATACCAAAGGTAGGACGTCGTCATCATTTCAATTCAGCACACAGGTGAACAATACTTTAGTGAAGAGAGGCTACCTAGAGCAGCAGGAAGGTGGTTCCTGGCATTCACTGGGCTTCCCTGTCCAGGAGGGAAGGTGCAGGCTACTCTTCTGACAGGAGGTCACCACTGCCGCAGATAGGGCAAGTGCTCTGCCCTTTAAGCCACTGCTTAATGCACTGAAAAGGAGGAAACAAAATCAGTCAGTGTCTTCAGCACCACGTGGGTCCTTAATTCTCCTGTGCCACTGGATTTCTCCACAGGCATGGCTAATGTCACCTCCAAGTCTGGCAGGGCCTAGAGCTGCCAATTACTCAGGGACCTTGATGTGTGTCAGGCAAAGGAGTCTGGATGAAGCCCCAGAGGGAGGCCTTGCCCTCCCTCCACACCCTGGCTCCAGTCTCAGCTATTGGTTTCACCTGCTCTGACTTGTGGAGGGTGGCATTTTTGTGGCCCATGGACTCCATCACCCAATTCTTAGCTCATCAACATTCTGCTTGGCCTCAGCTCTGGGTTCTCCAACATTCCACAGCCTGTGTGCTCTGCTCCCTGTTGCACCTGGCTGAGCTGCTGCTACCACATGGCTGGGTGTGCATGGAAAGTTGGAAAGCCCTGGCACAGGACTCATCTCTGAAGGCAGCAGACCATGCAAAAGAGGTTCTATGAGTCTTTTCAACTCCTTCTATTGATGGTACTGGCACAAAAACAGACATGAAGACCAGTGGAACAGAATAGAGGACCCAGATATGAAGCCACACAACTATAAGCAACTTATCTTTGACAAAGGAGCTAAAAATATACGATGGAGAAAATAGCAGCCTCTTCAACAAAAACTGCTGGGAAAACTGGTTAGCAGTCTGCAAAAAACTGACACTAGACCCATGTATATCACCGTATACCAAGATTAACTCAAAATGGATCAAGGATCTTAATATCAGACCCCAAACTCTAAAGTTGATACAAGAAAGAGTAGGAAATACTCTGGACTTAGTAGGTATAGGTAAGAACTTTCTCAATGAAACCCAAGCAGCACAGCAACTAAGAGATAGCATAGATAAATGGGACCTCATAAAACTAAAAAGCTTCTGTTCATCAAAAGAAATGGTCTCTAAACTGAAGAGAACACCCACAGAGTGGGAGAAAATATTGGCCAACTATACATCAGACAAAGGACTGATAACCAGAATATACAGGGAACTTAAAAAACTAAATTCTCCCAAAACTAATGAACCAATAAAGAAATGGGCAAGTGAACTAAACAGAACTTTCTCAAAAGAAGAAATTCAAATGGCCAGAAAACACATGAAAAAATGCTCACCATCTCTAGCAATAAAGGAAATGCAAATTAAAACCACGCTAAGATTCCATCACCCCTGTTAGAATAGCCATCATCAGCAACACCACCAACAACAGGTGTTGGCGAGGATGCGGGGAAAAAGGAATCCTCTTACACTGTTGGTGGGAATGTAGACTAGTACAACCACTCTGGAAAAAAATTTGGAGGCTACTTAAAAAGCTGGACATCGATCTACCATTTGATCCAGCAATACCACTCTTGGGGATATACCCAAAAGACTGTTACTCCAGAGGCACCTGCACATCCATGTTTATTGCGGCACTATTCACAATAGCCAAGTTATGGAAACAGCCAAGATGCCCCAGCACTGACGAATGGATTAAGAAAATGTGGTATCTATACACAATGGAATTTTACGCAGCCATGAAGAAGAACGAAATGTTATCATTCGCTGGTAAATGGATGGAATTGGAGAACATCATTCTGAGTGAGGTTAGCCTGGCTCAAAAAACCAAAAATCTTATGTTCTCCCTCATATGTGGACATTAGATCAAGGGCAAACACAACAAGGGGATTGGACTATGAGCACATGATAAAAGCGAGAGCACACAAGGGAGGGGTGAGGATAGGTAAGACACCTAAAAAACTAGCTAGCATTTGTTGCCCTTAACGCAGAGAAACTAAAGCAGATACCTTAAAGCAACTGAGGCCAATAGGAAAAGGGGAACAGGTACTAGAGAAAAGGTTAGATCAAAAAGAATTAACCTAGAAGGTAACACCCACGCACAGGAAATCAATGTGAGTCAATGCCCTGTATAGCTATCCTTATCTCAACCCGCAAAAGCCCTTGTTCCTTCCTATTATTGCTTATACTCTCTCTACAACAAAATTAGAAATAAGGGCAAAATAGTTTCTGCTGGGTATTGAGGGGGGGGCAGAGGGAGGGGGCGGAGTGGGTGGTAAGGGAGGGGGTGGGGGCAGGGGGGAGAAATGAACCAAGCCTTGCATGCACATATGAATAATAAAAGAAAAATGAAAAAAAAAAAACTCCTTCTATTGAGTATTCTATTATTTATCCCTTTTCGAGATTTAATAAACCAATATGGCAGAGACCAGACCTAATCTGTTCTAACTCAGAAGCAGGGGTATAAAATGAAACTCAAAGTACCCAGAACACCAAGACAGTAATACATAAGTCTTGGAAAGTTATTGAACCAGAATCTCCCAGGGTCAGGCACAAGGGCCCCAACTAGGTTTTCTTCTTTAAAATGTTAAACCATTTTCAAACACTACACTAAACTGACAAACTGTTGTCATGTTTATCTATTCAGTTATGTAAGGAATCACTTTTCAAGAAATTAATATTGGGTAAATTTTCTTTCTACCCATGAAATGATGGACAGAAAGGAGTCTCAGAGCTGCAAGTACCCTGGCCCAAGACCAATGACCCCTTTTTTTCCACACCAGTCTTTGCATTGATGTGTGGAGGTTTATAAGAAAATGTTTTTTGGAAACACAAGTACTGATGTGTAGGGGAAAAAAAATTAAAATCACCCATTTTTTTTTTCAAAATATACAGTACATGGTATAAGAGTGCCCAAAGAGAATTCTTACCCCTTTGTGAAACTTGTGCCCACATTTTAGTGCACGCATATTTTTTGATTTGAACACCTCGTGGCATATTTCACAGGAATTTACACCTGGTGCCTGTGGAAACAAACATATCTGAATAGTAAAGATGAAGATATTTTAATGACATGAACCCCTCATGATTCATGATATGAGTGGCCTTCAAATGTTTTTGCCACAGATTGTGGCAAATTATTTTCAATTACAGCTGGACTGAAGAAACAACTTGTTTTTAAATAGCTTCTAAGAAAAAACCCCCATAAAAATACAAAAAGAAAAGTACATTTTTGGACTTCTAATTTTCTCAGAAGAAAAATTGTTTTCTTAAATTTTTTGGTGGGACTGTTGTTTGAACTCAGGGCTTTGCACTTACAAAGCATGCACTCTATTGCTTTAGCCACATCTCCAGTACATTTTTGCTCTGGTTATTCTTGAGATAGGGGTCTTGTGAACTATTTTCCCTAGGCTGGTTTCGAACTGAAATCCTCCTGATCTCAGCTTCCCAAGTAGCTACAATTATAGATGTGAGCCACTGGTGCCCAGCCAGAAAAAAAAGTTTCTTATGGTTAATAAATTCCCAGGTGAAATACTACAAATGCCCATTTATCTCATGCTATGCCTAAAGTGATACCAGCTTAACATTACAATTAATCATTCTTCTAATTACCTAATAGGGATTTAAATCACAACACACCCACACAATGGACTGTCACATAGCCAACTGGAAATTCATAATCCTTAATGCAGAAACTCGGTCACAACAGACCACTGAATAAATGCAGGTGACAGGATAGTACTTATCATACAATTCGGATCTATAAAATTAGAGTATGTATCTACAGTGGTGCCTGGAAAAGAATCTAATATATAATAAATATTAACAGGGTTACCCTGGTTAAGGGGGACTTCATTTTCTTTTTACCATTTTCTGAAGTTTCTATGAACATGGATTACATGTGCAAATCAACACAGAACAAACTGATGGCTCATCCAACAAACACCCACCGTCAGGGATCACATGGGCACAGGACACAGGAGGGATGGAAGGTGCTTTTCTATGTGACAGCAGACCCCAAGTGCCACATAGGCCATCAGGCACAGAGTTCTGCCTGCAGTTCACAGTACCCACTCCAGAGTGCATCATTAACTTCTCCCCTAACTCACTGCTTTAACTTTGAGCCCCTTGAAGGCAGTGAGTCTTGTTTATCTGTGTCTTTAACAGCAGATAAGGTCCCAACAGTCCTGTGCCTGCATGACTGACAATGCAGACCGTCGAAGCGGGGGATTCGGATCAGGGAATTGAGCTCCAGGCAGTGACTAAAGGCTGTGCAGATCCTGAGCTGCTGCACGGGGGTTTACTACCTTTCCCAAGGCACTGCTTGGGCCCAGACAGAGATGGGGGCAGATGCTGTTGTCATCCATGACTCAAGGGGCAAGGGAAAAACGGAGCATCAGCCCTGGGACGTGCAGGGTAAGGCCTCTCCAATTCCCTCTGCAAAGCTCAGAGCCATGTTATGTTGTAAAACCCACACTTAACTTGTTTCCGAGTGTGGAAAAACGGTAACAGTATATTTCTAAGTAAAAAGGAAAATCACAATTTTAAAACATTGAAATATTCCTCCCAAAGGACATAAAAAGTATGACTACTCAGCTTTGGTGAAATTCATGTATACACACAAAGGAGTTCAAAAAAGTAGTATCAATGTGATAATACTGACTAGAGGGTAGAGTTTAAGGTTTGTTTTTGAGATGGGGTCTTGATATATTGTCCAGGTTGGCCTTGAATTTTCAATCCTCCTGCTTCAGCCTCCCAAGTAGCTGGGATTACATATGTGTGCCACGTGTAATCCCAGCTTTAGAGAATGCCCATTTTGTCTATATTTTCTATTGTGAACAAGTACTATTTTTGAAATTTAAAAATACAAAAGCTTTCAATTTAAAAAAACTACCCATGACTACCAAGGAAAGTCCCACTGTGAATATATTTTTTTCTTAAAATTTGGTAAGGTTTCAGCTTGTACATTAATTCTTATCAACACCAACTGTGAGGCAGAAAGCCCTCCCTCCTTCAGATGATTAGCTAGACTGTACCTGGGGTAGGGGTGGTCAGTAGTGCACATGTGGGCACACACACGAATGTGACCGCCCAAGAAAGAATCTTGCCTGGAGGACCACAGAGCATGGGAACCATCGGAAATACCTGGGAGAGATGAAGACTCCAGACGGGCCATGCAGAAATGCCCTCCCTAGGGTGGGGTGGGGGTGAGATCCTCTGTGAGCTGAGACCATGCAGTGTGTGGGAAATCTTCAATGGGTAGTAGAAAGTGAAAAATGTAGTAGGAGTAATAAAAACAAATTTACAAAAAGACTTGATGCTAGCCCAAGTTAACAAACTAGCACTCTTTGTGCAATCTTGCATTGCTGACTCCCTAGTGAGAATGGCATGAGGTCTGCAGCTCTTTTAATGTCATTCACACTCTGGCATCACAGTTGCAGAAGTGAGAAGTGGTGCTCTACACCAGATTCCAATCTAAAGCCTCCTGCCCAAGCCATGGGCCCTCTTTTCAACCACATGTGCATCCCTAGTGGGTCTCAAGCATTGGTTAGTCAGTATGGGAAGATTAGGAATGACATGCTGCATGCTCTGAGCTATATCCACATCTTCAAACAATCGAGCATTTGTGCCTTGATTTCCTTATTATAAAATGTGGACAATTATAAGCTCTTATCAATTCAGATCATAGATGTAATAGAATTTTGTAAAATGTTCTATGTAAATGTAAACAATTCTTATTGCCTAAAAGGAAAATAAATGACTTAATTCAGCATGTCAAATTTAAGACACATTTAGCCCCTCCCAGGGACAAGGCACAGGGCAGCAAGCAGCCTTTCTGGAGCACAGTGCCGACTTGGCCATTGCACAGCAGCACTTAACCGAGTGACAGCATGGACATGTAGATGCTACCTGGGCTCACAGTGGTGTTAAGTGATGTGACCCAGTCTGTGCGATTCCAAAGCCCATGGTTATAAAGAATAAAATTATCCAAAAATTATTTTTCCCAACTACTCAAAATACTACACTCAATATGAGAAATCAACACACTTGACCATGTGCAGCAAAACACTAGCCAGAGAGAGAAGGCCCAGACCCCTGGCACAGTCTGAGCTGTCACTCAGGCAGGGCTGTTCCCTGCTCTGTGCATGAGGCGCTCATCACAGTCACTCAACTGCTGGTCCTAACTGGGCATCTTCAACACAGTGTAATCTGGTTTCTAATTTTAGGATCAAACAAATTAGGTCTAGAAGTGAAGAGAAAGGGGATAAATCATGGATTAAAAATTCTGCTTCTTAGCTCACACCTGTAATCCTAGCTACTTAGGAGGCAGAGATCAGGAGGATGGCAGTTAGAGGCCAGCCCTAGGGAAATGGTTCACAAGATCCTATCTCGAAAATACACAAAACAAGGCAGGCCTAGTGGCTCAAGTGGTAGAGCACCTGCCTCGCAAGTGTGAGGCCCTGAGTTCTAACCCAAGTGCTGCTAAAAAAAACCCCAAAACACCCCAAAACTGCTTCCTCCATATTCTTCATTGGAAAGCAAACTGGCTACAGTTATACATGTAACACTCACAGGGATATCTTCTGTTTTTTGCCCCTTGGTTTTGTATGATGGTCCAATAACCACTGAGGGTGGGCCCTGGGAGGACCTGGTCACAGAAGCAGCAGAACTGGTCTCAGATGTCCTCTTGTCCTTTTCTGGATTTGGCTACAGAGACAATGAGGTGGGTAGAGGTGAAGGAGGTCACAAGAAAGCCAAGTCCAGTTACCTAAAAGCTCCACTGTCTTCTGCCTTGACTAAGTTGCTCTCTATACTGGAGTCTCCCCCTCCCCCCCATTCTCACATTTTATAAATAAATAAGGATGAAGCTAGATATTTTCTTGCATCTGGATGAAATACCTTTTTCTTTTTCTCTTCATCTAGAATATGCTCTGTCACTCTTTCAACAATTTCATCAATACGTAATCCTGAGAGTGAGTTCTTGTTTTTGCTTCGAACTTTTTTGATAAAACCAGCAAGCTCGGTGCTGAAAGGGAAAGCGAGTAATAAAGAACACGACAGTATTTCCACTGCTGAGAAAGAATGTGTGCCAATGTTAATGCCATGGCCCAACCCCAAAATACAAAAAAACAAACACAAAAAGGGTAATATTCAGACCACATGTCAATAGTACAAGTATACTGGAAAAGGAAAACTATTTTAAACCATACTCTGAGAAGTTGTGAAAATTTTACTTTCAGAACTGGGGGTGGAATTCAGGGCTTTGTGCTTGCGAGCCAGGTGCTCTACCACTTCAGCCATGCCTCCTGCCTGCACTATTTTTTAAAGATACTATTTCAAAATAATTCCCAAGTAACATCGTATCTGCTCAGTCCATGTGGGATGCCATCTCTTTTAGAAAATGAACTTCACTTTTAGAGGAGACTGAGGGGGAAGAAGGAAGAAGAGAACCATAGAGAGCGAATGACACTGAGATACATTACATCTGTGTAGGAACAAGACAATGAAGTTCACAGACAACTGCTGAACAATATGGGGTAGGGGAAAGGGTAAGAAAGAATAACAGACAGGGTTAGACTGATTAAAATATAATTACAGGTAAAATACCAAATACCAAAATACCCACTGAACAATGAAGGACAGAAATGTAAATTAGCAGGTCATGTTAAGGGGAGGGTCCTACTGGGAGGAGGAGGGCAAATGAAGAGAGTAAAGGAAGGTGAATATAGTTGATGTATTTTTCTCCCCATGTATGGATATGGAACACTGAAACCTGTAGAAGTCATTTTAAGAAGTGGGTGGGGAAGAGGGAGAATGATGGAGAGGATGAACCAAAACAGGTACATTGTAAGCATACATGGAAATGTCACAATGAAACCCCTATACAACTATCATATACAATAAAAATGTAAAACAAAGTGGACTTCGTACAGTCTAGATACGTCATGCTTTATACAAATCACTGAATGATTAAGTATAGCATTGGTTTGGCCTTGAAATCAATAAAATCTTTCTATCCAAGAAGAAACCTAGTTTTTCAGACTTCTTCCCTTGAAGAAAGTGACCAAAAAGGTTCACAGCCTGACTGTCTCACAAGCGCCATCAAATGGGAATGACATCATTACTCAATATGTGTGCCACTGCCCCAAAGAGCTCAGCTCTCAGCATTTGAACCCGCTTCTGCTTGATTTCTCAAACTCTGTGAAAGTTAATCAAGAGTGCAGACAATTAATTTGTAGGATACTTCTGGTGATTATGACTTGAATATTTTTACAACCAGTATGAAAACTGCTAGTGGGAGAACTTAAGATTCTGTTTCTCAAACTTAAGGTAATATGCCCAGGTGCAGACAAAATACACTTATTTTCTTTTTTTTTTTTTTTTTTGGCAGTACTGGGGTTTGAACTCTGGGCTTCTCACTCCACCAGCCACAATATACTTATTTTCAAATGGGCAGGGCTCCACTGCTATATAAAACATTAATTCTGGCCAACCTTAATGACTCTGTTCTCAAATTTCAAGTGCAAAACCTGTAATTAACATTTTCCAAGAGAAAGAAGTAAGGCAGACACAGGGAAAGGGTCATTCTGCCCGTGTGGATTCCTTTCTACTGAGCTGCCCCAAGATCACCTCTGCCTTCTTGAACAACCTGGACAGCAGAAGTGCCAAGGGAGTAAGAAACACTACTGAAGTGCTAACAATCATACCCAACTGATTCACAACTTAATTGACTCAGGTGTGAGCAGCTCTTCTCCATGCTTGCAAGAATCCTTTATGATGTGTCTACATACCTCATTCACTATCCAATTCAATCTTGTTTTTAATTTCATACCCCTACCAAATCAGAGGTCTTGTCTACAAAGTGTTAAGTTGCTTCTGTCTTCTTTGCTATATGTGATATGTTTACCACACAACTACACATAACTATTATTTTATACATTTACTGATTCCATAGCAAGTAGTGTTGGAAAGTATTACTGACCTCATGAAATTCTTAGTAAGTTATTATGGGTTGTGTATCATTAGTACGTGTTGTTATCAAGGGCTCAATGTTTTCATTAAGAAATTTATTTGAGGTCTGAGAGTGTAGCACAGTGCAAGAGCTCTTGCCTAACATACACAAAGCTCTGGATTCAATTCCCAGCACCATAAAAAAGAAAAAAAACTGAAAATACTTACTCACTTCCATTTTTATGAAAAGAAATGGGGCACCTGTCTTCCTGAGCAAAATAATTACTCAGTCCTTTCCGTATCAATCCCTAACTGGCTATGATTTGATGTGATCAGTAAACCTTAGTTTGATGAAGTACTTAACAGGCACAAACATTTCCTATTTGTACCTGCTGTAACTTGGGAACAGCACTGATAGGTGCTCAATGATACTGTTGAATGGCCTTTTCGGAGACTGGCTTGAATGAGTCACACATCCTGGAGAAGGGGGTTTCTGATCAGGCTCAGGGCTTTGTTCTGCCGGAGCTGCCTGGCCAGCCCTCTTAGGCTCTGACTGCTGAGCAAACTCAGGCTGGCGAGATGGTGACCCTGGTGACAGTGCAGAAGGAGTGTGCTCTGGACAAGCAATGGCAGAGAACAGAGTCAGATCCCTGTGAACTGGTCCACTTTCACTGCTTGCAGAAGTCAGGGACTCTGGATCTTCAAGGCCCACAGACTCAGAGGGCAACTTAGGACGAATCTGTGAAGAAAACACCACAGTAGTTAGATCATTCAAGGTTTGCCTTGAATTAAAAAAAGAAATGTAACTGTACTGAAGTGCACAGCAAACTTGAATACAATAAATTAAAATTTTGTTTTAAAAGAATTACTGATCACAATTTGCTAGCTGTTAGAACAGATGGAGATCTGTGACCTCTAAATAACTCTGTCATTTTCTCTGTAAAATCAGAAAAACTGCGTGAATGAGATGTTCCACCTGCCTACTGGCCCTTCTTCAACATCTACCTACCTGCATATCTCCAGTCTCCACCTACCTGCACCTTCCTATTCACAGTTAAATTTGTGGCTGACTCATCAAAACCAGCTGTTCCAACACTTGCCAAAGCTCCCTCTATCCCACTAAGCCACAGTGACACCCACCAGTGCTGGCTGCCTCCTCTTTCTCAGAAAGTTCCCCTCTGTTCAGTGTCCACTTTGCTCACTCTCGCCAATCAGGCTACAACAGCTTTCCTTTGTACTTCTTCCCCCTGTCTGCGCCCTAAGTATGAATGGCCCTGGTGCTACCTTCTTCCAGGCTACTTCCCATTCTCTTAGGTCCCAGGGGGCTTGGCTCACTGCTGATTAATACCCACTTTTTAAAGTTTCTAGTCTAGAATATCTTCCCAAAATCCATATCTGTACATCGACTTGGGTGACCCCAGAGCAACCCAAACTCACTGTACTCAAAATCATCCCAGATTCCTCACACAGTGTCCCAGTCTCATGAGCAGCACAGTTCTTTCAACTCTGCTTCTAACATCTCTCCCTCCTGTTTCTCTTCCCTCCACGCCCATAGCCACTCCCTCATTCAGACACTGCTGATTGCAGTAAACTAATAACCAGCTAAGTGGGACTCACTCTAGCTCATCATCCTGACTTTTCCAAACTGCCATCCAGCTCATCTCTATAAAGTACCAATCTGATGTTCCCTTACTTGAAATGAAACTTTTTTTTTAGGTACTGGGGTTTGAACTTAGGGCCCTGTGCTTACCAGGCAGGCACTCTACCACCTGAGCCACACCCCCAGCCCTTCAGACCCTTTGCTTGAAACTTAAGACTATTTTTCTAGTGACCTAAATAACTGTTCAAACTGCTTAATACAGCTTAGAGAACAAGGTTTCTTTGGTCCTGGCCCCTAGATACTTCTATAGTCATTCTCTCTACAGCTGCCCTTGTCAGACTGTGCTTCGTTCAGTTGTAAATGGAGTATGTTCCTTTTTTTGAACCTCACAATACGCTGTTTCTTCCATCTGGAGCTCTGACCTCTACACATCACAACTTGCTCCCTTCTTACTCAAAAGCTCACCCTCTACTCCTTCACTTGGTCTGCCCCACTTCTAGACTGCTGTCTCACTGAGAGGAATTCTACCTGGGAATCTTCCTCGGAGGCTAACACCTCTAGACCAGGCTACAATATTCTGCCATGAAAAACCTCAGGAGGCTCTGCTTGTAACTGTAGGTTCAAGGTCTGTCTTTTCCCAAGCCCGCAAACACTGAGGGCCCAGCCCACATCTAATCTTGATCACAAATCAACACCGAGTAAACGGACAATAGAGAAATGAGACACAAAGTAAGCAGTCTTTGGGGCCAAAGCTGCTGGCTTTGTTGAGAGTTGCCAGGATTGTGGGTATGAAATTCTTTTGAGTTATAAAACTACAAAAACTAAAATGATAAGTTAATAGTAAAATAGTCTACTGAGATCCAAAGTTTTTCTCTTCATATCTCTGTAAGAACTTGGAGAAACTGTAAATGAGAAGTGATCTTTAATTCTAAATTAAATCCTATTCCTCACTCAGTCTGATAGAGAGAAAAAAAGTTTGGATCTTGATAGAATATTTTACTTTGTTCAAGGTGGTCCCGCTTTCCACCCTTAAAATGTTTAAGTCCTGGCTGATTAAGAAGCTGGGCATCCACAGTAAGGAGATCTAATATGCAGGACAGAAGGACCATACGGGCAAGGCCCAGGCAGCAGTCCCTGGCCGAACTTTTAGGGGAAGGCAAGATGCAGAGATCATCTCTAGGGAGATGAATAGTCCAGGCAAAGGTCTGGCAATAGCAAGAAGGTGCAAATGAGGTGCTAGGGAAAATAACCTCTGGTTTTAGCAACCAGGAGATTTTAACATCATGCCAAAACATTCTGAAATCCATCTCTAATCAACCCTTCAACTGTCTTTACATTCCTTTAGTCTGATCATCTTTGGTGTAATTCATTTCAGTTCAGTATTTATAAAGCATCTGCTCTGTGTCTAAATCTCAGAAACCTGTACCTCAGGTTATAATTAAGTAATACTAGGGTTAGCCACACTGTAAAACCACAAAATATAATTAATGCTTTGCTTTACTGTGCTATGCATTTTAAAATAAAAAGATAGGTTTGACAATCTCTATTATTCAGAAGATTCAGGACATAGCTTAAATTACAAGTAAAGAACATTGTGTCACCTCAGCAAAGCTCTGCACTTCTCTGGCATAGCAATGCTTGTTTTGTATTTGATAAAGAAACATCTCAATTATAAGATTTTGGTTTTGGGGCTAGGTTGTCTGGCTCAAGTGGTAGAGTACCTTCCTATCAAGTGTGAGGCCCTGAGCTCAAACCTCAGTACCACAAAAAAAAAGATTTTGGTTTTATACCTCCAAGTATCGAGTAATGAGTATAATCCCAGGTTGTAATGGTAGAGGGCCTTATTCAACCACAGGCACCTGCTACTCCTGGACTATTTGGTCAAGTGCAAAAATACATGCATTTGCACATGTACACACGTACAGATGGACTAAGGAATGTGCAGTGGTAGGGACAGGGGAAAACAGTTTATGTCAGTCCTTCACTCACGCACAGCTGTGGAAAACTGATCCCCATCTATTTATGCTAGAATGGCTAAAGCTTAAAAGGTTAATGAATAGCACCAATAATGAAAACACTAAAGCAGTCATCACACTATCCCGTCCCCATTCTCAGAAAACAGTAGTATCGACAAGCTACTTTGGCCAGTTAAGAAAAATGTGTGGCTCATTACTCCCCCACAAAATAGATTTGACAGACTCACTGTGTTACAGGCAGGAAATGAAAGCTCGGAAATCTGCACTTTAGAAAGTTCACTGAGCCGAGAACCATCTTTAACTGCTTTTATGTGGTCGTCAAACTGAGACTGTGGGTAGAAAGGAAAATGTGAAGTTTTTCTAGCAAATCCAATGGAAAACCACAATTTTCAATTAATATTTTTTCTTATTATACATTACAAATGGTCAAGACTTTCTTAATAAACACTGAGATGCAAGGTAGTAAGACAATTATTTCTTATAAGAAGTTCAAATAAGACCTCATTAATCAGAATGCTCTGAAGCTCTATCAAATATAGCTAATCCATCAATCATGAAAAATTTATAGTAATTTCAACAAAAAAACCACACTTTTGCTATTAATATTTTTTTTAAAATGTTTTAAAGATGACACAAGTCTCCTGAGAACTGTAACTACTTTAAAGATTTTGACAGAATTATGAAATGTTTATAGCTTACCTTTGCTTTCTCAATTTCTTTTGTAACATTAGAAATAAACGATTCCCATGATTGTGTCTCAGACTCCATGTCAGGACATGCTGCAGAATCGCTGAAAAAGTGTAAAAATATGAAACTGCTTAATATTTACTTTAAAAATTGAAACAATGAGAAGCATTAAATACAAACGAAAACAGATGAACACAAGAAAATGATCCACTTAACATGACTACACACAAAAAAACAATTATTTTTAAAGAATTAGGTATCTTGTCTAACTTGTCATTGCAGACACTGCAGAAAATCTTAAGGACTGATGTATCAAAACCAAAACAAAACAACCCTAAAACTGGTGAACAGAGAGAAAATATTGCCCTGAATTTTAATTTATTTCCCCCAAATTGATAATTTGACATCTTCATGTTTAATATTAAAGCTGTCTTTGCATTAAAAAAATTTTTTTAAAAGACAGTCTGGAACACTGAAACTGTTCCAATAAAACCTATATCCCCACCTCGCTAAAACTAAAAGGATGGGGCCTGACCTCAGCACTTGATGAACGTGACCTACTGATGATGACAAACATAATACTCTCCAAGAAGACCAACAACACCATCAACCTGTGATTGTGTCAGTTCTCATAGATCTTAAAGAAAAAAACAATGTTTCTTTTCACCCTTTCTCTTTGGCTATCCTGTGGAATAGGCAGAATTAGCATAGCATCCTCAAGAAAGAATTTACATATATACAAAGCTTAATGGAAGGAAGGCCATATATACTGCTGGATAAAGTAAGATATCTTTGTTTCCCAGGTAAGTCAGGACCCACAGCCTATGGGGAGCACTTAATGGGAACTTTTAAACACCACTTGGTCTCAGCCTATAATCAGAATTGATGTATCTGTTTACCATGAATCAGAAAAGATTTCTGGTGAAAAAAAAACTAAATCTTGAAAATAAAGGAAGAGGGCAGGCAGAGTGGTTCAATTAGTAGTGCATCTGCCTAACAAGCATGAAGCCCTGTGTTCAAACTCCAGTCCCAACAAAAAAAAAAAAAAGAAAGAAAGAAAGAAAGAAAATAAAGGAAGAAAGAATTGTACACTAATGCTTTTTCCATAACCCACAGGATCAATCTCTGGTTCAACTTGAGGGCTTGAAATTTGAATCAAAAAGCAAGCACTAGGAAGAATAAACAATATGGGATTAAAAATGCAAAACCAGTGTGCATAACATCATAAAAGAGCCATGTGAAAAGTAATCTTATGTGTGAAAACACCCATAGAGGGCTGGGGCTGTAGCTCAGTGGTAGAGCTCTTGCCTAACGTGTGTGAGGGGCCCTGAGTTCAAATCCCAGTACTGCAAAAACAAAATCCACATGGAGAAGTGCTACATGCCAGGCTGAAGAAGAGCTCCCCCATTCCCAGGTAAACCTTATTCTAAAAACAAAGCAAAACAAACAGAAACAGGTAATGATTATGAGAACTGAAAAAATTTAACACACAAGACTAGCCATTGTAGTAACAGGTCCCAAACCCTGGAGACTGTTACGTAACAGTTGTTCTAGAAAGCCACTGGGCAAAAAGTTTTGGTTTTTTTTCAATGTTTATTTTTAGTTTTTTTTAAAGTTTTTTTTTTTGTCATATTATTGTTGTACTGGGGTAACATTTTAACATTTACAAAAGTTCTTACAATATATCATAGTTGAATTCACCCTCTTTATCCCCCCACCTCAATTCCTGGAATAGTTTCAAAGGTGTCATTTTTCTAGGACAAAAAGTTTAAGAAGCTTTGAAAATATTATCTTTGTTCCAGAAATATTTTTGCATAGAAATGATTAGTAATGTACATAAAGACTGAACTATAAGGATTTTTAATGCAGTGCAGCTTATGTTGACAAAAATTCACAAACAATTTAACTGTCTCACTTCAGTGATAAATCATGAAGTGTCTGCATGCTGGAATACAGTCCAACTTTTCAGAATCAGGTTGGAAAACTATAGTTATCAATATGAAAAGATTTTTCCTAAATGCTAGTGGGAAAAATGTGCAAATTTTCATTCTTACAAATACTTAATGAAAAGATTTAGAACACAGATGATTTTAAAAATAATTTTTATGTTTTGGTTTTCTACAATTGAACATGTATCAATTGTATAACCATTGAAAATAAAATGGTCCTAATCTTTAAAAAGTGTGTCAAGTCTTCTAACTTCATTTCCTGAAGACATGCTAAAACGGACACATGGGAGACACATACCTGCTCGTTAGCTTGAGGTTCTGAAGATAAGCTTCTGCTTGTGATGCCATGACCTGTAACTTAAACACTTCACTCTCCTTCCAGTTCTCAAGCACGGATAGCTGCCGGTAAATTAAGGATGTTTAGGTATTTTATAAACAAAAACCTAAAAATATTTTAAGTAAACATTCCAGGCCACTTTCCAGATTCTTCTTAAATAAGGTCTGAGGACAGGATCACCAGGACTTGATAATGTCATTTCATCAGATGTAGACAAATGACAACTTTGAGATTTGAGAAGAGAATAACGAAAGCACACTAAAATCATCTACTTTAGTGATCCTTCTTGCAGATAAAAAACTGTGAGCATGGCTTTCTGCACAAGTCCTATACAAGCACAGAGCACGGCCAGTGAGGGTCTGCAGAGTAATGCTGAGGCTGCATACTCTCAATCAAAAAGCCCCAAAGAAGGTGATCCCAGCACTAACAGCAAAAGGCTCTGGAGCCGCTTTCAAAACTTCAGATTCCTTGGCTTCCTCACAAGCCAGCTGGCCATTTCTGTGGCTAGAATCACATTACTGCAGGAAATGTAGAATAGCCCACTTCAATTCAGGTGCCAGTAACCGTGACAGAGCCCCAAAGTGGTAGTAAACATGACTCAACAAGCTCAACAATGCCGATGCTGGAAGACATTGGCTATTTTCCCCTCCTTTCCTTACAAGCAGCATCACAGTCAATATTTAATTGAAAACCCTAATGTTTATAAACTACATAAGTAATTGTTTTCTTATTTTCCAAGAACAATCATAGCCCACATGTACTAATAAAAGTCTTTTTTTTTCTCTCAGCTAGAAAAAATATACACAAATCATGCTTTAGAAACTAAAGAAAATTGGGCTGGTGGAATGGTTCAAATGGTAGAATGCCTACCTAGAAAGTGTGAAAAATCCTGAGTTCAAACCCAGTAACATCACACACACACACACACACACACACAACACACACACACACACAAAACCAACTACAGAAGCTAAAGGCAGACATCATTGCTTTCCTTTTTGTCTCTGTGGTTTCTCGACTAGTACACCTGCATTGGTACATATTGTTCTAGGGAGAGGGGGAGTGTGGTGTGTTTATTGTGTTTTTTTAGGACAGGGTCTCACTATGTACACCCAGACTAGCCTCAAACTCACAATTCTTCCATGTCTACTTCCTTAGTGCTGGGATTACAAGTGAGAACCACCATGCTCAACTAGTGGTACATCTTTAGTGAGTTATTTTCATTTGTTTCTCAAGGATTGGCAAATATGTCTCATGGTTGGCTATTTCAAGGTAAATTACCTGATTAAAGCTATTCTGTGTATAGTATGGGAAAATGCCTAAATTATAATGTTAAGTAAGGAAAGCATAGTATAAAATTTGGTGTATATTCTGTGTATATCTATGTAATACAAGTATAAAAATTAAAAAGGTAAGGAAAAAGAGTGATTACTTTAGGCAGAGATGATGGTGATAGCATATCACTTATGCCCACACTTTTCAGTAATATCATCATGTACTTAAAACACAACAGGGAACAGTGACCTCTGCCACATCTGCCAGTCACCAAGTGTCATGGACTCACCTCGGCAGCCACAGCTCTGTGGTGACTCTCTTCACAATTTTCTTTCCCTTTCTTTACACACTCTTCTATTTTCATTTTCTCATCTGTAAATGTCTTACTGTACATGTGAAAAAACACAAACAAAATCTTCTTGAAAACAAATTCAGCCAGTGAGATTACAAAGGCTTTAGGCCAGGTCACCTTTGACTTCACGCCACCTCTTCTAGAGTGACGTCCTGCCTCCTATTTTACCATTCAGTTTAGGCTCACGTGTGATCCCTTCACTTACAAGATATGAAATCAAAAGTGATCTGGTAGAAATGCTGAGAAACAGGTGAGGGAGCTGCACCAGTTTACTGGTTTTACAAGGGTAGGTGAAGTACAATCTGGCTATATTAACAAACTTCAAATACCCCTCACCTTCTGAGCCAGAAATTCCACTTTGACATATACTATAAGAAAATGATCCAAAGCAAAAAAGTGATCTGCACAAATTGTTCACAGCTGTACTTTCATGGCAGCTGAAAAGGGAAAAGAAACTAAAATAATACTGGTGGCCATAGACCAAGATGGAAATGTGCCTGTGAAACAGTATGAAAGGAGAATAGCAAAAGCTACCACTGATGACTGGTTACCAGCATGCGGGACATTATGAACATTAGTAAACATTAAAAGGAAACTCTCTGCAGGTTCCTAATAAAAGCTATTTAATGAACATATCATTACAGAGCAACAAATTACTATTCGATATTTGAGATTAACATTCTGAGTACTACAAAAGTTGGCTTTTTTTTGTGATACTGGGGATGGAATCTAGGGCCTCATACATGCTAGGCAAGCGCTTCCACCCCTAGCTACTTCCCCAGCACCACCAAAAAGCTTTTCAAATACATTTTTAGTTTCAAGTTAATTCAAGAAAATCAAAGGAGTAACTGACAAGAATTTCAGGATTTTTTTATACTGACTATAGAAAGCAAAAGAAGAAACCAAGTGAAATAAAAATAACAGAAGGTTAAAATATATAAATATTTATAAGTCTTAGTTTTAAAATGAAATTGCAACAAAAACAGAAATATAATTATTTAAAGGACACAGAGAAGCAACAATATACTTAGAAGTCTAGTATGATTGTTTTTGATAGTAAATATATAAAAAATAGATTAAAGCTTAATTTGCCTGATTTCAAGGGTCTGTTCCAGATGTAGTTCACATTCCTTGTCCATGCCATCATTCTGCTGGGTAAACCTATGAAAGCACAGTCACCAAAGTTTAACTTTCAGATTTTTTCCAACAGCATTCTTCACAGTGAATTGCACTCTATCTACACAAGCATTTCTTGAACTTTTTATGTTTCTATTCTTTGTTTCATTTCTAGTATCTTCTAAATAGACAAAGAATTTGGTGGTGTTTTCTTTCTGAGAAATTTTGCTCTTACACTTGGAGGACAGATCAGATTTTCCTTCACTCCAAGTTATGTACCTAGGAATTTACCTCAGGTGGCATCTCCTTCAGTGTAACCAGTAGCTCTCCTTTAAGTGACAGTAGGGTTCTCAGTCAAAATGATAATAGTCTCCTATTCTTTTTAGGGGGGGCACAATTATTGGGGTTTGGGGAGAGGTTTTTTTTTTTTTTTTTTTTGTCTTTTCTTTTTTGGTGCTGGGATCGAACCCAGGGCCTCACGCATGCTAGGCAAGCGCTGTACCACCGAGCTACATCCCAGCCCTGGGGTTTGAACACAGGGTTTCTTCGTGCTTGCGAGGAAGGTGCTGTATTACTTAAGTCATGCCTCCAGCCCTTTTTGCTCTGGTTATAGGCAGGGTCTCATGCTTGCTAGGCAGACGCTCTACCACTTGAGCCACTTCATCAGCTCTTTTTTTGTGGTGAGTATTTTCAAGATAGGGTCTGGTGAAATGTTTGCCCAGGCTGGCCTCAAACCATGACCTTCCTGATCTCTGCCTCCCAAGTAGCTAGGATTTCAGGTGTGAGCCACTGCTGCCGGCTGCTCTGGTTATGTTGAGACATGGGCTCGCTTTGTGCCGAGGACAGCCTGGACTGTTATCCTAATTTATGCTTTCCTCCACTGCTAGGATGACAAGAGTGTGCCACCATACCCAGCTTTTTTCTTTTGAGATAGAATCTTGCAAACTTTTATGCCAGGGCTGGCTTGCCACAATCCTCCTAATCTCAGCCTCCCAAGTAGCTAGGATTATAGATGTGAGCCACTAGTGCCTGGCTAATAGTCTCCTGTTCTTTAAAAAAGGACTTAAAATCTTTAATTTTAAGCAGTGCCTACACCAGGCAGGTTCTGCATCTTTTTTTCATGTTATCCTAAGGCACCTGTTTATAATCATCTCTACTTGCTAAAAAAAACCCCTAAAATACCCTTACATTTCCAGTAAGTTTAACTGCTATTTCATTTCTTTTGTAAAATGCTCCCTCCAGCCTCTATCCTCAATCCTCACAGAATTATTGCCTCTCTCTTGGGTCACTCACAGTGTGGTCTCCATCACTGTCCCAGCTCTATGTCCCAGCCATTTCTTAATGGACAGTAAGCATGATCGACAGCATAAAGACAAAAGCACTTTGTCTTCTCCAAAAGAGACCTAAAAAGTCATGAGGTGCTAAACTACATAAAAAAATTTAGTTTTAAAGCATTTACTGGGAAAGCACAAAAAGAAAAAGGCTTAGACACTTACAGATTAGTGTTCACAGAAAAAGGCAAAGAATATATTAATAAAGTGAAAAGAATAATAATGAAAAGTTTACTCCAAAGCAGAAAGTTAATTTTTATGCAAGTACAGAAAAAGAATTTTTCTTATAACAGCTTCATTTATCTTGTCAGATAGTATGTCTGAGTTAAACACATAAGAATGTATGAAATATTAATATTTCTGCATTTTAGTAACTTTAATTAAGACTGGAATGCTCAACTATTTAGAGCTTTACAGACATTGTTTCTATAAATGTGTTCTACTAATGAAACTACTTTGTGCATAATCAAAATGACAAGTCAAGCCAGGCATGGTGGTACATGCCTATAATCCCAACTACTAAGTAGGCTGAAGTAGGTGAATCTTGAGTTTGAGGCCAGTCTGACAACCCAGTGAGATAAGACCCTATTTCAAACAAAAAGGACATGACACAGAAAGTGGAAATTTCAGAGCAATTTTCTGTTTCTCATTCTTCTAAGGACTGCCTAACAACTGCCCAAAGGTAATGCTTGCCAGACTCCTAGGGAAGGCATCTGGTAATATGGCACAGAGCATGGAAAAAACATAAGTACTCTGGAAAGGTGACTCTGTTAAGGTGGCCTCCAAGGAACCATGCCTTCCATTATTCATGCCTTTGAATCTGAACTAGGTTCTGAGACTTGTTTTAAGCAACAGAACATGACAGAAGTGAAGTTGCAGTAGTTTTGGGCCTGACCCTCAGCAAGTCTAGAAGCTTCCACATTCGTACCTCTGGGAGTCCTTAACCACTACAGAAGTCTGGTTACCATGCTGGAGATTGCATGGAAAGATAAGATAGATAAGTCAGATGGAGAGGCCACAAGGGGAGGGAGAGATCCTGAAACTCTAAAGGAAGAAGCCAAGCCATCCCAGCTGAGCCCAGCCATAGCTGATCCTGAATTCAGCCCAGATTGCAGGACCATGAGCAAATGAAATAGCTGTTAACTTAAATTTGATGAATTTGGATTTTTTTTTTTTAAATGAGACTAGGGTTTGAACTCAGAGCTTTGTGCTTGCAAAGCAGGAGCTCTATGGCTTGAGTCAACCTCCAGTCCATTTTGGTGTAATTATTTTGGAGGTGAGATCTTTCAAACTATTTGCTTGGGCTGACCTAGAACCACAATCCTCCCAATCTCAGCTTTCCAAGGAGCTGAGCCATTAAGAAATGGCTAGGACATAAAGAGCTCATGACTGGGCAGTGATGCAGACCACATTATGAGTGACCGTGAGAGAGGCAGTAATTCCATGAGGATTGAGGATAGAGGCTGGAGGGGGCATTTTACAAAAGAAATGAGTTTGGATGTTTTGTTACACAGCAGTAGACAACAGTGAAGCGGATATAACCATCATTTAAAAAGAGAAGGAGATAGGAATGGATCACAACAGATCTTAAAACATACTTAGTCCCTCTCTCCATTATGCTCGGGATCTGCCAGTATTAGCGAACAGTTCATACTATGAGCCCAAATTTTAATAATTTGAAGATTCAGGATGAAAGTTAACTATAAAACTAATCCTCACAGAATCTCCAGTGCTGGAAAGAACCTTCGATCTACACTCTGCCTCCTCATTTTACCAATAAAGAAGAAGAAGGTCAAAGGTAAGGGTCACAGAGCTGTTCAAATGAGAAAAAAAAATCAAGCCTTTGTAGATCCTCATTCCCAGGCTACTTCCACTTGTATGGGATTTATCTGAAAACGTGGTAAGTTTTACAAAAGTTTTAGGTGAGAGAATTACTCAATGGAAAATTTTTAAAATGAGATTTAAAACATTGCAAATAACTAAATTTTTACTTAATATAGTTTGAAATTAAACAGAAAATGTGAAAACAACAAAAAAGCCCATCATATTAAAAAAATTGTCTTTCAACTGTTACTTACATTTCACTGGCATTCAAAACCTTTTTAATTTTCTTCTTTAGTGCTTTTAGTCTTTCTTGAATTTCTTTTTTCTCTTGTTGCCACTTTTTAATTTCTTTGTCCAGATCTTGGAGGAACCAATCTAATTCTGTCTTTGAGATCTAAAACATTTTAGAAAGAACTAGAATAAATGGCAAGGTTTACTTTTTGGAAAAAAAAAAAAAAAGGGAGCTTGAAAGACTAGAATTGAGACAGAGCCTTTGTTAACACAATGCAAACATGTAGGAGCTGGCACCCTTGGGAGGCTGTGCCACCACAGCTAGCCCTTGGGTACAGAGTCACAACACAAACACAAACTAGCCACTAAGTGCACCTGATTACAGGAAAGCACTCTGTAGAACCACTTCAGTGTGTCCACAAATATTCGCACTTCACTCTTCAGCCTGCATGATTCTAGAAGTAGTCTGCACTGCACATATGTTATAGTTGGCAAGTCCAATAGTTTTTGCTTGCTTTTAAAAATATAAATGTGATGCCTGTGGCTGTTCAGTAGAGGCGTTTAGATAAAAGACCTGTCAGAATTTCAGGCAGTTTGACAAAGAGGATGCTAGGTCCCTTTCCTGTGTAAGGTTCAATGCCACTTGACACTCAGCCCTCTGTCAGCTTTCTTATGCAGTTGCTGCCCTTTTTTTTTTTTTTTTTTTTTTGCAGTACTGCAGTTTGAACTCTGGCCTCACACTTGCTAGGCAGGTAGGCACTCTACCATCTGAGCCACTCCACCAGTTCTGTTTTGTGTTGGCATTTTCAAGACAGGATATCAAGGACTATTTGCTCAGGCTGGCTTTGAACTGCAATCCTCCTAATCTCTGTCTCCCGAGTAGCTGGGATTACAGACATGAGCCACTGGCACCTGGTCAGTTGCTGCTTTTTGAAACATCTGAACTTAGAAATACTCTAAGAGTTGTAGCGACTTTTTGAACCATCATCCACTCGACGGTAGCAAGGGGTTTGGATAGGACATGTTTGTAAATACCAGTCACTTATAAGTAAACATGTTCTATGCTAGCATTTCTAATAATGAGTTTAAATGTGAACCAGAGCACGATTTTAAAAAAATAAAAGCAATATGTTAAAATATTCTCCATTTTGAAATCCCAGTATTGTCAATGGAAACTTAATGAAATCCCAACTTCATATTTGCTGTCAGGGGATTTTAGACTTTTACTTCCTGTCAGGTTTCCTGAGCCTGACCTTCTTCCTGCTTAGGCTTAGAATATGCCCAGTTTACTGAGGATAAGGGCTCACTACAGTAACATGGGGGCCTTCTCCCTCAGAAAGGAAGGTACACCCTAAGATAAATCTACACAAACTCCATGTAAACTTATGGCCCACAAGACAGAAGTGATATCAGTGTAAAGAGAATTTCTCCCTCTTCAGCCTTAGGTTTTCGGTACTCCTCGGAGGCAAAATTGCTAACCAGTCAAGTTCCTTTAAGATTTCTGGGCCTTACTGCAGGGCAGTGGTCGCTTGCTTAGATGGCCTTGAAATGCACAGGCTTACTGTTTCTGGGTCACAGAAGTGCAACAATGCTTCAGTGATGTTCCCCTAAGCCTGGGGACAAGTCTTGCTCACATTTTCCTTGCTAAAATCTTGCTAGATCCTGAATTTAGTATCATTACTGTGACCTCCACGTCCAATCTATTTACAAAACCCTGTATTCTACCTGGTTCAGTTCTACTACCAGAATTGATGTCAAATTGTTTGCCTTGCCACCAACACTCAAGCCAACCTAGTTTCTCACCTATCCTGTTTTTCTACTCTGAGCCAATGATTTCACCTTGGACCCAGCTCTTTGGCAGGGAGGTTATATGCAACCACAAGGTTATGCTGGGGCATGAGAACCTACTTGGCAACAAGCACTGAAAGAAGATCAGGTAATGCAAGACATAAAGAATTATAGCCACATGTGTGCACGTACACACATCACACAGCTCAGCCAATAAAAATATGCCATGAGCTCATCTGCTATTTGTACTAACCACTCTTTAATGACATAGCCACCTCACAATTCATGAAGAAACTACCATAGCTAAGTCCCGTCTTCTCCTAGGTAGACACCAAAGGAGCTCAGATTAACAATTTATCCTGATACGAAATAGATACACATTTCACCCAGAATGTCTAATAACTTAACAAGCCTATGATCTGAGGAGCTAAATAACAGCTCCTTTAAAAATCAAGTTACTACGCTCTTGAGTAAGCTGTATGCCAGCAGACCCAAAGCTGGGCCACGTTAAGAAGCACAAGAGCAGCCACATGTGGTGGCACACAACAGAGAGAGGACCAAGAGTGTGAGGCCAGCCTGGCCTCAAGACCCTAGCTCAAACAAAAGCAAAAACAAAAACAAAACAGCACTGGAGACAGAGTCAGAGCTGCTGCCTCTCACAGCCTTTCTCCTTGGTACTGACTGTCCCAGAGCACCGAAATCAACTGTGTATGTGACAGAGCTTTGATGAACTGTACAATGATAGTACCCAGTCAGACCAGGCTGGAAAAGCCTCTGCCAGAAAGAAACAAATTCACTCATCAAATACCCACCTGACACGACTATGTGCCAAAATCTGCCTTGCTACACATACAGGTGGCCACAGGCATTCATTCCTACATGCATTTACTGAAACTGAATTTTCCTTAGGCAATACAATGCCAATAACAAGAGGTTTATTCAAACTTATGCCCCATGTGTCATTTGCTAGGAGGGGTTTTATTTTTGTTCTTTTCATCCTGGGATTGTGACGACAATTACTTTTATAGACCAATTCTTTTTTTCTTGATATACCTAAGTCTCAACAAATGAGTTTCTTAATTATGATCCCACTAAGCTAATGTTCTACTACTTAATACATTATTCCAACTGTTGATCCAGACTTCTGGAACAAATCCTTTCCTTCTTTTTTTTTCCCTTCTGGAATATGTTTTTTATTTTTATTTTTTATTTCCTTTATTCATATGTGCATACAATGATTGGGTCACTACTCCCCCCTTCCTCCCCCCCTTCTCCCTACCCCCTCCCTCTCGCCCCCACCCCCTTACTTCCAAGCAGATACTGTTTTGCCCTCATCTCTTATTTTGTTGGCGAGACAGTATAAACATTAATAAGGAGGACCAGGGGTTTTTGCTAGTTGAGGTAAGGATAGCTGTATAGGGAGAGTCCTAGTTTTGCTTCCATGTACATATGTGTTACTTTCTAAATTGATTCTTCTCGAAATAACCTTTTCTCTAGTTCCTAGTCCCCTTCTCCTATTAGCCTCTGTTGCTTTAAAGTTTTTACATTAGTTCCTTTGCATTGAAGACATCAAATGCTATCTTTTTTTTTTTTTGGGTTACCTACCTATCCTCATACTCTTTCCTTCTTAAATAAATTAATACCTCTTTGTTTTTAAAAAGAAACATAATTTTAAAAAGAAAAATAATTCTACTGTCACACTTAACCAATCTGGCCTCGTTCCTAAATGGTATTAATCCATCAGCTAGTTTCATGTAACTGATGGTCAATCTCAACCAGCAGAAATAAAATCAGTATATTCAAACCAGATACTCTGGAGGACAGATCCAAAATAGCAAATGCTCCATGAGTTTTTCACACTTCCTAAGAGGAAGATGATGATGGTAATAATAGCAGTGGTGAGAATCATGGGAGCCAATACTAACTGAACCTTACTATGTACCAGGCAGCTTTAAGTACAAGTATTTTAAACCCATGAAATGGGAGCAGTTTTTACCCTAATTTTCCAGATAAGCAACTAAAGCACAGAAAAGTTAATTAACATACCCAGGATCAGAACTATCAGAGTAGGATTCAGCCTGGATCTGAGTTCTTCCAGTCTGGCTTCAGAGCTCACACTGGGAACCTCTGATGTGATACTGCCTCTCAGCACAGACAGGAGTTTAACTTGAACTTAGTCACCAAAGAAGAGAGTTTTAACCAGGTAAACTGAATTACAGATAAATGAAAACCCAGATTTACAGACCTTTTCTCAAAAGCAATTTGTAGAGATCCTGCAACACTTTAAGAAGCACTATCACTTGAATACGTCATAAAGAAATCTGAAAGAGGGCACTTTGAGAAAGAATTCTTTGTTTAGCCAACAGTGCAGTTGAGCTGGTTGAGGCTCACAAGCAGTTGTGCTCATGTGCTCCTAATTACGCCACGGGCACCTCAGAAGGGTTTCAGACAGGATTACCGTGCTTTCTTCTGTGTTTCGCCTCAACTTGTCTTCCAGGTCCCTGGTCTCTTCTGAGCTCCTGAGTTTTACCTGCTCATAATTTTCACATGCTTCCTTAAGCTGTTCCTGTAACACGTAGTACTCCTTTTCAATCCGTGAAATCTCCCCCTTAAAGTAAATCATAAAACCATTAAAATGGTTTATAATGTCTGCTTATGATCTTGTTCTGAACTCTTAAAATAAACAAGAGAATAAAAGAGGAAAATTTGTAAGGGAATCGCACACAATCATTCAGGAACTAAAACCTCCTAAATATGTCCAGTGCGCCAGCACTTTTAACAGTATGGTTATTTTATTATTGGAATTCATAATGAAACTTTTCCTTCTGTACCATAGTTAGTTCTGAAAATGTTTTAGGAGAGTTCACTAATAGATTGGAGTTTGATTTGAATGTCACTCTACAATTAACTTCAAGAACTATTTATTAGGTTTTAAAAGCTGCACATATTGTACATAGTTTAGATATGAATAGAACATATTTGTTTTGGTCCTATTTTTAAGTGTTTCAAATGGAAAATTGCTGGCTATTTCAAAAAGAAAAATTAAACTGTGATCAATGAACTGCTTAGTTATCTATCTCTTGGACCAGCTTAAAATCAAAACAAAAACTCAAAAATCGTACTGTAATGTGAAATGATGGCAAGCAATAAACATTACTTTTTGAAAACCTCGCCTACTGCTGGGACTATTGGCAATCACAGATTTGAATCTGACAGAGTATCTGCTGGATGCTGGAAACTTCTCCAGCTATAGAGGACTGCCTTCCCGTGCAGCCAGGCAGTACAAATCCATCTTAGTAGCACAAACCTTGGCCATCTCTGACATCTCCTATACCTCCCCTCAACACCTGAGCACCTTCCCAGTGTAAAATGGCAGGGAACCAAGTCTTTGAAAATCTGTGATTTATCAGGTAACTGTGAATTATGGTCAGAATAAGTGGACATGGTCTGTGCTTCAGAGGGTCCCAGTTTATGTCTGTTCAGAGAGTTTTATACTACCAGTAGAGTTCGTTTAAAAAATAAATTAGATGCTCAACCTTACTAGGATATACAAGGAAGACTTCATGGTTTAAGATCTTAGTTACTTCTATTTTCATTCTCATTTTAGCAAAGGCATCACAATGAATAGCAACACAGTATTATGAATTAATTCCTATATCCCAAATTACCAAATGAGACAGGAGAGAAGTTAAATGCCACCTCTATGTTATTATGTTTAAACTACACCACATTTCTGTGAGAAATCTATTATTTTTGCCTTTACTAGATCAGAAAACTAAGGGGTAGAGATGTGAGGCAACGCCTCAAAGTCGCAGAGGAAAGCAATAGCCCTGGGATTCAAATACAAGTCTCACTGGTTAAGAACTAGCAAATCACCTAGAGTAGAGTCAAAGTCTTGAAACTAAGAAATAATTGAAGAAGGCATTTGTGAGTGCTCCTAATACTGATAAAATATATTTGAGGATGATAAATGTGGACTCATTAAACAGAGCCTACTAAGCTTAGAGCTAAGTACAATGTAAGAACCTGACACCAATTTGTTCAGTATATACTGTATCTATAGGCATTTATTTATGAGCATGAAAAAAACTGACATAATCTAAACATTCAACAATAAGAAATGTTATATAAATTATCATACATTCATACAATGGAATAACAAAAGAATGATGCTATAAGCCCAAGTTTCCTGACTAGTATAAGTTTATTAAAACTCCACAATACGACGGGTGCCAGTAGCTCACACCTGTAATCCTAACTACTCAGGAGGCAGAGATCAGGAGAATCATGGTTCAAAGCCAAGTTGGCCAGATAATTCTTGAGACCCAATCTTGAAAAAACCTATCACACTCACAAAAAAGGGCTGGTGGAGTGGCTCAAGGTGTAGGCCATGAGTTCAAACCCCAGTACTGCAAAAGAAAAAAAAAACCCACCCAAAAATCCTCCATAAGGAATTAAATGAAGACTGCAGATTTCAACTCATTGTTTAAAATGTATTGCTTAATTATATTAAAGCATATAATCTTTTGTGGCAGCACTGGGATTTGAACTTGGGGCCTCATGCTTGCTAGGCAGGCACTCTACCATTTAAGCCACTCTGTCAGCTAAAATATCATATTAATAAATTTTCTAATTAAATCATTCTTAAAGTGGTGAAGGTCTTTATCTTTCACATCATTCATGTGAATAAGCTTATTTAAAGTTAATATATGATCAGTTAAAACAATAAAACCATTGTACTTTTAAAATAAATAAGAAACCCCTCCATCTTTTCCTTTGCATTCTCTTCTGAAATTTCAACAAAAAAAATAATTTTTTTGTTATATTCTAAAGCTTATTCCATGCAACTTTGAATGTAATTAGCTGGCTCTAAAATGGTTCTAATTCTTCCTTCCCATCATTAATGAAAACTGAATCTGTAAACAGTTTAATACAATTTTGACTCACCTGTTGTACCTCAAAAGGGTTGTACGGCTCAGTATTGACTTCCTGGTGTGTTATGTTCCAAGACACCTATGGGGCAAAACAACACTTTAAGTTATTCCAATTGTTATAGTAAAATAATTTCACAATACAATACCACCTAAAAACATGTCCAACGGCCCACTCTCTTGGGACTCCTCTAGGCTCTAAGAGTTGCATGCTTTGCTACTTCTCCATCTCAATAAACTCAACTGCTTTACTCGCAGAAAACAAAACAAAACGAAAAACATGTCCAAGATTTTTCAAAGTCCCTTAGTATTTTTCTTCAACTTAGACTGTGTTCATGCTTTTTATAAATATTTCTATTTGGAAAAAAATTATGACTTAGAATTAGTATAAATGAAAATGATGCTGGTTCATTACTCTTAACATTTTTTTCAAAGCTTCCTGGAAAACAAAACTTTAATGAGGAGCAATTCAATATGAATTGAATGAATTCACACCCTCTAACAGTAACTATAAAGGAATCGTGATTTATTCTCATACTTGCTAGGAAGTCATCATAATGAGTCGCTCTTGTTTCTTTCCATCTGATTGCCTTAACTCTCATTCCTCCTTTGGTTTGGTAGAAGCTAGACATGCACAGACAATACTTTTGTCTTTTCTATTAATGTACATATGCACATAAGTAGGCACGCATGCATTTTGGTGCTGGGGATGGAACCCAGGCCTCGCACATGCTAGGCAAGCACTGTTACCACTCGAGCTACATGCTCAGCCCCCCCCTTTTTCCTTTCTCTGAGGAGCTGCCAGCACATGCACTTAGTCCTATGTGACAGGCACCCCAAAGTGGGAGATCTCCTATTCTGATCTTACTGTAACTACTGGGTAGGCCAGTGTGATGAGCGTTTCACTGTTAGCATGTACTTCCCTACAAAAGTAGCCACATCTTTCTGTCTCGCTTTTATTAATTATGAAGGTGATGTTTTGGCTCCATCTGCTGACTCCTTCACTTTATTTTTCAATTGGTACAGAATTTGGGCAGGAAAGAAGTATTATTATTTATTGGATCCAACTTTCTTTCTGACAAAATTATCTATCATATCCCACAAAAGGATTCACATTTTTAAAATATTTTCAGGCAAAAGTTTCAGAAATCATTATAAAGCCAATAATTTCTAAGCTTCACCATTAAGACATTTTTCTCCATAAAGCTTACCTGTATGGCAACCACCTGTGTGCGTGGACCATCTGTTACCAGGTTAGTGCTTCCTGGGTGGACTTCACGACTGTTATTAGAGTCCTTGCAGAGCTCATCAGCCTTGCTTGGGGCTGGGTCAGCATCACCTGGGCTGCTCTGTGACTTTACAGATATTCCCAAAGAGTCCTCAAGGATCTGTGTTTTAGAAGCAATCTGGTTACCAGAGTCATTGTCAGCACTGAAATTATGACCCTGAAAACATGCAGCAGCATTTTTATCTGCTCTGTCACTGGCTACAAAAGATGGCACCACTGGTATCGATCTTTGCAGGGGATATTCAGAGGAAATGCTGGGCAAAGGTGTGTAAATGCTGGTGTACTGGGACAAAGTTGGTAACACGTTTATGTATGTTGGTGGTGTCTGAGTGATGTCAAATCCCTGAAAGGGAAGGTATGTACAGTATCCTGTGACCAAGTGGGACTGAGCCCAATATGTTGGTTTCACATCCTCAGGAATTGGTTTGGGAGAATTAGAGGAGACTTGCTTGTGATTTGCATCCTCAGACACTGGCTTGGGAGAATCAGCAGAGATCCCTTTGGGTTTGTTATCCTCAGAAACTGAACCAGAAGAGCTAGCAGATTCCAGTTTCGGTTTCACATCTTCACAAGTTAACCTGGGAGAATCAGCAGACTCAGGTTTGGGTTTCACATCCTCAGAAGCTGGTTCTGAAGACAAGTCAGACAGTGGCTTGGAGCTTGCATCTGGCTGAAATTCCCTGGCAGATGGGTTCAGCGGTAGTTTAACTCGTAAATACTCTCCTGTTCTGGAAATCTCCTCTACTTTAGCTTTTATGTGTTTCTTCTTCCTTTTTTTCTTGAGCCGTAAAGCAACTTTTTTCAATGCAATACAGTTGTCAATCACAACAAAACGAGGACATCCCAGGAGAAAAGATTTTAAACCTCCTGCTTTTTCTAGAATCTGTCGTGTTTCTTCAGGGAAAAATTCATATTCTTCAGAGAACATTTTGTTACTCATATCCAAGGGACCATGTTCTTCCAACAACTGAGAGAAGTAACTTGGAAAAAATTTACATTTACATGAGTTACTATAAGAAAGTACATGCTTATTTGAAGAAAAAAGTTTATTATCCCAAAGCAAAAGCATTTTATGTCTCAATAATCCTAAATCCTCCTAACAACAAACAATAAGGTTAACTGAAATCAATGATACAATGAACATTTTGTCCATCCCTTAGAAAATAACCCTTTAAAACTTCCTAGAGGAAGTTCTATATAATTACATAATCTATTTAAAAAGCAATGAAAAAGCAAGAAAATGTATTCATGAAAAAAATAGCAAGAATGTCAACAAAAATGCCAAATGAGAACAGGAAATCAAATCTTGAAAAAAAAAAAACCATTTCAATTTGCATATAGTAAATCAATTAAAATTGTTCTGATTAGGAATGTGCAATCATTCAGAGGAACTGAAATTATGCACATCTAATCAATAAGCCAATACAGTTCAAGACCCCAATCCCCAATGGGGAGTCTGACTCCAGTTCTGAACTAGGTTTTGTTCATTCCATTTCTGGGTCTATGTTCTTTCTCATTTTTGCATCAGGCTCAAAGTGGCTGCTTCTTCCAATTAAACTTTGTACTCTGTAACAGTGAACATATAACACACATAAAAGTCACATCAGGCACCACGAAGAAGGCTTTTTCAAGAACAGAAGTCTCCAATGGGGCTTCATTAGCAAATTAATGCTAATAAGGAGAACAATATATTTAGAAAGAAGGTTAAAAACCCCACTTCTCTGAAGCAACTTTTTGTGCAGGTGCTGCTGCAGATAAACACAGGACAATTAAAAATGATTAACCTCTATTCAAAGCTATAGATACCTGACAAAAACTAAATGCCTGGGCTGATGGAGTAGCTCAAGTGTTAGAGCACGTGCCTCGCAAGCTGTTTCTCTTTGTCAGCGCTGCTGTCCTGATATTTAAAAGTCACCCAAAATCTATTTTAATATGTTTAAGGATGAATTTTTTTCTCTTAAACTCTCCAACTGAAACTCCTCTACATACTTGGGAGGCTGAGAATGGGAGGATTGTGGTTCTAGGCAAAACAGTTCACAAATCCTATCCAACCAATAGCTGGGAGAGTGGTACATGACTTTCATCCCAGCTATGTCAGGAAGGATAAAATATCAGGGTCCTGGCTGGCCTGGGCGAAAAGACTCTATCTCCAAAATAAACAGAGTACAAAGGGCTGGAAGTATGGGTCAAGTGTTTGCCTAACAAACATGAAGCCATGAGTTCAAACTTTGGTACCATCTAATCAATTAATCAACCAACAGATCAATCAATTGATCAATCAGTGTTTTCTACCTGGACTAAGATAAGTATATTTGACATGTGAAAACTAAAGAACAGAGGCCACACAGAAAGGAAACCACTCCAGGTAATTTAGCAATGGGATGCCAAGCACAAAGGGATCAGCAACACAGTGACGCTGATGTAGGTGATGACCACCAAGAAGCCAGTCAGTCATGCTCCTGAGGTATACGTGCGTACACACACACACTCTGCTTTTTTCCTACTGCTAAGTAGTAATGAGTTTTTCACACATTTGAGCAGAACAAAATTTAACTCGACAAGGGTCCTTAGCCCAAAAGAAGTGGTTCTGTAACTACATGTGAAGAGAATTGCTGTAGCTGGTATTATTTGAAATGCAACACAAAATGAATTTTAACTCAGAGTTAGACTTTCTAGAATTGAAAGCAGTCTCAGGAAAGTATACTGGATCCAAAATAGCATAAATATGATTCCTTTTAATCCAGCATTTTTCAGGGGCTAGAATCAGTCCATCAACACAACACACATTGGGGCTGGTATGGCTGTGTAACAGATGAAAGAAGCTGAGACTAATGAAAAATGCTAGGTGCATCTGGGATGGTGAGGTTTGTGGCCATGTCAGCTTCTGCTGTTTTGCAAATTTCAAGTACTCTCTCATTGTCTGACCCCTTCAAAGTCTCAGACACTGTTAGAACTAGTAATCCTATATTTAAGAACCAGAGGCAAATGACTGGGCACACTGTATATGAGAAGTGTAAAAAATAATCACACAGCTAATTTTACCAGAGACAGTAACAGCTGCATGTACGCACATCTCCATGTGTACACATGACATTTTCATGAAGTGACAATGAGCGGCTTAGGTAGTCCTGATGGACTTGCAGAATGCCTGCCTGTCACTGTTGGCACAGAGGAAAAGGACAGGGCTGGGAGAGATTTCAAAAGGCACTTACACCCTACCACTCTTGAATATCAGTTCTGCACAGGCCTCTGACTTTTATTTCCGTGTCATTTTCATTTGTGATACACTGTAACCCTACTTGCTATGCTGGAGGGTACACAAGAGGACTATACCTTCTGCTGTTTCTGGAATCAGAAACAGTACTTAACCTTACTTGATTAATAAATACGGGCTAATTAACACTACTAAAATGTTCTGAAAGAAAAGTAAATGCAAAATAATTTGCTTCACCTATCAAATCATAAACTGTTAGAACTAGAAGAGACCAATTCCCTATTTTATGTGAAATACAAAGTCTAGAGAAGGTTAGCTTGCAGCAGTTCCCAGGATTCTTGACACCTTGTCCAGTGCTCCTCTACTTTACACTATGCATAAACAAAAGATTAGTTTCTCTTTTCTTTCATACATTGGCCAATTAAAACAAACCATTCTTAATCCATTACGTGTCAGCTTTTAAAATGCAAAGATTTACGTTTTGAGAGATACCTTTCTGTAACTTCTTGGTTTTCTATTATTAGAAGATATAAATTCTATCTAAAACCAAAAAGAAATTGGTCTTTTTTCGTGAATTTAATTTCTTCTCACATAATGACAATAAATTCTTTAAGTGAAAACTAAATACTTTAGCTTCAATTTTAATTGTTTGAAGCAAATTCTATCATATTTTAAAAAATCATTATAATTTTATAACTGATTCTAAATTGTCATTCCAGTTCCCTGGAAATATTATTTACTCAGGATTGCAATTCTAAGAAAAAAAAAATCATGAAGAAAGATCTAAGATTATATAACTAGACTGAACAGAAATGATACAAGTAAGGAAAATAGAAGAAATGACCATACTGTGGATACAGACAGGACTTCCGGGAGCATAGTTGGCTTTTATATTAATTTTCTTGCCCTCAGTTTCTTTAGGCCTCATGTATTATACTTGTTGCTGTTTCCTATACTTTCCTCAACTATTTCTAGACTGTTTGCCCTCATCACTCAAACTTGACTTATTAAATTTCCCATTCACATTTTCAGTCCTAAGTTACTTAGAACAGTATGGCTGGGCATGACAGTGTACATTTATAATCTCAGCTACTCCTCAGAGATCTGCAGGATTTTGGAGGATTTTGAAGACAGACTGAACAAAAAGTTACCAAGTTCCCATCTTCATAAAACAAAGAGTGTGGTGAAGCATGTCTGTAATTCCAGCTACGTGGGAGGTACAGCCTGGCGCAAAAAACTGTGACACCCTAACTAAAAATAACTAAAGGAAAAATGGGCTAGGGGTGTAGCTCAAGTGGTAGAGTGCCTGTCTAGCAAGCATGAGACATTAAATTCAGGGCCAAAAAAAAACCAAATAAAGAAAATAAAGTATGTTTCTCTTTTGTTATGTCAGTTTTACAAAGTTTCTAAAACAAGACAGTATTTGTATGATTATCCTGGCTGAAAAACTGCAATCCAAGCTAGAGTAACAACCACATCCTTGGTAGGGCTTTATCAACTTCTGTAATTTGTCACTGGAATTCTGAGATGCCAAACCAACCCATCAACATAAGGGCGGTGAGAACAAATAATTAACGTATTCTTTGTCAATGAATGTCTAGAAATCCACGCTAAAAGGCCTACTGCCAAAGCCAAGTGCCAGTGGCTCCTGTAATCCTAGTTACTTGGGAGGCTGACACTGAGAGGACTGCAGTTGGAGGCCAGTCCAGGCAAAAAGTTCACAAGACTCCATTTCAACCAATAGCTGGGCACACTGACACATGCCTGTCATCCCAGCAATAGTGAGAAGTTAAAATAGGACTGCAGTATAGGCCAGCCTGGGCAAAAAGGGAGACCCTATATCCAAAATATCTAGAGCAAAGAGAATTGGTAGTGTGGCTCAAGCAGTATAGCACCTGCCTAGCAAACCCAGTACTGCCAAGGATAAAAAAAAAAAAAAAAGACTATGGCTGAGCCGGTAGTCCCAACACTTGTGAGGCCAAAGTAGGACTGTGAGTTTGAGGCTAGCCTGGGCTACACAGGGAAACTATTTCAAAACAGACAGAAAGGCCTATGGCAGAGAGCTTTGTCAGTCCTACCAGTACACACCAGGGCAGAATTATGAACAGGAAGCATGTGCACTAGCTGCTCAAACCGACAGACCCAGCCATCATCAGGACCCTAAACAAGGCTCTAAAAAGCTTTTCCCAGAGATGGCAAGCCAACAATCCCTTCACTAAATGTGAGCTGCAGACAGCTTGTGACCTGTAAGCGGCAGCCATAGTATAAAGCAGTGACTGCAGGAATGAGAGCCTACTTACTCATACAGAGTTGAGCACTTCTGTTTCGGGTTAATATCCCATAGCTTCTTGTTGCGGACGACGTATTCATTACTGTGCTGGTCATATAGAGCTTCAAATTCTTCCACGTCTTGCCGGAGATGGTCAGGCACTGCAAACGGGCCTGCAGAATCTGAATTGTGTCTGCTGAAAACAAAAACAATCTCGTGAATAGTAAATTTTTGGATGAGATTACTTAATTGAGGGTGAGTTACTGGGTTTAGGGAAGTCAAATAACCTGCCTAAGAATATTTAATTGAAATAAAATGATGAACAAAACAGTAAGCTTGCCTTGTTCATGAATTTATTACTTAATACTTAGAGTAAGCACGGCCAAAAAAAAATCAATCAAAAGAAATTTCAAAAACAAGTACTTTAAATTCCTGAGTGCACATTACGCAGTGCAGCTGGTACAGAGACACTCTGGGTCAGTCTCACGCTGTCACCTGCATTTAAACTGTGGGATCTGCTGGGCATTTTCTTGCTCTTAATTCTGTGAAAACATGCCTCCTAAGAAGCAAATGGTGGCCAAAAGGCAAGGTACAAATTATCGCAATCCCCTCAAGCCAAAAAGGGCATATAACATGCTTAAGCGATAACATGAAAATTTGAGACTTGCTGGAAGGTTGCAGGTCAGTAGCAGATGTTGGACAGATATGGGGGAAATGAATCACGCATTTGCAGCACTATACTGAAATGGATGCATCCTGAGCATTCGTACTTTTCCATCCATGGTGGTCTCCTTGGAACCACATACCGACAGATACCATGAGTTTACTATATTACTTAGCTTTATGCTTTACAAAGTACTGCCAGATAATTCAAAGAAGAAAGATATTATACATGACATTCTGAGTGAGCACTTTTAATTAGTCTTGCTACCAAGAGCACATTTTTCAAATTGCAGATAAAAAATATTACATCAATTGTAACTGATAAGTAGTTTAAAAAGCAAAGATTTTATTATAACTGTTATTCATTTAGGTGTAACTGAGACTGGTAAAATGTACTAATAAAAAGGTAGTTTTTGTTTTGTTTTTAAAAGAGAAAAAGAGTATAAGAGAAGTGTGAAGAAGAGGTGAGAACCCTGGACCAACCAAAGACACATGCCACTGCACCCCTGAGGTCAGTACCTACATCCTGCCACCTTATGCACAAGGGAAAGGTGAGATCATGCTAAAGAAGATGAAGTCAAGGTGAAGGACAAGCCATAAACAGATCCTCAAGGTTGTCTACTAAATCTGTTCTTCCAAAGCCAGAGCTCACAGCTAAAAAGGCCCTGCAAAGAAGAGGGACAAGAAGGTACCTAAAGAGAAAGGAGGAAAACTGATGCTGGCAGGAGAGGAATAACTGCTGAAAAATGGGTATGCTAAAAGAGATGAGGCACAGAAAGCCCAAGGTACCGATTTACCAAAAGAAGTGCATGCATTTTTGATAACTGTACTTCTAGTGACTATATAGTTTGAAATATTTTTAATCGTTTTATAAAAATGCAGAATTTAGTTTTATTTTTCAGAGCTATGTTGTTAGCACACAGAAAACTTCCCTGTTGTTTACTGTAGGAGCATGTCACTAATAAACAGGTCCCCAAAGTTGGATCAGTGTGGGGGAAAACACCTTTCCCTGCTAGCTTTGAGAGACTTCCTCTTGGCTCCCAGGAGGAGGGGATTCCCTGACACTGCCACACAGAGCCACACTGGTGTGAGAAAACTCAAACTCATTTTTATGTCCTCCTCCCCCTGTCCACCACCAACACAGACTTAACTCCCTTAAAACTAGAAACCTGTCCCCTCAAACCGCTTTTGCCAGTATGTCAGGCACTTTGGACTTTACAGTACATCACTGAGATGGTGTTCCTCAAAAGATCAGTGCTTCCTTTTCTAGACTGTGGATCTAAAGATTGATAATTCTGCCATTTTCATTTCATTTCCTGAAAGTCAGAGTCAGCTTGTGAAATGCTATTAAGCAGGCTACACTATGCCTGCTTCCTTACCTAAATAGTAACAGTGCTTATCTCCTAGAGTAGATGAATAGATCAAATGAATTTATATGCTTTTTTGGGAAAAGAGTACACATCACTAATAGAATGTCTCCAAAGCTGGATCAATGTGGGGATAACAGTAACTAAGACTTAATCTCAGTAAAGACTATGGTATGGACTCAGTGCGCACAAAAAATTTATAGGCTGAAACTGAATCACCAATGTGATAGTGTTAGAAGGAGGGACCTTTGGGACGTGATTAGGTCCTAAGGGCAGAGACCTTATGATTGAGATTTGTGCCTTCACAAAAGAGGTTGCAGAGTAATCGAAGGTAGCACTGATGAGCCAAAAAGCAGGTCCTCACCAGAATCCAGTGTGCTATACTTTGATCTGGGACTTCCCAGCCTCCAGAACTAAGGTGTGTGTAAACCACTGCCTTAGCAGCCCAAACAGACTATCACTGGCACCAATTATTTTAACTTAAAATAATTCCTTCTCTTGAACAATCCATGAAGATGTACAAATTTTAGCTACTCTTAGAACTCCTCTAAGAAATGTTTAAAAAAAAAAAAACAATCAACAAAACAAAAACCAGTTTTGGGGTTGTTTATCAACGAAGGACTATGGTATTGAGAGGATATTGCTCTTCCCTGTTTTATTTCTTATGTCTATTTCTTTCTTTAAAATTTAGTTTCACAACCAAATGGCATTGAAAATAATCGACAGTAAGGCCAAACCATAACATCATACATAGCTTCCAAAATATCTTTCTATTATAACAAAAAAATGAGTAATTATCAATAGGACATTCTTGTCACTAAACACTTTTAAAGAATATTTTTTCTAAATAGACATTCTTGTGGGATTTTCCCACAGTACCTTGCACATAGTAAGTTCTCAATATATACTTATAGGATGAATGTCAACATTCTTGTGGCTTTTTAAAATTTGTGTATATTTGGCTGGTGGAGTAACTCAAGTGGCAGAACACCTGCCTAGCAAGCGTGAGACCTTGAGTTCAAACCCCAGTACCACCAAAACTAATAAAGTAAAATTAGTGTATGCTAATTGTAAAAAATAGGTTTCACTGTGACATAGTAATACGTGCATGCAACGTACTTTGATCCTGTCCCCCTCATTACCTTTCTCATTCCACTCCCCAAATGCTGTGATTTTAACAGTTTGAATGAATTTTTAAGGACTACAAACAATGTTAATTCAATCAAGATGGATCACATCAGATTGTTGTAAGGGACGCAAATCTTTAGGAAGAGAAGTTAGGGAAATAAAACACAAGTGTGCAGTACATTAAATTAACTTGAGCTAGTAAGTAAAACCATGAGTAAAATGAAGCAACATTTTAAAAAATTGCTTACTTGTGGTCTTCACCTGAAGTGACAGTCTCATTATTTGGTGTCAGTGATGCTGTTCCAGATCCCACTAACATCGGCTAGTTAAGAAAAACAGAAAAATGACAATGGATATTTTACCTTAAAATTCCTTGAAAGGATAAAATTACCATTGAAATTTATACAAGCACATACGCTGACTGCCAAATTTTCTTGTAAACAGGAACACATAGTAATATAAGTTTTAATAGCCTAAAATAAGTTCCAATTAACATTTAGGACAGTTTCCAATGCTCCAAAATTTTCAAAGGTCACTTAGTTTAAATTCTTCCTTTAGCTAAAGACAAACAGTCAAGGACACAATGAAAGGTTGTATTGGAACTTCCAAGCTGTGTGCATCCTCTTCTAATGCTTGTTCACAATCTGTCATGCTATCTCCTGCTGCCCCAACAAACACACATGCCAGAGCCATGAAGAACTCACAATGACACTTAAAATGGTGTCCTGCTTATCTCATGGGCTTGCAGTGAAGCCTTACATGACAAGAAGGAAAGAACTGTGTTTAAGTAAATTTCAACACACTTGTGTTCCACTTCCCTAACATCCCTTTCTAAAGCTTTTCTTTAGACCTACTGGGATCCATCTTGATTTAATTAATATGGCCACCCAGATAGAGTCCTCATTAAGACAATGTTTTCACTCAGAAATATCTTCAAAATTTCAGTTGCTTTTAAGAATTACGTATATGTAACATGAACCTTAAATTTCCTTGAAATATAGAAGACTGCCAAAATATCTTTGAAGACTAGAAAGCCTTTCTCTACAAAATGTTTCAAAATATTTCAAGAATTTACTGATTTCTAGTTTATGTACCCTATTAATTATTTTGGAGAGTTCAGATAAAAATTAATACAGAAAATACTGCATACCTTTGAATCTTTTGGCTTCTTTTTTTTGCCTTTGTTTTTTACCTTGGTAGAACTAAACTAAAAAATAGGAAGAAAAAAAAAAAATCAATGAACACTCAAATAGCAACATTATGTAGCTCAATAAATATAAACCATATTCATTTTCATAAACTAGTCATATATATATATTATAAAGGTTTAACAAAAATAATACTACAGTGTGTCAGCCCAAGTGCTAAGATATACTAGAAAAGGTCTAACATTTTAACCTCATTTTCAACATGGCTTATATTATTTCAAGTTATTAGTCAAAACTTTTAAGTAATTCTGGTTCTATGCTTTCGTAGTATTTTAAGACATTCCTTTCATTAAGCAAACTAGACCTTCTGAATCTGGCCAGACACCAGGGCACAAAGACTGAATGAAGCAGCATTCAGCTCCCTCTGGGGTATGTTAGCTGTGTCTCCACATTTAGCAGGGCAATATATGATAGAGCCATTTCAGGCAGAATTTTATATAAAGCCCTGATCCTGAAAACTGGTAAATAAGCATCTTCTCTTTGAAAACTGCCACCAGGCTGTGTGTCTCACGGTTTGTGTTCCTGGAATGAAGAATTCTACCCTATCATAAAGAATAAAGAAGCAACCACAAGCTGCTAATGAAGACAACTCTGGAGCCTATCTGAACTTAAACTCAGTTAAGAAAACTACTGGGAACAAAGCCCCTTTGCTTTCCTTCCAGAGCAAAACATTACAATATTTCTTGACTCAAGAATTCTTCCTTTCCTTTTTCTAATATTAATATTTATTAACTATGAAACCCTATGGAGATTGTCTCATTTCAGCCTCACAGTTTGCTGATTAGTGCTCCAGTTCCAAGAGCAAAACTGGCAGTATCTTCCTAATGAAACACAGTACAGCTTATCCAAAATCCTCCCTATTTGGTTGTGGAATGCTACCTGTGATGAAAATAAACACTGACCTGGCTCCTTCTCTGGCTAATACAAATTAGAAACTAAGATTTAAAGTAGTCAAGTAGCTTACCAGTGCTTCACCACTGTCTTGTTTCCTTAATACAGTACAGCGGCTGTCTGTAGGAAGAAACAACAGGTTCTGTGAAGAAACTAAGTATGATTCCATACTATATACTAAAGCCTTAAACTACCCTTGAGACAACCAGCACAGGCCACATTCTATTCCTTATTTGGCTCTGACACCAAACCAAGGCCAAAATGACTGACTAAATGAGAAACCAACTGCACAGAACCACACAACTCTAACCTGTCAACATAATTTGTGTCCCTTCCATAGTCACCAGCCATTGTAGGAGGCGGGAATTCAGAGATACATAAGAGAGTCCCGGGCATCAATGAGCTGTTGTTTTACTGCCAAAAGAGACAAACACTACAACACAGTGCTACAAGTGACACAGTGAAATAAAATAACAAAGGTGATAGAGTAAAGTCTTCAGGGAAGAGGCCCAAGGAGGGGGCACAGTCAGACTTGAAATGAACAGGGAAAGGGGAGGATGTGTGAGTGTAGGGCATGAGCAATGACAGGAAGAAGGAAAGCACAAGGTGGGTCTGGGCACATTCAGAAATGAGGTGTTTGTTCAGAGGGTAGACAGTGAGAATGATGGAGTTCAGACAAATGGGAATGTAGTATATAGGCAAAGCTAAGCAAAGATTTCGGGAACAGAATAGTCCTAGGATCAGACAGGTGCTCTAGAAGAGACATGAGTGGCAACATGAGAGGAAAACTACAGGGACGCCAGTGTGGAGGCTACTGTAACTGTAAGATTATGCAAAGATAACTAAGGTCATAGGCAAGGGAAGTGGGATGGACAGAAAAGGACAGATCAAAGAAAAATCCAATAAGGATTGGTGACAAAATAGCTATAGCAGTGACAGGGAAAAGAAAGAGTCCAGACTAATTTCAGGATTTCCTACTTAAGAATTAGATATCAATAATGTTTTAAGCAAGATAAATTTAGGACTCCTGTAATCCCTCCTTGGGAGGCATAGACCGGAAGGATCGAAGTTTAAGGCCAACCTGAGTAAAAGGTTACTGAGACTCTGTCTTAATCAATAAGCCAGGCCTGGTGGCACATAACTGTGATTGATCTCAACTATAAGGGAGACCACAGGTAAGAGGATCATGGTCTGAAGCCAGCTCCTAACCCCTCCCCATGAAACCCTTTGAAAAATAACAAAGAAGGCCAGGTGCAATGGCTAACACTTTTAATCCCAGCTACTCCAGAGGGCACAGAGATCAGGAGGATCATGGCTTGAGGCCAACGGGGCAAAAAATTAGCAAGGCCTCATCTCAACCAATAAACTGGCACTGATATGCACACCTGTCATGACAGCATTTTATTACCAACAGCAACAAACTAATGGTGATGAATTCAGGCTGTAAAGTAATATGTTACCTCAAGTCAGACAGTATCTTAGAAAGATATTGTATGTGCACGTGTGTGCTTTCCTAAGAGTCTCAACCAAAGCAACCTTTCAGTTCCTTATACTGTATTTGAATTTTTTCCAAATGCAGTGTTTTGACAGTATTGTACCAGGCCAAAACTTTTAATGCACCCTTTAAAACAAATAGCATGAAATTTGAAAGTCTAACTTCTAACACTATATAAAAATGTAGACTTCTGCCGCTAAGGAAAAGTTGAGGGGATGGGGAGATACATGTAGAATTAAGGAAACTAAAAAACTTCATTTTAAGTGAAGTGAAGGTCCAAGAGAAACTAAGGAATAAACTGCTAGTTGGCCTATTCTGCCAAGCTTGACTCCAGCCATTACCCAAACAGGCCTCACAATTTCCTTCCATGCCACTTCTTGAAGCCCAACATGCACCTGTCCAGTTCCACTTCCACATGTACAGTACCCCTCTAACTGTCCTGTTTCACAGCCTTCCTTTCACTAGGAGAACCAAAGTGCTGTGCTGGGTGCTTCCTTTGAAGCCCCCAGCACTTTTCCCTCATCTTCTTCCTCAGAAAGTCACTGATGCCAATCACAAACCCAGTTGTACCATAATAATTTTCATTATTTTCTTCATTAAGTATTTAAGCAAACTAGGTCCTTCACAGAATTTCGTCCATAAGAAAAACATAACAGCTATAAATGAGAACTTAGTTCGCATACCCATTATATCAAAGAATTCGTCTAAAGCAATATGCAATGCGGGGAACTTGTCTCTGTGTTCTTCTAGAAGCCATATCAAACAACGTGCTTCCTTTAATGATGTTGGCTCACAGAAGTAATCAAGCTGCTTTCCTTCTATGGAGCCTAGTTTATGACTGTATTTCTCATTCCAGAGAAAAGTCAGGATGCTAAAATCAAGTTCCTTAAGAGATGCTCCGTATCGAGAAAAAAAAGGTCCTGTTGCATCTAAACCTGTGATAGAAACAGAACCCAAATCACAAGAAGGGAAGCATTATTTAGTTTAGTGAAATCACAAGAAATTCCCTATCACTGAGTGGTTCCATTTACAGTTGCTTTTATTTTCAGTGAAAACGTTTACATACTTGAGAACCGATATGTATCTTAGAAACACCATTTACTACTGATATACTAATTACAATAATTCTTATGGCATCAGTTGAGTAAAGTGGGCCAAAGGCGTCTATCATTATATTGTTTTATTATACTTAGGAGATGACAGTGACATTAAATTCCTCTAAAAACATAATTTTCACTAATTAATAATGACTTTCGTTGTAATTGATAAACTAGCAAGATTTTACTGTGCTTTTCTACATGTATGCCGTACCAACAAAACATCAATAGTAAGCAAAATCTTCCCAAATGCTTTTAAAAGAATGGATAAACCCCTCCTCCAACACCCCCAAGAACTGCTTCTTATCCGCCAAAATATCATGGTTTTTCACGCTCCTCTACAAAAGTCATGGTAATCGCTACTTCCACTTTTATTCTTCATTTTCCAAATCAGAACTGGCTGCAATCTCATGCACTCCCACTGAAAGGACAGTGAAACCTTGCTCCGTATTTATACAGCCACCAAAAAGCAAAAAGGAAATCTGTCCAACTTCCCCATCATGCCTCTAACACAGTGCTGTCACCTCTTGCATGGATTTGAGGTTCTCAAGTCAGCAAATGAAGCATCACAACTGCCTTGGACTGCTGATTCTTCCAGATGAAACAGTTAGCTTGCAGAAATCATGTTGCATGAGTAATCAGCATCTTTAAACACCAAAATCAGGTACCATATACAATACTCATACAACTAAAGATTTTTTAAGGGAATCTCCAACAAGAAACATACTCACAGTCCCTCTGCAGTCTCACATCAGAGCACATGCCCTGAGGGAATGCAGGCAGACCACACTACTATTAAAATGTTGATTTTCTCTCACTTGTGCTCTACTATGTCTCTGTCTCTTCCTGTCTTTTACTGAATATATAAATTGGATTTTCTTATGCTAAACATATACAATGTAATTCCACCATACAGACTTTTTGTAAGAAGGAGGTAAGGTTCCAAGAAATGGAAATTACTTGCTTTTATTAAATATATGAAAATTTTACATCAGGGCTGGAATAACAGCTTTACTAATTAACATGCTTGCACTCATTTGACAACTTTAAATAGAAATTGCAACTTTAAATAGTATGCATACATTCCTATCAAAATGCTTTAAACTTCAGAACATGGGTTACATAAAAAGACATATTCACATTTTCCTGCCTGTGAGTTGCAAGGCTCAAACACTGCATTTACCTGAAAAGAGTAACAGCTGTAACTCTTGTCCGTGTATCTTAAGCCAGACAAGCCTAGTTCTCCAATCCAAAGGAGATTAAAGTAAGCAGTAACTTCTGATTCACTTATCTGATAGAAACTAGTGACAATCTTATCACGGAAGAGTAATTTTCTGGGACCAGAAAGCCATGGAGACCTACATTCAAACTAGAGGTATTTAGCTCTCTAACTATTCCAGGCTTGCTTCTGTTTTACTTTGTCTCTACAATAGAAATTGACCAATATCTTCTTTAGAATCTTGTAATTCTGCAGCCACATGTCTCCAAAAACTCATTCAGGGCTGAGAGTAGTGGCATGAGCCTGTAATCCCAGCTGCTTTGGAGGTAGAGATCAGGAGGATTATGGTTTGAGAACAACCCCAGCAAAAAAGTCAGTGAGACCCTATCTCGAGCAATTAGCCGGATATAGTGGTATACTCCCAGCAACAGGGGAGGTATAGTTAGGAGAATCGCAGTCTGAGGCCAGTCCCTGGCAAAAATACAAGGCCCTGCCTGAAAAACAATTACAGTAAAAAAAAAAAAAGGGGGTTAGGAGCATGGTTCAAGTGGTAGAGTGCCTGGCCAGCAAGCAAAGGTTCTGATTTCAAACCTCAGTCCTGCCAAAAAAAGAAAAAGTATATGGGAACCTATCTCTGAAATAACCTAAAAATTACGTGTGTGAGGGGATGGTATTTACAACCACACAAATGTGTAGCTGTGGCCTAAAAAGTCAAATGCTAAGACAGGAAAATAAAAAGGATTCAGAGGCCTACCCTCAACCTTCCTCTGGAATATAAAAGGACATACCAAAGCTATTAAGTTTCTGGATCCAGATGGCTAATTTGGGCTCCACTTCTTTAAGCTCACTCAAAACATGAAGAAATATTCTTGTCTTTACTCTATTCTTTTCTTGAATCAAATGACAGATAACATAGTCGACTGCTTCACTGAGAAAATTTTTGCTAGAAAAACATGTCGTATAGTCTTCTGTGCTCAGAACTTTCCAAGAAAGCAGTTCTTTGAGAAGCTTGGAAGTATTCAATATACCAGATTTAATCTTGTCAGCATGCTGCTTTATGCACTGCAGAATTCTGTCATCAAGGAACTGACAGCTCTGAACACTGTCTACAGTTTCTAAAGATAAGTAAAAAAGGTTAGTAAAGAGATAAATAGGACTAATTTGCAATAATACAAACTTAGAAAGAAATAATGCAATATTATATACTAAACTGTGACTCAGAGTTAATAATTCTTTATGTTGTTTTACATAAACTTAGGAAATTTTAAACTAGGAATATAAGTATTTAACAATACCTCTGAAAAGACAAGAAAGTTCACTTTAGACTAAACATAAAAAAAGTGAGTACCTTATACCCTTCATTCTGTATCATTCAAGTAATAGCACAGAAAATCTTGCTTCATCTAAAATAAGGTTTCTTCCCTCAATAATCCTAACCCAGCCTCATCAAGTTAATTTAAATTCAGTAAATAGGTTCAGTCCTTAAGAATGCAAAGTTAAAATTCACTGAAAACTTTTTACTAAGAAAGAAAATTTTGATTGATTTGTGAAACATTACAGAATACTAAATGAAAGATGAAGACAACAAATAGAAAATATCATTTTGGGAACAGATTCACAACAGCAGAAAATAGGGAACACTTAATTCAACTCAAAACTGAAGTAAACATACTGGTCAAGATGTACACAAGAATAGTAAAATTGCCTATGAAACCTTCCCGCATCAATCAGGGAATGAACAGAAGATGAGCATAACAGAGAAGGCTGGGTGAGGTAATCTCTAGGAATCTTTTATGAAGTGCCTCTTTATCTGAACTCAACATTACTTCAGATAATTAGTAGCTAACTGACATTTCAATGTGTTGGAAGTTAAATCCACATAACAGAATTTATAGTGCACTGTCAAACATACACTATGAAAGTCAGATATTATGTCCACTTTCACTTTGAAGGAGAAATGAACAGTTTGCCAGTGTTGGCAGCAGGGCATGTGAATTCCTGCACACCTTGTAAAATGAAAGCTCTTCACACCAACCTGCTTGCCATCTCAGAGCAACAGAAGACAGTACACTAAGATGCTAACTGAAACCTGTATTTTAGTGATATTAAAATACTAACTGAAATCTACATTTCAACTCAATAATGATTCACATGATGCCTTTTTTATAAGATGAATATTCAAATGTATACATTTAAACAAGTGTACACCATTCTTATCATGTGTTGAACTTCTGCATACCTTTCTGATCTTCATTTTTAGGTGGATTACTTTCTCTTAAATCCTCTTCCATTCTTTCTTGTGCTAATTTTTTTGCCTCTTGTTTTTGGAGCTTTCTCTTCAATTTTTTGTCTTCTTTCAGTCTTAGCTTCTCTAGGCTGATAAACATTTACCATTAGTGATAACTTGCTTGTTATAAGTGTAACACACTTTGCCTATTGTGGAAACCATTCTCCAAATAATAGCTCCTTTTCCTTTTTAGTTAGAACCTGACCTATATCTTCTGTTCAAAATAAAAACTTACTGATATGTACCCTTAATTTAGTCAATATAAAGGTACTTGGTTCATGTAAACAAGAACCTCAATGATTAAGTATCTCTAAGAATGCAATGTACAGATTGTATAGATGCTATTCCATATACATATATAAATTACTGTACAGGGTAAGTAAGAACAGAACAAATTGCTCTGTAAGGTAGTATATGTAAACTCCTATTTCAAAGAAAAATCCCACGGTAAAATATTTTCACATCCTAATAATAACCCACATATCAGAATTTGGTTGGTGTAGTTACAGTGAATTCTTTCCAACAAATAATTCTGTTCATCTTTTCTTTTGGTTTTTCTTGGTCACAAATGATACAAAAAGAAAAGAAAAAGAAGAAGCACTTTTCAGAATGAAAACAAGAAGCAGGACCAAAAAGAAAAGAAAAAAGGATTGGAATTATTTGATCTGAACAAAAAGATACAGAGAGGTGAATAATTTAGACAGTACATTGAATATTTCAAGGTAAGAAATAACCATTGGTTGAAAATGTTTGCTGAAGAGAGATAAAAAGGAAAAATGCTTTGCAATTAAAAGTTTAAACAACTGAGAGCTAAATATGCTTTTACCTAAATGCCAAATAGGTTAATTAAACATATAATCTCCCAACATGAAATGTCATAAATTTATAAATTCAATGACTATATAATGATTCTTATTCATTTTAAGTATTTACCATTCTAAGCTAGTGCTCTTTAAGTTTCAAATAGCCATAAAAATCATTTAAATACTTATTTGGATATATGTGCAGACAGCCAATTTAAAAAACAGTGTAATTTAGAAATCTGCATTTAACAAAATTATATTCTAAGAGATATCATAAAACTACTGATTGTTAAAAATCTTACCTAGAACATTTCTGTTTCAGAATAGGTCTTGGAGGAACCTTTTCTTTTATGACCTTGTGTTCAAACTTTAAATAAAACAAAGACACCAAAATTTGTCTCATACTCCCAAGACATAAAGCACAAAACTACAAATAACAAGTATTTCAGAAACACACAGTGTTCAATTTGATAGAGAACAGCAGTGATGCTCTGACCCAGACAAAAGCCCAGAAAGCTTTAACAAAACAATATACTGAAAGAGGAATGAGAAAGTAGACACACTTTAGGAAGAAGTTTTTTAAAAGTTAAGAGTAAGCAGAAGATCCAATAAACTATAAATTTTATTACAACTACCCACTCCAGTCATCCCCAGGTAGAGGTTAAAGGTAATCTTACAAGATACTCCCCACCCTTACATGCCCACACCCACTCCAATCCCTAACACTTTGAGGGGGATTAAGAAAACAAAATCATCAAAAGAGTAAAAACAGTAAAACTAAAATGTAAAAAGCTGCTTTCTCTCATTAGAATATAAAATAATGTAAAAAGCTTCACTGCAATGCATATCCTAATAATTCCTGTATTTTCTTAAATGTCTTAACATGTTTTTTCTGAAAAAGACAAGATTCAAATCACACAACCTACAAACTTAAATTATGTTTTAAAAGATAAGCGTTTTGGTTATCAGCTTAATAAAGCATCTCCTTTATTAGATACTTACTTCACATTTAACTTGACCACCACTGCTAAAGATGACAATCTTAGAAATTATTCCTTCACAGTCAGGGGTAAGACAAATTCCTTGTAGAAAATCCTATTTAATTTTAAAAAGAAAGAATGTTATGTCTACAGTAGATAAATCTATATATGCAAACCATCTTAACCACCAAGAATAGTCAAAATATAGCATAAAACCTCCCTTCAGGGAAGCATTTCTTTTTGAAGTCCCTACTTCCTACTCCTGCCCTGTGACTTTCAGAGGTCCCAAAGGAAGACTATGCTTTCGGGTGTGGGTTGACTTGCTTGGTCAAGAGGCTCCAGGACATACAGCATGTCTCAGCAAAAGCTTTAAGAAACACTTCATGGATTGGTCATTGCTCTTTTTCCTCTGAAACAGGAACATGTTCCAGAAAAGGGTCTTTGATTCAGAATCAAAGACTATGGCCACATAGAACAGTGATGTCACAGGTTAGCCTTGGCCAATACCTGAAAACTTCAGGACAAGTAATGTAACCAAGAAACGAACCTGCCATTGTAAGTTAGAAGACGTTTGGATTGAATATTACTTCAGCTTCTTAATGAAAGCTGACTAATTTACAGAGGGTATTTAGAACCAAAAGAATGGTGAAGACCATGAAGACAGAGTAGATAGCTAGAGAAACTCAATTTAAGAGAGATACAGCAGACCATAACAATGGTTTTTGAATGTAACATTCAGTATCTAGTGAACTATATGAAATTTATTTCTTCCAAACTTGAATAATTCCTACTGCTAAGATACTTAATCCAATCACCTTATTTTTTCCTCAGTAAGAATAAGTGGTCTACATAAGCCCACTGAGTGTAGAAAAAGGTTTCCTTTTAAATTCATAGCTTTTACAGAAGAGAAATAAATTTTATGTTAATACAATTGTAAAATTATGCCTTCTTTCAAAGTACTCTTGATAAGAAAATCCCCATGAGAAATGACAATATAAAATTTAAGTTGATTTCTTAGATCAAATTAGCATCTCAAATTTTGATAGAAAAGAAAAATACTGAGACCTTCATTCTATATCAGTGCTTTCTAGTGATTAAAATATCTCTGAACCTCTAAATTGTCAGTGCATTAATTTAAGACTTGTACTTTTAATCATGTATTTAAATCTTATTTTTTGATCTCAACAATCACAATACAAGATAGTTAAGCAATTTATTAATGCCTCTACAGTTGCTGATTTTATAAAAAGCAACATAAAATTAAAAAAAAAATAAAAACACTCCAGCCAGGTGTGGTAGCATGTGCCTGTAATCAATTCCATCTACACAGAAAGCATAGGTAAGAGGATTCTGGTCTGAGGCTTGTCTAGGACAAAAACACAAGATCCTATCTAAAGAATAATTAAAGTGAAAAAAGGGACTGGGGGCATGGCTCAAGTTCTCGAGCACCTACCTAGCAAGCTTGAGACCCTGAGTTCAAACTTCAGTACCACCAAAAAACCCCACTATATTTTCCACTCTGTAATTAAAATTTTAATTTTAAACTTTCTAACTACATCAAGAATGCTCATGAAAGAATTTATATTCACATAAGACTTCTTCCAAACATTTTTCAGAGAAAAAACTAAAATAAAGTAAGCATTGTAAAAAATCTAGACAATCTTATTATGTCTTACCTTGTCAATTTTATCATTAAATGTTGTTGTTTTTAACTTCTTCCAGCAGTTCATGTGAAATTCTACTTTACAATACTGGCAACAGCTGATCCGTATAAAACCCTGGGTTTTCAAAACACATTGAAATTCACATTTTAAAGATGTCTATGCCACACATTCACTCATAGTATACATACTGAAGTAGAGTAGTTGCATTCACTGGGTAAACATAATAATTTCTTCTTGTGTGGGAATATAATACTACTGTACCCCAAAATGCCTGAATGACATCTTCATTTCCACAGTGGACAGCTGCATTATCCTTTACAATATATCACATATTTTATAAACATTATTTCATCTGATCTACTAGAAACATTATTTCTACTTGATCTGGGTAGAATAAACCAGTAACTTAATCATTCAATCAAGTGCCAGATTTTAGTTTCAAGTTAGGTCTTTAGGGGGTAATTCAGTGACTGCAATGGTCTCTAGATTCTTGAACTCAAATTTGACAAGACATTAAAAATGCAACAAATTAGAGGTAACAATCTCATTTTGTTTCCTGTGTTCCTAAGGATGAAGCACTTACATGAAACAGTAACTTGAGGAGGAAAGGGAATTAACTAGCTTGCCTTTTCAGGTCACCACCCCAGCCTACAATATTTATGTCTGTGGTTCTGGACTTGCATGTGAGGTGATGAGACCTGAAGAAATCCAGGGGAAGGAGCAGGCAGAGGAAAGAAAACCTCTAGCAAGCCAGAGAACACAGATACCTCCAACCACAGAACTTAATGCTGAGTACATTTCAAGGCACAACTATGCATGTTACTGTCCCACTGCGCATTCATTATTTACCTTAAAATCTGGATCAGTTATATATATCTGAATCTTGGAGTATCCACGGCACTTCTGATAGCAGCAAATGGCATCTGGCACTGGGGGGAATCTGCATTCTTCAACAAATTTCTCTAACAGCATCTAAAATAAATTAAACAAAATGACACATGAAAGTCTCAATAAAAATGCCTGTGATTTCAATGACCCTTGCCATCAATGGAATGATACATAGGAATGACTAGATCTTTTTAAGAACAAACTGTACAACTCTTCAATTTTTCTTTTATCATTCTTTTTGTTTTTGGTGGTACTGAGGTCTGAACTCAGGGCCCCTGGCTTGCTAGGCAGGCACTCTACAACTTGAGCCATACTTCAGCCCTAAAGATTTTCCTTTATAAAGAAGACTGATACAGAGATGTATCAAGAGAACTAAAAAAATATACATGCTTTTAGAATTTCAGAAGCAGAATTAAAATCTTGTCCTGTTATAATCACTAAACTTCATTTTGTAATTTACAGCTCTTAGAAGTCTCCGTTAAGGATTAAGAGGGACTCAAATAAGAGAATAATCCTCAGGTCAGCCACGAGGACATTACTATTCTCTTTTTCATTGTCACTTCATCAAGAATCCTGCGCTGCTGGCAGAGTGGCTAAAGTGGTAGAGTGCCAGCCAAGCAAAGCGTGTGATCCTACATTCAAACCCCAGTACTACCAAAAAAAAAAGAATCCTGACACTCCATTCATGTACCTCCTTGAATCTCTGCCATCCATGATTGTTTATCCCCTGGAGAATGATCCAATGCTACTAATCCCCTGAGACTTTCATGCCATGCTTCCTGTATTGGCCTTTTGTTATTAATAACTCCTATGCCTCCATTCCAGTCTGGTATGAGAGAGGAAAATCCAATGATCCCTGGCTTTATTCCTCTTTGGAAGCTTTGTTGAGATATAATTAACATACCACACAATTCAGGCAAGAACACAGTTCAGTGGCTGTCTTTATATGTAGATTTGCCTATTCTGGAAATTTCATACACAGAATCATACAATATATAGATTTTTGTGTCTGTTTATTTATTTACTTATTTTTACTTAGCATATTTTTCAAGGTTCATTCATGTGTGGTAAATACCAGTACTTTTTTATTTTCTTGCAGTCCTGCACTTGCTATCTCTACCACTTGAACCACATTCCCAGTCCTCTTGCTGTTTTGTTTTTCAGAAAGGAACTCATACTTTTCCCCTCGGCTAGCTTAGACCTTGATCCTTCTACTTCTGCCTCCCAAAAAGCTGAGATTATACCATTAACCATCACACTGGCTAATTTTTGAGACAGGGTCTTGCTAACTTTTACCCAAACTGGCTTTGAACTGCAATCCTCCTGTCTCTAACTCCTAAGTAGCTGAGATTACAGACATGTACCACCATGCCTACCCTGTACTACTACTTTTTATTTATCCATTCATGGAATGCCTTCCATTTTGGCTTTTACAAATTATGCGACAATAATGAACGTTCATGTGCAAATTTTTGAGAATATGTTATTCTTTCTCTGTGCACTCTGTGAGTGGAATTGCTGGGCCACACAGTATGTCTATGTTTAACAGGTGGAGGAACTACCACAGTACTTTCCCAAGGCACTGCACCATTTGGCACTGCACCAGCAATGCGTATCTTCCACAACCTTGCCAGCACTTACTGTTGGCTTACATCCTAGTGAGTGTGAGTGTTTCACTGTGGTTTTTATTTGCATTTCCCTGATGGTAGTGATATTGTGCTAATTGGTCACCTCTATATTTTCTGTGTATAAATACCTCCTCAGATCCTTTGTCTACTTTTTAATTAGATTATTTAGCTTTTTACCATTAAGTTGTAAAGGCTGACCCTTGTAATTTTAAAAGCTTTAGCCAAAAGCAAGCTCAGAGTATATGCAAAGATTCACCACAATTTAAGACCTAATTCAGTCAATTCATGAAGAATTTTGTCTTTGCAGAACTAGTAAAAAATCTTTATGGCTCTAAGCATGGCAATAAATTCTATTTTCTGAATCTATAAGGACTATTTCAGTAACTAGAGTGACTACAGCAAAACAATAATGCGGTACCTTCCTCTAGGTACAATTGGTACCGTATACTGCATAATCACGCATTCTCAAGTCAGAATGCCTGGACTCAAGTTCCAGCTCCACTACTGCCTTGCTGTCTAACCTGGAGCTCATCACTTAACTTCTCTACACTTAATCTTCCTCGTGTAAAATGGGAATGATCCCAGCACCTGACCCTCAGGGCTGCTGTATAAACGGAAGGTATGTGACTGGCACACACAGGAAACGTAATAAACGTGAGTGATTTTCATTAGTTTTTAAAGGGAGATTCGTGTCAGGAGGTAAGGTTATAGTTCTGCTACCTCCCTCTTCCAGTCCCTGGGTCAGCTGATGAAGGTGGCTTCACAGATAGTAAGAAACACTTGAAGAAATAAACAGCTACCTTTATTTTTTCTGGATGCGACTCTTCAATTATCACATTACTTGTGGGCCAAGTTAACACACCAGGAAGACGACAAATCAAAGTTTTTGCCTTTTCGAAGTGATTGAGGGCTTCGAGAAACCTAAGTCGTAAGAAAGAAGATACTGAAGATGTGACACGGTATTTTCATTCATCACAGCAAAAAGTTATCAAGACCTCAAGTTTATTATGAAGAGTGCATTCAAAAAATGACTAGGCAGAAATAGTCAATGAACCTAAATTTTCTTTAAAAAGAAAACTAAGGCATTATTGTTATTTGCTATTGTAGTAATATAAACTAAACACAACTGTGTTCTCGACTCAGACTGTATTATATAAGGTGAGTTCTAGGTCTTTTAAAGTTGACAAAAGAATACTGAAGTACTTTTCATAAAGTCTTTATTCTTCTCTTCAGACAAGAGAATAAACCAATTTGCTGCTTCCTCCAATCTTAAAATGATCCCCCAATTAAAAAACGTATTTTGCCTGTAAGTGCAGAAAAGCTAGACCACCCTCCACCATAAGTTCCCAACAGCAGGACTATGAACCAAAAGTTGTACATTACAATGCCAAATTATTTAGAAATGAAAATATAAACACCTACCAATATGGCAGAAGCTTGTCAGCTTACCAGAGTCCCCATGATTTTACAAATTTATGCTGCATTCCTAGACTTTGTGAATACATGCATACATTAAAGAGCTACGGTCCTAAATAATTTATAGTACACTTTGAAGTTAATTTCATGTGCTATTCATATTGTGACTGTTAAATCCTCACTTCCCGTGTATTAACATAATTCTTAATATAGTTCAGTCTAGCTAGACAGTTACTTTACAAAGTGAAAGAACTTTGTTTAATCTTTAAAAATCTATAAAGGAGACTCTAGGCGCATTCTAAGTCTGGATTCCTAAGATTCTCATCAAGCTTCCTTTAAAAAGTTAGATGAAAATTTGAGGATACAGGTTGTGAATGATAATGAACCAGCTAACAATTATTTATTTATAAATTAACTTAATACACCTACCAATATGGGTGCAAAAACTGGCAGGAACAGAGATTTTTTTTTTTTAAGTGCAAGATATAATCCTGTCCACTAAGGGCCAGGCAATTTGAAAAGACAATACTAAGAGATAGGAAACGTTTAGAGAACAGCTACATGTTAAATATCAGAAAAATTCAGAGAACAGATTTTTTTGGGGGGGGTGCAGTATTGGGGTTTGAACTCAGGGCTTCACGCTTGCTAGGCAGGAGTTCTATGGCTTGAGCCACTCCTCCAGCTCTTGGGAAATAGATCTGCATACCTAATTCATGATGTCTTTGAATATGCAGGCACTTCTCATTTTCAGAGTTAGATTTGGGGCAAGGCAAGTGGCACTGGGATTGGATGCGAGGCGTGAGAGGCAGCCCTCTGTCACTCAATTCACACTCCATACCTAGACTTTTTGCTTCTTTGTTTGTGTTTTGCTTAGGATGTTTCATTAACTCTGCCTGGGCTCAAGCCACAATCTACAATCCTTCTACCTCTGCTTTCAAGTGTCTTGGATGACAGACATGCACCAGCACACCTGGCCCACAATTAGATTTTTAGAGCATTAATTTATATCAATTAAACTAAATTACTTTCATTTACATCAACTCAGTCTCATTTATAGATGACATGTACTAAAGGATATTAAATGCTTCAGGTTAAATTACTCAACTATTGACTTTCTTATTAAATTCAAAATTAGGAAATACCAGGAACTACACTGACAGGCCTTGGTTTAATAATTACTGAGATGCTAGCTTAAGGTAAGTCACAATTATGACAGTGTGCTACACATAAAATATGAAAATAACTGCAGAAAAGGGATCATTGCAGAAAGGGGACATTAGACTTCACATGAGTAAAGAGTCTAGTGCTCACTGCTACTCACCTGTTCTTTTTCAAATATACTTTTCCGATTCCACAGTAGGCCAAGCAATCAAGTCCCTCGTTGGGGTAGTGTTCAATAATTCTCTTAAACTGGTTTTCAGCTTCAGATAACTCCTACAATAGCAGTGTGACCAACATCACTTATACTAAAAGAAAAACACTGGAACGGACTCTATCTGAAACAACTTTTTCTTTTTGAGCAATATTAAGTGAATACATATCAAAAAGTTCATACAAAAAATTATGCTTTCTGTATTTCATTTGCTTAGAAATTATATAAATTTCTGATCATGTGGCTATTCAGATAGTCATATGGAAACTCAGATATACAACAAAACCAATCCTGCTGGAAACACCAGACAGCGAACCACTGTCGTTGAACGTTTACTAGTTATTAAGGTCCTGGTGTCAGTACTAAAAGACTGATTTTATTGTAAACACACCATAACATGCATTCTAGTAGGTGCTAAACACACCATAACATGCATTCTAGTAGGTGCTGTTCCCTTAGAAAGCCTGGCATTCCAGTGGAATTACCAGTTTTGTGGCATACAACAGTAAAAGTTCTGTCTAAAAACTGCACTTCAGGTGTGTGTGGCAGGGGATAAAGGAAAATGATGGAAGGGGTGAATTTAAGTATGATATATTTGATATATTGTAAGAACCCCTACCCAGCACAACAATAAAAACATAAATAAATAAAATAAAATTTGGAAAAATTCACCAATTTTCCTTTTTTTTTAAAAGACACTTTAGTAAAAACTTTAAGAGAGTTCAGAGTGCATTCTTCTGAATAGTCTCAATAGTGGGAAACTTTGTGGTTTAAATAAATTTTATTTTTGGAAAAATTCCCAAAGATATTTAGTTCTAAGAAATACTGGCAATCCCACTTTAGTGTAAAAGGAGCTTGTAAGAAGCTTTTTTTTAAATTAATTTATTACTTTGGTGGTAATGGGGTTTGAACTCAGGGTTCTCACATTTGCTTAGGCAAATGTGACTACCACTCGAGTCACTCTGCCAGCTCTTATATGTGCTTGGTATTTTCTCTTTTTAAAAATTTTATTTATTTTTATTTTTTATTATTGTATTATTGTACTGGGTACAGTGTGATATTTACAAAAGTGTTTACAATATATCTTGTTAAATTCACCTCCCTCATCATTCTCTTTTATTTCCCCTTCCCCATTATAGAAGTTTCAACAGGTCTCATTTTTCCATTTTCATACATGAGTACATAATATTTCCATCATAGTCACCATCCTACACCCTTTCAAGAACTATTTGCTCAGACTGGCCTCAAACTGAGATCCTCCTGATCTCTGCCTCGAGTAGCAAGGATTATAGGTGTAAGCCACTGAGCCTGGCTTGTAAGAAGCTTTGAGGCTGGTTTCAAAGATCATTCCAAAAATATTTGAAACAAGGGCTGTGCTAGCATAAACACATGGCTTCCTTAAGTGACTACTTGGATGAAAATCTTAAATGTAGAAGCTCTACACTAAATAATCTATTCTACTGCTCTGTATGAAACTGTACTGTTTATTTTGTGCACTTACTTAAATCAGTCTCATTATTTTACAGTAAATCACAATTGCAATAAACTATTTCTTCAATTCTGATAAGGCAAAAGATGATATTTATTGTTCTGTCAAGATACAATTAAATTATGAAGTCTTATTTCCAATAATCGATTAGAAAACAGAATTATATAGGAATTAATGGAAGACATTCCATCTTTTACATGAAGAACAAGAAAAATGAACCTCAGGCACTATGGACCCCTGTGAGTGAGTGGACATAAAAGATACTTTGATCTTAACTGAGTGGCAGCTTAGGGCGTAAGCTTTCATTTAAGCGAGGAAGGCTAGAGTCCAAGTTGGCAGAAAGGGCATCTAGAATGACCTGTAGATCATCTCAGCATTTACAGAAACCCAAAAACCACCAGCCATGGAAAACAGTCATAGCATGCACAGTGCAGTTAAGTAAGCACCTAGGAAAGCACAGCAGGGTCACAGGCAATGGAAACCATAGGAACACAGATCATGTGTCATTATGGGCAGAATGCATTCAAAACATAATCAAATACTTTGTATTCACCACCCAGACTGAGACATTAACAAAACCATTTTACTTCACTTTTTGTTTTTTTGGTGGTATTAGGATTTGAACTCAGGGTGCTTACAAAGCAGCCACTCTACCACTTGAGCCACACATGCAGTCCCATTTTTACTTTTGTTTTCCTAATAAAACAGCAAAACACAAAGTTGACATCTTCTTTTTAACCTCCCCTGAATCACTCCAGCCTTCTATCACTAAATGCAACCATTATCTGAAATCTGATGCAGGAAGAGTACGAGTTTTGTACCTTCATCAGATGCATAGAGATCCATAAATAATCCACCGCATGGCTCTGTTTGAAACTGTACATAAATGGGATCACAGTGTTTTTGTTCTCCAACTTGCCCTTTTTCCTCAATATTATGCTTTTGAAATCTATCTTCCATGATACATAAGGTATCACCAATTGCCAGGCATAGCCTTTTTCTACTAAGAATACAAATAATTTTTTTTTTTTGAGACAGTGTCTTGCTATGTGGCCTATGCAGGCTTCAAACTCATGATCCTTCTTCCTCTGCCTCATGGGTGTTAGGACACATGTGTGTCACCAAACACTGCCCAAATTTTCTTTAAAAAGAAAAAACACAAACTATCCCAGCACATGGGAGTTGGAGGCAGGAGGACTATGAGTTTGAGGCCAGTCTGGGCTATATAATAAGACCCTATCTCAAGGTCTCTAAACTGAAGAGAACACCCACAGAGTGGGAGAAAATATTGGCCAACTATACATCAGACAAAGGACTGATAACCAGAATATACAGGGAACTTAAAAAACTAAATTCTCCCAAAACTAATGAACAATAAAGAAATGGGCAAGTGAACTAAACAGAACTTTCTCAAAAGAAGAAATTCAAATGGCCAGAAAACACATGAAAAAATGCTCACCATCTCTAGCAATAAAGGAAATGCAAATTAAAACCACGCTAAGATTCCACCTCACCCCTGTTAGAATAGCCATCATCAGCAACACCACCAACAACAGGTGTTGGCGAGGATGCGGGGAAAAAGGAACCTTCTTACACTGTTGGTGGGAATGTAGACTAGTACAACCACTCTGGAAAAAAATTTGGAGGCTACTTAAAAAGTTGGACATCGATCTACATTTGATCCAGCAATACCACTCTTGGGGATATACCCAAAAGACTGTTACTCCAGAGGCACCTGCACACCCATGTTTATTGCGGCACTATTCACAATAGCCAAGTTATGGAAACAGCCAAGATGCCCCAGCACTGACGAATGGATTAAGAAAATGTGGTATCTATACACAATGGAATTTTATGCAGCCATGAAGAAGAACGAAATGTTATCATTTGCTGGTAAATGGATGGAATTGGAGAACATCATTCTGAGTGAGGTTAGCCTGGCCCAAAAGACCAAAAATCGTATGTTCTCCCTCATATGTGGACATTAGATCAAGGGCAAACACAACAAGGGGATTGGACTATGAGCACATGATAAAAGTGAGAGCACACAAGGGAGGGGTGAGGATAGGTAAGACACCTAAAAAACTAGCTAGCATTTGTTGCCCTTAACGCAGAGAAAATAAAGCAGATACCTGAAAGCAACTGAGGCCAATAGGAAAAGGGGAACAGGTACTAGAGAAAAGGTTAGATCAAAAAGAATTAACCTAGAAGGTAACACCCATGCACAGGAAATCAATGTGAGTCAATGCCCTGTATAGCTATCCTTATCTCAACCAGCAAAAACCCTTGTTCCTTCCTATTATTGCTTATACTCTCTCTACAACAAAATTAGAAATAAGGGCAAAATAGTTTCTGCTGGGTATTGAGGGGGGGAGAGGGAGGGGGCGGAGTGGGTGGTAAGGGAGGGGGTGGGGCCAGGGGGGAGAAATGAACCAAGCCTTGTATGCACATATGAATAAAAGAAAAATGAAAAAAATAAATAAATAAAATGCTTTTTCCAGGAAAAAAAAAAAAAAAGTTCCTTTTACAAAGTGAAAGGAAATAGTTTGAAAAAAAAAAAGACCCTATCTCAAAACAAAACAAAAAAACCCAAAATCAAACTTAGCTATTTCAGAATTTCAAGGACATATGCAGAAGGAAATAAGCCAAAATGGGAAAACAATTTTTATATAGCTTCTAAAATTATGTCATATTTTAATTGTTTATCTGTTGCAAATCTTACCTCAGGCTGTCCTATTCCAAGGAGAGAAATGGCAAGTCCATAGACGACTAATACATAGTTAATCATAGCCAAGTTCAATTGCTGTCAATAAAAATGCTTTTGTTAAAAATGTGAGCATAATTCTGCCTAATTTGCATCATACTGACCACAGAAAAAGGGGTAATAACTCACTAATCAATATGACTGGGCTAAAGATCAATTAGAATACACATTTTGTAAAGATAAGTATTATATTGTTATTAAGTATTAAAAACCCAGAACCAATGTCTCAGAGTTCCTTGAGGCATATTTTACAACAGATTAGATTAATTTTTAGTTAAAGTCAAATTATTTTGCATGTAAGTGAATACTTGTGACAGATTAAGTAGGACAGCTGTTCTCTTACAACTTTGCTTAAACTACTGACTTACGTAGTTAATACTTTCTTGCTGGATGAAAAGATGTAACTACAGTGAGTCCAAATCCTTAACTTAGTACTTTTAATAAGAGAAAAGGCCAGGAGGTTCTAATGAACCCAAACAATGGCCAAGAAGTGAGTATAAACATGGGTTATGTATTGAGTATAATTATAAAGTCTGAATTGGAAGCATTACCTGCCTCCCACAACCTGGGGAGATTTGCCTGAGCTGGTACAATGTATGTACGTGAATTAGGTCCTTACTTCTCTTCTACATTCATCTGAGGTGCATTATAAATAGTTATGATTCACTGACTTTACCTTTATTTTTTGAGGATCTAAGCCATTTAACAATTCTGTAAAGGCTTGTGCAGCACTGCGGCAACGCTGCTCCAACAAGGCTGTGTAACCATCCTGAATTAAGCTCCTGAGCATTTTCATTATATTAGCAAAATCCTGCAGAGAAGAAATACTGTCTCAGTAGTTAAAATCTGTAAATTTTTAACTGAAGTTAAGATGCTAAATTCATCAGTAATATTTTATAAGTGATAATAAATACTTAGTACTATAACTACCCTTTATATATTTCTCAGAAATTCATTATTCTTTAAAATGGAAATTAAAAGGTACTTCACCATCTTCATTCTAACACATCTGCCATTGGTCCTGACACAAAAGGGTGGTTCATTTTACTCTATGTGATGCTAAGTCTTGCTTGCTTTTTCAGACTAAAGCAACTTTGACAACATATACAAAGAACACCAACCATCACTTCAATAAGTAAACGGTTTGGCTGGGACTAGAACAATTAGACACAAAAACAATCAATCTATGTAATGGTTACTATCTTGTATTAATAACTGCCACGATGCTTTGAAACAAACCTTAATTTTAAGCAAAAAAGTAGATATTTTAATCTTTAACTCTACTCTTAACATGTACTTAAATATAGCCAGACAAATTTACTGGAAGATATTAGTATATCAAATGCAAAAGGAAAAACATCAAAAGTGAAAAACAAAAATTAAATAAAGAAACACTTTGTAATTTTACTACATATGGGCACATAAATTATGATTTGAATTCAGATTTTAGATAGCTGGCAAGAGCAGTCAGAAGAACTGTGTAAAGACTGGACAGACAAGACTAGACACTCCTTGCAATACAGGTGTACACACTCAATAGAGCAGAAAATACAAATCTGAGTGCAACAGCCCTCTGTTCCAAACAGTAAAAATCCAAAAGGAGAGCTAACTGCACAGAGGGAAAGCAATTTGGTCACACATTGACAAAAGCTTCTTGCTCATTTCCTGTAAGACAAAGTTCAGGAAAACATTCCTCCAAAATGTGCATGGAACAGAGCAGCTCTCACATAAACCTGGTATTTGTTACAGTAATTAAAAAATACAATGATAGTCATATTTACTTTAAGGTATCAACTGGAGGGTATAAAGATGATTTGTTATTCCCACAAATGCTAGTTACTAGCCTTGCATTAATTGATTCAATTTTACTCTCTTTCTCATTTGAGAAAACAGATCCCTGTAACCTCATGTTTTCATTGGGAACTATTTCCGCCAATATAACACAACACAGATTACCTGTAATGGAAGCGCCACCTGAGCAAGTGGAGTCACCTCACTACAGACTCAATCTCATTATCTTCAGCATATGAGAGACCCCGTAAAAATGTGCTAGGTAAACAAACGGGGGGTTCAAAAAAACTGTCATGCATGTTTAAATAACCTTCTTATGGTGTATCACACACACAGACTTTCTATTCTAAGACCTTCCGGGTTTTTAGACTCAACAAAATCAATTGGGAACACATAATTGAAAAATAGCCAACTGTTAGGAATTCTAAAAATGCTTTTACGTAAATGATTATAAATCTATTTTAGTCCTTTGGGATGTCTGTTACATAGAACTAAAGTAATTAATAGAATTTTTAAATGACCCATATATTTTGAAATAAATACTACATGCCATGCCTTTTTCATCACTAGTTAACATAGCTTTTATATACAAAGCTTTTGTTATTTTATTTACATATGATATTCATCTGCTTAATGATCAATCATTCAAAGAAAATATGTGCTCCTTAATCATTTACAGTAGGCATAATGAAACTGCAAATGTTTCAATCTTTTAAAATTATTTCCATTAGTTAAAAGTCTGGCTGACAATTATCAAGTTAATGTTTAAATAAGTGATAGTTTGATTTCTTAGCAAACATATTAAATCACAACTAGAACTTTACTCATGTGAAAATGTTTTGCTCAAAAGTGTTTGCTTTTTCGATTGAAAAAGGCTTCTTCTCCATTACCTGGTGTGCAGCTCTGGAAGTTTTAGAAAATTGTTTCTCCAAGATATTTTTCAAATCTACTGGTAAAGTCAACTGTGAACCAGAACTAAAAAAGAAAAGCATTTTTTTTTGAATTATTTAAAAGTAATACAGCCCTACTTACAAAAAAGAAAAAGTGTGTTTACTAAAGTTCACTTAAAATACTCAGTAAATGGAGACTCACGTGAGCCTCTGATAGAAATCCTATCAAGATGCTGATTTCCACCCCAAGATAAGATTTATAAATCCAATGCAATCTCAAGTAGGTCCCCATGAAATTAGAAAAAAACATACCTGAATTTTTCTGATTCATTGTTTCGGGATTTTTGTTTTCCTTTATGTTTTGGAGGCTGACCTGTGAATATAAAAATATTTGTTCCTGAATCGGGTACATAAAAATTCATAAGCTTGAGAGGAAAACAACAAAAAAATGTAAATTGGAGTAAGAAAGCCAAAGAAGCAATAATGTGTGAGAGTATAACTACAAATAGGCCAAGAAAGAGGTTACTAGTCTATATATGAGGTAAAATTATGATAAAAAATTAAAATACTGATAGTTATTCTTTAGGTATACAGCACGTAAGAGATAAAGGTGATAGGTCCTATATTCAGGCAGTTTACAATCAGATTGGAAGAAAAGACACATTGCTTCAGTAATTACACAATCACCATTACAAAGAAAGAAGATAACATTGTTACTGCAATACTAATTCCATAGTCTCTCATAACTCACAAAAGGGAGGAGTCACTTAAGCTGGAGTGGTGGGGAAAACATGACTGAAGCTTCAGTATCTGTGTTTGATTTTGAAGAAAAGGTAGGATTTGGACAAAATGATGCAAACCCAAGGTAGAATTTACTTCAGAAATTAGAAACAAAAACGTACACTCCAGAGAGCTCCACAAGGGTGGAAGACTGAACAGGGACTGCAAAGGCAGTTGAGGTATGCATTTACAGACCCCTCCCAACACATCCCTATTCCACTAGGAATGGAAGCCATTGCCTCTTTGAGGGCTGGCAAGCAAGGTGCTCAAAGCTATATAAAAATGTTAGTATGTCAGGAGGACAGGGAGTTATGTGACAGAAGGTTTACAGAGAAAGCATGGAAAGAAGTCAGTGGAAATAAGAGGGAGAACAGAACCCGAGCTGACTTTGGTGGCTTCAAAAACCACAAGGCTTCTAAAAAGGCAGAAGAGTTCTAGTGATTTCTGCTATATGACCCTGAGCACAACTACTTAATCCTAACCCTGGTACATCAAGTTTTTCACCTGATTGTAGATGCTGATGGACAAAGTTATTTCAATTTGCTGTCAGAAAATAACAGAAATGTTAATACCTTAAAAACTATCTTCCAAAAAGTTTGTCCTCAAAGATGTTCACATTCTGTTAGAACTACATCAGAAAAGACAACTGAAGTTAAGTTAAATAAGTTTCCCACTTAAGTATATTAATGTGATAACCACATGGAGATGCCTAGTACTAAAAGGCTGGATATATGGAATTGGAGCTTGAGGGAAGATGGAGCTATAGACAGCAAAAGACAGAAATGACTGCTACAAGCAAAATCATGGAAAAGAAAACAAGCCAACCCGTAAACGAAAGACGAGAACAGGATATCATTAACAATCTCACCCTGATAACCCTGAAAGCAGCACTATGTGAAAGAAAACAACCTTGAGTCATCAAGAAAATCTGTATTTCCTTAGACTCTTAAAAGGCAGAGAAGCATGTAATTCACTTTAAACAGATTTCCATTAAAATAGGTATACAAGGGGAGATACAGAAATGCATTAATTTTTCCTTCTCTGCAACCCCCTTCATCTCCTTCATCATGTAATGAGGTCCTACTGTTGTACATTTACCAGATGCAGACATAGGCATATGCACTGAATATGCACAACTTAGACTAAATGAGAATTAGCCAAAAGTATTCTTTTGTTCTGAATAGCTGTGCTGTCTCAAGATTCGTATGTTGAAAACCAAATCCCTAAGGTGATGATGTTAGGGGGTGAAACCTTCAGGAGCTGATGAGGTCATGAGGCAGAACCCTCATGAACGGAATTAGGACCTTTATGAGAGGCCATAGAGAGTTGCCTCATCCCTTCTCCATGTGAGCACACAGCAAAAAGACAGCCATCTATAAATCAGGAAGAGTCCTCAGTAAGCTGGCACCATAGTGGACTTCCAGGTCTGCAGAATGTGAGAAGTAAACGCATGCTGTCTGCTACCCAGTTTATGGTATTTTTGTTATAGCAATTCACCTAGACTAAGACAAGTATACTCTAACAACAGGGAAGTATCCTTTCTCAACCACCTCCAATTGTGTGAAAATTAGTTGTTTGAACATGAAAAAAAAAATCTAACTATTTTTACATGTAGAGGACAGATGCACATACAGTACATACACAGATCAGTATTGAAATTTCATGGAGGAGGCCAACTAGGGAAAAAGCATTTAAAAGGGCTCCTTGAGAGTAGAGGATGAGAAGCAATAATGAAAACTTTCAATAATGAGAAAAATGACCTAAAGGAAATTAAGGAGCAGATTAAGAAAAGCTGTGTACTTCCTTTCTTTTCATTCCTTTAATTGGATTTATAAAATTAAATGTATTAAATAACATGAAAAACTGAGCATTTATTTCAATTAAGTTTTTTCTTTGGTAGTACTGGGGTTTGAATTCAAGTCCTTACACCAGCTAGGAAGGAGCTCTATCAGATGAACCACTCCACTAGCCCTTTTTTATTTTAGTTATTTTTCCAAATTCTGTCTTGCATCGTTGCCTAGGGCTGCCCTCGACCACGAACCTAAATGTATGCTTCCTGCATAACTGTAACTACAGACATGAACCACCCTGCCAGGCTTATTTGTTGAGATGGCATCTTGATAACCTTTTGCTAGGGCTGGCCTCAAACAACAATCCTCCCAATCTCTGCCATACAAGTAGCTAGAGATTCTAGGCATAAGCCACCAAACCCAGCCCTCAACGTTTTCTTAACATAGAAATTGCTATTATTTGAATGAGTCCCACTAAAGTTCATGAAGAACTATGGGACTCTAATCTTGTCTTTCTCTCCCTTCCTCTCTCTCTGCTTCCTGGATCAAGATATGACAGTTGTCTTTGTCACACATTCTGGGCCACTGCCATCCACAGCCCTCACCAGAATGGAGCAGTGCAGGTGACATGCCTTCCATCCTCCAGAATCCTGAGCCAAACTAGACCTCCCTTTACTTCATAACTATTCTGTGTCAGGTATTTCATTATAGCGATGCAAAGCTGACTAACACAGCAGCATTATAATTATAAAGGAGAAGAACAAGCACAAACAAGAGTGAGGCTTGTGCAGGTTTCCATGCACAAAGGGTTAGGCAACACTATGTTAACTCAGGAACAGTTTATGTAAGAAAAAGACCCACTCACTTGATGATGGTACAAATTCAGGATGACAGTCACAATCATCTCCCTTCAAAGCCTCATCTGCCACCTGCCCATGAAAATAAAACTAGTGAGACTTTCGAAAATAATACAGCCATGAAGAAGTGAGTAGTTGTACAACAGAATACAACAGAGTTCACTCACTCACTTAAAATATGCTGCTGGTTAAGCACAAATGTATAAATGAGCAATCAAAATGATAACTAATGACAAGAGATCAAGATAAATGGCAAATTCTTAAATGATAGTTCTGTTTCTGTTTTTCTTGTTAACAAGGGTTTGAACTTAGGGCCTTAACTCTTAAGCCACTCTCCCAGCCCTTTCTGCACAGGCAGGCCTTTAACTGTGGATCCTCCTATCTCCATTTCCCAAGTAGCTGGGATTTCAGCCACAAGCCACTGTGCCCAACCTGACAATTCTATTTCTGACGTTAGCATAACGTGTGATGGGGCAGTTGTTAACGCTTCTACTGAATCAGTACCATCATATTTTCCTAACTCCTCTCCCTAAAGAATGTAGCTGCTTGGAGGTTTTTTAAATTATCCACAAAAGGATGGATGTTGAAAAAATTCCATTCGATGTCCATCAGCCACCTAATGTCAAAACAACATTTGTCTTTTCTTCCCTCAAATGTTGAAGAGAAATATAAATGTGAACTTGGTGATACATGCTGAGTTTTGTATATAATTCAGGTCAGAGAAAAACACATTCATCTGGGACATGTGACCACTGAGTCAGACAAGAGGCCTGACAGTGCTCTGAAGAAAACATCAGCCCATGACTTCTACTAAAAGCAGGGCTGAGACCACTGCTTGCAAGGGCAACAAAAGCTGCATGTACACCTTGGGCAAGAGGTGGAAGAGAGCCCATCCTAACCCCCCCAGCACAGCACAGTTGGCTGATGGACTGCTGTAGAGCCAGGCAACCAAACAGATTGCAAAAGGGAAAGGAAGGAAAAGAAAAACCCAAAACATTGTGAAATAGGGCAGAGGTGACTTGGCCACCAGATCCCATTGTCACTCATTCCTAAGAAACTGGTTAGCAGACATAAATAAAGGACAGACAAACAAACTAACAGGCAAAATGATATTTAGAAAAAATATTTTACAACACATGAATGTGATTTTGAAGGAACTTTTATGACTGTGAGTTATTATCTTTACGTAGTTGTATGAAATAGATTACTCACTAAACAGAATCATTTTCTTGGTATTAATAGGCAAAAAGGGGTTAATATTGCCAACATGTTTGGTTTCCACTATCACCAAAATATTACTGTAAAAATGTAAGGCTACTTATGTTTGAAACAATTATAATTTTAAATAGGCTTACCTTTAGATTCTGATTACTACCACCATTGGCCATTTCGTGGTTAGTTCTTCTGAAATCCCTTTCTGTCTCCACAAAGTTAAGTGATGTACTAAAAGCAGGTGCTGATAAATTTCTAGGTACGTAGGCCCTGAGAGAAAGAATAAAAGGAATGATTGCTTTATACCCATTAATTAAGATGCAGGATAAAAAAATGGTTATCCTTCAAACAACAGCAATCATAGCCTTTTTTCCTTGAAATCAAGGTACTGAAACCCCACTACTGGGGTTTTAGACATAAAACAGTTTTTTAAATTTGGTAAGCAATTCAAAATAAGTTAACAATGGTTCAAAGCAAGTACCCAGGGTTCCAATTTTAAAGTAACTAAGCCTTCCTGTTCTGCATTTGACAGTTTCAAAATCCTACACATATAAATAAGCATGGAAAAAAAGCTTAATTTACTTTAATAAGCAAATAAGCAGATGTAAAACCCAGCTAGGCTGCGACTTGTTTTCTTATAAGCATACTTAAATCTATCTACAACATCTGGAAGACATCAGGAGGCACAGGATATGTCCCAGCTCTCTGCAGCATGAACCCTCTTGACCCAAACCGGTCCCCTTTCAAGCACAGTGACTCTGAATTTACATTGCACCACACTTTTCCCATAGGCTTAGGCTCCTAATCTCTAAGATGTACACATCCAAATAGCTCAGTAAAACAGTAAGCAAAATAAATCTGACCACTCACAGACCATCTTATCTTAAGCATGAGAACACACACACACTCTTTCTCTTTCTCTCTCTTCCATCCCCAACTTTACTGTGGTTACTATTAGCTCCTACAGTGGTAAACACAGCGACCCTTACATTCATGAGGCAAAGCCATTTCAAGTAACATCTACTGACCAGATATTAACTCACCTGCTTTCGTAAAAAGCTTTAATTGGATTCTTAGTAGGTGTTCGACCTATAAAAGTCAATCACACACACACACAAGTAATCAATGGGCTGGCAACACAGACTTCAAAAGATTTTTAAATTTCCCTTAAGCTGACAGCTAAGAACATCAAATTTAGAAAGCTGAAAAATAAACCTAAACAACTTAAAAACCCTAGATATTTTAAATTTCAGTTTAGTGTCAACACATTGCTACACAATCGTGTCAAAAATTCCACTCCATGTGATCACTGACAAGATGACAAGAATTCATAAACTTGAATCAGATGGTGCCTGTCTTCAAGAAACTCACAGTCTTGGAATTATGTTCCATGGGATGGCAGTCAGACAGACAGCAGCTGCTAGTGAGACAGAACTGCTCTTCTTAGCTCTGTGCACACTAGAACTCAAGAGAAAAATAAGACCCATACACTGAAAGTGTAGAGTAAGGCAATTTCAAGCACTTAAGAAAGAAAAAAAGGCTATGGGAAGAGAAGAGCAGAACGAAAATGTACAACTCCTAATCTGCAGAGCCAATTTATGTATGTGTGTGTGTGTGTGTGTGTGTGTGTGTGTGTACACATGTACATGTACATGCACGCACATATGTACAGATGTTCACTCTGCTGTAGTTTTGGTTGCAAACTTGGTGCAAAAAACCATCAGGCAATTGTACTGAAGAGATTTTGCAATAGGAAATTAATAACTGAGGAAAAAATTAAAGTAATTTTCTTTCAAAAAGCTTTTATCTAAAATTTCTGGAAAAGATATCTTTCTACAAAAGAAAAAGTAATAATTTGGTCGCTGTTTCAAATAAAAAATACAAATCACTTAAAATTAACCTAATGGAACATAACACAAATGTAATTCTACACAGATAGAAATGGAAAGCTAAAGTGACCTGACCAAGATAATGTAACGAAGTACAAATCATCTGAGAATTGATTTATGGTCTTCCATTAAACCAAGAAACCCACCTTCAAAAGTTTTAAAGGGAATTTGTCTATAATCAAAAGAATCTTAGGAGAAATACCTTGTAGGTCTTCTATTTGTTTTTGTAACTTTACATGCTGCTGAATTAGGTCCTTGATTCCCTCAGGGTCATTTTTACAGAGTTTTTGAGCTTTTATGTTTGCTTGCAGGGCCCAGTCATATTCCCCCAGCATAGAAAGAGCATCACAATAACGATAATGACCCTGTTCCAAAAAGATAAATTTAATTTTTTCTCAAAAATATGCTCAAGTTAAAGAAAATAGATAAGGAAAAATACTTTGCTTGAAAACAGATTAGTTACTTAAAATGTTAAATTAGGACCCTAGCAAATGAAAAAATAAATAAAAATGTTAATACTCTAGGGAATAAATTATCTAATGAACTAAGTGAAGCTATGAATAGGCAAATAATTTTTATCAGTGAACTAGAGAGCAACATTTTTGTTTACGAGATTTTTATACCCCAGCATAAAATCTTTTGATATGCTTTACTAATTAAGAATAAAATATAATATTTCGTGCCAAGTAAAGCGTAAAAGTCATTCACTATAAATAAATAAGGTTTTCAAAAATACTTTATAGCAGTATGTCTCTCAGTCATGACGTTCACTACACTATGGAAATCAGAAGGTTTCTGGAGCTGGAAGCAACCAGCTCATGCAGTAGCATCCCAGCACTTCCAAAGTGCATAGGCACAAACAAAGGGTACAGGGGGACTAACTCCTCCCCTCATCCCTCTTCCCTCTAATCACCTTTTGTTTTATCTCTAAGAATAGTTTCCAAATTGAAGTGATTTTACTCTTTAATTCCAATGATAATGGTTTTTGGGTCTAGTTTTTTTTTATTACAGAATCAAAATCCTTTTCGGCTCAACATTTGAGAAAACTGTACCAATGGTGAACTTCTTAATTCAGAAAGCTAATAATACTTAGGGCTAAATGAACAACCCCTCTCCTAGCTACTCACAAACCTAACTTCCATTTTAGGCACAATGACTCCATTAGAGAGATGATTTATCAGCGAAAAGAGGTTAGGGAACTCTGATTTTATGACGCTTGGTCCAGATCTCTTCTTTACTACATATTATTTTTATTTATTTGTTTTTTGGCAGTACCAGAGTTTGAACTCAGGGCCTCATGCTACTAGGCAGGTACTCTACCACTTTTTTTTTGTTTGTTTTTGTGTTGGGTATTTTCTTTTTCTTTTTTAATTTTTTAATTTTTATTGCTTTATTATTCATATATGCAGACAAGGCTTGGGTCATTTCTCCCTCCTGCCCCCACCCCCTCCCTTACCACCCACACCACCCCCTCCCTCTCCTCCCCACCCCCTCAATACCCAGCAGAAACTATTTTGCCTTTATCTCTAATTTTATTGAAGAGAGAGTATAAGCAATAATAGGAAGGAACAAGGGTTTTTGCTGGTTGAGATAAGGACAGCCAAACAGGGAGTTGACTCACATTAATTTCCTGTGCGTGTGTGTTACCTTCTAGGTTAATTCTTTTTGATCTCACCTTTTCTCTAGTTCCTGGTCCCCTTTTCCTATTGGCCTCAGCTGCTTTTAAAGTATCTGCTTTAGTTTCTCTGCGTTAAGGGCAACAAATGCTAGCTAGTTTTTTAGGTGTCTTACCTATCCTCACCCCTCCCTTGTGTGCTCTCGCTTTTATCATGTGCTCATAGTCCAATCCCCTTGTTGTGTTTGCCCTTGATCTAATGTCCACATATGAGGGAGAACATACGATTTTTGGTCTTTTGGGCCAGGCTAACCTCACTCAGAATGATGTTCTCCAATTCCATCCATTTACCAGCGAATGATAACATTTCGTTCTTCTTCGTGGCTGCATAAAATTCCATTGTGTATAGATACCACATTTTCTTAATCCATTCGTCAGTGCTGGGGCATCTTGGCTGTTTCCATAACTTGACTATTGTGAATAGTGCCGCAATAAACATGGGTGTGCAGGTGCCTCTAGAGTAACCTGTGTCACAGTCTTTTGGGTATATCCCCAAGAGTGGTATTGCTGGATCAAATGATAGACCAATGTTTAGCTTTTTAAGTAGCCTCCAAATTTTTTTCCAGAGGCACTCTACCACTTAAGCCACTCTGCTAGTCCTGTTTTTTTGTATTGGGTATTTTTGAGACAGGGTCTCAAGAACTATCTGGCCGAGCTGGCCTCAAACTGCGGTCCCTCTGATCTCTGCCTCCGGAGTAGCTAGGATTGTAGGTGTAAGCCACCAGCACACAGCCTACTGCATATTTTAAAAGGACATGCTGATTCAATGAGAAAATACAAAACAAAAAATAAGTGATCCAGGGTTGGGCATGTAGCTCAGTGGTAGAATACTTGTCTAGCATGTACAAGGCCCTAGGTTCCATCTCTAGCGCCTTCAAAAGGTGACCAATTTAAAAAAGATCAACTTTTCACAAGAATCACATGGCATGTGTTTATGCAGGCTCAATGCTGTGTTTGTGAGTTCTATAGAATTTTTAGTCTGACTCTTTTGGCTTGGACCAAAGGTTTCAATTAAGGTCATTTCATTAAATTCTGTTTTTCCTTAGAGGGTAGAGGCCCTGTTGCTTGACACCTAAGGTGTAAAAAAATAAAGAAATCTCTTGGATATGCTACAAGGTCAAAATCCTACCTCTAGACATTTGTCAACCTCTAAGTTTACTTATTTACTTATTGGAAGTACTGGGGTTTGAACTTGGGGCCTCAGGCTTGCTAGGTAAGCACTCTACTACTTGAGCCATGCCCACAGTCCAACTTTAAAGTTTAGATAACTGTATTTAAAAAATAAAACACAGCTGGCACAAGAAACAATGGTAGATAATAAATCGTATCTACTACATTTGCAGAGAATATTTTATTTCTCATTTCCCCTCACTATTCTTACCTTGTACTGGGATTCTTTTCCCTAAACCCCATAAAAGTCAATATAACTTCTGTTGGTTGAGAAGAAACTTTATTCAGATTCCTTTGCTGAAGTTGTTCCAATGAAGCTTAAATTGAAAGTATCTCAGTTTCATGACCCCAATCGCCATAGAAAGTTTGTTCTTTGGCACTCTCTCATTCTCTACCACATAAATGAAAATTTCCCATTGTACGTCTGCCTATCTTCCCCTCACCTTAGAGGCCACCATTTCCTACTCCTCAGTCATAGTGAACTGTCAATTCTAGTTCTTCACCCCAACAAAGGGCAGTAGGGTGAACGCATGAATGGCTGTGACCCAGGAATCTGGCCAATAGAATTGTACCATTTCCCAGGTTGCTGTCATTGACCCACAGGTGGGCATCTGACTCCATCAGGCTCAGCCTGAGATACCCTAAAGTTTTCCCTATAGATACAGAGGTTCTCTTTTCACTAGACTAAAAGCTATTAAGGGTATTGGGTTGTTTATATAAAATGAACCCAGAAAAGCCTATGTTCTAACTTCCACTTCTGGACAAGATGGAGTATCAGGGACTGGATTTACTCTTCTCAACAAACAAACAAAAAAGACAAAAGATATGAACCTATAGCTTGCAAGCACTGAACTCTGGACAACAAAACAGTGATCCTTGAGAAGAGAAACACACTGAGACCTAAGACTGCTCCAGTTTACTGAGAAGAGAGTTCCTAAGCCTCAGCACAAGAAGAAAGAACCCAGACAGAGGTGGAAAGTCTCAGAGATGGGAGGCAGAAGGACCAGGTCAGCTTGAAGTTCAATGGGGATGTGGCCAGAGGAGAATGCTTCACAGAGGGAAAACTCGGGAAGGTCCTCCTAGGGTCTTCAGCTAAGTATTGATCAGCGCACACTGATCAGAGAGAGAGCCACCTATAAGACTAACAGGGAACAGTAGCCAGAACTTGCATAAACCAGCTGTAACTGCTTTTCCCATCAACCAGAGAGTCCTAGGACATCAAGTAGTATACTCAGAAAAATGGGGGGTCGGGGAGGGAGAATCAGCCTCAGAAAGCTTTAATGCTCTTTTTTAAAGCATTGAAAATAGATCAAAATTTATAAGAGGTATCTTTGGAAAATCAGTATCATGGTCTGGGTTTAAATATTCAGAGTTCTATCATCCATTCCTTCTACAAATATTTATGGAGTAACTGCCAAATGCCAAGTTCAGTGATCAGCAAAGGTCTGTTTCAAGCAAAAGAACGACTCAAAATGAAAACAGCAACAGACTGACCACTCTCAAACACAAGCTTCATCCAGAACTGAATTCTCACTCCATCTCTGTCTTTTAAAGGTTCACAGTGACACTTTGCACAAATGTCTATACTCTCTGGCACTCAATTTCTTCATCTTAAAAATGAGGCATTTAAGAATGCCTCTGAAATGGAAATGCAGAAATCCATGTGGGGAATTTTACAATTTCCAAACTACTAGATACATTCCTAAACCACCTGTATCACAATTTGGGGGACTGGAGCAGAGCAGAGGGAGGCAAATCTTTTAAAGACACTCCACAGGTGACTCTTCCTTCCTTTTATTTCATATCTTTCTGTACTTTTTCTATCATGTGCTAATTGCAATATAATGGAAAAGCTTATTTAAAACAATAAGCAAAAAAATTAACTCCTACAGTTAATCTAATGAAGTCTATCTGCAGTGCAGTAATGGGAAATGACAAGAGTGAAATCTCTAGGGCCTTAAGAATCTAGTGTTTGTTTGGTTTGTTTGGGTTTTTCTGCTTGTTTTTGATTTTTGCAGAACTGGGTTTGAACTCAGGTGGTATCCCTTGACCCATGCCCCAAGCCCTTATAGCTTTTTGCTCAGGCTGGCCTCAGATCACAATCCTCCTTCCTCTGACTGATGAGTAGCTGGGATTACAGGTATGCAACATCATGCCCAGCTTCACCCTGATGTTTAAAAAAATTATAAAACCAGGAATAAACTACAAAATCAGTGTCTTCCTGTATTTTACCTGAAACTGCACTTTTAATAAACATTTGGAAAATTCAGTGAAAGATCTGAAAACTATTCCATATAACTGCAGTGATCTTTCCATGTTTTACTTTCACTTTACATTTTAAATGCCAGACTTGACAAAAATAGCTGATCTTCATTATTGGCATCTCAGCAGCGTTTGCTCTCTTCCATGTGTTTGGCCTTCTAAGTTTTGATTTTAAAGAAAATCCTTGCATAGCTTTTTCATAAAATGCAAGATTCCCATTGTAAAGGTTTTGCATTGGAAGAAATGCTACTAGTTTATAAAAAAGACAAAGTTTAATTAATAGAATGCTTAGCTTTTCTTGAGACAGCTTTCTCTGTGTCCTTGTTGCTCTGCCCTGAGTGTTACTGTAATTGTGAAACAGTGACTGAACCCTTCACTTATCTTTTCTAAAGCAACACCTCTGGACATCTCATTCTGGGAAATGTGCTCCAGTCACAGTCCCATTTGTGTGGGAAGTAGTGATAAAATATAAAGTTTTGTCTTAGTTACATGAACTAAGCTTTAAAATATTTTATAACAAGTCATTTGATCTGCATAATATAAATACATCAAATGTTCAGTAGAACTATTTTTATATATGTATATGTAGGTCCTAAAAATTAGTTTATTGAGAGTTTATAAAGTCAAATATTCAATAGGCATAGACTGGAATAGACAAATGCATGGAAATAACATTCTTTCTGTATACCAGTGTAACTTCAGTATTACATGAGTAACTTGCAGAGAATGCATTAGCTTTGTTCTGTCTTAGAACTCTTGGATTTTCTTTCTACATCTTTGGACAACTGCATTAAAACTTAATTACTCAGTGTATCAATGAGGATTCAGTGCTTGCATTCTGAAGGAGTGCTCCTAAGGGGTGACTGGAGAGGTTATTTTCTGCCTAATTTGTATGTGCCTCCTGGGCATACTGTCTATAGAAAAATACTTGGACCTTTAAGTTCATTTGGGGTCAAGTCAAATAACCCTAGGGCCAATATAAAAATCTTAGAAGAATTTAAGGTTTGCCTTTTACACGTTTTGAAAGTCTTTACATTTTTTGTCAGGTGATTTCTGCCAAGCTGTGGATATAATCTATTCAAACATTTATGCTAACCATTCTGATTTTTTTGTTGTTGTTGGTACTCAGGTTCTCATGCTTGCTAGGCAGGTGCTCTTACTTGCTTGAGCCACTCCTCCAGCCCCCATTCTGTTTTTTTTTTTTTTTAAATGTTAAAAGTGTTTAAGAAGAAAAGTTTAAATAAAATATTTTTAATCTAAAAACATGTTTGAACGTTTTATGACTAAGGGAAATAGACTAATGCAAAAACATCCATAATTTTGCTTTAACATTTATATTTGCTTTAGATCTTCTTTTAATAAACGAAAGAAAACTATACCAATATAGCTGCAATCTCCTTTATATCCTCTCCAATCTTTCCTTCCCTCATTGTACAGGAGCAAACAACATCATAATTTAAATTATTTTAAATGTTTGGTCAGTAAACTCATTTCAACTAGAACATAATTTGATTACTCACTTGCCAAGTCACCAAATACTAATGGTGAGTGCCCATTATGTACCAGGCAGTTTGTCAGACAGTCCAGATTCAAGAGTGAAACACACAGAACAAAGAACCTTTAAAGCTCTGGTGAGCCCACATTATACTTGAAAACACAACAAGCAATATAACTTAAGTAGTGTATACAATATGTTCAATGATATGCTAAATACTAAGAGGGTAAAACTAAAGCAGGGAAAAAGAGGATGGTATCTCTATCTGAAGGGTCAGGTTTGGCATTTTAATTTTGTGGTCGGGGAAGGTTTCACTAAGAAGAGGACATTCAGTACAGACTGAGCAGAAACAAAGGCGTCAGCGAATGCTGGGAAGAGCAAATACAAAGTAAAATAGGCCTAGCATGTTTGAGAAACAGTGAAGAGGCCAAGGCGAGAACACAGAGTGAATCAGGGAGAGCAGCAGAAGTAAGGTTGGAGAAATAAAGGGTGACCAAGATGTGGACAGATCAGAGCCATCAGAGTTGCAATTTTGAAATGTGAAAATACTATATACACCCACTGCTTTATCAATGGACATTTAGATATTTGAGTCCCACACTGAAGATTCCTTTCCTATTCTTAAATGCTGCATAATTTCATCCAGCATTTTTGCATACAAATATATATCTCATAAAGTGACTTTCACAAAACTGTGTAGTATCATTTGCTCAATGTAAGGAACAGAGGAAGCCTACCTTTGGCCAAGTGTTCTTCAGAATAATGGCTCTCTTTCCATCACCAAGTGCATTTCTTAAAAGAAAAACAAGAAACAAAATATTTAAACATTTTTATTCTTTTATTGTGTAACAGTATTGAGCACTGCATATTTATTTGTAGGTTCTGAATTTTCCATGTATATCATCTAGTAAAAAATTAATTTTTGAAAATACATATAATATGCGTCCATTATAGGAAATTTGGAAAATACAGAAAAGTAAAACAAAGGAAAAAAGTCACCCAGAGTCACAATCACAACTACCCAGGAATGTTTACTTTCAGTATTTCTGGAGTATTTCCCGTATGTACCTTACCAACATCTTATCTATGCTTAACTGTTATTTGTATGTTTTTCTGTACTATTTTTGCCTTTCAACAAGACTTCTAATCTCCAAAAATATAAATCCCAAGTCTTTCACACAACACATCAGCTAAGCTATACTGAACAGAGCACAGATGATAGGACAAGAGACCTGAATTAAGTCCAACTCAATCACTAATTCTTTTGGGATCTTTAGGAAGTAATTAACTTTTCTGAGCCCACTTTCTCATCTACAGAATGAGGACAATAATTCTATGCTACCTTTTCTCTTGAGACAGACACTAAATTAGGCACTATGTTAGAAAATGTACTTTAATCTGTCAAGTACCAACAAATCCATACCTTAGTCTCTCAGGTACCTCGCTTCCTTGTCATTAATGACATCCTACACTAACGCTCAGGCACCCACCACCACACTGCTGCTGAACGTAGCACCTCTCAAAAATGTTCAAGCCTTAAATCACTAATTCATGACTCCACTCTTTCAAAAGCGTCACTTATTCCTTCTTACTTATTCAACAATTCCTAGTATCTTCTCAGGGGGTCCAACTCACTCACTCATCTACCTCCTCCTTTTTTTACTTCCCTGTTTGTCTAGTGTAAAATTCACTGCTTCATTTCATATTCATACACAAATTAATTCATAACTCTTAAAAAGTTACAAGAACAAAACCAGATAAAGATAATTTGCACTACCAGATATCAATACCTACTAAAACATTATGTACAAAAAAAGAAAACGAACAATGTAAAGACAGACAACTTGACTAACAGAAAAGGAAAGCAAAGCAGGAATGGATTCACCTATTTATGACAAGAGTGAAACTGCTTGGAGAAAATGTACTCTCCTAATACAGTGGTGGGAAAACTGGACCTTCATATGAATCTCTAACCCTACCTCACACTAAGTACAAAAACCAATTCCAGAAGACCTGCAGATCTAAGCAGCAAAAGTAAACAAACTGAGAATATAGAACACTTTGGTGACCTTAAAGTGGGCAAATATTATAAATAGAATACAAAAAGAAGTGTTTAGCATAAAGGAAAAAAATCGATGAACTGTTCTATATTAAAATTAGTAACTTTCTGGTAAAATAAAACAACAAATATGAAAATGCAAGCCTGAGTATGAGAAGATATTTATAATACATACATCTGACTAATGAATGACTCACATCCAGAATATAAAACAAACAAAAAATTCTCACAACTTGAGGGGAACTCAACTTGAGGGGAAAAAAAAGGTAGGGAGCAAAAGACTAACAGGGACTACACAAAAGAGAACATCCAAATAGTCAATAAGCATGGGCTGGGGGCATGGCTCAAGTGGTAGAGCACTGGCCTACCAAGCACAAGGCCCTGAGTTCAAACCCCAGTACCACAAAAAAGAAAAAGAAAAAAAAATTAAAAGGTCAGTAAGCCTATGAAAAATAAAAGTGCAAAATAAAATCAAACAGTGCTCTATCACTACACATCCATCAGAATGTCTAAAATGAAACATGCAAAATAATAAGTGCTGGTGAGGACACAGAACTGAAACTCTTATACCCTGCTGGTAAGACCATAAAATGATACAATTGCATAGGAAAACTATGCACTAAAGCTGAATAAAAACTTGTCCCAACAATCCCATGTCTTGATTATACACTCAACACCAATTTATAACATGTTCACAACAATGCTACCTGTAAAAGCCAAATGCTGGGAACTTACCAAGATGCCCACCAACAATAGAATGGATAAAATGTGGTATATTCATGCAATAGATGAACGCTTTACAAATGCATGCAACAATATGGATCCCCAAAACAATGCTGAGCCAAACATGAAGAGCACACAGTATATGATTTCATTTATATTGGATGAAAACAGGCAAAACTAACCTATGGAAGGCTGGGCAGTAGTTATCCTGGGGATGAGGTGGGTAGTGACTAGAAGGAGGAACAACAGGGACTTCAGGGAAGTGGGGTTGTAATGTGAGTGCTGGTTTCAGTTGTTTGATTTCTGAAAATTAAACCTATACATTTTTTTGATTTGCGTATGTCTCAGTATATATACCAAGATCCTTTTTAAAAGATGAAAAAGAAGAGTTGTCTCTCTTCTGTTGGAGACTAATACCTATGTTAACCACAGTAGCAACCCTGCTATTCTGAGGGAGCAACCTGCTGACCAAGTCACACTCTGGAGCTGAAAGAACCTAGGTCTCTGATGACAACGTTGAGCCACTGAACATACAACCCTTCAGTCAGCCACATTCTTCTGGAAACCTAGAATGAGGTTAGGTTTTTCTTCACCATACAAACCTACTCAATCAAGAGTTTATTACCTAAAGCCAAAACACCCTAACCCAATGGCATGGCTCCAGTCTCTGCAAGAGCACTATTAGAAGTTGTCTACACTAGCTGTCTCATTTCCTTGCATTTCTCAACTCACGTGACAGCCTTCTGTTCCTAGCTTCCCACTGACACCTCTATGGGTACTAAATGATGTCCATATTGCTAAGTTCAAATACCTTATAGGTGCTTCTCAGCAACCTAGACCTAGATGGCTACTTTCACTTACTTCCATGACACCATACTGACAGTTTTCTGCCTACATGTCTAGGCAGGTACATCCTCCTGACTGTCCATTAACTATTTGTGTTCCTCAAGACTCAATCCTGGCTCCTCTTTTAGTCTCAGCCCATACTCTCTTCTAGGCCTGCAGATCTCAACCTCATCTACATATTAGTATTTTGGGGGCAAGTTTCTAAAAGCCCAATGTCCAAGCTTTATCCTAGACCAATTAAACCAGAATCTCTAGGATGGATGGTCTTTCTGCAAAGGTCAAGGGATCCAATGTTCAGTCCAAGTTGGAGACCCCCATCTCCAGCTTCAAATCATCTAGGCCAACTATCCCAAATGTGTGTCCTGCCCTTCTCAGTTCCAGATCCACATAACTCACAGCTATGTAAAAGTCCAAATGTGGATGCTTCACAGGCACTTCAATTTGGATGGAAAGAGTGAAGTCAGGTTTTGCTCTTACAGATGTATTCTTCTCCCAGCAATTCCAATGTCAGTGAGTGGACCCAGGACCCATGAAGCTGCTTCAGACTGAAACCTCAACTCAGTTCTAACCAACTGACTTCTCCCTCATATTCCACTGCCAAACCACAGGAGATTTTTGTCAACTTTACCTCTAAATGAATGACTCCTTCTATTTTTTCCACTTCCACTGCCAGTACACTGCTCCAAGCCATCATCTCCAGTCCAGAGAAACTCCCCACCTCAGCCATGGTATGTCCCTTCAAATTTACTCTCCTTACAAATTTTAAACTGACCCTCATTTTAAAATCCTTTACCATCTTCTCACCATTCTTAAAGGCCAAGAGCCTTAAAGTAGCCTTCAAGGTGGAGCCCCTGTTCACTCTCCTCTCCTCTGAATCCAGGCTACCTGGCACATCACTGATTCCCTAAGTGCAACATGCCCCTTCCCAACCCAGGCCTTCACACTGCTGGCCCACTGTCTAGAACACAGGGACTATGTGTGTTTTTGCTAATTTCTGACATCAGCCATAAATAGAACCCTCAAAGTATCTGTTGAATCAGGGCTAAATGTTACAATAGCACATATTATACACATTCCAATGTTTGCTAATATAATAAGACATTTACTAGCATGTGGCTACATCCTACTACTCAAGCCAAGTGGGCACAGTAAATTACAACGCGCTACTGTTCATCCAAACACCGCAGTCAGGTAACCAAGTTTGACTTTCAGCAACAGCAATACAACATCTCTCTGAAAATGGGGTGACAAATGGCTATTAACTCTGGGAAACTGTGTTAACACAGTAAGAATACTGAACAGATGATTAGATGTGTGCTCCCACTTATCACTGTTACATGGGAAAATGTGAGCCCCAACCTCATAAAATATGCTACACTTTGCCTAAGACAGTAGGGAAGAATACTGTCTCCTTCTCTCTAGTTTCCATGTAGATTGGCTGCAGGAGGCATTCCTGACACTCTTCTTTCTCCACCCCTCACGAACTCCAAAGGATGAATTACTTATCTTATGCTGGCAGAGGGGCACTAGTTAGACATGGCTTAGTCTCTTCTTTTACTCACTCCGCAATCTTAAACACAGACAAAACAACAAAGGCTATTTTCTTAGGCTTAAATGTCACAGGACCCTGGTTGCCCAGTTCTGTCTGTGACTGCAGGTGAATTTGTAAAAAGCCACTTAGATATCTAGACTTAAGGCCCCAAGTCCCAACACATGTATAAGTGGGAAGCCAACTATGATCCCCAGTAGCCCATCTTCTGCATCCATCTCTTAACTGATTCTGGACTTAAGACAGGCAAGGAGATGCTATTTATTCTGTCCCAAACTACAACATGAAAGTTTGTAAGAACCTTACAAGCTGTGTAAGGGTTCACCCCACCCCATTACAGATCAAGGTCTGACCAGATCAACAAAGAAATTACAGTAGCTACTCCCCAAATTTCTTAAACTATTAAACTACAAAAACAGGTGTAATGGTCAATCACTGTCAAATACACAGTGATAACCATCAACTGAAATAACCATCAATTGAATAGGCATATACATTTTAAATAAAAAGTTTCTAGATTTAAGTTTTTAAATGTTCAACTGAGTAAAAGAAATTTATCAGGAATTTATCCTACAGATATACTTGCACCTGAATATAGAACATAAGTAAAAGCATAGTCATTATAATGCTGTATCTAAACTCTTAAACAAAATAATAAATTTATAATTATATAATAAATAAAATAATCTATATATTAACACAAACTATATATACAAACCATATATTAATACAAACTGATGGAATTACATGAGTAATCCATTCAGTAAAACACTATGTGGCCATGAAAGAGAACAAGGTGTCTCTATAAGCTGATATGCAACAAGCTCCAAGGGTTAAAGATTAAAAGCAAGATGTACAACAGCATGTGTAGCACGTTCCCATCCACGGTTACACTGAACCTAATGGAACTGCCTATACTCTGACTTACAAAAATGGCAATTCATTTGGTTCAACATGTGAGAGCTTTTACAGGCATAAGACATTACGGAAATGCACAAAGATCTGAAGAGAGGGAGTTGGGAGAGGGTCTGAGCTGGGCAAGAGTTTTCAGTGAATCCTTCTCTATTCAAATTTTTACCATGTGCATTTCTGTTTTAAAAGAACACCAAAAATTATGTTTTCTTCAAAAGCAAATTCGGTGACTTCTAAGTAAAAATAGAAACCATGCAAGTAAGAGCAGAGTAAGGAACCATTCACCAAACCCACACACTCACACTAGAACTGCACACAGGCAAGATTTTTTTTTTAAATTCTTGCAGAAATATACAATATTGAGTTACTATATCTCTCATCTCAGAAATTGAGAAATTAACTCAAAACAGGAGTCATTTTAGTCTGTATGTCTGCTGCTGATCACAGATGGGACTCTGATGGAAGGGAGTATGGCATGAAGGGTAAGTAAATAAATACCAAAAGGTGAAGTAAATACCAATTTTTTAAAATTCCATGATTTTCCAATTTAAAAAACTCAAAGCTAAGTTTTCCCTTTCTCCAGTTGTATTTTCCCTTTACACTGTTCATTACATTTCCAGAAGAATTATAATTTTCCACGTGAGAGTCTCACAAGAATGAATTAAATAGTAGTGGGCAAAGTCTACTCATACACATCACACAAGTGTTCTAACTCCCTTAGTTATAGATATGCCTAATTCCTCTTCCCGGATTCTCCCAAACTGAAAACTTCTGGCTACTTCCATTACAACTATCACTCTAATAAGGTCCTCCAGTTACCAAACTGTATGTGAAAAGTGCACCTGTAGAGACCAGAACCCCACCAAGCCAGGAGTCCTGGGATTCCATGCACACATTCCTAAGCCTAAAGAATTCCAGGGGAGAAATGTGGCAGGATGGGGGGGCAGGAGGCAGCACAGTCCCTCCCTCCCTCCAACCCCACCTCCCGATTTCCCAAGTGCAATAGCCACAGACTACAGGGGTTTTGACTGGCTCTTGGCCTCACCTATATCCACTCAAAGGTGATCTCTAATTTATAAACTGTGTTGACTATTTAAGATTTAAAAAACCACCACAGTTACATTGACCATTTCTGAATAAAGCATTTGTTTCTCAACTCATACTTCATTCACCACAGGCTCTCTTCCCCGTAACTGTCCTTAAAATGCTGGTATTTCTCTCCTTTCAAGGTCATTTTTTACTTATTGTAACACTGATGTTTAGTGATCACTGTTCTGGGTTTTATGCATTTTAAATTACATTTTGCTTTACTTTTTCTCAAATATTTCAAGTATACATAAAAGTACAGAGAACAGCATTAACAAAATGAACACTCATGTACCAGCTGTGCACCAACTTAGCAAGAAATTAACATTTTGCCATATTTACTTCGGCTCTTTTTGCAGAGGTTTGTTACAGTTGACATCCACTGTGCATCGCCACTTCCATCCAAACCCTTTTCCCTCCTTCTCTCCGCAGAGACAGCCACTTCCCTGGTGTTTAACATGCCCATGCATTTTTAAAACAGTTTAAACACATACTTGGTATTAATTATGGATATGCACATTGTTTTTGTATGTTTTTAAACATTATATAAATGGCACCATGCTGTACAAATAATTGTGCAACTTGCTTTTTTCACTCCACATCGCATTCATGGTAACTGCAGCTTAGAATTCCATTGTATGAATATACCATAATTTATTTATCCATTCCCCTACTGATGGACATTTAGGTTGCTTCCACTTTACTCTTACAGTGCTATATGCAGGCTTGCACATGTCTTCGGGTACACATTTGAGTTTGGAAGGGATGACCCTAGAAATGGGCTGCAGAATATGCACATCTTCACCTTGTCAGATTGCTCTCCAAAGTGACTGTACCAATTTACACTTTCTCCAGCCGAGTATGAAAGTTTCCTTTGTTCCACATCCTCTCAAACACTTGGTATAACGAAGTTTTTAAGTTTTTGCCAATCTGATGGATATGAAAGAGAAACCTGTAGTTTTTAATCTGCATGTCATGTAAGGATAATCATGTCCTCATAAATGTTTGACTATTTGGATCATTTATGTTTTAATTTTCAGCTTTTATACTCCCCTTCTATTCTACTGTCACCTTTCCATAACAATTATAGTAGAGACTGCGTCAGGCTGACTGGCTTCACATCATCTACCCAGTGTCCTTGGACCCTGTGTGGCATCCCTATCTCGGCTCTCTTCTGTAAAGAGACAATGGCACCCACCTCACAGTTGTAAAGGTGCCACAAGTAAGCACATATGAAATACTCAGAACAGCACCAGCCATGTTGTAAAATACAGAATTATTATTTTTTACTCTTTTAGAAAGTAATCTTTCCAAAGTTATTTTTTAAATTTAATATATTTTAATGTTTTGATCTATATTCTCTAATCTTTTAATATTAAATTATTTCATAAGTTTTAGCATTCAAGACTTTAACCCTTTTATCCCTCTTTTTCTAGTATTAATCTGAAACATTCCATCTCAGTTCTCTTACAGCTCAATCTTTGTTTTTACAACAGGAAGTCTGGCCATGTGGAGCAATTAAGGAATGCAACCTTGCCTGAACTGGGGAAGGTAGATGCTTTGCCACAGCTGCCTCTGCAGCTGCTCAGCCAGATTCCTGTGGCAGATTTAGCATTTTCCCAATGCGAGGGCTTCAAAACATCTCAGCCTTGGTAATCAGCTAAAAGCCCTTCTCAGGGATTGGGTCCTCTTTTGTCAGTGGCATATCTCAATTACTAGCAATATTCTTGGAGTTACGAACTCTTGAAACATTATTCCTATGTTAATAATAAATAACATAAAACAATGTGTGGAAGGGTAGGAAATACCAACAAAACCAGTGTAGCATAGCTTCAGATACTAAATAGATACCCAATACATACTGGAGATTGCCTAATAAGGAATGTGACCTGCCTATAAGGCGAACATATGTGGTGTGTGATCACAAGCTAGACTGTCAGGAAGGGAGTACAAGGATAGATCCACTATCCTGCTCTTGAGCTTTTACCTCACCAAGCTACCTGGCTTTTGTGTTTCTACTTTCATTCACCTCCTGTTGTAGAAGGATTTTAGGAGGATGCTCCTTGTGTCTAGCATTCAATGCTCATGAAAACAGAATCACCCTGGTTGGCCTCTCAGCTCCCAGAGCTGGAAAGTGGATGACCTTCTGCCCAGCAAGGTTTCAGATAGGCACCTCAATTTTTCACAAGAGGCTAGCCAAGTTGTAAACCTATGCATCTGATCTTGAAAGCATACAGATTCACCTTTAAACAGCATAGATTATCTGCAATTCTGGACCTAGCCAGAGACAATAACCTAGACATTTGCGGCTCATTTCTTGTCAGAACCAGTTGAGAACAGTGGTATTGATGGAAGACTGTGTCAAGCCCATCCATTCCTCTAGTCTAGATAGCCTCGGATTATCCACGGCTTAAGCCATCTAAAAGCTGCATAACGTTAATACAGCGGTATTCTCCAAGGTGGTTGGATTACTGGTGATTTTTATTTTCTTCTTTTTAAACTCTTGTATTTTCCAAATTTTCTACCATGAGAATGTGTTCTGTTTATAATAAAAGAAAAACATAATAAATGTTATTTTTAAAAGCTACATACTTGGAATATACTATCTTCCCCACTCCCACCCTCCCATATCCCAACATTAAGTGCTTTTACTGAAAAACAACTGATTATCAGGCTCTCAGCTTTCAAGACTTTCACAAAAAAACAAAAACAACAACAACAAAAAACTTGTTTGTGAAACCCAACACAGCATTTTCAAAGAATTTCTTCCTATGAATAGTAATGCTGCTAGGATTTTTAACTATAACTCATCACTCAATTAACATTACCAGTGAGCTATATAAGAAAGTGAGCATGTATGAAAGGTCATAAAGAAACCCATTTAAAAAATTGTAAGAAAGATTTCTTTAAAAGGGGGGGAGGGAGATAAAGAATAATCGAGGGAGGAGACTGTGATCAAAGTATATTATATGCATGTGTGGAAATACCACACTGACAGCCCTCACATTGTACTATTAATATGTGCTAATGAAAATAAATAAAGAAAATCTTCTGCTCAAGCAACTGGTACCTTGCTTCTCTGTGAACAATGAGAATTATGAAACTTGTCAAGTTTTCCTTTTTCATTTTGGGTAACAGAAGGTCAGAGGCAAATATGAATTGTAACTAACTCCTATGCAGGCCCTCAGACCTATGGAGCTTTGTTCTCAGGATCCTAGGCTCTAACTTGGTTTTCTAATTTGGGTGTTTTGAATATTCTTCTACTGTGTGGATGTAATATTGGATCCACCTTGTATCCTTCTTATAATAAGGCAGGATGTAACTAAATACAATAATCTACACTACTTGATATTAATACTTTTAATTTATGTCCTAAAAGTTTTAAACTGAACCTACGGGCATGGCAGAGTACCCCAGTACTGCCGGGAAAAAAAAAAAAAAAAAAGTTTGAGCTGGGGGTGTGACTCAAGTTGTAGAGCACTTGCCTAGCATTCATGAGGGCCATGGGTTCAATTCCCAGCACCACAAAAAGAATAAGTAAATAAAAACAAAACCTGAAGGGCAATAAAATCATGATAGTATTTTCTCAATCTTTCTCAACTGATAAATTCAAATTCAACATAAAGAACTAAGTATTAATTATGATTCCACTCTCAGAGTAGTACCATTGTTATTTCTGTGCTTTATTTCACCTATAGGAGATATTTAATTAATTTTTCCTACAAAGACCAAAAGAGAGAATGGTATGGGAAAAATGCTTCTTCCCAAACTCTACACATTTAACAGAGCAAAAGGACATACGATATTATAAACACATACTCTGGCATCATCAGATAGGATCTGTGTTTAAATCTTGGCAGCACTGCCCACTAGTGGTATGAGCTGGTCCACAGCTAAGGCCTGGAGAACAACACAGCTCCCCATTAACAATGCTGTGAGATTTAAATCATGTGCGAAGTCTCTAAAACAATGCACAACACGCTCACACACAAGCAGCCACTGCTGCCACGGCTATTATCTATAAAGCCTGTAGTGCTCTTTTAACCATTCAACCATGACAAAGAACTGTCTTTTGAAGGATTTTCTTGCAGACCTGCAACACAAAAATGTTTCCCAAAAATGGGTATTTAATATAAGTCAGTGATTGGGGCACTTTAGCCAACTTACCTGAACTGTCCAGTACGAAGAAAACAAAGAGCTCGGTTACCATAAAGAAGGTGGTTTTCAGGTCTTAAAAGGAAGTAATGTTTGGTCAGTAAAACAGACTACTTTTGCTCATTTTAAGCAAAAATCACACTGAAAATATAAGGCATGAAAATTTTTTTAAAAAACTTTACATCTATGTGGCAAAGCAGGATGAATATAGAATTCTGAGCCTTAGCTAAGTTTCAGTTCCTTTTTATTTCCTCAGTAACCCCGTTCCAACTAAAACTACCCTGATTCAAAATGAGGGTAATTCTTCCTCTGTCTAGTTCACTGGGCTATTGTGAGGAGTACAGAGGCATTATTTAAGAGTTAGCCAACTAAATAAAGTATGCTGCAACTGCAAAGGGTCAGAACTACTCAGATAAATCAGGACTGTGCCACCTTGACAAAGAACTCAAAGGAAGTCTGTAAACTGCAACAGTAACCTTAGCAGTTTCATTTCAAAATTTGTTCTTTTTACTTTTGCCTGACTGTATGTGATCAGAACTGATGCTCTTTTCCCTCTATCTTTTCCTCAGCAAAATAGAGCAAGAGTCTTCAGGTGTGGCATTAATTTGATTCACTCATTTCCAGTGGAGATGAGCAAGACAGAAGTAGTGTCTAGATAGCACCCTACAAAGGCTACCACAATATTAGGTGGTCCAGCTAAGATGGTCAGAAAAAACAGAGTGACGCATACTGGATAAAGGCTATAAAATTCTAGTAGCCAACTAACAAGGAGACCAAGTGGAGAGCTCATATGCACTCTCTCAACAATTATAACTATTTTCGTCTAAAAGTTCCCCTCAAGAACTGTGGGCATCCTAAATGTGAAAAACTGACCCCTTTTGATCAATTAATAATTTGGAAGGAATTATCTCACAACAAAATGAGAACAAAACAGAATAGATGACTGTTCTGAAAAGCCTAAAAAATAACTGGAGCAGGACAGAACCCAATTCATTTTTTTGTCTGACTTGAATTATACTACTTGATTTCACCTACTAAAGCTACCTCCAATGCTGCTACCACCTAACGATGAGAAAATCTGTTCTACACAGCAAACAGGAAGATATTCTGCATTTGCTCATCTTGTCTTCACTTCTCCCAGCATTCTAACTTATCTGCCACATGAAGAGGGTCTCACCGTTCTCTTTTGCTCTTACCTATATTCAATGGCTCTGGTGTAATAAATAATAGCTACATCAAATCTTTGTTTGGAAAACTCTTCATTTCCTCTCATTTTCATTAGTTCTCCTTGCTGAGAAACCAAGGTGAAAGAAGACCCATCAATTAGCTCCAAAGACAAACAAGAACCCAATACCTAGAAAAAAATGGATCTGGGTTCCTATCTTTGATATCAGAAATTACCTAGGTGATTATTTAATGTGAGAAGTAAGAACATAATCTCCAGCATTTTGGTATATACAGTTGGCCCTCTGTACCTATGGGTTCTGCATTTGCAGATTCAACCAAGCACAGATCAAAATGATTTGGGGGGGAAAAGAAGGTATATGTATTGAACATGTACAGTTTTTTTTTTCTTGTCATTACCCCTAAACAAATACATTATAACAACTACTTATATAGCATTCACATTGTGTTAGGTACATACTACAAATAACCTAAAAATGACTGTCGTACACAGGAGCATACATTTGTTATTTTACGTAAGGAACCTGAGCATCTCTGGATTTTGGTATCAGAGGGAGAAATGCAACCAATCCCCCTGACACTGAAGGATGGCTATATACTTAAAGAAACTTTTCTCTAATAGTCAATGCTAACTTGTTAAAGGAATATTAAAAATAAACAAAACCAACACATTATGAATAGTTACTAAAACAGTTTTTCTTCTGTGGCAGTATTTGGCAGACTTACTTTTATATATATCTTATGCATAAGGTATGACAGGCCAAACATGAGATGAAAGGCAGAATTTTAACATTAAGATAGCAAACTTGATATTACTCAGTAAACTTTAGTATTTAAAAAACAAATGAGTTAGCTGGAGATGTAGCTCAGTGGGAGGGCACTTGCCTAGCATGCACCAAAGTCCTATGTTTGATTCCCACAACCACAAGCAAACAAAACAAAAAATATGAAAGGATAGATATAAATAAGGAACATATAGGCAATGTTGATTAGGTTAATTGAAAAAAAAAATGATGTGGAAGGTTAGCAAGAGTATATATGAGCAGGGTGCCAGTAGCTCATGCCTACAGTTACTTGGAAGGCTGAGATAGGGAGCACAGAGGTTCAAGGCCAGCCTGGACAAAATCAAGAGACCTCATGTCAACAACAGGTGGGCACAGTGACCTACATCTATCATTCCAGTTATGTGGGAGGATCAAAGTTCTAGGCCAGCCTAGGCAAAAAAAGTTTGAAAGCCCCCCATTACAACAGCAAAAATGCTGGGCATGGTGGCACACACTTGCCATGGTAGCATGCACCTCTCATCGCACAATGGCAGGAAGTGTAAAATAGTATTGTGCTCCAGGTAAGCCTGGATAAAAAAGCAAGAACCTATTTCCAAAAAAACCTGAGCAAAAAGGGCTGGAGGCATGGCTCAAGTAGTAAAGCACCTCACAACGTGAAGCCCTGAATTCAAACCCCAACACCACCACCACCAAAAAAAAAAAAAAGTGTATTTATGAAAGATGCTATACATACAACCAAAACTTTTCACTTCAATTTTATAATTAGTTAACAAAAAGAAACTGCATCATATCAATGACTTTAGACAATTCAGTAGATTAAATATTCTCCTAATTTTTAAAAATTGAGTTAAAATCATTATTTCCTCTAAGTGAATCTTAATGACATATGAATTACGAGAGATACTATCAGCCAGATGCTGAGGTTCTCCAACTATTCAGGAGGTGGAGAGCAGGAGGATCGCAGTTCCAGACTAGCAAGACCCCCCATCTCAACAAACAAGGAAGGTATGGTGGTGCATGTCTGCAATCCAATTACTCAGGAGACACATAGGTAGAAGGATTATGGCCACAGGCTGCCCTGGCCAAAAGGAAGACTTTATCTAAAAAACTGCTAGCCTATAGCAAAAACAGCTGAGGGAGTGGCTCAAGTGGTAGCATGCTTGCCTTGCAAGTACAAGGGCCTGTGGGTTACCACCAATAAATAAATAAATAAAGTTGTTACCAAAGAAAATTGTATTTCCTCAGCTAATTAAAAAGCCTCAAAAACAAAAGCCTTTAATTGAAAACAATCAAACTTTACTTTTCAATTAATTCTTAAAATCATTATAAAATTCTGATTAAGAGGGCTGCTGGAGTGGCTCAAGTGTTACGAGTGCCTAACTAGCAAGTGAGAGACCTGAGTTCAAACCCCAGTCCGACCAAAAAAACCCCAGAAAATTCTGATTAAGATATTATTTCTTCCTTAAAAAAAAAAAATCAAATAAAAATGTATTCAAATTTTCCCTCAAACACATTATTCATTTACAATAGTTCCATATATTGTTCTCAGAAGTTTTATTATTAACTTACTGTGGCAGTTAAGAGTTTTAACAAGCAAAGATTTATCCTCACCTCCATACACTCGGCACAATTTTGATTTCTAAATTCTTCAAGTAAATTGCAGTTTTCCGTTACAACTTTAGTTATGTGATACTTGTCTAAATTTTATGTTTAGGAGAGAGTGAGAGAAAGTATTTGTTAACAAAAATAAACTCGTATTGGTAATATTCTAATTCTCAGGTTAAGTAGATGAGTCCACAGAGCTCACCACATTATTACGCTTTCTAAACAGCCTGTGTCTCCTGTAATCTTTCGTGCATGTCAAATTCTGTATTTTAAAAATAAGCAGCTGGTAAAATGTTACAGAAAACAACTTTTTGCTTGCTCTGAGTTTAATGTTTCTATTTCTAGCAATAAAGAAGCACTCGTTCATTGTTCCATTCATTGTTGCTACAGTTACAGTAAATGCTCTGTCATAACATACTCCACCAGGTCTCATACTCACTCAAGCCAATTCAGCAAATATTATCAATATTTATCAGGCACAATATTCAATAAAAATGTATAAAAAAGAAACCGGAAACTGTTTTCTAAAATGTATTTAATATTACAAATGAAGTAGTTAAGTCTTTAATATCTGATTCTTCACAAATGAAATTAATGAGAAGTTAATTGAAATAACTATTCATAAAAAATTTTAATAAGACAATTAAAATGCAGTAGATAACCAAACTTTGTGTCAAAGGTTATCAAGCCTCATTTTCTACCTTTAAGCTGTTTTATAAAAAGGATTTATTAAAATACAGTAAAAAAATTATTTCAACAAAATTATAATTAAGTCTTTAGCCAAACATTAATTTCCAAGGGAAAATAACACCTAAACTTTAAGATTCAAGAAAATATCTGGAACAGGACAGAAGAATTATGGCTCAAGTATAATCCAGGCAAATGTTAGGGAGACCTTCTCTCAAAAACAAGCCAGAGTTGGTTGGGCACCAGTGGCTCATGCTTATAGTCCTAACTACTTGGGCGGCTGAGCTCAGGATGATTGTGGCTCAAGATCAGCCTGGACAAAAAAAAGTTTGTGATTTTATTATTATTTTATTATTCATATGTGCATAAAAAAAAAAGTTTGTGAGACCCCAATCTCAACTGGGGGTGCGGGGGCAGAAGCTGGGCATGGTGGCACGTGCCTATCAACTCAGTGATGGTGGGAAGCATCACAATTCAGGGCAGCCTGGGCAAAAGGCGATATCTTAGCTCAAAAAATAACCAGAGGAAAAACAGGCTGGAGTCATGCATGGCTCAAGTGGTACAGCACCTGCCGAGGAAGCATGAAGCCCAGAGTTCAAACTCCAGTAGTGCGAAACAAAATTAAACAAAAACAAACAACCAAAAAAACAAGTCAGGTGTAGTGATACACACCTGTAATCCTAGCTACTCTGGAGGCACATCTAGGAGGAGTCAGCCCTAGCAGTGTTAATGCAAGACCCAATCTGAAAAAACAAACTAAAAGCAAAAGGACTGGGGCACTGGCTCAAGTAGTAGAGCACTTGCCTAGCAAGCACAAAGCTTTGTCTTCAATCCCCAGTACCTCAAAAGGAAGAAAGGATCGGAAAGGTCACCAAAAAAGTTAATACAAAGGGACAGAGCAAGGTTACAGGAAGAAAGCGTGAGCTCTGAAATCAGAGACCTCCCTTCTTACCTAGGTTCTACCACTTACTATGCTGCAGAAAAATCACTTAACCTCTCAGTCTCCATTTGCTCCCTCTACAACAGTCAATAATGACCACCCTTCAGGACAAGTATAGAGAAAACACATGAGGGAGAATCAGCAATGAGTCTACATTAGTGCTCAATATATGACATTGCTTCTCCTTTCCACCATGAAATCTAGCCTACAATTAGAGGCCTCTAAAACAATGAAGAAAACCTCTATAATACATCCAACTATTTAGTAAACCATCAGAAAGGGGTCTTTATTAAGTTTAATTCCTCTCTAGAATGCAAGTCAATAGACAGAATTTGCCCTCTTAGTAGATGGCAAATCATCAGTCATTATCTACTAAAAGGTCAAGCATTTTCTATTTCAAGATTCCTATAATCATATGAGAAAAACACTAACATCTGAATGCTTTAAAGAAAAGATTTCAGGAAGTAAAAGAAATACGTAAGGTAGTTTCCTCATAAACATACAAGAATAGTAGGTTCATTAGGAAATGAAAATCATCTTTGCTTCTGTTACTTTCTCTTATGAATGGTGACACATGGGCCCCCACCATGGACTCTTTCTTTGAATATTATATGTAATAATTTATGGCATCTGTTAGGTAGAATTTTCAAAAATACAATGTCACAAAAATGAGTAAGACAGGAAATAGAGACTATAACTGCAAGGTTAAAGTTCTCTTACAGAGGCATTATAACAGTATTTGAAAAACATTTTTTAAGCATTCCTAAGATAAATCAGAAACCACTTAACTACACACATTCCATTTTCCCAGATACCTTTAAAAAGTAAACAATTTAAAGTACATATACTTACATTCAGTAAAGAAAATGCTTAACATAGGCCAACAATTGTCAACTGATCCTAATTTAGGTAGAATTGTTACATCGCCTGTGTATTTTACCCAATTTAAAGCTTCTTCCATTGCCAAGATTTTCTGTTTGAAAAAGAGGAGTGAAGAGTGGGATGTGGGTATTACTTCTAAACTTGTATGTAGCATTGTGAATTTACCTTATACAGCATTTCAGACACTTAACAAAACCTGTACAACTCAGTATTTTCATTACACTATCATGCAACAGAGAACAGTTGGACTCCTATACCCAAGTTAACAGAAATCATGGATGCACACCTGTTAACATTCTCAAGTGACCTCAGGGCACCCTCAGAGCTCAAGATGTGTCTGAAATGATTACAGACCTGGAAGGTGAGGTTTACAACCTGACTAGGGCATTCCCTACATAGCAGGAGAGTGCAATAATACAAGGTGGAGGAGGATTCTCAGCTCTTATCTGAACAAGAGATTCCATCTCTACTCCAAGGTTAAGGCATAAGTGAAGGTTTACCACACAGAGTACATATTTAACATTGTGGCAAACAGAAGAATAACGAGATAGACCACTGCTGAACAAATGCGCAGTAAGTGCAATGATTCTCATGGCAAGTCAAAAATTTACGGAAATATTCATTCTTCTAGTATCTGAAATAACTTTAGAAGCTAAATAGCTGAGTTGTCAATGTTGGTATTAGACTTGAAGGAAACTGCAGGCCTTTATGTCTCCAGTAGCATTACAAGTTGGTTTATTACTGCATCTGAAGATTACCTAGTAATTATGTATCAAAAAATATTCATATCAAAGACCTAATAATTTTACTTGGGGAATACAGGCCAGGTAAATACTCCAGAAGAGAAAAAGAATCAACTTGTAAAAAATTTGTAAAAGAGGCTCAAAGTTAACTACATATATGGGTAAAAAAATGAAAATGAGGCAAAATAAGATTACCTATACCAATACTACCAAACACTACATATGAAATACTGAGTTTGTAGACTCAATGGCAAATGAGCAGTGAGATGGCTGCCATTTATTCACAGTGAGTATGCCGGGTTCCCATATTTGACACTTACATTTTCTATTTTATAGCCAATTCTCAATAAGCCTTCAATAAGGAATGGATCATTCTGAAAAGTATAAAAAGAACGAAAAGCAGATTATTTTTTCCATATTCCATAAATTTTACTTGAATTTTCTAATGGGAAAAAAATCATACATTTTAGGAATATAGTCATGCATTGTACATTTCAGTTGACAATAAACCATAAACAGGATAGTGGTTCCATAGGATTGTAACAAAGCTAAAATTCTTATTGCCTAATAACATTGTAGCTGTTGTGACATCACAGCACAATGCATTCATTGCTCACAAATCTGTGCTGATGCTGATGTGAAATTACTGCACTGAGGCACAAAGCCCTGAGTTCCCACCAAAGGGAAAAAACCCTACTGTACTGAGAGTCATGTAACAGTATGGCAGATACAATTATATTTAACACATAATACTTGACAATGATAATAAACAACCTTGTTACTGGTTTATGCTTCTACTTACTAAAATACAGTTTACTATAAAACACTTTGTGTTTACATTAGCAGCTGTCTCATACAACTTGTGTCTACTGTGTCCCTTGATTACATCAAAAGGCCACATGGGAGTAGCTGACCTGTACCTCTTAGGTTTATGTTCACACCATGAAACTGCTTAATAACACATTCCTCAGAGTGTCTCCCTATCACTAAGTGATGCATGACTATACTACAGCATGCACATAGTACTACACTTGCCACAAGCACTTATGCAAGTGCCTAAAGCTGGCAAGTGTGGCAGTGCATGGCTGTAATACTCAGGAGGCACAGATTGGGAGGATCAGGTTCCAGGCCAGCCCAGGCAAAAAGCTAACAAGACTTCATCTCAACAAACAAGCTAAATGTGGTGGCACATTTTGTAATCCCAGCTACACAGAAGGCACAGGTAGGAGGACTGCAGTCTGAGGCCAACCCCGGGCAAAAAAGCAAGATCCTTACTAAAAAACCAACTAAAGCAAAGAGGACTAGGGGTGTAGCTTACGTGGTAGAGCACCTGCCTAGCAAGCACAAGGGCCCTGAGCTTAAGCCCCAGTATGGAAAAAAAAGGCCTAAAGCCAGAATTCAAAAACAGTGTTGCATAGGGGTCTCAGGATGAAGTATCACTTTTAGATATGTAGATTTTTAAGGTTCATTACACCTAGTTTTTTTTATAAAGATACATTAGCTGCTATATTATTGAAACAGACTATCCTCAGGAAATAAGTACTAGAATACCCTTTCTAAATTTAAGTTTGCATAGTACAGAATAGTACTAAGAATGACACTTAGCTTCATAACCAATTGAAATAAAAAAAATTATCAAATGGTTTACAAAAAGAACCACACAAAAGATTCTCAATATAGTATAAAGACACCTTTCTCAAGTCTCGCCTGATAACTTCTAACTCCCCCCAAAAAGTGTTTGTTGATGGTAGTGTGTTTCTATGTCAAAGGACAGAGCACATCACTTTCAGAACCTATGACAAAAGTTTCCATGAATAGGGCCCACTTTCATTTACAACAAACTCTAATTTCTATCCTTTAATGACAAGCAGTCCTGATCCCATTTATGGCACACGGGAACTATGCCATCAACCATCTGTCTGATCACTTCAATACTGACAGCACTCATAAACAGCAGGGTAATCTCTGGTAAACAAAAACTACTAAAAACTGGTAAGACAAGCCTGACACCATATATTTATATTCTTTAAATGAAGGTGGCCAGGAGCCTGATTATTCTACTTACTGCAACTTTCTTTGCCAAATCCACAATGTCTTCCATCAATTCAAGATATTGTAACTTCTTCAAACTTATCTCAGAAGCAGGAAAACTGCTTAAAGACAAATTTATTTTTTTTAAATTAGCTTCTCATATATACAAATTCATTAAACTTTATGCTGAAGAACATTTATAACACAAAATTATCTGAGAAAAAAATTTAAGTGCTGTTATTCTTCACTCTGGAGAACAGTAAGCTATTGATTAAATGGACTAAATACTGTATCATTTTCTCCTGCACAACACTGATATTTATAGTAATTTCTCCTGACTCAACTTTAACTCTACCATCAAATACTATTGAGAACTCATTCATAGTAATTATTCACTCATATTCAAATCCCAAATATTTACTTCTTCTACCTTATTAAACAAAAGCAAAACTGAACAGCATACAAGAATTATGCATAAGCCTTCCACCAAACATAGTATTCCACAGTACTGGGCATATCACTGCATACAAAATAAGTAATATACAGTAACTTACGTGGTCTCCACACAGGGATGTAATCTTGATATTATAGAACTGTGTTGATGTTGGAAAAGAAGTGGCCAGAAGATATATATTTTAATGGCATCACAGTAATCTTGCAGGACAGAAACTGGTTTCCTACACCATATATTGCAGATGTCATATTCTTAATTAAAATTAAAAAGTTTAAAATTATTATTTGTACCTCATTTTTTAATGAACCAACAGTTAGTAGGGAAAAAATAAAAATGGATATGAAAAGGCAAGAAAAGAATAGATAAAATATTTTAACCCATTAGATGCTAAGAATATTTAAGTGTTGAAAAAAACATTTCCTAGAATAGCCATCATCAGCAACACCACCACCAACAGGTGTTGGCGAGGATGCAGGGAAAAAGGAACCCTCTTACACTGTTGGTGGGAATGTAGTCTGGTACAACCACTCTGGAAAAAAATTTGGAGGCTACTTAAAAAGCTGGACATCGATCTACCATTTGATCCAGCAATACCACTCTTGGGGATATACCCAAAAGACTGTTACTCCAGAGGCACCTGCACACCCATGTTTATTGCGGCACTATTCACAATAGCCAAGTTATGGAAACAGCCAAGATGTCCCACCACTGACGACTGGATTAAGAAAATGTGGTATCTATACACAATGGAATTTTATGCAGCCATGAAGAAGAACGAAATGTTATCATTCGCTGGTAAATGGATGGAATTGGAGAACATCATTCTGAGTGAGGTTAGCCTGGCTCAAAAAACCAAAAATCGTATGTTCTCCCTCATATGTGGACATTAGATCAAGGGCCAAACACAACAAGGGGATTGGACTATACGCACAAGATAAAAGCGAGAGCACACAAGGGAGGGATGAGGATAGGTAAGACACCTAAAAAACTAGCTAGCATTTGTTGCCCTTAACGCAGAGAAACTAAAGCAGATACCTCAAAGCAACTGAGGCCAATAGGAAAAGGGGACCAGGTACTAGAGAAAAGGTTAGATCAAAAAGAATTAACCTAGAAGGTAACACCCATGCACAGGAAATCAATGTGAGTCAATGCCCTGTATAGCTATCCTTATCTCAACCAGCAAAAACTCTTGTTCCTTCCTATTATTGCTTATACTCTCTCTACAACAAAATTAGAAATAAGGGCAAAATAGTTTCTGCTGGGTATTGCGGGGGGAGAGGGAGGGGGCGGAGTGGGTGGTAAGGGAGGGGGTTGGGGCAGTGGGGAGAAATGAACCAATCCTTGTATGCACATATGAATAATAAAAGAAAAATGGAAAAAAAAATTTCCGTTTATAGTGAAAAAAAAATAAGGATATATTTTTAAAAGACATATAAATCTGTTATGTTCATATGACTGGATGAATGGACTTTTCCTTTATGGTCCTTCAACAAACTAACATTGAAATATTAAAGTACTCACCTAAATTTCTCTCACTTTGGGCATAATCTTTATACTGCATACCCTAAAAAGAAAAGTATTTTGATTTGTGTCTGGTAAAATGCAAAAGTACAGTTCTTTTATACTTTTAACAGTAAAAAAGTACAGTACTTTTATACTGTTCTAAAGAACAGCAAAACTAAGCTAAAAACTTTCAGGGCATATGTGTACATACTTTGAACATATTGTTAACAGTAAGACTTAATTTATTAAGGCCTTTTTCATAGTGTTTCCTGAGTTTGTTCCTATAGCTCTCCCCAGGAGCTTTTCTTTTCTTTTTTGTTTTTGGTGGTACTAAGGATTGAATTCAGGACCTTGCACTTGCTAGGTAAGCACTCTATCACTTGAGCCACATCCCAGTTCTTTTGGTTTTAGTTTGTTTTTTAAATAGGGTCTCCAGGCTAGCCTTGAACCATGATCTTCCTATGTCTGCCTCCAGGGTAGCTGAGATTACAGCTGTGTGGCAACACACCCAGCCCTCTAGGAGCTTTTCTAATTCCCAGTTAGAAAACCACTTCTTGCCATCACTCATTCTCTGGCATCCATATTCTTACCATTGGTGCAGCATTTACTTTCTTCTGAAGTTACCTCTTCAAAAGCATATGTATCTTCCTGTCAAAACTCATGTGCCACAAAAACATCTCTACTCAGGCTTCCCTCAATCAGAGAGTACATAAGACACAAGCAAACCTACTCACCACTCCATCACAGTAAAGCTGAGTCACACGAACATAATCATCCGTCACAAATTCAGGAGCAAAGACACAGTCGTCCTCGTAAGGGCAAGCTTCTAACAAGGCATAATCTGCCTCAGAGAGATCTTCCTCGGCAAAATCGCCCATGGTGTACAATCCTAAGGAAACACAAGTCCCAAATCAGTAATTAAATATTTTAAGATGACACAAGCAGCAGTTTTCCTGGTTCCTATGACATATTAGAAAAATACTTGGAGCCTGTACTCCAAGGAAGTAATTCTAACTGGAACACTGAGCTCAGGAAGATTCTTGTCCCTGGTCTGCTGTTCTTCCCCTGACTCTCTCCAAATGACTTAATCTATTTCTTCCTTTCTTTAGGTTCAAATATTCACCATCTCTACTCTAAACTTATAGTTTACAGGTCTCCATTAATTGGGAGATAATTAAAGGCATCTTACTCACTCTTATGTGTTAGGCACATAAGTCCTCAAACAAGTGTTTGCTTAATGTAGAAAAGACATTTTCCCACTGTTGCACTTCTATCCCACTTGCATCTTGCATCCTGTAAAATACACCATTTCATCATATGAGTACTACTACATCTCAACCTCCTGATGTGAACTAAGTTAAGTTCTGACTCCACTGAAAAACCATTTCTCATCAGCTGCTTCTACCTCATATTTATCCCTGGGTCTTTGTCTTGGGCAAAGAGGCAGAGTGTGCCTCTTTGGAGTGTGAATGTCACCATTCATTTCCCATGGTCATTCCAGACCTGACCTCCTCCTAACCGTCCCTGCTTCTAACACTGCTCCAACTTGTCACAAAACAGTCAGCACTGGTAGAATACAAAGGGAGAAAAGTCCCTCCCATTATCAAGGCAAGTCTTAAAAAAAAAAGAAATGAGGCTAGAGTTTTGGGCTTCTGAAGAAAAATTTAATAATGAGGATTTTTTTTTGATAGCTATCAGAGAACAGCTACACAAAATATCACTAGAAATGCAGGACTTTATTACATCTAGCTCTTGCCCAAATAATGACTTTCTTTTCCTCTCATCACCAGCACCACAGTTAACACCATTTCTTAAACCTTTTCAACATCATCATATTATTCCTCTATTGTTAGAACAAATCGTTTTTCCTAAGCAAGACCACCATTTGTCATTGATCCTTTTGGTTCTGTCCAATTTAATGTATAAAGCTCTCACAATTTCAGAAGTGAAGCACAGCCTCCTACAAACTCTTTATGTGTCCCACAACGTACCAAGTGCTTTACAAGCATCATCTCGTTAATTCTCACATCAATTCTTCTTGGCAGACCCACATAGCATTATATCCAACATTCTGATGGGAAAAATGGTCTCAATAAAATTAAGTAATTTGCTCAAGGTCACCAAACTAGGAAGGATTCAAATCCAGTCCTCTGATCCTATAGTCTCTTCTCTCAAACAGTTATTTCACTAACCCTACATTTCCTTGTTATTGTCACCTATTTACCTCTTGGTTACTGTCATGTTTCAGAACGAGTTCCTCTTCTCCAAATTCCATCATTATCCCAGACATATTAAGACCCAGCAGATGACACCCTAACCTTAGTTTACCTCATCAACTAACATAAATTTCACTGCCCAACTACCCAGACTCTTCTTCTCAGGGCCATTCCTCAGAACACTAACTATGCCTAAATCAATTTTTAAACCCTTCAGTTATATCAACTCCTCTCTGACCTCATCAAGAGTCATTACAGCTTTCACCTTCCCTGTCTCCTCCCACAGTCATTCAACTTCATCAAGAATTTTTCTTCCTTTTCCTGCCATTCAAATCCTCCATTCTCACTTTTGGTTTCCTACAATTTGGTTTCCATTTCTACCATTGAAGGGAAACTGCTTTTAATAAGGTCATTAATGACCATCTATAATAGACTTGTTATCTGTAATGTGTAGAAGTTCACCTGTTCTGTATGAACAATATTTCTAGAGTCTAAACAATTTAACTCCAAAAGTGAAAATACAGCCAGAAAAAATAACATACCATAATACCCAAAGTAAGGCACATGATATATGCGTTATCCTGAGAAATATACTTTTAAATTCACTTTTCTTACACAGGTTTTTGTACATAAATACAGAAAGAGCCAAGAACTGTCACAGCCCACACATCACCACCGTGGTGTTGATTACAATACAATTGGCAGACAGCCACCATGACAAGGTGCTGGTCATTAAAGCCCAGCAGATCTCTTGATATCGCACCCAGCAACAATTGTACTGTAATTACAACACTGGTGTCATTTTTAAAAATTTATCTATTTGTTTTAACTAGAGAGGCAATGTGGCAAAATGGTTAAGAGCATGACTCTGGGGCCAGACTGCCTGGGCTTGAACCCTGACTCTCCCATTTTCTGGATATGTGATCTTGGGCAAGTTACTTAACTTCTCTGTGCTTCGGTTGTCTCACATAGCAAGTGAGGATAACACCACCTACCTGGTTAATCAATTAATACATGTAGCGCTTTGAAGAGTAACAGCATATGAGAAATGCTAGAAATACCAGCTATTATTACCATTGATATTAGGTGAATAGTTTTTGAAAACCTACTGTTTGGATGCTTCCAACTAAACGGTCTACCTTAATTGCTAAATCCAAAGAGCACTTTTCAGCTTACAACTTACTTGACACTGTGGACCACTTCCTCCTTCTCAGAACTCTTCACTTGGACTCCAGAGATCATCTTCTGGTTCTCCGCCTATTCGTCTGGCTGCTCTTCCTCAGTCTCCTTCATGGGCTCTTCTTCTCCATTCCCCGCCACCCAAATGTCAACTCTCTTTTCTTCTCACTCTTACTCTCTCCTTGGGTGACCTTATCCACCACACCCATGGCTTAAAACAGCACTTTCTGAACTTTCACCGTTTTCATAGCTTCACCATGATTTGTGCCATTTCCATATATCACATGTATTTTTCTTCATCTTTCCCTTTCATTGAGCTCACTTGGCCTAAGTGATGTATGTCCATGATGTCACAGGTTTGATATACAAGTTATATTTTTCATACACATAAAAGTAAATTCCTAACAATTAAAATTTTTCAAGTGTTTATTCACGTACCATTTAAAATTATCTTGTACGGTACTGTAGGAAACAATAGCTTTCAAACTTCCAAATGCTGAAGACTCCCAAAACTCTCTAGGCTGGGTCCAATCTCTTAACTTCTAGACCTTCTGTGTCAATTGCTGCTAGATCTTAACCAAGATGTCTCACAAGCCCCTCAGATTCAGGATGTTCAAAAGCAAGCTTATCTTTTTCCTTAAAAAAACAAATGCAACCAAGTTCTTTCCTCTTTCTGTATACTATTTACCAGTTAATTGCTTTACATGCCACATGGTTACCCAAACCAAAAATATGGTGAGTCAGCCTAGATTCCAGTCTCCTTCAACATTTCTATCCAACTCACCACTACATGCTGTCACTTCTACTTTCCTAAGAAATCCAAATCTAATACACATATACCTCTTCGTGCCCAGTGCCACTTCCTTAGTTACACTTTCATCTTTTCTCCTGATCTAATACAAGCAATATCCTAAGTGGTGGCTTGCCTTCAATCTCAGCATCTTCTAAAACTCTGATGCTATCATTTTACTACTCATCAATGAATGAAGTCCAATCTTCTACTGTAAGCATACAAGACATTGTGTCATACTATTCCTACTTCTATCTCCAGTCACTCCATGACACACAACCTAGACACCAGCTACACCCAACTGCTTGTCATTTCTAAACAAACTTTATTCTGCAAATACCTAATGCCTACCAGTCCTTAATTCTCAATTCCAGGAAGCATTTTACTGATCTTTCCACTACACCAAGTTTATTTTTGTATCTCTTCTCTGTAAGCACTAGGCCCCTATCTCTGAAAGCAGTTTTAATACTGCTTGATCGTTACAGGTTTATCTCAGTTAGGTCTTTATGGGTCCAGAAGATACACTGTGTAACCTATTTGCTGCCTATGCTATTATTTTCTTTATATTTTCCTTGAGAATAACTCAACTTTTAACTTAAACGTAAATCTGCTTTAACAGAAAACCTGGTATCACCATGAAATCCTACGTTCAATATAACAGAATTATTCCTAACACAAAGTAAAGTAAGTAAACTACTAGAATTAAATATTAAAATAAAGGTCTTTTGATGTCATCAATTATAGTGAACCAGATACTGAAGAAGTCTATCAAGGCAGAAAAGTGGATCACAGATTTTTTTTTTTTTTAAAAATACTCTTGATGTTTTGCTGAGCTCCTAGAAACAGGAGAACATTTAAAGCCACCCTCTCCCCTCAAAAGCAACAAACCTCAAGCTAGAAATGAAACCTGGCATTCAAGAAGAGCTACAAGTAGTAGTGCCAAGAACAGTAATGGGATCAGGACAGTGAAGCCTACGCCAGAATCGAAAAGTGGTCCCAGTTAAACTCCCTGGCTCTTAGCTAAAAAGGATACAAGTGCTCTCAGAAGGAAAGCATCTCCAAGTTAGACTGCCAAGATTCCCACAAAGATAACTCAAATAGGAGCTCATAATCAATGGTCACCAAGCACAGGAAGCAATATGCCAACATGAAGGAGAGACAACAGGAAAAACAAGCAATGACCTTAGACCCCTTAGAATATCAGATACTGAGATTGCCAGATGCAGTCTACAAAGAGCTACAGATTCACAAAAATGAGCAAGCAACAAGAGATCATGAAGAATGACCAGATATATCTGAAAAGGAACCAAGTAGAACTTTTAGAAACCAAAAAGTTTAAAAAAAAAAAAAAAAAGACAGGCATGGTGGTCTATAATCCCAGCTACTGGGGAAAGGAAGACAAGAGGATTGTGATTCTAGGCTTAGCTGGGGAAAAGTTAGTGACTTTATCCCCAAATGAGCCAAGTGTGGGTAGCACAAGCCTCTGGTCCCAGCTACATGGGAGGTGGAGGTAGGAAGACCATTTTGAAGCCAGCTGGGCAAAGTTCGCACAAAACCCTACCAGAAAAAAAACTAAAAGTGAAAGAATCAGGGGTGTGACTCAAGTGGCAGATCACTTGCAAGCACAAGGCCAGAGTTCAATCCCCAATACTGAAGAAAAAAGATAGATTAAAGAGAAGAGTAAGCAGAGTTCAAGAGAAAAGTGAACTGAAAAATACACCTGATGAAATTATCCAGCACTGTCGGAGAAATAAGGAGACGAAAGAGGAAGAGTAAGTCATCTGGAAACAGTTCAATACATATATATGTCCAGTTAAAACTCCAGAAGAGAGAATAGATAAAAATCAGAGCCAATATTTGGTCTTCTAGACCACCTAAAAAGTAAAATTCAGGTGTAATACATATATCCAAAATGGCATTTTTAAAAAGTAATTTCCATCTACATTTAGAAGTATAATGACACAATACCGAAGACAGACAATCTAGTGCATAAAGCAAGCATAAAAGTAAGGCTGGTAGCAGACCCAGTGTATCTTTACCATACTGACAGAAAAGATACCAGCTTAGAACTATATAGCCACTACAATAATCTCTCAAGATCAAGGGTAAAATAAAAAATGTTTGTATATTAAAAACTGAGATGACCCCCTCCAACCAAGATTCTTGAACTAAACTTCTAAGCATACCAATTAAAAGACAAAGACTGGCAGGATGTGTGGGCATATGTCTGCAACCTCAGCAACTCAGAGGCAGAGACTGGGAGGCTCAAAATTCCAGACCAACCTAGGCAAAACATTAGCAGGATTCCATCTCAACAAAGAACCTGGGTGTGGTGGTTCATGCCTGCAATCCCAGCTACTCAGGAGGCACAGATAGAAAGATTGTGGTGAGAAGCCAGGCAAAAAGCACAAAATCCTATCTGAAAAATAACTACAGCAAAAATGGGCCAATGGCATTGCTCAAGTGGCAGAGCGCCTGCCTAGCAAGTGTGAGGCTCTGAAGTTCAAATCCCAGTACTGCAAAAAAAAAAAAGGAAAGCCATAAATTGTCTGATGGGCCCAAAAGAAAAATATAGCAATATACTCTTTTAAAGAAAATAACTAAAATAAAAGAATACAAAAAAGGAAAGAAAAATGATATTCCAGGTAAATTACCACCAAAAGCAAGACTCTAAAAAGCAAAATTAGGAATGGAAAGAATGACAACCCAGGAAAGATTCAGCACACTAAGAAAACAATGTTAACATTAAGCTTGCTTGTATTTGATAAAAGTCTCAAAGTACATTAATTGACATTAATTGACCTCCTATTGTCAATTAATAGGAGATTGTAGCATACCTCTCAATTACTGGACAAACTAAAACTAATAAAAACTATCTGGACAGAATTTCTAATCTTTCATCTAATGGATATATAACAATTACAGAATACAAATTCTTCACAAGTACACAAAGAACCGTTATTGTAATTCACTATGAACAAGACTATAAAACATGGGCAAAAAATTCATTTTAAAAAAGATTATATACAAGCCAGGCATGGGGGCACATGCTTGTAATCCCACCTACTCAGGAAGCAAAGGCAAGAGCATCTCGAGTTTAAGGCCAGCCCAAGAAAAGTTAGCAAGACCATATTTCAAAAAAACAAAATAAAAGCCAAAAGACTAAGGGCGGAGGGGCATAGCTCAAGTGGTAGAGCACTTGCCTAGCATGCACAAAGCCCTAGATTAATCCCTAGTACCAGGGAAGGGGAAAAAAATATCAAATACAGATCATATTCTAACAACACAGTTGATAAATGAATAACTAAATTTAAAAACTGTAATGTGCATACATGCAAAATATAAAAAAATTCGTAAGTCAAAAAAGAAATCAAAATTGAAAAAAATTAAATACTTAAAAGACTTGAGGCTGGGCATAACGGCTCCTGCCTATAAAACCAGCTACTCAGGAGGCAGGGATAGGGAAGATCCCAGTTTGGGGCCAGCCAGGTCAAAAAGAAAGCAAGACCTCCAAACTGAGCATGATAGTGCACCCCTATCATCTCAGCTATTCAGGAGGCAAAGGAAAGAGGACCACAGTCTGAGGCTGGCCCAGAAGGAAAATCACAAACCTTCCCAGAAAAATAATTTAAAGCAAAAAGGACTGGAGATTTGGCTTAAGTGGTAGTGTGCTTGGTTAGCACTCTACTGCTTGAGCCACACCTCCAGCCTAGCAAATAGTATCCTTCATGGGGAAATATTCCCGTCATAAAATTGGGAATGAGACCTACAGACTGACTATAATCACTTCTAGTGAACAACTATAATCTCTTCCATGGAATATAGATCTAAAAGTATACCAGGACATTAAGACAAGAAAAATAAATTAAAAAGGAAGTGATTTAGAAAGAATCTAAATGTCATTATTTGTAGTATTACAACTCTAGAAAATTCAAGAAAACACATTAGAAATAGTCTTTTTAGGGGGAGGGTTTTTTTTGGGGGGGGTTGGCAGTACTGGGTGTAGAACTCAGGTCTTATGCTTGCTAGGCAAGCACTGTGCTCTTTGAGTCACACTGCCAGCTCAGAAATAAGAGTTCAAATCACCAAATTTCTAGTTACTAACAGTTGTCAGAAAACAGAACCTTTTAAAAACATTACCATCTATAATAGCAATAAGAACAATGAAAAACATTGGAATCAGCATTGAAAAAGTGAAAGATCTCTATGGATAAAATCGTAAATCTACATTAAAAACCTATATAACTAATTCCCCTCAAAACTGATTCAATCCAATTAAATCTCAAAGGATTTTTGTCTCATAACAAGCTGACTATTAAAGATCAAAGGTCCAAAACAGCTGAGATCCAACACCTTCCCAGATATGAAGACTTTCAGTAAGACTAGTATAAGTAGTTAATACAGTGTGGGTATCAATACAGATCGATAAGGAAAGAAGTGAAACAGAAAGGCAAGCAAGAAACAGACCCACCATCGTCTAGGAACCAAACATGTCAAAGAGAGGTACAGCAGATCACTGGTGAGTAGAGGGCCCGCTCAATATATGGAATAAGAGTAGCTGGATCCACATGGAGGGATGAAATGAATGTGGATCACCCACTCACATCATACATAAAAATCAATTCCAGATGGGTTATGAATATAAATATGAAAAGCATCACTTTAAAATTAGGAACTTCTGTTCATTAAAATACACCTTAAAGAGTGAAAAAGACAGGCTAGAAACCGGAAGATATTTATAATGCATACAATCAACATAAAATCAGTGTTACCAGTTTATCAGTTCTAAAAAACAACTCAGTAGAAAAAAAATGGGTAAAAAGACATGACCATGTATTTCATATAAGGGAAACACAGATGATTCATAAATATATTAAAATATGTTAAACCTTATTAATAATCAAAGAAATGCAAATTTGAGCCACAATGATGCATCATTTCATAACCATTTCATGGACAAATATTAAGAAGTCTAATGTAAAAGTGTTGGAGAGGTCTCAGATCAACAACTCATACACTGCTAATCAAAATAGGTAAGTTGACAAAACTGTTGGCCAAAGTTGGTACAACCACTTCAAAAACAATCCAGAATAACTTCATGAAGTTGAGCATTCATCATACCCTGTAATCCTAAAATTTCTAGAAAACGGCTTACCATGGAGGTAATTCCAACCTATTTTGTGCTCACAAACAACCAAAAATGCTTTTGAAAATTACATACCTTCCAACATGTTACAATAACATCTAAAAATGTTCAGCATTAAGTTTAAATGATTGTAAATGAATTTCTAGAGTATCATAGTGACATTTTAAAATAAAACTGAGATTCTTTCAAATGTATGTTATAATCATTAACATACAAATGATTAAAAAATATATACTCCTAATTACACAGAAAGAGTGAAATTTTATTGGAAATGCATCTTCTGAACAATGAATGGAGGAACTGCCCCAAATAAAAGAATTTTCCCAAAACTACAAACTGCATTTTAGTCCTTTGTTTTCCCATTTGGGGTTGTATCCTATTTCTAGTTTGCCTTCCTTAGGTAAAGTGCTAAGGAAAGGCAGGAATGCTGAACCAGCAGGAGATTCTATCATAGGCCTAGAGCATTACCAATTTTAAACAAAAGCACATACAGAATTTAAAAGTCTAGAAATTCATTCATTAACATCACTTGTACCCACAGACACTTTCAGAAGTCTTTATTACTTCCCTAGGGATCATATACCCTAGAATGAAAACTGGAGAAATTTTTGCAACTCTATACCAGAGATATGTGCCAGTCTTCAAAATAACAAAACTAGAAATGACAAAATGCCCACCAACAGGACAATGCATAAACTGTGTTATATTCTCCCACAGAATATTACACAGCCATGAAAATTTAATGACTTACTTCTATACTCAATATTAGTGACTCAGAAACATAACACTGAATGAAATACGCAATCCCAGAAGATTATACCCAGTATAATTTTTTTCATTCAGAAACAGAAACCATACAATACAGTGTTGAAGGATATATACACGTCTGATAAAATTATTTTTTAATGCAAAGAATAACACACAATTCAGGATAGTCACCTCTACAGGTAAGCACATTCAATATTAGTTATTTTGATTCTTTGGCAGATTCATAGGTGTTCATTTTATTGTCTTGCTTCACAGCTTGCATATATTACATATATTTCGAATATATCAAATATTACATTAAATAGGAAAAGATTTCTTTAAAAACATTCATTCTATGAAAAAAATGCTTGTACTTTAAATCACTTCACCTGCCACTAGACAGGTACATATAACATAGCATGGAAATCCTACCTTTACATCAACCATAGCAACATTAGGTACATAACAAATGTTTGCTGGAATTAATTATAGGAGGACCAAAATTCGATGAAGACTGAAGCAATTAGCTGTGAGAGATGAACCCATACTCTGACACATGGCTACAGCAGAAGCAAAGGTGGCTGCAAGCGAATTCAGCAACAAGCTAAAGTTGTAAGGAAGCTGGTCAGTAAAGAGAAGGCAAAAAATGTAGTCTGTTAGCAAGCATGTGAGGAAACTGGTGTTCTCACTCAATACCAGTGAGAACGGAAACTGTACAACCACTTTGAGAGCTTCTGTAACATCTGGTTAAGTTAAAGATACATATATTCTACTACCCAGCAAAGCTACTACTAGGTGTACTTCCTAAATAAATTTTCAAATGCGTGCACAGGAAATGTATAAACACATTTATTCCAGGACTGGTTTTAAGAGTCACAAATTATAAACAACTTCAAAGTCCATCAATAGAGAAATGTGTAAGTAAATTATGATATATTCATACGATAATTCTATACCAGCAATTAAAGTGAATAAACCAAAGAAAATAGTTATTCAATTTATTCATCTATAAATCCCAAAATGTGATGCTAGTGAAAAAGCAAGTTGCAAAAAGACACATATAATACCACTGAAGTTTATAAATCGACCACACTATAAATTGTTAATTGATTCACTGTGACCAAAGCATAAAATATGTAAGGAAATGATGTACACAAACCTGAACACAGTGGCTATCTCTGGCAGGAGGGGAGAAACTGAGGGTACCTCCAGAACCTTTTCTTTTTTTTTTTTTTAAAAGATTTGAAGTAAATTTGGCAAAACAATTATGTCTGAAAAAATCTAAACCATGGATTGGTTACGTCCCCTTCAGTGTTTTATATTCAAAATATTCCAGAAATTAAAAGGAAAACTAGGCAATAGTATGGAAATATAGCAGAACAGAAACAGCCACCAAAAACACAGCGCTTGAGCGCAAAGCACTGACCCTTAAGCAAAGCACTAGTACCTGCATCTCTAAATAAGCTTGAACTTCTGACCCCCAAGTACCCTTCTAATAAATCCCATTTTCCTTAAGATAAAATGTCAATTTCTTGCAATTAAAAAAAAGTCCCAATTAGAGCTGTAAATGAAGAAACTGCTCCTAAAAGAGGAGGAGTAAATCCTGTAAGATTTTTACCTTGTCCCTTTCAAGGATGTTGTGCAGAATCGAAAGAGATTTATACGAAAGCCATAAAACATTCCAGGAGCCATTAAGTGTTATCAAGAACGCAAGGGACGGCTGCAATGGATCTGCCAACTGCAATGGACACGTATTTGGGTAGTAGTTTGCAAATGAGAGCTGGAGTCTAGGGGCTGCACTGGTACCAGCTCGCATCAGCTAAGCCTCCCCGGTTTTCTGCACAGGATGGCTCAAAAGGCCACACTGATGTCGCCAGGCCCGCTTCGGCCTTCCCCAGACTTTTGGGAGAGGGAGGATACTTTAGGGGAGTGTTGGGGGACAGCGGGAGAGGGGAGGGGAGCTGTGGCCCATTCCTGGGGGAAGGAGCTGGCCCTTCCCACCACAAACAGGTGGCCGGATTTAGGGATGGCACAAACACCAGGCACGGGCCGCGAGCGAGCTGGGAATACGAGCCATGACGCATGCGACAAGACCCCCGCGCAGCACACACTCGGGGACACGCGAAGACGCTGCCGGTCGCGACCGCGGGAGGCGCGGCCACGCGCGCTGGGGGCCGCGCACTCCGCGGAGGGGGCAGTGGCACAAAGGGGGAGGGGACACCCGCCCACGCCGCTGCCTGGAGGGGCGAGCACGGAAACAAAGGGGGCCGGGCGGGGATACACGGGCGCGTGCACGCGCGCTCAGGCCGCGGGGACCGCTCGCCCCGCAGGGATGTCACCCACGCACAGCAAGGGGATGCGCACACAAAGGGGCTACACCCACTGTCGCAGAAGTACCCGGGGACAAAGGGGGGACACACCCACTGGGGCAAAGGCGGCCAGACCCCCTCAATGCGCGAGCGCCCCGACCCCCGCAGTTCCCGCGGGCACCTGAGCAAGGGACACGGGGCGACGCGCACACATTCACACTCACCACACACCCACGGAGGGGGTGTGGAGGACCCCACTCCCCGGGCATCTTGGCTGCGGCGGGACAAGATGACACATCGGGAGCCCTGCCGCGCGCTGGGTGTGCACTCACCGGGGCCCGCAGCCCGCGAGCCTCGGACGCGGGCCGCCGCTGCCGCCGCCGCCGCCGCCGCCGCCGCCTCTGGCCCTCCACGTCAGCCCGACCGCGGGAGGGAGCGGGCGGCAGCAGTGACGGCAGACGCGTCACGTGGGCTGGCAGTGCGCATGTGCAGTCGCGCCGCGCCGCCCCCGCCCACCTCTGCGGCGCCAGCTGAACGATCCCGCCAGCCCCCGCGGTCGCGTGCTCCTGCCTATCGAGGGGTCGCCGTGCGCCTGCGCCGGGGCCGGTGGGGCGCCAGCGCGCCTGGGCTTTCTCCTCAATTTTCCCTCTTCCCCCACTGCGGCTCCCCGCCGGCGCTTGCGCAGAGGACTCAACGCGGAGGTGGCCGAATGGCCGGGAGGGGCTCGGGTGGGCATACGCAGGACCAAGGTCGAGGGCCTCCCCCCTTTTTTCCTCTCGCCTCAAAGGGGGAACAGAAGCCTCCAAGAGAGGACAGGGTCTGGGCGCGGGACCCTGGTCTCCGTCCCCCCCGGGAGGCCGAGCTCGTGAGGTTGGAGCGCGCTTGTCCCCTCCCTCCCCTCCCGGCCGCCCTCCTGCGCCCCACCTGCTGCAGGATGCGCGTGCACGCGAGGGGGCGCGTGGGGGCGGCTTTGCACCGCAGTGGCCGTGCCCGTGCCCATAGCAAAAAGATGAGGTTATAATAAACCAATGGGGAGGGGGAGAAGATCACTGACGATGGTTGTGTTCCTTCTCCACAGATTGTCCAAAGCCACAGGGAAAATGGTGGAAAATTCCCCGTCGCCATTGCCAGAAAGAGCGATTTATGGCTTTGTTCTTTTCTTAAGCTCCCAATTTGGCTTCAGTAAGTACTTTCCTGATGAATGGCCAGGGCTTTTTGTGGTGTCCGAGGACCAGGAAGTAATAATGCATTTGCTCTTAGAATGTGCCCACATGAGCTGTTGATTCTTGCTACCTATGTCTCTTTTTAAGAAAGCCCGGAGGGAACTTCTGTTTCTTCAGAGTTCTGTATGCCGCCCCTAGACTAAGAGGCTTCTTCTCAAATATTTATCCAGCTCCAGCTAAGTGAACAAAACCTGCTCCCTGTCCTTAAGGAAGTCATGGCCTTGAGGAGAAAGACAGTAAACCTGCAGTTAGTGCGCAGTTGATGAGTGCCATGGAGCCTAGTGGAGGGACGTTGAAACCAAACTGGGAGCCAGGGTTAGCTGATACCAGAGAACTGTCTCCCTGCGTCTATATCACAGAGAGTAAGTAGGAGGGAAAAAAGAGAAAAGGCCCTGAATGAAGGCATGAGAAGGTTTGGGCTGAGGGTAGAATGGCTCCAGGGTGGCATGCAGAAGCTGGGGAGTAAAGGTAAGTAGGCCAGAAAGTCAGGTTGAAAGATGGGCCCTTTACATACTAGATCTCACTGAATTTCCATAGGGTTCCATTTTACAGTATCACTGAGGAGCTCACATGTCCAGAGTCACACAGCAGACCTCACCTCCTTCCCCTACAGAACTGGCACCTGTGACTCAGGCCTGTAATCCTAACCTCTTGGGAGGCTGAGTTTGGGAGGAGTGCAGTCCAAGTCAGCCCAGGCAACTAGTGTGTGAAACCTCATCTTCAAAATAACCAGAGCAAAATGGACTGGAGGTGTGGCTCAAGTGGTCAAAGTCCTGATTTCTAACCCCAGTCCCACCAAAAAAAAAAAGGGAGAAAATTGAATGTGCCCCATCCAAATTTTGGAACTTGATGGAAAATATTTACCTAGCAGCCTAGCTGTTGCCTAGTAGAGTTTGAGGAATGGAAATGTTACAACAGTTCATATTCTGGCCAATCCACAGACTTGCTGTTTGATTTGGAAACATTTACTTTATTTCTTTGGGCCTTCATGTTCCTCACCTGTAAAGGAGTATTGGAAACCTGGGTTATCAAATGCTTATTGTGTATAAAACAATCCTGTGAGGTAGGTGCTATTACTGTCCTCATTTTAAAGATGAGGTTTAGGTAACTTGTCCATCATCACACAGCTTGTAACTGCCAGAACTGGAATTTGACCATGCACACTGTCCAGTTGTACTGTCTGCCTCTTGTGACTATTACTGACTGGGATGATTTATGTAAAGCTCTTAATGCAAAGGAACAAAAGTATTTAATGTTAATAGCTGTTATTATCATTTTTATAATTTCCTATTCAAAGAATAGTTCAAGGACTAGAAACTACATAAGTAAATAAAAGTGATGGATTTAAGGCTTAAATTCCATAATACCCACAGAAAATAATTACTCAGGAATTTATCAATTGCTTACTATGGGCCAGCCACTGTTACCAGTGAAGAGCAAACTGCCAAAAATGTCCTGCTTTCATAGTTTTCATTCTTGTGGGAGGGGATAGCCAATGGACAAATTAAAAAAGTAAAACATACCTAATGTCAGATGATAGCATGTACAGGAGGGAGAAATTAATCGAGAAGGAGGAGGATAAGGAGGTCCTTCTAATGTGCCTCTTTGTCATCTTATTACTTTTTCATTATCACTTTAACACAGTGTAGTGAAAAGATCGATTTACTCATCTCTGTTCACCACTAGCTTTGAAACTCAGGGAGGGTAGAAACCACCTCTTCAGGGCTCATCATTGCATTTCACATTCCTGACATAGTTTTTTTGTTTTGTTTTGTTTTTGTATTGGGGGTACATTGTGACATTTACAAAAGTTCTTACAATACACCATAGTTGAATTCACCCCCTCCATCATTCTCCTTTATCCCCCCCATCCCACAACTTAGTTTTGATTTTTTTTTTTTTGTTTTTTTTTTCTTGACAAGGCAATTTCTCTTGATCAAGAGGGTGCAAGCATGTGCTCACTCCTGCTAAGCAACACCCAAGCACCTAGTTTTGTTTTTGTTTTTTGCTTTTTTTATTTAGTTTTGTAATATATATTTATCAGAAAAAATCATCATTGATTAGGTAATTTGAAATATGAAATTTGACATATTTCAATGATGATATACCCTTTCTAAGATTCCATTTCCTGTAATCCCAACTACTTGGGAAGTAGAGATCAGAAGGATGTCAGTTTGAGGCTGGTCCAGGCAAAAAAGTTGGGTCTCCACAACAAAAAAGCTGAAATGGAGGTGTGTACCTGTAATCCCAGCTATGCCGGAGGCTTAAGTAGGAGTATTGTGATCTAGGCTGGCCCAGGCAGAAAAAGATGTGAGACTCTACCTGAAAAGTAACTAAAGCAGAAAGGGCTAGGTGCATGGCTAAAGTGGTAGAGCACCTGCCTAGTAAGTGTGAAGCCCTGAGTTCAAACCCCAGTACACTAAAAATACATTTCCTCCTCTATAAAAATTGCATACATATGCCAGGACTGTTTTTTGGTGGTGGTAAAAATGATACCAAAGTTTATTAGGAAAGGAGTACACTTCCATAAACTGAAAGCAAGTGGTCTCTAAGAATGAAAACGACCCTTAGGATTGTTTTGAGGATTTGATAATGCACTAGAATTTTGCTTACCCCACCTTGAGCACTCAGAGCTTAGCTATTGTTATCGCACAGGGACAACTGTAAAGGATGCCACAAAGACTTGGGATTGAGGGAAGGAAGATTGTACTCTGGGAGGTGAAGCAAGAGCTCAACATGCAGCAGATCAGAGCCACATGGATGAATTCCCCTTTAAGCAACTAAATATCTGTAATCGCTTCTACCTTGTGGACATGAAGTACTGAACAGGTAGTATCTAGAAAGCTAATTGCTAGGTGCTGTAAAAATTACAAGAATTGCTAAGGCATGATTTGTGCCCTTGAATTGCTTCAAACATAGAATGAGAGTTCAGGCATTAAAAACTGATAACAAGATAATTGTTGATAAATATTACAAGAAAACTAGGAATGCTGAGGAGGGAAAAATTTCTGAGAATTGGATGCCTCCCAGGAGCTTTTTTGTCGAATCTGGATCTTATTAGGTTGAACCTGGGCCTTACTAACTTCTCTCTCTCTCTCTCTCTCTCTCTCTCTCTCTCTTTTTTTTCCCCTCTTCTCTAGTACTTTATCTTGTGTGGGCTTTTATTCCTGAATCTTGGCTGAACTCCTTAGGCTTAACCTATTGGCCTCAAAAGTAAGTTTAATGTTTCTTAAATAACATTAAAAGTAATACCGTTTTGAAGGATCATATTTTTCTTTAAGGCTACTCAAGTCTTAAGTAACTATTCTTTTAGATCCCACAAATAGGCATATAGAAATTTAAAGTTTTTTTTAAAGGTTATTATTAATATACGTCTAATTAAAGACTGGGGTGAGTACACATGTTTATCTCCATTTCCTCTGAGAATCTTGCTAAATTTGTTCCCTCTAAGGGGGAAAAAAAATTTTTAAGGTATAAACCCACTAAAATAAAGAATAGGATATGAAATAAGAGATATCAAAAAAATTGAAAAGTACATTGAGATAGAAGAGTTTCTCCTTTCTCCACATGGCTAGAGAATTAAGAATATTTGTGTCCAGCGGTACACTGGTGGCTCATGCCTATAATACTAGCTACTCAGGAGGCAGAGATCAGGAGGATCACATTTCAAAGCCAGCCCAGGCAAATAGTTCATGAGACCTTATCTTAAAAAACCCTATCACAAAAAATTGGGCTGGTGGAATGGCTCAAGGTGAAGACCCTGAGTTCAAGCCCTAGTACTGCAAAAAAAAGAATATTTGTGTCCAGACATTGGATGTATCACCTCCTTAGCAGGGTAATTCTGGGTTTGTTTAAAGAGCATTAGACCCTCAAACTTTCCTCCCTTACTCCTCATATCTGGGAGACTGATCCTGCCCTCCCCTGCACAAAACAATTTCACCCTGTGGAAAGGCCAAGTGAGAGTCTCTAGCCTGGAAGCCCCGAGGTCTGAGTGTGGAAATGAGGCCCCTTACTGAAATCCTGGAATAAGCATCTGTGTGGCCAAATGATAAGATCCACCTCTTGCCCCAACTCCCTCCCTCACTAGGCTCCCAGGCTTATACCACCATCTCCTCCAGAAAAAGTTGGGAAGTTCCTTCTTGAGAAAGCTGAGCAGGGTAAAAAACAAGATGTATAACTTTTGATATTTAAAGGCTGTCTCTTAGAGCTCACAGTGCTTCCAGTTAACTCGTTAGCACTTCAGTTTTAATTATGACCAGACTGTCATAAGTTACCAGGCATTTCAAGAAAGCTCCTAACATGAAATACAAAAGGAAAAACAAAAAAAGAACTTGAAGGAAATGGAGATAGAAAATTTTAAAATAACAAGATCCTCAAAGAGATAAAGGATTGATTATAACTTAAAAAAGAACATGCTGTATAAAGGAAATGTTTAAGGAATCACCATATTTGGGGATTGTAAACTTGATATCCAAAATTTAAATTTTAATTGAAAAGTTGAAAGATAAACCAAAGTTTAATCTCTAGAAGGTAGAACAAAAGACAGAAAAATGTTAATAGAGGAAAAAAATAACAGGGCTAAAAATCTATTAGAGGTTCCAAAAATGAAAAACAGTAGGGAGGAAATTATTAAAGAAATAATGTAACCAATAAAACCTGGCACAATAGAGCACTCGATGTGCATAACTATGGAGAGAGAGGGAAATCGAAAGGCAGTCAGAGAATTTGAGGCTGGATGGAGTATTGACAGATAGATGGGAAACCATCCAGTCTAACAAAATGATATAATTACTAGTTCTGGAAAAAATACTGCATAAGAAAACATATAATAATATGCTAATGCAAACATTGCTTGTATAATCACAATAGGTTTCAAAAACTGCTGATAGAACCATATTAGGAAATGTAAACAAAATGTCTGAAATTGAAACAAAAAATCAAGAGAGAATAATATGAGCATGTGGTATGGAAATGAGGAAATAGGACCAGAAGAAACAGCTCAGGTGTTGAAATGGCTCCTTTTGGGAGCATGAGAATTCAGGGTGTCATGGATGGGACAGAGGACTGCAGCTTTCATTATAGCTCTTGTAGAAATAGTTAGCTAATGTGTACATATATTACTTCAATAAAAGTTAAATTTTAATTTTGAGGTATGTTTCGTGACTGACTCCTGAGAGTTCACGCTTGTTAAGATGACTATTATGTATGTTCTCTTCTGCAGATACTGGGCAGTCGCATTGCCTGTGTACCTCCTTATAACTATCGCAATCGGTTACGTGCTCTTACTTGGAGTTAACATGATGAGTACCTCTCCACTCAACTCCATTCACACAATCACAGGTACATCGTTACAAAGAGAAAGTGCTGGTGGAATGGAGGAGGGGTTCATTAGACATTTGTCAGAAAAGCAGTCAAAAACAGGCTGTAATACACACATTGAGACAATAAAAAGAACCTGGGGATATAAATATACAGTTATACAAAAGGAAGCATTTACACGTGAATATGCACTAGGTGCATTCATGGACCAATGGTCAGTTCATGGTCAATCCTTATGGATTTAGCACTAGAAACAGGTATGTTTTCCTGTCAGTATATAAAGTATGTTCCTCAGCAACTCTGCCTAGGTAAACTTCTTTTATCCTAAACAGCCATTGTTGATCAGGGGTTAGAACACAGATATGTGCAGAGCTTGTTCAGGAGGAGGGACTTGGGGGTGTGTCTTCCTCAGGATCACTGAGTATACCTCATCCCAATTAACTGTATAGAAGAGTCAAAACATGGGTTGTGGGGTTTTGTTTTTTTTCTTTTAAAGATCTTCCCTTCCAAGTTTAAAAGTAATTAGACTTCTGAGCTGTCTTAGATTCTAAGAGGTAAAATATTTTTTAAGCTCTCTGGTATGATTTTTCCCACTTCTTTCTAAAACCTTTTTTCATGAGCCTATATAATGTATTTTGAAAAATTAAAAAATTTTTTGCTTTTTTTTTTTTTGGCAATATCGAGTTTTGAACTCAGACCTTGTGCTTGCTAGGCAAGTGGTCTACCACTTGCGTCACACCCACAGCCCTTTTTTGCTTTAGTTATTTTTCAGGTAGAGTCTCTTGTTTTTGCCTGCAGCCAGCCTCCTATACAGCTGGTATTACAAATGAGACCACCATACCCAGCTTCTTTGTTGAGATGGGTTCTCACTAACATTTTGCCCAGGCTGGTCTCAAACAGCCATCCTCCTGGTCTCTACCTCCCCAGTAGCTGAGATTGTAGGCATGAGCCATTCCACCTGTTTCTTAAATTTCTGATAACCTACTATATTTGCCATGTTCTGGACTGGTATTACAGCAGATAGACAATTTGTTCAAAGAAAGAAGCTAATAAGTTTGCTTGAGTATTTGCTCCAAACAATTTAATAGTTTTTATGGTATGATTTAAACATATCTTCCATCCTTATGAGAAACATAAAACAGGACTTTAATCATCATTGTACAGCTGAATGAAATACTGATTTTTTTTCCAAGTCAGAGATGAGCAAAGCCCTTTGCTGATTACATGTTTATTTTAATTGGGACATTTCTTCTAAAGAGCAGACTTAAGTAATCATTTGGTTGTGTTTCACATGGTGTTTGTCATTATCCAATCATCAGCTTGGATGGGGAGAGGGCAGCTGGCGGAGTGGCTCACATGGTAAGAGCACCTGCCTAGCAAGCGTGAGCCCAATGCCACAAAAAAAATATAAATAGATAGATAGATAGATAGATAGATAGATAGATAGATAGATAGATAGATAGAACCAGTCATCAGTCTGGGAAACTGTGTGGCAGGTCTTTATCAGCCACAGAGACCATAGAAGAAATTGCTTGTGTCAGCAGAATTTTCTGTTCTTTTCTTACAGATAACTACGCTAAAAATCAACAGCAGAAGAAATACCAGGAAGAGGCCATCCCAGCACTAAGAGACATCCCTATTAGTGAAGTAAACCAGATGTTCTTTCTTGCAGGCAAAGAACTTTATACCAAATCCTGAGCAGTGTGTGAGCACACGAATACCAGGCGCTAATTGAGTATAAGATTTTGGCCAATATTGTGGACCACAATTATATTGACTGTGTCTCTTATTAATAGCCAGTATTAAGATGTAAAAAAATGAAAGTTTATCTTCTTTCAGATTAAATTCAATTAGTATTATAAATGTTTTTAAATGAGTTATTAATGGACAGAATAAATAAAATACTGCTGTATTACCCTATAGCAGACTTTCTTTTCTGTTCGTTTTTGAGACAGGGTCTCATTGTATAGCTCAAGCTGGTCTCAAGTTCTCAGTCCTACTGCCCCAGCCACTGGGATTACAGGCATGTACAACCGTGTTGGTATAGTTGTCCCCAGAGAAACATTTGTACTATAATTTTCAAAAGGCAATTGTATCTTTCCTTCTTTTTGTCCTGAGGGTCCCAGAATACAAACTCTTCGATTTAGTGGAAGAATACACTTGATATTTGTATCATCAGATTCATGTCTAAAACATAAGTACTTACTCAGGGCTTGCTGTGAACCAAGTGTTTTTCTGGTCACTGGGAGTGACATAGTAAGATTCTTAAGAGTTTATATTTTATTTATGTTTTAAAGAATGTATGTATTGGAAGTTTTGAGGAAAGGAATTACAGGGCCTGGTACATATTTTTTACATCACTCTGGTGGATGGAGAATGGATCCACAGATGTTGTTGGTAATGGGTCAAGATCATAGAAGTGAGGAGAGCGTTAGGAGGCTGTTACACTAGTTCTGGTAAGAAATGATTGCTGTCTAGGCCAGCTTGGAGTAGAGTTGGGGTGGGGTGCACAGCTCTGCCCATTTATTGGAGATACAGCTACATACGGGCATATGGATCTGATCGTGCAGGGCAGGCAGGGCTGACAGAGAAATTGTGATTAGGGGTTATTCCTAGATCTTTTGGATTAAGGTCCTGGGTAGATGGTTATGCCTTTTATTGACAGGGATGATATTTGGGGAAGTACAGAGGAGGAGGTTGGAAGATTCAGTAAGTAAATTCATTCAAAAAGCACTGGCTTAATATCTGCGTGCATCTCATAAAAGGTTAAGAAACTTAGAAATAAATTATTTAAAACTTAGCAAAAGTATGTTCACAGTTAGCCAGTAGGACCAAATCTAACTTTATCTAGCACTCAAGGCCCTCTAAGAACTGTTGATACCCCAAATCTCTATACTGGCTTGGCTGGTCTCCTCTGTAGGGTATGTACATGTGCATATATTTATATACAGGAGTGGAATCAAACGTTTTCACTTAGGCAAATTTAACTATACCCGCTGCAAAAAAAAAGAAAATTTTTAAATAGGAAAACCAAGACTTCCATTTCAGTGATCTTGTATAGTAAGCATATGATAGATGAAGAATCTGCCATTTCTATTCCCTTATTTGTCCCAGGTCTTAATTTTGTATGTCTCCATACTCAAGAATAGGTTAAGGGATCTGGCCAACCTGCCAACTCCATCAAGTATGAAATAGTAAATAAATAATATCTCATCTACAACGGAATACTATATAGCCATACCAACAGAAATTAATTACTGCTATACCTAACAACATGAATGAATATCATAAACAATCAGGAACAAAGGCCAGAAATAAAGGAATATATAGTATAGATTACATTCCTATGAAATTCCAAAATAGGAGAAACTATGGTGGAATTAGAACGATGGTTACCTTTGGAGGAGGGCGTGAGCCAGGGAGAGGCATAAAGGAGCCTGCTAGTGAGTTGGGAATGCCCTACATCTTGATCTAGGTGTACGTTACCTAGGTGTGATATGTATCTTAAGAAAAGCATGTAGTTACATAATTAAGATTCGTGCTCTTAATGTAAGTTACACCATAATAAAAAGGAAAAACTGCCTGTGCCCATCCCCTAGAAATCTTGATTCATTGGTCTGGGGCAGGGCCTGGGCAGGGGTAATTTAAATGTCTCCCAAGTAGTTCTGATATGCAGGCTGGGTCGAGAACTATTGCCTTATCTGCTTGGACTTAACTGAGTCTGTGTTCCAGAGGGGCAATGCTGGCCACTTTCGAAGAGAGCCAGAAGCTGTTCCTCTTCCCATCTTTGTGAGACTCCTATTCATATCAACAGGATTCCCTTGTACTCTTCTAGGACCAGTGATGAGCCTAAGATGGTTTCAAAAAAAGTCAGAATAGACCTTAGTTAATTCTGATGTTGCACTGCACTTCAGCCTCTTTCCATTCACATCTTTGTAGCCCAGAAAGGGTTACACAGTAGCACTGTTTTTCAAACTATGGATCATAATTCTTTTGAGGGTTATGATCAGTTTAGTGCAACCATTCTCTACTAGTTTTTTAATCTCAAGATCTCTATAAACTTATAAGTAGGCTCCTCAAAGACTTGTGCATGTGAGTTATACTTAGAAATTAAAATAGAAATTGTTTTTATAAATAATAAGCCAAATGCTTTTGGTTATAAAATTAGTTTTGCTGGTCATCGCATTCTTACTACGTGATAGGAAATAGCTTCTGTTATATAAATATTTAACCCAGATCATTGCTATCACAACAAGCTGAATCAAAAAAGACAATGAAGTTTAGCATAAATATATTTTTATGAAAATAGCTGTATTTTCAAAAAATGGAGAGTAGAATTACTTTACATTTTTTGCAAATCTCTTTATCGCATGGCTGTGGGAGACAACTGGGTACTCATATCTGCTTCTGTAGTCATCTGTTACATTAGCACACATCACAAAGCCTCTGGAAAATTCCACTGTGTACTCCTGAGAGAATGAGAATGGAGAAAACAAGAAACATCTTAATATTATTTTGAAAACAGTTTTGACCTCACAGACTCCCTGTGACAGGATCTCCAGACCACAGATGTTGAGAACCACTGGCTAGTGGGCCTCTAGTGAGTGTGAGAGTGTGTGTGTGCGTGTGAGAGAGAGAGAGAGAAGACTTAGAGTAGTATAGAATGTATCAGATGCTCTGCTCTTGGTAAGGGTAATGTTTTGACTGGACTACTCTTGTGACCACTTCAGACCCTCTCTGTTCTACCTCTTACTCTAGCTATGGATGCCCCAAATGTTCTGTGCATACTTTGACCAGATCCACACAGCGTACCCTAGAAGGAAGGAGTTAACAACCGCAGGAACTGGAGCCCAGCGTGGGCAGGCAGGTCAGTGGATAAACACATCCCCCTTCATCCTTCAAAGATAATGTTCTGAGCTGTGTTCCATGAGCTCCTCAGGTCCTGTGGGACTGAGCTGCGGTTGCCATGGTGCTGGAGAGCTGAGTCACCAGCCTGTGTTGGCTGACTTGTCTGTTTGCTGTGTTTTGCTCCCTCTGCTACCCACTCCTGCTTCCTGTGGTCACTTTCCCAATAAACTGCCTACACAAAGCCTTTGTCATAGGCTCTGCTTTCAGGAGGACTCTAGCTGTGATGTCTTTATTTTGTAAAGACTATGCATCAGGTGTAAGGCTGTGGTATATTATGTATTTCCCCATGCATGTCATAATTTAAGAAAACTGGAAGATACTATGTTTTGCAATGAACCCAAATAATAACATAAAATATTCCAAATAGAAAATGTCAGTAATAGAAAATGGTACAAGTATTAAGAAAAAAATCCTCCAGTGACTAATCCTAGAAAGAATGAAATTAAAACTTCAAATTTGAAATCGCCTAATTGTAGAGCCAGCAGAATTCAACTCCAAAATCCTGCCCTCCATGGTTTTCTGACCTGCTCTGTTTTAGTCCAGAGTATCTCAATCAGACGCCTGGATTTTTCCAAGCAATTGTTGCCTTTGGGCTCTTTAAAGTGGGCGTCACTCCTTAGGCAAATTGACCAGCCCCAAATTCCTTACGTGTCCCACATTTTTAGTCAGAAGAACACCAGTGCAGTGGCTCACTCTTGTAATCCCAGCTACTTGGGAGGTAACAATCAGGAAGTTCACAGTTTAAGGTAAGCCTGGACAAAAAGTTAGCGAGACCCCAGATAAACCAGGTGGTATGCCTCTGTCATCCCCGATAAATATGAGGCATAAATAGGAGGATGCAGTCCCAGACCCATCCCAGACAAAAAGGCAAGACCCTACCCACAAAGTAAAGCAAAAAGGACTGGAAGCATGGCTCTGGTGGTAGAGTTCTTGCCTTGCAACCACAAGGCTCTGAATTCAAACCTCAGTATAGGGGAAAAAAATTTAAAAGATCATATTGAAAGTCCCAAACCCATAGTATTTAGAAAACTCAAATAAATCCTATAGCAAGAGTCCCAGAAGACTCAGCAACCAGAAAAGGAAGGAGACTCTTTTTGATTTGTCTTGACACAGTACAGGTCAAGCTGTGGCAGTTGTCATTCTCAGGCACTCGGTGTGACTCAGTTGAGTTCACTGTGGGACTGTTTACTTGGGGGAGGTGGGAGTTTGCTTACCCACCTTCTCTAGTCAGGATAGCTTACATCACGCTGTGGTAACACACATTTCAGTGGGCAGGAACTTATTTTTCAAAGAACAGTACTTTGAGATAGCTACCAAATCTGAACGGAGCCATGTGGGCAAGGACAGAAAATGTCTCCAGATTATCGGTGTGGACCCATGATCCAAAGGTGGTGGGTCATGGATGGCAGGTGCTCTCTGCCCTCCATGCCTCATCACCACATAAGCTCCAGAGTGCCACGATGCAATGGAAATCCTAGTTAAGGACCAAAGAAGTCACAGAGTCTGAAAATACAGTTAGAGTTCTTGAATGAGTGTGTTTGTAGACCAAGATTTATATGTATGTGACATAGGGGAAGTTATTGTCCCATAAATTTTATATCTGCCACGTACTATTTCTGCAAATCTGGTGTTCCTAAGCCTTGTTTGTGCCAGTTACAGTTACAGGGCACTTCATGGCCAGGGCTGGAAGGCACCAGCCAAAATCTCACAGTGGCTCAGATGTCACTTTTCAACTATGCCATAGTTGGTTGAATGGTTCACTTGCGTCATCAAGCCTGTTTGTGTGGCCCTGGTAATCAGAACAGCTGTGAGTCAGCCTGCACTAGCACATGTCCCAACAGACCCATCTCTCCCTGTGTCTCTTTGGTTTCTGATGCCACCTCTTTTGAGGTGTTCTCGGTAATGCACCATGAGTTGGCATGTCCTAGGGGACACTCAGTCACTCTCCTCACTACCATTCTATGAGATGGTAGCACCTGTCAGGAGTTAAAATCCTGATATTAACTGATAGAACCAGATTCTCCAATGCTGCATAAAGCTGAAGCCTTCTTCCCTAAACTGGACCTGAGGACCGAAGTGAGGAGGGCTGGGTCTGCAGACCTGGAGACACGGTCAACTGTGCATGCTCAGGGTTCTGAGAGGACCAGGGGATAGACAACTCCTGTGCAGTGACCCCTCGGGTAAGCTTATCTCTTCCCGGGAGTGCAGTGTATGGGATCAAGAGAATGACAGTGGCGGCTTTCCCACTATGCCCCCAAGAAGGCAGAAGTGTTTCAGTCACTGAGACAGAAACAGGAGAAAGATGATGGCTCCCTGCAGTGGCCACTCAGGTTTTCTCCTGTTTACCCTTAATTAACAATCAGTGCAGCATCTGGTGGTGTACTGGTGAGATAAAATTTTTAAACAAGGCTCCCTTACATTGGAATTATCAGAGGGTCAAAACATTTCTAAGTTGCTGCACACATATTGCCAGACTGATCTCCCGAAGGGTCTGTCGGTGAATCACCCTCCCTGTACCTCACTAACATGTGTGCCTTGGTTCTCAAATTTGGAGTGTCTAAAGTGTCACAATGTTCCGTTTTTCCAAATCTGACTAATTATGTTTTGATTCCCCACTGTTCCTTGTTGACAAAAATTTCAGAATCAGGTCTAGGGTGAGCTTCCTCAGCCTGCCTTGGGTTGTTTATCCAGATTCTATCCAGGACAATGGGAAAGGATACTAGTTTTCAATCCGTGGTGCTTGCAGTCTCTGCCATTGTGCCTTCTCAGACCGCAGGACCCCCTGGTCCACTTCCCTCCTTTTCACCAAGTGCATGAGGCTAGTGCTCACTGTCCATCCACAGCCAGTTGACTACCCCTAGTCAAAGTCCCCACATACTACAGCTGGTTCTCTAAGACTCTGCTCCTCTGTCCAGTCTCAGAACCCAGGCAATGTTGCTAGGCCTGGGCATCCACCCTGCACAGAGGCCTCTGGCATCTCCATGTTCCTTCTTCCCATCTTCCTTTGAAGTAGCTCCCTGACTCTAACTAGGCAGATGGGCCCATAGCATAGTCCTTCTCCCTTGCAGCAGGGCAGTGGGAAGGCAGTTCTTTCTGCATGCATGGAGGGAAGAAGTGCACAGAGCTTTTAGTGTCTTTAAAGTCAGAGCAGGCTCTTCTTTAGCTCTCCTCACTCCTGCTGCCTGGATGTAGTGCCAAATTCTAGATGCCCCCTTGGAGTAGGAGTATCCTAAGGAATAGAAGCTGTGCAACAGCAGCAGAGCAACAAAGATACCCAGATGCTGTCATCTTACCAGCCTGAGACGGCCTGCCTCTGGACTTGGACATGACAGCAATTTGTTTCTGTCTTGTTTCAGCCACTGTTGCTCTGGGTTGTCCAATCACAGTCAAAACGAAGCCTAACTAATACAATTCCCTTTGGTGTTCCAGGCACAAAGCCTGCTGATTGCCAGGAGGAGCCTAGGTGTCTATTCTCAACTTTGAAGTGGCCAGGAACCACATAGGCAGCTGCTGTTCAAATGTAGGTTCCCAGGTCTAGTAAACCTGGAGGACCCTGAACTCTGCATTTTTAACAAGCATCCCTGGAGACTAGGCCCATGTGTTAAGAGACAGTGGGTCTACAAAACCAAAAGCCTGAGTAGAAATGGTGTCCTGGCTTCAAGTCCTCCTTATCTGCAGGAAAAGTTGTTTATTGTCCCCCTTCCATCCCAGCTCCTTGAAGATGTGCATACATGTGCGTGCACACACTGCTGCCCCTCAGCTTCCACCCACCCCCAAAAGGAAACTTCAGTCTGTGCTGGTCTGTGTTGAAGAGAGCAGGAAGAAAAGTACTGTATTTCTTCTGAGATAAATCTGTAGCAATAAAAAATGAGTAAAGAGCCAGGAAGGTGGTTCACTGGGACCAACACTTGTCCCACTTTTGCTAATAAAGAAGTAAAGCAATGGTATGTCATTTTAATTTGCAAATTTAAATACTAATAAAGTTTAATATGTTTATTCAAATAGTGAATAAACGTATTAAAATGACCAACCTCCAAGGAGCAAAGTAAAAAGTGTGGGATTTGGCTTTCTTCAAATCCTAGCTCCACTACTTCCTGGCAGTGGAGGAAAAAAGAAGCGACTTTCTTTGGTAGTACTGGGGTTTGAACTCAGGCCCTCATGCTTGCTAGGCAGGCACTCTACCACTTGAGCCACACACACCCCCAGCACTTTTTTTTTTGCTTTAGTTATTTTCCAAAGAGAGTCATGTGTTTTTGCCTGGGAGGACCTGGACTGCAGTATTCCTACTTAGCCTCCCAAGTTGATGAGCTGACAAGTGTGAGCTCCAGTGTGACCTTTCTTTGCTAGGTTACTTTGCCTCTCTAAGGCTCAGTTTCTTGGTCTGTAAAACCACACTGTTCTTCTAGGCTATCAGGAAACATGCTTGCCAGTAGTGGGCCCTGAAGAAATAGAGACTATTGTTATATCCCAGGCTTTTGCTCACCATGGCCACTGCCCTGGGCCCCTCTTGTGGGAATCAAGGCGTCGGCAGGACTGAGCGCCCTCTAGAGGGCTTGGGAGATAATACCTGCCTTGTCCACTGTCGGGCCGCTGGTTTCTTGACTTGTGACCCCTTTGCTGCAGTGTGTGAGTCACTGTCTTCATTGTTTTCTCTTCTTCAGTGTGCATTATATTTCCCTTGGCCTCTCTCTTATCAGGACACAGTGATTAGATTTAGGGCCTACCTGGCTAATCCATGGTAATTTCCTCCTGTCCATATTTTTAACATAATCACAACTTTAAAAGCCCATTTTCTTCCAGCAGTTAGGGTATGATATCTTTGGGGGCTATTATTCAGCCACTATAATCATTATATATTAAAGTCCAATTTATAATTCATCTCAAAAACAAAAACAAGTATGTGGGGTGGGGGGGGTATAGCTCAGTGGGAGAGCGTTTGCCTAGCCAGCATGAGGTTCTGGATTTGATCCCCAGCACTACAAAAGGAAGGGAAAGAGGGAGGGAGGGAGGGAGTAAATATTATTTCCTCAAGACTAAGAATGAAAGCCAGTGCTGGAAGACAGAATACTGCGAATACCCTAAACCTAAGAGAAAGGGAGGGAAGGAAAGAAAAAGAGGGCAGTGTGAGTGAGGCAAGCTAGACTTAGGGAAAGTTCAGGACTTTTAAAAACCACACAGCCTGATTTAGAGCACCTCTATCCCCTCTCCCTGACCCATACCTCTAAGAAGAGCTTCATTTCAATTGCAAATCCTTTGTTAAACTAGAGTGAAATTTTCCTTCTGCATGGGCTTAGGGTACCAGAGAATTAACACAAGTGTATGCGTGAGTCTGCCCAGATCCTCCGGCACCAGCCCTGAAGGCCATTGGAGACAGGGTTTTTCTTCCCACCTCCAAGTTAAGGATGATATAAAAATGACCTAAAATGAAATCCTTCTCTTTTTTTTCCTGCACGCCGCACCTCCATTCCACGTGGCAAAGACCCCACCTGTAATCCCCTTACCCCTTTCCTATCATAAAACTTTGTTACTATCCTCACTGGCACCCATGTGTTCTGCTTGGATTCAAGATCTGGTTAGAGTCATCAGTGATTTCAGCATGAGGAAGGAGGGGAAGGGGAGAGAGAAGGAAAAAGGTCAATGTTTTGCCTATAATCTCAAGTTCTTGCTATTGTGCGTTACTCATAAATACACCTGTGTTCTTTGTGTGTGTGGTTCTCTGCAATTGTTCTCAACAGTGTAACTGTGCCCAGTCTTTTGTCGAAACACAAGAGAAGAGACTTATAAGAGTTTCTTATTTATCACTGGGGGGCTAGCACCTGCCCCACTGGCCTCCTTCAGATCCTGCTCCCTCCCTCCCACTTCAGGGCCTACAATACACTTCTATCTCCTCTTCCCCTTCCCCTCTCCCTTCAGACCTTAATTCCTTCTAGATTTTCCTGTTCCCCACTAGTCTGATCCCATGGGCACATCCTTCCCTTTTCTGTGACAGCTCTCACAGCTGTCACTTCACATTTACCCATGTGTGCAAGCTGCACTAGGTCAGGGACCCTGTCTGTCCTATCACATTATCCCTAAGGCCTGGCTCAATGGAGAGCTCTTGATATATACCCGTGGGATAAATGAGTAGCCCAAGTAGAGAGAGCAGTAAAGCGCATCTAAGGGCTCTTCCACCCAATAATGGCTCTAAAAGACTGACATACAGATGGACAGAGGACTTGACATTATTTGGCTGCCTTATCTCTGAAGTTTGAGACCTAAACTGTTCTTCTCTTCAGAATAGCTTTGTGAAGAACCTGGGAGAAGAGAAACCATAGTGCCTGTACAAAGTCAACAGGAGACCTGGCATGGATTTGGTGCCACATCTGCAAATTGAACCTGCCACATGAAGCTGCTAAGCTGCCTGCACAGGCAAGAAGGTGAGTATATTCCCAGGAAGTCCTTTCCACAATGAAAAAAGAAAAATCGCCCTAAATCTCACAGTCCAGGGTTTCTAGGCACAGCCACTTGGGTGGCCGCGACCTTTGTGCAGCTCTCTGTGTGCAGAGAATGCCTATCTCTTTTTTCCTCTGGCCCCCCACCCCATGCTCTTCTTCACCCCTGCTTGGCTATACTAATACACAGGAGCCCCTTCCAGCTTTGCCTCTCTCCTTGGGGAGCAGAGCATGTGTGGTTAAGACATCCAGCTTTGGATCAAGGCAGATTTGCATTCAGTTCTCAAGATTCTGCTTCACCTCCTCTTTTGAGTGTAAGGCCCTAGGAGAAGTCACCTCTATGCCCTTGCGGCCTCATCTGTTAAATGAGACACCTGTCTCTATTATCTCTAGGGAGCTTAGTCTGGGGTCTCACTGCTGCTCCCTGAATCCCCCTCTACAAAAGCATCCTTGGTTGTTGTGTTTGCCTTCACAGGGACCTGATTCATCACCCAGTCCTAGGATGGTTGATGAAAAAGACTCTAATCTGGAATCTTCGGATGTATTCCAATTAAATCATTATGAAGTTGTAATAAGAAAAGTCTTTGTTAATTGTCACCTCGTAAGGAGTAAATCATGTAAGGACCTAGCTATTTAGCATTATCCATGGAGCTCCTGCAATAACCTTAAATTACTAGAAAGTTATTAGTAGCTGCTTCCCACATTCCTATTTTGATGACACTTTTAAGATGTTTTTCCCTATAGTTACTAAAGTTTATGAAACTAGTCTGATAATGACTTCCGAACAAATTCCCATCATCTTCTCATGGGAAGATTAAATTTGATGTGTTTGAAAGATAAATGAGCTACTACAGGATGAAAAGGCAGTTAGAAACAATGGCCTCTGGCCATGAGGGCGCACGAATTAAAGGACTGTCAACCCAGGGCAGAGATTCTATCAGTGATGAATCTGGCGTTTCCCCTGACTACTGATCTAGTACAATTATGGGAAAAGTACCTAAGGTGACCTGAATGAACAGACAGCCCCAGCCGTTTGTCTAAGTGAAATTTCCAGGCAGCAACTTGAGGCGGTGCTTTTCCATCACTGCTGAATGGCAGTGTACTGCAGAGAGAGATGACCTTTACTTAACCTTGAGAATAGCTCTCCCTCTCCTGGTCAAAACAAGGTGTGCATGCCAACGCCTATTGACAAACCATTTGCAGGAGTCACTGAGTGTTTGGTCTAAGTTGACAATATCTTTGCCTTTTTGAACTTTATTTTTAAAGCTAAATATCTTTCATAGCTCATCTTGGATATTGGTTAGGACCACACACAGGAGCAGATGCATGACAAATTTTAAAGGTAACCTTCATCTGTTTTGTTTTGGAGTTGTTTTTTTTTCACTCAAATATTCATCTAAATGAATACAGAGGAATAACCCAGTTTCATTCTTGCTGGATGACAATCTACTTTCATTCTCTCAGATATTTAGAAAATGTTCATTGCTGTCAGCAGCCCAGCAGATAAGTGGTTCCAAAACAATCCTACATCAAGCCCTGTTTCTAGACTTAACTCCTTCCCTCCCAAATATACCTGTTTGATGATTTGTTCAAAGATCTGAAGTAAACGAAATCAGATCAGATATCCAGCCCTTCAAAGAGAATGGTTTCAGTGAAGTTAAATCCCCAAACTTGCCCTCGTTTTCACCCCTCTGCTCACCCTTATCAGGAGCTTCTTGTCACCAATAAGATTAGTGGTAATTAAACCAATGCACTAAATCAGACAGCTCATGTTGGGTTCATCACCATCATTATGTGAGTCAAATAATTGACGAGATTGAATGGTCCAATGAGGCCCTCAAGCACACACCTTGTGGACAGATAGAATATATCAGAAATATCCTTAATTAAAAATCTATAAGATTTAGGTAAAGGTTATTTCAAGATTATAGAATTTTAAATCTACATTAAGTAATGAATATGGAATAATATCTGATGGTTGGTTTTTAAGACATTTTCATTGTTTGTTAATTAGTATTTATTTTTAAAGTGTCACATATTCACTGTAGAGAATTTTAAAACAATAGAGTATAACAAAAATACTAGAATCACCTGTAGCCCATCTCCCAAAGATGACTACTCTTAATAGTTTTACTCTATATCCTGCTAAGTGTGTGTGTTAACAGAAAAAAGAGACATCACACTATAAACATGATTTTGTGTGCCTTGTTTTTTAAATAGTGTTATGTTATAAACATTTGACAAGTAAATAATACTGTTTTATATGGATACACCATAATTTATATAACAAAGTCCTTATTATTGGACTTTTCAGATGGATTTAAGTTTTCATCTTTTATAAATGTCCTAATAACAAATATTCCTGTATAAAAATTTCTGTCCTTATTTCTGATTATATCCTTAGAAAAAAATTTTAGAAAGGCAAACAGTATAAAATTTTTGGGCCAAACTGCTGGGAAGGTGACCTTAATTTTACACTCCTGCCAGCAAAGGGTGACTAGTTTGTTTGTCAACACCAAGTACTGGTAAATTATTTTTGTTTTAATTTAGTACACATTTTTTAAGGTAGTAGAATGTAGAGAGAAGAAATGCAGTGATCTGGCTATAGATATGAATAAGTTGTTGGGTTTTTTTTTTTTTTCTTTTTTTTGAAACCAGGGCCTTGTGCTTGCGAGGCAGGTGCTCTACTACTTGAGCCAAGTCTCCAGCCCAATCTACACAAGTTGTTAAAGTCTTCTGTACCATCCTGTTAAAATATATCCATCACAGCCAGGCGCAGTGGCTAATTCCTGTATTCCTAGCTGCTTGGGAGGTGGTGATTGGGAGGCTTATGGTTTGAGGTCAGCCTTGGTAAAAGTTCATGAGCCCTCATCTTAACCAATAAAAGCTGGACACGGTGTACACATCCGTCATCACAGCTACATGGGAAGGGTAAACGGGAGGATTGCAGTAAAGCTGTCTTGTCATAAAAGCAAATTATTTAAAAATTAACTAAAGCAAAAGGGGTGGAGTTGCGGCTCAAGTAATAGAGTTCCTGTCCACCAAACACAAGGCCTGAGTTCAAACTCCAGTATTGCCAAAATAAATAAATAAATATGTCACGTTTATTAAGAGTTAAAAGTAAATGCAGAAATCCTAATTCTTTTTTTTTTTGCAGTACTGGAATTTGAACTCAGGGCCTACACCTTGAGCCACCCTACCAGCCCTTTTTTGTGATAGTTTTTTTTCGAGATAGGGTCTCATGAACTCTTTGCCCAGGCTGGCTTTGAACCAAGATCCTCCTGATTTCTGTCTTCTGAATAGCTAGGATTACAGGCATGAGCCACTGGTGCCTGTCATTCATAATTCTATAAATATGCTAAGATCCTGAATTTTTTCTTTAGGAGATTCACACACTTTAGAAATGTGTGGAGCCTTAAAATGTCATTGTCAAGGGCACGCATTACCACTTGGTTGTTGCAGCCCACAAACGTCAGTGCCTAGAATAAACCAGCTTTTCCATTGGCCTTAACCCTACCCGTTTCTCAGAAAAACTACAAATTCAAATTCCTTTTTCCATTCTTTGGCTTTTTTTCTTTCTCTGGTTGCACAATGTGATGTCTTTGAGGAAATTCTTCATTCAATCACATTCCATCTTGGCATTGCTAAATGTCCAAGGAACACAAAGTTCCTTCCAAAGGGGCTGCATACTAGGCCTCTGCAAGGAAGCTCTCTGAAAAGTACACTTGAGACACCACTTTTGCAAGGTCCTTCTGGATCTGACCTTGACGCAGATGGGTCAGGACAGAGCTGCTTTAGCTTTGCTACCAGAATGAGGCAGGAAGGAGGCATGATGCCACGCGTGACCACACTGTAGTTTTGGTTTTGGTGCTGGTGATCAAACTCGGCTTTATGCTTGTGAAGTGCTCTACAGTAAGCCATACTCCAGCCCTGGGTGTCTTTCACTGCATAAGAACAGTTTCTCAGCCAGGCGCTGGTGGCTCACACCTGTAATCCTAGCTACTCAGGAGGCAGAGATCAGGAGGAAGATGGTAGTTCAAAGCCAGCCTAGGCAAATAGTGCATGAGACCCTATCTCAAAAAAAAAACCATCACAAAAAAGAGCTGGTGGTAGCTCAAGGTGTAGACCCTGACTTCAAACCCCAGTACTGCACACAAAAAAAAAAGTTTCTCCTTGAATCCCGCTGCCTGAGTTTCTCCCCTGTGGGTCAGCCTCTCTGAGTGTCTCCCACAGCTGTCCTACTCCATAGGCAGCAGAGGGAGTCTTTCAGCGTAAGGCAGACCTTACCCACGCCTCTGCTGACAGTCCTTCAGTATCCTGTCCATCCTCATACATCACCTCTGTGGGCTTCAGCTTTCCTCCAGGCTCCCACCACTCTTCTTGCTGCTTCTGTTCAGACTCCACTGGCTTCGTCTCTGCTTAGCCCTCCAGAATCTTGCTCACCACGGGCTCTTTACATAGGCTGCCCACTTGCCCAGAAAGCTCCCTCCTTGGGTCTTTGGCCATCTGTTTCTTCCTCGCCTTTCTGGTCATCAACTATCCCCCTACTCAGGTTTCCCCCTGGTAATTTCCAAATAGCAATTTGTGGTTTAGAGCAGTGCTAGATATAGTTTAAATTTTTTGAAATTCCCGATCCTTTGCCAATCTATATGTATGTAAAATATAACAAAAATGAATTACTAGGAAAAATGAAATTTAAAACATACAAGTAATAGAACGCAGTGGGGGTTTGTTTTTGGTTTTGCGCTTGGTTTTTGGTAGACTCAGTAAGCATGAATTTCTGTCAGATTGCTATAGAAATTCCTGAACAATCTCAACTCTGGCTTCTCATCCTAACCTAGCAGCACACAGGTCTTGGCCTGGCCAAGACCATGGCCCACGTGGCGAGGAGCTTTGATTCCTTTACTCATCCCTACTAGACTGTAAGCCCCATGGGAGAGGTGGCCCGATCTGTTGTATTCATCATTGTGTGCTTAGGGTCTGGAATGGTACCTGGTACACAGTAGGTGTTCAGCACATCCTTAGAGAGTGACTTGAGTGATTAAATAAACAAACAGCCAGGAATAAAGGAGGGTATGCAGAAAAGAGAGGTCCACGGGGAGGTTTGGCAAGGTTGGCACTTGACCAAGCAGCAGGGTGCAGGCCGTGATGTCTACAAGTGCCATGAAGATCAGCAGGGGCACAGAGATCCCTCCCACTGCCCAGGCCCATGGTGGTCTTTGCCAATACAGAAGCCATGCTTTGTCTCAGAACATCCCAGTGGGGCTGCCCCCTACTCTGCCTGAAGCCCCTCTGATACCTGACCAGCGCCCCTTTGAAGACCCAAAGTGGAAATTCCGCTGAGGCTTATTGCTGTGATCTGGGTAGGTAGGGGAGAGAAGGCGCTACCTGAGAGACTCTGAGGAGGCAGCATTAGGTGCAGTGACATGAGCCTTCTCCTTGGGAGCAGGAACCTATGCCTTGTGCAGCCGGGATACAGGGTCTCAGAGGGAGACCAAGATAGACACACAATCTATAGGGGCTGGGTGCAGGGTTGATTGGAGGCAGCCAAGCTAAGCCTGGTGGGCTCCAAAGGAGTGCTGTCTAGGAGCCTGATGTCAAGAGAGAGCAGGCTCAGGAGAGCCATATGGAGGTAAGGGAACTCGACTTTCTGGACGTATCAGCCTGAGCAGGGGGCCTGTGATGGGCAGAATACTCAGGCCAGGGTGAAATGGGCAAGGGGTTGGCGCTGGACTCAGGGCCACAGAGTACATGGAGGGGGTGGTGGCTGGTCAGACAGGAAGGCTGGGTTGCAGGGACTCTTTAGGGTCACTTTTATAAGAAGGATGGAGATTCAGGGCAGAGCCAAGAACTGCAGGATGAAAGCACAGCAGGAAGGAGAGATAGAACAAGGACCACAGGAGGCAGGATGGAATTCTGGCCCTTCTACTATGTGAGAGGAGCCTTAGGAGACATCCTCAAAATGTACTATTAATAAAGGAAAGTTAGGGCTAAATGTGGTGATTCATGCCTGTAATCCCAGCTCTTGAAGCAGCGATAGGAGAATTACAATCTGAAGCCAGTCCAGGTGAAATTGGGGAAAGTGCAAGATTCTACTTGGAAAACAAACTAAAAAAGCAAAGGCAGCATAGACTAATTAATTTGGCAGAGGAAATTTCAAGACAGCATAGCATTCAGGCTGTGGCATGGTTATCCCTGGCTGCTTTTAGCCAAGTTCTCAGTGTGAATCAAGGGCCAAAAGCATAGCAGAAGAATCTGAAAAATGTGCAGTGGGCCAGTTGAAGGTTGTTGGTAAGAAGAGTAAAACTGCTAAAGAGACTACTGCCCCATCCTTGGGGGTATATCCTGCTCTGTCCCCTTCCTATATTCCCTCTCTACTTCCTGTCCACCATGAAGTGAATAGCTCTCCTCTGCCTCATGCTCCTCCTGCCATGATGTTCTGCCTAAACCTGTGGGACCAAGCAACCACAACCGAACCCTCTGAAACCATGAGTCAAAATAAATCCTTCTTCCCATATGTTGTTTCTGTCAGGTATTTTGTCACAGCAATGAAAGTAACAAACACAAAGTGTGTATTTGAACTTCAGCCTCTCTTATTCGTCATTGTGTTTCTCAGTAACCATTAGGTGAGCATCGTACTCTAGCACACTCTCCTCAACACAGCCCCAAAGCTATGGGGCCATGCAACCATGGACTGAAATATCTGATCCCAGCAGCCGATATAAACCTTTCCTCCTAATAAGTTGATTGCCTCAGGTTTTTGTTGCAGGGATAGAAAGCTGAGGAGTACAGTGCTTAATGTTGTCTCCTCACATTTTAAACGTTCGGTTGAATGCATGAGACACACATAAAAAGACTTTTGAGGTAGCTTTCCTAAGGTGGCATGCTTTGTGAAGGCCAGATAATACTTAAAAGTACTTTGGGACAAACAAAATAACTACTAGGATGAGCCCTCTGGCTTCCCTTATGTGTAGAAACTGCTCATTTTCATGGTCAGTTTTTTCTAAGGACTGGCAAAAGCATGGGAATAAGGAGAAAGGAAAATGGTTTGGGCATTTCATTTGACAAGGGACAGGAGCTGTTTGCTTCTACTAAGGATTCAACAGTCAAAGAATACATGTGGAGGATCCAGTGTTTAGGCCAGAATGTTTTTCTTTGGCAAAAGTCAAATGAACAAGCATACACTCATGATAACAGTTCTCTTGTAAATGTAAGGCACTCTTGGACAGGCAACAGGATTGCAAAATTAGAATAAACTTTAAGAAGTTGTCTAGAGAAATAACCCAAGTGTCCATTGGTAGAAAAATAAAATAATGGTATATTATTTGGTAAGACAAAAATGAATGGGCACCTGATGCAACTTGTATAAACCTTGAGATACTATTCTTGTATGAGAGCTAGTCACAAAAGGCTGCATAGTACTTGGTTCCATTCTCATGAAAGTAAAAATTAGGGATATATACAAAGGTCGGAAGTAGATTTGTGGTTGATTAAGGGTGGGACAGTAGAGGGTAGATAGCTAAAAGATATGGGATTTCATTTTGGAGGTGATGAAGTGTTCTATAATTGATTGTGGTGAAGGTTGCACATATCTGCGAAAATACTAAAAACTATTAAATAGTTCGTGTGGTACATTATAGTGTATATGAATTCTATCTCAATATAGCTGCTTAAAAATAAATGAATGAGTGAATGAATGAAAATTGGCAACAAGTTATCTAAGTCATCCATATTTAGATCATCCTGAACACATAGAAAACAGGTCTGAAAATTGAGAAATGTTGGCTGACCTAGTTGGTCTCTTGTTAAAGCTATTTCCTCTGGTATTACCTAATTAGCCTTCTTATGCTAAATTTGTGTTCATTGTATTACATCTCACATAATAAATAATACCTTTGAAATGTTATGTTATCCCCAATAATCTCTTTTTATTTTAAACCAAGCAAGTAGAGGATTAGCTCTATATCTCTTTGTATTGAGTATTTGTCATTTGGCATATACTGAACAAATTTTTCACAAATCATATTTTTGGGCACGTCCATAGCTGATCAAAACACGAAAAGCATGACCAAATTCAAGAATTCCTTATGAGCTTGGACAATATAATTTATTTTCTACTAACATCAAATAAAAATATCAAAAGTTACGGTAACTTTTTAAACCAATGAAAATTGTAAGGAGTATCTTGTAAGTTTCCCCTCAGTGCTAAAAGCTAGGGTAGCAGCTTCTCTATTTGGAGTGAGAGGGTATAGAGAAGGAAGATTACAGCTTCTGTATTTGGAGTAAATAAAAGATGGCATGGCTTAGCATCTAAATGCAAAGATAGAATGGGTTTTGTTCAAGAGACTGATGTTTCTGCATACTAACAAGTAACCTCCTAGACTTGGAAAAGACTAAGCAACTACAGAGAGAGATTGAAAGAAAACAAAATGCAGGACTCTCTATAGCCTGGCCAATTAGGATGGAAAAGCCCCTGCACTCTCAGAACTCTGGTAAACCCCTGTGACTTCCCATGGCTAGGCAACAAGGGAAAGGGAACCTTGTTTTCATAAAAATCTTTTCCAAATGTGTATAGCCAGTGTAGAGATCAGAAGTAAAGTCGATGCAGCTGTTCTCTGGCAATTTTTATTCACTGGAGGCAAACCCTCTGGTTCTCTAAGATTAACCTGTGTCCTAAAGACATCCTACTGGAAGCATAGTGGGCAGGACCAGGGCTTCCTGGCTTGGACTCAGATATCAAGGTGGCCAGTCAGGGCTGGACTATGACATGAGGTAGTTTATGAGCCTATAGTCACCTCAGAAAAATTAGTGACAAGAAAGAACTTTTAGCTCTGTTGGAAGACCAAGAGTCACAAAGGAGAAGTATCATCTAAGAATAGAAGGACAGTCTCACATCATGTACTAATCCATTGCCTTGGACTTTATTTCTTAAATAAAAAATAAATTGATACCATAGTTCAGGAAAAATTGAACACACTTGACGTGTTCTTTGGATTGAAGTCATGTTCAACAAAGCTTGCAGGGCTGCTGGAAGCCCACATAGGCTCATTTCCCCAGGGCCAATCCAGTGGTGTTTGTGAGACATCACACTCCAGTAACTTTGTGACTGATACTCAATTGTCCTGCCTAGAACAGTGTTTGCTCAAGTCAATTCTGAAGAAGAATGAATGTGTGTTTACATTCAGGAAATTTCTTCAGGTAGGTATGTTTACATTGAAACCACTTCAAGGAGCTTTCTACATTTTGGAAAAATAAAATGATTTATACTAAAGGTAGCCATACCATGCCCTACAACCCAGAGACCACTCCTAGATGTATGCTTGGCAGAAATGTCTACAAAAGACAGACCAAATGTGCACAAAAGACAGACCAAAAAATGTTGACAGCATTAACACTTTTTTGGGGGCGACAGTTATCTATATTTTATCTTTAAAAAACATTTTTATTAGCATGTATTAGTTGTACAGGGGGTTCATTTTTACATTTCCATATATGCTTCCAGTGTACCTTGGTTAGGTTCAACCCCACCAACTTTCTCCCTCATCCCCATATCCCCCTATTTAAAGCAATTTTGACAGCTTTCAGTATTCTCTCTTCATACACATATATAAAGTACATAACCACATTCACCCTACTTTACCATGTCTGTTCACCCTTTTCTTCCCACTAATACCTTCCCCCTAACAGAACCTGTTTTATATACTTATCCTCATTATTAAGTGTATATTCATTGTTCAAAGGAGTTTTGCCCTGGTGTTTCACCTGTGAATATATTGTACTTTCATCATACCAACCTCTCTATTACTCTTCCTTGCCCTTTCCCCCCACCTCCTATTATTCAGCAGCTCTCAGTGCATTTCATTATGCCTTCTTCCTACACAGATGCAATGTATTTCAGTATTATTCACTCTCTGCCGTTCTCTTTTCCTCTCCCACCTCCCCCATTCTCCTCAAACAGTCCATTATTGGGAATACATTTATATATACATACATATATATACAAACGTAGCCGTATATATATATGATTGTATGTATTTGTGTATACATTTGTCTTTTGAATCTATCTTCCACATATGACAGAAAACATGGGACCTTTGTCTTTTTTTTTTTTTTTTTTTGGCAGATTGGGGTTTGAACTCAGCCTGCCCCTTGAGCCACTCCACCAGCCCTTTTTTGTTATGGGTTTTTTTGAGACAGGGTCTTGTGAACAATTTGCCCAGGCTGGCCTCAAACTGTGATCCTCCTGATCTCTGCCTCCTGAGTAGCTAGGATTAAAGGTGAGAGCCACCAGCGCCCAGCTCAACCTTTGTCTTTCTGAACCTGGCTTAGTCTGCTTAACATGATAATCTCCTGTTCCATCTACTTACCTGCAAGCAACATACCTTCATCCTTCTTTATGGCTGAAAATATTCTATTGTGTGCATGTATGTCTATGTACATCACATTTTCTTAATCCACTCATCAGTTATAGAGCATCTGAGCTGTTTTCATAGCATGGCTATTGTGAGTAGTGCTGCAATCAACATGGGTATGCTGTTGTCTTTATTGTATCCTGACTCACGTTCCTTGGAATATCTGCCCAAGAGTGGCATTGCTATATTGTATGGTAGTTCTGTTTTTAGATTTTTGAGGAACTTCTGACAGGGATTAATAACCAGGATTTATAAGGAACTCAAAAAACTAAACTCCCAAAATATCAATGACCCAAGGAAGAAATGGGCAGATAAACTGAACAGAAATTTTTCAGAGGAAGAAGTCCAAATGGCCAAATAATACATCAAGAAATGCTCACATCTCTTGCCAAAAAGGAAGTGCCAATCAAAACCAGATTCAGATTGCACTTCACTCCAGCCAGAATTATCTATCATCAAGACTACAACCATCATCAACATTATTCTTAATAACCAGAACTCTAAAAGCAGGCCAAATGTCCATCAACAAGAGTATGGATAACTAAATAGTAGTATGCTCCTACAATAGAATTCCATCGAACAATGTCTGAGTTTATGCACACAGTGTCAAGTAAAAGACACCAGACACAAGTGAGCACATACTGTGTGATTGATACAACTTATATACCATCCAACATTGGCAAAATGAGTTTGTAGCATTAGAAGTCAAAATAGTGGCTATCTTAAGGTAAGAGAGTAAGTTGGTTTTGAAGGTAAGTTATCTTGCAGTTTTATCACGCAAATGATTTGCTTTTCTGTATCCATTGTGTGTTGAAAATTATATTTCAAAATAAACATTTTTAATATCTTTTAATGATCTATATGCTGACTATAAATAATTGCAAGGGTCCAGTATATTGTTACAGAAAACTATTTGAAACCACTGAATGTATGCTGTATCTGGAGAGAGCCCAAATTATGGCAGTAGTGACCATTACTATTTGTCCTATGTCTTATGCCTAACTTAAATTTGGGTATTGGCCCTACCATTGTTTATCAGCCCAGTCTTAAGAGTTTGAAGTAACTTAAGGCATTTGAACCCAGAACCGAAAGATGTAGCCTGAAGTTGACCTGGCCAATTGCTGTTCTCTTCATGTTTTACTTTGGTACATCTACACTTGAACCTCTTTACCTTTGTATGATGGATGGCTCTGAGGTCTCTGTAAGTCTTCAGAAGACAAGACCTTGATAAATAAACCTGAGAGAGTCGAAAACTAAGAGATGACAGGAAGAAATGGTTACTTTTAACCATTTAAATTTTATGCCAAAAAAATGGCTCAGTGGCTACAAAAGAAGAAACATGTTATTTTAATAAAGAGTCTGAGCTTTTTAAAAGATCTTTTTGGGGCATATTTATATATATGTTTATCCTCTGCCACTGTACAATTCAGAGTTAGAACACTTCCATTGTTCCAAAAAGTTCTCTTGTGCTCACTTCCCACACCCAGCACTAAACAGCCACTGTTTTGTCTCTTTGACATGTTTTTATAAATCAAGTCATGCTATGTAGTCTATTATGTCTAGTTTCTTTCACTTAACATAATGTTTTCAAGGTGACTTCACATTGTAGCATGAATCAGCACCTTTTGTCTTTTTATTGTTGAATACTATCCCTTTGTGTGAACATCCAGGAGTCCATCACTGTCCTCAGGAGCATATGTTCTAAGACTTTCTAGTGGATTCTGAAACCCCACAGAGTACTAAACCCTACAGCAAGCACTGCCGTACCACAGCAGCCAATATGATAACTGAGATGGCCGTGTGTTACTAATGGGCAGGAAGGATACACAGTGGGGATACAGTGGACAAGGGATGACTCACATCACAGCAGGACAGCATGTAATGTCATCAAGGTACTCAGAACAGCACTTAATGTAAAATTTATGAGTTGTTTATTTTTTGGAATTTTCCATTTAATACTTTTGGACCATGGCTGATTGTAGCTAACCAAAAACATGGAAAATGAATCATCACTATAAACATTTTATTTATTTATTTATTCACCTGTTAATGCATATTGGATTGCTTCCAGTTTGGAATTATTATAAATACTACAGACATTCATGTGAATGTCTTTGTGTGAAAGAATGTTTTCATTTCTCTTGGGCAATTCCTAAGAGTGGAATTGTTAGGCTGTATGGTATATTAATTTGACTTTTGGTGAACTGCCAAACTGTTTCTAAGGTGGTTGTAGTATTTTACATTTTCCATCAGTGATGCATGAGGGTTCCAGTTTCTCCATATTCCTTCCAACACTTATTATTCACCTTTTTAAAATAGTGATTCAGCAACCCTACTTCTGGATATTTACACAAAAGGTGTGAAACCGGTGCACAGAAGGGATCTCTGCACTCCATGACCACTGTAGCCCCACTTACAACAGCCAGGTATGGAGTCAACCTTAGTATCCACCGGCAGATAAATGCTGATGAAAGTGTGGCACATATACATACCAGAATACTATTCAGCCCCTAAAAAGCAAGAAATTCTGTCATTTTCAGTAACATGGATGGAACTGGAGAGCAGTGTGCTAACTGAAATAAGCCATGGACAGAAAGAACCATGTACTTCACTTACATGTGGAGTCTAAACAAACTCATTGAAATGGAGAGTAGAGCAGTGGTTACACAGCTGTAGTGGAAGGATGACGGCCAAAGGGAACAAAGCCTCAATTAGACATAAATCAATGTATTACACAGCATGGCAGATGTAGTTATTAATAGTGTATTAGTGTATTATGCATTTCAAAATTCCTTAAAGAGTAAAGCTTAAATGTTCTTGCCACATGGCTGGTAGAGTGTCTCAAGTGGCAGAGTGCCTGCCTAGCAAGCATGAAGTCCTGAACTCAAACTCCAGTATCACCAAAATAAAAAAGAAAAGTTCTTACCACAAAAAATAGTAAGCATTTCAGGTGACAGTTATGTTAATTAGCTTGATTTAGATGTTCTGCATGGTATTCAGAAATTGCAATATCACTTAAACATCATAAATATATAGAACTACAACTCGTTAACTTACAATTAAGATGTTTTCATAAATAAATAAAATGGTAACCATTCTGGTATATCATAGTGTCACACTGTGATTTTAATTAGCATTTCTGTAACGATGTTAAGCATCCTTATGAAATATTTGAAACAATAAAATAAAATTTGCTTGTTTACTGTGCAATAATGAATGGAAAGTTAAAATAATACAAAATTTTAGAAGCCCTCTTCTAAGGCAGTCAAATTGTTGTCGGCATCTTGTTACCCATCGTTTCTATGATTGTCATCAAAAGGACCTATTTATGCATTGATCTTTCTCCAGCCGTTCTATAAAAATGAGTCAGCACACATGATTCATGCCCTGCAGGGAAGTAGTTAATTCTCCCCATGGTGTTTCTGGGTAGAGCAGTTTTTCTCTTGTTTAGTTATATCATCTTCCTATTGCAGAAAAAAAAAAGATGATAAAAATAGACTGCTTACACCAACAAGTCAAAAAGCCTCTGAGTTCATTTGATTATTCAGCGCTCATAAGGAAGTAGTGGAAAATCTTAGTCAATTCTGTAATTAGCACAACAGGAATGTGCAAAATAGACAGGTAAGAGTGGTGACAGGTGAGCTGGGAATGATGCTGCCCCAGTCAGAGGCAGGGAGGCCAGGCCAGGACTGATGCTTGTTGCTGGAGAGGGACCTTTTGTAGGACAAGGGTTCTGCTCTCAGATTTGATGCTTTCTGTAACTGGACTTTCTCTACACGTAAAGAAATGGGACAAGTTCCTGAGAACTTCAGAAAGAAGTTCTTAGACTTCTCCAGAATCTTCTTAAGGGATGGAATGTCCTAGGTCTCCTTTGGTGTTTCCATTTCAGTATCCTGTTCCAAATGAAGTAAGATCTTAAATCCTATCACAAGATCCCAGTTCAGGAAGAACAAAACCAACTGTGGGCACTCAGCCAATCAATGCTCCTTGATCCATGCTCCTATCCCCCACCCCTTTCTTTTTTTTTTTGGCAGTACTGGAGTTTTAATTCAGGGCCTTGTTCTTGCTAGGGGAGCTCTAACACTTGAGCCATACCCCTGGCCCTTCATTGCTTTCATTATTTCTCAAACAGGGTCTCACATTTATGCCCAGGCTTGAACTGCAATCCTTCTGTTAATACTTCCTGGATAGCTGGATGACAGGCTGTGCTACCACACCCATCTTTTTTAATAGTTGAGATGAATCTCTTGAACTTTTTGCCTGGGCTGGTCTTGAGTTACTTTCCTCCCAATCTCTGCCTCCCAAGTAGCTAGGATTACAGGGTGAGCCACCATGCCTGGTTCTTCCATTCTTGAGTTATTTTCTGGCTGGAGAACACCAAACACAGGCAGCAGACTAATATAAACTATGTTCTTGCTTCCACTCCTAGAAACACACCCAATGAAAATGGGGGGGGGGCTTATATATCCACCAAAAGCCATATATAGAATGGGCCCAAACAGTGTTATTTCTTGTTTTTTGTTTTTGTTTTTTCAGACAGGGTCTTACTCTGTGGCCCAGGCCAGTCTTAAACTTGTGATCCTTCTGCCTCAGCCTCCCAAGTGCTAAGATTACAGGTATGTACCACCATGCCTGGCCTGCAGTGTTATTTCTAATAACCCGAATTAGATCTAACCAAATACTCATCAACAGGAGGATTAATGAACAAGTGTTGCATGTTATGGTTTGGCAATGAAATGTCCCCCCAAAAGCACTTGTATTGAAGGCTTGGTCTATAGTACAAGGGATGTTCAGAGATAGAGCTTTTTGGAAATGATTGGATCATGAGGGCTCCACCCTCATAAATGGATTAATCCATTGATAGATTCACAATTTGATGACTTTATTGGGAGATGGTAGAAACCTTGAAGGTGAGGCCTAGTTGGAGGAAGGTGATTGGGAGTACGTCCTCAGGGACTATATCTTATCCTGGGCCCCTTTCTCTGTTTCTCCTTCTGCTTACTGGACACCGTGAGGTGAGGAGCTTTGCCATGATGCTCTGCCTCACCATGGCCCAGGAACAATGAAACCAGCCAACCATGGACCATAACCTCTGAAACTAAACCCAAATCAGTCTTGACTCACTCAAGTTGTTTTTGTCAGGTATTTTGTTACAGCCGTAAGAAACTAACATACTGTATTCACACAGTCGACTTCTATTCAGCAATGGAAATGAGCTACCTACAGTGTGAATCTGTTGTTCAATCAACACTCCAATATGTGCTTCACATAAGCCTCTAGAATATAAAGAGAAATGACAACCATTCATGTCATTTCAGACTGCAGTCTTATGCCTTACTTTAACATCTTCCTAAAATAAAGACTCAAATTCTTTTATATGAAGCCCACCAGGATTATCTATTCTAACATCCTGAGAAGTAAATTCCAGGAGCATATTGGCTGGTGGGAAGTATGTAATTTTGTATTTGTAGCCTTCCTTGATGACAGATATGCTGTTCTCTCTGCATGAAGACAGCACTACTGAAAACACTCTGTCCCCATGCAGAGGAACATTACAGTAGTGAGTCGGGAGCTGTGAGGTCCTGTTGGCTCTGCCCATGCGGGGTGCTGTCACTCTCTTGATCAACAGAAGAAATTTGCAGAACAAATGTCTGCTATTTCCTTATTTGGAATGAATTTTCCTCTGAACCAAGACAGATTGTACAGAAATCAAGTCTGTGTTGCTGAAAATATTAGTGCTTTGTTGTAACCAAGGCAAAGCTGGTGACCACAGACCAGTGTGGCGACCACAGACCAGTGTGGCATGCACAGGGATCACGGGGGATATGAAGGAGTCTGGATTTATTTTTAACCTAAAAAATTTAAAGGGGATTTGGTTTCATGTTTATTAATTTAACATACCTATCAACACCAATGCCCTCACTTGGCATCTGGTCATGGGTTACATAAGGTGCATGAGGTCTTTTGAGGCAAGAGGGGGTTTGTATGATGCCAAGGTGACAGTGCCACCTATACTTGCTTGGCTCCATGTATTGCAGTGTATGTGTGCCAGGTAAGTGGATTTATATGTTGTGTTGTCTAGTTGTAACTAAATTAACATTCACCAAAAAGACAAAGGTCTTTAAAAAGTTCTGTCCAACCACAGATTGGGAGAAAATATTTGTAGGTCTGCTAAGAGTTGAGTTTCCAAAATGTATAAATTACTGTTACAACTCAAAATAAAAAGACAGCTAGAAGATGGGGCTGGAGGCATGGCTCAGGTAGAGCACCTGTCTAGCAAGCGTGAAGTCTTGAGTTTGAAACCCTGTACAACTATAAAAAAAAAAAAAAGGCCAGGCATCAGTGGCTCATGCCTATAAGTCTAATGAGTCAGGAGGCAGAGATCAGGAGGATCGTGGTTCAAAGACAGCCCAGGCAAATAGTTTTCGAGACCCTATCTTGAAAACACCCATCACAAAAAAAAAGCTGGTGGAGTGGCTCAAGGTGTAAACCCTGAGTTCAAGCTCCAGTACTGCAAAAAGAAAAAAAAAAGAAAGGAAGAAAAGAAAATGGGCAAATGATTAGAATGGATATTCCACTAAAAAAAAAAAAAGAAGACACCTTAATGACAACTAGGCACATAATAACTGTCTAGCATTGCCAGGCTACTTAGGAGGCTGAGATCAGGAGGATCACAGTTCGAAGCCAGCCTGGGCAAATAGTTCCTGAGACCCTATCTCGAAAAAACCCATCACAAAAAGGACTGGAGGAGTGGCTGAAGTAGTAGTAGGCAGGCAGTAGTGCCTGCCTAGCAAGGGTAAGGCCCTGAGTTCAAACCCCAGTGCCACCAAAAAGAAAGGAAGGAAGGATCCAAAAAGTCAGCCTTAACCATAAACTACTTTTCACTATATGTATTTTTATTAGTGTATATTAATTGTACAAATGTGTTGCATTATGATAGTTCCATTCATGTATATGATTACTTTGATTAAATTCACCCTATTACTCTTTCTTAGCTCTCCTACCCCATTTTAAGCAATTTTTAATGGGTTTCATTATTATATATTTTAAACCGGGGAATGCAGCTCAGTGATAGAGCACTTTCCTAGCATGCACAAGGCCCTGGGTTCAGTCATCAGCACTGAAAAAAAAAAAAAAAACTTCATGGAAAACCTGACTAAGGGAAAAACCATTGCTAGAATGGCTACTTTGATTACAATTTTTAGAAGATTCTGGAGAAAAGGTACAGCGATGGCACCACATGTGAAACCCATTTTCTGCGTCATCATCAGGCAAGCTGTTGCAAAAACAAAGTGCATGGAAAGGAAGAGTGAGACGACAGGGAGTGCTGGGGACTGTGGAGAAGTGAGTGCATGTTGACAAGGAGGGCAGCCACTGCTCACATCCAGCCATTGGCTCTTTTTGTGAACACAGGCAATCACTGTAAGAGTCTTAAAGAGAACTCATCTGATTTTTACAGCCATGTAAAGCTAGTCTTTGAAGAAGAATCTTCTTACTTTCCCCTCTGTGTTTTGCTGTAAGATGAGCATCAGGCGGTAGTGGTGGTCTCCTGACTCCTGTAGGCAATGGAGTTGAGTTTTACAAATAAGATCTTTACCTTTTTTTTTGTGGCAGTACTGAAAATAAGACCTTTTGAAATAGGGAAGTCTTGTAACCCTTTGTCATTGTCTGGGGGATTGGCTGGGGATATAGTTTGGTGGTGGAGTGCTTGTCTAACGTGTGAGGCCCTGGGTTCATCCCAGGTACTGCAAAACACAAAACTCTCATCCAGTCACATAAGGGGAGTGACAGCCTACACAGAGGTTAGCTAGCTGCCTGTTGACAAAGCACATGAGAGTGTCCAATGAAAACCTTTATACAGATTTCTGACCTTCTCTAGGCTGAGTAATTGTTAGAACCATACTACTGAACAGATATTTATTTTGGTGGCACTGGAGTTTGAACTCAGGACCTCGTGCTTACTAGGCAGGTGTTCTTATTGCTTGAGCCACTCTACCAGATCTAATTTTTCTTAAATAGATTTTAGAAACCCAATTTGTTTATGTGATACAAAGATGATTTTTTTTTCTTTTTTCTTTCTTTCTTTTTTTTTTTTTGCAGTGCTGGGGTTTGAACTCAGGGTCTTCACCTTGAGTCACTTCACCAGCCCTATTTTTGTGAAGGGTTTTTTTTGAGATAGGATCTTATGAACTATTTGCCTGGAATGGCTTCAAACCGTGATCCTCCTGATCTCTGCCTCCTGAGTAGCTGTGATTACAGGCGTGAGCCACTGGCACCTGGCAAAGAAGCTATTCTTAGTAACTGGTGATAAAGTATTGGAGCAAAAGAAACTTACGTTCTGAAAATGGATGCTTGAAATCGTTTGATCACTACTTGATTTTTCTTGCTAAAACTGATGTGTTGCCTTAAAAAAAAATCAAGTCTGTGTACCTTAAAACAAAACAAGCTGGGTGCAGTAACTCAAGCCTGTAATCATGGCTACTCGGGAGGTGGAGATCAGGAGCATCAAGATTAAAGCAAGGCCAATCCAAGCAAAAAGCTCTTGAGACCCCTCACCAATGGCTGGACACAGTGGCACACCTGTCACCCCAGCTGCACAGGGAAGCACAAGCACAATATGAGAATCCCCGTCCAGGGATGGCTTCTTATCTAGCCATAAGGAAAAGTGAATCTTGCCTTTTGCAGCAAAATGACTGGAGCTGGTTATCTTAAGTACCATACACCAGACACAGCCAAGTGCGTGTTCTCTCCTACGTGGAAGCTAAAAAAGTCTACCTGAACGCGTAATAGAGGTTTCAAGTGATCAGGAAGGGGAAGGGGCAAAGGGAGGCCGGCCGACACCAGTGCATGTGTTGAGATGCTACATTAATACGTACGGTTTATACCCCCGTCAACAGTAAAGTACGATAAGATAAAGTGGTGCTTGACGGATTAGGATTTTGTTTAGCCATTCATGTAACCACAATACCTACCCAACCCAGTAAGGAGCCATGGGCCTGAACTCACCACATCCTCTGTGTCGCAAAGGTCGTGACCCCAGTACATGTGCTGTGCTGCTGCCTATGTGCACTAAGCTGACCAAATTCTAAGTAACTTAAAAACCGACTCATGGTGTATTTTAAATTCTGTGGCTGCTGCTGTTCGGTTTGGCTTCTTAGTGGGGAAGTGGCAATCAGACCAGATTTTATTTCTCAGTAAAACCAATTTCCTAAAGAAAGCCAGCATGATTATTTAATTTTCATCTCAAGCGTCTACACAAAGGAGTAAGGAGAAGACTTCTAGTACTTTTCCACAAAACCTTACAAAATAGGAAGTTATCTCAAATCCTTTCTGAAATAAGGCTTTTTTAAGGTTGGGGGGGAAGTTACTTTAAACAAATAAAAGAAATAAAATAATAAATTTAGAAAGAAAAACAAAAAAGAAAACCAAAAAAAAGGAAAAAATTACAAAAAGAACTTTAGTGGCTTGTCTAGCATGCAGGAGGCCCTGGGCTCAATCCTCAGGACTATGAGAAAAGGAAAAAAGAGAAGGGAAGAAAAAAAGAACTTTTTTAAAAGAAAGGGTGCAGCAATTTAAAAATTGTGTGGCCCTTTCTATATTGTTTGGATTGTTAAAATATGTTCATGCACTACTTCTATTTTTTAAAAAGACTGCCAGTTAGGTGGCTTACGCCTATAATCCCAGGTGCTGTAGAGGTGGAGATTAGGAGGACAAAGGTTCAAGGCCAGCCCAGCTATGCCAGAAGCATAAAAGGTGGATCATGGTCCAGATTAGCCAGGGCGTAAACGTGACTCTATTTGAAAAATAAGTAAAATGAAAATGGCTAGAGGTGTGGCTCAAGTGGTAGAGTACCTGCCTAGCAAGCACAAGGCCCTGAGTTCAAACCCTAATACTGTTAAAAAAAATAACAATAATAGTAGTAGTTTTGTGGGTAGTGAGATTATAGGCCATTTTGTTTTCCCTGTTACATTTTTCTTCTGTAGTCTTTAAAATAATTAATATAATTTTAAAAGTTAAGTTATAAAATCCTGAAAAACTTTAAAACAGGAACTAATTAAATCAAAGAACACTTTTAAACAAAAAAGATGATTATCAAACATTATTTCAAAGTATTTATTCTGAGTAGAAATTGACTATATACAGGAAAACAACCATGGGCAAGAAGCTACATCAGAAACCTTAAGGGATACACTGATTTGATCATCAAAATGTAAAAAACTCAGAAGAACTTTACATCAGATATTTCAATTAAAAACGGTGTTATTCCATTCTAGTAATGAGCAGTCCACCAACGAAGAAGACCTAACCCTCGGCAACTGCACACTCACACACAGCCCTGGACAATTATCACATACATTTTTCTCCAGAATTACCCCTTAGAAATCCGTATCTTCTTATTTGTTACTCTAATGGAAATTTCTCAGCATTTTGATTTTTTTTTTCATAAGTAAAAAAAAAAGTCTGGAATGGCTCTAAGCAACCACATCAACAATGGGTTAAAACTGGAATTTAACATCTAACTTATTTTTACAAAAGTGAAAATAGCAAGGTAGTGAGCCTGAGGTTAAAGGAGAATCGGGGCGGATGACTAATGTATGTAGGAATAATTTGTGATCTGATCAGCAGAGTGGCAAAGCTGATGACAGCCTGTGTTGACACAAGCCTCTGTCTCGGTACTCTTTCTCAAAGATATGCATGAGCACACTGAAAGGAATCACCCAGGGAAGAAAAAGTAAAAGCTTAGTTGTTACCCTGAACAGGTTCTGGGCACAGGCAGGGCAAGCAGCCTGCCCCTCTGAGTCCAGCTGGGCTGTCCCCAGGACATGGGTGAGGGTCACAGAGTGGGCCCAAGATGAGCAGACCCTGTGGGCTGGCATGGCAGAGAGAGGTCCAATTCACTTGGACGAGGAGCACCCACTGCCCCCTGGAGAGTCACCGTAAGGGAGCTGTCCCTTACCACGTAGGCCACCCCATCCTCTGGATGCACTTATCAGATGGGCTCTGTCCTGTCCTCCAGGGCTGGGTTCCTCTGGGCCTTCCGCCTCCTGGCACTGAGGGTGGAAGGGCTGGGTGGGGTGGAAGGGCTGGCCGTCTTTGCTTTGTTCATCCTCCTCAGAATCTGACTCAGACTCATCATTGTAGAAGTGGATCGTGGCTTGCACTGGGAAGCTGGCCAGCACTTTTTCTCCGGAACTCTGCAGGTATTCATGCCGCTTTGAAATGGGTAAGTAAAGTCTGATGTTTAAGAAACAAATAAAACCATCAGTGAGCCTGAAAATAGTCCTAAACTCCTGCTAGACGTTTCTTTCTCCCACAAGCAGTTCTTTCGGTCACATTTTGCCTTTCCTACACATAGTGGTTTCTAAGTCACCAGAATACGGAACTGTGGGCACCAGGTGACAAACCAGGTGATACGCCAGTGATACCGTGAATGAGCAAGTCATTGCGCTCAGCAAAAACATTGCGTTTCAACGAAGGTAAGAGGTGACACTGAGACTAAGAGGCCCTCTCAGTCTTCAATCGAGGCCTTCAGTCCTCACCCCGCCACCCCCTGAAGCATAGGAAATGCAACTGGGCTCTGGAGGAAACTCAGTGTTGAAGTGACTAATTGTTCCAGATGTGGCTGTAGAGAAGCTGGAGGAGTGGGTGCCTGGCTCTGCCACAAGAGAAAAGATGTGCTTGGGGGGAAAAAGAGGAGAGAGAGAGAGAGAGAGAGAGAGAGAGAAATCTTAAATATATAAAAGTTGGAACCTCTAAATTCCAAGTTTTATGGAATTGAGGATTCTGTATTTAAACCCTGCCCCCCACAATCTCTTATACTCTTCACTTACTAATTTATTTTTGATTTTCCTGTGATCTTCTGAGGAAGTGAGCAGGCTGGTCAATTGATCCTGTTCTGCTCTGTGCAGCTCAGGACAAAGTTTAACTTCCTAAGGTGGAAGTTCCCTTCCCGTAGGCATACTGGTTTTTGGTTATCATGACTGAGGAGAAGTTATTGATATTTAATGGGTAGAAGCTGGGATGCTGCCAGACACCCTACAGTGCTGAGAGCCCCCACAACTCCGCATTATCCAGCCCAAAGTGTCCACCCTGCTGAGGTTGAGAAATTGACAGAGTATATATGGTTTCTGAAGACAGAAACATAAGCAAAGTTTAGTTTTTGGCCATGTTAAAAATTAGGTGTTTACGCAGAAGTATCTGCAAGTAAATTTGTAAGGTGTGCTCAGTACCCATAGTGCTGGTGTACTGTGCTCAGTACCCACAATCCTGGAGCACTGTGCTCAGTACCCATAGTGCGGGAGCACTGTTTAACACCCACAGTGCTGGAGCAGCATACAACCCCTTGTTTACTCAGCACATATAGTCTGAAGATCTATTTTGCACTAAGCAACACATTAGCTTATATCCTGAAAGAGAACAGAAATATACCTCAACATAAGTACATGTGCATGTACAATTCATGTGTAATTAAACACAGGCAGTGTAAACAGAAGGTGTAAAGAAAAGAGGCCAATCCCCCATCTGCAACCAAAACACTATATAAATGAATGAACACATGAATAAATACCAGAAACCTAACAAAATGTCCCTGAAATTCATGGGTATAAGGAAATGAAATAATACTGGAGAATATATTTGTTTTCCACCTAGTTGAAAATGTATCCAGTTGGAGATATTTGTGTGTATCAATGCTTATATCAAGAGGAAATCACATTCTTCTTACTGCGAAGTCATATATTACCTTACAGGATGCTGAAACCCAAAGGCTCCCTTGGATCCCAAAGCTCGTTGGTCCCCCCCAGACTCACACTGTAAAGAGACAAACACAGATGTAGTCAAGGAACCATTGAAAGTACATCCTGATGCTTTTAAGGATACAGTCTAAATAGTCTGCAGTTGTAACTGTCAGCACCAATTTTAGAGAGTTTAAACACCTTAGCAGTATCTGATGGGTCCGCCTCCTTGCTACTTTTGTCCATAACAGTCCAGGCACTGTGACAGCTGCAAAGACATGGTGTAACTGGGCACTTTTAGCTGACGCCAGTAATCCTAGCTACTCAGAAAGCAGAGATTAGGAGAATCAGGATTCAAAGTCAGTCCTGCGCACATAGTTCTTGAGATCGTATTTCGAAAAACTTAATCACAAAAAAAAAAAAAGAGTGACTCAAGTGGTAGAGTGCCCTGAGTTCAAATCCCAGTGCCACAAAAAAAAAAAAAAAAAGACACAGGGCCTTAACTATGTGCTGTGGATATCTCTGCCCACAAACCCTTTCCCAGCCCTTGTCTCCACTTAGAATCAGGAGTGTCTTGCCATGTTATACTTTATAACTTAGTGATTTGCATCCATGTACATTTTTTCCCAGGCAAATGGCTGCACAATTCTGAGACCAGTCCTAGCAGAGTGACGCATCACATTCTGAGGAGCGGGAAAAGAGCGCACAGGTAGGGAGCTCAGTGAGAAATAGCTCCACTAGGAGACTGAGTCCCAATTCTGCACACCCATTGTTGGGTTTAGGTTTGATCCAGGAGACAATCACTGGAGACAGATCTTTGAACTTGGATTTGAGCCTAGAGACTGATTTTTTTTTTCCTGCAGTACCAGGGTTTGAATGCAGGGCCTACATCCTAAGCTACTTCACCAGCCCTTTTTTGTGAAGGGTGTTTTTTTAAGGTAGGGTTTCTCGAACTATTTGCCCCAGCTGGCTTCAAACCATGATCCTCCTGATCTTTGCTTCCTGAGTGGCTAGGATTACAGGTATGAGCCACGGCACCCAGCATGGAGACCAATTTTTGAGTTGAGAGTTCAACAATCAAATCTGTACTTTAAGGAAAACGGAGGCCTCTAGGAGTTGGGCATAAGGGCTTGCAAGCACCAGTGTTGGTAAGAGATGGCAGATCTGAACTGAAGTCAGTCAGGGAAGGGAAGGAAAGGCAGGTTATAGGTACATTTCAGTAGCACCTGAAGTTGCTTAGCTGGAGCCAAAGACAGTAGAGCTCATCTGAGCACCAGGTAACTAAGGCAACGTTAATGAGGACAAGACACAAGCAGAAAGCTTGCTTTGTCCATGCTAACTGCCAGCCGGGTGACCAGGAACTGAGGGGACATTCACAGTCTACCTGTGCTGGGTTAGCCCCTCCTGCCTGCGCCTCGGTGCTGGGCCTGAGTGGATTTGGCCTGAAGTATAGCCAGGTTGTCCAAAGGGCTGAGGAGATGGTAGTCACAATTTGATCTCAGATCTCTGGAAGTTTAGTTTACTATGGAGAATGAGATGTGGAGCCAAAATGGGCTGGAGTGGTGGATCAGAAACCCCAAGTTCTTGGACTTTAGTGGGAACAAAGTAGAAATGGGACAAAGCCTGCTGTGGCACTGCAAGAAAGAACTCAGATTTTTGACACCCTAGATGTCCATGCCATTCCATTCTTGGTGTGTGTGTGTGTGTGAGAGAGAGAAAGAGAGAGAGAGAGAGAGATCTGAGCAAACTGCCCTGCAGAAAACCCCTGCAGACATCACAGTTTACACACACACACACACACACACACACACACACACATTTTTTGGCAGTCTGGAGTTTGAACTCAGGGCCTCATGCTTGTTAGGCAGGTGCCCTACCACTTAAGCCACTCTAGCAGTCCACAATCAGCCACATTTTATTTTATAATACACTGTGAAGAGCTAAGGGAAGTAAAGTGGGACTCCTTTGCACCCTTGCTTACTCCTTGCAGGCCACAGGAAATTACTTCTGCTTTAAGCTCTATTTGTAATTATAAACCATCCCTAACTCATTGGTTCACTGTCCCACCAGCAATCCTATCTTGCTGAAGACAATTCCGTGTCCTGTAAGGGGACAGGATCTAATGATGCAATGCAAACTTTGGTGGACACCAAAAAGCAGTGGTAGACAGTACAGAGAAAGGTAACATCTTCAAAGCATCCAGTTCTGACTAGTCTCTGAAACATACAATATAACTCTATAACTTTTAAAACTGTACACCACAAACACACATAGCTTTAAGTTTTAGGCTGTAAACATCCTGATTAGTTTCCAAAAGATTTTATTAAAGATCCTTTCTTGCTGAGGGAAATGGCTACATAGTCACAGTTTGGTTATAAAATGGGATTAGAAATGTATCCAAGTTAAACTGGGTTTAAGGTATGTGTGTTTTCTTAAGATGGGAAGAACAGATTCAAGCAAAGAGGCTTTCAGCCACAGGCATGGGCCATTGACTGGGTTAAGGCTGCGGTGTGGAGGCCTGGAAGAGAGGACAGGCCCAGGAGAGCAGCCCTGACGTCTCTGGCAGTGAGGAAATGCAAGAGAGATCAAGAAAGCTTTCTGCTGGAGGCTTCAGGAATAGTGCAGGGAAACAGCACCTGCTTAGCGTGTGCAAGGCCTGGGTCCAATGCTCAGCACACATTTTTAAAAAAAGAAAAGAAAAAAAGGTCTAGGGCGTTTGTTTTTCCAGGCAAGGGAAGAGACCAGTCTCTAGGAGTGGTTGGGGCGCCAAGCTGGTGAGGGTGACTCCGCTGCTCAAGGCCCAAGGCCTTGGGGTCTTTCCTCAAATTTAGTTTCTTATAATTTTGATTGGCTTGCCAGGAGTTCTACAGTTCACCAGGCCTTCATCCACTCAACCCCTGCACTCCCAACCTGTGGAATTTGGGGAGTAACACTGCAGCGCCCCGGAGCCGAGGAATTCTCCTGCTTTGTCGGGAGAGGGTGCCATTGAGCAAGAAGCGTTTCCAGCCCTGCGCTCTCGATGCCGAATACACCGTGCTGTGTACGCGGGGCCTGGCGTCGCCAGGGGCTGCCTGTCCTCTCCGCGACCAACTGAGCTCTACAAAGAGCTGCCAGAGAGCGCTACAGCCCACAGGAAACACCCCAAATCATGCAATTGCTCCATCCGAGTGACATGAGGACAGTCCACTACAAAGTCGCTGCGCATTCGCGTTTCTCTGCAAGTCACTTTTCTCACAAATGACTTTTTCATCTTAATAGATGAAAAAGCACACTTCCGTTAGGCAGTGTGCTATAGGACTTTTATTCTTGTAAAGAACTAATGGGTCCTACATATATTTCATTGAAAGGAAAATTGCAAAATTACAAGCATTTATTCTCTCTCATCTTTTAAATCTTATTTTGAAGAACTTAAGTTTGAATGCAAAGGAGTTGGTTTTGATTATTTAGATGTTGCATGTAATAATGATTTAGGCTAAAAATTACATCATTTCTAATTTGCTATCAATTTTATTTGCTTCATTCTTTAATGTAAATAGTAGTAATTGAATTTAATACACTCCATATTCAGTTGAATAAAGTAGCCTAAATATCAAAATAGAGTAAAGTTCTATTTTCCCCACACACAATTTGTCTCACCACATTACAAATAACCGCACACTAGGTAGGCCATAGGCCATTTGTGTTATGCAAATTGTGCAGTCCTTCCTACCTAGGTTAAGGTCAGTGTTTTAAAAGCCATCAATTTATATTTGAAACTATATCAAATGTAAGCAAGGCGTTACTTCAGTAAGTATAAAAAGCAATTAAGTTACCAATGTGGATAACAAAGGATAATTAATTAATTAATCTCTGCCCACAAAGCTCTCTGCTTAAGTGTATTTGCTCAGACAACATGAGTTACCCCAGGAGTGCTTGGTGACAGGGCTGAAAGTGTTTAAGAAAGAGCCAGACAGCAGGTGGGGCTTTTAACTGCATCTTCTGGGCACTTCAGACAAGGGCCGTACCCTTGTTTGCACGGTGGCACCAGCCCACTGCTAATGGTGCACTCAGCTTTTTTCTAAGGTGGCTGACATTCACTCCCCTCTCCTGCCTGCTAGTCTGCAGAAGAAACCCCTAATTACTAATAAAACAGCTATGGCCTACTAGCTTTGCTTTTCAAGAATGCAGTCATCACGAACCCAATCTGTATGTGACTCAGACTGTATCACCCTGCGTGCCAGGGTTACACCTCCCAGATCTGGAGACATTTCTGGGTTAGATGACCAAGGGAGGGGCAGAGGGAGGAGGTCTTTCACAGTCCCTTTATTTCAGAGATAGTGCCACTTTCTGGCTTGACTGGTTACCTACAACGCCCACACTTCATCTTACCGGGTTTCCAGTTCTGGTCAGCTCAGCATCTCTGGGAGTCAGCATCCAAGGTCTCCACGGTGCTGGGCTGGAACTGGAAGGCAAAAGCACCAGGAGAGAATGAGTCCCGGACATTTCTGCTCTTTTCAAATGCTGCCCTGAGAGTTATTCCTATGTCTAGTGTCTGCCTGAGAGACACTGTGGGCAGTCAAAGTCTCGGTCTGAGGACGGACCAGGACCAGTGCCATTTGCGTTTCTCTCTCTTGAAGAATTCCCGGTTTTCTGCCCTCAAATTCCACATTTGATACAATGACCCGACATTAGTGTACTCCTGGCTGGATTCTTCAGCATTTTCCACCATAGCTGGCTACTTTGTCGCTAGTTTCAACTACACCACACCACCTCCCCCACTGAAGGACCCTGATTCTACAGAAATGATAGAGTTCTGCCATGCCAAAAGGGGCAATCTGTCCACTCAGGCTGAGGGGCCCACTCACCCTGGGCGATCTCCCTAGCGAATGGGATTTTCTTCCATCCTACTACTTGAGAAAGGGCTGGTGCCCAGGAACAGCAGACGCTGAGAATAGGGGAAACGAAGATTGTCACGGGTGACTGTCAAAATGAGGGGATCCTTTTGCTAGGTTGCTTAGGGTCCTCGAGACTTCAGATGTTCTATGAAAGCACGCATTGGCCCGTTTCCTTGCCAGGTACCTGCAGGACACGGCAGAACTGTGCGTTGGGACCCACAGGACATTGTGACTCTCTCTGTGTCTGGCTAAGGAAGTAGCTCAGGGTCGCGGTGGAGCTCGGGGGCTCCGCCCGGACTCAGGGGGGCTCAGCTGGCTGAGCTCTGCGCACCAACACGGTGCGCGCCTGTGCCCGCGTCCCCAGGGGCCGCGGAGACACTCTCACCTTTCGGGCCCGCGCGGCGGCAGCGGCCTCCGGGGATCGTTCCCGGGGCAGTGACAGAGGCGTCCCCGCGCCTCCGGGCCTCCGGCAGCCGCCTGGGGTCTCATGGTGCCCGCGGAGCCCGCGCCCTCCCGCGGCGCCCAGATCCGACAGCGCCAGGATCCAGCCGGGCGAGCGCGCTCACCTACCCGACCGCTCCGCGCCAGGTTTAAACACAGGGGCGGGGCGGGAAGGGGACACGGGAAACGGCGCGGGGGCGGGGGTAGGGGACAGCAAAAGCTACTGGAGGGGACAGAGGAAACCGAGGATGGGGTGGGGACAAGAAAAGCTCAAGGAAGGGGCACCGCGTGGCCAGGCGGCGGGGGGTGGGGATATGTCAAGGAGGGGGATCGGGAAGCCCAGGACCAGGGTGGGGAGACAAAGGAAAACCGGGGAGGGGACCCCAGGGATAGGAGCAAGAAACTCAGAGAGGGGACAAGAAGCGACACGGAAAGCCCGGAGAAGAAGGGTATGGGGGCGGGAGGACTTTTCCATACGGCTGGATTGAGAGTGACCGGCGCTTGTCCCAGGGGCCTCTCGGCCAGGCGCGAGGAGTGCGGGTCCCTGATGGGTCCCATGTGTGGTCCCCTGAGGCTCTCGGGGCTCCCATCACGCGAGCATCTATGTCCCTAGATTTCCCCGGGAATCTCCCACCACTCCAAGGCGCCGGGGTTTGGGGGAAAGCTATAGAATCCTGGAGACCCGCTAGGCTCGCCTGACTTGGGTGCTGGCCCCCGGGTGTCTGAGACGCCCGGTCACGGGGACTTGAACCCGTGGCGAAGCGGGAGACATGGGGGCGCGCGACGCAGCCAAGCGACGAAGAAGACAGAGCAAGACCGGAGCAGCCTCCCCACCTACGGGCCTTGGAAGATACTGTGGTTGTTGTATTGGGCGGGGGCTGTGGGGTCTCCCGCTGGTGAGACCCGGGTGGGTGCCCGGCCCTGGGGACAGGTCGGCAGCGCAGGCTCCGGGTGCAGGAACCCCATTTCATCAGCTGTGCCTTGGACAGACGCCGGAGGCTGGAGGGTGGCGGGTCGGGATCCCTGATCCCCTTGCTTCCCTGGGACCTGACCCTCAGGGGCCGGCGACCAGGAGGAGTATGAGAAATGAAACTCACTTTGCTAATTTAAATTAATGGATTAAAAAATAATCGAAGAATTCAGGGATTAAAGTGTTTCCACGTTATTTCTCAAATTTTGACAATAATCCAAGTGAAAGGCCAACAGTAAACAGGGAAGAATTAATTAGTAACTTCATACAGGAAAAAAAGGACACTGAGTATAGTGGAGGAGGCAGTAGAGCAAGGCAAGGGACATGAAGTCACATGGGGTACAAGCAATAAGGTACACTGTAGGAGGAACTGTTTTTAAAAAGAGCAGGGCAGCTAGGTGTGGGTGTTCTAAAATGGGTGTCTTCCAGGTAGTGGGAGAGAATGTAGTCAGGGTGGCTTTCTGAGAGCTCGATAATATTTATCCTGTGCCTTAAAATGTATACCTGTTGACTTAGTAAATTCTTCAGTGTCTGAACTAAGGGTGTCTTTTGAAAGGGGAATGAAAATGTACTTACTCAGATGGAGTTATTTTTTTCTTTTTTTGGTTAGGACTGAGGTTTAGAACTCTGGACTTCACACTTACAAAGCAGGTGCTCTACTGCTCGAGCCACTCCTCCAGTCCATTTTGCTCTGGTTATTTTGGAGATGGGGGTCTCTCAAATTATTTGCCTGGACTGGGCTGGAACCACAATTGTCTGGATTTCAGCCTCCTAAGTATGTAGGGATACAGGCATGGGCCACCTGCATACAGTGCTATTTACGTTTTAAAAATGTCTAAAATATGGTGAAATGTGCAGCTAATAAAGATGCATTTACAGAGTTTGGATTATAATGGGAAATAAAATACTTATGCTATTAAGTTAAAAGGGCAAAAGTGTATAAATAGAGTGAAACTATATGCAAAGACTGCAAAGAAAACAGAAGTGACTTCTGAGTTCAGGGACTACTAAGGATTTTGAAGGGCTTTAAAAATGTTTTCTAGGGCTGGGAGCATGGCTAAAGTGGTAGACAGTGCTGTGTGAAGCCCTGAGTTCAAACCCAAGCACGGTCACAAAAAAGTTTTCTAAATTTTCAACAATGAATCTATTACTTTTATTGTGGTAAAACAAAATAACAACAAAAACACATGATATACTGGGTGCTGGTGGCTCACGCCTGTAATCCTAGCTACTTGGGAGGATGAGATCTGTAGGCTCATGGTTCAAGGCCAGCCTGAGGAAATACTTCAAGAGACCCTATCTCCAAAATAACCAGAGCAAAATGACCTAGAGGTATGTCTCAAGTGGCAGAGTACCTGCTTTGCAAGTGTGAAGCCCTGAGTTCAAACTCTGATCCCACCAAAACAAAACAAAACAAAACAAAAAAACACATAATACAAATTTACCACTTTAACCATTTCCGAATGTGTAGTTCAAAGCATGAAGTATGCTCACATTGCCTACTTCCTACTTCTGGAATTTGGTCATCACACCAAAAAAACTCTGTCCCCATTAATAACTCTGTTCTCCCCCCAGCCCTTGGCATCCGCCACTCTAATTCATACAGCTACATATTTGACTGCTGTCGACATCTCATGAAGAAAAATCATTTGTCCCTCTGTGGAGCACGTATTAATTTTATAATCATCACCCCAGTCTATAAATTAGCATTATTCTCAGTTTGCAGATTAAGAAACTGGGGTTCAGAGAGGTTCAACAACCAGCATAAAGTCACCATCTATTAAGAGAGCCAGAACGCACCTTCCTGCCAGGTATGTGGGCTTCAGAAACTGAATGGCACCAAAACTAAATTGGAAGGGTGAAAGGCCTCAACGCGGCACCTGCACAGCAGGCACTGTCTTCTGTCAGCTTTTGTTTTTACTTCTGCCAAGAAAAATGTAGGACCACAGATGTCAAAGCTAGGACAATTTGAGCAACAAAATAATGTTTGATTACAATTCACGGTATAAAATAGATGGGCACCGGTGGCTCACGCCTATAATCCTAGCTGCTCAGGAGATCAGGAAGATCAAGGTGCCAGCAAATAGTTTCTGAGACCTTATCTAGAAAAAACGTTTCACAAAAAAAGGGGCGGGGGGGGGGCTGGTGAAGTGGCTGAAGGTGTAGGCCCTGTGTTCAAGCCTCAGTACTGCTAACAAACAAACAAAAGGTATAAAATATGTAACTAGCCAAACTATGACTTCACCCTTGTGTTGAGTAAATGAAAAGATGGGAGAAGTAGAAAAATCTCCATAGTAGAAGTGTTCGAATAATTTCTGTAGATAATGTACCCTCAGAGAGGAAGAGTATAAGCACCATGAACCATACAAATATACTGTGTGATTCCACCTAAACGAATATTCCACTTAGACCTAGAGTAATCAGATTCAGAGAGACAGAAAGAATGGTGGTTGTCAGGGGCTGGGGGAGGGGGAGATGGAAGTCATTGTTTAAGAGTTTCAGTTTTATAAGATGAAGAATTCTGAGGGTTCTTCATCTTAAAATGGTTAGATAGTAAGGTTTTAAAGTTTTATGTATTTCATTACAATTTTAAAAACTAAAACAAATCTTTTATTTTATTCCCTTGGGACAAATATATCTCTTTTTTTTTTTGTTTGGAAACTAAGTTTTGAACTCAGGGCCTTGTGCTTGGCTAGGCAGGTGTGCTACCACTTAAGTCACACCCCAGTTCTCAAATATATATTTTTAATTTAAAAATCTTGAGCCAGGAGTGTCACTCGGGGGTAGAGCACTTGTCTTAGGTGCTTGATTCCCTGGCTTTGATCCCCAGCACTGGAAAAAAAAAAAATCTTAGAAAATAACAACATTAAGAGGGGCTGGAGAAGTGGCTCAAGTGATAGAGTGCCTGCCTTGCAAGTGTGAGGCCATGAGTTCAAACCTCAGTATCACCAAAAAAAAAAAAAAAAGTTAAAAAAAAATAACAACATTAAGAACAATAACAACATCTTGAAGCTTCTAGAACAGCTTCCGGAGTTGCACAACACTCAGAGAAGCGGTAACAGGAAGCACGGCCTAACTAAACACAAGGAAAGGGAATTATCATTTCCCTGCTGGTCTTCAACCCTGTTTATGTAAAAATATTCTGCCCTCTTAGATGTTTTGACTTTTGGTATCCTCTTCCTAGGCAGGCCGGAAGCCCTCGGGGTTGACATCTTTCTTCTTTGTCTCTAAACAGTCCCTGAAAGTCAGCATATGAAAAAGGACTTTTAATTAAAGACAGCAGAGCAAGAAATGGGATTTCCACTTTATTCCACCCCCCACCTCTGAGGCAGGTCACACACTTGGATGCTGTGCAGTGTTCAGTCTATAAACCAGGGGCTTTGAATATATCTGTCCTTTTCCCTCAGATTACCTCCTCTATCATAAAGACCTGCTGTAGACTCAAAGTTTTAAAAGTAATTATATTTAGTAACTATACCATAACTATCCTTTTTTTTTTTTTTTTTGCCATACTGGGGTTTGGCGACACTGGGGTTTGAACTCAAGCCTCCCACATGCTAGGCAGGCGCCCTGCCATTCCAGTCACTCTGCCAGCCCTATACATGTTTTTAATAAAAATGTATTTAATGAAAAAATGAGGTTTTGTTTTATTTGTGGTGCAGGTGTTCAATGTCCCCTTCCATGACACCTGTTTAAAGCATCTCTGTCCTTCACACACACACACCTTACATTCCATGTCCTCATCACATTTAGCAGACCACAGGTTCTACACCTGTCACATCTCTCCCTACTTAGTGCATTTGTTGTCTGCCTCTCCCAGTACCATGTCAGCTCCAGAAGGACAGGGGCCTTGTCTGCTTTTTTTCATCACTATATTCTGATGCCTAGAACAGCCTCAAACACCTACCAAGTACCAGACGGTGTAGATATGACCACAGTTAGCTTCAGAAGAAACAAAGCTGTTTGGAGTTTTTCGATTTAGTGAAATACTCTCAGCTAACACCCAATCCTAGGGAATAAGAAGAGCGGAAAGTGTCACTCAGGTGGCCCTCGGTAAGTGGCAAGCTCTCACTTCAGGCTGTCCTGAAGGCACACAGAATGGCATTTCCACCGGCAATGGGTTGAATTGTGGCTCTCCAAAACATATGTCCAAGTCCTGGACACTGGAATCTGTGAATTGACCTTAGCCTGGGTCTCTGCAGATGCAATTAAATTAGGAAATCTCAAAGAGCTGGGGGCATGGCTCTGTGGTAGTTACCCAGCACAGGTGAGGCCCTCAGTTTTATCCCCAGCACTGCAAAATAAGTTAATTAAGGTGCTGTTACTGCTTGAGCCACTCCATCAGCCCAAGAGAGGAGATCATTCTGGATTTAGGATGTGCTATGGTTTGAAATGTTTGTCCCTCCAAAACTCACATTGAAACTGAATAGCCAAGGTGATGGTATTGGGACATGGGACCTTTAAGAGGCGATCAGGCCATGAGGTCTCATTCTCACGGTGGGTTCAATGCCTTTAAAAAGGGTTTTGGTGGGGAGAACCAGTTCTGATCTTCCATTCTTCTTTGAGGAGCAGTGTTCCTGCCCTCTGAAGAATGAGGTGTGAGAGCTATGTCTCTGAAGAGGAGACTGAGCTCTTATCTGACCCCAGTCTTGTCAGCCCCTTCATGTTGGACTCCCCCAGAACTATGGGGGAAAAAAATTCACAAATTACCTAGTCTCATGGATTCTGCTGTAGGTGCCCAAAAAAACAGACTGTGACAGGGTGGGCCCTAAGTCCACTGACAGGTGTCCCTATAAGAGAAAGGCAGAGGGAGATGTGAAACAGAAACACAGAGAAGGAGACAGCGTGGAGACAGAGGCAGGGATTGGAGTGGTGCAGCGACAAGCAAGGAACGCTGAGGTCTGGGGCAGATGTCCCTGAGAGCCTCTGGAAGGACACAGCCTTGCAGATACCTTGATTTTAAACCTCTTGCCTCCAGACTGAGAGAATAGATTTCTGTTGATTCAAGCCGGCCATTTGGTGTAAATTTTTGTCATGGCAAACATAGGAAACCAAAGCCCCACCCACCATTGCAGCTAAACTGCACCCTGAGCTGACTACCGTAATGGGATTGCTTTTCTAGTGGGGTCTACAGGAAACACAGGAAACTTGTTCTGGTTACATACTGTCTGATCACATACCATGCTGTGTGGGGGAGAAAGTGGATCCCATAAGACCTGAGAAGCCAGACCCCAGATCTCATGCTGGAGAGAAACTTCCATGCCATTCTAGGTTTGTCTCACTCTGCAGATCAGCAGCTCAGGAAAGGACTTTTCTGCAGTGTTACAAATAGCTCTGTAATAATTTAACTTTTTTTTTTTTTTTTTTTGGTGGAACTGGGGTTTGAACTCAAGGCTTTGTTCTTGCACTCTACCCTTTGAGCCACACCTCCAGTCCACTTTGCTTTGGTTATTTTGGAGATGGGAGTCTCAAGAACTTTTTGCCAGGGCTGACCTTGAACCTTGATCCTCCCAATCTCAGCCTCCCTAGTAACTGTGATTCCAGGCATGAGCCACCAGCACTAGGCCTGTAAGAATAACTTTGATTAACATTTATTGTGTGCCAGGGACTGTGGTTTGTGGATATTAATTCACTCGGTCTTCACAACAAACATGTAAGGGAGACCAAGTATTACTGCAGAGAAGTCAATTTGTACCACAGCTGGGAGTGAGAACTGAGGAGGTCACCTTAGAGGGGCAGGAACCTTAACTTGTCCTCCAACACTGGGTCCTTGTCTCAGTCATAAGAAAGAATTTAGGGACGGTCAGATGTGAGGGAGCTGTAACAAGCAAGTGAGGAACAGAATACTCTCAGGGTAGAGTGCAGGTGTGAGAGACACATGGTCTTATTTTTTAGCAGAGCATATATACGTTTTTTGTTCTGAGTTCCTGAAATTCTAATCTGTATTGGGTTTCTTTATACTACCATCTGGCCCAGTTAGTCCTCTGCTCTCGGACTGTTCTCATAGCACTTTATCTGAAAGGTTAATAGGTGCTTTTGTGACTTCACCTAGCAAGGGAGCTAAACCAAAGGTGCATAATCATTGCTTATTATCTTACAGAAATATGTTTGAAGTTGCTAGATACGTTAACATATGTTTTCATGCAAGGTCTAGTGCTTTAATTAGCTCTTTACTGTTCTCTTTGTGATTTCTTGTGTGGAGTCTGAGTGCCACGTGCAGGACTAAATAGAAAGATGTATTTGGCTATTTCTATCTTTTTACTTATTTTTCCTTTTCCTGTCCTTCCTTTATTTTCTCTATCTCAAACTCATTGCTTCAAGGTCACCCAGAAAATCCAGGATGGGATACCAACCCAGGCAGGCTTGGCCTGCTCCGTGGAAGGCTAAATTATGCTCCGTGGAAGGCTGAACTCGTTCTGTGACCTGTTAGAATCGAACTCACGTCATGGTCACGCTGGCTTTCTAGGGGGCTCTCCTTGTGAAAGGTAATTCGCAGATGGCTGACAGCCCAGTGGTACTGAGGAGAGGCCAGCCCACCTAAGATTCCAGACACATAGCTGAAGAGGCTTCGGGATCTCTGGGATGCCTCCTGGCTCTGCATCATAGGGCAGGGTGTGAGCAAGACCTCTAACTCATTTTGATCATCTCCAAACGAACACGGGGGCTCTGGCCACTGAAGTTCAGTTTCCGTTCTGATAAGGTGACATTCAGAACCTCCTGCTTCCTCTGCCTCTCTGGGTTTTTACAGGGTCAGAAAGGAAAACACTTTCTGTGTACAGCCGGACCTCCAAATCCTCGAGTTCCATACCTGCAGAGTCAACCAAACTCAGATGAAAAATATTTGAAAAAATTATGCCTGTACATTATAGACTTTTTCCCTTGTCATTTTTCCTTACACAACACAGAATAACAACTATTTATGTGGCATTTATGGTGGTTTTGATGGTATATGTAGTCTAGAAATGATTTAGAGTATACAAGAGGACATACCCTATGAAGCTACATCCTTTTCCTCTTGTGTATGTGTGTGTGATGCTGGGGACCAAACCCAGGGCCTCACACGTGCTAAGCGCTCACTCTCCCACCGAGTCACACCCCTAGCCCAGTACACCATATTAGATAAGGGGCTGAGCCTCCAGGAGTTTGGAATCTGTGGGGCACTGAAATCATCCCCCGATGACGTAGGGACAGCCATGTACATATCGAATGGCACTGGAGAAGCATGGAGACCATGAGGTGGAAAAAAGAAGTGGTGTCCTCGGTATCTATGGCTCCTAGAAATGTACATGGGCGTTTTATTCCCAACCTTTGAAATAAAGGTGCGTAAACTTGCCAGCCTGCTGCCCGCTCCCTGTGGACAACGATTTTGCTCATTGCTGGCCAGGGCTTGGCTGTATGTGGCTGGCATAATGTCTGGTACACAACAGGCACTTAATAATGCCTTTTCACGGAACATTTTTGTTCTGTTTGGTTTTGAAACAAGGTCTATGTTGTCCAGACTGGTTTTGCACTCCTGGACTCAATCAGTGCTTCTGCCTCAGCCTCCTGAGGAGCTGGGACTGTGGACGTGTACCACTATGCCCAGTCGTGTACGCTTTTATTAATATATGTTGCAATATTTACCAATAAAGAGCTGGCGTAATCAATTTTCTGTTGCTGTAACAAAATATCTATGACCAAGTAATTTTTTTTTAAATAGAAGTTTATTTAGCTCATGGTTCTGGAGGCTGGGAAGTTTAAGAGCCCGCTGCCAACACCTGGTGGCTTTCTTGCTACATCCTAACAAGGCAGAGGGTGTCACATGGCCGGACAGACAAGCATGTGTCAGCTTAGGTCTCTCTTCCGCATCTTATAAAGTCACCAGTCCCATCATGGGGGCCCCACCCTGATAACCTTACTTAATTCTAATCACCTCCAAACCTCACCTCCAATACCATCAACATAGGAATTTGGGGGTTAAGTTTCCAACACAAGAATTTTTGGGAGGACACATTCAAACTATAGCAACAGCCCAAGGTATTCACTGAAGAGAACAAAAAGTAGATTTTTGTAGCTTTGGGAAAACAGCTCTTAAAAAACACTGTACCTAGATATAAGGAGATGTGCATCAAACGAACTAGCACACTCTGGGAAGCTGAAATATTCATCATGGCGCCAATGTAAATTCCAAATGCAGATGAACATGGAGGCGGGAAACACAGCAGCCATAGTGAGCAAGTAGATGACCGCACAGGACAAAATCACTTCCATGACAAGGGCCCACCTATCTCCCGTGGCACTTGACATGGAGGAACTTCATCTGGCCTTTTTTAAAAGATCTTTCTCGAAACTTCTCTCTGTAGTCTGCCACCATTGGTCCCAGGCTTATCACTAAACACCTGGATAGAGCCACAGCCTTCTCTACGGGGGTCCTTTCTCCCTCCAATCTAGACTGCACACTGCCTTGGGATGATTTTTCTGATGGTAAGACTTGGTTTAAAACATCTGATGATTCTCTAGTCAATTCCTAATTTCTTAGCTTAGTGTCCTAGGATTTCCTTAGTCCCTGTCATTCAATACATCCAGTTTGTCCCTCACTATAGAAAATCTGCTTTCCAGATGTGCTCCTTATTCGCTTTGAACCTCATTTTATTAGTAGATCCTGTGTCACATGGCTGTAGACAAGAGCATAAAAAGTCACACAGTAGCAAGTTCCCATCTCTCCCCCATTCCCCAATTCCCCATTCCCCAATATGTCCTGCCCTTAAAACAGCTTGTGCATACTTTAGGGTCCTTTACTGCAAATATAAGCAAATATGGTTATATTTTGTTATCAGTCTTCCTGGCTTTTACACAAAAGGGAGCTTATTTTATTCCAGATTTCTGTATCAGAACAGGAAGTGCTTCCTTATTCTTTTTCTGTCTTGCTTCCCTCCCCCGCCAAGAGCAGCACAGTGTTGTAGGGCGTGGCATATCACCATTCATTTACCTCCCCACCTGATGGAGACTTAGGTGGTTTCCAGTCTTCTGGTATTATAAGCAACACCTTAGTGCATATGCCATTTTGCACACGGGTGACCATATCAGCAGGGCAAGATCCTAGAGCAGTGCCTAAGTTTTCACCATTGGTAATTAGGGTCCCCTTTTGCTTTGGTACCCTTACAGGCCTGGGCCTCTTTGTCAGGGCTTGATGCCCCTGGTCCTTGGGCTAGATTTATTTCACAGAACAGTTGGAGTAACTGCACGATGGGGGGGCACGATGAACACAACTTTATCTTCTATCTTCTCTTGAAAATTTTTCCAGTAGAAAGTTTTCCTTTTTACTAGAAGGAAAGTTTGATAAGACTGTGTTAGCCTCCCAGGGCTTTTGTAACAAAGTATCACAGACTGGGTGGCTTTAAAGTACAGAATGTAATTGTCTGGGCTCTGGGGGCCGGGAGTCTGAAATCAAGACATGGGGGCAGGGTAAGGGGGGGAATGGAAATAGAACCCAGGAGTGAACTTGTTCAAAGTACACTGTATGCATGTGTGGAATTATCACAGTGAAACCCCTCATATTGCTAATGGTGTTGCAGGGACATGCTCCCTCTGACACCTGTGGGGGAATTCCTTCCTTCTTCCTTTCTTAGCTATGGTGGTGTGCCACAACGTCTGCCTTTGTCAACAATGACTGTCTCTTGGTTTGTTTTTGCCTTCACATGGCTGTCTTCTAAAGACAGCAGCCAGGCTAGGGTACAGCTCAATGATCGAGACCTTAGCCAGCATGTGCAAGGCCCTGGGTTCAATCCCAGGAAACATCACGAGAAAAAAATAAAAAGACACCAATCCTATTGGGTTAGTGAGACCGCATCGTCACTAATGACATCCATGACTACTTATTTCCAAATAAACTCATATTCTGGGTGTTGGGTGGGAGTGAAGATCTCCAAATATCCTTTCTCAAGGGCACACAAGTCAACTCAGAACACAGGTCCCAGATATCCTACTCATTTCAGGTGGGGGATAATCTTGAGGCCACTTTAAATGACAAACTCATCCTCAGTTTAGAAATGAGCACGTCCAGTCCTAGGTATTCCTCAGTCCTTCCAGCTCCATTCCAAGGCCAGCTGGGTCAGGGGTTGGGGCCATGGCCTGCAGGAAGGGGTGAGGTTGAAGGTTTCTGCTTGCTTGGTTCCCTGACCTCTCTGCTGACCTCCTCCCTGCCCAGCTGTTTGGCTCTCATCAGAGAAGAGGGGAAGAGGGAGTGGAGCAGGATGGAGTGGGAAGCTCTGTGCTCTCAGGGGCCAGCTGCTGTCCTTTTCTTCTTGAAAATTTTTTTTTTAACTTTCTAAAGATTTCTACCCTGGAGCTCCTAATTCCAGTGAATGTTACTCAGTTTTGATAATTAACTTGTAACTTCTTTAGCTTTTTGAAATCCAGCATTTCTTTCTCTGCACCCTAACTAGCCTGGAAAATAACCCTAACTGATCCATGGCTGGTTCAATGATTGCTACAAAGAATGCAGGCTGATCAGAAAGAAGATACACACTCCTAACTCCTGATCTTGCCACCATAGCCTATCTCTTCCCAAGATTTCTAAGGCCATGGCAGTTGGGGGACTTCACAGGGTCTCCCAACTGCAAGGACTCACATGATCTAGCTGTCTGTATTAACTTTGAGATACTATGATGAAATAGCTTAGGCAATTAACTTATACAGAGAAAAGGTTTATTTAGCTAAGGGTTCTGGAGGCCCAGTTTAAGATCAGAAAAGACCACTGCTTTGGTCCTCTGGTGAGGTACTGGTCAGCAATGGTGGGAGGTGTGTCTCTGCAAATCACTCACATAGTGAACCAGGCAGGAGAAGGAGAGCCACAATTCAGGGGCATGCCCTCAATGACCTAAGTCCATTCTTCTAGGCCCCACTCTCAAAGATCCACAGCATCCACAGTACTTGAGAACCCACCTCGAGGACCAAGCCTTTTAACATTTAGACCTTTGGGGAACATACCCATATTCAAACCATTGCACTGCCCAAGTTGCTTAACTAAACCTTCTGCTCGGTGGGCTTCTCTTGAGGGAATGAAGGGATCAGGAGAGGAAACCCCACAGCCACGTAAGGGCTATCTCCAAAGAAATGGCACCTCAATCCTCTTCTCCCCCTGAATCCCTTGCATTTCTTCCCTCTGGCTTAGGGGCTGAGGGCACCACTTCTGAGGAGTTCTGGTGTGTGGCGCTCTCTCTCTCAAAATCAGTTTACATCTAATACACAAATAGACCATTATGATACTTCTCGCCCCTCCTGCCAGAACACTGACCAGAAACACAACAGCAAAGAGGTTATGTACAATTTTTCTCCTTCTGTGTTTTAAAGGTGAGTCCTCAAAATTGGAGTCCTCCAATAGGACAGGTGTTTTTTCAATTTTCTGAAAGTCACTTGTTTTTAGGTTAGTTTTAGATTGATAAAAAAAACTTGCAAAAAAGTTAAGAAGAGTTGCCATAAACCAGATTTCTGTTATTTACATCTTAATAAACTGTGGGGAGCAGATTATGAGGAGCCTATGAGAACCTGACATAAGCACAGTTGTGCTCAATGATCTACAGGCTGAATTTGGCACAGTCCCAGCCGCAGAAGAGAGCCAGAAGGCAAAATGCAACACAGCTGCTTTTCCTAAGCTGTTTACATTCACAAAAGTAGGGGTTTTTCTTGTTACAATGTAAAACCCCTCCTCAGAACTGTTGCTCTACCTCCTTGTTTACCACTGGATATAAAAGATTGCTGAAGGTGGACCAGAGGTTTTTTGATGGGATTTTGATTGGCTGGCTGTGGCCTGTTTGTGAGGTTGCTGTGACACTGCTCCTGTTGGGGCTGAAGCTGGGCCTGAGTTATGTTACAGATTAGAGGAAACATGGGGCAGTGCAAGTCTGAGCATTGAGACTTTAAGAGAGATTAAGGAAAGAGACTTTAAAGAATAGAAAAGAAAGACTTTAGAAGTAAGTAGAATAGAAGAAAAGTAGAGAAAAGATGCAATGGGGCTGTTGTTCGTTTCCATCTGAGCACCCAGCACACCTGGCCCCAACTTTATGCATGTCTGTCTTCTATCCTTTGTTCTTTCTGCATCTCCCGTTGCCCCCCAGTTAGGTCAGGGAGAACCAGGAGCTCAAGAAAGCTTATGAGAATAAACCATCTAGGACACCACAGTACATCCAACCGTCCTGTTTCCTCAGACTCCTCTTGACTGATGAGTATCTGATACTATGAGTATCTGACAGATCCTCATACACTCCTTCATTTCCATTTAGACTGGTCAGTTATTTTGTAGAATGTTCTTCCATTGGGACTTGTATTTTTTTTTTCTCACAATTAGAATCAGGTTGTAGTTTTTGGGCGTGTGGTATAATAGTAATAATAATATATATAATATATATATATGTATTTGGTCTTTTGACCCTGGTTCCTGGTTCAGAGCTTCCAAAACCCTTGGAATTTCCTGAGCTTTAGGCTATCTTTAAAATGAACCCCTTTCAATCATACCTAAGTTTATGCTATTGAGATGACTATTAGTAGGCACCTGAGTAGAACCACGATGGTGCTGGTGGCCAGAAAGACCAGCCATATGAGTTAAAGGGGAGAAAAGCTGGGGGTTGAGTTCAGTCACTAATTACCACTTAATCAATCACACCTACATAATGAAACCTCGTTAAGAGCCCTCCAGAGGGTGCAGAGTTTCTGGCTGGTGATCACATGAAGGTTCTGGGAGGTGGCCTTCCAAGTGTGGCCCTTGCATGCCGGATGCGTCCCTAATTGGCTGCTCCTGAGTTGTATCCTTTATAATAACCTAATAGTACAAAGCAAGTGAAGGGCTTTCCAGAGTTCCGTGAGTCTTCCTAGGGAATTATCCCGAGTGGGCGGCAGAAATGCCTCTGGGGCTGGCCTCAGCAGTGGGGTCTTTCCCGGGCTGAGCCCTTCGTCAGTGGGGGTCACGCTAACTCCAGGAGTTGGTGTCAGAACTGAATTACTGGCCACCCAGTCAGTGCTGGAAAAGACAATATGGTGTTTGGGGACAGGAGGAAATCCTTGTCTGGGAGGAAGTCCGCAGAGGGACAGGGAAGGCCCTTGCTTTGCTGAGCATGGTGAGCTGTGGATCGAGGCTGAGAGGCTGCAGGAGGAAGGGCGGCAAAGAAAGGCGTCTCTAAGGACAGCGAAGGGTGCGGGGAGACTGTGGCCTGGCTGGCTGTGATCCCCAGAGCGTGGGCAGAGGTTAAGCTGCAGGAGGCCCGGGCGCCAGGCGCAGTGCGCATTCCCGCGGACTGCACGCCGTTAACCGCCAGGGGGCGCAGCGCCGGGGACTCGCCGCGACCATCGGCGGAGGAGGCGGCCGGACTTCGGACTCAGCAGTAGGCGGGGGCGCCGCGGGCCGGAAGGAGGTGTGGGGGGACCGGGGCCCCTCGGGGGTCAGGCGAGCCTGGGCGGGCCGCCGCCTGGGGGATGTCCGCGCCCTGGGTGGGTCGGGGTCGAGGGGCTGCTGCAGAGACCGCGGGGAGACCGGCTCCAGCACGCGGGAGGGGGCGGGGCTTCCGGTAGGGCCGCTACGGGGACCTCGCGGCCGCGCGGCGCTGCACCCGCCGCAGCTCGCGCTCCTCCCCTCCGGCCCCCGCCGGCTCGGCCCGCGGTAAGCGCGCATGCGCGACGGGGCCTGCGCGCCCCGCCCCTTCCCACGGGCATGGTATCAAAAGGTTAAGCTTGCTGCGTAGCGAGCAAAAAAAAAAAAAAAACCTACCATAAAAAAAAACTGGCAAAAAAAAAATTGCAGCATATATCACAGATAAAGGATTAATGTTGCAAATATGTAAATGACTTAAAGATCTAGAGAACCCCAAAATCTAATTTAAAAGTAGGTAGAAGAAATGAACGGACGATCTGTACAAAAATGACGTAATACTGGACCTTAAGTGGAAAAGTGCTCAGTGTGTCTCCCAAGGGAGCTACTGCACAGCGCGGTGAGGTGCCACTTCTAACAATCAGTTTGCAAAAAAGGCAGAAATGATGAGTCGGGCATGCTCAGACCTTGCTGGTGGGATGCAAGATGGAACGGCTCCTGTAGAGGGGTGTTTGGCAATATCTAACAAACCTCGGATGCGTTTGCCCATTTACTCTGCGGCTGAGAATTTGCCCTGGAGGACATCTGCGCCCACAGAACAGTGCATAGGTGTACAAGGTTACTCATTGCAGCATTATTTGCCATGGCAGAGGTTTGAAAGCACGGTCAATGCCAAGTCCATAGGCATCTGGATGAATAAACCTCAGTGCATCCATGCAATGCAGTGGTGCAGGGTTGTGAAAAGAGAAGAGGTTTGTGAATTTGTTACCTGAATGGGCGACACTCCAGGGAGGAGGTCTCCAAAAGGGAGGAGGTCCCCGCCGGGCCCTTGGGTGCCAAGTTCTTGATGTTACAGCAAAAAAAATTTTTAAGACGCGTGGAGGTAGACACCAAAAAAGCTTATTGCTAAAGCAAAGCAAAGATAGAAAAATAGTACACAGCACAGACATGGGTGCAGGCACACCTGGCAACAGGTGCAATGAGCGCTCTAACGTCAGGAGTATTTAGGGTGAAAAAGTAGGTTGGGGTTTGACTCAAATTCACCCTGGGATGAGTGTGTCCCTTTTTTCTGGATACTTGCTATATTGCGTCACTTCTGCTGTTACATTTTCTTATCAGTTGGGCCCAGAGATTGGAAGGTTGACTTGTTTATTAAATTTTGGGATGTAATGACACACGTGCTTAAGTGTGTCCGTCCATGAGATAAATATTTTTCTTTGTGGACACTTTTGTGATCAAATATCTTCCCAAGTGTTTTCTTTTTTAACTTTTTAATTTTTTTCCAGGATTTCTTTAAGATATCCTTGGAGCATGCTGATTATTTGGGGTGGGGAAGGTCAGGGGGCGAGAGCTGCTCTCACCCACCCCCTTTTTGTTTTTACTAAATGTTGCAGCTTATTGAGGGGGTGTATGGCTTAAAGTAAAGAAAATAGTGCCTGTGTGCTTTTGATCATGGTGCTCATTAATACAGTGTTTACCTCTGAATTCCTGGCTCCTGTTTCCCATGCCTCATTTTCCTTACCTGTCCTGCCTCAAATTGATATGGAGTGACTCTAAGGTATACTGAGAAATGGAAAAAAGCTAAACAAAAAAGTATTACATAGGGTTATTTTTGTATAAAAAGGGGGATATAGTAAAATACTCAAGTATCTCAGTTATTTTAAGGGAAGGAAGGAAGAAATAAAAGGAAAAAAAAAGAAACTCAGGAAGAATAAACTAGAAACTAGCAACCTGGTTTCTTGGGTGGATGGGAATGAGGTGAAAGTCTAAGAGAAAATGATACTTCTCCAAGAAGTGGGTAATTATGACTTTAGAAACGTGAAAATTTTCATATTTAAGAATAAAGTTAAGCCAGGCATAGTTGTGTGTGCCTTCAGTCCCAGCCATGCAGGAAATGACTTGAGACTGGGATGTTGATGCCAGTCTGGACAATATAGCAAGATTCTGTCTCAAAAAATAAAATAAAAAGTTAAATAAACAAAGATGAGAGGGGGGAACCCTAAAATTGAATACAAACAAGTGAACAAATTATCTAACCCATATAAAAAAAATAACCACAGAAAAATGAGCCCAAATAACTTTGAATGTCTCTCTTTGACTATGTTCCTTCTGTGTATAAGGAAGCAAACAAAGCTACAAAGAAATTTTGAACTTCGCTTAGTTGGTAGTGATCTTGTGCAACAATTCTGAAAGTGTTTCTGTGTCATAGGTTTAAGCAAATTAGTAAATTTAATGATACTGGTTGGTAGGAGCCATGAATCCACTATGGGGGGAGGGAGGAGAGACCATGTGGCGGGAAGGAAGGAAAGGCAGAGTTTTGTAAATTTTTGTTTGGATTTGTTTTGAAAATCTGTTTCCAAGATCTGTCTGCTGAAAGAGACTGGGGGCAGGGCCACACCAATAGTAATGAGCAGTCCTTGTGCCACTGTCTCAGTTTCTAAATACTATCATCCATTAAAAGGAGCCAGAGTTCCTTGGAGAAATGCCTCATTGAGGGAAAGTGAACAACTTGTGCCAAAAAGCAAGGAGATGCCCAAAGAATGATGGAGACAGGTCAGAAGGACACAGGGGCTTCCTGGAACAATCTGAACACTGAAAAAATAATAGCAATAGTGAATGAGCACATTGAATAGAAAAAAAAGCCTATGACTTTAGAGTGATATTAAAAAGCAAATAAACTTACAAATAAATAAAGAGATACTTGTTCAATAAAATAAGTGCTTCCAACTGGTAAGTGCTGAAGGAACAATAGTTAGAAAAGTAACTGATTAAGGAAGGAACAAATAATGAATGCTAAAACTCCTAGGTACAAAAGGAATAAGACATTGCAGTCTCAAAATATCACTTCATTTAAAAAGATAAAAAGGAACTTTTACAAGGAGGAAATCTAGCGGATACCACCTTGGCCATGTGATCAGTCAGCATCAGCAGTAAGGAATGAACTGGTACCATATGCCAAAATGCATAGCCCAAACTGGATCATGAGGAAATGTCAGACAAACTGAAACCGAGGACCAGCTACCAAATACTGGCCCAGTCTTAAACAGTGTCAAGGTTGTGGAGGGAACTGCTTCAGATTAAAGAGGAATAAAGACATGACAGCTAAATGACACATGTCCTTAAATTGGGAAAAATAATATTGCTAAGAAGGATGTCGTCTTAGTTTGTTTTCTGTTGCTAAGACAGAATACCAGATTGGGTAATTTATTAAGAAAGTGTATTTAGTTCGTGGTTCCAGAGTTTGGGAAGTCCAAGGCCATAGCAGCCATGTCTGGTAAGGATGTGTGTGCTGTGTTATACCATGGTGGAGAAAGAGCTCACTGTATAACAGAGCTACCTGGAGAGCTAACCCACACCGCAGAGTGCCTTAGTCTGTTCGTGATGACTCCATTCTTGTGATCTAAACTGAGGCCTCAACTCCCAATACTGCCAAATTGGGAATTAAGGCTCTATCACAGAGGGTTACATTCAAACCATATCAGATGCTATCAAAAATATTTGTAACTAACAAAATATGAATATGGGCTGAATGGTAGCTAGTGTGTCACAAACCAGCTGGCTAGAGTTTCTCCACCTAGTTAGATATCCTGGGCAGGTGAAGAGAAGCTGCTCCGTTATTCCAGACCTTTGGTGGGTGTTTGTAGCAAGCAGTCATGGTGGATGACAGTGGACAGTGGAAGGTGCAGACTTCTAGCACCATAGCTTCTGCCCCTTGGGGGTTCAAGGCCTGGAGGGCTTGGCAGCTGTAACAGGGGCCAGTGTTAAGCTCTCATGCTCCAGGGTTCTGTCCTGAAGCACTTGACAGCTCTGGTGGCAAGCACTGCCACTCCTGCTGCTGCCTCCAGTTGACTCTACTGATGTCACTTCACTTTGGGGGTGACCTCAGGCACCTTGCTGCCACTGGTGCCTCTGCTGCCACAGACCCTGACTGGCCACTGATGTTACAGTTACTGCTTCTGATGGCACTCATGCTTGTTAGTTCTGCTGCTGCTCCCACTGGGACAGCACCAGCTTCTCTGCCTTTGCTCGCAGCTTTACCTCTGCTTCTTTTCTTCTCTTGTTCTGTGTTACCAGCTCAGCCACTGTACTAATGATGAAAGTCAAAAGTAGGCAAGAAAGACCAGCCAGGAGAAGTCTTTATTTGAAACTAACTTTGCAACATCAGAGGGTAACACAGGAAGGTGTATCCCAGAGCCAAGCAGCCTGCGTATTTAGCCAGGAAGGGGGGTGTGACAAAGGTGTATATGCAATGGTAGTCCCCTCATGCAAATGAAGGGTTGCATTGGACCAGTCATGGCACAGTTCCTGTTATCAGTCATGGCAGTCACTGACTTAAATGAAGGATGGTATTTGCACCAGTCACTGGTCTTCTGCTGGGCCACCAGGGGAAGGGTGCCCCCTTTGGCTTAGGTGAAAATGGCTGTATGGTTCAGGGTTCTCCAAGGTTTGTTTTGGAGAAAACGCTGGTAAAAGCTGTTTTCTGGGGCAGTTTCTTCAGGACCTGAGGTTGTGCTTTGTGTTCAAAGTGGCTGGTGCTGGCAGGAGGGCAGTATGGCTGCCTGGGTGGCAGTCCTTTGCTCAAGGCAGCTGGGACAGGAAGGGTCCAGCAGTTGTCAGTTAGGGAGTCACATCTCCCCAGCCCCAGCATGGCAGCACACTGAAAGGAAAAGTGAACTTGCAAAAGGACATTACAGTAAAGACTTGTCATTACCATTAGCAGTGCTGTGACAGTGCTGTAGTGGTGCTTAACTCCTGCCATGCCCCAGCCGGGTCCCTACCACCTGTTTCATTAGCACTGGGTCAATGTGCATTTTCTGGCTTCAGTCATTGCCATTGTGGTTAAGTAAGACAAATGTGCTTAGGAAATATACCCTGGAGACCTTAGAGGGGAAGGGCCATGACTTCTGCAACCTTAATCTCAAATGACTCTGAAAAGAAAAAAGTCTGTGTTATACCTGGTATCATGAGTAGATAGACTGGTTTTCCTCAGTTTATTCCCTAATAGTCAAATACTTAACTTTCCAACTTAAAAATAATGTTGCTTTTATCACTTTACAAATATAATCTTTTTTTCTTTTTATCATTTCTAGGGTTAATGCCTGGAATTATGATTACCAAAGCCAAAAGTGTAAATGTTTTTTGTGGTCCCCAGGAAGAGATTAAATGGAAGATTGTATGGGACACGGCAGGTGAGGGCAGAGAGCTACAAATAGCAGTGGATTTTGAAAGCAGCTGTTTGCTTTGTGCAAGTGAAGACACCTCCCACGCCCCAAGCTTACATCAGGCTTCTCAGGTTCACAAGGCTCCTGCCATTGTCCTTGGACCCATGGGGTCCAAGGCCACCCTATTCCAAATTAGACTTCGGACAAAAGGACGTTTGACATTAGCTGGCTCATTGCTTCTGGGAGATTTTGCTGACTGAGGACCACACTGTGAAGCTTTGTGTGTGGGAACCTCAAAATTTTCCAGAACAGTTGTGAAAATCAGTTTAACTCTAAAATCTAAAGTAGAAAGTATTTGACTTAAAAACACTGAACTGAAAACAGATAAAACCCACTGGTAACAGGAGTGTAAATTGCTTTACCTCCTTTGGAAAACAGCTGGCAGTATATTTTCAGATTGAACGTGAGCTTGGTCTATGCCACACAGTAATTCCTCTCCAGGTCCAGCTGTAGCGAAGTGCTTGTCTGTGTGTTCTGGAATACCAGTAGATGGGTGGTCGGAGGAGTGCTGTTTGTCAGAGCAAGCAAACTGGAAACAACCCAATGTCCATAGCAGAGGACTAGGGAAACAAAGTACGGTATAGGCACATCTAGAATGTTACATGGCAATGAGAGAGCGTACAGTGCAAATATACACAGCGTACGTGTGAATCTCAGAACACTGAGTGAAAAGAACGCATTGGATGATGTCTATCAACTATCTATCCATATGTATATGTATATCAAAGTCTAGCTAGATACCTTTCTCTCTCTCTTTCTTTGTTTTTGGCAGCACTGGGGTTTGAACTCAGGGCCTTATGCTTGCTAGGCAGGTGCTTTACCACTTGAGCCATTCCACCAACCCTTTTTTGTGATGGTTTCTTTTTCAAGGGTCTCTTAAACTCTTTGCCTGGGGCTGGATCCTCCTGGTCTCTGCCTCCTGAGTATCTAAGAATATATATGTTATAAAGCAAAATACCAAACAATGCACTGTACACACTTATTTGAATTTAAGATGCCCCTCTTACATGTTAGGCAAGTACTCTACCACTAAACCACATCCCCAGACCTAAGATCTGTCTATCTATCTATCTATCTATCTGTCTGTCTGTCTGTCTATCTATTTTTGATGGTACTGGGATTTGAACTCAGGGCCTTGTGCTTGCTAGGCAGGTGCTCTACTATTTGAGCTATGCCCCCATCTCTTTCTGCTTTTTTGAAATGTAAGTATTTAAAAATTATAAATACTAGCCAATATTATACTTTGGGAATTTGGGGAGAACTTCTTCCTAAGGATGAAATCAGTGAAAAAAGCCATCAACAAAACAAAACTTGAGGATTGACTTAATTAAAATTTTGAAATGGTGCATTGGATCATTGCAAACAAAATTAAAAAGCAAATGATAAACTGGGATTAAAATATGTCACACAGATGATGGCCTGAGAATTGTGCTCTTAATATAGAAAGAATCTATATAAATCTATAAGAAAAATACTAATACCAAAATTGATGTTAATTCATAGAGGAAATGTTCACGACTAGTGAAACAATTGGAAAAAAATCAGTTTTTCTAGTAGTTCAAAAGGAAAAAGAATCTCTAAACTTTTAAAGAGAGATTCCAGGGCCTGGGGTATATTTCAGTGTACAGTGTAGAATGCTTGCCTAGCATGTGTAAGGCACTAAGTTAGAACTCCTGCATTGAGGGGAGGGAGGGAGAGAGAGAGACAGAGAGAGAGAGAGAGAGAGAGAGAAGATTTCTATTTTTCATTAACAAAAATAGCAAAGATTTTTAAATTGTGCATATAGCACTTGATATTGACAAGGGAGTGCTAAAATAAAAAAAATTTTCCACATTTGAGATAAGAGCTTTGATCTGATATTTATTCTTAGCAAGTTTCATACTCTTTGGCTCAGTCATCTCATTTATAGAGCTATATCCTTAACAGTTTCCAGAAAGATGGCCAAAAAGTTTTGTACAGGAATGTTCTCAGTGTTATGAGAGTGACACCAGGGTGAATGGTCTGCCATGTGAAGAATGACTGAAAAATGGTAGAACACAAACATGGGATATTTTGTAGCCATAGAAGATCAAATCATGTTATTGAGCTCATCCATTCTGATCTGCCCTGAATTTCAGCTTTCCTCTTTTCTAGGAATCCCAGCAGCAATCAGGTGTCATGGAGATTTTCCTTGATATAGGGTTATTGCACAGACGTTCTATAAATGCTTCCCTGGAGGGTGAGACATAATTCACTTTCCCTTTTGGGGGAGGGTATTCTAGTCAGTCAGTCTATGTCCCACCCTAGAATAAAAACTTCTCTAGTCCTGGGAGCAGAAGGAGGCTCAAGTGTTTGCTTAAAAATCTCTGTGTAGAAAATGAAGGATTCAGGGTTCAGATGTCAGAATTAGGGCCCCATTTTTAGGGTGGATAGGGAGACTGGAAGAATAGCCAGAGTGGGTTACTCTGTGGAGGGAGGAAGGAGTAACGAGGGGGACAAGAACCCACCACCCCGTTTCAGTCCAGTTTAGCGTCTGTACCTCCTGCCCTCTCAAGAGTAGCCCGGTTTGCCTGTTCTGCTCACTCATTCAATAAAACCTCCTGCCAACTTCATTTTGTGCCAGCAAAACAGAGCCAGCTCCTGCCCCCAAGGGGTCCAGTCCCGGGGAAGGCAGAGACAGGTCGTACAAGCACCTAGTGACAGAGTGGGCCGGGGACTGCAGAAGCCGGCCCCACCTGGCCTGCAGGCCAGGCCAGGCCTTCCCGGAGGGAGGTGGTGACATTTGACATTTAAGCCTGCCCTAAAGGATAGGTAGCGATCACGCTGCGGCTGTGCAGCAGGCCGGAGCCAGAGGTCCCAGCCGGTGTGGCCGGGGTGTCCGGGGCATCGCCGAGCCGGGCCGGGCCAGGATTTGGGGCTGCACCCACCCGGTCCTTTCCCTTTGCGGCTGCACCTGCGTTGCCCTTGGCGACGACACCCCTGCGCTCTCCCGCGCATTTCATCGCCCGGCTTAGGGTCTCACGCGCGCGCGCGCCGGAGCGGGACCAGGAGCGCGGACGGTCGCACCGACGACGGACAGACGGACGAACGGCGAGGGACAGTGGTCGCCGGGCTGCGGCCCTGCAGGTACGCGCGGCGCGCCATCCCGGGACCACATGGATCCCCCAGAACCCGCCAGACCGCCCGGCTCGGGTTTCCTGCGTCAGATGTTACCTTGTTCCCCTAGGGGGTCTTCGAGTTTTGCTGCTTATTCCAGATGCTTGCTTGGGGACCGAGTGGCGTCCTCGTCCCAGGGCTGAAATCTTGTAGGAATCGGGCTGCGTAGATCAAGTTCCAATTCAGCTGCACCATTTGCTGTTGGCCTCTTCTGCAATCCGGCGTCTGTCGCTTAGGGCTTTGCAGTTTTAGAAGCACGGTGACATCCTAGCCCTGTGGTTAACGAACTGCTGTTTCTTACTGTGATTTTATTCTAAGCCACCTCCAGTGAGTTTGGGCTAAAGAGTGGGGTTTGCACGAACTCTTTAAAAATCAGAAATGAATTCAGGGAAGACAAGGAAGCTCGTTCCCATGGCTGGGATTACAGGGATGGATGCCAATGCTTGGTGCTCCCACCCACCTGCACCTTTCCACCTCACTTCTTTCCCAGCCCCCTGACAAGGCCGGTATCAAAGACTTATAATGGGGATGGTTTTTTTCTCTTTTAAGCAGCAATTAGGGGCAGGGGGATGGCTCAGTGGTAGGCACTTGCCCAGCATGCAAGAGGCTCTGGGTTTGATCCCTATATATATAAATGACAGCTGCACCCCCAGGTTCTGTCTTGGGCTCTCGTTTTAGGTCTTTCTTTCACTCCACTTTCCTTCTTATGCCCTCCCCAGTAATCTGAGGCCCCTACCCAGCGATTATCAGGCTGCAGTTGAGATCAGAATGCTTCTGTCCTCCTTCCTGCACCCTGGGGTCGTACTCTTGTTTTCTAAATAATATAATAAAAGCAGCACCTGGCACTTGAAGCCAAGTTCAGTGTACATCTCGCTAGCCTGAAGGAGTTCAGTGGTAGGGACTTTGGGCACCGTGACTGGCCATTGGAAGACAGGTTTTAGGCAGACAGGCTTCTCCATGCCTGAGAAAGGTAATGCAGTTTACTGGGAAAGGGGCCCCACGTGAGGCCAAGTTACCTGCTCCATTCAAAGGAGGTGCAGTAGTAACACCCTCACAGAGCTCTTGTGAGGATGGGCCGGAAGCAGCAGCTTGCCCTTTTCTTCCCTTCCTGTCACTGTCCAGGAGGACTATTTCTCATTCACAGTGGTCACAGCCTCACAACCAACACCAGGTGGATGCTATTATTATTCCCCCATTAGAGCTGTGGAGGGGGCTCATACCTATGGTCACATGGCCACTGAGTGTGTTCCTGCCTATGTTGGGGACCTGGGGGTCAAGGCAGCATCTGAACCCAGGATGCTTGACTGGGCCTGTATGACTTTGCGACATACATTGCAGCTCACACAGGTCCAGGCCTGGGCCCCTGGGAAGGGCACTTAGTCTGAGGATTTTTCCATTTTGGTTGCAAAGTCAATTTCTACATTCATTCATTTGACCTCCTAAATCCGACCTTCCTGCGTCTTTTAAAAATGAATATTTTGTTCAACAAGTGACAGGATCCTGTGGAAGATGAGCGGCCGTGATCAGGAGTGGGGTTCATCCACTCACTTGCAGCCCAGTCCCCGTCGTGGAGGTGGGTTAGGCTTTGGAGAGCTCTGAGCGCTGGAGCGTGGGGCAGAGGCAGCACCGTGTGTGCATCTGAAGGCTTATGGCACTAATCACCCCACCTGCAGGCCCCATCCAATTGCTGGCAGGTGTGACAACCCCTGGCCTACTCACAGGCTGATTTTAACATGCCATGGTTGTAAAGGACCACTCCCCTCTGCTGGACGAAGATGAATTTGCTTGAAATGGAGAAAATTTTGGGAACACTTTGCTCTCTAGTGGCCAGCTGTGTAAAAGAGTAGCAGTTCTACCTCAGTGAACAGAGGGAGGTGTGAGTCAGTTTAGCTCCACAAATTTTTATTGAGCACCTACTGTGTGCAGGCATGGTACTCCACCAGTGATACAAAGGTGTACAAGAGGCCACTGCAATGCGGACATTAGATCAAGGGCCAACACCACAAGGGGATTGGACTTTGAGCACATGATAAAACAAGAGCACACAGGGAGGGGTGAGGATAGGTAAGACACCTAAAAAACTAGATAGCATTTGTTGCCCTCAATTCAGAGAAACTAAAGCAGATACTTTAAAGCAACCAAGGCCAATAGGAGAAGGGGACCAGGAACTAGAGAAAAGGTGAGATCAAAAAGAATTAACCTAGAAGGTAACACACACGCACAGGAAATCAATGCGAGTCAACGCCCTGTATAGCTATCCTTATCTCAACCAGCAAAAACCCTTGTTCCTTCCTATAATTGCTTATACTCTCTCTTCAACAAAATTAGAAATAAGGGCAAAATATTTTCTGCTGGGTAGCAAGGGGGTGGGGGGGGAGAGAGAGGGGACGGGGAGTAAGGGAGGGGGTGGGGGAACGGGGGAGAAATGACCCAAACATTGTATGCACATATGAATAAAATAAAAAAAAAAGAGGCCGCTGCAAATCACGTTATGTATGGAGACACATTGTAAATGTATTAGGATCCCAGAATTTTGGAACTAGGGGAGGTTAGAGACGATCTGGTTTGTGTCTTTCCTTCTTTTTTTTAATAGTTGAGAAAATGGGGACCAGAGAGATGAAATAATTTAAGACACATGGCTAGTGGTGCATGCCTATAATCCCACTGTTCAAGAGGCTGCACTGGGCAGATGTTAAGATCCAGGTCAGCCCGGACTACCATAGTGAGACCTGTCACAAAACCAAAGCAAAGCAAAGCAAAGCACAACACCTGGCTATTTAATATTTAGGAACATAGAAAAATTAAGTGAAGGGTCACTCTGATTTTTATAATTTTTTATTCTGAAATAGTGTAAGACTTACAAAAGATTGCAAAAAATAGTAGAGAGTTCTTTATACCTTTCTCTCAGCTTCCTCCAGTGTTAAGAGCTTCCTTTTACACACCATGGGCTTATTAAAAATGAGTGTTAACAAGGATGCAACATTGAACCAAACCGCAGAATTCAGATTTCACATTTCCCACTAATACCCTTTTCTCTAGTTCAGGATCCAGTGCAGGATGCCATGCTGCATTCCAGCCTTTAATCTTTGATTCTCTACTTGGAGTTCCTCAAAATGGTCATGAACTACTGATAGTGAGTTACTGTACAGAAAGCACACCCCACACCTCTTGCTGCACAATCCTGTGTTTTCAGGGCACATTGTTGTCCTCATCTATCTTAAGTCCCACCTACATCTTTCTGAGTGTGTCCAAGTTAGGGGCAGTCCCAGCACATCTGAGTTGACTATAAAAGATTGTCCCTAGGGCTGGCAGTGGTACACCTGGAACTTTCTGCCACTCTTGGATCTTGAGTCCCATTTCTCTTTGTCATTGTGTCTAGCACATTCTTTGCTCTCAGTTGCCTCATTATCATTGGGGGTGGAAAGACACAGATTCAAACCTCAGCTTCCCCACCTAGTTGTAGGACTTTAAACAAATCACTCAACTGCTCTAAAATTCTGTTTCCTACCCTGCAAGAGGGGATGATACTGGCCACCTTGCAGTGTGCAGAACAACAGTTTCTGTTGTTATAACAAAACACTGGAGGCTGGATAATGTAAAAAAAAAAAGTTTATTTAGCTCACAGTTTTGGAGGCTGAAAGTCCAAGACTGGATGGCTTCAGATAGGGGTCCCCTTGGTTGCATGACATGGCAGAGATGCAGGAACAGCCACACACAGATGGTGTCCAGCACAGAATTGGCCTCACTTTATAACAACCCAATCTCAAGAACCACATGGATTCCTTTCGTGGTGGCACTCCCAAGGACTTAGCCACCTTCTTCTAGGCCATACCTCATAAATACTGCCACACTGGGACCAGGATTCAGTACGTGAACCCTTGAGGACAAACTGCATGCAAGCCATGGCACAGGTTTACTGGGGGTTGAATATCCATGGTGGTTGGCACAGTGCCTGGAGTGGGGCAGGCACAGGATGAATGTGGAGTGATAAGTGAGTGCATGGCAGGAGGGGAAACCAGGCTAGGTGGGTACCGAGGAAAGGCCTGAATGCCAGCAAGACCCGTGAACGTCCTTGTGGGAGAGGCAGGCAGTGCAAGAGTCTGGGAGGGGGGTGGATGGGATCAGGGCTGCACTTCAGAAAGTGTAACGTGCTAGATGGAGCAGAGCAGTGGGAAACTGCAGGGAATTGTCAAGGAGGCCATTTTGCCAGTTCCAATGAGAGCAGAATGGGGCATGGACTGGAAAGAAGAGATGTGTGTGTGTGTCCTGTTAAACTGCTATAGAAGCAAACAAGACATGGGGTGAAGGCGAAGTCAGGGCTCCACAATGACTAAATTCTGAGTCCTGATGTAAAGGGGAAGTGATGTCATGAAATCAGGACACAGAGGTAATTTGCCAGAGGAAAAGGCATTTGGTTGTATTCATGTTGACTTTGAGACACCAACATGGAATCTCCTAAGTAGAGATGCCTGGACATGACTGTGGCAGTGGAACTGGGAGAGACCACCGCTGCACAGGGACTGAGAAGCATGGCCACAGGGGGCTGCTGAAGCCAAGGGGGTGGGTGGGCTCCCCAAGGAAGAGAAGTACATGGGGCCAGAAGGTGGCAAAGACTCAACTCTTGCTGGACACTTCAAAAAAGGGTTAGAGAGACAGAGAAAGAGATGCTAAGACCTGAGATGTGTCCATCTGCTGGACTTGCCATAACAAAGTGCCAAAGTCTGGGCAGCTTAAACAGAAACTTACTTCCTCACAGTTTGGGAGCTAGAAGTCCAAGATGAAGGTGTGGGCGGGGTTGATTGTCTGAGGCTCCTTTCCTTTGCTTGTTGATGGTGTCTTTTCTGTGTCCTCACATGGCATGTCTATACCTAATAGACCCCAGTCATACAGGGCTGTGGCCCCCCATATGGCCTTATTTTACCTTCCTTATCTCTTTATTTACTTTACCTGTGAATATGGTCACACACAGAGGTACTGGGGGTTAGAACTTCAACATGTGAATTTGAGGGAGACACAATTCAGCCCTGTTTATTTAAATCCATCCATACCTGCCACTTTCCTTCTCTCCTCTGAGTCACAAGAGGCTCCTGAAGGCTCCTTTGCCACTTGGCTCCTGGAGAGCTTCAGGGATACTGGAAGGTTGGAGGAATGGAGAATTGTCCTTCCTTTTCTGCTGGTGTCTTCCTCAGTTGTTCCTCTGTGGTTGTCTTCACAGGATACATCTGTGGGTTCCAAATCCACCTGGCAACTGATTCCTGGGCTGAGGAAACTCCCTCTCCTTTGTGCACCTCAGCTCTGTGGTGGCCAAGGTGTCTCTCTCTCTGTACCTGGGTTGCCTGATTGTCCCATGTCTGGTGTTTCAGCACTTTCATGATGCTGTAGCATCTTAAATCCCCTTTGTTTGACTATCTAGTGGTTTCTGTTGACCAGTGCAGACACCATGGGCAGGAAAGCCAGAGGCTACAGAAAGATGGAAGGGATGAGAGTGGAAACAGGCTGAGGGGGAGAGACAATGGGGGGCAATGTAAATAATGTACAGTATAAATCTAATTGGAATTGTCACTACGAATCCCCCCGTATAATGAATATATCCGAATACAAATTTGTAATAATAATAAAAAAGAAAGCAGACACATTTTCTAACACATTTTAAGTCTGTACAATACCAGATCTGCATAGAGGCCTTATTAATGCAGAAATGTAAATCTATGGCTTTGCTTCTTTCAAGCCTTTCTATACTTGACTCAATGTTTTGTTGGATTAGAAGAGGGACACTCTTAAAGTTACTGTCCCTGTTAAGATCACTTATCAGAGATTTTTGCATTTTTTCCGAGTCTTTAATGAGACAGCAAATGAGATAGAATCCTCGATTACTAATTTCCATCCAGTCAAGGATTCTGTAATCTAAGGAGTGTGATCTCACTTAGCCCCTTCTCTGAATCCAAGTTACTCAGAACAGTGTGCAATCTTAAATTTCTGAAATTGCTTACTTCTGGGATTTTCCACATAATCTTTTTGGACCTCAGTTGACTGCCAGTAACTTAAATGTGGGAAGATGAAGCTTGGGATGAAGGGACTGCTAAGTTTCTTCCTTCTTGCTTATAGAAGCCTGCAGCTCCCACAGAGGCTTGCAGTGTCTTAGGATGGATTTAATTTTTGCAACCTTTGCATGTAATGAAATCTTGTATAGTATCGTATTTTAAGGATCATTTATCTCTTAAGGAGCCTTAAAACCAGATCTGATTGAGTTCTGGTGACCTCCCATGACTCTGCTTTGGAATCAGAGCGCTATGGGGTCTGCATTGATGCCATGTTGGGTCAGAAACTCCCTTCTAAAGTATTCTTACCAAGATTCACCAATACAGTAAATGAATCAATACTACAAACATAACCAAATTACAGGGCTCCACAATGATCTGGTTTATCCTACATTCTTTTAGGATATCTGCACTCTTCCCTTATTGAGGACTATCAATAAAGATGCATGGCTCTTTGTAAATTTGATGTATTTCGGTTTCCTGCTCAATTCCCTAATTTGGCTAGTGGGAGCACTTTTGGTTATGCCCTATATCTTTTTAATATTTATTATTTTGAAGCTTTCCTGCTTTCTGGCACATGATGTCCTGCCTTACCTGGTATCTCCTAAGGCCTTAATCACTCATTTTTCCAAAAATCTTCAGTCCCTTTTAATGGGAAAATAAAACGCTTCCCAGGATCCGAGTGTGACCATACTGTGAACAGATTTTAAAAAAGATAATTATTTTCCTCTTAAAAACATGGGTTCAAATTAATACTTCCAGTGGTTTACCTCTAAGGTGTTTTAATTTATAATTCTTTTGTTATTCAATGTGGCTCAGCAAAACTCACCTAGTAGAGAGTCTGGTTCCATTTTTCACTTTGCTTTCATCTTTAGGGTCCTGGCATCCTAACACTGGATAGTTTTAAGTTCTTAGAAGGTGCTAGAATACAGCAACCAGTTGCTCACCCCAGATACTGGGGGAAAGTGCATTTTGCCATTTCACTTCGAAATCAGTCAGTTCTATGCACACTATTCTGTGTAAGTTTCATTTCAGCACCACTGGATTCATCTACTTACACTTAAAACAGTTGTAAGGTTCATTTATGTGTGACCTCTAGCCAAACACAATTCTGCTCTCATAGAACCTACATATTTTACGCAGTTGGTAAATACTGTTTCGATCTTTCTATTTTCTTTTTTTCTTCCTTGAGGCAGGGTCTCACTATGTAGCTCAGGCTGGCTGTGAAGTCGTGATCTATTTGCTTCTGTCTCCCGAGTGCTGTGATTACAGGCATGCAACACCACCCTCATCTCTGTCTTGCTCTTAAAACAGTAATGTTGTTCCCTAACATTTATGATCTTCTTTTAAGAGATATGAAACAGCTGGGTGTGATGGTGCTTGCCTGTAATTCCAGCTACCTGAGAGGTTGAGAAAGGAGAATCACAAGATCGATGCCAGCCTGGGCCATATAGTAAAATGCTGTCTTAAAATAAATAAATAAATAAATAAATAAATAAATAAATAAATAAATACAAATAGTTCAAAATAAATAAATAAATAAATGGGAAGGGCCATCCATATAGCTCAGTGGTAGAGGATTTGCCTAGCATGTGTGAAGCCCTAGGTTCCATTCCCAGTTCTGCAAATAAAATAAAAGCTATGTAATATTCCTGTACCAATTTGACATCATGTTTTTGTTACTGTATTAAGACTTACTGTGAGTAAATTCAAATGATTCTCCCAATTAGCATTAACTTGACCTAGAACCAGTACATGTGTTTATTTTTACTGCTGGGAAATCAGGGAGACAGCTGTTATTTTGGAATTCCCTGTAATAAAGAAAGAGTAACACACTAATGACAGGGTCCTAGGGTTTTATGTGACAATGTCTTTTAATTCACATCTTGCTTTCTCTCCTGTTATTGTGTTCTTCTCGGAAACAACTTTGACAGAGAAATGAGGCTCCCTTTGATAAATACCAACCTTCTAAGAGCAAGAAATAACATTAGAAAAATAAACCAAATACAGTTAAATATATGTCATAGCTTCATTTTATATAGATTCATTTTTGGAAATTTAAGAAGCATTTAATAAAAAAATTTCCCCATTTGAAGAAAATGTTTTTAAAACTGGAATTCCCAAATTAATCTTTTGTCAAGGGCAGTGGTATTGGGATTGGAGTGATCTCTACCTTTATTGCACCTGGATGTCTGTTTAATTGGCAAGTTGAAATTGACCACTTTGGGCCTGGGGCTGTAGCTCAGTGGCAGAGTGGCACCTAGCATACACAAGGCCCCAGGTTCAAGATGAACAAATAAAAAACCTAGCTTTTTCTTCCTTTGGAGGCCCTAATCACAGACCAAGTCTCTAATTTGTCTTTAGCCTGTGACTGTGTCTGTCAGTCCAAAATTAAACTTATAATTTTGAATTTACACCAATAAAAAAGGATTATTGGTTTAAAATAGTTTAATTCAGTTATGACTACATATGTGAATATCAACATTGCCACCTTCTGGTTAATAAACAGGCATACCACAGACAATCAAATTTTGAGAGAAAGCTCTTGACATTGTATAGCTTTTACTAACAAGCATCAGGATTTCAATTAAATAGTTAAATTATTTTTCCAGAGGTACTTGTTCAGACAGATGGTCATTCTTCACATCCTGGGGTCTCTGAGTTTCATCTGAAATTCACAAACTTGTTTTTTGGTACTCCAACACTGTGATGAAAGACATGGATTCTTTTATTTGGAAGCCAGAGACTGTCTAGTTAGATATGTAAATTTCAGCATCTACCCAAAGCTTCCTACTAGATGGGAGGTTTTTTGTTTTGGTGGGACTGTGGTTTGAATTTGGAACTTTGTGCTTGCAGAGCAGGCATTCTACTACTTGAGCCACACCTCCAGCCCATTTTGCTTCATTTTTTTTGGAGATGGGGGGGTCTCAAAAACTATTTGCCCATGCTGGCTTTGAACTCTAGTCCTCTGGATAGCAGCCTCCTAAGTAGCCAGGGTTATAGGCAGCACCCAGCTGACTAGTACCCTTCTCAAGTCTGGTCATTCGATGAGAGTTCTGACTACTTTGCAAGTTCAGAGGGGTGTTGAATTAATGTTTCCCTGGGGAGAAGCTGGCATCTATTTATGAGCTGGGGGTGACAGGACAGCTTCTTCAGTGACAGTAACATTCTTTTGGTTAACACTTTACTCTGTTCTGTTCCCAAACTATTATTTTCAGGCATGCCCTCCTGAAGGCAGGAGGCTAGACCTTCCCATGAAAAGCACTCATTTCGGTAGGTCAGTGAGGTGTCTTCCATGGCGCTTCTTCCTTTGTGTGGTATTGTTCTTATAAATAACAGTCTTGCTTTTAAACTCTGTCTGCGGTCTTTTCACAACGGTCTGGAAATGTTTACTTAAGAGTCTAGAGCAACCCAGATCAGGGGACTAACAGAGATGGCTTCAGCACTGCTATTAAGCCTTACTGTCTGTGAGTCACCTGGGGATTTTGTTAAAAGGGAGGTGTGTGGAGCTAGGATCTGGGAAGGCCTAGGATTCTGCATTTCTAGTGTCCCAGGTGATGTTGCTGCTGCTGGCCTAAGGACCACATTTGAGGAGCAAGGGCTCAGGGGACAGGCATCAGGTATGTACATGGTAAGACCTCTCCACGGCTTATTCTGCATCCTTCTCTTCTTCCTTTACTATCTGGGGTTGATGAAACTAAACTCCACTCTTGACCCTTTGCAAAACAAAATGAGGTCACTTTAGGTAGGAGTCATAAGCAGAGCTTGCTACGTGACCATTTAATTTCTCAAACCTCCCCACCCCCCTGCCAGTACTCGTCAATGGAAGGGTCCAGTAGGGGGCTCACCCATTCTCAGTCCGTGCAGAAACATGGTAGTCCCCATTCTTTAAAACCTGGAATTGTATATAGGATTGATTCTAAAATGGAATTTTCCCACCATGTATTCTGACACCATAACATCTAGAAACATCTAAGGGTCAATCAGGGGCAGTTCCTGTGGGCCAGATGGACTGATGGTGCTTGTGAAGGTGAGGTTGCAATGCTCATAAGGAACTTGGAAAAACTGGGGGGGGTTGGTGATGTTCCCATGGAGATGGACTCAGTGTGAGGCGGGCTATGGCCTCAGTCCACTCATCACTTACTGTCTTCTGTTTCTGGTGCACAGATTTTTTTTTTTTTTTTGGTGGTGGTGGTGGTACTGGGGTTTGAACTCAGGGGTTTGTGCCTGCTAGGCAGCTGCTCGACCACTTGAGCCACACCCCTACCCTTTTGCTTTAGTTCTTTTCTGAATAGTGTTTTTGCATTTTTTGCCCCCGGCTGGCCTGGAATCTTGATCTTCCTGATCTCTGCCTCCTGAGTAGCTAGAATTAAAGACATGAGCCACCACTGCACCCAGCTAGAAGTTTTGTTTTTGAGCCCAGTTAATTCTTTGTGGACTCTTTCTTTTTAATTAATTTTTTTTTTTTGGTGGCACTGGGGTTTGAACTCAGGGCCTCATGCTTACTAGGCAGGCACTCTTACCACTGAAGCATGGCTGAAGCCACTCTGCCAGTCCTTTTTGGTGATAGATTTTTTTGAACTAGCGTCTTGTGAACTATTTGCCCCAGTCTGGCTTCAAACCTTGATCCTCCTACTCTCTAACTTCTGAGTAGCTACAGCTGTGAGCCACTGCACCCAGCTAGAAGTTTTGCTTTTGAGCCCAGTTAATTCTTTGTGGACTTTCTTTTTTAAACCTATACAAAATGGGGAGAATTAACCAGGGGTTCTGTGAGTGGGTATTCTACCCTGCTATTCTAAAGCAGATGGATAAATGGTCAGGATACTTAAAAAAATTTATCCTGGGCTCAGGTAAGATTTGGGAGTAGTGTATCTGATTGCTTTTTACTGGTTTATGCCATCTACTTACAACAAGGGTCGGGATAGCAAGCAGCTCCTGGAAGCTCTTTGCTATGGTCAGAGGTGTTGAGGACACTGTTCTTTACAACTGCCTTTAAAGAAGTGAAGTCACATGGGAAAAACCCACCAGCGTCAGCAATAATTATGCTGGGGACAAGAACACTGAATCATAATTGATGTAATGTCTTTTCACCCATGTTAGGATGCTCACTGTCAAACTGGTGACCCACTTGTGGGAAGAACATATCCTGCAGCCTTTTGGGGGCTGATCTGTCCTTTGCTCTTATTCAATAAGAGAAAATTATTGCCTTGTGTGAATTTATGTAATTTACTTTAAAGTCCTTTTTGCGTGAAGGCTTAGTATGATCTAATCAAACAGCCTCACGTATTCTCCCATGGGACGGGATAGAGGCCGTGTTAGCTCTTTCACTCCTAGCATGGTGCTAGTTAGCAAATGTTGGCTATTGATGTTATAAACATACACTCAGCGGCTTCCTCAATCTGTCTCCCACCCTCAAGAAGGGGAGGCTGGACTTAATAAGGTCAGCTACAGGGCAGACCCCCTAATCCCCCAACCTACCTATAACCCTCCCCCTCCCCAGAGCCCCTCCTTTCTCCCTCATCACTCCACTCCAGTGGCCTTCCCTGCCCCTTCCATTCCCTTGTGTGGCCTCCACTACCACCTTAAGAGGGTCTACTAGTGCAACACACCTTGGACTGCAGCACACCTCCAGTTCACCCCCTCACCTCCAGCCCTCTTGGAGCAGCCACTTCCTCATTTGTGACTTCCCTCCCATCACTATCTTTTGTCTTGGCCAAGTCTGTCCCCAGTGCCAGGCAGCCTCCCTACCCCCATCACCCTCCGTGTGCCAGCTCCCCCCACCCTTACGCAACCCCGATCCCTGGCGGCCTCCTTCCTTCATCACACACAGATACACCCTCCTCCCTCCCCCGTGGCTGCCCTTCTCCATGACCCCATCCCCCACTCCTGCATGGTCTTCCTACCCCTCCATCACTCCCCACCCCAGCGCAGTCTCCCCCCTCCACCGCCCTGCACACACATCTACCCACATGCGTGCACACACACACTCTCTCTCACCATAGTCTCCCTCCTCCCTCTATCGCGCGTGTACACACACTCCCGCCGCTCCCCCCCCCCGCCCTCCGCGCAGCCTCAGTGCGGCGCGGCTCTTCCGGTCCGCTGGGGGCAGGGCGGGCGGCTGGCGGCGTCCCGGCCCCGGGCGCCGGCCATGCTCATCACGCTGTGCTACCTGTACCTGTGGGCGCGCTGGGGGCGCGGGCCCTCCGCGCTCGTGCGCTCCACGGTGCGGCGGCTGCGCGCCTCGCGCTGCTCCTTCACCTTCTGCGGCGCGGCCGCGCAGCCCGGGGGCGCGCGCGTGTGCCTGACCCGCGGCGGCCGCGTCTTCTGCGTCGGCGAGAGCCAGGTGGGCGGCGGGGCCGGGACCGGGGGCGGCGCGGGCGGGCGCCGGAGACCCTGCTGCCCCGCGGCCAGCTCCGGGGGGACCGGGGATCCCAGGTCCGGAGCCCGCCCTGGGGACGCGTGGCCTCCCTGCGGCGCCCGGCCAGTGCGTGATCGCAGGGCTGTGGCATGGCCCCGGGCGGGTGCCACCAGCCTGGACAGCGGCAGCGCCCATCTGGAGCCTGCCGAGACGTCCTCCGCTGCGTGGGCGGCCCTGCGTGCACTTGAACTTGGAAAGAAAGCTCAGTTCTCTGGATTTCTATCGGAGAGCCCCGGGGCGACGAACTCGCCCTGTCCCCCTTTCCATCTTCCGGCCTGGGCGTCACTCATCAGCAAGTGCACCTCACTCACTTTGCATCTCTAACATTTCAGTGGACAGTTGGGCTTTTTTTTTTTTTTTTTCTTTTTTTCCTCTCTTCTCTTTTTGGCCCAGGCGTGAAAGGGAACACTAATTCTTTCCCTCCAGCTACTTTGGGAAATAGACTTCACAGTGCACGTGTACGCAAAGTTTCACAACATCACCAGCATTGAAAAGTGCTTTGTTGTTAATCCGTTTCTTGCCCTTTCCTCCTCCTTCTGGAAATGCGCCTTTAGCATTAAAATGAGATTTTTAAAAAATATGTCAAACCATGACATCTATATGGGAATCTTCAGATTGAACATTTTTTTGAGCTGTACTTAGGTATGGGATGACATTGTGCTGGCCTCAAATAAAAACACCCTAAATCAAAAAGAGTGTACCATAATGCACTGAATCTGAATTTCCTCAGTTCTCCCAAAGAAAGCATGGAACTAGTACACCTCCACTCCTGGGGGACAGTTCATTCATTACATGCAGTGGACTCCTTACAACATCAGGACTTGATTCTCTTAGGAACCTGATTGACAAAGATAGCTAAGATCAGGAATAACAGTTGTTTTTGTTTTTGTTTTGACCGGGTCTTGCTGTGTAACCAAGGCTGGCCTCAAACTCATGATCTTCCTGCCTCAGCTTCCTGATTGCTGGGATTATGGTGTGTGTCATCATTATGGGCTTACAGGTGGATTTTTTTTTTTTTATTGTAGTGGCTTCCAAGCTGGATTAATTTGTTTAGGAAATATCATTTAGGCTTTTTGGTAGTGCTGGGATTTGAACTCAGGGCTTTATGCTTTCCAGGCAGACACTCTACTATTTGAGCCACACACCAGCCCTTTTTGTTTCAGTTATTTTTGAGATGATCTCCAATTTATGCTTCCCTTATAGCTGAGATGACAGGCATACACCACTACACCCAGCAGTTGGTTGAGATGAGGTCTTGTTAACTTGCTTGGGCTTGCCAGGAACGTTGATCTTCCAGATCTCCACCTCCCAAGTAGCTAGGATTACAGGCATGTGCCTTGAACTTTTGATCCTTCTGACTCAGCCTCCTGAGTGCTGGGAGTGTAGATGTGCACCACTGTGCCTGGCTTTCTTAGACAGTTTTACTTTGGAACATCTCCTGACTTTATTAGTCTTCTGTTTGCTAACTAATTTTCTGGCCCTTGCCCCTTCCCAGGCTGGAGTAGGGGCAGCCTTGCACTTTCAGGGGTTCTGTAACATGCTGTGCTCCCCATTTTGCACGGTTAATTTTGCCTCTCCCAGCTTGATGCTGTGTCAGGGATTTGTCCCTTTTTTTGGAGGGAGTAATGATGGCGATACGAGTTTCTGTCTGCAGCCTTAGATTTCAGCTTTTTCTGTTCTGGGTGTGCCTTGATTTTGGTGGGCCACCTTGTAAAATCATTTTCTTGTTCTTCCTGAAATCTTTAGGATTTTAAAAGGAGTTAACTGGCCCAAAACAAGATAGTAAAATCTGTGGATGCCCTAGTCCCTTACATAAAATGACATAGTGCTTGCATTTGGCACAAATCCTCCCTGTATTTAAATTACCTCTAGATTACTCTTAATACCTAATACCATGTAAACGCCATGGAAATAGTTCTTATATGGTATTGTTTATAATGACAGCAATTAAAATCTACTTGTTCAGTTACAGACAAAAATATTTTTTGTTGAAACTCATGGATGTGGAACCTACAAGTAAGAAGGGCCAACTGCATCTGATCTGCTACCCAGCCTTGTGTCAACCTCCTTTAAAGAAAAAAGAAATTAAAATCTTGCCTGGAGTTTATATTCCCTGTAAAACATAATGATGACTTCTGTGCATGTGTTAGAGGGCTTTTACTGAAGCAGCTTATTTTGTCTCTGGCTTGTCGATTGTGTGAGTTTCAGGAAGAAATTATGTCTCAGATGGCGGGAGAGGAGCAGTTTTCACCCCACTCTGAGGAATGAGGAGGGAGGCTGTGCTGCGTGCTGTGCTGAGTGAAGGCTGATCTCAGGGCTTCTGCAGGCCGACATTCACTCTCAGGCTTCCTCTCTCTTAGATGTGATCCCACATGTGATTTCGAAAGCTCCCAGTGCTGTGTTGTAAGGAATAGTGGTTAGAATTTAATTGCATGAAAACGAATAGCAGTCGTTGATGTGAGTCATAGAGGTGCCAAAGTTGAAGGAAGGAGAAGCAGAGGTTGGTGTGGTCTGCAGAAGTGCACTGGGAACTTTGTGGAGATCTTACCTGGAATGGCAGGAGGGAGGTGTGCCAGTTGTGGTTTGAAGTGCCATTGAGTCCTCTTTATGTTTCTTTCTCTATGCAGTCCATTGATGACTTGAACAAATGGGCCCTGGTTCTTGTTTCTCCCTTTATACTTGAAGCAGAGCACATAGCATTTGTGACAGAGAGCATTTGGGTACAAGGTGACAGTTTCCAGAGGCCATCTTCTCCCGAAACAGTGAGTATTTATTTTTTACTTATATGCCATAAGGGAAATATGTGTCTTAATCCAAACCAAGGTTTTTTTTTTTTTTTTGCCTTTTCTCTTTGGTATTGGGATCGAATGCAGGGCCTTACGCATGCTAGGCAAGTGCTCCACCACTGAGCTACATCCCAGCCCCTCCCTCCCTTTTTTTAATGAATGATCTTTCCTGGCCTTTGTGGTAGCTTCTTTTCTTTTTGAGTATTTTAGGTCACATTGCGTATGTATTAACAAAACGACTTTCACCTGTTTCTCTTTACTTTTTTAATTCAGCTGCTAGAAAACGTAAAACCACATGTAAAGCTTGTCTTTGAGATTTATGCTATGCATACTTGGGCAGCCCTGCCTGATGCTCTCTCCTTGGCCACCCTGGATGGGTTGTCTATCCCACCATCTCTTGCTCCCCATTGGCCTGAATGGCCACTTTCCATATCTTCCTTCTTCCTAGACATCTTACCCTGGGTATTCTGAAAATATTTCAAACTCAGTCATGTGTCCAAAGGAAAATTCCAGTGGAACACCCTAACCTCCTCTTCCTTTCGCCTCCTCCTCACTTCCACTAAGTTAAAGTTCTACTAATACCACTTCCTAGCTCTGCACCTTCCTTCCCATTGCTCCTCATTTCATTTTCATCTTAAGTATCTTTTGTCTAAACTATGAAAATATCTGTCTGTGGCCCTTCCTTGCATTGCTTCCTCCCCCACTCCATGGCCAGAGTTCTCATTCTGTTTTGGGTTTTTTTTTGGGTAGTGCGGGGTTTGAACTCAGGGCCTCACGCTTGGTAGGCAAGGTGCTCTGTCACTGGAGCCACACTTCCAGCCAGAGTTCTCATTCTGGATGCACGTCCAGTTGGGACACTCTACCCATCCACCAGATGCAGTCCGGGGTCCTTAGGTTCATGGAAGTGTTGCCATCACCCAGCTCTGTGGGTATCGGCCTCCCCTGTCTGTGATGAGTTGACCTCGCCTCTGTCTTCACTCACCCACCCACTCACCAACCCTGTGCCCCTCACCTGCCATGTGATCCAGTAGGGAGGCTGGGTGCTGCTGGCCGTGTGTGTTCACGGGATTCCTGTTTCTCCAGCATGGTTCTCAAGACACTGTACTGGGATGAGAGAGAAGGAAAAGGGAGTGACACAAGGAAATAATTGACTAGAACTCAAGACCGACTGTTAGAAGCTGGGAGATGGGTGAACACAGTAAAGGAGGCAGAGGATCTGGCGAGTGGGCCCCAGAGCAGGCTGGTGTGCCAAGACACTGTTCTCTTCACAAGGTTCATAGCGTTTTGCCTCACCCTCACTTATGATGGCAGTAGAGCTGTTTACTGAGGTGTTATACATGCATTGCCCTAATGTGTTCAACTCTGCAAAGTATTTTTACTGCTATTTTAAAGTCAAGAAATCTGAGGTTGTAAGATTAAATGACATGCCTAAAGCCACCAGCTGCATGTTAACCAGTGCTCATACCCTTCCTAGTTGCCAGAAGAACACGTTAGTTGTTTTAAAGAGATACGGGGCACTGAGGTCCCCAAGCAGGAAGGGTTTGGTTAACCCAAGACCCAATCAAGCAGCACTTGTGGTAGACTGCTTAGTTTTGTCAAAAGAGACCAACTGTTGATGTGCAGGTTTTTGGTGAACTTGGGTAATTTTTACACACAATAAAGACTAATCATAAACTTCATTTTTATAAGTAAGTAAATAGGCATGTTATCTACCATTTAAGGCGCTCCTTCTGCCCATTTTGCTCTAGGTTATTTTTCAGATAGGGTTTGTTTCTTTCCTCGGCCAACCTCAGACTGGGATCCTCCTACATATGCCTCCTCAGTAGCTAGAGAGTGCCACCATGCCTAGCTTGTTTGATAACTTTTGTAACCTTGAATCATGGTCCTCTTGATCGCTGCTTCCCAACTAGCTGGGATTACAGATGTGAGTCACTGTGTCTGGCCCAAACTTTATTTTTTTAATGAATGTTTGTCAAGTTAAAATGGCTAATTAAATGATCAATTAGGTTGAGTCATAAAACATTGCTGATATTGTCTTTTTTCTTTGTTTTTTTGACCTGTGGAGAGTCCATGTCATATGATAACCTGTTCTTTGGGCTTTTAAATCCAGCTTGGCCATTCTTATAAACTTAGCAAAAATTTGCAATCACTTTTGAAGGGATTTTTGAATAATACTTACACTGTGTACAGACTCAAGTATGTTAAAATATTTTATTTTAAAACTCTAATGCATAAAATTGGCTTAATGGTGACCCTTGCTCAAAGTGTGCTCTGACCTTTGGTTTATGCATGGCCCTCATTCATTCTGGAATAAGAGAATGAATGAAATAAGAAATACCCATGAACTTATCACTCACTGTAGAAGGTACATGCACCTATGTTTATCTACCTCCTGCCTCTCCGGCTTCGTCCCCTTCCCCCTAGTTTCTTTTTAGATGCACAAGTGTTCTGGATGAACAATTTATATAACTCATATCTTATTAAGCTTCTAAATATGGTAAGCTTAAAGATTTCTTATACATCCTCATATTACATATAAAGTTAGTAAGATTTCAGCTTAAAACCAAAACCAGGAATTCTAAAATATTGCAACTAAACAAAGTATCAGCTATGCACAGATGCTTTCTTTCTTTGGCAGTACTGGGATTTGAACTCAGGGCCTCACGCTTGCTAGGCAGGCGCTCTACCACTTGAGCCCTTTTTTTGTGAAGGATTTTTTTGAGATAGGGTCTGGAGAACTATTTCTCCAGGCTGGCTTCAAACCACGATCTTCCTGATCTCTGCCTCCTGAGGAGCTGGGATTACGGGCATGTGCCACGGGCACCAGCACCAGCACCAGATTTTTTTCTTAACACAAAACTATAACTTCTGGTACTTTTTATTTTGGCTTTTGGTGCTGGGAATTGAACCTAGGGTCTCATGCGCACTTAGCAAGTATGAGTTTAGCTCATGCACGGAGCTAAACGCCAGTGCCTAACTGCTATACTTTCTAATTACCTAGGTTGTCAGTCATACATCATTAGGGGGTTAAATGACATACAGCCTCTTAAGGAACAAAATTACCCTAGTGTGTGGGGTACAGACTAAGCTACTGTAAGGAAGAGACCCAGAACTATAGGCTCATGTAAGCTAGAAGTTAATTTCTCTCTCAGGCATCTAGTTCTGCACTGAGATGACCCACAGGGGCCCACTTTCCTTTTGTCTTGTTGCTCTGCCATCCTAGGTGGTGATAACACAGCCTCTTGGTGGGGGCTGGTTTCTACTGTGCCCTTCCGCTCTGCCACCATCACCTTCATCCACATCACAGCCCTCAGAACAGGGGAAGAGAGAAAGTGGGAGAGAACCAGTTTACTCTTTAAAATTGTCATCCAGAAACTTCCCACATGACCTCTGTCCCCATGTGATTGTCCAGAACTTAGTGACATGGCCTCTGTGGTCACTTAACTACAGGGAAGGACAAGAACTGACTGCAGTCCCTCACTGGTCAGCATGGGTTTGGCAGAGACTTGGAGTTCTGTTACTATAGGGAACATTGGGACATAGTTAGCCCCTCTGCACAGTTACCATCTCACTGAGCCTACTTTCTAAGGTAGCTACTTAATTCTTAACTTTCTGGGGTGGAAAGGTGTCTGCCCACCAAGGAAGACTGCTGTTTTCCAGGTATCTCACTTACGTTTACAGAGAGCTCAGTGGGACTTGCAAGCAAGAGCTAGACACATCCAGAGGCATTCCTTTGACTACCTGGGCTGTTACACAGAGCCTTGTTTTTTAAGCTGGACTCTATAACTTAAGAACGGGTCCATCTCATAGCTCACTGTCTTCTCTTGAAGCCTGCTGCTCTTATTCAGGTTGATGCTTATTGACAGTTTTGTGGTTTAGGGGGCTGTTAGGAATCTGAGCGTGTATATTTCTCCCAATTCTAGTCATTTGAATTCTCAGGGTCCTAAGATATTAAATAGGAAATGTGTTCTGTAAGAAAGCCTTTTGAATCTAATGGGATCTTACATTCTTTCACTTCATTTTCTTTTCGGTGGGATTAGGATTTGAATGCAGGGCTTTGTACTTGCAAAGCAGGTGCTTTACCACTTGAACCACACTTCTGGTTATTTTGGAGATGGGATCTTGCAAACTATTTTTCTAGGCTGGCCTCAAACTTCAGGTCTCCCAATCTCAGCATCCCAGTAGCTAGGATTTCAGGTGTGAGCCACTGGCACCTAGCAACACATCTTTAAGACTCCACAACTCTTACAGATATTTAAAATCATTTTTTGAAATTTCGTATATCTCAAGTGGCTTTGATTTATGGTCATTCAACAGACCTCCTGACAGCAAATAGAAGAATCTTAGGCATTTGCAAAATGAGGAATTTATATATTCATATCCTTGCGTATTTATTCATTAGCAGATATTTACTGAACTCTGCTGTTTTGCTTGGTACAATAAAAAATACTAACAGGTGATGGCAGATTCAGTTCAATCTCAGTATCTTCTGTACTTAGATTAGCAGTCCAATTTAGTAAGAATGATGACTCAAAGAACTTTTGTTGCAGGAAATTTACTTAGGTTCTCTGCATCTTGTCAAGGCACTCCATTCATTCATTCATTCATTCCAGGCTGCCTATTATATCCTGCCCTGTGGGCTAGGGCTGAAGGTGTCTTTCATGTGGAGATGAAAGATACATTCAGAGCTGACAGTCCCGTCCTCCTGTCGCTCACAGTGTGGGACAGCAGAGGACCAAGTGAAGGAACAGTTCTCTGTGCTAAGGCTGTGGAAGCATGGACAGGGAGTGAGGGAGGATCTGTGGAAATGAGAGGTGATCAGGGAGGACTTTCCAGGGGAGGTCAGTGACTTTTGAGGGAAGGACAGGGATTAGGTGGAGGAGAAAGAGAGGACTTCCAGCGGAACAGCAGATGCAGAAAGAAGCACAGAGCACATTTGTACCGGGAGCACTGCACAGGATTCAGTAGGATTGGAGTCTGCACCATCCCGAGGAGGGGAGTGGCTCAAGAGAAGGCTGGAGGGGAAAGCTGTGGCTGGAGTGTTGTGTAGGGAATTACCTTGATACAGTGGTAGCTTCTGAGAACACGGAAGTAGTCACAGATCAAGCTAAGATGCTCAAATCATGCAGTTTGTTAAACCAACCCAAAACACACAGAAAGAAGCAAGAGTTGAGATCTGGGGATAGTTAACACTTTGGAGTGGATGCTCGAATCCGGGCCCATGCGCTGTTCACACATCCTGTCCGTCCCTTTCCTGTGCCTGCCTTTCCTGCCAACTGTGTTGTTAAGAGGACTCGAGTTAAGGTTAAAGGGACTCAGCAGATGGAGTGCCTGGAGCAAGCTGCCCTTGCTCTAGTGGAGAGACCTGGACATATGTGTGTCGTGGTGTGGCTAGCCAGTGATCTGCCCAGAAGCTGTGCTGCTTTTTATCTGTGTTTCTAGGCAGAATATACACAGGGTTGTAATGGGTGGCGGATTTAAGGATGATGTCATTGCCTGTCTGGAGGTGGCATGATTTGTGTGTGATATTTAAGATTTACTTGGTCGTTCCTTGACTTTGAGCCTCCATGGAATACTCTGTTGTGCTCTGTCCTCTGCATCTATGTTCAGGACGCATAGATGTCCTACATTTAGGTAGCCTGTTGTTGGCACGTTTTGTAAGTTCCTGACTCCCAGTAACTATTATCAGATAAAATACATAATGAGTTTCATTCGTGAATAGGTTTACTTGTTTTCTAGTGACACAGTTGAATAGTCTCAGAGTATGGCAAATATACACAATACACAAACAAAAAAGGCCATGTGCACATTAGTTAGGAATTTGGATTGTACCCTAGGCTAAAACCATTTTTGAATTATATTCGTGCTTTAGAAAGATCACAGATTAGAGAACGGGCCAAACCCAGAACAGATTGTGGTCCGTCTGGGCAATGATTCTGGCCTTGAAGTATCGGTAGAGGGAATGGTGAGATGGAGTCAGATGTTTGTGGAGATTCAGGAAATAGTAGGAAGGGCTGGCGGAAGGGCTTGTGTGAGGAACATGGTTTTGCACATTGTATTAGTTGGTTTTTCTGAAATAGGGCATAACCTCAGTATCCCAGTGCTTTCTAGCTACAAGTCCTTGTTTCTTGGTCATGTCACTACAGGCTTAACAAGTTCAGGTGTGACTTTGCTGTGGGCTCCGCTCCATGCATTGTTCTCATGCAGGGACCCAGCTGAGGGTCCACTTAGAGACACACCAGCCTCCTGCACAGGTGAGTAGTAAGAGCTGGCAGAAGCCTGGTGCAGTGGATTGAAGATGGCTGCAAATTCTTTTCCTCCTGTTGAGAGGTGGAATCTCATTCCTCTTCACTGAGTCATGACTGACCTCAGTGATTTTTTTTTTGTCCAGTGGGTACGACGGAAGTGGTATTCTGAGACTCTCTAGACTAGATCATAAAGCACCTTGCAGCTCCTGCGACACCCTCTCTTGGAACCTAGCTCCCTTGCTCTGCAGAAGCTCAAGTTGGCCTGTGGCTAGATCCACATCAAGGAAGACCGAGATCCTCGGTGGACATGCTGCCAAGCTCCCAGCTGACAAGCACCTCCGCCTCTCCAGCTCTGGGAGGAAACCATCTTGGACGTGGGTCATCCAGCTCCAGTTGAGCCACTCTTCCTGATGCTGTGCAGAGGTCAAGCCGTCCCTGCAAGTTCTGTCCAGATGGATTCCTAGCAGAACTAATGATTGGCTTTAAGCTACTCTATTTGGGCTGGTTTGCTACATGGTGATGGGTTAGTAGATCACTTCGGTTCTTTCTTGGATTCCGTCAGTGGGAGGGGAAGGAAAGAGGGGAGTAAATAACTGTGGTACTAGTGCAGTACACCCAGGACAGCAGACCTTTAGGTGTCCCACACACATCTGAAGAGCACAATGTACACAAGGTGTGTGACAACAAGGGTATGTTTGTTATTTTCTGATTAACTCTCAGTTACTCAGGAAGTTAAGCTAACTAGACCGGCCTTTTCCTTGACCATCTGGTCAGTCAGGGTTTCCACAGTTCCACTTTAGAACCTTCTGGGTTAGTTTCTGGGTATATTATCTTTTTACATAGCAAGAGTGAAAGTGAACTTTGTAGCACTCCTTTGTCCTTGGTGTATTAGTTATTTTTCTCAAGGCTATGACAAAATACCTGACAGAAACAACCTAAGGGAGGGATAATTTTGGCTCAGGGTTTCAGAGGGTTCTGTCCATGGTCGCTTGCCTGTGACACTGGGCCTGTGGTGAGGCAGAGCATCATGGTGGTAGGAGTGTATGGCAGACTCTTTGCCTCACGGTGGATAAGAAGTAGAGAGAGAGAGGAGGGGGGCCTAGGACAAGATACAGATGCCATGGATGTGCCCCCAGTGATCTCCTTCCTCCAGCTAGGTCCTATCTCCTACAGGTTCTAGAACCTTTCAAGTGCCACCAGCTGAGGACCAAGAGCTCAACACATGAGCCTATGGGGGAACATTTCTTAGTCAGACCCTAACACTGTTTACAAACCTGAAAGGCAATGAGGAAAACTGAAAGTCCAAATAACCTCCTTACTCATTGTCATAGATTGAAATTCTTTATTTCTGTGTCCCTTTTGTGTTTCTCCATTTAACTTGTTACAAGAACTTTTTTTGTTTGCTTGCTTTTTTAAGACAGGGTCTTGCTATGTAGTCTAGGCTGGCCTTGAACTAGAGATCCTCCAGCCTCTGCTTCCCAAGTGTTGGGATTAATGGCGTGTACCACCATGCCTGGCTTGCTAGAACTTTTAACAAGGTAACATGCATTTAAACTGATTTGGAAGAGGAGAGACAGCAATCTGAGAAGTTAGCGTGACAGCAAGCGTCTGACTCTGGGCAACTTACTGGGTCATCGAGATTTCTGTTTTCCTAGGCACTGCAGAACTTTAGCCTGGTACCTGCTGTTTGCAGGGACCACACGTGCTAATTGGACCTGGGATCTTTCATTCCTGAGTGGGGCAGGTACTCACTGCATGCTGTCTAAGTTGTGCCATCAAGTCTAGAGCTTGGCTTACTGGATGGATTTCTTCCTGTTGCTTCTAAGAGGAAATCTCGGTGGTTAAGGCCAAGTGAGCTTCCTTAGCTTTGATCTTTTGGGGTAAGTCTTGCTTGATGCCCCCCTGTCTTCCTCTAGCCCTTTGTCTCCATCTTCTAGTGCAGATTTCAAGTCTTGTTTGCTTTTATCTGCTGGAAGGCAAGTCCCCTGGATGAAGTATCAGTGACAGTGCAGCTTTGCTTTGATTGAGCGACCTGCGCTGCTTGAAGGAGTTTGCATGGTCTGTGGCCTGGACCCTCATTCCTTCAGAAAGGAAGTGCACTTAGGTGAGGAAGCAGTTGGGAAACTTGATCAGGGACGAGAATACTCACTGTTCTCTGGCCTCTTCCTGTCCTTCCTCTTCCTTTGTTTGTCTCCTGCATCTCTCCTCCTTTGGAGGTGTGTGAGAATTTAATTATTGGATCCTTTTACACAAAGTCAGTGCCTGCCACAGCAGGAGGCTGGCTCAGTGTTTGCACAACTACATTCTGGCTGTGTCTCTGCTGGCTGAGCGCTTCCTGCCCTTCCTCGGAGATGGCTGTAGTAGCTGGGCACTTTAGCCTCATGCAGACTCTGCCATTCTTTTGCGCTTTCCCTCTTACCCAACCTTTGTCCTCTCATCCCCTGCAAATGACCTGCTTCCCACCATTCCCAAAGCTGGAAATCAACACGGTGTTTGTCCACTGTGTTGTAAGCTGCAGCTTTCCTGCAGTCAAGGTGTCAGTTGTAACAGGTGGAATTCTACTGGCACCCCGGTCAGTCTGGGCCCCCAGGCGAAGCCTCCGAGGGCTCTGTGGTTTGGAGGTGGGGGAGAAGAGGCTTTACAAGTGGAGCTCAAAGAAAATTCTGGTGTTTCTCTTTCTCCACATATTCTAGCCCAATTACTGGATTGGCCATAAAGGCCTGCTTTTATTATTTTTCCTTCTAAGCCTTGTAATTCAGTTTAAATTCTAAGGGAAGGAATAAACCAAGAAGCATAATTTTGTGGGGTACTTGAGCTCTGGACGGTCACAAACCTTGTAACATGAGATTTTTTTTCACTTCCCACACTCCCAAGAGGCAATTTTTGCCCACGGAGAATACTTGCTCGGAGGAGTTTATGTTTTAGAATAATAAGCGCCCCCCAACCAGGGGTGGGCCAGGGAGTTCATGGATTATCCCATTCAGTTCTCCCAGTAACCTTCCCAGGTAGGTGCCCTTATCATCTCCCATTTGCAGACAAGAAAACGCAGTGCAGAGATGTTGAGTGACTTGCTCGGGGCACATAGCTGTTAATCATTGGAGCCCAGGATTTAAGTCTGGGAAGTGCGACTTGAGAGTCCTGTCACTAACCAGGCCATCCTGAAAGTGTGGAAATAGTCAGCCGCCCACTCTTCTCATACAAAATTGGTGTGTAATTTACATGCCCTGAAATTTGCCTTTTTTTTCTTTTTTTGGTGGTCCTGGATTTGAACTCATGGTCTCACACTTCCTAGGCAGACACTGTGTCACTTGAGCACCAGCCCTTTTTGCTTTAGTTATTTTTTGAATAGTCTTGCCCGGAGGCTGGCCGGGATCTCCTGATCTCTGCCTCTCTCGTAGCTAGGATTACAGGTGTGAAGCAGTGTGCCGGCTCTAAAATTCACCCTTTTAAAGCATACGATTCAGTTGAATTCAGTAGCTTTTGGTATATTCACAACAATGTGTAACCATCTCTGCTGTCTAATTTCACCCCCAACCCTGGCAACCACTGATCTACTTTCTGATTATAAATTTCCCTATTTTTGATACTCTGTATAAATGGAATCATAATATGTGACCTTTATTTATTGACTTCCTTCACTTAGTATACTATATTTAAGATTCATCCATGCTGTACCATGAATTAATTAGTTCCCCTCATTCCTTTTTTTGTGGCTGGCTAATAGTCTATTTGTAGATATACACATCTTACATATCCATCCATCTGTTGAAGGAAATTTCGATCGTTTGTACTCTTGGGTTGTTATGTGTAATGCTGTCATGAACATGTATGGACACATGTTTACACATGTTTTTGTATCTTTGGGCACGTTTTAAATTCTCTTGGGAATATACTTGGGAGTGGAATTTGCTGTGTTTAACTTTTTTAACTTTCTGAGAACTCTCAAACTTTTTTTTTTCCTCTGGTGGCACTGGGGTTTGAACTCAGGGCCTCACGCTTGCTAGGCAGGCGCTCTACCACTTGAGCCACTCCACCTGTCCAAGTCTCAAACTGTTTTTCACTCCTTTACAACTTTACCAGCAATTATTGGCGTTCCAGTTGCTCCTCATCCTGAGCTCTGGCTATGGTTCATATTTTTGTTGCAGCCGTGCTCTGAGTCGGAGGGTGTTTTCTCATTGTGCTTTTGATTTGCCCTTCCTTCACAACGAATGATTTTGAGCATATTTCCCTGTGCTCATTGGCCACTTGCATGAATTTTCTGTGTAGAAAGTCTGTTCAATTCCTTTGTCCATTTTTAAATTTGCGGTATTTTTCCTTATATTGTTGAGTTGTAGGAGCTCATATATGACTTACAGGCATCTCCCCATTTTTGTGTGGTGTCTTTTCACTTTATTGGTAATATCCTTTGCAGTACAGAAATTTTCCATGATGTTCAACGTATCGGTTTTCTTTTGTTGCTTATGGTGTCATGGCCAAGAAACTATCCATCCAAGGTTCTGACGATTTACACCTACTTTCTTCCTCTGAGGATTTTGTAGTTTTCCCTCTTAAATTGAGGTCCCTGTTTGAGTTAATTTTTGACCATGGTGTGAGGTAGGGGCTCCCTCTTGATTCTTTTATGTGTGAATATCTGGTTGTCCAAGTAGCATTCGTTGAAAAGACTGTTATTTCTCATTGAATTGTTTTAGCAGTGTCCAAACTCAGTTGTCCATAAATGTGTGACTTATTTCTCTACTTTCAGTTTTGGTCCATTGGTCGATACTTTTTTTTTTTTTATGCCAGTTGAACCTTGACTTTTTTTTGGCAGTACTGGGGTTTAAACTCAGGGCCTTATGCTTACTAGGCAGGCCCTACCACTTGAGCCACAGTAACAAGCCCTGAACCTTGACTTAAAGCCTGGGTTTCCTGGGTAACCGTATTCTTTCAGGGCAGATATGACTTGGCTGTGGAAATCTTCCTTCCTTCTGTAGGTTTGGGATTTATCCTAGTACTTGACCTAGTAGTTCCTCGTTAGCCTGACAGCCTTTCAGTGCTTTTTAGGTGATGTCTATGTACTTATTTATTTTACCCAGCATTTTCCCGTGATTTTCAGCAGGAGTTCCAGAAACTTTGCCCACCAACTTAAGAAAATGGAGTTCATAATTATATCTCTCTGGTTATGAAATCTGGAGAGTGTGACCCTGAGAAGCCACTTCTGTAGAGTAGGGGGACCATCCATTCCTGGCATCCCAGGAAGAGATGCCAGTGATCACTCCTGCTGTCAAAGTCAGTGTGTGACAGCTAACACAGGCAGCTCTCATTATCAAACACTTTCTTCTGTCCCAAGCTTGCTACTGGGGACATTACCTGTGATCTTTAATGTCATTACCATAACAAGCCTGTAGGATGACGAGTATGAACGCCCCTAAGTATTCCTGTTTTGCAAATGGGGAAGCCAAGAGGAGCAGAGGCTTGCCCAGGGAGAGGTGGTGGTGATGAGTGGGTTTTAAGACAGGCTTTTACCCCCTGCCTGGCTCTCTCTCCTCCCCTTTTGGAGCCCCTTCCTCCTTGGGATTCCTCAGAGAGGTTATAGGGATTCCACCCCCTCCTGTCCAGTCCTTTTGTACAAACTGGAAGGTGAAAGGGGCTGGGCTTCCTCTGCTCTGGCTTTCCCCGGCCCCCTTGTGGTGGGAACAGGAACTGTCTGCGACCCCTCCACATTTCTCTGCCACCTCCAGCCTCCTCGTTTGCAAAACAGGAATGATGACAGTATTGATACCCATCATCTTCCAGGTTTGTGGTGGTAATGACATTAAAGATTATACATAATGCCCCCAGTGGGAAGCTTGGGGCAGAAGGTGGGTGACAGCTGCTCCTGTTTGCCGTCACACACCTGACTTTGAAAGCAACAGCGAGCCCTGGAGTCTCTAAGATGCCATGGTTCCAAACTGGAAAGCACGTTTGACAATTCAGAGTCCTTCCTGCAAGCTGAGCCCAGAGCCCAGTGCAGCAGGCAGGAGCCGTGCTCGGAGGTCTGACGTCTTAAGTGCTCAGGTGCTTCTGCTGCAGGCCGTCCTGGACTTCAGTTTGAGAACAGCTGGCCGGCACGTTCCATTGTCAATCACTGGGAATCCTGGGCTTGTCCTGCTGTCCCCTGCTCTGTTACTGCAGGCCATTACATTTTCCTAGCATCTGGGAAATGGCCCTTTCCCTTTTTAGTTCCTTAAAGCAGTTGAGTCTTCAGTCACTTCTGATCAGTAGGGTTATATTTAGTGTTTTGTAAGTACTGGTGTCAAGTAGAAGTGAGAATGGTTGAGCCAAAGCAACTTCAATATTAATAAATTAATAAAATGCAATCAGTGTCCAATAACTTGTGGCATCTGGCTGCAATTAGTGTGAGGATCCTGAAGGGAAAAAAATACAGTGCCTGGTCATTTGAAAGACAAAAAAAAACCTCAACCTTTCTTCTTCTTCGTCCTCCCGTCCCTCTCTTTTCTCAGGTTGTAAAGTGGTCCGACTGTTGCTTGCCCTTGGCTTGCCGGCCTGGGGATCCCTACCGGCTCATTGCTGAAGCAAGCGTGGACAACTTCAGCAAGCTGGGGGTGGCGTTCATGGAGGACAAACTCCAGATGGATAATGGACTGATACCCCAAAAGATCGTGTGTGAGTAACCAGGAAAGGTTTCATCCTAGCAGGACATCTCCGGCTATTAGCTTGGGGGCGGGGGTGTACCCCCCGTGTGTCTGACATAAGGGCAGTCAGTGCATCATCGATTTTAATTGCCAACAAACAGGTTTGACTTAACCGTGATGCATGAAAGTCACACATGTGGGAAGGCTTTTTGGAGGAGGGGGAGTGGAATATTTTAGTGCTTGTTAGATTTCTTAAACCAGGATTTTTCATAATTGCGCTGTTCGTGAGATGGCATTCCCTTCCAGAACTCATACCAACCTATCCCACACTATGTAACAGAACAGCCAGTTTCTAGACTATAGTACTGAATGGACGGGAAGCATAGCCGGCGTTCTGTGCAGTTCTAAATCTAACAGCTTTTTACTTTAAATATGCATATCACAATTTGGCGGGGGCCGATTGTTTTCTCAGGAAACGTGAACTGTTCCTCCTGAGGCTTACGCACAGGCTGTCTGTGTCCGTGGAAGCTGCCTTTTGTATCCCATAAAAACATTATTCATCCGCTCTGAAAATTTGTGTAAACCATCTCATGTCCCAGTTTTCAGCGTGCCTGCATCTAGTGCCTTGTCGGAGGAGTAGCCAGTGCTCAGTAAACGTTTTTGAATTAATTACTGAAAATTTCTATTCCCATCCTGAGATTAAATACTGGATACACCCTTCTCCCTGTTGACCATATGACATGTCCTGAGCGTGACTTCCCTGGGGCATGCTTGGGTAGACCATCCGTGTGTCCGTTTTAGTTCTCAGTTTTATTGTCATGTAGAATACCACCTGAGAAACTGAATCTGGAAGTAAGGAAGCAAAAGATCCCCTCTCAAATCTCTTCTTTTCCACCAGTCAGTGAGAGGATCTGGGGTTCTCAGAATATAGGCAAGATACTGTGGGAACTGGAATTGTCATTTGGGGTCATCAAGGGCACCCTCTCAGCTGGTAGGACGTGGGTGGGAGCCGTGCAGGTGGCTGTCCTGGAATGTCAGCCATGGAATGCAGGAAGCTCAGTGAGGTTCTTGAACTGGGCCACATGAAGCGTTGACTAATGGTCTTTCCTGCCTGTGCTCTAGCCGTGCACCTGCAGGACTCTACTCTGAAGGAACTCAGGGATCAAGCCTCGGACAGGCACACCCAAGCCCTGCAGCAGGACCCTGAGCCTTCCCGAGAGGCTGAGCGTGGACAGGATGCTATGAAGCACACCGGCAGAGATGACCCTAAGGCTCCCAGCGAAGGTTCTTGCAAGCAGAGGAGAGGCAGCGAGCCCGCTGTGGAGAGTGAGCGGGGAGGAGGCTCCATGGACTATTATCATCTCCACCTGTCTAGTTGCCATGAGTGTTTGGAACTTGAGAACAGCACCATTGAGTCGGTCAAGTTTGCATCTGCAGAGAACATTCCGGATCTTCCCTACGATCACAGCAGCGGTGTGGAGGATGTCGCCGATGAGATTGTCCCTGCGAGAGAAGGGAAACGAGTCAACAGGACAGGAAAGGCACCCAACATCCTACTCTACGTAGGTTCCAGCTCCCAGGAAACCCTGGACCGGCTCCAGCAGGTCCGGTCCATTCTCGCTGACTGTGTGGACACTGACAGCTATGTTCTCTACCACCTGCTGGAGGAAAGTGCCCTCAGGGACCCGTGGGCAGACAATTGTCTGTTGTTGGTCATTGCCACCTCCGAGCCTATCCCCGAAGACTTGTACGGGAAATTCATGGCCTATCTTTCTCAGGGAGGGAAGGTGCTCAGCCTGTCGTCCTTCTTCACATTTGGTGGCTTTCAGGTGGCAAGTAAGGCTGTGCTGCAGAGGACAGTCCAGAACTTGGTTTTCTGCAGTAGTGACCAGAGTGAGGTGAGGCTCAGTGTTCTGAGCAGCGGTTGCGTTTACGAGGAGGGCCCTGGAGAACAGCTCAGCCCTGGAAGGCTCCAGGGCCACCTGGAGAACGAGGACAAGGACAGGATGATTGTGCAAGTGCCTTTTGGAGCCTGTGGAGGAGAGGCTGTCCTTTGCCAGGTACTGAGGGTGGCATGGAGCTGAGGCTCTTCAGTGTCTCTGGGAGGGAATCTGCCCTGGAAACCTTCAAGGGCTTTACTCTTGGCTGGCAGAAGTGGAGGCGTAGTTCAGGCCTTTTGTGAATGTGCTGATTTACTACTGTACTTGAGGTGGAGGAACGAGGAGCAAGTCAGGAGGTGGTTAACCCAGGATTAATCAGGAAATTCATTCTATTTTTGATCTTTACTGGTAATAAACTATGCTAGTCTACTTTCTTTCCTTAAATCCACTCTGGATGATATAATGCAGATTTTATTGAATATCGCAACCATCCCGTTAAAATAATGCCATTGGTCGTGGAGGTAGTTAAGTATTGAAAACATCTTTAGATTCTCACTTTCTTTGTCCCTCTAAAGTTCTCTTACTTGTTCTTAAGCTAATACTCAGGCAGAGAAACTTAAAATGAAGAAATCTCAACATTGGGATGGAGGAACATGTACATCCTAAGCTGGTTTCCTTGAGGGCTGCAAACCACCTGGGTTAGTTTTTAAAGTCCTAATAAATGTTTTTCTTTATCTTTTTCTCTGCAAATAGGGTCACTATAGTAACCACACATTCTCAGAAAATCCACTTAAAAACCCAACTTCCTAGAGCCATATTTCAGTTTTGAAGAGTGAATTTTACCACCTCTGAGCTCAGACTTGTACTTGAAAATTGATTCGGCACTGTTGCGATCCACTTCTCCGAGTTACAGAGCAAATCTGCCGGCTGCACCATTTAAATTGACCCCAATACGATCATAAAATTTGATACTGCAGTGCATTTCCCTAGGAAAAAAAGGCAATATGATGCAGGTTCACAAATCAGATTCAGAGGATTAGAATGTCATTTTTTATTTTAAATGACTTCCAGTCTTTGTGTGATAGGGTCACTGTTTCTCCTTGGCCTGTGTCACTGTGATACCTCTCTGAGATCAACCAATAAATATTATTACAGGCTGGTTAGTTTCCTCTTTCTCTGTTCAATTTCATAGTCTTCATCTTCGTAATAAATCTAGTAACGATGTAACCCAGTAAGAGGAGTCAGAATGCTTCAAGGGCAACACAGAGCTGAGCTAGGTGGGGGTGTTGGGGCCAAGTCTGCTGTGTGTTCCCTGCCTTTAAGTTAGAATAATAGAGGGAACGTTCAAATGATGCTGTATTGATTGAGTTTGTGGAAAACAAACAAGGCTGGGGATTAATGCTGATATTTGATGCCAGGAGTCTGACATGAAGTTGTCTAATTAAAGCTCCAAAATGGATTTTAAAAGATTTTGTTTTCTTATTCAGCTTAACTCTTGGGCAGTAGTGTTTCCCTTTTTATAGCGGCGTTTCTCCACCATGGTCCCATTGACATTGTGGGCCAGAGTATTCTTTGTGGTAAGGGGTGATTTCAGGGTGTTTAGTGGCATCCCTGGGCTCTACCTAACAGATGCTAGAACCCTGAATTTGTAGCTGGAGATGCTTGTACTTCTGGCTCCCAGTCCAGCTGAAGAGCCTTACATTAGAGAAAGCCAAATTACATACGTAACTACGGTAAACAGCACTGCAAGCAGAGGATGAGACTTCTGTCTGGTACCAAGAGGACCAGGAGTGGAAATCACAATACACACCCTGTAGTGTGCCATTCTGACTGTTACTAATAAGAGGTCATCACCAGAGGAGGCCTCCTTTTCTGTTACCATTGTAGAAGCACCTAAACTTATTTCCTTCCTTCCTTCCTTCCTTTCTTCCTTTCTTCCTTTCTCCCTTTCCTTCCCTCCCTCCCTCCCTCCTTCTTTCCTCCCTTCCTCTCTTCCTCCCTCCCTCCCTCCCTCCCTCCCTTCCTTCCTTCCTTCCCTTTTCTTTCTCCTCTCCCTTCCCTTCCCTTCCTCTCTCTCTCTCACCCCTCTCTTTCAATGAGCACTGGTGGGAATAGAACTTTGCTCATTTTATTTGTGCCACTCGCAGGGGTTAACCTCTGAATGGCTGTGTGCTCAGGTGGATGAAGTGGGACTCACTCTGTGCTGAGTGTCCAGCCAGCTGGCTCTGTCCACCTGAGAGCAGAAGCTCATACTTAGAGTGAAGGAGACTGGGTAGGACACACATGCCTTAGAAGTCCACCTCCTTCTCCCTCTCCAGGGCTGTTTGGAGGATGGGCCACCTGTTGCCCAGTGATGGTGTGCTCAGTCATGAGTGAACAGTAGCCCATAGCTGCCCCAGTGCGGCTGGGGACCGTGGTGGACAGTGTTCTGCCCACTTCTTGAGATTGGCCTCAGTGTTCAACATTTGGACCACGTGCACGGTGTGTCTGGGTGGTATATTTGGATTGGTTAGGCTTGGGTGGGAGTTAAGACATTTGTAGTTGCCTGGGGCTGGCATCTTGCTTTTTATTGTCTGAATGCTCAGGTTAGAAGCTTTGTATACGGTTAGTAAAACCAAAATAAAGCAAAAAAGCTCAGGTATTTCTGGGTACTCACTATTCTGGCTCCTGAGGGTTGCAACACCCAATTAAAATCTGCTCTCAAGGGAGCTAGAAGTTCCACTTGTTCTTTCATTCAAGACAGAGATATTGATGAGTAGAGATACTTTAATTTTATCTGGACAGCAAAGCCTGACTAAATAGAGAAAGTTCCAATAGTTAGAACTCAGTCGGATGAAGGAGGGTATCAGGGAAGCTGCATTCTGGCTGTTTGAATTCCTGAAATACTTTTAACTCAAGTTTAGACTTTTTTTTTGTGGTCCTGGGGGTTTGAACTCAGGGCCTGTGCTTGCTGGGAAGGTGCTCTACCCCTTGAGCCATAACCCACCCCCCTCCCCCTGGCCTCTGCAAACACTCTTAAAATGATAAATACGCTAGTCTCCTCTCAGGTTTTGTTTCTGGTTCTGGCTGGTGGGTAGGTGGAAGTTTCCAGCGTGACCCATTGTGCCTCCCTGAGTTAAGTAGTGTCTTCAGGTGGGGTGTCAGCAAACTGTGTTTCCAAATGTTTCCGTCCAAGATAAGTGACTTGCCCAAGGTCACATGACTGTTGGTGATAAAAATCACAACGTGGAGAGAGCTGGATGACTGTCTAGGGTCAGTTTCACCATGGCCTCATATCCTGGCAGCCCCAGTTTTAAGAGGCCCTTTCTAATCTTTTTATTCTCTTTGTTGCTTGCTGTTACTTTGCAGATATTCAGGTTCAGGGTTTCTATGCTGCTGATATGGACAAGAATTCATGTCAAGTTTCCTGAAAACCCGGCACAGAAGCGGGTTCTTGTAGTGTCTGTAAGTGCCCCGGATTCACCAGTGGCCTCTCTTTCCTCAGGTGCATTTAGAATTGCCTCCCAGCTCTCACATAGTGCAAACTCAAGAAGAATTTAATTTGCTCAAGTCAAGCAATTTGAGAAGATATGAAGTCCTTAAAGAGATCCTGACCACCCTGGGCCTCAGCTGTGACATACGACAAGTTCCTGCCTTAACACCTCTGTACTTACTGTCGGCCACTGAGGTGGGTTTCTGAGCGTGGCTGGGAAGAGCATGCTTCAGGGTGGCCCTTTTCCTTCATCACTGTGTTTCCTTGATTTGGATCTTTAGTTTCTATTTTGATCTTCCATTTCTGTTTGACTTTGGGTTTGGATACCATGTTAGTAATGTGTAAGTGTTTGGTGTTTGTATAAAAGCAAGGTAGTGAAGACTTTGAAACGAGAAGGTGTGAAGCCTACAGGTTCTGCCCCCTGCCCGTTTTTTGAGACAAGGTCTCACTAGGTAACCCAGGCTGGCCTCCAACTTGAGAACTTCCTGCCTCAGCCTCCTGAGAGCTGGGATTACAGGTGTGAGCCCACATGTCTAGCAGGCTGTGTTGCCTTTTTTACGAGAAGGAGGATCCCTTGTTGTGTGTGTCAATAGTGTACTGTTATCTTCCATCTCCACAGCTGTCGATTCAGCCAACTGCAGCTCAAAGATATTTGAAAAAAAAAATCATATCTGTACTGAACACGTGTAGACTTTTTTCTTGTCATTATTCCCTGAATGGTTCAGTATAACAACTATTTACATAATACTTACATTGCATTAGCTTTATAAGTGATCTGGAGATGATTTAAGGCATATATGAAGGTATACACAGGTTATAGTCAAATGCTGTGCTGTTTTATATAAGGAACTTGGGCATCTATGGATTTTGGTATCCGTGGAGGGGGGGTGGAGTCAATTCCCTGTGGACACTCAGGAATGACTGTGTTTGGAAACTAAGCATTTGGGATCAAAACCAGTTCTTTTGATCTAGGTTTTTCTCGGCAAATCTTTGGATGGGGAAATCATGACTTCTGTTTGATTTGTGCTGACGTGTGCCATCTTGTGGCAAAAGGGTTCTGGCTTTCAGGCCTGTCTGCCGGTTGTGTCTAAGAGGAAAATGCCCCTGGAGTTGGGAATGTGTTCTGGAATTCTCTTGGCCTTGTTTGCATTTGTTGCCTGAGGTTGATGCCCAGTTTTGGGCAGGCCGCCAGCTTCCAGGTGTGTTCTTGCTAATCCCCTCGCTGTGACATGCTGTCAGTTTCCTATTCATTGTGACACTTGTCTCCCTGTAACAGGCAACTCTGTGAGTTTAGTGACATAAACACGCAGCTTCAGCACATACTCAGAAGTCCAGGTGACTCTACAGACCGAAATTACCTGTTTTCCCTTGAAAAGAGCAAAATACAGCCTGCACCCCAATGCTCTTAAAAGAGGAGGCGAGGCGTTTCCTTTCGGGTTAGACTCCTTCCTTTGGCGAGCTTGGTCTCCAGAGGAGAGCAGGGCTTCCAGCTATGTAGGTGCCTGTGCTTACTTGGAAAGACAGATGTAAGACTGAGGGATATCTTCCAGGGTTATCTGAAGACTAAAAGAAATAGTATATGTGAGAGTTTATGTAAAGTGTGTGTTTTAAATGATAAGGCAGCTATTATTATTATTGTTTGGTGTTGGGAGGTTGAATGACTTAAAAGCAGATACTATGCCTGAGTAAGTCTCTGGTACTTCATCTAAAAAGACTAAAGGCAATGTTTGTAAATTAAAAAGTTAATGCTATAGCAATGGATTTTTTTTATTTAAAGAAACTTCTTTTATTACAATTGCATTACCTAGTTTTTAGCTAGTTTACACGGTTTCTGATGAGTGCTTTGGGACCTCAGGGATTCAAAACTTCACATCACTTATGTGTGTTCAGTTGTTGCAAGGAAAAGCATCCTTTTATCTTGTGACGTACTAAAATAGCAAAACAAAGCCAGTCAAGCTTTAAGGCCTATAACCAATCTACCTTGGAGGAAGGGGGCCAGGCCACATGGGTAAAGGTTGCTGGTCCCCAGGAAAATGTGACTGTTTCTCCTAGGCTTCCTCCTTGCCTTTTTTCCTAAGCAAGGAGAGTTGAGCTGGAGATGTGAGGAAGTACCTGTCTGCTTCATGGAGGCTTGGGGAGTAAGATAGACCAGCTTTGCCCTTGGCTGCATTTCTGATCATCATGTTGGTCCTTGGACTTGGACCTTTGGACTTTTGGTAAAAGAAATGGAGAGGAAAGATTGGTGGTAGGTTATTTTCCTGTGAGCAGACATTTGGAACACCAAGCTTTTCTAGTGTGTTTTTTAGGACAAGCATAACCTGAAATACCTATTGTGTCATGTGCCTGCTTATATCAAAACACAACAGGCTGGGCTTGGTGGCTCATGCCTGCAATCTTAACTACCCAGGAGGTAGAGACTGGGAGGATCACAGTTTGAGGCCAGCCTGGGCCAAAAGTTAGTGAGACCCCATGTCGGCAAACAAGCTGGGTGTAGTGGTGCATGCCTATCATCCCAGCTACATGGAAAGCCGTAGGTAGGAGGACCATGGTCTTAGGCTGGCCCTGAACAAAACACACAAGATCCTATTTGAAAAATAACTAAAGCAAAAAAGTGCTGAGGCATGTCTCAAATGGTAAAATGCCTGCCTAGCAAGTGGGAGACCCTGAGTTCAAACCCTAGTACTGCCGAAAACAAACCACACACACACACACACACACACACACACACACACACACACACACACACAGAGTTTTATATTTTTGTCTGTCATTTCAGATCTTTAAACTGTCTGGGACAGCCAGTGGGGTGTGTGTGTTTTCTCTTATCGATCCATTGATTAGGGGAATAGTAATTCGTCCATTCACAAACCGTGGGAATTAAATGCTTGAACAAGATGAAGGCAAATTTTTGTTCCATATACACATACACAAGCACTCCCCATCAGTCCCTGGTCGCAGAATAATCTTGGAAAAGAATACTTTTCAGAAATGCCCACTTCTCTTTTTGGTCCTGCCTTGGTCTGGTCAGTCTTCTTAGACGTGTGTTCTGTGGACCGCTTTTCCTTCCCAGTTGCTCATTTCCGACAGCATTCTGTTTTATTTCTGGAGCTAAAAGAGCTCAGTGAGTATGTGTGATTGTCGTACACCCCCACTTCTTAATGTCTATTAACTCCTCCGGGATGAGCTTGAGTCTGTGGTAATGTCAGAAGTCAGGACTTTTACTGTTTTCTGGGATACAGGTTCTCTAAATGAGTGTCACGCAAATGATTTTGAAAATGGACACGTAGGGACTGAGATGGTCTTTCTGGGAGCGGCCAGATGATTTCTTTGCTCTTGCCTTGGTGCTGAGACTTTTCAGAACATTCTAGTTACTGTGCCGTTGGTTCAGTATTTGCAGATACAGACCAAAGAAATTAGAATTGGTTCGTACTTTCTGTTTGGTTTTCTTTCCTACAGCCCTGCTTCATAGATCTCTTCCATCCCCCCTGGGTTAAGTTACAAAAAGAACCTTGATTTACCTCCTGCCTGTGTGCACTTTCTGTTTCCTATAAAATACTCTGCTGCTGGGCATCAGGCCTTTCACCACAAGGTGTCGCTGCTGAGCCAGGCTGCCTGGTCTGCAGAACCCAAGACTATAAAATATCCAGAAATTTAATTTACTCCCTCTATATCAATGGCACGTAGTATAATTTTGAAGTTTTCCATTATATTGGTGGCGCTTTTCCTGGGGATCTGCGGAAATTATTTCAGTGTCTCAGTTCATAATAGTCATCTTTCATTCAACATTTATTCTGTATTAGGTCCTCTTATAGTATGGGATATGAAAGAACAAAATAAATACACGAATTATCTAAATACTTTTACTGCACGCCAGCTGTGTTTATTCAGTTTGGTGTCTCCACACTGCTTTTTATAGCGCATGGCAGTAGATTTATGAAGCACCTATGTGTTCCTGTATTGCTGAGATACAGATGGAGAGGAACAGCACCGAGTTCCAAGCAGGAAAAAGCACCCTCCTACAGCACGCTTGACCCTTGGCATTGCCCAAACACCATGGCAAGCATGTGACTCACCCTAAAATTCCATCACGTGTGACTTCATTAGTGTCACCTCGCACGACAAGAAGGGGAAGGAAGTTCTCTGCTGGAGTGCAGGTTCTGGGTGGCTGAGCTGGACTTTTCTCTGATGAAGGTACTCACACTTACTCCCATCTCCCAGGGGTACGATTGAAGTTTTGGCTTCAGCAAGGCTCCAGCATGCTGAAACCTACGAACACATGTAGACACACATCTGTGTCCATAGAAATGAGACTGGAAGAAAACTGAAATTCAGAGAATGTATGTCTGGTGGTAGGATGCAGGGTGATTTTAATAACCTTTTGAAATTTTTCTTTGTATTTTCCACCTTGTCTATAATGGATGTATAGGAGTTTTTTTTTTTTTTTTTTGGTGGTACTGGTGTTTGAACTCAGCTTCATGCTTGGTAGGCAGGAGCTCTTGTGTTTGAGCTACACCCCAGCCCTTTTTGCTTTAGTTATTTTTTGGATAGGGTCTTGCGTTTTGCCCAGGCTCCACGATCTTTCTATTTACACCTCCTGCATGGCCAGGATGAAGGGCATGCTCCACCACGCCCAGCTTCTTTGTTGAGATTGGGGTCTTGCTAACACTTGGCATGGGCTGGCCTTGAATTGTGATCCTCCCAATCTCTGCCTCTTGAGTAGCTGAGATTTCAGGTGTGAGCCACCGAATCCAGCCTTGTATATTACTTTTATAATGAGTCAAACCAGTTATTAGGAAGTTTAAAAAAAAGTGCATGTCATCAGACCAATGTGGTTAAAATAGGTATTGATACTTTGGTTAATGCTTGGCATCTGTATTAATTATTTACAAGGCTTAGCTTTGGTAGTAAACCAGCCAACTGATAAATGGCATGCTTGCCAGTTTGATTGTGACAATCATCTCGAGTTAGGCTATGGGCATCTTGGAATCTCAGCTCTGCTTTCGCCCATATGGGGCTGGTTCAGAATTCCAGTGATCCATGGCTCCTGGGATGTTGGTAGAACCGTCAGGACCATCTCTGTGTACGCCACATATGTGGTGTGCTCCACTGCAGGTGGCAGTGGAGTGAAAGGCTAACAGGCTACACGGTTGACACAGGGTGTTATTGAGTGATATTACCTGGTAGTTTCCATGTCTGTCTCCAGCCCCCAGTGGGTGACAGGGAGTTAGCAGACTGTACCTTTATTGTGGAGGGCACCCACCTTCCACCCCTCCAGAGTCACCTGCCAGCAGGGTGCTGTGATCCCCCCAGAGGATGTCCATTTCCCAGGAAGGCAGGAACCAAGGTCCCTTTGCAGGGCTTCCTCAGCCTGGCTTTCCCGCTCAGGATCTGCAGAGCATGAACTTTTTCTTCCCAAATGAAAAATCTGGGGATTGTTTTGGGCGTTCATTGTGGTCAGGAGCTACCCATGTGTAGACGACCTGAGAAATGGAAGCCGGCTGGACTTTTGGCAGGAGTCCTGTGAGGGGGTGTCCGGTTACTTCACCCTTGGGATTGCAATGTAACCGTAACAAGAAGTGACAACTGAGTTTGTTGTTAAAGTAACCAGGCAAAATCCCCACGATGCGTATGTGTGTAACTTCGGTAGTGTGGGTAACGGAATGGATAATGTATGCTTAAAAGCAAAAGCGAGTTACATGGTTTCCTTCTGATCCAGTCCAGAATTATTTACCGTGAAGCTTTATTTCCTCCCTCAGAAACCAAGCATTGTTGGTAAGGATAATTTTGATATTTGTAAACATATCAAAAAACCCCCTTCTACTCAAGAAATTCTTTCTTTTAAATTTACTTTTGATTATATGTACTTATGTGTGTGGGCACATGGTATTTTGATGTTTGTACCCATAGTGAAATGGGAGTTTCCTTTCTGACATCGGTTGCTTCAGCACGAATCTTTAGGCTAAGTCATGCCACATGGCCTTTGCTTTTCCTTCTGGAACTGACCACTTCTACTTAGCAAACATTTGGGTACCTGCTGAGTATAAACCTCTTGCTGTGGAAGTTTCTGGAAAACAAGAGAATTTCTCATCTTGTATGGCATGTTTCATAGTCACCGAGCCCCTTTACACATGGCATGATCTCTGTGTATCTCAGTGACCTTGGGCAGGGTAAGGCCGAGCAGGGCTCCTCAGCCTTGAAGGAGGAGACTGGGTTTTGTTGTTTATTTGTGGTGCTGGGGGTCAGACTTGGAACCCCATTGATGCCAAGCAAGTACTCTACCACTGAGCAATATCCTCACCCTGGAAGCTGGGTTTTTGAACAGTGAAAAGGCTGGTGTATTTTTCTAATGAGTTAGTTACAATTCCCCATTTTAAGAAAGCTTTGCCTGCATTTTTTTTTTTTTTTTTGCATAGCCTTTGACGTGGAATACTTTCCTTCTGCTCCCTTTAGAACCAAATCTTGAATCTTGAACACATGTATAGGAAGAGGAAAATGTCTACCATTACTCTAAAATGCAGTTAAAAAATAATTTTTGGAGATCCAAATTGGAGAGAAAGTCAGAATCCCAGGTGCACCCTGAGTAGCTTCTGACGGGTGGCTGCTGAGGCCTGGTGGCGGTTCTTTTACAATACGGCACAGCTCAGAGCAGCTGGCAGATTAAAGCAAACACGTAAAAGCTTTTATAGCTACAAATGTTATTAAGGGTCTTTCATACACCTCTTTCTCTCCTTTCTTTCTTTCCTTGCACTGAAACTGGAAATTTTTTGTTCATTTGACTGACTTCCTGTTATCAAACCTAATTCCCATGCAAAAAGGTGACATGCCTTCTGACGCCAAAATGCAAAAGAAATAATGCAAGGAGTGTTTCCCTCAGCTTTCTTTTTTAAAAACTTTATTTTTGCGAGGAGAGAGGCGGCTTTTCAGCTACTGTGCGACCTGTCTTTGTGTTTGAATCTTGTTTCACAAGCTCCTTCCAAACACTCAAGGTTAAAAGCTAGGCAGAGTCAGAGAATAAACACCTGAGGGAGGATGGCGACAGGACAACTCTGGTTGTTTTCCACTGCTGCTGAGTTTTGGTGTAATCTTGGGTTCTCCATGCTGCACTCTTGCTGTCGGATCTGGGGATGGGTGGGTAGGTCTTGGAGCTAGAGGACACACGCCCTACTCTGCAGTCGCCTTCTTGGGGTGGCACCTTGTCTAGGAAGGGCATCTTTATTTCCTGAGTCTATTTATAGCCACCGTTTAGGCAGTCCCCAATTCGTGGATGGGAAACAGGCTCTTGTGGAATAAAAAATCCTCTAAGACCAAATGCTTTTAGGCTCCTTAATAGCTGCCATGTGTGCGGGTACGGATTAAGGCCTCACCTCCTGGGAAGTCGATTGAAGCTGTCTCTAGGAAATCTTGGAACATTCTTCACAGCAGAGTTTTGTCTGCCAGGTCCAAAAACTACATCCCGGGGAGTAAGCCCACACCGGCACGGGGTCAGAGGGCCTGATCAAAGGGCCCCTGTGATCAGGTGCAGAAGTGAGGACCTGGATTAGAGGTGGGTGCAGTGGCGGGCACCGGTGGTAACAGGAAAACCCTCTGAGCGCAGTACCTGGCCTGCAGATCACGGTGCCGGTCCAGGATGGCTGGGGTCTGAGGCCTGAATGGCGCTCCCTGGCATGGTGACGGAGGCAGGAGCGCATCGGTTCTGTTCGTGCTAACAATTTCACAGGGTTGTTCTGAAATGCTGCTGACTGTCTGGAAGAAATGTCACTGGATTTCAAAAGGAGCAGTGAGTGCTGGGCTGGAAAGGCGTCAAGCCTTCGTTTCCTGTGCCTGAGACGGGAAGACTGAGCCACCTGGTGCTGGGGTGCTGCTGCTTGGTGTTGCCACCCAGCTGTGAGGCTGGATCATGTGGCACCTTGCTGTGGCTTTCTCAGGAAAGGAGGAAACAGCCACGGTTAGGCCTTGTCTTCCGTCTGTCAGGCAGTTTCTCCTGCAGATCAGAAGAGAATGTGCACTTCAACTTCCTTAGTTCTGTCGTTTGGCTCCCCGGGCTGCCTGTGAGCAGGTGGATGTGGCTTGTATCCCAGGTGTCACTGTGTCCGCTGGACCACACACCTTGTTCCGGGTAGTGTGTGTTTCTGGCACCATTGTACACGCTCTGCTTGGCTTGGCGGTGGGTTTTTCTTCTAAAATGTTTTCAGGCTTTGGGTTAATAATACAATCAGTGGAAGAAATGTTGGAGTTTCGATTCTAAGTATAGCCATCTATCTGTCTGTTTGTCTGTCTATCTATCATCCTATTATACATCATGATTATCTACAACTTTTGTCAATTAAAATAAAGGTTTAAGAAAGGAAAAATTATTGGAGTTAAAAAATGTAATTTTGTTTTTTGTAGATCACGAGAGGTGGCATCCGTCATAAAAAATTCTGGCGTTTGAACCCCATTTTGTCAGTGGGGAAGGAATATGGCTTTAAATGAAAGCAAGTTAGAATATTTGTTTTAATTGATTTTTAGTGACATTGATTTTTTTCAATGTCAGCTACACACACACACACACACACACACACATTTATTTAAATTGATGCTTTCACTAAAATTATGGGAGAAAATAAGATTGCTGCAGTCGACCCTGCCTTTGACTCTGCGGTTGAGCAGACATGGGCTAGAATACCTGGAGAATTCCCCAAGGAGGACTACTCTCCCTTTGACACGGCAGTCCCTGTAACGTGTGTGCTCGTATGGTTGCACATTTCTTTGAGGAAGGTGAAGAGTTGCTTGCTTTAGCACTGGCTAGGGGGCTCCTGAGACGGGGAACTAAAATTCTGAATGTGAGTAAATGTGGAAAGACATCGTCTGTCACCAGGTAGCAAGGACGTGTGCACCATAGGACCATTTGTTGGTATCACAAACCACGGGGTCTCCTCTGAGCACTCAGCTGTAAAAAGTTTTAGTTTGCATGCAAAGTAAATGTTTGAAGAATTAAAATTAATAGGAAATATCCTTCCAGAAAACTTGCAAAGATTTTCTTTTCTGGGCCCTAGAAAAGCATTTTGGGAGTTTTCTTCTCTTGGAACTAAAATGACTCCTACATAACGACAGTTACTGGACTGATTGAATGATGGAATAGTTAATCCCCCTTCCCCCTTTTTTTTCTTTAATTTTTAAAAAAATTTAAACTGATACATAAAAACATAAAAGTGTACACATTTGTGGGGTACTGTGTGATGTTTCATTGCACATATATGTCGTGTAAGGTTGAAATCAGATGCCTCCTTCCATTTTTAGTCTCTGTAAAAAAGGAAATACAGCTTGGGAAAGATACATCAGACAGTGGTTTCATAAGTATAAAAATGATGATTTACTTTTGGGGTCAGGTGTGGTATCTCTGATTGGCCTCAAGGGTTTGTTGAAGATGTCTTTGTAAAGGACCGTCACCAAATTCTCAGTACGAATTTGTTTTTCTACGGAAGGAGACAAGGTGACCTATCTCATTCTTTCCAGTACTCTGCAGTTTTTACTGTGATCTTGTCAAAGCAAGTAGGCGAAAAACTTTTTTTTTTGTGGTGTTAGGGGTCGATCCCAAGGCCTTACTAGGCCAGCATTCTACCACCGAGTCCAAGCCCTCAAAACGGTAAGAACAGCAACAAAGCCCAAGCAGTTCCTTTGAGTGAATCCTTTCCTAAGAATGTGTAGTTATTGCTGTTTTCATTTGTATACTGGAACAAATTGAGATCATTGGCAGGGCTTCACAGTTCACGTATGCATGGTGAAAGCGTGTTTTGCTTTCTGTTTGCTTTTATTTACGCCAGGCTCTTTCTCAAATTAATTTTACTTTTTTAAGAGTTATCGGTGCAGACTAGAACAACCTTACAAGTTGCTGTAGTCAAGATTTTCAAAGTTTGTGTGCTAAATTGTTTGTTTGAAAACTTGGTCCTACTATTTGTGATTTTGGGTTTTCTTACCAGCTAACTTGTTCTTGTGCTCCATAACGCAAGGAAACTGTCAGATAGCAGTGTCGATGCAACTTCATGTTTGTCAGGAAGTAATTTTTTTGGGGGGTGTTGGGGATCCACCCCGGGCCTCCTGCATGCAAGCAAGCACTCTACTTCTGAGCTCTGTCCCCAGCCCGTGTTGGTGCCATCTTCTGGTTCTATTCCTGGGTCTGGTTCTGCCCGGGTGGCCCGTGAGCACAGTGGGAAGACATGGAGCATCTCTTCCCGCTATTCCAGGGTGAGACTGGAAGATCCCTGTCCCAGACACTGCTCCCAAAACAGGCCTGAGGGACATATGTTAGCAGCGTGCTCCATATCTATGTATGTATGCATGGGAGTCAATGCGTTCATGGTGGTAGGTCAGCTCGGCTCTTACACTGAAGAAAACATTTTCCCTTCTTTTGAAGCAACTGTTGAACTGTGCAAGAAGTCAAAGAGAACGCTTCACAGAAAATTTCAAATATGCAGAAGTAAATTGTGCAGGCAGTGAACTCCTGTGTACTCATCAGCTCCCCTTCCCAGTTCCCCAGTCTTATTTCATTTACTTCTCCTGCTCCTCCTGCTGTGCTGTTTTTGAGCCAAATCCCAGATATCGTGTCAGAGCTCTTACCTGCGAATAGTTCCTTCCGTATGTGTCTCTGAAAGCTAAATGCTCCGTTGGAAAATACAACCAGAAGACCGGCATCGCACCTAAAGCAGAGCAGTCTCTCCGCGTAATGGCGTGTGTCGCCGGCCCTCAGGCTGCACTGAGACGTGGTTCAAGGAGCCTGTATGGCCCTGGCATTGTGCCTGAGCATGCCGGGCCTGTGTGAAACACCGGGAGAGGGAGAAGTAAGCCCCTGCGGTAGATCACTGTGACTTTTGGGGGCAATGGGTCTGGGAAGTTGATTTCTGTGTCTCTTCTGAATGCCATATTCAGCCCCCGTTACAGGGCCATTCTGAAAATAGCAGCAAACAGCCAGTGGTGATGCCATGCAGGACAGCCCGTGTGTTGAAGTATGCGGGTTTTTCCACGCTGTCCCTTGCAGGATCAAGCATTTCTCGCCCTCTCTCTCCCTGTGCTAAGTCCTGCATTTCCTGAGCTGGGGCGGGATTGATTTTTGCTCTGTGTGCTTTCCGTTCGGGTTGATGTTTAGCCTCTGACCCAGCCACTTTCTTACAATAAACAGTTTGTTGATGAGAGCAGCTGCCCAGCAGATTGCTTCCAGATTGTTCTCTCAATGCTGAGGACGGAGTGCACCTTACGTAGGAAGAAGTCGGCTGGAGGTTTCTCCTTCTTGAACTCGCTGCCTTTGAAGCCAGCTGTCAACCTCTGATCGTTCCTCTGTTTATATCTCGTGAAGTGGTGTGAATCTGTGGCCCTGGAAATCAGGCTGCACCATCTTGAGTATTTTTTTAAATTCTCTGAACGGATGGCAGCAGCACCTTCTAGACATTTCTGTTCTAAGAAGCAATTCCAGATTGCAGTAGAATCCCCAGCATTTGGCACGTGGAAGGTAGCTTGCTGTGTGGTGCTGTGGAGGGAAGCAGACAGGTGCCGCTTCATTTGTACAGGAACCCGTGCGCCCTGAATATTCAGAGGCTTCCTATGAAATTAAGGAACGAGATTATTTTCAGACTAACTAGTACTGTCTTGTGACTCGAGTCCTTTTCAAATAGATTCTCTAGTTTTTCTCTCTTTCTTTTTGTGGTGGCACTGGGGATGGGAACTCAGGGCCTCGCACATGCTAGACAAGTACTCTACTACCAGGCTACAGCCCGGTCCTCTTTCTACTTTTAAAAGATAAGACCTCCACTTTTTTTTTTTTAAATACAAGAGGCAGGTCATCTAATGATATGATTCTGTTCCTGACTCACAGGCACACCCCAGTTTGGATTTTTCTGCTTTTCCTCTCCACCCTTCAGCTGTTACCTAGAATGGCCTGTCTGTCTGCAGCGACCTTCATTAAGACGAAGGTCAGAGCTTTCGGCATGAGAACCAACACTTTTTACTAAACTGGCCACCAGGGGCTGCTGTCAGAATGGTGAGGCTGAGCTCACCTCCCCAGAGGCAAGTTTACTTTTTCTACAACCAGTAAATTTTGTTAAGCTACCAATCCAGGTTTCAAAACTCAGGTCTCACTCCCCAGCCTGCAGTCAGTGAGCACGCTCACGGCCGCAGCCCTGGCAGCCAGCGATTACGTTAAACCTGGACAAAATTCAAGACTGAAGATTAAGACTTGGATGTTTTTCACTCAGTGCCAGTAAGCTGTTATTAATACCCCCTTCCCACGCAGAGTGAAAAGCTTCGTGAAGCATGCTGGAGTCTGTGCGCCGGGAGAGTCCATCCTGCATTTGGACTCTTTCAGATCTGGGCTCCACGAGGATGGAATTCTGTGGTTTTGGGGAGGCGTTGCCCCAGTGTGGCCTCAGCACCAGGGTTCCCATGCAGACAGCACGAGGGCATGTCAGATCCAGCATAGATGCAAATGCCCAAAGCTGCTCTTCCTTGTCTTTTTTTTTTTTTTTTTTTTTTTATTTTTGGCAGTACTGGGATTTGAACTCAGACCCTTGAACTTCCTAGGCAGGTGCTCTACCACTTGAGCCACAAGGCCAGTCCTTTTTTTTTTTTTTTTTAAGGCTGCATCTTTGACAATTTCAGGATTAACAGCAGAACACGATTAAGCACTGGAGAGCTGGCCAGGGACTTAGAAATTCTGGAACTGATCCACTCATCTCAAACCAGCTTTTTTATTTTAAAAATTAAAGAAAAGGTACAAAAGGATAGTCTGCAAGCCCCACATAGCCTCCACTTGGACTTGCCACCGGTTAACATTGTGCCCCATTCTCTTTTAGTTTCGTTTTGTTTTTGGAATGATGCATGAGTAACTGCCTCTGAGTAAACCAAAGCACACAGCTTATCAGGAGCTATTTATGACGGCTGGAGGCTTTGCATTTCACCTGTAGGAGTTGTCAGAGAGCAGCACTAACTCCCACTTGGTCCTGGGTGGAGTTCTTTTATTTATGTGAAGCAAAACCAGTAGCCTATTGGTTTATAACAGCCCTATGTGGCTGGTTGCCACCCTGCAGGGAGTGGGGATGTTTGTGAACCAGTTTGTGTATGAGGTTCTTAGAAAAAGAAGACATTTCAAAAGTCTTAAATTATGCAGCATAGGAAATCTTATAGGTAGGTGCTCCCAGGATAAATAGTTGATCGATGCCCTACAAAGGAATTCTATCCCTGCCCATTCTAGGAAAATTCCACCAATGACCATGTCATGGTGTAGGATTTAAACTTCTTCTTTCAGTTTCCTTGGAATCTTAGATCTGGTCATTTGTGTAACATTTTTTACACTGTTTAAGTGTTGTATAAATACCGCTCTTGTGTTATTTGTATAAATGTCTGTCTGCCCTATTAAACTGTAAGACAAGGCCGTTTGAAGGCAGGGACCATATGTTGCTAACCTTTGCATTCCTTTTTGCTTGTCACAGGGATTGAGCATTTGTATGAATGCTTGCCAAGGGTTTTGGCTTTTCCTGCTACTGTGTTATGAGACGCTTCCCTGCTCCTGTGCCCACTAGAGTCCTGGAGGGGGTTGGCAGACTGGGGGACAGGCCGGCAGTCAGCAGCCCATCCAGCATGGGATGGCTACCTGGTCCAGGAGCTCTGTGACCCTTTATTTACAGAGCAGGGCATTCACAGTAACCCTGTGAAATAGTTTCAAGCGTCAGCTGTGGGTGTGCCTGAGAAAAACCGGCAAAATAAGAGTTTCAGGAAGAAGTCGTTCTCAGTTATTAAAGCTTCCTTACGCATAGCCTGTCCTATGTACAGACTGACCAGTGAGCTGTCCCTTCCCATCCACAACTGCACTTTCTACAGTGGAGGTGACTTCAGCTATGTCCTCTGAGTCTTGCCTTTGGATCTGCCCTCTCCTTGCACACTTAGGACATGTTGGATGCTACTTCTCTTTTCCCTCCAGGCCCCACCTGTATTGTTCCCTAGATGATATATGTCCTGGTGACAGCCAGTTGAGCAAATGGACCTTCACTAAGATAAGAACCTGGAGGAGAAAGCTCTTGGCTTTCTCTCTGCCATTCCTCCCAGGTCACTTCTCTTTTTTTAGGTGTCATGTATTCTTAAAACACCGGAATCCTAGACACGTTAACATTTCACCTGGAAATTAAATGTTGGAGGCTAAACACTGAATCTTGAAGCTCAGTTGTGATGGGAGAGGATGTTTTGTTTTTCTTGTTGCAAAAATAAAGAAACTGCATCCCTGTAATCCTCGCAGTAAGGATTCCTGGAGCAGCAGGATCATGACATCTTCAAAAACAAACCAAAAGCAAAAATTAAAAAAATAAAAAGGAAGAAACTGAGCCCAGTACAAGCAATCCTCACACAGGCACGTAGCTTGCTGGTGGCAGAGCTGTTGGCCTGATCCATCTGAGGGTTTCTGTCCCACGAGCCGTGCTCCAGAGAGGGCCAGGCCAGGCCGACAGAAGACAGCACATAGCTGAGATTAGTGTGGAGCCTGAGGATGCACTACCGCAAAGAACTGAGATGGTCACGGTTATGGAGGCTGGGAAGTCCAAGCTTGGACGGTCACATCTGGTGAGGACCTTGTACTGCTTCGACTCATGACAGGACATGGAGGGATAAGCCAATGCCTGGGGAAGAGGCAGAATACAAGGGACGGGCTTGTTTTATGACAAGCTGCTTTTGTGGCAGCCAATCCAGTCTCTGGGGCCACAGCAAGGCATTAACCCATTTGCGAGAGCTTCACTCCCCCCCTCCCCGGTGACCCCAGTATCTCCTATCAGGCCCTTCTTCCTTCCCAGCACTGTTGCATTGAGGGATTAAAGGTTTAACACATGAAGTTTTGGGGCCACATTCAGCCATAGCAGGAAGTGTTGATGGGCCCTTCTGAGTGCATGCCAGTCAGGACAGGCCACCTCCAGGCAAGCCGGGCAGGCTTTTCACTGGCACCCTGGGCTCAGTTTTCTTGGCTCTGCACCCCCACCTTCCTTGCTCTGTCAGAAGCCAGTTTGTGTTGGACTGAGACAAATGGCGGGCGTTTTACAGAGGCAGGCTTAATGAAGGCCCTGGAGACTGCTGCGGATGTGAACCCACACCCAGAGTGGAAGTCCGGCCTCTTGTTGTGGAGCTGAGCTCCAGCAGTAAAGCTCCCCTTTGTCTAGCGCCTCCATAGCTTTCTCTTTGGTCTCTGTGCTTTTTGCAGAATAGATTTCTCCTCTGAAATGAGCCTACTTGGCCCTGAGGAGGCGTGAGGCCCATAAAACTGGCCTTGTTAGAAATGACTTATTCATTCCTCCCTTTTACTGTTCCCCTCAAGCCTTTTGTGGTCTTCACTAGTTGGCAGGTAACAAAAAAAATGCAGTAAATCCGGGGCCTTTCCATTGCTGAGCCAGGCTATCACTTTACATAATAAAAGGAAGACAGTTAAATGGACATTTATTGAGTTCCTACTGTGTGTGGGACATTGGTGGGGATGTGGAAATGGCCAGGGCAAGTTCAGCCATTGAGGAACTCGCATTCTTAGGATTCAGAGCGCTGATGATCTCTCTAGTAAATCCTGTAGAGTTGGAGTAGGTGCTAGGGAAGGATCAGGATAGATGGAAATCCCTGTTGTTTTAGGGATGAAGTCAGAACTGTGTCCAGGGGCAGAAAGTGAGAAGGCAGCGAGTCTACCTGGTGACTCCCAGCAGCCTGGTGTTCCCATCTAGCAGATATCTCGTCCCTCCCCATTCCAGCCTTATCCTGTGTGCAGTTGGCTGCTTCCTGGTTCCTGTACTCCTCTCCCCTAGCTCTGGCTGTTTCCATCACTAGGATGTGCTGGCAGGAGGCTCATGGGTCTCCCTCTCAGCTCACAGTCCTGTTGATGGCTCTCTCTTGTTCCTTGAGTTCTCTTGCTGGCCCTGGTGCCCCACGATCCCTTGCCATCTGATTCTCTCTCTCTCTCTCTCTCTCTCTCTCTCTCCCCGCCTCTCTCACAGAAATGAGATTGTTAATAAAAATGTGATTCAAGATATCTGTAATGATTCATGAATGTTTCATTAATATCCAGTGACATCTCCTCCAAGAAAGAAAGACATTAGTTCTATAGACAAGATGACATAAATTGAAACCGTGCAATACATTATAAGCTCCTTAGCAAAATGAAAATAAAATGTCAGCATCAGTAAGACATATACGAAGACTCTTACTTTGAGCCAACATATAAATACTAGATCGAGTCTTAAATACATTTATTTTCTCGAAGGTAAGACCTGCATGGAGATGTCCCGTGCGCCTGTCCTCTTACTTGCCTTTCGTTCTACATCTAAGTCCTCATCCATGTTTATTCACTCTGCTTTTTATTTTAATTATTATTGTTGTACTGGGGGTACATTGTGACATTTACACTGCATGCAATCTATCTTAGTTAAATTCATCCCCTCCGCCATTGTCCTTTATTCCTCCTCCCTCTGTTTCTGGAATAGTTTCAACAGGTCTCATTTTTTCATTTTCATGTGTGAATACTCTAAATATTTCCACCCTCTTCCACCCTTTCCTTATGACCTCCCCTCACTCTGATTCTCTTAATTCTGTCCACAGTTTTTGGTTGAATCTTTCTGAATGTGCCATCTCTTTCCTGCCAAACTAGGTTGTAGTGTCAGTAGTAACTCACTTAAATGATAAAATGTTCATTTCTTTGTGGAAATGTCCTCTCACAGCCTCGTCTAAGAAGATGTAGTTAATGAATGGTGGATGTAGGTTCAAATTCAAGTTTCTCTCACCAGCAGCTCCAGGCTGTGCACGTCTGCTTTATCATTGCTCACGCTGGCACCGTGTGTATAGGTTTGTCTTTCCTTGTAATACTGTCAGCGTTTTGCTAACAGTCAACAGATGTTTCCTGTGTACTTTGTTTTGGCTTTTGTGGGTCTCCTTGCTGAGGACTGTGGGAGAGGACTCAGGGAGGATTTGGGAGCAAGGTGGATTTGGTTTCACAGGTTCAAATTCCAGCTCTCCGTTTGCTGCCTGTGTGGTTTGGGTGTCATTAACGCTGTCTGAGGCTACACTTCTTCTGTGGAAGGTGCCAGTCATGCATTGGTGTTCTAGGTGAGTAGCAGGGGGACCTGGGGACCAGGTCTAAAGTGCCCAGTGATGTGCTTGGCACATAGTGGGGGAGTGACAGGCAGTAGCATCCATGCTCTGACTGTAGGCGACGGAGCTTAAAATCATTTAGCAGGATAAATTGCCACTTCTCTGTCCAGGTAGAAAGTCACTTTGGAAGAGACTTTTGTTATGAGCAGTCCCCTGTGGCCTGTCGGTGTCACTCAGGTGAACCCCAAGGAGAGCATACCAAGCCCCTTGCTTGTCTGAGCAGGCTGCCCTTCCCTTCCCCTTCCCTGGGGACCACAGGCTGATCCATGGGGAGTGATGAGGTGATTGCAGAGAGGACAAGCAGCTTCCTGGGAGCAAAGGGGTTGAGGCCCTGACCCCTTCTCTCTCTTGATAAAATATGTGTAAAATAATTTTGCTTAAGTCTGCAGATTAGTGGCATGAATTACATTCACAATGTTCAATCATTCTCACTGTTTTTTTCCAAAGCTTTTTTAAAATAATCATTTCAAACAGAAGCTTTATTAATCAGTAACTCCCTATCCCCCATGGTCCCAGCTTCTGGCAACCTCTACTCTACTTTCTGTTTCTATGAACTTGCCTGGTTTCTCTCTCTCTCTCTCTCATCTCTCTAGTGGTACTGAGGTTATTTATTTATTTATTTATTATTCATTTATTCACATGCGCATACATTGTTTGGGTCATTTCTCCCCCCTTCCCTCCTACCCCCCTCACTTCCAGGCAGAAGCTGTTCTGCCCTTGTCTCTAATTTTGTTGAAGAGAAGACATAAGCATAATAAGAAACACAAAGCGTTGTTGCTAGTTGAGTTAAGGGTAGCTGTACAGAGAGATTCCTAGCATTGCTTTCATGAACAAGTGTGTTACAACCCAAATTGATTCATCTCTAACTGATCTTTACATTGGTTCCTGATCCCCTTCTCATGTTAACCTCTGTCACTTTAAGGTTTCTGCATTAGTTCCTCTGGAGTGGGGACATCAAACGCTTTCATATTTTGGGTTTTCTACCTATTCCTATATCTCCTGTATGTGCTCTCCCCTTGTCATGTGATCCAAGTCCAACCACATTGCTGCATTTGCCCTAGATCTAAAGTCCACATATGAGGGAGAACATACGATTTTTGGTCTTTTGGGTCAGGCTAAACTCGCTCAGGATGATGTTCTCTAGTTCCATCCATTTACTTGTGAATGATAAGATTTCGTTCTTCTTCATGGCTGAGTAAAATTCCATTGTGTACAAGTACCACATTTTCTTGATCCATTCGTCAGTAGTGGGGCATCTTGGCTGTTTCCATAACTTGGCTATTGTGAATAGTGCTGCTATAAACATGGGTGTCAGGTGCCTCTGGAGTAACCTGTGTCATTTGGGTATATCCCCAAGAGTGGGATTGCTGGATCATATGGTAGATCTATGTTTAGAGTTTTAAGAAGTCTCCAAATTTTTTACCAGAGTGGTTGCGCCAGCTTGCATTCCCACCAGTAGTGTAAGAGGGTTCCTTTTTCCCCACATCCTCGCCAACACCTGTTGTCCGTGGTGTTTTTGATGATAGCTATTCTAACAGGGATGAGGTGGAATCTTAGTGTGGTTTTGATTTGCATTTCCTTTATTGCTAGAGATGGTGAGCATTTTTTCATGTGTTTTTTGGCCATTTGAATTTCTTCTTTTGAGAAAGTTCTGTTTAGTTCACTTGCCCATTTCTTTATTGGCTCATTGATTTTGGGAGAGTTTAGTTTTTTTGAGTTCCCTGTATATTCTGGTTATTAGTCCCTTGTCTGATGTGTAGCTGGCAAATATTTTCTCCCACTCTGTGGGTGGTCTCTTCAGTTTAGAGACCATTTCTTTTGTTGTGCAGGTTTTTAATTTTATGAAGACCCATTTCTCCATTCTTTCTCTTAGTTGCTGGGCTGCTGGGGTTCTACTGAGGAAGTCCTTGCGTATACCTATTAGTTCCAGAGTGTTTCCTGCTCCTTCCTATACTAACTTCAGAGTTTTGGGTCTGATATTAAGGTCCTTGATCCATTTTGAGTTGATACTAGTACAGGGTGATAGATAGGGATCTAGTTTCAGTTTCTTGCAGATGGGTAACCACTTTTCAATATTTGTTGAAGAGGCTGTCTTTTCTCCATTGTATATTTTTGGCACCTTTGTCAAAAATGAGGTGGGCATAGCTGTGTGGATTCATATCCAGTTCCTCTATTCTGTTCCACTGGTCTTCATGTCTGTTTTTGTGCCAGTACCATGCTGTTTTTATTGCTATTGCTTTGTAATATAGTCTGAAGTCAGGTATTGTGATACCTCCAGCATTGCTTTTTTTGCTGAGTATTGGCTTGGCTATTCGCGGCCTCTTGTGTTTCCCAATGAACTTTGGGGTAGATTTTTCAATCTCTGTGATGAATGTCATTGGGATTTTGATGGGAATTGCATTAAACATGTAGATTACTTTTGGGAGTATAGACATTTTTACTATGTTGATTCTACCAATCCATGAGCATGGGAGATCTTTCCATCTTCTGTAATCATCCTCGATCTCTTTCTTCAGGGGTTTGTAGTTCTCCTTGTAGAGGTCTTTCACATCCTTTGTTAACTTTGCACCTAGGTATTTGATTTTTTTTTTTTTGAGGCTATTGTGAATGGAATTGTTTCCATGTGTTCCTTCTCAGTTTGTTTGTTGTTGATGTATAAAAAAGCTAATGGTTTTTGTAATTTGATTTTGTATCCTGCCACTTGCTATAGCTTTTTATGGTGTTTAAGAGTTTTTGGGTAGAGTTTTTTGGGTCTTTAAGGTATAGGATCATATCATCTGCAAATAAGCATATTTTGACAGTTTCTTTACCTATTTATATTCCTTTTATTCGTTCATCTTACCTAATTGCTCTGGCTGGGAATTCCAGTACTATGTTGAATAGGAGTGGAGATAGTGGGCACCCTTGTCTCATTCCTGATTTTAGGGGAAATGGTTTCAGTTTTTCACCATTAAGTATGATATTGGCTGTAGGTTTGTCATATATAGCCCTTACAATGTTGAGGTACTTTCCATCTATTTCTAGTTTTCTTAGAGCTTTTATCATGAGGTACTGAGGTTTGAACTCAGGGCCTCATGCTTGCTGGGCAAGTGCTCTACTGCTTGAGCCCACACCCCCAGCCCTTTTTGCGTTAGCTATTTTTTGGCTAGGGTCTCACTTTTTGTCAGGGCCAGTCTTGGATTGTGATCTGTCTACCTATGCCTCCCACGTAGCTGGCATTACAGGTGTGAACCCAGGTTATATGTTGAGATAGGGTCTTGCTGACTTTTTACCTGGGTTGGCTTAAAACTGAGATCCTTCCAATTTCCTGCCTTTTGAGTAGCTGAGGTTATAGGCGTGAGCTACCATTCCCGGCTGTAGTTCATTTTCTTACAAGCGTAAGTTGTAAGGTGAGGGTGGTAGTAATTAAATTTAAGAGTAAAGTGTTTTGAAGAGGTCCTGAGGTATGTGATGAGAAAAGATGCCACAGTGATTGAGATCTTACGTTCTTTTCAAGAACTGTATTAGGAAGATAGACTTAATGATAGATAACTTGTTTTTTTTCTTTTGGTGGGACTGGGGTTTGAACTCAGGGCTTTGTGCTTGCAAAGCCGTTGTTGTACCGCTTGAGCCACACCTCCAGTTCATTTTGCTCTGGTTATTTTGGAGATGGGGTCTTGTGAATTGTTTGCTTGGGCTGGTCTTGACCCCTGTTTCTCCTGATCTCTGTCTCCTAGTAGCTAGGATTACAGATGTGAGCCACCAGTGCCCGGCTATTTTTTTTATTTATTTAGTTTTTTTAGAGGTACTGGGATTTGAACTCAGGGCCTCATACTTGCTAGGCAGGTACTCTACCACTTGAGCCACGCCTCCAGCCCATTTTGCTCTGGTTATTTTGGAGCTAAGGTTTCCCTTTTTGCGTAGGCCAGCCTGGACTGTGATCCTGTTATTTTTATGCTTCCTGTCATTGCTGGGATGGCAGGTGTACACTACCATGCCCAGCTTTTTTTCGGTTGAGATGGGGTCTCACAAACTTTTTGCCTGGGCTGACCATAGAGTCACGATCTTCTTGATCTGAACCTCCCCAGGTAACCAGGACAACAGGTGTGAGCCCCCAGTGCCTGGCTTACGTAATGATTTTTAAAGAAAGAGTTGATTGGGGAAGAAATATGAGGTTCCTTATTTGCTAAACGATAACTTGAATAGCTGCTTTTTTTTTTTAAATAATAACTACCTTTTGGTATCTCTGTCATTGTTCAGATCTTTGTCATCTTTTACCAAAAGATGTCAGTCACTCAGGGTCTTGTCTGTACACCTCACACTGTCAAGTGAGAGGGGAGAGGAGGCTCCTGGAGGGAAAGAAGTTTATGGAGGCACTGGGTGACGAAGGCTTGTGAATTAAGGGACATCTAATTGAGGTCCCTGCTTGCCCTACTCCTTACCACTCCCTGCCCCCATAGTGCTTCTTTCCTTTATGTCTCCAGGGTGCTCAGTTTTAGGGAGGCTGCTGTCAAAGGTGGTAGCTCCCCTAGGAAGTGTTTCCCTGCAGCACTTACCCAGTCAGTGGCCATTCTAGGAGCTGCACACTTGGTATTTTTTTGCCTGTCTGACTTGTCAGTAGACTTGGGGTTCCTTCAGGGCAGGGGCCGCCTCTGACAAGTGTTAGCATCACCAGTGCCCGCTCCAGCACCTGGTTATATAGGTGCTTTATACACTTTTGTTGGGGCTGGGGTATGGGTTGTAGTTCAGTGGGATCAATCCCTGGGCCTGCAAAAATAAATAGATCTTAAAATCAGTAGATTTTTTTTTGTTGTTGAGTAGATGAAAAAATGAAAGAATTGGGTTGTTTCATGTAAATTCCGTGAGCATGGATACAGATTTGCTCCTGTTCCCGTGGAAAAAGTGTTTGGGAACAAGACACCCATTACAAGGACTGTGTGCCATGTCTTTGATGACTCCTTTTCTGATTTACCTGCTTCTGGTTGCCTAGCAACTGCAGTGTTATGAGTGAAGCAGGACTAATCTAATTACTTACAATGAGCCAATGTGTCTCTGAGACAGAAAACCTTTATAGGTTAAAGTCTGTCATTCGGTGTTTCTTGCTCCAAAACACAGAGACTGAAATAAATATTTTGAATCTTGTTAGATGGGTGAATTTAGCAGATAAGACAAGAAACAGAGTGGCGTGACGGTGACAGCCGCGGGTGTCCTGTCTTAGCTGCCCTGAGGCCTGAAGCAGACATAGCGTGTTTCCTTCCCCAGGGCAGCCACTTCTGTGTGCCTGGTGTGCAAGTGGCGCTCTTTTGAACACGAGTGAGCACAGTCTTGTGGGTGCTGGTGGTTGTTTAGTGTTCCACAGGCCTGTTACTATTTACATTTATTTTTAAATCAACTTTATTTTGGTATGATTTGTATTCAAGAAAATGTAACTGTTTGGGTGTAGTTTGATAAATAAATAGGCATGTCATGTAACTACTTTCCAGTCAAGATGCAGGACATTTCCAGTAACCAAGGAGGTCCCTTGTTTCATTTCTCACTTGGGGAGAGGTTTTTTTCTTTTTTTGTCTTTTCTTTTTTGGTGCTGGGATCGAACCCAGGGCAAGCGCTGTACCACCGAGCTACATCCCAGCCCTCATTTCTCACTTGGTTCTCAGCCATCCTCCCACCTCCACATCCAGATGTCACTGTTCTCTCTAGACTGGTCTTTTTTGAAATCCCATCTAAATGCAGTCATGTGTCCTTTTTTTTTACAATTAGCATTGTTTTTGACTTTCATCCATGTACTTCTTCTGGTGAGTAGTTCATTTTTTAAGGCTGAGTAGTGTTCCACTGTGTGGGCATACCGTAATTTACCTGCTTTCTTGTTCTTGGGCATTTGGGTTTATACTTTTTGCCTGTGAAGAGTAAGGCTGCTGCAAACATTGTCTTCAGGTCTTCCTCTTGGGTGAATACCTAGGAGTTGAATTTCTAAGTCAGATGGCAAGTGTGCTTAATTTTATAAGAATCTGCCAAACTGTGTCTCCAAAATCATTGTACCCTTTTGCATTCTCACTGGTAACGTACGAGAATTTTGCATACATTTTGGTCAGAATGTTAAATTTTAACCACGTGAGTGGGTGTGAAGTGGTGTCTCCTTGTGGTTTTAATTTGCATTTGGTGACAAATGATTCTGAGCGTTTTTTCGTGTCCTTAGTGGCTGTTTGCTGTTTTCTTTTGGGTAGTGTCTGTTCAAATCATTTGCCCGTGTTTTACATCGAATGGCTTGTTTTCTTACGATTTTGTTGAACGACAGTTTTTCCCAGCTTGGTTGTCTTTTCATCTTTCTTAACTTTCTGTCTTTTTGTGGTGTGGTAAGCAAGTACTCTGCCACTGAGCTGCACACACCCTCAGCCCTTTGCACTGGCCCCCGGATCCAGCAGTGTTACTAGTCATATTTTTTGAGGTCTAAAGTGTGTCACTTTTCCCCTTCTGTGGTTCATGCTTCTTTTGTCCCATCTGAGAAAAGCTTTTTGTATGCCAAGGTCAGAGAGATTTTTTTCCCTGTTATTTTATTTTAGACGTTTCGTAGCTTTACATTTCGGTCTGTGATTCATTTCAAGTTAACTTTTATATGCAGATAAGGCAGGGATCAAAGGTGTATTTTTTTCATATAGCTGCACAGTTGTTTCAGTATGATATATTGAAAAGATGATTTTTTTCAACTGAATTTCCTTTGTACTTTTGTACAAAAATATCAGTTGAGCTTACAGGTGTGGCCCTGTGTGCAGACTCCGTTCTGTCCCAGTAATCTCTGCGTCTGTCTGCATGACAATGGCGCCCTGTCTTGATAACTTCATAGTAAGTCTCGAACTTACTATGTAAGTCTTCCAACTTTCTTCCATTTTTCCTTCCTAAGATTGTCTTGGCCATTCTAAGTGTGTCGCACTTCTGTGTAAATTTTAGAGCTGAGCTTGTTACTTCCCTCAAAAAAGCCTGCTGAACTTTTGTTACTGATTGTATTGTACCTACAGATCAAGTTGAAGAATAATTGCCATCTTTACAGAATTAAGTCTCCTAATTCATGAACATGGTGTATTTCTTTGTTTTTTTTTATGGATTCTGTAACTTTAAATTCAAGTATGTTTGATAGTTTTCAATGTACAAGTCTGAAATATTTTTTAATTTACCCCTAAAGGTGTCAGATCTGTGGATGCCGTTGGACATAGAGTTTAAAACATTTGTCTCCAAATATTTATTGCCAGTAGATAGCAGTGCGTCCAGGTTTTGTATCTTTTGACTCTGTATCTTGCAACCTTGCTAAATTCACTTGAATTTATTTCTAATGGTTCTGAAGGCTGGAAAACCCCACAGTATTCAGATGCTGTCATCTGGTAAGAGCCTTCCCGCTGCATCATCCCATGGTGGAAAGTAGAAGGGCAGTTTGTGTGTATGTGCGTGTATATGTGTGTGTGTGAGAAAGAGAGTGAGAGAAGGAGAGAGAGAGAGAGAGAGAGAGAGAGAGAGAGAGAGAGAGAGCAAGCAAGCTGAATTCATCCTTTAATGGAGAACCCACTCAAAATAACCTACTAACTCTGAGATCACTGTATTAATTCATTCACGGGAGGAGAGCCTCATGAACTCATCACCTCTTAAAACTGTTGTGTTGGTTTCTGACATGTGACCTTTGGGGCATGCACTCAAACCCCAGCACCATACGTGTGTTGTCAGCAGCGACCCCTGTAGCTCTCCAGTCATCCTTGTCACTTACGTGCATTTGAGGGGACATACCAGACAAATGTGCATCGAGCACATTTCTTGTAACTGTAATTTTGTTCTCCTGTGTAGGGGTGATGGTGGGGGTAGAGGGAAGGTTTGGGTGGAGCCTGTTTATACTCACTTTTATTTATGCCTTTTATTTGCCTTTGCTTTAGTGAATATAACTCCTCAGGAGATGAATGGGTGGTGGCATACAGTTACATTTCTTTTTTTTTTTTTTTTTTTGGTGGCACTGGCATTTGAACTCAGGGCCTGATGCTTGCTAGGCAGGCGCTCTACCACTTGAGCCACTCCACCAGCCCTGCAGTTACGTTTCTTAAATGGTTCCTGTTTCACTTGCTGTCTTTTAGATCCCATTTTCATGGTTCTGAGTAAACCCTGGAAGATTGTTTGAAAGAAGTATAAGAAGAAATTCACCTGCCTTGTTTTCATTAATTTCAATTTATTTTGCAGATTTTTACACTTCTAAGTATGGCCTTAGCAAACAAATGATAAGGAATATTGCTTTAGCAATTAGTAGATAAAACAATGAGGATATAACTGCTTGAGAATATGGCTTCTAACTTGCATGCAAATAATAATAGGTGATTAAATTTGGCAGGTTGGGGTGGTTCACTTTGCTAAACAGAGGTGTTTATTTTTTTTTCATTTGGTAGTACTGGGGTTTGGACTCAGGGCCTTGCACTTGCTTAGCAGGTGCTCTACCACTTGTGCCATCCTCCCAGCCCTTTTTGTTCTGGTTATTTTGGAGATAAGGTCTTGCTTTTTGCCCAGCTAGCCTGAACCAAGACCTCCTATTTGTGCTTCACTGTGCTGCTAGGATAACAGGCGTGCCCCACTGTGCCCAGCCATTGGTTGAGATAGGGTTTTGCAAACTTTCTGTCTGAACAGCCTCAAACCATGTTCCTCCTGATTTCTGCCTCCCCAGTAGCAAGGATTACAGGCTTGAGTCGCTGCGCCTGGCTCCATATACATTTCTTAATTAATGACTTATAGATGACCTGTCTTGATGATTTACTTTAGAGAAGATGTCCTGCTTTGTTCTTGTTCTGAAATTCCTACTTGGGATTTCTTGTTTCTTCTCCATTTCATCCTAGTTTTTATTGACTTTGGGGGTGTCACCTTGCAGACACCTGTGCCCTCTTGAGTTTGTGAATACCAGGTTTAATTAGTACTTTTATCCCTCTGTTTTTGTGGTGGAGCCTCTGCACCTGTATGTGTCTTTGCAACTTTTGCTCTATCCGGGCAACATCCAGCTGTCCTGGGGAAAGTGATGCATCTTATACCTATGCATTTAATGCCTTAAGGATGTTGGTCAACGACATTAGATTATCGTGAATGGTCAGATTTGAAGTTTAGTTTGGGAGTCACCTTCGTATGTTGTTTGTCCTTTTTTTTGTCTTCTGCAGTGGTGGAAATAAATGTGAACAGGGAGTATTCTGTAATTTTTCTTGGCTAGAGACATTACAGAGCAGACTGTGTCTTCTGGTAGCTTATTTGAGCTTGACCTCTTCTGACAATGTTTCTGGCTTCTGTTCAAGCAGAAGCACCCCTTAGCTTGTCCCCCCCCTTCCTGTGGTACTGCTTTCCTCTCCCGGTCCCAGTCTGTCTGTCTCTAGCAGTAGCTCGTTTGTAACCCTTGTCACTCACTGCTGTACATATGCCCTTGCTCTGGCTGCATTCCGGAGCACAACTGGACAGAAAGACATCCTCACTGTGCGTTCTGAACCACTAACCTTCAGAGAGCCCTGTATGCTCTGGTTGTTCAGACATTTTTCTCACTACACTTGTTTCTTCCATGTCCTGGTGTCTCTTTATTTCTCCCTCCTCAAACTTCCATCACCAGTTCCCTTCTTTTTTCTCTTTGCTGATATCTTGTTTTCTATTCATTAAGAAAACAGAAGCAATCATAGAGGCCTTCTGGCAGCACCAGGACTCCCACCTCCCTGCAGCTTTGGAGCAGGGCGGTAGCATGAAGGTCATTACTAGGGCTGTCCTCTGTGGCTGTGTGCGCAGCGTGGGGTGAGGGAGGGCTGGAACTCAGGGGGACGAAAGACTGGGTGCACTTTTGATGGGGACATGAGCCCTGTGCATCCCTGTGGATAAACTTTTCTGCCTCCAAGATTGACCTTTCTGTTTATCAGTATGCCTCACCTCACCTGTTTCATCTGACTCTCTTCTCCATGGGACCAAGGACTGTGGCACCAGCAAAAGCTGAGAAAGATTTCCCCCAGCGCCTTCTTAGTCTGCTCCATGCTGCTAACTACAGAATATCTGAGCCTGGGTAATTTGTAATGAACTGGAATTCATTGGCTCATGGTTCTGGAGGCTGGAAGTTCAAGATGGAGGACTGTTATCTGGCAAGGGCCTTCTTGCTGCATCATCTCATGCTGCAAGGCAAACGGGTGGGGAGGAGAGAAACAGAAGCAGATAGACAGACAGACAAATGGGGGCCAAACTCATGTTTTTTGTAAGGAATCCTCTCCCATGATAACTAATCACTCCCATGAAAATGGGTGGGTCCCTCATGACCTAATCACTCTTAAAGGTCCTCTTCCCAACACAGCCACATCAAAGAACTCTGGGGGACACGTTCAAACCACAGCAAGTCTTCTGAGGGAGCAGGGCCTGGTTGACAGCTTGACTTCTGACTGGTAGTCTTCAGAACTCAGATACATTTCTCTCTTTTCAAGTCTCCTGGTTTGTAGTCTTTGTTACCAGATCTCCAGGAAGTGAATTTGAAACCTTTGTATCTTTCTCTTTTTTCTTGTACTGGAGTTTGAACTCAGGGCCTTACACTTGCTAGGCAGGTGCTCTGCCACTTGAACCACTCCATCAGTCTTTTTTGTGTTGGGTATTGTCAAGATAGGGTCTCAGGATCTATTTGCTTGGGCTGGCTTTGAACCTCCTGATCTCTGCCTCCTGAGTAGCTAGGATTATAGGCGTGAGCCACTCCTATTTTTAATACATCCTGAATATGACCTGTGAGGAAATCTTGCAGCCTATGTCCATTCTTTCTTACTATGTGTGCTGTTGTGCTGGCTCAGGCATTGTGTGTGACCTCACTCCTGCTTGCACTTGTTCAGACCCTTTCAGTCTGCTCCACAGAGCAGTCAGGGCGGGGGACCCAGCTGCGAGGGAGTCCTCCTGCTCCTTCCTCTAAACCCTCAGGGGCTCCTTTGCGCCAAAGCCAAAGCGTGAGCCCTTGTGGCTTTCAGTGCTGTCCCAGCCTGGGCCTGCTGGCCCTCTGTTGTTCCTGGCTCCCTCTGCTTTCCTTGCTGTTCCCTGATTGGCTCCCCTCTTGGAGCCTCTGTCCTTGCTTTTCCCTGGAATCCCTCTCCCACAAATAAATGCGGATGGCAAGACTGCAGTTATGTGCTGCTTAGCAGCAGGGATGCCTTCTGAGAAACATGTTGTCAGAGGGTGTCTCTGTGTGGGAAAGTCACCGAGTGTATTCTCACAAACTAAGAGGCGGAGTGTGCCTGTGCATACAGTAGAGCACAGCGCCTCACTCCCTCCCAGGTCTTTCCTTGAATGTCACCTGGCACCTGTTCTCCAGCTGCTCGCTCCTGGCACCTTGCCCTTCTCTGCTTAATAGTCCCCTTAGCGCTTTTCGCTGCCCAGTGTCCTGCATGTTGTGCCTTGCACACATTTATTCACTGTGTGACTTGCACACCAGAGGATAAGCTCTCTGAGGACAGGGATTTTGGTCCCTTTGTTTGCTCCATCACCAGAGGCCTTATTATAAGATGGCCTAGCAGGTGGCAGATGCCTCATACTTGTTGAGTGGATGGCTGAATGAATAGGTTGCTAATATGTTTTGGTTGAATTTATTATTTTTATAGTAGCCTTTTCTCCCCGGTACTGCAGATTGAATCCAGGGGCTCGCATTTGCGAGGCAAGTGTGCAGAGTCACGTACCCAGACCTCTTCCTTTTATTTTGCTTTTGAGATAGGGTCTCCTTGACTTTGCCCAGGCTGGCCTCCAACTCATGATCCTCTTTCCTCTATCTCCCCAGTAGCTGGGATTACAGGAGTGCCTGGCTGTTAACTTTTAATTATGCCCCTTCTCAACCATGGAAAAAACTAGAGTCAGCAGTGTAAGAAACACCCCAGATACTCAACTCCTGTACTTAGTGGTTAATTAACATTTGGCCTTATTTCCTTCATCTGCTTTGGAGATAAATTATAGATGTCACAACATACACATATTTCTAAAAGTTAAGGACGTCTTCTGTATCATAGAACCCTTACCACTCCTGTTAAAATGGGCAGTCATTCCCTTTTTGTTATTTAATATGTACTGTCCACATTCACATTTCCTGCTGGTCTCAGAATGTCTCTTCCAGCTACTTTATTCCAATCAGAATCCAACCAAGAACCACTTACTGCACTTCTCTGTGTCTTTTGTTGTTGTTCTTGCGGTGCTGGGGATTGAACCCAGGGCCTTGTGTGTACTGGGCAAGCTCACTACCGCTTGAGCCACACATCCAGCCTTTCTGTTTGTATTTTTTGCTTTTGAGGTAGTGTCTTACTAACTGCCTGGCTTAGCCTCAAACTCACGGTCCTCCTGCCTCTCCTCCTCAGGAGCTGGGATTATAGGCATGCACCACCACACCTGGCTTCATGTCCTTGTTTCCCTTCTCATCTAGATAGGTCCCTCCACCATCCTTCCACACTATGAAATTGACTTGTCGAAGATTCTGGCCCCACTGTCTTGCTGTTTGGATTTCTTCTGATTGCTTCCTTCTGAAGTCACGTAAGCTTCTTCCTCTCTCCTCTGTGTGTCCTGTGAACTGGAAGTGAGTCTTAAAGGTTGATAGGCTGAATTGGTTGGATTAAATTTCATCTTTGAAGCTCTTGCTCTTTGCCTCGGCAGCTTTGGGACTTACCCCTGACATTAATGAAGGAGGGACGTGGTTTTTCTTTTGAAAGACTTGACATTTTACACGAGGATGCCCCAAGATCCTGGATCTGTTTTGTTCGGGCCTGGTAGGATGACTTCTCTGTGCCTTCTGTTCCTCCTGAGCCACCCAGAGGACGGCCTCTGGGACCTCTGGGGCCTGGAGGGGGAGAAATTCCTTCAAGCTCCTTGTGGTTTGGGGTATAATAGAGAGCTCTGCATCTGGGTTGGGCTGTGTCTCTTCTGTGTTCTGCCTTCTCTCCCCTGCTTGGACTCACATTTAAGATAAACAGAAAGCAGCTTTGGGGGATCCATTATGTTCAACCTGTCTTCAAGAGGAGGAGATTGGATGCCTAGCACCTCAGTGCTTTGCATTCTGTGATTTCTTCTTGTTTGTTCATTTTTCCAGCTAGGATAATAAATTTCCTTTAGGACAAAAGTATAAAGGTACAGTTTTTTTTCTTTTAAATTCACAAAGGAGTAGAGAATTACTTATAAGCTCTAGAGCTAGAGGGAGCTTTTAAGATTTAGTTAGAAAAATACTAATAAACTTGCCTCATGTCCTTGAATCCTGGCTCCCAAAGTTTTTTTTTATACACTGTAAGCATACTTAGTGCTCTAGTGTGGATTCTGTTGCTGTAACTGAATACTTAGACTAAGTAACTTATAAAGAAAAGATATTACTTTCTCATAGTTCTGGAGGCTGGGAAGTCCACAGTTGAGGGGCCACACCTGGTCAAGTCCTCCTGGCTGGTGGGGATCTCTGCAGAGCGCAGAAGAGATAGGACAGGGTGTCGCATGGCAGGGTGCTCAGGAGGGATGGCAAACTGCTTTTTCTGACAGAGCCACTCTTGGAATAACTAGCCTACTCCCCCAGTAACCTGTTAATCCATTAGTGGATTAGTCTATTCACATGGGCCAGGCGCCTGTGACCCAGTCACCTCCCAAAGGCCCCCATTTCCAAATACCATCAACATGAATTTGGGGATTAATGTTCCAACCTATGAATTCTGCATAGCACTTAGTGTATTTATTATCATATGGTCTAATAGTTCAGATATACAGAATATGTTAATCTGGCTTTTATTTGTCATCAGTTAGGAAGTACTTATATTACCCAAATGGCAATTATAGGAAAAGCTGCCATCCTTTAATGAAATGCTAACTTAAAACCTTTTCATTCCTTTTTGTATGGCACAGGCAATTCGGGATTCGTTTATGCAGTGGCTGGGGAGACATGTAGATCCCGAAGGAGTAATAAAATCCAGCAAGCTCTCCCTTAAATTTGTTTCCTCGCACACCTCTGAAACAGAAGTCACCCCATCTTCTATACCTGTGGTCACCGACACGGAGGTCTTCTCATCAGAACATTTTAACTTACAAATCTATCGGCAAAACCTACGGACCAAGCAACTTGGAAAAATAATTCTGTTTGCTGAAGTGACCCCCACGACCATGAGTCTCCTGGACGGGTGAGTGCCGATGGATCTCCTGGGCTCTGCTACCAGGTGACTTCTCGTGTCGGTCATTCTCTGTAGCCAGGGCAGGGGAGAGAGAGGCAGTTGTATGTAACATGCTTCAGCAAACCTATGCTCGAGGTGGCCAAACTCCTGTCCTGAAGAGCTGAGGTGTAGGAAGAGGAGTTAAAGTCTTGATCAGAGGCCTGTGTGAACGGAAGCCTTCTATGACTTGTGGCTTGTGGCTTGTCCCCTTTCATCAGGCCTTCCAGAATGTCCTCTGAAAAAAAATATTATGAAAAATTTTAACAGGTGGCATTATTGCTCAGGTTACTGTTTTACTTTTGTGCTGTTATAACCAGTGTTGACCATTTCATTTGGGATGTTTTGCATGGGTATTAGAAGAGCAGAGCTGGGTTAAATTGGAATAAGTTGGAGCTTTGAATTTTCAAAACTGTTCTGGCACGCTCCCATCCGACACATTTTTTAAGCACTCTGTAATCCTGTTTGGGTGTTTGAAATTTACTTTCATTGTAAGTTTTCCTTTTTAGTGTCTTCTGTGGACTTTGACTAAAAACTAAAACAGGAAAAACAGATAAAAGGGATTTTTCTAAACTCTTCAGTTTGTCAGTATTAATACCATCTTAGTTTTAAAAGGTGTGTTATAAAGGGAAGGAACAGAAAAGTGTGTTCCCTCAATGTGGCACCAAAATTTAAGGAACATAAGTCTTTAGAAGTGGGTTCACAGTTCCTAGGTGTTCATGCATGGGACTCCATGTTTAGACGGAATATAATTCATCAGAAGGGAATGTTTTGCCTTTGTTCTTAATAATTTCTGGAATGTAATATTACGTTGACATAAAATGGTGAGGTAGCTTTGTCATCTTCTCGGTTCTCCCACTCGAAGCCAGCAGAATGGCAGTGTTGGTGTGCAAAGAGTATGCAGAATAGCATGGGCACGGGAGCCATGTTTAATTATCAGTCGCTCACTGAGTTAATTTGTGTTGTCAGAGTACTTATTTTTTTAGAGTTCCCTAAATCCCCCTGTCTCCACTTCCCCCCTGCCAACTCCCCACTGCCCCCTCCCCAGCAGAGGGAACAATCTTGCCTGACTTGTAACACACCCTGTGGTATTTCTTACTCCAGTGAAGGCTGTATTCCAGGGGTAATTACAGTTTCAAAATACACAGTCATCCTCGTATTTGACAAAGGAGTTGGAGAGACGAAGTTCAGATGCAAAATCATGGCACTTCCATATGGTTTTCCATGTGTCTGAGGGTCACAGTGAAGAGCAATTGATGTTGGGACGATCTTGAACCACTGGAAGTGTGGCCACCGAGTCTGTGCCAGGGACAGCGCATCGCTCAGGGCAGAGCGTGTGCCCGAGGGCAGCTGTGTAATCACGCAGCCAGGGGCCCTGTGTTCCGGGCAAAGAAAAATGCTGTATAAACACACTGCTCTAATTCGTCAGGGTGTTCTTTTTTGATATTGAGCTTTAAAAAAACATTCTGTCCTGAGCGTGGGGTGGGGGGGGTCTGCAAAAGTGCGTGACAGACTTGGAAGCTGCGCGGCGCGAGCTCACTACCAGAGGTGGAGCCTGTGTGGGATTTATTTTTACAAGAGAAAAGCACACTTGAGCTTTTCCCAGGGGGTTGAGGATCCCACTTTCTCCTCTTGTCTGGCTTCTGCAGAGCACAGTGATGGCTCTGATTCTTACCATCCCATCCCCCTGCTTGCGGGGCAGGTGCTGACCAAGCAGGGCTGTCAGCCTTGGCCATCAGAGATGGCCTTCACTCCCCACTCAGGGGGACACTCTGAGGGCAAGGTACTCGCCTCTGGAGTCAGCAGGCCTGTCAGAAGTTCCTGGGGACCTGGAACTTCTCTCTTGGGAATATATCTGTGATGAGGGCCTCTTGCTGCCACACAGAGGCCATGAGCTAAATGAAATACACAGACGGTTATGTTCCAAGAATACAGCCCAGACGATTCTCCACACTGGTTCTGTATGTGATCCACGTGGGGTAGCTTACTGGAAACTGCTTACTGTGTGCTAGTGTGCACAGGAAGCTTGTCTTCCAGATGCTGCTTTGATGTGCTTCCCATGTCATCTCACACGTGATCTTTTTTTTTCCTTTTATTAGGAAAGCAGCAGTATACCTCAAGTTGTGAGTTGGGCTTTAGGCCCGATTGCTCTTTCCAGTGAACTTTCTCATTCTGCAAAATGGCTGTTTCAAAGCTTTATCACTCCCCCTAAAAGGACTGCAGTTGCTATCCTATTGTCATTTTCTGTAATTTCTTTAAATACCTCTCATGCTAGTGACATCAGACCACTCAGCATCCTAGCTCACCTCCAACCCATTATTTACACTATTCCGCCAGAAATGCTTTCTACCTGCTCCCATCCCTTGTCATCTTGTCCTCAAAGCCTATCTCAGCCGAGCGCCAATGGTTGATGCCTATAATCCTAGCTAGTCCGGAGGTAGAGATGAGGAAGATGGTGGTTAGAGGCCAGCTTGGGCAAATAGTTTTTGACACCCTCTTTCCAAAGTACCCAACACAAAAAACGGCTGGTGGAGTGGCTCAAGTGGTAGAGCGCCTGCCTAGCAAGCGTCACAAGTGATCTTGTAGTGCTCCGTGGCCATTGATAAGCGCTGCTGCCACAGCAGTGCTTGGGGAATTGTCCCTGCTTCTGAATATTTGTAAAAATATTGGTATGTCACATCATGAATATCACTTTGATGGACCAAGAAGGCAGGGCCTGTGTTTTTCAAAATGGCAGACTGGGTTCACCCAGTGCTCACTGCACTCTTTGTATATTTTGCCTCTGTGGCAACTGAGCGGCTCTTTCTTAATGGGCTAGAGCAGAAGTAAAATTTAAATTAGGTGGGTCTTTTTTTTTTGTTTAACCTCTCCCATCTTACACCATGTATTAGTTAAAAATTGGAACTTCTATTTCTAGGAAGGGGGGATAATTGCACAGTGAGGATCACCAGCAGTTTCTGCCAGAGCCCCAAATTGTGCATGTACATTTTTCTTTCCCTCCACAGAAAACTGTCACCTCACCCTCTTGGAAGCCAACTCTCACATTGTCATTTACCTTGTCTTGATCAGATTCAGGGCTGGATGTGGCTCAGTGACATTAAACAGATGAGCCCAGGCTGGAGGTGGAGCTCAGTGGCAGAGCACTTGCTTAGCAAGTGTGAAGACCTGGGTTCCACCCCCACTCCTGCACACACAAAAGAAAACACTAAAAAAAACCCAGACGAAGCTGGGTGCCAGAGACTCATGCCTGTAATCCTAGCTTCTTGAGAGGCTGAGATCAGGAGGTTTACTGAGAAAAAAGTTCATGAGATCCCATCTCAATGGAAAAAAGCTGGGTGTGGTAGTACATACCTGTCATCCCAGACACAGGGGGAAACCAAAACTAGGAGGATCATGGTTCAGGGCAGCATAGGCAAAGAATAAGACCCTGTCTTCAAAATAACCAGAGCCAAAAAAGCTGGAGGTGTAGCTCAAGTGTTAGAGCACCTGCCTAGCAAGCACAAAACCCTGAGTTCACACCCTCAGGCCACCAAAACAAACAAATTAACACCCAGACAAGCTTCTCCCCTAACACCAAGTACTATGCAGCCATGGTAGAAATAGGGGTATTGATTTACTGGGGTTCTGCACTGGTGATTGGCAAGGTCCCTGTCACCATCTGGCAGTGCAGGTCCTGCCCTCTAAGAGAACTGAATTCTTGGGGCCATAGCTTTGCCTCCTGGTGGGAGGGTTTTCCCTGTGCCATATCTGAAATGGACAGTAGAGAGGACTGGCTTCTGATTCCCATTCCTGGGAGGGTCCTAGGAGCTCTGGTATTGTTTTGGGGACTGAACAGTCATGGCTTCTTATAGGCCGACCTTATGATTTCTGCGGAGCTAGGTCTCTCAGAACTTTACTGGGTCTCTACTCAGTTGCTTCTGTTTGATTTCATGTTAGTGACTGTCATAATTGTTTAAAGGCTTCAACCCTCTATTAACCTCTTCTTTCCCTATTTAATGGCAGCCTCGTTGGGCCCAGTGACATGGTGGGCTTGGGTGAAAGACCAGGCTCCAAAACCACATCTTCAGCACAGGTTCCTTTGTTCTGTATGGTGAAGTGTCTGTCTCATCCTCCCTAGGGCTGCAGGACAGCCCTGGAGGCTCCAACTTAGATGGCCTTTGGCAGATCAGGAACTCCTTCCTTATCAGATCTGTACTCTTTCCTGCTTTTTTGAGACCGAATACTTCTCATTTCATGAGGTCATTTCTCATACTGAACTTTAGTAAGAGTGTCAAAGAAGATGGATAGACACTGGTGTTTTGATTTTTCAGAGCTATTCCTTGCAGTAATAACAGCTTCTAACAGACCTGCAGTTTGCCTCCCAAGACCCAGAAGGCCGGGGCTTGATCAGGTGCTGTGTGGCCGTGTGACAGCATTGATCAGTGGTAAACCTTGGAGTCTCTTTCCCTTCCTATTCAGTCCTTTCTAGCCCTCCCACACAAGGCTGCATTCTTTAGGCCTTGTTTCTGGTGGTGTGCACAAGGTCTAGGACTTAGCGTGTCCTATTCAGTACCTGTTTCTAGGATTAGGTACCTGTCAGTTAGGATTAGGTTCAGCTGTATGAGACAGATGTCTCAAAATAAAAGTGGCTTAAACATAAAAGTGAACTTCTCACTCCTGTAAGTGACATGGGCTGAGATGGGCAGCCCAGGGACAGTGCATTGGCTCACACTGCCAATGACTCTGTGTTGTTGCTTTGCCCCTGAGCACATGGTCCAAGATGGCAGCCACCCAAGCGTTTATGTTCTCACTGTAGCACTAAGCAGGAGGATGGAATAAAAAAAAGACTGTACCCCCATCCATTAGGACTCTTCCTAGAAGCTGCACACGATCTTTATATCCCATGACCAGGACCTAGTCACGCAACCTACACACAGAGGAGGCCAGGAAACAAATGTGGTGCTTATATGAGGCATCTACAAATCCAGCTGAAGACCAGCCTCCTATTACAAAAGAGAAGGGTAGGATAGATGCCAGGGACAATTACGAGTCTTTGTAACAGGCATGTACTTTTAGTTTTTCAGACTACTAAGAAAAGTAGCTGGAGACTTATAGTGTACACGTGACCGTAGCCCAATGCCCGCAAGGTTCAAAGTCACAGGCGACGATAATTACAGAACACGAGTTTTGTTTCACTGCTTACATATGGTCACTAGAGGCATCTCCTGCTTTCGTAAACCTGGGAGGATTTGGAAAATACTCATCTGGAAAATGCTTTAGCAAACATTTTGTTTTAGTCTTTGACTACATCGTCTACTGGAGTAGATGTTGCAAGCTTTCATTTGCCTGATGGGTATGATAGTGGGCTCCTCTTAAAGCCATGAGCCACTGCTACCTTCACCTCTGTCCCCATCCCACGACCTTGGCAGCCATATTAATGGTTCAGGAGAGGGAGCAGCAGAGAGAAATTTTCTTGTTGTTTGATGGTAACTAAATCAAGGCAATTGAAGCGCCTGTGGCTGCCCCCTTCCAAAAGTACAAAGTAAAACCAGGTCAGTGAGTGATGCTCTCCTGGCAGTCTGACTTGGCTGTACCTCCCAGTTCCCTGGGTTAGATGAGGTAATTTCATCCTTTATCCTCTGCCCCAGTCATTTTCTCTGGCATTTCTTCCTGGCCATGAAATACTCCCCACTCCATTGTAAGGGTGACATCTTCTGGATGTGGTGTGCTGTGTGTTGCTGGCTTTGTTTGACTTCATTTTTCTTTCTGTGCTGTTTTCTGGTAGGTTTCCCTGGGTCCAGGTAGCTCAGCTGGTTGGAGGGAATTCCAGGGGTATGGGCTTAGTGCTGTATCTGGGCCAGCGAACTTCCCCATGTCCATGTCACATCCTACAGCTGCAACTGTGAGCTCTTGGTTGTGGTGGTGTCTAGGCAGGGGGTATGGACGAGCCACTGCACATCCACCACCATTGCTAGATAAGCACCTCCAAGCGCTCCCTCTGCTCTGGTGGGGTTTTTTTTTTTTTGGGGGAGGGTAGACAGGGAACCTGGCACATTCTGTTTAATCTAGTGATAAGTAATGATGGACCCTCTACTGTGAGGACAGCCTGAGGCTACACCACGGCGTGTAAGATCATGGAGTAAGTGGAGTAACTGAGTCATTGTTATTTTTGGAATTGTCTTTTATTTGAGTTATAGTATCTTTCTTGATTGACTTGTGCCAAGTCCCTGTCAGCTGTTGAAATGACTTACGTGCAAAGCCACAGTGTATGGCGAGCCAGATGAACACAAACTAATTTCCTTTGCATTTTGCGCACGCCAAGTAGACTGGTCAGGGATGGATATTTTTTATTCGTAAAGGATGATTTGAGTTTTCTTATTGAGTGAGTTTATTTTTTTTATCATTATCTAAGTTCCTTGATTTTTGAGGTGTAGGCTTGTCTATAGCACTTACTAGGACAAGCCAGGTACTGCGGCAGGCACTGGATAGGTCCCAATGGATCAGGTCCTATCTCTGCCTTAGGACACACTTGCAGAAGTGCATCCTGGAGCATGCTACACTTGCTAAGGTTGCGTACTCATTCGTGGTCTGCAAGTGGACATAGCACGTAGCGTGATGCGGGAGAGAGACACATGGGTCAGTGAGTCTTTTTTGTTCAGTTAACTGTGTGTTGACTGCTATTCCTGATGTTTTAAAGCTCGCGGTCTCATTGGAAAACGTTGGAACTAAGACTTTACCTGCAACTGGCTTCATGATCTTGATGGTATCTCCTCCCTGGGCCTCACTGACCCCAGCTGTGAGGCTAGAGACATTGCATAATAGACAACTCCCCTGGCACCTTCAGCTCTACTCCTCTGATCCAGTGATCAGAGCTGTATCAAAGTGTCACAGCTGCCAGAAGCCAGCACTGCTGTATCAAAGTGACCTCCAGACCTTCAGAGGGCCGGAAGAGTTTTGTGGACCTGCCTCAAGTTAGTTGAGGGAATAGCATATGGGAGACAGTTGACTTTCTATGAACAGGGAAAGAAAAGGAAACACAATCTCACATGACAGCCCTTTAAAAAAAATTTTTTTGGGGGAAATTGTGTTGGGGAGAATGGCTACCATGTCCTCTCATTTAGGAAAGAGTATTTCGAGTTACAAGTGTGGGGCCAACCCCAGCTCCGCTGCTCTGTGCTTGCACGTCTTCCCAGACCCAAGCCTCTCTACTCTTCTTCCCTTTCTGATTCTGCTGTGAACCCACCCCACTCTCTACCCTCCTCCCCTGGACTCCAAGCCTGAGAGGACAGAAATTGGGCTGGAACTAATTTAATGGCTGAGTGACCTCACAGTAGAGAAACAGCGGATCCTAATAGGGGTCTTTGTCTACATTTCCACCCTGGCTGGTAGCATGCCAGTCAAGAGTCAGGCTCGAGACACAGGTGGAAGCGATTAGAGCTGTCATAAAGTTTGAAAAATTGATTCTGGAGGCGAAGTGAATAGATTGGACTTGACAGTGTTGTCCTAAAGATTCTAAGGGAAAATTCTGTAGTTTAATTTGAAATCCCTTGATTATTCATTAGCTCTCCAGATGGCTTTTGTTGATGTTTTACACAGTAATGCCTGTATTGTGTTATCGGTGTGCTCTTAATGTGCACACAGGTAATGAGCGAAGAATAAATACCTTGGTAAGTGTCCCAAATTAATGGGATATTAGCGTAATTGTGAAATAAAGGCTTTTTAAGAAGTTGATTGCTTTGGAATAATTAGTGTGAGTTTTTTTTTTTATAGGCCAATTTAGTACTTTAAAAGTGAAAATGATTGAAGAGTTTTTCCTTTATTTTAATGTTTACTTCTAAATTAAATTAAATTAAAGTTTGAAATATAACCCTAGCATATGACTTTGGCGGTGGTCATGACTGGCAAGGTTGCCATTACTTTTACGTTGTTCCAATTCAACACCTGAAGAAGTTAACCTTTCACTCGCCAGTTCCAGAAGTTGAATTTGGCAGCAGCCTGTTAGGTTTTCGAGATGCTTCCGCATTAGTTTTCAGTGTTCTAGCTGGTTTATTTTCGTATTTTGTAGCTGAGTTTTTAGAGTAAAGTACACTTATTACTGTGATGGTTGCTATTTCATGAAGGCTATGGTTTGTCCTGTTTTGATGGCACTTTCATTAGCACTGGGCCTTCTGGGTATCTCTGAAAAATGCTGATGTCCTAGTCAGTTTGCCCCACGGTAACAAAGTAGCATTTGCCACAGGACTGATAACAACAGAAGTCTAGTCCTGGAGGCTGGAAGTTTGAGATCAGGGTGCCAGCACAGTGGGGTCCTGGTGAGGAGCCTCTTCTGGATCCTTACAGTTTGCTTAGATGGTGGGAAAAGGGTGACGGCTCTTTGGAATCCCTTTTATAAGGGCATAATCCCATCACAAAGGCTCCAGCCTCCTGACCTAATCTCTTCCCCAGGCTCTGCCAGCCATGCTGTCGCTCTGGGGGTGAGGATTTCACACATGAACTGGAAGTGGGGGTAACACTGTCATTCCTTCCATTGCACCATTTAGCTACGGGATGACCTGAGGCATCCTTGAGTGACTGTAACCAGAAGTGCAGTGACCACTGGCTCCTTTGGGGGAGGCAAGCTGCCCACTGGTGGCAGGGGCTCTGCCATGCTCAAAATGCAGTTGAAGCTTTGCAGCACAATCTGCTGAATGTTGTCAGTGGAGGCATGCTTAATCTTTTTAAGACAGTACGAGACTTCGGGAAAAGTAGGGTATCTGTGATGGGAAGGACTTGCAGAAATTGTATAGTTGCCTTGGTCATTTTATGACATTTATGATAGAGGATCTTGGCTTGCTCTTGTGGCTCAATCCTGCTCCTCTGGGTGGGTCATTGGCTTTCAGTTCTCTCCTGTACTAGACCAGTAACCTTGGGCAAACTGGTGGCTGTTCACACCTCTGTTTCCTTCTCTGTCTAATGGAGCTGGTTATAGTTTGCTTTCTTTTTTCTTTTTTTAAGTTCAGTCAGTCAACTGACTGCTCATGAAACCTTTAATGCTAGTTCTGGGCAGGACACTGGGTTCTGGATCCCAGTGGGGACTGGATCAGGTGTGAGGTTCCTCTGGCTAGGGTGGGAATATATTGAAAATATGTCTGTAAAGCACTTAGTCCATAGATAATATTTATGAAACTCATTATTATTTAAACATTCTGTGTGAGATTCTGTCTTCTTTCTGAGCTTCAGCCCTGGAGCTGTTGATGCTCATGAAACAAATCAGCATAGTCTACGTTCAGGATAGTTTTAGGCGTTTCACAGCTTTTTTTTCCTTGTTTCTTCTTTATTGTTGTGCTGGGTAGGAGTTCATCGTGGCATTTACAAACATTCTTATGACATTTCAGATTTATCACTTGAATTCACCCCTTCACCATTCTCCTCTTGAAAGGGAGTCTTTTTTTTTTTTCTTTTTTTTGTGGCGCTGGGGTTTGAACTCAGGACCTCACACTTGCTAGGCAGGCGCTCTTGTGCCTTGAGTCTCTCCACCAGCCCTTTGACAGCTTTTCCTCATCATAGGAGAAACATGGTTTGCTGCTGGCTAGGAAAACCTAGTCAATTATTTCCCAAAAAGTGGGTGGTGCAAGTTCTCTTTTTTCATTAAACTCTCCTAAATTGTAGCACTTTATCTTTTTCACAGATAATTCACAGTCAGTTCAATAGCCAAGCCTGCAGCTAGCTGCTGGGACATTTTCAGATGTGACCTGAGACTCCAGACCTTCTGGCCAGTCAGAAATGAATGTGTTAGACATTGCTTCATTCTGTTGAATTTCTTTAAACACCTCAGATATTTATTACTTTGCAGAATTGCTTGATTGTATGCTGGAGTTGACATTCATTTTGTTAGCTACCAATGTTAAACTTAAACAAGCAAGAAAAGACCACAGAATTTACTAAGGCAAGACTTAGGGTTAGCAAAGGCAGTCGGTAGAGATGACGGGTTACTGTAAAATTTCATTCCTGTAGTTCAGGGTTATTGTAGAGAAAAGAAGCCAGGGGAGTCGATGGTGGTTTAGAAATGAGCTGAGCTCTCTGAGGGCTGGGAATGCTTTCACACGAGTCTAGAAAGAGTTAGTCCACACCAACAGGCCATTGACGTGACCTTGGCATGCCCGGAGTGAGCTTACTAGACATTGGCTCCCACAGGGCAAGACACACTGGGATGATGAAAGCAACAGAGGCCTTGGAGCATCTTTGATTACCAGCCTGGGGTGAATTCCATGACTTCTCATCTTAAAACCGGCCAGCCCTTGCCATGTCCCTTGTGTCAGAGTCACTCTGTTGAAAAGGTCCGGGGTTAGCAGCATGTAAGGCCCTTCGCATGGTCTCTGGCGTGGAGGGGGTGGTCTGTAAGCATTTGTTCAGTCTCCTCTTTGCCTGCCAATGAGGACAGGTGCTGTCGTCACACAGAGCTTGCTGACAGCCACCTATTTGGAAACTGCAAAGATAGAGACTGAGAGTATGTACAGGAGCCTGATACAGTAGCATGTACGTAAGAAAAACAGCATCTTCAAAAGTCAGTTTATGAGTTAACGTGAGTTTCTAATTTAAAACTTTTTAGACAGTTTTAGAATTTAGTGTGACTGCTCACCTACTCGTGGTATGCAGATACAGAGGCTAAGCTCTGGGTTAACAAACATGTTATAGTAAAACTGTAAATGTGCAAAAAGAGAAGGACCCTGCACAGATATGCCGGGTGATCACACAAATATTTCCCCCTCTACTTATTTAGCCTCCTTTGCCCACTTCCACCTCTCCCCGGACTTTCTTTGTAACTTATTTAGGACTTTTGTTTTAAAACACTTACCTGCTCTGGAGGAGAGAATTGAGTCACTCTCACCTGCCCCTTTAAAATCTTTTACACAGGACTGTCTGGCAGGACGCAGCGGGAGCTCTGAAATACCTTTGTTTCTGCTTTGTGTTCTGGAGAGAAGAAGCAGGTTCTGTTTCTGCATGAAGGGTATTCCGTCACTTGGAGATCCCAAATGCCACATTTTTTCTGCATTGCACAAGGAGTCATTCATCATTTTCATTTTTGGCTCTCTTACAAGAGTATTCAAATTAGTGAGAAGGGGAATGATGGAGTCATTGCCTGGCAGGGAGGGATTTTCTCAGGATGTGAGAAGGGCAAGGGGACAGGAGAAGAGAGGGATTTCAGTGAGGTCTTTTCCTACCTCCTCCTTTGCTCTGCAGTTCCAGAGGTCACCTAGATATTAATGTGATCTTCACAGTTTAACGTTAGATAATATGTGTGTTCAGCACTTACCTAAAAAAAAAAAAGTGAAATGGTAAGGTGACAGTATTAGGAACCTGGAAACCTTAGACTGTAACTTTATCTCTAGTGTGTTACTGTGACATACAAGCTGTGTGTTGTTGGGTGAATCGCCCAACCTCTCTGGGTCTCTTTCCTCATCTGTAAGATGAGAAGGTTGTATTAGGTCTTTTTTTGTGGGGGCAGTACTGGGGTTTGAACTCAGGGTCTCATACTTGCTAGCTCTACCACTTGAGCTACTCCACCAGTGGTTGAATTTTTTTTAGCAGTAAAACTTCTTTTCTAATGAAGTAGTATAGAGGAGCCCACCTAGTCTGGGAAGCTCTCAGAGCCTCCATACATTAGGGTTTGGTTTTCACTGAATAAGAAGAAGGTGCCCAGAGTCCTTCCAACAGGGACATCCATGCTCCACTGACCTTAGGACAGTTATTTTATTTTAATGACTGGCTGGCTGCTTAGCTGGATTACTTCTTTTTATTCCTTGCCCTGTTCCAAAAAGAATCCAAGGCAACAAGGATTTCATGGGCTGGGGTTGTTGAGTGTCACCTGAGAATTGTCTGTACACACGTCGTTCCTAGTGTGTCACACTAAGTGCTTCTGTCATGGACGGACGTGGGTGTGATTGTCTGGGCGGGTATTCAGATGTCTAAGGTTACAGTTAAGTGACGTCTGAGAAGAAAAATCCATGCTGGCATCACTTCTAGTCCAATCTGCCAGACTCCAAGAGGGGATGAGACTGGTGTGCAGAGCTCATGGCTCTTGGAGAGTCCCCTCAACTCTCTAGGGGTGCCCTGGAGAGCCCAGGAGGAGGGCAGAGGGAGAGGGAGAGGGGAAGGGGTGTGTTTGGATGAGGTCCTGGCTAGCATTTTAGATTTGGAAGTTCCACGAATGCTTGCTTGGCTTGTTGGCATAGCGCGTGTAGAATTTGCCTGGGCTCAGAGTGGGAGTCACAAACGCTTGGAGCAGTGGTACAGTTGGAGGTGGAGGGTTTACACATGCTCCAGCTTTCCCTACTCCCAGACATGGAGCTTCTCTTAGAAGAACTTGCTGTTGTTCAGAAGCTCAGTTAAAATGCTTTTGGTCCAGAGAGTATTTCCCTTCTCTCCCCTCCCCTCCCCTTCCTTCCCTGTGCCTGGCCTTGTCTTCCCTTCTTTTTGATGCACAGTGGAAGTGCCCCCAACTGTCCGATGTCTTCAGAGGACTTCGTGGAACTTTCCCTCCTGGTAAATGAAGCTGGAACGCCATTCTAAGATTACAGGCAGTTTCTGTTTTTTACTACTTGGAACACTGTCACCAAGCACATTTTCTCCAGCACGAAGTTGGAAATGAACGAATGAATGAAGTTGGGGGTTTGGCATCTACTTAATCCTACATCAGACTGCAGGTGCTCAAGTCTCCTCATCTCTTAAATCTGAAAGGCAGCCTACCCACTGCACCAGAATCTCCTCTGCCGGGCAACTTCCTGCCTTTTGTTCAGTTGACAAATATTTATTCAGCTCTTATCAACCCGTCCCACTCCAAAATGGAGATCTGACCATGAATATCCAAACAGAAAAAGTTTAACCTTCTCCCAAGTGGTGGTTAGCATGCTTATTGGTTTCTTGACAGGAAGGAAGTTGGCATGGCCTCCCTTACCCCCGAATGGTCTTGTCTCTAAACGTCTGAGCATCTAAACATACCTTCATTGCTACTGTTGCAGAGAGCAAAGCTTTTGATAAAAGGCTCCTCGGGCTACATAAAAGTAGGCATGTTTTCTGAAGACATTTTGCCATTGTGGAAAGAATTTCTATAAATTATAGGACACTTGGAAATATGGTTAATGACTGATAAGGTCATCAAAACCATGTTGTATACTCATGTTAATTTTTTAGTGCTAGTCTTCTTTTTTCCTCCTACATTACATGGAAATCATGATTGTATTCAACACGAAATAAGCATTTCTCCACAGAATCAGATTGTGTTCTAAAGCTAAAACTCTTTCATTGGGCGCATGCTGACCGTGCTTTTTACTTAAGCAGCTCTCCTGTGGATGTAATTCCTGTCACTGCCAGTGTTTTCCTGCTACAAATAATAAGCCTTCTCTTTTTCAACCAGCAGTTCTGGTATAATTCTTTAGTGACCCCACTATAATCTTTTCTAGAAGAAAACAAATTATAAAACAAAACAGACATTGTTAGTAATTGTTATTTATAATATTTCATGTTATTTCGGGATAATTCTATTATTTCACTTTAGGTCATCTTTTGTCCTCAGAGATGTCATGTCTTTAACAACAATAGCTGACATTCATTTTGCATTTGCTGTGTGGCAGTACTGTGCTAAATGCAGTATGTACATTTTTTTTTTTTTTCTGTTCAGTCTTTACCAAAACCTATGCCTAGGTTTTGTGAGCTGAGGGAGCTCTCGTTTAGTTTTGGCTGGCGTGGTAGAGTCACATAAAGAATGAGTAGTAGAAACGGCATTTGAAAGATTTGTCTTAGAGCCTTAATTCTTCAACTGTCACACTGTGTCACCTCCGAAGGTGCCTTGCTACAAGCCCACTGCATTTCATCCTCCACACTTCCAACAGCTACTTCCACACGACGGCCCCTGACTTTCGGCCCCCAACTTAGGATGGTTTAACTTAGGAGGTTTTGACTTTACAATGAGTTTATTAGGATCTAATGCCATTGTAAGTTGAGAAACATCTGTAATCTTGTTACAAAAGAAAATCAGGCTAGCTGATGTGTCTAATTCTTGGCGACCCTCAACTTTAAAAAAAAAAAAGGAGATGTTGGTAGGAGAGCCATGTTGGGGGTCCTAAGTTAAAGTCACAGCCCTTGAGCTCACTGGTGGGACAGGTTGTTTGTTCCTCTGTTCCATTATCTGTAAATGTGGACAGTAATACCTGGGTCAGTGGACTACTTGTGATGCCGTGTTAATGAGATCTGGATTAAACACAGAGGCATGTCAGAAAGTGCCAGTACAGTTCCTGACCTTGAATGGGTGCTCATGGGTAGCAGTTTCCTGATTTCCCTGCATCCCAGCTGCAGAAGGAAGGACATCTCTAGTTAGTACAGTTTGTTTTGAAGTTAGACGTGCACGTTTCTTTTAGCTTTTGTGTAGTTCTCAGAAACTCTTCAGGGATGAGCCATAGTGAGCGTGATTATACCATTCTCACGCGCTGAAGTTTTGGAACTTGAAAGTAGAACAGTAATAATTACCTAACCTGAAAAAGAGACAAAAAGATTAAAAAAAACTAAACAGATCCTCAAGGACCCACGGGATGATATCAAAATGCCTAATATGTGTGTAATTGGAGTTCCAGAAGAGAAGAGAGACAGGAAAAAAATATTTGAAGAAATAATGCCCACATGTTTCCCCAGCTTGGCAAAAGACATAAATTTACAGGTTCAGGCAGTTCAAACCGAAGCAGGGACAATTGAAAATACACCTAGGCATACCATAGTCCCTGCTAAGGAGCAGAGAAGAAAGGAGAATGCCTGCAGCAGTCTGAGGAAGGCAGTGCTGCACACACAGAAGACAGTGATTGGACTTCTCATCAGAAATGATGGAGGCCAGAGGAGAGTGAGCAGTGTGTTTAAAGGGCTCAAAGAACAGTGGAAGAGCGCTTGCCTGGCAAGTGTAAGGCCCTGAGTTCGGTCCCCAGCACCGGAAAAAAAAAAAAAGGAAAAAAAAAAAAAAAGGGCTCAAAGAAAATGAACTTGTCAACCAGAACTGTACGCCCAACGAAATATGCTCCAACAGCATAGGCAAAATACATTTTCAGATGCAAGAACACTAGGACAATTTGTCATAGTCCAGATCTTCTGGAAAGAAAGGCAAAGCAAGTTCAAGGACAAGGGAAAACGCAGACCTTTAAGGAAAGTCTGGGCATCTGGGCGAACATCTGAGTAAATTCTAAATGCTTTTTTCTTTATCTAGCATCTTTAAATGTGCGTGCATACGTGTGCATATGCGTGTGTGTGGGATTCTGCCTAAAGCAAAATTTGAACCATCTTCTTCCATGGTCTTTCGTGTTGATACAATTCATGACAATTGTGGCATGCCTCACCGATAGGGATAGGGCCATAAATGGAGCTGCATGATCGCACCGTTACTGCATTCCATGTGACATGGTCAGTATTAATGCAAAGAAATGGTGTGAGTTAGGAACGTATGCTGCAATCCCCAGGGTGACAGCCCAGAATGGCAGTGCATATCTGCAGTCCCAGCACTGGGGAGGTTGAGGAGAGAGGATCACTTGAACCCAGGCGTTCGTGACCAGCCTGGGCAATATAATGAAATCCTGTCTCAATAAAACAAATAAAATAAAACAAAAGGTAATAGAAAAATTAAAATATAATTCTTAAAAAAAAAATAACCCAAATAGTCTGAAAGAAAGCTGGAAAGGAGAGATGGGGGGGAAAAACCAAAACAATAAGCAGAATAGCTTAACCTAATTCTACTTATCACTAATCACATTGAATGATAATGGACTAAGCATTGCACTTAAAAGGCAGAGAATTTTGGAATGGATAAGAGGAAAAGGGGCAGGGGTGGGTGGATGGGGGTTGGTGGTGTAGCCCAGGGTAGAGCACTTGTATGGGGCCCTGGTACCATCCCCAGCACCACCAAGAAAAAGAAAAACTAAAAAAAAAAAAAAAAGACCCAAGTGCACATTTTCTTTGAGACACACTTGAACTATAAAGACACAGACAGGTTAAAAGTAAAAGGATGGGAAAAAATAACCAAGCAAACAGGAAGCCTGAGAAGACTGACAGACTTATTTAACAGAAAACAAAATGGACTTCAAGCAAAGCATCAATAAGGGTAAATAAAGAGGGGTATTTCACATTGATGAAAGGGTTGCTCCATAGAGAAGACATGCTCATAGACGTGTGCCTACCTGAGAGCAGAATTTCAAACTAACACAGAGCAAAAATGGATGTAACAAAAGAAACAGACAAGTTCCAGTCACAGCAGGACATTTTCACATCACTTTCTTAGCAGGTGAAGGAACACAACTAAGCAAAAATCACGAAAGTCATTGAAGACCTGAGCGACGCCATCAGCCACTTTCACATACCTGATACTCGCAGACCACTGCTAGCTGGTGCACCTTCTCTTCAGCTTCACCTACCAAATAAGGTAGGTACTGCTGGCTCAGAAAACAAGTCTCTGTAGACATAAAGTGATGGAATCACCAAGTATAGCTCTTGGCTACGATGGAATTCAATCAGAAATCAATAACAAATATGTATAGGAGACCCATAATACTTAAAACTTAAGCAGCACACATCTACATAATCCACGAGTCAAGGAAGAAATCATGAGAGAATTTAGATAGTGTTTTGAAGTCAGGAAAGAACTAAATACCCAGTGACCATGATTGTGGATGGAAGGGCTTGGTGCTGGTTACAGGCCAGTGTAGTCCAAGTTGATTTATGCATTCAGTACAAACTCCATCAAAACCCCAGAATGAGAGTTGCAGAAAGGCATTACACTGATTTTAACATATACATAGAAATGCGAGAGTCCCAAATAGAGAAAAGAATTTTGAGCAAGGATAGAAGTCATACTACTTAACTTTAAGACTTTAAACTGTGTGGTTTTGGGATTAAGCACAACAGAATAGTAGACTAGAATGCCCTGCAAGTAGATGTGCATATAATTGGCCATTTGAGTTTTGAGATAGGTGTCAAAGCAGTCCAGTGAAGACTGGAAACTTTTTAAGAAATGGCACTGGAACAACCAGGTAGGTATGTGGTCCATACAGGAAAATACTGAGTGTTGATGCCTGCCTTACTCATACATTAAAACTGATCAAGACAGACTGAAGACCTTAATCCAAAGACTGAACTCACAAAGCTTCTGAAGGAGACCAGAAAGTGCCCTCCTGGCCTGGGACTAGGCAGGGATTCCTGAAATTGATCATAAAAAGAAGAACTGATGTTGGACTTCATAAAACATCTTAAAATTTTGTTCAACAGAAGGTGCTGGTACAAGGATAAATAGGCAAGTCACATACTAGGAGATAATATTTACAAAACACATCTGAGGAAGGATGTCTGAAGAACATCTGTAACTCCATGATAAAGTGACAAACAGTTCCTCCAAATGGGCAAAAAATCTGAATAACACTTCACAAATTAAGAATGCCAGCAACCAAAGAAGCAGATAAAAAGATCCTTAATCCATCGTCCTTCAGGAAAACGCAAATTAAGCCCACAGTGAGACATCACCACACACCACCCGATTAGCTGAAATAAAAAGGCCAATCAGCTCAAACAGGGGAACAGGTGGAGCGGCTGCAACTCCCAAGCTGTGTTGGTGGAAATAGGAAATGGTACAACCATTCTGAAGATAGAAGTATGTGTGCAGTGCTTTATGCATCAGTAATCCCACATCCTGGGTTTTCACCCAAGATGAGTGAAAAAATACACATCTGTGCAAAGACTTGTACAGTCATTCATAGCATCTTGAATTGAAATAGCTGACACCTGAAAACAGCCCAAATGTTCATCAGCAGATCAGTGGATAAACTAGCATATTTATACAATGAAGTACCACTCAGCAGTGAGGAGGAGTGAGCTGATGGCTGCATCGGCTTGCCTGAGCCTGACACTTTACACCCAGTGAAAGAAAGCTTCCACAAAGATGCACGCCATGTGATTTTATGTTACGAGGTTCTAGAGCAGGCAGCTGTAACCTGTGGTGGGAAGAAATCAGAAGAGTGGTTGTCTTGGGAAGGGGCATGGGGAGCCTTCTGAGTGACATTAATGTGTCTTGTTTTGATAGGGGCTTGATAACTAACACAGGTGTGCCCATTTGTCCAAGGTGTGCAGAGCGAGCCGAGAACCTGACAGGTTCATTTTATATAAAAAGGAAAATGCTGAACTCTAGTTAATGACCAGGCAGATTGAACTGTCGAGGGGGAGTCTGTACTTTATGCTGAAGTGCATGAGGATGGGCGGATGGACTGATGGATGGACAGACAGGGCGATATGTACTAAAGCTGGCAGTTACAGTAGCGATGGTAGAATCTAGGTGGTAGACACATGGCTTTTCATGCTAAAATCCATCCTTGCTGGAATGTGTCAATATTTTTAGAATGGGCAAATCACTGCAGAAGATTTTTTAAAATAGCTGTGGTAGCATATTTAAAATAAATTAAAATTTGCAAAAGTTGTATTTGTGTTAAACTTGTTTTTTTTTTTTATAGCCTTGGTTGTATATGTATTTAAAGGCTACCATGAAAAGAGGTGTCTGGTGTCTCCTATGCTCAGGCTTTTCTTCCCTTTTTTCTTTTACCTAAATGTGTACAATTTGCTCTTAAATTCTATGAAGAGTAAAAAGTCGAGGCTGGAGTGTTACGTTTGGTGACTTGCTGGATTATTTACTCCTTAGGTATTGGGTACCCTAAGTACTAAAATTTAAAACAAAAATCACAGTCTGTATTCTCGTTCTCTATAATCCCAGCGGTCTCGTTTCTCTTTATTTATGCCCCTAGTGAAAATATTTTAAAAATCTAAATTTGTATGCATGTAAAGTTTTCATTTCTCATACCTCATAGCACGCAGCCTCCTGTCATGGCCTTTACAAGTGTGTGTGGAATATGAGGCTCCCTGCCGGCACACGGCTGCTCTCAGGGCTGCTGTAAAATATTCTACCTCGTGCTAAAAAGAAAAGATATAATTAGCACTGTTCTCACTATTGAAAATATTCTCATTAATGCATATGCTGATGTAGTGGTACTCCATAATTGCTGAAAAGAGCCTCTCCAAGGCTCTGGCAGCAGGGGGGGACCAGGGCCCACGTGGGGACCTAGGAGCTCCTTCTCCTATTCCTGGTCCCTCTCCAGCACAGTTTGACTAAAGACCCTCCCTGTGACCTGGTCCTGGTCCTTAATCTGTGTTTCCTCGTGTGACTCTTTGTCCTGAGGTCCCTCTTGACATTTCTCATTTGCTTTCAGGGAAGCTTCTAAGTCTGGCTCATCAGTGGCCTGTGGCTGGAGGGCCAATGGAAAGAATCCTCCCAGTTGGGCAAATCCACAGTAACTAAGAAAGGAGGACATAGTAAGAAATCCATTCTGTTTACTGATAATGTAGTTTTATGATGATGATTGAGTCACACGAAAAGATGCGTTTAAGAACTGGGCAGAGGGCTGGGATGTGACTCAGTGGTAGAACGCTGGCCTAGCATGCATGCAAGGCCTGGGTTTCATCCCTAGCACCACAAAAAAGAAGTGGGGAGGAAATGTGCAATCGTGTAAGCGAAATCACGAGTGATAACTAATAAAGAAGGTGCTGCTAGCCACCAGCCATCTGGGTGCTGAGACTACCCAGCAGGCATGTGGACAGGTCTTTGTGTGCCCTGTGTGCTGTCTGTGTCCTCCCCACGCAGACCTCTCCATGGCACTAAGAAGCCTGGAGTGTGGATCAGGGAGGTGAGTTCCATGGAGTTATGAGGTCCCCATGCCAGCTCCTTACAGAGGCAGATGCAGAGGTGGTGGCCAGGGGCAGTGCTCCCTCCTGCAGCACAGGGGCAAGAAACAAAAGCAGCCAGGCCCCCTGCTGACAGTCCTGCAGTGTCAATTTCTGGTGTCTTAAATGAAAAACACACATGCTGTGGTGTGGAATTAATTTTAAAGTCATGGCAAGCTACTTTTCAGGTTCTTTGTAATTCGAGGGCTGTAACTAAGGGACTAAGGGTCACAGGTTTTATTTAAAGGTAGTTTTCTCCAGTTCCCACCCACTCTCACTCCCCAAAGATCCCAAACCAGTAGCCCAGGCTTTCCCAGCAGCTCAGGTTCCCCGTGGTTCAAGCAGAAGCCATCCTAGGAGGGAGACCTCTGTTCTTGCTTTTCAAGTAAGGGGTTAGGTTTGGTCCCTCAGGTTGTGTACCGGTCTGTGAGACTGTGGTTTTCACCCAGCTGTTATGGACACAAGATTAAGGACACTGAGAAATTTTAAGTGAAGGATTTATGAAATAAGGATATGGTATCATTTAGTTTTGGACTAAATGAGTTTGGTAAAGATGAGAATTATTAAAGGTGGACCTTTTTTTTTTCCTCTGAATGTCATGGAACCGAGATCTTAAGCATGTGTTCTCAGTGCTTTTTAAATTCAAAGGACATTTTAAGAACTCAAAATGCTGTGTGAATGGGTCACCCTTGGCAAAGAAATGAAATCCGAAAGTGAAAATCTCTTTCCAGGCAGACCATGAAATAGCTGATAGAAATTCATCTAAAATTAAACGTGTTTCCCATGATGAATTGATTCGGGTCATGAAAGAACAAAAAGAGTTGTCATTTTTCTCTTAGACTCTTCCAGCTAAGGCTTGGATCTGGGGAGTTAGAGCTCAGACACAGAATTGCAGTGGGGCCTTTCACCCTTCCTCTGTCCAAGCCCAGTGCTGTCTCTGTGCCCCCCAGGTTCAGGAGACCCAGAGATGGAGGCCACTGCCCAGCTCAGATGGGAGCCCGGCAGGGGCAAAGTCCTTCAGTTTGCAACCAGTTATTTTCTGCCTTTTTCCAGAAGATATCTTCTCCTGCTACCCGTTCTGTTTCTTATTTTATGCTTTCTACTTTGTGGAAAGATATATTGACTGGAATTACATTAGAATTAAAATAGAAGAAAAAAAATTTAAAAAGCCACACACAAAAAATAACTTAATGAAAACTTTAGACTCGGAGTCATTAAATCTTTTTGTTGTTCTTAGCTCAGCTTTCAATTATATGAGTAATGCATGAATATATTTACCTTTCATAAAATTAAAAATGATAACTAATGTTAAAGTCCGCCCCAGTTCTGCTTATCTCCTATGTTCTGCCTCTGTAATCAATGTTGGGAGGTCTGTCTGTGTTTCTCAGAGCTTTTTAATCTAGTATTATATAAAAGCTGTATGTTACTGTATGTTGCTATATCGGAATAAAAGACTATAACAAGAGATCCAACAAAAATTTGTATTTGTTTGGTTATGTATATATTTATGTATTTATTTTGTGGTACTAGGGATTAAACCCAGGGCCTTGTTCATGCTAGGCAAGCACTCCATCACTCAGCTACATCCCCAGCCTCTTTTAAATTGTTGATGATTGATCGATTGCAGTACTGGGGTTTGAACTCAGAGTCTCATGCTTACTAGACCAGATGCTCTACCACTTAAGCCACTCTGCTAGCCCAAATTTTATTTTTAGGTAAGGTCTTGCTAAGTTGCCCAGGCTGGCCTCAAACTTGCTATCCTCCTACCTCAGTTTTCCAAATGGCTGGAATTACAGGTGTGTACCACTGTACTTGGCTAACACTTTGTCTTTAAAAGAAAGGCATTTAAGGTTTTGGGATGTGGCTCTGTGGAAGACACTTGCTTATGTGAGGCCCTGGGTTTGATTGCTAGCAACTCAAAAAGAAAGTAAAGAAAAAGAAAAGCATATGATTCTGGTTCATGTGCTAATCTAGGATAGCAGTCTTGGTCACCAGGCTGTTGTGCTGTATGCAGTCATTTAGAGACAGTGACTCTACTGTCTGTGAAATGTGGTCCCCTAGGCTAGCCAGCAGGTAGCCAGCCAGTAGGTAGGACAAGAGTGGAAATTGAGACCCTGAGATGTTGTCTTTAACAGATGAGGCTGGAGTGGCACATGGCATTGGCAAGGGCTGGTCCCCATCAGTCTGACTGAAGGGAGAGGGGTGAGATGATGCCCGTAAGAGACAAAGTTCTGGTACCTAGGGTACCAGGGTGGGGGATAGAGTTGAGTGGGGGATAGAGTTGAGTGGACCGGGGTCTGTCTCCACCACTGCCTTATTGTGTAATTTATCCACAGCATAGCGGGTCACTCTGGCTTGTTCCCTTTACCGGCTGCGTGCTGTACCACGGTAAGGACATCCCCCGTTTGTTAGCTATTTCCTTCTCACCGGCTAGTCAGCTAGTTTCCATCAGTTTGTCCTAGAACCAGTGTTGTAACGCCCACTGGGTACTGCTCCTTACAGACCTGGGGGATCTGGGGGACCTGGGGGACCTGGGTCATCGGCGGCATCTTCGGTTAAGATAGTGCTCGCTAACTGCTCCCCAGTAAGCGGCCATGCCTGCTTATGCTTCAGCCCCGGGCTTGGAGAGGACCCTTTACTCTGCGGTGGCCTGGGCTGACTTTTGTGTTTTAAGTGTGACAATAAGGGAGGGTAATTGTCCCCCACCCTGCTCCCTCCAAAGGAGACAGTGAGTATTAGTATAAAAAGGTCTTTGGAGAAATAGTTACTATTAAATAGATTCATTAGAGCAGAACACTTGAAAAAAAAAAAACCTCCATAAGTCCTTGGCCATGTTTTCAGTCAGCATCTCCTCCTAATTTATTTCTACTTAGTCTTCCAATTTAGTATCAATTTAAAATCTGCTGTGGAAGATGATAGTTAAGGATGAAACTGAATTATTTAAAGGAAATGAAAGTTACCTTTTGATTTAGAACCAGCCTTGGAGCAAGATTGCTTTGAGGAATTTATGATTGAAGGAACGGGATGCCCTTGTTTCCGGATTTGCTCAATCATGGAAACAGTTGTCTTTTTTTTTTTTTTTTTCAGTACTGGAGTTTGAACTCAGGCCTCACACTTGCCAGGCAGGCGCTCTACCACTTGAGTCATCCTACCAGCCTGATAGTCGTCAGAATTAGAGGGACCCTGCCTTTCGTAGGTCAGAGCAGGAGACAAAGTGCTAACCCAGCCACTTCTGCCTGGACGTGATCATGAGTTTGAACTTGCAGAAACCTGCACCATCTTGTAGACACACTTTTTTACAGCAACCTCAGGTGAGGGGTAGTAAGTCAGAACAGCCATCCCTCTGGCTCTAAGACAGTGTTTATAACCACAGATACCTGTGTTCATACATTTCTTCCCTAGTGTGTATCTACCTTTGAGGTCTAAATTTCATTTTTGAAAACAATAATCATTTCTCCAAATCTCATGCTATCGATTTAATTTTCAGCATCTCTGCCCTTCCCCCTACCTCTGTCCAGAAACTTAAATGTATTATTACTTTGCACTCCCAAACTAATTTCATCCAGATTGAAAGGTTATAAAATGTATACAGTTCAGGCTCACAGAAAGTAAGACAGCACATGTGAATTCAGGAAGCTCTTTCCCCTTCTGGATGGAAAGTAGTTTTAAGCTTCATTGAATGGATCTATGAAAAAGGTTGAGTATTATTTTACAATAATTTTAGACTTTCATGACTGGAAATTAAATACAGCAGTTTTAAAGGTATATTTTACTTGAACTTTTATAAGCTTAGGCCATGTTTTTATTAAAAAATCGAACTCAGCACCTTAGATGGAGTACAATACCAGATGTGAGACATGAGAGGAATTTCTGGACCACCTGCTTACTGTGTATTAAAAACTTGCATGGCATCTGATGTCATATAACGTCCGTGTGATAGGGAATAATTTTGAGTTATTAGACCATATCAGAATAGTAAGGGTCACTGGTCCTGGAATGTTCAGAATTTTCTGTCACATTTTACTATTTGTTTGGAAAAACTAGGGTTAGAGTGAGGACCTCTGCTTCAAAAAAGAGAAAAAAGTCCACCACGAGGATTGAGTGCAAAGGCTGAGGAGGCTCTGTCCGTGCAGTTAGAGGCCAGACTTCCTGTTGGCAAGCTGCAGAGTTGTAACTTACAGAGCTTTTTTTTACCTTTTAAAAACTCTGCTTGTTCTTTTTATCTTGTTTTCTAACATCATTCATCTTTTCCCACCTTTGCTTCTCTTCTGCTTCCCTCCCTTTTCTCAGCGCAGTTGGAGCAAAGCCTGTTTGAAGGTCTGGCCTGCATGGTAGACCAGGAGTCTGCAGGCTTCCTGGAGCAGTGTCTTTAAACTGGGGTGCACTCTGGCCTCTGTGAGTCGGGGGAGTTAGAGTTTTCAGATCCTCGGCCTCCACATGGACTCTTTCCTGAAAGGGACCCATCAGAGCAATGCCCGGGCTGGGGCACCAGCCTGTTTTATTCTCCCACCCACCACTGTGCCCCTCCACCGGCATCCCTTTCACCCATCCACGATCTTGTCACACTTGAAGTCTTTTCTGAGGTGGAGCAAACTCGGGTGGCAGACAGAAACCGTATAAAATCCCAGTGTAAGAAAGCAAGCCACACTGGATGGTAATGCCTTCTATGTGTTTCACTTCTTTAGACAATATTGAAGGAGAACCTAACCAACCCATCTGTCAACAGACAGATCATTCAAAAAGACTTTTGGATGACAAGTGAGGGTGAAACTTTTGGTAGATATGTCAGAAGGAGTTAAAAGAATTCAGGTGTGTTACTGTAAGAGAAATCCCTCACTTCCTTGTGTTTAGGGACGTAGACGGGTTTTCTCAGTGTGAAAACGCAAAACAGGAAGAGAATTGATGTCAGTCTCATTCCAGCAACAAGTAATATTCTTCCTGGATACAATTTGAAAAGGGCCCATTCATCTCATTAAGAGATACAGTTCCAATGGATTTCAAGTTTTTCTGTGTAATAGTTTATCAAAATTGGAAACATTTATATTTTGGGCAATTCTCTACTATTAATCATTATAACTGAAGCAGTCTGCAATAGAGAATTGATAATTAGGGCTTGATCACAGGAAATAAAAGAATTTAAAATGTTCAGTTTTTATATAGATTATTATTTTTTGGAGGTAGGGTCTTGCTCTGTAATCCATACTGGCCTTGAATTTTCAGTCCTTTTGCCTCAGCCTCCCAAAGGCTGGTATTACAGATTTATACCACCATGCCTGACTCCAGAAGTAGGATTTCCTTGAAGGAGAAAAAGTAATGCAAATCTCTAACTAAAGAAGAATTTGCTCATATACTTTTAAAATAGATGGTGAGAAACACATTTCTATCATACTTCTGTTCCTTTGAATACTTTTAAAAAGAAGGATGTAATAGTTTTATTTAAAATGTCATCTGTCTTAAGCTAGAAATTCCATCCTTTGCAACTGTCGCAGCTTAGACTGAAACATTTTCTATGCTAACTTGAAAACAGGGCTTTTGTGGGTTTTCACAAAACCCTTTGGGGGTATGGAGACCACTGCTTGGGACACTCAGGGCTCTGAAGGAGCATTTCTTAACCCTGTGCTGAGATGGATTGTTGGGTGTTGAACCACAAGAACTTTCTGAGAAGAATGATGCAGAGAAAATTTGGGAGCTAGATGTGGTGGCACATGCCAGCAATCCCAGTTACTTGAGAGGCAGAGGTAGGAGGATTGTGGTTTGAGGCCACCCTGAGCAAAAGTGTGAAAAAACAAATGAAAGCAAAAAGGGCTGGGGGCATCAATCAAGTGTAGAGCCTCTGCAAGTGTAAAGTCCTGAGTTCAAACCCTACTACTCCAAAAAGAAAAAAAAGGAAAGAAAGAAAAATCTCATAGAAGCTTAGGTGTTTATGATAATTTTCAGTTTTCATAACTATACTGAAAAAGATCTGTCCACTTGCTGTTGAGGGCATTGTTGTTGAAGTGAGCACTTTAAGTGCAGATCAGGTCCTGTCCCTTCTTTTGGCAAAAACTCACAGGCTTCACATTTCCTAGTCTGCAAATTCACAACCCTTGCATGGCTGGAAAGGTGACCAGCACCTGGTCCTGACCTTTCTTTCCAGCAGTGACCCTGCTTGTGACCTTCCTACGTTTTGTTTCAGTTGTACTTAACATCTGTTTTCTGAAACTGGATCTTCAAATGTGCTGTTCCTCCATTATTTTCCTCCACCATTTTCCATCGGATTCATTCCTGGCGGACAGTCATTGGTGAGTCCTCTCTGCTCTGGAGGCCTCGTCTAGGTAGAATCCCCTTCTTGGAACTTTATGGTGCTAGAGTGATATTTATGCATCTCTGTGCGTTACATTGTGTACTTGTTCTCAGGAAACTCCTGAGAGCCACTGACAGTACAGCTATAAGTAGGGCTTGTATTTTACATGCTCCACATTGCGCCCAGGAGAATAACGCACATGCTTACAGTGTGCTCTGAAGGTACATTTTTGGCCAACGGGAATTGAGGAATTTGTGGTAATTAAGAAATGAGCATTGGCTGGGCACACTGGCTCATGCCTGTAATCCTAGCTACTTGGGAGGCTGAGATGGGAGGATCACAGTTCGAGAGACCCCCATCTCAACCAACAAAATGCAGGAAACACAAATGGGAGAACTGTGGTCCAGGTCTGCACAGGCATAAATGAGAGCGCCTATTTCACAGGAGGAGTAGGAGCGGGGAGGAAAGGAAGGAGAGAAGAGGAGCACTGAAGTAGGGGTGTGGTATGCCACACTGGGAAGAATGGCTCACAGGCCTGGGTCCTCACTTTAGCCATCACTGAATGACTTTCTCTTTGACAAGTTCTCAGGCCTTTCCTCTGCCTCCTTCCCAGCTGTCTGTCACACATCATTGCTGGGTAGGAGCTGTGCCATCCCCTTTGCTTTTCATTCAGCTAAGACTTGAGTGTGTCCCCCCAAGGGTTCATGGGCTGGGTCCTCTGTATGGCCATGTTAAGAGGTGGTGGGATCTTTAAGAGGAGGAGCCTGGGGGAGGTTCTTCCTGGTTCCTCTGGGTGGCTTTTGGCTCCCTGTCTCTCGTGGCATTTTTCCCTTTCACATCCACACCCCTTGTGATGCCATTTGCCGTGAGGTGAACAGAAACTGGTCCCATGCTTTTGACCTCTACAACTGTGGGCCAAGTAAATCTCTTTTTAAAATAAAGTTCCCAGCCTTAGGCATTTTGTTTTAGTAACAGAAAATAGACTAAGACTCCTTTAAGTCTAAAAGCTGGGACAGTGGCCTCTGAAAAGTCATGTGTGAGGTGGATGGGATGGTCACTCACGCCCTGACTGGTAGCAGGCTGTATATAAGTCAGGCAAGTACACCACCTCACAGGAGGGCAGAACGAGCAGATGGAGGTCAAAGTGGGACCATGAGTGGGGAATTTGAAAGAATAAAAAAAAAAAAATCTCTGAAAAATTTGTGAGGGAAGAACAGTCTGTTAATCAACACGTGGAAAGATACCCAACATCATCAGCCATTAGAGAACTGCAAACCAAAACCACAATGGCTCCTCCCTCCCACCCCCTAAGGTGGCTGTAACGTAGAGACACTAACAAGAGTTGGCAAGGATGAGGAGAAGTTGGAACTTTGCATACATTGTTGGTAGGATGGACAATGGTACAGGTGGTTTGGAAAACAGTCTGGCAGTATCTCAGCAGGCTAAGCCCAGAGCTGACCATGTGATTCAGCTATTCTCCTCCTCCATCTCTACCCAAGTGAGATGAGAACAGCTACCCACACAACTTGTATGGTAGCCCCAAAGTGCAAACAGCCCAAGTGTCCGTCAGTGGATGAGTGGTGCCTAACAGGCGGTCTTTTCCATACAGTGGAATAATTTCACTCACAGAAAGCAATGGAGCCCTGACACATGCTACAGTGTGGTGAGTCTTGATGACATTGTGCTGAGGGAAAGAAGCCAGACAGAGCAGTGTGATCCCATTTATATAAAATGCCCAAAGAGGCGGATTCATAGCGCTAAAGAGTGGATCAGTGGATGGGAAGAGACTTCTAATGTGTGAGGACTTTCCTTTTGGACAAAAAAACCTGTTGGATTAGATAATACTGAAGGTCGTACAACCAGGTGACCATGTCAACACCACTGAATCTTGAATTTTAAAAAGGTGAATTCGTGACAATTGAATTATATCTCAATGAAGATGTCATTTAAAAAAGATAGGTCGTGTAGAGATTCAGAAGCTTACATCAGAAGTGACGCACAAATAAAGGATAACGACCATGTTTTGGTGAAAGAGGCTTCCCACCTCTGGAAGCAGCCAGGGATGGCTCAGCTTACTCCACGTGGATGAGCTCCCACAGTCCGGTGACCTGGGCACCGTGCAGAGGGCAGTGGAGCCAGTCCAGGAAGGAAGGGCAGGGCTGTGGGGACATGTCCGTGGTAAAGGTAGGCCGCCTGTGCTCCTTACCAACAGGGACCATGTTTCATTCCCCCTTGTCACAGTCTGCCTCCCAGCCCCGACCGAGCACAGAGCCTGGTCAGCCAGCGTTCCATAAATGTCTGTTGAAATAAAATGAAGTAATTTTTCTGTCATCATATCCACCATTGGAAGAGGTGAAAAATTGAGAAAATGAATAGAATGTGTTTAACTTATTTTCACACTCATTTTATTGAAGCGCTCTGTAAAAATAAACCCAGGTGGACGGTAATTGATTGAGTGATAATTTCCAAGTAGCAAAGTGTTAAAGTAGATAAGTACCTCCTACTGCGGAAAAGCTGCCTGGCCCAAACCCGAACTGCTGTGGTGTTTATTTTAACACTGGGAGGCATTTATTACCCTAAACTTGTTTCCATTCAGACACAGCATCTATCATACCAGATGTGCCATGTCTAACACGGACAAGGTTTCGCAAATTCAGCGCTCCCTGTATCAGGTGAATTTCTAAGAGAAGTGAGTTCTTTCCATGTATTGCTTTTTCCTCAGGCACTCGTCCTTCCAACACACAACTAAAGGTTGTAATTTGGCTTAGTGTATTACTTACAGAAAATTAATATGAGCATTACAGTGTATTTCGCTTCATCAGAAATCACTTAAAATTAAAGTGTGAGTATTTCCAAATAAAAGTTGGACACGGGGCCGTATTAATACTCAAACATCAACCTCTTTCCCCGCACATTGGTCTAAGCAGGTCTTTCCACTTCATTAGTTCAGATTTTGTGTTAGGCAGCTCATGGGGAACTAGCATGGCTTCCTGGAGGGTGTGGTCTCTTGAGGGCGTGGCTTCCACGGGGCGTGGCTTTGGAGTCTGATCATCCTGGCGGCAGTCCTGACCCTTCAGTTACTAGCTGGTGACCCTGAGGGGCATATGACATATTGCTGCTTAGTTTACTCATTTGAAAACAAAATAAAACAGGAATTACAATGTCTACTGGGAGAGAAGGATGAGATCAAACACTGTATTTGACTCACCAGGAACACAGCAGGTGCTCAATTAAGATTAACCCTTAACCCCCCCCACACACACATGCACTACATTAAGGGTGCACATGGGCACGCGTGCTGTCCTGCAGACTCTGACAGGATCTGCCCTAGAATGGGCACTGGATGGGTGTGATCGAGTACATGAGTGAGCTGCAAGCAGCCATTCTAGGACAGAGTTAAGGTCAGCCCTGTCCTCAGCAGCCACAAGTCTCCATGCATAATTGAGGATTGCTAGATATCTTCTTTCCCTTTTCCTGTCTGTGTATCTGAATGCTGGCTTGAGCAGCCTGACTGCTGGGGACTTTTCCTTGATCACACCTGGGAAAGGTTGTTCATGATACCCACCTCGACATTGTTTCTGTTCCTTGTCTGAAATCCTTACAATTGCAGTTTAAATGAGCTTCAGATTGAGGCCAGTCTTGGGTTGGATGTTCTTTAACCACAAGACAAATGTGTGCAAGGCAGTTGATGGAAGGCTGTTAGTCTTCTACATGAAGGCCCTGCTCTGGGCAGCAAGGCCCCTCCAGCTAAAGGCTGGTGAGTGGCTCAGGTTTGCACAAGCAGGCAGTACTCTGGGACGAAGGCTAGGTCCGGGTGGTAGATCCTTCAGCTCAGAAGCCATTTGTGAAAGGCCAGAGAGTTTCCTGGAAAATCAAGCCAGCTAAGGGAAAGATAGGGACAAGTGACAGTAAAGTTCAAGCCAAACAAAGGTGACTCACTCAGAAGCATTAGAAGAGGTACAGGCTGTAGGTGGCAAATGTCTGGGGAGAGCTCTCCCTGTCAGGCAGCCTGCTGCAGATGTCCTGGGTGGGCGAGAGGGTAATGCAGGAGAAGGGTTCCAGAGCAGGCTTACTTTGAAAACGGGTGTCATGTAGACCTTTGGTGCTCTGGCCTTCCCACATCCTGATGACAGGAGCCATTGCTTCACTCCAGTCACCCTCTCTTCATGTGTCTTCAGTCCTTGCTGTAGTGCCAGGTTTACTGTTCTCCTCCTTCCCTAAAGCTAAGGTACACCTTGCTTCCTGCTGTGCCCCAGGAGCCTGGGTGAAGCCAGGATGCAGAAGTACTTGTTGAGTGAGTGCACTCGTGTATAAATCACTCTCACTACTGACATGGCTGTGTCCCCTCAGTCCTGATTTCTGTAAGAGATGGTCGGCTCTTCCCAGGCTCCATCTGGCCAGTCACAGTGCCTCTTAGAACCCGGGCTCGGGGGGGTGAGAGAGATCTAGTCCTCTGCTTCAAGCAAAGCTTAGCCAGTAGCTGCTTTTGAAATTATCTGTCTTTTGGAGATAATCAAAGAGGATTTCAGATGGATAAAGAATTCAGTATAAAAACATGAAAAAGGAGAAAGTGTTTAGTCATGTTCTTGATAAGACCTCTCAGGTTTCAGAACAATGAAGGAAACTTTTGATGACTTTAAATATTTAATGAAAATGTTTAAAATTCAGTATAGTAGTGCTCCCTTATCTGTGTATTAATACGTTCCAAGATCCAAAACCACATATAGTGCCAAACCCTATGAATACTATACTTTTGCTATGCCTACACACCTGTGATAAAGTTTAATTTATAAATTAGGCACAATAAGACATGAACACCAATAACTACTAACAGAACAATTTTACCATTATACTGTAATTAAGCTTACATGAATGTGGTCTCTCTCTTTCTGTCTCTCAAAATATCTAACTGTGTTACATACCTCAGCAACCTCAGTATACTTTTTTTCTTTCCTTACTGGGTCAAGAATTTTCATCTTTTCACTTAAAGGAGGCATTTCATGGCTTCTCCTTGACATGTTACTACTGTCATGCGTTGGGGCCATTATGAAGTAAAATCAGGGTCCCTTGAACACAGCTCTGCGGGTGCTGTGACAGTTGATCTGACAAATGAGACAACTACTCAAGGACAGACTATGACAGGTGGATAGCATATACAGCATGGATACGCTGGCCAAAGGAATGATTCATGTCCCGGGCAGGGCACAGCAGGATAGCAAGAGATTTTATCACACTGCTCAGAGCAATTTGCAATTTTAGACTTATGAATTGTTTATTTCTGGAATTTTTCATTTAATATTTTCAGGCCACAGATGACTCTGGGTAACTGAAACCTTAGAAAGTGAAACCCTCCAAGGTGACTACTGTAATAAATTTTTTAAGTATGCAGTGACAGTAGCTAAGAACAGAGCCCCTGTGAGGAAAACTCGCTCTGTTTTGACCAGGGCAGCTTAGATGAACAATCAGAACTGAGATGCCGCCATCTCTGGGAAGGAGGCCCCGAAGGCCGTGGAGGCTTGGGGTGGGTGAGCAAAGGAGTGTTAGTGTTGGGCACTGGCACTGCAGTTCGCTGGACACTAGGGCTCCCCTGAGACCTGCTGGTCTGTTGATAATTTGTCAGACTCCCCTAAGTAATGCACAAGTAAAAGAGTAAATAGCATGAATATTACGAGCTTCCAGAGTAGGGTGAGTGATGAAAGGAGACTAAGGAGAAAGGCTTTCTGTGTTTCCCTACTCCACTTCTGTGTTCCCATCTGCAGCTTGGGGCTTGGGGATAGAACCGAGCAGATGGAAAGGTTAAAGAAAGGGCCAGGGGTATGGCTGCTGGCTAGATCACTTGCTTAACTTGAAGAAGGCCCCGGGTCCAATCCCTAGCACTGGGGAAAAAAAGGAGAGGGGGGAAGGAGGAAGGGCCCTATGTTTTGTTCATCTTCTCCTTTGAGAAAATCTCTGCAACAGCTTAATACACCTAGGATACCTGGTGTGGCGCAGGTATGAAATGGCTTCGTTGAGAGCAGGTAGGCAAACCTGAGACAAGTATTTAAACACATCCCCGTATTAGTGAAGACTTAGAGAAGTACCTGTGACCCGTGTTCAGTGCAGGCGTTTCTTGCTTTGTGTGGCACCATGTGTGGCAACCTGTGTGTTGTCAGAACCATGTCCTTGCTCTGCATGCATGAGTGTCTGTTTACATGGTACCACCCAAAGTGAGACCTGCCTGTATTCATGAGTTAATGAATTTTAGGCAATCAAAGTATAACACTATCTGGGAAAGTCTTGCGTGTGTGCGTGTGTGTGTGTGTGTGTGTGTGTGTGTGTGTGTGTGGTTTTCCTTGCTAGTAGATCTGAGCACCTTTGCTCTGATTTCAGAATACATTAGCCATTTTGTGTGCGGCTGTACCCACCTCATAACTACAGGTGAGGGAACATGATCCCTGGATGTGGTTTACTCTTAACTAGGTGATTATTGGTGGTGGGTGCTATTTGGACATTCATGGGTTTTTTCTTCCTTCTGTTTTCCTTTTTGTTACTGTGGGGGCTGTGTTACTTGCCTGGTGATACTCTTAGAAAGGTTACATTTTAAAGCTCTTTGAGTGTGCTGATTGAGTCTGGAGGGATTTTCAAAGGGCTGCCGTGGTGTAGTAGGTTCTGTGTCTTTCTGACCCATAGAAACCCGGGTTTTTATTTGAAATCTGAGACCGATTCTATTTTCAAAAGTCTCACCTATGTTTATTGCATTTGTGTGTCACTGAAAACCGATGCCTTCCACACTGTGCACAGCCAAGGTGCTCTGTGACTTCACAGTGGTTTTACACTGCAGACCTCCCACCAAGACGTGTGCTGCCTGTTCCCTGGGCCCTCTTCCTTGGGAGCAGGTCTAGAGCAGTGGTTTTCAACCAAATTAGACCCATACTGTTTCCAGACAGCTTCTTTGAGTTATAATTTATGTCCCACATAATTCAGCCATTTAAAGTGGACATGCAAATGACCCAAGCCTTGTATGCACATATGAATAATAAAAGAAAAAAAAATAAAGTGGACATGCAATTAATTAAGTGGTTTTTAGTATGTTCTGCCTTGTGCACCTATCATCACAGTCAACTTGGCACAATCTCATCAGTCCCCCAGAAGCAACTGTCCAGTTGCCACCGGCTTCCCGTTTCTGTAGATGCATCTCTCCTGGGCACTTCATGTAAGTAGAGTTAGACAGCACATGGTCCTTCATGCCTGGCTTCTTCCACTTCCTGTAAGTTTTTCAAGGCTCATCCATGCTGCAGCACAGTCATTCCTCTTTTCGTAATAAAAACTTCATTTAACCTGTTGATGTTAAATTCATAGATTCCATAGCCTCTCTATATCCATTGTTTAAAAAATCAATACAGTATCCTAAATAAAAAAGGACTTTCAAAGTAAAGTGATATGCATCTTGATGTGTGCTCAGCTCTAACTGTTGAAGAAGGAGTGAAGTAGTTAGGTGCCTGTGCCTGTGCTGCACATGAGATCAGGACTGGGATGGCTGCTGGCCACCCAGACGGTGTTTGCCTTGGGCACCACAGACACCACAGGTGACTTCCCTTACATGACGTGGTTTCACACGGTAACAACTTCTTCTACTTTATGTGGGCTTCACCCATCTTCCCTTGCTTTATACCGTGTTCACATCCTTTGTTTACATGCAAAAATAAGACCAGGTTCTCAAGTTGGATGATTATGGGTAGGTGTTTGATCTTTATATTACAGATTTGTTTCATAGATGGGAGAGTTTGAAGACAACCTAAGTCCTTAGCCCTTCTGAGCACTAAATTCTGGACACTGTAACAACTGGAAGAAAAAAGCTCTGTGATGTCCCCTAGAGGGCAGTCCTGCTCCCATGGAGGACCTCTGCCATGGGGTCTCCCTCATGACCTGTGCTTGATCTGTGCACTCTCTTGTTACCTAAGCTCCCCTCTACACCACCACCACTTGGGCTGCTCACAAACGGGAGGAGAACAGTGTCTTCCCATGCTCTTAAGGAGTTCTTCCCCTGGCAGTGCTCTAAGGTCTCTTGTTCCATGTCACAAATGATCTCTGCACGTGAGCAACCCCCAACCATCCCTTCCAGTGCCCAGGACTGTCCCCAGGATATGCTGCCTCTTGGGGGAACCACTGAACACTTGTCCCCAGGTACAATAATGGGGTGCTATGATAGCATTGGTTCTTAAACTTTCTCAGTCATGTAGCCCTGAAATAATTTTTAAAATCTGTAAGTCCCCTTGCATGGGTTTAAGCTGACACCTAACAGGTCTCATCAAAAAACTGGATTTGTGGAAGAGTTTGTGACTAGTCATTAGAATTGCTCACCTTGTTAACACCCGAAGGATTCTCAGAGACTTCACTGTCACTTTGCAAGTTGTTACATCTATAAATGCTTTATTTAAAGACAGCAGGTTAATTTAACATACTTAAAAATAGTAAAGGAAGTTGAAGTAGTTCATTGTAATGCATCATCATCATCAATACAATGTATTCCTTAAAATGGTTTTGTTTCATTCTCTGTCTTAAGTATGCGTTCATAAAATCCTGGAGTGGCAGATTGGGCTCTTTTTACTTTTAGGAAGTGTCTGCCGCCCAACCTACTTGGCAGAGCCCATCTGCACAGGCATGCCAGTTAGCCACACCAGACTTTCTGCGAGAAAGTTCACGTTTGTCTTTCAGTTCACATGAGCCTGTTGGCATGCTCGTGAGATAATCTCACTTCTGCATTCAGAGCCTAAGATGCGAAAGTGCAGTATGGAGTTTGTCCCCAAGGGGGAAATAAGGGCCTTGTCTTTGATAGACCTTCTCTTGGGAGCAAAGCATTCTTCAATAGCATCTAGGGGACTGGTGAAGTGGCTCTAAGTGGTGTAGGACCTGCCTAGCAAGCTTGAGGCCCTGAGTTCAAACCCTAGTACTGCCAGTAAAAACACAAAACAGAACAAAACAGAAAAACCGGTGGGTCATGGAGAAGGCAGGGTGCTTAATGCCAGCTGTCTGCTCTCCCTTTGCCTGGCCTCGTGTTGATGCTCAACCCAGGAACAGCTCATTGTGGATCAGCACCTCACTTCCAAGTGCCGCTGTCTGTGCTTATCAAAATGTATCCAAGATGAGGAGTTACCTTGGGTTTCTGATGTTTGGTTGAAGATTTTTTTTTTTCCTCAGTATTTTGCATTACAGGTTGGATTATCCCTAATCTGGAAATCTGAAAGTCTCTGAGATCCTCAGTTAAAATTGGAAGGAACCAAGGAAATGCAGGGTGGAGACATTCATTGGTAGGGATGTGCACAGGGGGCTTACACACCTGGGTCTGAGGACTGCGTCTCAAGCAGTGTGGTTCCTCTGCACACCTGGACTTAAAGTGGGATCCTCTAAGTTCCAGAGTGTGGGTAAAACAACAGGGTTTTGAGGGAAATTACTTGCCCGGGACCAGGCTCTCTGATCCTTCTGTTCCCTGGGGAGAATAGGTTCAGAAGGACATTTTTCCCATTGCTCTCACCTCATGGGACAAGTGAAAGCTCCTTTGTCAGTGGACAGCAGATAACTATCACCAGGCACAAGGACTGGATACTGGTTGTTGACAGGGGTTGTCTGGGGATCCAGCTGCCTGGCACTGGGACTTGGCGGGGGGAGGCACATGAAGCTGGGGACCGTGCTCTCTGTTAGGAGAAGAAAGCTCTGGTTTCTTTGGGCAGTCAGAGAAGGGAGAAGTGCCCAGCCCCATGTGCTTGTTGTCAGGTAACCCAGAGGGAGCTCATGGTAACATCCAGGTGTGGCTGCTGTCTCATCACAGGTGTGTGTCTTTACGTTTGCTAACAGCTGGTGCAAAGAAGTCAGACAAGTCACAATTAAAAACAGACACTTAGAAAAAAAAGAGGATTTGTCTTAGGTGAGACCAGACTGGAGTTTCTTTCAGATTGTCATAAAAGGACACTGTAGGAGAGTGGATGATGTCCTTATAGTAGAGCCATAATAAGTTTCACACACTGGCACCGTGGTATGTAATCTAGACAAATCTCTGTTAAATTTACTTGGAAATTAGATACAAAAAGTCATAAATTTGGTTCTACTTTTTGGATTTTTAATTTTCAAATACATTTCTGAAACGCAGATGGTGCTTAACCTGCTTGTTGAAATGTTTTGCTTTCCTTGGTAGTCTGTGTGCACATGTGTGTGCACGTGTGTTCGTGTGTGTGTGTGTGTGTGTGTGAAGGGAGGGGTACAGAAAGCTTTTACTGAGAGAAAACCCAGCCAGTGTTGGATACATGGTCTCCAGCCTGCCCCACTTTGCCTCCAGCACCTCATCACCCCATGTCCCGACCCTGGGCTCAGCACCGAGATGGAGCTGCCAGGAAGGAGCATCCTGGGAAAGCACCTCTGTCTGTCTCCCCCTCCTCCTCAGCTTCTTAAAGTCCCACTGCACCTCATTGGAGGGTGAAGGTGGATGGGATCCAGAAAATGCCTGTGAGCATCTGCGCACAAGAATTCCACCAGCTCTTTGTACTTGTTGACCTCGCTGTCCCCTTGGATGTGCTACTTGTCTCCATTCCTAGAATTTCTAGATGTGGCCACCACTCGAAGCCCCCTGAGGGCATCTCTGCCTTCATCCTGTGGTGAGGAAGGGAGCCAGAGGCCTCATGACTCATGCTGTCAGGAGCAGAGCAGGCCTCTGGCAGGCTCCTGAGATGCCCCCATAAGCCCTGGGGGGTGGCAGGTACAGGGTAGAAAGCAGTCTCCCCAGGTCTCCCTAACTCTGTGAGCAGGGAAAGGTTACCCAGCTGGGAGCTTCAACCGACTTCACAACCTGCAAAACTCCAAAGAGAAAACCCCACGCAGAGGTGGCTGGGCCAGAGGCCAGTGGCCCCAGGGAGTCACCTCCTCATTGTTCCTGTGGCTCACTCTCTCCTGCTCCCTTCTTTTTGTTAATAGAGAACATCCAGGTTAAAAACATTGACAATGTTAATGTCTGACTCATTTTTAATGGAGTTATTTGAAAAAAAAATTAAGCCTCAAACAGCTACTGGAAGCTGCCACCACCTTACAGATCTTTTCTGAAGCATTTCTAGCATTTTCGTCTCCCTCTTCTCTCTCTCCCCACCTCTGCCAGCAGGCTCATTCTAGGAAGAGGAGCTGGGCTTGAAGAGAAGGAAACGGGAGGATCAGAGTCAAGTGTGAGACCCTGGGCACACTCAGAGATGAGGCAGACTAGCTGTCTCTAGGTGACACACCTTGCTTTGTGCATCAGGGACCTCCTGTGGGTTTTCATTTGTGTTGGACACTAAGAAGAGTTTTTGTAAGTCAAGGTTCGTTATGGTGAGCAGCAGAAGTGGATTTGGATAACTTAAGCAGGATGGAAGTTGAGATGCTCACAGCGTTAAGGGAAGGTGGACTCTGGCCTGGGAAGTGAAGAAACCAAAACTGAGCAGAGCCAGACATCCAGCAGCCCAGGAAGGTCTGAGGCAATGCTGCTGAGCTCTCAGTTCTGCCCCCTTCCCCCCCCCCCACTCCCACCAGTAAGACTTCTAGACTGTTCCAGACATCTTTGCCACGCTGGATGGGGTTTGACCACCACGGCCTCCCTCCCGTCCAGATGCTCCTGCGGGCCCCTTTCCTATCCACAGGAGGGAGGAGTGGGGCTGCCACAGCCGTTCATTTCTGTTGGACCCCAATAAGATTTTGGTTATGTTTAGTGACTAGACAGTATAAACCTGTGTGACAGATTTGTATTTACCTCTTGACATAAGCAAAATTTATGTGTATATGCACATACATTTATGCATAACTTCTTTATACACACACACACACACCAAAGTCAGCTTGTTGCACACAATTATTGACAAATTGATTGCAGACAGAAAAAAATGTCTTTTCCATATACATTCCTGGGAGCCTGTGCTTCTTAAAGTGGGTTTTATCCTTGCAAATGGGGCAGGTAACAAACTGTTTTAGTTCAACATTTTCAGGGTCATTGTTAAAATAACACGGCTTAAATGGAATTTATTCACAGTGCTGTTATATCAATATATTCTTTATTTAGGATTAGATTTCTGTGTATAGCAAGAATGTTGTTATTGTCTTCAGAGGGGATTTTATTATTACCATTCTAGAATGGACCTTTTCTTCCTTCGCCATCTCCGTTTTCTCCTTCATTAACTAAGAAGCAAATGAGACTTGCATTTAGCCCATGTCTGCCAAATGTTATTTTTAAAAGCCTTCTCACCTCTTTCTTGCTCCTTCGGGATTTCTTTTTTCTTTCCTTAACTCTGTGTTGCCATCTCGATCATTGAAATAAAAGTCAGTGCCATCTCACTATAGTTCAATGTGTAAAACAGATTGTTTATTTGCTCTTAGGATGAGGAAGGTCTTTTTAAGCTTACAAGCCCAAAGGAAAAAAAAAATGATGAATGAAGAAGGCTGATGAGTTTGTGTCTATGATGATAAAAGTCCCAGATACTATGAAACAAATGACTAGCAGAGGAAAAATGTTTGGGACATAATAATCAAAAGGTTAATATTTTCAGTACATAAAATAGCTTTACAATTGAAAAATTGCTCCAGGAAAAGCAGTTCTTCTCAAAAGAAGTCAGGTGCTGTAAAAATCGGGGGAAACCTCATCTGAATGTCATTATTAATAAAAATGGAAATGATGCATCATTTTCGCTTGCTAATTTAGTGATGATTAAAAGAGTATTTGGGCAGAAGTGTGAGGAAATGGGGCATGGGTACATGCTGGTACAGAGTCATCACATTTCTGGTGTGTCCCATATATCACACACCTTCAGATGTGCATACAGTGTGACCCAGCCATTCAGTGCATAGGTGTGTGCTCAAGGAAGATGATGTAGATACAAAGATATGTGTGTGAGGATGTGCACTGCTCCAGGATTATAACAGAAAAACACAGGCTGTGTCTTACAGTAGGACACTGAACTCTATCCATTTGATTAGCTTGGATAGCTATTAAAAGCCATGCAAACAGACAAAGAATACCTACAGTGTGACCTAATTTCTGTTTTACAAGTGAATTTAAAAGCGTTGTGCATGCATTGAAGAAAGATGAGAAAAATTTGCCAGGATATAGTAAAAGCATTTCCCTTTGTGTGATGGAATGACAGAAGACATTTTTTCCCAGTCTTCCTTGTGAGTTTTAAAAAATTTCTAGAATTTCTTCGGTGGATATATATTGTGGTTATAAAACAGGAAGAAAATGTGAAATCCTTTTGAGAGAAATTGTCAGCTTTTTTGGCATATGCAGTCTCAGCCAGAGAACCGTCTTTATGCTGGTGCTTTCTTTGAGTGCAGTCTTTGAAGTTCTGACTCAGGTGTTCATTTGCTTTTACAATTTACCATATGCAGTATTTTATTTAGAAGAGTTGCTTTTGAGAATGTTCAGTCGAAAGTTCCTTAGCTAGCTGCCTAGATCATCTACGTTCTAACAAACCGAGACCGAATAGCAGGACAGGGATACTTAGATCCACCGTCTCAGCTTCCTGTGACCCGCTGTTAGCGCTCTGAAATTCCTTTCTCAGTGAGTCACGGGAACGAGTCTGTGCTTGAACTCCTGGGTCCTGATTTGAGTGGACTGCTACTGGTTCTTACTTCTTTGCTGTTTAGACCAGATCTTGTGCTAAACACTTGCTTTTTAAAGGAGGAAATTATGCCTTCCACGTTTTTATTTTGATGTTCAACATATTCCCTGCATCTGGGGCCATTTGTATCTTCTAAACCCCGGGTAATTTTGCCCACCCCTGAGGCTTCTGTCTGAAGCTTTATAAAGCCGTAGGCATTTGATTTCAGAAGAGAGCAATCCTGTCATGTTCTAGGTGGCGATGCTGGAGTTCCAAACACCACTATTTACAAAAGGGAGGTTTGAAGATTAGTTGAAGCTGAGTAGCCGAAACAGTGAGCCAAATGAATTCGTAAGACTTTTGTGTTTCTGAAAAGGCGACAAAAATTGCAAGAGCTGTTTTGGAATGGCCCTTTGAAAATCCCCCTTGCCCGCTGGGGGCAGCTGAGTGGACGGCTCCGAGTCTGGCATTGCTGGGCCAGTCGTGCAGAGACGGGCTTATTGACAGGAGTGTTGCAGCAGAAGCGCATGGAGCTGAGCTGTTTGCTTTCAGATTTAGCTGCTGTTTAGATAAGCAGGACTCTTTATTCTTGCTCAGACCTGAGGGAGCTGAGCCTCAAGGTTGAAAAGTAAAAAGGGGATGGGGGGGGAAGTTCGTTCTCCACTTAGATTTCTCGGGGCTGTATTGACTTTCCTTCAGAATTTGCTTTGTTTGAATACTGTTTCTTTCCACTCTGCTGCCTCAAAGGCTCCTTCTTTTAGAATTTAGTTCATGCTTTTCCTTCCTCATTCTTTTTGTTTCACCAAAAACAAAGCAAGTAACTGTAACAGCAACAATGGATACGTCTCCCCCAGAAATAAGCTGTTCACTCTGATTGGGACCAGCAACCCAAGAAGTATCATGGTGGAGTCCTGAAGATCTCAGAAGAGGACAGAGTAGCCCACCATTTATTAAGTGCCTAATGTTTATCAACTTTTGGAAACCAGCATTTGAGTGCCATATATCAATATATAAACTTTTAGAGTATATAAGGTGGCAGCCTTTCTGTTTCATAGATGAGGAAACCGAGGCTTTGTGGTCACTCTGCTTCAAGATGCAGACTTTGCACCTAGGTCTGTTTAACCTTGCTTTTTTCCCTCTGTTATAAAGACAGTGCTTTAGTGGTCTGGGCTACCAGAAACAGTGACAAGATATACCCCAGGTGTCATGGCTTGATGAAAAATTACCTCGTTATGGAATGGCTAGCCCCTCCTCTTCCCTGCCTCTTTCTCCCTGCATCTCATTCACCCCTGGGGTCCTGCTGTGGACAGCAGTTGAGTCTTAGTCTTTGGAATGCTGCCCTCGGATATTCTAGAAGTTTGTTCTGTGCTATACCTCTGCCACAAATGAGATTTTCATACCATGGGACCATTTTCATTTTTGCACATTTGAATCAGGGGTGATAAAACTTGTCACTGTGTGATGGTTTTTGAAACCTGATGATTTTGTAACAAAGGCTGCTGGAGATGCTCAAGGTGGAAACCAATGCTCCAGCAGCAATGTTCATTTCTGAGAGCAGTGTTGAGTTGCGTGGCACAGTCCTGCCTTTTCTGATGGTGACGCCTGTCCTTCTTCATTCTGTATGAAAGGGAAGCCAGTGTTGGGCCTTCCCCACCTCTCTGGTCCCATGTAACCCCTTCCCCCCTGAGAGGTGAGTGGCAGGCTGGAGTGTGGGAGGGAAAGAAAACATGGCTTCGTGAAGCCAAAGGTGTGTACTACTGCTGTGAACAGAAAGTTTGCTGCCATTTTTTTTAAATGACCATCAAAACAGACAAAAGTTGTTATTAAGCCCGTTTCCTATGTTAAAAAATGTTTTTTTGTGATTGTTGAAAATGGAAGCATAAAAACTCCAGCCCATCTAGGCTTGAAAAGGGACCCACAGCAGTGGATTTGCACATCGGCCTTAATTGGACCAATTGACCTTTTCTGCCGTATTTACAATTGCCCTCAAATTGCAAGCAGATGTTGGAACCCCCTTCTTTAATAGGTCTCCCACATCTGTTTCACCAGTGCTGCTGCCCACCAAAGCAGCCGTAATTAGGGAGCACCTAACACACACATCTTTCCTATGGACCCAATCGATCAGGTTTCTCCCTGTGGTACTCCAGTCGACCCTCATTCTTGTTTTTATTTGAATACATTTTGCATTATACTTTCTTGTGCACAAGAAAAGTCTGCAAGCCCAGTACAAAAAAAAATTAAGAAGCAGGATTGTTATTCTCCATAACAAATTTCTATGATTGTGTCTCTATAGTCCCTGGCAATGAGCAAAAAAATACTTGCACGTGCAAATACAAACCCTTGAAAACGTGTGACCACTTCCGTTCATTCCTGCTGCTTGAGCTCTAACCAGTGCTTCCTGCAAACGCATCAGAGCAGAGTATGGAAATCTTAAAAGGCCAGAGGAAGTGTTATTGATTCATTTTTTTAATTAACAGACTTCATTTCTTAGAGGAGTTTTAAGTTTACAGAACAATTGGACAGAAAGTATGGCTTTGCCATGGACTCCCCCCGCCCCAGTCAAGTCCCCGTTTCCTCTGTGGTGAACATCTTCCATCAGTGCAGTATGTGGGTTGCAACCGATGAGCCTCTATTGATAAACTGCTCGCAAATTCCATCATTTACCTTAGGACTCATTCATTGTGTTGTGCTGCCTGTGAGTTTTGCCAAATGCATAATGGCATGCGTCTCCCAGTTACTAGATGCTGCCTGCATTCTAAGCCATGGAAGGGAGCACTGTTGGCTAAAATAGTCTCAGATAATGACGTGTTCACTTAAATTTTTTTCATGCATAATGAGCCAAAGAAATAGTCATTTTGATATTTTAGAAGTGAATGTACAAAATTTCAGCAGCTTTTGTCTTTTTTACAAGCTCTTGATTGCTAAAATAAAATTGCATGCACCTGGGCTGGTAGAGTGCCTTCCCTAGCAAGTGTGATGTCCTGAGTTCAAACCCCCGTGCCACCAACAAAAGATTGCATGCATCTTCTGAATTTTGCTAAGATTGAGATGATTGGTGTATACCAAAGATTAGAAAATTCTGTGTTTAACTTACATTCATTTCAATTGCTTATAAGTAAATTATTATTTGAAAAATTAATCTCTTTAAAATAGAATCTTTAAACACATTAATGGCTATTTCTTTTAGCTGACTAACCTGATGGAAGATATGTTTAATTGAAAGAGGTTGTGTACAGTGGGTCCATTTCAGCTCTGTGTCCTGTGGTGTGCTTTCTACTCGAAGATTCCCTCTCTGCAGATTTATGCTCTCTGCTGTTACAGTCTAGAGGAGGAATGCCCAATTTTAAGCAAGTGGAAAGCCATGGGGAGATACCAGGCTTAGCAATGAGTGAGAAGTCAGTGGCAGAGGGTATTGTACACTGGCCATGACCTCTCCTGGCAGGTGGTCAGACCAACGTACGTTTTGTGGCATTTGGAGCTGGAGAAAAGGTGGTGAGGGCTGTCCTGACTGTAAGCCTTGAGCAATGTCATCAGTAGTAGAGATGGATTAAAAAAAAAAAAAGTTTAGTTGAAGTATTACATGCACATAGAAAAATGTGCACATCTTCAGGGTACAGCATAAACTCATTCATGTAACCAGATCAAGAAATTGAGTTCCAGCTCCCCAGAAAACTCACTGTGGCTCCTGCTATCATGCTCCCCCTTCAAGGGGCACCATCCTGACTTCTAACACCATCTTAGTCTTGCCTGGTTTTATGCTTTACACAAATGGAAACACACCACAGACTCTCTTGTGTGTTCTGACATGTTTGTCACCTATGTTGTTACCTGTCTTACAATTTGTTCATTCTTATTGCTGTAAAATGCCCTGCTGAGGAATAGTCTACTGTCTGTCTATTGGTGGGTATTTGGGCTGTCCTGGTTTGGGGCTTTTACCAAGGATGCTGTTGTAAACAGTCTGGCTCTTTTGGTGAACATACGTGAGCATTCTTTTGGGTATGGATCTAGGAGTAGAAGTGCTGGCTTGTGAGATATGCACATGTCAGCCTTAGAAGATCCTGTCAAATGGTTTTCCAACCTACCATAGGTGAGAGTTCAGAGTCAGTACATTTCAAGATGACACTAGCATTCTGTTATCCCCTTGTTATCAAAGCAAGCATTTCTAGGGTGCCCTGCCTAGCCTGTGGCTGAAGAATGGAGCCAAGCCAACTAAGGGACACAGCTCAGGTGTGTAACTGCCTGTTAGGTGTCAGGCCTTAAGCCTAGAGCATTCCTGTCTGTTAGTTCATTAATCATAACTTGCATTATCCCCGTCTTACAGATGAGAAGACTGTGGCTAAGATAACTCATTTTTCCACGATCTTATGCCTCTAGAACTGAACCCAAATTCCAGCCTGGGATCTTGATGCCTATTCTGTTGGTCACCATATTGTGTAGCCCTGGGCTTTGTCATATTCATGCTCTGATTAAATCCTCTTGCCTCCCAAAGAAGTTGCATTTTATGGCACCTAGATAACATGGGGGATGCCATTAGCATTCTTTTCTCGGGCTTCAAATGTGTATAGCCTTTGACTATTACCACAGCAGTCGTGACCTATGTGCTGATGGCTCAGGACTATTTATTGTCAAAGTTTATGAACACTTCATCTCAAACACATTGTAAATTTTTCCTAATACTCAGACAATGTTTATTTTGTTTGCAGACTGAACAGTTACTTCAAAAGCCAACAGAATACTGTTGGTTGATGCATTTTGATCCATTAAAACTTAAGTATAAGTCAATTCAGTGGCAATATTTTTGTCAAATTAAGAAACCCTCTCAGCCTGGCATGGTGGCTCGAACCTGTAATCCCAGCTGCTCTGGAGGCTGAAGCGGGAGGATTGTAAGCTTGAGGCTAGCCAGGGCAGCTTAGTGAGACCCTGTCTTAAAATAAAATTTAAAAAAAAAACCTAAAAGACCCAGAGTTTCGTTCAGGGCTAGAGTGCTCACCTATCGTGTTCAAGGACCTGGGTTTAATCCCAGCCCCCAAAACAAAGACAAAACAAAACCTATAGCAGTGAGATGGAAAATAATGACTGTCTTTTATTCCTGTCATTTAACAATTTAATGTCACTTAGATTTTAAAATTGAGATATCATCCATACACTGTACATGCTAGTTTATCTTCATGGGGTCTCTCTAATCCTTTGTGAAAAATCAGATTTCTAATGGATTGTTTTCCTAATGAAGATTACAGATTTAATCTAAAAGTATATTGTAATTCAGCCTGTATTCCTTTTCACCATTTAAGGACATTATTTTATAATCCTTTCTTCCCTTTACCATAATGACGTCTCACCACTTGGTTTTAATTGTAAGATATGAGGCATTTATTATTTTTGTGGCTCATAATTTCTCTGTAAGCAATTTAAAAATTCTTCAAAGGAAATCACTAATACAGAATTTCTTCAAAAACTTTTTTCGGATATTCAAATATTTTCTATAAGGGTATTTTTGAGTTCCCATCAATAGGTGTAGAGGCAATCCCTCTTCATCAGGAGTCTAATTTTAATCCCCACTCACTTCTCCTAGAGATAGATTAACATTTGGGAATAGGAATTTTTGCCTTGGCTGTCTCGGTTCTGTGATTATGTAATTATGTGTGATTATGTAAAATTTAACAAAATTCCTACTAGGATAAATAAATTTATAAAATATCGTAAGTTTCACAGATAAAGCCACACATACTTTTTTGTTAATGAGCTGCCTATGATACAACCTCACCTCGCTCATGGGTACTAGAGTCTTATTGAAGGTCAGAGTTTGTATTTGGATTTCAAGGTTGTTCGGCTTCCTTGGAAAGGACTTCCAGAATTGTGCTACCAAATTATAAATAGACCATTTAAGAGCTAAATATTTCTTTCGCTGTTTGGTAGTCTTGGCACTCAGTGAAATAAATGCTAACTTTAGCCAAGCTAACAGGCAGTGCTGTGTGGTTATCTCGAGTTCTGTTTGTTCATGCATTGGGATTGGAGAACACACATGTAAGCCACTGCAGATCCATTCATGGCTTTGAGGGGCCTTCTATCTTCAGACCTTTTGAAAATGTCAAAAACCCACAGGTAAAGTTTTAGCGGAGAGCTGCACTATCTTCTTGGGAACTTTCTGACTGCTTGGATCTCTCTGCAGTGTGCCTGTTAATTCCTGGGCACTTCTTTTGAGTATTGGCTTTGAAGTTGTATCCTCACAGACATCTGGTCTCCTCTCAGGCCCCCTGCTGCCATCTGTTTCCTATAGTCCTTTTCCTTGGGCCAGTACCTTTCTCTTTCCACCTCCTTCCAGGGATCCCATGCCATAATTAAGCTGAGGTGTACTGCGTTTGTGTTTAGAAAGAAAAGCAAATGCTCCCCAAATAACAAATGGTTAAAATGTATGTGAGAGAGATTTGAGTGGGGCACCTTCCCCGCCTTCCTCCTACCATGGAGATCTAAAGATGGCTAACAGTTCCATATGCATTTCTGACAGCATGCCTGCCACAGAGACTGGGATCCAGCATTTACTGGGGCACCACTGAAAAACATGCCATTTTTTGTTGGTGATGAAGTGGACGAGCTTATGCTGTCTGTGAACCTTGTGTTCCTTTCAGCTATGTATCTGCACAGCTGTCTTATGTGAAACAGTGCCGGTGTTCAGTCCCATCTACACTCACGGTGGAGACCATCACTTCAGTTGCCGTGATGACGGCGGACGGTGGTCCCCTAGACTGTTGGAGTGATGCCTCTTGGCTGTTTAGAGGGGACAATAGTGGGTCTGGTTATCTGGATATGCGTTTCTTGGGGCTGCCGTCCGAAGTTACCACAAACTGGGTGGTTTACAACAACAGAAAGTAATTCACATTTCTGGAGGCCACGGTCTGAAATCAGGCGGGAGCTGGGCTATGCCCCTTGGAGGCTCTAGGGGAAGATCTGCTCTTTGCCTCTTTGCAGTTTTTGTGGTTCCAGAAGTTTTCTGGCTGGCAGCTGCTTCACTGATGTCTGCCTCTGTCTTTGCATAGCCTCCTCCTTGGTGGGTCTGTCTGTCCTCTCCTTTCTCCTCCCCTTCTCCCCTGTCTCTTCCTCTCCCTTCCCCCAGTCTCATTTCCCTTCCCTAAGCCTCCCCTCCTTTCTCTTTGGTGGTACTGAGGTTTGAACTCAGTATACTTGCTAGGTAGGTGCTCTATCATTTGAGCCATACTCCAGGTCCTTCTTCTGTCTCTTATATGCCATTGGATTTAGGGTCCACCACTGACCTTGTGTCACAATTGTTAACTTCATTACATCTACCAAGACCCTTTTTCCAACCAAGTATACACTTGCAGGGTCAGATGCAGTAGTAAGATGTGGCCATATGTTTGAATGTGTGTGACCTTCCCACCCACCCACTGCAGAATGAAAGGACGCTCCTGTTTCTAAGAGGCTCCCAGATGGCAGGGTGGGTGATGGGCTGTAATGGGCCCCTTCCTGAAGGATGGAGGCCGTACCTAGTGCTGGGCTCGGGGAGAATCAGGATGTCTTCCTCTGCTGCTTTGAAGTTGAACTGTCACCCAGGTTAGACAAGTTAGCCCAAAATGGGGCAAATGACCTAAAAGTACTTCCTCAGTACACTCTAGCTTTAAAATCGGCCCAGGTCCCCATATGACTTACGAAAGGAGATAGAAAAACCTGGGACCCATCCACTGTTCAAATGGCCATCACCTGGGATTATTCAGATTTTGACTTTGTTTCAGGGAACGTATTTATTTTGTCTTTGATTTCAGTTTTGTTGTGTTTCTCCCCTGGGAAAGAATTTGGTGGGCTGCACAGCGTATCAGGATTTCAACAGGGCTGGGCTTTCCCAAGCCCACCAAGGCAAGACTGGCTTTCATTATTTGGCTTGATGTTCCCAATTACAGCCAACTTGCACATTTCTCTAAAATTATACTTTTATGAAAAACCACTCTTCCAGAGAGTAAAAACTATTGCACATGCCTTTGTGTTTGACAACTGTGTGTCTTGCTCATGCTTTTTCTCATATCATTCAACCTACTGGGAAAGTCTTTTTTTTTTAAATAAGTGTCACTATATTCCTGCTGATAATTTTGTGAGCTTGATGTTAAAGAGTTATGTCAGTAGCAGCCACTAGATAAGTTAAACATTAATTCTCTCTTGATTAATAATGGTTTTTCTTCAGGGATTTGTAATTTAGCCCCTTGTTTTGGATTTTTCCTTGGTATGGACATGCCACAAAGAAATATTTTGTGTCATATTTTAAAATTTCTATATTTGAAAATCAATGTGTACTTGGGATTTTGAGTTGTCCATTAGCTGAGATTTCCATTTAAAAAGAGTGAGTGAAGATTGTATAACATAGAGTAATGTTTTAGCTTGTCACAAAACTTTTAGAAATAGCTGAGTAACAAGCAGGTCACCACTAAGAATGTCAAATATCCATGTTTATTGTCTTATCTCACGCTTTTGGTCCAGTTCTGGTTATGTGAGAAAAAAGCACAGATCATGCCTTGATACCAGTTGCCTTTTAAATTACATCAGGACTTTTCACTGTACTGGAGAACGCGATTGCAGTCCTGGTGTAGCCTCAGGCTAGTAGCATCCTTGCTCTGAGTTTACAGCAGGTGGAGCAGATTGACTTAACTGGACAAGAGGGCTTTCAGTAGAGGACCAATGGTCCTGCCCAGTGCAGAGCTGTGGAAGTGGGACTGTGTTCCAGAATGGTCTTGCAGTGGTGGTTGGAAGGGGTAGGTAGGGCATCAACTCAGGTTGTTTTTGGTGACTGTCTCGCTAATCTTGCGAACTGTAATAAGGATAAGCTTTCAGGCAGTGGCATTGCAGTTGACAGCAGGGGAGAGGCCATGGGCAAGTTTACATGAGATTGTTGAGTAAGACATATGCTAGATGTGGGCAGGGCTGGGGGGTGGAGGGGAGAAGGAGAGAGTCACTGTAAACCAGGTGACTCCTTGTTGGATTTAAACAGTGGCCATCAGCTCCTCATGACTGTGGCTGAAAGACACATGGGCCCACAGAAAGAGGACACCAACTCTCACGTGCCTGAAGGAATATTTTCACACCTAAAATTGTCCTGGTCCTGATTATTGCTCACAGAGCATGGCATCTTCAAGTGGCTAATCAGACCCCTCCCCTTCCTGGCATGATCCGGGTCATGCATGTGGGAGCACCCACTCCCGTGACACCCAATCCCTGCCCCGACTGGGAGAGACACCCAGGTGCATGAACTCGGGGGAGCAGGGCACCCTGGCTGTGGCCTGCCAAGAGCAGTGGGGCCCAGGACGGGGAGCAGCTCCCCAGGGTTCTGCACTGAGCTGGGTGCTGCCTTCCATGTCTGAACTGTAGTTGGATTTATGGGCTAGGGAGGGGCAGAGTGATAAAATTACTGCTCCAGCTGTAATCGAAAGAAATTGTGACTTCATATTCCAGCCTTGACATATGTTCTGGATTTAATCTTACTGCTCATAAATACATTTTAGTTGTCATTTGGTTTTAATCAAAATTTTAACCCAAAAGGTGGTAATTATGATTGCTGTTCTCGCTGCTTGATTTCTGTGGGATTTGAATGGGAGTATTCAGGACTGGAAAGCTTCTTGGCTCCATAAAATGCCTGACATAATGTGAAATTAAAATCTTTCTCACCATATTTAGGAAGGAGAGTTGCTTTACTGATAATCTGAGTCAGACGCCCTGAAGTCCCCCTTGACTTTAAATCTTGGAAGCCGTCGCCTGCTTTGCTGGAAATGGCCCTTCCCCCACCTGTGGGTTCTGTGCAGCCAGGACACTGGGAATTGATGGGATGGGGCTGAAGACCTTCATCTGGGCATCTCAGAGAACAGTGACCTCCTGGAAAAGGCATGCCAACCCTGCACAGTTCCTAGCTGATAATTGCTTTTCTCTAAGAATGTGTTCTCATTTCTCAGGCTATGAAGCATTAGAATTATTTGCTGGAAGGTTCTCTTCATACATAACCTCAGTCTACTGGGCCATCCAAAGCAATCAGATACACATGTATTTACTCTGGTACTTGCTGCCTTTGGTGTCTGATTATTCCTGCCATTGGTCAGGACTGGGAAGGCCCACATTTGCTTGCTGTGGTGGCTGGTTACTCTTATGATTGGTTACTGTCATTATTGATTCCTCCCACACTTGGTCTGACTGGTGCCTGGTCACTCTCGTCATTGGTCACTCTCATGATCAATCCTTCCCACATTTGCTTGCTCTCTTTGGTGTCTGGTCATACTTGCCATTGGTCACTCTCATGATTGATCCTTCTCACTTGCTCTTGTTGGTGCTCACTCACCCACAGGTTTAGTTTCTCTCCGTTGGGTCACTCATATGCTTGGCGCTCAGTCACTGTTGTGCTCAGTTACATTCTCTTCTGTATACAGTCACATACTCTCGCTCACTCATAATTAGAGAAGAAAATTTACTCCACCTTCAGAATCCAACATCCTCAGTGTGTCTCCTGGGTGACTGAGGGACTGCCTGGTGATCCGGATGAGCTGCAGTGTGTCCAGCAGTAACTTCTCACACATTCTTTCCAACCTGGCAGATATATGAAGGTGAATCTTCTCAAAACTCAACTCTGTAGCTTGTGAGCTATTTTCTAATCACTGGAACTATTTCCAAGCTGCAGTCATTCCAGTGGCAGTTTGGGTGTGGGCGTCTCTGGATCCTACACCCCTTACTTCTTTCTTTGTGTTATCTGACTTTACCTTCTCAGCTGCTTTTTTTCCTCTTTTCACATGAAGCATTTCCACATCTTATTCTGCCTTCATTGATACTGGACTCTCCAATTAGAATCTGTGATCAAATCAAACATTATTGTGGGTACTTGGTTCAAAAGACTTGTCACAATAGTTTCCTGTTTTGGGGTTCTTTGTTTCCTGTGTCTCGTGGTATTACCTCTCTTCCTTCTAGAAACTGGAAAATAAGGAGCAGCCTTTGTTTTCTCCTCAGTCAGCCAGAAAGGGGACCCAGAAATGGGATGCTCCTGAGTCTGCGAATCTGGGGACCCATCTTGGCCCTCTCAAGGTCCATGCTGCAGCAGGGGCTACCTTTGGAGGAACATATATTTTTATTGCCTACCTTCAGGGACACATTTTGCTGGCTCTTGAGCTAGCATAATAGTCATTTGCTAAGAGAAAGTAATTTCAAGATTGTGCATTACATCAGACAAAGGACTGATGACCAGAATCTATAGGGAACTTAAAAAACTAAATTCTCCCAAAACTAATGAACCAATAAAGAAATGGGCAAGTGAACTAAACAGAACTTTCTCAAAAGAAGAAATTCAAATGGCCAGAAAACACATGAAAAAATGCTCACCATCTCTAGCAATAAAGGAAATGCAAATTAAAACCACACTAAGATTCCACCTCACCCCTGTTAGAATAGCCATCATCAGCAACACCACCAACAACAGGTGTTGGCGAGGATGCGGGGAAAAAGGAACCCTCTCACACTGCTGGTGGGAATGCAAACTAGTACAACCACTCTGGAAAAAAATTTGGAGGCTACTTAAAAATCTAAACATTGATCTACCATTTGATCCAGCAGTACCACTCTTGGGGATATACCCAAAAGACTGTGACACAGGTTACTCCAGAGGCACCTGCACACCCATGTTTATTGCAGCACTATTCACAATAGCCAAGTTATGGAAACAGCCAAGATGCCCCACCACTGACGAATGGATTAAGAAAATGTATCTATACACAATGGAATTTTATGCAGCCATGAAGAAGAACGAAATGTTATCATTCGCTGGTAAATGGATGGAATTGGAGAACATCATTCTGAGTGAGGTTAGCCTGGCCCAAAAGGCCAAAAATTGTATGTTCTCCCTCATATGTGGACATTAGATCAAGGGCAAACACAACAAGGGGATTGGACTTTGATCACAAGATAAATCGAGAGCACACAAGGGAGGTGTGAGGATAGGTAAGACACCTAAAAAATTAGCTAGCATTTGTTGCCCTTAACGCAGAGAAACTAAAGCAGATACCTTAAAAGCAACTCAGGCCAATAGGAGAAGGGGACCAGGAACTAGAGAAAAGGTTAGATCAAGAAGAATTAACCTAGAAGGTAACACACACGCACAGGAAATTAATGTGAGTCAACTCCCTGTATAGCTATCCTTATCTCAACCAGCAAAACCCCTTGTTCCTTCCTATTACTGCTTATACTCTCTCTACAACAAAATTAGAGATAAGGGCAAAATAGTTTCTGCTGGGTATTGAGGTGGTGAGGAGGAGAGGGAGGGGGAGGATTGGGTGGTAAGGGAGGGGGTAGGGGTAGGGGGGAGAAATGATCCAAGCCTTGTATGCACATATGAATAATAAAACAATAAAAAAAAGTTAAAAAAAAAAGATCATGCATTAAAGAAGACAGTAAACAAGGAGTTTGGGAATGATCTTCCTTGTTAGATGTGAGGCTTTGCCACTGCCTAGCCATGTGGCAAACTTTGGGCAAGTCACTTCTCTGTGTCTCATTTTCCTTTGCTGTAGAGTAGGGACAGTGTGGGTAATACAAAGAGTGTCAAATGAGCAATGGCTGTAAAGTGAAAGGGCTGTGCCTGGCATGTGCCAGTCTAGCTGGGATCACGGGAATCCTTGCCCTGGATGTAAGTGAGGTCAGGGAGCTCACCGTCGTGAGCTTTCCTATTTCATTTCACTGCTGCATATGAGAGAGAGCTTCCCAGGCGATGCATCTGTGTTAGATCCTCTGCTGAGATTCCTCAGTACTGTCTTCTGCCAGCTGGGATCCTGGCCAAGTAGACAGCAAGCAAAGTCCTTGCGTCCTTTCTCTTTCTATCACTTCCTCCTCAGTAGGCATAGAAGTTGAAAGGACACTCACTAAGCAGTAGCCAGGTCACTGGCTGAAGACAGGTGTCTGGCTGCAGTGATCCGCCTGGCTGGGTGTTCTTGCTCAGTCTTACAGGACCAGTCCGGTTGAGCCTAAATGCCAGGTAAGGTGCAGGATCACACCCTTCAGGGAACTGCGGCAGGGCTCTGGCAGCAGAAAGGCTGGAAGGTGAGCTGCAAAGGCATTGCTGTAACATCCTCTGTCGTGCGTGGTCTGCGTATTTTCTTTCCGATCAGTGCTCCCAACTCTGTTAGGTGAGGCCAGGTCTGGAGGAGCAGGATGAGTGACTGTGCCCAGAAGTGAGGGTTCAAAACCAGCTCTGCAGCTGAGAATATAAAAAATTGATTTTTTTAAGTTAATTTACTTTGCTTCTATTTATTTATTTGGTGTGGGCCCAGGGTCTCATACACGCTAGGCAAAAGGCACCATGCTTTTAAAAAAGTGTTTAGCCTTGGTGTGGTAGCACGTAACTACTGTCCCAGCCAGTTGGAAGTCTGAATCTGAAGGATTATTTGAGCCCAGGAGTTCAAGGTTGACCTGGACAACATGGCAAGACCCTCTCTCAAAAATAAATAGATAGCTAGATAGATAATTAAAAACTTTAAAAAAATTCCCTTCTAACCCAAACAGTGTGATACTTTTAAAATATGTTATTTTCCATATCAGATGAAGTAGCTGCTTCAACATAAGTATATCTTATTCAGGGACTTGTCATTTCCTTCCCTCCAGCTACCCTCAGAGATTTCTATTTCTTCCACTTCCTTAAAAAAATTTCAGTAGCACTGGAGAGAAATGTTTGTGTAACTTGTCAATTTTTATTTAGCTATCCGAGGATGCTAACTGAGGTTAAGGTAATGCTGGGTCTTATTTGGTTTAATATCAGGAAACAACATTAAGGGAAAAGATTGGTGCTTCTAGTTAAGCCCATATTCCACCTTCTTTCCTGAGACCCCACTGAAACCATCCTACGAGAGTAAGAGTTAAAGTCTCCAGCTCAAAGGAAGTGGGAGGCCGCTCTCAGCAGCTGGGTTTAAGCCAGTTTGCAGGAGGTGGAAAGCAGATGGAAGAAGGTGGTCGAGGAAGCTGCCCGGGCCACATGGAGACCAGCGCCCAAGGGAAGCTCAGGTGCTGGCAGGGGCCACAGGAGCCCTGAGGGTGATGAGTATCTCTCTTGGGGGGGGCTCAGGATGCAGGAACCAGTTGTCCCCCACTGTGGAGTGATAGGTGTTTAGCTGTACTTGCAGGACTCTTGCCTGAAAAGAAATGGAAGGACTTTGTTAAGGGCTACCCGGGTTATGCTCATACCTTGGGGCAAAGCCCCCATTATCTTGGAATTTAGGGGTCCCCAGGGTCCACATTCGGTGAGTGAAATGCATCTGTCTACAAGCCTTGTGTGCTACACAGGGCTCCCTGTGGTTAAGTCTTCAGATGCAGCTGTAAAGAAAGATGGATTCTGACGAGACACACAGGACCTGTGGATCAAAGGCCAGACCCCAGACTGCACAGGCCTGCTGGGTGTCCCACTGACCCCAGGGCTACGCTAGGAGAGCTGGTGACTGTTAGTGGAACTGGTGGCCTAGCTGTGTTAGGGACACTGCAACAACACATGGGAGGGGGGCTTACATGAACAACAGCTCCAGAAGCTGGAGGTCTGAGATGATGGTGTTGGCAGGGCTGGTTCCTTCTGAGGGCTGCGAGGGAGGACCTGCTAGGTTTGTAAGTGACCCTCTTTTCACTCTGTCTCCATATTGTCTTCCCTGTGCATGTGTCTGTGCCCAAATTCCCTCTTACAAGGACACTCATCATATTGAATTAGGGCCCACCTGAAGAATGCCATTTTAACTTAATTACCTCTGTAAAGGTGCTGGGGGTTAGGATTTCACCATATAAATTTTAAGGGAACACAATTCAGCCCATAACACCCTGTGTGTGGGTGGGTGGTTGTACCACAAGAGAGGAATCCCAGGATTTGGAGAGGTGGAAGTTTTATAGGGTGGCTGGCAGATCTGCTCCTTTTTCCAGCTGGAGCATGGGGAGGAAGATGAGCTGGGAGAGACTTTGCTCTGGAATATGAGCAAGCCCCCTGTGGGAAGGAGAGGGAAGTGGGGTTGCAGGGGAAATGAGGGACAGGCCTCTAGATCGTTGCTACCTTGGAATGTAAACAAATGAATTTAGGGAGAGACATCTCAATCTCCTCTCTCTCGCTTCTAGGGCATGTTTTCTGGTCAGATCTTTAGCCACATTGGCCATGCTCTTTGCTCTGAGTGCCTGGACTGACAGAAAAGTGAAAGTCTTCCCAGAGGATTGGCACCCAACACCTGTCCATCTTCTTCTTGTCTCAGGTTTAAATTGGAATAGATTTAAAAGCCAAGCTTTACCAAGCATATTATTGAAATGTAAAATATGAAAGAGCTAGGCATGAAGGTTCCACACCTGTAATCCTAGCTACTCAGGAGGTGGAGATTGGGAGGACCTCATTGTGCAGCCAGCCTCAACGAGAAGTTTGTGAAACCCCATCTCAACTAAAACAAAACAAAACAAAAAAAACCTGGGCTTGGTAGCCATGCCTGTCATCTCATCTACATAGGAGTATCATAGTCCAGGCTTGTCCTGGGCATAAAAGCAAGACCATACTTGAAAAATAACGAAAGCAAAAAGGGCTCAGGGTGTGACTCAAGTGGTGGAGTACCTGGCTAGCAAGGCCCTGAGTTCAAACCTTAGTACCCTGGAAAAATTAATTACAAATATATATATGAAAGTGGCCAAGATAGAAAGGAAAACTGGCAATCGAGGAGGAAGAGCCAATTTGGTGAAATAAATAGAATTTTCAAACCTGTCAGTAGGATCTGGAATCTACAGTCAAGACTCTTTCATCCTTAAAACAGGAATAAGACGCGATTGAAGAATGTCAGATGAGAGTTGACTCAGTGGTAGAGCTCTTGCCTAGCATGTGTGAGATCATAGGTTCAATCCCTAGCACTGGGGGGGAGGAAAAGAAAACAGTACTGGAAATGTATAATGATCACCAACATTATAAAGTCAAAAAGGGGCTAGGGCAAAGATAAAAGTCAAGGAAGTGTTCTAGATAAGTTCTAGAAAAATCTAAAAAGATAGGGGAATGTGATATAGAAAAACATGGAAGAAAATAGAAGAGAAGAGAAAAGAAGTCCTGTGGTCTAACTGACTGCACTCTCCAGCAGTCACCACTAACCACATGTGGCCATCGAGATTCAAGTTAATAAAAACTAAATTAAAGGTTCAGTTCCTCAGTCACACTGCCCAGTAGCCATAAATGACTAGTGGCTACAGTCCTAGACAGCATAGAAAATCTCCCTTATTGCAGAGTTCTGTTGGAGAGCTTTGGAAGCAGAAGGAAAGGGGTGGGAGGGAGGCTGAGGCTTCAGGTAAATAGTAGTGCATGAAAAGTGAGTCTCATGTTGAAAGGCCCCATCTACAGCCAGGCAGATTTAAAAAGACATACCGCTATGCAACTTCAGGGAACCAAAGGTGAAGGGAATGTTCTAGAGGCCTCCAGAGAGGGACAAATACAGATATCTACAAGGGAGGGAGAGTCAGTAGCATTGGAGTTCTGAGGGAGAATGATTTGAAGTCTAGAATTACATTTTCACTGAAACATACCTACATATGTTTGAAGATAAAGGAATTTCTGAAAGACTCAAAAAACCTGTCTCATGCCTTCCCTTTCTTAGTAAGTTACTTGAGGATGCAAGACAAGAAAGGAATCCAGGAAAGATGACATGGAACCATGGGGTCCAACCCTTGAAAAGCAGAGAAAGCAATGAAGGAAGTCCTGAAAATTCAATTATAAAGGACGTCTAGATCAACCTATCCAGAGTGGAATGGGACAGAGAACTCCAGGAGGACTTTTCTGGAAGAAAAAGGAATGTGCTGTTATGTGCACTGTGAGTTTGAGCTTAGTAAAACCTGGATGTGTGAATTGTCTGTCATTTGTTTTACCACCAAATGGGTGATTTCAAGCAACGAAACTGGTTCTCTCCCAGTTCTAGAGGCCAGGAGTCTGAACTCAAGGTGTGGGCAGACCATACTTCTCCTGGTCTCTAAGGGAGAACCTGTTGTTTGCCTCTTCCCTTTTCCTTGACTTGTAGCTACAGCGCTCCAGTTTCTACCTCTGTCTTCCCCTGTGTCCATCCTTTCCTTCTCTGTCTTTTATGAAGACGTGTCGTTGGATTAGAGCTACCCAGGTAATCCAGGATGACCTCACCCCAAGATTCTTAATTATAATATCAGCAAAGACTCTTTTTCCATATAAGGTCACATACACAAGTGCCAAGGGTTAGGAGGTGGACCCATCTTTTTGGGGCCAACATGACTATTATAGAGTGGGGACTGTTAGAATAGACAAAAGAAGACCTTTTCTTGTTTTCATGCTAGGAACATTGTCCATTGAATGGCACAGTGAACACATTGAGAAGGAACCACATCCAAACATACTAGAATTACCGTTACTACATATATATACACATATGTGTCTAGTTAATGACAGCTTATAGCATTTTAATAGTTACAGTACTCATTAATATGCCTGTTGGTGCCTGTGTCTATATAATGTATGTGGTATAAATAACATCAGGACGGTGGATACTGTGAACTGTGTTTATGCATCATGATATAAAACTTTCAGAGCAGATCTATAGACAAGTCACCAAAAACGCAGCAGCTGCAGCTGCAGCATAAACGTCATTACGTTTGACAACGAAGGGTGGCACAGATGGCCGATCGGATGGGAGGTGTGGACTGCTCTCACAGTCTGAGCACAGGACCTCTAGTGATGAAACAAGAAGCATTTGTAGTGCATCATTTGAAGATGCAGAGGAGTTCAGTAGAATTGGCGATGGATGCACAACTGAGTGAGGGGGAGTGAGATGGACGATGTGTGAGCTAGGACCCCATAGCAAGAAGCAAAGGACAGTGTGTAAAGTTGCCAAACTATGAAAACCAGCAAGGAAGGGGCTGCTGGAACCAGTTAAATAAAACAAGCTGCATTTTTGAGAGCATTTTTCCTGGAGTTTCAGGTGTGGGAGCTTAGCTGGATCCTGGAGGAATTTTTAATCACACATTTATCTTCTATGGGCGATTCAGAATTTTAAAATAGACATTGTGCCATTTTCTGAGCACTACATTCCACAGCACTATTTTTTAATCACATTTTCTTTCTTAGTGAGATCAGAGTGTGATCCTGAAAATTATGCTTATGGTGGACTTAAGTAAAAGGATTTATGCAATCAAATTTACAGATTTTTTTTTTATTGATCACAACTTTTATGCTGGGAATCAATTTTAATCTACTTGGCATCTTTAATTGCTTATCCACTTAAAAAATTACCTCTGGTAAGTGGAAGAACCCCTTCTAATGTGAATTGCTTTTGCTGTTAGTGAAAATAAGGTATCGTGTTATCCGTTACGTTAGGAGAAAATGCTGAATAGACCATTACTGCTTTTGGGGAACAGGGAAGAATGAAGGAAGAAAAGCAGAGTTTGTTCAGTACTTCTTTACCCTCTCCAAGGCATTGATCCGAAGCACCCCACTCACGCGTGCCTCAAACCTCCGAGTGTCGTCAGTATACCTGGTGCTAAACTCTGGAGATACAAGTAGGAATGTTCTTTTGTATTAGCAGACTCCACTCCATTGTTGATATGCCATACTGGCACCCCGGTTTTATTCAACTCCTTCTGAACTTACTGAACCATACCTCCCCCTGCACATACAGAAAAAAAATGAGTGTCTTTTCTCTGGTTCTGAGAACACGGAACAAGTGTAGAAAAATATGAGCTTTAGGGAGGCAGGGAGGGAGGGATGGAGAGAGAGAGAAAGAGAGAGAGATAAGTTAAAGAAATGAACCTAAGGTCACCAAGAGTTCTTCAGGGATCGTGCTTAACCAGAAAGCCAAAACACTCAGGGAAACTGTGTTTTCTTCTGCTATGGGAACTACACGCTCCTTTCTCTAAGCTAGGCAGAATTCTGACTTATCACTTGAGTAAAAGTTTAAGTTCTCTGTGAATTCTACCAGGTCGTCAATCCTTAGCCTGCCTGCGAACATCTGCATTGCCCTGATCTCATAGGTCTCCTTGGTCATGCCATCTGTGCCCCACCTGTGTTAAATTACTAGATACACTCATGGCACTTTTGGTGCCCTACATTTGACTCTTCTTTTCCTTATTCCTTCATACATGCTCAGATTGTATTTACACTTAAGTCAATACTGGGCCTTCTATGGCCTCCATCTCCCTCCTTTCTCTTTCTTGAAACTTTGTTTAACGTTCAGTGTGTAAATTTACTAGAGGCAATACAGCAAAATGAAATCCCAGTTCCATTGCTAACTGTAAACATGGGTGAGTTTACACTGGTAAAATGGGAGTGAAGGGGGCTGGTGAGAACCCCTGCCTAGCAAGTGTGAGGCCCTAAGTTCAAACCCCAGCCAAAAAAGAAAATGAGAGTGATGAAGTACATGTTTTAATTCGTGGTGTTATGAAGCAGTGCTAGCACTTCCTACTTGAGATAGCCATTCTAGAAAATGCCATGTGATAGAACATTACTGTTTGCCCCATACAAATTGGAGATAAGTGTGGATATTGTGTGCATAATAGGTCTCAGTTCCAGGTCTTTTGAACAGAAAGGGACTTAATGCAGGTGCTTGGGTGCATGGGCAATCAGTGGGCGACCAGGACTAGCTCCCAGAATGGTACCTAGAAAATAGCCTGTAAAGTGAGCCACTGCTGAGGAAGGGGAGGACCCCACTGGAACTGCCAACTTCAAGAGGCGGGTCCCCACTGCAGCTACACCTGTTTGTGGCCAGCCCTTGGGATGTCCTATCTGATTGATTCCACCATGCCAGGGACCAGCATGGAATGGCTGAAGCAACATGGAAGGATAAGATCTCTGCCCTTCTTCCTCCCCAGAACATACCCAATCGGCAGACCTACATACTGTGCCTTGTGAGCCTTTCCTGTAGGGAGTCTGGAAATCCCATTGTTAATTTGTTCAGCCTCTGCAGAACAGGAAGGCACCCTCCATACACCTCCCTACAAGGAGGTAGGGAGGCTTTGGGGTTCAGTCCCCCTGCTCTCTCCCTGTGGTCAGCAAAGGCATCTTTGAGGAGGAAGGCTTTGGCTCAGTCTTAAAGGACAAATGGGGTTTGGGTCCATGGGTGTGTTATGGAGCGGCTCCACTCGGTCTGTCCCATTTCTCTTCCTGTCAATGGGCTATCAAGTCCTGTCTCTTCCAGCTCCTCATCTCTGGCTCCAGAATTCATCTCTGGGAAGACCCCTCCTGTCTTCTCTTAGCTCCAGAACACTCACTTTCATCCCTGAGGTGCTGTCTCAATGAGGCGCCACTGAGATCTTCCATTAAACACTGGACCAAATCCAAGCTCCTGTGCTGTCTTTAAAGCCCTTTCACATAGGCACCGGAGATCCATCACTTCCTGTGCTGCTGCTTCCTTCACAGACTCAGCCCCAAACCCTTTCATCTCAGGCGCCATCACTTAATGACTCTTTCATGTGCCTGTTTGAGTCTAATGGTGTCCTCATTGCAGCCTCGTCACCTGGTCACCTGTGTAGAGGCTCCGTCTTCATCAGCACACTGGGCCACAGCTCCTGGCCCCCTCTCTGAGGGGACACCTTCTGGGTTTATCTGCTGGCATCTTCTTGGTCACATTTGGTTACATATATACTTCTACCAGTTACATTTTACTGAATATTTTCATGCTAAATTGTAGATGAACTTGTATGGGATTGATTTACTTGTCACTTAAAAGTTAAAATTGGTGTTGGGCGCATACCTTTGGTATATTTGGGGGAAAAAAAAAGTTGAGTGGAAAATACAGAAATGAAAAACTAAAACAGACCCTAAAGACTGAGAAGTAGAAAGACCATGTGTAACACTTGGGGAAGCTCCTTCTGTCACCAGGAAACCTCAACTCCTGGAGCTGGAGGCATGTGAGAAAACTAAAGAAAGGGCCAGGGAAGGGGAACTTCAAAGATTCATTCATTGGCAAAAGCAGTTAAACCAATAGTTGTAAAAGGTGATTATGTATTTCAAATATTGGCTAAAAAACTGAACCTCATTTAGCTGGTCAGAAACCATGTCATGAATTGTGCAGGGTAATGTGGAAATTGTGAGTTTTGATAGATTTCACAGCTTTGTTACCCTTATACTGAAATCATAGTCTACAGAGTGAAGTTGGTGAAATTCCTTCATTTTCCTAATTTTTAAAAATTGCAAGCTGGGCACTGGTGGCTCACGTCTGTAGTCCTAACTGGGAGGCTGAGATTGGGAAGATCACAGTTCAAGTCCAACCCAAGCTCATAGTTTGCAAGACCCCCATCTCCAAAATGACCAGAGCAAAGTGGACTGGAGGTGTGGCTCAAGCAGTAGAGCACCTGCATTGCAAATGAGAAGCCCTGAGTTCAAATTGCATGTTATTCTTATGCCTTATACTAGGTGGGAAAGTTCTCTCAACTTCTATGTGCTTCTCTTCCTGGGTGTTTGGTGAGGATACCCCTCATTTTACCACCCTTGCTCCCCCTGCCTGCCAAGCTAGTGGCTAGCAAAACAGCGGCATTCCAGTGCTCTCTTCACTGTTTAAAAAGTCTTCTTCAGGGTTGGCTGAGTGGCTCAAGTGGTAGAGCACCTGCCTAGCAAGTGTGAGGCCATGAGTTCAAGCCTCAGTCCCACCAAATAAATAAATAAATAAATAAATAAATAAATAAATAAATAAAGTCCCCTTCATCAGCAGGCGTCTTTCACCAGCGCCATGGTCTTGGTGCTTTCTGTCTAGTCACCACGTCCTCAGGGTGTCCTGCAGCACTGCAGATGCTAGTGCACCCGTGAGACACCAGATGGTGTGTGGTGGGATTCTCACTCTGTGCTCGCAGCTCTGCTGGCTCTGCTCATGGATGACAGGATCCCAGGACTGGGAGCCACTGAGGGAGTTCACAGTAAATCCCTGCATTTTAATTGAAACAAGATGGCCAACTTACTTGGAAGACAAATGAAGCATCTTTTTACAGTTGTTTGGAACAGTATATGTGTACGTGTGCACACATACACCAAAACTAAATCTATCGTCTCAAGGATTGGTTGACACAAAGGCTATAATTGGTTTTTAGTACAAAACTAAGGGAATCTGATTTTTTTGTATGTTGGCGGTGGGGCAGTGCTGGGGATTGAACCCAGGTTTTTTCACGCTACACAGGAATTCTAACCACTGAGCCATACCCTAACTCAGGAATTTGAGATTAAGACAGTATAATTTTTAGATTTTATAATGGCTGATTAATTGGGGGTGGGTGGCTTAAAACAACAGTTATTGTACCACAGTTCTGGAGGCTGGAAGCGTGGCTATCGCCTCTTAGCTCTGAGGAAAATCCCTTCCTGCATCTCACAGTGTCTGGTGTCTCTAGCACCTTAGCTTACAGATGTATCGCTCCAATCACACGATCTTCCCTGTGTTTTCATAGCATCCTCTTTCTGTGTGTCCGTCTGTGGATTTAAAGTTTCCTCTTCTTATAAGGACAGCAGTCATATTGGATTAGGGCCCACCCTGATGACTTCTTTTAAACTTGATGACATCTGCAAAGGTACACTTTCCAAATAAGGTCACATTGTAAGGTTCTGGGATTAGGACTTCAGGATATCTTTTTTGGGAGGACATATTTCAACCCCTAACAACCCCTCTTGGAACCATTACAGCACAAGCCAAACACTATGACAGGTGGCTTCCCCACCCATCACGTACTCCAAAGTCCCTGTGGGCCCCCTCCGCTCTTGCAGTCGGTTGAATAATAGCAAACTGACCTCAGATGTGGTCTATGATGTCTGGGCTTCAGAAGTGCCAGTGTAGTTTTAGGCCTTCTCCTGCAATGGTCCTTTGCCGATTTCTGCTCTAACAGAGCGAGTCTTAGTTCAGCTCTCCCAACATACTCCCCGCCCCCAACTTGGCTACATTTCATAATGGATAAGAGCTGTAGCCAAACCACAGAACCAGCCCTCAAAGGGAATTACCTCTCTTTATCTGCTGTAAGTTATGAATTCTTTCTAAAGCTGTCATTTTCTCTGTAAACTAAAGGTGTCCTAGAGGTGAGGACACCCCTTGTGTGATGAGGACTGAATGAAATAAGAGCTCACTCAGCCAGCGGGGACACATGCTAACTATTCAGCACACGTTGGCAATAGTGATGATTGAATAATTAATGTTTTGGTTACTGGAGTAACATAGCTAGGAGAATATCAGAGCCACTAATTTCTGCACCTTCCGGGATCCATAGACGTTGTGGATCACTGAGCTAGTTTCTGATACTCTGATAGCTTCCCTGTTGTTTTTGTTGAGAGTTCACAATATTTTAGTACCAGTAGTCCCTTTATGTGGGGGATATTCTAAGACCCTGGTGGGTTCCTATAACAGGGATTGTACTGAACCCAACTGTACTATGTTCTGCTCTACACATCCATGCCTAGACTAAACTCGAACTGTTTCACCGGAAGGAAAAACTTTACCACTTCTCTTTGGCATATCTGAATCGCCTGGGTCCACACTCTTGTGTTTTGGGGACATTAAGTAAAATGAGTGTCACTTGAGCACAAGTGAAGGGTGAAGGGATGACTCACGTCCCAGGTGGGATGGAGTGAACGGCTCAGGATTTACTCATGCTGCTCAGAGTGGCGGGCAATTTAATACTCATGTGTTGTGTATTTTGGAGTTTTCCAAGTATGTTCGGACCACAGTTAGCTAAAGTGAAAGTGCAGGTAAGGGAGGACATCTTTGATTCTATCCATTGTCCTCCAGTCTCTCTGTGCATTAGCAAGCACAGTGCGCATGCTCTGTTTTGTCTCTCTTGGGGATAGAGAACCTCTTAGGACAACAAGTTGCTTTTGTCCTCCAAGGATGGGAGGAGGAAGTAGCTCGATAGGTCTGTTCTCCACAGCTCAGATGCAGGAATTGCAAACATAAGACCCAACTTTGTCTTTTGTACACACGTGATTGTGACTCTGAACATTGGTTGGTGGTAAGTCTACAAGGCAAATTGCATAGTGCATGCCTGGCTCTGAGGCACGTTCATATGCATTTGTACACACACATCCTTCCACCCCATGCAGACATGGAGTGAGGCAGAGACAGAAAACACACACACACACACACACACACACACACACACACACACACACACACACACACACACACACACACACCCTGTGCATTTGAACCCTGGAAATGGGCTGTTGTTATGGATTTGTCATGGACTAAATTCATGCAAACATATTTGCAAGTACCAAGTAGATGGGAGGACTCATGAACCTCCTTGTGTCCTTGAAGGAGGTTGACAAGTTAGTGTGTGTCTTTTACACGGCAGTGGTCCCTTGGTGCATAGTGGAGATACTTGTAATGATTGGCCCGGCTGTTCCTTACTTCAGATGGGCGGAGGGAAGCCCCGTGCACACACAGAGAGGAAGGGCGGTGTGTAGATGACCTGCAGGCACTGCCATCCTAACACGTGAATGTCACCGCCTAGACTGTCATTGACTCAGTAAATATTTACCTAGTTCCTACTCTGCCCAGCATTGTGCATCCTTCTCCAAATAAGCAGGAAATGTCGTCTTGATTGGTTTCAGCTTAATTTATTACTATTAATTAGTTCTAACGCTTCTGAAATTGGGATGTGTACTCCTGTCAGGTTGTCTTAAAGAATCTTTTAGCTATGGTTGTACATAACGGTGCTTTTAAAACATGAGCATGTATGCGCGCACACACACACACACACACACACACACACACACAGAAAAGTCCTGGTACACAGGTCAAGAAAACCTGAGTGATTCTGCCCTAATGGGTAGAACACATACTTTATACATTTAAATTTTGTATTTCTTTTAACTACTCTGAGTTTATTGGTAGTTCTTTTTTCTTTTAATAACAAAATCCCTGCTTTTAAGCTAAATGTGGGACTTGTCCTGTTCTTGTTCTTCCATTTTCTGGTCACCTCCCAGGCATAGATAGTTGGCTATAGAGGATATTTGTGAAGCAGCACAGGGCAAATGTCACAGTCAGGATTACCCCTCTTCCACCCCGCCTCTGCTGATTGCTTGTAAGGGCTGTCATACAGGCATAAGATGCCTGTCATGTGTACAAGACCCATCATTATAACTGCAGTTGTCATATTGTTAAAAACAAGGTCAATGAAAAATTATTCCAAAATAAAAAGTTTACTAAAAACCAAAAAGCTGTATCCATGCCAGGCATAGTGGCTCACAGCTGTAATCCCAGCATCTCAAGAGCAGAGAGCTGGAGGATCTCAGTTTGGCCACTGGGGCCAAAAGTTAGTGAAACCACATCTTGACTAACAAGTGGGTATGACTGTTCATGCCTCTAATACCAGCTACCTGGGTGGCATATGTAGGACGATCGTGGAAAGAAAGATTGTCATCCAAGTCCAGCCCAGGCAAAAAGCACAAGACCCTATCTGAAAAATAACCAAGCAAAAAGAGTCGGGGGCATGGCCCAAGTGGTAGACCACCTGTCTAACAAGCAAGGTCCTGAGTTTTAAACCCCAGTACTGCCAAAAAAGTACCCCATCAGGTCAGGTAGGTATGCTTTGTGAAGTTTGTGCTTCAACTATTTGACTAGGATTGATCCTTTATCACCACTTACCACTCATATGACTTTAAGTGACTTGTATGAGGCCTGACAGTATTTCATTAGTGGGTGCAGAAACGTGGGGACACTGATTTCATCACTCCTGTGCTCATCCAGGGCCCCTGATGGTTCCTTTGCCCATTCGGGGGCCTGCTCCCCATGTCAGCTCTTCCTTCTTCCTCTGCCCTCCTGTCCTTCCCTCCCTTTCCCTCCCTGCCCTTCTTTCCTCTCCTCTCCTCACTTGGTCATAATTCTCACTTTAGGGACTACCTTTCTATATCTCTTGGGTCTGTTTTCACAGCTTGGACCTTGCCTCCTCAAACTTATCAGTTCTAGTGCTGCTACCCATGGTTATTGCACTGGAAACTCAGCCACAGGTCTGCAGTCTATTCGGATCGAACACTTGAGGGTTTTTTGTTGTTGTTTTCCTTTATATAAATGGTTAAATGTCATAGGGGGATGAGGCCCAGGAGGAGCCATGTGGACGTTTTTAAACCCACTTGAAAATCACCACTAGAGCAAAGTGGCAAACACAGCTTCACCTTGGACTTGGCAAAGAGCAGGAGCAGGTCCCCCAGTGATTATTTTGGTGAGTGTGACACGGTAAGCTGTGGACTCCAATTAATTATTTGAATGAGATAGCAGCAGAATCATGCAGCAAGCTGGATGGCTGTGTGCTTTCCCATCCTTTTCACTGTGGGTAAAGCCTGCATACCCTAGGAGGTTTTCTCTCTCACACACACTAACTGGAGACCAGGCACCAGGGCTGGCCTGGGTCCAGGCCTTGACATCACCTCCCATTCTACCCAGCACCTCACTTCCTGGTGTAGAACTTTCCACCATGGGGAGCCATCCGCAGAGCCTCTCAGGGTCATCTAAAAGAAAAAAGCCTTTCCGACCTCCAAAAATAGAAGATGGGGTGAATGGCAGATTTGGGGGGGTGGGGCGAGGGACTAAGTTCAGGTCCACTGGAATTCTTGTGTGTGTTGGTAGTTTTACTGGTGATTTAAAAAACTCTGTTGTTCCATATTTTGTTTTTCTACAGTGGATATATCCATTCCTGTTTAGTCTCAGATACCAATGTAGGTGTTAAGTATAAATATAGCTAGGTGTACCAGTTAACAGACTTTCTCACAGTTCACTTCTTTTTTTTTTGGCAGTACTGGGGTTTGAACTCAGGGCCTCATGCTTGCTGGTAGAGTATACCAGCCCTTTGTGTGTGTGTGTTGGGTATTTTCAAGATAGGGTCTCTTGAACTATCTTCCTGGGCTAGTTTCAGACCACAGTCCTCCTGATCTCTGCCCCCTGAGTCGCTAGGATTATAGGCGTGAGCCATGTGCACCCAGCATACCGTCCACTTCTAAGGCCAGTTCTATCACACCCTTATGGCCGTGACCATTCTGGCTCTGGAATATTCTCAGTGATTTCAGTTACTGATAAAGGAGCACGTGGGGGGCCTCTCACCAGGGCGGTCTCTCCATAACCACCTCTTCCTAAGACTTGGGAGTGTGATGCTGGTGGGTCCCCTTGACCAGCTAGGGGATGAAAAATCATGCAGGCCCATGGCGTGGAACTGGGGTGACCCTCAGACAACATACCTTCCTGCCTGCTCCCCACTCCTCCTTCCCAGGGCCCCTGCATTTCTGCTATTGGACCTTCTTGAGCCTTGCCCCTAAAGGCCAAGGCTACCTTGTCATAGAAGGAAGAGGTGGCCGGTGGTGATCATCTCCAGTTACATAGCCTGGCTTTTGGTGGACTCCCCAACTTGTCCTGAGTACTGTTTCTTTCTGCTGCACTGTGAATGCACCTTACCTGGCTTAGGTAGGATGAGTCTTTATTCCTTCCCCTGGCGTCTAGCAAGCATGAGAGACCACACAGGAGTGTGTGGCTTCTTAGCCATGCCCAAGTTTGGCGTATGACAGACCTCAGTTCTGTCCTCTCTGTGGCCACTGCTCCCTGTGTGTCCTGCACCAGCTGCTTTGCTTTCTGAGCCTCAGTATCTCAACTGTCACCTACCTGAAGGATTGTATGTGACACATGCTCAGTCAGAAGCACTCTACAAATGGTAGTATTAGGGTCCCCACAATTCTTAGGTTCAGATGCTAAGAAATTTGGACTGATAAACTGTTTAGAGCGGGTTTGATTAAGACCTGAAGAAGTAGATGCCAGTGTGAATGTGAGAGCTCGGAGGGAATGTTGTTTTCAAGCTTTCAGTGTAATATTTGGGGAATACAAAAGAATATGTGCAGTAGGTTTAGGCGTGAGACGTTCTGTGCCATCTGTGCACACCTGCACATGGCCCATGGGAACAGCGTGGCGTGGATGGAGGCTGCCTCAGTGCTTCTAGGTAGGTCCCCTCCTGAGGGCAGTCTCTGCTGAGCCTGGTGTCCACCAGGAGCACATGAGGTTGCCATCAATGCCCTGAGCCTGGAGACCAAGTCCAACTGCATTAATTCAGGTCACACACATGGCACATAGGACCCTGTGCCTCCAGGTGAACGGTGCCTTTGTCTTTTGAAGCCTCGTTAGCTCTTGCCAGTTCCGTGGTGTTTTGTCCTTAGCATTTCTGATGTTACAATTTGTCTCCATCACCCTCAAGGGACATATCTGTCCTCCCCTTGGCCCATTGCTGTGATCCATACTAACTTATCCAGATGTGATTTCTAGCCACCATCAGGCCCAGCACCCCAACTGTGGTCTAGAGATGGGTGCCAAAAAAATGCCTGTATGATGCTCAGCCCGACTACATCTTCCTAATTGGCTAAATTATCTCTTAATTGAGTACAAGCAAAGTACAATGAAGGGAAAGTGTTGGACGCCACTGCTTCTTCAAGGGAAGTTAGTGTTCTTTCGTGTCTGATTTTTAAAGTGGGTTTAATGACGCCGTTGTGTGGCTAACGCTGTGAAGCGCCCGCACGTCCTCCAGAGCGGAGGGATGATGGCGTTTAAGCCGCCAGCTTCATGCAGTGCTTCTCGTGCGATTACTTGGGCAACCTAATGTAAAAATATTTTGACTGCAGGTGTCACAAGTGACACCCTGGCCCCTCTCTCCCCAGTGTGTTGGGACAAAAGCGGATTTTTTTAAGGCCTGCACTTTTAATGAACCGCCTTAGTTTAGACCCTCAGAATCTAATAGTGTGCCTTTTGGTGAAGTTGTTCAGAATTTTAATGCATTTTAGTTCTCATTCATCATGGCCTGTGTGCTCCTCGAGGGAGCGTCTTTAGAAATGGGATTAACTTCTAGAGGAATGCATTAGCCGTGCCACAGAAGTAGGCAATGTGCTAACTAGTCTGATGGATTGCTCCAACCTTAAATCCTTCTGCCCCTCCTCCCCGATGCTCCCCTGTATTGACAGCTTCTCATTGAATGGTCAGAAGCATTAGTGTATTTAGGACTTCGATGTTCTGTATGATCCTAGGCTGATCTCATATTCCCTTTCTGAAATTAATTCGACACTGCTTTACATGTTAATCCGCAAAGGATTGATTTGGAGAAGGTCAGCGCGGTGCGGCCTCAGAAAATGGAAGAAAAGCCGCACTTGGAGCAGCTCATTTCAGTTCAGTTCCCAGACCTAAGCCCAGCGGCCTTTTCATTGTGACCCTCGGCCAGCTGTAGGCGGCTTGGCAGTCTCGCAGAATACATCAAACGGTGGGGTTTGATCGGCGGGCTAATTAAGTTTAGCTTGGTTAACCAATTGCAGTTTGCAAATTGAACAATTGCACTTTGAAAGGTTCTGACACAATGGAACTCAGAATCTTCTTTTTAGACATAAACATTCCCAATAATGGAGTCGTAGTTTGTGAAAGAAGCTTATACCAAATCCACACAAGTTGGATATCTCTAACGTAAAGTTCGTTTCACTGGTAACGAAACTCTGGCCTCCTTTATTCAAGGAATTGCTGATGTCAAAGGCAAGAGGATGCGGTGCGCTGGGCGGGAGGCCGGTGGAGATGCGGGGATGTTCGGGGGTGGAGGGTAGGTGAGTGACTGAGAATTTAGAGATTCACATTCTTCTTTCAAATATTCAGATCTCGAGCCATAGGCAAATAATCGTCGGCAAACTGATCATAATTCGCATACAAGATAAGCGGTAATTTAGATGCTGAAAACCGAAAATCAAATTAAGGGCAATGCAGGGTCATTAGGTGAGAAGTCTCATTTTTATAGGCAGGAGGCAGAGAAACCACTGAAGTCCACACTGACCAAAGATATACCTGGTAAGACCAAAATAATTCCAAATTTGAGTACAAAGAAAAATACCGATGTTTCTAAGGCTTTTTTTTTTTTTTCTTCCCCCGTTTTGAAAATAAGATCCTGTTACAGACGCTCAGTCTTCCATTGTGGTCTAATCTTAATTGTTATTAAGGGCTCTCTTTTCGCTCAGCAGTTCTGGACAGCCATGGTGCACTGCAGCCAGGAAGAGCTGTCCTGCAGGCTGCCCAGGAAAGAGGACAGCCAGCTCGAGTTGAGTTTTTGCTAGTGAACATCCTCCTGGGGTATGAGTGTTGATGCAGCTGACCTCTCTGACTCTCTGTGAAGTCATTTTAGTGTCATCACAGGTCTTTTCTTGGAGGAACCGCTGACCATCAGTTTCTCTTATAACTGGATATGAAGCACCAAGCAGGGAGAGCTTAGTATGGTGATGGCAGCTGTGGGCTTCTCACCATTGGGGACTTGCATTGCTGGACATCAGGGTTCAGTGTAACCCTCGTCTGAGGTCATCCCACGTCCTGGTGCCTCACTCTATGCCAGGCCATCCCTCACACACTGTGGCAGTACTGTCCATAGGGAAAAGGGACTTAGGAAATATTTCCGCTGCTTTTACTTGTGGGTGTGGCTACTAATGATACAAACATGCCTTTGAACCTTTTTGTCTTGGGACACGGTGTCTTATGTGCAGTCTGGAACACTAGGTGAAATAATTCTTTCTGAAGCTAGGCAAGCTCTCAGTTGCTTCCGGGCCATTGGATTCTGGTGAGTGGGGGAATGGGCTGTTTATAATAAAACGGACTTGCAGGTGTGCTTTCAGGATGTACTGGAGTCGGCCTCTGCATGTCCCAGCTGGCTCTGCATATCTTCTTCCCACAGTGAGCACTTCAGATGGCAGATGGTGCACGCTGTGATCTGAGTGTGTCCCCAGACACATTAATCCCTCAGTGCAGTGGTATTAGGCGGTGAGGCCTCCTGGAGGCTGTTTGGGGCCTGGGGGTGGTGCCCTCATGCCCCATGGGTTAGTGTCCTTTTCTCACGAATGGGTGGTGGAGTCAGCTTCCTTTCTCCCCTGCTGCATGTACCCACTTCTCCTTCCCCTTACTGTCATGAGCAGAAGCAGTGTGATTCTGTCACCAAATGTGGCTGCCTAATCTTGGACTTCCTGGCCTCCAGAATAGAGAGCCAAAATAAGCCTCTTTTCATATACATGACCCCGTCTCCAACAGTCTACTATGGTATCAGCACACCAGCCATGACAACTCATCGTCTATGTGTTACCGACATATTTTGCGGGCCTCATCAGCTCCTTATGGAGGCTCAGCTTTATCTCTAGAGAGGCCAAATGAGAGGAAGCGATCTGATGGAAGGACGACCAGTCCTTGGCCTACAGGTAACATTTGGCAATTCAGGCTGTGCATGCAAAGTAGCAGAAAGCAAAAGTACACAAGTACTTTTGCTTTTTTGATGGTGGTATTGAACTCTTTCTATCTACAGTGCTGAGCACATGGCATACTCATTGAGTTTGTTTGTCATAGCAACCTAGTGACACTCTTGTTAAATTTTTTTTACTGATGTGGGAACTTAGACTATGAGGGTGTATGACCTTTATAGTTGCAAGTGCTGAGCGTCAGAACCACGATTTGGCTCTGGCTGTAGTAACCCTCATACTGTAAGGCGCCCTGAATTAGGGAAAAACAGTCGTCAGAAAGTTATGGCTGGGGGTCTGGGGGTGTAGCTCAGTGGTAGAGCACCTTTCTTGTATGTGCCAAGCCCTGGCTTTGATCCCCAGCACTGGAAAAAAAACAAAAAAGTACATCCTGTCAATTATAGTAACTGGTTGAGTGGTAGAATTTCAGGGTAGACTGTGGCCTTCTGTGGGTGACAAGAATACCCACATTCCAAGTGCCTTTTGTTCTGTCTTGCAAAGGTATCTAGGAAACTGTAAGAACCTCACATCTAAGCACCTAGAGTTTTAGTTGTCCATCCTTGGCCTGTCTAATAAGCCACTGAGCTAGAAGAAAAGACAGCTTTTCTCTTTTTTACAGGCTCACACATCACTAAGGGTCAACCATGACCAGAGTCACAGAGTTGACGTATTCTATACCACCCCCACCTGTTTGTCCACATGGGACAAGGCTTTTGTGCTGGATTCTTAAATGTGGTGCTGGTTTCTCTGCAATTACTTAAGCAATGTACACATCCAAATTGTTTGATGCTTTTGCTGTGTGTGTGTGTGTGTGTGTGTGTGTGTGTGTGTGTGTTTGCATGTTTGCTTAAAACCTGTGTCTTAGCACCTATGGCAATAGTGGTAGTTCTCACAGTGGGGAATTAAAAAGAACTTCAAAAGAGACCAAATCCTTGTTTTTAACTTGTTAGAAAGGCTTCATTCTTCACTGGCCTCCTTCCTCTTCCTCAGCTGCTCACCCACGCCATTCTTGTGCCCTCCTTTGCTTGACAGACTTTGAAAGCAGGTGTCTGGGCCAGAAGCATCAGTCTCACCTGGGAAGGGATTAGAATGGAGAAGCCTAGCCCTGCTCCTCCCCCTCACCAAATCAAAATCCACCTGCTAAATTAGCGGAGTCCCTGAGTGATTTGTGTGTATGCTAGAGTGTGAGAAACATCAGAATTTTTCTAAAAGAAGGAAACCCTTACTTTCTCCTCACATTTTCCCTCTTTTCACTTCCTCAGAGCTGCCTGCTCTGCTTCCCAGAGTGATTGCCAGAAAGAGGTAAAGCTCTTAATTTCTCTTTTTCCATACTATGAGTATTCTGCATAGATTTGCCAGTTGAAATACCAGACATCCTATTAAATTTAAATTTCAGATAAACAACACGTACATTCTTGGTATAAGTGCATCCCATGAACTATTTAGGATGTATTTAAACAGATAGTCCTTTACATCATAGCAAAGCTGTTGTAAGTTGAAAATATCCTAAATTGAAGATGCATCTAATATAACTAACTCATCAAACACCATAGCTTAGCAGCATGGCATGCTGTAGCCGTCATTTTTCTCATGATTTGGGGTGCCTGGAACTGCTGCTCTCTTGTACAGTGTCTCCATCACAACCCTGAAATGCCTAAGTTGAACCATCATAAGTCAGGACTAAATGTACTCATTAGTTGTTTTTTTAATCTGAAATTCATCATTTGTGTTAGCTTTCTGTTACTGTAACAAAATATCTAAAATAATCAGCTAATAAGAAGACAGGTTCATTTTGGGTTTCGGGCCGTGGTCACTTGGTCCCATTGCCTTTGGGCCTGTGGCGAGGCAGAACATCACGGTGGGAGTGGGTGATGGTGAAAACTACCCACTTCACGGCCACTGGGAAGTGAAAGAAAGACAGGAAGAGACTGGAATTCCAATATCCCCTTCCAGGGCATGCCCCAGTGACATAACTGCCTTCCCCCCACCCTAAAGGTTCCACCACCTCCCAGTAGAGCCACCGGCTTGGAACCAGGCCTTGAACACATGACCTTTGGGGGAACATTCCAGAGCATTTAACTGGGAATTTTGTATATTTACTTGTGAAATCTGGCAGCATAGTTGAAAGAAAATGATAATGCAACCCTTTTTTTTTTTGGAGAAAGTGATAAAATGCAAGGTATGCAAGTGATTTTAGTAGGGTAACTTGCAGAGTTGTCCATTCACCTTCTTTTACCTGGGCTGTTGGTACCTTGAGAGGGATAAGGTTTGGGGTTTTGCATGAGTTACCCTTGGAGCCTTTCTCCTGAACTAGGTTGTGCGTGTGTGTGTGGTGTGTGTGTGTGTGTGGTGTGTGTGTGGTGTGTGTGTGTGTGTGTGTGTTGGGGGAAGCAGGGGAAGGTTGGAGGAAGCTGAGACATCCGGGGAAAACTCTGCCTTAGTCCCTTGAATCTCCAGAGACCACTAAGTGAACTGGGCCCTGCTCTGGAAAAAACCCATGTTTTTCTACCAAGTGTCTTTAGGTGAGGGAGCTGGCAGAGATGAAAATTTGGAAGAGAAAATGCTTCCACCTGAGCATTTTCATTTCTGCAGGGTCTGAATTTGGGTTTATGATGTCAGATTGAACTATTAAATTTTCCTGTTTGAGGAGGAACACGAAGCTCTCATTCATTCACCTCATTAGATGAAAGGATTGCAGGTGTTTCTCAAACAGCTTGTGACCTAATAGTTCTTATTGTTAGGCACTTCCAGATGATGGAGTTTGACTCAAATGCCCCACAGCCATGAAGCTCAGATTTAAGGTGCCAACATTTGCCATGACTCTTTGCTTTTTTATGTCAGTTAATAAGTTGTACGTACATGTTCGAAGGGAAATTACGAGCTGCCTTATTCATGACACATTTTTCCAGCTTGTAATTGTGTTGGCATCATTTGAAAGAAGCTGGCATATTACTTGATCATTGTAAATCTCTCCATGCCTTTAGCTGAAAATGGCATTAGAACGATTTTCTTAAAATCTGCTTTCTTACATTATCCCCACTCGGGAAACGGACAGCATGGGTAGCAATCTTTCGGGACTCATTCAGAAAGCTGAGCCCTCCAAGAATAGGTCTTTCCAGCTGGCATGCTAACCTACCAGCACAGGGCAGAGTGTCTGTGAGCTCAGGCACGAGTGAGATTATTACAGGAAATTATGTGGTGGGAGAAATGGAAGTGAGAATATTACAACCCTGCTTGTTTGGCAGTATGTTTGCGTTGCTTGGTATCATGAGGTAGGCTGTACGGAAGAATGCTGGCTAAATGTATAATCTGTAAAGTGACATTCTTAGTTACAGCAGAGTCACCCATGTGGTTTGCATATTTGCAAATAAGCGTAGCCTAATGTTGCTAGAAATTGAATTCTAGACTTCTTGTCTAATTTTTTTTGAGAGGTAGAAAAGTCAGAGATGAAAATTTTAATTTTTCTTTCTCCATCTTTTGTATTATCTCTGGCCTCCTCTTATATAATTTCTTACTTTTAATTTTAAGTTCACTAAAATTGATGCATGGCATCTGTTTTTTGAAGAAATAACTTGCTTAGCAAATTAAACAAACAATTGAAGTTAGAGGAATAAGAGATACATTTTAGGGGCTTTTGAAACCTCACATAAAAATTTTAAACTATTTTTAAAATTGTAATTCTAAGACATAATTTGCCAGATCTCTGTGTTGGTTTAGGCAGTCTTATTCCATAACTAACAGTTGATCAAAAATCAATGGATAAGCCAGGTGTAATGGTGCATGCCTGTAATCGTAGCTCTTCGGAGGGGGTATGAGGATCAAGAGTTTGAGGCCAGGCTGCGCTATGTAGCAAGAACCTGTCTTAAAAACACTAGATAAATAAGTGAGTACATAAAATAAATCACTGGGTAAAGTATAGCAGGCGTGATACAAAGAAAATATTGAACTTTAAAACTTTAGTTAACATACTCCCTGTATTAGAAAATGTAAACCAAATGCCATGGAAAGTAGATATTTTCTTGCCTCTCAATGAAGTGTGTTGGGAATCTGAGTCTCTGGAAGGAGAGAGAGGAGACTTCCAAGACAGATTGGTTCCATGACAGCTCAGTCGTTTTTACCTTGACCAGGCTCTACCTGTACCTTGACCTTCCAACTCCGCAGAAGTCTGACTTTCCCAGGCTCATGAGACCAGCTTGTAGCTTCTGTGAGTTCTGTGTTAAGGTCCTAGGAGGGTGGAAGGCACGTCCGTTGTTCCAGCTTGTGCACACCAGCTGCTGGGCCCCACTCCTGGCCCTCGGCCCTGTCTGCCTTCTCACACAGCCTCCAGACATCACCTTCAGCAGCAGGTGGGATCTCTGAAGACTTACAGATTGATTGAAATATTGACAGATGGGCGTCTCAAGTGGGGAGAAGGTCTCTGAAAATTATTTCCCTTTGAACCACATTTCTCTGAGGAGCGTGACTAAATGAATCTGGCTTTTGTCATGAGCTCTGTAAGAGGCAGACATGCTGTGGACACAGTCCAGCTGGCTCGCCCCTCAGTGCTGGGGCAGGAGGGACCTTCCGGCTCTCATCAGGCAGAGGTGGATGCTGGCTCCTCACCCCTAGAGGAACAGACAGCCACCCAAGGCAGAGCTTTCTGCCTGGTGCCCTCGCCTGCCCTGTGGTGAGTTAGTTTTTGAAGATGAGTTTCCAAACACTGATAGACAGGTGCCTGCTGTCTGTGGTCCTGACACCAACAGGTTACACAGGGTGAATGTCTCTAATCTGAAGACTCTGAAATCAAGATGCTCTGACATGACTCTCCGAAACTTTTGAGGTTTTGGGCCAAATGTGGCAGCATGTGCCTGTAATCTTAGCACTCAAAAGACTGGGACTTTTGAGTCTCGGTCTTTTTTCGAGACTGGAAAATCTCCAGTTCAAGTCCAGCCTTGGCTACATAGTGAGACCCTCTCTCAAAAACACAAAACAGGGCTGGCAGAGTGGCTCAGGCAGTGAGAGCACCTGCCTAGCAAGCTTGAGGCCCTGAGTTTAAGCCCCAGTGCCCACCCGAAAAACAAAACAAAAGTTTTAGGTTCCAGAGCATTTTGGATTTTTTGGATTAGGGATTCTCAACCATTGAAGTCTATGATATAATAATAAAAACCTACAAAATCTGAAACACTTAAAAAAAAAAAAAAGACGAACTTTTTTTACTGCTCAGAGTCCAAAACGTAAACACTTGTGATTGGAAGCATTTCATGCCAGCATCAAGTGGCAGTTGTGCCATTGAGGGTGAAAGTTTGCTCGCTCTGGGTAGAATCTAATAGATCAGGGACCAGGTACGTATCAGCTAAAAGTTAAACACTGGAAAACTCTGTGAATGCTGGTTACATTGAGTACTCTCTGAACATACCACTTCAGAGCCTAGGACAGACACACTGCTTGAGTGGGAGCTATCTGTGAAGGGCAGGTCAGCTGTGACAGTGTACTGCAGTTCAGTTCACGGTCCCAATGTGATTACATTCTTGTTTTTTGCATACATTTAACCAAAGTTATTAGTTTCAAAGTTAAAATTTGTTCTGGTAATCTAGAGCAGCAATTGAAACTATCTCAAGATTTAACAGTTTAAAACAATTTGCAGATCTTGTGGATTTTCTGGGTGAGGAATTTGCATAAGCTTCAACTGGGTTCTTCTCCAGGTGGTGGTAACTGACCATATCTGGTGATATTTATGTATGGTGTTTTTAAACATTTTTTGTTAGCATATATTTGTTGTACAAGGGGTTTCACTGTGACATTTCTGTATATGCTTACATATCCCATGGTTAGGTTCATCCCCACCATCCTTCTCCCTTACCCCTGCCCCCTACTTAAAAGATTTTGACAGGTTTCATTGTTCTGTTTTATATAAGTATATAAAGTACATTGACCATATTCACCCTCCTTTACCCGTCCACCCACCCTTTCCCCTCCCACTAGTGCCACTGCCTATCAGGACCAGTTTTACAATCCTGTCCTTCATTTTTAAATCCATATTCATTGTTCAAAGGGGTTTTATGATGGTATTTCACCTCAAATGTACTGTACTTTTAATAAAGACGGTTGGATTAACCCCTTTATTTCTCTCCCTTCTCCTTCCCCCATCCCCTATTACTCAGCAGCTCTCAGTGCCTTTCACTATGCCTTCTTCCTACACAAATGCAATGGATTTCCATATTGTTCACTGTCATTCTCTTTTTCTCTCCTGCCTTCCCCTTAGCCGCTTCAAACAGTCCCACTGTTGCAAACATGTTCTATCTAACATGTGTATACATACATACATACATACATATATCCACACGTATGCATATATATGATTATGTTTGTATTTGTGTATACATTTATCTTTTGGAACTATCTTCCACTTATGAGAGAAAAATGTGAACTTTGTCTTTCTGAACCTGGCTTATTTCATTTAACATAATGATCTCCCGTTCCATCCATTTACCTGCAAGCAAAATAATTTTATTCTTCCTTATGGCTAATACTCCATTGTGTATAAATACCACATTTTCTTAATCCATTCCTCAGTAGTGGGGTATCCGGGCTGTTTCCATAGCTTGGTTATTGTGAATAAATGCTGCAATAAACATGGGTGTGCAGGTGCCTCTATTGTATATTGACTTCCATTCCTTTGAGGGGCATCACTGGATTGTTGTTCTATTTTTAGTTGTAACTAATTTACATTCTCACCAACAGTGTATAAGGAAGGGTTCCTGTCACTGACCGCTCACCAACATTTGTCATTGTTTGTGTTCTTGATGGTAGCCATTCTGACAGGAGTGAGGTAAAATCTTAGTGTAGTTTTGATTTACATTTCTTCTGTGGCCAGGGATGGTGAGCACGTGTTCATGTATTTATTGGCCATATGTTCTTCTTCCTTTGAAAACTGTCTAGTCACATAAACATCACCAGTGATACTTATGCACTCTTGATGGTTGGTTTTCACTCACAGGTGTTACTTTTGTGGGTAGGTCAGGAGGCCATGCTCAGGTGATTCTGTGAGTCTGAGAGCCCACATGTCTGTCAGCACATGGGTCTCAGGGAACTTGGATGTTTTCCATGGCAGTCCAGGGATCCTGAAGAGCCCACCTCTCCACAGGGGTTGTGCCAGAGCATCTGGCCATCCTTTATTTGTAATTAAGCCTTTAAATCCTTTTTAGAATTTATTTTTATTGTATATAACATGATGATTTGATATATGTGTACAGAGGGAAGAGATTACTACAGCCAGACAAATTAACCTATAGTTGACAGAGGTGTTATAGAGAGGATTAAAGGCCATCCCCAAATAAAGGAGTCTTCAGGAGCACAGATGTATGGGCCCAGCACCTCCTTAGCTTGTAGTCATTGTACTTTAGTAGGATATCGCTGTCCTTGTTGGTTCCTGTGCTAAATTAGGCTGGGATGTTGCCTGGATGTTTGTCAGCTACTGAGGTTCCTGGGCAGTAAAAGTTCTTTCCTCAGAAGCACCTGATTCTAATCTAGCAATTTCTAGTTGGGCATCACATTTGGTATTTGAAATTTACAGGCAGCTTTCGGATGTTAGGACTCTGAGCAGATTGCAGGTGGCAAGACCAGCGTGAGGCCTTAGGAAAGGCCAGCACTACTCTTAGGTAGGCATGGGGTGGGGTCTACACCTAGTGTGTAATCATTGCTTTATCTAATAGGAATTAGAATGTAAGGTATTATATACAATGAGCTGTCATTTTCCAAATTGTATTGACTTAATTGGGGATGTATAATTAAAGGGATCCTTTGTTGACTATGTTTTGATTTTGGAATTCTGTTTGCTAGGGTCTAGGCTGGGCACCCAGCTGGAGCCTCTCCAGCTGAGATGAGAGAAATGCAGAAGTAAGCAGAACCCTGCTCAGGTCAGTGAGGGTGTGTTAACTCCCTCTGCATTAGCAAACCCTTTCCTGCTTGACTCCTGGGACTTTGCTCACCATTGGCATCCATGGGTTCCATCCCCTGAGTTGATTCTACGTGAGTTTGGCTCACTGCACAGTTGTGAGCAGTTTGAAAGTGGTGATCATATTTGGTTAGTTTTTATAATTCCTGAGCTCCTAGGACATCAGAAAATAATCTTTAGTGAATGTTGAATGAATGAGTGGAGATTTGGTTTAGTTAAAAGACTTTCATCAGTTCTGTTCTTGCACTGGAAGACAGTGCACATTCTTTTCTACAGCCTTCTTTGGCCTGGTAAAGAGAGCCATGCTTCACTGTCAAGCATGGTAATATATTTGGCATTGGTATATGTGTGTCTACAATGGTTCGAGGTAAATGTACCCTTTTAGTTCTTAAACAGCCTATTTCGAAATAAGAAAATATGGCTAGGATTGAGCCTTCTGTAGATAGGTGTGGTCCCTGTCCTCTATCTTTGAGTTCTGTGACTGCTTTGACCACTAGAATGTGGTAGGAGTGGCACTTGGTGATTTCTGGGCTCAGGTCTTAAAAGATTGGAAACTTCCTTTTCTTGTCAGTTGGAACACTTGCTTTTGGCACCCACCCATCAAGTTAAGAAGAAGCCTAGGCAGCTTTGTGAGAGTTGAACCCCTATCCAGCTTTGACTGAACTTCTAGCTGACACCAACTTGCCAGCCATGTGTGTGCACCATCTTGGAAGTAAGATCTTCCAGCCACATCGAGCTGCCCTGGCTGATGCTGATGCCAAAAAGCTGCCCAAATTGTGAGCAGTATAGATGGCGGGGTTCTTTAATGCTCTGTGTTTTGGGATGGTTTGTTTTGCAGCATCAGAAAACCATGACAGAGATGTATGTAAACACGACAGTCCTCTGAAGTGCTGACCAGGACCAGGGGCGTCGTGAGTGAGAAGTCCATTTATTTGTTACTCAGTTCAGGCTCTGTACCTAATATGCGTGTGGGAACTGCCCAGTGTCCTGCAGTACCTGGAGGGCATCAGTCTGCTGGGTTCCCATGGGGAGATCTGAGCAGTAGCCCGTCTTCCCCACAGTGTCCTGTACTCGGCCCTTTCTGTTTTTGCACTTCAGAACCCTCTAGCTGACGCATCATCCCGCTGATTGCACTGATTTGAGGTGGTGTTCTGCCACCATCATACCTCAGACCTCAAGCAATGAGTCTGGCAAGCCTTGGACTGAAATCACGAGCCAAAATAAATCTTTCCTCCTTTCAATTGTTTCCCAGCTAACAAAGTGGGATTGACACACCCTGGGGTGCGACTGTGGCACCGGGCAATATTTAGTTCTCAGTGACCTAAGTGATCTTTGCCTGAACCAGTGACCCCCAGGGTTTGCATAGCGGTGGCTTTTCTCATTTTCTTACTCACTGTACATTTATTAGCTGCCCTTCTGCAGAGAAGTCATTTTCAGAGTAAGAAGCTGATGTCACCATTGCTGCAGAGCTAATACCTAAGTTATTTACTTCTCTTTGCCCCAGCCAGTATCGTGTTACTCATTGTGTTATAATCAACCACAGTCCCGACTCTCTTTGCTCCACGGTCCTGGAATTGTCCAGTGAGAGCCCTTTTGAGTAGATTCCCATGTCCTTTTGACTCCCTTATCCCCTTATTTGTCCTTACTCCATAGCACAACAGGATGACCCACGCACATCCTGTATTCAGCTCTGAAATTGGCCACTTTTACTTTTTGTTTGCATTTTATGTTTCTACAAGAAACTCTGATTCCCTTTAGTGGAGATTGGTATTTAGATACCAAGATCAAGATCAGAGAACTTCTCCTGCTAAGGCTGATAGACTAAGACCTCTTCTCCAGCTCCCCCACCACAGAAAGCACTCCAAGCAGCTACCTGCAGCCTTGGCAGTGGACAGAGCAGGCTGACTGTGGCAGGAGGACATCCTTGGGAAAAGGTAGGACTGGAGCTGTACAAAGTAAGCCCAGGCTGAGTGCAGGCAGTGTAGGAGAAGGAATCCTAAAAGAGAGGGGGCCAAGAGGAGATCCCAAATTGTTTCCAGAAATCTTTGGCTACTGGAACCACACATGCATAGAACAGACTCAGAGCACCTCAGGTAATGGCAGAAGATCCGAGCTGTGCATGGAGCAGTGTGTCCAAAGGAACAGAATTTGCAGATCAGGTTCAGGCAAAGTAACTGCCAAGTGAAGGGAAAAAAAAAAAAAAAAAACACTCATTGAAGAAAAACAACAAAATCCAGAGTCTCCCCAATTTAACATTCACCCTGTCGAATGTGGACACTCTCTCAGGAAAAAGGAAAATCGGCTGATTCTAACTCCAAGCTGAAGCAGAAATAAAATGTAAGTAGCAGAAGATTTTCAAGTGGCTGTTATAACATTCCGAAGTGAAGCAAGACTATATATTCACAGTGGAGGAGAAGCTGGATCTCTCAGCAGAGAATCAGAAATGATCAAAAACAAAAATTATTTATTTATTACCTGTATCTTTATTGTCTATATCTTTTTTTTTGTATTCTGGGGGTTGAGCCCACAGCTGCACTCTATTACTGAGCTACACCACCAACCCTACAATTGGGTGAACAAAATTCACTGGGTGGACTTCTTGAAATGATGGAGAGAGACGGTAAATGGAACAGAAGAACTGGTAGAAGGAATTAATAGCCACATTTTTTTCAAATTCAGTGAAAAACAAATTTACAGATACAGGATTCTCAGGAACACCAAGCAGAACAAATATAAAAAGGCCTGTGTAGATTCTGTCAAAGTGTTGAAAACCAAAGAGCCAGAGCAAGTCTTGAAGGTCACAAGAGAAAAATAGTCCAGTTAATGTGTGACTTCTCATCTGAAGCCACGGAGACCAGAAAGCAACTTCCAACTCAGAATTCTGTATCTGGTAGCATATACTTAAGAATGAGGGGGAAGCTGGGCACCTGTGGCTCACACCTGGCTATTCAGGAGGCAGAGAGCAGGAGGATCACGGTTCGAAGCCAGCCAGGGACGAGTAGTTCATGAGCTCCTATCACAAAAAAACACAAAACAGGGTGGAGTGGCTCAACTGGTAGAGTGCCTGCCGAGCAAGTGTGAGACTCTGGGTTCAAATCCCAGTACTGTGCTCGAACAAAAAACAAAAACAAAAACAATGAAGGGACATTGCATTCTTTGAACAGGACATTTTTACATGTAAGAGAATTCGTCACCAGCAGACCTGCACTGTAAGACACACTAGAAGAACCTCTTCAATCAGAAGGGAGATGACACCAGAAGCAAACTCAGATGTTTTGTATCTATGGTAGATACAAAATATTGGGGGTTTTTTCCTTCGTGGTTCCCCCTTTAATTTCTTTATTAGCCATATAAGTACTAAAACAAGGGTTAAAGCGAGATGTACATAGAACAGCTGTAACATAAAGGTCACAAGAGGGAAATAGGTCCCCATGTTTTCAGGATTTCTGTATTTTACAGGAAATGGGCACTGTTGACTGTGGTGGGCTATTAAAATTACAGCATGTTTTGTAATTCCTGGTGCAGCCACTTAAAAATGTAAAGAAATGTCACCAAAAAGCCAATAGAAGACTTGAAATGGATATTCAAACAATTTAAGAAGATAAACACAGGAACAAAATATTTAATTTTTTTACTCAAAGGAGTAAAAGGAAGTAGTTTTTAAAATTTAAATTGTAACAAGATGATGAGTGAATCAGTAGCCATTTTAAAATCAGGACTTTTGAAGATTTATTAATACAGAAACACACCTGGGATATTGTGAGAAAAGATCTCAGCCAATAGTTTGACAGTTTTTCTTTTCCCTTTTTTTTTTTTTTTTTAAATATGAGCTAGTCATGCCTTCCATACTACAGAAAAACAGAATACCTTTCTTTTTTTTTTATTGTTTTATTATTCATATGTGCATACAAGGCTTAGGTTATTTCTCCCCCATGCCCAGAATACCTTTTGGTGGTAGACTTACGGGGAACTTACTGCCTTGGTCTTGCTTTTCTATTTTTTCAAGTTTTCTACAGTGTGAGTTATTACAAAATTTATTTTGTAATCATTGCTAGTATATGGTCATTTAACGGCACTTAGCTTTTCTGCGTTAAATTTATTTTTGTTATAGTACTTAACTGATTCCTTTTGATTTTCCAAGTGTACAGCATCTTATGTGCACAGAATAGAACTGTTTTGGTCCTGCAGTCTGTTTATGGCTGACTGTTTTAAGGCAACAGGGTGTCACTGAGAACATTTGGGTGTTAATCGGTGGTTCCTAATTGGTGGGGAGTGGTGCCCAGCAGAACCAGCCATCCCTCTTCATCTGTAAGGTCAGTGTGGAGAGTGCGGTGATGACTGAAAAGTGCTAGGTTCACTGCTTGACCGTCATACACACTCAGCACGTCAGTGGTTATTATCACCGTGAGGATGTATGTCTGGGCAAATATTTTTCCTTTGGAAGGGGACAGAGCTGAGTGCTGGCAGCTGCCACAGCAATCTGTGGGCAGATCATAAGAAAGGATAAGAAAGGATGAGTCAACAGTCGGCCATTGGGGAGGTCAGCCCTGGGCACCTGGCTTCTGGAAACCGATTCATCCCAGATGTTTCCCTGTTTTAACGTCCCACACCTTACTGTGTGACTGTGAGAGGTGATGCTGGTGCCCAGCTTAGTGCGTGGCCTCCTCATCTGGCTGTATGTGGTTTAAAGAGGCTCACTGAGGAAGAGCTGGGCCCTGGTTCACCCAGGGTCTGAGTGGTCTCCATGGTCAGCAGCCTCTGCTGGTCCCAGGCCTTTCTGCCTCTGGTTTTCAGGCCCTCTCTAAGGCTCTCCCCTGGAGCCTGACTTCTAACAAATCAGATTGGCCAAAAGCCCGCCTTCCTCCTTTCCTTACTCCCCATCTTCCTCTCCCCCACAGCATCCCCCCCCCACCGGCAGCTCTCTCCTTCCCCCACCCCTCTGAGTTGGGGAAGCTGGAGGAAGCAAGCTGACAGGCTGTTAGGGGCCACATAAGTAACAGCGGTGAAGAGCTGAGGTAGGCCAGCAGCCATGACAATGAACTTGGAAGTGGAGCCTCCCCAGTGAAGCCCTGGCTGACACCAGGGACTCAGCCTGTGGTACCAGAGGCGCTCAGCAGAGCTGCGCCCAGACCTCTGACCCACTGAAACCAGGAGACAATCAGTGAGAGTGGTTTAAGCTGCTGCAATTGGGTTCCTTTAGGTTCTCCACCGACTTTCCCTACCTCCTTCCATCCCGCCCACCTTGAGTCAGTGGAGAGTTGGGCCAGTTCTCCATGACACTACTATTTTAAAATTTTTTTCATCAGAAACCAAATGCCTTTTATGCTCATTTCTTCATTCTTTCCATCTTGTTTCTAGTCTGGGAACCACTTTTTTTGTTGTTTGTTTGTCGTTTGGCGATACTGAGGTCTCATGCTTGTTAGGCAGGTGCTCTATCACTTCAGCCACGTCCCCAGCCCTTTTTTGCTTTAATTATTTTTTAGGATAGGGTCTCACATTTTCCCCCCAGGGATGACCTGGGACCATGACCTACCCATCTATGCCTCCATTGTAGCTGAGATTGTAAGTGTGAACCACCGCATCTGGCTTGTTTGTTGAGATTGGGTTTTGCTAACTTTTTGCCTGGACCAGGCTTTATCTCTTTTTCCCTTTTCCTTTCTTTCTTTCTTTCTTTTTTTTTTGAGATAGGTCTCGCTTCCCACCATTGCAGAGGCGATAGAGGTGTTGAGTCTTGCAAACTTTTTTGCCTGGGCTAGCCTGGAACCACAATTCTCCCAAATTGCAGCTTCCCGCATAGTTTGACAATGCCCAGTTATTGATTGAGAAGGGGGTCTCATGAACTCACCGCCCAGGCTGACCTCAAACCACAGTCCTCTGGATCTCAGCTCCCAAGTAGCTGGGATTACAGCCATGTGCCACCACCCATGTTAACAAGACTACACACTGACTCTTGCTATCATTTCATCTCTTTGCTTTGAAGACCTTGCCTACTCTTTTAAAAAGATGTAGAAAGATGTGGCCTCATTGTGATCTAGAGGCCAGAGCAGAGGTCCACAGCCTGACTTTTGTCCCTTTGTCGCATCTTAAGGATGATGTCACACAAGGAGTTGTGGGCCAGTGCAGCAATGTGGCCTCTGACTTTCTGCGTTTTTTCTCCTGGCTCCGAGCCCTCCCCGTGACCACCCGCCATGTTTCAGCTTCTTGACTTTGCTGGAGGGAGATGTTCCAGTCCAGAGGCCACTGATCTGAATGGGAAGACCCTGGGCATGGGTTGCATCTCAGCTGCCGCCCTGCTGTGCGACCCAGGAGGTGTCTGTCCACCTCCTTTCTAATCAGGAAGGCCTAGGCAATGACAACCACATTCCCTCTCCTTAAAGAGAGTTTCAGGAAAGAATCCTCCTAGAGGTGACAGGAAGTGAGCGTTTCATATTTTAAGCCTGAGCACGACGATTGTAAGTAAGATTTATACCCCGTGCTCTGAGCCCTTGTCCTCTGACCTGAGAACGGTTACAGGGACAACAGCGCATCTCACCTGAAAACGTCTGCCCAGGGAAAATTAGTTTGCCGTAGCCCCTACTTCCAAAGATGGACGTTCAGGGGTGCACACCACCAGGCCGGCCCCGTGGCTGTGGGTCTTTTCACACCATTCCTGGCTACATTAAATGTCCCCAGCGCAGAGAATTAAGTCACAGTAAAAGTATACTCTGGATTTTACTGAGAGGTCACGGAGAGCCCCTCTTCCCTTGGCAGTCAGCAGTGCTCTGATTACTCTTCATTTATCTACTTGGGAGGACTCGGAGTACCAGCTGGGCCCCTGTCTGCACTCATCAAGAGTTAATTTCTGAGCGAGGTGCTGTGGTCATGAACAAGTGCAGAAGGTACCCCGGTGGTCCTGCCAGACAAGAGGGGCCCTTAATTAGTAGCAACGTTCAATCAGGCTGCTTAACCCGCCATGAGCTGGAGAGGTCATGTCCTTCCTGCCGCCCTGCCCATAACCGCAGAACCCAGAGCCAGGCCAGGACACGGGTTGGCCCAGGAGGAGGAAAGGGCCTGACGTGAGGAGGACGGCACAGGCCTGAGCTGGTGCTGTTCCGGGGATGCCTGGGCGTTGCTTTTGTATTAGAGAGTACTGAGGGTTAATGCGGAGATGCTTTGTGGTTGTTTGCAATTGGGAAGCACCTTTGTCCTTGCCAACTCTTTATTGCCCAGCCTGGACATCACACTGGCCTCCTTTCTTTGCCATTAAAAAGTCGTACATTGTCCTATTTCTGACACTGCAGAGGCTGTGTGTTGAGACAGTTCAGGAGGGTGGAAAGTCAGAGTCGCTGCCAGCCTTGCGGCCCTGCTTAATCCCACTATGGCATTTGATTAGCTGCAAAACCAGGATGATTGTACTCACCTGCCCACCTGCCAGAGCTGGGAGCAAGATCGCTGAGACAGACAGACCTGTCTCACGTACACAAGCATACAGACGCTCCCTGTGGGCTCATCCACTGTAATCCACATCCGTTTTCATCTCTGTGGTCACACAGAGACCAGGAGCTGGTGTCCTTGGTGGATGCTTTGTGCCTTATAGAAAGGCCACCCACAACTGCAGCCCTTCGTGAATAGCCAACGGTGCACACCTGCACTTCCCTGCCTCTGGCCAGGTGGCTCTGATGCCCCTTGGGGCCCCTGGAGGACAGAAGAGCTGCAGTCATGAGCCACTGCAGGCATCTAGTACTGAGAATCTGCAGGTGGGCTGTGCCCTTCCGTCAGCCACCCTGCTGGTATGTGGCCTGCTTTAGAGTCCTGCAGCACACCCTGAGCCTCCTCTGGACCAGCACAACTTTGGGGGGACATATGGATGAACCCCAAACCCAGCCTGTGAGTACCTTGACTTCCTTAGCACACGTAGCTCAGATTTTTTTTTTCTGGTCATCAAAGAATCCATGAAACAAAATGGGGAGCAGCACCCTGTGCCCTTGTCAGCCAACCACAGTGTCACCTGGGAGTTTAAATGAGCTGCAGTGAAAGCACCCGCTGGGGGCGTCATGCTGAGGCCAGGGACCAGCCAAGAGGAACTAATGGACCCCATGGAAGACACGTGGAGCCTCAGCCGGAGGAGGAGTTGAACGGCAGAAAGGGATTGGTGGGTCACGCCTTCGTTCTTTGAAGGGAGAAACGCTTAGCATTTTAAAGGTCCTGTAAATGTTCTTTATTTCCCTGGCTGATGGGGTTGGATCGGAGGGTGCTGTGTCCTGGTGTAATGAAGCATTATGTTGGTACAGTGCAAAAGAAACTGCCTCCCACTTGGAATTCAGTGTCACTAAAACCTCATGATCTGGTGAGGTGGGTCGCCTGGGACCGAATGTGTGGGAGTGTGTGCGCACGGGCCTTGGTCCTAAAGGGGAAGTTGAGACCAAATTACCCATTACATTGCCAGATTCTACCCAAAATGGATATTCCATAACAAATCCCTGCCTGTGTTGAAGCCCACCCCCCTCCACTCCCACTTACGGAGTTTTTTAACCTTACTTTTTTTTTCCTTTCCACTTTTACTTTGGAATCACGGGTATGATTCATGTAGAGAAAAAAGAATTGAAATTGAGGAATAAATCAGGGCAGGGTAGTTCTTGCAGCCAAAACCCGTCAGAGCCAGGAGCTCAGTGAGCAGCGCCAAACGCCACCACTGCATCCAGGAACCTCGCTGTGCGCCTCGTGGCATAAACTGGAACCTTGGCAATAAACTTCTACACAAAAGGTCGCCCTGTGCGCGCGTTTCTGGAATCCACGCTGAATCCTGCACAGTACACTCTGTTTTGCAAGGAGAAAATCATGACTTTAAACGTTAGGTAAATCCATTCCATCCTGCCCTAGACAGGACCGTGCAGGGAGAAGGCAGCTGTGGGCGCTTTGGCCACGGCGCAAGCTGAACTCGGGGCGTCTGGAGCTCTTTCCCATCCATGATGGCTTGTCTGTGAGGAAGGCGTCGCTTCCAGGCTACGTCCACAGCAGTACCCACTGGTGTCTACCTACGGGTGTGTTCTGACCTGTCTTCAGGCTCCACCAGGCCAACTGTCACCATGACAGCAATGGTTACTTACACGCAGGCTTCACTTGTATTTAGACGGATGGAGTTAGGAACTTGACTCCAATCGCCCAGAGAGTTCTTTGTCACATCAATAATTTTTTTAACTTAATCATACTTGCCTATTTCTGAGCTGATGCCTTTTATGTCCAAAATAAGAATGAGAGGTCTTATTTGGGGATTGTTACAATATTAATTCTCCCTCAGACTGCAATAGTACAATTCTCAAATTGCAGTATTAACTTGAAACTCTCCCTCAAATGGCTACTATACAACTGCTGACTATTAAAAGGTAGTTTGATAACCATGCTGCCTTATTGGTGCCATCTTTGGGAGTCACACAGGAACTGTGCCTTTATTATGGGATCATACTGCATTGAATCTCACTAAGAGTGCCAAGTTAACCCTAAGTCTCTCATTAATCCATCACAAGAACTCTGGTGTTCTTGAAGTTTAATGGGTCCTGAGAGCAGGAACGTAAATCTTAGTGATGCCTCTCACTGTTTGGATGCTGGACAGCTTCTCCAAGCCTCAGTTTCTTTATATATATATAGTGATATTAGAATTTGAACTCAGGGCCTCACCCTTGCTAGGCAGGTATCCTACCATTTGAGCCGTATCCCCCCCAACCCTTTTTGTTTTAGTTGCTTTTTTGGGTAGAGTCTCACACTTTTTGCCTGTGGCCAGCCTCAGACCTTGATCCTCCTACTTACGTCTCTCACATAGCTGGAATTATAGGTGTGCATCACCACGCCAGGCCCTCATAAATTTTCTAAATGAATGAATAACATGTGAAAATGCCATGAAAACATTTATGAAATGAAGGCAAATATGAATTGTCTATGTGCCTAATGTTTATGGCAGAGGGAATATTGTGTGATTCACAGCCCTGCTTCATTTTCCCAGGCACATCGTCCTCTTTAGTGGGGCTGGCGTCGCGTGACCAGCAGGCAGGTGGACGGGAAGCATACCTCCTCCAGGTGTGGCCATACGACTCCTCACCCTCCCTTTCCTCTTCTGTGGTGATCTTGAAAGTCCCGAGGGAAAATGACCACTTCACAGGTTGGGAGAGGCCTGTGGCCCTGAGTCACCACTTGGAGGAGAGCCACGTGACAGGTCTAGGGCTTCCTGACCCCCCTCCCCCAGCAAACAGATTTTGAAAAGAATATTTCTGTTACCATTAACGTACAATTGTACTTTATTTTCCGTACCTTATATACATTATAAATACTATAAAATGTATCCTTAAGGGCTGTTTATATCATATTACGTATAACAGTATTGCCAAGAGAACAAACAGAAATAAGATCAACCCACCGGCAACTTTTGTAACTAGGACATAATGCCTCACCACATGGCAAATCCACACTTGCACTCTGCTAAATTTTTGTCCGTCCCTTCACTGAGAAGAAAAGTGACTCACTCACTGGGAGGGGAGTTCGTGCTAGAAATATTAGTAAATAATAAAGCCATTTGCTGCCGTTGGCAAAACGCTGAGCACGTGCAGATGGACAGCTGTGAGATCTTTGCAGACACAGGCACGCGCCTGGGCACAGGCGGGAGGTAGGTCACGTGTTCTTTCTTGCAAATTATTTGTACCTGTTAAAATTGAATTCTGACACAAAAGCTTTTCTCTCCCCTTCTCTTGGTCGCCACACCCCCTTCTGCATTGTTGTAGTAGAATGTGGCACAGATGAGTTGAGCTAGGGACCTAATTTTTGTGTGGGAACCTGACTTCTCAAACGTCACAGGGCAGACAACTACTAAAACTGATTTCCAGTGGACTGTTGCAGGTTGAAAAATTCCATGCGTTTCTCTGTGAGCTGGGTGTGTTTGGGCTGGCGTGAATAACAAGGATAATTATTCAAGGGGCACCCGTGGCTTGCCAGTGATTTTCCAGTCGGTGCTGTAGTTTTCTTAGGTAAATATGTCCAGACAAATACAGTTTCCTGCGTGTTTCAGCCGTCTGCACCGGGCGCCCAGCACTGGATCCGCACTGCAGATTCCACCTTGAGGCCCTGGCCACGCAGCAGACACAGGTGTTTCATGACAAATCCACTCCAGCTTTGCCATCTCCTCTCTTTCTCGGAACAGCACAGTCTGCCTCCAAAACTACGTGACACCCCACGCTCAAGGAATTGCTGTCACCACTGACCTTCCTGTCCTGGGGGTGGTTCATTGTAACAGCTTGCATTCTGAAGTTTTGCAAGTTAGGTGGGTTTAAGGTAACAAATGATGGACTACAAATGTTCAGTTTCTGTCCCCTACTTGGGGGGAAGCAAGAGGATGTAGCTTAGGCACAAAGGCGTGGGTTGGGGTACCCACAGCCAGGTGACTTGGGTTCAAGTCCCAGCTCTGCCACTCCATTTCTCTATCTATATCTGTAAAGTGGGAATGATTCCAGCACCCCTCTGTATCCTCAGCACCTCTGAAGACCACTGAGTCATTTCCTGGGAGAAGCTAAGAACGGTGCTGGCGTGGAAGAGCCCACGGCTGTCTTTGGGTTGCTGTTTCTGGAAGCACCTGTGTTCCAGACACGATGTCCACTTCCTTTGCACCGGAGAGCGTGCACACAGCATCTTGGCTTTCTCTGCTTCTTGCTGTCTCTGTTGATTCCTTCTGTGCATGTGTGTGCGCAGTGGGTACTTGGGGAGCACCCACGGTGTGCCAGGAGTGTATTGGAAGTGCCACGCCCACATTAGCTGTTTTAATGCAGACACCTTTGCTTCTGCCACCTCTGTCTGGGGTTTGAACTCGGGGCTTCCTAGGAAGGCACTCTACAAAATCACTGTAAAATTTCAAGTAGTAGAAGGAAATGCGCTTTTGAGGAATCAGGAAATTTGGTAAAGCCAGGAAATGGATCATCAGGCTACTAGGTCATTTAGAGAGCTGACCTGGAGCCACAGGAGCTTATGGAGTGTTTTCTACCTCTGTTGAGAAAACCAGGTGGTGTTTCTTATTCAGTCCACTCATGCCATGTGTTACACCAGTTCATTTTCCCGATGTTAAACCATATTTGCATTTCTGGGATAAATAATTCTTGATTACAATGTTTAGGCATACGGTGCCCCATTGAATTCAGTCAGCTGTTTTTGTTAGTGCCTGTGCTTTTATTTCCTTGCTAACTATCTGCTTTTTAAATTGCAATTTCACTAAATCATGAGTGAGTCCACTGACATCCCTCCTTTTCTCCTCTGTGGCACAGAATGAGTGGCTGTCAGAGTTACAGATGGCGGCTGTTTTGAATACCATTATGCTTGGTTTACTTAAGATACCAAAATAGTTTTTTTAAACTTCTCCCTAATTAACCTTTGGAATTAAAAAAGATACTTTTCTACTTTCACTGTTTTTCTTCTTTCCAATGATTGACCTAAATTAACTGTCCAGTTAATTTTTAATGACTATTCATTGGTTCATTTATTTGACATTTATTTGGATTTTGGGGGGCAGGTGCTCTGCACAGGGCATTATCCCAGGCACCTGGGAGGAATGAATGGCAAGAGACCTCGGTGCTTCCGGAAGGGAAGCAGAACTTGTCACAGCAAGTAATAATACACCTGAGGCAGGTAGGATGTGATTGCTATGGAAGGAAAGGCAGGACTGCTTCAGACCTTTGTCTGTCAAGCAATAACTGTTTTGCACATTTGTTGAGCTGTAAATGTTCTAATTTCAGTTAGAAATATTCATAGTTATTTATCAAATAGTTATAAAGTTCCTACATTATGCTTCACCATGTATATGGCACAGAAACTGTGAAATCTATTTCAGTAGTGTCTTAGTCTGTGTTCTGTTGCTATAACAAAACACCTGAGACTGGGTGATTTTTAAGTAATAAAATTTTCTTTGGTTCATAGTTCTGGAGATGTGGGAGTCCAAGATCATGGTGCTGGCACCTGGAGAGGAGCTTCTTTGCTGTACCATAGTGTGGAGGAGGGCATCACTTGTTGAGACAAACAGAACAAGCCTGTTACTGGGGTCTCTCTTCCTCCTCTTATAAATGCCCATCATGGAAGCCCTACCCTAATTACCTCCTAAAGGCACCACCTCCAGATCCCATTCACATATGGATTCAGGGTTAAGTTTTCAGCACGTGAACTTTTAGCAGACACATTCAAACCTCAGCAAGTCGTTTGTGTGGAAGGCCTCAGGATTTGGGAGGACGTACATCGCATCTTTTACTTCCCTCTGATACATTAACGTTTTGAAGGCCTGAGCCTCTTAGGAGGGGCCCTCTGTCCTGGACGCAGGTACCTGAGCACCATGGGTGAGATGCAGGGGAGGAGGCTCATTTTGTCCTTTCTCTTTGTTTGCAGCTCAGGTGTGATGGGGATGTGGTCACCAGACTTGGTGTTTTCTAAAAAGGAAACCAAAGGTGTTGGTTTCTGATTAACTTGCCTTTGCTGGAGACCAAAGTCAAGTTAATGAGCAGTCTTCCTATCTCTCTAGTCTGACTTTTTCCCTAACTGGACTCAGTGGTTCTGCTCTGTGGCTCGAAGTTCCATCTTCTTGATTCCCAGGTGAATATCCTCACTGCTAGTCCGCACTGCTGCCCAGATCCCCAGGTCTGCCTGATGGGCATCTCACACTTGACTCGTGCTAGATTACCCCCTCCAGCTCCCTCAGGAAATGGCACGTCTCCTTTCTCCTAGTCGTGCAGGCCAGAAACCATGGGCTCATCTTTGACTTCATTTGTCTTGCAGAAACTGGCTCCATCCTCTTTGTTCTACGTGCAAAAAATGCGGAATGCACCCACTCCCCCACCTGCTGGCACCCCGACTCTACCCTGCACAGTATCCCTCCACCCTATAGCACTGAACAGTCCCCTGGTTGCCCCTAAACCCATCTCCTCTGTCACCTGCATCACTGCACAGCCACCTGGCTGCTCTTTCCAACATTCACTACCTCCCAGGTTGTTTCCATACAGCAGTCAGGTGAATCCCTTTCAAATATCATCCCCCTCTGCTTATAATGGCTCAGTGGTGCTTTTTTATAATAAGTCAGGGTCTCACTACTTTGTACAGGCCAACCTGTAACTCCTGTCCTCAACTGATTACCACCCCCTAACGCCATCTCCGCCTCCTGAGTGCTGGGATTACAGACATGTACCACCACACCTGGCTCGTTGTTTCTTATTTCATTCAGTATGAATTCCAGAATCCTCACCATGACCTTTAAATCCCCAAGTGTGCTGTGTCCCCAGCATACCTTCCCTCACTCCTGTAGCACCCCCCATTGACACGGTGTGCCTCTGCCACCTTGTTCCTCTCCACACTTTCCAAAGGCCTTTGTCCTGCTTTTCCCACTGCCTGCAACAGCCCTCTTTCTGATGTCTTCATGACACACTCATCTCACTTCTTCTGCTCTCTGAGCAAGTTTCTGGTCAGAGCAGCCTTCCCTGACCAGTCCTGCTCATCCCTTGTGCCTCCGACCCCCTTATTCTGCTTTGTTTTCACTGGGTTTATCTGCTTATCTGTCCTCATTGTGCATCCTTCCTAGTACAAAGAGAGAGCATTTGTTCACTTTTAAGTCCCTAGAGTCCGGAAGGGGGCCTGGCACATGTCATGTGTTCTGTGAATTCCCTGTGTCCTGATGGATGTGCTCCAAGGAATTTAGAACAGGCTCCTGTGGAACAGTGGCTCCAGGTTATCCAGAGAAGCTGGTCCTAAGAAGAAGCTGAGACTCCAGGGCAGGTCTGAAACACGGGGCTTCTGAACAGCAGTCCACACAAGTGCCACCTCAGTGAGCCCTTCTACTGGCGGCATCTTCAGATGAGAGCTTCTAAGGAGAGAGGATGGGGTGGCAGGCATAGCTCAGGTCTGGGAGCATATTCTAGATCTTTGCTGCCCTCACCTAAGTCCTTCTGGGAACACCAGCTCTCTTGTGTGACTGGGCAGACAAAGCAGACCCAGTGCTCCCTTCCCTAGCCTTTCCCCGCAGTTTCCCCACCCTCTTCTTGGTCACTGGTCCAGGAGGCACCTCACAGCCTAATAGCCATCAGGTTCTGGAAGGAGACACAGGCTGTTGGTTTCATTGCTTGGGAACTATTGCTCCTGGTGGAGGCTGGGCATACCCCTTCCTAGCTGTGTGACCTGGACAAGTAACTCAAGTTCTCTGAGCAGTTACTCATTGGTAAATGGGAATTGTGATGGCCTCCGTCTTGGAGCACTGTCCAGAGGAGTGAATGAAATCACAGGCCTCACCTATGGCTGGCGTAATAGAGACAGTCAATGTTGGTCCTCCTCCTCCTCTTCCCCCTACCTTCCCCGTCCTCCTCCTTGTTAGCTTGAATCCCATGATTGCCATTTCTGCAAGACCAAGTTCTGCTCTGACCACTGCCACAGCAAACGATTGATAAGCAGATGGCAGGTGTCCCCCCTCACACAGTGAGCTTGTTCCCCTCACAGAAGAAAAGGCTGCCCGTCTCAGGGTTCAGCTCCCCGGGGCCTACGGAGCCCTGTTGTGATCTAACCAGGGTCCCCTGGCAGGTTTTGCTGCTAGCAGCTGGCTAATGGAAGGGGACTTAGGGAGCCAGCCAGCACTGAGATTGATTTTTGCTGTGTGTCAAAGTCCTGAGCACCCTGGCAGGTGGCGCATTCACCTTGTGGGCTTTAAGGACACCTGCCCTGTGTCTGTGGGTCACCTTAGGGAGCATGGTTCTATTCCACTGCCTCCCGTGGGCTCCACAGGGCACAACCTGTTCTGTGCACTGAGCCCCCAGCTGGCCCGCGCCTTCTAGTTGGTAATAGGGCACCCCATCCTAACCTGTCTTCTCATTTTTTCTTTCCACCTTTCTCTTTGCAAAGAACGCTTTCGGGGTGGGGGGGGACAGGCAAAAGAAAAGGGTGATGGGCTGCATATGACCAAAGTACTTCATGTGCACACAAATGAAAGTAGAATAATGAAACCCATCCCTTTTTTCAAAAGGCAAGCTTGTCGTGGGGGATTGGGGGTCGGGAGCAGGAAGCTTTCTGAGCTATGGACACTTAGTCCTGATGTGTCTTGCAAACAGGCCCTTGGGAACAGTGCCTTCCATTGGATTGGGCCCCTTGTGAGGGCTGCCACCTTCCAGGGTGTGCCCCAGCCCCAGCCGCCTGTCGCCTGTCGGCCTTACTCCCCATCACTCTCTATTTCTCTCACATGGTAAAACCCACCTAGGGTAGGTTACATTTAATGGGGTGAGAAAAATCTACACCATAGAGAAGTCATAGGTGAGGTCAAACTGCTTCCTCCTGGGGTGGGGGTGGGGGTGGGGGGGGTGAATGATTTTCTTCTCTCTGGCTCACACACCAAAAAGTCATACAAAAGAGCTCTTTTAATGTTTGATGTATGCTTTTAGAAAACAAACCCTTCGTGTTTTTTTTCATTTTTGGTTCATACCTCTTGGCCGAGCCAGCAGGAATTTGGCAGTTGGCTGGGCTGCTTCTCGCAAATGCTAAAAGCTGTCTCTCTGGAAGTCCTGGCTGCTGGGAAGACCAGATGTGTGGGCAAGAGCGGTCTCGGTCTCCCATGGGTGGGGTCGGGGGCTTCTCTTCCAGTTTGCATGGGCTTTGGGGGTTACATGAGGCGTGGCAGGGTGTGTGTAGATTTTGTTTTGGACAAGCCTATACATTGCTATTTTGTTTTGTTTGTATTATGATTCATGTTCCAGAAGGTCTTCGATAAGTCATGTTTAACCTGCTATACATACAAGCAAGCTCAAACAAAGGCACGCCTCCATTTATCATTCCAGTTCATTCAGTTTGCAGAGCACATCATCCAACACCTGAGTTCTTTGCTTTAAAAGAATCAGAAGCCATGCAGGGCCAAATCACCACAGATAGGCAGCCATGGTGAATAGACAGGAAAGTCTGCTGACTTGATAATTTTTTGAAATGAAGACACCAAACCTCTGCCACCTGCCACTGCCAGAAACTCAGGTGTCCACAGGCTGAAGGTCATGCCTCTGGTCATGCCAGGATGACCTTGGAGCCAGTGTCTCTGGCCCACTTCCAGCATGGGCGGCCCCCTCACTGTTTGAGGCATGGAGGGACATTCTTGCTGCCCCCTGCATCCTTCTCTGAGGATGAGCAGAAAGGCAAGATGCAAGAAAGGCAGATGTCTTTGGTTGTTCTGTGTCTTTAATTTGATTGTGTGTGACCCTACTTCACAATCATTCATAGTTCATGGACTGCTTTCTCACTCATTACATCAGCTACCCAACAAACAAACAGAATTTTTTTTAATAATAATGCCCAAGATAGTGCTTATAAACCTTGTTTAAACCCTGGTAGGAGTGTAAATTAGACACGAGGAGTCATGAAATCAAAGCCTTGCCCCAGTAATCCTACTTGTAATAATCTGCCCTTAACAAAGAATCAGATATGTGTAAAAACCCACAGTCGGGACGATTTACAGCTGCGTTCATTGTGTTCTGCCCATCAACGGAAAGATAACAAGATACAGAAATGCTCAGCGCAGTTAACATCAAAAGCAGATTACATGAACAGCTAAAAGATTAAAATCTTAAAACATGCCACCAGAAAAGGCCCAGGGAATATCTAAAGTGACAACAGTTGTGTCAGGATGAATGATTAAATCTTTGTGTCTGTCTTGCAAACTATCCGCTTGTGTGGTCACCCCCACAATTTTAGAAATTAATAAATGAAATGTCCTACATACTTCTGGCCACAGTTAAGGAAAACATTAGCTTTAATGACTGACAGATTATACTGACATTTCCTGGTTGGTGGGCACAAGCAAAATTGTAGGGAAAATGTGTACATTCCTCGTAGGTCAATTCTAAATTCGTACATTGCAATAACTTTAATTAAATGTAGTTGAAAGAAGTAGAAACATTTTCCTTTTTTTTTTTTTCCTGGCTTACTGAGTCCATTCTGTTTGTGACATCAGGTGGAGGGGTAGTATGCATCGTTGAAGAAGGAGAACAGATTATGTCATGTGTCCTGCATGGCTATGAGTGGTGGGTCTTTTGTTGCCTTTTTCTAATAGGGTGATCAAAGTACTAAGTTGCTAGGGAGACGGACTCTCTCATGCCCACTAGAACTTTCCTAAAGAATGGGCATGGTGGTACATACCTGTAATCCAGGTACTAAGGGGACTGAGGAGGGAGGATTGAGAGTTCAAGGCCAGTCTGGGCTATAGTGAAACCCTGTCTCAAGAAACCAACATGAAAAAGAATGTGTTTCTGATCTGTCCCACCCCCCCAAGCAGGGTACCCTACAAAAACAACAAAATCCAACTACTGCCAATTAAAGAGCTCCTCCACATGACTGCCCCCACCAAGCCTCTAGGAAATATGAGTTATTCGTCTTTTCCAAAGAAGTTATTCATCCTCACTAAACGTTCCTTTGAGTTTTTATAACTTCAGGATCCTTTTAATAACACACTCATTTCATATAATAATATCCAACTGAAATGCAGTGCACAGCCTCCTTCCCGGAGCCTGCCCACAAGCCCTCCTCTCTCCCCCTCACAGGCCTGGTCTGTTGCACAAACTTTCATCTTCCTCTTTGCATTTTAATGCTTATCGTAAAAAGCGTTATGAGAAGTTCCAGGCAGTTTCATTTTGTGCATGCGTACCCAGCAGCCCTGACTGCTAGAATGCTAATCTCCGTTTACTGTTCATGCCCCAGTGTGTCCCACGCTGCATCAGGGGCACCCACCGAAGCCCCCTGTGTTGGCGGAGGGACGCTGCATTGTGCTGCTCCCGGGCTTGCCCAGCCCAGCTGCACAGGGATCCTGGCAGACACAGTGTGTGTGCCAGTTGAATGAGTCCCTTTGGGGCATTCTGCAGGATGCTTTGCCAGACATTGAGCATGGCAGCAAAGACAACCTGGCATAGGATGGCTTCGGGAAGACAAAGTGCCATCTCTAGGGACTTGGGGAATGGTGGCACGAGGGTTTTCTAGAAGTTTGAGGGACTGGAGTGGATCTCGCAACCTGGAAGTGAAACAAACCATGAGCAAACGCGAGCCAGCCAGTAGGGACAGTGTGTCCCCAGAGAGGCCTAGCAATCCGTCTGCTCCAGAGGAGCTGTGTCCAGCCTGGTTATCAGCACAGGTGATCTGGGCATTCTGTCAGCCTGGGGACAGTAGCAACCACCAGATCTGCACAGCATTCAGTGCCATTGATGGCTTCCCCAGGTGTCTTTATAGGACTTTTAGTCTCTTCTCTATCTTCCTCAGAGCCATGCTCAAAAGGAAGGAGAGGTGAAAGCTCTTTTCCCAGAACAGCCTCTGTGACAGCACCTCAGACCAGCAGAAAGGGGACCTAGCTTAAAATGGCCTTATCTGGAATGTACCACTGTCTCCTCCCCTAGACACAGTCCCTCGGAGAGTCTTCTGTCACACTGGTTTGACAGTAGAAGGAAAACACGGGTGGAGACGAGCCCAGGACATGCCACATGCCCTGCTCAGGGCTCCCATGCCAGGAGACTCTGTTTTTTCCTAAGGTTTTGTGTACAAGGAACCTGGGCTCAACATAGACAGGCGACCCCATGGGTGCCCAGTAAGGCATCTCCAGTGGGTTTCTGTGACTCCTGGCTGTGATAGGGGATCTCTGAGCCAGTAGCCCCTCACTGTTAGGAGGGAGCAGTACCCCAGAAAATGCATACCATCCTGCCAGGTCCTGGTGAGGTTACAGATGTGCTTCATCCCATGGCCCTGAGCCTCTGAGGAGAGCAACCCAGTGTACAAGCACTGTAGTGGAGTGGCAATGCCGAGGTACCTGCACCCCAGTATGCAGCACCCACGCTCACACAGGAGTCCATATTCTTGGGGTTTATTCAGTACTTCTCCAGTAAGTTCTGCCTTTGCAGTGGGCTTAATGCAAGCTGTATGGACATGAAGTTTTTAGTTATAAAGGTGTGCTTTATTTTCCATGCGTGTCCACATCTCTTGATGCAATGCCAGGCTTGTTAGCTCCCTACTAAAGGAGCTGTCTCCATGGGGACTCTGACACCTCTGTCCTTCCTTCTCAAGTGGCCCATGTGTTCTTGTATTGTTCCTTATCCCTCCCATCAGCGTCATTGCTCCCTGTTCACTGGGGATAGAGCTTTGCTTATGGCTTCTTTGGATTCTCCTGTGTCGCTCATACAGCATTTTAACTAACAAAAATCCAGTAAATAAGTATTTGCTCTCAAAAACGCCACCCTCCCTTGCATTCACTCACTGTTTTGGGTGGTTCAGGATAATTTCCTTTCCCCAGTTTTTAGGAAAAATGAAACAAAGAAAATGCATGGAAAAGATTTATGTATTCCATTGGGGGAGGGGGAAATGAAACTTCTCATAATAGCTTTTAAATTAAATTTTGTGCTCGTCCAAATCCTTCCCTTCTCCACCCCTTCCTCTGATATTCCCTCACTCATTAAAGTGCAGGATTTTGATGGTATTCACAGGGAAGCTGATTTACTGGAATAAAGAAGTTCTTTAAGTTTTAAATTTTGGAACATTCCCAGTGTGTCTGAACCTGGGTTTCAGATTTTACTGGCATTTTGTTGGCACAGCAGTCTTCGGAGCCCTTCCTTATTTTAGCGTGTTTCCTGACACCTTTGGCGGTATGGTACCATGTTTTTTAAATTTAGAAAAAGAAAAAAGTTAAATAGAAAGGCATATACAAATATATACAGAAGATTGATCATGAGATGTCAAGCAAAATAAAAGGGCAATAAAAATAAAAATGTGCAAAAAATGAACAAGCAGGAGGTACTTTCTTTCAAAGAACAGGAAAAGACAGACTGAGGACAGAGGAGGGAGCTAATTCAGGAAAACCCAGGCAAAGGATGCTTGTCATCTGTACCCTCTTCTCTCAGCAGTGTCTCTGTTGAAGTAGAGGTGAGAAGACAGCCCTTCCCATCACCCTGGGCCATGGCCAGTGCTTCCAGACATCAGGGCCACAGATGGGCTCAGAATCCTATTCAACTGGAGAGAAACCTTACAGAGGCAAAGACAGGCTGATGGTCCCCTACCTGGGATGGAGATAATGGTGCCAGAGGAAGTTCTGTCTCCTCGTCCTGAAGGGGCAAAGGAAGAAATAGTTTTTCCCAGAAACCCATAGTTGGGAAGGAGTGGATGAGAACTGCTGAGTCTAAAGCTAGCATCCTATATAAGGGTAACCTTAGGAGGACTTCTGTGAAGACCAGGAACAAGGCCAGGACACCCACTGTCTTCCCTTCACCTTAACATCGTCTTGGAAGCCTTAGCCAGTCCGTATGGACAAAGAAAGTCAATTGGAGACATATATATATACAGAGCACTGTGCATTTGTATATGATATGATAGACTACTTGGAATCAGTGATTAAAGTAAACTCAGGCAAGAGAAGGGCTCAGTGGGGAATGGAATATCAAATGTCCCACCAGCACTGAACCCAGCCAAAAGCCAGTCTCCTAGGGTCAGGCCTCTCAGGCAGAGAGGTAGGAGAGATGGGTAGAAAATAGAATTGGCAGAGAGGGGATGGAAAATAACCACTTGAACGAAAATCTGTTCTAGAATTGGATTCAGAACCAGGTTTAGTTCACGGGGGCCATAAACCCAGCGTATCATGGAGCAAAGCCCTGCATTAAAGAAAGAGGCCCCTTGTCCCCCTGCGTGAGGAGCTAAGCTGCTGCTGAGCTTCCTGGTCACAAGCTCTGGCGTGTTGGTTGCTGTCTGGCAGGGTGGGGTCCAGGGACGGCTCTGGAGAGAGGTGGCTCCTGAGAGGGAAAGAGGAAGGGTGATGCTCAGCACAGCAGGCAGTGGAAGAAGCTCTGGTTCTCAGGCCAGCTGGCAGGGCAGGAAATTCTTCCTGGTAATTACCCTGAAACAGTGATGGGATTGGGGTGGAAAAAAGGGTTGAGAGTGGCGCTTTCCTTCCTAGAGGAAGAAATCCATTACTACAAGTTGCCTTGTCCTCCCAGGAGCTTCAGGGCCCCTTGGCTCTACAGCTAAGAAAACTCATTTCATTATGTTATATAAATTGGGTGAGAAAGATTGGCATATTTGAAACAGAGTGTGTAAAGCAGGGAACATTCCTACAAGACACACAAGGCAGAAAAAAATGGACTTTGCCACAATCTGGTGGTTATTTATTAAAAAGTTAAAATGATTCTTTTCAGTTGTTAAAAATAAAGTTAAAAATAAAGAAAGTTTAAATAAAGTTGTTAAAAATAAAGAAAGCTCCTTTTTGAATTTGGAAGTAAGTTTCCAGAACTTTCTTGAAGAACTTGCATAACCCCCACCAGGACTGTTAAACTTACACAGATGCATTTTAAGAGACTGGTGGTGTTCCTTTCTTTGGATTTTGTTGTGACAAAAGCAAGAGAGTTGAGCTGGGTGTGGTGGTGCACATCTATAATCCTAGCATTTGGGATTAACAGAGGCAGGAGGATTGTGAGTTCAAGACCAGCCTGGGCTACATAGCAAGTTTGAGGCCAATGTGGGCAATGTACCCTGACTCAAAAAAACCAAACAAACAACAACACCACAGCAAGAGTCTTCTGTACTGAGCCACAGTCTTGGCCTGTGATCTCCCCACGCCATGCAACCTCTCCTTCCTCAGCTGTAAAATGAGCCCATGTGCCAATGACTACCAGGAGAGTTGTTGGGACATTTAAGGACAGGAGGATGTCACTGAGTGCTCAGTAAAAGGTACCGTTGAATTGTACAAAACCTTGAGGTACTTCCCAAAGAGCCAAGCATTCCGTTCTTTACCCATAGCTGAAGATAACCCCTTCCCCATGACTCAGTAATTCATTTGTTTTCAAGACCTTGGAGAAACCTTGGGAGTGGGAATATGGTGTTGACTGGTGTACCTGTCATACTGAGGTAGCATCCAAAAGTGGACAGGGAGAGGGAGAGGGGGACGAGGGGAGGAGAAGGGGAAGAATGAGAGAGACAGACAGAGAGTGTGTGTTTTCTGTAGACAGAATCTTAGTGGAGTGAAACCAATTTCCACTAAAAACATGGCAGCGTGGCAAGGATGCCCACACTCTCTCCTTTTCTGTCTAACATTTTACTAGAGATTAGCTGATCTAAATAGACAAAGTCAATTAAAGGCATACTTGAAAAAGAAGTAAAACTATCTCTCTTTTCCGATGATAGCATAGTTTACATGGGACATCTTAAAGATTCCACGATTAAGCAATAAAGAAATGCGGTAAGGTCGCAGGATGTAAAGTTAGTGTGCAGAAACCAACACATTGTTTTATATACACAAACAATAACTAGTTACATGAGATTTATGGTGTGTACTTGCAATAGAAAAACAAGATAAAATATTTAAGAATGAATTTAGGAAATATGCGAAATGGACAGGAGATAGCTTTAAAACATGTCCTAAAGCCACAAAAGAATATTGGAACAAATGTACCATCCTTGCTCAACTCGACTTCACAAAGAGATCAGTTCTTAGGTTAATTTATAAACTCAGTGCATTTGTACAAAGCTTTTTCTCAATGGAACTAGATATGTAGATGCCAGAGTTCATCTGGGAAAATAATGGAACAGCTGTCAGTGGTAATGACCTTGCTAGATCTTCAGAGATGCCATGGAGCCTGTGTGGTTAAAGTGGTGTGATATTGGCATGTGAACAGATGGAAAGACCGACAGAGAGAATGGAAAGTTCAGAAATAGACTCAAATGTGTATGGCAGTTCAGTATATATTGAAGGCGGGGTTTCGCTCCCTAGTGCAAAGGTAGAAAGTCTACTAGCAAGAGACTTTCTAGCAAGTGGTCTTGGGACAGTTTCACAGACATTTGGGGATAAAATAATCCTGCACAAGAATAAGCTCCAAGTGGATCACGAATCCAAAGCCTTTAAGCGCTGGAAACAAGCGGATGTGTTTCTGCATGATCTGAGTAAAGGGAAAGGCAATTCAGCCATGATGCAAAAATAAGAGACAATAAAAGGAAAATTTGACACATTTAACTCCAAAAACATAATTTAAAACTTTTGCCTGGTGAAGAAACACCATAAGCAAAATGAAAAGACAAATAACAAACTGGGAGTAATATTTGCACCAGATACCACAAATCATGTTCCCTAAAATATAAGGAGCTCTTTCAGTAGACAAAAGACATAAATAAACAGGTTAATTCACTGTGTGTCGCCTGCCTGCATGCATCCATTGGCGAGGGTGTGGGGAAGAGGTATCTTGTCCCTGCTGCTAAAATAGTGTGTGTGTGTGGTGGTGGCAGCGGGGGGGGGGGGCGGTCTGGCAGTGTCTAACAAAGCTGGGTGTACACACATTTCCTGTGTGACCTGGCATCCGATCTCTAGCCATTTCTGATGATCCTATCATCAGCCATAGCCGATATACCTCAGCAATGCAGACCCCGTGAACAAGGTATTCATTCTGCTGTGGACGGGGGAACTCCTAAATGCCTGCACCCCGAGAGCAGCTGGATAAGAGTGCTGCACCCACAGAAGAGCCCGGCTCAGTTTTAGGAGGAGATGAGGAAGCACTCTGTGGATGAGCTTATATTAAGCGGGAAAAGACAAAAGAGTAGCTACAAAATGTAAGAAGTAAAGGAATTAGGAAAATAGGCAAGCATCTACTCTGCAGAAAGCAGCATTGGCAGAATGAGAAACAAATGAGATTTTAATTTGTGATTTACAGAAAGGAGTTGGGAGGGGAGACATAGGAGAAGGGATGGGTGGGAGAGTATACTTTTCTATATATTCTAACTCTTGGGGCCAAGTTAAAAACTTTAAAAAAAGAAAGAAGGAGTGATAGAGGGAGGGACGGCTAAAATGGGCATACAGACATGTAGTTAAAACTAACCCAATGTCAGACAAGCAGCGTAGTCACACTATAGTGAAAGGGAAAAGAGCGAACCCACTATTTAAAACACACTATTTGATTATGTGCTTTAGGCTAAAGACAAAGAGCTCTGCAAGCAAGTATTGGACTCCAGCAAGTGGTTTTTTACATTAGTAGAGGTCAGTAATTCTAAGACCACTTTCTGGGTATCGTAGCATTGCACAAATAGGTAAACATTGTAGATAATGGGAACCAGATTTCTCACTATTGGAAAAAGAATTTATGAGTGCAGAAATGAAGGCTAGGAAGAGCCTTGTGGTGTTGGACTAGAATTAGGGTTTTCAATGAATGTATGCTTTTTGGGTGGATAGAGACAGATGTGGATGAGAAAGGAAGGAAGGAAGGAAAGAAAGGAGGGAAGGAAGGAGGGAAGGCGTAGGGAAGAGGAAGGGGAAGTAGAGAGGGAGCCTACTTCAGTCTAAAAGCTGATTTAGCAGTAGTGTAGATGCTATTCTGATGTTGGAAATGAGGAAGATGAGCCAAAAACCAAGGACTGGCTGGAATGCTAGGAGCTATGGAAATTAAACAGGCCTGACAGGGGCCTAGCCCACAAACTTCCTTCAGCAGGTGCAGGTGGGACTTTTGCTTCTGGGAAGCTCCAGGGACAGAAGTGTGATGGCTCCCGTTGTGCCTCCAAGTGAATTGCTTGTGCTGTTACACACTAAGAGAGGAAAGGGGCCTTATCTGAAGTATACCAAAAGGGTGGGTTGATGGAGGGCCCTGATGGTTTTAAATTTCAAATGCAGGACATACTAGAAGAATCCATTCACAAGACTGTTGTATTCTGTTCATTGCTGCTCAGTGTTATTTGTATCATGATCACCTAGGAGGGTTGGCCTAAGAGCTAGTTCAGCCAGCTACATAGCTTTACTAAGTGGGCTCAGAGACTCTAGAATTGGAAATGAAGACTTGGCATCGTGCAGTTGTTAGTGTTACCTTAAAGTTTCTAGCCCAGGTAGATATCACGTTAGTGGGTAAGTAGGTAGAGAGATTAGGGTGGGTAGAGGGGAGAGGTGTTCCCTTTAGAATATTTGATGACTCCTAAAACATATACCATGCCCACCATTCTTCTCCGCACCCCTGGCCTTGCCCCCGGCACATCCCCAAGAGGAAGAGGTAATGGAAGCCTTTCTTATCTCTTGGAGCAAGAGCTTCTAAGGTCTTCATGACAAAGACCACCTTATATATTCTGTCACATTTCATTTTTTCAAAACTGCACAAATGTTCCATTTTACAAGTGACTGAAGGGATTTTGAGAGATGGAGTGTCTCTTTCTAAGTTGGCTCACGTTGACACTAGGGTTTGAGCTCATGTCTGTCTGGTCCCTGGATGAGTGTCCACTCTACCATATTGTTTCACAGTTCCTCTGGACCCATTCCTTAGGTGACAGGAGTGATGGCCCCATTGTCCTGGATAGTGCTGTGCTGTCTGGGAACGGTCAACCCCAGCTTGGTACACAGACATCTACTGTTGGTCAGAAAGGAGCTGTCAGAAGTCAGGCCAGTTCCACTCTGGAGCATGTCCCTATGTCTGGCGTAGTCCTCCCGGGTATCTGCCCCACCTTCTTATGTGGTGGTGTTTTTAGCAGAAACCACTATTTAGTTACTGTCAAAACCAAAAAATACTGTGCATTCCTGCCTAGGGGGTAGCTTTAAAAAAAATGAGTTGTACTGTTTGAGGGAAACATTTTTTAAAAAACAAAGCATTTTGGTATTTTAGCTTTTAACTTTTTAAAAAGTTTTACCTAAATATGGTTGATTTTCACAGTGTAACACATTAAAAGGAAGAGTTTTGAAATGCAGTTTAGCGAACTGTTTGCCTCCGAACTATGCAGAAACTCAAAGGGCTGTGAACAGTGAGAATTCATCTTCCAGCAAATTATTTAAAAGTCAGAAATGAGCAGTGAGCCTTAAACGTGACTGCTCAGCAGAGCCTCCCTTCTCCTCCCTTCTCCCTTCTCGTCCCCACCTGTTTTCTTTCCCACATGTGGAAGGCCTGGGGATGTCTAAGGTTGTATGTCTCTGAAAGCTAAGAAAAAGGGAGTCAGCATTGGGAAAATGGGAGAAGGATTCAACAAAGAAAGTGCCGCTCAGTGCCAGGCTGTACCCACGGACACTGGAAAGCACCAGGAGCTGATGAAGCTCCCCAGTGCCCTAGAGTGGGCTGTGGTCTGCTCACCGGGGGAGGTGGCCTGACCAAGAGTGAGCTGGTGGATGAGGCTTACCCTACTTAATACCTTTTAATATCTTTTCACAATTATAAAATGAGTTACAGTCTAATTGTAGAAATATTGAAAATACCACAAAAATCATAAAAAGAGAAACAAAAATCCCTCACAATCATGCCACTCAGAGATAATAGAGAATAGCATAAAGAAGAAATTTAAATTATCATGCAATTCTAGCTGCACCTTCTAGAGATAACCACTGTTCGTATTTGTCCTGTGCTCATCAACACACCTTACGTAAAGAGAATCACTGTTTGATACTGTTTTAAACCTTCCTTGAAAAAAAAAGGCTTATCAATATAATAAGATTGTCCATACCTGTACCTCCAAAACATCATTTTACTAGCTTCCAAAAGTGTTCTAATCATCAGAAAAGTTATTTTGTAAAACATGTCTATGTCTTATAAGGGAGGAAAATTGCAGGAGAACTTACACTTTAATGTGAAAAGGGACTTTTTATTGTCTGCTTTGTCTGTTTCTGTATTTTTCAAATAATTCTCCCCACGATAACTACAGCTAACCTTTTGATATAACCTTCCTAGCAATTTTAAAAAGTGTATTTTAAGACATCTTTGGAGTCCTGCTGAATTTTGCATCCTAATTAAATCAGTGTCCAGAGGCCTTGGTCCATCCATATCGCTGTGACCTATAGCTATAAAATACTATTTCGCAAGTGGGTGCTGCATCTTTTTCATTCCTCTGTGTGGACCTTTTGGTTAGTTCTGGTTTTCACAACGTATCTGTAATGACGCCATTAACAGTTATGTCCCTGAATTATTTTGTCTCCCTGTCTGCCAGAATTTAATCTCCCAGGATTAAATTCTGGAAGAATCATCACTGGGTCAGAAAATATAAAAATTTTTTTAATGCTGTCCTTCATATGAGCAGACTGGTTTGGGGAATTTCAGTTTACTAGTTTCTGTCAAACAGGGTTTTACTCATTAGTTATAATAAAACAAATTCTGCAGGTAACTGTTGCTGGCTGGTATTATTCCTAGAAATATTTATGAATAGTTAATTCACAAATATGCTACCTAAAAGTATTTTTTCCCAAAAAATTCAAAATTATCTTTAAGCAAAATGGTAACCAGTTGTATTAAAGAAAAGTTTTTAAAAAGGAAAGAAAAAAAGGTCATCCTAACACAGCCACTGTTAACATGTTGTCAAATCTCCCTCCCTTTTCATGAATTTTAGATAGAATATTCAGATGTCATTCTTATATCTAGGTTTTTATTTAGCATTCTGTTGTAAGCATTTCTTCCAAGTTACTGTGTAGTCTTCATAACTGTCAATTTAATGACTGCAAATTGTCCCATTGCTTTCACATATCGTAATTCTATTGTCCCTGTAATAAACAATTTAGACCATTTCCAAATCTCTATTTTGCTAACACCGTGGTCAACAGGGCCTATTTCAGATCACCAAAGTGAAGGGACTGCATTTGAATTTAAATTTTTTTTCCTTCAGAGTTTTTACCAGTTCTTCCCGGCCCATCTTCTAGATTAGTCTTAGTTTTTGAAACTTCATCCTCATGACCATGGGAAAATCAGGCTGCACCTTTGGCAGAGCACCCCACGGGTCCGGTGATGTCCTCAGAAACTCAAATGCACTGGGGATGACTTGTTTGTTTGCAAAGTGACCCTTATGGGCCTCAGAACAGAGCACTTTTCTCTAGTGTCTGTAAGCCGCCACTCATAGAAACCTTTTATTCCCCAAACCTTTGCCAACACACATAAGGTAGTCCTTATGCAGCCCTTTCTTGCTTGCTTGCTTTTTTGCCCTTTTTGTAAGGACATCATCAGCAATGGATGGAAATGCATCTATGGTTTCTTTCTTTGCTGCTACAAAGCAAGCTGCGGCAGCTCCATTTTCAGAAATGCAAAATTGACAAAGTTCATAAATGCTTCTTTGTTGACCATGAGCTCTGCAGCTTGGCCCCCAGAGTCATCTCAGAGAGCACAAATAAATGTGGCAGCCTCTGGTTGTCTGGAGCTAAGTAGCTAAGCGATCGCTCCTTCCCCTGTTGTGTCTCTCCTGTAGCCTCAGCAGCAGGCTCCCTCTCTTCTCATTAACATGCCCTGTTAACTGCTGCCAAACCTCTAGCAGTTTAGTGCATATGTTCCCTTAATCATTTCTCTTTGTTCTAGAAGTCTGAGTTTGGTTTCTGAACCACTGTTTTCCCCACACCCCTCACCCTCTCCTGCCACATCCCAGTCACTGGCTGCAGCGTTTGACTGTCTGCTGTCTACATGTTCATTTAAAGACCATCCAAGCATCCCTCCTGGTCCCTCACCTGCCCTGAGAGCCCTGGGCCTCGGGACCCTCCAGACAGCAGACATTCCTTGAAGACAATGTTAACTCCCTGCATGCACAAAAGAATCCTTCTTAGGATTTTCTGCCTGTCTAACCCAAGAAAAGGATACTTTATTCTTGGAGCCCAGGGGTTATAGGCACACTCGATCTCAATGGGTTATTCATGGTGTCCAAGAGAAATACTTGTGGGGCTTATTTCATGTGAGGTAGCAGAGGTACTGGCGCATGGTCGGCTTGCCCCGAGTGCCCTGTGCCGCCAGGGGAAGGCAGCTGTCCCATGAGCCAAGGCCCTACCCAGTGCGGCCTGGGGTCTCCCTCACAAACAAAGGGTCCTTGGGCTCTTCTTCCTCCAAGAGGGGAGCTCTGTGAGCCCTGGGGTGCAGGGGATGCTGTGTGGACTGCGTGTCACTTTTCTCTGCTTTGAGATGTTTTTCTTCTCTCACTGAGTTCCAGCCATCTGTAAAGTTCCACGCATGTGGTTCCTTGAGCTGACAGGACAGAATGCAGAGCCCCGTCTCCTTGCAGGAGTGCCATGGAACACTCCAGACTGATTATTGGAAACTAGGTTAATACAAGATCCCACTTCTCCCCCTTCTCTGCCATGCCACTCCCCTCCCTCAAAAAAACAGAAAGGAACAAAACAGAAAGGAGAATTTCAAAGACACTTTCCCAGCTGTACTAATGGTTGGCCAATGGGCCAACCTACTTTTTGCTGTGTGGTACATCCTACCATGAAGTACTTCTGCTCGGTACCAGATTAGCGACACTGGGGGTTTTCAGTGAGGGATTTTTTGTCTGTGTAGTTCCCCCCACCCCCGCCACAACCTTTTCCTTTCATTTTTTTTCTTTGGAAAAAAAAAATTGACCTGTTTGCTGGAGATGTCCTACACTTTGCAGAACCAAAGCCTAAAATGACCCAGGGTTTTCCTGAGTTCTCAGAAGGTGTGGATTTGTTAACTACAGTTGAAACATAATTAGTTCTCAGGGGATAGTGTATCTTTTAAACCACTTTATTGCCACCATCTTGGTTTCCTGAATAATCAGAAACTTCTGCTCTGTTCCACCAGAAACACACCGTAAGTAGAAACAAATGTCAGGCAATGCCAGTTGTCACTTAAAGGAGGTACACCCCGTAGAGGGGGAAGAACTTGACATAATATCCCAAAACATTCCAAAATATTCTAACTAAGTCTTAAATAAACTGACAGCAGAGGCAGGTTCACCTGCCATATGCACACACGTTCCCTGCCCCCCACCCATGGCGTTTTCTTCATCTGTGAGCAGTTATCCTCAGGACTGAGGCTATGAAGAAGGGCACCATTCCTCCCACTGTCCCTCTCTACTGAAGCCCCAAGCTTGCCCCGCCTCGTCCACGCACGGCCAGATGCACACAAACCCCTCTCTGTCTAGGCTGTTGGTCTTCCTCCAAGTGTCCCTGTTGTAGCTGACCAGTTTTTCCCACTGTTCACAGGTTGATGTTCGAGGTGCCACAGGAAATGGGTTTAATTGCCATTGCAGGCCGGCAGACCCAGGGCAAAGGTCAGTCATCTTTTGTTAGTGTTGCTCTTACTTTTCTTCTCAAAAATCTGATTCTTGAGGTCAGAGAGCCCACTGATTTTGTGTGCTGAATTCTTGAGACCACTCAAATTGTAATCTTTTCTGTTTTCATGCTCCCCCGCCCCCGCCCCCGCCCCGCACTGCAGTGGGAAAGTGGGAAGGCAATAAGGATAGGAAGTCAGCCTTCGTAGAATGAAAGCGTCCTCCCCAACTGCAGGCTTGGTAATCACTTGATTGGATGTAGCAACAGCCAGCAGCCTACATTCTGGGCTTTTCTGTCTGTGGCCATGGCTGAGTTCTAGAGACATTTATTTACCTGAAGGGCCTCTTGCTTGCTGATCCCCACCCAGCCTGCACTGGAATTTCCAGGTAGGGGGCACTTGATCATTGTCCATCACCAAAGTGGCCCCCACCACCTGCTGTTTGTGATGCAAGAACCGCATCCTCCCAGAGCCCGCTCGGGTCTGGCTGGGAGCAGGCTCCCCGCCCAGTGTTTGAAGGAGGCTCTGTGGGTCACTTGGCTCCTGTCCCTCAGACCCCACCCCGCCCAAGTGCACTTTCAGCTCTGAGACTTTCAGCTTTCTCAGAAAGAGCAGAGGGATAAGAAATCTCTGTGTTCTACTTTCTCTCTCTCTCTTTTTTAAAAATTTTGAGTGACTTCATAAATAAGAGTAATTTTTATATCCATTGAATGATATGTTACATGATGACATTATTGTGATTATAGTAATAATATATATTTGGCACATGATTTATAATCCACATAGCACCTAAATATATTTTTCAAATTATAGAGTATACATGCGTAAGAAATGCTCCTTGTCTACAGAGAACATGTAAGGCACTATCACAATTTGTAAAACTCCCTTCAGTAATGCCACAGTCTTTCAGGAATCTAATGTACATAGACTGCTCATGGAAAAAAGCCCAGAACTGGAGAAATTACTAAATAGCTAATAATTCTGTTCTGAGATTTTCCTTCCAGGCAATGAGGAAACTTGTATCTACCCTATAACCTTCACAAAATAGTATCAGAATTGCATGGCATATATCTACATCCATGTAATAATTTAGAAAACATTAAACAAAATTCTATGAAAAATTAAAGAACTTATTTACATTCTTTTCATTCAGTGTATAAAATGTTATGCACAGTATGGCTAGAAGTGTTTGATTTTTTTTTTTATTTTGTGCTGGGTGGGGGTACATTGTGGCATTTACAAAAGTTAACAATATATCAAATATATCATACTTAAATTCATCCCCTCCACCATTCTCCTTTATCCCCTCTATTTCTATCTCAAGTAGAAAAAAAGTTTATTGTATCAAAAGCTGTGTGACTCTGTGAAGTAGATTGTTTTAAAAGATATGCTAGAAGAATTTTTATCAACTGTACCACTCCTTTTGAATATCTTATTTTTCTAATTTCAATTTTAAAACAAGTAGCAATTCAGAGAATTGCTTTTTAAAAACAACTTTATTGAGATAATATACACATACCATAGCAGGTTCCCATTCAGAGTGTACAGCTCAGGGTGGGGTGTAGCTCAGGGGTTGAGCGTTTGCCTAACATGTGGGAAGCCCTGGTTTCCCTCCCCAGCACCAGTTTTTTTGTTTTGTATTGTTTTGTTTTAAAAGAAGTAGCTGGCACCAGTGGCTCACGCCTGTAATCCTGGCTACTCAGGAGGCAGAGATCAGGAGGATCGAGTTTCAAAGCCAGCCCAGGCAAATACTTTGTGAGATCCTATCTCAAAAAAACCCATAGCAAAAAAAGGGCTGGTGGAGTGGCTTGAGGTATAGGCCCTGAGTTCAAACCCCAGTGGCTGGTTTTTAGTGTATTTGCTGGGTTGCCAGCACCACAGTAGGGATTGTTTCTCAAGAGTGGTTTCCAGAACTCCTCATGGATGGGTGGTGTTCACTCCAGCTTCCCGGTGTCTCTGTTTTTATGTGCCTGACCATCCGATGAGAATGAAAGCTGGGGACATTGAGATGCTGGGGACTCAGTCATCCCAATATAAACGATTCGCTCACAGAGGCAGAGCGTTACACTTCTGATCAGAAACGTTTTCAAATTGAAAAGTGCCTTTCTTTCATGGAGTTAGCCTCCGAGTATCCAGACATCGTACCGAGCACAGGTGGATTCAACTGGGACAGCTGTCCCACGGGCAGCTGTGGGCATCTGAGTGTGACACCCATGTAGCGAGCCACAGTTTCCCACCCAGCCTCTGTTCCAGGGCGGGGACCAAATGCCTGGCTGAGCCCCATGGGATGTGCCCTTTCCACCCTGCTGGTCTCCATTCCCTTGCGGTCCCAGCTGGGACAGAGGATTCCGTTTGTCCAGCACCTGATGTCCGTGGCTGTTGTGGAGGCTGTACGCTCCATTCCCGAGTATCAGGTAAGTGTCACATGTGCCCATCTGAATGCCCTTCACCTTCCTGGTGAAGGTGAGGAACTTGACTTGCTTGCACGCAGTGTATGCTGGCATACCTGGTGGTGCTCTTTGTGTGGGCTGCTCCCTAAGTGCTCTTGGAATTTGCAAGTGCCTCAGATACTGTTGCTGCAGTCACACCACAAAGTCTTCCTTCCCCAGAATTCCCTTTCAGCCAGTTCATCACATATCTTTGCATCCTAGTAGAGACAAGCTTTTTTAAATGGAAGCACCACCCCCAACCCCTCCATAAGCACAGATGCACCTGAGTCATTATTATTGGATGCTTTGGGGTCCATTATGAAAAAGACCAGGCAAGCACAGGCACCAGTGGCGCACATCTGTAATCCTAGCTACTCAGGAGGTGGAGATCGGGAGGATCACAGTTCAAAACCAACATAAATTTGAGACCCTATCTTGAAAAAAACCATCACAAAAAAGGGCTGGTGAAGTGACTCAAGGTATAGGCCCTGAGTTCAAGCCCCAGTACTGCAAAAAAACAAAAACAAGCAAATGGAGCTCTGAACACCATGACTGGAGCCTTTTTTCCATACCTGGCTCTACTTCCCACATGTTCTCCAAAAAGTTCATCTGCCATGGATTAAAAAATCCTGTTTCAGACCTTTAAGCAGTACCTTGTACTTGGTTTCAGAGGAGACACTGAAAATGTAAAGTTCTGCCATAGGAGAAGGCATTTTTTAACCTCAGTAACAGGACGGTCTCGGGAACGCTGAGTCTAGAACATGAAGGGTGCTTGCCATTCTCAGGCTTTGACGTTGACTTTGTAGCCTAACTAGTTAACTTGGCGTGCATTTTTTGAACTCCTGTATGCAGAAGCTGTGCTAGGAGCTGCAGGCTGGGGGGGGGGGGGGAGGGGGAAGCTTGCCCTCCATGGTGCACCTGAAGCAGCTGCCACCACAGTGCTTACCCTGCCTCCACAGTTGTCCATCTCAGCCTCCCCTGTATGATGTGACTTTCATTTTGGAGCTGTTTTTCACATCGCTCAGTTGCTTACATGGAACAGCTGCTACATGGTTGAAATAGCCTTTTGTCATGTAACATTCCCTTTTTTACGGCCTTCACTGGGGTGCCAACTTGTCCCTTGCTGGGTGTCACTGTCAGCACACAAATCAAGACCATTCTTCTCAGACTGAGTCGGTGTTGGTGAAATGCAGAGCTCTTTCTAGAGTCTGCTGTGGGCTTCTGGCCATGGCTCCACTGCTTCTTCTGTTCCTAACCTCCCAACTGGGCTCCTGTGACCCTCCTGTCCCTTGTACACCTGCCCTCTCTATGATCTTTTATTGATTTGCTTGTGTAAGTATGTATGCATGTCTGCATTTCGCAGTACCCGGGCTTGAACCCAGGGCCTTGCTTGTGCCTGCTAGGCCCTTAAGCCATGCTCCTGGTCATTTTGCTTTTTAGTTTATGTTTGAAATAGAGTCTCACATTTTTTCCCGGGCTGGTCTCAGACCTGGATCCTCCTACCTCTGTCTCCTGAGTAGCTGAGATTACAGGCATGTACCACCATTCCCAGCCCCTCTATCTGCATCTTGAAGTTGTGCTTATCCTTTAAGGCCTAGCTCAAATGCACTTCTCTGAATCTCCCAATGGTATCTCTCCTTTCTTTGGCACCTTACATGACCTCTCTTATGGCCTCCGCCAACTGTCACTTTGCTAAGCAGAGTTGAATGGGCCCTGTTCCATCTCCTTCAAGTTCCCCAGCTCTTTGAAAGCAGAATTCCTTTTCTGTGAGTCCCCACATTACTGACCACAGTTCTTTCTGTGTAAGAGAATCCCAGTGGCAGTTTGAACAAATGATCAAAAGAAAAGGAAAAACAAGCTCACAGCCTTTCTGGGGTAGACATTCTTGTCTGCCTGCACGAGGACCCAGAATTTCATAAGCGCTCTCATTCCTGAATGGGATCTGAGAATGTGCAGGCTAGCCATTTCCCAAGCACAGGCTCAGCTCAGAAAGAAGCTACTGCTCCCATGGTGGAGGAGCTGGGTCTGAGCCCTAGGAACTCTGTTGGCATTGTCACCATCACCCCCATGGGGAACATAGGTGGGAGGAGGACAGGCAAGAGGGGAGAAGAAGGAGAGCTGCTAGGAGAGCGATGGAGACCAAAGTCTCAGTCTACAGATTTTTGAGACAAGTCTGTCACCCTTAGCACTATTGGTATTTTGAGCCCAGACATCTGTGTCGTCAAGAGTTTTCGTGGAAGCAATAGGCCTCGTAGTGTTGCGATCAGCACCTGGGCTTGGTGTCAAAGCCCTGAGCTTGCATCCAGCACTGTCTTCCAAGTGGTGCAGCCACAGGCGGCCATGTAACCTCTTCCTCCATAAAATGGGGATGAGCCTCGAGTCAGCCGTGTAGCTCTGATACAGCCTCGCACTGAGAAGGGGTCAGTGCTGTGCCTGACCTGCAGTGCAGAAGACCTGCCCCATACTTGAAGGTCAGCAGCTCTCTGACCTTCATTTTGCTGAGTGTCTCTTCCAGCCTCTCCAGAGGAGCTTCCTTTGCCGGCACATGGCTGGACCTGGCTGCCAGACCAAAGTCGAAGAGGCCCCGGGGCTCTGGAGCCCCCTTTGTCTAATCCACTCTGTGCTTCTAAAGGATAGGAGGAGGTCTGGGTGGCCTTGCTCAAGGGAGTGTCCATCCTTTGTGCATTCTACTGTGACCAGACTGTGGGCAGAGCCTCCAGGCTCCAGGATAGAGAAGCAATGGCCACATGAGAAACCTAGTTCTGTTACCCAAGTTGACTATAGGCAGTTCTGCCAGACTTTCTGGAATAACTCAGTAAAACGAGCCCCTCCTCCACATCCTCAGAGCATTCTACTAGAGGCATTCCTCCCTGCCTTGTGTGACACCGGTCAGTTCAGAGCCATCTTTGCCTCTCTAGCATGAGCTTGTTTGTTTTGGTGGGACCAGGATTTGAACATAGGACTTCATGCTTGCAAAGCAGGAGCTCTATTGCTTGAGCCACACCTCCAGTCCATTTTGTTCTTGTTATTTTTGAGATGTGGTCTCACAAACTGTTTGCCTCAAGTAGAGAGGATTACAGGCGTGAATGAGCTCCTGGCTTAATGGGACCTTCCTAAGGGAAGAGAATTCTGAGCCTAGCACTGGCTGGGTACGACACAGGGGTGGTTTTGATCCTGAGATACTTAATGCACTTGTCTCACAAGATAGGCGTCTTCAAAAAGTGCTTTTCACAAAGAGAAACTGCCATGGAGGGCAGGAGAGAGTGCTGGATTTGTGCTAAGTATATTTTGTAGGTCTGTCACCTTCTAGTCCAAACAGGTACTTTATAAGAAATTGTCCCCCAACAGTGATTAGCTGTCTGAAAAAAGAAGCAAGCATGAGGCCCAGGTTCCATCAGTTTCCAGAGTATTCTGCTCATCTTTCTTTTTGCTAGATGACTTCATCTAGTCCTTTTGTGCCCTGTGATAGCTTAATTAACATGCACATTTTCCCAGTTAATGTGCAGATTTTCCTTTTAGGACATCAACTTACGAGTGAAGTGGCCCAATGACATTTATTACAGTGACCTCATGAAGATTGGTGGAGTTCTGGTTAATTCAACACTTATGGGAGAAACATTTTATATACTTATTGGTGAGTTTTTAAAGTTTCCCCCACCCCCACAGTATTTTTAGATTAAAAAAACAACAAAAATAAAACTGATTTATGCATGGCTACATCGGGAGGAGCAGGTGATCATAGGAGATAACTTTTGCTTTGAGTGTTCTAAGCATTATATGTATACAGAGGGGACCAGGTGGGTTGAAACACTTCATGGGGTTAGCATTTCCTGTCTATGGTTGTGCAAACTACCCAAGTGGAATCACATTAAACCAGGGTTTTCTTATACCGCTCTGTACTCCTACTTCTCTTCGAGTTTGAAATGGTGAAAATAAATATACCATTTGGTAATAAGGAAAAAAAAAAACTAATCTCTAAGGTAGTTCTGCCACTGGTCTTGCATTCTTTTTTTTTTTTTTTTTTTTTTTTTGTGGTACTGGGGCTTGAACTCAGGGCCTACATCTTGAGCCACTACACCAGCCCTGTTTTGGTTTTGTTTGTTTGTTTGGTTCTTGTATTGGGATTTTTCAAGATAGGGTCTCAGGAACTATTTGCTCAGGCTGGCTTCCAAGTGCGATCCTCCTGATCTCTGCCTCCTGAGTAACAAGGATTACAGGCCTGAGCTGCCAGCGCCCAGCTAGTCTAGCATTCTTTTGACCTTTGCATCCATGAAAGAGTTGCTTTCTTTTTAACCTTCCAGAGAAGCTCCAGTCTGGTCAAGGTGGGGTAAAGAATCCCTGCTTCACCTCCACACATCCAAATCAGGCAAGGAGATGGATGCAGAGGTAATTTCAGAAGTTCTTAGACTCCTGATCATCCCACCTCCTGCCTCTCCCTAAAGTCTGGTAGAGTTTAATTTGCATTCAGAGATCAGCTAGCCAGACATGTGACCCTGTTTTGGAAGTGCCAGCCAAAGAACACAAGGCTCATGTCTCCAGCTGTGCTACCAACTGCAGCCAGTGTTACTCTGGGCAGGGTGCTTCCTCTCCTTCAGCTCCACTTCCTGTCTTGAAATGAGTCCTTGGACTGGATGCAGATTCCTTAGTAGCATTCACATATACGGAGGCCTGTGGGTGGCTTCAGGAAGCTAAAGAATCTTGTCAATATAGGGAAGTGAAGCCAACGTAGAGAAGTGGGGAGAATTCATAGAAAAACAATCACTAGAGGTCAGTACTCCCTCCCTTTATACTGCAAGTGGATGGATATGTACTGAAGTGTACTGTCACTGAATGCAATCGTCCACCTGACGTGAACTCTCTAGGGACTGTTCTGTCTGGAGGACGTGAAAACATGAAGGGCTTTCATCCTAGTTCTTTTGGTCTCTCTTCTGTTCTTAAAGTCCTCTGGTGTTGACTGGGGCCCTGCTGCACACTGTGGTTGGGTTCTTGGAGAAGCTAGCCTCCCTTTGGTGTCAGGTAGCAGCACAGATGAGTTCATTCAGACTTGACTCCGCCCCTCGAAACTCAGGCTTCCACAGCCTTGGTTCAGGAATCTGGAAAAGAAAAAGAGCCACTGAGCCCTACCAGCAACATAACCTCAGCACCCAGGCTTCCAGATGTAAAGCATTGAAAGATGTGTGCTAGGGATTTGCTCATGACCGAGGTTTGAAATCAAGAGTTTGAACCAAGAGTTTACTCCTTAAGCCCTGGATAAAATTTTCTTCAGGCCTGTGCTCTGTCATTCAAGGCAGAAAAGAAAGCAGAGGTTGTATTTTATACTGGGCTCGGGGAAGAAAGGATGATCATTTCAGAAAGATGTTCTGGCCCAGTGGCAGCCTCTGTTTCACTCCGTCACATTAACTTCCAGCTTCTTTGCAGGAAGCTCGAGATGGCCCTTGCTTGAACAAGGGTAAAAAAGAAGATATCTTAACCATATAAATCGCTCTCTAAGTGGCCAGAGATAGCAAGCTTAATGAGGACAAGGAAGCAGGTGTTGACCCTAACAGCTAGCTTTAGGCCTGGCGGTGTAGCTCAGTAGTAGAGCGCTTCCCTTACCTTATAGAAGGCCTTGGGTTTCATCCCCGACACCACAGAAACAAGAACCTTTTACTGGCTGTGAAGAGGACTGTGTGGTGCCTTTGGGATGTCAAGTTGCTGTTCTTTCAATTGTTTGTTTGTTTTTGTGCAGGCTGTGGATTTAATGTGACTAACAGTAACCCTACCATATGCATCAACGACCTCATCACAGAATACAATAAGCAACACAAGACAGATCTGAAGCCTTTGCGAGCTGACTTTCTCATCGCCAGGGCCGTGACTGTGCTGGAGGAACTGATCCACACGTTTCAGGTCAAAGGGCCCAATGGCATTCTTCCACTTTATTATAAGTATTGGGTGCATAGGTCAGTGCTCGCTTCTCTTCATTCTTTTTAAAATTCCTTTACTAAGCTGTCAGAGTGGCTGAAGCATACCTGCCTAGCAGGCCCAAGGCCCTGAGTTCGACCCCCCAGTACCACCCAAAGGAAAATAAATGAAAAATAAAATTCCTTTATTAAGTCAGTAGTTCCGTATCTTAAAACGAGGGACTGAGCACTGGTCTGAATAATTATTTTTTTACCTTTGTGATGGAGAAACCCAGCCAACACCACCATGGCCACATCAGCATAGCTAGGAAGGGGAGAACTAGGAGCTTGTGCCTCTGGGAAGGATGCAGTGCAGACTCAACATTGAGAGCATCTTAAATCAGTTTAATAGGATTTAACACATCGAAATGGTAGGACATTCTAGAACGGTGGTTCTCAAAGTGAGATTCCCCAGGTAGCAGTGGCAGCCTCATCTAAGAATTTGTTACAAATGCAAATTCACACCCAGGACCTGCTAAGTCAGAAGCTCTGGGGCTGGAGCCAGCACTGTGTGCTCACAAATGCGCCCGGGATTTCTCCTGTAGCTAACACTTGAGAATCCCTGTGCTATAGGACAGGCCTCTTCCCTTCAGAAGCGTGTCTGCAAAGAAACAAAGTGGGAGAATTGTTTGAGATTAAGGAAGACTAAAGAGGTATGACAGCCAGATGTGATGTGTGTTCTAATTAGGCCCTGAACAGAGGGAGAGAGCCACAAAGGATTTTAATTTAAAAATTTGAACATGAACAAATTAGATCTATATTAGAAAACATATGTATATATTAGCTCCATATATATGTATTTACATATATATATAATGTACATTAGATATGTTACTGTATTATGGTACGTTCCCAGTCACATTCCCAGTGACTCTGGTGTTCTTTGTTTTCAGTGGTCAGCAAGTCCGCCTGGGAAGCACCGACGGGCCAGAGGTGTCCATCGTGGGCCTGGATGATTCTGGGTTCCTGCAGGTTCATCAGGAAGGGGGCGAAGTGGTGACCGTACATCCAGATGGGAACTCCTTTGACATGCTGAGAAACCTCATCCTGCCCAAGTGGCAGTAGCTCAGATCCTGCAGGCCTGGGACTCCTGGGACGCCTGTGGCCAGGCTGCCTCTGGGATGCATCCACAGTGAGCACAGTGCCTGCTGAGTGTGCAGCAAGCATCCCTGCATCATTGCTGTCGCCTTTGCTCACCTGGGAGCTGGAAAGGGAATGCAGAGGAAGCTCTCCCCCCTCCCCCATCCCCAAAGCATCTGTTGATTCTTTAATTTTTCCCCCTATTTTTCTGTTTTGTTTTTGTTTTTTTGTGGTACTGGGACTTGAACTCAGGGCCTTCACCTTGAGCAACTCCACCAGCCCTGTTTTTCTGAAGGATTTTTCAAGATAGGGTCTCAAGAACTCTTTGCCTAGGCTAGCTTCGAACTGCAATCCTCCTGATCTCTGCCTCCTGAGTAGCTAGGATTACAGGGCGTGAGCCACTTTTTCTGGGTTTTTAGGTATGTTTTGTAGTCATTTTATTGAGTGTTAGAAGATGCGTCTGGATGGAGGAGTGACAGGTAGAAGATTGAGTTTCGGTAGAACCTCACCAGAAGTGTGAAATTACTCTCCCCCTTTAGCTTGAGTTTGGGTTTATTGGGGGGAAAAAAGGTTTTTCTAACAAGGAACTAGCAACGGGATGATTGAGATGCTTACCAGTAGAGGAAGTCTTTACACCTACTTGTTAAAAAAACAAGTCAAAAAATGCTGTTGGGCCCAGGCCAGTGGTGAGTTAGAGGTATAGGTAACTCTGTTTAAAGCTCCCAGGGAGGGATTTCCCCACCAGCCTATACAGGTGGTGGTTAATCATTGTTCTGTGGTTGTTAAGAGAGAGAGGGAGAGAGAAAGGCAGACTTTCAAGAGTTATTCTCTGCTGTGGTGGCCTGATAACAATGTCTGAATGGCTGTAGAGATCCACCCAGCCAAGTGAGGTTGCAGGGACCATAGAGGAAATCAGTTAATGACTTTAACATTATTTTCTGAGCGCTACTTCCCAAGTTCAAATTTGCTGCATTTTCTAAAAGGATGGGATCAAGTTCAAGACTCCTCAAGCATTCATGGAGCATCTCTTGGAGGGAAGAGTGATGCTTGGCTCACACAGCAGGAGATGAAGGTGAACTCTCAGCCACAAGCAAGGGAGGTTTTTGGAGCCGTAGTCAAAATACAGAGCATTTCTACAAGACGGTGCCATGTGCAAAAGATAGAATCTTTGTACTGAATACCATGGTTCTGAAGGAGGATTCGTGTGTGCGTGTGTCTGAGTGTGTGTGTGTGTGTGTGTGTGTGTGAGAGAGAGAGAGAGAGAGAGAGAGAGAGAGAGTGGCTCTAAAAGAAGACGTTCAAGATCTGACATGCTAAAAGTCTTCGTGGAAGAACAAAGGAAAGGAAGCCTTTCTACATTTGCCACTTCCAGATGTGGCCCGTACTTTTTCCAAGTAACTTCTATCTTTGTTGAATTTACGAATAAGACCCATTACTTGTCGGCCCTAAAAGCCCAGTTTTGTCCAGGCTTTCCTCTTCCTGCCAGTCCCAGCTGAGGCTCATGGAAAGGCGACTTGATGAGGCACGTGGCTTTGAACAAAATCCCCTTCTTGTAAACTTGCACCATCTTTATCCAGGTCTCACGTGGTCAGGCTCATTCCAGAAACTTGCGGTTTTCAGTATGAAATCTGTCTACCTTTAGCCAGGCACAGAGAGCAAAAGAAATAACACGTTTAGTTAAGTACACCAATGCGATATGTGCTTTTTGCAAATGTAAATTTGAAAGAACTTCAAAAGAATTTTTGCAAATAAGGCCTCAGTTAGAATTATTTTTCTCAAAAAAAAAAAAAAATCTTATTTTTCCCTGAATGCCCAGATCTTCTTTTGGAATTAGTGAGGAGTTTAAATAAAAGTCCATACCACCCCAAAATTACAAAGCAGACTCACCCTTGAGAGGGTGTCTGCATAATATCATCAAGGACAAAGATCTCCAGGCTAATGTTGCAAGTTTCATTTCTCAGACCTTGCAATATAAGGCAAATCATCTCTCAGAGCTGCCATCAATACTTTTTGAATTTCTTTGGGGGATTATTTAATGAAAAACATGCTTTTTTTTTTTTTTTAAGCAAAAGGCCTATTCTGGACAGTTCTGCTTTGGGAAAAAATGTTATCATTTAATTTCCTTTCTGAAATTAAAACTAATGAAGTGTGGCCATGTCAAAGCAGACAGAGATGTTCTGGGTATACCATTCGGTTTCTGCACAGTTGAGCTTTTTAGGGGTGTTCTTGCTAAAAACAAAAAAAACCCAGTTGTCTTGAGGGAGGTAAAAATAGACTTGAAACAGATGCTGCATTTTCCCATAAACCTACCTGGTTTTATCTCACATGAACCAAAGATTTCAATCTGCTTCATAGAATGAAGGTATTTTAAGAATGGAGTTGAGAAGGAGTCTACCTGAGACATCACACACCACGACTGGGAATGTTTATGCAATCTGGGATGTCAGGGGCTTTACATCTTAAAAGGGAAGCGCTGCTTTCTTCTCATAATCTTTAAAATATGGCTGCTGAACTCAGGAGCTGCTTGTGTTTTTAAACATTGGGTTTTCCTCATATGAAGCCTGAGCATATGTTGTTAAAAAGGCCAGGCATCGCCCCTTCTGGACTCAACTAGGACACAGTATAACCAGGTTCGCGTGGCCCACTGATACAGTGGCAGTCCATCCAGCAGTGGTAGAAGTAGGGAGGATTTGTGTCCTGTGAGTCTCACTTCAGTGTCAGTCACTTGGCTTGGGAACAAGTGTCCTGTCTGAGGGCTGTGTGAGTGGTGGATGCACAGCTCCAGGAGGCCTCAGCCTCCTCTAAAAGTCTCTCCACCCCGACATGCTGTGTGCTATCCCCTCACTCTGCTGGGTGGAAGAAGAAGCCAGCCTCACCAGCAGTTCCAGAATGTAAGAGGAGGGCTTGGGACTTCCCTTCCCTGGATCTGCTAGCGCTCAACACACAGGCATTACTGTTGTATCTTGCAAATAAACAAATATGTAAACCTTGACTTTTTTTTTTTTTTTTTTAGCTTTTCAGAGTCATCTCTGAAAAGAATCACATTGAACCAATGCCTATAAGAAGCAAGTCTACCAAAATAAACTGTAACACTTTCTCTATGGTTTGGGCTTATTCTTGTTTTTACCATAAATTTCAGTTTTTTAAAAACAGCCAAATACTTTTGGTTACAGTATTTTTATTTAATATGCATTTTTTACAAAATAAATAAAATGTTTGACATAATGAAAAATATGTATATATTTCTAAGTATTAAAAAGACTGGTGCTTTGTGATTTTATTTTTATGTAGTTTTGGCAAAAGAGAAATCTTACTACTCCAGAGAATAAAAGTTAGCAAAACTCAAAAGTAAAAGCAAACCTTTTAACTGAGATGAGAAATTTAATGTAAATTCTACATTCTTTGAAGATTCTTCTCATTGTTTTGTGAAAATGGCTCAACTTTTGTCAAAAACATTTTCCCCCAAGATTTTAACTTCGTGTGTCATACTTTATGTCCTGTACGATATGTCATGTGTTTAGGAACAGCTCAAATCATTATTTTAGATAACCCCCGGGCTGCTAATCACCAAAATTTTAAGTTAACGTGATTCTATGGCATTTATCTAAAATGTTCTTTTGATTTTATCTGTAGCTGCCCCCTTACACACACACTTCAGGATGGAGGCTGATAGGACTTTTAAAAGGATGAAAGTGGGGGTGGGGGAATACAGCTCTTACAGATTTCCTCAGAGCCCTTCACACCCCTTCATGTCTCTGCAGAGGTATGAATGGAATGGCTTTTCTAGAAAAGAGCTTCCAAGAATATAAAGGAATTCCTTTCCCTGGGAGGCCTCGTGGAAGGCTGAGCCAGGCTTGAATTGATTGGGCTTATGTCTCAAATCCATTTGATCTGGCATTTTTGTCAACATGGTACATGTTAGGGCCCACTATAATTTCTTTTCTTTTTTTTTTTTTTTCTGTGAAAGAGAGGCATATTTATTAAAATGCTTCCTCTTCCCCTACCAGAACCTCACAGAAGAAAGGATACCCAGGCTTCAGTGCTCAGAATCTTGAAGCTGAAGGTAACAATATTAGGTTGCCATGGTAACTTTGTCTTGAGCCCAGAGCCTCCGGAAGCTGGCTTGGCATTCTGAGGAGTCTTCCTGTTCTAGGCTATGAAACTGCGGTGTTCATTCAGACAAGGAATTTTTCACTAGTACACATTTTATTTTTCAAGTTCACATGTGCTCTGTGTTCAGCCTAGTCACATTTTCATTTGTGTAACAGGATTTTTTTTTTTTTCCGCAGCAACCTTTGCTATTAAACTGCTTTGGAAGCCTTGGTGACTTGTATCTACTAAATTCAACTGAAGGACCAGGCAGATACAAAAGCATTTTGCAGTATTTTATTGAAAAATGTTGGTGATGTCTCCCACTAATGAAACCTAAAGCTTCCAAGAACGCTGACTTAATTACGAGACTCCTGAGCGTAAAGCATGATTCCCTCAGCTTACTGTACGTGTGCACACTCCGAGGAACCAGTGAGGTGCAGCTGAGTGCAAGCGAGGAGCGTACGTCTATCCTGTGACCCAGTCCCTAAACTTGCAGATTTTAACTCTCCTGTTATAAGGCCACTGGACACCTGTAGGGCCCTCACTAAGTGACACAGGGTTAACCAAGGATTATTTCACATTTTGGTACACTTGGTATAGATGCACTTTGGTTCTAGAAGGAATAGTTAAAAACATGAAAACCTTTTTCCACTCAGAAAGGTAGGAAAGGTTCCCTAAAGTAAACCACTTTTTGAAAGATGCAGTGTTTTGTGTGGAGCACATTGAATGCTTCAAGGCATCCATCCAGATCAGAGCCATGACAGGTACCATTTTTAAGGAAAAAAAAAACCCAAAATGAAACAAAAAGTAATGGAAGTTTATTTTTAAAACACTGCTGGTGCTTTATAAAACTCTGTTCACCTGTTACACATGACATGTTCATATGAAACTTTCCTATGTAGAAAATGTTTTAAATGTATACATCATTTTCAGTTACATCCCTTCCGCACATTTTTCTTCCACAAGGTGCAGTCCATATTGCACATGCAATTTAACTAACTTTATTAGCACTACTTGTAGCAAAACACAAGCCTAGTGAAGAACAGGTCTGTAAGAGCCAGAGGGACTTTGCCATGGAATTAAGCTTGACAGGGTCACTGTCATAAAATATCTGGCTATATATATATATCTTTTTGCATTTAATGCCTACTGAATATATTCTGAAGGTGCTGTTCCTGGTGTTATCAAGAGTCCACAGGGGCTGGTCAGTGTGCTTGTGAGGCACACCCGTGTTCACCCCTTTAGTCTGGGCTTGCTGGGTTTTGTACTGAAGTCATTCACGAATGACTTAAAGACAGCAGAGTTGTCTATTCATGGGACTTACAATGACCACTTCCTGTCTTTACCTAAGAATGGAAAAGGAGGCTTCCTTTCTGGTTCTCCCCCCACCCCCCACCCCCAGAGCTGGCTACCGGGTGGGGTTTCCCTATTAAGTGGAGATTTGTGGAGCTGGGATGACTGAACCCCCTAGGCACTGAGCATGGGGGCAAGGCAAGGCAGGATGCCTTAAACTTCATTTCAAGGTGAGGAAGCCAGTTTCCCGGGAGGCGGGGGAGTTCGAGGTCACCCGCTGGCCGTGGGGACGCTCAGCTCAGTCCTCTGGAAACTGACCCTTGGAGAACAAGGACCTTGCGACCCCGTCCTCTCCACCGGCGCTTATGGCATCTACGGTAAAAATCTAAAAGTCGGCTGCGGAGTTCTATTAAAATAATTGTCTCTGTATAAATTAATTTATATCGTGCATATACAGCTCGCCCCTCTTAATCTGCTGGACTTTGTAAAACAGGAAGCAGAGAAGGCCTGGCCTTATGGCTTCTCCCTTGCGGGCCACCTGCGCCGAGCGGGATCGGTCCTTCCGGGTCACCTGCCGTTGGTGATGATGACCGAGGCGCCCAGGTAGTGCGGCCGGGGCGCGCCGGGCGGGGAGGCGGCGGCGGGGCCGGGGGGCCGGGGTCGCAGCGCTCCGGCCGCAGGTTCGGGGACCCCGGGGCCGCAGGCGAGGCCGGGCGCGGTGGGTGCAGCGCCCCCCAGCGGCCCGCGGCGCGCCAGCACGCGGTGGTAGTTGAGCAGCACGAAGGGCAGCTGCGCGGGCGCGCCCGGGGGCTCGGGGGCCGGGGGCGCGCAGCACTCGGGCGCCGCGCGCGCCAGCGACAGCCGCGTCGCGTCTCGGGCGGCCTGGCGCGCGGCCTTGGCCGGACCCAGCGCGGGCTCCTCGCGGTAGTGGCCGCAGCTCGGGAAGCTCGGCGGTGGCGGCGCGGTGTCCTCACCGAACCTGCGCGCGGCGGCGGCCGGAGCTGCGGGGACAGGCGACACGTTAGAGCTCGCACCGGGGAGGAAGAGGCACGTCCAAAGCAACACCAACCCTCGGCCACCCGCTCCCGCGCTCCACCCGGGGCCGTCACCGCCCTGGCCCTTGAGCGTTGCGGACCGCGCTGCGCAATCGCGATGCAGATGGAAGTGCCCTGTCACCCATAGAACAGGTGACAGTCCTATGGAATAACTACGCGTAATTTAATGCACCACGGCCACACAGTTCGATGGGTAACCACTATTTAAAATTGAGAGAGATTTTTTTGTTTCGTTTTGTGGTTTTTTGGGTACTGCCTAGCAAACGCAGTGCATCCATACACAGGGACAGCGTCCCCTTGCAATCAGCTGCGTTTCCTTGCGCAATCCCCACGTTCCGCACTCTGCCTGGGATGGCCCAACAAGCAAACAGGAGCCTGTGTCCTGGGCAGTGGATGGCACGTCCACTGAGGACCTCTGCTTACCTGCCACAGGAGGGGGAAGCTGTGCGACCATTCCTATCTCTCTGTAGTGGTGGAACTAGCGTAGTGTGGCAGGCGCCTACAGTGTGCCAGGTCCTGGGGTGGGCACATCTGATAACTCATGGCCCCATGTTCCAGAGGAACAAACTGAGGCCTGGAGACTATGCTTTTGTCCTGGGATGTTGAGTAGCATTTCTGTACCTGAGCCCTTGAATTTCTATTCTTTTGTTCAGCACTTTGAAAGCTAGCGTGGGAAGAGACCCACTCTGTCTTTCGTATTCACTTTTGGGGAAAGTGAAAAGTAATCTTGTAAAAGTAGCTGGTTTTGAAAATAACTTTGCTTCCCTTTGGGAGAGTGAATGGGGGCCAGTATTTATATAGAGGCTGGAATTTTGGTTTCCCTTTGCCCTTTATATTGTCGCCAGTGTCCACCAGACACAGGGACTGCCAGCCAGTCTTTCCTCACTCTCATGGCACATGTGCATCGACCTCAAGAAATTCTGATCAGCCCTCCATGAAAGCAGAGGCAGAAAAGGTCAAAGTTTGCCCAAAGTGTGAGGATTCATTTTCATCTGCCACCCACAGCTACCACTGCCCCCCTCCCCCCCATTCCTGGTCCTCCCTGCTTCCCTGCCTGCAAATGGGACTCACCTTCGTAGTTTGGCACAAGGCTGTGCCGGGCAGCATTCATGGATGGCTCAGAATGGTTTTTAGCTGGAGATGGGCTGCTAGGCACAAGGGGGCTGGCATAGTGCCACTGGCACTCGCCACTGGCTGGCAGTGTGCTCAGGAAAAAGCGTGCCACCTCACACGGGGGTCCTTGGGGCTGCCCGAACTTGGCCGGCAACATTGGCTTTTTGCTGCTGAAGACAGAAGAGTCCAGAGGGAAGTGTCCATAATGGTAGGAGAAGGGCAGGCTGTAGGACGGTGTGTACAGAAGGTCGCTGCCTTCTGAATGGAGCTGCTGTTCCGGGGGCACATTTGCAGGAGGACTGGCTCTCCAGTTTCCCAGCTGGCTGCCTTCCAGTTTCTCCATTTGGAACGGGCTGTATTGCTGCATGGCAAGGAAGACAGATGAAGGGCTGGTGGCAGGACCAAGAGTAAGCTGCCTTCTGGGCCAGGTGAGATCCCACCAAATGGGGTCCAACCCACGCTAGGGTTAGACATATGCCACCACCACTGCAGGGCCCCTGGATGGAGAGATCCCACCCCAAGCTGACAAAACACCAGACACAAATGGATACTTGCTACTTTCCAGACCTCATAAACAACTTGTTGTTTGAAGAAAGAAAACAGGTGGCCTAAATAATGTATACACAAACAAGTAAATATAAATAACAGTAAATGTAAAAATGATAAAATAAAATTTTAAAAGGAAGAAATGTAATTAATATTAATTTTAAAATAAATGTAATAGATATTAATTAAAAAGAAAAAGATAAAAAGGAAGGTTTTCATTTGAAAAGCGCTATGAGCTAGGTGAGGAGGTGTGCGCCTGTGGTCCCAGCTACTTGGGCGGTACCCAAGGATCACTTGAGCCCAGGAGTTCAAGGCCAGGCTGGCCAACATAGTGAGATCTTGTCTCAAAAACTAAAGCAAAAAATGCTGAACTGGGGGCACAGCTGCACTGATAGAGCTCTTGCCTGACAAGTGTGAGGTTTAATCCCCAGTACCCCTCTCCTCCAAAACAGTGCAACGGAAACGCAATGTCCCGGTGCACTAGTGCACAGTCCACAGTTAGGATTCAGATAGGCACATCTACCTTCCCGATTCAGTCTTCTTTTTTTTTGACAGGGGACTTGAATTCAGGCTCCTATGCTTGCTAGGCAGGTGCTCTACAACTTGAGCCACACCCCCATTTCTTTTTTGCTTTTCTTATTTCTTGTTTTTGCTTAGGGTTGGCCTTGGACCATAATCCTCCTACCTATGGCTTCCTGCATATCTGGCCACAGGCATGTACCAACATGCCTGGCTTAGTGATTGAGATGGAGTCTCTCTGTTTGCCCAGGCTAGCCTCAAACCTTGATCCTCCTGATCTCCACCTCCTGAATAGCTAGGATGACAGGCATGCACCACGGTGCCTGGCTTCTTTTTCTTATTCTCAACTAGTTCATCTGATATCAGCTTCCCACTATGGGCCTTGCTTCATTCCCCAGGGTATCCCTGCTGTGTGTCAGAGGGTCTCATTCCTAACATGCCCGGGTGTCCTGAGCCCTTGGAATGACTGTCATCTGTACCCCACCTGCATGTTACCTGTGGGGGATAAGGATTTGTTCTCAGCTTTGTCTTCATCTTTGTGTTTTTGGGTTTAGCTAATTTCCTAGTTTCTTGTGAGGTAGACAAGGCGGTCCTCCAGGAGTCATGGGACTTGGAAGTGGAGACCTGGTCCAACGACAGCTGAAGTTCCTTGTATTCAATATCCCTGGAAGGCAAGAGTGAGTGAGTCACATCCAGCAAGCAGTGGAGGAAGAATGGCTTCTCTGGCTCCATCCGTGTCACTCAGCCTTTCATTGTGTTGCCCAGTGAGGCTGAATGCACGTGGCTTTTAAACGTGGAGCCACCTGCAACCCCAGGCACAGCGACCAGGGAACGCTGAGCAAGGTTAGTGCTATTTGACAGGAGCAGGGGGCTCTGCCAGCCTGGATAGCTCAAAGACATCTCCCAGGGATGCGCGGGGCCACTAGCTAGGCAGCCGAGGCAAAAGGAAAGGGCAGAAATACCACTGAGCGAGTAGCCCCTCACTCAATTTCTGTATCTGGGACTCAGCTGTTCTCTGTTGTGCACACCAGGAAGCATGAATGGGGGCCTGCCAGGGTGCACACTGGCTTCTGGCCTCACTCACTTTCACATCGGGCTCATCTTTGCCTTGAAGAGCCACCTGGGTAAGGTCGTGTTCATAGGGGAAGAATCTGTGAATGCTGCCACACCTGGCTATTTAGGAAGAGTGATTAAGGGGATAAAATAGTTTCTCCAGGAGAGTTTTACCAAAATTAGTCAACTTCTAAAACATGTAGGGGCTGCAGACTGTGAAAGATCCAACAGCCTGAATCTTATTGCACTTAGGATGCAAATGAGGTCCCTTTCCAGGTCAGAGCTGGGGGGACATGAGACATCAAATATGGAGCTAGAGTCAGGTGTGTGGTAATCTAATATACAATTAAATGTATATTTAAACACGATCTATGTCCTGTTGTGTGTAAGTGCTTAAAAAGTACTTGCATCTGAGCCAAGCATGGTGATGTACTGCTATAATCCCAGCACTCAGGACTGAGACAGGAGGATTACCAGTTGGAGGCTAAACTGGGCTACATAGCAAGACCTTATCTCAAAAATAAATAAATAAATAAATAAAAAGATTTTTAGCTGAACTTGACCCTCTGGGATCTTTAAGGGACCAAATATTCACCATTATTTGCAATGGAAAAATGTGTCTGTCCCTAATGGCAGGAGCACTCATTTGTGGACATGGATAGATAGGTTTGTGTTTCTGCTCCTGGACCTACACCCTCTTTGCACCCTGGAAAAAATGGGGACTCCCCCTCCCACACCTGCCCAGCCACGCCCCTCACCTAACTTAAGCTATGCCCAGGACAGGCCTCCCTGTCAGCTTTGCCACAGCTGCTTCACGCGTGGCCCTCACCACGGTGCAGAAAAATAGTTTGGACCTTCCCAAAGTACCAGATTATTCAAATAAAGCAGAACAGGAGACAAATGGACAGTTTTAGAAGGAGATGGGGGGCGGGGAGATGGCGCCTATGGAAGTGATGCGATGAGGGGCAGGAGGAGAGAGCAAGAAGGGAAACAAATCCGGCTGACTTACGTGAGAACATAATTGACACTCACGATGCAGTGGGGCCGGGACGAGCGGCTGTTGTGCACGACCGTGGCGTAGCTCTGCACCCACACCCAGCCGCCCAGCTTGGACAGCAGCCGGTAGTACTTGGTGGTGACCTGGCCCTTCACCAGCACTGCAAGCACAAGGTGACATGAGTCCTCGGACCCTTCACAGGCCCTGTCTTGGGGACACCACTCCCACTGATGACCTGCATCCCTGGGCTGGGCAGAGGAGGTGGCTTTCTCCGCAGGAAGGTGCACGCGCGCACACACAGACACACACACACACACACACACACACACACACACGGATGTCTGTGACTTCCCAGAGTCCACGGTGTCACTCCTCCTCACCCTCCCATAAAGAACTCTGATTGAGCCAGGCGCCGTGGCTCATGCCTGTAATCCTAGCTACTCAGGAGGCAAGGATCAGAAGAATCGCAGGTCCAAGCAAATAGTTCATGAGATCCTATCTCGAAAACAATTATCACAAAAAGAGGGCTGGTGGAGTGGCTTGAGCAGTAAGAGCCCTTGCCTAGCAAGTGTGAGGCCCTGAGTTCAAACCCCAGTGCTGCCAAAAAAAAAAAAATAACAACAACAAAACAACAACTCTGATTTAACAGTGATTGCTTTCCTCGGAAGAAAGAGCTGCAAACCCCAGTGGGACTGGCAGACTGATAAAATCCAGTTTGCTTTTTGGAACTCGAAATGCCCCATTACGTTTTAATACCCTGAACCTCTGATGCACAGAGGGGTGAGTGAGGCAGTCATTTAAACAAAACAGTAACTTCAGTGCAGCCAACCAAGTGTCAAGTTACTGTTATATTTGTTATCTGTCAGGACACGTGTGGTCACAGGAAAGCCATTTGCTGCTCTGTTGCCATTTATATTTTCTTCCCAATCACCCATCTTCCTTGGGCTATTAAGTTCCCATGTTGCTCAGGTAGGAAAGTCCTCTGCTTGGTGACACAGTTCCTGAAAACTGGGCTCACAAGGCCATCTTCTATGCATGGGCACAAACTTGGAGCTGCTGAGTAGGTCCCCCAAAGTCTTAGCACATCCGTAAACCAAGATCCCCCTCACAGCCATCAAGTAGCAGGTAGGAGAGGCTTGCGGGAGGGGGTAGGCAGTAGAGAGGAGAAAGCTGAGTAAAAGTGTCCCTGGCTGTCCTACCCAGCCCCAGAACCCCTTCTCAAAGCTGGTGTGTCCTCAGGCCCCTAACTAAAATGGCCTGAGCAGGGACCTGGGGTGGCCAAAGGGGCCAAGTCTTGGCTATGCAGCTGGTGCTGAAGGAACCACAGAGGCTCGTTCCCAACACAAACCCAGCCCCCCTACTGTGCCACAGGGCAAAGCCCCCTCTCTCCTCTCTCGTGGTCATTTGTGGCTTCTTTCCACTTTCCAGATGGCTCTGTCTACCCATATCCAAGTATTTTGGTGTAGAAGAAAGGCTGAAAACTTGCTAGTCAAGAACTTGTTCGCCTTAATATACAAAGAGTTCGTACTGATTGATAAAAACACTAAGACGGTGACAGCAGTATGGCAAGGACATGAACAGCCAATTCACCAAAGTATAAACACAAAAGGGAAAAACGGTGAACTCACGCCCGCCTCACTTGCTGAACTCAAAGGTAGATACCATCCACCAAATTGGCAGATATTAGAAAAGAAATGTGTATGACTCCATTGATATGAAATATCCAGGCAGTGCCCTCCAGTCTGTGGGGGGGCTTTGCCCCACGCTCCTGGAGGTGAATCGGTCGGATTCGTCTGGAGCCTGCCCAGTCCACACACCGCTTCTGCTTCAGGAACTGATCCTGTGCAAATTCTGAGCAATGCAAACACAGACTTATGGACAAAGAGATTCGCTGCCGTCCCGCTGAAAACCCAAGAAGGGGTAGAGGGAAACAAATCTGCTCAACAACAGGGGAAGGGATAAATAAATGACAGATACTCTGCAGCCACTGAAATGATGGTTGGCAGGAATTTGGAATAGTATGGGAAATGCGAATGATACAAGGTGAAGAAAAGACAAGCTTCAGAAAGGCAGAGAGCATAATCGTAATTATGAAACGTGAACATGCTGGCGTGTGCACACACACACTCACATCCCAACCCAACTAACTGATCTTGGACAGGCTACAATCCACCTGTGCCTCAGTTTCCTCATTTAGGATAATCACAGTCCCTACACTCCACAGCTGTTGTGAAGATTAGGTAATCCATGTGAAGGCTTAAAACCATGGCCAACACAGAGGAAGGAATTCATATCGATTAACTCCTTATCTGGCTGATAAAATGACAATCCTTTCTTCTTTTCAGTTTTTCTTCACTTTCTACAAGGAAGAGATTTGAGTTTTATATTCAGAGTGAAAACTCAGTTGGTTTTCACATAGGAAAGCAGATTGGGGTGGAGTGGAAGGAGCAGAGATGCAAAATATACCAGAAGAGTGAAGTGATGTACACAAGTGGCAGTCCTGCCTCAAGTAACAGCCATCCCTCTTGTTCTGCCGTGTAACAACCATCTTTCCCTGTCCTGTCCTGCCATGTAACAGTCATCCCTCTCGTCCTGCCGTGTAACAACCACCCTGCTGGAAGAGGCTTCGGATTAACACTGGCACCTAAACAGACTCCCTTGGCAGGAGCAACCTCCATGCTGACGAGTGCAGACAGAGACCAGAGAACAAGCTAGTCTTCACAAGTTGGCCTCTCCTTTTAAGGGGTTTGCTTTTTAACAACAAAAAGAAGGCATGGTTTCTATTTCCAGCTTACGTTCATGCACAGTGCCTCACTTCTCTCCACTAGAACAGAAGAGGTGGCGTACCTAGGAAACTGGGGTGACAAAGCCTGTGGGCACAGCTGGGGTCCCTGCCCAGGTGTCCCCAGCATGGTGGCTGAGGAGGAGGGTCAGCAGCCTCCAGAAGGTTCTCTATATCTACCTATGGGGACGGGCCAATTCTTTATGGCCCCCAAATAGCCAAGAGATGCGACATAGCCCAATGTCAGGCTCGCTTTCTTCAACAGAAATGCTTGCTAATCCCTTCAACTTTGACATCTAAGCCTTCCAGAGTTTGTAAAGCCCCTGGGAACATGACCACACACTCTTCCTTTTTCTTGTCTTGCACTTCATAGTCCTTCTCTTTCTTGCAACATTCCAGAAAAAAAGCCTATCTGGAGTCATCTTAAGCTGGATAGAATGAAACCAGTTGAGTCCACATATTTTAAGCATCAAACTGTAGAAATTACAGAGACTTTATTATCTCTGACCTTCCCTGACTCAGCTGTGATGAGGCTTAGATACAGAGACCAAATAAACAGATACATGTAATTTTTTTTGTTTCTCTATGTCCCATGGCAGTATCAACATATCAGTCCAAACTGAAATCCTAGACACTTAGTCACAACCTTCTTTGGTTTTTATCAGTTCTCCCTCCTGTCTGTCATCCTTAATTTGTTGCCTAAAATGATCCTAGATAGAGAGCTATAAAGGAAAGCCTTCTTACAGTGATGGGCAGGAACAAAGAGATGTCCCCTAAACCACAGGCTCCAGAGGGCAGAGGCCCTACACCAGGTACCCTCTGCTGTGGTATCTCCAATATCACATCCTAAGATGGTTCTGGATTCCAGGTGGTCTGTGTTTAGATGAAAACCAGGCATCCTAGTGTTCTCTTAAGAGAGAAATTCTAGTTCCAGAAAAGTAGGCTGCCTTCCTGGTTCCTCTAGAATTCCTCTCAAAAGACAGTGAGCTTTGACCTCCACAGAACTTGGATTTCTGCTTTGGATTTTAATTGCCCCAAATGATACCAGAAATGCCATTTATGTGTTGAACGACTAGTGTCCTCAAAAAATATACGTATCAGCCCCTAACCGTCAGAGCTCAAGGATGTGAACTTGTTTGAGAAGGGTCTTTGCGAGTAGAAGCAAGTTAAGGCTCTCAAGAGGAGGTCATCCTGGATTACCCAGATGGACCCCAAATCCAACAGCAAGTGTCCTTATAGGAGGCAGAGAGGAGGAGACATAGGCACAGAAGAGGCCATGGAAGATGAGGCAGAGCTGGAGTGATACAGCCACCAGCCAAGGGTCACCTGAGGCCACCAACAACTGGAAGAAACAAGGAAAGACTCTCCCCTAGAGCCCTCGGAGGTAGTGTGGCCCTGAGGAGACTTTGAGTTCAGACTTCTGCCTCCAGAACTGAAAGGATACCTTCCTTCCTTCCTTCCTCCCTCCCTTCCTTCCTTCCTCCCTCCCTTCCTTCCTTCCTCCCTTCCTCCCTCCCTCCCTCCCTTCCTTCCTCCCTCCTCCCTCCCTCTGTCCCTCCCTCTCTCTGTTCCTTCCTTTATGTATTATTATTGGTGGTACTGGGGTTTGAACTCAGGGCCTCTCACTTGCTAGGCAAGCATTGTAACACTTGAGCCACACCCTCAGCCCTTTTGCTTTTAGTCTGTTTTTCATATAGGGTCTCACATTTTTGCCTCACCAGCCTCGAATGGTGATCCCCTTATCTCCATCTCCTGTGTAGCTGGAATTATAGGCGTGTACTACTACACTAGGCCTGGAGAATAGCTTTCCGTTGTTTTAAACTGTCCAGTTTGTGGTCACTTGTTATAGCAACCCTAGAAAATACACCCACCACCCAGTGGGAAAAATGCTACATGAGATATCTGTGCCCTCATGGGTCTAGGCTCTTCTGCCAGGTAGGACCTCGGAACAAAGGTAGCTGGTGACACTGGAGCCAGTCCACACACACATGCTTTTGGGGCCCAGGACTCTGGCACACTTGCTTTTTGGGTGGAAGTCAGGTTGGTTGGTCAGATAAAAGGCATGGAAAACCCAGAGAAGGGAGGACCCTCTTAGGAAAGACTCCACAAAGGCCCCACTGTCTCCAAAATGACAGAGAACAAAGCTTCCACAGGGGACCCACGATGGCATTCATGACTTTACAGAAAAGGAGGAGACCTGAGCTAGCACACTTGCTCTGACTCACCTTGTGACGTCCTCTGCCTCTGCCTCATTGTGGGGCAGCTTGAAGGACCTCGCCAGATGCCAGCACCTTGATGTTAGTCCTTTCTGCTGCCAGAACCATGCATTAAATAACCTCCACTCTTTATAAGTTACCTGGTCTGTGATATTCAGTGATAGCAACAGAAAACAGATGAAGACAGGGTGGGTTATGAGCTCTTCTGTTAGCCACAGACTCCAGAACTACCTCTCGCCCATTCACACATTCAGGTTCCATGCTGGCCCTGTAAGCACTGGACGTGTGACATTGTACATCACTTATGGTGTGCTCTCCCCAGGCCTACCCTAGTTACTCTAATGACCTATAATTGTGCCATAACAGTCCTGCTTAGGGTTTATAAGTGACATATTCAGGCCTCAAAGCCTTTCTGTGATGCTGAACTATATTAACAGTTGGACATGGCCTGGGTTCTCTTCTATGATTTGGGCCTGGCCCACCTACCTAAAGAGTTAGGTGAAATTCTCAACCTCCCAGAAGAATAATCACGTGGACAGTGTGATTCTTCTGAACCATGGCCAGGCTATCCCTGGTCACCAGGTTTACTGACACCGATCCCTCCCACCCTCAAGACCAGCATGCAGGTCAAGGGAATACAAACTTTGACCAGCACCTCCACAGCCAAGAAGGGCTCTGCAGACACTTAACAAAGACAGCAGGGGGACCAGATGGGGGGAGTCACCAGTGGTGTGTGTGTGTGTGATCCTTGGTGTCCCTGAGGCCATGTGACTATGTCAAATCTAAGCTGGGACCCAACTGTTTTCCTCTCATCTCAGACATATCCTTGTCCTTTGGGCCCTATGTTACTTTTCTTCACAGAAGGTCTGAGGGAAGACCTAGCAGAGGCCTGCCTTAGAGAGCTCACCTGGTAAGGCCCAGCACCTGCCTGATCCTAAGGCTCACACGTAGCCATCTCTGGGCTGAGGTGTCCTTTGCACCGACTGCAGGAGCCTGTGCTCCTCAAAGACAGCACTGCTGGGCTCTGCTGTCCTCACCAGCAAGATGTTTAAGTTCCTTTCCTTCTGAGTTGGATTTCTTGGGACCCTGTGGATTCTCACTTCTGGTTAAGGTAATAGATTGAAGAAACTGTGAAAACAGCCAGCTGACTGTGGTCGTCACATCCAGTTAGGCCTCTGCAGAATCCACAGCCCTGTCTCCAGAGAGTCCTGGCTTGTGCACACCAGTGTGGAGAAAGTGTCACCCTGGAAAACCAGACAGTGACCTCACTTCTCCTGCGTGTTCACAGACGTTTGCTCTGTCCCGTGCTCAGTGACCTCGTCAACTGCTAAGTAGCACGCATCTGTGCGTCTCACTGTTAGGAGTCCTGAGGAGCCCAGAGGGGTGGTGGCTATAGCTGAAGGCCACCTGCAGCCAGCTGTAGAGGAGGGAGGGAAAGCAGCAGAGGCTGGCTATGTCCCTGAGTTTCTATGACAGTTACCAAGCCAGTTCTAGCTGGTCAAATCTAGGGACTTGAGTCCTAGGTCAGCAGTGGCCACAGGCGGAGTCCTGAGGGTCCTAGTGGAGCCTGGGAGAGTAGTTGGCTAGAACAAGAAGCCCAGACCACCCCGCCCTCCCCAAAGGCCAGATCCCTGAACCACAGCACCACGTGACGGGACTAAAAAGTCACATTTCAAAATGATGAACTCAACCTTCTCAGCTGCTCACCTGTCCTTCCCAAACTGTCCTCTCCCACCAAAATACAGAATAGGGTCTATGCCCACTGCATGGGTAAGGACACAGAATGTTCTTGTTATAGACTGAATTGTGTCCCACAATCTGTATGTTGAGGCCCTCACTCCTAATACCCCAGAAGGTGACTGTCCTGAGAGACACGGCCTTTGCAGAGGTCATCAGGTGATGTAAGGTCACAGGGGTGACTTTAATCCACTCTTATAAGAAGAGTTGGGTCCTTGTTATAAGAAGGGGAGATCAGGACACAGACACACACAGAGGGATGACCACGTGAAGACACAGGAAGAAGATACCAGGTACAAACCAAGGAGAGGACCAATCCTGCCCACACCTTGACCTTAGCCTCCCAGCCTCAGAGTTAGGAGAAAGTCAATGTTGTTGATGTCTGTGGTGCTTCATTCAATCCCCATAAGGATCTGAACAGCATGAGAGAAAAGAATATTCCAGAAGCAAGAACTTGGATCTGAGCAGCAGCTGGACATACCTCCTCAGGAAGAGAGGCAGCAGCCATTGGCACCAAACCAGGAGTGAAGAGACCTGGGCAGTGTGGGGACTTGACTCCCCACAACCCCCACAGAGCAGGCACTTGGCTGTGAGGACACTCCAGTTGGCAATGGTGACCCTGGGTAGGGAAGGTGACAGGGACTCCAGAGAGAAATGTGACCCACACAGAGGGGTCTGGAAGGCAAGGAGAACTTGTGGAGGATTGGCACATAGACTGTGTCCACACAACCCAAATGTCGGCCATGGAGAGGAGACTGAAGCAGGGCTGGGAGGAGGTTGACCTTTGCACTGGCCAGTGGCCACTTCCAGCTGCCAGCAACTGCTGAGGCTTTTCTGGGGCAGAGCCCACTTTTGCCAGATGTGGGGTGAGCTGGATAATTGATGCACCCAAGAGCAGTCCCAGCCAATGGCTGCAGGAGCTGGTGTGTCTACCTCAGCTCACTCTCTGCTCTGACCTCGTAACTCTGAGGCTCCCAGAGTCCCCTGTGGATTGAGCACCAGCTGCCGATAGCAGCCATTAGCTCTTCCTTTTCTGGCTCCTTCTCTTCTCAGGTTCACTTCTCACTCTACTACCCATGTTTCAGTTGACATCCAAAGAAACTATTGCACATGAACTCCAGGTTCAAGGTCAGCAGCTGGAGTTTCCGGATGTGTAACAGATGCCAACTATCCCCAGGGATGGAGAGCTGAGAACAGGAAGCCTGGAGTTGGTCCTTGTGGCCCCAGCTCTTGACTTAGGAAGGAGACTGAGAACTCTGGTACCACGCTGCTCTGGTCATTGGCTGCCCTCCTTTACTTCATCTGAGAGCTCTGGCTTTAGAGTGTGGGGTCCCAGGTCAATGTCTGGTATCCCGAGAGCCCCTGTTGCTTACCTACAGGGGTGGCTATAATGGCAGAACTAGGATGTGAGTTCTGAGGGACTGATTTCTGTCTGATGCTGAGTAAGCACCTTAGCTAAGAGCTCACCGTTATCTGAGACCACTCCTCTCATTTAAAGGGGAAAGGCCAGCAGAGAAAGAGGCAGGGGTCACCCCAAATCCCAACCACACTCCCTAGAGCCTGGCTGGAATGTGCTCTGTCCCTGTGTCCCTGTGATAGCTTCATGTCCCCAGCTAAGGTTGCCACCAAGAGCAGCCATCATAGACAGGATTGCCATCTGCTGTCTTCTTTGATTTGCCAATTCCAGCCCATTTGGGAAAGAAAGCCGCACTCCACCTAATTTCTAGACCCGCGAACCTTCTCTGTGTGTCTCTGGAGCCTGTGTACACCTTCCCTGTCAGAGGTCCCTTGAGTTCCTGCAATATCTGGAAATGACAAACTTTCCTAGAAATAAAGCGATTTATCACGCCTCTGGGGTGCAACCCTGGTAAGTCGCGTGTGCCAGGAAGGTTGGGGCTACAGATGCGACAAAGACCATTGCACTTCAACTCTCAGCCACTGTGTGGGAACCACATAGGCTTGAGAGCCGGGAGCTGCACTCCAGCCCTTGTGCAAGGGGCCTTGGGGGTCTCACCTGCTCTCCTGGGAAATGAACACAAGAGCAACCCAGCTCCCTGCACTGCCTTGGGGGTCGAGCCAGTATGGGGAAAGCATCCTCACATCCAGGACACAGGGTCACATGACTAGCATCACCTGGTTCTTTGTTCCAAGACAAAAGTTCTATTCCTTTCCCCAGGTGGGGGGAAAAAAATCCCTGCTCCCTCCCTCAGCCAGGCTGGGTGGTGTAACAAGTGGCAGCTAAACAAAGACTTTCAATTTCAAAAACTTTCTTTCTCTGCACTTAGAGGCCTGGCTCCCCGCCTTCCAGTACAGCTATGAAGAACAGCTTTCCCCCCCCGCCGTGCAATCCAGGGGCTGACTTTAAGCCCCCTTGCTGGACCAGAAGCCCCCCAACATGCTCCTGTGCCAGCACGGGGAGTGGGAACTGCCACCTTTGTCCTCGAGCCCCTATGGAGCACATGAAGCGCCAGGTCCTTGAAGCAGATGCCTCTGCCAGCCTCTCAATGGCTTTCACGTCTTCAGAGCACAACCCTCCACTTGCTTTTTAACAGTCACACCTCCCAAATACGTTCTGTGACGCATTCTATCCTGCTTGTACAAGAACCATTTCTAGCCCCCTCTCAGTTACACTGACCTACAGAGTCCATACGAGCTTGCTTCCCTACCAAGCTTGGTCTCGAGAATGACAGGGGTGTTCACATGAGATCGTGATTTGCTCATTCAAACACACACACAAAAAAAGCCAGGTGCAGGTGGCTCACGCCTATAATCCTAGCTACTCAGGAGGCAGAGATCAGGAGGACTGTGGTTCGAAGCCAGCCCAGGCAAATAGTTCATGAGACCCTATCTTAAAAATACCCATCACAAAAAAGGGCTGGTAGAGTGGCTCAAGGTGTAGACAAGGCCCTGAGTTTAAACCCCAGGATCAGAAAAATAAATAAAAAAAGAAAGAACTGTTCACAACTCCAAGTCTCCAAGTGCCAAAGGGGCAAGGAGTCTGTCCAGCCACAAGTCCTGGTTGTCACAGCCTGTGGTGACTTGGGTTGAGGAAAGTAGGGAACATCGTGTTACAATACAGCTGTGGATGGAGCAGCTCCTGGACCTGCCGTCAACTTCCAACGAGATGCCAGCAACTTGTTCTCTAACATCTCACAGCTAACCCAGAGCAAAGCGAGAACGTGTGAGGACTGCCACCTGAGCCACCCCACAGGAGACCCAACTCTCCCAAACATTTGTACCCAGCTAAATAGCAGCCCTGGACCAGCCAAGATCTTGGGGTGGGGGGAAGCTGGACAGCAGGAAGATGAAGTTTTCCACTCCATCCAAATTATTCCCTGCCTCCATTTGGATTCTAGAAGGAAAGTATCACTTCTTTAAACACTTCAATGGCCACCCCAAATCCAGATGTGCCCAAACTGCCTTCATTGGCAAATCAAATCCTGTTCGTTCGCTTGTTTAAAACTGGCTTTCCTATTATGGATCTTGTGGTCTCCCCTGAGCCTCCCAGAAGGGCTGAATCCAGCAGCGGCATTCTGCTCAGGTTCAGCTCCAGCTCTGCCACCCCCAGCTGTGTGACCATCAGCCAAGTGGTCCTCAGTCCCCTCAGTGGAAAAATGAAGGTTATGAATGGAAGAGTCTCCCACTGGTTGGTAATTTGTTTAATCTCTTCATCAGTGTCTGCCCACAGTAAGGGCTCCGCGAGTGTCCGCTCTACCGTTATTGCTGTTATTCTCAACTGGTGTCTAGGTTTCATAGGGAAGCTTGGGTCCCACACCTACAACCCAGAATCTGGGTACCTGCCAAGCCATCCGCACCTGCTGGTTTGCCCTTGGATGCTGGAGGACTGGCACTAAGGGGCAGAAGAGGTCACACTGACGTTTAAATTCCCTGCATACACCAGTGCTGATCATTACACCAAGCAAGGGACATGTCATCATCCCGCCCCCTCCCCTCCTCAGAGCCTCCACCTGGCCAGCGCGCCCCAGGGCCAGTGGCGCGCTACTCACGCAGGTGGTGCGCGTAGCGGAGGTGGAAGGCGTCGCAGCCGTGCACGTGATGGTACAGCGTCTTCTCGATCAGGTCCTGCGGCTCGTAGCCAGTCAGCTCGGTCACCCTGGAGGAGGACGGGGCGCGGTGAGTCACACCGCTCTGCAGATTTGCCTTTCGTTTAAACTAATATTGGTTTTGCCAACTAATCAAGTGCTAAAAGGCTTTGGGGGGGAATGTTGATTTTGGAAAGTGAGAATAATTTTTCTTTTTTAACAAGAAGCAAGACTTTGAACTCTAGCCCAGGGCAGGATGCAGAACTATTTGTGAGCAGGACAGGAATGTCGTTCTGAAACGCTGACTGAAGGCATGCTGGGGATGGCTAAGGTTGCAGTCTTTCTCAAGGTCAGGCTTAGCTAAGGTCACCTAGAACTGAACACCAACACTGGGAAAAGCTGCCAGGATGAGAAGAGCCCACTGGGGTGGAGGGGGTCCTTTGTGAACTTTGCTTTTTATTCTAATAAAATATACACAATATAAACTTTATCATTTTAACCTTTATTATGTGTTTGATTCAGTGGTGTTAACTATATTCAGAGTGTTGTGAAATCACTTTCCAGAACTTTCTATCACACCAAACAGAAATTCCATGTTAGATCCTAACTCCCCCCACCCTGGTCTCCTCTGTTCAACTTTCTGTGTCTTTGAATTTGTCTATTCTAGAGACATCCTACAAGTGGAATGATAGGATGTAGCCTCTAGGGTCTGGCTTCGTTCACATAAAGTCAGGTCTTTAAGGTCCCTGCGTGTTTGTGGCATGCGTCAGAACTTCATTCCTTTTCGTGGCTGAACAGTATCCTATCTGGGGTAGGTCATCTTGTTTTTAGTTCACCCCCTTTGTGTGTTGGGGGTGTGTGCATGTTCAAATCTGCACTGCACACTGGGCACATTGGTTGGTACAGGTGGTCTCTGACTCCTACCGTTGGGTGATTCCTACTAATGGGAATTATGGAATAACTGCACACGGTTAAGCCTTGAATCAGTGACAGATTACTCCAGACCCCCCAGAACTAGTGTAGCAACTGAAGATATTGTGGCTAGCAGGTAAGCTGTAAGCTCCCCATAGAAATGGGGGCTGCCCCCTTCATTACCACAGATCCCTGGGTGTATTAACTTCCCATTTCAGCTCTTTGAAGAAGAGTGGCTGTTGGCATCCAAGTCCCCATTGCAGTACCCTTGAGAGTGCTCTGTCACGGGGGAAAATTGCGTGTGACAATGGTATGGTTCCCCAGGCTTAGGGGAACCATGCCCTCAAAGGAGGTGGCCCTAAACCAATTGGTGACAGATATTCAAAGACAGATGAAATGGGAATAAGAAAGAATTCCAAAACAGGCAAGGCTATGGGGAGAAGTCACTTCTGGGGGGACAGTGGGGGAGGAAGGGGACCCACGGGACTAGGGGCTCTGCTTGCCAGGACATGAAACATTAACTGCAAATTAAAGCAGGGAAACTTGACCTTGCTTTCATTCTCTAGCCCGCTTCCCTTTCTATTGAGCTGTTCAGGCTTTGTCGTAAATCTCCAACAGCCTCATGTTTTCCTGGAGCGGCTCCCTGTTTGGTGACACATTCCCATGGTGTTCCTCCAGGGTGGGAAGGGAACAGGGCTCAAGGCAAGAGGAAAGGGGACTTCCCTGGCCTCCCGGTCCCACCATGCAGGGCTCCTGACACATGTCTGAGGGCCACTTACAACTCCAAACCCCACCAGCGCCTGAGTGTGTGGCAGAAAAACTGAGATGTCTGGCTTCCCCCAAAAGAAACTCAGCCATGTCTGCAGTGTGGGATGACAGAGGTGTCTCAGGCCCTCTGCACGTCGAGTTATAGCACAGGGGCCCTAAACATGCAAACGAATGAGAAACACTTGTAGTAAATTTCTCAAAGCCCACGCTAGCTTTACAAATTAAAGGAAAGGGGTAGGGCTGGGCAGGACTCCCTGGTGGTTTCTGCAGTCCTCCAGTGTCTGTAGCCCATCAGAGGATCTGCCAAACCCCACCATCACTGGGTTCACCATCCTTAGCAAAGCACCAGCTATGGTTTCAAAGTGAAATACCACAAATCCCGAGGAGCACAATGGCAGGTTAAGCTGAGTTTGGTGGAGTCTGGAACTGTGCTGGGGGGGTGGCCTGCTGGCCACACATCACCTTCACTCCTGTGACTTGGGGCCACTGGCCTCTGGCCAACCCCTCACCATGGCTCGTGGGGTTTGACACAGAAGTTGATGTCTCCAAGAGCCTGGCCAATGCTGACCTCCCAGAGCCAGGCCAGCCCAGGTGCCTGTCTGCTGGCCCAGCGGCCTTTCAAAGACCACAGGAGCTGGGCACACTGGCTCACACATGTAATCCTAGATACTTGGGAGGCCGAGATGGGGAGGATCACAGTTCCAGGCCAGCCTGGGCAAATACTTTATGAGACTCCATCTCCAAAAATGGACTGGAGGTGTGGCTCAAGAACTCCAGTCCCAATAAAAAATTTTAAAAATCCACAGGAGGTGTAACAGGACAAACACTGCAACTGCGAAGGGCTCCCCAGCATGCCTTGAACCCCTGCTGCAGGATCACAGCTCAGATGAACCCCGAGGCCCTGCTAGAAGCTTCCTAATGCCCAGCAGTGTTGGGCAGTGACAGGAAGTCGCCTCCAAGATCACTGCCATTCTTTTCTACTCACTCCAGGAGTGCAGCCTTCACCTCTGAGGTACAGGTGCCCCCCACCCCACACACCCCCGGTGCCTCTCAAAGGCTGCATCTGAGGTGCCTTTGGGCAGCAGCCTGGCTTCCCAGTCAAATGCCTCCACCATTTGCTGGAAAGACCCTCCACGTTGCAAAGACCCCTGGTTGAATGCCTGGAGAAGACCTCGGATCTCCCCTCTAAGGACGCCCCCCTTCTCTCCTATTCTAGATAATTCAGTGGGTCCCTTGAATTATCTGAGAAACACCAGAAGCCCAAACAAGGGAAAAGCCAGTCGGGTCCTCCATCCATCCCCTCACATAGTCCACATTCTTCCAGCCTACTTTCAGAAGTGGCTCCTAAGTCAGGAAAGATGTCCCCTGCCACTGCACACCCCAGGCTCAGAGGCAGCTTGCCCAGCCCCCTCTCCTGCAGTCTCTGCTTCTGCAGGGCAGGAAAACAGTATTTGTCACCATCTGACTGTCCCCAAAGGTGCTGGCAGCATTCATCAGCTCCCCCCGACTCTTTGTTGGAGTTTCTGGGAAGACAGAGGCAACTCTGTAATGCTAACTCCTGTCACTTCTCTGCCTTTGAATGGTGCATCAATGATGAACTCAACTAAATGCTGTCCTCAGCACTGAGCAGATAGATTTGTCTTTTCTCAGTAACGAATCAGAAAGTGGTTAAAGGATTAATTTTACGTAATGTTTTAACACAGTTTTTAAAAGTAAAAAAAAATGATAAGAGTAACAAGAACATAAAATCAGTAGTTAAGCACAGTGGTACATCTTGCCTGCAATCCCAGCTACTTGGGAGGCAGAGATCAGAAGTATTGTGGATTAAGACCAGCCCAGGCAAAAAGTTAGGGAGACTCCCTCTCAACCAACAATCTGGGCATGGCGGTGCATACCTGTAGTCCTAGCCATTCAGAAGACATAGCTTCTTGCTCACCCTGCTGGCTCCCAGCCTAGACAGTGATGGGTCACCAGATGAGCTGTGGTCATGATCATCAAGCAGCCCTCTCGCAAGGTGACCTATCTGCTCCTGCCTCTGACCTGCCTCGGCTATAGCAGATATGAAGCTTCACTCACTGCTCGGTATGGAAACCTGTTTGTTTCTACGTCCTACCAATGTGGTGGAGAGAAGGGAGGATCCTGATGTCATGGGCCATCAGAAAAGGTGAATGTATGGGACCAGGTGTCATGGTACCAACCTGTAATCCCAGCTACTCAGGAGGCAAAGACAGGAGGATCTCAGTCCAAGCCCAGCCAGGCAAAAGTTATCGATATCTTATCTCAAAACAAAAACAAAACAAAAACTGGGTTTGGAGGTGCATGCCTGTAATCTCAGCTACTCAAGAGGTAGAGTCCAATGCCAGTCCAGGCAAAAGCATGAGACTATATCTGAAACTCAAACTGGGGACAAGCTCAAGTGATAGAAAGTTTGCTTAGCAAGCACGAAGCTCTGAGTTCAATCCCCAGGACTGCCATAAAAAAGGGGATGTGGACTAACTTTTGCCTGTCATACTAATTTCCGCCACAAACTCCAGTGAGATGATTCAAATATAAATTCATTCAAACAAGTCCCAGAGCCCCAGGGCAGACATGACAGTTCTCTCATTCACAGCTTGGTTTCACTAAATTACTTTCTAACCGACATTCTTAGTAGGACTTATTCCTTGTTCTAGCCTGGCTCAATAGCCACTGCTTTTAGGGGCAGATTCCCAGCCTCGCTGTCTCCAGACTGTACTGCAGCAGTGATGGCAGTGGCCAGACTCACCTGGAATCCAGGAAGATCAGCTTGAGGTCAAGGCTGGCCCTAAACATAAACATGTTACTGTGCAGTTTGATCTCTGTGATGGCACTGGGTGGCAGAGACTGGCCCACGGCCACCAGCCCCACGATCTGGTAACAGGAGTCATACAGGGACATGTCCAGCATATACTGCCTGATCTTCAGGTAGCCGCTGCAGTGGATGACCTGGGAGGAGGGCAGAGGACAAGGTCAGGCCTGGGCCTAGGGTGGCCCCCTCTCAGTTTTTCTGAAGGTACTGGAATATTCCCCATCCATAGCTTCTGCGGTAGAGGATCGAGGCCTTGCTCAGCAGAGATGAAACTGTGCGCCATCTTTAAGAAACAATGCCTGCTCTCAACCTTTTCACTAAGCTGCTTTTAGAACAGCAGTTATTTGTTTCTCCCATATGGCATATGAGTGCACTGCCAGCAATAATGAATGTTGTTCCCAAATTAGAACCGTTCGAGAGAGAGAGAGAGAGAGAGAGAGAGAGAGAGAGAGAGAAGTCCTGAGGCACAGGGTTATTTCCTAGAGTGAAACATGGTGCACCACTCTCGGCCTTCTAACTATGCTGCTTTCAGAATGACGCTTACATGCTTCTTTCCCTTAAACCACGTAAGTGCATTGTGAGCAATAAGGAATATTGTTCCGAAATTAAAAAGCAAAAATGCCAGGGGCACACAGGCAAACTCAGCACATGGGAGGATGAGGTGCGAGGCTTGCAAGTTCAAGGCCAGTTTGGGATATAAAGTGAGACCCTGTCTGAAAAAACTAAAAAACAAAAAAGTCAATATTCCCTGAGTTCAACTCCCAGCACTGCTGCCCCCAAAAGTCAATGTCATAACAAATGTAAAAGTTTCTTTTTTATCCAATTGACTGTGTACAAGGAGCACCACAAATGAGGACTTTCTGACAAATGGTGGACTTACACATAATTTACCCATTATCAAGAACATGGGAAGGGCACTGGGGCACTAGCTATTTGTTCCACAATTGCGTGCTTCCGGTGGGAGTGAATTTGACATTTATATCACTTGATACACTATGTCACTCCAGTAAACCAAGACTTCTTTCAGTAGAATTTCCAAAGCCTTCATTTTAATGTATTTTAATTTTTATTTATAATTCAAGACTTTTAATAAACAATAAGCCAGAGTGGCTACTCCACCTTGGAAAAGAAGCCCTTCCAATTATTAGAGCCAAAGACCATAGAAAGGAGAATTTGCAATGTTCCAGGGTCAAACAGAAACATCTGGCTAGGGCTGGAGCCGTGGACCAAGGGGAAAGGGCGCTTGCCTAGAAACATCTATACCACCTTCAGCCTTGTGAGTAGAAGCATTTATATCATTTAAAGTCAGTAAAACCTTGCTAAGGTCAGGACCGCTATAACAGTGGTGGTGAACAGTCATAACACTCTTTGCAAAAGCCCTTCCTCCAGGATTCCTGAGTGTATTCAGTCCTTAGAGTGGAACAAATCTCAAAATCCTTCTAGTCTATTTTCCCATCTTATTGATGAGGAAACTGAGGCCAAGACAGATAGTTGATGTGTTTTGCTTCGTATTAGTTGGACAGTTAATAAACATCAGAAACAAGTCAAGATTCAGGCCTCTGGAAGTCTGTCTGTTGGGTACAGGGTGGAGGTGAGAGCTCCCCATCCTGGCTTCAAATAAAAACAGAAATGTATCCCCCAAACTGTAAAAATGGTGAGTAGTGGCTGGGTGGGTATAGCTCAGTAGTAGAGGGCTTGCTTAGCATGTATAAGGCCCTGAGTTCAATCCCCAGCACTGCAAAAAATAGAATAGAATAAAAAGTAAAAACAGTGAATGAGGTCAAGGCCGAAGGGAATTGCTCAAAGTGGAGTTGAAAGAGGCGGCTGAGGAAGGCCTCAGAGGAAGGGAGACCCTGAGCTGGGAGCAGGTTTGGAGGGGCATTCCACAAAGACAGGCCAAAAGCACAAAGGCACCAAAGTGAGCCCCCCACCACCCCATCACCCTCCCTGCCTTCTGAAGGGGCAAATGGAAAAGACTCCCAGCCTCCAGCTCCAGAGAGATGACCTCTCCTCTCAGACCCCTGGGAGGAGGGTGAGGATCTCAGGAAGGGACAGAAGGTTGAAGGGGCTGCAGACTTCCCCAACCTACGCTCCAACTGGGATTGGTTGCCTCTAATGAACACTGAGATACAACACTGCCAACCGGCTGTGTAGGTGACTTGCTCCTGGATTCTAGAATTAACCAGGGCAGTGGCTATATCCTGCAGAGTGGTACAGCCCAGAGAGGAGCACCAGCTCGTCTCAGAGCTCTGAGTTATGCCACTCGGCATGGCCCCCATCCCTTCTGTCCGTCAGCTCCCATTCTTGGGTATAAAATGTGGCCAGTGACGCTCACTTCAGAGGGCCAGGATGACAAAAGTAACTGGGGCCATACCACAGAGGAAGGCTCTACGTGGCACCTGAGAATGGGCTCTGTCATTACCGTACTGGATTTAGCTGAACATTCTAGGAGTAAGAATAACATCTCTGAGCCGGATGCTGGTGGCTGGTTGCTGTAATCCTAGCAACTCAGGAGGCAGAGATCAGATCATGGTTCGAAGCCAGCCCTGGGCAAATAGTTCATGAGACACTATCTTGAAAAAACCCATCATAAAAACATGGCTGGTGGAGTGGCTCACGTGAGCCACTCAGGTGAAGGCCCTGAGTTCAAACCCCAGTACTACACACACACACACACACACAAAGTAACATCTCTGTTCAACAATTGCTCACTACTGCCCGAGGATCCTGACCTAGAATGTGAGTTCTGAATAAATTCCAGGCTCTGAGGAGCATGACCCAGGAACTTGTAGATGCAGGGCACATCCATTTCTGGTCTCATGTGACGAAAATCCAGGCAGCCTGGACATTGTTCTACATCCCCTCCAACACTGGCCTCATAAGCAGCCCTGAGTCTGACTTTGCTCTGGCAGGGGTGACATACAAGTTGAGTCGCCAAGCCTTCCTTTCTGCACATGTGAAGCAGGTTATAAAACACACAGAGAGCCCCATCCCCAGGTGCTCCCCATCCTCACCAGAGGCTTCCATACCTTGTATCCACTGCACGTCAGGCCTGCATTTCTCTTCGCCAAGACGCACTTCATTCGAAGAAAGAAAGACCTCTCTATCTCGTACTCTGTAAACAGGCACAGGGTTAGATGTACAACCGTCCTTCCTGCTTCCCCATCTTCCTCCTAAACACCATTGACACGTTCCCAGGGCAGATCCAGCAGCCACAGGCCTCCTTCTCTGTGCCCAGGCCGTGACCCAGGGCACTCCCACCTTGGCTGAGGTCTGGGTGGGGAGGGGAGAGTCTGTGCCCAACCTGGTGTGGCTTCCACAGTCTCCAAAGGAAGGCAGCTTGAACCATGGCCACAGCAAGAACCTTGGAAAGGCCAGCCTAGAGACAAGGGCTATGCCTGGCAGAGTTCCACTTGCCACTGTCCTCCTCTTGTAGGCCACTGAGCAGCTTGGTGCCAGAAGAACCACCTAGGTCAGAACTGGGCTGATGCCTGTGCTACCAGGAAGTTCCAGAAGTGTCTAACTTCCTTAGGCCAGCAGATACTAAGTGGCAGTCACAAATTAGCCCCTTCCCTGGCAGAAGGAGCCAGCCACACGCATCTCCTGTCAATCACACTGTGGGCTCCCAAACCCAGTGTGGTCAGATCAAAGCTTTGGCCTTCATTTCTAGCCCTGGAAGGACTGTCCCCTGGTGTCTGTCTTTCCAGGACTGCCCATCGTGGCTTTGGCCAGCCTGAAGCTTTCTTTTCTTTCTTTTGCAGGCCTCACACCCATACCTCTGGGCAAATGCATATGGGCCCCTAAGGATACACTACCTGCTTTAAGGGAAGCCAGCACTTTGAGGCACGAATAAAGAAGTGCCTACACCTCCAGGTGAGAGTGAGGTCACATACTGTACGTAAACTGCCATTTAGTAGAGTTTAATAAATTAATCTTTAAAGAAGTGTTAGCACTAGGAATGGGAGCAAGGTCTTCCACCCTCCCCAAGGGCACTGAGCTGAGAAAGTTAGGGAAATGCCTCAGAGGCCTTCCTTCCCTTGGTTGGAGAGGCTGCCATGTTTTACCCACAATGCCTTCTGCAGTTAGGATCTGTAGGCATAAGGCGTCCTTGAGGTGTAGAAGCTCAGATCTAAACACTGCCTGGGGGCTGGTAGAGGGGCTCAAATGGTAGAGCGCCTACCTAGGAAGCTCAAGGTCCTGAATTCAACCCCCACTACCGCCAAAAAAACCCAAACAAACCAAAACAATAGCTTGGTAATGATCCAGTTTGGGGGATGTCTCACAGGTTTACCATAAAACAACAATGGTCACTTCAGACAGAAAATCAGCTCTGTGAATGAGAAGTTAGGGAGAAAACTGAGTGCTTAAGAACTCTGCACCTTCAGCTGGTATTGAAATGAGTCAACACACCCCTAACCCTTGTTGCTTCTTCTTTGTTCTATTGCTATGTTTTGACTTGAATCCCACAGACACAAGGTGTGTGTGAGTGAGGAGGTGCAGAAGGGTCTCCTGAGAGTCCCAAGATTCATAAGCTTTTACTTTGCAAGCATTTTTTTGGAGGCTATAACTCCAAAGGGCAAAGGGCAGTAGGGCTGATGGGAAAAAGCCAATTCCAAGGATGTAAGAATCAGAGTACAGCTTTAGCTAAGCCGCCCATCCCATCTCAGAAGCCAGCAGGCTCTCTCCTTGGGAAAGAGTTGTTAGACTCATGAACTGCAGGTGCAAGGGGCTGACAGTGAGCACACTCTTGTGCGTTCCCTCCTCCTAGCCTTCCTAGGAGGGAGCCTGGGACAGCCCTTTCCAGGATGGAGCAATACAGTGGAACTCATCACTCTTGCTTCATGTTTCTTCTTTTGCGTCTTGATCCACTGGGGAATTTTGGCCAAGTTGAGTACCACAGCACAGACACATGGGAAAGCCATGAGTCAGGATGCCTGTTGGCCTCTTTTTGCTGTTGGAGGGAGCTGAAAGTCCAGGGCCTCTCGAATAAGTCATGTATCTTCCTAGCACTCATTGAGATTGTAATTTAAGGAGTCGTTTGTATGGTGCTCAGGGCTTCAGAACTGATTTATGCCATGGCATAAACCTTAAATCCTTGCTAGAATGGTTTTTCTAAATGAATAAAATAAAATACATGAAAGTACAAGAGGAACCAACTGGAAAACAGTTTCCAAAATATTTAAACACATAGTGATATGGATATAAATGTATTGTTTTATTACTACATTAAATGACAAGATTCAGTAGCAGGACTCATAACTCCTGAAATTTTAAAGTAGCTGGACCATCAACAATATCTTCAAATAACCGAATAATAATAATGTGATCTAAAAATAATCTGTGGTTAGGGAAGCCACAGGTACTGGGGGTCCCAACATGGTTTACAATCTACAACAGCAAGCAAGGGAAATGCTAAATTTCACCTAGAGGAAACACAGGTGTAATTGTCCCCCACAAAAGCCCACGTTCTGTCCTCTAAAGAAGCAGGCCATGTTAAACCGTGACCTTGGAATTTGAAACCAGAAATAGAAGAGAGAATAGCCCATGACCAATTTTGTCTCCTACCCAACACTGAACAGTCTCTGGCACGTAATAGGGACTCAATAGTTGGTTGAAAATGAAAAGATGGGCTGGGGAAGTAGAAGAGTGGTAGAATGCTCTCCTAGTGATAGCAAGGTTGGAGCCTTGATCCCCCATACTGAAATTTAAAAGAAAAAAACCCAGGGAAGGCGGGAGGGAGGGAGGGAGAGAAGGGAGGGAGAGAGGGAGAGAAGGGAGGGAGAGAGGGAGAGAAGGGAGGGAGAGAGGGAGAGAAGGGAGGGAGGGAGGGAGGGAGGGAGGAAGGAAGGAAGGAAGGAAAGAAGGGGAGAAAGCACAAATCTTTGCTTAGTGAGCACTGTGTTTTTGTTCTGCTCACAGCCGAGCCCATTAGCAGGTGTGGGAAGCAAAGCCCAAGGGTCACAGTTAAGAACACGGCTTTGTTTCATTCTGATTTCTCTTGGTCTGGAGAAAATACCTTGGAGCAGGTGATGGTGCAGTGGTGGGTGAGCCGTTAGGACAGCCGTCATCTCATCGTGGTCAGAAGGATGGATGTACTCATAAATACTGTTGCCTGTAAGCTCCACCTGTGGAGGGAGGGAAGGGTCAAAGATGTCACTGGTCTCTAGGGTTGCCACAAGGGGGAGGGGCCAGATGTGTCACAGGTTCACACTCTGCCAGGGACAGGACTTTGATCTCTACTTACAACTCACACCTTGGCCAAACACTTTCCTGTTCTCTGCAGAGCTCTGAACCTCCACGCCTTCTGGAAAGGCCAAGCACTGAGGCTTGAGCTCAGAGCAACAAAGTCCCTTAGCAGAACTGCAAAGTGAAGGAAGAAAGGGTGGCCTTGCAGATGGGGCACACAGGCCAGGGCCTGGGCAGAGTCCTTTAGACACACAACAGCTTAAAACAGACCCAAGCCCTCACTCCATGCTGTGTGAGGGGACTGGCTGGTCAGCAGACTGGCTGCCATGTCCCTGCTGGGCTCCCTTTGCTCCTGTGTTCACTCAGAGGCTGACCAGCTGGGAGCCACAGGGGTTCCTCTGCACTGGATGAGGCCTCTGCTCTGACAAAAGCCCTTTCTTCCTCAGCTCTGAGCCGTGCCCCAGGCACTGCCAGGCCTCTTTCGCATTGCCAGAAATGTGTCTCTGGCCTTCCTGGTCCCAGATGATTGTGGTTATTCTAAGGCTCCCGCCCAGGGGTGCGGCCGGGTCTCTGCGTGATCTGAGGAGGGCTTGGACCCACTCCAGCAGACCACATGATTTGGTGATTACTTCCCAGGGTTGCTACCTCAATATTTAGATACCACCTCCCTCCAGACACACCCCACAGGGGACACCATGGTAGGCCTCTAGGTCCCATCCTAGACAGGACACTGCAGGAATTTGTGGCTCCAGGAAAACACCACAGTTAGGATTTTTACACAGGGGTTTCTGGTGGGTTTGGTCCAATTCTCCCAAACACAAGCACCATGAGAAGACATGCTACTGATTTCTCAAATCCTGGGACGCCCCCCCCCCACCTTAAGATGGGCAATGGCACAGAATGTTCCAGAAACCACCACCATATCAGCTTCCTGAGCAATGGTGAGTGGGTTCTAATTTTAGAGCTATAATAGGTAAGGCTGTGGGTGACAGACAAGGACAGCGAGTCACTGTACCCTTGTATTGTTCAGGGCAGTCCCAGAGGTGGTAATTCCAACACAGCCAGTAGAAACCCCAAAGCCCAGGGTGGGAAGAAATTTAAAGCACACAAAAAAGTGCTATCAGGTGGCAAGGACCTTGGGTGGGTCTGAAGACGTCCTTCTCAACACTGCCCAAGGGCAAGGGCAACTCCAGACAGCACCAGAAGGTTGTGATGGGTCTTGTCCCAGCCTGGGAATATGTAAGTGTGTGGTACTGCAGGTTGCATGGGGACCTCATTGCTCCCAGTCAGAGGGGGTCATCGGCCTGGGCAGTGGTGACAGTGATGGTGGTGGTGCCACCTCACACAGCAGTGCAGTCCCAGCCAAGCAGCTTAATAAGAAGTTCTCCCAGGGTCTCAGCTCCAAATTAGCATCCTGCCCCAAGTCTTTACTTGAGAACAAGGGGCCACAGAGAGTTGAAGCGACTTATCCCACCCCTCCAAGCCAGCTCTTCCAATTTGTCTAAATGCAGGATTGCCTTATTATTCAAAAGAAAAATTTACATTTCTGGCCTAAGTAATCTTGTCCCCCAAATGGCTTCCACAGTTTTCTTTTCTGCATTATTCATGGAGTGCTACCTTCCAGCAAAACAGAGCAACAGAGAGAATCCTATTGCAGACATCCTCCTGCCAGTTACTTAACACTCACCCCCAAACCTGGGGTTTTGCCATGCCCCCCACCCCAGATTTGCCTATGTGAAAAGTTGTTATGTGATTTCAGTACAAGAATAAAGAATAAAAACAAAACATTCCTCTTTCAAGTTATTCCTTTTAATCCTTAAAAAGTTTAAAGAAAGAGTCTTTACTCTGCTGGTGAAGTGGCTCAAGCAGTAAGAGCACCTGCCTAGCAAGCATGAGGCCCAGAGTTCAAACCCCAGTGCCACCAAAAAAACCCAAAACACTCATTTCTGGCGTGAGGAGAAAGAGATGTTGTCATTCCCCCTCATTTTCTTCTTTTTTTAATCCTGTTATATTAAAATAAATCCTTGCTAAAAAAATATTAAAAACTTTAAATAAACCAGTGACATTGATGCCAGCCATTTAAGACAGGTCAGTCTCTTTCTTCTTTAAGGCAGCTATGGGGAGACCCACCGTGAAGTTCTGTGAAAATGGGCTTCTTTCTCGTCCCTCCCCTTCCCTCTCTCCCTTCTTCTCTCCCTTTTTACTACTATATCAATGACTTATTTTAAAAGTGAAAAAAGTAGGAAATTTTTGTGTCAATCTGTCATTTCTCCCTTACTTATGTTTTTAGGAGAAAATGATCATTCTAGTTTGCTTGAAGCTCCCTTTGAGAAAAAAATGTATGTAATTGATGTCATTGCAAGAAATGTCTTCAGGGACTTGCAGATAAACTGGCATGTCACTGACCCCACTTTAATTCCAAAGCTGTTTTACCTGACTTGAAAGTTCTAATCCTCATCACAGGTTGGAGAATGAGGAGAGAGACACAAGGACAGAAAGCCTGATTTTCTGAGTTCTCGGGAGCAACTGTAAAACAGCCAGGAAAACTCCAAGACTGTCTAGGAAGTATAATAGCCTTTAAGTAATGGAAATGTTTTTACAGAACAAATTTTGGAATGATAAAACAGCGCTGACCTTAACTCAAAATTATGGTTGACATAGTGTTTCCTGTATTTACATAGCTTTATGCTTTTGAACACTGGAAGAAATGTGACTACCTTGCCAAAACAACAAATACACACACATATGTACATATATATACAGTTGTTGCTGTAAAACTCTCCAGGTCTCACACATCAGCGTTATTAAAACAACTTCCATGTGATATTTTAGTATTTGTAAAACCCTACTAACTACAAAATGAATGACTTTCCTGCTCAGAGCTTTTTTACATTTTGCTGACTAGCTTTCCTTCCTGCCAAGAGAGCATGTGATGAACATGGTGCCGAGGGATCTGTGCTCTGTGGAAGGCCAGAGTTGCTCGGCCCTCGGAAAATGCCCGTTACTTTGTCTGGAGTGTTTTGCTGAGCGTGGCAAATTAAGCATTTTAAAATAAGATGGTTTGGGTTTCAGGGTTCGAGTTATGTAGACAAACATAAGATGTTGTCTTTTCTGTTTATTTCCAAAGTGAAAGGATAAGGTCTGTGCCTCTCAACAACATAATTGCTATTTTTATGGCTGTGTGTCTGGCATCAAGATCAAATATTACGTTTTCCTTTATATGTCTCATAAACCGCTAGTTCATCCATATCTGTATGTCTTTGAAAATATATACTAGTTACCTAGATGTTACATAATACACACAACTTTGCTAAGGAAGATGAACCCTAAGGATTCTTAAAAAGGTACACAGCAGCCATATAGAATTTTGTTTTCCCTTCCTTGACTGTAAGTAAACAATTGCATTAGCAAAAAAAGAGGAATTAAATCATTCAATTAATGTCCATAGATGAGAGTCTCTCCCCAAAACCACCTCATCCAAATATATTGAAATGTGTCTCTGTATTTTATGTGCATGCACAAACAACAAATAGAATTTTCAGCCCTGAAATGTGTCTCTTTCCCAGAGTTGAGGAGACAATTGCAATTTGTGGTTGTTTCTGTTATTTTTTTTAGTACCAAAGTTTGACAGCAATGATCACTTGTTTACTAGTTTAAAAGTAAAACAAACTAATGCACCCTGCCAAGGGAAGTAGACCTCTTTTTCCAAGACCTGAAAAAAAAAAAAAAAAAAAAAACCTGCTGGGTGCTGGTGGCTCATGCCTGTAATCCTTGCTACTCAGTAGGTGGAGATCAAGAGGATTGAAGTTTGAAGCCAGCCCGGGCAAATAGTTTGCAAGACCTTATCTTAAAAAATAGGGCTGGAGGAGTGACTCAAAGTGAAGGCCCTAAGTTCAAGCCCCAGTACCGAAAAAAAAAAAAAAAAAACAACTTAATAAAAGATTTTTTGATAGAGATGGGCTTCGAACACATAGATAATTCAGAGAGTTATTTAGAAAGTTCAGACCAAAGCATGATCAAAACAGGGCTGTGAATTTTCACACAACCATGGTACCAGTAGGTGCCTCTGCTCCCAATGGTCATCTAACATGGAATTCAACTTGACTCAACAAGAACTGTGAACCTTAGAAGAGCTAATGCCATTGAGCATAACGGAAAGTTCTTGGAACACAGAAAATCACCTTGAAAATACAACCTATTATTACCATCAGTATTTAGTAGAAAACCTACTTAAAGGGTTACTTTGCCTACTAGGTAAAATTTTATTAACCGCCCCTCCCCCTTTTTTTTTTCTTGTAGTGCTGGTTATCAAACCCAAGGCCTACACTGAGCTACACTTCAATCTCCATCATTTTTATCTCTGATGATATTTTTAAAAATTTAATCCTATTATAATAAAAGTTTCATGTTGGATATATATGACTTACTTTTTGCTACTAATAAAAATAATCTAAAAGGTGCAAAACATTTCAAAAAAGAGCAGTTGGGTAATTTGCATTCTATTTAATACTTTATTTTACTATTTAAGTAAAGAAGACAGGAAAAAATACACATTGCAATTCTGTTTCAATTTGCTTCTGCAGATGTTAATCATGACCAGGAGGCCGATTGGAGAGAGGCTTGTTGATGCTTATTTAAACAGCTCACCGCAGAACGCTCCCCAGACACTGACAGGGGCTCACGTGGCATTTCAGAATTTTTGTAGCTGCAGACTGGGAATGACACTGTCCCACTAAAGAATCAGAAAGAAATCAGTGGCTCTACACAATCAGTTTGACTTCTTGCTTTTTAAAGTGTTGTCACTTCTACTGGGAACACAAAGACAAAAGTATCTCTGCAACACTCTTAGAAAATGGTAGAGCACGGCCCTACTTTCCAACGATGATACGCAGTTTTATTTCTGCGTGGATCAAAAGGAAATCTAATACCTTACTCCCCAGGCTGCTTCCCTTTTCTTCTGGGAGTTAATCAGGAGCAGGAGGCCGATCTGTCACCTATCCAATGCGTTGGTCATTCTTAATTACTGTGTTCATAGTCAATCCACATAAAAAACCAAAAACGACAGAGAGAAGTTGGATGGCGTTCTGGGCCACCTGACTGAGTGACCTGAACTGGAGGACCTAAGGATGGCAGCACATTCCAAATGACCCAGCAGCACTAACAAGTCCCACCAAGTTGTCCACATGCAGCTGTGTTCTAATGAAACTGTGGGGTGTCTGGCTTTTGCGTAGCTGCTTACAGTTTACAAATCACATGGAATGGTTACTTTGGTCTGTTTCTCATGACAATCATAAATGAGGGACAGAGCAGGCGTTAATTTATTATTTACATTACGGTTCCAAGACATCAAGTACCTGCCTATCAGACAGCGAGCACTATTCCCTTCTTGTTTTGACTGCTAGTGAGCTCAGAGCTAAGCTAAATATTCAATAATAGTGACTTTACCTATCTTAATACATGTTCAATAATAGTGACTTATCTATCTTAAAATATTTTTGACCAGTCATCCTAAAAGCATGCAGAATGTGACCTTATTGTAAGACTACCAAAAGTTTTATAAGTTATAACTGAAAAAGGTAAATAATCCAATCAGCCATTTGGTCACAGATTAAGTCAAGAGTAGAAACCAGCCTGGGTAACACTAAAGGACTTTGATTAATTCTAAATTGGAAAACCAGAGGATAGTAACCATAGAAAATGTAGAAATAGTAACTATCTGTTCTCTCTCTCTCTCTCTCTGTGTGTCTGTGTGTATGTGCGTGTGCTAGGGATTGAACCCAGGTCTTGTGCGTACTAAGTCCACGCTCTGCCATGAGCTACAATCCCCATCCCATAGAAATAGGAATTTCACTCTCACAATAGTACTTCCCATTCCACAAACGATTAATCCCATGAGTCATCTAGGTGCAAGAGTCAAGCCTTGGTAAACTATATTTGGAAGCAGGTCTCATAAAGGAGGAAAAGAGAAGAAACTTCCAAATGATTTTAATACGCAATTCATTTAAGAGGCATGAGAAACGGATTGTCACATAAGCCCACTTGGACAGGGATAAGAACATACAGACACTGGAAGAGAAGACTGCACACCAATGACAAGTCTTGAAAAAATGTATTGGCAGAGAAAGAAAATGTGGTTTTCCAAATTTGGTAATTTTGCTCTTCAGTGAGAAAACTCAAGCCGCAGTAGCTGGGTTTCATTTTGGCTTCACTACACGAGGAGGCCGAGCAGTGCAGGTTCCTCACGTGCTTCCCGAGAGCCCGCCTCTGTGTCTCTCATTAATTCCAATGTGTCTTCAGTTGTGATGAAAAGTCACAATGTAAAGAAACATGTATAAAAAGTGTGACTTTAGACACCTTGATCAACATTTGTGAAATCAGATGTGAATGGGAACAACAATCCGACAGCTTGGCCTCTTTCTGGCCAGAAGAACCACGGGCCCTCCACCAAGCCCTAGGCCCACTGGGGACAGACAAGCTGAACCCCTCTTTCTTCTAAAGGATGAACCCCTTTGTTGAAGATGCTTCCACTTTTCTGGAAAAATTGGTAATACTGAAACTCTCTAAAGAAACCAGGACCTTGCAGTGCAAAACAGTAGTAAACTGAGTTTTATGAGTTTCTATCACAAGCTTATAAAATGCTTTACTGAAACAACCACTGAACTGGAAAAACTCAGAAAAAATGACCCTGGATTCCATGTGCATGCTCGTAAATCTGCTCCTTCCCTTTCTGTCTCCCTAAAGGACGTGCTGCACAAACCCCATGTTCTATACCAGCTTACTACTCAATTCACAGTGATGCACAGTGAGCATGGATGGAAAAGCCACCATTCTGTAGCTCTTTTCTGTGCCATCTAACATTACTACATAAGTGGAGAGTCCACGGGACCTGACAGACCCTCAGAATAAGGCTGACCCTGGCTAAGACACACTGCCCGTTAACCCCAAAGGAAAAGGAAAGTAAAAAGGAAAAATAGAGCAAGAAGAGGAAAACTCCTCCAGGGCATGCCCAAAAGAGGATTTGTACAGTTACGAATTATGTTCATACACAAAAGCAGGTGCTTAAACAGACTCACTGTCAGGTTGGGCAAAGTTGTCACGACCCCACCAACACGTCAGTTAATATTCTAATTGCATATTAAAAAATTAGGCAATACCCACCTGGGACAAGCCTAAGTGCACAGAAGCTGTCTCAGATATATACATGATTTTGCCGTCAGATGCTACCACAAAAACAAATCCATCCAAAGTCTGTAAAAGAGAAAGTGTCAGAGTAAGAGATGATATTTCTCCATCAGTGTTAAGTCTAGCGATTGCACTAGGGCGATGGCACAGGGCTGGAGGAAGGTGTAAAATTTGACTGGCTGGGGTGTAGCTCAGTGGTAGAGTGCTGGCCTAGCATTGGCCCTGGGGCCAAACTCCAGTGTATATACATATATATATATATGTATATATATGTATATATACGTATTTGTTAAATGCCAAAGACCAGGGCTATAAGATGGCAGGTAACAACACTCAAGGTTTAGTTCCCAAGCCAGACTCTCAAATGCTTTTAACACACTTTAAAAACAGTCTTACATCCACATCCCCCAAATCATGCAAAACTTTTGAGAATTTCTATTATGCTCAATTTTGAACATTGTAGCTTTATTGTTTGGCGTTATTGTAGCACTTACTACAAATCCGGAATTCTATGGTTCTTGGGGGAACATCTACCACTATACAGACAAGTTAATTCAGAACTGGCAATCGTTTATACCACAAGGACATACACTTTATTTGCCTCAATTTTCTAGTTACTCCTAAGTACCATTTCAATAATAAATTCCGGCCACTACCGCTCCCCAGAAAATAAAACAAAATGCCCGATTATTTTCCCAGACTGTGTCTACAGAATTAACCTTTTAGACTTTATAAGGGATCGAATAACCTTTGCCAAATTCAAGGAGAAAGAGTTATCAACTTCTGAAAAATTAAAACTACTCAATGAACTTCTGATTTTTTCCTACCCTGGCTAACCTTCCCAACAAAAAGTGAAATTATAAGGGATAATTCAGACAAATAAAAAGGTAATGATTATATGTAGGTGACAAGGATAAAAAAGACTAATTTTTTTTAAAAGGAAACTATATTTTATTTACTCATTCATATTTTAAATCCAGAACCAAAGAAAATCACTAAGATTGGTGAAAGACCTATGCAAGCCACAATGCTACTCCTATAAAAAAATTCCAAATTAATTTCTGGCCACAAATTCTATTTTTATAGCATGTAATTGAAACCAGATTACCTTTGGGTTTTCCACACACCCCCCCCCCTTGAAGGGAGGGCTAAGAGGAATGTGTAGATGTGAAACATGCATTCTACTGTCTCAGACACAGTTGGCTGCAAAAAAATTTTGCCACCTACACTATTATTTCCTTTCCTTAGGCAGAAGTTGAAATCAGCCTCCTGATATAAGCTTTACTTTCAGGTTTCTAACTGGGCTACAAAGTATTTTCCCAACTCAACCTGTGACATTGCAGAAATATAATTTGTAACATTCTAAACCATTTGGCACATTCTGCATGCTTTCTTAACTCCAAAATCGCTCAAGAGATACATTGAACAAAACAGATCTTTCACAACATCTAGGAAAATAAGTGAAAGTGAAAATTATCATAATTAAATTCTAAAAGCTGCCAGTAGTAGCTAAAAAAAAAAATGTTCTTAATGGAAAATTGTGAGTCTGCCCTCATAGCTTTGGGTTACCTAACTCACTTACAGGTACAGTAACTGCACCGACACAGCACTCAGGAATTAATTAAATACACAGTGGGGACATCAATACACAGTGTTGACTTTGCCCGCCAGGTTTTCACTTTAGTTCCCCGGCACTTAGTTGTCCCTAATATTAGTGTCACTTATAATATGCAGGAGTATGAAATATACCAAACAGTCAGCTCAGAGCTGGAAGCCAGAGCTGGGGAGAGCAGAGGGTGTCTGCTGGGCTCCCAGAGCACAAGCACCCGTCTGGTTCAAGGTTCCAAATGCACTTTTTTTTACAAATAAATCACACCTAAAAATTTAGGGCAAAAGTTTTTTTTTTTTTTTTTTAAAGATCTGGTTTTTCAAAATGCAGAATTCCTGGCTAACTCTAAGACCTAAGTCACAACGGTTGGCAGCCAACATTTTTTTTTTCCTTTTAAAGAAAACACAAAATAGAGGGAGGAAATGCAAAATAGTTCTGGGTAGGCATTTTTCGATGGCAGAGACAAATGACAGGAGGGGGGAATGAATCGGGTCCTTGATGAGGTTCTGTAAAGGGCGTTTGAAAGATCCAAGATTGGAGGCGTTGCTGTCCTTAGCGAGCGCCAGCCGCAGGGTTAGGCAGCCCCCACTGCGACACCGGGGAGAGTGGCGGTGCCCATCCCTTAGCTGCGGGAGTGTTAAACTCAGGTTAGGGCAGTGTAGTGGTCTTGGGCTGAATGGCCCAGGGCTGGGGGCATAAGTGCCTGAGCCCAAATCAAGCAAACTCTCCAAGAACCAGGTAACCATGGAGGCAGCTTGGTTATTGGCGTTAGCTGCAGGAGTACAGGGACTCCAGGTCTTGCTGTGTGCTCTAGGGGATGTTACCTAACCTCCCTGTGCCTTAATTTCCTGCTCCGAATAAAATGAAGTTAAAAATAAAACCCCTCCCCCAGGTGGGTGGTCAAACTAGATGATAAAGTTTTGAAAAGAATCTGGCGTATAAAAAACTCAAGTGCCCAAATCCCGTCTGTTCTATTATCCGTGCTGTCTCTCCGGCAGCGCAGCCTGCAAGCTCACGCAAGCACCAACGCTGAACTCTGGCTCCTAGGAAGCGGCACCATTCTTTCTCTGGCACCACGAAAAGTAAAACTGGAAAGGACTTAACCACGACCTAGGGCGCTGGAGGGACACAGGGTTGGAATAGGGCTTGGCCCGAGGCTGCACCCCAAGCTTGGGTCTTGTCCCTCCCGGGGCGGGAGCCATCCCAGCCCCTGAGACCTCTGCAGCCTGGTGACAGCCTATGAATTTGCGTGGCGCACCTCGAGGCTGGGGTGGCAGGGTCGGAAGGGAGCCCCAGCCCGGCGTCTGCCAGGGCCACTGGCGGCGGCGACGCTCCTGCCCGGGCGCGGTGGCGCTACCTGCAGCAAATGCGATCCCAGCTCCTTGGCGACGCTGTCCAGGGGCCCTGTTCGGCTCGGCTGTCCCCACGCGTCTCCTAAACCTGAACAAGGGAATAAAATAAACCAGTAAACAGCAGCGCCCAGAAAGAGGCCAGGCACAGGACAAGACACGCGGAACCTCGGCACCCTGCGCCCGGGTTTCGGAGCGAACCCCAGCAGCCTCCTCCGGCCAGCAGGTCGCCGTCTGGGTCCTCGCGGTCGCCGCTTTGCAGGAAGAGTAATTTGCGCCGAGGCCTCCGGCCCCGGCCCCGCGCGCACCGAGCCCGCCGGGCCAGTCCCTCCCGCGGGGCGCCCACGTGCTCGGGGCTCTGAAATTGCCATTTTATTTGAAATGCCACAAAGTAATCTCATCTGCTTTGAAACTGGCCATCTTCGTACCCAAACGCGGATATCGATTTGACCCGTAAATATCCCCCATGGACCTTCTCTCCCTGTCTCCCTTCCTGGTGTCGCCAGCTGCTGTGTTTTCGCAGAGAGGCCCAGACGCACAACCTCGGAAGGTATCTTCAGCATGCCTGATCCCCTGGTCTCCCCAGTGTCCCCCGGCTCCCCGCCCAGTGGGGTTTACGTGGGGACATTTTTGAGGGTACACTCCAAAATCCGAGAGATGTGGGCACCGGATGAGCCACAGGCAGCAGGCCACATACACTGTCAAGGGTAATCGGGAGGTGTCTGTTCTCGCATAAACGGGGATCCCCCGAGGTCCCCCAGCCCCTCTCCTTCTTAGCTGGGTTCTTCAAGAACTTCTGCTCTTCCCCCCCCCCCCACCCACCAAAGGCCACCAGTGTGGCAGAAAGTGCACCAGGGCAAGGACAGCCCAGCCCACCAGAATCCCCCTCTCCTGTGCCCTGGGCCAGCTGCTGTAACCCGGGAGACCCCATGCTTTCCTCTGTAAACTCAAGAGAAAGCCAGAGAGCCTACTGAGGTGGCGCTCTAGGGACCTGCTGGGAACACCCTTGGCCTCTCCCCAGATTCCTTCCTGGGGGCCTGGCCGCCGGCTGCAGAGGCCAGCGACCACCACCTCAGCTTGCGCTTCAACTTCCCCCTTGGAGAACTGCACTCTCAGTCCCCCAGGCCCTCGGCTGGGTTACTTAGCGCCTCCACTCTCGCTGCCACCCCTGAGGGGTGAACTGTGGTCCTAGATTACACACCCTCCCAGCAACCACAGGCCAGGCCCAGCTTCTGCCCGCCTGCATGCCGAGAGTGTGGGACCACAGGTTAGGAGCCATCGGGAAAGGCGGAACACGCAGGTAGGGAACATGGCCAGTCTGGGAGTCCCAGCTGTTCCCGGTGACACAAAGTCCTTCCACATGGGCAGCTTCCAGTGGATTGATTACAGGACAGTAGCCGTTCAGGCTCCCTGAGTCTCCTCTAGGGACATTGTGGCTTCTAGAGACCTCTACCTCCAGGAAGCACCTTGAGTCCCAGTGCCTCGGCTTGGTAGACCCTTCCTGGCAACTAAAAGGGATGACCTTTCATTTCTGCTCTTAGACAGTAGGAATCAAGCGCGTCTCCTCCTCTCTACAAAGGGAAGTGGCTAATGTCCACATATTCGATCCCCCAAAACGGTGCAGCTCATTGTTCTTGGCACCTCCGCCTCCACCAATGTGGTGGAAAAATCATTGCCATCTCCACGCACCATGGCTGGGAGCCTAGCAGGAGCAGGTCCTTCCCTCTGACACCCCCTGGGGTGGGGGAGCCTGGTGGCAGAGGTGTTTATCCCAATTAAACAGCAATAGGAAGAACTAAAACTGAAAAGCCCCCTGGGTGACAATGAATTTAATACGGATCCAGGAAATCTGATTCCAGAAAATGGACAAATGCTCTTTGGTGACCTGCCTTTGGGTCCTTTCAGGACTTGAGTGGTGTCCTGGATATGAAGCCATCATTGACCGGTTAGCTTCGCCTAGGGTCAGCGGCCCAAGGCATTGGGGAAACTTTGGGCTTTGCGAATTACCCCAAACCAGACTTCCCTGTTGGACTCCCTCAAAAACCTTATGGAAGGAAGAAGACCCAGGCTCTACATGCCACAGTGCACTGTGACAATTTCTCTATAATCCAAATACCTGGATACTTCAAGGGACCTTGTTCTCTTATGGCACTGTATTTTTTTTTTCAATAACTTCCCAATGCCCTCACTTCGTGGCAGAGATGTGGCCCAAACGTTTCTTTCAGATCTGGCTCAGTGGCACAGAAGGGTTTCCCCCAGCAGTCCCCACCCCAACCACCTCACCCCTCAGTGGCTTTGCCAGTTCTTCCATTAGGAACCGCTGTGGGCAAGGTCTTTGCACTCAGCCCATAAAAATCTGCTTTGGGCTGAATGCAGAGGCTGAATAAAGTTTGTAATGAAAATAATGCCTTGGTAATGAAAAACAATATACACTCCTGAAAAAGTGAGAAGTACCAGGCAAGTGGCCTTATCGACCCAATCAAGGGATTTACTTATTTGAACAGTGGGGGTGGGGTTGGAAACTAGGGTAAGCCCCTCCAGGGTTATCAGTGGATGGTGGTTTTGTCTCAGGAACTCTGGAGTTTCAGGGTGCTTACTGCTCCCAGACCTTTGATTTCCCAGCCCCAAGACTGGGACACTGGACAATCTGGGAACCAGGCTACCAGAAGCCAGGAAAGGCCAGGTTGTGTGGAGCCCCTAGGGACAAACTGCCCATAAACTGTTGGGGGAGGGAGCCAAGCCCCCCACCACCTGCCAGTTAGTCTTGAGGCATGGCCTTTCTCTCTTGCTTCCCACAGCTTTGTGAGTGTCAGTACCTGGTACCACATTCTGCTTGCCTTCTGGTTTAAACCTCCTCAGACCTTCCCTCCACAAGACGCTTGGCTAGTCAGCCAACAAACAGCTCATGAGCAACTGCTGCATGGGTCCCTAGTCAGGCTCTGGGGGTACCTCCCTCCACATGCAGGCTACAGACCAAACATGGAACCTCAGAAATAAGACCATTTGGGAGAGAAAAATGAAAAGGTTTTCTCATTGAAAGTTTGGCTTCCCCACTCTGGGTTTCCCTGTTCCTGCAGACCTGGGAGCAAGATCCCTATGGCCGTGACTGTGGGTTCCATCCTGGAGCTTGGTTAAAAAAAAAAAAACACCGGGGATACACATCCATTCTCTCTCAATTCCTGGAGGGGCAACCTCAGGTATCTAAAACAGTGACAAGAGAACTCATCACCCATATCTTGCGAAATTAGAGCGGGGATAATTGATTATCCAAGGAAAGTTGGATGAGAGGAAAATTCTGGGACCCATGGCTGAGGAACCCCTCCAGGCCTGAGCTCTCCCCTCTTTTGCCTCCCCCTACGATCTAAGGTGCCAGCTTGGCCAGTCCACAGGGCCTGATCTCCTTTCAGGGCCCCTCCTCTAACCTTTACTTTTTAAAATTAATTATTTTTTGCGGTATTGAGGTTTGAACTCACAGACTAGACCTTGAGCCACTTCACCAGCCCTTTTTTTGTGTGCAATTTGTTTTTCGAGATGGGGGGGGGTCTCCCGAACTATTTGCACGGGGCTGGCTTGGAAAAGCGACCCTCAAAAATCTCCTGATCTCTCTGCCTCCTGAGTAGCTAGGATTACAGGCGTGAGCCACCAGCCGGCTAACCTTTATTTCTTGTAGGACTAAATGAGCGGGGCTAGCGTGAAGCCTGGGTGTTTGCGAGGCTGCCATCACCTTTGTCCGCTGGTCTCTCCCCGCCCCCAACTCCTTTCCTGCCTCTAGCCTCCCCTCCCTGGGGAATGGGACCTTTTGCCCGTCCTGGGCCACAGAAGATGCAAGGTCACACTTTCGCTTTGCAAACCACTCCAAAGTCAAGAAGGGTGGGAGGCGCGCGAAAAGGTGGCGGGAGGGAGGGGGCTGTTCGGTCGTCTCCCTCCTCTATCCAAGCGCACTTTGGGCCTCGGGCGCCTACTGCAAGCCACCTATCCCGGCCACCCGGACAGGAATCCCTAGCGCCACTGGAATCCCTGTGGGGAGGCTCAGGGGGCTCCCTGCCAGGGCCGCCCAGCGCGGAAGCCCGGGCGAGGGTGTAAAGGATGGGGAGCTGAGCCCCATCTTGCTGCCCTAGAGTCACCCATAACGTGCACCTCTAATAAGCCTCCTCTCTGGACACTAGGACCTCTGTAAGTTGTCACCATTCGCGGGCGCCCCCAGCGCACATCAGTCCCTCTCTGGCCTTAGAGTTATTCTGTTCTCTCCAGGGTCCCAACAAATGTTCCCCCCAGGGTCCCTACAAATGTTCCCCTTTCCGGTACTCCTTTCCAATCAACGGGCTAGGAGACCCACAGTGTGAAGGTCGCCCCGAGAAGGTCTCCCACGGACCGATGGAGGGGGAGAAGTGAGAGAGAGAGAGAGAGAGAGAGAGAGAGAGAGAGAGAGAGAGAGAGAGAGAGAGAGAGAGAGAGAAAGGACGCGTCAAGTTGGCCCACCGCAGGCAACTGTCTACAGGCCCTGACACCAGGCCGAGGGGCTCCGCCACCCCAAGGCCGAGCACTCAGAACTGGGAAGAAGTGCGGGACGCAGCTCCAGCGGCCGCGACACGGCGGAGCGCACTTCGCCCAGAGCCGCGCAGCGCCGCCGGGGCCCGGGCCAGGCTCCGGGTTCCGCCCGCGGAGCTCCGGGCGCAGCGATCCGGGCGCAGCGCGCACGCCAGTCCCTCGCTCCAAGGCCAAGGCCGGCGCCGCTTCTCCACCGCTCCAAGTAACTGAGCTTTGCCTCCCGGACCCCAGGCTGTCTTCACAGTAGAAATAGGGAGAAGCTTGTGAAACAGCAACAACTGCAATAAAACCAACTACATTACTCTTTAAAAAAAAAATTCGCCTTTAAAAAACGTCCACGATGTTGGATTGCGGTAGAGACAGGCTTCGGGTCTCTTGATTCCACATCGGTTCAGGGAGAATTTCCCCTCACGAAATGAAATCGTTTTCATCCAAGGCAACAATTAGAAGTCAGTCAGATTGGTTCCCGCGATGCTCGGATGCGTGTTTTAAAATAGATTGGGTGGGGATGGGTAGGAATAGGGGGTACCTGCAACTGAATTTGAACTTCGCCCAGGATTTGAATCCCACTTCCTCCGTGTGTGTGAGAGAGACGTTTTCTATTCTTTTGATTAAACTTTCTGTATAATGTAGCAACACCTTCTCACTCCTTCACATACGCACACGTCCTGGGTCTTTCAGGTCTGGGAAAGTGGGGGTGGGGGAAGAGACTCAGCCTCAGTTTCCAACTCCATTCCTGAGCCAGGATCTCGGGGTAGTCCCTCCTGCCAGTAACCATTGGGTGTGCAAAGTCCAGAGGAAACGCCACCTTCCGCCCCACCGAATCCTGGAGGTTGGCGGGGGCGCTGCCGAAGCTTGCCGCCAACCAGAGTCGGCCCTCGGAGCGGAGGAAACGACCCTGCGTCCTGCAGCGTACTGTCGCAGTGCCCCTACGGCCTGGGAGCAAGCAGGGTTCGCCTGCTCCGTGCCTCTGCGGGTTCCAAGGCGCCCCCTTTCCCGAGCAGAGGGCCATAGGCCAGCGAGGAGGGCCAGCGAGGAGCGCCAGCGGTCCTTTGCACCCAGCGGTTGGGCAGTCTGTTACCCGCGTCCCCCAAACCCGCACAACTCATCCAGTTTTCTTTTTCCAGTCCAGATTCTAAAGCCGGCCTTGCTCTCCAGCCTTCCTCCCCGCCCTGTCTACCTCCCACTCTTAGTTCCATGTTTAAGCGGAGAACAAGTGGATAGCCAGAAAGCAAGCAGCGGGTCTTTAGACTGGGCAATGATCTCCCCCCACCCCCAACTCCTCCATTTAAGCCTTTGTCAGGCTCAGGAAACACAGGGCTTCACAGGAAGGAGTGACTGGAGTAAATTTCTACCTGCACCTCAAGATTCCTCTCTGCGTCCTCACATTTGCAGCCACTATGAGGATATGGAGTCCATAATGGACCCATTTTACAGACACTGAGGCCTACAGCACAGGGTTTTAGTAAAGCCTTCAGCCCTCCTGTCTAAAATGAAAACATCCCCCAAGCTGGAGGACTGCTTTTGCTTTGGTGCCAGATTCCTCTGAATTCCTCTCTGGTGGCTTCTTCAGAGCAGGAGGACATGCAGCACCCCTGATGCCTTTCCCTTATCTCCTGCTGTGGAACCTTGGGAAAGGCCTGATCTCTCTCTGGCCTCAGTTTCCCCAGGTATGAAGAGTTCATCTAATGATTCCTGTAGTTCCTCATTTCCCAAAATTCCCAAAGTCCTAAATTGGTCTCCAGAGTCTTTAACCAGGGATCCTGCTTGCTCCAGGCAAAACCTTGCTGAGCAGATGGGTTCCACTCAGGATCATTCCTTTTGCTTTGAGAGCTGCAGGCAATCTAGGTGCTCCCACTGGTGCCAGGTCGTCCCTGATCCTAAACTTTCCATAGGGCCACTGCTTCAATCTCAGAAACTCATCAGGCCCTGAGCAGATACAGGTTCCCCAAGAACATAGGTTAAATATACCACTAAAATACTGTTTCTGCTCCCCTTGCCCCCCAAGTTCCTACCCAAGGGGCAAGCAAGTTGTATTGCAAAATGGAAGTCTTTCTAAAAGCATCTTCTCTCTTTGCCCGAGGCTCTCAGCTTCACAACTTGGCTCCAAAGTGATTTGAGGGGTTGCCAGATCCAAAGTTTCAGATACAGCCCTGAGCAGGTGGACAGGTCGCTGAGGCTGCCTGCCTCCCCTCCCAGACTGCTGTCCTACTGCAGCTCTGTAGGAAGGGGGGAGGAGGGAAGGGATTAGCCCCCTGTTCACTCCCCCAAGTTGAACCCCACTGGTTAGAGCCATTTGCAAAACTCCAGAGCCAAATGACTCCCTGATGACCCCTTCCCAAATACCAACCTCCAGGGTCACCCCCTCTCCCAAAGAGATGTAAGTGGCCCCTCAACTGGTCAGCTTCTGAACCCAGACCTGGCATCCCTTTATATCCCCCTGCAAAGGGCACAAAGTCCAGCCAAATGCCTGGAGATCCACTACCCAGATTAGAGCTCACAGATGCTGTTTAAATATCAGCTGGACAATACACAGGACACTTTTGATTTTCAGCAACCTCTTGGCCATCTTCCAAACAAGAATGGCTTATAATTAGTCCTCTTTTCCCAGCCTAGCCCTGCTAGCAAATTTCTTGCTTATTTGAAATAGTTAACAACAAATCACTCACCCTTCTGATCATTTCTTTTGTTTTCAGAAAAACAAACAGAAAGACAGACAAACAGACAAACAAACCCAAAACTATAGGATGGGGAGAGACAAGAGGAACGGAGGCAAGTACCCTGTCTGGATTCCACATCTGTTTGTAGCACGCGGATAAAACGGCTCATCCTTGCAGACCTCAAAATATCACTCCTCCCGGGTGGGAAGGAAACTCGGCCCTTATAAAGTTTAATTCGTTTTTAATTTCCACTGAAACGTGTGTCGGAGAAGAACCATCCCTATTTCTCTGCACAAGGGTTCATCCCTAAGCGGACCAGTAACGACCACTTCCACGGAAGGGACTGGGTAGGGGTGGGGGGCATCTCTGAGGATCAGGGTAAGAAAACCCGAGGAACCTGAGCCCGGCTCCAATCGGGCAGGTTCGGGACTGCTGAGCCCCAAAAGAGAGCGCTCGTGGCTGGACTGGGGAGCTCCGTAGAGGCCGAGCCATGGTTTTTGGCGCCCCGCTCCAAGACCTCTGGCGCTTGGTCCCCGGCCTGCTGCGCTGCAGGACCTGAGGCCGCGCTGGCAAATAGGCCAGCCGCGCCGCACCAGCGAGGCAGAGAAAATCCAGACAGTCACAAATTACAGCCTCCGGCGGTGGCGAACACCGATTTCAGCCGAGGCCTGGCTGCGGACAGCATTAATGGAGGCGCCCTGTGGCCAAGGGACACCTGTCGCCCGCGCTACCACGACCCTCCAGAGCCCTGCAGCTGAAGTTGTCTCCCTACCCCGCATCGGCTGTCGCGGCTCCAGAGGCCGGCGCAGTCCTCTGGGCTCCCGGGCCTGGAGGTCCGGAGTGCCTGTTAGGGCCCTGAGTTGTGTGCTTCTCAGCAAAGCGCCAGGCCTCAGAGATCCCGGACCTGCTGCTTGGAGGTGCCTAGGTCGGCTGCGGCCACGATCACCTGCCCAGGCCGGCGCAATCGTGCCAGGAGAGCCCACCCCGCACGCCACGGTTCCCTGTGGTTCGGAGTCCACAGGACCGCATTCTTGGGTTTCTCCTTGGCGCCCCGATAGTAGACCCGTGCTCCAGCACTCGGGCCCACCGAAGTACCTTCTCAATCCCAAAGAGAAATGCTACGCTCAGGCCTAGCATTGGGCTGAATAATCCCTTCTCTCTTCCAACTAAGTCCTGGCTCACTCAATTCGAGGCCTCTCCTACCCGATCTTTGCTACACAGCGCAAAGGAAGGCAAATCGGAAACGGAGGAACCATGAGAGAGCAGAGTCTGAGAGCCTGGCTCCCCACTAGCGCTCAGCTCCAGGGCTTCGGCCTGCCGTGCCTGGGCCTTACTACTGGGAGTGGGGGCTGACTCCTAGGGGATGAAGCAGCAAGGTCCTTTACCCCCTGCAGAAAAAGAGGAAATCAGAGAGCGATGAAAGAAAGAAAAATAACAAAAGGGGAGAAGAAAGAAAAGAGGGAAGGACGGATAAAAAGGGAAGGAAGGTAGAAGAGAAAAGAAACCAAATCCAACCCTAAACCAGAATGGACTGGCAAAAAAATAGAGGCAGAGGAAGCAGAGAAAGAGGAGGAGGAGGAGGAGGAGGAGGAGGAGGAGGAAGAGGAAGAAGAGGAAGAAGAAGAAGAAGAAGAAGAAGAAGAAGAAGAAGAAGAAGAAGAAGAAGAAGAAGAAGAAGAAGAAGAAAAGGGAGGAAGAAAAAGGAAGGAAGGAAGGAAGGAAGGAAGGAAGGAAGGAAGGAAGGAAGGAAGGAAGGAAGGAAGGAAAAAACAAAACCAGAATGGACTGGCATCGGAAGAAAAGAACATAGGGAGACAGAACAAAACCCAAATGGATTAGCATGCCAGTGCCAGCTCCTGGAACTATTCTTGGTTTGCCCCAGCCCAAGAGACGGTTCATTCACTTGGACCAACCTGGCCCTGACCCTCTCCCGGAGTCTGCGCCCGGCGAAGCCCCCCGCGCGGCCTCCCCACGACGCTCTCGCATTGGCCGGGAGGCCTCGGCGGTCCCCGCGCGCGGGATCCCTCTTCCTGCTTGGGCCAGGCTTCCCAGCTCCGCAGCGTTTCCCGCCGCCCACCTGCGGCCTCACCTTCGGGGAAGACGGCGCGCATCTTCAGGTAGCTCGTGGTAAGTCGGATGATGGACGCTTTGTCCAGCTGGGAGGTGATGGCCGACGGCAGCGGGAGCAGTTTGGCCAGCTCGTAAAACTCGCCATTTTCTTTCTCCCTCCTGGTTTTCGCCGCATTCTTGGACTTCTCCTTCATCGCGCCTCGGTTCTGGGCATATTAGACCCCGCTGCGCTCCAGGCCCGCGGCGTCCCGCTCGGGCTGCGGCAGCGGGGATGGGGAAGGAGTGCGGCGGCCAGGTGAGTCCAGGGTGCCCGCCGCGGGCAGGTGCTCGGGACTGGCCTGGAGCACTGAGTTGCCTCTCCGCAGTCGCTAGCCGAGAGCTCAGCGCAAACCAGCTGCGCCTCCCGGTGCTCCGCCTGCGGCGATCGGAGTCCCGCTTCCTGCTCGCTTCTGTTCGCTCTGCCTTCCCGCCTCCTGCCTCAACTTTCCTTAGGGTGTAGGGGGCCGGCGACGGGCGGCGGTGCCGTTTAGTCCTTAACCGAGTGTTTGGTCCCGCTGCCCCGAGGCCGCTCCAAACTGGAGAGCGGCATAGGCAGCGGTGGCCGCGGAGCCATCCGAGCGAGAGCCGAGCCGAGGGGAGCGAGGTAGCGGCGGCTGGGGCCAAGCCCGGGCCCGGCGTGCTCTCCTGCCGTCCCTGGCCGCTCCTCCTGGCTGGAGCCCCGCTGCCGGGAGCCCGCGATCTGTGGCGAGGCTCAGCTGCTCCGCAGTCCACGTGCGACCGAGCCGCGTTTGTTTATGGCGGACCCGCCTTCGGGCGGAGCGCTAGGCCGCCCTGGCCCCGGGCGGGGGGGGGGGAGGGAAGCAGGTAGGGGGAGGGGCCGCGGCAGGGGCGGCGAATGTCGCCTTCGACCCCGCCGCGGCCCGGGAGTCGCAGGCGCGCCTCCACGTCGCTGTCTCCAGGGACTCACCGGAGAGACCTGCGCGCTCCCGGGCTCAGGAAAGTGGCGGTGAGTGCACACGGCGCGCCCCGGGACCCGCTCCTGAAAGCGAGTCGCCGGACCTGGGCGATAGGATGGGGCGCTGGGCTGGGGCGGCGGGGTGGAGCGGAGGAGAAAGAAGGGAGGGGTGCCGTGGTCTCCTCCTTGGCTCTCGGGCAGGTCACCGCGGGCGCGGCGGAGAGGAGGCGGTGCGACCCGCCAGCCAAGTGCCATGCGGGAAGGACAGAGTCCTCCGAGGCCGCGCAGCTCCTACACCCGCACTGTCCCCATGTCGCAGGTCTGCGAGCCGAAAGGGGGTGGCCAGAGGGAAGATTTCAACTCCCCCCTCTTCTCCCACACGCACGTACACAAGGAAACCGCGTGGGAGGCCCAAGTGACCATTCTGCCCTTTCTTGCCCAAAAACACCGGGGCGAAAGGAGATTTGCGCCTCCCGGAGAGAAGCGGGAGGCCGCAGGGAAAAGCGGGAGGTCAGGGTCGGGGAGCCGAGCCCAGCCGCGAGGCCTCTCCCCAGGGCGCCGGTGGAAACAGGGCCCAACGGCCCGGGCTCCAGCGGCTGAGGGCGGCAGCACAGATCGATCTGGAGCAGCCGGAATTTCGGGGAATCGCCCCTTGGGAGAGCAGCACAGGGCGACGGTCGGCCAACCAAGAACACCAGGGGACGTTGGTGGGGCCCGTAGTGATGGGACAGAGAGCATTTGGAGAACGAAGATGCATTTGGTGACGTGGCCACTGAGAGTACAGGGGCTCTCCCTCAGAGCCACACTACATCTAAATAGTTTTTCTTGTTCCTCTTCTCCCCCCTCCCCCGCCCCGTCGCCTCCCACTCCTGCAGCCCAGGATAGGTACGCGCCAGGGTCCTCCGCACAGCCCTGCGGTGGTCGCACACCACCCACTCCTTCTTGGAGTCTGAACCCTCTGACGCGGTGAGGATGCCAGCTTCCCGGGCGCCCTGGCTCAGCGACAGGCGCAGAGGTCTTAGGGCAGTTCCTTTTGGGCGTCCGGGTCCTAAGCATAATCTCTTGGAGGTGTGCGTAAGGCTGTGGATTATGGGATGCGGGGAGGCTGGCCTGGAGGTCCGCCCAGGGCTAGTGGACACCGGAACTGGGATGTGTGCTGTGTGTTTGGTGGGGGGCGAGGGGAGGTACCGTGACCACTCTGGGTGCCACTGCTCTCTCCAGCTCGTACGCTTCCAGTCAGTGACCTGGAAAAGACTTCCCTCTCCCGCGCCAGAAAGGTTGTGCTTCCCACCACCATGCCAGAAGCTGGCGCTCCTGACCCTTTCCAGGGACCCCTAGGTTCAGGGTTCGGAGGCTTTCGAGGTGGTGTTGATTTCCTCCGTGGGCTTAACAGTGCGCGCCTCCCGCTGCCCCTTGCGCCCTGCCAAACTCACAGCGTGGCCAGCGCTTCCAGGGACCGTACTCGGAAACCGCGAAGCCGCGGGAGCCCAGAGCACAGGAACCCGCACTTTCCCTTGGGGTTTGGGATCTAGGCACGCTATTTTGTTTGCAGCTGTGTACGCAGAGGGTCTGGATCGCACGCCAGCTGTGCGGTGCGCACCAGTACCCCCGTCTGCGTCCGCGCCCCAATCCCGAGTCGCGCCGCTCTGACTGCTGACCGCTTGGAACCTCCCTGAAAAGAGCCTCGAAGGGAGCAGGGGCTGCAGACCCATCCCGCCACAGCTTCCGCAGGCCTCCCCAAGAGCGCGCTCTGGCACCTCCCTGGCTTCGGGAGGATTTAACGCTTCTCCCACCCCCACGATTTCCGACCCTCAATTATGGACCCCGGAGAATTCCTCCCCGGCTTGAAAGGGATTACCCAGATCGCAGAAACATGCCTAAGTGGAAGTGGGAGAAACTCGACAAGTAACAAGAACGGAAACTTTCCTCTAACCAAGTTTCCCAGATTTTACGGGGAAAGAGCACTTGAGCTCTCGCGACCCGGTTTTCACAGTGGCAGCCGCTTTCACGCGCCTGCAAGACAGATCCGGTACTTTGAAAGGTGGCAAAACCGAGTGTTTGTTGATTCCAAGATCTGTGGGTGTGGATACTAACAGGCCTAAAGCCTGTCTCAGCAGGCGCCCAGGCAGGCGTGGTATAAGCCCCTTCCCCAAGCACATTCTTCTACATCACACGAATGCACACAGGGCTGTGGACCTATGTCTTTGGCAGCACCACCGAAAGTACCACAAGTATTTGTGCACGGATCTTGAGGCTTCTCAGGTAGGAAGAAGGATACTGATGGAATAGTGAAGAAAAAAAAACCCTGCAGTGGCTGGGGCCGTCCCAGGGTTCTCTGTACTGAGTCAGCGCCTAAAGCCCTCGATCAGGACTCATAGGCCAGACATCCACAGCCATATGTGGGGCGTACGAAGTTAGAAGTTCTGTTTAAACTGGAAAGACACTGAATACATGCTAATCGGGAATAATTAAGGACATCCATGGTGACCACCATTTGGGACACCTGCTAAGTGTCCCTGGCTCCTGGAGTGAGAGAGACTTCTGGTCCTCAGCTCAAGCTAAGCTCCTCCCGCAGAATATCGGGACCACTTCAAAGGAGCCCGCAGAGGGTGAATAAGAAAAGGGGGTCTGGCCCATTGTGGTCTTGCAGTCTCCCACCTCTTAGACAATTTTCCATTAGGAAACTGATCTGGATGAAATTCGGGCCCCAAGAGGAAAGGGGCAGGTCCAAACGCCCCACATCTGTTTGGATTTTCCGCTTCAGATGCTGCGCAACTGTTCGGTCCCCAGGCTGCACGCGCCCGCGCCTACCTGAGGCCATGCCTAGCGGAAAGCTTTTGTGTGAGATCCAGGGAGTGGGGGTACACGCAGATGTTCCTTTGGGGATGGGCTCCCGGGAAGCGGCTGCAGTAGGAAGGACAGAAACCTGGTCACTACAGAGGTGAGAGGACAGCGAGAACTTCTATTTTGAACCTATAAAGTGGAATTTAAGAAGAATTTCAGCCTCCAGAGCAAGCAGAGGCATCAGAAACCCAGGACTGTTGGGTTTTAAATCTGTTTGATTTATAAGCCCTGATCTACCCAGACAATTAATACCGATGCTTCCAGCATGACATATTGACGTTTCATAGCTTAGAAGCTTTCTGGTCTGAGCTATCCCAAACAATACCTCTATTTTCCCCTGTGTATGTCAACTTTCCCTGCTGGCATTGGTACTCCCAGAAAGGACCAGAAAACAGTTACAATTTTACCATGCAGTTGCTTAAAGATAACTACAGGTAGCAGAGCAATTTCAAAACAATTTATTCCTGGAGAGGTCCAGACAGTAACACTCTCTGCTTGCTCTAATGCCAAGTAGTACAGCAAGAGAAGTTTGTTTCTCTTTATTTTTATTTTATTGGCACAGGAATTTGAACTCAGGGCTCTGAGTTTTCTAGGTAAGCAGTCTACCACTTGAGCCACACTTCCAGCCTGGTTTCTTTCTTTTGCTTTGTTACATTAACAAGGTAATTTCTTTCACTGGAACTTACACCTTTGGAGGAAGTTGCTTTTATGTTGGTGGGTATCTCACTATCCCATTGCACCCTAGTAGGATGGTCTGGCTTCTTGCACTGGGTCCAGAGCCTCAGTTGCTGCAGAGTCTGTGACAGCTCTTTCTCCCCTCATCCCCTAAGGAAAGGGAAGTGAAGGAGGCATCTCAGTGTCTGGGATGTCTGTTTGGGTGGGTGCTTCTTGAAAAGAGCTAAGTTTTCTGAGATTCTTGGGAGAGCACAGTCCTTCAACTTGGTGGTTCAGAATGACTTCAGATTCTGGGATGGGAACTCCTGAAGCTGCCACTCCAATGCAAAGACTGGAGTAGTTGCTGCTTACTTCCTTTTTCTCAAAGAGATGCATTTAGGGGAACAAAACCAGTTAGTGTCACTGGTAATTATAGTGATTTACAAAGTTCCTGAAAGAGGGCCACAGAACAACCTGAAGCTGAGCTCATTTTATGTGGAGATGGATGGAGGTGGTGAGCCTTTTCCTCTGCACTTGGCTTCCCTGGTCTCCCAAACCCCCACCTGATCTCTCTCTAATCTCTGAGGCAGTAAGAGGGACTTGTGCAAGCTCTTCCAGAAGCACACCGACATCCAGTGACCTAAGGGGATGGTGGGGTCCCTCTGGAGCACAGGCTGTTGTCCAGCGCCTAGAAGCATCAGAGGCAGTGGGGAGCCGCACAGCTACCTTCCCTCCACCCTCAACACTCAATTTTTCTCTCAGAGGACTCTTACCATAGCTTAACGGAAACGTTTCTCAGGTCGGGAAAGGCAGCCCACCTGCTTTCGGGCAAATCCCGGCTTTCCTCTAGAAATGATCCCCAGGCTTCCAGGGAGGCCAGGGTCGCGTCTGGAAAGCCCTGAGCGGGAGGGGTCTTAGTATGGTGCGTACTGAAATTCCTCAGTGGTTACATCAATTACACACCGCCTTGAAATCTGAAAACCGATTAGTTCATTAAAGACCTCTCTGAAGCAGCCTTTCAAAAACATCAACCTCCAAATCCCTTTTAAGGACCAGAACAAAACCCATCCACCTGAGATAAATATTACTGCACATCAAAGAAAGTAAGAGCACGATGGGTTTAAGTTTCTCCAGCACGTGGTAGTAACAGCCGATCCTTACTATAGTGGTGACCACAATTTCGAGTTGTTACAGTACTAGAAAGACACAAACTCGTTTCGTTTAAATGAACACGATGGATCTATTTGCAAAGCAAAGCCATCAGCGGGCAATCGCGTCACTAAACAACCCTGTGGGCAGAGGCACAGGAGTTCATTCGAGGCTCAAGCAGAGAAAATTACGGAAAGGCGGGCGGCAGATGGGCAGGGTTGGCATCCTCCAGCTTGGCTGGGCGCGCTCGGCTGCCCTACCCGGGCGTGGGTACCTTCCCGCTTCCCGCGGGTTATTATTATTATTATTATTATTATTATTATTTTATTTTTTTCTTTTCTTTTAAAGGACAGCATGGAAGGTGGTTTCCTGTGATGAGCCTATGTGGAAGGAAGCACACTCAACCCTCCTGGGAGGAGAAGGAGGAGAAGCCTAGAAGCTAAGGCCACTCTGGGTCAGAAACTCCGTCTCGTGGGGCGCGAAAGCTGGACCTCAGATCGGAGCCGTGGCGGGGCCACGCGGGCGTGGGCACACACCCCACCTGGTCTGGCACTGACGTGGCCACAGGCTTCGGGAGCTGCGGGTTACACTGGGACATGCGGCCCGGGCAGTGGAAGGGACAGAGGGGCAAGCTTCCCCGTGTCCAGAGGTTTCCTTAATTCCGCAGAAGTGGCTCTGCGACGCCACCTCCTGTGCTGGGTGCCAGGTCATGAAGGGATTATCTTGAAGATAATTTTCCACCTGCAAAATCTCGGGATCGCCAACAGCGCGATCAGTTGAACCCACAGTTCAACCTGGGCTGGCGTTTAGCGGAAAGGGACGCGATCGCCGTGGCTTCCCTGGGCTCAGGCACCTGGAGCCGGAGCTTCGTTCCGTGCGTCCGGGACTTGGCGCGCCCGAGGCGGGGGTCGTGTGGGATGCTGCGGTGTGCGGTGTGTGCGCGGCTCTGCTTGGCCGCCAGTGTGCGCAACACTCTCGTGCGAGCCTGGGGCCGTGGAGAGCGGGTCCCCCTACGTGGGCAGCTCCCGCACATCTGGCATCCTCCCTCGCCCTCCGGACGCTCAGCCGGGCTCAGTCCCTCTCCCCCAGATTCTTTCCACGCGGGAAGGAGGGACAGTGAGGAGCCGAGACCCTTGCTCAGCGAGACCCAGGCGTGTGAGTGGGGGCCGGGGGGTGGTTCTGGTGGGAATCAGAAGTCAGCGTTTTCTTTTTAGCTTTTTACAGAACCCCCTGAACGGTCTCCAGCGGGTGCACATCTGGAATTGTGCGCGAAGACGCCACGTGAGTCCTGATGTAGGAATCTCCGGCGTCCCTTGTCCCCTTTTAAGTTGAGACTAGACAGGATTCCTTCTAGGTAGCAGAGAGAATATACTGGGTGAGGAGGCACGGGTGGAGCCATTTTCGTGTAACACGAAAGACTTTTTAAAAAAGAATCGCTTTCCTTCAATTGAATATTTTCCCTGGAAAAAGACTGGGTTAATTGATAAATTACAGGGTTAATTCAAATTGAGTGATCTATGAATATTTTTGGCCCCAAGTCCAACACCTTTATATTTCAAGGGCGGAAGCGCAATTATCTTGGTTATTGCACCGCTCTCTTCACGCCCTGCGAGTGTAGACAAAGACATCACTTAACTTGATGCAGACATCACTTAACCTTATCTGCAGAATTTTTCTCTGTGCTTCTCTCCCAGACGCGAGTGAAGCAAGCCGTAAGCCCTCGGAGGCCTTCCTCAGCGGGGCTCAAGGATTTTGTCTTTCAGCGGCTCCTTCTCCTGGCTTTCCTCTTTTGAGGAGAGGAGATCAGGGTGTGAGTGTGCGCGAGGCTCAGTAGACTGGAACTGAGCAAGTGTTCCATGGTCAAAGCCAATCAAACCTCTCTATTATGAGAATAGTTTCAGTATTTCATTTACTTATAGATTAATTTGCCAGTTCCTAGCTGTGTGTGTGTGTGTGTGTGTGTGTGTGTGTGTGTGTGGTGGAGTGGGTACCTGGAAGATTTATTGAGAAATCAAATTTTTCTTTGGTGGGATTAGGGTTGAACTCAGGGCTTTGCGCTTGTAAAGCAGATGCTTTACCCCTTGAGCTACACCTCCAGTCCATCTTGCTCTTGTTATTTTGGAGATGGGGTCTCCTAAACTATTTGCTTGGGCTGGCCTTTAACCCCCATCCTCCTGATCTCAGCCTCCCAAGTAGCTAGGATTACAGACATAAGCCACCTGAGATGGGCTGAAATCTAACTTTTGAGTAGATTCTAGCAGCATGCAGGGAGAGGAGCACCAAGGCTTTCAAGGTCAGAGGAGCTCCTTTTAGTGAGCTACTACCATTTTTTGTAGCTTTGACACCTGACAGTCTCAAATATCTTTTACACAATTTAAATAAGGCTGGGAGTACTGGAAAAGTCTTGTGTGAATTTGTTTTCATTCTAGAATATTTGAGGGTGGGGAGGAAAAGATCAATGCCATGTTACCCAGACAAAAATAATTTACAAAGTGTTTATTGAAGTCTACTTGAGGTAATTACCAGAAAAAAAAAACTAGCTGGTTTAAACAACAAACAGAGAGCACCATTGAAATATGGTTAACTTATTTATATTTCTGTTTAACCCTGATGCTTACGTCATCATTTTAGGAAGTTGTCAACTCTGACAAATGAAGGAAGTGGACCCTAGGATAGATACATCTGCAGAAAGAGCTGAAATTCCTACCAGCTGTTCCTTAAGAATACTTTATGTATTTGTTGATTTTTTTTTTTTGCAGTGCTGGGGATTGAACCCAGGGCCTCTTAAAAACTAGGCAAGCCCTCTACCATTAGGTTCCAGCCCCATTCCAAGAGTACCTTATTTGGATCCTACTTGATTGTCTGAGATCCACCACTTGGATTTTCTGAAAGTAAGCCCCATGAATGGAAATGGAAACTGGTCATCCCACACAAACTGAGTGGCTTGGATCAGGCTACGAAGCTGTCCTGCTGTAAGCCATAGCAGATTGCTTAAAGGCTGAAAACCCTTAGATGAGCCTTGGAGAGGCAATAATTTAAGACCACAGGGAAAATTCCTAGCTAGAACAAAAGAACAAAGGCCTCAAATGAAGTTAGAAAATTTATATTTGCACAAAAATCCTTTGAACAATTATTTCACAGTAAATATATTTTTCTGTTTACGTTGGTTGGTCTGACTTTTCAACCCCCCTTTGCGTGTGTGAGTCGTGAGACTTAGTCCTGACAAAGATGACTGATGGATCTTTTAGGAATCCATGGTAAAGTTAGTTTTCTGTGTGGGTGTGGAAGCTGCGTCACTTGAGATTCTTTATGTGATGGTTGTCAAGGGAACCTTGGGTGAAATTTCTCAGGAGTGTCTCTAAAAACATTATTCATAATTAAAAATGATTCATAGAAGTCACCAGAAAAATTATGGTATGTTCTGTTCAGACATGTTTTCAGGCCATGTGGAATAAATAAAAATCACGGTCTTGTTGGGTAACACTGACTTCCAGGCTTCCTCTGATTGTGCCAGGAGGATCTGATACAGATTTAAGAACAGTCTGTGTAACATGAGCATTCTGTCCAGGATGGCCTCGAACTCTCCATTTTTCTGCCTCTGACTCCAGAATGCCGGGATTATAGGCATGGACCACCACACTGGCCTCCAGATGTTTTTAAATTGCTAATGCGAATTACAGTTTCATTCTTTGAAAGGTTCTTGGATAGACAGTCCAAGATGTGGGTAAAGTTTCACAAAAAGGAATATCTTTAATAATCTTAGGATTTGTTGTAGGGGAATAAAGACTGCTTTATTTTACATGATTAAAATGCAGAATGGACTCATTGGAACACAAACCCATCTCTTTACAGGCCCATGCATGGTGAAATTCCCAAGACCACCTATCCTACTACCAGAATTTGCTCAGCCAGGGAAAGCAGTATGGAGGTTGCATGGTGCTGGCAATACCAATCTTTTAGCTGTGGTTATGTGAGTATGAACTTCCTCCTGGTAGAGATGTGGAGCAGGACTTACAACCACTACTTGGTGACCTGCAGCAGTGAAAGCATGGGGTTATAGTCTTACTTGCTTTGGGCACTGGTGGAGGGTAATGGATGTTAGAGGCTAATATTTATGTAAAGACTCAGCAATTAATCTGCTGAATAATTCAAGCCAAAGTAGTTGCACTTGGTAACAATGGTTCCCATTTAGGGCTGGTGACTGCCAAAAAATATTCTTCCCATTTATCTACCAAAAAAAAAAAAAAAAAAAGGCACTCTCCAGGCCTGGTACTGTCACTTGGATCCTTGACTATGGCTTGCCACCTACATCACAGGCTGATGTGCTGACTCACGCGGTGTGTGAAGGTGGCTGAGGCAGACTGAGGGCTCTGTTTCAGGAGCATCACTCACTTTCATATGTACTCAAGCTGACTGGCTTCCCAGCAGCCTACATCTCATGCAGAAAAAGGAATGCAGTTCTCTGGACCAGAGTCCTCACGCACTCCTACACACAGTTACTCATTCAAGAAGCACTCACCCAGTGGCTTCAGAGTACCAGGCCCTCAGCCAGGCATTAACAAGATAAAAAGTGAGTTCCTGCCATGGAACTCAGTCCTGGCCATTCTCAGTCCGGGCAATGATTTTGACTGAGAGTCTGGCCTGCTTATGTGTGTCCAGGGCCCTTGAAAGGTTCACAGCATTTGGCCCAGCAATTCTGCCTCTGCTCATTTCGTGATTATGTCTACGTAGAAGTGAGTATTTGTGCAGTGGTTAAGGGTACAGGAGTCAAATCTAGGTTTGGCTTCTCTTAAGCCCTGTTTTGTTATCTATGACTATCTCATAAGGAGGTTGTAAATATAGTGAATGTAACAGGGCCTAGAGCAGTGCCTGGAAGAAAGAAATATTAAATAAACTGAAGCTGTTATTATTGACACTATCATTACAGTATCATTTGTAATAGTAAACATTAGAATCTTCATATATCTTAGTATAACAAGATGGTATGCTAAATGCCTTCCTATATATAAGCGTATTTCCCAGACTTCCTTGCAGCTAGAGCTCCTGAAGTGAATTAAGTGTGACCAGTTGGAAGAACTCATTCAAGAATTGAGGTGGAGGGGCTGGTGGAGTGACTCAAGCAGTAGAGCACCTGCCTAGCAAGAGCAGGAATGGGGCCCTGAGTTCAAACCCCAGTACCGCCAAAAGAGAGACAGACAGAAAGACAGAGAAAGAGAGAGAGAGAGAAAGAGAGGAAAGAATTGAGGTGGAAGCCACACTTCTGCTGCTTTTGTGGTTGCTGCTGGTAAGAGCCATCCACAAATCCTGTGTGTGGTGTGGTGTGTGGTGCGTGGTGTGTGTGTGTATGTGTGGTGTGTGTGTGTGTGGTGTGTGTGTGTGTGGTGTGTGGTGTGTGTGTGTGTGTGTGCGTGTGTGTGGTGTGTGGTGTGTGTGTGGGGGGGGTATGTGTGGGGTGTGTGTGTGTGGTGTGTGTGTGTGTGTGTGGGGGGGGGGTGTGGTGTGTGTGTGGGGGTATGTGTGGGGTGTGTGTGTGTGTGTGTGTGTGTGTCCATTAGCAGAGGTCTCAACGGTGTTGCTCAGAAGCCAACAGTCCTACTGGTGGTTTTCTGACCTGGATCATAGCTCACTGGGACATTGCTGGAGCCGACAGTCACCTCGGCAGTTTCCTGGGCCTCTTGTTACTGGGGTGGCAATGCCAGCAGCTTCCCTGGCAGCCAGCTTTGTGTGTTATCTATCTGGTCAATCAGTCTGGATGCTTGTCCTCAGTCCTGCTAACAATTGTGTAAGGCTGAGGTGCTTCTGTCTTTCTGCTTCAAATAGCTAAGGTAATTTCTGTTATTTGCAATAGATGCATATAAGTTGGAAATCAAACCAGTCCTATAAAATGTTATTATATGATCATAACCACGTAAAACCCAGGAAAATTATATGTCAAAAATAGCAAAAGGGCATTCCTTACAATAAAGGTCACAAGCATCTCTGGGATCAATGAGATTTTAGTTTATTTTCCATTGCCCCCATCTTAATTTTTAAATTTTTTGAGGGATATGCTAGGGATTGAACCCAAAGTCTCACACATACTAAGCACACACTCTACCACTGAGCTACACCACCAGCCCTCATTTTTTCATTAAAAAAAATACAGCCTTGTTGAGATCTAATCACGAGCAATTCTCTATTTATAGTGTACAACTCAACTGAATCTTCACAGATAAGTGCTACCATCAGTAGAGTCAATTTTAGAGTGTTTTCATCACCTCACAAAGAAACCCAAAACCCTATATCTGTAAACCCTTTGTCTGCCTTTCTTCTTATACCAGCCCTAAGCAACTGACCACTAATCTACTTTCTGTCTGTAGAGATTCCCCCATTCTGGATTTTCATATGAATAGCATTATATAATAAGTGGCTTTAGCATAACATCTTCAAAATTCATCTATATAAGTATTTAGAAAAGTTACATATATTAAAAAAAAATGGAGCTGGAGGTATGGCCCAAGTGGTGGAGCTCCTGCCTCTCAAATGTGAAGTCCTTGTGCCAGTACCATCAAAAAAGTCTGACTGGCTGACTAGTATATTATGTAGAACACAAGATTGTGTATTTCATCCTTGTGTCATTGTCCACTAACTGAGTTGGAGTGTCATAATTGAATTCAACCCCAGCTTCCTGGGGTTACTGTAGACAGACTCAGGGTGCATGAGAGGAGCTATGCACCTTCTAGGAGAAAGGTGGCGCTTTGCTCCTCATGTGGCCTTATGTGTCCCAGGTGCCCTTGACTCATGCATTTGGTCTCATCCACTGCCTTCTCCATCTGTGACCCCGTAGCTCATGACTAGATGGTAAGACACCAGAAGATGGAATGAGAGACTAGAAACCCATCTCTACTGCTCAGAAGCCAGGCGGGACTGGCTGTGCCAATGTAATGGAAGTCGTTTGATTTGACCTTGGGCATTTTCACGTGAACGCGTCTATCTATGGGGTTGCTAGAAATGTTCTAAATCTGATCTGGTGGAAGTCACATGGGGATGCATGTGGATAATTTAACCAGCACTACTCTTGAGACTTGCATATGTTATTGTATTTCACTCTATGAGAGTTTTATCCTGATTAAAGAAAAAAGAAATGGTAGCCATCTGGCTTTCCTCTGATCTTCCTTTCAGACCCTATTCTAGCTGCTGCTTTTTCCTTTCTGACCATTTCTAAATGGCCATGGGCTCCTCCCAGCTGCTTAGGGAGAGAGCAGGGAATTTGATCCAGCTCTTACCGACTTGGGGTGGAGTGCTGCTTTCACTAGGAATTCTTCCAATGCCTAGACGGTACGTGATTTTCAAGACTTGGACTTGAACCATGTGGCCAGTGAAGACCAGGACTGGTCTAGGAGGCACGATCCCCTGGCTCTAGCACATGCTCTTGTCTATCTTGTATGGCTCTTTGACCTCAGTACCCAGCACTGTATCAATCACATCATACATGGCCAATAAATAATTTGTTGAGTGAATATGGTCAGAGTGGAGTTCCAAGCAGGCTGTCTACATGGCAATGGCTGGGAAAATCAAGGCAAGAAACTCAAGTCTTTTTCCTCCCACTGCAACATTTGTAGATATTGGTTAGTCATGAAAGCACAGAAAACTTCCACTGGAGAAATAAGAACTCTCTGGCAAGCCTCATGAAATGTTAATTTTAGCTTTCAATGAGCAGTAGGATTTAATGGATCAGGAGAAGCATAAGCTAAAGCTCATTCAGAGAGGTTTTCTTTCCTGTAGAGTACTTGTTGAGTTGTTTTAGCTTTCTACACGTTTCCTTGGAGAGAATTTCTGTTGTTTTGAGAATTCTGTAGTCTGGGAATTGTGAGCTATTCCTTGAAAATATTCGTGATCTGTTCTAACAGTCAAGTTTCCCCACAGTTTATGCATCAGACACGATTGTGACTCACAGTATCAAATACTAAAAGGAGTTCACAATGCATGGTCCTAGATAGTCTGAGTTGGAAGATGAGGAGGTGGATGGTCAAGTAGTTGACTTAAGGAATGTCTATCTGCAGGGGTTTCCATGTTTTCATCCATTTTCTCCCTTGTACGCCAGTAGGGACTAAAGTTCCACGCTGAGGTCCGCACTTTGGCAGGATTAATGCCTCTGCTGTCCTGGGGTTACTGGAGACAGACTCAGGATACACAGCATCTGTGCACCTTCTGGAATAAGCTTTGCTCCTTGCATGACTTTAAGTGACCCAGGTGCCTTTGACCTTTGTGAATTTAGTCTTGTACACTGCCCACTTAAACACTGTACACTGCCCATATCACCTGGCCTCAAATATGTCCTCTGACAAAGGACCATTTTGGACGGGTGCCTGATGGTAGCCCGCACTAAAGCTACAGGGGCCACTTTCTTTGCTTGTTCAGTGGGGTTTGCAGAATCTTTGAGTATTCCATTGCATTCCTCCCAAGTTAACTGAGAAAAGTTAGTGAAAATTGAGAAAGGAGTCATGGGTCTCATAAATGCAATCGAACTAGAATGGAATTGTTAGGTGCGAGACTGTAAGTCTAATAGGCCCTTAGACTTACAGAGACGCTCAAGGTCTCAACCAGAAACTGCCCAATGCAGATTTCAGTTGTGAAGGAAAAGAAAAAAGACACAAAAGATGCCAGAGACACAGCTTAGAACCTCAGCTGGCTAATATCAAGAAGGGCTGAGGACAGAATCTGGATAAAGCAGGGTATATCTGAGGAACCGATGGATGTCATCCACTGGTTACCTCATTCTCCATCAATGGCTGCCAACCTAAAGGGAGGGGGAGAAAGAAATATTTCCAGGGTGATCCAGAGCTCACCTGCCTCCTGATGGAGTAGACATCCCTTACTAAATGTCTTACCAAACATATCACCTGTGAATCTGACTCAATTCCTCACTGGACGTTCTAATGACGGTGCTGGTTTTCAGGAAATCCAGTACCCTTCACCTGCCACCTCAAGCCATGTGGCCGGAAGACTCCCAAAGGATTATAATCTCTGCACCGGGATGTGCTCCACACCCGTGTCAGGGATCGGGGAGAGGCTCATCCCTGTCAGTTATCTGAAGCATGTGCCATCATGTCTGTAAGGAATTACAAGTTAATTTTATTCTTTACAACCCATTGTTTCTCTTTTATTATTTATTATTTATTGTTTCCTCACATTAAGTAGGCCCTCGGATACAATTGGAAACAGAAACCCAGAGAGCAAACATTCTTTCCTCATTCCTGGTCTAAAGGGGAAGTTTTCAACATTTCACCATTAAGGTACCGTGTTTGTGGCAGAAGTTTTGTCAATATTCCCCCCTTCCCCACAAAGAAGGTTTCTTTGTATTCCAATGTCTTCTGGTTTCTGTTGTTTTGTTGAAAAGTCACTTGACAGTCTTACACTTGCTTCTTTGAATATCATGCAACTTTTCTTTTCTCTAGCTGTGTTTACCCTTTGTGGGAAAGGTACAGCATGGTGATTGCAATTAATAAGGCTGAATTGTTTAGTTGAAATTGTGATGTGAGTAGATTTTAAGTATTCACCCCTTCCCCACAAATGGTAACTAATTTGTGTTCATTTGACGTGGTTCTTCATTTCACAATGTATATGTATATCAAATCATTATGGCATACACCTTAATCTATACAATTTTCCTCAGAGTCCTCCTTTGGTTAGTCATAAAACTGGAATCCTCTTCAGAGATGACAGAGCTCTTGATTCTGAGGCTTGGCTCTTGTGTCAGTTTGGGGGGGTTTTTCACTTTGGTATTTTTCAAATATTCCTTGTCCACCTTTCTGTCCCCTCTACCTCAGGCCTACATGTGTCAGATCTTCATGCTGGGTGCCATGTGTCTCATGTGCATGGCTTGGCAGTTTTCAACCTTGAGATTTGTGTGGTCAGACTTCCCTTCTCCTAGGGACTCAGGGGAAAGTCTAGGATACTTACTGGCTTTCCTCCTTTCTGGCGGGTGCTGAGTTCTAATTTTTGCTCTTTCAGCATTGGGGACTTGTTTTAGTTTCCTGGGGCTGATATAGACAAATGACCACAAACTGGGTTGTTTACATAAAGACTAATTAACTCTCTCACAGCAGCGGAGGCTGGCAATCTGAAATCACTCCCTGGGCAGGGCAGGGCGTGAATCCTTCCTAGCTTCTCTCAGCCTGGTGACCACAGACATTCCTTGGTTTGGGGCCTATCACTCTGATCTCTGCCTCCATTGTCACATGACCTTCCTCTCCCTGTGTCTCTGTGTCTTCACCACTTCTCGGAAGGACTTCAGTGATTGGCTTTGGAAAGCACCCTAAATCCAGGATGACTTATCTCAACATGTCTACTGATTAAATATTCAAATGCAACCACAATTGCATTTTTTGTGGTATTAGGATTTGAACCTAGGACCTCACGCTTGCTAGGCAGACAATTTACCACTTGATCCAGTCTGATAGGCAGACACTACCACTTGATTCACTCTGCCAGCCGCAAATTCAATCACTTTCTGAGGCTCTGGGAAAACATGCATCTTTGGGGTGCACTACTCAGTGCACATAAGACTATTGACTATTTTGACTTTGACCCTCTTACAGCAGCTTTCCATTTGTTTTTAACTCAGGACAGGGAAGTCCCTCAAGCAAACCCACATGAAATGTGAGGTCTCTCTCTTTACAGTCCTCCTTCACACCCTTAGAATTTTACCCCTCTAGTGCTGGCTGCCTTGCTAGTTCTGTCTTTTTTTTTTTTTTTCCCAGCCCTGGTGAAATAGATGCTGCCTTTGCCTGTGCTTTACCTTGGCAAATACTCCAAGGGGTAAAGTGGAGGCTAGAATGGGGGTCTCCCCCATGTGTCTCCCTCACCCCAGGTCTCTCCGGGATTAAACCCGAGATGTCCTGCTGGTTCTCTTTTGTATTTTCCAAACTCCATCATTCTCAGTTCAAAGTTTGCCCAGTTCTCCATAGATGGAGAGTGACGTCAAACATGGCCTTTCCTTTATTGTAGGTTCAAGTCTTGGGACCACAGGACTGTCGTGGGCACCTTGCTCTGGGAAGCCAGTTGTTGGGGATGTGCCTCCCTGCTTCCTCTGTCTAGGAGGAGGATGTGTCGCTAAACTTGTCTTTGTTTACTGTACACATGGCAACTCACGGGAGGATACTTCCAAAATGTCAAAAAAGAGATGATGGAATAGGTCTTGGGGGGACAGTGAGGCCTGTCAGAGCCACACGGGGCTCTCGTCACCTTCTTCTGGAACCTGAGTACTGGGCACAGAGCAGGACAAAATGCTCTAACACTGCGCAGTCCTACCTTTGTGCCGAGGTCTGAGCAAGGGAGGAGCTGTGACTCTGATACGCTTCCACAGGGGTGCTGTCGTTCTTTCTTTTTATGGCAGAGCTGTGGTTTCAACTCAGAGCCTTGAACTTGCTAGGCAGGTGCTCTACAACTTGAGCCAGTCCACCCACCCATTTTGCATTGGTTATTTTTGAGATAGGGTCTTGATTTATGACCAGGCTGACCTGGACTACAATCTTCCTATTTGTACTTCCCTCGAGTAGCTGGGATGACAGGCTGGCACCAATACACCCAACCATTGGTTGAGATGGGATCTCGTGAACTTTTTGCCTGGGCTGGCCTGAAATCATGATTCTCGGGATCTCTACCTCCCAAGTAGCCAGGATTATAGGATTACAGGTCCAGTGACCTAAGGTGAGCTTTCTTTAGGGTGTGGGTCACACTTCACCTTATACATCCCCAAAATCTATGTTATGAGTACTATTATTAGTCCATTTTACAGGTGAGGAAGGTGAGGCTTAGGGAGCTTAATTAACCTCCAGCCTATCTCTGAGAAGATGTTCCTTAACCCTCTACTCTGTTGCCTTCTAATTCTTTTGTTCCTTTAGTAAAGCCATTGAGTGCAGTCTATTGGGGAAGTGAACTCTGCATGAGATGAATGAGACTTCTTGTAGCCTTTTATATGCTGCAACAATGGTACAATGGAGCAAGATGCAGTGGTGCACACCTATAATCCCAGCTACTCAGAAGGCGGAGACCCGGAGGATAGCAGTTTGAGGCCAGCCCAAGCAAAAAGTTAACAAGACCCAATCTCAATAAATAAACTGAGCATGACGGCTTGTTCCTGTCATCCTAGCTATGCAGGAGGATCTCAGTCTGAGGCCCACCCCAGGCAAAAATGCAAGAGATGCTGTATGTGCCACCAGGCCCAGCTCTGGGATTTTTTTTAAATTAGAGGCTTTAACTGTTAGTATCTTTTTTACTGGGACCATTTAGTTTCTCCAGGGACCAACCCCCAGTTTCTTGCTTTGGAAAAAGACACTTCATCTCCCTTGTTCCGGGAGCTGAGTGGGAGAACATGGCTGTTTGGCTTGTGGATGTTCACTTAGTTCTTTTTTTTTTCTTTTGGCAGTACTGGAGTTTGAACTCAAGGCTTATGTACTTGTGAGGCAGTCACTCTACTGCTTGAGCCACACGTCCAGCCTGACCCTCCTGCCTCCACCTCCAGAGTAGCTGAGGTTACAGAGGTATACCACCATGTCTGTTTACTTTCTTCCTTTAAATATTTTTTATTAACATAAATGAATTGTACAAAGGAGTTTCACTGTGATTCAACAACATGCATGTTATGTATTTTGACTAAATTCACCCTTCTAGCTCATTCTTTCTTACCCCTCCTTCTTAACTGTCTTTGGTTGGGTTCACAGCTTTTTCTTTCTGACTAGTGTATGCATGGTTACCATGAAAAGTACCACTTTGGTTCCACAGGTCACCTAGTGGTCAGGTTTCTGGCCCTAAGGCACATATCCATGCATTTATTTTCTTCTGATGTTTTGATTTGATATTCATTAATTTGGTGTTTGTTTTATTTAATCAGTCTTACTTATTTTGTTGTAAAAGAAGTATTAACTATTAGAAATAAATAATATTAATAATAATAATAAGGCACTCCTGTGTTTGGTTAGCCAACTTCATCCTATTATCCTGAGCCCTTGGAGTTAACTTTGGCCTGGATGCTCTGCAAAGCTCCACTCACACAAGTCTAAAGAATTCATTATTTTCAGCCAGGTTCCAGTGGCTCACACCTGCAATCCCAGCTACTTGGGAGACTGAGATCAGGAAGATCAAGGTTTGAGTCCAGCCCTGGCAAATAGTTCTCGAGACCCCAGCTCCAAAATAACCAGAGCAAAATGGACTAGAGGTGTGGCTTAAGCAGTAGAGCACCTGCTTTTCCAGCTTGAAGTCCTGAGTTCAAACCCCAGTCCCCACCCCCCCCAAAATTTATTATTTTCAGTTCATCTTCTTCAAAAGGGAATCAAAAACCAACCGTCTTTCTCCACCTGGCCTGGCCTGTAATGCCTGTCTGTGAAGCAGGAAAGCGGTTACCTGACAAGCGGTGCAGGGGATGAGCACAGGGCCTTGTGATGCCAGGCGAGTGCTCTGCCTCTGAGCTGCGCCCCCAGCCCTCCAATGCCTGTATCTGTGAGGTCTCTTTCCCAAGCTTGCCAGTGGCACTGGCTGGTTCTTCTGTTCACACAGCACTGCTTGGGGCGTGACTGTGCTGGGGCATCCAACATAGCTCACCGTGTGTGACAGGGTCCCCTGGGGCAGGGCTGATGGGGCCAGGCTGCTTTCGGGAAGTGCCCTGGGATCTGGCAAGCCAGCCTCAAAGCATCGGGTGGCTGGGACACAGAGAAGGCTGGCCTCCTCTATCCTCTTAGTCACAGCCTCTGTCCCTCCCAGGGCTCTCCGAGGGGTCTCTTCAGCACGGTCACTGTACCTCCTATGTGGCCGCCCAAAGCTCCCAGAGGCTTAGGCCTAGAACTGGCATAGTGTCACTTCTGCAGCAGTCATAATCCAGCCCAGACTGAAGAGGGACACTTGACATCACCTAGTGCGGATGACAGGGAACTTGGAATCATTTGCATTCTGCCCTGTGGCTGCCATGACAAATTATCACAAATTGAGTGACTTAAAATAACGGGAAGTTTTTCTCTCACAGTTCTAGAAGCCACGTCTCTGTTCCTTCCAAATGCTCTGGGAGTGAATCCTTCCTCACTTCCTCCCCCTCCTTCCCGCTCTCCCTTACTATCTTCCTTTTTTATTTTTTGGTGGTACTAGGGATTGAACCTAGGGCCTCACTTTTGTGGGGTGCTCTGTCACTTGAGCCACGCTCCCAGCCCTTGTGTGCTTTGCTTATTTTTCAGGCAGGGTCTTACATTTTTGTCCAGGGTCAGCATTAGACTGCTATCCTCCTGCTTATGCCTTCTACGTAGCTGGGATTACAAACATGTACCACCACGCCAAGCTTATTTATTTTGCTAACTTTTTGTGTGGGCTGGCCTCAACCTTAGATCTTCCTGACCTCTGCCTTCTGAGTAGCTGGGTTTACAAGTGTGAGCTATCACTACCAATCCTTTCTGTTTTTTGAGTTAGGGTTTTGCTAACTTTGCCCATGCAGGCCTGGAACTCAAGATCCTCTTACCTCTACCTCCGGAGTAGCTGGGATTACAGGTGTGCCCTACCACACCTGGCTACACTTTCACATCTTTATCTCTGCTGCAATCCTGATAAGGTCTTTAGATTTGTCTTCCAATCCATTACTTCTCTCCCTGACAATGTTGTCTACTGAGCGTCTTACTCGATAGTTACAGCAATAATTTTGAGAGGTTCCATTTGCTTTTTTTGTTTCTACGAGTCATGCCTCATGGCTTCTTGCTATCTATTCATCTTTAAGCCCCTTCTTCTTTAAACACTTTGTACTTAGCTCATTGTGTGTTGATCAATGAGAGAAACACCTGGAGTCCTCAGGAATCTAAGCTGCCATTCTAACTTCTGTGACCCCTCCTTTGCAGTGACTTGTCTGTGAGACCACGCACACAGCAACCTCAACTTGCACGATTCCTGCAGAGCTGAGTTGGAGACACTTTCTCCCAAAGTATATCTGTCTGTGCTGTGGCATTAGCTGGGGCGCCACCTCCTCCACACAGGGTCGCCTCAGAATTTCTCAAGAAGTCTCAAATTGGGTCCCCTGTGGGATCCTGTCTCAGGACAACCCCTTTCCTTCTGTTGCCACAGGTTCAGGTCAGACCTGCCGCAGATTCCTGGTGCTTCTGAAAATCCCATCCTCATCAGTATTGCTGAGTCCTGCTCAACCTGTGCTTGCTGGAGCCTGGTGGCCCCAGGTGACATCCTTTCCTCCCCTGCACCATCTCCTGCCCCTTTCAGGCTCAGCTTCCCACATCTGTCTGTGTGTACTTCCTGACGACCTCTTTCAGCTCCAGAAACGCGTCAAGTGTGAGATTTGGTTGTTGTGTGGCAAGCCAGTCTCCACAAGCCTTGTTTCCCAAGGTCTGGAAACATAGGTTGTCCTTTGTAGCCCAGAGCCGTGGCTCAACCCTACAATCCCAGCTACTGGGGAGGTGGAGATCAGGACGATGGCAGTTCAAGGCCAGCCTGGGCAAAACCAGTGAGACCTCATCTCAACAAAAAAAAGCTAGGTGGGGCATGCCTATTGTCCCAACTATAGGGGGACTGGAGGTATGGCTTAATTAGTGGAGCTCTTGTGTAGGAAGTGTGAGGCCCCGAGTTCAAACCCCAGTACTGCCAAAAAAGAAAAAAAATTGTTACTGAACAACTTTTTTTGTGAACTGAACTTTACATGGACACATACGCTTGGTGGTGTCACTTTGGACCAGACCAAATGGACTTGTGCACAGCCTTTTAGATTCCACCCTGCTCACAGGTGGAGGGGTCTGGGGTTGGTGTGAGGCTGAATTGAGGTGACCCACGTCTCTGGACACAGAGCAGATGCTCAGGGAGACTCTAGTTTCCCTGTAAAGTTAGAACCATGGAGACCTTCTCTTGGCATAGTCCAAGACTCAGCCTTGACTTTGCTTGCTCCTCTCCACCCTGGATTCTGTCTCCTCATCCTATCTGATGGGTCTTCTGGCCTACAATTAACATTAAGTGCTGAAAGACTTTGATGCAAAACCTTGTCACCACTGACCCCTGCTGTAAAAACAAGCACCCCACTGCACACTCGCGTTCACTTACGTCACTGCGTAGGGCTTTCTCCATCCAGTTGTGATGAGGGGTGACTTCTGAGCCTTTTGCAAATGGGACTTTAAATGGCGACACTGACAGTTCCACTTGGGCCATGTTGGGGTGGGGACCCTTTGGCCCAAAGGAGCTGGGGGAGGCGGGAGAGGCTGGCAGGCAGGTCTCAGCACTGGGTTCCAGTCTGGCTCCACTCAGCAATATGGATTACCCCATCTCATTTCTCTCAAGGAAGAAATAACACATGCCACATGAAGACTGAGGGTCAGATGTTCCTGGACCTCAGAAAGTACCGGAAACAGAAACCTTAGCCCTTTGCCTGCTTCTGTTTCTCTTCCTGTAGAACTGTGAGGTGCTTGTTAACTTCCCACTCGTTTCTTCTTTCTGCAGCTCCTCTGTGTGTCACCCATGACCATTTGATCTCTTTGCTTGCATGAACATTCACCCATCACTGTCTGCTGGGGTCTGGTTCCAGCAGACCCCCGGCCCCAGCCCCAGCTACCTAAATCTGCAGATGCTCAAGTGCCTTATGCATGGCAGGGTAATTTTTGCACATGACCTCTTCTCTTCCTCCCATAGACCTTATTTTTATTCTTTGGTGCTGGGAATTGAACCAAGGGCCTCAAGCATGCTACCTAAGCACACTTTCTCCCACTGAGCTACATCCCAGCCTTCTTGTGCACTTTAATTCATCTGTAGATTACTCACGATATCTATCTATAAACAGTTGTGCCACTATATTACTTAGGGGATAATGCAAAGAAACAAAGTGTCTGATGGTCATTAAAGACACATTTTTTCCAAATATTTTTGAGCCATGTTTCATTGCACTCCTCCATGTGGAACCAGCAGACCCACAGGGCTGATTGCACCTCCCACCGGTGCCTCAAATCTTACTTAACTTGGAGATCCAAACTTGCTCACCCTTGGGTCCAAGATTCCTCACTTATTTGTGCATTTGACGTTGTCAAGAGATAGTTCCTTTAGTTTTACCATGTGGGGATAGAGAAGTGGGAAGACGAAAAGATTCTTTAACAGACAAAATAGGTACCAGGGAGGCTGCTTGCCTGTGACATGACAAACAGAAGGAGAGACTTTTAGACAGAAAGGATCTTAAGTAGAGTGAAAATTGAATTTCCTTGGAGCTAGGATGACTCCATGTGTGCACAGTCAGGCTGTGGGGCCCTCCTGGGGCCTCATGTTGGGCCTACAAAGCCAGGTGTGAGGATGATTTCTTCGTTTTAAAGTGAAATGCAGAAATCCCAGGATTCAGAGGAGGGAAGGAGAGGTGGCCCATGCTCCTGGCCCTGACAGGTTACCAGATGGCCTCTCTCATGTCCACGTGAAATATTTCTGAGTGCCTAGGAGGGGGACGGTCACAGTGCCACCCACGGGGGCAATGAGTTGAGGAACGAGGGGGACTGGAAGCCAGAGCCACCCTGGGGTGGAACTTCACCAGTGCCAACCAAGAGGGTGACCAGAGTGGAAAGAAAGGGAGGGGAGGCTCCAGGACTGGACCTATGAGCCATGAGTTATCTGAAAAGTCACTCCAAAGGGATCGTTTTAAATGGAAAATAGCTTGACTTGACCTTCACGTGACAAGATTAATACAACCCACTAGGAGAAACAGGGCCTTGGGAGCAAATTTAATTACAGAAAAGAGAAAATCCACCTCTCTCCACTCCAAGGTGTGGGAAGGGCCTTGCACACGCTGCACAGGAGCGTTTTGCACCCCTCGTGAAAGTCAGCCTTCTGTGCCTCAGAGAAACAGCCCTTCTCCAGGTAGGTCGAGGCTGAGTCTGAGACGGGGTGAGGCGGTGGGAAGGTCCCACACGCTGAACACTCAGGTGTCACTGTTGGTTCTTAGAGAGCACAGGGGAGAGCAAGAATAGTCCTCATAAAAGCGTCTTCATCCTGGCTCTGTTGGAGACAGTGGTGACAGTTTTGTACCAAGGACACGCATGAACTTATCACAAGAAAATTGTCTCCTCCTTAATCTAGCATAATTGTATTGGAAACCTGCTATCGTCTGGACTAAGTGTCCCCCAAAGGCCCAGCAAGATTGGGACATGGTGGGAAGTCTTCAAGTCATGGGGCGGGGGGCTGTCCGTAAGGGGATTGTGGTACCCTGGCCTCTCTCTTGCTTCCTGGGCATGAGGTGAGTGGCTTTGTTCCACCACACACCTGCCATGATGCACTGCTTCACTACAGGCCCCGAAGCAATGGGGCCAAGCAGTCATGAACTGGAACCACCAACACTGTGAGCCAGAATAAACCTTTTCTCTTTATAACTTGAGTATCTCAAGTATTTTGTGATAGTGACACAAAGCTGACTAGCACAATACCCATTTAATTCAGACTTTTGTCATCCTAAAATCTGAATTTATCATCATGTAAATAAAATGTATTCACATTTATTAAACCATCAAAATGGAATTGCCACACTCCCTGAAAGCTCTGGCCTTGGGGACAGCTGTCTGACAGAGTGTTAGTGGAGTCAAAGAGCCCACCAAGTCCTGGGGTGAATCCAAGGGCTCTGTGGCTCTAGAGGAATGACATTCCTCACACACGTATCAGCATCTCTGGTCTTCAAATGTGTATAGATGGCGACAGAATTAATTTCCAGGACATTTGGGAACTCAAAGTTGATTTTGTGTCACAGTGAGTTCTCTTAACCAGTGGGAACCACAAGTGTGACCCATCTCATATGAGCATGTGACAAAGGTCAGTGTCCCCTCCCCTTGTCCCAACCATGTGCTGTGGGTGACTTCTAGCCCCAGCAGCCTTGCTCTCTGCATGAGATAATTCTGAAGCATTTGCCCTATGACTTTCTCATTCTCCCTGTGGGATTAAGCCTGGAAGCCACACAGTACATTTTATCTTTCTGTATCTCACCCCGCCCTGTTAGTGCTACCTATCCCTCCGTCCTGGTCTCGGGCGCTGCCCCTGGGACAGCCAAACTAGGTCAGGAGATGTCTGATCAATCTATTTTTCTCCCCCTTTCTTCTTGAGTTATAAATTACATACAGGAAAGCACACATATATTAAAATACAATTTGATACATCCCTCTACAACCACCAGTAGGATCAAACAGGTTAGTTCTAATATTTCAGTGGATTCTTTTCATCATCCACTGTCAATAGCACACTGAAAAGTAGCTGCTATTCTGACTTTTGTCACTGGCATCAGTTTTTCCCCTCTTTGACCTTCATATAAATGGACCACAAAGTATGTACTCTTTGGGATAGGGCTTCTTTTGCTCAGTGTCAATTTATGAAATGTTAGTGCTTATAGAAATAGTTTGTTCTTTTTCATGGCTATATTGTACTCCATTGTACAAATATAAGACAATTTAAATCTTCATTCAACTATGAATGGACTTTCAGGTCAGTTTGCCTTGAGTCTATTTGTACCTATATTCTGGTGCTCACAAACTCCCATAGCCTCTCAGTATACAGCAGGAGTGGAATTATTGCATCATAGGCTTATTATAATAAGCTTATAATAATTATTGTAATAATTATAATTATTACAATGATGCTAGTTATTGCATCATTAGCTTTTTATAGATATACTGTAGCATTTTGAATATAATTGTCACAATCTAGACCTCTCATGAACAATGTGACAATTTTAGTTGCTCTAATTTTGAATGACATTTGATATTGTCCATCCTATTCATCTTAGCCATTCTGGTTGTTTCTGTGGGGAAATTACACTGACCATTCATGGGGCACAACTCCCAGACATCTTTGATTTGTTCTGGGGCTTGGAAAGGGGAAAAACTCCATACAAGTTGAGTCAGTTATGCTTGACCCCTCTGCCCACCTCAAGGGGCCTGGAGTTGCTTGCTGCGACAGTGTAGGGAAAGAAGCCTGGGTTGTTCCTTGGAACAGTCTGACTTTCATAACTTGTTCCTTCCTTGGACCAGAATGTGTCCTATAGAACCTTCCTCCCGGCTGGAGTCTGGAGGGTCCTATCTCTCACACCCTTCATCTTCTAAAAACTCAGCACAATCTGGAGCCCACAGCAGGTGCTCACAAATGCTGTTGCTTAGTCCTCTGGCTCCCAGAGCTTATGACAGATGCGTCCCCTCTGGGATGGCTGTCCATCCTCCTCCGATGTCCCCGGTCTCCCCTGCTGTGGGTGCGGGAGGGGTCACTGCTCCTGTGGCAGGCTGGAAAGCAGAGCAGACAGGGCCTATCACAGCAGAAGCTTAGTGGAGAGATCCTGCAACAGGAGCTCAGACCTCTGAAGAGGGGCCACTGTGTGGCCAGTACTGGGTCCTCTCAGTGGGGACCATGAAATGGTGGCCCTGGGAGTGTGGAAGGTGCAGGACCCAACTTCTGTAGTCAGGGACAAAGGCATTTGCTGACACAGTGCCAACAAGAGGAACCACAGGAAGGATGGCATACCCAGTCTTTCTTCTTTCTAGTTTTGCAGTCTCCTGTTGACAGAGCCAGGCACAGCTACACGTAAAAGAGAATGAAAGCTGCAGAGCTCTCTCCCCATATTAAAAAGCACAGTTTAGAGTTGAGAGAGTAATCATTTGTACCGTTAGTGACCCGATTTCTGTTGGGCCACCTGCTGTTCCTGCATACCAGCTCAGCTCCTCCAGTCTTTGCAAGTCCTGGAGTCCGGCTAGGATTCCTCAAGGAGGTGCTCTACTCGTGTTCCCCAACCCTGGCCTCCTTGACACATCAGCAGCCCACAATCCACCGGGGTGCCACACCCCCACTGCTGGCACCTTCTGTGAGGCTGTCATCTTCAGGAGACCCCCAGACAACTGTCTTTGGGGAGCCAGGAAGCTGCTCAGCCCTGTGAGGGGGAGAAGATGCCTGTCCTGCCAAACCTGGCTGCATCGTTACTAGGGCCAAACTATGGATTTCGATTTGGGTGCTGGTGACATTTTGCAGTTTGGGAGTGACCCCATCCAAGATGACTCAGTGGTCACAGATGGGCTGGGCTTGGATCTTGTTCAGCAAGCATGCTTGGGGATGTTCCACCCTCATCGGGGTCCAGCGCTGAGTCTGAATGCTTCCACTGCTCCGTGAGGACCCCTGCAGGATGCTGCAGGAGGGACAAGGGCAGACGCTCAGAGGGCGCAGTCATTTAGGAGGTGGCTGCCACTCCTAGACAACCTCACCGTCTTCTGTGGGCAGCTCGCAGTCTACCCCTGCTTCAGAATCACCTGGTGTCCCCAGTTTCTGAGCCTTTCTTGGGTCTGTAGCAGGGACAATTTTGGTTCTTGATGACTTACCTACCCCTCCAGCAAGTAGGGCCTCTCTTTCCACCTTCCAGTAAGCCATTAGTCCACTCACTTTCGCCTTCAAACTGCTATCCAGTTTTCCTATTTTTCCTCTTTCCCTCTTCCCTTCCTTCTTTCCTTGGTACTGGGATTTGAACTCAGGGCCTTACACTTGCTAAGCAGGTGCTCTACCGTTGAGCCATGCTCCCAGCCTTAAGTTTTCTCCTATCTTCTATTGCTCCTTCTCCTGAGGTTTTTTTTTGTCCTCGTGGGAGTCCTTGGGTTACCTCTGCTGTCATTTGTGTGGGATTGGAGGAGAGATAGGCACCTTTCTAGCCTGGTTCTAGATTCAACGGGAAGCACCCCACCTCGAAGTCTAGGATCGGTTGGTCCTCCTGTACAGAGGAGGCCTGGCTCCTAGGGGGCTTAAAAGCCGGGAGTGTATCTGGAAGGGGACTTGGGGGGATCCTGCAAGACCCCCATTCTCCCTGGAGGCCAACTGAAGTGCTAAAGCCCCGGATCTAAGTAGCAGCCCCTCGCTTTGCAGGGGAAGCCTGAGGTCCAGAGACCAGAGTAACCTGGGACATCGTACTGCCAGACGATGGGGACAGAATGGCAGCGTGTGGGCGTGGCCAGGAGACCAAAGCTGTGGGCGTGGCCAGGAAGGTCAGGGCCTCAGACTTTACAGACAGTATTGACCTTCAGCTTTAGTGTATTTGCTCAGTGCTCCAAGCTTTTATTATTAAATGGGATTTATCAGATATAAAATGTAGTATCAATTTTCCTTTCTTTCCTCTAAGAATATGCCAAAATCATAGCTTCACCCTTTTAAAATTTTGAATATTCTGCGTGTTCTGGAAAAAGTAGTGAGACTCTGAAACGGAAGTCCAAACTCTGATCCTGGCTTACAAGCTCCTCCTCACCCTTCCCACCCACAAAGTTTCTTCCATTTCTCTCTGCCTTCTCCTCTCTTGACTACCCTTGCTCCTTGAGTGTAAATGCCGCTTCCTCCAGGAAGCCTCCCAGACTGCAGACAGGGCAGGGCACTGCTAAGGTTTCGCTGGGCTCTCGGTACCACCTGGGCCTGTGGCTTATCCCCATCATTCTACTGACTGTCATCCGAGTCTGTGAACTGCTTGCGCTCATGCCTGCAAGGTCCTGGGTATCACAAACACTGCACAAATCCTTGGGGAATGAAGGAAAGAACAAAAAGGTGGAATTCATCACATTTACTCCATGTTCCCTCTCCTGGAGTCCTGTCTCTCAGATCATATTCAAATTCTCATATGTTTTTTTATATTAAAAATATTGTTACAAGATTTCACTGGGCCATTTATCTCCCAGTTGACTATTTTGGCAATTTTAACATAAAAATTATAGAGAGATGAACAGCGCTGTTAGATAAATTAACTGGAGTGGGTAAGGCAAATGGTCTTTCCTGGAATAGGTCTGCTGGGGACCCGGGCCCTGCCGTTTGCTGGGCTGCTCCCTGCTTTGTTCCTGGCCCCTTGGCCATGGCAGATGACTGGCGGTTCTCACTGGTAGTCACGATTAGTGGTGGTGACACATTAATTGAACCTCACTACTTCCAGGTGTGTGGCACACTCCAGGGTCACTGTGCAGGGGACTCATGTGAGGGAGTGCACAGTGTCATGTTTGGCTTGTCAGTTAGCACTCCTTATCCGGCTGGCAGCAGGCTGAAGCTGCCAGCCCCTCGGCTGCAGAGCTGGTCCATTTGGGCTGGTAGAGAAGCATCGAGGAGACAAAACCACCCGAGGGGCTCCAAAGTTGGTAAATCCACCTTGAAAACTCAAACACGTCCCCATTTGTTTCCTGAAGACCCTACAAGAGGTACAGGACACAGGATTGGAGTCCTGGAGCCACGAACACTGCAGAATTCCCTTAAGGATCCCCCATCTGCTACGGGCTGAGAGATGCTGAAGAAATATCTAGCACTGTATGCACCAGAGTTACTGCAACACAGCTAGTTTGTGACCTTTATATTTTAATGGTTTTTATATTCGGCATAAGTAAAGTGAAGAAATGCATAATTACTTGCAAGCTTGGGCTCCCAATATATTAATCTGTTAATTACCTGACACATGATTTTCACTCATGTCAAATACTTCTGAGAACGATTTGAAAACAGAAGACTGTCTGCCTGTTCCTGCTGTTAACTGTCACTACCCCTTCTCCTTTCTGGGTTCATTTAGACCTGCATCTGTCCACGACACACCAAGGCCATCCCAGGAGGCTGTCATTTGGAGGAATTTCTCTTTCCTTCCTTCTCTCTTTAAAAGATATTTTTCTTAGAAGCCAGGAACAGTTATTATAATTAGTATTTATTGTGTGGTCTTCCTTCCTCAAGTCACCGTGATCTATCACCTCCCCCCGCCCCAGCACTGCCCCAATGGAATAAGTATTATCCCCTTTTCATAGCATGAAAAAGAGAGTTAACATTCTCATTCAAGGTCACCTGACAAATTACTCTGAATCGGAAGTTGTACATGCTGAAGCTTTCTTTTGCTTAGACAAATGTACCAGGTTTTCCTCTCTATTCTTGCATTTTGGGGGGCTGGTAGCCCCTTGCTGGCCTCTGTGTTCAGTCTCCAGCCAGCAAAGGTCTGTTAAACACCTACTTTTAAATTGGCTAATTGTAAGAATAAAATTCTTTTTCTGAAAGAATACAGGTTAAAAGCTCTAAGAAAACTAGGAATAGAAGGAAAGTACCTCAACATTATAAAAGCTACATATGACAAACCTACAGCCAGCATTATACTTAACGGAGAAAAACTGAAACCATTCCCTCTAAAATCAGGAACCAGACAAGGATGCCCACTATCTCCACTCCTATTCAACATAGTACTGGAATTCCTAGCCAGAGCAATTAGGCAAGAAGAAGGAATAAAAGGAATAAAATAGGTAAGGAAACTGTCAAAATATCCCTATTTGTAGACGACATGATCCTATACCTTAAAGACCCAAAACACTCTACTCAGAAGCTTCTAGACATCATCAATAGCTATAGCAAGGTAGCAGGATATAAAATCAACATAGAAAAATCATTAGCATTTCTATACACTAACAATGAGCAAATGGAAAAAGAATGTATGAAAACAATTCCATTTACAATAGCCTCAAACAAAATCAAATACCTAGGTGTAAACCTAACAAAAGATGTGAATGACCTCTACAAGGAAAACTATACACTTCTGAAGAAAGAGATTGAGGAAGACTATAGAAAGTGGAGAGATCTCCCATGCTCATGGATTGGTAGAATCAACATAGTAAAAATGTCGATACTCCCCAAAGTAATCTACATGTTTAATGCAATTCCCATCAAAATTCCAATGACATTCATTAAAGAGATTGAAAATTCTACTGTTAAATTTATATGGAAACACAAGAGGCCACGAATAGCCAAGGCAATACTCAGTCAAAAGAACAATGCAGGAGGTATCACAATACCTGACTTCAAACTATATTACAAAGCAATAACAATAAAAACAGCATGGTACTGGCACAAAAACAGACATGAAGACCAGTGGAACAGAATAGAGGATCCAGATATGAAGCCACACAACTATAACCAACTTGTCTTTGACAAAGGAGCTAAAAATATATGATGGAGAAAAAACAGCCTCTTCAACAAAAACTGCTGGGAAAACTGGTTAGCAGTCTGCAAAAAACTGAAACTAGATCCATGTATATCACCCTATACCAATATTAACTCAAAATGGATCAAGGATCTTAATATCAGACCACAAACTCTAAAGTTGATACAGGAAAGAGTAGGAAATACTCTGGAATTAATAGGTATAGGCAAGAACTTTCTCAATGAAACCCCAGCAGCTCAGCAACTAAGAGATAGCATAGATAAATGGGACCTCATAAAACTAAAAAGCTTCTGTTCATCAAAAGAAATGGTCTCTAAACTGAAGAGAACACCCACAGAGTGGGAGAAAATATTTGCCAGCTACACATCAGACAAAGGACTGATAACCAGAATATATAGGAAACTTAAAAATCAATTAAATTCTCCCAAAACTAATGAACCAATAAAGAAATGGGCAAGTGAACTAAATGGAACTTTCTCAAAAGAACAAATTCAAATGGCCAAAAAACACATGAAAAATGCTCACCATCTCTAGCAATAAAGGAAATGCAAATTAAAACCACACTAAGATTCCACCTCACCCCTGTTAGAATAGCCATCATTAGCAACACCACCAACAGGTGTTGGTGAGGATGCGGGGAAAAAGGAACCCTCTTACACTGTTGGTGGGGATGTAGACTAGTACAACCACTCTGGAAAAAAATTTGGAGGCTTCTTAAAAATCTAAACATTGATCTACCATTTGATCCAGCAATACCACTCTTGGGGATATACCCAAAAGACTGTGACACAGGTTACTCCAGAGGCACCTGCACACCCATGTTTATTGCAGCACTATTCACAAGTTATGGAAACAGCCAAGATGCCCCACTACTGACGAATGGATCAAGAAAATGTGGTATTTATATACAATGGAATTTTATGCAGCCACGAAGAAGAACGAAATGTTATCATTCGCTGGTAAATGGATGGAATTGGAGAACATCATTCTGAGTGAGGTTAGCCTGGCCCAAAAGACCAAAAATCGTATGTTCTCCCTCATATGTGGACATTAGATCAAGGGCAAACACAACAATGGGATTAGACTTTGAGCACATGATAAAAGCAAGAGCACACAAGGGAGGGGTGAGGATAGGTAAGACACCTAAAAAACTAGCTAGCATTTGTTGCCCTCAACGCAGAGAAACTAAAGCAGATACCTTAAAGCAACTGAGGCCAATAGGAAAAGGGGAACAGGTACTAGAGAAAAGGTTAGATCAAAAAGAATTAACCTAGAAGGTAACACACACGCACAGGAAATCAATGCAAGTCAACTCCCTGTATAGCTATCCTTATCTCAACCAGCAAAACCCCTTGTTCCTTCCTATTATTGCTTATACTCTCTCTACAAGAAAAGTAGAAATAAGGGCAAAATAGTTTCTGCTGGGTATTGAGGGGGTGGGGGGTAAGGAAGGGGGGGGAAGGATAAGGGAGGGGGCGGGGGAGAAATGACCCAAACATTGTATGCACATATGAATAAAATAAAAATTAAAAAAAAGAAAAAGAAAGAATACAGATCAAATTCTGATCTCAAAACCACACCGAATGCTTACTAAGAAACGTGGTCATTGTCGATACCATTTGACTTAAGGGCCATTTCTTGTTCTTTCTCCTTCTTTCTGTACCTCTTCTTCTGATCCTGAATCTTCTTCAAGCCCTTGCTTACTTGTGTTGCCTTTCGGTGGCATTTGGTTGTTGGCTGCCTAATACATGGAACCACAGGAAAGTGGTGATGTTCAACTGCTTCCAGCTTACCAAATTGGCAATTTATACAGCTTGATCTAATTTAAGGCTTCTATAGAGATGCATACTGTGCTGTTGGAATTAAATTGTAAATCTGAGGCAGAGGATTTTGGATGCTATGCAAATCTAAGGCAGGTGTTACTGTTTTTAATATTGAAGTAAGTCCCTAGCTGTCTGTGGATACAGTCAGTCATTTACTTAGGAAAGCTCTCAGCTAGGAACCTTCAAAAGATCCATCTCTTCCCTCTGGGAAGTGGGACCTGGTCAGGAAGGAGTTGCTGGGGTACTGACTGCATGAACTTCCCGGTGGACAAAGCTGGGATGAGGTTCCTGTTGAGAACAGGCTTACCTGAGGGAGGGCAGGTGTGCCTGAGGGCGGGGCCTGCTGTGGGCCCGACCCACTGACCTGTGCTTTCATCACCGCGGAAGAACAAAACTCCTTTCTGCATGATTAACATTACATCACAAAGCAAGCCAGCCACAGAGCGAGGCTCCAGTGACCCCCTTTGCTTGGGGTCCCTATTCTAGAGTTGAGGTCAGCTAAAGAGGGACACAGTTCTAGAAATGAAGGTGCTGGGGAAGGCCTTCCTGGACCTTCAGGCTGGGCTGAGCCAGAGCTCAGTGGGGTGAGCTGGCACCTGGGGCCCAAGGCTGATGCCCTGCTTTTGTTGTGGGTTGGGCTCTGAGGGGCAGTTGAGATGACTGCCTTAAGCAGTTTAATGGGCTTAAAAGCAATCCTGGACTCTCAGTTCAGAAAACCCTTTTCCCCCGTTCTTCAGCTTGGGCTTCTTTCACATAATCTGCATTGGCCTGGGTTCCCTAGACCCCGAGACAAGCATTCAGAGCAAATGCTGTATTTGGGAAGTGCAGTCTCAGGGCTGTAAGTGAAAGTATGGGGAACCAACTTAGGGGGATGGGAAGCCACCCGACAAGCCCTAAAGACAGAAGGTTACTTGAAGATGTGCTTGTGGGCGCCATGGATGGCTCTAGAAGGGCTACATGGAGTAACTGGGTCAAAGAACAGTCAATGGGGGTAGACGGAGGACGACATTCATGACTGGACTTCCTCCAGTCTCTGCTTTCCATTGGCGTAAGTCTACAACTTGGGGACCTCCCTCCCATACTATCAATTACCTTATCCAGCTTCTTCCTCAGCCAGGTAGATGCCAGATCCCATGGTCCATCAGAACCCAAGGGTCAGGAGGTACCCTGGCCTTGGAGCTGGTTGGCCTCTGGTGCTAGAGCCACATTGGCCCAAGGAAGCCAGGCCACCATTGAGATGGAGCCAGCAGCTGAGGGCCCAGAGGGAGGTGAGGCTGAGAGACTGAGGGGAGGCAGGGCACAGGAGGTGTGTCCCATGCATGGGTCTATTCAAATATCAATCAATACATATTAATTAAGGGGCTCAGAAGCTTAGAGCCTATGAGGGCACACAGAGCATTTTACCCAGGTCACAAGGGGCATGCCAGCCTGGTAGATGGTCCAGGGATGAGATAAGTGCCATGGGATCCTGGCGAGGGGGGAATTTGTCTTCAATGATGATGGATCCGATCATATGTTTACCAGTGTCTCTTAGGTCTAAGAGCTTGGGTTGAACTGCCGGAGTTACTGAATTAATACTTAACTCCACTTAAAATAACACGAATAAACACCTTTCTAGCTTTCGCCTCATCAGTCATGGATTTGACAGACTTGTTGGCTGGCCACATGCTAGGTGCTTTCTTAATTTGTCTTATTTAGCACTCACACCAGCCTATGAAGTGAGTTCATTATCCCAGTGTTGTAGCAGGAAAACTTATGGCTTAGCCCTGGGGTAACTGGCCCAAGGCCAGGAAGCTTTGAGGCAGCAGCTCTGAGATTTTCTTCCAGGGTTCTGGCCATGCATGACACATGCCACGAGGAAGTGAACTCGGGGTTGAGGTAATGCCCACCTGGGTCCTGAGCCATCAGAAGAGTGAGTGGAGTAACTGGATGATTGTGACCCAAACACCTTAGCAGGAAGCTGCAGGTGCTGCCTACCTGCATGGCACAGGTGAGCCAAAGAGGCAGTTTAAAATTTTCTGCTGGCTCTGGCCTGTGTATGACTGTTTTTTTGGAAGAAGCTTCACTTTGTTACTTAGGTTATGTATGAATCTGTGTTGAACAGGACTAGTTCACTGGGATCTGACAGCCCTGGTGCATATTTTCGTTTTGTAAAAGGTTTTGTTTAATATATCTGAAAAGAATGCATATACAGGGCTGGGCATGGTAGGGGGTGCCTGTAATCCCAGCTACTTGGGGAGTGTAGGTAGGAGGATCTTGGTTTGACACTAGCCTCCAGTAAAAAAATGTGAGACCCTACCTAAAAAAGAGCTAAAGATAAAAAAGAACTGGAAGTGTGGCTCAAGCCTAGCAAGTGCAGGGCCTGAGTTCAAACCCCAGCACTGGCAATATGAAAAATGTAGATACAAAGAATTGATCCATGAGAAAGCATTGGTTTAACACTAAAGAATCTATGAGAATTAGGATCTGGAGAAGGTGGAAAGAGGGTAAACACACCCAACTCCTTCCTCCTCCTCCTCTTCATCCTTCTAATTCTTCTTGTTCTTCTCTGTACTGGAGTTTGAACTCAGGACTTTGTGCTGACTAGGCAGGCACTGTACCCCTTGAGCCATACCTCTAGCCTCCCCAGTTTCTTAATAAAGCATTCGTATAACCTGGAAGAGGACACCAGACATCCTGCAGACACCTGTCTTCTAGCACCCCTCAGTTCCTTGCTGTACCAGTCTTCAGCTGGATTCTGGGAATGCCACACACTACTGAGGTGCAAATCTCTGACAGCTCAGGAGGGGACAGGTGGAGAAGGTGAGTGTGGGGGAGGGTGCTGTAGGATGGAAAACCTCGCTGGCCCCCCCCCCAGAGCTGACAGTGACAAGCCTGGCGGTGATGAAGCAGGAAGAACTTCAGCAGTTATCCATGAGGTCTGTTCTGTGCCCTGGGAAGCCACCTGGGGCTGGAGAATGGACTGGAAAACTGGATTCCTAAGCTAGAGCAAGAGCCACGGTGGAAGAGGGAGAGAATTATCCATCAGGCAAAGCCTGTCCCATGGTGGAGTTGAGCAGATCTGCGCTGGACTGTTAAGAGTTCACAGAATTTAGACAGGGCTTGAAGACCTCCTTTCAAAACACTGTCCTGGCTAAGGACAGTCTGCCAGAACGAGAAGATGAGTCCACGAGTCAAACGCCCAAAACAGGACACCCTGCCTGGATCACTTTGCAAAGGCAAAGCTGTTTGTGAAACACTTTAATGTAAGAAGTCACAATGTCGTCTCTTTTCAATGTTACCTCTTTTTAACGACCAGGAACTTCACAGACCCAATGCAAGTTTTGCCCGACATCCTGCCAGTGTCTGCGTATACCCCACAGAGCTCATTGGCGTGTACCTGGAATGTCATTTCTGAATAATCAGAGTGTCCCCCAGAGGCCTGGGCATTGACCAGGAGTAGAACCAGGAGAGAAGCTCTGTCCACCAACCTTCCCTTGGGGACAACCCAAGTCCCACTCAAGGTGGGGTGCTCCTTGCTTGCTTTCCCAGAAGGTGCTGCTGGCACGTCCCCATCGCCAGGGGCTGCCAGGAGCCCCAGCCTGGAGTCAGAACCCCTCCTCTCTGAGTCCCTGCGGCCTTCCCTGGGAGCCCCCTCCCCTTTGACAAATAAACCAGGGTATGGAAAGCATTACACTGCACATTATTAGGCAAAATTGGATTAATTAACCTTGTCTGGCCTCTCAGCTTGGGAGACAGAAACAAGAGGTCTAGTCCAAATGCGGCATTTTGAAAATGTCAGCCATGACTCGGTGATAAATATTTATAAATATATATGCTGCATATCAACAGGGTGGCCAGTGTGTTTTTACATGTAAGTACACAAAGGCACTCTGTCGGTAACATGCATTCAAAGCAGGAGCTTTGAAAGGCCCATTATGGCTTGTGCTATGAATGTTTATTGAGAATCATATGCAAACATTCAGACTGTGTCTGAATGGGTCCATTGATGAGGTATCAGCAGCCAGGGCCCGGATGGCGGATGGTCAGGAATGATAATAATGTTGACAGGACTCACCCTGGCCTCAGAGTGTGACGCCGTGTGTCAGCTGCCCTTGCCACTTCTTGCTGGCGTTTGTTCTGGAAACGCTGACTTAGGGCTGTAGGGTGTCTTAAGCCAGTGCCTGAGTCACAGATCCGTGTAAAGGATTTTCCCCACGGAATTGAGCTCCAGGTCACAATTGGGGGTCTAGATAATGCATCCCAACTAAATTGCTTCCTCCTCCCTGTCCTCAGAGCAGGAAACATGTCCCAGGGGCTCCCCTCCCAGTCACTCCCCTGCTTTTCTTGGTGGAGGTGCCAGCTTAATTCCTTCTGGGCATCCAGAATCCTTTCTGGTTTTAAGGGACTCTCCATTCATCTATTTCAAGTATTTAATGACCTGCTAAGTCTGTGCCCAATAAGGACCTTGTGCTGGGGCTGTAATGGGGACCTAGACAGATAAACACGTAAGACAGAATAAGACTGATACTAGTCGCTGCTCATCCCCCGGGAGCAAACACAGGCCCACAAATAGCACTGACCCTCAGAAAGGGGTGAGTGAAAGATGTACAAATCAAACAGGTCCCCATTGGAGAGGGGTTTGGTTGGGGACACGGTGGGGGCTGTTTCAGGATGGGACGTCCAAGCAGCCCAAGAGAAGCAACTGCGTTGAGAGCTGAAAGGTGTGAAGGGCCCACCTTCGTCTGAGGTTGGAAGAGCCTTCTAGGCAGAGAGAACAGCAGCCAGAATGTCCATGAAATGTGGCCTTGGCCTCTTCAAGGATCAGGAGGTAGAATGGTAAGTGGGAAGGAAGCCAACAAGAAAGTGGTCAGAAGTTGGAGGATGCCCACTGTTGTCTGTGGTCTTGGGAAATCCCAAATGACTCCCAAAAGACTCACAGTGTGGATTTACTGATGCCCCAGTGGTTAAGAAAACTTGGGGGTCACCAGGAGATATTTACAAATTATGTATTCAAACCCACCATTGTTGACAGGTAGGTTTAGAAAAAAACAAAACCCATAGCCCATGCCTTCTGGGTTTTACCCCAATCTAGTTTGAGTGTAGCTGTCTGCCAGAACTTTTTTGGTCACTCACTTTGACAGAACCCTCTTTATTCGATGACTGTTCAGTTGGCGGTGTCTAGGGTTGTTCGTTTTCCTACAGACACTCCTGGGCTCACTCACCCCTCAGCATGGCTGAAAGATAAAAAATTTTAAATCAACTTTATTTATTATTCCAAGAATAGTTGACATCAAGATCAATACAACTGGACAGAAGCTATTAACATTTTAATGAGTTACTCAGTAATAGTCCAAAGATGTCAACGAGTCATGGCCCCTTTGATTAAGGATGTACTTCAGAGAGAACTATAAATACATTGGAGGAAGGTCCAGAGTGAGGACCTGTCACCCATCAATCCTAGGGAGAAAAATGTGGATTCATGAATAAAGAAGCTTGCAGGGCGACTGTCCCTCGGCTGTACAGTTTACTGTAAGGGAAATAACCTTTGAAAATGCCATTGGTGTCCGCGAAATGACAAGCACACGTTTACCTTTGTCAGTTGTCAGGTGCCTGTTGTGGGGTGGATAAGGAGAAGGAACATCTTTTTATAGATTCAGACATCGGTGAGTAAAGGATGGAGCTTCCAAGGGATGAACAGAGCCAGGAAAGGGGAGAAAAGAGGACTGGGCAGCTCTGAGAGGAGAGGGACAGGTGACAAAGGCCAATAAGACAGTGTCCTATGGTTCCAGCCAAGTGTTGAATGCTTTGGCATTAGGACCCATCCATCATTGTAACCCCCTTTGGGTTCCCTTTCTCCCCTCCTTTATCTGAATCCCTAAAAAGCTCTTGGACAGGTGCGAGGGAGGTCTCCTCTGATCTGCCTGAGTCCCAGACCGACACAAATAAAACACCAGAGATTGTGGGTTTCAACAATTTGAATCTGGAATAGGGAATCTAGAATTTAAAGGTGGGTTAGAAGTGAGACAAAGCAAGCATTCAAGAATACTAATGCAATCCTGTGCTGAGGCAGGAGATCATGAGTTCAAGGCCAGCCTGGGTCTCAAAAAAAAAAAAAAAAAAAAGAAAGAAATTAAAGAAAAGAGAAGGCACAGGATAGGATCCAGTGTCCTCACAGTGTGAATTCTGTAAGAGTCAATGCAATAGAAGTCAGAGTCCCCACGTTTTCCATCTACTTAACCTCTTTGCTTTCCTGTTCCTTCACTGGAAATTAGTTGGCTTGGAAGTCTGAATGACCCGACCTCAGTCCCAGCACACCTGTTTACTAGCTGGGGACATAGTTAGGTAAATACTTGGGATCACACAGGTTCAACACTCACAAAGTGTGCGTGATAACACAGTTACTACTCTGCAGAATTGTGAGGAAAATCAGAACAGATACAATGTGTATGAAGTGACCTGTAAATATTGTCTACCTTGGCAATCTACTGCTTCCAGTGACAGTGACACTGGGTTGTTCTTTTAGTTGACAAAGTCATGAACCAAATGGGAAAAGATGGGTGGCACCTGCCACGTTCTCTAGACAGTTCCCAACTAGGAATAGCTTGGCTTAGAAATTTTCAACTTTACGGTGGTGTGAAAATGAGGATCATGGTTCCAGGCCAGGCTGGGCAAAAACTTCATGCAACCCCATCTCAACAGAAAAACCTGGATATGGTGGCCTGTCATTCCAGCTAAGATGGAAGCATAAACAGGAAGGTCAAGGTCCAGGCTGGCTCAGATCAAAAGCATGACCCTCTCACCAAAATAAGCAGAGCCAAAGGGGCTGGTAGAGCACCTGCCTAGCAAATAGGTAAGCCCTGAGTTCAAACCCCAGTACAGCAAGATTCTCATTCAGTAGAAATTGTACTTTGAATTTTGAAGCTTGATCTTTCCCAGGGTAGCAATAGGTGTGCATCTTCTTTTGAGATACTGGGCAATAGCAAGTGACAGTCCCTGCCTGCAAGCCAGTATTGCAGTAGGCTGGGCGTAGTATGAGCATTTTGACGTTACAGTGTTTTGAGTTTCCGATGGGGTTATTGGGTTGTGAACCTGTTGTAAGAGGCAAAGCATCTGCATTATTCTTCAAACAGCTGGAGAACAGCAGGGCAGGCTGACAACCTGCCCATGTAATTGACACGACAGCTCATTGGTGCATTTCTCCGTTGTTTTGAATTTTCACAATATTTTACCCAGTGTCTACCTTGGACTTCTGGGTTGGGATCAAAGTGGACCAACCTTACCTGAAACCACCCTGGCTGCAAATGTCTATATAAGCTGGAGAGGCACAAGGATGAAATGTCAATGCTTGCAGAGGGGGAACCTCTGTAAGGCAGAACCTGAGGGCTCTGGAAGGCAGAGGAATGGCAGCTGACATCACTAAAGCCAGACTAGCAAGGGAGCAGTGCCACCTGCTTCGGGTCTTAGCACTGAGTTTAATACTCACAAGAGGACAGGGGCCCTGGAGCTCACACCTCCTGCATGGAGGCCCCAAAGGCAACATCTTCTGAGAATGGGGGATTCAGAGGACAAGGAAATTTGCTTTCCATTAAGGTTATGAGTGGGAAAAATAAAGCTGTCATGTGAGAAACTGAACCTTTAAGCCCAAGTGGACACTGTTTTTAATATATAAATTACCTCAGTCGTGCGGGGTGTGTGTGTGTGTGGCGTTGGGGATTGAACCTATGGCCTTGCATGTGCTAGGCAAGCACAGGTGAGTGACTCTTAAACCTGAGAGTTTATGTGAAATTTGTGTCTGGCTGTCGTAGCTGTGATGCACTTCATAGAAGCCATAGAAGGCTATTTCTATAGCCCAGGCCATAAGGAATCCCCTCAGAAGAAACAATACTGGATGAGGAGGGGCTCATGATAACATCTTATGGAAGTGAGAGATGGAGAGTCAGTCAGACCCACCACGGGTCACAAGTGTGCCAAGGCTGAGCCAGCTGTGAAGGCACAGAAGGCTCTAGAACCAGGGAGTGATGCCTGAAGGATGGGTCAGAAATAACAGCTCAGCACAGTCCACCTGTAGCTAGCTGTGAATTTTCTCAGCTGGGAAGGATGCCAGCCTCTAAGGACAGCCTGGGGCACTTGAAGCTCCCGGTGGAACTTGAAGCAACCAATTATCCAATGCCAAACCAACTGATAAAAATAACTGTCGGCCGATGGCTTCTTTCTGCAAATTGCAATTAAATGACTACTGGTACTTCCAAATAAATATGGTACCAGTTTCCCTCTTTGTACAGCTTTGTTTAATGTCCTATGACATCTGACACACCATATCACTCCTTGAGGACCAGGACAAGAAATCCCATGTGATTCAACCCCTGCCACAGATGTGGAAGCCTGAGGGCAGAGGGTGGCTCCCCAGGAGGCTGCTGTTACTGGCACATTCCAGCAAGGGAGGTCAGGGTGCCACAAGGCCCAGGTCAGGTGGGAGTATGTGGAAAGTCAGGTGCTCTTCCCTTGGTGTCCCACTTCTGGGTTGATGGTGTCGCCTCTAGAGAGATGAGCAGACCTGGAATTCTGCCCTTTTCCTCCCTCTGGCAAATTTTTCCTTTAAAAGTATTTCATTTTTATTTCTAATTGCCTATATACATACACACACATACATACTTATGGGATATGGTGTTGATACTTCCATACATGTATACAATATGTAATGATCAAATCGGGGTAATTAGCATATCCCTCACCTCAACTATTTATCATTTCTTTGCATTGGGAGCATTCAAAATCCTATCTTCTAATTATTTTTGAAACATACATTTAATTATAGTCACCCTACTGTGCTACAGAACACTAGAACTTATTTTTCCTCTCTTGCTGTATTTTTTACACCCAATGGCCGTCCTGTCTCTATACAACCCTCTCCCACCCCAGCATCTGATAAGCAATATTGCACTCTGTACTTGTATGATATCAACTTTTGAAGATTGCACACACGTGTGAGAACACTCAGTTCTTACACTTATTTCACTGAACATAATGCCTTCCAGGCTCATCCAGGTTGCAAAAGACAGGATTCGGTGTTTTCCAAAGGCTTGGCAGTATTTCATTGCATAGACAGACCATAAATACACCATTTTACCCCGTCTGTCGATGGCTGGCCCCACATCTTGGCTACTGTAGACAGTGTCGTTATAAACATGGGCCTGCAGATATCTCTTTAACGTTCTGATTTTATTTCATTTCCATATCTATCCAGTGGGGGGGCTGTTGTTTTTAAATACTTTTTGAGGAATTTCCATGTGACTGTAGGAATTTACGTTCCTCCCAACAGCGGGTAAGAATCCACCTCACCTCACCACCATTTGCACTTTTTGGTGATTCCCATTCTAACGAGGGTGAGATGGTGTCCCGTGGGGGTTTGATTTGTGTTTCCCTGGTGATCAGTGATGCTCAGCCTTTTGAATATACTTATTGGCCATTTTCATGTCCCTTGCTGACAAATGTCTATTTAGATCACTCGCCCGCTTTACGTCACATTCTTTCTTCTTTTTGCTGTTGAGTTATTTGAGTTCTTTATATATTCTGGACATTATCCCTTGTCAGGTGGATAGTCTGCAACTATTTCTCCTATTCTGGTTGTCTTTTCACTTTGTTGAGCTCACTTTGTTTTCTTTTTTGTAAGAAGCTTTTTAGTTTGACACTATCCCTTGTGTCTACTCTTGCTTTTATTTCCTGTGTTTTGAGATTTTTAATAACAACAAAAAGTCTTCGCCTATACCAATGTCCTGAAGTGCTTCCTTCATGGTTCCTCTAGTAGTTTTATAGTTTGGGGTCTTATATTTAAATCTTTTATCCATTTTGAGTTGATATTTGTATATAGTGAGAGATAGGGGCCTTGTTTCATTCTTCTGGATACCGAGTTTCCCCACCATCATTTATTGAAGAGACTATCCTTTCCCCAATGTATGGTCTCGGTGTCTTTGTTGAAAATCAGTTGGTTGTAAATATGTGCGTTTATTTCTGGGTACTCTGTTCTATCCTGTTCATCTGTGTTCGTCAGCGCCATACTGTTTTGGTTAATATATCTTTGTAGTATGTTTTGAAGTCTGATATTTTGATGTTTCTAGCTTTGTTCTTTTTACTTAGGGTTACTTTGGCTATTTGGAGTCTTTTGGTTTCATATGATTTTTAGGATTGCCACTTCTGTGAAGAATGTCATTGTATTTTGATGGGCATTGCATTGAGTCTGTAGATTGCTTTGAGAAATATACACATTTCAACACTATTGATTCTTCTAATCCATGCACATGGGATGTATTTTCATTTTTTTTTGTCTTCTTCAGTTTCTTTTATCAACATCTTATCATTTTCATGGCAGAGATTTTCTCTTCTGCTGTGGTTTGGATGAGTGTCCCCAAAGGTCTGTGTGTTGGAGGCTTGGTCAGCAGCCTATGGTGTTATTGGAGGTGGTGGAACCTTTAGGAGGTAGGACCTAGAGGAGGCTGTTGTGTCACTGGGACGTATCTTTGAAGGGGATGTTGGGACCCTTGTCCGTCCTCTTCCTCTCTTTTGCTTCCTGGCTGCAGTGAGGTGAACAGTCTTTCTCGCCATGTCCTCCCTCCATGATGTGCTATCTCACCACAACCCCAAAAACAACCGGCCAGCTGACCATGGACTGAAACCTTCAAAACTGTGAGCCCAAAGTAACTTTTCCTCCCAATAAGCTGATCATCTCAGATAATTTGTTACAGTAGTGGAAGGTTTCCTAGCACAACTTCCTAGGTTGAATTTAGTCACGGGAATTTTATTTGTGATTATTGTAAATGGGAGCCTTTTTTTTTCTTTTGGGACGGGGACTCACTGTAGCCCGTACTGTCCTTGACCTTGTGATCCTCTTGCCTCGGTCTCCCCTCAGTCTCACTCCACGCAGGAGTGTGCCATCATACTTGACTGGGGAGTGTTTCTTGATTTCTTTTTCATCATTTTTTATTGGTGCATGCAAATGCCACTGGTTTTTATGCGGCTGTTGCACCTTGCAACTCTACTGAATTTGCTTTTCATTTCTAAAGTTTTGATGTAGTCTTGATTTTATATATATATGTATATATACTATCATGTCATTAGTAAACAGGGACAGTTTGATTCTTCCTTTCCAATTTAGGTATTTTATTTCTTTCTCTTGCCTAATAGTTCCGGTTAGGAATTCCAAACTATTGTAGTGAAAGTGGGCCCTGCTCTCTTGTTCCAGATGTTAGAGGAAGTGTTCTCAACTTTCTCTGCTCAGTTTTATGTTAGCTGTGTGTGCCATGGTACGTACTGAGTGCGCTTAGGAACATTCCTTCTAAAAGCTCTGTCTTCTGGAGAGCTTTTATCATGAAGGGATGTATTTTATCAAACGTCAAGCAAATTATTTTTTTTGTCAAGGTCTTTCAGGGTTTGACTCTGTAGATAGAGAATTGGAAACCAGGTCCCCCTAGCCCTTTAAAGAATTATTACCAAAACCTGGAAATTGTCTGTGTTACTGGGAAAGACTTTTTTCTTTCCTTCTTCCTTTCTTTCCTTCTTCCTTTCTTTCCTTCTTTCCTTCCTTCCTTCCTTTCCTCCTCCTCCTCTTCCTCCTCCTCCTCCTCCTCTTCCTCCTCCTCCTCCTCCTCCTCCTTCTTCTTCTTTTCTCTCTCTTTCTTTCTTTCCTTCCTTTTCTCTCTCTCTCTCTCTTGCTTTCTTTTTTGGTGGCACTGGAGGTTGAACTCAGGGCCTCGCACTTGCTAGGCAGGTACCTGAGCCATACACCCAGCCCTTTTTGCTTTAGTTTTTTTTTTTTTTGTATAGGGTCTCCCTTTATGCCCAGCCCAGCCTGGACTGCCATCCTCCAATTTATGCCTCCTGCACAGCTTGGATCACAGGCATACCCACAACACCCAGCTTTTATTGATTGAGATGGGTCATGTGAACTGTCTGCCCAGGCTGGTCTGGAACCATGATCCTCCCAATCTCTGCCTCCTGAATAGCTAGGATTACAGGTAGGAGCCAAGCCAAGAGTTTTCACATTTATACAAGATAAATTCAGTTTGTGAAAGGTAGCAGGTGAACTCAAAAGCTTTATCAAAGCTTGGCTACTTTTCAGATTGCCAGTAATGAGAGTGTGTGTATATGTTGAGCTGGAATTTACACAACACAAAACTTAGCATTTAAAGATGAACAATTCATAAACTAGTACAACCACTCTGGAAAAAAATTTGGAGGCTACTTAAAAAGCTAAACATTGATCTACCATTTGATCCAGCAATACCACTCTTGGGGATAAACCCAAAAGACTGTGACACAGGTTACTCCAGAGGCACCTGCACACCCATGTTTATTGCAGCACTATTCACAATAGCCAAGTTATGGAAACAGCCAAGATGCCCCACCACTGACGAATGGATTAAGAAAATGTGGTATCTATACACAATGGAATTTTATGCAGCCATGAAGAAGAACAAAATGTTATCATTCGCTGTTAAATGGATGGAATCGGAGAACATCATTCTGAGTGAGGTTAGCCTGGCCCAAAAGACCAAAAATCGTATGTTCTCCCTCATATGTGGACATTAGATCAAGGGCAGACACAACAATGGGATTGGACTTTGAGCACATGATAAAAGCGAGAGCACACAAGGGAGTGGTGAGGATAGGTAAGACACCTAAAAAATTAGCTAGCATTTGTTGCCCTCAACGCAGAGAAACTGAAGCAGATACCTTAAAAGCAACTGAGGCCAATAGGAAAAGGGGGCCAGGAACTAGAGAAAAGGTTAGATCAAAAAGAATTAACCTAGAAGGTAACACCCACGCACAGGAAATCAATGTGAGTCAACTCCCTGTATAGCTATCCTTATCTCAACCAACAAAAACCCTTGTTCCTTCCTATTATAGCTTATACTCTCTCTTCAACAAAATTAGAGATAAGGGCAAAATAGTTTCTGCCGGGTATTGAGGGGATGGGGAGAGAGAGAGGGGGTGGAGTGGGTGGTAAGGGAGGGGTGGTAAGGGAGGGGTGGAGGCAGGGGGGAGAAATGACCCATGCATTGCATGCACATATGAATAATAAAACAATAAAAAAAAAATAAATAAAACTAGCATATAAAAAGTAATAAAGATGAACAATTCAGTGGCACGGAGTAGATTGATGATGGTGAGCAAACACCCCCTCTGTCTACGTGGACAATACTTTCATCTCCCTGAAAGGAAACTGTACCCACTAAGCAATCTCTCCCTGTTTCCCTCTCTTCTTGGCCCCCGGGTAATCACCATCTGCTTTGGATTTGCCTATTCTGGGAATTTCATATAAATACAATAATATGTCTGGCTTTTTTCACTTAGCATATCTTCAAGTTTCACCCGCATTGTAGGATGTGCCAGAACTTTTCTCCTTTTAATGACTCAGTAATATTCCACGATGTGGCTATGTTGTGTGTGAGTTTGTTTGTGTATTTTAAAAGAAGTTCCTTTGACTCTGTCACCTTGGTCTTCTGTGAGCAGAAAGCCCAGGTGCTTTGCCATTATGTCTTATACCTGGTTTCCTACATACAGAAAAGGTGGCTTCATGGTAGGGACTTGATTGAGTGGCATAGCAATGCTCTTCCACCTGCCTGAAGTGCAGTGGGACAGAGTAAGGTTTTCAAGAAATGCCTGAGGTAGCACAAAAGGGTCTTTAGGAACAATAAGGGAACTGTGCGATCGGCAGGGCTGATGACAGCATCTGAGCTGGCGGTCATCTGTTGTTATGAATGGAGTCTCCACCCCATAGGGCTAATCAAGCAGCTAAGTGGAGAAGTAAAACTAGGGCCAGGGTTCTCACGGACCAGGGAAAAGGAGATTCAGTTTGTGTGCGTGGGGTGTGCTCCTATAATAAACTACATTTGAGAACTCTTGCTGGCTGGAGTTACTTGAACTGTCTCCTTGGGAAGAAGGCCCCTTGCTTTGCACTGCTTCTAAAGCTGTTACTGATTCTATTTCAAGTTGACACTAAGGACTTCACTCAATTTTTCAATGTCTTGCTTGATATTTCCTTAATATTCCGATCCCCCCACACCCGCCACCATTGTCCATAGCTGCCAGGCAGGAGGAAGTGTTTCCTGTGCTCTGTGAGTGCTATCAGGTGACACTGAGGGGTCCCCCCAGTGCCGAGAAAGTCTGAAAGCTGAGCCTCCTCCCTCATGGTCACCAAAGCCTGTCTAGTGTTTTTCTTTTTTTGAACAAGAAACATAAATGTGTGTTTGAGATTAAGACAGATAATTTTTCAGTGAAATGGGGTTTTTCACATGGGGGGTGTTCGTTCATGGGTTTGAAACACTGAAAAACAATACCATACTGACCCCCAAGAGGCAAACTAGTCGGCATGTCTCCTTAATGAAGTGTTCGAGATGGTTGTTGGAGAAACTGAACGGTGGGAATTTGCTTTTTAATGACTTCTTCTGGGTGTGTCGAGAGCTAATGTTCAGGCACTCTTTCTCTGGTTCTCACACACACAATTGAAAAATCTTTCTGGGATCTCGTCTCTGTGCCCAGGACTCTGAAACTGTGAAAAAATAAATATGATCCATGCCCACCTCCCACACCCACCTCTCTCCAGGAAGGCAGAGGCCATGGTTGGCTTTTCTTGGCTCCTAGCCAGCTGTTGGCATTTGGTAGGTGCTTTGTAAATGCTGACAGAAAGAATGAATGCTACTTCCTGCTTCACTGTATCAATATTTTCCTGGTTCTGCCAGGCCCGGTATTTCCTATGTAAGCATTTCACCTCTTCACACATGTGGGGATGATGTAATGTGGACATTCTTAGCCTCACTGGAACAGCACCTGTCAGCCAGAAAGTGCCACCATCTTGGTAAGGAAGGGAAATAATTGAGGGAATTCAACGTGGCCAGGCTCAGCCGTCCAGCTGAGGGCATAACGAAGTCATGCTGGCCTCAGCATCCCTGCCTGGTCCCCTGTCTGTTCTACCACTTGAGCCGCTCCACTAGTCCTTGGCCTTGAACTTGGGCTCCTCCTGCTTCAGTCTCCTGAGTAGCTGGGCTTACAAGTGTTCAGTACCATGACTGGTGAAGAAACTTTTAAAAATGGAAAGAAGATGAAAACATTTATCAATGAGTAGCACTGCTTTGTCTGTCGGGGTTCTCCAGAGAAACAGAAGATATATAACACCTAACATCACACACACACGGAGTCTTCCCTCAGCATCTGTGGGAAGTTGGCTGTAGGATACCCACAGATACCAAAACACACAGACGCTCAAGTCTCTTCCATAAAATGACACAGTGTTTGTATGTAACCTAGACATACCTTGTAGTTTAAATAATCTTTAAATTAATGTAATGTAATGCTACGTAAATGCAAATAGCATCCTTTTCTGGCAACTTGAAGATCATAATGCTAAGTCAGATTTATTAATACGTTAATCAACCCCTAATAAATAAGCAATTTAAAAGTAACCTGACACCAGTTCATTATTTAGTCAGGACACACTGAAGTCAACTTCCATTTTTTCTGACAACTCACTAAACGTGTCTTTGACTTTGAATCAATGGAATTTGCCTTCAGCCACAGAAGTCTCTTGTGGAAAGAGAAATGGAAGGCTGCGGTACGGCTCAAGCATACAGTGCTTGCCGCGCGAGCAAAGACCCTGAGTTCGAATCCAAGTACTGCCAAAAAAAAGTGCCAGTGGAAATCGATAAGAAAACAACATATCTATTAAAATAAACTGGCAAAGAAAAAGAAATGGTGGTCTTCAGCAAACCAAGGAGAGAGATGCAGGGTCTGGGTCACCTGGTGCCCCTTGCTCTTGTAGAGGTGGTTTATATCTTTAACCATTATAAATGGCCAGAGTCTGTGTCACGTATTTTCTGAAGGATTAAAAGACTCAAGGGTGTAAGGATTTCAGACCCTGCAAGGCCACTTCCATGTCCTTCCTCCTCGTCTATGGACACACACCAGCTCTGAGTCCCCTCCTGTCTGCTCCTGGTTGGCATCCTGTCTCTGAGCACAGGGCAGCCAAGCCACTGCTGGCTGGTGCGTGTCCTCCTCGATTACAGCTCAGCACTGGTTACTCCTGCAGTCTGACTTCCCTGCTGGATGAAGAGTTTGCCAGAGCAGAGAAACTGCATTCCCCAAAGCAGTTTGTGGGAGAAGGGCGGGAAATGGTTGGCTGGCCACCAAACGGTATCTCTCTTCCTCCTGCACTGCCAGCCGGTCCCACGGTGATATGTGACCGGCTAATTCCTGCTGATGGTGCATCAGTCAGAATGTGAGTGCTGCTTCTGGGTCTGGGACCCATATCCCTGAGGTGGGGGTCTCACCTCTATACCCCTCCCCTTCCCACTGCTTGGAATCCAAACTTGGTGGCAACACAGCTTCTGTCACATAGACAATGAGAAAGCCATAGGAGACAGGGAGCAGCACAGGGGAAGGGCCCTGGGTTCTTGAGTGACAGCATGGAGCAAAGCAGCCCTGTGGACTCAGAAAGTTTTTCAAGAGAGAATAAACTTTTGTGGTCCAAGATCACAAGAGCTCAGCTTCACCTCAACTGGCAGAGAAGATATGCCATGGATGATGGAGCCACAGGGGTCTAAGAAGCATGCATGCACTCACATGTACATACATGCGTGCAAGCACACCCGTGCATGCACACATGCACACTCACCCATGCGTGTTTGCTCACACACACCACAGGGAGATTGCAGATTGGGGATCAGATTGCCCTGAGGCCCAGATACTTGTGGAAGGGGTCAGAGTGCCTGGTTCAGGCGAGGCAGGCACTTTGGGTGTCCCAGGGTGGCAGGAGGAGCTCTGCCCCAGCTCCAGCTATGCCAGAGGTGAGCAGAGCTCCTAGGCCAGACAGCCCCAGAGGGTGAGCTGGCAGGCTGGATCTGTTACTGTGGACCCAGGCCTGGGATTGGGGGAGGACAGGAAGCAGCAGGCTAAGACACAAGTCCTCAGGTCATCTGCAGAACAAGCCTCGGCTGGGCCCAAGGGTTCCATATGGCAGGGAGAGCCTTCAGGAAAGAAGCAGGGAAAGCGGGGTAGGGACAGAGTTGTCTGCATTTTTGTCATATGGCCTGTGTGCCTACAATCTCATCCACCCCTCAGCAGCTCAGGGAAGTGATCCAGCCCCCCACTTTAGAGATGAATAAACTGAGGTCCAACGAAACTCACTTTTTTAGCCAGCACAGTGGCTTGCTCTGGATTGATGGTCCTCCCTGGTCCTTGGCCAAGGCTCTGTCACTGTCATACCTTCTAACAAGAATGACTTCCCCAGGTGGCCTGGGTTCCCCAGGGGAGGAAGCCCCCCAGAACCAAGACCCAAAGTGATACTGTGGTCAGTCTGTGAGGAATGGAAAGGGCCTTGATGGCAAAACTCCAGGCTGTCCACAGGTTTCAGGTGCCGTCTCCTGCCCGCTACGGCACCAGGGAGCTCCAGAAGGGAGTACCTCCCTGTTCCGGTAGGAAAAATTAATATCCCACGGCTTCTGTTGTCCTGAACTAGAGACCCTAGGAAAGGGTGTTGATCCAGTCATCTAACAGGCACAGAGTGCCTCCTATGGACTGGGCTTTGGGGACCCTGTGGAAGCAAGGCACTCGTGGCACCAAGAGAGGCCATCAGAGAACATGGCCACAGAGAATGGGGGCCATTCTCTGTGTATTGATTGACTTAATGAGGGGTGGAAGAGGTACTCTGAAGGGCACTTTGCTTAATGGACTCTGTATCCTGACATTTGGCCATCAGAGATTAATTCCCTTGGTTATAGAAGACTTTTAAGATGTTGAGACCGACCCCTCCCCAGCAAGGAAAGGTAATACCATGAACTGTTGTTATTTTAGGTTTAGGGTTAGTGACCATTGCTATTTTAGGTTCAGGACCCTGGTCCTGTGGCAGAGGGCACAGAATGGGCCCCTAAGGTGAAAGGGCAGCCAGAAGGAGAGGACAGAGAGAGGGAGGGATGACGGAATGCTCGGGCTATCGCACCTGAGCAGATCTCTGGTCTTTCCTATTCCTTGCTCAGGACTGGGAGCCTGGTGAGTTGGCTTTGCTCTGTGCTGGGACTAGGATCAGGTCCCTTGTGGCTGGCCTCCCTCCTCTGCCTGATTACCAGATCTGTGTGCTTGGGTTCAGGTCGTCAATCTTCAGTAAATCTGATTTATTCATGCAATTTAGGTGGTTCCATTCCCCCTTGCAAAAGATTGATTTAGAGACGAGTTTGGGACTCTCTTTTGGCTAATGAGATATTGGAGGGAAGCACTGGAAAGGGGACAGCACCTTGGAGCCCCTGCCATGCCACAGCCCAGGTAGCAAGCCCTGGAGCCTCTGTCCCACCGCACCCTGGTGACACCCTGGTGACGTGAGGAACGCATTTCTTCATTGTTTGCACCACGTGAAATGTGGTTTACACCCAGTCTTTTACCCAGCAGCTGTTTCTCAAACACCCAGCATGTGCTTGGAACTGCCTATATTCTGCCGGTGGAGAAGAATATTAAACAGCTGACGTGATGAAGAAGTAAGGAAAATTGTAGGTGAGGGTGAATAGTGTTCAGGCCCTGCTGGAGGCTAATGAATAATGCATCTGAAATGCAGAAACAAGTCCTCAATGGAGGCAACTGTGCCTGTTCTGCCCCCATCACCCCTGCACAGCCTGGGATGGTCTGGCAGTGTCTGGGGATGTCACTGGTGACATGCTGCTGGCATCTGAGACTAGAACCCAGGGATGCAGCTGAACATCATGCAATGCACATCATCCCCACTCCCACCAGTACCAGGGTTGAGACAGATTTGCCTCTGCCACAGACACTGGGAAAGCATCCATCTGGCCCTCGGCAAGCAGCTCGGTGGCTGGCCGGACCACACAGGGCTCAGGGCGAGCAGGTGGCAGCGCCTGGTGCATGGGGACCCTGCAGCCGAGTGCAGTGTGCCGACAGGGGGGCCAAGAAAGAGCAGGACATGATTTGTACCCAGTGCTGCAGCCCCGGCCCAGTCGCCAGGAAGGAAAGGCAGTCGCATCCCAGGACACCATTTATGGCGCAGGAAGGGTTTAGTGACTTTACTCCTCACGTTACCCCTGGCAGATCAATTTCATCATCATCCTCCTCCAATTTCCTGTTCTGCGGATCTTGGGGTGGCTGTTTTCTACTGTTTGCGCTGCCCATATGGCTTCAGTTTCAAGTTGATTAGATATGGGCCTGGTTGGTAATGGATTAGGATGCAGGATTTGTTTGCTTTGTAAGATTTTAAGAAAGCAAGGAAAGAAGCGTCGGCACTGGAGGGAGATACTGTATGTTTACAGTCGGAGTCTTTTTTCACTACCGGAAAAGACAATTTATTTAGGAATGTGGATTATGGTGCTTGGTCACTTTTTGATTTGTGTTGCACTTCAAGGTTTTCCTGAGTTACAAATCCCCACAGATTTGTGGGATTTAAGAGGTACACTTGCACATTTATGGTCCTTTCAGCCTCTTCTCTTTTTTTTTTTTCTGGAGCTGTCTCACCCCTCCCCCTTCATTTATAGATTCCCCTGTAAGCCTATCTGGGTGCCATTTTTCCTGTATGGTCTGCATAGCTGGACACATTATTCAGATCAGTCCTGCGACAGCACTGGCCTGTGCTCCGGGAGTTAGACACTGACCTGCTGTGCTTTGACCCTTGTCATCAGGAAATCCTCATTTCAGCCCCAATTTTGCTCATTCTCTGTTTTTCTTGTCGTTCCCGCAATGCTCAGAGCAGTGTGCTGTGCTTGGGAGAGCTTGCGGGGCAGGCAGTGGATGGCTGAATGCTGGCTCTGTGGCCAGGAGACCTTTGGGACAGTGAGGAGATGACCTGCTAGTTGGAACTAGGATGAGAGCTTGGATTCCTGGGGCTCTCGGGGTCTTGGGTTGGAGGCTGTCTTTGGCATATTTCAGCATAACCTGCCATAAGCATTCTTTAATGTTACTGAGTAGGAACAGTGTGTGAAACTAGGATAAGCATGACTGACAATTAATTGAATATTTCAAAATAGTTAACAGAGAGGATACTATTGAATGTGCCTAACACTAATATCTGAGGTGAAAAATACACCAATTCTGCTTATCTGATCATATATATATATATATGATATATATATATATATATATATATATACTTAGGAGGAGGAAGTAGGAGGATTGTGCCCAAGGGTGGTCCAGGCAATAATGGGAGAACTTATCTGAAAAATACCCTAAAGCAAAAAGGGCTGGGGGATGACTCAAGTGGCAGAGCACCTGCCTGGCAAGTGCAAGGTCCTGAGTTCAAAACCCAGTGCTTCCAAGAAAAAAAAAAGGGTGGAGAAAAACATCGGTTGTGTGCAGATGGGTTCATGATCACACCACCGAAGGGACTGGAGGTACACACAGAATTGTAGTTTCAACCAAAGCAGAAAACTAAGCTGTTTCTCCAGGTTCAACCTCTAGAGTTCACTGTTCACCTGTAGGACTGGTCAGCACACAGACCGTCTGGGAATTCTTGGTTGCACAGAATTCAAAATGCCCACGATTCACTCCTGCCGTTGAAACCAATAGATTTCTTCATTTCCCTGGAAAGTCCCTCTTTTTAAAAATTATTTATTTATTTGGTGGTACTGGAATTTGAACTCAGGGCCTCATGCTTGCTGGGCAGGTGCTCTACCACTTGTGCCACTCTGCCAGCCCTGAAGGTCACTCTTGAGTACCATTTTTCTCTCATTCCTCATAGTTCAGCTTCAATGTCATCCCAATGGCGTTGTCAGTGGGTGATGAAGAACCGATACCCAGACCCCACTGCAGCCTCTGCAGAGCAGAAAACACACCCACCCTCTGTCATGTAATCACAGCAACATGGCGGCTGCTGGGGAAGCTTAGACTTCTGAGGAGTGGTTCTGTCCATCTCTAGCAGATGGACTGAAAATAGCATTTCTGCTTTGGGCATAATCTGGGATTATGAAATATTGTTAAGTTCCCTGCTGGTGGCTCACGCCTGTAATCCTAGCTTCTCAGGAGGCAGAGATCAGGAGGATCAAGGTTTGAAGCCAGCTGGAGCAAATATTTTCAAGATAGGATCTTGAAAAAAGGGGCTCAAGTGGTTGAACACCTGTCTAGCAAGTGTGAGGCCCTGAGTTCAAACCCAAGTACTGCCAAAAATTCCATGCCAGTGCCTTAAACCTTTATTTGGCAGTACTGAGGTTTGAACTCAGGTGCTCTAGCACTTGAATCATGCCCTCATCCCTTTTTGCTTTAATTATTTTTCAGATAGGGTCTCATGCTTGTGCCTGGGTTGGGCTTCAGACTGCTATCCTCCTACCTCTGCCTCCTGCATAGTTGGGGTTGCAGATTTGTACTACCATGTCTAGCTTGTTCATTGTTTTTTTTTTTGCCCAGGTTGACCTTGAACCAAGATTCTCATATCTCTGTCTACCAAGTAGCTGGAGTTACAGGCATGAACCGTGGCACCCAACCCTTTAAGTCTTGACACTCAAGATCTGCTTTCATGGCTGAAGATGACTTCCTAGCAATATGACAGGGGCTCACCAGTGGCCACTGTATCCAATGGACAGTGAGGCTGTCACCCATCTGCATTACATAGACACCAGCAGGCAATACAGGTTACTCTGGGCTACTGTGCCTTAATTTCAGGGTGTCTAATGCCCTGCTTTGGAAGGGCAAAAGAATGTTAGTTTTGTGTTGTGCTTTCTTTGTTTTATTTTAAGCACCTTATAATATTTTTTTTTTGGAAAATGAGCAAAACTCCTGGAAGCAGGTCATGCAGGCCCTTGAATGGCAGTGGCCAGAGCCTTCCCTTATGCCTGGAGGCCTTGACTGGGGAACTGTCAGCTGAGCAGCCATTTCTGACTGCCCTCAAGGAAGCTGTGTTGTTTTGGACACTTTACAATCACCCTGAAAACACTCCAGCTGCCAAAACATCAACTGAAGTCACAACTCCTGCCACAGGAGACCCTGCTCCAGTCAGAACTGCTCCAGATGGCCTGGCCTGGAAGGCAGCACTAAGGCAAGACAAGCCTCAGTGGACTTAGAGGACCCTGCAGCTGCTCCCACTCCAAATGGGAAGGGGAGCACCCACGGAGTAACTCAGCAAGAGGCCTGTGATTGGTGGAGCTGGGAGCTGTGCTGTGATTGGTGCAAATACAATCCTTCATTTGCATGGCACATACTTGCTCCTGGCTACTTAACCAGGCTGTTCAGTTCACTTTTGAGTTAGCCTGGAGCCTGACTCCTTTGCTGGCCCCTGATGTAGCAATGTTAGGCCCAATAAAAGGCTTCTTCAGAGTAGCCTTTGCCTGCTTGTGACTTTATCCTAAGCAGAGTGGGCTGAGCTGGTAATATGGATCAGAGTCCCAGCAAGGTGGAAGGTGGTGGGGGAGAGACTGCAGGTCCCAGATGCTGGAAGAGTTCTTGGGAGCCGCCAAGGCCTGAAGGCCAAGGCTGTGACACCTGAGACTCTGCAAATGCTGAGGGTCCTGACACCCCAGGTTTAGGAGCTGTAATTGCTGGTCATGGACCCAGAGTTGTAATTCTCTAACTCGAGCACCCACAGCTGTCTCTGGCTTCTAAGGCCTGGAGCCATAAGCCTCTAATCTCAGGCTTAGAACTACAAGTCTCTGGATCTGTCAGCCCAGCCCATAAGCCTTTGGGGCAATGCTAGAAGAGTGAAGACACCTCACCAACTCCGTGACTTCCACCCAAGTAGAGCAAAAGGACCCCAGGCCACTCATGACCAACGCCAGCACCTGGCGCTGGATCTCCAAGCTCCCAGACTGAAAAACAAGTTTGTGTTGTTTATAAACCACCCAGTTTGTGGTATTTTGTTACAGCAGCCTGAACAGAGAAAACACCCATTCAGACTGACAAATTCTCAAGAAGCATGGACGTGCCGATGTCAGTAACTCTGCAAGGATGGCCGGTTGTGAAGGTAAATGTCGTGCGGGCAGCGCTCCTCATTCAAGGGACCAGCACTCCTGATGCATCCCACGTGCTAGCTCCTGTAATTTTAAATTACATTTTTAGAACATTTTATTAGCACGTTTATTGTGACATTTCCATATATGTTTACAATGTACCTTGGTTAGAGTTACCCCCACCATCATTGTCTCTCACTCTCTCCTCCTACCTAAAATGATTTCAGCAGGTTTCGTTGTTCTGTTTTCACACACTCATATAAAGGGCATCTACCCTCTCTGTTCCCCCTCCACCACTATCCTCACCCCTAGCAGGACCTGTTTCCTCTTCCTTCCTTCATTTTTTCAGTATATATTCATCGGTCAAAGGTGTGTCACCATGGTATTTCACCCAGGCGGACATTCACCCCTCTAGGAGAAAACCCTTCAGCTCTACGTCTGACTTTGAGAGGCATCCTGTTCACCCCTTTATCACTCCCAGGGCTGGCGGGAAGACTCAGCTTCCAGAAGCAGGGCAGCCTTCGAGGAAGAAGTCACCCATGGGTACTCCACTCCAGGAGGGACTGTCACATCTTTACACTTTTCGTTTCTACCGTAATGACAGTGGCTCTGATTTTTCAAGCATGGGAGGGTATTGCCTTGCACCGGTCCTCTTTCATGAAAGTGGCCTGCAGGTCACTACATCTCCAGAGAGAGTTCTTCTGCTCACCCTGCCAGCCCGGGCCAGAGAGGGAAGGGGGCTGGTGAGTGTGGGGTGAGATTTGCTCCCACGGAGCTCTAGGGCCATCTGGGCTGGGGTGGGGGGACAGGACGAGCCCAGGGCCAGCAAGGCCAAGTTCTGCTGATGGACATATGTGGGAGGACTTCATACTCCTATCATGCAGAACTTATGTGGCTGCCCTCTCCTAACTTCCTGTGACTGGCATCACCCAGTGCCATCAAGAAGGACCTGCTTCCTCTCCACACACATGGTTACAGCCCTACCCTTTCTGCATGGCCATGTTCCCTGGTACTCACACCATTGGATCATGTGTGACACTCATGGCCATTCATGTCTGGCTCCCTCAGTAACCTACCTGCCACTTTCTTCTGGGACCCAGGGACTGTGAGGTCAGTCAGGAAGTTGGTCAAGTCAGTCACTCCCCCGCACCTCTGGAATGACAGCATACTGTCACAACCTTGTGAATTTGCCCCACCCAAGGAACATCACACCACAGGAGAGCCTCCTGTGGCTGAGAGGCCTCAGAGACCAAATAAGACTTCTCTCTCCTCTGGGCTGGCCCTGTCCAGACTGGCCCTTTAGTGGCTAGGGGCTCACTAGACTCTTCTCCAGCCTAAGCTCTGAAGACATCAGAGTGTGTTTTCTAAACCCCATGACTCTTAAAAGATTGTATTCCACATCCCAGGGGAAGGGGCCACCTGAGAGATGGTGCCATGGTTGTTGTAAGCTTGGTGCCTAGTGTGATGATTAGAGGTGGGGGACCTTAAAGATGTGGGGCCTGGTGGATGCGTTAGGTTGCTGGGGCGCTCGCTGCCCACAGAGGATTGATGTAATCCTCGTGGGTTAGTCCCTCAAGATGAGTTGTTATAAAAGAGCCAGCCTGCCTGCCTGGGCCTCTGACTATTGCTTGGGCTTCCCTCACCTCTGGCTCTGTGCACCCTGCATTCTGCTTCCAGCCCTGGAACCCATTTGTCCCCTTGGCCAGCCCCACCTGAGGCAGTGCCCAGTGGCACATCATATCTGGTCTCAAAACCCACAACCAAGCTTCTGATGGCTGCTGTGGTCCAGAAGTGTTCCCAGGACGAGCCACCAAGCCCACCTTTTAGGGAAAATGGTGCAGGCTCTTTGCCTGAGTGGGTTAGAATTCCCGGGAGGAAAGGTAGCCTGTGCTTTGAAGACTTCTTGTACAGACTGGTGTGCACCTAAGATCAGCATTCTCCCCAGCCGCTGCGGCTCCAGGCCTGACCTCACAGTCCAGAGGGCTCTGGCTCACAGATCACAGACAGGTGGATGCCATGCTGAGGGTCAGAAGTTGCCCTGTGTCCTTTGACCCTAGTCGTTCCACATCGGTAGCACACATGAACCAGCTGACAGTATCATGTCTGCCTATGTCAGTACTGACTGAATGAACAAGTGCTCAAGGGGTTGAAGAAGAAAGGGGGCAGGGCCGGAAGAGAAGGAAGAGAGAGACTGGCTTTTTCCACACCCGATTCGATTCTCCCAACCCAGCTGTGGAAAGCCGAGTGACTAAGAATCCCCAGGGCAGAGTCACTTAACTCCAGTTGAAGGTCTAGGGCCCAGGCCAGTCTCGGAGGGCAAGGGTCTGGAAACCTCTCATAGCATTTGATAAGTGTTCCTATGTAACTCCTCCTTACCAGATCCGCCTCCCTTTTAGGAGTCCAGTGCTCCAACAAACTGATGCCTCTTTGGTCCCATCTCCTCCTCCCTCCCCGCCTGTCCAAGGAACTGGGGCTCCTGGGAGGAGGGGACCTTTCCCACGGGGTCCATTAGCCTGCCCAAGCTGCCTTCACAGAGCACCACAGACAGAGTGGCTTAAACCATGGAGATGTCTCCCAGGCCGGTCTGAAGTCATCAGAGAGTTGACTTCTTCCTTGGCTTGCAGATGGCCACCTTCTCGCAGTGTCCTCACATGGTCATATCTGTGTGTCATGTCCAAAGTTCCCCTGTATAAGGGTACCGTCATTTTGGACTAGAGCTCCCCCTACTCCGTGTGACCGTGTGTATCTAATTACATCTGCAGCTGCCCTGCTTCCAAAGAAGGTCACAATGGGAGGTCTTGGGGTTAGCATGTTGACATACGAATATGCACGGGGGATACTCAACTGACAGCAGGGGCCTTGGAGTGGTTGGTCTTGAGAACTTCCATGTATGTCACAGAAGTCCTTGTGTGGGGGGTGATCCAGAGTTACCCACTCATCGTCCCTCTGAGTGTGGATTTCTTTCAGCTCTTTCTTAAGGAGACTCCTGTTTAACTTGTCCCAAGCCCTGTCCCAAGAGCTGGAACCTCTCTTGTTTCTCCATTCTCAGTGGAACAGTGGTTGCCTTGAGATCTGTCACTGGGCCCATTCTTGGAGTGTGGCCAGGGGACAGGTGGGTACCTTGTGGACAGGATACACTGCCAGGGTAGCCCCAAGTGGTCCCCACATCTGCTGGATCCAGGAGCCAACGCACGGTGGGTGAGAACCTGCTTCAGACCTTAGTGACTGCAGGGAAGGTGAGGTCACAGTCCCCAAGGAAGCTTGGTCAGGGGAGCCTGGAAGGAGGAAGTGGGGGCTCCCAGAGGTTGGGGATGGATGTGTTAAAGCCTAGCATGTGATCCCCTTTGACAGAAGCAGAGTCCTGTACAGCTTGGGGGTGTGGGGACCCCTGGGGGCCCAGCCTGCCCTAATGAGGAGTCTGCTTTCATCTGGAGCCGCCTGGTTTCCAGTGTGAGGTGTACGTTCAGGTGATGTGTTCAGACGACAAATATATGCCACAGCACAGACAATGGGGAGAGGAGAGATGGCCAGTGGTAGCCAAGAGCTCCAGGGGCCAGGCGTGGGTAGCCCAGTCAGAGGGTCCCGTCACAGTGTCTGGGTATGCTACGGGGAGCATGGAGGCCTGGGAGGGAAGGACTTGTGTTGCAGAGACCCAGGAAGGGCGTGGGGCAGCCACTGAAGGTGAGGAGACATGGGGACCAAATGGATGTAGATATTTGGAGTTGTTCCTGTGAAAGAGCTTCAAACGTGGAGAGGGCAGTGTCAGGACCGTGAGAGATCCCACACTTAGTGGGGAAGGAGGAGGATCCAGGCAGTGAGGATGGTGGCTTCTTGGGACAGGGTCCTTTCTGTCACAAGCCACAGCCCTGGGCATGTAATAGGTGCTTAATAAAAATTGTGCTTAATGAAGGAAGGACTGGGATGACCCTGGCAGCTAAGTATGAAGAGCATTCTAGGAAAGAACTGACCAACTGTGGAGTGGACGGACCAGCAATCCAGTGCATTGGGGTCCTGGAACCAGGTGGCTTAAATTGTCTCTCTCACTGCAGGGCGGGGCCTAGAGGATAGTAGTCTGACAGCAAGGTGTCATCAGGGCCACGCTCCCTCAGAAGTCTCTAGTGTGGCCTTACCTCTTCCAGTGTTTGGTGGAGCCAAGTGTTCTTGGCTTGTGGCCATCTCACTCCTGTCTGCCTGTCTTTGCATGCCCCCTTCCCTGTTTCTCCACATGTCCTCTCCCTTTCCGATGCCAGCCATTGAGGTAAGGGCCCAGACTAAACCTGGATGATGTCAGTAGATCTGCACCTTAGTGTGTATTTACAAAGACCCTTACCCAACTAAAATCACAATTTAAAGTTCCAAGTAGACATGTCTTGGTGGTAGGTCACTGTTCCACCCATATGACCATCGACTGACAATTATTATTATTTTTTCCAATTTTAGGGTTGGACTCAGGGCCTCATACTTGCTAAGCAGGTGCTTGAGCCGGGGAGTCCTTTTTGCTTCCATTATCTTTTAGAAAGGGTCTCATGATTTTTGCCCAGGTCAGCCTCAAACAATCTTCTTACCTATGCCTTTCATATAACCGAGATTACAGATGTACACCCCCAAGCCTGGCTGGCTTGTTAGTATGCGATGTTGTTAATTTTTTCTCAAGTTGGCTTCAAACCACAATCCTCCCGAAATCTGCCTCCTGAGTAGTGGGTGTTATAGACATGGGTCACCGTGCCCAGGCCACAGGGATTGTTTCTGGCGGTACTAAGGATTGAACTCAGGGCCTTGTGCTTGCTATGCAGGTGCTCGATCACTGGAGTCACACCCTTAGCCCTAGAGTGATATTTTTGAGAGTGAAAGAAGAGAAAGAAATATAAAGGTAGTTAGAACAAGTAACAGGATCAAGAAAGTGGTTAACAATTTGTGTCAGATTTGGAAGAGAAGAGGAAGGAGAGGGGAAAGAGAAATTAGAGGTGTTTGAAGTGGGGCAGATGATCAAGAAACAAATTAACACACAGAGCAAGTTTGCCAATAATTTGCAGGATTGCTTGCATTCAGTTTTAGCAAAATGAAGTCATACTGATGGAGAAAAGAAAACAAAACTGCTAATTTTCTTTTTTTTTGCAAAATTGTGACTTATATCCCATTATGCTGTATGCAAATGCTTCTGTCCCAAATTCACCTTCATCGTTGTATTAACTTTTTGGGGCAGCTGTGACAAAGTGCCACACATTGGGTGGCTTGAAACAGCAGAAACGTATGGTCTCTGGTTCTGGAGGCAGGAAGTCAGAAATCATGATGTTGGCATCTGGAACTGAGGGGTTTCCTGTCTTGCTTGTCAGCTTTGGTGTGGTCAGCAGGCCCTGTCTTCTTCGGCTTATAGCTACCTCTCTTGTCCCATGGCCATGTCTCTCTGTCTCTCTTCTCCTTAAAAGGCCACCAGTCATATTGTATTAAGGACCTTCCTTACTCCAGTATGACCTCATCTTAACTAATGATATCTGTGACAACCCTATTTCCAAATAAGGTCACCCTTCCAGGTACTGAGGGTTAAAATGTCAGCATGTCTGTTTCTGTTTGAAACACAATTCACATCAAGAATGTTTTACAGAGTGAGTGCAGGAAGTTTTTCTCCAACATAGGACCTCGGAGAATCCAAGAAGCTTCCTTGGGTTTCACAATAAATTGGCTTGTGTGTGTCCGACTGTGTTCCTCGCTCAGACTGTCAAGGGCACTAGAGACCCTGTGTTTGGTACAGAGAGATTCTGGTCCAAACAGCAGTGGCAGACTCTGCAATTTTATCCAAGCTTTGATGAGAGGAGTGTCTCAGGACACCCTGGGAGGATAGCATTGACACTGTCCTCCCGCCTCTTCCTGCCCCCTGGATCTCCTGACCGCCCTCCTAAGCCAGAAAGTGGTCCCACTGGCCACAGTCCCAGTCCCAGGGGCCAGCAATGGAGGGCGAGAGTCAGCCTCCTCCACTCTCCCCACCTCAACGGCTCCCAGATGCCTGACTTCACTGGAATCCTAGTGAGCAGACAGAAAGATGTTTCCCAGACAGACAGCTGGCCCCAGAATACCAAATGTCAGAAATACAGGGCTGTCCAGACCAGCTGCTCCCAGGGTGGGAGGGGTGGAAGGGGGGGGTACAATTCCAGCCCCACACTGAAGAGACCTCATGTCCTCAGACATCTGGAATCCTTCCAAGACTGCATGGGAAAACTAGGGTCCCCTCACCTGTCCCCAAGGTCTGTCATGACCCAGTGCCACCATAGGAAACGAACCGCGCGCCCCCTGGTGTATACTTTTGGATGTTCCCCTAGGAAAGGCGAGGACAGGCAACGCTAGGAAGGGTTGGGATCTGGAGGATGCAGCAGGCTTCAGAAAAGAGGAGACATTAAAATCACCCAAGATGGAGCTCCAGCCTCAAGGATGGTGCTGGAGACAGAGAGAAACGGCACCCCCACGTCGCAGAGCCAAGGGCAGAGCAGGGCTCAGAAACCTTGGCAGGGTAACGGTGCACCAGGCATAGAACAGCACTCAGCACCCTTGTGTCTCTAATTAGAGACATCTTAGATAGAGTGGGATGGATTTTCACCTCTTTCCTGCTCCTGTGCACACCACAGGTCAGATCTGTCCTAGAAAAGAATTACTTTTGAAAGACTTCTGCTTGGGTAAGCTACTTACCTTCTAAATCCTCTCTCTCTCTCCCTCTCCTCTCCTCTCTTTTCTCTTTCTCCTTCCTTTCTCTCTCTTCTTTCTTCTTTCCTCTGTCCTCCCTCCCTCCTTTCCCTTTTTGACAATATATAGTTTCCAACTAGAATTCTTTTAAATGAATATTCTGGGAACACAGGGCAAGAATGTGCTCTTAGAGACCATACTCCTTGTATAAAATGGTGCAGCCTGCTCCACTGTCCCAGGTCCACTTGGGGAAGTTGCCACATTCCAGAGACTTGTGGGTGCCTGTCCACCTGTCACAAAATCCCAGAGCTCCAGCATTTTAAGCTGACAGGGATTCCTCTTCCCTACATTTTTGGGGTTTGCAAATGTCTTACAGACTTTGTCATTAGACAGATTCTTTTTTTATGGTATTATCGTTACTGGTTTGCAGTACTGGGAATTGAACTCATGGTTGCTAAGCAAGTGCTCTAATTGAACTACGTCCCCAGTCTGAGGCTTTGCTATCAGTGGGGACCACACACTGACCACTTAGGGGTGTCCCAGACCTGTAGACGCACAGAACAAAACTTGTTTACTGGAGGAGTAGCTCAAACGGTAGAACCGCTGCTTTGCAAGTGTGAAGTCCTGAGTTGAAACCCCAGTCCCACCAAAAAAAATAAATAAAAATAAATAAAACTTGTTTGTGAAGCTGATAGTGTTTTGCACTACCTATTTGCTCTCATCTCCTTCCAACAAGGCTTGGAGGCTGCTACAAACAACCCGTGTATGTGACAATACTAACACAACAGTGACAATGACAATGACAAACCTCTCTGTCTCTCTCTTTGCAGTACTGGGGTTTGAACTCAGGGCCTCATGTTTGTTAAGCAGACATTCTGCCACTTGAGCCACTCCGCCAGTCCAACAAGGACAGATCAAGCCTGGGCAAAAGACGAGGAGTCAAACACATGGTTCAGGTCATGACTAACGCTCCTTGCTGGATTTGGCTCTAAACTTCTGAGCAGCTCCAGGGTCACTAGTGTCCATTACTAGAAAGATGGAGTCCAGCAATTGTTTAGAAGAAATTTTCTTCCTGGCATTATATTCTAAAAAATAAAAAGCCTTTCGCTGGTCTCCTTGAGTGACAAAACAACCGTGCCTTTGCTAATGATCTCAGCCCCGATGCAGAAGCCAACTTAACACTCCTTATCTGGCTGCTTTTTAATTTTTCCCCCCACTACTGCAGTTTGAATTCAGGGTCCCTGCACTTGTTAGGCAGGCATTTTACCACTTAAGCCATACCTCCAGCCTTATTTTGTTTTTAGTTATTTTTGGGGTAGGGAGGATCTTACATTTTTGCCCAAGTCATCTTCCTGAGTATCTGAGATTACAAGTATGCGCCACCATGCCCAGTTTGTTGGTTGAGATGGGGTCTCAATAACTTTTTGCCCAAGCTGTCCTCAAACCACAATCCTCTTGAGCTCTGCCTTCCAAATTGCTGGGATTATAGGCATATACCACCACACCTGACCCATCTGTCTGGTTCTTATAGTGTCCTCAATGAAATCAAAGGGCATAAGCAATAAACATGGATATATTGCAACTCTTCCATGCTCGAGCTAATAGGGTGCAAGTAGGCACTTTCCTTACAAATGGGTGTCAAGGAGGCATGGCACATAAATCCAAGTAGGACTGGAAACCATCACAGGTCATGAGCCAGCAGATGGTGGGGATGTCCTGAGCTGCACAAACATTCGCACAGCTTCATCACACATGCATGGTGACACTTCCAAATTTGTGTCCCAGGCTAACAGCGCCCAGGATGCCTATGTCTTCCTCACCAATGTACGCTAGCTAGCAAAACTCACCGTTTTAGGAAACTCACCCCCTGCAGACACCGCTTAGTGTGACCTGGAAAGCAGGCCCGGCTCTGAGGACGACGCAGTCCACTGACTTACAGAAAACTCTCAGGTAGAGAACAGTTTCTTTCTGCCCTGTTAGAAAAACGCACACCAAGCACACGCTGCTTGCTTCTTGCAAGCAGTTAAAAAAACCCGTGAAGGACGTGCAGGCGTGGGAGTGGTGACACCTGGGTGTCAAGTGGGGAGGCCACTGTCTCCCTGACAAAGCAGATGGCCCAACAATGACAACATCTCAGCACATGATTTCAGGATACTGTTGACCCACGAGGTCAACAAGGCGGCTGACTGGCTCTGTGGTTGGTGTCCCCTGGGGCAGAGAAAAGGACAGTGACTTCTGCCTTCCATAGATCCTTGGTGTGATAGGAGCTAGGGGCAGAGCTGTGGCCTGGGATATGTTGACTCCATGGGGCCACCCAGCACAGTGTCACCTCTTTCCCTGGAGCGTGTCCTCCTGGGTGAAACTCAGGGCCAGGATAGGGGGAGGTGCCTGCAGGTGCTCACTAAAATGTCATTTTCCCCTACAAGAAACAATGGCTTACTGTTCACCACACAGGCCAGGAGGCAGATGGACCCGGGTAGGTTAGGAGAGGCCCCGGCTCACTGGGGTGTGGGAACACCAGGCTCCTTGGCTCACAGACCAAGGGAGAGCCACCAGGAGCTGGCCGGACCCAGACAGAGTGGAGAAGGGCCTGACAGAGTCCCCTCATCCAACCTGGTTCTGTCCTTTCTCTCCCTTTGCCATGGAAACAGGATGGGATGGGACAGGGTGGGGTGGGGTGGGGTGCAGAAGGGCGCACTGGCCAGGAAGAGAAGTCCTAGCATCATCTGAAGACATTTGCAACATGACAAAAAGGAACATGGCGAGACTTTTCTTTAGATAAACCTAAAAAAGTTGTAATATTTTAAATAGCTCTTCAATCTAATCATCCTGGAGTTAGTGTGGACTGGTAATAAAAATGGCAAAAACTCTCCATCCTGGAACAATAGCAGACACGGGGTGAGTGTGTGTTTGTGCATGTGTGCACACATACGTATTTCTGGGAGAAATCTTAGCTGGTGCATTAGTCAGCTTTGCTGCAGGGACAAATAGCCCCAGATTCTCTGACAGCAACGTATTTCTCAACACGTGACACTGCTACTGCATTGTTACATACATATGAATATATGTTAATTAGCCATACATACAGATATATGCAGACAGAAATGCAGACAAAGCTTACATCATGACATCTTTGACTGATGGTCACCACCCACAAATTGAGCCACAGCACCTGGTTTAGCACCAGGTGGGAAGGCCACATAGATACAAAGCTGGGCCAGCTTTTTGTTCCAGGCCCACGCTAGCGTGGGGACCCAGTCATTTCCTTCATCCTTCATTGCAGCAATGAAGGGAATAAGACCTCGATCCTTCCTGTCCTCCACCTGTCCCCACCTCCTGGGTAGAAGCAGCTTTGGGACATCCTGCCCAGGCTCAGAGACCTAGAGGGCTTCTGGAGGCCAGTGTCTGTCCCCAGCCACTGAAGGGACACGGGAACATTCAGACGATTAGTCACGGGGTCTTCAGAACCTGTGAAGGGATAATCATGAGACACTGGGGTTAGACTCGGCTTCGCCTTCCTCCAAAGGTTGGGACTAGAGGGGTTTCCCTCCCCTCCTCTCCCCTTCCCTTCCTCCCTTCCTTTCCTTCCTTTCTTCCCTCTTTCCTTCCCTCTTTCTTTCTGATGCTAGGGGTCAAACCCAGTGCCTCACTCATGCTAGGAAAGTGCTCTAGCCCTGAGTTACAATCCAGTCTGGAAGTATATTTTGCTTGCATCCCATATGTCTGCCCTTAGGGCCTGCTCGGAGACCTGGAGGGATGTGGAGGGAGGACTCAGGCCCCTGGGGAGAGGTTTGGTGGCCTTGGGGCCTCTTTCAACCAGGAGTTGGATCTTGCCTGGGAGATGGGAGGGGAGCAGCCCTCCTGGGCCCTGTTTTCATCCTGTCCAGACTGTCAGAAAATTCTGTTAAACGGATACTATACTATAGTTCACAGCTTTATTTTTGAACTGTTTGAATAGGGTTTTACTTTTTGAAGGGTTTGGGGAAATCTAAAACCATACAAAGTTTTATTTTAATTTCACATGTGTTACAGATCAAAAGAATCATTGTGGAAAAAAACCCCCCAAGGATCTGGGATGATCTAATTCTTGCCGCCTTTTCCAGAAGAGCCCACTCATGCTCTTTCAGCTGTCTTGAGAGTGACACGACGTGTGGCCATTGCACACCAAAGCACAGGTTTTTGTTTTGTTAAACATTTTTATTGTTGAGGAATGAACTTTAATATTTGTTGTTTTTATTAAAGAAAAAAAAAGGACCGTTGCATCAGAGAGGCAAAAACATTTTCCAGATACCCCATGATTCATCCACCAATGGCTTTATGAATATCTGTTTCATGACATTTATTACATTTTTGGCTAAAATTGAAAAGAAATGAAAGTGGAAAAAATAATCAAAAATAATGATGGCCTTCCAGAGTCTTGCGAAGTTTCTGAAAGGGAAATCTGTGTCCATTTCTAAGCTGTGAAGAATTTATAGTGAGGCTATTATTTTAAAACATTCCTCATAGCAACATAAAACGCAAGTCTTGCATTCCTGGGACCAAAAGCAAACCCACTGGATTAGCTGCTGTGTTTCCCAAAGTGTGTTCCCAAGGCACACCACAAACTTCTCTCCACCTGGGTCCATGGGGCTTATGGCCAAAAAAAATTTAGGAAAGGCTTGAGCCCATTCCCCTGACTTGGAAAATCATAAGCCTCTGAGACATCTGAGGAGAAAGATACCCTGTCCACTTATCTCTTAGCATCTTCTAACACATCTTGGGAAACGTGGCCGGTAGGATTGAAAATCAGGACTGATGGCTGGGACGTTTGTGACTTAGCTGGTTTGTAATTCTCAAGCAAGCCACCTCCTTGCGCCGTGCCTCAGTTTCTCCAGGTGCGTTACAGAGTTACAGGATGACAAAGGATGATACATCCCTGCCTCATTGACTCTGGGCTTGGCTGTGGGTGGGGCTGGCTTCAGCCAATGGAGTGAGAGTGTGTGGGACTTAAGCATAAAGCTTGATCCAAGAAACGTGGCAGGAGCCCCAGGCTACTTCTTGAGTCTGGATCCCAGAATGGGAAGAGGTGTGAAACAGAGGCACAGCAACTGAGTCTGCAACAGTAGTGAGAAAGACGTGCTCCCTAAGATTTCTTCCTCTTTCTGTCTCGTTTCATGATGTGCTGTGACTACATTGTATTTCTCTTTTAGTAAACAAACAAAACCATCAAGAAGACAATAAAAGCCTGGCCACCTTGGGAGTGGGCTATCTTGTCATTGAGGTGGTCATTGAGTGGCTAGATGTGAGCCCATCCTCCTCTCCCTTACCCCTTTCTTCCAGTTTCCAGTCCCCATCTACCCTCAGGGCCAAGCAGCCCGTTTGTGCCCTCCAAGGGACAGGACCTTCCTCTCCCCGCTCATGTTCTTCCTCCAACGTGGATTATTTGACTTTTCCAGGACAGGGACTACGTCAACAGGAGGACTGGCGCGCAGCACAGCCTGTCAAACCCACAGCAGCAAAGGGAGACACGAAATCCAAACATGCGTGATCCTCCCTAAGCCCTTTTTTGATCAGGGGACCGTGAGTTCCACAGACAGGCCAGAAGCCTCTGGCAAGAGGGACACCCAGAGAAGGCCCAGAGTCACTGTGCTCTGGGCTCCTGCAGGGCCTGGCTTCCCTACTCACCTTTCTCAAGAAAGTACAAAGGAGAGTATGACTGGGGCTGACACCAAGCTACCTCCTCTTTAGGGGAGTCACAGGCTTCTTGGTGTGGGTAACTGAGGGCTGGGGGTGTCTGTCACCTTCTAGCCTAGAACCAGAGAAGGGACTCTATAGAGCTCCAGCCAGAGAGCAGCATATTTCTCCAGTCCTCCTCCGGTCTGCCAACTAAGGAGAGTTATTTGGGAGTGGAGAGCCAAGCTCACCAGGGAGGAGCAGCGATACCAGGCCAACAGAATTGAACTCGTGACCACCAACTGCCATGAAGTCCCACCAAAGCCTGACCTAGCCAGAGCATGTACAAGTTCAGCTCTGCTTTATGGAGACAGTCAAAATTTTATTTATACAATCAAAACATCAGGTTTCCTTGTGATTAGGCAGAAATGAAAACATTGTGTATTAGCCATAATTTCAAAATCAAAAGGAAATTTTTGGACAGATATTTAATTGCATTCAATCATTAAAAACATCTGTTTGTTGTAAAACAAGGTAATCATCTTAAATAAGTCACTTTATTAAATAAGTCACTTTATTTCTTTTTTTCCCCCCATTTATAGCAGAATATCTTTAACCAAATAAGAAGTTGAAACAGTTTTTCAAGATTGTATATTTAAGTTAGCTGCCTTTGACCCTTCCTGGAACAAGGCAGGGCATAATAAATAATCTAGATATAAAGTTAAATCTGGGAAATATCACAGTGAACCAGCTAGGTAGGCCCTGGGCTATGAAGGGTATCCTACAGCAAAAGTGCTGTATCTGTGGGACACTCAAAGAGCAGTGTGCACACTTTTCAAGAGAATAAAACAGAGTCAAATGCACACATCCAAGACACCATTACTGTCAGTCTTTTGAGAGAGCCGGTTCCACCTCTCTGGTCTCCACTCAGATCGGATACAGCTGTGGGACGTTCCCAAGCCAAATTAGTCAACCCATTGTCTTGAAAACAGAGCGCCCTCCTCTGGCTGGACCACTCTCCATCAGAACCCTTCATGGTCCCCTCTGTGATGCTCTCCCAGGTGAATAAGGAAAAGCTCTGCTTTGCTACTGCCTGTGGGTAAATGTCATGGAAAGGAGCCAAGCCCCACCTGGTTAATCTGCATTGCTGGATGGCAGCATCCCAGGTGTCACAGGGAGAAGGATCTGTGGCAAAGAGCATCAAGTTAGCCACAAGGCAGAAGGAAGAGTGAAATTACCTTCGTGCTCTCTAGCCAAGGCCCAACACTGGAAATCCATCCACTGACAAGGGAACGTAAGCAATGATCAAAGGTAAAAAGGAAACAGTTTTGTCCTGATCTATTTATGGTACTTATAATAGGGACACAATGGAAGTGATGGATGAAAATATAAACAAAATGCAATGAATTTCCATTGACTTGGCTCCTGTTTTCCTTCCAAAGAGCTATAACCTATGCTAATCCAACAAAAATTCATTTTTGGGGTGCTGGGGATTGAATCCAGGGCTTCATGCACATTAGGCAAGTGCTGTCCCACTGAGGTCCATCCCCAGGTCCCAGAGCATAATGGGCACCTTTTAAACTGATGAAAGGGGGGTAGAAAAGTTGTTACGTTAAGGCTTGTAACTAATGCTGGGCTCCAGGAAACATTAATAAAACACTGACTGCCTTTGGTGTGGATTTGTTCCATGTCTCATTCGGAGTTGGAAATACTAATAAAGAAAAATAATGTGGTCCTAAGTGTGTAAACCATGGGACCCCAGTTCTAAAAATTCTTGGCAGGAAACCTCAGGGAGTTGTCAAAAATAAATGCAATTGAAGGAAAGGGACGTGAAAGAGAAAGTTCTTGAGAAGGTGGGATACATAAGAACTTTCTATATGGCAGCCAGGAATGCCAAGCTGAATAGATGTAGCTAATTCTGAAATGATAACTTCCTATTTGGATAACAAGTTGAAGGTGCTTTAAAGAGAGAACGGTAACATTTCACTTCGGTAAGTTAGGCTTTGGGGTTGTGTTACCTAAATGTTGGTTAAAAGCATTGTTGATTCCCTTCACTTTGACAGGCAGAATGTCAGCGTCTTTCTTCCTTAGCTGGTGGCATATTTCAGAAATCAGACTTTCCAAGGCACCTCTTCTAAAATCAAATACCAGGAATTTAGATTTTAGGTGGTTTTTTTATTCATAAAGGGAGACAAGCACAGCATGTGGTTTGGCTTTGAACTTTGCAGCATTAAAAAAAAAAAGATGGTGCCATTTATTACAGATAGAGCTTGATATATTCTTTGGGGCCAGATCGCATGAGTAATTTTCATGAAATCCTGGAGAAACAGTTGCGGGAAGGTTTCTATAGCTTACTAAAGGCCAGTTTATCACAAATGCGTGGTGTAAGGCTCCCGTGGGGAGGGCGTTTAGAACTGGTAAGAGCAGCAGTAAGAACTGCCACAGTAACAGCTGGTGGCAGCTCCTGTTATCTAGGTAACAAGCTGCTCCAGCATGACTTGAAACAACCATGGTTTTATTATGGCACCTGATTTTATGAGTTATGAACTGGGGCCAGGCCTGTGTACTAGTTCATTTTCCATTGCAATAACAAAATACCCAAGGCTGGACAACTTGTAAAGAGATTTGTTTAGCTCACTGTTTTGGAGGCTGAAGGTCCAAGACTAGGTGGCCCACCAGATTGGACCTCTGGTGAGGTTCACATCATGGTGGATGGTATTATGGTGGGAGTGTGTGTGGGAGGGTAAGGATCACATGGCAAGACAAGAAGTCAAGGAGCCTGGGGATGGGCAGGTCTGCTCTTTTATGATGACCCTCCCACAAAAAATATGAGATGGGCCCCAGGGCTCATGCCTGGAATCCTAGCTACTCAGAAGGCAGAGATCAGGAGGATCGTGGTTCGAAGTCAGCCCTGGGCAAATAGTTTATGAGAGTCTATCTCAAAAAAAACCCATCACAAAAAAGGACTGGTGGAGTGGCTCAAGGTGAAGGTCCTGAGTTCAAGCCCCAGTAACACACACACACACACACACACACACACAAACACACACACACACACACACACAAACACACACACAAATAACCAGGGTCCCTACGACCTGAGTACCTTCTAAGGGCAGCTTTCTGAAGGTGACTTCAGAAAGTGGTATATGCCAACAAGATGCTATTGTGTCCCTGCTGAAGCCAGAACGATTTTTTTTTTTTTAAATGTATCTGGTTCCCTCACTTTTCTGCTTAAAACCCCTCAATAGTTTCCCATTGCCTAGTGACAAAGCCATGGTCCTTTGCATCAAAATAAAGGCAGTGTCTTTCCTGGATTTCCAGGTAAATTCTGTAAGACTGACCTGCAAGTCAACATGGACCTCCCCACAAAGCCCCTTCCTCTACAAAGCAGGAAATGGCCCTAACTTGGAGTGGAGGCTTGAGTTTCCCTTACCCTTCCTTTCACCCCCATCTTCTGATAGTTCTTTCTGCCCTTGAGGCCTCTTCAGGGCACCTTCTCCAGGAAGACATCCCAGCCACCCCTGGATAGCTAGATCTCCTGTGACCCAGGCCCTAGAATGGGATGTCCGGAACCACTAGTCACTCCGGAAGTCATGTGTTCCGTGAGGTCACCTGCTTAGAAACCCCAACAGAGCAGGGACTATACTCCCAAGCACCCAGGCTACAACTTGCACACATGTGCTCAGGAAGAAATAAATGAATAGCTTATCTAACATATAATCTAGAGGACTTTGCTCAGTTGGTAAGATTTGGTTCATTAGAAAATTTACTGATCGCACGAGTACTCTGGCACATGTTTTAGTTCCTCCCTTTCTTCCTGGCTGGTAGAACTCCAATTCTGTTTAAGCATTGGGCAAGCCCAGGTTCTACCTGTAGCCTCAGAGGGCAAATCCTCACAGGGGATTCCTGTCCCCTTTGCCAGTCCTTATGCTGCTGGTGGGGGTATGGCTTAATTTGGGTCCAAAAGATGTAAAGGGAAGGTGCTGGCATAGGGGAAGAGAGGATGTCCTTCCCTAGTAAAAGACAGCCATAGGGTGACCCACTTGTTGTAGCTTTCCTGGGACTTTCTAGAAACTTCTCTTAGCATTGGGCAAAAGGGGTTTGGTTGGCCACCAAGGTGTGGTCCATGCGTTCTTCCTGTCTGAGCATAGAGATGTCTTCTGAACATAAGGTGATGAGTTTCAGGATGAAAATCTAACTTATAAGGAAAACCAAGGCAGAACATGGGTCTTCAAGTCTTCAATGACATCAGTCAGCCACACAACAACAACCCTGGAACGTTGTACTTCAGGCTTCTTGTGACATGACACGTGCATGGGTTATCTTTGTGACTTAAGGCACTCTTTACCGATGCAATCACTAAACTGCTGGCCAATGAAGTTGTAGAGAAACAGCAACGTGTAAACACAGCAGAAGCCCATGACTTTGAGCACACCAAGTTCCACACACACATGGGCCAGCAGTGGGGGACACGGGGATCTGATCTCAGCCTGAAACCACTGGAACATCTTGCTGTCATAGACGCTGCCTGCACGCCATCTGTTCAAACACTGCCAAACAGAGAAATCCTGTGTTGAAAAAGATGGAGCACAATTAAACTGCAAGTTTGACCTGCTGCAACAGGCACAGCCATTATTCGAGAATTTCCACTGAGCAAATAAGCCTTCACCTTTCACTGGGTGAGCCGTGTGGGCAACACGCACAAAAAGCAGAGTCACGTGCCCTATTCAGTCTTGTTGATGTGCGCATTTTTCATGTCCCAATAGAGGCATGTGTGCTTTGGCCTCGTTAAAAAATTCTCCACCCTTCTTGGTAAGCTTCGAAACAAAAGTACTCCCTTTACACGTCTCTCATCAGCCTTTCATCCAGAGCCTTCCTGTGTGTGCTGGATTGACTGAGTGCTAGGAATTTCAAAGGGAGGCCTTGCTTCAGACTAGCTCCCCCAAATACACCGGACCCCCGGCTTCCCTTCCATTTCATTTGCAGTGGGTGACATGTACCTTTTGGCTCCTCACCAGGTTAAAAGTTTCCTTCAGTTCTTCATTCCTCTTGGTGGCACTGGCAGTGAAGAGACATGGAAAATGTCAAATCACAGCTCACATGAGATAGACTGCGCGTCTTAGATGTACTTTGCTGATCTGTCTGTCTAGAGCAGAGTGCCATAGACATTTGGAGCTTGATAGATTTCCCTTGCGCCTTGGAGGATGTTTATTGCCATTCCTGGCTTCTGTCAACTAAGTGCCGGGAGCAGACTTCTCTCCAGGTATACAATTAAAAGTGTCCCCAGACATGGTCAAATGTCCTTGAGGAGTGAAACCACCCCTGGACAAGAGCCTCAGATTTAGGGGGTCACAGAAGTTATGAGGTTCATCTAGGTTCGTTATTTCCAGCTGTAAGGTGGAGATGGCATGTGGGAGTGACTGCTCACGCTGAGACATGGTCAGGGTGTCCAGTCAGTTCAAGATTGGATGATGTGAGATGGAGGCCAAGAAAGGGGAAGGTTTGTTTGTAAGCCTCCACAGAGCTTGTGAAAATGTCCCAAGTTCCATCTAGTTCGCATTTGATTTTCAAAAAGTTCTTCTGGGCCAGTTCAGTTGTCCCTGCTGTTGTGGGCACAGAGGAATCAGGCACTCGTAGTATGAAACTTAGTATCTCAGAAGCTTCTTGTCAGGCAGGCTTTGAGAGCCACACAGGCATGTGGCATAGTGGCAACAGCAGAGACACATGGATGTGCTGGGAAGGAGACTGCGGGAGGCCTGACCTGGCTTTTGAAAGGGAATGAATTCTGAAGGGGATGTGCTGCCTAATGAGTTATCAACTAATGCGTGTGTGTAGAGCGTTGTATGAGTGTGAGGTGGCTTCAGATGGTGGCACCTAGACTCAAGCAGGAAACGCCACCCCCAGGGAAATCACAGGTGGGCTAGAGAGCAGGGTGCAGACAGGGTGGGTGGTGGTGAACTGCAAACACAGCAAGTGGGACAGAACGTGGGTGCTGACGGGAGTTTGGAGGAAAGAAGGCAGAGGAGGAACCCAGAATCAGGAGAGAAAACGAGTTGACTGAGGACATTAGGGAGGCTGGGCAGGGCAGGAGACACTGGCCTAGGCACAGGTAAGGCAAAGGGCTGAGGTGCTGGTGCCCAGGGTGCTCTTCAGAAATAGCACATGTGCTGGGTGGGGGTGGGGATGAATGAGAGGTGAAGCCAGGGCCTGACATGGAAGTCAAAGAGGGAACCATGGACCCATTTTGGTGCAGGATCAAGGGTTTGCAAACACTGCTGACAAAGTGAGTGGAGCCTGGGCCCAGATGTCGGGGAGTCTCACAGGGCTAGGCCCAAGATTAGCTTACACCAGTCCCTTCCCTGCAAGGCCTGCGTACCCCCTCCCACAGCTTCACATGCTCCCTGGTTGTGGTCCCTGCATTTTAATGACAGTAAACAAAACACTGCTCCACAAAGGCTGCAGTGTGTGAAAGCAAGGGTCCACATGCTTCTCAGAGTCACACCCCACTTACTCCATGTGCATGGTGGCCACTTGAGAGCTGAACACCACCCAAGAGTGGGGAGCCAAGCAATTACCAAGAGAACGTGACTGATGGGGACAACCAATTGGGAGTAATTAGGTCAAAAGCCCTGCGTTTCCTCCAGCACCAATTGGTGGGCTTGTAGTTTCTGCCGGAATCATATGGTTCTCTGCAGGACCCAGCATGGGGCTGTGGATGGGAGGCCTCCAGGGCGTCCTGAAGGTGGAGGGCTGTGAGAAGCCTTGAAGGCAGGCTTTGTCTTGGGTGTATATTTAGAAAGTGCCTCTTCCTTTTTCCTGGGGTCCTCATGTGCTAGGTGGCAGGAGCCAGGCTGTGTCCCTTCTCTGATCCTTGGGTGACCTTGAGATCAGTGGGGCTGGCACTGGTGTCTGCCTCTTGCCCATGGGGGCACACAGTTCTGGGAAGCAGCTCTTGGGGTTTTCTTCAACCCCTTCCGGGAGGACTCAATGTAAGGGATGGGCAGGAGGGCAAATTTGTGGCATTGCCAGGATCCCTGCTTTCTCTAGGCCAGTTCTGTGCATAGCATGTGGTTCCTGACTCCCCGTGAGATGCTCCTTCCAGGCAGGCAGGCATCCCCACTGCTCACCTCTGTTAGCTCTCCAGCTGTGACCTGAGCAGCACAGGCTTGGGTCACAGGCTCACACCAGTTGTGATCTCATACCAGCTCCAGTCCTTTCCAGGATCTGAGTGACTCTGTCCCCACCATGCAGGGAGGATTTCCTGCCTGGGGATGGAGGCGATGCTTGCCAAGGCCATGGTGTTTTGGTGGCATTTACCATGTAATGCCATCCTGGAGCAAATGTGCCTCCTCATTAAATTGTCCTCTTTTAAAGCCCAGCATGATGATTCATACACCAGATGATGTCCTAGCGGCCAGAGAATGTGGAAGGAGGTGGGGATGGTTTTGTAGACAAAGAAGAAACAGTGAAAATGCAAGTGAGTGAGTGCTCCACTGCCTGCCTGGGGGCTCAGAGCCAGCATCCCAAGCAGGCAAACTGCACCAAACCAAGGCGAAGGAGAGGAGCCTTCCTCACCAAGAAGGAGTGGCATCTTGGAGGAGGGGTCCAGGCTTGCCTGTCCATTGGAAAGGGTCTGGGAGTGACTGGAACTCTGTGGGGTAGGTAGAAGAAGAGAGGTGAGGGGATGAGACTATTTGTCACTTTCTAGTCCCACTGTTCTAAATCCAACTTTCTAGGAGATGCCAGTGGGCCCATCCTGGTTCTGCTCACAGTGTCTAAGAAGGGCATTAGCCACTGAGGCTACATGCAAAGGTGATGAGGTGGCCACCCAGAAGAAGCAATCCAGAAGCCATTGGTAGAGGAAGGGGGAAGGATCGGTCATCAGGTGAAGTGATCTTTGTCCCCTTAGGCTAGGATGGCCTGGGAAATGAGTGGAGGTAAAGAGAGACCAGGTTGGCCACTGGGCACACTAGCAGAGTCTGGAAGGATAAGGGAGACAGGAGACATGTGTGAATAGCGGGAGGGACACTGGCTGCTTCTTCCCTCCAGGGTCCTTCCAGGGTGGCTGTTGTCATTGCTATTGGTGATGGTTATCTTTTATTCAGAAACCAGCCATTTTACCAAGGGATTCGTGAGTCTTCACAACTCCATGGAGTAGATGGTATTTCTCTACTTTACAAACAAGCAAACTAAGGCCTGGAAACTCCAAGTTTCTTCCCTAAATCCACAGGGCCAGGATATGGTAGAGCTGGGACTCCAACCTGGCCCTGAGATCCTGTTACTCACATGTCACAGATACCTTTGTTTCTACACTCCCTTAGCTTTTGGCTGGGGCTATTTAGATCATTAAAAAATAAATCAGGAATCACAAGCAAGGTGAGGGCTGAGTGGCATCTCCCAGCATCTCTCCTCATGGACACATCTCACTGAACAGCTATTCTCACACCAACCTTCCTGCAGAACTGCTAAGGAAGTCACTGTTGGTGACACAAAAGATTTGATTCCATTGCCACGCTAGGAGCTTGCCAGCAGGTGTTGGTGAGAGCAGACCCCCAGACAATATGGTGAGGACCTTTGCACGGACTCTCAAGGCTGTAGGGTGAGAGTCAGTGGAAGGAAGCCGCAGCCAGGGAGATGTCTGGCCCAGCAGATGGGCCCTGCAGCACCAAGCACATCACAGAAGCCCCTGTGAGACAAAAGAGAGTCCTGAGGAACAGAAAAACCCAACCAGCCACTGGTCACAACGTCATTTAGGAAATCTCAATATTGTGGACCTAAGCACTGTGACCAGAGACAGTGCCTGCAGACCTAGAGCACAGCAAAGTAGCATCAGACCTAGGAACCAAGGCCACCTGTCTTGAGACTATCAGACCCTGAGTTGGTGGGAAACAGAGCATGCCACAGGCTAAGTGGGGAGAGCTCAAGGGGAATGAGGGCCCAGGTCCTGGAAGCCATCATGGGGGCTTGTCAACAAAACTCTAAATCTACCTTTGTACTGGGGACCCAGCATGGGGCTTTGAGCAGCCACTTTCCCGCTGAGCTAAGCCTCCAAACCAGGCTGCCCTTACTGGATTAACCAGTTCAGACTTTATTTATTTATTTATCGGTTTTGAGCTCAGGGCCTCATGCTTGCTTGGTGGGCATGCTTACCACTTGAGCCAGTTCAGACTTAAAAAAAAAAAAAAAAAAGGTTTTTATATGTTTGTTTGGGGTATTTTTTTTCTCTCTTCCTTTTTTTTTTTTTTGTAGTCATTATTCATTATATATGAGTCACAACACTCACCATTCAGTGTTCTTGGGGTTTTTTTTTTTTTTTTTTTTGATGGTACTGGGTTTGGAACTCGGGGTTCTGTGCTTGCTAGGCAGGCACTCTACTGCTTGAGTCACACCTCCAGCCTTTTTTTGCTCTGGATATTTTGGACATAGGGTCTCACTTTTTGCTCAGGCTGGCCTGAGCTGCCTATTTTACACTTCCTGCTGTAGCTGGAATGTTAGGCACATACCACCATACCTGGCTTTTTTTCATTGAGATGGGGGCCCTGTCAACTTTTTTTGCACAGGCTGGCCTGGAACCATGACCTTCCCAACCTCAGCCTCCTCTGTAGCTTGGAATGACAGGAGCACACACCACTGTGTCCAGCTATTGGTTGAGATGGGGGTCTCATGAACTTTTCCCCTAGGCTGGCCTCAAACTGCAATCCTCTTTATCTCAACCTCCTAAATAGCTATGATTACAGGTGTGAGCCACTGGTACCCTGCTAATATTCAATATTTAACCATGTCTTCTCCCTCCCTCTCCTCCAGCCCTCCCCTATTTCTACTTTTTTCTGCCTACAGTTACAGTAAACAGAGTATTTCTCTCCTTTATTTTTCTTCTCTATTTCCCCATCTACAATCCTACTTTCTTGCCTTTATTTTTAGCAGATAGATTGCCAGATCATTTTGGTTTATTTTTCTTCTACTGTCTTTCTCCTTTCTTTCTCAATACACTTTTAGCTTCATCTTTTCTACCTACCTCATTCCTCTTTCTCATTATCTCCCTCTACTAACCTTAGCAACCTCACCTTCCAGCTTTGTAACATCATCTGTCTGTACTACTCATTTGCATTTTCCCTTCTGTCTTTATCCCATTACTACTCTTATTAATTAAGTTCTTCCTAGTTCAGGAAATGTTATCTTTACTCCTTTATTCCTCTGAAGATACAGGAGCAGTGGTGGTGATTGGTCTTTATTAGGGATTACTGTATTCTCTTGGTGGATGTCTGTCAACTGTGACTGGTTCTACAGCTAAGCTTCCTCTCCCTGAGTGGAGGGGTCTGCATCCAGGGTCTTGAGCACTGTGGTCAAACACAAAACAGGTAGGATCAGAGAAGAAACACCCTCAGACATATTATAATTAAACCACTAAATATACAGAACAAAGAAAGAATATTGAAATCTGCAAAAGAAGAGTGACTAATCACATATAAAGGCAAACCAATCAGACTAACAGCAATTTCTCAGCACAAACCCTAAATGCAAGGAGGGCATAGAACAATGTATTTCAGACCCTGAAAGAAAATAACTGTCAACCTAGACTGGTCTATCCAGCAAAACTATTCTTCATAATTGAAGGAGAAATAAAAAAACTTTTATAATAATCTAAACTAAAGGAGTTCATGACCACCAAGTCATCACTGCCAAAGATACTTAACTCTCACATACAGAACAGGAAGATAACTATGTCTAGGAAAATACAGGAAAGAATAAATCCCACTTGATGAGTAGAGTAGCAAATTAAGATTAGGAAAGAAACAAACATCACAAAATCAACAAAATGATAGGAAATACTACATACTCTTCAGTAATAACACTGAATGCTAATGGTTTCAATTTTCCAGTCAAAATTATACATTGACAATATGGACTAAATAACAAGACCTGATCTTTTGCTGCCTCTAAGAAATGCATCTCACTGACAAAGTCAAACATTGGCTTAGAGTGGAAAAAGATTCTCCAAGGAAATGAACCATGAAAGCTACAGTACTCTCTGACAAAACAGACTTCAACCCAAAACTTAGTCAGAAGAGATAAAGACGGTCACTTCATACTAATCCATCAAGAGAAGACAACAATTGTTATATACAGCAAACATTGGTGTGCCTAATTTCATAAAACAAACTCCGCTGGACATACAAGCACAGTTAGACTCCAACACAATAATAGTGAGCCTTCAATATCCCACTCTCACAAATAGGTAGGTCACCCAGAAAAATAATCAACAAAAACTTTCAGAATGAAATGACACTAGAGACCAAGTGGATTTAACAGACATCTGCAGAGTATCTCACCCAGCATCTGCACAATACACATTCTTCTCAGCAGCCTGCAGAACTTCCTCCAAAGTATATCATATTTTAAGACATTAAGGAAGTCTTAACAAATATGAGAAAATTGAAATAACCCTTGATGTTCTATCAGTCCACTCAGAATAAAACTATAAACCAACAGGGAAAGACACTATAAAAAATATCCAAACACTGTTAGAAGACCAGTGGATCATCAAAGAAATAATCGAGTAAATAAAAAAATTCCTGAAATCTAATGAAAATGAAAACACAACACAGCTTATCAGGACCTTTGGGACACAGCAAAAGCAGCACTAAGAGGAAAGTTTATAGCTACGAGTGCCTACATTAAAAAACAAAAACAAACAGAGATGCAAACAAATAAACTAATCACCCATTGATGCATCTTTAGCTACTAGAAAAACAAGAACAAACCAAGCTCCAAATTAGTAGGTGGAAAGAAATAATAAAGGTTAGGGCAAAAAATAATGAAATGGAGATTAAAAAAATAATACAAAGAATCAGTGAAACAAAAAATTTGGTCTTTTGAAAAGATAAATCTTATCCAAACTAACCAAAAGAAGGAGGGAGAAGGCCCAAATTCATAAAATTAGACATGAAAAAGTGGATATCACAACAAATACCACTGAAATCCAGAGGATCATTATGGAATATTGCAAAAACACATATTCTAATAAACTGGAAAGTCTAGAAGAAATGGATAAATTTGTAGATGCAACTGATCTTCCAAAATTGAGCCAAGAGGATATAAACCACTTAAACAGATTCAGAGCAAGCAATAAGATTAAAGTAGTAACAAAGATGAGCCCAGGACTGGATGGATTCACTGCTGAATTCTACAAGAGCTTTAAAGAAGAACTAACACCAAGGCGCCTCAAAATATTCCATGGAATAGAAAGGGAAGGAAAGCTATCAACCTCATTCTATGAAACCAGTATTATTACTCTGATACTAAAACCCACTAAGGAGGCAACAAAAAACAAAATTAGAAATCAAACAAAATTTCTCAATAAAATAATTGCAAACCAAGTTCAATGACACATTGAAAAGATCATACACCATGACATGTTGTTTCATTCCAGGGATGCAAGGATGTTTGGACACACACAAATCAATAAACACAACACAGCACCTAAAGAGAATCAAGGACAAAAACCACACCATCATCAACATATGCAGAAAAAGCCTTTGACAAAATTTAACATCCTTTCATCATAAAAATTCTGAAGAAACTAGGGATAGAAGGAATGTACCTCAACATAATAAAGGCTACATGTGACAAACTATAGTTAACATCATACTAAATGGGGAAAAACTGAAAACATTTCTTCTAAAGTCAAGAGCAACACAAGAGTGTCCATTATCCCCTCTTATTCTAGATAGTTCTGGAATTACTAGCCAGAGCAATAAGGCAAGAGAAAGATATAAAAGGGATTCAAATAGGAAAAGCATAAGTTAAATTATCCCAATTTGCAGTTGATAATGACCCTATACAGTCTTATACTCCAGCCTCATGCTCTCTTATTTGAGTAGTTACAGACACCTTAATTTCTTTTTTTTCTAAAAAATGTATATTATGTGATCAACCCTTATTCATAGCAGATTACTATGTGCCATACACTGTCTTGTTACAAAAAACAACTAAAAATACTCTGAGGATAAATCCTCTTATCCCTGCTGTGTAGAGGAAGTGGGAGCACAGAAGGCAGTTGAGCAACATGCCCAAGACCACAGAGCTAGTGAGTGAGCATGGATGAAATTTCTACCCGGGTGTTCTGGCTGCAGAGTCTCTTAGCGGCCTATGCCAAGCTGCTTCTTAAAAAATGAAAACAATATGTGCATAAGACAAAAGAAAATCTAATTTCTCAAATGTTCCACTGGAATTTTCCTTTACTGGGCTCCTGATTTCATTCCACAGTTTCCAGAGTCCTGTGTCTTATTCATGCTTTGCTTTCTTACTTTTGTTTGGCTGAAGAATATCCTCAAGTAACTTTCTCTGAGATATTCCAAGCAAGGAGTTGCTTAAAGACTTTTTTTTTTTTTTTTACAGTTGATACTCATTACTGGATTCCACGTTTGTAAATTCTCCTACTCACTAAAATTTACTTGTAACCCCCAGAACCAATGTTTATACACTTTCAAGGTCATTCTTAAAAAGATGTGTGTAGAGTGGCACAAAATTCGAGAGGCCCAATGTGACTGTTCTGAGCTGAGGTAACACTCAGCTTTCTTGTTTCCACACATGCCATAAATAATCACGTCCTCACTGTAATCTGTTTAGAGCTCTGTGACTCACATTAATATGTGGGGGGTTTTTTTGGTTTTTTTTTTTTTGTAATTTTGCTGTTTTTAAGCAGGTTCCCACACATAGTGCTGAAGTGTAACCACAGGTTTTGTAAAGTCTTATTTGGGTGTGAGCTGCCGTGCTGTTGATCCCTAGTTCAACATCAATGACTCAATAATTTGTATCAAATAAGGCAACCTCAAACAGAAACACATATAAAGTATGATTTGATACAAACACTGTAGCCAGCGGTTCACAGGAACCTCACTCCATATTTTTCCTAGGAGCAATGGTTCCAAGCTCACGAATTCAGTGTTTGTGGCAACTTTGTAGGAAATCATTTCAGCGATAACAAGAGTTATCGCTTGTGTTTGACAACTGTAGGTTTGCTAACTGTAGACTTTTACACTGCAAATTATTCCCTCTTGAAACTCAGATGGCCTCATGTCACTGTCTTTTATCCTCACATCTCTGGATGCGTGACTGTCCTTTGTTGGTAATCTCTTCTTTCTGCTTCCTCCAAAGGTAGCTGTTCTCTGTTTAGCTCAGTTTTTTCCTTCCTACATTTTGAATCTTCACTTGTCTAATATGAAGAAGGAGGCACCAGGGTGATTTTTCTAGATATCTGATGGACATAGTTTTGGTTACACATCTAAGTTAGCAGGAAAGCAGCTAGGGACCTCTACCCACAGGACAGGGCTGGCCAGCTTCCGTGAGTGGGCTGACAGAGGCCTGAGTCTTTAGACTTGGGGACCATCAAATGACATGGTTAGGGTATGCTCTCTTAAGTGCAGTCTGAACCTTGGGATCTGCTAAGGCAATTTGTACAGTTTTTCTAGAGAAGAATCATCTCCTCCCCTTCCCCCTTCCCCTCCCCTTTTTCCTCCTCCCCTTCCTCTTCCTCCTTTTCCTCCTCCCCCTGATTGGCTCTAACACTCAGTCCCAGGGGGACAGGAGCTGGAAGGCACAGGCCCAAGAGACTGAGGCCCTTCTGAGTGCAGACTCCTGTACCACTGTGGATGGCTAACACCTGCCGTGTATATGGAAGGATTGGCAGTGAGGCGTGTTTGCTTCTCTGTGCCATGTACTGTGGTGCCTTGGCTCCTGGAGAAGTGCTAGGTAGGCAACAGTGGCTGGGAGGACTCTGTGTTGGGGGGAGAAGAACCTGAGGAAAACCGGCCTGGGAGGCAGAGGGAGAGGAGGCCCAGAATTCAGTTTCAAACTCTGAATTTCTGTGTGACGGGCCCAAAAAATCTGGACCCTGGAGAAAGCTGACTCTGTCTTCTTACCTGCAACTTCTAGAATGCTGTGGTTGGTATTAGGAGCTTTGACAACAGGAAGTAAAGTGCAGAGCTGGGCTACAAAAGGCTCATTTTCCTTCCAATGGTGACATTTTTCATTTGTGACTATAGCACATTTCAGAAAATGGCGTTTCCAGCCTGAATCAGTTAGTAAACTGTGTTTGATCACTAGTAATAGCAATTCAACGGTTGCAGGTAGCCTAAATTAATTGGGTTCTTTTTTGTTCATCCTGGGATTTGAACTCAGGGCTTTGCACTTGCTAAGCAGGCACTCTACCACCTGAGCCACGCCTCGAACTCATTAATCAGCCTCTTTTGCTCAGTGAAAGGAGTCTGGAAGTAGCCAGTGCAGCTTGTACGCTAGTCCAACCAAGGATTCAGGTTTTCTGAATTTTCTCTTAAGGTGATCCCATTGTCCCAAAAATGATTTCTGAAGCTCCAGCTGTCATGTCCACCTTCCACTCAGGAAAGTGGGAAAGGACAAAGGGGTATATTTCTCTTATTTAAGGCATTCTCCCTCTGTGTTGTGTCATAAGGAGATAAATGGTATCTTACAGTTTGAGCACATTGCTGATGTCTAAAAATCCAGTTGTGTCAGTAACAAAAAGGAAAAATAGAATGAGATGGTAGTTAGAAACCCTAGGTCAGGCCAGCTGGAGATGGCAAATGAGGTGGAGCCATTCTACTGGATTAGGTTGAGCAGATTCTTTGAAAATTTAGTCTATATATTCTGTATTTTCTTCTTTACTAAGCAGCTGAGGTTAAATTAAATTAAAATGCATTTAGGATGACATTTAGATGGATTCAACATTCTGTTAATTGTGCACAGAAGACGGTGCGGCACTGAATATTTCACGAGAGAGACTGAGATCCTTCAACCATAGCCCAGTGAAAACTCCAGGCAATTAAAACACACATGTGCCCTTGCAGGCCTCCGTGTGCACTGACAAAAGGTGTGTTTGAGTTGGGGTGGGGGAAGGGCGGTCTTTATTTACTCTCCAGATTAAACATCTATTGTGATCTGCTAAACTTTCCCCTTCTATTTGGGAACTGGAAATGGAAGATAACTTTTAAGTCTAGTCTGGCTACCCAAGTCAAATTATTTGGAAACTTTATTCCATTCACTCAGAAAGCTAAATAAGAGAGGCCTTGTGTTTCCGTCAAGGTGAAATAATGGGATTCTTCGTAGTCCATGACAGAGGTTTCTCATCAACCCCATGACCACACCAAGGGGATGTGCAGAGTCCCCCAGCTGGTCTGGCTGCAGGTGTCCTAGGACAGAGCAGCCAGAGTGTAGAGGACAAGGTCTTTGCCTGTATGTCTGTCTCTATCTCTCCTTTCATCCTTCTGACTTTTTTCTGCTTCTCTCCCCCTTCCTCTTTCTCTCTGCAAATGAACCCTGTCTGCATCCAGGTGGTGTGTGGGACAAACAACCAAGAGTTGAACCAGAGAGCGAGTACAGCTGCCACTGCCCCATTGCCTACTAGGAATGAAGAGTTTACAGCTCCTCGGATGACCCTCCTTCAGGGAAACCCTTGACTCGCTCACACAGGCCTCCCCTGCACACCTGGGTCAGACAGCAGACAAGAGAGCAGCTCCAGTTCACCTGTGCCTGGACCTCACCCCAAAGTCAGACTCACCACTCCCCTCCTTCAAAAATTTTTTTTGTTTGAGATGGGGGCCTTGCTTTGTTATGTAGGCTGGTCTTGAACTCCTGGACTAAGTGATCCTCGTGCCTCTTCCTCCCAAGTAACTGGAACTACAGGCAGGTACCATGGTGCTTGATTTGGGTTTTTTTTTTTTTTTTGTATTTCTAAAATAAATATTTACACACGAGAAGTTGCAAAGATAATCAGAGAGTTGCCAGGCATTCTTTCTCTCAGTTTTCCCCAAGGATGTATCTTCTGTAACTAATTTCAAGGCAGTATCAAAAGCAGAAATCTGATCTTGGTGCTATATACACATGTGTCATTCTATGCCTTTTTATTTTTTCTGCTGGTATGGGTTTGAACTTAGGACCTTGTGCTTGCTAGGTAAACACTAGATCACTTGAGGCACACCCCAGTTCTTTTTGGTTTAGTGTATTTTTAAAATAGAGGCTTGTACTTTTTGCCAGGGACTGGCCTCAGACCTTGATCCCCCCTTTCGCCTTGAAAGTTACTGGGATTATAGGTGTAAGCAACCAGACCTGGCCATTCTATGTCTTTTAAAAAATTAAATGTCACCAATCAAGAAGCATTCTGTTCCGTGGATGGCCTCTTCTTTAACAAGTCTTTGGTAAAAATCACTTTGCTGTCCTGGAGTGACGAGCACAGGTAATAGTGCAGCCTGACTCTACATGTACCTCTCACAGCACAGGAATAAGATGTAAGTCTTAGGTGTACATGATAAATAAAGTGATGTAGAAAGAGAAAAGAAACAGAAACTGGGGTTTTTGTAATAAAATACAAAGTAGTCAGTAGCTAATTCACCTGAACCCATTCCATCAGAAAACAGAAAATGATAGTAGGTGAGTCCTCGCTTACTGAGCGACCGACTTGGGTGTCATGCTGAGGTCTCAAAGCCTCAGATGCAATTTCTGAGATGAACAAACAAAACACAGGCTTCCCTTGGTTTTCACAGTAGCTGCATTCCTGGAAAATACAGTATGAGATTCACTTTTCACTCGTGGAACTTGTTTCCAGCCACTGAAAAGCAAATCTCCCAACTACACAAATGCATGTAGGGCAAGAGAAACTCTCCATTTGAGAGCGACTGTTCTGGCCCATCACGGAGCCTGGCCAGCTCCCATCCACTGGGAGCTCCGGAGCCCCCCCAGGGTTGTCCTGCCCATCAAGGCCTCCTCCAATTTCAAAATCTGCCTCTAGGGGGCAGTACCAGCCCTGTTGAGAATGGCTGACTATTGGACAGAGACTCTGTGCCTGGCACTGTGCCAGACTGGGAGAAGGGCAAGGGGAAAGAGGCATGAGGGCGAGGGAGCACAAATAAATAGTACTTGGTGCCCGAACCCAGGAAATATATTGTCACATTAGATTCTGGCTGCCACACGTAGCAAGCAAAAATATTGCATGGGTCATGCTTATGCTGAATTATTACTTCTCATTTATCTAAAATTCCTGCTGAATTGGATGTCCTGTATTTTGTGTGGCAAACCTAAGATAATGCAAAGACCATGGGAATATGATGGATGGTGCTGGCATTGGGACCAAGGGGACTCGGTATGAGCTGGTAATATGCCTGAGAGTTTATCAGTCATCTTTGAGTTCCTACAACAAAAAATATGAGGCAATTAACTTATAAAGGGAGAGAGATTATTTAGTTCACAGTTCTGGAGGTTCCTGTCCAAGATCAGGTGGTCTCCTTGCTTTGGGCCTCTGGTGAGAGTCATATGGCAATGGGGGGAGACCACTGCTTAAATCATGCACCAGGAAGCAGAAAGAGAAGGGCTGGGCTGGAATCCCACATTCCTTTTTGGGGGGCATGCTCCCTGTAACCTAAAGACCTTCCCCTGGGCCCAGCCTCTTAAAGGTCCACAACACTTCCTAATAAGTCCACTCTGGGGACATGGACCTTTGGTGGAACATGCTCCATGTTCAAACCACACAGTGGGGAGAAGATTTGGAGGCCACTCCTGTACTGGAGTGGCCTGCACATGGAGAGGCAGCAGTGGAAAGCCTGTCTCTGGACATGGCCTCTCACAGGAAGGACACCTCAGTGAGCTGCTTGCAGAGCTGGAATCAGCAAGTGTGGACTTGGAAAAGGGCAAAGGTCTGAATGGCTGCAGAAATCAGATGCTGCCTGGCATGTGGAAGGAAAGAATTTTACATCTTGCATCAACGGGTTTGGCTGCCTGGGAAAGAAAGGGACCCATGCTGCACCCCTTTCTAATGACTTGCACCCCAAGTCCTGCACACTCAGCTTCCCAGCTCTGTCACCACCTCTGGGATGGGACTAGCAAAGATGTCATCCTGAGGTGTTGCCACAATAAGCCTGACCATTGGGCAGGTGGAGAGGCCCATGGGCCTGGTGGAAGAGCTGTGTTCTTTGGCTTTGCAGCTGGCTCCTCCCAGGTAGATGCTCTTCCAACCATGGATAACTGAGGGCACAATGCCCAGGCAGGGAGGAGTAACTCTGCTGAGCCCTGAGATGGTGAGGGAGAGAGAAGATGCTGGAATCCACTGGCCTCATTCTTAGCTTAGGTGTGTTCTTGTTTGTACAAGGCTTACCTGGACCAACTTTCACTGAAACTTGGATTTACTCTCTTTGGGGGATGAGTCCACAGTTAGTCATGGAATGTTCTCTCAGCTGACAGGAGGAGGGAGTCTGGCCTGGCAGTTGCTGTCAGGTCACTGCTTCCATGCTCTAGACTGAGAGTGGTTGGGATGGGATGAACAGTAGGCCAGGCCTTGCCCAGTGGGGACCTGGAAGTTCCCCAGAGATAGGGGTGAGTACTAAGGACGAGAGTGTCCTCAGATCCCCGTGAAGAGTGAGTAGAAAGCCTACCAGCTTAGCATGTCAGCTTCTCACTGCTCTCTGTCTTTAAAAGGTTTTGATTGGTGAGAATAATTTTGCATCTTTTGGGGTACAGTCTGAGGTTTCGGTACCTTTGTACATTGGCATGCAACCACCCAAGATAGTTAAGTTACCCACAATATGAACCATGTATTTCTTTGTAATGAGAACATTCAAAATTCTCTTTTCTGGCTATTTTGGATTCTATGATACAATATTGTCAGCTGTCACTGGGGAGAACACCAGCCCTTATGCATCCTGTCTGGCTGTGACTTTGTACCACTAAGCAAATTCTTCCTGCCACTCCCACCCCTAGGAACCACAGTCTGCTCATAGTTCTATAAACTCAACTTTTTTAGTTGTTTTCTTGGGAATATTCAGGAGAGAAGCCAAAACAGATTTGCAAAAAGTCTGGGTACAGAAAGAAATGCAACTGATTTTTTAAAACAATGTTAATAGATTATAAAAGCATTTTTAAAAATCTAGGATAGTATCACAGCATTGCTAAAATACTTGATGGCACTACAACTTGCGGGAGAAGATTTTGAAAAGTATGGGAGAGTAACTCAAAGTAAGTTAAAATCACCCATAATCTTGCCGCTCAGGGTAGTAGTATTTCTAAGTAAAAGGAATAATTTAATAAACTCACTCATCAAATGTTCCCAGCTCAGTGCATAACTAAAAAACCATATGTTATTAACACACACATTATTTGTGCAAAAACAGATACAGAGCTAGTTTTAAAAGCTTCTTGAAGATATTAATGTCTCTTTTATAGTCTTGCTTACTGGAATTTCCTTGCTAAGTCCCTTCAAAAAGTAGCTGATAGAAGGGCGACCTGTAGTTTAGCCCTGGTTAACATAATTAAAATCTAATGGGCCCCCACTATCCTAAGCACAATATTTCAAAACTAGATCCAAAGTTGCACGTGAGTAGGGAAGAGCACATAACCAATGGTCATTCCCCAGCTAGGTCACCCATCAACCAATACACAGGACAGTTATAATTTCCAACTTCTGTTCCCCATCCTGTAACATGGAGAGGGACCCATCAGTGGCTCCTAGGCACTCCCTGTGAGCCTTTTAAAAAAGGCACGTGTGGCCCTGTCTGGGGACCGCTGCCTCTGCAGGTCTCAGGCACTTGTGGATGGCAAAGGAGGGTCTTTGCATTCTCAAAATGTTCCCAGGGCTGTGCTATGCAGCAGCCACTTGAGCTGACTTTAAAATCTGCAGGACGTTTGCATCATTAAGAGTTAAAATATATACAATGAAATGACCTACATTATTAAAAAGTGATGTATCCTCAAAACTCATTACTTCTGGAATGTTGTGACACTTTACATCTCTGCCCAACTCCCCACTTAGCTTGCAATCAGCTACCATGGGAGGATTTACACCACAGAAATTGGTAGGTGCTATAAATAAGGTGACCCAGTTAGCAAACACACACACACACACACACACACACACACACACCTGTCCCCAACGTGTGATGTTGAGTTAATTCAGGAGAGTTGGTTTCAGACTCACTCTTTAAAGTTTTGACTGGAGTTCAGGCTTCTGTGCTTTTGCTGCTAAGATGCTAGCACTTCCTGGCTCTGCGGCCACAGGTCTCTTTCCCCACACTTTTCCTTTAAAAGAGTTCCATGTTTGCTTTGCTCTCTTGGGCGGGCGCTGAAGAAGCAGGTGTGTTTGTGCAGGTCCTGAAGGTATCTTTAAAATAAACAGCCTTGATAAAATCTTTTCTTTTCTCTTTTCTTCATTCTCCTGTTACTTGTATTGATCCAGGTCTTTCCCCCAGCACAGGTAGGCTGGCTGTGTTTGTACGTTTCTGTAAATAGATAATCCTGGAAGTCTATTGTACAGAAACAGGCTCTATTACAAGGAATGAACCGTAACCAAGGCTGGCCACCTACTTCCTCTCCTTTGAGACTTCGTGTACAGAAGGTTTTCACGTAGACTCCTTCTACCATGTGGCCTTGCTCCTCTGTGGCCTCCTGTGGAATGCACACTGCTATCAGAGGGGTGATGGTTCCAGGGGTGAAATCAATTCTCTTGTTGGCCTTTTATGGAAAGTTCAAGCTTGCCTTGGGTCAAGCATTCTCCTTTTCAGCTTCAGATAGATCTTTTTGGCTGATTAAGGGAATGTGGCTCACATGAATGGATTGTGTCAAAGGGTTGAGAATGAATTGGTGCTACAGTGAGCCCTGGGTGTTCCTGAGGTCTTTGGGATGTCTGATAAAAAGCTCACTTTTCCCTGTACAGGTCCTGAACCAAATGGGAAATAAAATAAAGAAAGCAAGCCAATGAAATCCCAAAGGTCACCTTTTAACAGTAAAGTCTAGATTGGGAAGGGGGAGTGTTATCTTCTGTCTTGGAGCATGTGAGCTCCCTAATACTAGTGTTCAAATTTTGGCAGGGGTATGTTGTGGAGCTGTGATGTCCTCTTCTTATCCCATATGGTCAAGCCCAGCCCTGGAGGTGCAGCTCATTCCTCAAAGGGAATCCTTTCAAATGAACCAATCAGGACAGAGGACTGAGGGATGGCAGAGAGAGAGATAGAGAACCATGTTATGCTAATGAGCTCCTTAGGAGCTTCCTTCTTCCCTAAGCCACCCTAAACTGACACTGCTGACACATACCCTTACCTGTCACAGCTCTGGAAGACTCCTTTATTTGAAAGCTGAGCACTTCCTATGTTAGGCCAGGTTTACAGAATGCAAAGGGGAACCCACAGTCATTTCAAAGTGCTTCAGGGGAGAAAACGGGATATTGGAATAAAGTTGGTTATACCTGCACAGTCAAACGTTCTGGTAGTCTATTCTTCGTGGCTAAATTACTATACCCACATTCATTCCATTTGGAACCCTAGAATGTGGCTTGATTTGGAAATAGTGTCTTTGCAGAAATAATCAAGTTAAGATGAGGCCTTCAGCAAATATGACTAGTGTTCTATAAGAGGAGGAAAATTAAGACTCTGGAGACAGAGATGGGAGTTTTGCCGCTCAATGAGCTAAGGAACACCAAGGATTCCAGCAAATGCCAGGAGCAAAGAAGACCTTCCCTAGAGCCTTAGGAATGGCCCAGCAGGTGGCCACCCACATGGGATTGTCAAGGAGGGAAGAGGTAGGTGTTCTGTGCAGGAGAGATGATGAGGGAAAGAAAACAACCCTTTGGGCTGTTGTTGGGTCGGAACAGGGTGATGACAGGAGGTGGGTGTCCTGTGCTTGACATCTCCTGTGGCCTGTGTCTCCTGGATACTATTCAACCTCTCCAGTCTGCTGTCCACATCCCTGACCACAGAGATTTGTCTACAAAAGTCCCAGAGTCCACCTGGGCTGCTATGTCCCACAAAAGGTGGTCAGGACTCTTGAGGCTATTCTCTCTGCCTTGGGGGTTTGCTTTCACTCCTTCCCCAGGCAGCAGTCCCCACTGGCTTCCCAGACCTAGCTTTTGGCTGAGTTAGTTCCACCACCCACTGCAGGGGAGGCAGGGTGAGGTTGTGGTCCCTGGGGGTATTTGTGATCATTTGCTCATCCCCAGGAAGCCCAGGTACCTTTCAGATGCTCCTGCATAGCTGACAGCTCACGCATAGGTGACAGGTGCTTTGCCATTGCAGAGCACCTTAAAACTGTGGGGTGCAAAGAAAGGAGATGTAGCAAAACCTGACACAGCAAGCTTAATTTTCATGGGAATGGATTGTTCTGTCATAAGAAACTTCTGTTCTAGGAGATATAAGATTCTTTCCTGATAGCTAGTTTGTCATAGGCAGAAAAATACAGCTACCAGAACCTTTGGGACACAGCAAAGGCAGTGAGAAGAGGGAAGTTGGTAGCTATGAGTATCTACATTAAAAAATCAGAGTGATCACAAGTAAATAACCTAACAATAGACCTTATACTTAGAAAAACAAGAACAAGCCAAACTCAAAATTAGTAGGCAGAAAGAAATAATAGGAAATTAATGAACTAGAGATTAAAACAACAGCACAAAGAGTAAATAAGACAAAAAGTTTTTTTTATTGAAAAGACAAACATGATTGGCAAACCCTTAGCCAAACTAACCAAAAGAGAGAAGACCCAGTTAATAAAATTAGAGATGAAAAAGGGAGTATTGCAGCAGATAGCAACAAAATTCACAGGATTATCAGGGGATATTTTGAAAACTTATATTCCAATAAATTGGAAAATTGGGAAGAAATGGATACATTTTTAGACACATGTGACTTATCAGAACTGAACCAAAAGGATATAAACAACTGAAACAGAAGCAATGAAATTGAGTGGTAATAAAGAGTCTCCCAAGAAAGAAGAGCCCAGACCTGGATGAATTCACTGCTAAATTCTACCAGACTTTTAAAGAAGAGCTAACAGCCAGGTACCAATGGCTCACGCTTGTAATCCTAGCTACTCAGGAGACAGAGGTCAGGAGGTTCACAATTCGAAGCCAGCCCCAGGGAAATAGTTCATGAGACCCTATGTTGAAAAAACACATTACAAAAAAAGGGCTGATGGAATAACTCAAAGGATAGGCTCTGAATTTAAACCCCAGTACCACAAAAAAAAAAAAAAAAGAGCTAGCACCAATCCTCTTCAGACTATTCCACAAAATAAAAAAAGAAGGAACACTACCAAACTCATTCTATGAAACCAATATTACCTGATACCAAATCCTAATAAAGACACAATAAGAACAGAACAACCAACTTCCTCGATGAACATACAAGCAAAGATTCTTAATAAAATACTTGCAAACCAAATTCAACAACACATTTTTAAAAATTGTTAAAAAAGAAAAACAAAAAACCTCAGGTCAAGTCCTGTCTGAGGCACAGTGGTTTGTGTCAGGTCATGAAAGTGGAAATTTCACTGTCCACTCCAGGTGGATACAGGCGTGCTGCCTCATGGAGCACAGTCCTTATGTGGGGCCAGAACTGAAATCGGGGGCTGAACTTGACCGTGGCCATTCGAGAGCTCTGTCTCCAGGGCTGGACTGATTCTCATCTTCTCCTTTCTCCTCTGAGAAATCACCACCAGCATTTGGCATCTGTTCGCCATCCTGCTTCCTGGCCGCTGAGATGGGGGCTTTTATTAGGTTTCCCCAAACTGACTGGCTCTATTGTGAAAAATTGCGACAGCCTTCCACAAGCATGGTATATTTCCTCAGTTCTTGCCCTTTTTGGTTAACGGGGAAAAGTTGCATTTATCTAGTCTCACCGTGAAAGCTTTTCCCTCATTCAATGTGTCCGTTCCGACACCTCTCAGCCATCTCATTTCTCACTCCTAATCTTTACTTCTCTTTTCTGAGATTTATAACTTACATATACTCCTGCCCCTGTTGGCAAATGGATTGCCTGCCTTGCCCTCCTCCCCACCTTGACATCCTTCCCAGCTGTGATGAGTCCTGGCAGAGCCCAAAGTCTCCCACATGTTCTGTCTCATCCCTTTGCCCAGCACAACTCATTTTTCTAATCAAAAAGTGCCACTTTCTAAAGGGCCTTCTTACTGGAAGATGATGTCCAGTTTTCTATTTCACAACTTCTGCCATCAGTGGGAAACCAAGTGGATCCCAACCTGCACGAGACAAAAACCATGTGGTTCTCCTTCTCTCTAACCCAGGGCACTGCTTTGAAACAGAAATGTCCCCAAAGAAGAATGGTCTTTGCGGAGTCTTTTTCAAAGGTCTTGGCAAAGCAGCAGTCTCATCGCCAAGCCTCTCTGAATTGCGGTCTGTGCTCTTTTATTTAGGATCATCCAATCCTGCTGCAGAAAATAAGAGAAATGAATGACATGCTAGAGGATGCGATTAGCACGTGAGCCTGTCAGTCACAGGTGAAGTTAAGTGGAGCGTTTGTACATCGGACAGAGGCAGAAAGTTTGGAAGAAAGAACTGAAGAACTCAACATTCGTGAGGTCTTAACCCAGTGCCACCCACGTGACCCCACATGGGCTTTGCTCAAAGACAGATAAACCTCAGCCTCTTCGCAGATGCACAAGTAAGCCACTGCTGTCTGCCAGTGAACTTGTCCATGAGTTTCTTCACAGGTATGGGGGCTCCGGATGCCCACCTTCCACCTGCCAAGTCTCCATGTATGGACATTAGACTGGACCCTATCACCACGCCATCCACAGGGGAAGCTGAGGTGCAGACAGAGAGACAGACTCTGAACAAGGCAGAGCCCTGGATCTAAGGCTGTGATCCTCCCACCTGCAGGCGCCTGCTTCCAAGTATAGCAACTAATCCTGGATCCTGGAGCCCTTGCCTGGTTTCTTGCTACATGTCTGAATTGGTTTAATAAGCTATGTGATGGGAGTGTCTGAAATTGGTCTGTGAGCCTTTCTCTTCTGAGAGGGAGAGAGACAGAAAGAGAGAGAGAGAGAGAGAGAGAGAGAGAGAGAGAGAGAGAGAGAGAGAGAGAGAGAGAGAGAGAAGAAGAAGAAGAAGAAGAAGAAGGAGGAGGAGGAGGAGGAGGAGGAGGAGGAGGAGGAGGAGAAGGAGGAGGAGAAGAAAAACGAGGAGAAGGAGGAGGAGGAGAAGGAGGAGAAGGAGAAGAAGGAGAAGGAGGAGAAGAAGAACGAGGAGAAGGAGGAGGAGGAAGAGGAGGTTGTTACAGGTGTTGACAGGGTGAGCCCCTGCAGGCCAGAGCCTTAGGAAAAGCCAACATTACAGTTCAAGCTCAAAGGCCACCTGTTGCGGAATTCCTTCTTGCTCAGGGAGTCCCATCTTTTTTTGATGAGGCCCACTTATGTTATGGACAGCACCTGCTTCGCTTTCAAGGCCCATCAATTTAAGTGTAAATCACATGCAAAAACACCCTCACAGAAATAGCCAGAAAAAGGTTTGAGCTGAAATCTGGCCACCACAGCTCAGCCAAGTTGACATATAAAATTAGCTGTGACGTGAGTTGTGCCCTGCCTCCCCCATGAGAGGGCTCTGTGGGTGGGTCAGTAAGCAAAAGTATGCAGGCTTTGTTTACTGAAGGACTTCTCAGAGCCTGACATGTGCCAATAGAGTGTGTGGTATTTCTCAAACTCTGCCCATGGAACCCCTTTTTATAGACCATTCCTTAGGACAAGTATTCCTCAAAGCACTCTGGGATGTGTAGGTCTGAGCCCATCCTTAGGAAACCAGGTGAGAAAGAAAAGAGGCCCAAGCAGGTGCCTGGGACTGGTGCTCAGCCAGTGTTCTTGGGCTGGAATAGCATGGAAGCAGCTGGAACAGAATGGGCCTTTTCAGACTGCCGGGTTATCACAACCTGTGTCACAGTCAAAAGATACATCCTTTCCTAAGTTATCTCATAGAGGCAGCAAAGAAGATTGACAGAGAAAATATTTGGGACACACTTGAACTAAAAAGTTATTTCCTGTGTCTCTAAAATCCCAAATTAATTGAACATCCAGTATTTTACCTGGCAACCCTATTCCTTGCTGACACTCAGATATTCCAGGCACAGTGAGCACAGGGCTTTTGCATGTACTGTCCCCTTGAGGCTAACTGCTCTTCCCCTAGCACACTCACCTCTCGATGCCACCCTCCTTGAGGTCCTCATCTAAACACCACCTTCTCTTGCCTTTCTCTCTATAGGTGTGACAATCTTGGATCTTCCTATCTTCATTCCCTTCATCCTTTTTCTTTTTAGCCTGTGGTTGACATTGGTCCTCCCTGCTCTGTAATTTACTCCTTTATCTTGTGATGCTCTGTTGCCCCCACTGGAATAAAAGATCTAAAGGAAAAGTGTTTTGTTGTTGTTGTTGTTGTTTCCTTGCACAGGAGAGCACCAGGTACACACGGGCACTCAATACACACTTGCCGAATGAGCAAACCAGCTGCGCAAACCAGACAACAGGAGGGGAGGGGTGACTCTTTACCGTTTCATGTTTTTGTCTTTGCCACAATGACTTGTTGCTGAAGCTCCCCTGTCCCCACTTTGTCCCCTGTAGTACAATCAAAGAGTTTCAAGGTTTCTGTCATCTGACTGAGGCTTCTCCCCTGCATCTCCCGGGCCCTTTGCCCTGCTTCCTTGGATTATTGCAGTCTCCACTTTCATCTATGTCTTGGGCAGACTGCACAGGAAGGAAACATGCCATATATTCTACTGTCATCCTAAGGTGTGGTTCAGATCAGGTGACTAACCTGCCGACCCTCCTGGGACCTGTCACTCAGGCTCCACCCCCACCAAGGCTGCACTTCTGCCCCTTGCTACACGTTCCTTTTCCCCAACACTACCCAAGATTCTTCTAGAATCTCTACTTTCTCTTGTTACTTCACAGGGACCATTTCGATCACTTAGCCAGTGTTCACCTTAAACGCAGACCTTGAATTTGTCCTAAACTTATCAGGTGTGTGAGTGTGGGAAAGTTAGCTGTCTGACCTTCGTGCCAAGGGCACTGTGTCATCTCACAATGATGGCCAGGTGTACTGGGAACAGTAATCCTTTCTCAGTGGCTGTGACACTCTCGTGGAGCAGTGGGGGTGGATGCTCTTGGTCCTCATCTCTCTGTCTCTGCGAGAGCAAACTGCACAAAAACAGCGCATGGGGAAAGGGGAACTTGTTCTGAGAATTCAGCATCCAGGAGGTGACCTGGAGGTGTTCAGATACCAGGGCAGGTGTGGGAATGGCCCTGGCTTGCTCTTATGCCCGTGGTCTCTACTTCTTTCTGGCTGTTCTGCTCTGGATTTTTGTTGGGTTTTCTGCTTTCTGTTTTTCCCCTTCAGCGTACAATATCTATAACAGGAAACATCCTAATCGCACCACTTAAACATGCACAGTTTAGCGGCAGTAAAGTCTATTTCTATTGCGCCACCCTTGCCACCATCTGTCTTGAGCTCTTATCTCCCCACTCAAAACCCCACCCACTGCCCTCCCCCAGCTCCCGGCACCCACCATTCTACTTTCTGTCTTTATGACTGAGTGCTCTGGGACCCTCATCTAAGTGACTCAGATAATATCTGTCCCTTTGAGTCTGGCTTATTTCACTGGCCATGGTGTCTTCCCAGCTCATCCAGGCTGCAGTGTGTGTCAGAATCTCATTCCTGCTGGTTAAACAACACTCATGATATCTTGGCTCACCCACTCATGTGCCAAGAGACAACTGTATTGTGTCTGCCTCTCAGCTGTGGGAAGTAATGCTGTATGAGTACAGGGGTGCAGGAGTTTGAGCCTCAGCTTTTAATGATTTGGGGTCTACACTAGAAATGTGTACCTGGTTCCTATGATAAGTCTGAGTTCAATTGGTTTCAGAACTGGGAACCATTTTTTCACAGTGGCTGCACCATTTTATACTCCACCAGCAACACACAGCTTCGGGTTTCTCACGACCTCACCAACACACATTACCTCCCATCCTTTCCATTCAACCTTTCTGATGGGAATGGGTTCACCTTGGGCGGCGGGGCTTCTGCTTTCCCAGCATTCCAGTCTGTGCTTGACCTCCTGAGGGCTCTAGTCCAACTCACACCAGCAGTTTCCCCCCCAGCTTGCCCATCTCTGCATTTCTCTGAGAGAGGGAGAGTTTGATTGGCTGAATTTATCTTATTGTGCCAGCCATAGCCAAAGGTTATTGGCTAATTTGTGGGTTAATGGTCTCTGTGTCAGTCAATTAGCAACTAAGACCAGAAATAGGTGGTTCATGTGTTGAAAAACATGCCATGGCCACGTAGAGATGACCCCTCCAAAGTTATCATTCTTTTGGTGGAGCCATGGGAGCAAGTCACCATGTTACTTGGCTCACTTTAGTAATCCTAGCCACTCAAGAGCAGAGATTTGGAGGACTGCAGTTCAAGGCCAGCATGAACACAAAGTTCAAAAGACCCCCATCCCAATCAATAAAAAGATGGGTACAGTGGTGGACACCTGTCATTTTAGTTATGGGGGAAGCATAAATAGCAGGATCACAGTCCAGACCAGCTTGGAAACTCTGTCTCAAAAATAACCAAAGCACAAAGGGTGGGGGGTAGTTTCAAGTGGTAAAGCTTTTGCCCAGCAAGTTTGAGGCCCTGAGTTCAAACGAAAAGAAGGAGGAGGAGCAAGAAAAGGAGCAGGAGGAGGGAAAAAAAAAAAGGAGTGTCTTAAGTGGTAGAGCTGCCTAGCAAGCTTGAGGTCCTAAGCTCAAACCAGAAGAAGGATGAGGAGAAGGAGGAGAAGAGAAAAAAGAAGAAGGCTACTGTACAAGGGAAAAGATGCTAGGGAGTTAAGATGTGTTTTGTCCACAACAAGGGGATTGGACTTTGAGCACATGAACCAAAAATCGTATGTTCTCCCTCATATGTGGACATTAGATCAAGGGCAAACACAACAATGGTATTGGACTTTGAGCACATGATAAAAGCGAGAGCACACAAGGAAGGGGTGAGGATAGGTAAGACACCTAAAAAATTAGCTAGCATTTGTTGCCCTTAACGCAGAGAAACTAAAGCAGATACCTTAAAAGCAACTGAGGCCAATAGGAAAAGGGGACCAGGAACTAGAGAAAAGGTTAGATCAAGAAGAATTAACCTAGAAGGTAACACACACGCACAGGAAATCAATGTGAGTCAACTCCCTGTATAACTATCCTTATCTCAACCAGCAAAAACCCTTGTTCCTTCCTATTATGGCTTCTACTCTCTCTACAACAAAAGTAGAGATAAGGGCAAAATAGTTTCTGCTGGGTATTGAGGGGGTGGGGGGGAGATGGAGGGGGTGGAGTGGGTGGTAAGGGAGGGGGTGGGGGCAGGGGGGAGAAATGACCCAAGCCTTGTATGCACATATGAATAAAAAAACAAAAAACAAATCATCATGCAAAAAAAAAAAAAAAGATGTGTTTTATCTAAAATGTGAAGTAAAAGAAAAGGTCTCTCAGCACCTGTCTTGTCTTCAAGTAGGCCATGCCCTGGTCATTGTCACCTTCACTGCCCTCATTGTGGTGCTGCATTTTTACAGAAAATTTTTGAAAACACAAAACCCTCTAATGTCCAAAGAAATGAGCCATTCTCAAGGGAAGATTGAAGAGGTTGATAGCCACCCTGTCTGGTGGCTACTTCATCCTTTAAAAAGGCCGAAGAGAAATTGGACCAAATCTCCATTGTCTCCAGTCTTGGACCCCAGGCCAAAGTGGAAAATGACGTAGAAGACACTGTTTGAATCTCACCATTGCTTCTACAGGAAGAGAAGGACTGAGTATGGGGGTACCATAAAAGGTCCTTTTATGGGAATCTCAGGAACCCTTGCTGGGCTGAGTGATGGCTCTGGGAGGTTCTGTTTTCCTGAGTTTATGGACATGAACCTGTACAACTGTCTAGGTTTAGCTTTGGGCATTTGTTCTGGAAAGCTTAGAGAAAATTGGCTTCTTATTGCTTCCCAAAGTCATATGCTGAGGTCCTAATCCTCATTCCCTCAGAATGTGACTGCATTTGGAGACAGGGGCTTTAAAGTAAAATGGGGTTGGCCTTAATGTAATATGACTGGTGTCCTTATAAGAAAAGGAGATCGGGACACAAAAGGGAGACAATTATGTAAGACATGAGGAGATGACGCCATGTACAAGCCAAGGGGAGAGGCCTCAGGTGAAGTCAGCTGTGCTGAGGCTTTGATCTTAGACTCCCAGCCTCCAGAATCATGAGAAAATAAACTTTTTTTATGCCACCCAGGCTGTGGTACTTTGTAATGACAATCCTCGCAAATTAATATACTTACCCCAACTATCACGTGGGTGCCTGTGTTTGCTTTGGCGTTTGGCTTTGTGCTAACTTTCATATTATATCTCCCACAGTAGTGTTTCATTCCTGATCATCTATTTTTTTTTTCTTTTACCTGATTGTATTTTAGAATCCTTTTAAGTTTTCTGAATTCAGATGATTCCTCCTGGGCACCTCTGGTATATACTACTCTGTCCAGGATGCCAGGAACCCAGAGGCATAGGTGCCAACACTGAAAACTAGGGTTAATAAAGCTCCATAAATGTTAGTGATTATTACCAGGTATTAGTGGCCATGCCAGTTAGTGTTTGCTTTGTAACAAATGACCCACAAATGCAGTGGCTGAAAATATTATATGTTATTATATTTCATGATTCCATGGGCTGAGTGATCAATTCTGGTCTGAGCCAGCTCTGTTGGGCTGAGTGGTCTAGGATCGCCTTATGCCCATGTCTGGGGCCTCAGGTGGGAGGCCAGGATTGCTGAAGACTTTCTCTCCACGTAGTCTGTCATCCCCCAGGACCGATGGTGGCTGTAGGAATCCCGGGAGCAGTGTATTAGTTATTTGTATATCTCTGTGACCAAATGCCTGAGAAAAGCAACTTTAGGAAGGAAAGATTTATTTTGGCTCAGTTTCAGAGATTTCAGTCCACAGACCTGGGCTCTGTTGGTTCTTGGCCCCATGGTGAGGCTGAGAACATCATGGTAGAGGAGTATGTGGAAGAAGAGGCTGTTCACCTCATGGTACACAGAACACAAACAGAGGAAGCAACTGAGGACCAGACATAACCTGCAAACTCACACCCCCTGGGATGTACTTCCTCCAGCTAGGCCCCACCTCTTAAAGTTTCTGTCACCTCCCAAAATAGTGCCACCAGCTGGGAATGAGGCTTGCCACACATGAGCCTGTGGGGACACTTCGTATTCCAACCATAACAAGCAGGAAGAGGGAGGCTCCAGCACCACAGCTTCAGATCTCTGCTTGTGTCACATTTTCTAATGTCCTATTAGCAAAGCAAGTCACATGGCTGAGTTCAGGGCAAAGCATGGAGAAAAAAGTCTTCCTTTTAAGGGGAAGATCTGTCATGTCCCATTGGAAGCTCATGGATGCCAGGGAATGGGGAAAATTGGGGGCCACTTATAATTATGGCATATAGGGCTCCTCACATCTATTCTTCTATCTAATTCTTCAGTATTTCCAACCTCATTTAAAGATCAAAACAGAAACCCAGATGGCATATGGCGCTCATCGAAGGCCATGCAGGTGATGAGGAGCGGAGCTGGGACTCAAGTGGATCTGCTCAGTCACCATGCTTCTGGATCCCCCAGGCTGAATGTCCTGGCACTAAGGACATTGGCTCACAGGCCAAGGTGGCCAGTGCATATTGTATGCTGAGTAAACTCAAATGTAGGGTAGCATGAGCAATGACCAAGGGAAGAGAGAGCAACGAGCAAGAATGAGCGTTAAATGAGTGTTATGTGCTTTAGTTCAAGCTCTAGAATAATATGGGGCCTCTCAACAGCTACCTGTTCTAGACCCAGCCTTCAGTTGAACAACAGAGACCATAAGGTCGGCCTGGTTTGGGTCCTGAGGCTGAGGCCCACAGGGGACAATGAAGATGAACAAGCTTTGGAAAGTGACAGAAACATATGGGAGGAAGAAGCTTCTTGTCCTTCACCTTTCCCAGATAACAAAATTGTCCCCCCACTAATCTTCAAGTCCTACTCTCTCTGTCTTTTTAAAATGGTCTTGTTATCTTTTCTTGGCCTTCCTCATTGCCTAAAGAGTCACTTCCTGTGTATGGGTTCTTCTCACCTCCTGGGTCAAGTTCTTGCACTGGGCACCTCTTCCACCTTGTCCTTTCTCCAATCTGACCCTACTGCTGGCCCTTCCACGATATGGATTTCTTCCCCTTCACACCCTCACTTTTCCTCCATATACTTTCATGTATCCTGATGGCATTCTTAGTCTGGGCTTTATTCTGAATTTGAACACCAAGAAATACCCGTGGTGACCAGTAACAATGAGGCCTAAGAAAACAGGTCATTTGAGCCCAAGAGACATCAGTGAAAGCCTTCTAGTATTTGTTTGGCCTTTTGTTAAGAGAATAGTGACTCTGTGAGCTGGCCTGAGAGAGACACTGGCCCCTTTTCAGAGTGGACAGAGTTGGAATGGCATGTACTGAAAGGGGAGCTTTGATAGCTGAAACTAGGTGTGCCCCTGTCTGGGATCTTGACGATACTTGGGAGACATCCACACGGGAGCAGGCTGGGCACAACCAAGAAGCCAGCAGCCCCAGGAAGGGAGCAACATGAAGCCCAGCTAGAAGCCAGGTAGACCTGATTGGTGGGGAGGGCCAGCTGGGGTTGATAGTGAGAAGGCACACAAAACCCAGCCAGGCAAACGTCAGGAGCCAGGGGACACCTGGGCAAGATGTTTAAGAAGAGCACTCAACAGGCATTCAGATATAGTACTGGGTTTGGCTGGGGATACCGTGGCATGGTGAGTGACATCTCTGTTCAATTTTATTTTGAGGTTTAAGTCTCTGTTAACCATGGAAGGTCAAAGTAAATACAGCAGGCAGGTAAGTTGGGAGGAGGATGGGCAAAGAGGTAAAGGAAGGAAAGATGGATGGAAGGAAGGAAAGGAAGAGAAACTTCTATGTGTCTCCATGAGTAAATTGGTTCAATGATCACAGGTTTGTTTTATTAAGTGACCCTTACTACCCAAAGTCCAGATAGAAGAGTCAAGAGGATGTCAGCCAAACATGGTTCTTTTCTTCCTCACATTGGGAACCGGGAATGGTTGGTTTGTTTGTAATCACTGAATACATGGAAATGGGGTAATAGATTTGGGTTACACAGACTTTGCTTCATAGATTAATGGCAAGATTGGATTCCAAAGGAAATGAGCTTCTGGATGGTGCCAGGGACTCTGGGGGTCACTGCCAAAATGTTATTCCGGCCCTCATTTAAGGAATTCTGCCGAGGCTGTTCCTGGACTCTATCAGCTCATCTCACCGGAAAGGGGGTGATGCTTTTATTTATGCTCCAAAGGCAAGGCCCTCTTTCCACTAGACAGGAAGGGAAACCAGGTATAAATCCAGAGGAATGTCATTGACATCTGCAGTGTTATAAAATTCAACTCTGTAAACATCTGTGAAATCTCAAGACTTGCATTGAGAGTGTCTCTGCTGGTCAACCTTGCTTGTGTTTCCTGTGAGCAAGGTTGTCTCTCTTATCCAACACAATACACGGCAGCTCACTTCCCTTTGGCTGGGAGCATTAATGAGGCTGCATGAGATCATGGCTAAAAACAAGGATTCTGGGTATTCGAACCCCAGCCCTGCTATTTACTGGACGTAAGTTACTCAACCTTTCTTTGCCTCCTTTTCCCCCATCTAATAGTCCTTATTTCGTGTGGAGATAAAGACCAGTTTGTAAAGTAAATTGCATGAGGTAGTGCCTGGTATATAGGAAGCCTTCAAGTCATGCTATCTGTTATCATCATAGCAGACATGATATCAGCTAGTTATCGTAGTACGGCATCACTAAACCCCAGGGGAAGTTAGAACTGAAAGACCCAAAGGGACCAGTACATCAAGGGACCCACACACTGCGTGATGGCAGTTGAGACAACTATCGACATGGATTCATTGCAAAATAGAAACTTAAATTCTATAAAAATAAAATAGAGTAAAGAGAATTCTATAGGCTGGGTGTGGTGCCTCAAACATGTAATCCCAGCTACTAGGGAGGTGATGATGGAGAAGATTGAGGTTTGAGGCCAATTCAGGCAAAAAATTTGAGAGACCCCCCCCCATCTCAACCAACAAAACTGGGTGTGGTAGTGCCAACTAGAGTCAGTCCACCTATTCATGAGGTAGTGGGTAGGAGGATCGAGGTCCAAACCTGCTGTGAGCAAAAACATGAGACTCTACCTGAAAAATAAGTAAAGCAAAAAAGGGCTGGAGGTGTGGCTCAAGTGGTAGAGCGCCTGTGTAGTAAGTATGAGGCCCTGAGTTCAAATCCCAGTTCCAAAAACAGAGAGAGGAAGGGAAATTCTATAGGAGGTAATACAATGACAAGGCTCTGTCTGTTTTTATTGTCTGGGAGAGATAAAGAAGTCTATTTTTCAGTTTGATTTTTATTTTTGGCTGTGACTTTATTTCTTAAAATTGCCTCTACCAGCTACTGAAGGTCACGGAGGGAGGGCAGGGTAGAGGGTAAAGAAGCCAGATGTTGGGTGTTGGGACAATGGCTTCAAAGACCCTCATTGCCTGTGTCCTTGGGGATGTAACAGGGATGTAAAATAATTTAAACAAAGCCTCATCACTTAGGTAAAGTGGCAGGACGGTTTGTTTGTGTTAGGAAACTATCCCACCACAGACAGCATCAAGTATTCTGTGCTTTCATTACTCAAAACAATTTCATATGAACAGAATTCTAAGAATTTCAAATAAGGCTCCAACTTCATTGGTTGTACAACATGACATACCGCCTTCATACATGTATGTGTATTTCGCAAAAACATCACAGAGAAAAGTAAAAGGGATAACTTGGGAGCAGTTTACTAACTAAACATTTCCTCCCTTAGTAAAATCATTTCTTACTTAAAATTTTTATTTAGGTATAATTGACATAGATGAAATGCACAGCTAACAGGCATGTCATTCAACAAGCTTTGAGAATTGTGTAGACTTTGTAGCCACCACTCCAAAGAAGATCCACACATTTTTTATCTCGTCAGAAAGTTTCATCAAGTCCCTCCAGTTAACTTCGTCTCTCCTCATCACTTCCTAATTAGTGTATATAAGTTACTTTTGTCTTTATCTGCATTTCATATAAACAGAATCAAGCTATATTTATTCTTTTGAGTTTGGCTTCCATTGGTTGTCATATTGTACTTGAGATTTATCCATGTTATTGGTTATTTCAGTAGTTCATTCTTTTTTATCGCAGAATAGTAATCCATTCTACAAATATAACATATCTGTTCTAACAGCATTTATTATAAAGACTTTCTTCATTGAATTACTTCGATTTTTTTATGGGAAATCAATTGAGTATCTATTATCAGTTCAATTCTATTTTATCCAGTTGACTTATATCTATCTTCATGTAATACCCATTGTCTTGTCTTGTCTTGAAATTATAGAGTATAAGTCCTTTGAGTTTGTTTCTCTTTCAAACAAAAGGATTGGTCTAGATCCCTTGTGTTTCCTTATAAATTTTAGAATCAGCGTATTTGTTTCTTCAAAAGATGCTTGCTGGAATTTTTATAAAGTTTGTGTGGAACCAATGCATAAGTTTATAGGAAATAGATACCTTAAAAATATTTAGTATTCCAATCAATGAACATGGTCTGCCACTCTGTTTATGTAGGCTTCTTTCATTTTTTTTTCTCCCTCTCTCAGAAATGCTTTGTAGGTTTTTTATACAGGTCCTTCACATCTTTCATTAAATTTATTCCTAGTTATTTGAAGTCTGTGACACCACTGTAAAATGGTAGCTTTTAAACTTTCATATCTGCATGTTTGTTACAGGCATATAGAAACTGACTCTTACGTTTTGACATTTATATTGTGACCTTGCTAAGTTCATGTGATTCTAATGATATTTTTCTAGATCCAGGGGGTTTCCTTGGTATAAAATGAGGGGTTTAAGACTAATGAAGTATAACTAAATTAAGGAACTGAAGTGTTCTGGTTTTAAGCAAGTGTTGATGTATCTTTTCTTGTAAAAGTTTTGGTACTATAGTGGTAGTGGGGCTGGGAATAGCTCTGATGGGGATGATCTATGGAAAGGAAAGATTTCATAAGACAAATCTTACATATCAGTTGCAAAGTCTAAAAGCCATGTGGTTGAGTGTCTACCTATCACCCAGACTTCAATGTCCCCAAGGCTTTGTAACTTTTAATAATTCACACACTTGTCTGTGCACCTTTTGAATTGTAGTAACTACAGCCTCGGTACCTACTTCTGCAACATATTCTCCAATTCTTATGGTGCATTTCCATACAGACATGGAAGACAGTGTTCCCAAATGCCCTCTAACTGTTACTTGGTAAATGGTATTGCCACTTTGGGCCTGGAGCAGGGAGGGACGAGACTGGAGATGAGAGCTATCCTTCAGAGAGCATCCACTGTACGCCAGGATCTGAGCTCAGCAATTTACATCACCTCGCTCATTCACTCAAAGGAATGAATTATGAAGCTAGAATCTTCCTTAGGCCTGTTTTACAGATGAAGAAACTGAGACTTAAATTAAGTCCTTCACCAGGTCATGAAGTTAATTAGTAGCAGAGTCAAGATTTGAATCAAAATGCCAGACTCCAGAGCCTACCATTTTGTCTTCCAAAACATCTGTTTTAAAAAAGCCCCATAATTTCCTCTACTCTCTGGGCATAGAGAAGGGAAGGTAGCCAGCTTGGGAATTCTTAGGCTCATAAGAAGTGATACCAGTGTTCATTTTTTATCATGTGGCAGGTTGAGGGGTGGTGACACATATCTTGGCTCAAGTGGGTAAGTATGGTGGGTGCTAAAAACATCAGGTCCTTTCCTTCAGCTTCTGGTCACCTAAGAGCCCTGGTGAAGGGTGAGGGTCTCAGTAGCTGGAGAAATAGCGCCACACCCAGACTCTATGGACTGCTTGTCACCCACAGTGCCATGAGCAGTAACTACATTACCCATTAATCAGAAGGATGCATGGTAGCACTTGGGAGGCTGATCGAAAGTTCAAGGCCACACTGGGCTACATGGCAAGACCCTATTTCAAAAAAAAAGGCTATATGGTGCACCCTGCTGTTTGGGGAGCACATGCACGTCACACGCCCACAAACCCTCACAAGCCCCCTGCACAGATTTAGATTACACCAGGACTGGAATTACACAGCGATCCCCAAACCAAACCAAACAAACCCCACACCAGGCAGTAAAATCCTGGGCTAACAAGCCCAGAGAGCATCAACAGCAGAACTGCAGAAAGCTTCCTCTGTAGCCGCATTACAGAATCATAAAGAGCACGCTTGTAAAGTGAAGCCTGTTGTGTTTCGGTGCAGGAGAAAGTTGGCAAAGCCCCTGCTAGATCTTATTTCAGGAAAGGAGTAGGGAGCGCTCCAGAAACAGGCTTGAAATGATTTAGCAGACTCTATCCTTTTGCACGTTCTTTGTGGTTACATTTGAGCAGTGTCTTTTATAATTTAAATTTTCTATAGGTTGACCTTCACCCTTCATACCTGGCAAACATAGGAGTGAGGATGTGAGTTTGTTATAATCCCTGGTGACATTCCAAGAAAGTGTCACTCCCCTGTACTCTCGGAATTTCCAGTCTGGAGATGGGAATTTGGCAGGGTCTGCCTCCATCAGTCAGGGCACACGGAGGCAAAGGGAAGCGCTCAGCCTTCCCAGGACCCCATCTTCTATGGTGGGTAGGTTAGAAGTTCACTCCTACACAGGTGTCTCCCTCTTCAGCCTGCTGGAAATCTTCCAAGACTCACCCTGAGTCCTGGGGTCCATCACCTTAGATGTGAGAGCAAGAAGGACTACGGGGAGGGAGGGTCTGAGGGGGGCTCAGTGTCCATGCCACCCCAAACATCATTGACCAGGTTGCAGACAAAGACAACAATACCAAAAGAACAATGCTAACCTTGACATGACATCGAGAGAGCTCTGAACTGCAAAACACACGGTGTGGGGGGGAACCAGAGGTGTGGCTCGGAAGTAGACAGCCTGCTTTTCAAGCACAAAGCCATGAGTTCAAACTCCAGCCCCACTCTCCCCCCAAAAAAAAGTGATACAGAGAAGCACTTTACTTATTTTTATTAGTATATGTTAATTGTACAAAGGGGTTTCATTGTGATACAAGTACGTAATGTATTTTGCTCAAATTCACCCCCTCTAACCTGTTGAAGATCCTGTTTTCATACAACCTTCAAGTATAAGCCGCTTACTACACAGAAACATTGGAGTATTTGGGGGGTAAAAGATATCATTTCTAGAAGCTTTTGTTTTAATTTTTTTGTCTTCTAGCATCCTTCTTTTTGAGTTTCTATTGTGAAAAATTTCAAATACACAGAAGAGAAAGAACAACCAGCTTTGACCATTGTTAATATTTTGCCATCTATTTTTGTTGTAATTTAAAGTAAGATTCAGGGCTGGAGGCATGGCTCAAGTGGTAAAGCACTTGCCCAGTAAGCATGAGACCCTGAGTTCAAATCCCAGTATTGCAGAGAAAAAAAAAAAGAAAGAAAATTACACACATTGCTGTAGTGACTGGTAACAGTACTATATTATCGTATGTGTTAGGAAGCTTCATTAAAACTTGAGGATACAAATTCTTTTTTTTTTTTATTCATATGTGCACCAAGGCTTGGGTCATTTCTCCCCCCTGTCCCCACCCCCTCCCTTACCATCCACTCCGCCCCCTCCCTCTACCCCCACCCCCTCGATACCCAGCAGAAACTATTTTGCCCTTATCTCTAATTTTGTTGTAGAGAGAGCATAAGCAATAATAGGAAGGAACAAGGGTTTTTGCTGGTTGAGATAAGGATAGCTATACAGGGCATTGACTCACATTAATTTCCTGTGCGTGTGTGTTACCTTCTAGGTTAATTCTTCTTGATCTAACCTTTTCTCTAGTTCCTGGTCCCCTTCTCCTATTGGCCTCAGTTGCTTTTAAGGTATCTGCTTTAGTTTCTCTGCATTGAGGGCAACAAATGCTAGCTAGTTTTTTAGGTGTCTTACCTATCCTCACCCCTCCCTTGTGTGCTCTCGCTTTTATCATGTGCTCATAGTCCAATCCCCTTGTTGTGTTTGCCCTTGATCTAATGTCCACATATGAGGGAGAACATACGATTTTTGGTCTTTTGGGCCAGGCTAATCTCACTCAGAATGATGTTCTCCAAATCCATCCATTTACCAGCGAATGATAACATTTCGTTCTTCTTCATGGCTGCATAAAATTCCATTGTGAATAGATACCACATTTTCTTAATCCATTCGTCTGTGCTGGGGCATCTTGGCTGTTTCCATAACTTGGCTATTGTGAATAGTGCCGCAATAAACATGGGTGTGCAGGTGCCTCTGGAGTAACCTGTGTCACAGTCTTTTGGGTATATCCCCAAGAGTGGTATTGCTGGATCAAATGGTAGATCAATGTCTACCTTTTTAAGTAGCCTCCAAATTTTTTTCCAGAGTGGTTGCACTAGTTTACAGTCCCACCAACAGTGTAAGAGGATTCCTTTTTCCCCGCATCCTCGCCAACACCTGTTGTTGGTGGTGTTGCTGATGATGGCTATTCTAACAGGGGTGAGGTGGAATCTTAGCATGGTTTTAATTTGCACTGAGGATAGAAATTCTTTCTCAGCCACTCACCACATTGTAATCCTCATTGTAATCCTCTGCCCCTGCTACTTTCTGTACACTGGATGTTAGATCTTAAGGATTGATTAAACTCAGGTTAAACTTTTCTCCAAGAAACCTCCCTGCTGATGTTGTATACTTCATAGTGTGCCATATTGGTGCCAGGTACCACCAGTTTTAGTGATGGGAAGATCAATTCCTGGGTTAATAGGGTGTCCATGCAGACAGGCATGGTGACATACACCTGTAATTCTAACACTCAGAAGATAGAGGCAGGAGGACCCAGAGTTCGAGGCCAGCCTGGGCTACATAGCAAAACTCTTCTTGAAAAAAAGAAGAGTTTTGCTATGTATGAGTTTTGTCTGTCTCCATCATAAAATTCTCTCTCCACGCCTACATCTAGCAAGTCATTGTGAGAGAAGATCTTGGCTCTGTGGGTGACCAAGTGTCCCACCAACTCTCCCTGAATACTTACAGCATTCATTGATCCTTGACCAAATCAAACGTTTCATTCAAGGTTACAACATGGTGGCTTTTTAATTTGATGTGCATGTGTGTGGTACTAGGGTTTGAACTTGGGGGCTTCATACTTTTGAGGCAGACATTCTCCTGCTTGAGCCACACTTCCAGTCCTTAATTTGTCATTTATTTGACATTTTCCACTAACGATCGTATTCCTGCTTGATGAAGAGCTTTTCCCGCAAAACTGAGTGTGATGGACAGCCCAATCCTTTCCCTTTATTTATCAGTTTTTACAGTAAGAAGTTGACTGTCTGGAAGGTCTGGAATAAAGTAAGTCATATCTTTATATTATAAATGCTATAATATTTATAATTTATGGATATAGCAGGCTTTATCATCCCAGCTCCAAGTAAAAAAACATTTCACAGATTAGAAATGGCCAACAAGGTAACTTGTGATACAGAGAGCACCACACAGAAACTGTGGGTCCAGGGCTACAAGACCCCAGAGCACAGGTGTTCAATAGGACCACACAATTCAGCAATAAACAAAAGAAAAGGTCAAGTGTCTAGCTGAGAAAGACAAAAGCACTGAATGGCCGCTGAGTTCCAATGCTCCCCCGCGGCTCCTCCCCATGCCAGTGCTCCAGGGAAGCCCTTAGAGGAGTCCTGCCCTGGGGGCAATGGCAGGGACTTCTTGCTCAGCTATTGGCTGGGGCACCTTGAGAATAAGGTGACCATGGATCTAAAGCTGAAGTGGCCTCTAAAGTGAGCAGAGAGGCCTTTTTTGAAGGAGGGTCTGAGTGGGGCATTCCAGGCTGGCCACATGGTAGGGAGGATCCCTGTCTTCCTCCCTGGCCCCACTTCCTCTGCCCAGGTCCCTGCTACCTGCAGTCCCCTGGCCTCATCAGGCTGGCTCACCTCACCCTCTCAGTGGGCTCCTTCTTGTCCTTACATTCAGCTCCACGGGTCCCTGGCTCTGCAGTATTTCTGGGAAGCACTCTGCCTGGCCTTTCCTCTCTGCCTCTCCCTCTCCCAGGAGGGCTGGTTTTCTTTTCTGTCTCCCCATCACCCTGCAAGCTCATGAGACAGGGTGAAATACTGACTTCCAAATCCCTCTCACCTCACACTGAGCTGCCATCTCCTAGGTACTAAGTCAGCATCCTTTGAGTGAACTAAATGAAGAAAAAGAAAAATGAATGACTTTGGTTTATCCTGGAGATTGCATTGGCTTCCCTTCTTCCCCCTTCTGTAGACTAAATGCTGAGTTTACTCAAACCCACCCTGCATAAGATACACCTGGGATTTGAGGTGAATGGAGCCTGGACAATTTCAGGCTCAGAGGAAGAAAATGTTTTGTGTATTAAGAATAGTCAAGGAGGATATTTGTGGACCAGAGAAGGGAGAACTGGTTTTGGTTTACAAAAACACTTGAACCAAGAGCACTGTAATAAAGAGCTGAGCTATTATTAAAACTCAGCCAAATAAACAGATCCTTCCACCCACGTCCCCCTAACCGAGTGTGGTCATGGGACTCTGCTGGGATTGAGGAATGCCTGTGAATTAAGTGCTTTGGAGTTTGTGAAGAGGTACAAATCAGCCAGTGCCTGTCTTCGGAGGCAGCATTCCTTAGCATCCATTAACCTGAGGTTGGCTCCTCGTGAAGCTGGGGGGGCCCCCTGGGGTTCTCTATCTCTTAATTGAAGTGGTGTGCTGAGGAGAATTATTGCCTTCCAGGGGAGGATTGCAAAACAAGCCGAGGAAAAAGAAACTGGATTCTGTTTCTGGGCAGGTTTTCCTAAGTAGGTCTGTATAGATGTGCACACCTTTGGCCTTCCAGCTCGCGGCAGGGCTGGCTTCTCCCATCAGGCCCCCTAATTGTGGGTGAAACTCGGATGTCGGGCTGTCTTTCTTCATGGTCTTGTGTAGGTGATGAAACCCAGGCTGCAGATCAATTCACGAGGATGGAGATATGCTCTGGAAAATGTAGTTCTAGCAGCATTAACGTTTGCTCTTTGCTTTTAACCCAACCTTCTGAGTTTGTAATCAGCTCAGTGGCTGCAAGCATCTCCTCCCTCCTGATGGCAGATGGATGTCTTCCGGTCTGCTCACTCATTGCTGCAAGGCCCCTGATTTATACTCCTAAAGGGGGATCGGGGGCCTGATGAGGGAGGAGCCTCACCTGGACTTTAATTTGGAAGGGAAAGGGGAGCTGGAGTGAATGGACTGCCTCTCTTAAGTTCTGGAGACTCAGCTGAGTGGGTGTGGGGCTAAAAGATGGCATTGCCATGGTGGCCTGCTGGTGCCCACGTTTGGAAGGGATCAAGCCAAGCCACATAAATCATTCAGGGAGCAGCTGCATGAAGCATCTCATAAATCGTAGCGGTGAGGGTTCATGTGGAAAGGCTGTGCTGACTGTGGGTCCTGGGAACCCAACTCTTTGCACAGATGCACTCAAGTGTCCACATCCTCTGAAAGGTCACAAGAAAGCTTCTGTAAAAGCCACCAGGGTGTTCTGATTTGCATCTATAGTATAGGGTGATATTTAACTAAATCTTGCAAATCAAGGTGGTCATTCTCAATTTTAAGAAGTCATATTTGGGCTGGAGGAGTGGCTCAAGTGGTAGAGAACTTGCCTAGCAAGTGTGAAGCCCTGAGTTCAAACCCCAGTCCCACCAAAAATAAATAAATAAAAAGTCATATTTCTTTCTTTGTGTCTGTTTTACCTGCTCTTACAAAGCACTTACTGTGTGCCTGAGTGCTTTATAAATATTAACTCACTTCATCTTTCTCACAGTCCTGTGGGGTATCTCACATCTCTCTTGCTTACTGGATGGCAAATCCACAGCTATATTATTTAGAGCACGCTGTGTCTCCAATCGTAGGTGTGTTCAGATTCTTCCAATGAACTGCTTTAAGCATCTCATACCAATTTCCTAACTGATAGGTCAGTGGTAGAAGTGAGATTTACTAATACCCTTAAGTAATGTTGGATATAAAATAAAACATGCTAATCAGATTAAATTTCTCTAATAATTTCCATCAGACTAATGACTTCAGGTTTTGATGATTTTTAAGTATTAATCACGTGGAATCAAACCAAACTGAAAATAACTGTAAAAAAAAAGGAAAAGGAACGATAGGAAGTCCAACCCAGAGATAAAACTGGTCCCGATCACACTGGTAACCAATGTCTGTAATTAATCCCGGACCTCAGCGACTTTTGCTCCTTGGTTCTTCTGAGTTCCCTTGGTCTCTAGCAGCTGCTGCTGGGGCTGAGGGAATTGAGTTGTAGGGTAGCTGTGACCAGGGCAACTGCTCTGTGAGACTCCACAGTGCTGTTTATGGCAAGGCCACTCTGCTGAAAGTACATGACCTATGTTTGCTGAAACCCCCAAGGGGCCTTGTACTAGAATGGTCTTCTTGGGAGCTTCATCTGGTCCAGCATGAGCTGGAGCCTGTTCAATCCTGATTACAGACATCTCTTCCCAACTCTGCCCAGTGTCATTAAGCTGATGGTTGACGTTGACCATGGTGGGAGAGTTTACACCATGAATAGTGGCAAATGCTACAGAGCAGAGCCATACTGCTACCCCCAGAAGCAGCTCCCCAGCACCTCACCAGGAAAAGAAGTCTTAAGCTTTAAGAATTTTTCCAAAAAGATAGGGGGTACAGATGAAAAGAAGAGAGGGCAAGATAGGACAAGTAGAAATCATGGTACTCCCTAAGATTGCAGGATTGGTTCTGCAGGACCAGCAGTTCTGGGGCTTGAGCTGTCAATCTCTCCTCAGACCCAGGGAGGGGATGGTAACCTCATGATCTTACTGCAGCAGGAAGAGGCAGGAGGAGACACTGCTCATCCACCTGCGCCTCAAATCCACCCCTGCACTGTGTTTCATGCACCTCATGGGTAGAGGCACCCACCGTGATTCTGAGGAATGAGCAGAAGTAGTTGTTATAGGTTGGAACATCCCCCAAAAGTTCGTGTGTTGGAAACTTAACCCCTAAATTCAAGTGTTGATGGTATTTGGAGGTGAGCCTTTGGGAGGTGATTGGGATTAGATGAAGTCAGGAGAGTGGGACTCCATTGTGGCATTACAGCCTTTATACGAAGAGGAAGAGAAACACACGTGAGCTGGCACACTTGCTCTGTCATGGAATGCCCTCTACCATATTATGATGCAGCAAGAAGGCCTAGCAGGTATGGGTGGCATGCTAAAAGAACTTCTACTCTGTAAATTACCCAGTCTGTGATATTCAGATACAGTAACGTTAAGACGCTAGCTCTTTTGTAATTCCTATCAGAGGGAAACATTGGGGCAAATGTATTAGTTTCCCACTGGCTGCAGTAACAAGCTGTCACAAACTGAGTGACCTAAATCAACATAAGTTTATGATTACATAGTTCTGTAGATCAGTCATGGGTCATGCTGCACTAAAATCAAGGTGTCAGTGGGGCTACTTTCCTTTCTAGAGACTCTGGGGGAGAATCCATTTGCCTGTCTTCCCTAGCTGTAGAGGCCATCTGCATTCCCTGGCTTGTAGCCCTTTCCTCCATCTTCAAAGCCAGCAGTGGCTGGTCAAGTGCTTTCTCATTGAGGCACGTGGACTCTGCCTCTCCTGTGTTTTAAAGACCCTTGCGACTGGGTCATTCGGATAATTTCTTTATAATAAGATCTGCTGGTTAGCAACCTTGACTGACCCTTACCATGTAATGTAACATATTCACAAGTTTTGGCTATTAGAACATGGATATCATTGGTGGAAATTTTCTATGCCTACCACAGCCAACATTTATGACCTTAGAAACACCCTCGCAGTGACATTAGAATTTTACCCCTGTTTTTTTTCTTTCTTTCTTTTTTTTTTTTTTTGGAGGGGCCCAACCAAAGTGATTCAGCCCCAGCCTCTTTCCTTAGTGTGAGCCCAGGCTGTTGGAAGTACTGGAAATGGCTTTTTCTGGTGGCTCTTGTCATCTTAAGATGACAATGACCCATCAGAGTTACTACAGTGTTCCTTTTCTACATAGCTGCTCCATCCAAACTCCTTTAACTTATTGTATCCTTCACGTATGGATTTTTCTTGGTTTAGGTGTAGCTGGCAATTTCCAGGTGCCTGCCCTTGCACAGAAGTTAGTATAGCGCATGGCACCCAACCTAAGAAAAGGTATCCATCTTGACACACAGATCTCTATCATGGAGAATTTACACAGCCAGTCCTCCGTGCCCATGGGTTTCACATCGTGAATTCCACCAACATGGCATCAAAAATATTCAAAACAATAATTACATCTACTGAATGTGGACAGGCTTTTTTTTTTTTTTTTTTTTTTTGCTTTTCATTATTCCCCTAAACAGTACAGTGTAACAACTGTTTACACAGCGTTTATATCCTATTAGGTATTATGAGTAATCTAGAGAGGATGTAAAGTATACAGGAGGATGTGAGTAGGGTCTATGCAGACACCATCACTTTGGATAAAGGAGTTGAGCATCCAGGTATTTTGGTATCTGCAGGGGCTGCTGGAACCAATCCCCACCAATACCAAAGGTCAATGATATATGATGTAGAAAAGGTTGATTTTGTGGACCTTCTGTTGGATTTAAGCCCTGACCTGAATGGGTAGCTTAGCACTCATGGGGATTGGTCTCCAACCAACTCTATCTCCAGCATTTCCGAGGTTCCACAGAACTGGTACAGAGCCACCTGGGGCTGGGAGGCCAGACTTAAGGAGGGTGAGCTGTTAGGTTACCAAATGGCTTTCCCGTTGGGGAAGGAGAACATTTCCCTAAGAGTTTGGAGGATCAGAGCTCAATCAATGTCTCTCTTGACAACATAATTCAAATATGGTGTAATGGTGCCTGGGGGAGGGGACGGAACTTAAGTATTGCAAATTTCACTGCTTAGAATAGGTCCCAGGGTGGGGTGGGGGACACCACATGGAGGCCTAGCCCAACAAATTGCCAAATCTCTTTTGGCTTAGTCCTGCCTGTCAAAGAACTCTATGTGTCACCCTATCTCCGCCATCCCCACTATGAGGCCTCCTCCCCAAACCACTGAACCTCCACGAGGGCCAACTTTTCCTAATAACCACTTCCTACAGAAAATCAGCAAGGGGAAAGATTCCTTTTTAAGCACATGTCTACATGCTTACATTTCTCCTCGACAGAGAATTATCAGTGACGGCCCCAGGGCTCACGAAACTATGGTGATTGGAGTCCTCTGATTAATGGGATAAGACAGATTGTTGATGTCCCTGGAATTCAATATTCTAACCTCCGACCCATGTTTACACCACAGTGACTAGCAACTTCGAAGCAAGCCCTGCTTGTTAGGTTTGGTTTTGGGAGCTAGCTCTGGAGCAAGGAAACCAGGTCAGCATGTCTAGCTGGGTAGGCAAACACAGACAATGCATGTCACGTGGTGATTTGGGATCAAGACTGAGTGATACCTGGAGATGATCTGGCCACAATATTTTTTCCTGTAGTTTCTACAACTGGGCCTAGATGAAGTCCTTCAAAGTCCCCTGCAATTAACTTTTCAAAACAGTGTAGCACTTTTCTCTTTGGAATAAGCTGTGCACCCTGGCTACTATAGTTATTTTGCTTTGCTCCTTTATTTAAAAAAAAATTAGCAATTCAATCACAGAGATCTTCATGAAATGCAATTCCCCTGAAGAATGATAACATGTCATTTTGCATTTTTTTTGCAGCACCAAAGGTCAAGGTTAGATGGAGGTGACCACTTTCATTTCCTTTATTATGTTATGACTTCAACATCACGCTGTATTATTATTTACTCCATTTTGCAGAGGAGCTAAATGAAGAACAGAATGAATAACTTACCCCAAATTACCCATGAAGCCAGGGTTATTAGAATCCCCAAGCCAGTGGGCTCACCGCAAAACTACACTTCTTGACAGATAGAGACTGTGCTGACAACAAGCCAAGTCTCAGTGCGGGATGATCACTGTCTACCCTCCCTCTCCCCCCCACCCCAGCAGGGAAGAGCTCAGATGCAATTTGTTGTTCATGCAAAGGGGCACAGAACAGGGAGGGGGTCATTGGAATATGTTAGAGCCTGTATTTCTTTAGAAATTACTGAACATTTTTTCTTAAAGCAAAACTGATGAGGAAATCCAAACACATCGGTTGGAAGTTGTCTACCTTGGAGAATGTGTGGGACTTTACATTAGGGAGGGAAATGGGCTTTTTTCCTCGGGAATGTTCCAGAATAGGTCTTGATATATGTTTAGAATCAGACGTGGGAATAAGCTTAGTGTTTCCCTGAGGGATGCACTGGGAGCAGAATTATGAAGAGATTTGTCCTGCTGTCCCATTTCCCATGGGCTACCACTTTGCTGTGGACAATTTCCTGCCCTAGGTTCCTCCTAGAGACTTGGGTTACCAAAGAGGGCCTGAGATGCAGGCTCACCAACCCCCATGGGAAGCCCCATTCTCCCAGACTTTCCCTCTTTTCCTACAGGGCCCATCCAAGTCCTATTTTCTGGGGAAAATGGATGTGGGTGGATTAATCAGAGACAGAACCCTTATGAAAACATTAGCTGGATGGTAAGGTGGCCCTCAGAGATGATAACGAAAATAACAGCATTCTTCACTGCATCTTCATGCACCGAGGGACTTAAAAATATAGCCACCTTCAGTACCCACAGGGGACTGGTTCCAGGACCCCTTGACGACACCCCGATCCACGGATGATCAAATTCCTTGAAAGAAATGATATGGTATTTGCCTATAACCTATGCATACACTCCCTGGTCCTTAAATCATCTGTAGATTACTTATAACAACCAATACAGCAAATGCTCTGGAAATACCTGTTACACTGTGTTACTATATTTAGTTATTTTTGTTTCTCTTTTTGTTGTTTTGAGACAGGATCTCACTATGTAGCCAAGGTTGGCCTCCAATTTACAATCCCTCTGCCTGGACTGGAATTACAAGTGTGCTCCACCATTTCTGACTATTCTCTATTGTTTAAGGAACAATGACAAGAACAAAGTCTGTCCATGTTCGGTACAGAAGAAATTTTGTCAAATATTTTCAGTGTGTTTGTTAGAATCTGTAGACGGGGGACCTGTGGACACGAACCACATGAAAAACTATTTTCAGATTCTGGAATGCAAAATAGGATTTTGCAACAAAATAATAAACTTAAAGGTAGGCTTTTTAAAAAGAAAGGATTCCCTCAGTTTTTTTCTATCCCACTGGTACACTAAGAGCCAGGCTTGGAGAACTAACCATAGAGCTTTGTCCTTGGAGGATAGGAGGGAGTAGTGAGGGCTCCTTCAAGCCATGGAGGATTGTGAGACCAAGGTGGTGGGCAGGAGGAGGAGTTAGCAGTGAGGTGTGCGGGTCTCAAAGCCTCTCCTGGCTGAGATGGAGAGGGAAGGCTGTCTGCGCGTGGAAGGAAATGGAATCGGTAAAGGCTTCACAGCGTGCTCTCTATTAAGACGACATCATTCTGCTGGGTAGCCCCTCACTAACTGAGAATCCAAGAGGGTGGAAGAGTCCCATGTAGCAAAGAGTTTAGTGGCTCTAGACTGAGGCCATGAGCAAACTAAAATGAAGGACAGAAGGACAGCCAAGTGGCCTGCCATGGTGAGAGCCATGAGACCTGCATCAGATGGTGTGCAGAGGCAGATGGAGGCCATGATGAAATCCCAACAGGTTCACAAGCCTAGTCCAAGCCATAGGACATAGCCACATGCTCCTGACTGGTCAAAACGAATAGCTCTCGGTTTCATCAGCCATGGCCATGGGTTGCCCAACCCTATCTCTGAGGGCAGCAGCCAGCTCTTTGCTCAGGCATATACCAGTCCCAGGTTAACTTCTTCCAGGTCCCAGGGCCCCTAAGCTGTCCCCTTCCTACACCTGTTCAGATACCACCTTGAAGGGGGCAATTCAGCAGAGATAGAATCCGACAGATCACTTGCAGTCTTTGGAGACTGTTTAAACCAGTGCCATTCTGAGTGGGTCTGAGGGCTGAGTGAATCTTCAAACTGGTATAGGAAGATATAGGTACAAAAACTTGAGGGGAGACTTTGAAAACCTCTGGCAGCTGAATAATTTTCATATTTTTTGAAACCGATCATAAAAATAAACTTATAGTTTGTCTTTTACAGTTTTTATTTTCTAGTCAGGCATGGTGGTACGTGCCTATAATCCCAGCTACACAGGAAGTGTAGGTAGGAAGTCATGATCTGAAACTAGTCTCAGACAAAAAGCATGAGACCCTATGTGAAAATAAACTAAAGTAAAAAAAAAAAAAAAGAAGAAGAAGAAGAAGAAAGAAAGAAAAAAGGCTGGAGGTATGGCTCAAGTGGTAAAACACCTGCCTAGCAAGACTGAGGTCCTGAGTTCAGACTCCAGGTCTACCAAAGAAAAAATTGTGGTAGTTAATTTCTGTTGGACTCTCTAAAAGTATCGTCAACTGGTTAGAAATTTAACAAACAGAAAAGGTTCCCTCACCACAGATGGTTTGCGAAGCACTGGGTTATGGCTGGGACCAGCCTTAATTCATTTAAACATACTCCCTCCCCTCTTCTTGGTGTAAAGGGACTGGTGACAGAAGACTAGATAGGCTTTGGAAAGAAAAAAAAAAAGTAATGTTCCCACACACTTTAGTTGTATGGAGAATGAATATTTGCATATTTTTACCCCTACCCCATCTGTCCAGCCTTCCCTTCATCCTCGGGACATGGCATGGTACCTTCGGGCTGAAAGTTTCTGGCACCCCTGTCCTCCTGGGTTGCACACTCTTTCCCTGCACCCCCTGGGGCCTTGGCACCCACAGGGCAGCTAGACTCACACTTAATGACAGGCTACTAAGTGTGACTTTGAAGACACCAGAGCTGGCCCAGGTGGATGAGAATGCTAGAGTACATGTGCCAACTGTGACCTCACACAACAGAGAGGTCAAGGTCTACGTGTTTAGAAGTTTACATTGGGGGCAGGAGGCATGACTTTGGTCTCCGCCTTGTCGATGGTGATCATTTTAAAGTGGTGTGGGGATAATTAACTTAATTACGAAGAGATGAGGAAAGTATCACAGATAAAGATGGAATAAGAGTCTCTAGCTGAAGCATCGATCAGAAACAAAAATGAAAAGGATCAACACGTTGACCAGGTGGGATTTACCTGGGATATGAGGACCGTTCAACATACAAAAATCAATTAGTTAATGTAATATGCATATTAATAGGACGGGGGATAAAAACCACATGATAATCTCAATAGATGCAGAAAAACAACTGACAAAATTTAACACCCTTTCTTGATGAATGTTCTCAATGAATTAGGAAGGAAATTACGTCAACAGAATCAGGGCTAACATGAAAAACCCATAGTAATTAACTGGACAGTGAAAACCTGAATGCTTTTCCCCTAAAAACATGAATAAGACAAGGATCTCCACCCTCATCACTCCTATTCAACATAGTACTAGAAGTCCTTGCAAAACAATTAGGCAAAAAACAATTTTAAGTCATTTTAATTTTTATTAAATACATTCTTTGGCACAAATCATTAAAATAGACAAGCATGAAATATAAGTAAAATGTCTTCATAGAATAAAAATACAACTCCAGACCAAATGAGCATGCAAATTAGAAAGAAAGAAGTGAAATGATCCATTTGCAGAAAGGAGAAAAATAGCAGGGAAGAACCAATTCAGATTATAATACATATATACATGGAAATGTGATAAGGAAACTCTCTGTATTTGCTATCTTAAACAAACAAAATGTCTTTTTCAAAAACGGAGAACAGGAAGAATAAAACAGGTCCTGTCTGGAGATTGGCACCAGTGGGAGGGGCAGGATATAAGGAAAGGGTGAAGGAGGGTGAATGTGGTGGAATATTATGTTCTCATGTATGAAAATGGAAAAATGAGACCTGCTGAAACTATTCCAGGAATGGGGGAAGGGGGAATAAAGGAGAATGATGGAGGGGTGAATTCAACTATGATTTATTGTAAAAACTCTGATAAATGTCACAATGTACCCTCAGTACAACAATAATTTTAAAAAAAGATAAACAAAAAATAATAAAAAAGTTTTAAAAGTGAAATTATCTTATATGTAGAAAATCCTAAAGGCTCCACGGAAAAAGCATTAGATATTTTATATGAATTTGATAAAGTTTTAGCTACAAAAACCAAACTATTTAAGAAGGACATCAAGAAAATAATTTCATTTAAAATAACATCACAAAGAATAAAATACTTAGTCATAAATTTAACTAAAGAGGTGAAAGATTTGGACACTGAAAACTATAAAACACTGATGAAAGAAATCACAAATAAATGCAAAGGCATCCACTGTTCATGGACTGGAAGATTTAGTATTGCTAAAATGTCTGTACTACCCAAAACGATTTATAGATTCAGCATAATCCTTATCAATATCCCAATGGTACTTTTCCCAGACAAAGAACAAAATCCTAAAATTTATATGGAACCACAAAGGATCTCAAACAGAAAAACAATCTTAAGAAAGAAGAATAAAGCTGGAGGGCTCACTCTTCTTGATTGTGAAATATATTACAAAGCTATAGTAGTTAAAATAATATGGTGCTGGCATGAAGACAAACATAAGACAATAGAAATAAACTCACAGATCAACTGATCTTCAAGAAGGGTGCCAAAAATGAACACTGGGGATAATCTCCAACAAACAGTGCTAGGGAAATGGATAGTCACATGTAAAAGAATGGAGTTGAACTCTTATTTACACCACACACAAAAAATCAATTTAAAATGTATTAGAGACTTAAAACTAAGACCTGAAACTCCTGGAGGAAACACTGGGTGAGAACTCCATGCCCCTGGTCTTGGTAATGATCTTTTAGATACGAAAAAAAAATCACAAGCAACAAAAGCAAAATAGACCAATGGGATTGCACCAGACTAAAAGGCTTCTACACACCCAAACACTTAATCTATGGGAGAACATACATCCTACAACGTGGAAGAAAATATTTGCAAATCATCAACCTGATAAAGGCTTGATATTCAAAACACATAAGGAATACCTTCAACTCAATAGCAAACAAAACAAAAAGACTGACTTAGAAAATGAGCAGAAGATAGCTGGCAAAGATGTAGAGAAATTGGAACCCTTGTTCGTTGTTGGTGGGAGCATAAAATGGTGCTATAGCTATGGGAATAGTATGGCGATTGCTCAAAAAATGAAAAATAGAAGTACTATATGATCTGGCCATCCTATTTCTGGGTATTAAATATAAAGAATTGAAATTGGAGACTTAAAGGGACATTAGCTCCCACATTCATTGCAGCCCAATTGCCAGCATGTGGGAACAGCCTGAGTGCCCACTGGCAGAGGAACAGATGAAGCAATGTGGTGCTTACATACAATGGAATAGTATTCAGCCTTAGAAAGAAGGAAAGTGGCTGGAGGAGTGGCTCAAGTGGTAGAGCGCCTACCTAGCAAGCACGAGGCCTGAGTTCAAACCCCAGTGCTGCAAAACAACAACAACAAAACCACAACAACAAAACCATGCCATATGTGACATCATGGATGAACCTGGAGGACATTATACCAGGTGAAATAAGACAGTCGCAGAAAGACAGATTCTGCATGGTTCCACTTACATCTAACTAAACCAGTCAAATTCATAGATCAGAGAGTAGATGGTTGTCAGAGCCAAGGGCAGAAGAAATGGAGGGTTGCGATCCAATGCATATAAAGTGCTGATTATGCACAGTGGTTAAGCCCTAGAGGTTGGGCCATAGAATATTTCTAATTAATAATAGTAGCAACAATCAAAAACAGTATTAACTAATCTCATATTAAATATCATTACCCCAAGAAGGAAGGAAGGATGGAAGGAAGGAGGGGAGGGAGGGAGAAAACAGGGAGAGAGGGAGGGAAGGAAAGGAAAGAGAAGGGAGGAAGGAGGGGAGTGAAGGAGGATGAAAAGGAGGAAGGAAGGAAGGACGGAAGGAAAGAAGGAAATAGGGAGGGAAAAAGGAAGGGAGGAAGGAGGGTGGGAGGAAGGGATAGGAAGGAATTCCAACAAAATCAATGTAAGTCAGTGGGAATTCAGTTCTATTGACTGAGACTTTTTCAGGATGATGACTGAGAGTAAGGAGAGAATTCACAGGACAGGTACCTCTTACTCACGAAATGCAGTCTATTGGTCATCCCAGTCACTGAAGCCCACCACCACTCCAGGCCAGTCTCATTCTGTTCATAGAAGGATGAGATGACAGAGTTGGGAGCTGGGGAATTTAGAAGGGACAGAACCAGTCCTCCAACCCAAGTCTGTTGGACTCAGAACTGTGGCTTCCCACCACACCTGTAGGCTGGGGTCATGAGACCCCAGGAAAAGAGCATCAGTGGAGTGGATCAATGGAACCAGGCCCCTGAGGGTCTGTAACCATTGCAGGTCACACTACACTTGCTTCTCTATCACCTTGCAGATGTTTGACCTTGGACACTTCTGACACTTGGTGACTCTCATACAATTGGAAGATTTTCCTAACTCTGATGTAAGTCAATTTAACTGGAAAGCACTGGAGGACCGATAGAGCAACCCAGGAAAGCCAGCAGCAAATCCCTGAGCACTGCGCACTCAAGAGGAAAGGATCCCCTCCCCAGGGTGAGCTGCAGTGTAGCTGTCCTCAACCAGCCAATCAGCTGGGGCCACACTCAGCCCCTCTGGGGCTGCTGTCCCCTGTTTTATCTTTGGGGACCAAACTGGAGTTACAGGATGGGGAATGATCAAAGGGAAGTTTCAAATTTCTTTTCCTAAGGGAGTGCAGCCAAACTCATTTTTGCAGGGCAAAAAGTGGCCCGTGGAAGGGCTGTGAACACACACTCACCATCCGGCAGAACCATCAGGGTGCCACTGGCTGTGTGTGTCCACATTTGCAGCCTTAGAAGCTTCCAGTAAAGCTAAAAATGATCAGTGGGATCTGACGTCTTGTAAAGCATCCCACAAGCCCACTGCCCAGCCTTCCTTTAGGAAAGAGCAGCTGTCTGCAGTCCATGGAGTCATAATGAGCTGACTTCCCAGACAGTCTGGAAAGTTCTCCACAAACTCCATATTCATCCTTCAGTCCAGTGGGCCCCAGCGGACTCCTGAGCTCTTTGCTTTTACAAAACATTGGCAATGTATGAACGCTGAGAAAACTTATGACCTTGGAACGCATAGCCTGTTTTCTTACAACTTAATGACACTAAATCGCTGATAAGTTCTGTTCTGAAGCGGAGCGGTGCACCCCGTGCTCCTCTGGGCTGACTGACTCCTTCCTGGAGGGCATAGGACCCTCCTTCGTGGCCTGGGTTTTCCAGTGATTTCTGGCAGAGTCAAGGTGGTTTGAGCCTGTTGTGTCTTGGCAATTTATTTAAAGCCCCTTCTAATACGTTCCAAATACTAGAAAAGCAGCCCTCCCAGAGGTGGACAAAGTCAAAGGTGTTCGAGAAAAGCCACTCTCTGAAAACCCTCCCACTGAGACAGAGCTGTGGGCAGTCATCTACTTGTGCCTTTGACAGACCTCCAAGGATGGATCACCCTGTGCCAGGCTCTCATTGGCCGGGGCTTTGGCAGTGCCAGGGATGCTGACCTTTGCTCTGGGGCCTATGGAGTTGGAGACACCCAGTGATTAAGGAGATGATTCTACAAAGGCCAGGGTTTGGTGAATGGCATTGGTGGCTGTGGTTAGGGGGCATCTTTAGCATTGGATGGGGCTCTGGGAAAAGGCACTGGATTTGGTCGATCCCTTCCAGGCCTCTCAATGCTGTGGAGGTGAGGGCCGAATAAAAGCAGTACTCATTCATTGTCTGCTCCATGATAACACATCCTGTGCACAAAAGTATATGACTCCTGGGCCCTCAAGGAACTTCAAATGGATGGTCTGTACTGCTGAGAACACTGTGTTGTCATGGTTCAAAAATTAGAACACTACCTCTGACCTCAGAATCTCAGCTGTGTGACGTTGGGCAGGTTTCTTAACCACTCTGTGCCTTATTTTCCCCCTTTGTGAATGGCAATGATAATAGTATCTGTCTTGTACAAATGACATGACTAAACACTTGCTGTGTATGGCCATTTGTATAGTGTTTGTGTCCCTTCCTGCTCAGTGTACCTCTACCCTGTGTCACAGTTCTGCGTGGACAAGTCCCTCTCTTGAGGAAGGGTCTGTGTCACTGGAGTCTGTGTCTCTGGGCCTGCAGCAGGGGCCATTGATGTTCTGAGGAGTGGACTGCATGATGTTTGGTGTTACTGTAGGAGATGGTATTGAGTTCTGGGACTTGGGTGGGGGGTGACCTACCAGGTGACATTGCTACTCCCAGGTGCAGCTGCTCTCACTTTGAATTGGTGAGACCACCTCCCTAATAAATGCTATTGAGAGGCGTCCTGCCAGGGTGCAGCCAGGGGACCTACTGGTGTCAGTAGCTCAGCAAATTTCAGGCAGGATAAACAACGTGCCCAGGGAAACGTCCAGAAAGCACCAGAAGCAGAAACTCCAAAGCGGGAGACTTTCCAGTTAAGAGCCAGGAAGGAGGCAAAGAAGAAAGAAAGAAGGCGCCCTGTCAGGAGAATGCCTAGTGCTCACTAAGCTCATTTTAGAAAATAGATCCTTTTCGATTGTGTTCTATTTTTGACTTGTTTTGTGGTGGGAATTCATATTTAGTTTACTTCTTAGGTCAGTAAAAATTAGTTTGCCAAAAATGTTGATTTTTTTGGGCTCAGGTTTGAGTTTCAATCTAACCCAACCGTTGCCATCTCTAGGTCAGAGTGAAGTGCTCAGGGCAAAACTTCCAGCAGACATCATTAGGACTCTTTTAGGATAATGAGGCCTGTAGCAGATCAACTTGGCCTGGCCACAAATGCAACCTAGGTCCCAAGTGCCCCCAAGTTTGCACACTGGACACAGCCACCAGCCCCCTTTTCACACGGGACATCTGAGGATGAGGATAGGGACTCCGAAAGTCTGCTTGTCTGTGAGGACAAGCAGCAAACCCACTCTCATCTCCTTAGTTGCTAGAACCATTTTTCTTTTATTTCACTTCATTTTTGAAACAGCACTGGATGCTTTGCTGCTGAGAACAGCAACTCCCAGCCTCCATATCTTTTTTATGACCTGGGAGAGTTTTGCTCCTGAAGTGTTGCAGAGTTACCTTCGTCTTCCTGCGCCAGGCTCAGTCAGCAAGCTGCTTGCAAGAATACCTTGAGCCTCGTGCCAACTCCGAAGAACGAAGAACGTAATCACTTGCAAATGTTTCAGGGTGGGTGACTGATGGATGCAGGAACTTTATCACCTCTGCCATTTTTTATTGTTAGTGAACTGTAGAAATCTCACATGAGACAGCCTTCTGTCCTACTTCCTCTCCCCCCCTTCCCCCCCGCCCCTGCACAGTCCTTTAGGGAAAAAAAAAAAACAAACCCAAAAAACACAGCCAAAGAGGATGGCTTGTCTGTAGTCAGAACAGCAGGGCAGTTGGGCCAGGCTGGACCCTCCCCTGGGCCAGCATTTGGGCCTCAGTTGAACTGATGTCTGTCTCACTGGTCTCCAACAGTGTGAGAGCGTCCCTCCATGCTTTTTTCTTTTCATGTGAAAATCTATTCCCTTACAACTTTGGGATTGTGCCTAGAGTCTCTGAGGGCTTCAGAAAGACTGTTATGGTAGAGCTAATGATTTGCTTTCACCTTGCCACCCGCCCACCAAGGTCATGTCTCAAAGCCTAGCTTCCTTGGCTGCTAAGATTTATCTTCTCGCTAAACAATGTGCTGTTCCACTCCACCAATGACCTGTGGCCCTGCACCCTTACCAGGCACCCAGCCTGAAGCCAGGAACAAAATGGTTCTCAAGCCTCAAGTAGTTTGTGGGCTGGAGAGGAAGGACAGACAGGTAAAAGCAGCAGGTAGAGAGCAGTGCTGAGCAGAGGGAGCTAACGACTGAACTGAGCTGGCCAGCTGGGAGTGAGGGAGGACAGCGAAGCTCCAGGATGAAGCACAGTGGAGGACAACCAGTTGGCTTGGACTTCTCACAGGGTCTTCCTTCCTTCCAGTACAGAGGCCCAGGTGATGTGAGCTAAGCCATCGTGGCCTCTGGGGTCATTTCCTTGGATGGTCATGACAGAGTACCCCAAACCGGGCAGCTTAGACAACAGAAAGGTACTGTCTCACAAGTCTGGAGGCTGGAAGTCAGATTCATGGAGTTGGCGGGATTGTTCCTTCAGGAGGCCCTGAGGATGAGGACGTTCCTGGCCTTTCTCTTGCCTGCCAATAGCTGACAATGGTCCTTGCTTTCACTGGCTTTGACTTGTGGCCACCCCACTCCATCCTCACGGGGCCTTCTCCCCGGGTTTTTACAGAGCCTGCCTCTAAAGACACCAGTTATATTGGAGCAGGGCCCATCCCACTCCAGTATGACCTTCTCGTAACCAATCACACCTCCAAAGACCCTATTTCCAAACAAGGTCACGTTCCACGGTCTGGGTGGGTGGGAATGGGGATGGGCAGGCCACTACTCAGCTCTGTACTCTGTTGGGATGGGGCTCGTGGCATGTGTGCCTCTTGCCTTCATGATGGCTACCGCTGGCATAAGGAAGTGACCAGAGAGAAAGAGAGAGAGTTTGAGGAGACGCCAGTCAGATGGAGTAGAATGGGGATCTCTGGACAGATAATTTCAGAACTGAAGAAAGCCAGGAATTAGGACCCAGGCCTGCAGAACAGAGCCAAGAGGTGAGTGGGCACAGGTGGTCCAGGCCCCATGTTGGAGACCAGATGGAATATGGGCCAGTTGTGCACACAAGGCTGCAATGGGGAAGCCAGGGACAGTCAGTAACACATGAGCCCAACCTTCCCGAGAAACCCTGGCAGTGATCTGGTTACCACCCCCACCCGTGACCACTCTTGGAAGGATGACCTTTAGCAAATCAACTTACCAAAGTCAGCTGGGCCCCTCAATTTCTCCCTCAAATGTTAACCATTAGATCTCTGCCTTCCAGTAGGTTAATGTGGAATAACTATAAAATGAAGTCGACAGAAGTTTCTGTCTGCTTCCACAGCAAATAAAGAGCTTATTCAACTTTTGGGGTCCTAAGGAGAGGAACTAAGCTGGTGTTGTCATGGCAGTGGCCTACCTCCTGATGCAACAGCAGCATGTCTCCACAACTCAGGGTCACCTGTGAAACACCTGCTACGTTTTTAAAAGAAAATAGCTTTTAATTCACTGAAATTTAAATATGGGCTGGGATCGCCTAGGCTTTAGGGGCAATTAGGATAGCAATATTTTCAAATGAATCAGGATACCAGGTAGTCAACCTTCCACAGGGCAACCTTGGATGACTTTGGGTCACTTATTCTTTCAGCCAGTCAATAAAAGTCTCTTTTACACTAAGTATAGGCAGGTCCCTGGAACAGAGCAGTGACGAATGCTAGAGGGAATTTCTGTCCTCATAACAGATTGCAGTCTGCAGTGGGGGGAGAGACTCCAGAGAATCCACAATGGTACCAGACTTCAGAGCATCATGTGCACTCAGGAGGAAAACCAGGCATGGATAGGGTAGGAAGGGGAGGGCAGCATGAGGCCAGGGATGACAATTTCAAGTAGGAAGGTGACCAGGGGAGGCATCTCCAAGGAGGTGACACCTGAGTGAAGACCTGTAGTTGGTGAAGTCTTTTATTCAAGTCACTTTTAGCTCAGGTCTTCATCTGGGGACAGGTGACTTGCTCTAGGGCCCTGGAACACAGCTGTGCTGGTCAGCTGTAGTTTTCTGGTCACAGCTCCTTCTCTCTGCTCAGCCTGTGGCTGGTACATCCCCCAGAAGCCATTCCTGTGCCCGCCCCCTTCCTCCCGCAACCAGAGGTCTCTGGTGGAAAGCAAGAAAAGAAAAATGTCTTCCAGGGCCTTTGTGGGGTGTTCTGAGATGGCTGCACACCTGCCAGTCCGTCTGTGTCTCTGTGTGCCCCCTGTGTTGGGGGGGCATTCCTAACCCGGAGCCCTGCTACCTCTCCTCATCAATTTACCCTTCAGCACCAAATACATCTTTCTCGTTTTACAGAGGTTTTTTTTTTAACACATCTACCACTTTTGGCTTCAATAAGGATTCCCAGTAGCTGAGCTGAGCTATGTGTGTATGTGTGCATGTGTGTGTAATGAACACCTGAAGGGGTTGAAGCCCTCTCCTTTTACTCTCCAATTCTGCTCAACTGACAGAAATTGTAGCTAGATGGACAAGTTAAAAACCAAAACCAGACAGGATTGCTTGAGCAGGGTGACACATGAAGTGAGATCCCATTCTGTCCTCCTGTGCTGATTGGCCTGGTCCTTGTGGCATCATGAAGGGCTTGGTGATTAAAAGGAGGGAAAGGAACCAATCACAGGCCCTGCTCTCGGGTGCCATACACCTAGGAAAGCCATAATCATCTCCCACTGTCATGGGAGTCCAGAGAAGGGACATCCAATGCAGGCTGGGGCTGGGGAAGTCTTGCCTTTGTGGAGAGAAGCAGTCCTCATCCTCCTCATGAGTCAGCCCTGAAGGGTTCCCCTGGTCCACACATCATCTTGGAGAGTCTCTTAGCTCTCCTGGGCTGTCCCCTCCACCTGACCAACCCCAGGGACCCTTGACACCTTCACACCAGTGATCTACCTTCCTCCATTGGGTAGGGGGATAGCAGGGAGCACTGAGACTTGGTCTACGTCTGGCAGAGACCTGGCCACATAGCCTTGCAGGGTTACTTGTCCCACATCTCAGGTCCCTCCTCCAGGAGCACCCAGCTGGGCTGGCCCGCCTCTGTTACATATGGGTCCACACAGTAAGCAGATACTGAACCCCACAGGCATGCAACCTGGACACATGGCATGCTTCCTGTCATCCCGCCAGGAGCAGGCACTGCTGTGTAACCACACAGGTCATGCAGAGATGCCTCTCCCCAGGTGCCAGGAGGAAGAGGCCCTGGGCCAGGACAGCCTGTAACAAACAAGGAGATTCAGCCTGCTAAGGAGTTGGGATACTTCCTGGAAAGTGGGGGGAGGGGAGAATAGATGCTAACCAGGCAAAGACCCAAGAAACAGGGTGGGGAAGAGTGTGCCCAGATAAAGGGACCAGCAGGTACAGAGCGCCCAGGTGGAGGAAGCACAGTGAGGAGGACTGGAAAATGGCCCAGGGAGCTGGAGTTGAGCTGGCAGGGGGAGCAGGAGGAAGAGGAGGCTGAGAGGCAGAGAGCCAAACCTACTGCTCCCCTCCTCAATCCATTTTAGGGATGCAAGTGACATGTCAGGTGCCCAGCAGTGAGAACTGCTCTTTTTGAAAGAAGTACTCATTCCCCACTTCTGTCACTGTTTATGACTTGTCAAAGCTGTGTCCTGTGGAAGATCAGACAGAGGCTGAAGGGCCCTGTGGGTGCGTGGCCACCAGTCAGCAGGTACAAGACTCTACCTGGGGTCTCGCACCCGGCCCCACCTACCTGTGGCACTCCCGGCTCTCCTCTGCCCACTGCCACATCTCTGCCTGGTTTGGGAGACCCACAGGGAGCTCATTAGTGTCAGAGGCTGGCCGGGGACTATCTCATTCAGTGTCACGCCCCTGCAAGCCATCTGTCATGTGGGGTCAGCTGCGCCCCTCCACCTGTTTCTAATTCCCTTAAAGGCCCAGGTTCTGCCGAGTGTCCTTGGTGCTTGCCAAGTGACTCTCTTAGCCTCCTCACACAACCATTTGGAAACTTTTTTTCTTAAATTTTTCTGATCCTTGGAAAATTTCATGTGCTCCATGTTATTCAAAGGCACTTTTTTTCCTTCTGTACTTGAGTTTGAAGTGAGGGCTTTGAACTTGCTAGGCAGACACTCTACCTCTTGAGCCACACCCCCAGCCCTTTTTGCTCAGATTGTTTTGGAGCTAGGGTCTCACTTTTTGCCCAGGCCAGCCCAGACCTCGATCCTCCTATCACAAGCTTCTTGTCATAGCTAGGATGACAGGCATGTACCTCCACACCAAGCTCTTCTCCATTGAGATGGGGTCTTGCAAACGTTTTTGCCCAGTTGGTCTGGAACTGCAGTTCTCCCGATTTCAGGCTCCTGCATAGCTGGGATGACAGGGACATGCCATCAAGCCCAGCTATTGGTTGAGACGGGGGTCTCGCTAACTTTTTGCCAGGGCTAGCCTTGAATCTCAATCCTCCCAAGGAATACAGGCATAAGCCACTGGCAGCCGGCTTGAAATGTACTTTCAAGTAAGTAAGACCTGTATGCGTTATAAGATACAAGAGACAGAAATGGATTTACAGTAAAAAGGTGACCCCATTCCCCTTCCCTGGGACAATTTTGGTTCACTAGTCCCTTGATGATATTCTATCGTGGGTACCCTGAATGCAGTATAAACCACAAAATCCATGATACTTAGAACATTTTTCAACTTGAAAACAGGTTTTGCTTCAAAGTCATTTTTCCTAGGAATATTCGTACTTGAAAAACACTCATTTTCACTTAGCACACAACCTTAGCGCCATTGCCAATCAGGGCCAGATCACTCCTGGTGTGGGACCAGCCTGTGCCTTGCAGGATGTGGACAAGTGTGCCTGAATTCACTCACCAGATGCCACCAGCCACACTGTCCCCACTCTGTTGTGATAACCCAAAATGTCTCCAATAGTGTCAAATGTCCTGAGGATGAAAGAGAGGCAAAAATCATCTCCAGATGAGAAAGTCTGGTTTATGGTGGTTATTTATAAAGCCTCTCCACCTCATTAGGAAAAGGGTCAGGGTACTTAACAAAAATCCCAAACTCCAGTGGGATTTAAAATAAGTGTTTGGCTATAAGTTGAAAATTATTGAAGCTTGATGATGGATATAGATGGGGGTTCATTATACTTCATTTGCTATCCTTGTGTGTTTGAAATTTTTTTTTAAATAAAAAGGTGTTTATATTGCTTTTGAAATTTTTCATATAGAGAAGGGAAGTGTTTGTGTTGAGGAAAGTTTGATGGAAGGGGAAGGAAATAAAGACAGTAGCTAGGAGGTGGAAAGAAAATATTTGTGTTAAGATTGGGCACTTTTTTGCTTGGGTGGATTTGAACCTGCAGTTCCTCCAGTCAGAACGCAATTAGTTAGAAGCATCATGGTGTCTCGTGATTAAAAAAAAAAAAAGAATAAATAAGCCAATCACTCAGAACAAGTCCAGCTATTTCTAGTCACAAGCTCTGGAGGAGACATCACAAGGCAATTGCCCTCATGTATAATGTCACACACGACTTTCATTCCTGGAAGTGTTGTACCAGACTCAGTGAGGGGACCAGAGAGGTGACATTCTTGACCAATATTCTTTGCAAGTGGGTCAGTAAGATAAGAGTGGAATACAACTTAGGAAAAGTAACTCTGCAAGGAGTAAAACTAATTCACCCCCAGATGCAGGTCTCTGAGGGCCTGGTTGAATCCAAGAATGAGTGCCTAGAGGTTGGCTGACCTCAAAAGTATTATTTCTTTCTGAACTTTTAACAAGTCTCCAGTTACAGTCTCTGTTTTGGGAAGGCAGCTGTTCAGGGGACTCTGTGGAGTTCTGGCCCTGCTGGCTCCTGTTCCTGCAGCTGGAGGGAGGGTGGAGGACCTCATGGAAAGGCTGACTATCCTTAGCGAGGTCCTGTGTCCACAAAAGCAAGTGCTCCCTTGTACCTCTCCTCCACCCAGCTTCTGCATGGTGCTCCGAGGTATTCCAGCAGAACTTGGCCTTTAAGACTGAATTCCACACTAGGAGAATTTGCAACTTAACATATGACAACGAAGTACTGACAGAGCACGCTTCTCTGATAAGTGCAACTTCCTATTGAGAAATAAACAGTCAAATACAGAGTGGGGGCAGACAGAACTATTTCAAAAGAAATAATGACCTATTTTTTTCTGAGTATCTCAAGGAGGTAGGAATGAGTCTTGAATGGTCCCAATCCTTGCAGACTTGGGCAACTACAGAGAAGTGCAGATACAAAATTGCCCCATTGGTTAGGCAAATGGCACTCCTTTGCAGAGCAGGGGTTAGTGAGGATGTACATTTGATGCTTTCATCTATCTGCTGGAGGGATAAGAGGACCCTTTGGCTCCAAAAATACTGTGTGGACTCATGATGCCTGGGCACGATACCTACTTTATATGGAGGAGGATCTGTAAGGAGCAACCCCAGAAAGATGGGGGCACCATAGACTGAAGGCCCCTTTCCCAAGCCAAGCACGGAGTCTTTGCATGAACCCAGAACCTCATTTCCCATCAACCGTGAAAATCCAAGGTGCTTTAAAAATACTGTTTGGATCTCTATTTGTTAAAAATCAATTCTTAACCCTCCAAAATCTAAGTAACTCCTGTCGCTCTGATGTAAGTGGAGAAAGTGCAAAAAGCAAAGCAAAAGTGCCCTGCCTCCCTCCTCTCTGTGGGTCAGAAATGCTTCAAGTCCCCAGGGCCCCCTGCACTGGCACGAGGCCGTGGAGTCATTTCTTTTTCAATTACAGAGAGCGATGCAAGCTTTTTGCTTTCTATCCACAAACACTACAGCACCGGTCTGATATTTACAGTCCCCCTAGCAAGCAAAAGGCAAACTGGCGCCCGCTGCAGTAGCTGGGATTAATAGCACCGAGCATTGTGGTTTTGTTATTAAGTTACTTTCAGCAATTAGTAAATTTATTGTCCTAATTGTTTTCACATGGCTGCTCTCCCTACTTGTCGGACTTCTCCAATGTCCTTACAGTCTGAGTCTTGTCATCGTATTTCAAGGTGAAGCTACCCATCTCTCAAACCATCCAGCCCCATCAAAAGCTGATTTGCAGTCTGGTGGGTCAGCAGGAAGGAGGAGTGAGAGTTCATTCCAAAGTCCTTGGGATGGTCTGGATAAACACGGGAAGGAGACGTTTTGTTGTGGCTCAGTGAGCGTCTGAGAGTTGCCTGTACTCTGGTCAGTGCGGCAGAGTCGGAGTTTTCCCCAGCCTCAAATTGCCTATCCCTTCCTAAATTCCAGCTCCAGCCTCCCTGACCCTCCTATGGAGACAGGTGGTGGGGACAAAGATGACCTCTGAGGCCTGGGGGATGGGCAGGATTCCCAGGGCATCTGGCTGGCCTCTGTCATACTGCGGATGGGCTCTGGATGCCCTGGAGCCTTGGTTCCCTCTCCCTTAACCTATTCAGGACTCTGCTGGGATCCCTGGCATCCCTCAGCCAGAGAAAGGCCATTGTCCTCACAGATGCTCACCCTGGGAACAGGAGTGATGGCAGCCAAGTGAGGGTCTGACCAGGGTGTAGTGTGACCCGGCCACTTGCCCTGGTTTCTGGAGGACTCCACCTTCCAAGCTGGCAAGCAACACCCTGGTAATAGAAACCTGGGTATGAGGGAGCCAGGAGCCCGCATGACTCCTGGGTTCTCAGGTATCACCCACTGGGTTCCCAAATTGAAACCCAGCCACTAGTGTCCCAGTCAGAGCAGGTGACACGGGCCTCTGACTGCAGGTTCCGGTGACTCAGTTTCTCCAGCTAGTCAACAGTCCCAACAAATCATGCCCTGTCTCTCCTCTGATTCTTTCTCTCTCTTAGATTAAGAATCACCTAAAAACTGAGATGAGAGCTAGGAGAAAGGCCCCAGAATGGGGCTGGTCCTCTGCTTTTCGAGCACACTCTCATGTGTATTAGCTTCTGTTTGGCCTCATCGCACATCTGGAAAGGGGACTAAGGACATAAGCTATAGAGCAGCAGTACAGAGCAGGGTCTTAGAGCCAGGCCCTGGGTTCAAGTCCCAGCTAGACCATTCTTTAGCTTGGCCTCAATTTACTCTTTCATAAAGTGAGCACAATGAGACCAATGTCACTGGATGGCTGTGCGGATCACATACTGCAGAAGCGTTAAAGCTCTTAGCACAGCACCTAGAATACAGCGTTTGATAAGCGTTACAGCGACTAGTTTATTAGATTAGAGGGAGATCACAGACCAGCTCTCTGCCCTTGGCAGTCCTCTGAACACATGTGGTGTATTATTTTTTCTTGCTTGTTTTCTTCAGGGGAGCAAGGACTTGCTCATGGCTGTATCCCACCCACTCCACTCCCACACAGTGCCAGCACATAGTAGATACTCAGTAAGTTGCTGTTGAGAAAAAAAGTGAGTGAAAAGAGCAGAGGGGGGAGGAGCAGCTGGTTGCTTTGAGTGCTTGGGTTTGGAAATCCCGCTCCCTCCCTCAGTGTGTCCCCCTCCCCCAGCTCCTACCCCAGCAGCTGGGGACCTTGCTCTCCCTGGAGTTGGGGAGAATGCTTTCACGCCCCTGCTCCAGGCCCAGGAGGACCCCCTCCAGGTTGTGCTGATTAATCCTGGTGCACTTGAACCTGAAATTGAGTATGTGAATGTGTGCCCAGCAAGAAGGCAGTGCATTGTGTGGTGCTGGCCAGGGTGTCGTTTCTGACATGAGTGACATTCATTCCCCCGGGCAGGAACGGCCACAGCACAGGACAGGGGAGGACAGCCACAGCACAGGACAGGTGCGGCCAGGGAGGGACCGGGACCCACAGCAGTAATTCCACTCCCAGCCTCAATTATTCATCCCAGGCTGCACTGAGCTGAGCACCACTAGGGCGCTGGCTATGCATGGCCACCTGCAGGCCCCCACCTCCCCAGCAATCTGGGGGACTGTGGGGGGAACTCATCGGTCAGGCTGGGGCCTGTCGGAGGAGTAAAGTGGCTGAGAGGATCGAAGGGCGACACTGGCCCCTAACCAGAGGCCCAAAACACAGCCATGACACTGCGTGAAGCCACCCAGGACAGGTGAGTTCCCAGCCAGTGGGGCTTTCTTTTACTCCCAGCCTGGGGGACATTGACAATGGAATGTGGTTCAGGGCCAGCCCCAGGAACCCACAGCACTGCGAAGTAGGTGGTGGCATGAGAGGGGACTCTGGCTGTCAGTCACCAAGGGACATCTGATCAGAGGACAGAAGCAAAGGAGTTTGTGTCTTCCTGTACTTGGGATGTGAAGGTGAAGGGCTTTCTTTCCTCTATAATTCCAGCTGTTCAGGAGGCTGAGGCAGGAGGATGGCAAGTTGGAGCCATAGTGAGACCCATCTCAAAGTAAATAAATAATTAACTAATTAAAATGTGGCACTAACAGGGTATGGTGTGGATGCTCTCATTTGTGAGGCTTCTACTTCCACGGCCAGGAAAGTCAGAACTTCCCTGGCAGGGAGAGGGGCTGAGAGGTTTATTTAAAGCTTGTGGAAAGTCTGCAGCTAACTCTTCAATAGTTCTGACACTACGTGCGTGTGCGTCCACACATACACGCTAGAGAGAGCAGATCACAAGAGATCTGTGGATTAAGATGAAAGAAACTGTAGCTAAGATAGTACATAGCAAGAGAACCACCAAAAAAACACTATTAGAACAAAACCAAGGCCGGGGTGGTGACACATGCCTGTAATCGTAGGCGTGGATCGAATGGTTCAAGGCCAGCGAGGGGAAAAAGTTAGCAAGATGCCTATCTCAACAAATAATCCAGGTGTGGTGGTGTGCGCCTGTAATCCCAGCTACTGGGGAGACGCAGGACTGTGGTCTGAATCTGAAGCTGACCTCAGGCAAGAGTTTGAGACCCTATCTGAAAAATAAACTAAAGCAAAAAGAACTGGGTGGTGTAGCTCAAGTGGTAGAGTGTTTTCAGGGTCCCGAGTTCAAAACTGCAGTACCAAAAACAAAGTGGGAGGCTAGGGGTATAGCTGAGGTAATAGGGTACTTGCCCTGAGTTCAAGTGCAGGCCACGCATCCCCTCATGGCAGACTGTCACTGGTGTCTCCCATAATCCGTTCTGCTGTGCATCTGGAGAACCGTTTGTGAAGTTGTCTGAGAAGGTTTTTGTATTTTGTGTAAAATTGTTATCAACAATGCAATTCCACCATATTGATCATGGGCCCTCAGAGAAACTAAGCTGCAATACAATGCTTTCACAGTAGAGAACAAAGTTTTATTTCTCCAGGTAAGCCACCATGCTTCCTTTTATTAGACAATGAGCATTGTAAAACTCACCTTTCTCTTTTTGCTTTGGCCGCTGGGAAGCTCAGGTTTTTTGCTTGTAATTATAGCGGTTTCTTTTTAAATTATGATTATTTCCATCCCTTTTGTGTATTGACTTTTGAGCTCTCACATACACACCTTTTCAATAGTTTTCTTGACTTTTGTTGCAAATCATTTCAACCATCTTTTAAAAATATGTGCAATCACCTGGGCATCAGTGGCTCATGCCTGTCATCCTAGGTACTTGGGAGGCTGAGATTGGGAGGATTGTGGCTCAAGGCCAGGCCAGTTAAGTAGTTCATGAGACCCCCATCTCCAAAATAACCAGAGCAAAATGGACGGAGGTGTGGCTCAAGCAGTAGAGAGCCTGCTTTGTAAGCACAAAGTCCTGAGTTCAAATCCTTGTCCTACCAAAAAAATAATAGATAATATATACATACACACACACGCTGGAGGTAAACGGTCACAGCTTCATCCATGATGAGGCCTCAGTGAGAAGCAGACTGACTAACCGACCAAGCACAGAGCAAAGCTCTCAGCTTGCGACCTCACTTCTCTCTGGAATGGGAATGGGTGCCGTTGTTTGCTTAAGCCAGGAATCTACAAGTCCCCTAGACTTCCCCTGTCCTCTCAGCCCTCATATCCAACCGTGCACCAAGTGTCGTTTCTACCTGCAAAGTGGATGTGGCATGTGCCCGCCTGTCCCTCTCCACGGCCACCATCCTAGCTTAAGGAGTGCCTGCCTCTCTCAAACCGCCCACTCTAAGCCACTCGTCACACAGCCACCAGGGCAGGCCTCTTGTTCATCCACTTAAAATGAGTCTGTGGCCTTCTGTTCACTGAGAATAAGTGTGCAGCTGCTTGTCACCTCCAACGAGGCGTGACCTCTTGGGTCACTGTGCAGCCCTCCCTCCTCCTGGGCCCACCAGAGCCTCACCTCCCTGGCTCTGAGCCTGGAGCTCTCCTCCCCATGCCCCCCTTCTCTCCTTCAGCACTGGACCTAAAGTCACCAACTCTGAGGTGGCACTGAGCCTCGATCACCTCTTCCTGCAGGAGGGCAGGGTCTCAGGGGTGGGGCTGCCCAGGGCCCAGCATCCAGGAGAGAACGCATCCATTTACTTCCTGTCTGGAGCCAGTCCACTTGTACTTGGTATATGTGTGTGTACACGTGTCAGCGTACACACCGCTGTACACAGGACAGACATGCACCTCACACCCAACACACACCACACACAGCACGTGTACACAACCTTCGTATACACCACACACGCCACACCACACACCACACTCCATAGCGGTTTGTTTGCCTGTTTCATTCCCTGTATCTGATCACACCTTAGACACCCACCCTAACTTATTCCCGGATGTATAGTTTCAGGTCTGTCCCAGGGCCTGTCACATAGTCGGTGTCACTTACAATTGGGTCTTAAATGTCCCCCAAAGGCCATGGTCGAAGGCTTGGCTGCTAGCTGGCAGCGCTGTTGGGAGGCAGTGGGAGCTTTGGGAGGTGGGGCCTAGCGGGAGGAGGTTAGGTCACTGGGGGTGTGTCCCTGCAGCGATGTTGGGACCCAGCCTCTCCCCTCCCTCTGTTGACTTCCTGGCTGCCAGGAGGTGAGCAACCTCGTCCTCCACGCCACCATGGTGCTTCTTCCACGATGTGCTATCCCGTCACAGCCCAACCCAACAGGGCCAAGCGGCCATGAACGGAAACCATGAATCAGAAACCTTTCTTCTCTGAAGGTGATGCTCCCTGGTGTCTCGTCACAGGGGCAGAGAGCGGGCTGACACAGGTCTCAATACATGCTTTGAAAGGAATGAGTAAATGGTTCACAGCGTGTCCTCAGTGTCCCTTAAATCCATGTGGGTAGCAGCACCGGCTTTCCCGTCCACAGGCTTCAGGGGGCCACAAAAGCTGCCCAGCTCAGGGAAGGCTGCCCTTGGTTTTCTTTGTCGTACTATGGATGGAGCACTCAGGGCCTTACGCTTGCTGGGCAAACACTCTCGCACCTGAGCCAGGCCTTCTTCCTTTTGCCTTTAGTTTGCTTTTCAGAGAGAGTCTCATACTAACTGTGCTCGGGCTGGCTTTGGGCCTCAGTGTTCCTACCTCCACCTCCTGAGTGGCTGGGATTATAGGCGTGCACCACCACACCCAACCCTAATACACCTGCCTTGGTTTTTTGTCCAACCGTTTGAAAGTAAACAGTGAGCGATCATGCTATTTCACTATTAATTCTTCGTGAGGTCTGACCCAGGTACATTCCCCCGTATATTCACAGTACCAGAAGTCACTTCAACTCCAGCAACTCTTTAGCTCTTATTCAAAATTTCCCACCCAGTTGCATCAAAAATGTCTTTTTATAGCTTTTTAAATTTTTAGTCACAAAAAGGTAGAGTTTTTTTTTTTTAACACACTCAAAGGTGAGCGTGTTGGTTGTTATGTCTTTTTTGTCTGCTTTAATCTAGAACAGTCTCCCTGACTTTTTTGTTATGTCTCTGGCTTTTGGAAAGGCATGGCCCACTGTCTCACAGTCAGCGCCCGTCCTGCGGGCAGCAGATTTGGTTTTAGTTACGCAATGCTACAACCTTACTTAAGTGAAAGTGGTGCACCTCTGCCAACGGTGAGTTTCGTCAGTTATGCTGCTATGCGGATTTATTTATCTCTTGTACACTTCTAGAAAGGATTTGAGACAATTTATGATAAGATCAAAAGTCCATCGGATAAAAGAGAAAATGTTTTTTAACATGTAGAAAGATAGCAGGTGGAAGGAGGGGATAACTGTGTCACAAATTAATGTCATTAGTGTAACTAAACATGAAATTTAACTGGGTTTTCTGGCTGTCAGAGGAAAGAAATTAAAAAGAAAGTCAAAAACTCATCTTCAGGAAATATAAGCTTTGCTCACATTAGAATTATAAAAATAATTTGTCCTATGTCTCTCAGACAAATGATATCAAAGAGAACAATGAGCAGCTTTTTGGCAGTACCAGCAGTACTTTTTGGCAGTACTAGCGCTTGCTAGGCAGGTGCTCTACCACTAGAGCCATGCTTTAACTGCTTTTTTTTTTTTAAACCTTTAACTGCTTCATAGATGATTTGGGAGGATTCTTCATTAAGCTACTTCCTTAACACAGAAGGTCAAAGGCAAGGATGCAGTGTTAAAATGTAACAGACTGGAGTCACTTTCCATGAGCCTAGCCAAGTGAGCTGATTTCTTCCTCTAACCTTATAGGAACGTTATAGGAGAGTTTTTTTTTTTTTTTTTTTTGTAGTACTGGGGTTTGAACTCAGGTCTCATGCTTGTGAGGCAGGCCCTCTGCCACTTGAGCCACTCCACCAGTCCAGGAGGACAGAACTTGACATGGCTGGATGTGGTAGGCCACCAACCCTAACTCTTGACCTTGGTCTCTGCTGGCCTCTTCTGAATAGGTCCTGGGTTCAGGACCGTGGAAGAGAGCCTGACATGGAAGATTCAAGGCTGGCCCTCAGGAATGGAGCTAAAGCTTGTGCTGCCCCTTCCTCCCCCAACCCAGAGAAACAGCCCCCACCCAGTAACCTCGGTGCACAGAGGGCGACACACTGAATTTCCTGGCTTACGATGACTAAATGATGCCAGCTGTCGGGTGGAGGGGGTGGTGGGGAAGGGGGACGGGGACACACACAAGTGCATTTCCTCTTGCCCTGGCTGGAAAAGCTGCATCCAGCCCATCTGAAGGTCGTGTCGTGGCACTGACCCGTCAGGGGCTGGGGATTGGTCCCTTCTCCCTCCCTGACACCAGCCAGCACCAGCCTCAGGTGTGTGAACAGGGCAGGAATGAACTCAGAGCTGGTGACCTCATGAAGACAGGACACAAGGCTGGCATGTAAGGTGACGTAGAGGCTGCTTGCTGGTGTAGGATGTCAGGGGTGTCAGGCCACAGGCCTGTGCTGTGTTGAGGCGTCTGCGTTGTCATCGTGGTGGAACAGTGGTGTGACATGGTCACCCAGCCTCTCTCCAACACATGTCACCTGAGTACTATGCATGTGATAGGGAAGAGAACGGGAAGGTTCCCTGACTAAGCCACATGAAGACATGCTGCTGAGTGCCACTAGCAGACATCTGTGTCACCCTGAACTCAGAGCCTTGAAGGTCACAACCTTGCTCCCACACAGGAGTCTCCTGCTTCATCATCCATTCTCACAGGGGACGTCTCGATGTCAGCAGATGTCACCCTGGCCTTTGCAGCTTGCCTAGAAAGCAGGGATGGTGCTGTGAGCATCACTCATTGCCCTTGGTCAAGTGGATTTTTTACACTAAGCTAAGCCATTGCAATTTTTGTGTTTGGTTCTGGCTCTTAGCAGCTAATTGGGTCTTATGATTTGTCACCAATCATGTGTTCTGTGTGACAGGTTTCTCTTGCTTAGTCACACCCTTGCTATTTTCCTGGTGGACCCAAGGTCTACCTCACTAATGTTCCTTCCTTCCTTCCTCTCTGTCTCTCTCACTCTCTCCCCCTCCCCCCCTCCCTCTCTCTCTTCCTTGTGGTATCAGGATTTGAACTCAGGGCCTCGCACTTGCAGAAGCTCTACCACTTGAGCCACGAGCCCAGTCCTTTGTGTGCTGGTTATTTTGGAGATAGGGTCTCACTTTTGCGCAGGCTGCCCTGGACCCTAATCCTCTTATTTTAGGTTTCCTGCCATAGCCGGGATGACAGCCATGCACCATTGCAGCAGCTTTTTTCTGTTGAAATGGGATCTCACAAACTTATTTTTTTTTTTTTCTTGCCCAAGCTGGGCAACTGGGATCCTCCCAATCTCAGCCTCCCAGGTAGCTTGGGATGACAGGTGTGTACCACAGCATCCAGCTATTGATTGAGATGAGGGTCTTGTGAAGTTTTTGCCCAGCCTGCCTGGGTGATCTTCCCAATCTCAGCCAAGTGGCTGGGATTACAGTGGGCACCACAGCACTAGCTCAGCTCTCATTTTTAACAACTCTGTGCCACTTCTTACTTTACTTCTTGGTTCTGGACACACAAGCTACATCCTAACTGTAAACCTGAGCATCTGCTGAGCGTGGAGTGATCGGCCCTCAGGATGGGGTGAGTGGGTGCCCAGAAAGTCTCAGCAACATCGTATCCCAGGGGTGCACTGCATGCAGCTCTCTCTCACTGTGTGGCCCTGAGGCCCCCGGCCCAAACAGACCACCCTGCTGCTCTCTGAGCCTCCAGGCTCTGGCTCCAGCACCTAGTCCCACACTTGCCAAGGGAAGGTGCACCCTTCCTGGGCTGATCCCCACTGCATGGCCTCCGCCAGCCCTCCAAATGTGCTCCCTGTAGATGACTTGTTATGCTCTGGGATTTCAGAGCGTGCTGAAATTACTTGTTTTACGGCTAGGAGTTTTTGGTGCAGTACCGCAGATGGTAAGTGAAGTGCAGGGGTCTCTTGGTGATCGTCAAATAAACCCTCCATCAAACAGGAGTGTCGTGACTCAAAGGGGAGATAGCGCTCCTACATGAGGTCAGTCTCCCATACAGATGTTGCCAGTTGAGTCATTTGGCAGCTTAGTAATTTTATAGGGCCAGAGGGCCAGCTGTGGATATTTAAAAGGGGAAAAAACCTTTTTTATCTCAAGACAAATATATTTCTGATCATAACTTAAATATTTTCTTTAGTCAAAATGCTGGTTTTCCTCTCTTGTCAGAGTCTCCATCGAAGCCCTGCCTTTCTTTTTGTTGTTCTACCCTTCCAAGTTAGTTTTCTCATTGGCCATCCTGCAAGCCTTCAAGCTGAATTTCACTTTTGAGATGTTTTGTAAAGCTAGCGTTCTGTCCTCACAGATGAGTCTTCCTGCTTTGTAGAAATAGTTCTCCTGAGGGCTGGGCATTGCTCTGGGGTTGGGACTGACCTATGCCAAGGTCAGGCAGTGGCTTCTGGGTAGAAGGTAAATCTTTGACTCCCAACTTGGTGTTCCTTTGACTATGCCACACTCAGGCCTTGTTTATAAGAGGGTGTTTTGTGGTTGATCGTTTGGGGTTTTTGTTTGCTTTCTCATTGGTTTTTTGTTTGGGCTTTGTTTTGGGTGGCATTGGGGACTGAAGTGAGGGCCAGTTGCTTTACCACTGACGCCACACACCCAGTCCTCTTGCTTTTAGTTTGTTTTTCAGACAGGCAGGGTCTCATGATAACTCCTTCCCACCCCATGGCAAACCTCCATCTCCCAAGTGCTGGGATTATAGGTATGAACCACGATACCTAGCTTGCTTTATTTTTTGAAACTGGGACTTCCAGATTGCCAGTGTGATCTGGAACTCTTGGGTTCAAAAGATCCTCCCATCTCAGACTCCTAAGTGGCTTGGATATAGCCTTGGCTGAATTTTGTTGAAAAAAAGAAAGTACTTCAACATAGTTTTCCATAGTTTCCTGGAAAACTGAAGGTCCACAAGGACTTTTCCATAAACTACTTTATATACTTCTTCCTGTGCCTATCAAAAAAAAGCCCTGAGAAACCACGACATTCCGCATTTGTAAAATGCAGAAATTAGACTGGGTGAGCTCTGGGTTTTATGGATCAGTAACTGTTCTCCAGAATCCACTTGACTTTGAAATACCAAAGCTAGACGCATATAGACATAATTCCCTTATATGTCACATGTTACAATGAAAAGTAAATCAGATCTTAAAATGTATTTTAATTATGTAGTAATACAGAATATATGCTCCTTAATAAAAAAAAAATAAGCATTAAAAAATAAAAGCTGAGAATGTAATTCAGTGCTTGCCATGGAGAAGCTCTGGGTTCAATCTCAGCCCTGAATTACAAAGTTGATTAAAAAAGAAATAAATAAAAAGTAAACAGTGCAGAAAGATAAAGTCCACTTTGCTCTCCAGTCCTGATTCTCTTGTGTCCCAATTATTGGTCTGGGTGTGTGCGTGGAGGCCTTTTCTTAAGGTGCATTGATAGGACTGGGGATGTAGCTCGGTGGTAGAGGACTTGCCTAGCAAGTCCCTGAGTTTGATCCCCAGCACTGCAAGAAGAAGAAGGAGAAGAAGAAGGAAGAGAAGAAGAAGAATGAGAGGGAGAAGGAGAAGAAGGAAGAGGAGAACAAGAGGGAGAAGAAGAAGGAGGAAGAGGAGAGCAAGAAGTAGAAGGAGGAGGAGGAGAATGCAAAGAAGGGGGAGAAGGAAGAGGAGGAAGAGAACGAGAGGGCGAGTGACAAGAAGAAGGAGGAGGAGGAGAATGAGAGGGAGAAGGAGAAGAAGGAGGAGGAGACATCTAGGAAAAGGAGAGGGAGGAGAAGGCAAGACCTTCCCAGGTGTATCTGAAGCATCAGTGCCTCCTGTTACCCTCTCTGCCCTTGACCTCTGTGAGAGTGGACCAATCACACCATGATCTTCTTACCCTGCACTTATACCTGCTATGGCATGGGCTCCCCTAGTTACATTTTAGTCTCCCGTGGCTTTCCCCTGATTCTCTGTGTTCATTTCAGCACCAGTGACTTCTACCAGGCTGCCCCAGTGTGGACAGGGACCTCACTCATGTTTCTGATTACCCTGCACCCTAGCCTTGCACCTGGCACACAGTAGGTGCTTACTAAAGCCTGGTTAGCCTGCCTTGGGCATGGCATGTGAGCTTATCTAAGGAAAGGTGAGGACCTGGCGAAGACAGAGTTGCTGTGGACTGGCCTGTGTTGGGGTCTTGTGCCTTAGTGCTCCCAACACACTCCTTTGCTTAGGGACACCCGGGCTGCTCTTCTGTGACTGAAATGGAATCGTGAAAGCAGTTTCCCACAGCACTTCTGCCCCTGTTAAAAATAAACCAAGCTCTATCAAGGAGGGTTGTTTTTAAAAAAAAAAATAAAGAAAATATTTCACACCCCTCCCACACCTGCTTGTGAGCTGAGAATCTAATGCAAAGACTTAATCTTTAACAGAAAGGCAGGGAAGCATAAACAAATTACAGAAATGCTAGCCATTTTATTTGTCCGGTCTAAACCCATTGCCCAGGAGTTGCCTGCTGGGTCCATGAGAAAAGGAACAGGGACTGTGAGCAGGACAGCTAGCGGTGACATGAATGTCACACAAAACCCACACCGTGGGATCTTGCCTGCATGGCACTTTCCTTTACTACATTTACTTACTATGTTTGATATTGCTGATTTTATTTGACTGACACCTTACAAGAAGAAATAAGTAAAAGATTATAGGGAAATCCACATCGATTTCATGTGTCAGATGATGACAATTTTTTTTCAATTAACAAATATGAGTAAATATTACAGAAAGTTCTCCATAGTGGCTCACTCCCAGAGTGCCGCACAGGTTCCCAAGGAAGGCAGTGATGAAGGACAGGTGTGAGATGAGGACCTGACTTTTTCCCTGCAGGAGGAGCAGGCCAGACAGGAAGAAGCAAAGCAAGCTGTGGACTCTGCGCGTTGGAAACCACCGTCAGACAGAGGCATGCCTGGGCTTTGAGACTTCCGAAAACCTTTTGTATGAAAAGATGGATCCTTTCACACGTGATTCATATGCCTTGCCTGTAGCTTTCTGCTCAAATTCTTTGTAGTTCTAGTGAGGAGGAAGCATTTCTTTCTAGCCAGAACAGCCGTCTGGATGACTGCAAATGAGTTTATGAGAAGCTTGCGTGACTAATGGGTAAACTCAGGGGCAGGTCACCTTCTTCATCTGAGCTCTGTCTCCTCAGCCTGGTGAATGGAGGGCCAGGCAAGGTTGCCGCTCACCCTGCAGCAGACTCTGCCTGTGGTAGAGACCCTGAGAGAAGGAAGGAAGGACCCATTTCCAGAACCTTCTATCATTTCTAGAACTTTCTACAATTCCTCGACTCTTCTGCCTCCAACATGCACATTCTTTCACTGAGTAAAAGCAGCTTGTCAGCAGCCAGTGTGAGGCCCAGGGAGTGTCACTGACCTCCAGGACAGGGACAGATGCCCCAAGCCTAACAACTTACCTCTGTCCTTCTGTGAGAACAAGGTGAGCAGAGACCTATAGCCCCACAGGACAAGCAGTAAGTGGGAAGTAAAACTGGGTTTCCTTCCTTCTGAGAAGGGAAAGATTGGAATCTTCCAGAAAGAAGAATTTCCTAGCCATTGGTTTCCCCAAATTTCAGACGTTAAAAGCGTGGAATGAGAGTCATGGGTTCAAATCCTGCCCGGGCTGTGGGACTTGGAGAACTTCACTTTCCTCATCTGGAAATAGAACAATAAATAATAAATAATAATACAATAGATACAATAGAACAATAAATAATAATAATAAATCAGAACAATAGCACCAGCAGCACAGGGCCTCAGTGACAATCAAATGACATTAACAAGTCGTGCTGCCTGGCACATGTTAAGGATGGGACAATTCATCCTCTATTTATGTTATCATCGTTACTCGCTTATCTTTAACAATAATTACAAGGGAATGGGCAAAAGGTGGTGTTGACGACATTGTGTCAAACATTAAAGAGTGATAACTGCTTTCTAATGTTATTCGTCTGTTTTTGGTGGTGCTGGGAACAGAGCCCAGGTTCTCAAGCAGGTGCTCTACCACTGAGCTATGTCCTCAGCCCTCAGAGAGGGGCTAAAATGACTTTGGACAAGAATTGCGTTTAAGTCCATCCAGAAGATAAAATTGGACTTTTTCTTTTTTAAAATGCTCCTTCATTTCTGTCTTAGATCTGGTGCTTACAAAAGGGACTTTCCAGGTCACCTGACCAAAGCCAAGATTTCCAGGGAGCGTTCTGCCTAAAACCAGAACTCAGATATTTTAAGCAGCCAAAATAAGTTGTTTTATCCTGAGCAACAGAAGAATAAGCAACTGGGAGGAGAGGGGGGTTCGAAATTAAATTTAAATGCCCTGGTGACAATCCCCTTTTCCTGCCAAACACAGTGACCTGCTGTTTCTCCTCTTTTCTCCCTGGAGACTTAGCAAATTACTGCATGGTAAGTCATTTATCTTTAGTGCAGGTACACAAGGACATAACCACGTATTATTCAAAACAGGGAATTCACGTCACATTATTCTCTGTTGGTGAGTAATGAACGGGAAATGGAAAATGTCACTGCAAGGCGGACTGGCCACCTGGTGGAAGTCTCTCTATGGTACACCGGCTGATCTGTGTGGAAGAATTAAACCAACACAGTCCGAGGCTGCTTTGCTCCTCGGGGAACTTCCATTCATGCATGGAAGGAAAGCAATAAAGTCCAATTATTCTGGATGCAGCTACACAAGGCGTATGAAAATTATCTCATGTAGGGTAACTGTGAAGCTAAGTATTTTTTAAAATAGCCATCAGTCACTCCTAGTAACAAAATCAAACAAACTGATCCCCTCTAAGGAACGACCCATTAATCAAAAGATGGCGGTGAGAGGTAGCAATTTTTCATTATTCCACGTGTAATATTTTAAATCCAACATGCTGACAAGGTGGTCGGAGTACTTGCAATGATTGTGTCCAAGAAGGACAGCCAGTCTTCATAGTGTTGGATGTTACCTACTCATCATGGAGCCCTTCTTATTTGGAGAGCGTGGTGCTTATATAGTTGACAAGGACAATGATAAGAGAAATCTTGCCCGTCGATGCCCGGGCAAGGTTGGAAGGTTGGCACACTGGGCCTGCCACACAGAGAAGCAGGTGAGTGGATGACTTCTCCCGGCCACACAGAGCTGCTCCTACAGCAGTGAGGTGGGCTGCACTACTTGACCAGTACTGGTAAGGCCTGGAGGGTAGATAATTACCACTATACAGAGAGAAATTTGTCTTCGGTCTGACTGGCTCAGCCTCATGAGTGTGAAGTGCCAGTGGGTTGCTTGGTGGGATTTCAAGTTTATTTATACAAACACAGCTTTAAAAATAATGATAGTAAGGCCCTTCATCTGTTTTTATTTTCTCCACCTCAGTGAAAACACAAACATCCCAGCAATCCTACTGGACTTCCAGATCCAAGTCAATAAGTGCCAGTCTTTTCCAAAATCCAGCTTTTCCAGGAGCTGTGTGAGAAGTAAAAATAAGAATTCGTGACTGAGACACAGCCTCCCGGGCTCTAGTCTGGTTCCAGTAGCTGGGTAGCCTTGACCCAGCCAGTCCACCTCTCTGGAGCTCAGTTCATGGCAGAGCAGTGTACAATGTTAGATCTTTGATTCTGGGCCAAGCCTGGCCTGCTGCTTGTTTTGTAAATAAAGTTTTATTGGAACACAGCCACGCCCATTCATTCATGTATTCTCCTTGGGGCTATAACAGTGACCAAAGCTAAAAATACCTCCTGTCTGGACCTTTACAGGAAGTTTGCTGACCTGGGCTGATTACCCGGCTCCAGGGTCCTTCTACTCCTGAAATCTGTGACTCTGGAGGGAGGAAAAAGTGTGAGGCTTTGAGGTACCTGAGTGATCCTGGGCTGTGGCCAGGAGCCATGCTTTGGAGGCTCACAGTGGATAGTGTGGTGGGCAGGGAGAGGGGCTCAGCTTATGCCTTAAAGACACCATAACCCTGTAGCAGTAGAGAATTCTCAGTGCTCCCCACCTGGAGGACAGCGGCACAGCTGGTGAAGTCAGATGGTGTCGGGGCTGCTTCCTCAGACAGCCCCGGCTAGGCATCACTCCAGGCATCTGACATGTGCCTCTCACCTGTGGCTGCCCTCTCCAGCCTGCTGTTCCCCAGCTCAGGAAGTCACCATTTGAAGTTTCTGCCAAGTTTACAAAACTATCCCTATCCCTCCAGCCTCTATCAGTGCTGGTCTCCCCAACCTTGGCCTGGGTCTCCTCCACCATCCAGCTGCCCTCACCCAGGAACCTTCTCTTACTCTCTGTTGCCAGCTCCCATCTGCTTCATCTTTAAAGACTTAGTTGGAAGCCAGATGTGGTGGCCCACAACTGTAATCCCAGCTAAGGCCTAAGAATCAAAAGTTCGAGGCCACCCAGGGCTACATATCAAGAGCCTGTCTCAAAAACCAAAGGAAAAGAAAGCAAACCTCAGTTTGGTGTTCACCTTCTTCTCCATGAAGCCTGATGAGGTTGACACCCCTTGTTCTGTGCACTTCCATTTGGGCTGCATGCAAGACCACACATCCCTTTTTTTTTTTTTTTTTTTTTGTCTTCTTTTTGGAGTACTGGGATTTGAACTCAGGCCCTTGGGCTTGCGAGGCAGGGTCTCTAAGGCATGAGCTATGCCCCCAGTCCTTGTTGCTTTTTAAGTTATAGTTTCAGATAAGGTCTTGAGTTTTTTGCCCCCCACTTAGCTGTAATTACAGGCATGCACAACCACACCTGGCAAGGACCGCACATCCTTGAAATCAGAGCCTCTGTCATACTTAAGTTTTGAGTGGGGAGTCAGCATTGACTGGTGACAGTGGTTTGGCCAGCTCCATTGAAACAGGCCTTGGCCTTTAATTCTCTATGAGAGACCATGGACTGTCACAAATCACAGCACCTACATGGGTGTCTGAAGATCAATAGAGCAGCTCCCATGGGCCTCAGGTGATGGAGAAGGGCCCAGAATGTCAAGGACAAGTCAAGGTGGCCCAACAGCTGAGGGTGGGCCAAAGTCACAAGAGCCTTGTACAGATGCACACATCATAGCAGTTACCAGGACACTAGCCTGCCTCCCTGGACCCTCACATATCTTTGTCCCCAGCCCTGTACCTCTGTCACAGCCCAGTGCAGAGGATGTTGGTAGAAGCTCTCCACCCCAGTTTCCTCCTGTCTTCTCAGGTGCCTTCCAGCTCTGCTAGAGAGTGGCCAGTGTCTGCCTCTGAATGTCACACATGAATACCAGATGGCAGCATTTGGCTCAGTGGGCACAAGCCCAGCAGGCCCTGCCTCTGCGATCCTGCCTATCAGGTGACCACACTACTATCCCCTCACTCTGGGCTCCCATCAGGGTCCTGTGTTGCAGAGGCTCCAGGTCTGTGTTACTTGAAGGGAGGGGTCACCTTTCCACTGTGACAGACATCCCTCCTCCCCCCATTTCCCTCACTCAGGTTCAAGTTGGAAGCAGATGAATGTCACCTGCAGCTTGCACAGGTTCCTATGCCTGTGTAGGGCACTCCGTCCCCTGTTGTCACCAGTGTCCTCATTCTGTGTGTGGCACTGGTACTCAGACGGGAGCAAGCAAGGAGACAGAGTCTGCTGTCTGGGACGTTTGCTCAGGAGAGCGGGGCTGTGGCAACAGGCAGGTGGACAAGCACTACTTGCTTCTTGTCGGTGGGGTGCTGCCTAATCTCACTTTCCACCTAGGGGACTTCCTAGATTATCTTCGTAATAATGAGAGTTTAAGTAGTCCCGAGTGCAATCTCTTGTTTGTCAACGTGCAGATCACCTAAACTACTTACCCTAAGGATGTTCCTCCATTCAGGAGCAAGGTGCCTCACGCCTGTAATCCTAGCTATTTGGGAAACTGAAATCAGGAGAATCGTGGTTCAAGCCAGTTTGGATAAATAGTTTGTTAGACCCCGTCTCCAAAATCACCAGAGCAAAAAGCACTGGAAGTATATCTCAAGTGGTACAGTGCCTGCTTTGCAAGGGTGAAGCCGAGTTCAAACCCACCAGTCCCACCAATCAAAAAGAGAGAGAGAGAGAGAGACTGTTCCTTCTCCCATCTCTCTCTCTCTCTCTCTCTCTCTCTGTCTCTGTCTAGAAAATGCGCACAAGAGTGACAGACTGCTGCTCTCCATGTGACATTTCCGTGGGCACTCAGGCTCCTTCACATGCTTCCTGGAGCTGGGAGAGTCAGGAAGAGGAACAGCAGGACAGCAAGCGACGCTGGACAGAACTGGGGTGGGGATGACCAATGCTGAGTGCCTGGTTGGTCTCAGGTTTAGCCTCTGCAGTGACATGACGCTGGCTTGCCTGTGTGCCTGTCATCTTCCTTCTCTTAGAAAAGTCCTCCATTCCTGGGAAAGGCCACAGCCACTGTGAACACGTGGATCTCGGCTGGCTGATGCCAGGGCATTGAAGACAAGGACATGCAATTCTTGCTGCTCTTGCCTTCGTCTGCAGGACAGATACACCGACAGCCAGGCACTCGGCACATGATTTAGGTGAAATGGGAGGAAGTCATCTTCAGGGAAAACCCGCACTCCCCTCAAAATTACCTTGAGCACAAAAAGGCCGAAGTTTGGGAAAAAGAGAAATGTCAGTATTTCCTTCAAATTTGAAATTGTGGCTTTAAATTTATGTGTTGAACTCCAGGGACAGACCGAGGCGTCTTCCTGTGCTGTCCTCGGGTTACCCTCCCTTGAGTGTCTGCATCCCGTTCTCTGGAAGGCGCCATATATCACAGGGTCCTCCAACTAGACAGCAGGGCTGAATGTGGGGACCTTGAGCTGCTCTGGTTCATGGGCTTTGCTGGGCTGTGGGCAGGAATGTTTGCAAACCCCCAGCTCCTCCTGGGGACCCCTCAGGGTCTCCCAAAGTTAGTGAGGGCAAGAAGAACATTTGCACCTTGTCAAGAGACACAATTTGCACTGGAATTTCTCTGAGTGCAAATTTCAAGACAGACTCTGAACCCACCAGGTAGTAACATGCATTTTTGGATACAATGAGGCCTGGATTTTAGCAAAGAAAGGCCGGACTGGCTGCATGTGGGGTGTGGCTGTTCTAATGATATTAGACAGGAAGAAATGATGGATTTTAAGACCAGGCTCAGTGAGACACTGCTGTAATCCCAGCTAGATGGGAGCATAGGCGGGAGGATAGTGGTCTTTGACCAGCCCAGGCAAAAACACTAGACCCTATATTAAAAGCTTTTGAGCTGCTCAGGGATGTTGGTGGTGTGGCTCCGTGGTAGATCACCTGCCTAGAGAGGGCAAAGTCCCCAGTTCAAACCCCAGTACTGCCCCTGCAAAAAAAAGATGCAGTTTGTAAAAAAGAAGTGCCAGGGACTCTGCTGCTATCATTTTGCTAATAGGTTTAATTCACAAAGAAGAAATCAAACAGTATTGCTTGAGAGTTTTGGTCTTTATGATTAAAGTTCAGACTTAAGTAAGCTTCAAATAATAACTCAGTGGGGAATGTTTGGCTCACGTGTTGTCACTGATAAAAAATTCTAGAGACTAAGGACACACTGCCAGCCTCTGGCCTTCTTCTGTAGAACACTAAATGCTTTCCCACACTGTTGTTCTTGGGAAATCACAAGAACACTGCCATTTTCCTTGAGAAGTGAAGGGCAGAGAACTGGGGTAAGGCACACATTCTCCCTCCGCCACAGTGACCACTGGCCTTGGGCCTTGCTCCATCCCTCCCGAGACATCTGCCCACACAGATGTACCTCAGTGTGTACAATACGATTTCCTTGGCAAAAAAATTAAATTTTTTTTTAAATCCCAAGCTGTCTACAGGACTCAATTTCAGGATTTTCCTGAAATGTGAAAATCGGTGTTTTTGCCATGAGACGGTTCAGCAGTGGCTGAAGTTACAAGACTCTATGTCAGAACCCCTATTTGTGAATTAATTGGATATTCAGCAGACACTTAGCTCCCTGAGGGCAAGCAAGGTCAAAGAAGGCCACCTTTATAGGCTTTCCATTGTTCCCTGCCTTCCACTCCATCCCCTAAAGCCAGAAGGAGCCACAGGACACCTCCTGCTTCTCCTGTGGTCACCTCCCTTCTGGCCACTTTGACCTGACAACCCCGATGCTGCCTGATGGTTTAAGAAACGGCCTCTACAAAGCAACCTCCACTTTCAGATATTTTTGTGGCCATGGCCAAGTTTTTAAATCTTCCATACTTATCAAAAATAATAGCTGTTTTTTTTTTCCCTTCCTTTCTAAATTGACAGCTTTTTGAGAAAGTCTGGCTTCTCCCCAAGCCACTGCCATTTTTGGCTGTCTGCTCTGCACTGTTCACAAATTGAAGTGAGCAGCTGCTCCTGGTCCAGTGTCCAGCCTTGTACTGGGTCCCCGTGACCATGGCTCTGCCAGGAGAACTGAGGGGAGGCCATGTTTTCAGGGGTACACAGGCTCTGAGGGCTGGAAGTGGCCCGTTTGTTTCCATTGTCTGCCAGGTCCCACGGGAGCACCTCTCTGTGGGACCTGTGTGCACGTGAACAGATGCTGTGTGGGACTGGCCTGGCCTTGGGACCATAGTGGCTTCTGGCCACCATGAAGGTAGAGTCTCAGTCTGTTTCAAAAGATGTGTTCAAGGTTTACCCCTGACACTTGTGAATGTGTCCGTGATTTGGAAATGTGTTCTTGGCAGACTTAGTTATCGCAAGGTCAGACTGGACCTTACACCACTGACCTGGAAGAAATTGGAGCAATGCAGTTACTAGCCAAATAATGCCAAGGATTGATGGCAACCACCAGAAACTAGAAGGCAACTCCAATGCCTGCAGAGGGAGTGTGGCCCCAGCCCACACCTTGATTTTGACTTTTTATGTTTTGGTAGCACTTGGAATTGAACTCAGGACCTCACTTGACACCTTGATTTTGGACTTCCTCCTAAACTGTGAACGAATAAACTTCTGTTGTCATAAGCCACTGTGGTAATTTGTGTCATCGATCCTGGAACACTGGAACACCATCTTTGATATTCATGGCTCTAGTTTGGGGATTATCCTCCAAGGACTTTAAATATGGAGAATGGCAAATGCTCACAGGAGTGCTGAGATGAGAGGTTGGAAGTGACAGAGAAGGTGTTCCAACCAATGGCAGGTCCCTTTCCCTGTGGCAAGAAAGATGACTTGAATGAGCGATAAGTTCTTGTTGTCATGACAAAGGAAAAATGCCTCAGTGCTACTTCCATGGTTTACACGTTTACAATATAAGAATGCAGTTACTTTGTATGTTTAAGAAATAATACACAGGCAGGTGCAGGTGGCTCACACCTATAATCCTACCTGTTTGGAAGGCTGGGATTGGGAGGACAGAGGTTCAAAGCCAGCTTAGGCAAATAGTTCTCCAGACCTCCCCATCTCCAAAATAACCAGAGCAAAATGGACTGAAGGTGTGCCTCAAGACGTAAAGTACCTGCTTTGCAAGCTCAAACCCTAGTCCCACCAAAAAAGCAGTACATGAAGACTGGGAATGTGATTTAATAGCAGAGTGCTGGCTTAGCATTCATGAGGTCCTGGGTTTGATCCCCAGCACTGCAAAAATAAATAAATAAATATATATATATATATTTGAAACAATCTTTAAAAGAAAAAAAAAGCTACATGTAGCTAAAAATGGGATGTGTAACCAATGTGGATAGTATCTTCCTGTTTAGTAACTGAGTAGGAAGTGAGGTCTTTGTGATGGTTAACCTTGACTGTCAACTCTGTTGTACTGAGAAGCACCTAGGAGATTGGTAGAGCACACCTCTGGGTGTGTCTGGAGGGCATTTCCAGGGAGGGTTAACTAAAGGAGAAAGGTCAGCAGTGAATATGGGTGATCCCATCCCTTGGCCTGGGAGCCTAAATGGATTAAAATGAGCTGGAGGAGTGTCTCAAGTGTTAGAGCACCTGCCTACAAAGCAAAAGGCCTTGAGTTCAAATCCCAGTACCCATCCCCCAAAAAAGAGGGGAGTGGGAATGAGAAAGCCAGCTAGTAAAGTCATTCTCCCTCTCTCTCTGCTTCCTTGCTGCCACTCTGTGAGCTACTCAGCTCTGCCACACCTTCCCCACCATGATAGGCTGACACCTGTGAAATGGTGAGAAAAATAAATAATTCCTCTCTTAAATTGCTTCTATCAGGTATTTGATCACATTGACAAGAAAAGTGACTAATGCAGCCCTCGTGGTATGAAGGTGGATTGGGAGGTTAGAAGTTGGGCCCAGGGCTTGGCTCTTACTGCTTTGAGCAAGAAACCAGAGATGCTTGGCTTTTGCTGATGCTGATTAGTTGGGAGAGAACTAGTTCAGAAAAGAGAAAGGAAAAAAAAGTAGATTTTGCTAGTGCAGAGGCTGTGCTGGTTGGAGTTACGATGTCTTCCTATGTGAAGGAAATGCCCAGTCCCTGGTTGGTTCCTCTGTACTAGAGATCTCAGAAATGGTTCAGTGACACTATGAACTGTGTACCTGATGGTCTCCTCCTCCAAGTTCTGGGTAAATTGGGACCGAGACTCTTTTTTTATTATTATTATTGTTTTATTATTCATATGTGCATACAAGGCTTGGGTCATTTCTCCCCCTTGCTCCCACCTCCTCCCTTACCACCCCCTCTACCCCCTCCCTCTCCCCCCCACCCCCTCAATACCCAGCAGAAACTATTTTGCCCTTATCTCTAATTTTATTGAAGAGAGAGTATAAGCAATAATAGGAAGGAACAGGGTTTTTCTGGTTGAGAAAAGGATAGCTATACAGGGAGTTGACTCACATTAATTTCCTGTGCGTGTGTGTTACCTTCTAGGTTAATTCTTTTTGATCTCACCTTTTCTCTAGTTCCTGGTCCCCTTTTCCTATTGGCCTCAGTTGCTTTGAGGTATCTGCTTTAGTTTCTCTGCATTAAGGGCAACAAATGCTAGCTAGTTTTTTAGGTGTCTTACCTATCCTCACCCCTCCCTTGTGTGCTCTCGCTTTTATCATGTGCTCAAAGTCCAATCCCATTGTTGTGTTTGCCCTTGATCTAATGTCCACATATGAGGGAGAACATACAATTTTTGGGACCGAGACTCTTATCTTTCTATCGCTCCCTACTTCGTCTACCAAATGTGTGTCTGGACTTCAGTGATTATTTGTTCAGTTAAATTCTGTGCTTGTTGAATGAAAGTCCTGGTGAAGGAAGGGTTTTGGTTTCATCATTTATTGAGACGAAATACAAATTTCTCCAGCGTAAGAGGCCCAACAGGATGTCGTGTATGTAGGGAGGAAGATTTGTTTTAAGTGATTGGCTCATACACTTTTGGAGACCGGAGTCAGATGGGGGATGCAGAGGCTGCAGACTCCAGGAAGAGTGTGATCGGAGTCCAAAGGCAGGCTGCTCAAGGGATTCTCTCTGGTGTGCATGGGGTTCTCACACTTTGTTCTATTCTGGCCTCTAATGATTGGATGAGGTCCACCCACATTATGGAGAATGATCTGCTTTATGAAAGTTCACTGATTTAAATGTTAAAGCATACAGAACAATACCTTCATCCAAAAAATACCCTCACAGAAACATTCAGAATACTGCTTGAGCAAATATCTAGATGTCGTGGCTGTCTTCATCAGTTTTGTATTGCTACAATGGAATACCTGAGACAAGGTAATTCATAAAGAAAAGAAGTTTATTTCTCAGCATCCTGGAGGCTGGGAAGGCCAAGAGCACGGAACCAGCATCTGCTTAGCGTCTGATGAGGCTTTGGACTGCATCAAAACCTGGTGGAGCACTGGGAAACCGAGCAAGGGTGCTTGCTTCAGTCCCTTCCTCTTCATACAAAGCCCCTAAATGCCATCACGGGGGCCCCGTCCTCATGACCCCACCTAAATATCTAATTATCCCTCAAAGTCCCCACCCCCAAATACTATTAGCATATGATTTGGGTATAAAGTTTCTAAAACATATTCTGGAGGGGGGAGCATCCATCCATAGCAGTGGCCCAGCTAAGTCAACACGTGTAAATCACTCCCGTCATTCTCTCGTCACTATCTCTCAATGGGTGAACCACTCTTACTTAGGGTACAGCAACTCTTCTCCACGTAAGACTGTTCCCAACACTGCTCAATAGTTCACACCTTACTCCCTGCCCACTGAGCACCCAGGGCTGCCCTTGGCATTGCAACAGCAAAAGCTGTGCCCACACATTCTTCAGCCCTCTCCTTGGGGACTGGGTCTACCCAGTTGGAGACCCACTGGTCTTCATGGCTGTCTGTACTAATGCCGTAAGGGGGGGGTAGCTTTCAGAAGAATGGCAGGCTTCTCAGGTCTTAATGCTCAGATAGCACATGGACACTGCCTTCATCTAATCTAGGGGCTGGCAAACTTTTTCTGTCAAAGGGCCAAATGGTCAATAATTCAAGTTTGGAGACAATGTGGTCCCTGTAGTGGCAGGATGAAAAAAGCCATGGACAGTCCATGAATAAATAAATGTGGCTGTGTTTCAATAAAACTTCATCTGTGGACATTAAAATTTGAGTTTCATATAGTTTTCACATTGTGAAATATTCTTCTTCTTGTGTTAGTCACTGTCATGTCTGTGACAAATGTGATTTTAAAAAGTCACGTAGCACAAAATTTACCATTTTAACCGTTCAAGAGTACAATTTGGTGGCCTTAGTATTTTCTCATTGTTGTGTCTCCATTGTCACCGTCCCTCTGTACCCGTTAAACACCCCCCCTCCCCACAGACCCTGATAAACCCCGAAAACTGCCATTCTACTCTCTGTCTATGAATTAGTTTGTTCTAGAAACTTCATCATATAGCATTCATCCTACGTCATGCTTATTTTCCTTGGCACGATGTCATGGTTCACTCTGTTGTCGCATGTGTCAAAACCTCATTAGTTTTTAAGGTTGAATGATGTCCCATGGTACACGACATTTTGTGAAGGACTTATAGGTTGTTGCCACCTCTTGGCTATTGTGGATAGTGCTGCTTTGAACCCTGGCATGTGAGTATGTTTGAGTGCTTGCTCTGCGTTCTTTGGGGACGCAGGAATGGAATGGCCAGGTTGCACGGCAGCTCTATACATAGCTGTGAGGACTCTCCTTGCTGTTTTCCACAATGGTCGCCAAACGGTTCGGGTTTCTCCACATGCTTACCAATGATTGGTATTTTCTGGAAGTTTGTATGCTTTGTGGTTTTTTGTTTTGTTTTGTCTTTTTCTTTTTTTGGTGCTAGGATTGAACCCAGGGCTTCATGCATGCTAGGCAAGAGTCCTACTACCGAGCTACATCCAAGCCCTGCTTTGTTTTCTCTTTTGTCTTGGGGTTTTTTGTTTGTTTTGTGCTACTGGGGTTTGAACTCAGTGCCTTGTGCCTACTAGGCAAGCACTCTACCACTTGAGCCATGACCCAAGCCCTTTTTGCTTTAGTTATTTTTCAGATGGGTCCAAACTGGCCTGGACCTTGGTCGCCCTATTTATACCGCCTGTGTAGCTGGGATGACAGGCAGACACCAACATGCCCAGTTTTTTCTTCTTCTTCTTGTTAAGATGGGTTCTCTCAAACTTTTTGCCCAATATGGCCCCCAAATGCAATCCTTCTAATCTCCACCTCCTGAGTAGCTCGGATTATAGGCCAGGGCCACCATACCTAGGCTCTGTTTTGTTTTGTGGCCACAACCATCTTAAAGGACACAAAGTGAAAATTTCTTCATGAGACTTCAGCTGGACATTTGCAATCCCTGAAGCCTTTTCACAACATCTAAGTCACTTTAGAGTTCCGCAGGTCACAGTTTAAAAGCTCAGTCCAGGGGTTCTACCCTCCATTGGGGTTTGCATTGTAGGAGTAAGGCTTCCTTTACTTCATTCCAAGAAGTGAGTAAGGTGATCCATTTCAAACTGGAGACAAGACCAGGGAAGGAAACAGATACTTTTGATGCAAGGACATCTGTTCATAGCCATCCCCTCCTGGGGACTTAGCCAAATGGGGGATCACCCCTCTCCCTCCTCTCTCCTTCCCTAACCTTCCTCTCCTCCTTTCCCCCACCCCCACCATGCAGCTGCAACAAGACCATTTCTCTGCTCTTCCTTCAAGCTCTAGGTTCAACATACAGTGAGAGCCTAGACCATCCTAGCTGAAAATGTCTTACATCAGCACCCGTTGGGATCAGTGGGGTTTAATTCAGGTAGACATCTACATGACAGTGCAAACCATCTTGGCTCCTGGTGGATCTGGGAACACCTGCAGGGGTGGGGTTTCTCCCCCACCTGGCAGCCTGGCCCTGGGCTCTGCTCCCTGCAGCCCACCGCAGCTCTGCAAGGCCACAGCTCTGTTCAGCGCAGCAGCTGTCAAAACCTCAAGCTCAGACCAGCTTCCAGGAAGCTGCTAATGGTCTCCTGCCCACTCCCCATGAGAGCTATGGTGCTTTCTGTACCGAGGGAAGGCAGTTTTTCTCTGCACAGCCCTGCTTTGTGATGGCTCCAGGCACCAAGCACAGCTCCTGCCTCTAAGAATCCATATCACACTCACCAGGACCAGGCAGAGGGGTCTATTGTGACTGTCTCCTACTTATTGACTGCTGAGCTTCCAGGGCAGCAAGCACCATCTCAGGTTGACTTCTCACCTCCTCAACCACAGAGGGCTCAGGACCCCTCCATTCTGAGGTCTCTTCTAGTTCCCAGGGGGCCCTGAAGACCCAAACTTTACCTTAGATTCACCAAAGTGGCCTGAGGTCTCACAATCAAACAGGGCTTGGAGACTGATAGGTGAGTTGAGGTGATATAACAGATAATCCAGGCACAACTGGTTTAAGCAGAAACAAAAATGCATTGTCTGACAGGAGCAGAAGTCCTAAGGTAGGGTTCCTCCAGGGTAGGTAGTTTTTTCTTCCACTAATTTCCTCAGTTTGGCTTGGAAGCCAGGGTAGCTAACAAAAGCACAAGATGGCTGCCACCTTGCTGGCCATCACATTCAGAAACCGCACTATCCAGTAGAAGGAAGATGAGGTGCTTTAACTTCCTCTTTTGAAAAGCAAACAAGCTTTACCCAGTAGCCCCTTGACCATCTCCTCAAATCCTGTCTGCATCTACAAATCATGCAAAGAGATGGAGCCATCATGATTTTGTGTTATCCCACACTGTGCCCAGTTCAACCTACAGGAAAATGGGTAGATTGCTGAGCAGAATGACAGTCTGTAAACAAGGAGGAAGGGGACAGTTGAAGAGTTTGTAAGGTGGTAGGCAGACTGGGCCACCATATTTACCTTGGGGGTCACTCCTGCGCATAGAGCTCGTATTTGTTTTGATATTATGTTTTTCACTCTTTTACTTTTTTGCATAAGAAGCATGTAACTAGTTTCTTGTATAAGTAACGAATTCAATACAGAAGTATGTTGAATAAAAATAGGAAAGATGGGCCCTTCTCCAGTCCCCTGCAGGCCTTTGTATATAGACATATATGTTCACACATGTGTGTGCTTTGCTTTAATTTCTACTACATGGCATCTTGTCCTGCTGCTGGCTCTTCCCACTTAAGTGCCACATAAATCCATTTCATTCACTTTGGTGGTGAATACTATTCCATTGGGTGGACATGCCTTTGCTTTGCATTCTAGCTAGCTTTTCGGTCGTGGCCTTATCCTCATAGCTAGAGCATCACCATGCTGAGGACATATTTTTCTATCTCCTGTGGTTTCATACAATATCTTCTTACAAATGAAAACCAAATAATAGCTCCTGATAGCAAAGTTGTCTCTCTCTTGCCACATAAAATTCCTTAACATTTCTGACTGTCTCAGATGGAGCCCTTCTCTAGCTGGCAGAAGGAACACAGTATCAAAAGCTACCATTTTGTCACTCTTTTGTCTACCAAAGAGAGGGGCAACTCTTCTAGCACAGGAGAGTTGTTAATTTTCCATTCTTCTTCTGGTAATTTTTTCTGGGTTCAGAATGGCATACCATCTCTATCTCCCTGAGCAAGGCATGGGCTCAGAGCACTTGTGTACTTGCAAACTTATACGTTATCTCTCTGCTCAGCAATCACGGGAGCATCAAACAGAGTCATTAACAGCAGTACTTCCTGGAGAACCATTTCAAGGGCTACTAATGGTGTTCATAGACGTTGAGATGGAACTGCTACCCATATGTCTACACCTACATTCTTAATAATCCTTTCCAGGTTTCTTGAGGGAGTCAAAACTACACAAAACAGATTACAACTAAACCTATTCTGGACCTTTTGGTGGGGAGAAATTACTAAATATGAGACCTCAAAACAGACCAACCAAATTTAAGACTGGGATGAACTTCTCAGAGCAACTACTTTCGGAGCCCCAGATGTTGGCTTTCAAGCCTGTTGATAACGTCAATGACTATCATCTCAGGTCTCAGTGTGGCTCCTTGTACTTCAGAATCTGCCAAGCTTCCTGTAGACCCCCAAAATTACAACTGTGCAGGGGCAAAGAAAAGGAACACATGGCTCACACATGTGCTCCTGGGATCTGGGAGGACTCTCAGAGATTGGGCCATAACAGAAAGCCTGGAATAATGGAAGGAAATCAAACAATAGAAGTGAGACCAAAATTAGTATATGTCTCTTTGCTGCTTGCACAGAGAGGACATTTTTGATCACTCACTTTAACTAATAATGATTATGAGAACTCCAGTCTCTATTACTAAGAAGTCTACGATTGGATTGGGGAACCAGTGCATCCATGTATGGAAAGTTAAACAGCAACACAGGCAATACGGGACTGGGATTGAGTAAATGCCACTGTGTTCAGAGGGAGAGCCCACTGAAAGGGCGGTGCTTCCAAACAGGACAGGTCAGTGAAGAAAGGGGCACATGAGCTAAACAGGGCATTCTCTCTTTTTTTAATTTTTATTTTATTCATATATACATACAACGTTTGGATTATTTCTCTCCCTTTCTCCCACCCCCTCCCTTACCCCCCCCAGCCCCCTCCCTCTCCTCCCCCACCCCCTCAATACCCAGCAGAAACTATTTTGCCCTTATCTCTAATTTTGTTGTAGAGAGAGTATAAGCAATAATAGGAAGGAACAAGGGGTTTTGCTGGTTGAGATAAGGATAGCTATACAGGGCATTGACTCACATTGATTTCCTGTGCGTGGGTGTTACCTTCTAGGTTAATTCTTCTTGATCTAACCTTTTCTCTAGTTCCTGGTCCCCTTCTCCTATTGGCTTCAGTTGCTTTAAAGTATTTGTTTTAGTTTCTCTGCATTGAGGGCAACAAATGCTAGCTAGTTTTTTAGGTGTCTTACCTATCCTCACCCCTCCCTTGTGTGCTCTTGCTTTTATCATGTGATCGAAGTCCAATCCCCTTGTTGTGTTTGCCCTTGATCTAATGTCTGCATATGAGGGAGAACATACGATTTTTGGTCTTTTGGGCCAGGCTAACCTCACTCAGAATAATGTTCTCCAATTCTATCCATTTACCTGAGAATGATAACATTTCATTCTTCTTCATGGCTGCATAAAATTCCATTGTGTATAGATACCACATTTTCTTAATCCATTCGTCAGTGCTGGGGCATCTTGGCTGTTTCCATAACTTGGCTATTGTGAATAGTGCTGCAATAAACATGGGTGTGCAGGTGCCTCTGGAGTAACCTGTGTCACAGTCTTTTAGGTTTATCCCCAAGAGTGGTATTGCTGGATCAAATGGTAGATCAATGTTTAGCTTTTTAAGTAGCCTCCAAATTTTTTTCCAGAGTGGTTGTACTAGTTTACATTCCCACCAGCAGGGTAAGAGGGTTCCTTTTTCCCTGCATCTTCGCCAACACCTAAACAGGGCATTCTCAAAGGAAGAGGTACAAATGGCCAGTAAATACATGAAGAAGTGTTCACCTTCCCTGTGTATAAAAGAGATGCAAATCAAAACTATACTAAGATTTCATCTCACCCCAATTAGAATGGTCATAATCAAGAATAATAACAGCAACAAATGCTGGAGAGGATTCAGTGAAACAGGAATCCTTATACACTGCTGGTGAGAGTGTAAATTAGTACAACCACTATAAAAAGCAGTATGGAGATTCCTTAAAAAGCTAAAAATAGAACTGTCATATGATCCAATGATATCACTCCCAGGCATCTACCCAAAGGAACGTAAGTCAGGATACAATGGAAACATTTGCACTTTGGTGTTTATCTCAGTACTGTTCACAATAGCCAAGCTATGGGAGCAACCTAGATATCCTACAACTGACGACTTGTCCAAGAAAATGTCATATATATATATATACATATATATATATACATATACACTGAGTTTTACTCAGCTATAAGGAAGAATGACACCCTGTGGTTTGAAGGTAAATGGATGTAATCAGAGGGCATTGTGTTAAGTGAAGTAAGCCAGGCTCAGAAAAGGTCACAAAACAAACATGATCGTACACAACCTCAGATGTAGAACGCGTTTGTACCAGTGGAACTGCTCTGTGGAACTCGGGAGGAGGGAAAGGAAAAGAGAATAGCAGAGCATCACAATATTGAAATACATCACTGTGCAGGTAGAGGATATAAGGATATGGATTGAAAGCTGTTGACTAATGGGGGTGGGAGGGAAGGGGTAAGGGAGAGCATGGAAGGGGTTGAACGGACCAAGGTAAAGTGTACCATAGTGTCGACATATCGAGAAATCCCTTCGAACAGTGACTGTGGAATTAATAAAGAAAGACGGCATTGTAAAATAGATACAGTGGGGGGGAGGTACTTAGGGAAGAGGGGAGGGTGAATGGAGGAGATGAAGGTGAGGGAATATGGCTGATGGTCTTCATATACTTATAGGAAATAAAACAGTGAAACCTCTTGCAATTGCTTTAAGTTGAGCCGGGAGAAAGTTGGGGGATGGGGAGAGACAGTGGGGGTGATCTAACCAATGTACAATGTAAGCCTATTTGGAATTGTCACAATGAAATCCCCCCCCATAAAATGAATATATCCTAGTGAAAATGAAGAAAAAAAAAACAGGGCTGGAAATCTGTCTATCATACTCTGAAAAGAGCATGCTTGACAATGCCTGCTCACTTATAAACACAAGCTGCTCTCTCTAGAGTTCAGCCTGGATTTCTTTGCTGACCTACAAGTGTCTTCATCTGTTGGGATTGTAGGGGTTCCTTCTGATTGCCTCCTTCTGCATTTCTAGCATTTTCCTCACCTTGAAAATCACATTGATGGTCTTGCTTCCCCTTCTCTGTATGCCCATCTCCTCACTCCAATTTGTTGACAAAACTACTACTGTTACCACTTGCTAAAAAGGACTAAGAGGGTTTGTAGCTAGGTCAGGTCCTTATCTGAAAGATCTGGCTTGGGGGGGAGAGGGAGGGGGCTGGGGGTAGGGGGGAGAAATGGTCCAAACAATGTATGCACATACGAATAAACGAGAAAAAAAAAAGAAAGAAAGATTGGGCTCAGTAACCCTGAGCCAAATCCTGCCCTGTTACTAGTGTCCCAATATCCATTGTAGGTGTTCCTGAAGACACATATTTTCCCAACATTGGGTGATACAGCTACAGACCTTGGGATTCAGAAGAGAAAGATGAAAAGTTCCCAGGAACTTGGAGTTTTCTTTCATTACAGATTACTTTATTTTAGCTGAAATGTGGACAAAACCCTCCTGGTATGATGGGCTTTGTTTCTTTCCAAGCCTGGGCAGGGGCAGCGCCAAGCCCCTACTCTCCTAACTGAAAGCAACTGCTCCTAATAGTTTATGGTCTGGTCCACTTCAGTTTCTCATTTGTCACCTTTGCAGGGGCTGCAAGGCCCAGCCATCTGGACACAAGCCAAGAAGTCAAGGACTGTTGAGGCCACAGTCTCCACTCTTTTACTGACACCAGAGACCCCCCCAGCTCAGCCAAACCATATGGCCTCTTGTTCGCCTGATGTATGAGGTGGGTAGAATGCCTTTCCCCAAAAAGAGGACTCTGAGGGACTAATTAGTTAAAAATCCGTAAACACGCATCATATAACTATTATTCCAGTTTCAATTCAAAGCTGAACTGGCCAAAAAAGGAAAGAAAATACTGACAGTACCCCCTGAGCACAGCTGCCTCTGCGTTTCCATTATTTCCAGTGTGGCTGGTGGGAGAGTGCCCCTGGAAGCTCTGTGCTTGGTTGGTTCAGAGCTGTGCCCACCATATTTAAGGATGAGGTCAAGAATCCAGTGGAGCTCTGAACGTAACAGGACTCTGGGTGTTTGCTCCAGCAAAGCCTAGACAACTCCCTTGAGACTCAAGGGGCTAATTCATGAATACAGTAGAGCCTTTCCAGTTATTTGGGGGTGTGAATGTGGTTGATAAAAAAAATTTTGGTGTCCGAGGTGTCAATCTCAAGCAATACCCTGTAGACATTGTTGGGAAGAGAGAATTTCTGTACACTAAGGGCGTCAATGGTGACTCTCCCTCTTCATACATAGCTTCTTCATGGAAATCTTTCAAGAGATGCTAAAATTCCATCCCATCCTCACTCTTACTTCCCTGTGGCCAGCACCATGTCCAAACATCTATCCTTCTCCCAATTCAACCCAAAGTAAAACAAAGAGCCACACTCACTTTCCAATCCCAAGGTGAATTCCGCCTGCCTATGGCTTCCAATCTGAGGTCCTTCCAAGATGCCTGACACGGGAAATGCCCATCACAAGGGAGAGGACAGCCAGTCCTTCACCTGTAGTGCTCGGCCTTTCTCCCGCCCAACTATAGAAAGTCAGGACGTAACACAGTGAGCACAACAGTCATGCTAGGGCCAGGTGGAGGCAGGCTAATAAACTGACACTGTTTAAACTGCTGGATTTAAAATATTTGTTCAGTATTTACTTAGAGGAAAGGCCTAGTTCTCTACGTAAATAAAGGGAGGCCCCGCAGAAGGAAAGGCCCCAGGGCAGTCAACCACAGCCCTTCCCTTACTTCCAGAGAATTCATTTCTGGCACTAAATTTGCAGCCCTCTCTTAGTTAAACAGAAGTCCCACAATTAATGGCACCCACCTGCTTCATGAGGCAATGTTCTAGAGCAGACCGGGCAAAGGTCTGACCACTAACTCCAGGTCCTTTCATCGGTCACACTACTCCCGCTCAAGGGGGCTAATGAAAGGACTGTTGTCTCTCCATCTTGCTACTAGTTTTGACAATGTAGCAGCCATTCAGCTGGTCCACCCTGGCTAAAAGATGTGACTTCTTTCCAGCTGTACTTGGGAATATTCTGATGTTCCTGTAAGGGGTGGCTCTGGGTCTGCATGCCCCCTACCAACCACCCCTAGCTCACTGGAGTCCCCCGCCCCCCAGCATATCTGTCTGACTGGACATGACATAGAAGGTGCACAGAAGTTAGAACGGCCTGCTTGCTCTGTGAGTCTTCAAAGCTTAGCTCTTGCTTCCTCTCACGCACCCCTTTCCAGTCCTCTTGGTCATCTGCCCAGCTTTGCAATGCTGTTTATGATGCCTGTCTTCTAAATCCTAAGTAATGGTCTTCTGTCTGTCCCCATAGCTTGCTGCACTTTGCCCTCCACCTTGTCCACCATCCATGAACGCAAGTAGAGCTTCGTGGAAACTGGCTTTTGACACTCTGAGTAGTGTCTTCCTTTGTCTCTTTCAGACAAGTCTAGAGCTGTCACTTTTATCTACAACTGTGGATCAAAATTGTTCCCAGAACACAAAGTAAGTGGTAAAAAGACCAAGGTGGAATAAAAAAATGTGCTTTACAGAGCATACTCAATTCAGGACAGCACTGAAAAAACACTCGTGGGTTTGAGAGGATTTGTACTACAACTTGCTGGGCTTCAAAGTAGACAAGACAAACTCGCGCTCGCTGGCTGAGTGCAGAGCGTTTTGTGTGTGTGCATGTGTGTATATGTGTGTACACATAAGTACGTGTATATATGATTATTTGCAGGTACACATATATTCATACAACTTCTAAGAAAAAATATTTCTAGGCCAATGGTGCCATAATGAAACTGCACTGCACAGGGTGGAGTTAAACAGGAAATGTGTGCAGCCAGTTTGTGAAAGTCAGCAGGGCTACTGGTGGCCAACACCCTAGCTCCGTTAACGAGGCAGGGCCAGGCAACCATTTTTTATTTAGGTAACCAGCCCCATCTCCTTCCTCCCATCACTGCATTTCCACATTAGTGATTAAACACTTGGGCAGTTGTCGCTGGGCTTTTTCCCTGGCAATGGCATGATCCCTTGAAGACTTGGGCCCTTGCCACACATTGCACTTGGTTTTACGGGGCCCCCTGAAACTGGTTATTGCTTGTTCCTAAAAATATTCACCAGCCATAGGTGAAAGCAAGCTAGAAGCTGTGCTTTTATTTTGCCCATGTCTCTTAGCTTGGGGTCACTACTATTTGGAACAACACCTTGTTTCAGGTTATGTCTAAGTGATATTTGTTGGCATTTCTTGTACCTCTTAATGCTTGGCAGTAGGCACCTTGTCCCAGAAGAAATGAATGCATATTTTACTTGAAATAAATCGAAACACATAGAAAGCTGCGATGGTAAAAGTAAAAGTCCTCCTCTCAATTTTGACCCTTGGCTCCACTCCCTAGAGGTGACCATTGTAAATAGCTTCCTGTACAGCTTTCAGAAGGTTCTTACCACCATCAAAGTGCATACACTTGACATTCATTAGGTGTGGCTCAAGTGGTAGCCTGGCAAGTGTGAGTTCAAACCCCAGTACCACCAAAAAATAATGTATATGCTTCTTTTTTTTCACACAAATGGCTCATTCTGTACCCATTGTACTTCTCCTTGATTCCTTTACTTCATGTGTGTAAAAAAGCACCAAACCTCAGTCCAGTAACTTCCACTCTATCGTACAGATGTACCATAAGTTATCCAACTCATCTTTTATTGAAGAGCTTTTAGGTTGTCCCTAGTTTGTTTATCCACTTAGGAAGAGTCAGTGAGTGTAGGATATTATAGTACATGTGTCTTTGCTAGCGTTAAAACTGTAGGATGAATTTCTAGCCAAGAAACTGCTGCGTTAAAGAGCATTCACAGTTTACATCTTAATAGATACCACCAGACTGCTTTCCAAAAAAGCTGTGAACAGTACGACAGCACAACAGTGGCTGTTTTTCAGAGCAGCAAAATGGCCAGCTCACAGTTGTCCATGAGTGAAAATCCACAGCGCCTGCAGCCTCCCTTCCGTCAAAGCCAGCTGACTCGGCTGGAGCTTAGCCTTAGCCGGGAGGAGCTGACTGGGGAACTCCAGCCTTGCCTTTCTTCTGAAGACACAGCAAGTCTGAGTGACTGTCACTAGTCACCTGAGTTCCTATCACCCCAGGGCCAGTTTGGCCTGCTGCCGTGTGTGCACGCTGTGCAAGAGGAGCCACGTGGGCCTGGTGTGGGGGTCTCTGAGGCTTTGCAGGGCTCTTGGCTCTGGATGAGTGTGGGCTCGGAGACTGGGATTTCTTGAGCTGTACTGTCCTTAGGGTTTCTTTTGACTTCTTTGGACCGCTATCCTTCACAACCAAAGTACTCCTGTTCTTTTTCTCTCCATGAAGCCAACTAGAAAATTATGAAGGGGACTGACTGGGTAATCGTTCTGGGGTTCCCTCCTCTCCCAGTCATATCAGCAGAGCTTTGAAAGCTATCTGGGTAAAGGGCCTCTCTTCTGAAATTCTAGTCTGCTATGGGTGGTACTTTTGTAACATACTAGAAAATTTGAGCTACTAGAAAAACAAACTATACCTAGCTCTCAGGAGGAGGAGGCAGGAGGATCACAAGTTCAAGGCCAGCCTGGGCTACATCTATATGTTGATTTTTGCTGTCTCAAAAATCTAAATAAATAAGTAAATGGCTGAGTGTGGTGGCTCAGTTCTGTAATCCCAGCTATGCAGGAGGCAGATGATGTCATTTACGTCTTACTGGAGACATGCCAGGTTGAGTTGCAGGGTCTCAGTGCTTCCCTGGAACCTTCCTGGGCTTTCATTTGGCCTTCTGAGTCTTATCATTTTTCTGGGAGAGTGATTCCTACCCCACAGGGAAAATCTACGTCCTCATTTTCAGCCATGGAGGGCCTGGATTAACACTGGACTGGGGACTAAACTCAGGCCCTGTCCTATCCACCAGCTCCCTTTTCCACCCAGCTTGTCCTGTCTCAGCAAGCAATGCCTCAGGTGTGCTGGGAAACTGAACCCACTAACTTCAGATTAGAAGGCGCCATCTTCTTTCCTGCAAGCATTACTTTTTATTTTGGTGAAGTCAAACATTAGCCTTCCTATCCACATTGCTGTCTGCTCTGCATAACCTGCTGCAGACTAGCCATGAGGTACAGGTGACCCGTGAGATTGGGGTGTGGATAAAAGAGAGGCCCTGGTTTCTAATCAGACTTTGCAACTTTTCAATTGACTTTTTATGATATACATCAGGTACGTCATAACCCAGAGAAATAATGAGTCAAAGATCCTCAAATTATGAGGCTGTTTTAAGTTTTTTGTCTTTAAAAGGGACAGACTATTTCAACTTCAAATTGGTTTTCAGATTTCCTTCAGGAGCCTGAAGTAGCAGATCACACCGCCATCTAGTGGAAATAATTGGACTAACAGCCAGAGCAGAACAGGCCCCCAAAGAAAATACAGTAATTTTTAAATACTGGATTTTATCCACTGCGAGACTCCTATTTTTCCCCATTTTTAACATTTGAAGTTGAGGTGTGGCTCATATCAGCCCCACTACAATTTTTTTCTTTATCAGTGAAACTTCATCTAACAATTGACTTCTTAATTTCATCAAAGTGGAATTTTTATGACACTCTGAAGGATGTTTTTTACTCAGTCACTTTTTTTTTTGGTGAGACTGGGGTTTGAATTCAAGGCTTCATGCTTGCAAAGCAAGTGCTCTACTGCTTGAGCCACACCTCCAGTCCATTTTGCTCTGGTTATTTTGGAGGTGGGAGTTGGCCTCTAACTTCGATCCTTCTGATCTCAGCCTCCCAAGTAGCTAGAATTACAAGGAACCTATTAGTTCATTGTATGTATTACACTAGTTGGATTTGTTATAGTTGCATGATGGTCAAAACTCTCAATTGTAATGCATAAGGCGGGTTTTCTTCTTCGTGATACACTAATGCATTGATGCTAATGAGACCTACCTCCGTGAATTTACATATCTATATTTGACTAAATCCAACATTTCTCAACACTGGCTGTGAGTTGGAGTCATCTGTAGGATTTTCTACACAATCACTTCCCAGAACATACCTCTCTGAGATCCAAATTCTTTGGCATAGGAGTGGGGCCCATGCATTAAGAATTCTTCAAAACTTTGCAAGTAACTAATATGAGCCTGGGTGAGAACTTTTCATTTAGATCAGATGCATTCAAGATTATACACGTTTCAATAAAAATGCTAAGCATACAAGTCTGCTATTCTAAGTTCTAACTCTACTAGTAGAAATACCAAGTATTTCTGTCAAATATTCAGTGGGAAATATTCAGGGTTTGGTTTCACAGTTGACTACTAACATTTGTGAATGCAGAGAAAGTGCCCATTAAAGCAGTAGATAAATTGAATGGAAAAAAATTCAATGGAAATTAGCTGCTAAATACATTCATGTTAACTATGTCCAGCTCCTATTTGCTTCTTCCTCACAGGATATTATTTGAAGTGAATACCACAGTAAGATCAGGAATGTTGATGAAGTATAAAACAGCAGCTGTAAATTTTACAAGCTGTCACAGTGACGTACCATAACCCTCTGAAGTAATGCCTATGGACTGGAGGACAGAATTCTAACACATCATTTCCTGGACATTTCTTGACTGCAAGTGGACTCTGCTAATTCCAGGATGGACCCCTATGCATACCACAGTGATGGATTAATTGTTCTTGACTTTAGCACTCGATTTCACATCAGACCATGGCAGGGGTAAGAAGAGTAGTTCATGAAAGCCACTTTGGAGAAAAAAGGACCCTGGCTACTTCTAGGCCCTATCTCTTGCAAATTTTGTAATTTTGGACAAATTACTAAGCTTATCAAGGGCCTGTGGCTATCAGAATTAACAGATGCAAACACAGACCACATAATGGATTACCATTGCTGTTTCTCATGGTGGTTTCTTCTGACTGCTTTTAGTTCATTTCAGTGTTTGCAGCACATGTCAGGGAGAAAGGAAGCCCATTCTGGCCTGTCCTATGTAGCTTCTACAAACTGGTGTGCAGGACCCAAGCCAAGGCTCCAAGTTTAAACACTAGACTTAACCCCTTTTGCTTTCCTTAGATTAAATCAATAAATGAGCCTTTTTTTTTCCCTCTAATTCTGGGGATTCAACTCAGGGCCACTTGAGCCACATGCCCAGTTTTTTGCTTTTAGTTTGTTTTTCAAATAGGTTCTAACTTTGCCCAGGCTGGCCTCGAACCGTAATCCTTCTGTCTCTGCCTCCAGAGTAGCTGAACAAATGAGCTTTTAAATCCGTAAGACTTTGTTTTGATCCAATGTTCTCTCATGGACATAGCAACAAAGTTCTCATGTGTACTTGCTTCCATGTCCTCCTTCCCTCAGAAACAACTGCCCTCAAGGGCCAGGTGCTAGCTGGGAACATGTAGGGTGTCCCTTCAAATAGAGAGAACCACGAATCCTTTCATTTAGGCCCAAGCTGCTGAAAAGAGAAATGAACAGACTCTCCACAACCACCCCTGATTTCAGTGGTGACTTTGTGGGTGTGGGGCCAAGGGACTGCATTATGTCCACACAGAAGAAGATATAGAAGGGACCTTCTAGGTAGAAATTTGGGAGTTTTTGTCCCACTCACTATAGCCCATAATTTCCAGTTCAGTTTCAGTCTCAGCCCCAAATATCCCACTGACTTCAGGAGGAACTCATCTGCACTGTCAGAATCCACCAACACCCACCCCTTTGAACATGACCTCCATGCCTATATGCCAGCGGTCTTGCTCAGATCTTCACCTGTTTCCACAACCCACACAAGTAAGCAAGCGTCCCATCGTGCTTACGCTTCTCTGAAAAAAGAAATGGGCCAGGCACAGAAACTCCCGTGTATAATGTATTTTCATGTCTGTAGCAGGTCGCTGTTAGCAGGTAACTTTCTTTGCTTTTCGTTCTGCTGATCTAAACTGGGAATTACATCTAAGAAAAACAGGGACTAGACTTAGCGAAGTCCTTTGACCCTAGGAAAGCCATTGTTTTGTCTTTCTTCAAGGCAAAGGAGGAAGGCTGGGGTGAGGTGGAACAGTTTGGGAGATGGCAGGTCACCAGCCAAGCAGAGAGCGATCACATCACTAAGGATACGTGCCATGGAGAAGCAGTGTCTGCTGGGTCACCTTGGGTGACTGACTAAACTAACTGTCCCTGAGTTAGCTTTTTCATCATTAGGAAAACTCTGTGTGGATCGAATGGCATGGGGATGGTGGTTGGTTATTGGAGACATCTGAGGCTGGAGAGTAGACAGCGACAGGGATCAACAATTTACTATGGAAAGTTGTTGATTTCTCAAAGAGAAAAGAAAAAAAGGGCACAACATAGGAGCTAAAAGAACAGAACTTCTTGCCCTCCTGGTTGTGGGTCACGAGGTAGCTGGACCAAGCCATCCCTGCGGCCGCAGAGTCTGAGGCAGCCTCGTGTCCAGTCTGACCTCAGGTTAGCTCCAGGCTGAGTGTGGGGTGGGGAAGCCTGATGCAGCCCTCCCTGTGTCAAATTTCACCCGCCGGCCCCTGATTTCTACTAGATCGGCAGTGAGGCCTCTGGACACAGGGCTGTGTGCGAACTCTCAATAAACAGACTAAAAGGGGGAACTTTGCAGCTAAGCCAAGGCAAACACCACCATGAAAACCTATCCTGAGTTGCCCCTAGGTGTTTCTAAAAGCAAAGCAAACATCATAAAATGAACAGCACGCTCTAATTCTCTGCCTCGGGGGGACCAGAATGGAAGGACAGACCGTCTCTGTCTTTGTGGCTGGGGCAGGCATCTGGGCTCAGTGCTGCTCACAGGTCACTCTGGGGACTCCCAGAGTCTCCCTTCCAGCACCGGTTCTGTGAGAACATCCCGGCACACTGCAACTAATAACTGAGGGCAATAACTTACTGCCAGCTGCTTGCCTGGGGCTCTGAGAGCTACCGTAAGCCACTGGCTCTCCCTTCAGCTCTGCTGCCCCTTGGGAAGGAATGTCATCTGATCACCTGTGCTTCTGGATCCGTGATTCTCACCTATACCAGGATAAGGATGTCTGGATTGACCTCTTCCCAGCTCTAGAGGTCAGGGGCCAGAGCCCTGGAGTGCACATTTCCACGACCTACTCTGCAGACTCTGGGGTAAGCAGGCTTTGGGCATCCTTAGACTATGAGCATGGATAAAGGACTCTCTCCTAATCCTGCTTGGTTTCTATTAATATCCTGTACTGACTCACTCTCTCCTAAGAAATTCTCTGTAGGAACGCAGCCCATAAGGCAAAAGGGCTGCATTGTGCAGATGTTCAGTGAAAACTTACTGACTGTTCTCAGCTTCTGGATGGTGCTGTGGGGGCAGAAGCTCAGATACACCATGGTTTTGACCTTCAGAAGGCCTAAAATCAGTCAGGCACTGGTGGCTCATCCCTGTAATCCTATCTACTCAGAAGGCAGAGATCAGAAGAATCATGGTTCAAAGCCACCTCGGGGAAATAGATCGTGAGACCCTATCTTGAAAAAACCCTTCACAACAAAAAGGGCTGGTGGAGTGGCTCAAGGTGTAGGCCCTGAGTTCAAACCCCAGTACCACACACACACACACACACACACACACGCCCCTACACACCCATATACACAAAGCCTAAAATCTAGCTGGAGAGATGGCTTGTTAATGAACTGGTGAGGCACAGGTAACTGAGGTGGGAAGGACTCCTTCTATGCCACCCTCGAGTACTACAAGCAAACAGATTGCTGCCACCCAGCAGCAGGGAAAGACCTCAGGGAGTCTTCAGTGGAGCAGGCCGAATGGAGACCATACTAAGCCCAACATGCAGAGGAGAGGGGATGGCCAGGCAAAGGGAGGAGGAGGAGAGCAGTCACCAGGGCGGGATGGTTGGAAGGGCAAAGGCTGGAGATGGGTGGTGGGATCCCCATGAGCTAGTAGGATATGGGAGTTGAAAAGTTGTGTACAGTAGTTCAGACTTGATGAAATGGGGAGGCTAAAGGATTTGTTAGCAGAAGCACAGCAGTGAAAGAAGGGCCTTTTCCAGATCAGAGGAAGCCACTAGGATAGATGCAGACTCAGCACCTGCAAGGCCAGGTGCTTCCACCATGATTTCCATGTCGGAGGAGGCTTGGGGGAGGGTCATTGGGTTGAATGATGGCCCCAAATTCATGTCCTTCCCAGAACCTCAGAATGTGACCTTTGGAAATAAGGTCATTGCAGATGCAATTAGTAGCATTAAGACAAGACCATTCCGGAGTAAAGTGGATCTTAATCCCAGTACAAGCAGGAAGGGCAGGACAGCCTGGCATAGTAAGACATCCTTGAGCTGGGATGAAGACCCAGGCACGTAGGCATTTGTATCTGCTTCCAACGGCACTGCCAGATGACAGAGGGCCAAAGAGTAGCCCTCACTCCCCAAGTCGTATTCCCTGCATCTCTTCTTCCCTCCTCCACGAATTTTCTAAAGATATCACAGGATACATACTCAGTAAAGGCCTCTAAGCCTCCTCCGGAAATTAAAGGATTTTTCTGGTGATTAAGTATGTACCAAATGATTATTAAGAGCGGGTCTTGTTTTTCCACTTTGGTATTGGGTCGTTTCAAAGGGAAAATACAATGCCCCCATTTTCTTCACTAGATTATAGCCTGGACTTCCCCTATAAATTCAAAATTGGAGAAAGCTGAAGGCAGAATGGCTCATTCATGTGAAAACCCTAAAGGCAGTGTCCCGTGAGTCATGAGGCTCACTGGCTCCCAAACAGCTGTGTACTGTTCTGCCTGCTTTCCAAGGCTCACTATCACTGATCCATCTCTCTCTACCTTTCTTTCACTGTCTTTCTTAAGACCATCACATGGGCATTTCCCATCTGTCATATCTGAAGCATGCCCTGAGAGTGGGTAAATGAAGGTGGAAAAGGTGCTTCAGCCAGGTGGATAGATGACAAAGGGTCTGGGTGGCTAAATGACAAAAAAAAGGGGGGGGGGGCTAATGAGTGAGCCACCTGGAAGAAAAGGTCAGGAGGACCCTTCAACCCTGGGGCAGGGGCTGAGGGTTGGTACCCCCGGAGCCCTTCAGTGGTCATCTCCATGTAGGCCTGATGCCGTTCACACAAGTGAACAGAGCCAGCTGGCAAACCCAGAACTGAGACTGAGATGGTGTCTAATGGAACTGAAGGACCCTCTGAGGAGCGCCTGTCTTCCCACAGGCTACCTGGCACCACACCCATTCCTGTGCAGGATGAAGGAAAATGCTTAGCTGTCAGTCTTAGCCATTTGAAGGCCAGTACTCACAAGAGGCTTGTGAAAAAAAAGAAAGAGAAAGAGGAGGAGAAGGAGGAGGAGAAAGAAAGGAAGAGAAGAAGAAGGGGAGGAAGAAGTGGAGAGGAGGAGGGGAGTTGAAGAAGGAGGAGGAGGGAAGAAGGATGAAGAAGAAGAGAAGAAGAAGAAGAAGAGGAGGAGCAGGAGGAGGAGGAGCAGAAGGAGAGAGGGGGAGGAGGAGGAGAGGATGAAGAAGAAGAAGAGGAGAGAGGAGGAGGAGGAGGAGAGGATGAAGAAGAAGAAGAGGAGAGAGGAGGAGGAGGAGGAGAGGATGAAGAAGAAGAAGAGGAGAGAGGGGGAGGAGGAGGAGAAGATGAAGAAGAAGAAGAGGAGGAGGGGGGAGGAGGAGAAGATAGAAGAAGAAGAAGAAGAAGAAGAAGAAGAAGAAGAAGAAGAAGAAGAAGAAGAAGAAGAAGAAGAAGAAGGAGAAGAAGAAAGAGGAGAAGAAGAAGAAAGAGGAGAAGAAGAAGAGGCGAAGGGAGAAGAAGAAGAAGAAGAAGAAGAAGAAGAAGGAGGAGGAGGAGGAGGAGGAGGAGGAGGAGGAGGAGGAGAAGAAGAAAGAGGAGAAGAAGAAGAAAGAGGAGAAGAAGAAGAGGCGAAGGGAGAAGAAGAAGAAGAAGAGGAAGAGGAAGAGGAAGAAGAAGAAGAAGAAGAAGAAGAAGAAGAAGAAGAAGAAGAAGAAGAAGAAGAGGAGGAGGAGGAGGAGGAGGAGGAGGAGGAGGAGGAGGAGGAGGAGGAGGAGGAGGAGGAGGGAGAAGGAGAGGAGGAAGAGGGAAAGGGAAGAGGAAGAGGGAGAAGAAGGAGGAGGAGAAAGTATTCTCCCGTGTAGTCCTGCAAGTCCAAAAGCAAGATGTCAGCAGGGCCACTCTCTCTCTGTGAGCCCTAGGGGAGACTCCTTCTTCATCTCCTAGGTTCCGATGGCTCCCAGCACTCCTTGGCATCCTTTGGCTCGTGGCAGTGCACCTGCCACCTCTGCTTCTATCATCACATGGGCTCTTCCCTCTGCATTTCCCCTCTTCTTCTAAGGACATATTAAAATATAAACCATATGTTATTAAGGCCGGCCCTCAGCTCAACTAAGGACACCTGCAATACCCCTACTTCCAAAGAAAGGTCACATTCTGAGGCTCCAGGTGTACGAGAACTCTTCTGTGGGCATTATCCAGCCCAGGGCACATGATGATGAAATCACTGTTGCTACTCCACTGGTTCTAGACCCAGGCTCCAACCTGAAGACTGAGGCCATGTCTCAACTCCTCTCCGTGAACGGCAGCATCAGCATTTATTTAATGTGCAGAGTGGCGTCTGTCATTCAGGTAGCTGCATTTTCAGTATGATATCATCAGACTACAGAACTCAAGCAAAAAAAAAATCATAAATTTACTCTTCTGTAACTAAACACAGTTTCCGTCTCAAGCCTTCATTCCACCTCATAATTGTCACGCAGTTCTTAAGCCTGACAAATGGTCTCAGGAGGCTGAGGCAGGAGGATCATGAGTTCAAGATCAGCCTGGGCTACATAGCAAGACCCAATCTCAAAGAAGAAAAAACCTCATCTGATTCAGTGTAAAATTGGTCCAGTTAGAATTTCCACCCCTCCTTCTGTAAGTGGGGTGTAGAGCCACAGCCCCAGGAACTCATGTAGCAGCTGGTGTCTAAAAGAGGTCCAGGCAGCACCCAGATCTCCCGAGTGGCCGTTGGTGGGACACAGGTGTCTGTGGGGTCTTTTATTTCCTGGGGTCTTGAGCACAATCATCCTTCCTATTAGTCTGCCGAGGGCTGTACCACACACTTACTGGCTTTAACAGTGGAAATTTGTTTCCTCAAAGTTCTGGTGACTGAAAGTCTAAGACCAAAGTGTCATGGGGCTGGTTCTTCCTGAGGCTGCCTGCCTTGGCTTGTAGATGGCGACTTTTCCCTGTGACTTCACGTGGTCGTCCCACTATGTGTGTGCCTGTACCCTGATCTCCCCTTCTTAGATAAGGACACCAGTCAGGTTGGATTGGGACCCACTCCCATCCCCACCCCCATATGACCTCATTTTATCTTGATGACTTGTCTTCATAGACAGTCACATTCAGGACGTGGGGTAAGGAGTTCAACGTAGGAATTTGGGGGGGTGCAATTTGGCCCATAAAGAATCATCTTTCAGTACCAAGGAGGCAAAAGGGCAGATTCACCCACCACTCAGGAATTCAGAAGCCACATAGCTTCTCCTTCTCCTCCCCTCTCTTCTTCTCCTTCTTCTCCTCCTCCTCCTTCTCACCAGGGTCTTCTTGGTGAGACCCTCCCTACAGGTAGCAGAGGGGACTTGAACTTGTCATTAATATTCTCTCCACCTTCTCTCATTGAAACAATCTCCTTTGATTGAAACAGGCTCTACCAGGTCAATATTTGTCCATAGAGTCAACTCATCAGTGCTGTTTCCTCCTGCCCACCATCATATCCAAGATGGTGGAGGGTGCACAAGAATGCTCATGGTTCCCATGGGATACGGACAAGTCTCCTGCTCTGTGCTAGTCCCTGTACTGGCCTCTTCTTCAGGCCACTGGGCTGGTGCTTGTGAGTGTGCTGGCATGTGTTCCCCCAGAATCAGTGGTCTGGATCTGCCGCTTGGGCATCCACTTGGTCTCCCTGATGAAGAGCAGGGACTGAGGGTTGAACTTGGGGGTTCTCCCATGTGTGATCCTCCCAAGGTCTGGTGGGATTCCCACTCCATTCCTGGTCAAGGTGGGTCCCTTGAAATGACTGCCTTCTAGGCAGACTCTTGACTACATGCTAAATCCACTTTAGAGACATTTGAGAACCCTGGTCCCCTCTGTGCCACACAGGGATGAAGAGAGTTTGGAAACCTCACTTGTATTCATCCATCCCACCTTCCTTCAACCATGCTGGGTTCACCCAGCCCCACCTGCACCTCCATTTTGAGAAGAGGCATCTCCTCCAAGGATTCATAATGGGGAAGCAGAACAAAAGTTCCCTCTCTAAGATGTTAGATTGGGGGTGTAGATCTGAACAAATGTGTGTGACACTCCCCTTCTTCAGCAAAAGACCCTCCCACACCAGCACTGGGGGACTTGATCTTCCCCTAGTCCTTGTGGCAGAGACTTGTATTCAGTGTCCTGACTTTTCTAGATTACAAGACCCTCACAGATCAAATCTGCAGGCCTGGTCTTACATAGTAATAGGAGCTAAAGGAAGGTTGAAAATGACACTTGCCCATGCCTGACTTATGAGAACACTGTCTCGATGAGAACATAAAACCACATTGGCTATCAGATGCCAAAATCCCTAAGCTTTCTGGCCATTTCTCCTCCATACCCTACCTCCCAGGGCAGCTAGAAGAGCAGCCCTCTCCACTGAGAGACCTCAGCTCAGCTGGAACTTCCTCAGAGCCCCAATCTGTGGAGCTGAGCCTGGGCCAGGAGGCAGGATGAAGGCCCTTTCTCAGAGCCTCTCCCAGAGGCTCACTGAAAGGCTGCTCTCCTTCCTCCTTAGCACCAGAAAGTTCCAGTCTCCTCTTACATGGAAGGAAAACAAGTCAGCAAACAAAAAAGACAGACTCAAAAAGTGTTCTTTCAAAGTCATTCTGTCTTACTGCTGGGCCTAAACTCCTAACTTACAGGCTAAGCATCTAATGGAGTTCTCTTCTCTCCCCATGGAGCTCCAGCAACTCAGAGTTCCCAGCTAGAAAGGGGGACTATCTGAGTTTTGTCATCTAGAGACCCTTGAGGCCAGAACTCCAAAATTAAAGTGTCAGAGTGTTGTGCTCCCTTGAAGGCTCCAGGGAAGGTCCTTCTTGCCTCTTCCAGCTTCTGGTGGCTTCAGTCCTTCTCCTTGGCACTCCCTGGCTTGAAGCCTCTCTGCCTCTGTCCTCCCCTATGTCCTCTCCTTTTCTTATTGGGACACCAGCCACTGGGTTGAGGGTCCATCCTAATCCAGTGTGATCTTCTCCTTTCTCAATTACATCTGTGAAGACCCTATTTCCAAATAAGGTCACATTCTGAAGCTCTGGGTGGACATGAGTCTTGAGGGGGACACAGGGACTCATCAGTAAAGCTTCTTAATACTGTTCTTCCTGAACAGTATTAAATGGACCCCAGGCACAGCATGGGTTCTCGGTTGTCCTCATCCATCCTCCCAAATATACCATATTATTTCAAAACTGTATGTGCTTTCACAATGGCCTTACACTTGACATTCAGAAGTCACTTGCCTCCTGTAACATTGGCAAGCAGCATGTGAACCAGCCCTCCACTCCCCCCTTTCTGGAACAGCTCTGCCCTTGATCTTTTGCTTATTTGTTTATGTCTCTTCTTATTCCAACCAGGGTTGCGGGCAGATGGGTTTTATTACCAGACTACGTAAACACAGTGAGATCCTGTAGCAAATACAGTCTTCTGAACAAACATAAATTGCCATGAAGCCAACATGAAAAAACCCCAAAGCATTTGGCAATTAAAATGAATAGGTTGAGTCTGACATTGGGCTCCCTTTCTGACTTTCACTGACTCACTGAAACATGTCACACTCCTGGCTGTTCTGCTTCTCAAAGCTTTGTGTTGCTTCTGGTTTTCTGGTGAGTCTCCTTATGGAAGAGGCCTCTGGGTAAGAGGGAAAGTCCTGAGCAGGTCCTCATGACAGCGATTAGTGCTTCGCTCGGGAGCTCCAACCTTAGAAAGGACCCTCTGTGAATGAAGGTCATCAAGGTGTCTGGGGACCTTTGTTCTTGGGCCAGGACTGTGCTCAGCAGTCACATGTGCCCTTAATGAGTTTGCTGGATGAGGGATTAGGGAAACCACTGCCTCATGTTTTGTACCAAAAGTAGTGAAGGGCACTCAGCCTCCTAATTTAACAGAACGTCAAAGAGGACCCTTCTCTGGCTCAAAATAGTTCTCCATTTTGCCTGATTTACTGAGAATTTAGAAAGGTTTGACTTTGCCCTTTCAAAAGTTATTTCAAGAATAAAACTCTGTGTGTCCAGGTGTGTGCACATGTGTGTGTGCCTACATGGTTATGCTTGTACAAGTATGTGTGCATATTTTGGGGGAAGGGCACAAACAAACCTACTTTTGTGTATCAAATTGAATACCCAGTGCATACCCCTCTTTTTGGACAAGCACCTGATGGCATCTGAGTGAGTCTCTCTGATCTGTGGCAACTAATGTATCTTGTCACGTGTCACACCAGGCCTCTGCAAAGTCATCCTGCCCCTCAGGTGAATGGGGCACAAGCTGGGACTTGGTGTGGAGAACAAGACCTTTCAGAAAACCATGCTTGAGACCCACACTCATTCACACCCTGGCTCCTGATCAGGTGCTCAGTGCCTGGACACAGAGCACACCTCAAACTCACTTGCTCAGAACAACTTCCTTTTCTGATGGCTCAGGAAGGGTTGGCTACTCCAGGTTGTCACCAAGTGGAGGGAAGAACTTGGGGCCTGGCTCGAAGGACAAGGGTGAGGTCCACCCTTATGACTGGCGGTGAGATCAGACAAGATGCCTGACAGTGATAGCAGCAACCTCCATGCACACACAGCCGTGGGCATCATTAAACAAAGCACTTGGGAAATTACAAGGTCTGGGGCACACTGGAAGGGTGACATTGACTGTCACTAGACCACTGTGTTAAGGAGGTAGCAATCAGGTAGCATCCAGGACAGGTTTGGCAGGCAGATGACTCAGCAAAGTTTTCCCAGCCCACCTGATGGGGTTGCTGCACACCAGGCCCCACCGTGGGTTACACAGCCACCTCTTCCTGTGGGTCCCCTGTCAGGCCACGGGAGCCTTCCCACAGCACCGGCGTCTGTGAGAAAAGAAAGGCTTGCTGCAGGAAGTTCACTGTTTCATGGTCTTCTATCCCACCGTTGTCCATCCTCCAGGGTAGGCTGGGGTGTGGATTTGCCATTTGGCTCTCAGCAGTAGGTAGAATGGAGGTAGGAGGTAGAATGGGGAGGAGGATATCTATTCCCTTGAAGCTCCTCCCTTGTGCCCTAATGGACAGCTATAAGCCACACTTGGTGGAGTTGTCCAACTCAGAATGGCTAATTCCAACCCAATGTGTTCTCTGTGTATGTAATTTGTGGTGAGTTTAGATCTCGAATGTCTCCCAAAAGCCCATACATTAAAGGCTTGGCCCCCAGGATGGCACTTTGGGGACATAATGGAACTTTATAGGTAGGGCCTAGTGGGAGTTTTTCAGTCATCCAAGGCATTCCTGTGAAGGTGATTGTGGGATCTCAGGCTCTTCTTCTTCCCCTTTCTTTCCTATCCCAGACAGGAGGTGAACAGTTTTGATCCCTCCACCACCCCACTCCTCACCATGAGGCACTGCCTTTCCACAGGGCCAACTGACCATGACTGAAACTCTAAACCTGTGAGTCAAAGTAAATTTTCCCTCTTTTTCAATTGATTATCTCAGGTATTTCATTACAGTAATGGAAATCTGACTGAAGCAAATATACATAACATAAAATTTACCATTTTAATCATTTAAGTGACTAGTTCTAGGGCATTAAGAATACTCACAGTGTTGTACAAGCATCACCACTATCCATCTCCAGAGTTTTTTCATCGTCCCAAGCTGAAACTCAGCAGTCATTAAGCAATACATCCTCATTCCTTTGTCCCTCCAGTCCCTGGTAACCCCCCATTCTACTTTATGTCTCTATGAATTTAACTATTCTAAATATTTGATGTAAGGAGAATAATATAATATCTATCTTTTGTGATTGGCATATTTCATTTAGCACAAGATTTTCAAGATCCACCCATGTTGTAACACATATCAGAATTTCCTTCCTTTTTAGGCTGAAGAATATTCAACGGTGTGTGAACCATGATTGTTGATCTGTTAATCCATTCGTGACACAGAGGCTGTTTCCACTGTGGCTATTTTGAATAATGCTGCCACGATAGGAGAGTTCTCCACTCTCAATTCTCTTGATCTCTTTATATTTTAAGGCATGGTTTTTTGGATGTTTCTTTTCACCAGATGGAACCTTGGAAGTTAGTAGTATCTGCAGCATTCAGAGTACAAGAGAGCAATTAGCAAATACAGGACCCTGCTGAAATGTCTGATTTTGAGACTGGTGTCAGCTAAGCTGTGGGCGCCAGGTAAATACAAGTGAGGTCAGATTTTACAAACTGCCATTCCAAGCCCCTGGCCCATGTTAACTAACACACTGCTGCTGGGATCAAGCCAAAGGAGCTTCGGCCTTTGAGGATCAAAGCACAAACAGGAGCGGGCTTAATTCATTTTCTCACTGGTCTACTAAATTCATTTACCTTTAATTAGCTTTTCTATTTTCTATTTGGAAATTTCACAAAATTCTGTGTGACTATAAGACTAAGAAGCCCTATAAGTCTTTGCTGTCCCTGACAGATCACTTCAAGAAATGGGAAAATATCATAATCCATAATAATATATTTGGATTAATATCAAATAATATTGTATTTGATAATAATCACATTTATTTGATTAATAATATCAAATCCATAATATCTGAAGAAAAATGAGGGCTCTCCACGGTGAGCTGTGTGGCTTCTAGACAGTGGCTTGGTTTGCCTTTATTGTCACTTTGTTGTTACTCATTTCAGGATGAGAGGGCCTGGCAGGACAAAGGGGTAGTTTCAGAAAATGAAAGAAAGTGTAGGACTGGGGAGGCACCCTGCTTTTGTTTTGTATTGGAAGTGAACTTGACTGCTGTTGTCATTGGTACAGTATCTTCTGCTCTTCTGATTAGCAGGAATTTGGGTATCACTGGTAACAGTTGGGATCTTTCTGTTCCTCTGAAAATCATAATTTCATTCTATGTCATTGCATTAGTAGTAACCGGTGAGGCACAGATATGACTAGCTGTTACGGTCTGAATTCTGTCCAGCGAAAAGTTAGGATGAAGCCATAACCCCTGGTTCTTGTGAATGTGATGTTATTTAGAACTAGAGTCTTTGCAGACATAATCAGTTAAGTCAAGATCACTGAGGTAGCCCTGCTCCAATATTACTTGGTATCTGTAAGAGGAAAATGACACATGAAGAAAACTGCAAACTCAGAGATGACTACATTTTTTTCTTTTTACGTTCCAGGGGTTCGAACTCAGAGCTTCACTCTTGCTAGATAGGCGCTCTATCACTTGAGCCACACCTCCGACCTCAGCAATGATTACTCTTTCTCCAAGTCAATAGCCCTGAAACTTGGTCAACATATTAGTGTCTTGGGACTGCCATAACAAAGCCCCAGAAGCCCAACATCAAGGTGTCATAGGGCCATGTTAACCTCTGAGACTCTGCAGAACCCTTTCTTACCTCTTCTGGCTTCTGGTGGTGGCCACTGATCCTCAGTCTTCTTGGCTTACAGCTTCTTCACCCTGGTCCCTGTCTTTGTTGTCACCTGATGCTCTCCCTGGGCCTCTCCCTGACCTTTTAACCAAAGATGGAGGAGCCCTGTCCAAGGCTGACCCAAGCTCCGTAGTTGCAGTGGACAGAGAAGAATCCTCATTTCCTTCACGCTATGTTTCCAGTGAGGTCTCCAAAGGGGGTGCTGCCTCTGGACCTCACTAGACACAGATATACCTTGTGACCCCAGACAGAGGATCAGGAACATTCCAAGGCCCAGCCCAGGAGTTCCTCCTAAGGCAGGTCCATGGTTTGAAAGCACTGATAACCTGGGTCAAGTGCACTCCTACATTTGCCTGAAGGCTGAGATGCAAAGCCAGCCCAGCTGAACTCCCTCTTGACACCTCTGACCCCCGCAGAGATGGCTGAGACAGATGCAGACCTAGAGTCAGACAGCAGCCCCTGACGGTGCACAGACCAAGTGAGTAGCTGATGTTGAGTTGAGAGGGCTGCAGCAGGATTCGGGGTAACCTATGCTCAGAGACGGCACCGGGAGACCCTGTCTCTCTCACTGGCCATCCTAATGCTCACAGAGACTGGAGTTCAATGACTACTGGATATTGATCCGAAGATCCATATCTTTATGTTTAGACTGAGTCCCATGATGTCCCTGTGACTTTGTCATCCAGCCAAGGAAAGGCCATGTAATCAATCCATCGAGAGGCACAGGCTACAGACCTGTGAGCTTTTATACTTTAATTCAGAACTGGAATGATTATCCCAAAGAAAATCAAGACAAACGATGGTTTAACAGCATGTCCACAAAACATGGTATCGTGTCTACCTCACTCATTGTCGAATGTAAGACTCCTGGCTCTGGTGGCTCACTCCTATAATCCTAGCTACTTGGGAGGCTAAGATAAGGAGGACCGCAGTTCAAGGCCAGCCCAGACAGTTTACAAGACCCACCTCCAAAATAATCAGAGCAAAATGGACTAGAGGTGTAGCTCAAGCGGTAGACTGCTTGTTTTGCAAGTGTGAAGTTCTGAGTTCAAATCCCAGTCCAACCCCACCTCCAAAAAAGGTAATATTAATGTAAATATTTTTAAACAATTTAGCTTTTATATTTTCTTTCTTCAGGAATTTCCTAAGAATACAAGATGAATGCCAAGAAATCAAAGCCAGTTATAAATTAAATGTATTTCCTGTAACCAAATCATCTTAAAAGCAAAATTGTTTTAAAAATTATCTCCAAAAATATCCAGTATAGCTAAGAGTGGTAGCACATGTCTGTAATCCCAGCATTCAGGAGGCTGAGACAGGAGGATCTCGAGTTCCAGGCCAGCCTGGGCTACATAGACAGAGCTTGTCTCAAAACAAAAATAATGAAAAAAAATTTCAGCATAAAATTGTGGCTGGTATGGGCATATCTTACTATATATGCTAGCACCCCCTAGCAGGTGCCAATAGTCTTAAAATATTATTTTTTAACAGAAGCAGAAATTCTATCTCCACATCAGCTCATTCCTTCAAGCAACTGCATTTCGGCTGTGTAAATTCTTTACACCCCGAAATGGGGTGGAGGGTGCCGTCAGGTAAAAGTCTGCTGTGACTTTAAGTATCTTGTCATAGACAATGAAGTAATATATATGGTGTGAAACCTCTAAATAGAAGAGGCTCTGTGCTTGGGAATGACCCTGAACTGAAGGGGTCTTCACTGATGACTGCAGAGAAGAGGCCAAAACAAAAAACAAAAACCAAAACTATGCAGTGTTGGACTGTGGATGGATTCCCCATCACTATTTAACAGACTCTGGACTCTGCTGCCAGCTACCAGCACTGCCCAGACTTTCCTCATTCTGTCCTCCACCATCCTATTGCCAGGGAAGCAGGGACCAGGCTTCCGGTCCACGCCCAGGACCATGTGCCCATGCCAGAGTTCTACCACAGCAAATCAAAGCCCCAAAGTCTGATGAGTACTGTGGTAGACTCCCAGACACCCAGACTCTTGGCTATGGGGCATCTGGTGGAATCAAAATGAGAAAGGGACAAAAATGCAAGTCAAGTTCAAGCAACAGCTGTCAGCACACTTCCAAGAGTCACCCATGGCACGGACTGGAGGCAGTCCCAACTGCCAGCCCTCTGGGCTCTCAAGTCCAACATCCCGTGCCTCCCTTCTGCCTTAGACTCTACCTTCTCATTAAACCATGTCTCTTATTTCCAGCTCGTGGCAAATTATCCATCATCCACACTGTGCCTTTGACCCACCAGGTGGGACCTTGCACCCACAGACATCACCTGAATCACCCACCACTGCAGTTGCAGCAAAAATAAATAAATAAACAAATAAAAGTGCTTCTTGCTCAGAATTCTCTGGCATGCACCCAGAGCCATAGTAACCCAGAAACTGAGTTGCTCAATATGAGAAAAGTTCAAAGCAATGGGGACAACTGTCAGGTGAATGGCTCAGAGGAGGACATGGTCACAGAGGTCAGGAACTAAGGGCACAGGAAGGGACTCACTGAGGGCTTTTAGTCATTGACAGGAAACAGGTGGCTGTTTAGAGAAACCACCAAGAGGACATGGAGCAGCAAGTGTGAAACAGCCAATGGACCTGAACAGGGAACTCAGCCAGGGGGCCGGGCTGGACTGTGGACTAGGGACAGGCCTCACCTGCCTGCTACAGGAGCGTTTTAGGAAGGGAATGACCATGTTCCAAAATGGAGAAATGACATTTCTGGTTGGTCTTGAATGTCTGCCTCAGCTGGGCCACCTCACATGGTGCACGAGAGATTTAACCAAAGGGCACGTGTGCCCACGCAGACTGTGCTCACAGAGCACATTAATTGTCTAGACAGTCTTCTCTCAGCTACTTTGACCTTGGAGCTTCCAGTCGGTGGAGGAGGGAAGGCAGGAGGACCACCACAGCATCTCTGGTGCAGCCTTGCTACCCAAGTGAACTTGTGCCAGCCGGGTTCCAGACCATCGAGTGGATGGGACTGAAGGTATTTTACGTGTGAGTTTGGGGGGTGGCTGGGGTTGACGCTCTTTTGTCTCAGAAGCTTTGAGACTCAGGGACCAGGTGTATGGGTGGTCATGGTTGGAAGCCAGGACAGTGACTTGGGGAGGGAGCATTCATTCTCCAGGAAAGCTAATCCTTATGACCCCTGCAGGAAAGGCAGCTTCCTGCTGGGTCTAGGGTCCCGGAGAACTTCAAGGAGTTAGGAGTGAGGGCAGCTGGGCTCCTAAGGAGCCGGGAAGGATGGAAATCGGTTCCTGAGTGTCTGGGCAGAATGCTCTCATCACATACTGGGCCTCAGTTTGGCAGTGAGGACTGAACCTGTGTTTTGGGGGACCCCATCTCAGCTTGGGGAGCTCATTGTCCCTGCCCACTTCTATCTGTTCTCACTCCCTCATTTCTCCTGCAAAGAGGGTCAGGCAGAGTGTTCGGAGTTTCAGACTTGGAACATTATCTTCTTCACCCCGTAAACTCTGCTCTGCGTCCCCCCACTCCATGCACCCACACATTAGCAAGGGAGAAAGGGCAAGGAACTTGTAGCTCTCTCTTAGGGTAAAAATGATACCGAAGAGGAAAAATTCTGTGCAATCTGATATGTGAGCTAATTCTTCCACTACTTTGAACCTCACCCCCCCAACAGCTGCCCCAGTCACCCCAGGACCTACAAGAAGGACCCCAGGCAGAGTCAAAGGGAAGACAGGGTTATTAGCACCTGAGAGCTCCCCAAAACCTTAAAGGCACTCAGGATGCTGGCTGTCGGCTGCACATTCCCGCCGAGAGGTTCGAGTCTCGAATTTTTCAAGGCCCCCAAATCTCGTAAGCCTGGGGTTAGTTCTGAAGTCAGGAAAACAGACGATTGCCCAACACCACAGGCTCCCGGCATCTTGGCCTGTGTCTGAAGCTGCATCTGGGCTCCACGCTCGCTGGTGTCTGTCTCTGGTTGGTTCCCTGGAGTGCGGATGAGTTTATCTGTGAGGATGATAAAGTCTCAGTAGTACACACGGCTCCCATTTGCTGGAGCCTCCTCTCCTGGGCTTTCAGGTTTCCATATACATTATCGTAGTATCTTCTACGTGGTTCTGGAAGCAGGTGCCTGAGGTAGCTAGCCAGGTGAGTTACACAAGCCTGAGCAGGTTAGTCAGAGTGGAAGCCAGCACCAGACTCCATCCTTATCTGGGTTCCTCTGATCTGCCAGTCTTCTAGACTTACTGTGTCTGACTTACCCATCTGGACAATGGGCTCAGTACCCGTAAGGCATCTACTGAGAAATCCACACAAGAAGAAACACACATTCTTCCTTAGTACTATGAAAATTTCAGAAATAAGCATTTCCTGTCTTCCAATTCATTTCTTCCTAAGAGAAAGAGCAACAAAGCTGAGTATGTTCATTTTTGTTTTGAAAAAGCCTTTTCTTGCTTGTATCGGAAAAACTCCCCTGTTCCACAGAAGTGCCAAGTCAAGTCTTGTACCAAAGTCAGCTTAAGATGCAGGCTGTCAACCCTGCCAGCCCAGGAGTGGTTCTTGGAGCTTGGAAACCCAAACTTCCCTCCACCCGGCTGATCTTCATATGTCCCTCTCAGCCTGTGACTCTGCACAGTGTTTTGCAGGACAAATGGGTACAACGGCCACAGGGTTTTCAGTGGGTGGCCAACAGCAACACTGAGCAGGAATTTTCCACCTAAGGTCATTTGCTGGGGGGGCTACAGGGCCTAAGCGGAACACTCTCCTCCACCTTTCCCTGCTGGGTGACTGTAAAAGAGACGAGAAGAAACAGTACCCTTGCCTCTACCACTTCACTCTGAGGCTGGGGTCTCACCACAGTGGGGGAGGCTTGGAGTAGAGTGGTCTCTGGGGTGAAGATCAGGCCACCTACACACCCCACAGCTTCCATGGAAGAGAGAGGAATGAAAACAATATTCAGAACCCCAGATCTGTTTCCTCTGGCTGACACTCTTGGGCACAGGGACCAGCAATAGCTTTCTTTCAGAAAGGCTCCTCTTTGGTAGATATTTACAGGGCATCTGGCTACACTTAAGAAAAAATAAACACTTGAAACCATAGTTTTTTATTCAACAGAACACTGCAAGAGTGTCTCCTGGTCCTTTCAACCTAAATGGACTCATCCATTTAAGAAGGGGAAAATTCAATATCCAATTCCAGAGCCCATCCACGCAGGCAGGGCCAGGTGTGTCACCTGGAGCCTGCACTCTGAAGTGCTCTGCACTTGGCAAGATTAAGAATCTTGAAATTCTTAATAATTTCTGAACAAGGACCCTGCATTTTCGTTTGCACTGGGTTCTACAAATTCTATAGCTAGTCCTGAGCAGGCAAAGGTAACCTATGACACCCAGTATGCTTCAGAGAAAAGTGTACAGCCTGGCGACTGTGCACATGTCTGAAGGACAAGCTAGAACTGCCAGGTGCTGCAGGGCCTTGACCTTCACCCAGACTTCTGCAATCTGCAGTCCTAACCCTGATCTGTTAACGCTAAACTTCTAAACATTACATATACCAAAGTATCACTGGCTGAGGCCAAAGCCAAGAGTTTGTTGGGTTTGGTTTCTGTTTTTTTTTTTTTTTTTTTTCATCCATGAAAATACAAATGGTCACAGGGTAACTTCTTGGACAAGGTTAGCATACAAGGTAACCTGAATACCCAAAGGGTGAGGGGCCAGGAGGAGGTGGTATGAACAGGCTTAGGTGGGGTATTGGGAGGGTGGAAGCCAGGTGGTAAGTAGAGGAACCCCTTCTTCCTAGTGCTTCACTGTCAAAGAGGAATTATGAGGTATAGGATCAAGAAGAGGTTTTTGAGGCAGAAGGGAGTGTGAGAGCCAAAGGCTTGTGGGTAGATTAGACAATATGCAGGGGACAGGGAGCAAACCAGGCCAGACACAGTTGACCGCCTTTCTAGGGAGCCCAGAGAGAGCCCAAAGTCAGCAGGCAGGCCCAGTGGAACAGACATTTTGTTCCATGATTCTGTTAAACATTTTCGGATTCTTTTAAACAATTGGCAGGCCCTTTAGAAGGCACATCAGTTAAGACAGTATTTCTCAAACCTGGATACACATCCAAATCAGCTGGCAGGGAGGGGAGCTCAGAAATTCCCATGCGTGGACCCCCTCTCCCCTCCCCAATCAATGTACCAGATTCTCTGAGGGTGACCAGCACATCTGGGTCTTTTTAAAGCTCTTCAAGGAGGGAAGAGAACCACTGGATCCTCCTTACTTGGAACACCCAGAGTTGAGCTGGCAGGACCTGAGCCACCCCCAGACTGGGAGGGCCAGCCACCTCTCCCCAGCCACACGCTGGAAGCTCCCTTCTCTACCCTGCAAAGGCAAGGAAAGAACTGAAAAGCAAAGAGACCAACTCCCCATTTATCTCTTCTGTCCAGTTGTCTGGGATCACACACATAAGTCAGCAATACGTGCATTTTGCTGCCAAAGTCAGACATAATTTGTCCACCCCCAGCGTCTCGACTCCTGGCCTCAAAGTGGACAGCTAGCCCGTGTCTTCATTACTCCCTTGCTTCGCAGAAAAGAACAGGTTTTTGGATATCAGGGAAAGAGAAATGGCTTATGAATAAAAGACACGGAAGACTGATTTCTGGGACCGATGTGTTTTTCACATGGCAGTCCAGCAAACATCAGACAGAGGGACAGGACAAAGACAGACCGAGTGTTAGGATCACCATTGTCTCAGATTCCCATACCTGTGTGCCTTTGCCCAGCTCTAGTTCTCCTCCCCTCCAGTTCACAGGAAAAAAGTGGAGCATCAGGGAGTCCACGCTTACACCAAGATGAGACATCTAGAAGGAAGTCACTCTGAGCCATTCATAGTGGGTCCCTATAACTGTCTTCCACCCTCCCAGGGTCCCACCATTCCCATGGTCTCACTGACAGCCATCACCCTTCACAAATACTCCAAGTGTCCTGTCCCTGTCCTGCCTTCCTGCCTCCTGGGAAGCTGCCCTAAATGTTCTTCCCCACCCCCCCACACACACCTGTCATCTGTTGCTCCTATCACCTTTTCACTGTCTCTGCTTATGGCCTCATCCCCTCCTTCCCAGCTGCTCCTCCAGGGCCTCCATTACAGTCATTCCCCTGTGTGCACACTGGCCTCCCTCAGCCCCTCTGCCTTCACTATTTCCACCTAGGAAAATCCCCACTGAGTTCAATCCAGCTCTCTGCCCACTCAGGTTCCCCAGCTCAGCCACCTGTGCTGGGGACAGCTGTCCAGCCCACCATCCAGTGGCCAAAGTCCTTTGTGTACCTTTGTGGCCACTGACCTCACACAGGCACCAGGGCTGGCCAGCTTCTGATTCCTTAGCTTGGTCCAGTTCTGTTCACTGCTCTGGGCAGCCACAGCACCCTTGCCTCCAGCCCCTGCCTTCCTTCTGGAGACAGAGCCTTGCTTCCTATTTTGCTGACAAAACTGGAGCTGCCAGGCACACTGCTGGGTCACATCTGTAATCCTAGCTACTCAGAAGGCAGAGATCAGGAGGATGGCAGTTCGAAGCCAGCCCAGGCAAATAGTTCTCGGTACCCTATCTAGAAAAAACCCATCATAAAAGGAAGAGCTGGTGGAATGGCTCAAGGTGTAGGCCCTGAGTTCTAACTCCAGTACCACAAAAAAAAAAATAAGAGTCATCCTAGTATATCCATGGGTGCTCATGACCACATCTGCTGACTCCTGCGCCAGTCTGGAATGACTGTGGGTGCACCCTGGTCCCTGCTGTCCCCTCCGGGGCATCTCTTCAACATGTCAATGTTTCCTTTCTCCCTAGATCATTCCCAAAGGCTTATAAACATGCTTCCAGTCCACTTTTCTGTCTTCAAAACAACAAAACCAAAGTGGCTGATGTTCTTGGCGACTTAGTTTTGTTGTTGGGATGTTGTTTTGGGGACTGTTCGTTGTTTTGCCTTGGCGCCCTTTGGCAATCTGGGGAGCCTTATGCATCTCAGCAGAATGTTTTTGAACGTATAAAATAATACACAGGATGGTAATTATGCTGAAATACAGCTCTCAAAATATCTTCAGGCAATTTTGTTCCTAGTCATTTCTGTGCGTCTCTGTTAATGGACGTATTACATCACGTGATCTGGCAGGGGTCTTGTAAATACCGTAATTTTGAAATAGCGACACATGGTCAATGATCTCAGATCACTGGCCTAGCTGTGTGGGTGATTTCTACAGCTGACAGAGTCCTGGACACTGGTCATGTTGCAGTAGGTGTCTGCCTCCATTCATAATTAAAGGAAAGGCTAATTACAAATGAGAAGTCAATGAAATAAAAGAGGCAACTTTTTTCCTGTCCAAGTTGCAGATACCCTGAACTTTGTGGGCTGTGGACCCTGTCCTCTCATTGTTGCCCCATTTTCTGGTTCCCCTCGGTGGTCCAAGTCTTTGAAAGAATTCTTTGGCCTTGTTCTTTCCTGCCCCTCCTTCCCTGTTCTCTCTTGAACCCAACCAATCACTCCACCGAAACTTACTATCTGATTTCTTTCTAGTTACTAAATCCAAGGATCAAGTCCCAGTGCTCAGTTACTTCATGATCTGATTACTCAGCTTGGTGCAGTGGGTCACTAAGGCCAAAGTGGAGCTCTGTCCTCACTCACTGCCCTCCCTCTGGGCTGACTCCTGCATGCTCACTCCTTATGTTTACCTCCACCTCCTCCTCAGTACCCTGATCTGTGATGTTGGATGGTTCCAGCCCTTAAGCCCTTCCTTTCCTGGCTGTACTCACTCCCCAGGGCCTTTCATCCTGCCTCATGGCTGTCAATCCCATCTCCACACCAATGGTCTCAAGTGGACTTTTCCAGTTCCATTCCCTCCCTGAACTCTGCCCTTATGTATCTAACCAAGGTTGTCCCCACCTGAGTGGGGACAAACAGCTCAAACTAAACACATCTAAAGCAAATGCCTCTTTCCTTCCCTTCACTCTCTGTAACAGTCAGGGTTCTCCAGAGGCTGAGCGCCAGTAAGATGTGTATGGATGCGTGTAAGGGACTGGCTCACATGATCATGAAATTAGCAAGTCCAAAATCTGCAGAGTGGGCCAGCAACTGCAGATCAAAGAAGGCCCAGGCCACAGTTCCAGTTGGAAGGCACTCTGCTAAGGAACTATCAAAAAAGAAAAGAAAGAAATCTTTTTTTTTTTGAACGTTAGTGTCCTCCACAAATCCATGTGTTGAAGCCGTAACTCCCAATGTGATGTTTGAATATGGGGCCTTCAGAGGTGGGACTGTAGCCTAAGAAGCAGAGGAAGAGAGAAAGCTTTCTCTGCGCATGCACAAAAATGAATCACTGAGCACAGAGAATCCTCATTAGGAACTGGCCGTAACCTTGCTCTTGGTCTTTCCAGCCTCCAGAATTATGAGAAAATAAATCTCTCATCTGTGGCACTTTCTAATGGCTGCCAAAGTTAACTTTGGCGACACTGGTCTTTTTGTTCTATTCAGGCTTTGAACTGATTGGATGTGGCTCTCATTACAGTGGGTAATGTGTTTTGCTCAAAGTCTGCTGATGTAAACGTTAATTTCACCTCAACCACTGTCACACAGACACAAAGAATAATGTTTGGTCAAATAGCTGGATAACCCCGTGGCCCAGGCAAGTTGACACAGAAAATTCACCATCATAGCCTCAAACTCAGATTTTGACATCTGTCACAGTCTTCACCATCCCTAAAAATGTCAACTCCAATTTTCCAGCATCCCAAGGGAATAAGCTTGGCCACCTCTTTCTCACCTCACAGTTTAACCACTGGCAAATCCTCCAGGCTTGACCTTCCAGATGTATCCAGAAACCAACCTATTCTCAGCACCCAGCTTTGTAGCTACGGCCTTGACCTAGTCTTCCAAAATCTCTTACCTGAAATATCACGGTAGCCTCCTCTTCAGACACCTTGGACAAGTTACTTAACCTCTATAACCCCAGTCTCCCCATCTGTAAGTGAGGACAGAAATATGAACATTGCAGATTTGTTTAAGAATTAATAAACACCAGGGAAAACACTTAGCACCAGTTTGGTATGTCATAAACAATAAATTTAGCTGTGATTTTGTTTTTTTACTCTTATCAATAGTTAATAGTTTTTGAGTACCTGGACTCAAAATGAGCTTACAAAAATAAACTTTAAATCATCATTAATGAAGGCTATTGACCTACAATTTTCTTCAAATGTCCTTGTACTGTCAGGTTATGGTAGCAAGAGCATAATAACCTCCAAAAAAGTTGGGAAATGTTCTCTCTTCATCTAATCTCTGAAAAGAACTGTATACCAGTACTATTTACTTATTATTATTTTTCTTTCTTTCTTTTTTATAGTACTAAGAGTTGTACCCAGGGCCTCAGCAGGCACTCTACCACTCGAGCCATGCCCTCAGCCCTTTTTACTTTGGTTATTTTGGAGATAGAGTCTTGCTTTATGCCTAGGCTGGCCTAGACCTTGATCTCCTGTTTGTGTTTCCTGTGTGATTGCAATGACAGGTGTGCGTGCAGTCATGCTCAGCTTTTATTGGTTGAGATGGGATCTTGAGAACTTTCCCCCCCAGGCTGGTCTGGAACCTAAATCCTCCGGCTCTTCGCCTTCCAAGTATCTAGGATTACAGGCTTGAGAAACTGTACCTGGCTTCTTTCTTTCTATGGTTTTTTTTTTTTTTTTTTGGAACTCAGGGCTTTGAGCATCTTAAGCAGGAGCTCTACCACTTGAGCCCCACCCCTGCCCCTGACTTCTTTCTTAAATGTTTGTTAGATGCATTCTTCATTGGATCACAAAGATTTTTTTTTCTTTTATTATTCATATGTGCATACAAGGCTTGGTTCATTTCTCCCCCCTGCCCCCACCCCCTCCCTTACCACCCACTCCGCCCCCTCCCTCTCCCCCGCTCAATACCCAGCAGAAACTATTTTGCCCTTATCTCTAATTTTGTTGTAGAGAGAGTATAAGCAATAATAGGAAGGAACAAGGGTTTTTGCTGGTTGAGATAAGGATAGCTATACAGGGCATTGACTCACATTGATTTCCTGTGCGTGGGTGTTACCTTCTAGGTTAATTCTTTTTGATCTAATCTTTTCTCTAGTTCCTGGTCCCCTTCTCCTATTGGCCTCAGTTGCTTTAAGGTATCTGCTTTAGTTTCTCTGCGTTGAGGGCAACAAATGCTAGCTAGTTTTTTAGGTGTCTTACCTATCCTCACCCCTCCCTTGTGTGCTCTCGCTTTTATCCTGTGCTCATAGTCCAATCCCCTTGTTGTGTTTGCCCTTGATCTAATGTCCACATATGAGGGAGAACATACGATTTTTGGTTTTTTGAGCCAGGCTCCCTCACTCAGAATGATGTTCTCCAATTCCATCCATTTACCTGCGAATGATAACATTTCATTCTTCTTCATGGCTGCATAAAATTCCATTGTGTATAGAGACCACATTTTCTTAATCCATTCGTCAGTGGTGGGGCATCTTGGCTGTTTCCATAACTTGGCTATTGTGAATAGTGCCGCAATAAACATGGGTGTGCAGGTGCCTCTGGAGTAACAGTCTTTTGGGTATATCCCCAAGAGTGGTATTGCTGGATCAAATGGTAGATCGATGTCCAGCTTTTTAAGTAGCCTCCAAATTTTTTTCCAGAGTGGTTGTACTAGTTTACATTCCCACCAACAGTGTAAGAGGGTTCCTTTTTCCCCCGCATCCTCGCCAACACCTGTTGTTGGTGGTGTTGCTGATGATGGCTATTCTAACAGGGGTGAGGTGGAATCTTAGCGTGGTTTTAAATTTGCGTTTCCTTTATTGATAGAGATGGTGAGCATTTTTTCATGTGTTTTCTGGCCATTTGAATTTCTTCTTTTGAGAAAGTTCTGTTTAGTTCACTTGCCCATTTCTTTATTGGTTCATTAGTTTTGGGAGAATTTAGTTTTTTAAGTTCCCTGTATATTCTGGTTATCAGTCCTTTGTCTGATGTATAGTTGGCAAATATTTTCTCCCACTCTGTGGGTGTTCTCTTCAGTTTAGAGACCATTTCTTTTGATGAACAGAAGCTTTTTAGTTTTATGAGGTCCCATTTATCTATGCTATCTCTTAGTTGCTGTGCTGCTGGGGTTCCATTGAGAAAGTTCTTACCTATACCTACTAACTCCAGAGTATTTCCTACTCTTTCTTGTATCAACTTTAGAGTTTGGGGTCTGATATTAAGATCCTTGATCCATTTTGAGTTAATCTTGGTATAGGGTGATATACATGGATCTAGTTTCAGTTTTTTGCAGACTGCTAACCAGTTTTCCCAGCAGTTTTTGTTGAAGAGGCTGCTATTTCTCCATCGTATATTTTTAGCTCCTTTGTCAAAGATAAGTTGCTTATAGTTGTGTGGCTTCATATCTGGGTCCTCTATTCTGTTCCACTGGTCTTCATGTCTGTTTTTGTGCCAGTACCATGCTGTTTTTATTGTTATTGCTTTGTAATATAGTTTGAAGTCAGGTATTGTGATACCTCCTGCATTGTTCTTTTGACTGAGTATTGCCTTGGCTATTCGTGGCCTCTTGGGATCACAAAGATTTTTAACTACGGATTCAGTTCTTCCCCAGACCTCGGACGGTGCGTTCTCTTATGCTACTTTCAGAAAGTAGATTTTAAGGACATCTCCAAGTTATCAAATTTATTGACAAAACATTGTTCACATTTCCTTATTATCCTCCAAATGTCCACAGAATCTGAGGTGGCCACATTTGTTTATTGGCCTTATTAGAGACTTAACTATTGTAATCTTCTCAAAGAACTAATTTTGGGCTTTTTTAATATTGTTCATTTCTTATATCATTAATTACTACTCTTATTTTTCCTTTCTTCTGCCCTTGTTGGGTCTGGGATGTAAACTTAAGCCTTCCTTTCTCATACTTACACTCAAAGCTCTAAGTTCCTAAGCATTACTGTAACCGAATCCTGCCATTTCTGATGTGTTGGATTTTTATTGCTCGATTCCAAATATCTACCTTCCATTCTGGCTTTTTCTTTGATTGCTGGGTTTAGTTGTATGTTGCTTTATTTCCCAGCATTAGGGGAGTTTTATAGTTATCTTTGTGATTGATTTTTGGTTAAAGTCTGTGATTATTGTAGAATATAATTTCAACTTACACAGTCTTTGGTGAGATTCATTGACAGTTACGTTGGGGTTCTGGGTACGGTCTTTTGGTTATTGGCTTTTGTCTGCTAATAAATGTCAGTTTGAGTGTTCAAAAAATGAGGTTTAGGAGTCTTTGCTCCCACTTCCTGTGTGGGGAACAGAAAATGTTTCTCCTTTCCCCAATTGTCTATACATTATCCTGTTACACTAAAATAAGTCCCTGCTGAAACTTCAACAACAATGAAGTTTACACATAATTAAAAAAATTTTTTTGGTTTGAACTCATGGTCTCATGCTTACTAGGCAGGTTCCACTTGAGCCACTCTGCCAGCCCTTTTTTGTGTTGAGTATTTTTGAGATAAGGTCTCAGGCACTATTTGCTCAGGCTGACTTTGAACCACTTTCCTCTTGATCTTTGCTTCCTGGATAGCTAAGATTACAGGCGTGAGCACTGGTGCCCGGCTCAAACATCAATTTTAATAGCATTTTATTTAGCATTAATAAATCTTACACTTATGCTTTCAGTTAACACCCATTTGTAACCACAGCAATAAATTCAATGCTCAAATAAATAAACTTCAGAGGCTTACAAAAGTCACAGAAGAGTTGTCTTATTCATGGAGGTTTCCAGCCCAGCTGTGACAGTGTCCTACTGCTTGGTTTTGGGTTTGGTTATTTTTCTCCATTTTGATGTAAGTCTTAAAGGGAGGTCCACCAGGCTGTGCTTGATTTCCAAGGTAAAGCCTAGGCACCTTCTGAGTCACCTTACCCAAACCTGGCCTCCCCGCCACAATTTGGGTTTTTTATGGTCTATGAAACTAAAACATGTTGATTTAAGAAATCCAGACATTCAGAATGAAAAGGCTGGCCACCAATCTGAGTGCAGCCAAGCCAACTTCACACAAGCTGGAGAATTGAGCCCCCCCATAAAAACTCTTTGTGGGTTCAATGAATTTATACGCTGTTTAAATCTAGAAACCCCAGTCATTGGATCACCGTGTGGGCCACTCACTGTAGGCGGCACTTGCTCTTGAATTTCACAATTACTGAGAGTTTTCCAGAGCCTTCTCCTCCTCAGAGTCTGTCTTCCACACTTTGGAACATGGAGCTGACCACAGCTTTGTTTTTCTGTGACAAACAAAAGGCCACCAGATACACACAATGCCTGTTCTAGTAGAGGACACATCTTCTGTATTCAGACAGGAGTGTTTTTCCTATAACTTCCCGAGCTGCCACATGGCTGGTTTGTTGTAGGAATTTACTGAGGCTGCCTAATAAAGAGCCCTAAGGTTGTTTAACCACAGAAATGGATTCTGTCATAGTTGAGGGGGCCACAAGCCCAAAATCAAGGGCTGGCTCCTGCTGAGGGCTCTGGGGAGAATCCACAGCACGCCCCTCTCCCAGCTTCCCAGCGCTTCTGGCATCTGTGGGTCCCCTGGCTTCAAGCTGCATCGCTCTGAGCTCTGCTTCCATCTCCATGTGCCATCTTCCCATGATCTCGTCTCAGAAGGACACCAGTCTGGTTGGTCTGGGGACTCGCCCTGCTCTGTATGACCACTTCCTACAAAGTCACATGCACAATGACCCTGTTTCCAAAGCAAGTCACATTCTGAGGGCCTCTCGGTTAGGACTTCAATATATCTCTTTTGGGGAACACAGTTCAACTCACAGCATACTCTGTAGAAAGCTTTCTTACAAAACACTGTTACCCATCTACCATTTAACACTTTAGAAATATCCTTATGTCCACCTTTCTTTTTTTTAAGTTTCCTACTTTTGGAGGAGTCTAGGATTTGAACTCAAGGCCTTGCACGTCCTAGGCAAGCTCCCTACCACTCAAGCCACATCCCCAGCCCTTTTTGCCTTAGGTATTTTTCAAATAGGGTCTGGCTTTATTCCCTGGGCCAGCCTGGACCTCAGTGCTTCCCACAGCTGGGATGACAGGTATACACCACCATGCTCAGTTTTATTGGTTGAGATGGGGTCTTGGGAACTTGAGCTGGTCTCAAACCACAATCCTCCCAATCTGCACCAGGATGACAGGCATAAGCCACCACACCCAGCTTCTAATAATTTTTTTCTCATATGGTGGGATTTTGGTTATCCAAACTTTGAAAAACAAAAAACAATGTAACAAACCTACACAACTATTTTGTGTGGAAAGACAGCAATGAAAAGGCACAGTGTGTTTTGTTAAGTGAAATGCAACTGCTTCCTCTTAAATGTTGATGGGCTACATTTTTAAAGAATTCAAATGAAATTTAGTGAGTTGAAGAGCGACAATGCCTCCTGGAAAAGGATTTAGAATTTTTGTGGTCATGGTGGCTTGAGTTGATAGTTTGCAGCAAATCAATAGCCTCTTCCATCTTTGTGAGTTGAAAATGGCCTTTGCTGGTTTATCTTGGTGGCACTGAGGGTTTGAACTCAGGCCCTTGTGCTTGCTAGGCAGGCACTCTGCCACTTGAGCCACTCCCCCAGCCCTGCCCTGCCCTACCATGGTTTTCATTTGAATTAGCACAAGCTCTTCCCCAAACCTGTTCTCATTATGAGAAAGAGATTTTTCTTTATCCATCCAAAAGAGCTGGGAGAGGAGATTAATCTATAATTTGCCATTTGATGTGATTTTGGTAAGACATTTCACCCTGGCTTTCCTGGAAAACAACAGCAAGCCCTGTCATGACAAAGTTCTAGCCATATAACTGTCGCATCTCTGCCTCTCATGGAAAGACTACATGAGAGCCTGTGCAGATGGCACAGAAAGGCCTCGTAATTTAAAATATAGAGTTCTGCCAGTCTGAAAAATAACACAAGGAAAGTTACAGAGTTTGGAATAGTAATGAAGGAAACTTCGTTTTTAGAGCCAAAAGCCCCATACCATACTACATGGGTATGAGGGGTTTTCCAAGCTGTCACTTGATTGCTTTCTCATGTATTTGTGTAAAGATGTGCTAAAATAGCTTCTGCAAAGTACACCTTGCAGGAAAGATCCACAAAAGAAGTTTGTGGGAAAGAGATTCACTTGGAAACCGGGTTCCCAGCACAGCCTGAGGGAATACATGTCAGAGTGCCTTCATTGTCATGGGGCATACAAATTAGTTTCCTTTTTCATGTTGGGTGGTGTTGCTGATCTAGCTCAGGTAGATGAGTGCAAATCTCCCTCTAGTTAGTCTTTGTTCCCAAATTCCAGTCTTCAGGAGACAGCTAAACAACAACAAAGAGGCAGTGGGTGAGGGGCAGGGAGAACATACAGGGGTGTAGTGGCTCACGCCTATAATCCTAGCTACTCAGGAGGCAGAGACCAGGAGGATGGCAGTTCAAAGCCAGCCTGGGCAAATAGTTTGAGACCCTATATTGAAAAATTCATCACAAAAAAGGGCTGGTGGAATGGCTCAAGTAGCAGAGCACCTGCCTAGCAAGTATAAGACTTGGAGTTCAAACCCCAGTGCTGCCAAGAAAGAAAGAGAACATTACAGGGTTTGGAACCAGACATTTTCTTAAATTGCTGAATGCAGCTCTGCACTCTTAATGGCTCATTTTCTCACCATTAAAGTTAAAAGCAGATTCAGGCCAACTCTGTAATGGACCCAACATGTTGTTAGGAGCAGTTGAGAGACACAGCTTTGTGATGGCTCCTTCCCAACAGCTCTAAATCCATTCCGACTACACAGCAGTCCAAAACGAACTAAGGCTCTGGGCCAAACTGTGCAGGTCTTCACCTGGATGGTCGTGCCTGGGAGGCGAGGTGGATCTGGGTAAAGGAACTTCCAATGTGCCTGGTTCACTCCACTTTCCCATGGATGACCTGCTCCAGGAATGACCCTTCCTTCTGCACCATGGCAGGGAAAGGACCAAAGAGCCAAGTGCGAGGAACAGAGGACAAATGCTAAAGGGGGGACTTCTGAGCGACAGGGAGGGCATGGGACACAAATGTCTTCCCAGCCCCCATCTGCAACCATCCAAGAAGCCCACATGGCAGGGGAGACCTGAGCACAGCCCCACAGAGTGGGAGAAAGGACCATGGCAGAGGGCAGACGCAAGCCCTGGCATGTAGTATATCTGTCCCTTAGTCCTGGCCCTGTGATCCCTCCTGGCCACAGAAGTGATGTTGAATTTGTTGAGAAAACTGAAGAAGCAACACGGCGGGGTCCAGACAGCCTGGCAGGAGAGCAAAATGAGAGAAACCCACCATGCATCAAAGATGACTACTTTCTTAAAAGTTCTTTCCTTAAAATAAAGAAAATGTAGCTCACAGACTACAGAGGAAGGAGACGACATAAAAGTTTCTATGGAAAAAGCTCTCACCCTTCAGAGCTGGTGCTCAGAAAACCAGATGCTGGTTAAGGGCCCAGGGCAGGTCTGGGGATTTTCCCCACTGCCCTACACAGGTTTTCACGTTACTCTGCAGCCCAGGGATTTTCTCACACTTGGTGGAGGACAAGTCAGACATCCTGAGAGGACTCTTACGGATGTTCACCCGCCCCTCTGAAAATCAAATTCTCTACTTTTTATTTTGAAAAAAATTTTGGTGATATGGCATTTGAACTCAGGGCTTTGTGCTTGCTAGGCAGGTGGTCTACCCCTTGAGCCACGCCTCCAGTGCTTTTTGCTAGGGTTATTTTAGAGATGAGTCTTGCTGTATGCCTGGGCTGGCCTGGACCATGGACCTTCTGCTTCATGCTTCTGCATGAAGGGCCACAAGTGCACGCTGCCATGCCCAGCTTTTTCTGTTGAAATGGGGTCTCACAAATTTTTTTGTCTGTGCTGGCCTGGAATTGAGATCCTTCCAATCTCAGCCTCCCAAATGGCTTGGGATGACAGGCATACACTACCGGTGCCTGTCATGTTTCATGTTTTTGCCTGAGGCTGGCCTGGACCTCCTATCTACAGCCTCACACATAGCTGGGATGACAAGCTCATGCCACCACTCCCGGTTTATTCATTGAGATGGGATCTTGCTAATTTTTTTCCCAGGCTGGCCTCAAACTGTGATCCTCCCAATCCCCACCTCGTGTATAGCTGGGATTACACGAGTGAACTACCACTCCTTGCCCTCAAATTATCTTTTTTTTTTTTAAATCAATCCCATCTCACCATTGCCTCAACTTTCAAGGGACTAAGCGTAATTCCACCAAAATCATTTTACTTCAAGTCAAGAGGGATACCTTGAGCCAAGTGAGCTTAGAAGATGCTTCACCTGAGACCTTGCTTAGGAAGGTGGCCATGTACAGTTGCCTGTTAGGAACCACTTAAAACCTTACAGTCACCCAGTTTTTCTCAAATATCTTTGATATTTATGATGGTCTGCAAAGGCTCAGTTGCAAGAAGCACTCAGTGGGAACCCTCCCCTACCCGGCTCCCAGTGCAGAGGGGCCGTTTCCTGCCCTCCCAGGATGGTGATTTCTGGGCCCTGTAAGCCCAAGAGCAAGACGCACATTTATTCATCCCTGGAACAGGACACCTTGTTAGGTGCCCCACCCACCCAGCCCAATGAGACAACTTTCAGAAGTTGATGCTTGGAACCACATTTGTTTTGAACCCAGGTCTCTCTAGCAAATGTTTTCACACTAAGGAGTCTGCAGGGAAAGGCCTATAGGTGACAGCAAAGTCAGCCTTCCACCTGAGGCCAGGCCTGGGAAGCACCTTCCTATGCAAGGAGCCCTCCCACGCTGACCCTTCTGCGGCCTGGGGAAGAGTTTTGCTGGGTTTCCAGGGCAATGCGTTCAGTTAAGGCTGTTTTTCCATTGACTGGTGCCAAAGTGGAAAAGTAGTCCCTGGGAAGATGAATTTATTACCTGATGCCTGCAGCAGCTGCTACTAAGAGGGACTGGGGTGTGGGAGTTGGGGCCCATTAACACTCTCTTCTTAAATTAGCATATCCTTATAGCACAAGTTTGAAAATAGCAAACTAATGGCTTCTAAAATTAGCCCTCATTACTTTCCATAAATATTTCAGCCTCCAATGAACTCCAGGCCCCAGCCTAAGAGGGTCAAGCGAGCTTAGCCTTCAGGCCACATTCTTCAGGATCAGTGGACTTATGACTGACCTTGACATGTGAGATGGGAGGAAGACGCAGATTCCCTGGACCGGCCTGTGCCACATCAGCCTGGAGGCGGCGGCCAGGCAGGGTAGAAGGGAATGCAGAGGTCTTTCTGAGATGTCTGCAGCCCCTGAGCTACCTGGAGGGACTGTCCTGCTTTGCGTGGGAAGTCCTCCATCTGGACACCCCTCAGTCCCTAGGAAAGCAGGACAGTTAGTCCCTAAGTCAGTGGTTTAGGCCCTGGCTCCCTAAACCACTGCGAAAGGATCAAGATCACTGTTCTGGGATGTCAACCTCCCCAAGGTCCCCCGCTAAGCTCTCGAGACAAGTATAGTCCTAGTTCATTGGGGAAGTTTATGTGGAAGAGGAATGAATTTTTTTGGCTGTATGGGGGTTTGAACTCAGGGCCTTGCACTTACTAGGCAAGCACTCTACTTAGAGGAGGAATGAAAGCAAACAATTCCAGCGAGATCAGGCATCCTCTGGATATCCCCTTTCCTCTGTGAGACAGGGATGGGAACAGCCCTGCCTCCCTGGCGTTACATCAGAGTCACACGGTGCACAGGCGCATTAACCCAGCACTGTTGGCGTCACTTGCATGTGGCGTGGGTCTGCCAGCAGCTGCTCTGGCTGCTCAGGCTGCAGTGGCCACCACAGCCTTGGAGGGTCCCACCTCCTCCATGGCTGTGACCACAGGCTGGCCGGCCCTGTGCTTTCTCTTGGTGGCAAGATTAAAATGGCACCTGAGGGTACCAGTGGACCAGATGGGTACTTGCTGAATGGGGGAGAGAAGGACTGAACGCAAGGAACAGGGCCAGTTACATACAGAATGCGTGTAAAGAAAACTGTGAACTTGTGAACAAGAATCACTTAAAAAGTCAGGAAAACATCAACCCGACTCCTTGCCTCTTTCTTTCTTTCCTCCCACTCATTCTTCCTTTTTCCTTCCCTCTCCCTCCCCCTCCATCTCTCTTCTCCCTCTCCCTCCTTCCTTCTTCTCTCCCCTCCCCTCCTTTCCCTCCCTCCCCGTCCCTCATCCCTCCCTCCCTCCCTCCCTCCTGCTTGTCCTTCCTCCCTCCCTCCTTCCTTCCTTCATCATTTCCTGAGTGTCCCCATATACCCAGCATTACACAGGTGCTGAGTCCTTCACCTCACAAAGTGTTTTATATTCCACAATGCCTAGGATTTTTTTAACTTCTGAAATCAGACTAGAGGTGTGGCTCAAGCAATAGCTATGCCTGCCTAGCAGTGCAAAGCTATGAGTTCAAACCCCAGTACTGCCAAAAAAAAAAAAACCAAAAAAACCAAACCTCCAAAGTGGCTCCACGGTCTCCTCTGAACAAAGCCTCTGCAAGTCTTTGCTGTCTCAGGCTGGGGGACCTGGGAGGCTCCAAGCTGGAGGAGAGGGCGCTGGCTTGTGTTCCTGACCACAGCATCTAAGTAGCTGGTGACCTTGGTAGTCCTGACCTCCTCTGGAGTTCCGAAGGCAGTGTCTGACCCACCTCTGGGGGCTGACCCTCTCCCACCCGGATGACAGGAAAGTGACCTCCTTCAGAGCACGGCATGCTGATGACACCCAAAGCTGTTTCCAATGTCGTAACTGGCACAAACCTTAACACTGTCAGTCCAAGTCAGTGAGGATAGCATTTAGTGATTTAACAACTGTTATTATTGATTACATACCAAAAAAGAAGGAAGCAAGATCGCCAGCAGCAGAAGTACTTGAGGGTAGACATAAGGCAGATCTTCCCACACAGCTCCCACAGGTCTGTGCCAGAAGTCAGAAACTGGGGCTCTGGTCTGTCCTTCCTTGCGGTCCACAGAACACACAGGCTGTGAGTCCTACTGCCATCCCTTCCAGCTCTGGCCTTCCAGGGAAAGCACCTTACTCTTCCACCCAGTGACTTCTCAGGAACTGTTTTCTAAAATATTTTAATGATCATACCAGCTGCCTAAGGAAAACTCACTTTCGGGGAGAAATAAATGCATCAAGATAATATTTAACCTGTCTTACTTTCTCTCCCTCCTCCTTCCCCCCTCGGCTTTATTAGGACTCCTGCAGGTGCCTGGGGAGCTGCGTGATCCGGGGGACCAGGGTACTGCCGGGTGGGGCTAGCGGGTGCCCTCAGCCATGGCCAGCACAGCCGTCCAGCTCCTGGGCTTCCTGCTCAGCTTCCTGGGCATGGTGGGCACACTCATCACCACCATCCTGCCGCACTGGCGGAGGACCGCCCACGTGGGCACCAACATCCTGACTGCTGTGTCCTACCTGAAAGGGCTCTGGATGGAGTGCGTGTGGCACAGCACGGGCATCTACCAGTGCCAGATCTACCGCTCGCTGCTGGCCCTGCCTCGTGACCTGCAGGCGTCCCGAGCGCTCATGGTCATCTCCTGCCTACTGTCTGGCATGGCCTGTGCCTGTGCCGTGGTGGGCATGAAATGCACACGCTGTGCCAAGGGCACACCGGCCAAGACCACCTTCGCTGTGCTCGGGGGTGCGCTCTTCCTGCTGGCTGGCCTGTTCTGCATGGTGGCCGTGTCCTGGACCACCAACGACGTGGTGCAGAACTTCTACAACCCACTGCTGCCCAGTGGCATGAAGTTTGAGATCGGCCAGGCCCTGTACCTGGGTTTCATCTCCTCGTCCCTGTCGCTCATCGGTGGCACTCTGCTCTGCCTGTCCTGCCAGGATGAGGCCCCCTACAGGCCCTACCAAGCCCATCCCAGGGCTGCCATGGCCACTTCTGCACCTGCTTACCACCCACCAGCTGCCTACAAGGACAACAGGGCTCCCTCGGTGACCTCAGCCTCATACAGCGGGTACAGGCTGAACGACTATGTGTGAGTCCTCCATGGCCTGTCCCTCCCCAGGCCACCATCAGGGCTGCTGGGCCCCTGGGAGACCACTGACTGATGCAGGGGCTCAGCACACAGTTTACTTCTGCACTGTTTGTGTATCCAAGGAAATAATGTGAGCGTGAGATGTGCACAGACACAGGGAAGGAGGGCAATGAGAGGAGGAGAAAGCTGTGTATACCAAAGACTTACAACCACGCTTGCTCTTTTTGTATTTATTATATGTATTTATGTGGGTGAGTTAATAACAGATCAATAAAACGTGACTTGGGAGTTTGGCCAGTGGGATTTGCTTGGGGTACGGAAAAGACCCTTTGGATGTGGTTGTTTTGGGAAGTAAACGGCATAGTTTTTTTCCAGGCTGTTCTGTGCACTAAGGTGCTGGCAGTCTCAGCCTAAGCCGGTAGATGCAAGGTTCAAGGTCATGCAGCCGTGCTGACGAGCTGAGCCCTGCTGAGCCCAGCATTCAAGCAGTGGCCACTGCTAGGGCATGATGGGAAACTCAGAGAGCAGCTGGGCTGGCACCTGGGCAAAAGATGCTTGAGCTTCCTTCAGAAAAGACAATCACTGCATCCCCACTTAAATTCAAAGGCAGGGCAGGAGGGAAGGGACGTCCTTAGGGAAAAGACAGTCACCATAACTCACAAAATAAGGACAATATTGTTTTCTTTCCGTGAGCAATAGGTCCTGGCTGGTGAGAAGACAAAAGTGAGAAGAAAAAATGAAAGCGAAGCGTGCCTGGCAGCTCAGCCTTCTAGGCATCGGTTGGCAAGAAGCCCAGTTAGTAGAGCCGCTCACCCTAGGGGCCTCAGCGGGATTCGCTGGCTTCTTTTCTGGGGTGCCACTTCCAGCTGCCATCACTGCAGGTACTAGACAGCTCCTTCAGCAGAAGCAGCTGCTAGGAGGACCAAGTGGGCCCGACTGCTTTGAGAACACTGAGTCCTTCCTGGCTGTGCTCGGAGTCACATGGTCAGCAAGCTGACTAATGAACGCACACACAAACACACACACACACCATCAGCCAGGGACGCTTGGCCCACCCTCGTGTGCACATGGACTCACGTCCTTGCTCCACCTCTCACACGCATCCTGCTCAAGCCTCTATCCTCAACCTCTGGTTCTGAGCATGGAAAGAAGCACCACCTCTGTGGAAGGGCTGGGCCTCAACATAGCTGTCACTGTTTGCAGGGAAGGGCCACAGTGGTCAGTTGGCGAGGCTTGTTGGCATAGACTCATGAGACACTGGCCCAGCACAGGGAGGCTCCTGGACAAGGGTCAAGGGACAGAAGGACAGTGTCAAAGGGAAGGTCAGGCAGGCTGCAGCCCAGAGCCTCTGACCAGCAAAGCCCAAGGTCTGTTTCCTCCTGCTGCCTCCACAATGGGGACAAGAAGCCCAGCCGCTTCCTGCTGCTGGCAGGCAGAGGCTCCTCTGGGAACATGGCAATGAGCTGAGCAGCCCTCTCAGGTTCCTGTAGGATTCGTTCATACTCAGTAACCTGCTCTGTCCATGAACTTGCTCACACCTCCTAGCCACAGCAAAAAACAGAGGGAACAGTTGTACACATGTGTATTTCTCTTCTGTTTTGTGCTACCTCTGGACCAGGGAACAGGTGACACATCTTGACCTTTATCTGACCATAGAGAAACCAAGAAGGTGGGGATCTGCCGTTCCATTTGTGTATGTGGCACCGGGGTTTGAACTCAGGGCCTCATGCTGCTAGGCAGGCACTCTACCACTTGAGCCGCTCCAACCAGCCCTGTTTTTTTGTGTTGGGTATTTCCAAGATAGGGTCTTGTGAGCTATTTGCTGGGGCCAGCTTCGAACTACAATCCTCCTGATCACAGCCTCCTGATTAGCTAGAATTATAAATGTGAGCCCTGGGTGCCCAGCTTGCTATTCCAGTTAGTCTAGGCATTGAGATTGGAAAAGTCATCACTTATTTATGATAAAACAAGGAATTGTTTTTTTGCAATGTTGGGGATTGAACCCAGGGCCTCACACATACTAGGCAAGAACTGTAACAGGGTCGCATCCCCATCCCCAAAAAAGCAACTTTAGTCTGCCCTTTCAAATATAAAAATGTGAGCCAGGTGCCAGTGGCTCACACCTGTAATCCTAACTACCTGGATTGGGAGGATCATGGTTCAAGGCCAACCTGGACAAATAGTTTGAGACCCCACCTTAACCAACAGCTGGCACAAGGGCACATGTCTGTCACCCCAAGGTACACAGTGAGAGTGGGAGGATCATAGTTACAGACCAACCTGGACCAAAAATAAGACCCTGTTTTCAAAATAACCAAAGCAAAAGGACTGGAGGCGTGACTCAAGTGGTAGAGAGTCTGGCTAGCAAGTGGGAAGTCCTGAGTTCAAACCCCAGTACTGAAACTGAAGTCTTTTTGTGAAATCAGGGCATGCCACACTGGCTTGGGTCACAGCTCTGTTAGCTCAGCTGCCGAAAGTTCCTGATTCACAGTGAGTTCTTTGTCTCGTGAGTGCAATGAATGTGATTCTTGGACCATGGAGGGTGAGAGTGTAGTCAGGAAGCTTATTCAGAGAAAGAACAGAAGCCTGGTGCTGGTGGCTCATGCCTATAATTCTAGCTACTCAGGAGGCAGAGATCAGAGGATCAAGGTTCAAAGCCAGCCTGGGGAAATCGTTTGAAAGACCCTATCCCAAAAAAAGTTCACAAAAAAGGGCTGGCAGAGTGGCTCAAGTGGTAGAGCACCTGCCTAGCAAGCATGAGGCCCTGAGTTCAAACCCCAGTACCTCCAAAATAGAACGAGAAAGGACAGAGATCTCATGTGAGGTGGGGACGGGAGGGGTCCCAAGCCAGATACCAGTGAACTTTGAGTCTGAGGGTTTTTAACCTGTTTGCTCCTGGGAGTAGCCCATTTTCTGTGATAATTAGGTGTGCGGAAGGCAGCGTTTTGGTTGGCTGGAAGGCTGAAACCTTCAGGTCAGACCATGGCCTCACCTGTTCTCATTTAGGTCCTTCCTTCTTTCCCACCCACCTGAGTTGTGGGGGAAGGAAGTGGATTGTTAAGAGGAATGGTGTCATCTCTCCCATTTGTTGGCAGCACAGGCTATAATGAAAGTTTCATAAGGGTCCTTGGTCCTAACTACACCTGCCTGATGTCAGTCAGCTAACTACCTAGTCTGTTCTTTCAGGACCACCAAAAAATAAATAAGGAAATAAAAATGGATAAATCTGAATTGATAAAAAAGAGAAAGTCTCCTACAAAAAAACGTGCTCTTCTGTCAGTCTCTACTTGAGTCACAATCCAGAATGTGTCAGTGAAGTTATTCTATTAATAGATCTACCACAAAGGACAGAAAAAAATAACTTTTTTCAAACTCTCTAAATTCTGTCACTACTAAGATAATGACAGACTAACAATGATTGCAACTTAAAGAGCACGTGCTATGTGTCAGCTATTCTTTCCCTTATTAATTTGATCCAATGAGATAAATGAGAATCCAATGAGGAAAACGCAATTCTAAACGCCACTATACAAAGGAGGAGACTAAATCACAGAGATCAAGTTAACCTGTCCAGGGTCACAGGTCAAGTAAAAGACCCAGGATTTGAACCCAGACAGAAAAACAGGGAAACATACATTAACTCCAATAAAGGCATAACCATGATTACATCCAAATGAATCCATATAATTGATTGTTTCATGGCCATATTTGGCTCTTATGAGTCCTGACTGGATAGGATGAAAGATGATTTCAGACCCAGGGGTCCAAGTTTGACTCCCCATGGGAAACAGGAAGCAGCACACAGGAAATGACACAATGGCTCCCTCCGACAACTCACCAGCTAAAACAGGAAGTAGATCTTGTAAGACCTTGATTCCCTCCCTCAGGTAACAGCATATAAGACTGCCCTTCCCAGTCTTCCTTTCTTCCTTCCTTTTTCTTTCTTTCTTTCTTTCTTTCTTCTTTCTTTCTTTCTTTCTTTCTTTCTTTCTTTCTTTCTTTCTTTCTTTCTTTCTTTCTTTCTTTCTTCTCTCTCTCTCTCTCTCTCTCTCTCTCTCTCTCTCTCTCTCTCTCTCTCTTTCTCTCTTTCTCTCTTTCTTATTTATTTTCTTTTGGGGATGAACTGGAGTTTGAACTCAGAGCTTTGCACTTGCAAAGCAGGTGGTCTACCACTTGAGCCACACCTTCACTCCTTCTCTTGCTCTGTTCTTGTTCACTCCCAAGACAAGGACCTGGGGTCTTCTGAGCCCTGCTGTTACCACATCACAAGCATACCCATCAAGTAGATCCCTGTTCCTGCCCAGATCTTCAGGACTAGACAGGCTGTCTGTTTATTTGTTTGCAGTACTGGGGATTGAGCCAGAGCCTTCCACTTCCTATGCAAGCACTCCACTGCTGGGAAGCCTTAACCAAGATTGTTGTGACAAAAGTCTGGTCTCCTTTTGGAGGCACAACATACAACCCCAAATATCAGAAGAAAAAGAAACATAAGTCAGACTCAGCTGTTTTCCAGGAAGCCGTCCTTATAGGTATCCTTGTAAATTTAGAAATGCTTTGTTTCATTGTTTCTGTAAATCACATCAGATTTGGCTCTGATCCAGAGAGTTCTGAAGCCAGCCATGTTTTCTGATTCCTACCTCCTAAATTTTTAGGAGGTTTCAGGGCTTATCAATGGAGATCCTAGACTTGGAAGGGACAAGGAGCCTGTCTTCAGTACTTAGGGTCATGTGCTTACCCACCAGCTGCCTGGCCCTGACACCTTCCTAACCCAGGGACTTTCAAAACCCCTTCATCCATCCCTGTGAACAGGCACTGGAATCTTCGACCTTGTGGAACCCTAGAAAAAAAATAACCTTTTTCCCAGTGGTAGCAAAAGCTACCTCCTAAGATGGGGCCTCACCCTCCTATAGCCAAAGCCCCTGATTCCCTGCTTTCATGGATGGCTTTGGAGATCAAAGGTTCTGAAGTCACCCCAGATGATCCTGCTTTCATGTCAGATGCTATATCCCTGAGTGAAAATATTTTGAAAACTACAGAACATTCAAAAATTGTGTAACAGTCAATTACTTGATGATAATAATAAGACAGAGCCAAAAATAGAGCCAGGATTTGCATCCTAAAATCAGATACCCCAGTCATATTCAACAGCCTAGAGGGAGGAAGGAGGGATGGAGAGTCCCTGGGAAGGGCCCTACTGGACCCTGCTAAACCAAGTCAGGCCAAGCCCATGGGCAAGCTGCACGCATTCCTTCTGCAGGAAGCACCAATTTCAGAGATGAAATTTGAATTGGCAGTGCTCTGTGGATGAATGGCCACTGTGGGGAGAGGGAGGAGAAAGCAGAGACACCTTCAGGTGGTGGGGCAACAAGTGAGTTGAACAGGTCTGAGGATTGTTTATAAGATGTTCCACACTGCCTATAGAATTCTCACCCCTTCTCACCTTAGGTGTGTGTGTGTGTGTGTGTGTGTGTGTGTGTGTGTGTGTGTGTGACAGAGAGACAGAGACACAGAGAAAAATAGAAACAGAGAAAGAGAGAGAGACAAAGGGAAATATTATAATCTGAGATCCTGTATATTTAAGCCATTTCTTGAATCCAAAAACACAAAGCCAATTACTGGGCAACTATCCAAGGAAAATGCAGAAACTTCATTCTAGAAAATTATTTGAAAATACTACTGACTGGGTTTTACAGGTGTGTGGCAGGGGGAAGACATTAGTGAGCAGCTCATTTCCTGGCTGGGAAAGGCCATGGAGGTCACCCCATTAATCAGGGAGGGCCTGGTCACCTGCCTCTTCCTCTCATTGCCTCTTGCTCAGCCAGAGGGTGAGACCAGCACACGTTCACTTTAATTCCTGTCTCCTGAGGGCCTTTATTTAAAAGCTCACCACCTTCACCAGCTCTGCAGGTAAATGATTGACTGACTCCAGCTTTCCTTCCACAGGGGAGCCTACCTGATCCCGCTGGGGGCATCAGCTGCCTCCAGCTCTGGGGAGGTCTGGGATTTTTTTAGTCATCTCAGGCATTTTTCCAAAATAAAGCACTTGCATAGCCTTCTCATCCAGCATAATAAATAGCAAGAAGGTGGGATTTAACAGCTGGCAAAACAGGAGAGTTTGGGTCTAGTGGCTTTAACAGGCATCTGGGGAAGCAGATGGCTGCCGTGGAGTTGGAGGCAGTGGGAGCCCAGAACCATGGAAAGGGAGTGAGAGTGGGGAAGTCTTGTGCTATACTTGGGAGTCCTTGAGCCAGAACAAGATCTGTATCGAGCCCCTATGTGCCTACATGTCACATGCTTTTATTCTTTCAAAATTAAATATGGTTAAAACCAGAATGAGGTACTATACACACCCACTAAAACAATTAACATTTAAAAGACTCATGATCAAGTGTCAACAAGGGGGTAGAACAACTGCAGGGGTTTTTTGTGGGGGGAGAGTGTAAATTAGTATAATTACTTTGGTAATTGTGAGGAAGCACAGAAGGGGAGGGCCTTCTGGGGGCTGTGATGTCCTCTCTCTGGACCTGAGAAGCAGTTGCACAAGTGTGTCTGTTCTGTTGATGATATATACAGGATGGATTTTGATTGGTTATATTTTTTTCACAACTTACTCTACTCTCCTGGTCACTTTTTTATTCTCATGGCCTTACACATTATAGCTACTCCACAAGTGACTTGTGGCATAATGCATGGCTTGGGGCTTGACAAAAGATTGCCACCAAGAAGCCCCTGTAGACATAAGACTCCTCTCATCTATTTTACATATGATTTAGTTTAACTTAAAAATCTGTGCAGAATTTTCCAGGACCACTGTGTGTGGTAAGCAAGGCCTCCCATCACCATGGACCAGGTGACAGCTGTCCAATGCCAGAAACACGGTGAGGTCTTGACTAACACAGCAAGGGTGGAAAGTAGCCCAAGAGCCCATCCCACTTCCTAAGCGAATGCTGTACTCCACTTCACCAGGAGAGCCAGTAATGGACGGCAGACCCATTCCCCCAGTGGGCCTGAACATGGCCCAAAAGCAGTCTTTTGAGGAAAGCCCTAAAGTATGATTCTAGCTATTCTAAAACATTTGCACCATCTCGTCTTGGCTGCATGGAATTCTTTTAATGAATGCTGAAACTTCCTGTCTATATTTAAAGAAAACAAACTTCCTTCATCTTGTCTCCAACTCCTCCAACTTACTTGTACCTGTTCCCATGTCTCCCCCACCAATTCAAAGCCTTCATGTCTATCATACAAACAAAGGATCCCAACTCCTACAGATTTCCTCCTTCATCATTTCTGTCGTGGGTTGTTCAATTCTTTTGGGTCTTTCCTTCTTTTCTATGTTTCTATCAATTATTGAGCAAAATCTCAATAATCAGACTATAAATTGAAAATCTGTCTATCCCTGAAATTTCTTACTTCATGTAATTGGAGTTCTGTTGGTAGATGTTTTATTGGTCAGGGTTCTTCTGAAAGATAGAAGCAATAACATATATATTAAGATAAATGAAACTGGACTACTAGGGGAATTGGTTCACACAATTATGGAGGCTGAGATGTCCTGGGAGAGGCTGTCTCTAAGCAAAAACCATGGGGTGCCACTTGGCTCAGTCCAAGTTCAAAGGCCTAAGAATCCAGGGAGCTGTTGGTGTAAGTCCTGGAGTCCAAATCCTGGGGAACCTGGAGGTCTGACATCCAAGAGCAGGAAAAGAAGTATGCACCCAAGTTCCATGAGAGACACCAATTTACCTTTCCTGGTTTTGTTCTATCTGCCCCTAGGCAATTGGGTGATGACTGCCACAGTGATGGCAGATCTTCCCACATGAGCCACTCAGGCTCACATGCCAATCTTCCCTGGAGACACCCTCACAGATACGCCAAAAATAATGCTTCATCAATCCTTAATCCAGTCCCAATGACACCTAATTAGCCATCACAGGTATATAAACTAGAAGTGTTATGTCCTCTTGATTTAAACCTAAATATATCAATAATCATGTTAAATGTAAATGGTCTAAATACACCAATTAAAAGGCAGAGATTATTGAAGAGTTTAAAAATAAACAAACCAATATCCAACCATATGCTGCCTGATAGAAATCTTGTTTAAAAATTAAGACACAAGAAGTTAAAAATACAGGATGGAAGCCAGGCAGCACAGCACACACCTATAATTCCAGCACTTAGGAGACAGAGGCAGGAAAATCCCAAGTTTGAAGACAGTCTGGGCTAAATAGTGAGATTCTGTCTCTAAATAAATAAGTATGGAAAAGTACACACTGTTAACACTAATTTTAGAAAGATGGAGTGACCGTATTAACATTAGACAAAGTAGCTCTTAGAGCAAAGAATATTATTAGAGATAAAGAAGATAATTTCTTAAGAAAGAGTAATAGATGGGTGGAATTTGATCAATGCACATTTTTTATACATATATATATGTATGGAAATGTCACAATGAAATCCCTTTGTACAATTAATTTACCCTAACTTAAATAAGTAAAGAAAGAAAAGAAGGTGATTTCAAAATGATGAAGGGGCCGTAGCAATTTTGGGCAGTTGTAGAGTGAATAGTATTCACCCTTCTACTTTCTTCTTATAGTACAGTCAAAGCAATCCTTTCAAATTCATAGCTTTCAATTCAATAAGGCAGACTAGGTTTATGTATTTAAATGCCTATCTCCCCCCAACCCATTAAACTAATAGTAACCAATAAATTACTTGAAGATGTATCTATATGAAAGATATGATAAAAAGATAAGTAACTCAAAGTGAAAAAGTCATGTGAAAATTAGCACTGAACATTGAATCTATTAAATATAATATATCCCATTAGTACAGAAATTCTAACCGAAAGAATATATTTGCAGCCAGGTGCTTGTGGCTCACACCTGTAATCCTAGCTACTCAGGAGGCAGAGCTCAGGAGAATCACAGTTCGAAGCCAGCCTGAGCAAATAGTTCGTGAGACCCCCATCTTGAAAAATCTCATCACAAAAAAATTGCTGGTGGAGTGGCTCAAGCAGTAACAGTGCCTGCGTAGCAAGCATGAGGCCTTAAATTAAAACCCTAGTGCTGCCCAAAAAAAAAAAAATGTAATTGTCATAACTCCTGGAAGGTGACTGCTTAATTATTATTAATTAATAATGATATAAAGTAGAACAAAAACTCCAGAAGAAGCAAATAAGATTGGGGGAGGGAGGAATAGGTGGTCTTTTGACATCTTTTATATGAGAAAATCAGGAAGGATGGTTGTGTAGCTGAAGTTGGTAAATAATGCCGGGTGTGGTGGCACATGCCTGTCATCTCAGCACTTGGGAGGCAGAGGGAGGAGGACTGAGAGTTTGAGGCCAGCCTTGCTCCATAGTGAAACCCTGTCAAATAAATAAATAAATTTAAAAATTGGAACTTTGTAAGAAACAGTGCTTTATCAAAAGAATAAGGACGCTGTGTAATTTTTAAAGTAAGCACTAGTAGAATGCTGAAGAGTATAAATAAGCCTTCCTAACTCAAAGGCTAAAAAAGTCAGCACAAAGAAAAGGTGGAAACCAAAGAAATAGCAACAGAGTATTAAAATACACACACCTTACCTTCCAGATAGAGGTAATCAATCATAATATAGTTAATAAACTTAATAATAGGTAAAATTCCTCATATTCTATTGAAAAAACAATCTGAGTATATATCTATATTGAAAGAAAGTGACTTAGAAAAGCTAAAAGTCAGTTACAAGCAAAATTATAGGTAAAATGATGGTACCTAAATGAAAAGAAAGCAAGGGAAAGTATCAGTTATTCACATTTGAGAAAGCTGAATTCAAAGAACTTTTTCCTTTTTTTTTTTTTTTTTTGTGGTACTGGAGCACCTTGAGCCACTCCACCAGCCCTTTTTCGTGAAGGGTTCGCGAGCTACTGTCTCGCCAACTTTTTGCCCCAGCTGGCTTCAAACCATGATCCTCCCGATCTCTGCCTCTTGAGCAGCTAGGAAGGAACATTTATTAGGTTGTACACACAGTCACCTGCCACGATAAACTTCAGGATCCACAGTGAAACAGTATTTCACTGGAAAAACAACAGAAAAACATTAATAGCAAAATATTTGCTGGAGGTGTGGCTCAAGTGGTAGGACACCTGACTAGTAAGCACAAGGCTCTGAGTTCAAACCCAAGTATTGCCAAAGAAAAAAATTTAATTCACTTATTTTGGCCCCTGTCATCAATTAAGAAAAAGAAAACAGAGATACGTGGTCTAAATAACAAGATGAACAAGATTGATCATACACACACACACACACACACAATACATATTCTTTGTCCTAAAAAGAGACTGAAAAAATAATACATTGTCTTTTTAAAAGCAATAGAAGACTTACACAATATTGCAATATATTAGAGCACAAAGAAAACCCCAATAAGTTCTAAGAAGTGAAATATAAACCACATTCTCAACCTGTAATAAAACTAAAATTAATAACTTCGAAGAAAAAAAATAATACTTAGCCTATTGGAAATGGAAAAACATTATCTTGTTTTTCCTTGCTTTAAAGAGGAAATCAAACTATAACTATAGCCTATCTAGGAAATTACAATAATGAGGATATTATATATCAGCATCCCATGGGAAAGGGTCAAAGCTGAAGGCAAAATAATCACATCCTTAAACACGTCGTAGAATGAAGCATTCTGGGGGAAAAAAAATCCTAGAAAAATTAATACATAAAGCAGAGGGGGGAAAGCCAGAAGAATTGATAACGAAGTCAAGTTTTATTTTTTTGAAGAACAAAAGAGAAAGAGCACAAACCAGCTTGATCACTTTTTTTTTTTAAAGACAGAGGTAGGGAGCACAAATACATGAAGTTAGGATTAAGTAAGAGAAATAATGACACCACAGTACCCAGGCAACTCTGTGCTGGTTAATGACCTTGTAAAGTACATCACGGGGCTGGCGGAGTGGCCCAAGCAGTAAAAGTGCAGGCACTGAGTTCAAACCCCAGTGCTGCCAAAAAAATAAAAAGAAGGTACATCTTACTAAAACTGACTGATTAAAAGGTGGAAAGCCTAACAGTAATTTTGGTAGAATTGGAAAAAGGTGTCAATGATTTATTCTCTACAAGAGCCTCATGCTCAGGTGGTCAGTAGCAAGGGTTCTGATTTTGAAAGAGCAAATGCTTTCTGTGCTGGTTTCAATCATTCAAGGCATGTTGCAGGCAGAGAAGCTTCCTGAATCTTCCATGCACTAGTAATTTACCTACTGTCCCTTGGTTCCAAAACTGTTCTCCTAGAGCCCCCTCAGTCCTAGGGCTGAGTCCCCTTTGCTGCTCAGATTCTAGTGGTGGCACTAGAGGAAATGCGCTCAGGTGGCTGTAGCTGTCCCAGGCTGTTGGCAAGCCCTGTACTCACATGATTGCGCCTCTTCACAGGGACCAGCAGCAGCTGTAGTCGTGACCGTGGCCTCTGCAGAGGATAAACTAACTCCCTGGGACCTTTGTGTTCCTAGGCTCCCCTTTTATTTCTTCAAGCCTAGAAATAGGGCTGCTTCCTGAAGCCATTCACTCTGGTTTTCCTTAATGTCCCTGTCAATATTTGTCACAACTCCTTGTATTAAATCCCCTTTGCTTGTCACACAGTATGGTTTTTGTTTCACTGGGTAGAGACTGACTAATACAAACACTGACACCAAAGTCAGTTTAACACCTCTCTTTGTCTCTCTGTCTCTATCTCTGTCTCTCTCTCTCTCATACACACACACTGCAAACAGACCAATCTCTATAAATATTGACACAAATGTTTAATAAAATATTAGAAAGTAGATCACATATAGATAAATGTACCTCATAAATAAGTTTGTTCCAAATACATCACAGAGAGCTCAATAGGTCAAAGGAGAAAACAGTATGACCATCACAACAAGAGACATTAGAAAATCTTCCACTGCCTTTTCTAAATTAGAAGAGGACAATAAAGAAGTCAGGAAAAAATCATTTATTGCTTGAATTTGCATAAAATATCTCTGGAAAAATACACAAGAAGCTGAGAACTTTAGTGACCTCTGGGGAAAGACAGAAGAAGACACCAACAGGAGGAAGATTTCTTTATTACCCCTTCTTACTAGTCTTCTTGTACCTTTTGGATTTCAAACCACAGGAATGCATCAGATATTCAAAACATAACAATTAAATTTAAGATTAAAAAACAAAAGTGTTTTAAAAACAGAAAAAAGGTGGGCACTGGTGGCCTAGCTACTTGGGAGGCTGAGATCTGGAGGATGGTAGTTAGCCAAAGTTAATTGTTTGTGAGACCTCGTCTCTAAAACAACCAGAGCAAAATGGACTGGAGGTGTGGCTCAAGCTGCATAGTAGTACACAGAGCCCATAAATGCAGGATGGGATGGGGACAGGGGTAGTGAGGTTGCAGATGGAATTAAGGTTCTGATCAGCTGACCTTAAAAGAAAGAGATGTTCCTGGATTGTCCAGGAAGCCCCAGTGTTATCATAACAGTCCTTGTAAGTGGAAGGAGACAGGAGAAGGAAAACCTTAGGAGGACTCAGCCCAATATGGCTGGCTATGAAGATAAAGGAAGAGAGCACAAACCAAAGAATGCAGGAGAAGCTGGAAAATGCAAGAAGAGAGACCCTCCCAAAAGCCCAGAAGGAACACAGCCCTGCCCATACCTAAAAGCCCAGTGAGAAAGTGTTGGACCTCCAACTTCAAAACTCTAAGAGAATGACTTTGTGCTCTTTTAAGTCACTATTTCTGTGGTAATTTGTTATAGCAATGATAGAAAATTAATACAGCGATGCTGCAGTGACAGGGACAAGGTCATAGTAGGAAGTGGCTGGGAAGCCAAGCAACAGGTGGCGTCTGGAAGCTCAGAGCATCTCTCTGAGGAGCTGGGGCTCAGTGGTTGGAAGAAGGGTGCTGTCCAGCTGGAGCTGGTAGAGCAGGCAGTTCTGAAGGCTCAGGGAAGGTAAATGGGACCCAGTCACCTTCCAGGTCTTCCTGAGCCCACCCAGGCACCATCAGCTTTCTCAGTAGTAGAGCCCACTTCAAGTTCCACCCCTGCATCAGAAAGCTATAGAAATGTGAGTCTGGACCAAGAGACAATCTGAAACAAGGGGAGTGGCAACTTAGAAATAATTTTTCAAAAATGTTTTCATTTATATTATCAACCCAAAAATATATGTCAAATCTCAAGAAATGGTATACCTACGTCCATACAATGAAATATTACTCAGTGAGAAAAAGAATGAGCTATTGGACCATTGTGGGGGTGGGCATCTTTAATCCAAGCATTTAGGAGGCTGAGGCAGGAGAATCAAGACTTCAAGGCCAACCTGGACTATGTAGCAAGTTCTGGGCCAACCTGAGCTACATGGTGAGACCCTGCCTCAAAACAAAAACAGTGCTGGGGGAATGGCTCAAGTGGTAGAGTGACTGCCTAACAAGAGTGAGGCCCTGAGTTCAAACTCCAGTGCCACCAAAAAAAGAAAAAGAAAAAAAGAAAGAAATGAGCCCTCAAGTGACAAAAAGAAAGGAATCTTAAATGCAACTTGCTAAGTGAAAGAAGCCAGTCTGGCTTCATACATACTGTATGATTCCAATTCTAAGACATTCTGGGAAAAACAAAACTACAGCTACAATAAGCAGATCCATGGGTGTCAGGGGCTCTGGGAGCTAAAGGGAGGATGGGATGAATAAATGGAGCCCAGAATTTTCAGGGCAGTGAAACCGTTGTGTCCGACAAAGAAATGATAAGTATGCATGATTATAAATGGGTCAAAGCCCATAGAATGTACAGAGTGAATCCTAGTGTAAACTCTGGGTTCTCACTAATAATGAGCGCTCACAAGGGCTCAGAGTTCAGAACAACCATTCCACACCAATGTGAGCTGTCCATGCAGCTGGGAACTGGTGAGGATGTACATGGCAACTCTGTTTTCTGCTCACCTAAAACTACTCATAGTAAGTAAGTAAATGAAGTCTTTTGTTTTTAAAGCCACAGGAATAAGCTTGAAGAATATGTAGGAGCCATATGAAGGCTTTTAAGCTCTCCTGAGAGAAATTAATATGGGCTGGAGGAAGCAGAGTATCACTCCATGTGCGTACAGAAGATGATTCAATCCACTTCATTTGGCAAGGCTGTTCTTCTTCCCAAGATCTACTTATAAATTTAATGCAATCTAATATAAACTCTAACTTTTTTCTTTTGAGCTTAAAGATTATTTTGAAATTCAAGCATAAGAATTAACACATGAAAATAGTCAAAGAACTTCAGGAAATAGAGAGAAACTAGGCAATATAGGCAGGCTGGACATTAAACTCAGGTGTAGCAGACACCCCTTGTTCTTGCACCCAGTACCCACTCACTTTTACTTGTCCTTCTATTCTGTGACACCCCACATTTTCTTTTAGAACCATGCCTGCCCTTCCCTCTCCCAGCAAGTACTGAGGGTGCAATTGCCCCAGCATTGATCAGCCTGAGCCCACCAATGTGGCCCCATTGATGCCAGTGAGTAGCAATGGGGTTTGGGCAGCAGCCAGAAAGGTGGTTAGACTTGAACCTGGGCAGAGATAGACTGGCTACTGTGGCCTCAGTTCAGAGCAAAGTTGAAGGGTGGAAAAAGAGAAAGTTCTAAGGAATTTAAGCACCTCGTCTCATTCACTTGAGTCAATGTATTTCCTGTTGTTTAAGCCATGTTAAAATTATCCTCTGCTAACTAACACAGAATGCCAAGTCACTAAAACACTGTCACACATAGGGTCAAAGAACAAAAGAAAATACAGAAACAGATTTGCTGATATATGAAAATTTATTAAATAATAGAGTGGCATTTTAAAGTAATTGGAGGAATAAATTACTCAAGATGGTGTTGAAACAGCTAGCCAACCATTTGGAAAATAAAGGTCGACTTTCAGCCTCACACCATGCAAATTCTATATAACATCAGTGATTCAATCTTAGAAACTGTAAAACTGAGAGGAAAAGGGATTAATATTTTTATAATCTTGGGGTGACAAAGACCTTTCTAAGCAGAAAGAAGAAGCAGAAAAGTAATTGCTTTTGCTTTTAAATCCTTCAACTGCTGGTCTTCACATGTGGTAGGGGGCCTTTTTTTGAACCACAGTTTGAAACTTACTTGATCATTTATCATCTGTCCAAGAAACTGATATTAGCTGTCCTCACACGACTGCATTCTAGGCCTAGCTTCTCGCTCATCTTCAATGGAAAATGAGCAGCAGACTTACAGATGCCCCCAGAGCTCAGCAAGCTGCAGCTTTCTCTCTTCTTTCCTCAACCTGCCTGTTGATCTTCTGAAGTGACTTTTAAAAGAAAAAAAAAAACCAATTTTACCATTCTACAGGCTGCCCCAAGCACCAAACAACTGATACCACTTCTTATCCCCAAACTGGAAATTGAGGAGAGAGTAACAGACACAGGCGGGACACACACACATTTAGGCACCAGGGAGCTTAAAGGGCAGCAAGCAGCCATTTGGAATGTCACCACAAAGGGGGCATTTCTCCACTGAGCGTCAGCATGGGGGAAGGGGTCTCGCTTGTCCCTTACAAGGAAAACAAACCCTTTCAAAAAGGCTTTCTATTGACTTTTAACACATGTTCTCACTGCCTTTGGGGTAGGATTTTTTTTTTTTTTTCCCACTGATATTTCCTTTCTTTACCACTTTTTATCTCCAAAGGCACAATTCTTCTAAATGGACTAAATAAACAAGACTGTGAAAAGCCAAATCCTAGCAGGATATAAGGTGCATGCAGAGGTGAAGGCAGGAGATGCTCTTGCCAATAAAGTCATCTCTCTTTTAAGGTGGGCTTTTGAACTTGGGGAAGAGCCTGAGTTTGTCTGGCAAGAGGAACAACACTTAGCAGCCCCAGCTCTCTGCAAGATGCTCTGATGCAAACTCAGGTCTCTGCAGGATAGCTTGGAAGGTGTCGGTGATATGCTGGGAGGCCTCAGAGACACCTCCCTCGCTCTGGGGGGGGTGTTGTATATTACTCTCTGTTGCTGGGGTTTGTCCTGCCATTAAGCCACCTGACTAATTCTTGGAAACCTCTACCACTGAACTAGGGCTCTGGCTTCTGTTTGACCATGGACTCCTCTAGAAGGGTTTCTCCAGGAATAAGACAAGCCAGTGACTGTTAAACCCCAGATAGCACTGAGGCACCACAAAGAAATGAAGTAAAAAGCATTTGGAAACTGGCTGCCAGTGGCTCACACCTGTAACCCTAGCTTCTTAGGAAGCTGAGATTGGGAGGTTTGCGGTTCAAGGCAGCAAGGGCAAATAGTTCGTGAGACCCATCTCCAAAATAACCGGAGCAAATAGACTGGAGGTGTGACTCAAGCAGTAGAGCGCCTGCTCTGCAAGTGCAAAGCCTTGAGTTCAAACCCTAGTTCCATGAGAAAAGGAAAGAAAGCTTTTGGAGTTATAGAATGTTGGCAGTCAGCAGGTATTGCACGATTTACTCAAGGACTAAGGAAAAGAACCCGGTTAGTCCCAACTAAACGGCATGTAGACATGGCATCCTCTCTAGTGGGTAAAGGAAGGGGACGGCCTATAAGGCAGTGCGATTGTGTCCCCTGTGACCTGGGCTTCTGCCTGGCAGGACCCCCAGTGTCTCGGGCTGGATGCTGATAACAGTATCCCTGGCTCAGGTGAGCCTTGAGATGCTGGGACTCAGGTTTCCTCCTCTGTCAATGAGGGACTGACGCCAGCAGCTCTGAGTCTCTGCCAGCTTTCAACATTCTGTGCCTCCAAACACTTTCTTTTTTTTTTATTATTCATTTATTTACCTGCGCATACATTGTTTGGGTCATTTCTCCCCCCCACCCACCCCCCGCCCTCCAAACACTTTTCTATTTCGCCCTCTGTTGGCAAGAAGAGAAGCAAGGCTGGGGACAGAGAGTGGAAACCATGTCAAGTGCCCTTTCAGATGCCCCACAATGTTCTTATGGGGGGAGGGACAAATCAAGCATAAATCTCTGGGTTCAGACAGAGCCAGGGCCGATCTTTGAAAGAGCCAAACATGCCTCTGTGCCTGGGCTTTGCTGCATCCCCAGATCAGCAAGATCTGGAAGGAAATCTTATACATAGCTCCTCACTGTTCTGAATACATGCAACCATCATTTTAGGGCATGTCAAATGGGATTTGCAAACTACTGCTTCCACTGTAGTCTTTACAGCTCTAGAGGGACCACAAGACCATGTCCAAGCGTGAGAGATGGGCGAATGGAGAGTGACAAGTGAATGGTTGGGATGGTGAGTAGTAAATGAATGGCAGGTGAGTGGATGGTTAGTTGCATGGTGCATAGATGGTTCATGAATGGATGGATATTGATTGGAAGTGTGGGTGTGTGGATGGGTAGGTAGTGGGTGGATTGCCGGTGGAGGTAAATGGATGAGTGAGTGACTACAGTAAAGGAGCTAGAGCTATAAAAACCCATTTTCATAATAGCTTTTGGAGAGAAATGACCAGTGTTTACAATGATTCCAACAACTCCTTTGGTTAAAGGACAATTTGAGAAACAAATGTTCCTCGTTGGCTTAATGATTTCCAGCTTGTGAGTTCATTCTTCACAGAATGTGGAACTTCTGCCAAGTTTTCATCATTTCCCAGCTGTCATTTGTACTGTCGAATAGCAAGCCTTTCTTATCCTAATGAATAATTCATTCATTCAACACCTACTTATTCATTGTCTGGCTTTTGTCAGGCACCACACAACATGTTGATTCTATTTATTTTCAAATAAGAAATATTATAGTCTAGAGTAAGCAGATAAAAAACACAAGCAGAACTAGGGGTGCGGCTCAGTGATAAAGCACTTGTTTTGTGCTGGATTTGATTCCCAGCACAAAAACAAACAAATAGGAAACCATACAAAGAAATGAATTTATAATTATAAACCGTTGTTAATGCTATGAAGAAAACGATCATAGAGTGGAGTGAGAGAATGACAAGTAGGTCTCTACTGGACAGGCAGGCCATGGAAACCTGAGAAAGAGACACAGAGCTGAGACCCAAAGGCCAGGAAAGACCCAGTCAGGAGCAAAGCAAGAGGACAGGGTCTGTGCAGAGGATGCATACAGGGAAAGAGCCCGGGTGTCCCAGGACTGACAAGAGCCCAGTGTGACTGGGGGACTAACCAGCCTGTTTTCATATTGGACTGGGCCTGGGACAGTCCAGGTCGATGCCTGTATCTCTCAAAGACTTCTTCGTTTTGACAATATATCTCATGGCCACTCTGAGAATGAGCAAGAGGCAAATAGGAGGGATGGTGGGAGCCAATCACAAAGGCTGTGTGAGGAGTTCTACAGTTCATTCTAAGTACACTGAGAAGCAATTGGATGGGCTTCTGCGACTTCCCCAAGGTACTGTTCTGTGCACAGGAAAGGCAGTTGGGAAGTTCAAGTTGAGTGACTTCCATCCATTCATAAATCCAAACACATGTATTGAGCACACCAGACATTGTGTCTGGTGGGGATTTAAAAATGGAAAGAAGGGCTGGTGGAGTGGCTCAAGTGATAGAGTGTCTGCCTAGCAAAGCCTAGCAAGCATGAGGCCCTGAGTTCAAGCACCAGTACTGCAATAAAAAAAAAAATGGAAAGAGAAGATACACTGATGGCCAAACACCCCTGAAAAGATGCTTAGCAGTGTCATTGACCATCAGGGAAACAAAAGTAAACAAGAATGGTGGTACACACCTGTAATGCCAGCTACTTAGGAGGCAGAGAGGAGAGGATCTCTGTTCAAGGCCAGTCTAGGCAAAAAGTTCGTGAAACCTCATTTCAACTGGTAACAGTGCAGTGGCACGTGCCTGTCATTCCAAGCTACACAGGTGGCTGGATCATGGTTCTAGGCCAGCATGGTCAAAAAAGTTGTGAGACCCCATCTCAATGGAAAAAAGCTGGGTATGTCAGGGTGTGCCTGTCATCCCAGCAATGGCGGGAAGCATAAAGCAGGAGGATTGGGGTCCAGGCTGGTCTGGGCAAAAAGTGAGACCCTATCTCCAAAATAAAAAAAAGATGGGGGAATGGAAGACTGGCTCAAGCAGTAGAGTCCCTCCCTAGCAAGCACAATGTCCTGAGTTCAAACCCCAGTACCACCAAGAAAAAAAAAGCAAACAAAAAAACACAATGAGATACCACTGTATATCTACCAGAACTATAACAAAGTTGTAACTTTGAAAAAAAGAAAAAGAAATTTCAATCAGGATGTGAAGAAATTGGAGGCCTCATACATTGTTGGTGGGAATGGCAGCCACTGAGGAAAATAGTTTGGCAGTTCCTTGAAATGCTAAACTCAGAATTACAATACACATTAGTTTTTTAAGTCTACATAACAAAGAAGTGTATCACCTCACAACTCTAGAGGCTGGAAGTCTGACATCAGGGTGTCAGCAGGGTTGTTTTCTTCTGTGAAGGAAGGGTCTATTTTTGGCCTCACTTCTAACTTCTGGGAATCTCAGCTGCTCCTTGGCTTGTATGGCCATTGGATTAGTCAGACTGCCCATCACTGTGACAAAACAATTTAAGGGAGAGGAATGATTTATATTAGCTGATGGTTTTAGAGGTTTCAGTCCACAGTCCTTGACTCTGCCGATTCTAGGCTCATGGTGAGGCAAAACATCATGGTGGCAGGAGCATGGGTCAGACACCACTCATCTCATGATGGACAGGAAGCACAGAGAGAGGAAGGTTCCAGGCGGAACCTTCAAAGGCATGCCCTAAAGACCCCTCCCTTCAGCTAGGCCCTACCTCCTAAAGTTTCCACCACCATCCAAAATAGTGCAACTGGAGACCAAGACTTCAACACAGGAAACTGTGGGAGAAAATTCATATTCAAACCATTAACATTCTGCCACTGGTCCCCAAAAGCTCACGGCCATCTCATAATGCAAAATGCACTTACTCTACCTTCAAGAGGCCCCAAGTCTTAACAGTTCCAACATTATCCAAAAGACCAAAGTCTGCTGAGACTCAAGGCTAAATCTTAGCTATAAGTTCATCTAAAATCAAAAATAAAATTACAGACTTCCAAGACAAATGGCACAGAAATGGAGGTGTGACTCAAGCAGTAGAGCACCTGCTTGATAAGCTCAAAGCCGAGTTCAAACCTAATCCCACAAAAAAATTATAAAAAAAAGATATAATGACACAGAGTCATTGGAATGGGAAAATAGCAAGATAGCAAGAAAGGATCAAACCTAAGCAAACTGATACTCATCAGAGAAAATACTAAATCCTGTAATTCCATATATGGCATCTTAGGCACACGGTGTTGAGCTCAAATAGGCTTGGGCATCCCTGACCCTAATGGCCTTAACTTTTGAAGACCACATGGCCTTGCTCTTGGGCTGAGTCCACTCATGGCCCACAATCCACATTCCTGGCATCTCTAACATCCTGTAATCTCCATTGTAGCTTAGGCTTCAGTCTCAAGTCTTCAGGCACCAACTTCTCACAGGGTACCTGCAGAGACTCTGATCCTGCCACACATTACCTGATCTCCTAGGCCTCCCTTTGAAATCTGGGTGGAAACCTTCATGATCCCATGACTCTTGTAGTGTACATATCTTAAAAGATAATATTATGTGGTCAATGCTGCAGACTGCCAGCAACTCAAACTTGGAGCATGGCTGCAGTGGCCTAGTGTGTGTGGGTGACTGAACACAGTGAGATAGATCCTGGAGAAACATTTCCCTAGATAGCCTTGTGCTGGCTAGGGCCTCCCACAAAGACTCAGGACACAGACAAAACATAAGACAAGTTCTTTGCCAGATTTCGAAGGAAGTTCTTGGGAGATCTTTGCATGTTAAATCACAGCAACAACCCCACTTCTCTGGAACCAATTTTCTGTGTAAGTTAGACTTTCCCATTGCTGCAACCTAATATCTGACAAAACAACTTATGGGAGGAAGTATTTATTTTGGCTCACAGTTCCAGAGGTTTCAGCCTATAGTCCTTGGCTCTGTTGATTCTGGGTCCATGGTGAGGCAGAACATCATGGTGGTGGGGACTTGTAGCAGAGGTTGCTCACCTCCATGGCAGATAGGAAGCAGAGACAGAGAGAGAGGGGAAGGGACTGGGCACTAGGTATGACCTTCAAAAGTATGCTCCAACTGACTTACTTCCTCCAGCTCGGCTCCACCTCACTAAGGTCTCTGTAAAGAAGGACGAGTCCCAACTCAACCAATGTCCCCAAGCTGAACCCTGAAAACAGACAGAGAAGTCCCCATCCACAGAAATAGCTGTTGGGCAGAGAAACTAAAGCAGATACCTTAAAAGCAACTGAGGCCAATAGGAAAAGGGGACCAGGAACTAGAGAAAAGGTTAGATCAAAAAGAATTAACCTAGAAGGTAACACACATGCACAGGAAATCAATGCGAGTCAACTCCCTGCACAGCTGTCCTTATCTCAACCAGCAAAAACCCTTGTTCCTTCCTATTATTGCTTATACTCTCTCTACAACAAAATTAGAAATAAGGGCAAAATAGTTTCTGCTGGGTATTGACGGGGTCGGGGGGGGGGGGAGAGGGAGGGAGCAGAGTGGATGGTAAGGGAGGGGGTGGGAGCAGGTGGGAGAAATGACCCAAGCCTTGTATGCATATATGAATAATAATAATAAAAAAAAAACAAAGGCTGGTGTCGGGGGCATCTCAACCCAGCTCCCTCGATCCTTTCTTTTAGCTTAGCACAACAGAGCCTCCATTACCCTGGAAACTCAGCTGCAATTGCACAGCTGCCCACTGCTGAGCAGAGCAGCACACAAAGCCATTCAAAGAACAGAGGCAAAGGCTAAGCTGGCCTATGACTGAGGAGGGTAGAGGCGATTCCTGGTCCTCCAGTTCGGCTTTAGCAGTTACTAGCAAGGGCCTGAGTCTTACACGGGTCTGTAGATGGCCAGATTGTGTTTCTTCCATCTGTTCATCAGCCAGGAAACAGGAGCCCCTGATAAATCAGCAGCCCTAGCTTTAGAAGAAAAAATAGTCAGTGACTCACAGGCCAGAGATGAGACCAAACAAACCCTGTTTTGTCAGTCAGGCCGGGCTGCTCCATGGAGCTCTTGTTTTCTCTGCCACTGAAATGATTTCTTCCGTGCAGGGAAGTGCAATGGTTTGGCAGCTTACAGGTCTGTAGGCTCTCTTCCTGAGGGATATTTAGCCTGGAGAAGAAAGCCCTGAACAAAGAGTGGAATTATCTTAAATACTGGGAAGAAGCACAGGATGCTTTTTGGGGGACAAGGCTTTGAGCTGGGCTTTGACTAGGTGTGACCTAGGGCTACACCTGCCTAGAGTTGAGTGAAATGGAGGTTTCCCCACCGAGTGGTGAGCTCTCTGTCACTGGAAGGGGTCAAACTGAGACTACCTGGGACAAAGCAGCAGGAAGTCAAAAGTGTCTCTGCATTAGAAATTCACTGATGGTAAAGACCCTGGCCCTGGGGTTCCATTTTATCAGAAGTGAACTTGGCATCCTCCTTGACAGGCAAGTTGATGCAGGTAACGTGAGGCTCATTTCAGCTGTCTCTCTGGGTGCCCAGGTACCATCACCTCTTTTCTTTCAGCCCGAAAACCTTGGAAGGCCATTCCTGCCAGCTGGGAACAGGGCAGAGGCTTTGTGGCATTTCAGCAATTAATTAAGCAGTTTGGTTACCTTATGGTGTAAAATTAGTGTCTACTTTCCAATCAACCTTCCTTGCAGGTCCATCTCATGATACAGTGTAGTGTGTTGAGTCTTGTCTTTCCAAATTTCATGTCCACCTGAAGCCTAAAGTTGTGACATTAGTTGGAAGTAGAGTCTTTGTAGATATTATTAAAGTTCTTGAGATCATTCTAGATTAGGGTGGAGGCTAAATCCAAGGGCAAGTGTTAGATGAGAAAAGGAAGGAGACACATTAGGCCATATGAAGATGGAGGCTGAGAAAGGAGTGAGGCAGCTACAAGCCAAGGAAAGCTAGGAGCCACCAGAAGCTACAAGAGGAAGGATTTTCCTCTAAAGCCTTGGAGGAAGTGCTGGCTTACAGGACTGGAAGAGACTACATTTTTGTTGTTTTAAGCTATTCTTAAGATTTATTATGGTAGCCACAGGAAACTAATTCACGTAAGTCCCAGTGTTTTGTTCCACACCAGCTTGGTGGATAGAATTTTTTCATTAATGGTAGTAAGTGTTGGGTGTTTTAAATACTTTTTTGCAACTGTGTGTGTCACAGCTTCACTCAGCCCTCTGCCATAGCTGTAGATGCTGTGTCACACACTTGCTGGCCTGGAAGAACAACTTTCATTTCTGCAGTTGTCACAGGCTCTCTTACTCAAGGCTCCCATTCCCTGTCCGAGGTCAGCTTTTCTGGTGTCTTCTTGGGCCAGGCCTTCTTGGGTAGGTATCTGAGAATCACCCTCCTGGGAGGGTGATAACCACTCTGTTCCCCATCCCTCAGGATGCTCCAGGGCCCACACCCACCTCAGGCAGACACTGCTTGTTGGTGAACAAGGCGAATCATGCCACCCCCAACAAAGACATCCTCTCTCTCTGGGCTGGCAGAGTGGCTCAAGTGGTAGAGCGCCTGCCTAACAAGCAGGAGGTCCTGAGTTCAAAGTCCAGCACCACAAAAAAAAAATAATAATAATAATAAGACATCCTCTCTTACTCTAGAGAGTTCTGTTGGCATCTGCTTAAGGGCAAAGAACCTGATATCTAGAAGGGCTTTGGAGGTGTTAATTTTACAGCTCTGGGAGTGCAAAGTCAGCTAGGAGCAGCCATGTGGGCTGGAGCCTAAAAATATTAGTTTTGGACCTAACCCCCTGTAGCACATGCACCCAGAGGAGGGGTGGTATGCAGTGACAAAGGAGGTTGGAAAAGAGCAATAATGGTTGATGGGTTTTGAGGTTCACGACAGGGCCAGCCACAGATGCTCCACACATTGCTTCTCATTTTATCCATAAAAAACCATACTGTGGGGTTATCTGTTATCTCATTTTACAAATGAGAAAAGCAAAGCTAAGAGAAGTTAAGTAGCTCACCCTTGGTCACAGAGCAAGTGGCAAGCCAGGCACGCTAGTCTGGGGTTTGCAGCCTTAAAACTGTGAGACTGCTGAGGACTACCATTACAAGTTAACTCTTCAAGCACTTCTGATTGTTCCTGCTCATAGGAAAGAAACCACTTTAATCTGTAAGGCCATTCCAATGTTCCTGAGTTGCTCTTTTAGAGGTTCTCAGGGCATCGCATCCTTTCATTTTGAAGATGAGGGAATCTGAATGAAATGGGGTGATCTATTCAATGACTGGGAGGCCAAATTAGCCATGGATTAGGGATCAAGACCCACTGCTGTTCAATCATCTAGACTGTAGCTCAGCTCACTAGGCCACATGTAAGATCTCAATTTCCAGGATTGGCTCCAGTTAGTGAATTTTGGGTGTCACCCATTGCCAGGGTGTGTTTGGATAAGATTCACATTTAAATCAGTGAACTCTGAGTAAGCAGACTGTGCTCCATACCATGGCGAGCCTCCTCCTGTCAGATGAAGGCCTAGATCCCCCAATCCAGGCAAGAGTGGATCCCGTAGCACATGTTCTTGAGCCTCCTTTGCATCAGCAGCTCTGGGGGCCTCCAGGCTGCCAGTCTACACAGCAGAACCACATGAGCCAATTCGTTATAGCGAACCTTTCTCTATACACACAGTCTGTTTTCTGGAGAATCAAGAGTTGGCCTCATAGGTTCTTGAATTTGATGTCTGTTTTGAAATCACTGAGCTCAAAGTATCCCACTGCCCTTCACTGGTGCATCATTCAGAGTCCCAATTCCACAAAGGGGAGGTTTTGACCACCCCGAGCCTTCTGGAGGATGAAAATGCATGTCCGACTCACCAGAAACTGATTCTGTATGGACCGAGTCCAGACCCAAGTTGGCTTTATCTTTGCTTTTGAGCACAGTGGGTTGAGAACCAGTGGTGCTTTGGGTTCCACATATTTGCAATGACTGGCGCTCCACTGGAGCCCAAATCGGAGGAAAACCGTGCTCTGCTGGGAACGTGGAGTTTCCACTCCATGCTGACCTTATTTGAGTAGTTAGAGCCACTCAGAGCTTGCTTCAAAGCTGGACATAGAAGGTAGCAGTTGGACGGTGCAGTGATTTAGAAAGAGGCACATCCCAACAGCTATGATCACATTGGTATCTCTGCTGCCCTGTTATGATTAGTGCAACATTCTGACTTGGCTTGTCCCCACAATCCAAACCACATCTTCGGAGACTGTGTGTGGCAGGCATCAGGCTACTTCACAGAGGTGTGTGAGGAGGGGAGGGGCTAAGCGGCTGGTGGGGCCACTCCAGGCAGTCTGGGGCTTCACACCATGTGGGAGGCCGCAGGCTGTCTTCTTATCCATCACTCAGGGATGCCTAAATGCAGAAGACCCCCCAAACAGCCAATAGACTAATTGCCCTGTTCGGATAAGAACATTCTGCTCCTGGAAGAACCTAGAACATCCCATCTGACCACCTTCTTCACTCCTCCTGTGTTCTCAGCAAGGCCCTCCCTGTTTTAGGTCACAATCCAGCTCTCCTCAGGCACCTCACCTTTCTGTTTTTCCCACAGTCACCTTTTCATGTATCCTTATGTATGTTATTGATGTTCTCTCCCAACCTGTACATAACTTCCACAAGGGCAGAGACTTTTCTATTTTGTTCTGACATGTCCTCCAAGACTTAGGAGCTATTTGACAAACATTCTTGAACGAACAAATGAAAGGTAAGCATTCCCATTATTACCTTCATAATCTTCTCCCACTCCCATTTGTTGAACAATGCTCCACTCTAGGACTAGTCACCAGGGTTAAAGCTGGTCTAAGGACACCCTAGCTAGCCATGCCTTCACAGGACAGGCTCACTAAGAGAAGGTGGAGTTGAGGGCCTACAGGACAGAGCCTGCCAGCCCAGGAAGCACAAGAACAGACTCACAGTAGGGACAGTGACCTCTAGTGGCCACCAAGAACATGTGCGTGAACACAAGTGTCTTGGTTCGATACATGAAGTGTGATTTCATTATCTTCCAAGTCATTTTAATTTTAATTGAATTTCTCATTTTGGTATGGAGGCCCTCCTACCTTTTCTCGTACCCTTGTTCCCTACCAAAGTAGGCAACGTCCAAGTTTTTAAAGTTGTAAAGAGACTTCTTCAGGTGGAGAAACTATAGATCAATGAAGCCCTGTGTCCATTGTCTGTCTCCCACGTAGACACACATGAACACATCTCCTAGGGGAGAGAGAACAGAGACAGAAACAGAGCCAAGTAATACAAAGGGATGCTGCAGTAGTGCCAGGAGAGTTCAAGCTGGGAACAGGAATGGACCAGTTCATCTTCTAGCTTTCCACTACCACTTGACATTTCCAGAGCTGAGGACTCAGGATTGACATTGTTCAATGGACACTGACAATCACTTTGGTTGCAAAGGTCAGGGGTACTGTTGAAGAACATATGTAAGCTGGGTGCTGGTGACTTACGCCTATAATCCTAGCTACTTAGGAGGCAGAGATCAAAAGGATCAGTTTGAGGCCAGCCCAAGCAAAATGAAAGCAAGACCCTATCCTAAAAATACCTGGAAGAGTGCCTCAAGTGGTAGAGTGCCTGCCTAGCAAGCATGAGGTCCTGAGTTCAAACCCTAGTACTACCAAAAAAAAAGGATGTGAGTGATTTCAGCAAAGACAACACGAGTCATTGCAAGGGGCAAAACTCAGCAAATGAAGGTTGCATGAGCCCGCCCACTGTAGGACATCCTGCACTGCAAGGCACTGCTGGAGGGCCTTATCTGTTTGGACCCACCTAAGGATGATGCGTTGTTATCCAGTGGAGGTCCCAGTCATCCTTGCCTGGCATATAATGGGGGCCTACCCTTCCCCTTACTCTGGCCCAGGTACCTTTGACAGCTTCCCTCCTGCAAACACTCAGGTAAAGGGCAGAGCCTTCTTCCTAGTCATATTTGTTCTAGTCTTCCCAAACTTCATTCTCTTTCAGTCACTTAACAGCAGGGACTAACTTTGGACAGTAGGGTTGCTGGAGATATCTGAAAACAATGCTCAAAACATAACTAGGGGCCGAGTGCAGTGGCTCATACCTGTAATTCTAACTACTCAGGAGGTGGAAAAAGTTCACAAGACCCTATCTCAACCAATAAAAGTTGGGCATGGTGGCACGTGCCTGTCATCCTAGCTATGTGGGAGATATAGGTGAGAGGATGGTGGTCCAGGCTGTGATCATTTTTATTTATTTATTTTGGCAGCACTGGGGCCTGAACTCATGGCCTTGTGTTTGTTTGGCACTCTTACTGCTTGAGTCACTCCACCAGCCCTTATGGTCCAGGCTGTAAGATCCTATCTGAAAAATAAAGCAAAAGCAGGGCGGGGTGTGTGGCTCAAGTAGAAGAGCACTTGCCTAACAAGAACAAAGCCCTCAGTTCAAACTCTGGTTCTGTCCAAAAAAAGAAAATTACCAACATGAACTCTCTCCAAGTTCCCATCAGAATGGCGGGCCATATGTAAAGAGAACATTGCCCAATCTTAGGCTAGGCTCGCTCCAGTGCAAAAGGTTTTCCCAATAAACAATGCAGATGGAAGCAGGCTGTTTTAGACTATGACAATGAGATGACATCACTTCATCTTTTGTTATCATCTTAATCACTTATATTCAAGAATGACAGATGAGTAACAGGCATTCATTCCTATAAACTCATGCCTTGGGCCGCAGGTGTGCCCTACTTCCCAACCTACCACTCCATTACTGCTGCACAAGACAGATTTGTAAAACCTAACACAGTTCCTGCCCTAGGTGTGGCCAGGAAGCAGGCCACTCACTGGAACAGTGACCCACAATCACTCATCTGTTTGCACAGAGATTAAGGGCTATAAGCTATACCTCACGCCAGCAGCATGAAGTTTGAAACTGTCTTTCCTCAGAAAAGCAGGCGGCACCTCCGTACTGTCTTTCAATCTGGGAGCATGATCAAGGAGGTGTTTTCATGTCAATCAGTGATGGAAAAGAGATCATCAAGAAAAATGTCTTGTTGGAAATGCACTTAACCAGGACAGACCGTATCTGGGAACAGCTTTTTCCCTTGAGATTTGTCTTGGCTGTGCATTAGAATTACTCAAGGAGCTTTAAAAACTTCAGACCACAAACCAGATTAACCAGGTTTGATCTTCTGGGAGGGATCAGGTATCAGTGTGTTTGCTAGCTTTTGGGATGACTTCAATGTAAAGCTAAAGTTGAGAACTACTGTTCAAAATAGATACTATGTTTGACATGTTAAAACCTTTTTGTTTTGGAGAATGATGGAGGGGGTGAATTTAACTATGATGTAAGAACTTTTGTAAAATGATGTCACAATGTACTCCCAGTACAGCAAAAATTGAAAAAAAAAAAAAAACTTTTCATTTGGAATGATTCACACCTACATTTCTACAAGTATGCACGGATTTAACTTTCAGTTGTCTACATTGTAAACGGTTCCTAGTTTATCTTCTTCCCATCAAAAAGCAAGGCGATCTCTCCCTCTGGTTCACTAAAGCACAGATAAAACCACTGGTGCTTCTTTCCGATATTCTCTTTGTTGCTGTTGACCAAATTAAAAAGTGCATTTTCCACTTCCTTGGCCTATTCCATCTTTTCCAGATTTCACTCTGATCTGTTACGGCGGTGGAAGGAAGCCCCAGATTTATTGCCCTTGTCCACATGGGTTATCATGTTCAAAGTGACAGACACTGAACAGCTCTATTAAAGGGAAGGCAGCTGCACCAGCTTCTAGACTGGGGTTTAACCCAGCTGCCAATGGACAACTAAACACCTCTCGACTAAACCACCCAGGACCTTCTGAGCTGACGGGGCTCCAGACCATGTGACTGCCTTCATCAGTGTCACAGACCCAGCCCATAGCTCTCACCATTACTCCTAGTAGAAAAAGAGAACATCTGATCTTCCTGGGGCCAAAACATAGCAAAAATACAGATGTATATTGCTAAGATTGGGTTTTTTTTGCTTTGAAAAGCTGATCTAAAAAGTAACCTATTCAGATATAAATTGTATCTGAGATGAAAGTCTCAGCTCCCTTTGAAAACAAAAAAAAAAGCTAAGGAAATACACATCAATGAGGATTTCTTCTAGTGGTAAGATCATGTGATTCCCACAGCCCACTCCTGCACACACAACTTTTTCTACTGTATTTCAGTTTACTAACTTTCCAGAATGAGCATTACCTTAAAAATCAGAAAACAAGGGCTAAAGGTGTGAGTTGAGTGGTAGAGTGCCTGCTTGGCAAGCACAAGGCCCTTAGTTCAATCCTCAGTATTGTAAAATAAATAAACAAATACCATAAAAACACAACAAACTTCCAAAGTTTAACCAATCAATTAGAAGCTACATCTGTCACTTCAAACATTTTAAAATTCAACAGCATAAGTCTTCTCAAATTACTTTCTCCTCTTTTTAATTATAATTTTAAAAGGGAGTCCACCCAGGAAGTATCTGCACTTTCACAAGTGTTACAAGGGAGGATTTACTGATTTTCTACTAGATAATACTGAACTGCTCTAGTTTTAGAAACTCATCAAAAGGAAGATTTAGTCTATTACAATATCTACCATCCCCAAGCTGAAATGGATACTGAATACAAGAACACAGTACACGTGTTTTTTTCCTGTCACAAATCAATTTATGAGTGTCTGCTCCACAATGATGTCACTGGCCATGAGAATCTTTGGCCTCCCTCCCTACACATATAGGAGTGCCAGAGCTGGCAGGCCTCAGGTACAAGTCAAAGTCCCATCAGGGGTCCAGGCTTTGGGTGCCTCCTTTGTTTTCCTCAAATCTGGGCCGTTTTAGTTCTGGAGGATTGCCCTGGGGATCTTCAGGCATCTCTGAAACATTAACAAATGTAATAAAGTGAACAAGTAAATGAAGACTTCCGTACATTAGGAGATAACACAAAATATACACCCACAATAAGGAACTGAACTGCCTGGCAAGATCCTATACTGCTACAATGAAAGGATCTATACCACTGGCTCTATACCAGGTGTGACTTTGCCTATCAAAGGACGATGACATTTGAGAATTTCATGGGGGAAAGGCTAGCATCTGGGGATGCTACTAAACATCCCACAATACACAAAACAGCTCCCCAAAATGAAGTATTATCTGGCCCAAACATCAGTGACTGTCAAGAATCCCATTCGTATTGAACCCACTCAAGTGAGTAAAGGGATTTCTTTACTCATTGCTGAGACATAAACAAGTAGCCATTAAGTGTACAAGATGATCTGTGCTTTCAGAACTGACTTAAAATTAAGTGCTGTGAATTTCCAAAAGAACAAAAGGGAAAATATTTTATCTGTAATTACACCAAACCTGTAACAATATTACTTACCTGATTCAATTTCTTCTGTGGAAGAGGCAGAAACTATGCTGGTTGGTACAGAATTTGGTGGAGTATCTGTCTTTAAGGGTATTAAGTTTATTCTCCTTGATTAAAAAAAGTAAAGGGGTGCACGGCTCGTTAGTGTCAAAGGAATGTTTATGTATGAAATGAAGTTTCAAAACCACCAAAGAAAATACTTAAAAAATTTCAGCTGATTGTATCATGTCAGGCATTAATACAGTGATGTGCTCCCTTATTTAGAAAGAACTACATTCATGTACTAAGTTTGACTATCGCATTTATAACAGTCAACTAAAACCACACCCAGTCATCTAAAAGTTTCAAAAGCTGGGTTCTGTTCATTAACAATGGCCTACTGAATACCTTGCTGAAAGTGATATACACAAGGCTAGTAGACATGGTTTCTATGTATGAAAAGTGCCAACACACAGATAACTCTTTTTTTTTAATCTAGAATCTTAATTTTCAACAAGTATTATTTAAAAAAAAATTACAACTGTAAGAAACTTGGTAAATGGTTTAGAAGAAGTCAAAAGGAATAGCAATTTAACACCCAAAATATTTCAAAGAATACCTTTCCCACCTAAGAATAAATAAAATATTTAAAAATACACTGCTATTCTGTAGAAATTGGAGTTTAAAGAGTCAAACACTACACTTGGACCATATTATGAACTGAGAAGCACAGGTTTCTCCTACCGTAACTTACCAGTCTACACCTGCCTACATCCCTTTCCCCACATGGTCAATCTGGAAGGTGAAAAGGAAGAGTGAAGAGCAGGAAGTGCAGTCAGAGGGGTCATTGGACATTAGAGGTGCAAGGGAAGGAAGGAAAACAGAGGGCTAATGCTACCTGATGACAGAAGGACATGAGCAGCACCTCTTGTCTGCAGCAGGAAAAGCAGACACAGACCCACGTTCACCACCTGGGAGACGTCAGATCAGGCTGTCCTGTTCCTTATGACCAGGCAGCTCAGAAAGATGGGCCGTATGCACATAGAATTCTATTCAGCCACAAAAAAGGAGGGAATCCTCTCATCTGTGACATCATGGATAAGCTGGAGGGCATGCTAAATAAAAGAAGCAAGCACAGAAAGACAAGAACTGCACAGTCTCTCCTATATGTGCAATTTTTTTTAAAAAGTTGATCTCTGAATGTTCTCTCCACAAAAAGATGCTAAGTGTCTAAGGGGATGGAAATGCTAGTATCCTTATTTGCTATACAATGTTTACATACATCACATTATACCCATACAAATGTACAATTATTATGTACCATCAAAAATAAAATGAAGGGCTGGGTGTGGCTCAAGGGGTAGAACACCTGCCTAGCAAGCATAAGTCCCTCAGTTTGAAGCCCAGTACCACCAAAATAAATAAATAAATAAATAAAATAAAATAAAATAAAACTTTATTTTTTTAAAAAGCATTTGCTATAGTTTAGAGAAGTATACCCTGAAGGCTCATATGTTAGAGGCTTGGTCCCCAGCCTGTTAACACTATTGGAAAGTGGTAGAACCTTTAGGGGGCAGACCTAATGGAAGGAAGTTGGGTTACTGAGTGCGTGCCCTAGAAGGGATATAGGATCCCTGGCCCTTTCCTCCATGTGTTTGTTTCCAGGCACCATGAAGTGAGCAGTCTTCTCCACCATGTGCTCCTCCCATCATGTACTGCTGCCACAGGCCCAAAGCAATATGGGCAGTGACTATGAACTGAAACCTCTGATACAGTGAACCAAAATAAGGCTTTCCTCTTTTTAAGTTGATTGTCTCAGGTATGTCACAGTGTCAAAAGCTAACACTGTGCTCCTTTGATTTCCTACACATCAGGAAATGCCTGGTACTATCTTGGGCAAGAGAGCACAGATAAAAAAAATAAGAACCTACTTTCTGTCCTCAAAGGGCTCATAATCTAACAAGAAAGGGGCATAAACAAAACACACGCGATATAGCATGTTTCTTCAGAGAGAAGACTAAAGGGCTGCAAATACCAGGATCTCAGAAGGCACATTCAAGTGGTCTTTCAGGAAGACGATGTGTCACCAACAGGAGCACATATCCAGGACATCCCCAAGGAAGGCCAGGCACAGAAGCCACAAAGCACACAGTTTGCTCTGGAAACATGACTCTCAGGGCTGGGTTAGAGATTAAGACACATGGGACTTAGGAGAGAGAGTGGTCACAGTCCTATATGACAGGCTATAACCATATCACAGTCTGTGCATTCAAAAAAGCCTGGGCTTACTGGTGGAGTGGCTCATTCAGTAAGAGTGCCTGCCTTGCAAGGGTAAGGGCCTGAGTTCAAACCCCAGTGCTGGCAAAAAACAAAACAAAAAACCCCACCAGAAAATGCTGAGTTATATCCTGAAGTCCAGAGGAACCAGCAGACGTCTATAAGCAAGATGACCTCCTTGGTATTTGCTATAACAGGTTAGGGTTGTACATTTTGCAACAATTTCTTGGTTTGTCAAATGTTCTTACCGAGGGGTGGTCTTGCTCCAGGCTTGTAAGGTGTTCAGAGTGACCCTCCGGGATGGATGGGTTTTCATGTTTTGACCACTGGACTGTAGGGTCTTGTCCTCTGAAGGCCCTGGCAAGGAGTTTTTGACACCAGGAGTGATCAAAGGAGTGTCCTTGACAGATGCTGGAGTTGGAGACTGGGTGGCTGGTGACTGAGTGGCACAAGGACTGCTGGCATCTTGGGTTCTGGTGGTAGGGGTTCCATCTACTGGTCTGGGTCCTGGCGAAGACCCTTGGTGCGTCTGATTCTTAGTTTTCTTTGCTGTATCAGGAGTTCTCAAAACTGGCTTCTCCTTCAATGGTATGCCAAGTTCATCTTTCTCAAATGTCACAAATGAACAATAACCATCTGTGGAAGAAATGGCCAGGAAGGCCCCATCGCTGGACCTGTGTTCCCAAAGCAAGGAAAAGAGAGACTTTTCAGAAGTCTACAGACCACATACACTTTCATGAGTACACAGGAAATTAAAGTCAAGCAAAATCACAAACTTTGTTTGAAGGCAAAAGTCAAGAAAGAGGCGTTACTAGTCTAGGATTTGTGACTGGTCCAGAGTTTGTGCATGCTCCTCAGGCATCCAGTTTCATTTCCCAAACCTACCTGGATTTCCTAAGTCAAAGCAATCTATTTGTACTTTACCAACTTTCACCTGAATAAAGGTGAGAGCATCTTTTTCCAAGATAAAAAGGAAATCAAAAGAAAAAAGTTATAAAGAGCAAAAAACAGATGGTGAGTGGCCTGAACTAGAGTGTAGGTGGGACTAAGCAGGCAGTGGAAGCTGAACAGAGACCAAAACGTGGCAGAGAAAGGGCAGAGCGACAACTGATACCCCCAGGAGGAACGGCAAGTGAAGGCTTCCTCCAGAGGGCCTGAAGTGTCCTCAAAATGACTAGTGAGTCCCTGGGGCCTCTCCCCAGTTTATGGGAGTTTGATTACTCCTATAGGGCAATGTGAATGGCATCAAACCCCACTGTTGTTAAATTATGAAGCAAACACTATGGCAAACAAAAACGGCCTCTATTTTAATGTGAACTCCTTTACAAAAATTGGTGAATAGGGCTCCAAAACCCATCTGTGGAAATGAAATGGCTCCTAGCCGAAGGGTCTTCTTAGCGTAGTGCACACTCCTCCTCCCCTTCACTTTCCTTCTCTGCCAGTGGCTCACCATGCAATATCACTCAGGGTGTGGTAGTGGATGTTAGACACATAGCCAAAAGGGAAAGGCTGCTGAGTGTCGTAGAGCAGCACAGAGTCCTCAGAAGCTACAGCAAACACCACACGGTAAGGCAGGCTCATCAGCTCCAGGCTCAGCTCTCGAGATGCTTTTTCTGCAGAGGAAGATGAACAAAGTAAACAAAGGAGACAACCAATTCCCTCCAAAATCCAAAAGCCTTTTCCCTGGGGGACATAAATCACACAGATACACAGACACACACACACAAACTATATTACTATATGCTTTATTAAGGAATTCAGTTCCTTATGTTTACACAAATAAGAAAACCACATAAGAAGCCGGGCACAGTGGCTCACGCCTGTAATCCTACCTACTTAGGAGGATAGAGGTTCAAAGCCAGCCTGGGCAAATAGTTCACGAGACCCTATCTTGAAAAACCTATCACAAAAAAGGGGGCTGATGGAGTGGCTCAAGGTGTAGGCTCTGATTTTAAACCCCATTACAACAAAAAAAAAAGAAAAGAAAAAAAGAAAACCAGGTCAGGACCAATGAGAACAGGATGCTACAAAACTTATAATCATGGGCACTAAGGTCCAAAAAAGTTAGGAAAAAAAGTCAATTTCAGAGGACACTTTCTGATATGAAAAAATGAGATTTATTTAGAAACAATTTATCATGTGATGTTTTAATGCCCTGTCAAGTTAACCATATTCATTTACATTTAAGGATTAAAAAGGTAAAATAGCTTCTGCTTCCAGCTGTGGAGTAAAACAGGGATTGGATTTACCATTGCACCTGAAAAAAACTAAAATACCAGGCAGAATACATGAAACGACAGCTTTCAAGACACTGGCTACCAACAATGAAGGACAGTGTTCTCCGAGAGATGAAACAAACAAGTTAAGTCCTACTATTGCCTCCGCTTACTGCCTGGCATGTTCCCGGACCAGTAAAAGTACAGACAACCCAGGCAGGGCCTAGAAGACTCCTGGTTGAAAAGATAATGCTGGGAGCTGGGGAAGGCCAAGGCAGGTAGAGTTCATAGGGCAGTGACACACAGCTGCAGAGAGAGCTTCAGGTCCCTCTTTAGTCATCAGTTGAGTAATGACCACTGTTGGGCTGTGAGGATACAACCTGAGGTGGAGAAAGATCTACTAGAGAAGGAATAATCCCTGAAGCTCACATAAGGTCAGAAACCATGTGTTTCCCTTGGCTAGGGTGGAACATTTCATATCCACAGGACATCCACTGGAGCATTCAGGAGTGAGACAATTAGCCCTGACCAAACACTGTCAGCAAGACCCAAAAAAATCAAAAATGTTTCTAATTAACTGCATTCCAGAATAAACCTCAAGAATATAAGAACAAAAACACCCACACCTGCAATCTCAGCTGCATTAGAGGTATTGCTAAAAGGATTGAGGTCTAGGTTAGTCCTAGGCAAAAATTCAAGACCCTATCTGAAAAATAACTACAAAAGCAAAAAAAGGGCTGAGGATATGGCTCAAGTGGTAGGCCACCTGTCTAGCAAGTGTTAGGTCCTGAGTTCAAACCCCAGTACCACCACCAAAAAAAATGGAAGAAAAAGTAACTAAGCCAAACCCACATACTCATCTTTCCCCACAAGTCAGAATCCAAATCCCACCCCCACTGGAGACAGACCTCAGAGAGAAAAGATAACTTCACCACTGTGGTGCTGATGATACCTGTTCTCACTGCTGGCCTTAATTCAAAGTAGACTGGACAGCAGCGAACAGCAAGCGTTGCTTTTCCAGGACATGGAAGATGAGCAATAGGCCTAAAAGATAAACCACAGATTAGAAATGAGCACTATTACTTAGGAAAAGCAAAAAAGGGCAAAACTTTCAAATATTTCCTTAATTACTTACCTTTTAAGATTTTTCCTGGAGAAAACATAAGTTGTATTCATTACATTTTCACCAGATTCTACACATCCAGCTGGGGAATAGAGGAAGGGATAGGGGGAAAAAAAAGTCAAAGCTATATTAAATTGTTTCACAAAAAGCATGAGAGCCTTCAATTCTAGTTTGCAAAATACTTTTTTCCCTAATGTGGTATTCACTGGACAATGTTTTTATAACTGAGGACAAATACAAATATTCTATCATCTGGTTTCATTCCTTACTCCTGTTCTACCTGTTATCTCTACCTCAGGGCTTGACAGCCTTCTGGAAACTGGGAGGCAGGTAGAGCATAAAGTAGGGATACCTTACTATAAGACCCATTGTTTGAGAATCCAGGCAAATCCTGCTGGTGAAGTATTGTTATAGATCCACCTGCCAGGGCTTTGCCTAGGACCTCAGAATCTCTGTCCCCTAAATTCAGACTTTGGTTGTCATTCAAAGGCTGAGAGTTGGTTGGAGGTGTGGCTCAAGTAGTAGAGCTTCTACCTACCAAGCACAAGGCCCTGAGTGCAAACCCCAGCACTGCCAAAGGCTGACACTCTGACCATTTCCATTCTGCCTGACCCAGCCTTGAGCCTCTTATCCTCCAGCAGGAGCTGACTGTGCTCTGGAGAACAGCCTGATCTGACACACAGGAAGTACTAAAAGTCAGAGCAGAAGCTGTCAGAGAAAAACTGTAACACACAGGTGTATGAAACTCATGTTTCACAATCACATTTCTTGACACATATACATATATATAAATTTACATGTAACCATTTCATATCTACTGGGAAGTAGTTTAGACAATACCATGCTCTTTTTTTAAAAACTTACTTTTCTGCATAACTCTTCCAATCTCACCCTATCATTCCACTCCCCAAGTAATCCATTTTAACCAAGCAACATGTCATTTCATATTTTCTCCATCCTCCCAGCATCATTACAGTCAGTTATAATTCAATCACACATATACCCATATGGTGGGTTTTTCCAGTCTATTTGTTTTAAGAAATGGAGTATTATTTACAGGTGTCCTTATTTTGTCTCAGTCAACAACTCATGAAAGTTGATTTGTAGAGTAGGAAGACATTATTTTTAGTAGCTACATGATATTTACTGGTCTAAAAATACTATCCTCTGTTAATAACTATTGCTTTGCTTCTGGTTTTACAACACTACAAACAAATGGTTGCAATAAACATCTTGACATATACTCTTACAAACACTTAAGGGATTGGCTCTCAGACCAGGGACAGATGGATTGGATGGCATTAGTATTTAACCTTTGCCAGAATGCTTTCCAAAACATTGTAACAATCTGCAACCCCAGCAGCAATGAAGCAGAATTAGCAATAGCTATTGCTCATTTTTTCCAGTCAGAAGAGAATAAGGACACCAGAGTTGCTATGACACTGTTACTGATTTTAGAACCTTTTCTTGTGTCAGTAGTTTGCGCTTCTACAAACTGCCTTTTTGTCCTCCACTTATTTTTTCTTCAGCATTTTTCTTTTCCTTTGTGTTTTTGATGTTGTTCTTGTCAATTTTGAGTGAATCAGTGGACATTATATGAGTATTACTTTCTGGTTCCCTCATTTTCCCAACTCAGGCTGTTGCATCTTTTGCAAAATGAAAGTTCTGCATTCAAATACAAGCAGGCCTGTCATTTCTGTAAGAATGCCTGACTTTCCTCTTAGTTAGGTCTTCTCTGTTCCCTAGAATGGATCCCTAGATTTTTTGCAAGAGTGTTATGTTTTTATATCTATATTTAAGTACTGAATTCATTTGGAATTTATTTTTTCTATATAAGCTAGGGATCCAATTTTATTCTCTTCCATATAGCTGACTACTCTAGTACCACTCATTTGAAAATATATTCTTCCCACTGAAATACCACTTAAGGTCATATATTAAATTCGCTTATATTCTGAAATCTATTTCTGCATTCTCTGTTCTGGTCCACTAGTCTATAAGTTTAGCCCCAGATCATCAATACTATATTGATTTGTTAACAGTAATATCAGATATCTCCTAATATCTGGTTAGGCAAATACCTTCTTCCCCCGCCCCATCTTTCCTCATGTTTTCTTAGTAGAATAAATGCTGAGGATTTATTCCTTTTTTGCCAGGAGTGCTGGCACATGCCTGCAATCTCACTACACGGAGGTTGAGCCAGGAGGATCCTGAGTTCAAGGCCAGCCTGGGCTACCTAGTGTGTTCCAAGGCAACCTGGGCTATCCTGTCTCACCAAAAAAAAAAAAAAAAAAAACGGAACTAAGATTTCATGTAATTTAAAAGAAGAAGTCTCTAACGGGACTGTAATTGGAAATCGATTTGGTATGCTAACTTTCAGAACACGATGTATTTTTCTATTTGTTCAAAATTTGTTTCATAACTTTCAATAACAAAACCTTTGCGGCTAGGGGCACAGCTCAAATGGTAGAGTGACTGCTTAGTAAAAGGCCCTGAGTTCAAACCACAGAACCACCAAAATAATAATAATAATAATAATGACGATGATAATAATAATACCTTCTAGAATTTTTCAAAAAGGCTTTGTCTTTCTTATTAAATTCACTTTCACTTGTTTAGCGGGTGTTTTTTCTTCCCAGTGCTGGGACTGAGTCCAAGGTCCCTCGCTTGCTAACTAAGAATGGACTGAATCCAAGGTAACATGCATGCTAACTAAGAATGTACTTTTCACTAAGCTGCACTACCGCCACAATGGAATATTTTTCCTCTTTCCCTTTCTTGAACTGTTGCAGAAAGAAGATTCAGAATTTTTTATATTTTACAATATCTAGCTACCACCTTATCAAACTCTTTTTTGTAAACTTTTTCCTTTGTTACGCTGAACTCTGGGACTCAGCCAGAGCCTTGCACATACTAGGCTAGACAAGCACTCCACCACTGAGCTACATTCCCGCCTCTGTTTTGTAGTTCTGATAGCATCTTCTAAATCTCTTAGATTTTCTACAAGTACAATCCTATAATGGGCAGAAAAAGTCTCTCTCTTCTAATGTTGGTGAATTCATTTTCCTGTTTCCTACATTTATTAGCACCACAAATAACAATGGTGACAGCAGACACCCAGCTGGTACCTGATTTTAACTAAAAATATTTTTAGAGTGGCCATTTAGTATTGGATTTGTTTTAATTAGTCTAGTAAATAACTTTTAATAAAAACCTTTCAGCAAAAATCTTTAGTAAATAATGTAAGCAACTACTTATTTTTGGCCTGGAGCCTCCTTGGGACATGGTCATTTCCTACATGCTCCTTGATGTTCTTTACAGCCTCATCCACATAAGCAGGGATCATTTGTGTCTTTCTTGGGCCCTCTCTGCCAGCCTACCTGGGACCCTTAGTGGCAAATTTGACCCTACCCTGCACAATGTAGCCTTCCTTATGCACAAAATAGTCTTCAAGCCAGAGATTAGCACACACTCTTTTTTGAGAACAATCTGGCCATAATGCTGCCTAGCCTGACTTGCTTGGCTTAACCTCTTGCCTTCCTAGAGACAATGAACCTGCCTTTTCTTTGCTGACTTTTGACCATTCCTGCAGGTTAGTGCAATCAAGTTTGTCCCTTCACAACCCTGTCCCAAAAGACTGCTTGGTTATTAAGAATAAGAAAAGACACTTTATCTTTGGCTTTAGAACTATAACTTCCACTACATGTCTAGTGAAAATGAATTTATTAAAATGTTTAAATAGTAGCCAGGTGTGGTGGTGCACAACTGTAATTCCAACACTTTAGAGGCTGAAACAGAAGGATTTTGAGGTTGAGGTCAGCTTGGGCTATATAGTAAGACCCTGTCTCGAAAAAATAGGAAAAAAAGGTTGAAATAGTAAATTTTCTTTTTTTCCCCTTGGTTTTATTTTTCTTTTTGTTTTTACACAATAATGTTTTATATTATGCCTTCTTAATTACCTGAACATAAATAGTTAATTGTTTAAAGTAAAATTTATCTAAGATAAAATATGTCATTTTAGTCTTGTGACTCCCAAACTTGTCTGAACATCAGAATCATCAGGAAATCTTTAAAATTTCAAAAGCCATGGCACCACTCCAGACCAACTAAACACTATCACTGAGAACACAGGCAGCTCCTCTGGAGGTTCCAGTGTGCAGACAAGTTGGGGACCACTGCTCTGATCAAACTTGACTGAGCTAAAAAGATGGCAAAATGGGAGGAGGGGACAGCCCCATGTGCCTTCACACTCTTAAATCAAATCCTGCTAAGCGCACCTGGTGTAAGGAGCAAAGACCCATCAGGAGTAAAGCTGAGTCTACGAAAGAATGACTTCATGCTGTCATCATGAAACATCCGGTAACTTCTTGCCTGTGGCATACAAAGTTAAAAAAAGTCATTCCAAATCTTCCCATTCACAATAAAGGCTTACTATTTATTATTGATATAATAAATGAAACAGAAACATATTGCAAACCAAGTAATCAGGTAAGCCTGCAAAAATAATCATTCGTGGGCTGGTGGAGTGGCTCCAGTGATAGAGCGCCTGCCTAGCAAGTGGAAGGCCTGAGTTCAACCCTCAGTACCATAAAAACAAAAACAAAAGTAAACATTCATGAGAACCAACCACCCATTTTTGTTAAGGCAGAATGAGTGTATATGAATGTGTCTGTATGTGTATATTTGGTGGTTGTATAATTTTTTTAAAAACTCTGTAAGAACATATACCACATGGTCAACAGTGGTCTGTCTGGGGAGCAGCAGGAAGACCTGCTTTTTACATTTCTTGAACATCTGTGTGGGACAGCCTTTGGTAACATTTATTGATACTTTATATATAAACACTTAACATTCAATTCTCACTAATCTACAGGAAGTAGGCGTTGTTATCCATCCTTTACAGGTGTGCTCTTTCAGCACACCCTGCCTTACCTTGGTGCCATAGAGCTCGGTACGCACAAAGTCTCTTGTTGCTCCAGTGGCTGACTTTCCCCCCTTCACCTAAGTGTCTGCCTTAGTAGTCTCTATTCACATTTGTCAGTTCTTTCAGATCCTTCATTTTCCTAAATACCAACCCTGTGGCTGGGTGTCTGCTGTCTACTACCTGAACTCTCCACTGGCTTGACCCACCTGTCTTCTGTTGTCTAGTGAGCAACCAGATCAGTAGTGATCAACCCTTACTATACCTCAGAATCATGGACGCCCTGCCTATCTCGAGCCAAGGGAATCACTAGAGTATGGTACTCAGGCACCCAGGTGATTCCACAGTGTAGCCTGTGTTGGAAACCACTATTGTCCATCAACATCTCTCCCCTGCCTCCAGATATCCCTATTTCCACACTAACCAGCACCCCCACACTAAGACTTGATGGTCCAAGAGAAAACCTTATTGTAGTTAGTGCAGGTGTTGGGTCTTTGAGACTAGTGATTCAGCTGCAAGGGTATGGGAGGGCCTCATGACTTCCCAAGACTCATTTAAAGTACTTCTGAAAGGGAATGTCAAAATATTTTTATACCTCTCCTTCGGCCCCTATTCCAGACAGCATCTTTGAAACATTAAAAGCCACACGTTTCTTCTGTGTGCTATACACCCGCAGCACCCTGAAGAAAGAACACAAGTCTGATTTTCCTCTTCTAGTAAATGAATTATGCTTCTCACAGAAATAATCTAAACCAGTCTATGACCACCCAAACAATTTTCAGCCTACAGAACCATTACTAATTATGTTCACATTTAACTGATAAATTATGGCAAAAGCAAATATTAACAACCTAAAGGATACCGCAGTGGGGAAATACATCACTATTTTATTTTCTACAGATTTATTTTTCAATGAATATCTCAATTTCTCAAATAAGACATATCATAGGCCCAGTCTTATTTTTCAAGATTTAAGACATTTGGCCCAGTGGTAATTTGTATGACTTACAATGTGGTTTGTTTGTGTTGAACAGTCTTGTTCTCAGGAATTAACCAGAGTAAGGAAAACACCCTGCAAAATCATATGATTCCCGTAACCAAACTGTTTTACTTCTGATTGCCTGCACAAAATGCAAATATCAGAAAAAAAATGGCCATTTATAAGAAAGTTCTATGAAAAATAAACGCTCTTAAATGTTGCTTTTATTCCAGAGTTATAAATTCAATTTTTTAATTAAAAGTAATTGGATATTTGAAGGGATGGAGAAATGGCTCAAATGGTCAAATGCCTGCCTCGTAAACACAAAGCCCTGAATTCAAACCTCAGTAATGCTTAAAAAAACAAACAAACACAAAGCCCTGTACTACCAAAAAAAAAAAAGTACTGAAAAGTAATTGGATATTTGAGAGGATTATTTTGTTAAATAATGTACCTGGAATCCCTGATTTTTTTTTTTGTTTTACTCTTTGTTCTAAGAAAGAGCTAAAAATGCAATTATACAATTAATGCAATTACACCAAAAACACAGCAAAGACGTCCTTCAAAAAGGACAAAAGCATTTTATTTTTATATCAATTGAAATGGAGTCATTAAAAATCCCTGTATTAGCAAACTTATCAAAAAATGAGATAAATGAGCTGGGGTGTAGCTTAGGGGAAGAGCCCTTGCTTAATATGAGGCCCTAGGTTCAATCACCAGCACCCTAAAAGAAAAAAGTAAAATTAACACTCCAACCCTCCCACTACCTTTTCTTTTACTGTCTCCTGTAAAATTAAATGTAATTAAACATTTTTTTTAATGTTTGGAAACTTTTCCTACATGCATTCACCCCACTTAGTACTAACTCTGCGTAAGGCACCTACCCTAATTAGTTTCCAGTTTCTTATTATGTTGTAAGAATAAGAGTATGGAAATAAGAACAAAAGAATCAGAGTTGGATTATAATTAATCTTGGTGAAGTTGTGATACATATAGCTCTGAAAAAAAAATCAAGTAAGGGCTGGAAGTGTAGCTCAAGTGGTAGAGCACCTGCCCAGCAAGTGTGAAGCCCTGAGTGCACACTCCAGGGTCACAAAAAAAAAAAATCCAATAATATGAGCACAACTTGCCAATACACACCTGTCACAACTCAGAGTAGCAACATACTGACCCAAAGGATCCCAGGTTACTCCTTGTACATAACTTTTATGTTCATTAAAAATTGAAATCTTTTGTCCTACAAAAAAAAGCACACAAAAGCATTATCAAAAACCTACTCAGGTACAAACTGTATAACCTGTGACTTAAATGTTACTCCCTTTGTTTCATCCCTCATTCAGTGGGCAGTGATGGAGGAGCTCTGTGCCAAACCCTGTGTCAGGCTCTGGGAATCCAAAGACAATTCTGCACAGTCCTGCCCTCAAGAAGCTCACAGAGTAGAGAGACAGACCATTTACGGATGAGCATAACCTTATGTGGGTCAGAGAAGGAGGCAGGCATGAGCATCAGGAAGACCTAAATGTAGTTCTCCAGGTATGGCAGAATGAAGGGGTATGAGGAAATGTAAGGGGAGAGGAAGGATAGTCTATGACAGCTGAGCTTAGTGTGCAATGCAGTAATAAGTATCTGAAAACTGCTAGTGACCCTGCTGGTATAGAGCCACACTGGGGAGCAACCTGGGCAGAAAAAAACAGCAGAAGCCAGGGGAGGCTGACGGACCAGGAAACAGAGGGATCAGGGACTTGAGCATTCTGGGGAACAAAGCTCTGATGAACAGTTAATGTTCAGAAAATCAGAAAATGTTTTGGTGAGAGTGGGACACTGGCTGAGGTTGAACTGACAGACAGCTGAATGTCGGAGGTCTAGGATGTGCTCCAGATTTTAGCCTCCCTGCCAGAACTGTTCCTCCCCTCAGTACCCTGATTTCAGAACTGTTCCTCCCCTCAGTACCCTAATTCCAGAACTGTTCCTCCCCTCAGTACCCTGATTTCAGAACTGTTCCTCCCCTCAGTACCCTAATTCCAGAACTGTTCCTCCCCTCAGTACCCTGATTTCAGAACTGTTCCTCCCCTCAGTACCCTGATTTCAGAACTGTTCCTCCCCTCAGTACCCTGATTCCAGAACTGTTCCTCCCCTCAGTACCCTGATTCCAGAACTGTTCCTCCCCTCAGTACCCTGATTTCAGAACTGTTCCTCCCCTCAGTACCCTGATTTCAGAACTGTTCCTCCCCTCAGTACCCTGATTTCAGAACTGTTCCTCCCCTCAGTACCCTGATTTCAGAACTGTTCCTCCCCTCAGTACCCTGATTCCAGAACTGTTCCTCCCCTCAGTACCCTGATTCCAGAACTGTTCCTCCCCTCAGTACCCTGATTTCAGAACTGTTCCTCCCCTCAGTACCCTGATTTCAGAACTGTTCCTCCCCTCAGTACCCTAATTTCAGAACTGTTCCCCCCTCAGTACCCTGATTTCAGAACTGTTCCTCCCCTCAGTACCCTGATTTCAGAACTGTTCCTCCCCTCAGTACCCTGATTTCAGAACTGTTCCTCCCCTCAGTACCCTGATTTCAGAACTGGCATCAATATTGGTTGCCAAAAAGCTTAGCGTTACAGCAAATCCACTAGCAAGTTCTGCCAGCTCTTTCTTCAAACTGTATCCTAAGCAAACCTTTCTTCACCAGTTCATCCCACTGCTATGCCTAGCCAATGCCACTATTCTCTTTCCCCTGAATCACTTCCACACTGCCAGCAGGCTCCCTTCTACCTGGCTTCTCCTGCAGTCTATTTGCCATGTGCTACCCGGGAACATCTTTTTAAAACACAAACAAAACATTTCTGAGACATCCAGACAGACTTTGGATAAAATCTAAAATCCTTTCGAGGGTCCACAACTGTATGTGACCTGTCTCTCACCCCTCCAACATCTGTTGCTGCCATCCTCCTCTTGTTTATTTCATCCTATTCATTAGATTTTGAAAGAACTTCCACCACAGGGCTTCTGTTCTTGCTGTTCCCCTAAATAATGCACCCAGGTTGCTCCTTCAAACATTCACATCTCTGTTCAAACTTCAAGTGCTTGGAATAGCTCTTTCACACAGCACCTATCACTACAACCCATTATATCAGTTTGTGTGTTTGCCTGACATCCCCACTACAATGTAGCCATTTCATTCCTCCTTTCCAGCATGCAGTATTGCCCAGCACACTGGCAATGTTTAAGGTCACTGCAACTGGCTCAGGGGAATACTGAATGGATTGGCCTCACAGACTCTGAAATAATGCAGGACAATAGACAGATTTGGGGCAGACAAGAAAACAGTGGCAATGGTCCTTCAATTTGCCAGAATGTTGGGTATTCATTAGAAACAGGATAACAGAGAAGAGACAAGATAGAGGACATCTTAGCTGGATGGCACACAACTAAAAAGAACAGAGATTTTTAGAGATGAAAACTAAACTGATGTAGTGCTGAAGTGATAGCAAATACCAGTGCCACTTCCTGACTCCCTGGCTGGACACTTGATTTGCAAGACAATGAGTCGTCAACACATTAGATAAGAGTACAGGAGGAGATGTGGAAGAAAAAAGCTTAAATGAAGGACTGCAAGAAATAAAAATGATTAGGAATGAGCCAATAGTAGCTTATACAACTCTGCAACTTCTCACATGGCTCCTATCTCCCTCACTAGAGAGCAGTTTCTTCAAAGGTAGTGGGAATGTCTCCAGTTTGCCTTGATTTCCTAAAATGAAAATCCAATCCCACCTCCCATCAACTAGCACACAATGCCATGTTAATTATAAATGACTGAATGCTAAGCTCTGTGCTTGTCACCCTCATGTCTGCACCCCCGAGCATGCATGTAGAATTTGCCTCTCCTAGGCACCAATAACTTTCAACACCACTGCTAAGCCTCCTACATTCTGACTAGGGCCAGGAAAACTGAATTGGATCCATGGCATATGGGAACAATTTCTTTCTTGGTAGGCCAACCATCTACTTCAGTTCACTAAAGAAATTTTTCATGCTGCTCTTGAAAATAAAACTGGTTAGGCTTTTGTATATGCTTAGAATATTCCTTCTTTCAATAATGAAAACATTTCACTTACCTTTACTGACATCCCATATGATAGCTGTGTTATCCACAGAGGCAGAAGCCATTAAATTCCCATCAGCTGCCCAGCAAATATCATATACATCTTCTAAGTGGCCCCTAGAAGCCAGAAAGGACAGAGGAAAAAAATTATTCTCTCAAAAGGAAAAAAATAAAAAATTTAAAGGTAAACTCCACAACATACATTAAATGAGACTCTAAAAATCTCCACCAGAACTATATTTGCCCTAGCTATGAACTACTTTCAAGGATATTTCTATCTTTAAAATGGATTCATTTTGAGCTGCACTTGGTGGTGCACAGACATAATCCCAGCAGGCTGAGGCAGGAGGAAGGGCAGTTCAAGGCCAGTTTGGCCTACACAGCAAGACCCTGTTTCAAAAATGAAAAATATATATATTAGTGGTAATAGGGTTTGAACTCAGGGCCTCACAGTTGATAGGCAGGAGCTACCACTTGAGCCACTCTACCAGCCCTTTTTTGTGTTGGGCATTTTCAAGATGGGATCTCACGAACTATTTTCCTGGGCTACTTTGCACCACGATTCTCCAGATCTCTGCCTCCTGAGTAGTGAGCCACTGACGTTCCGCAAAAAAAAATTTTTGATTCAATTTTATTGAGAAAAATTTTATATCCGCTAGTAAGAAAATCCATTTTAATCATATTTTTATTCTTTATTGTCTTATCTGACATAAGTAAAAGTTTAAGTTAGCCATAAAGATCAAAGTTGGGCATGGTGACACACATCTGTAATCTCAACATTCAGGAGGCCGAGGTCGGAGGACTGTGAGTTTGAAGCTGTCTTAGGCTACCTAGTGAGACACTGCCTCAACAAAACAAAACAAAACAAAACTAAACCAAACTAAAAGCCAGGTGTGGTGCATGTCTATAATCCCAACACTCAGGAGGAAAAGGTAGGAAGGAGGATGGCAAGTTGGAGGCCAGCATGGGCTGTAAGATCCTGTCTCAAGAAACAAACAACTAAAAGATACAAAGCCCCAAAGGCATATCCCATGTACAGCATTCAGGCTGTAGAGATAAATCACTCCCACAGTCCTTCCCTAGGTTACCTCAGGGTTTTAACAACAGTCCAGTTCTCTTTATTCAGTTGAGCCTCATCCTCATCCTGAAAAGCAATCTGTTCTGGCTCTTTGTTATCGTTCACCTTCCACAACAGGATGACAGCATCTGTGGAGTGGTTCAATTAAAAATAAACCATGCTTCACTGCACAATCCTTCATTTCTGGATTTTTAGTGCTATATTTATGTCATTCAATGACAACTATGACAAATTCTACAAATTTGGACAGAAAAAGTAGATGTGCCTTATGAACTAAAACGCCAAAAATTCTAACTCATAACAAATCAGATATACAGAGTTACCTTAAACAGAAGGGTCCCCAAGCCATCAAAATGCCACTGCAAAGTGCATTAACAAATATAAAGCAGTAACCTATAAATAGCTGAATAGAAAAAAGAAGGGGGGAGGGGAGTAAAGAGCCACCAATGCAAGGATAGCACTTTGTCTGTGCGACCTTCGGCAAGCCTTTGAACATCCTGATGCCTCAGTTTTCTTACTGTAAAACGGGGATGTGGTATACCTATTCCATCATGCTCTTATGAGGATTAAATGGACGAGTATACACAGAGCAACTGCAGTGTGGCACCTGGCACATGGTAAGCCCCATTGCTGTTAGCTCTTAATATCATTATGGATGCAGCAGAAACTTAAGCCTGATGTTGGCAAAGGTCTGAGTCTGATGACTTCTCACACTCCAGCTCTCCACTTACCACATAAGCATGACTTGCCTTCCCTTTTAGAATGCCCACAGGAGGAGAGTGAATGAATGAGCAGGATGCATGGACCTGAGTCTCCCACTCAGAATTAACTGGAATTCTGGTTGCACACATTCACCTGAGCTTGGACAAGGTGACAAACACTCTCCACATGCTCACGAAGGGCAGGTATCTGGGCCTTCAAGGCCAAAGGACTACCATATGAGAGCTGTCCTGCACAACCTCATAGGAAACAGCTTATGGCTTCCCTCTGGGAGCTTCCACTCACCACCTCTCCCTGTAAACACATACTTGCACGCACACACACACACACACACACACGCACACACGCCACACTCTGGGCGTCATGGCACTGAACTCAACCAGGTCTCTCTTCCTTCTTCTCCAAATAAAAACTGAGATTTGTTTTATTTTATACCATTTTCCCAACTATTTTAAAGTATGGTATAAAGGTTTACTTTTTTTGGTGGTGGTGGTGGTACTGGTATTTAAACTTAGGGCTCTTGCTTGCTAGGCAGGTGCTGTACCCCTAAGCCACACCCCCAGCCTTAAAGGTTTACTTTTTCTGTATAGTTTTTTCTCATTTAAGCACAGGCAGAAAATGTGAATCATCTACTTCCACCAAACAAGCACAAATTACAAGGCCATTTACTAAAGACATTCCTAAAGCCAATTAATTAATTACATAGAGACACAGAACTCACTCTGAGCACTACAGATATTAAACTAACAAACAAGGCCAGAACCATTGGCTTGGGACTCTAGAGGGAGCAAGTGGGGAAGGAGTTGTTTTCAAGCACATCTTCTGAGTTTAACAATGCTGTCCTTTACTGCCTCCCTCTGACACACTCCCCACAATGTGATTTTACTAAACTATCTAAATGGCAGACTATAGGCAATGGTATCTAAAGTAAACAAGCATATTCAGCTCAAATCTCACAATTCGAGTTTTTTGGTTTTTTTTTTAATTCAAGGTAGCCCAGGCGGGCCTTGAAATCATATTCCTCATGCCTCACACTACCCACCTCCTCCCAGTGCTGGGATCACAGGCATGTATCATCATACTCAGCTCGAATCTCACTGTCTGTCATGAAACATACAGGTATCAGGTTTCTAAAGGATTACTGAAGTCTGAACAATACTCACCATCTCCTCCTGATGCTAGAATTCCACCAGCTGGAGAAAAACGCACCACATTGACAGCTTTGGTGTGACGAACAAGATTGGACAAAAATTCCACGATGGCTTTTCCATCTGGTCCTTTTTCTACCTTCCAGATCTGTTGATACCAAAACAATTACTAGAAAAATGTACAGTGAACACTTACTATCTTATCTGTAATAAACAATTCTATGCTTGTTTTCAAGAAGAAAATTTAATTTTCATTTGGAAACATAAAGTGAAGGAACCTCTATCTAAAACATAAACCAACAGTACCACTGTCTGCTGTCCTCCCTTCCACTTCTTTCTAGAGCAAATGGTTATACCACAGGAACCCACCTCAGTATTCTAAAATGATGGGCACTCAGTTGCAACAGGGAACATTACCACATACTACAAATACTCTATGACTCAAGTCATAGAGTACCTGCCTAGTAAGAGCAAGACCCTGCATTCAAACCCCAGTACTGCCCCCTTAGAAAGAAAAGAAAGCAAAGCACTGTCTTCTGCTTTCATTGATCATTCCAGGTCGTGAGAATTTTACATTCTGGCCTGGATGGAAAGTAGGCAAAGTGTTTTTTTTTTTTTTTTTCTGAAACTGTAAATTTTATTTTTTGTATTGTGCTGGGGGTACACTGGCATTTACAAAAGTTCTTACAATATATTATACTTGAATTCACCCTCTCCATCATTCTCCTTTATTCCCCTACTTCCCACAGTTTGTTGACATTAAGAATGCAAAATTAGTGGCTCACGCCTGTAATCCTAGCTACTCAGGAGATCAGGAGGATCGTGGTTGGAAGCCAGCCAGGGCAAATAGTTCCTGAGACCCTACCTCGAAAATACTTAACACAAAAAGGGCTAGTGGAGTGGCTTAAGGTGTAGGCCCTGAGTTCAAGCCCCAGTACCACAAAACAAAAACAGAAAGAACGCAAACTGCAGCTCCAAGTAGGTTCCCTGTATCTTCCTATCTCTTACCCTGACCGCGGTGTCCACCCCAGCAGACGCCAGCCTGTGGATCCTCCCGGAGGTGGCAGGCTGGAAGTCCAGGCTGTACACGGGCTCCTTGTTGTGCCAGGCTATTTCACACGTGATGACTTTCATCCTCCTGAGTCTTGATGGGCAAAATGATCCTCCCACAGCGTTCTTTTTCCAAAGACAAAGGAAAGCTGCACAATGCTAGTAATGAATTAGGTAACAATATTATAGCAGCAAAGGCTTTTTGGGCGCTTGCTTACCATGAGCCAGGCACCCTGCTAACCCCTGGCAATGTCTGCAGTCTGGGAAGAGGGTGCTGCTGTCCACAGCTCTGCACGTTCCACCTAAACCGCCTCCTTAAGCCCTGGCTTCCCCAAGTTTGATTCTGCTACATCCAGAAAAGCAAAATGAAACACCCAGGCAGAGGCAAGGCCGGGCGGCACGAGCCACCCCGGCCTAGTGAGCTTGGGGTCGCGCCAGACAGCCGAAGGTGGGATCTAGCCTCGGGGGAAGGTCCACCACGAAGGGAGCGGGCTGCCTGGAGGAGGGGTCACGGCGGGGGGGGTCGTCCCGGAAAGGGGCCGCACCGGCGAGAGGCCTGGGACTGCGGGGCAGGGGCAGACCCTTTCTCAGGAACGGGGCACTGTGGGCCGCGAAAGCCAGGCAGGGGCCTAAGCTGAAGGAGGACGCGCGGGGCCGCAGCCCGGGCAGGTCTGGTCGCCCTCACGCGCGCGGCTGAGGCCAGCCCGCCCGCACACCCTCGGCGAGCACCTTTTCGCCGCAGTCGGGTCCGACCCGGCCGAGAGACCCGCAGGGTGAGGGGGTTACCCCGGGGACGCCGTACCTGCGGGGACGCGGTCAACCAGCAGCGCAGCCACCTCCCGCCGTCCCGCGCTCCGCTTCCCGCGCGCCGCAGGTCCCGCCTCCTTGGGGGCGGAACCCCGAGACCGCCACGCCTCTGTGTGGGCGTGGCTATGGCTGCGCTCGCTTTCGAGTGGCCGAGACTCCAGAATGCCCCACCCCATTCCGGGAGCCCGAACTGGCCCCGCCCTGCCCAGTGGGTGGCAATCAGGGACGCCTCCTGCCATTCATTGATTCTTGCGCACCCACACCTGGGTGGAAGAATGGAGCAGTTTATTCTTTCGGCAAACGTCTACTGAGCGTCTGCGACATTCTAGATCCTGTGCCGCTCTATACTCAGTGGTGAGTGATCCGACTCAGGCTTCCCCGCCGGGGAATTTAGTCTGGGAAAAGGAGAGCCTTCCTAGTAGGTCAGGGGGGAAAACAGCTCTGAGACCCGCCCTAGACTACCAAAATGTCATTCACTGGTGCAAAGGGTAAGTCGAGAGCTGTCACCCCTAAAAGATCCCACACTAGATTCTGGAGTTTCAAACGTCAATAAAACAGAAACTGTCTTCTGACCTCTTTAAGTGCTGAACACAAATAATTACAACAAAAATAAAAAGTGAACCGTAGAGAGGAATTAACAAGATGCACTTAGACTTCTAAGATGATGATTTTGGATAGGCTCAAAGAAAGTTTGAGGAGGAAGTGGCATTTAATTAGTATTTTTTTTTAACTGGCAGTACTGGGGTTTGAACTTGGGGCCTATGGCACTTGCTAGGCAGGTGCTCTACCACTTCTGCCACACTCCCAGGTCCTGGAAGTGGCATTTAAGATGGTCTTCAGGCCAGCGCCAGTGGCTCACGTCTGTAATCCTAGCTACTCATTAGGCAGAGATCAGGAGGATTGCGGTTTGAAGCCAGCCTAGGCAAATAGTTCCTGAGATCCTATCTTGAAAATAACCCGATTAAAAAAAAAAAAAAAAAAAAAAAAGGCTGGTGGAGTGGCTCAAGTGGCAGAGAACCTGCCTAGCAAGTGTGAGGCCTCTGAGTTCAAACCCCAGTCCCACCTATAAACAGTAAAGTGGCCTTCAGTTGATAAAGAGTTTTTGTTGGATGAGCAGCCCTGAGTCCTGACTTTTGGAGGTGGGAAATTGAAGCTAAAGTCATAGGCAGCAGTGAGATGGGGACTGGGACCATGACTCTCAAGTCTGTGGATGTGAATGAGCAAGTCATATGCACATGTCTGTTTCAATGGCAAATTTAGCTCTCATTCTAAATAAACTGGAATTCTAGTCGCACATAATAGTCTAGGAACTTGATTGAGATAAGATGAACCCTAGCAGATCAACACTCCATGTCGTGACCAACAGCAGATTTCTGGCTCATCAAAGCCAAGGGATTTTGCAAAATGAAGGCTTCCCTGTGCAGCCTCATGGGAGACAACTTGTGGCCTCCCCCAAGAGACTACCTTTCTCCTCTACACACACACACACACACACACACACACACACACACACACACACAAATGCACTTACACATACATAAAGAGACATGTACACAAGCTTTGGACATCATGACATTGAATTTAACCAGGTCTTTTGCACCCCAAAACTGAAGATTCTCTTTTTATACATAGGATTCTAGAATGTTTTGGAGATTTCAAAGCTACGTTATTATTCAGTACCTAGTGTTGCTTACATTACACCTACCTTAGCAGATGTGGTTATAAACACTGCTTAAAAACATAATTTAACTTTTTTAAAGTGAGGGTATCAACTATTTAGTAGGCAAAGATAAATACAGCAGGCCTTTTGAAATTGGACAAATTTCCAAATGAGACTTATCTGAGCTTGCTAGACCAGAAAACATATGCACAGCTTTTAAAAGGATAAAAGGAACGCACAGGGCCATCTAAGGAGCTGTTTTCTTAGCAATCTTGGAAAAAAAAGAATGGACCTCAGGGTCTGGGAACATAGAGCCTTTGCCTAACTTTCACAAGGCCCTGGGTTCCATCCCAGCTCTACAAAAAGGAGGCATGAGCTCATATGCATATACTGATTGATGGTTTCAGCCAGTTGTGTAAAAGGTATAGAAACTGCACACAAGCTGAGTGCCTATAATCCTAGCTACTTGGGAGGATGAAATCAGGATTGTGGTGTGAGGCCAGCCCAAGCAAATTATTCTTGACACTCCATCTCCAAAATAACCAGAGTAAAATGAACTGAAGGTATGGTTCAAGAGGTAGAGTGCCTGCTTTGCAATCATGAAGCCATGAGTTCAAAACCGTGCCACAAAAAAATAAATGAATAAGTTGCCCATAAATGTACCTTTCATGTGTTCCTTGAAGCTTTGTTTTTACAGGAGGCTAGGATAATGTAATTTGGATATGTAGCTTTTAGATGTCCTTTATTAAATCATGTCAAGGATTTAGACCTTGGACAGGGAATGACTTGTCAGTGAAAAGTTCAGGAACCTGACTTTAGTACCTGTCTGCTGGGCTATGACATGCAGAAGTCGTAGGCCAAAGTGAGGTCTGGGATTTGAACTCAAGGCTTCACACTTACAATGCAGGTATTCTACAGCTTGAGGCACACCTCCTCTTCAGTAGTTCTAATGGTTCCATGTTAACTCTTACAGAATGAAACACTGAACTTTGAAGCTAGGCTTGTTTCATGTTTGAGATAGGAAACTGCATTGATTAGAATGTGTGTGTAGGAAAACATATAACAGTTAATTCATTCTCACTTAGTAACTTGATCTGTATTTAAATGGCTTGACTTCACTAAGACTTTGTATCCTCTGGTCTTGACTTCCTACAAGTCGGTATATGAAAATGAACTTTACTGCAACAGAGAAATTTAATTTTGAGAAACAAAGTATTTATACCCAACAGATGATAATAGCTTTCCTTTTGTGAGCTGTGATCAAATGTCCAAGACAACTATCAGGAGCCAAGGATCCACTAGGACACTAACTCTACCCCAATGAGTCCATTTATGAAGTAATGTATAAAGTAGTATTTAGCTTACTGTGGAGTTTCTGAAATAGAAGTTGAGCAGCATTTGTGGCTATATTAACGCAAGCTTTTAACTTCTTCATAGCAGTTAAGACAAAGAACCCAATAGTAAAGAGCAGGCAAATATGGTGTAGAACGCAAAAAAAATTAAAATGACCAATAAAACAGGAAAATATGTTCAACCTGCGACAAAGAAATGCAAGCTGTCATTTTCTTCCTATCAGACTATAAGTAAATTTGATACAGATTTTTTGAAGAAAAACACTCATACAATATTAATTGTTCAGTGCAATTCCTGTGACTTTTTTTAGGTAAGACTTATTAAAATGTACACACTCATGGGTGAAACTGGAGAACTTCATGTTAAATGAAGTAAGCCAGGCTCAAAAAGTCAAAAGGTTGCATGTTTTTCCTATGTGGTAGCTAGACCTATAAGTTAAAATGTATATATAGAAACATATGATCATACATACATATACACATATTTATACACATACACATATATACAGTGATGGAGAACAAAACTGTACATGAGTCTCTTTGAGGGGATTACAGGAGGTGGGAGAGGTAAATGTTAAGAGAATAAAAAATATTGAAATGACCTATTTATGCATGACTATAATATAATGCATTGTACAGTAAGCTGTTGAGTATTAGCATGGTAGAGAATGATTAAGTAACCAGGGGTGGGGGTCAATTTGATTAAAGCATGACATATACAGGCCTGAAGTACCAAGGTGAAATGGAAACCCTCTTGGACTATCAATATACGCTTAAAATAAAAGGACAGGAGGGAAAAATAAATCCTTTCTGGGGGTGGGTACCAGTGGAAGTGTGGGGGTACTAGTAAAGGGGGAATGTAGGTGTATATGGTAAATGTGTTTTGTATCCACATATGAAAACAGAAGAATGAAACCTGGTGAAATTGCTCTAAGTGGAGAGGGGGGAAGAGGAACACGGAGGGGGTAAATCTAAGATATATTGTAAGCACGTATCTAAATATCACAATGTACATTCTCTTTGATCTTTATTAACATTCACTGTGAAGAATTTATACTTTGGATATGCCTGAGAAAGTAATGTTGGTACGTATTAATTTTCACAGTATTTTTTTGCAAGGATGAGACTGTGGTTTGAACTCAGGGCTTTGGCTTGCAAAGTAAGCACTATTACTTTAGCCACACCTCCAGCCCATTTTGCTCTAGTTATTTTGGAGACAGGGTCTTGTTAACTATTTGCCTGAGTTATCCTCAAATCACAATCTTCTAGACTTTAGCAGCCATGCCGATCCTGAACTCTGACTTAGTAAGACTCACTTTGAAGTTTTAAGAACTCCCAAGATGATTCCAATACGCGGCTAGTGGTGAGACCCACCAACATGGGTCACAGACAGTGTCATCAGGCTCAAACCACAGGGATGTCACACCATTCAGCTTTCATTGACTTTACAGTCAGACTAAATCAAGTCCTATTCACAGAGAAGACAGACTCTTGTGACCAACCTCCTCATGCTTTACAGGAGTAAGTGTTGAGTGACACTGCTCTCCAAATTTGCCTTTGACAAACTTAACAAAAAAAAAAATCTATAAACATACACCATGAAAGCCCATGTTGTTTTGTTAAATTCGTTTGCCACATTTTTGTCTTTTATCTTGTTAACATTTTATCAAGGGTAAAAATACATAAATACTTCTAAAGCAAGGGAGTTGCTACAAATCCTATGATTAATTTTCCCATTAAGCAAGAAAATAGCCATATAAAGTACATTTTTGCAAGAACTTAGAAGCTAATCCAGGGGAAGGGGAAAGTGGCAAATTTCAAAAGGAAGCACTACACCAATTTAAATATTCCCAAAACTGGGCTGGTGGAGTGGCTCAAGTGTTAGACCGCCTGCCTACAAAGCTTGAGGCCCCAAGTATGAACCCCAGTATCGCAAAACAAAACAACAAACCAAATTTCTGTGACTTCCATAGATGCTGTCGCTTAGGCCATGTTTCTCCAAATGAAATGATTTATACAAAGAAATGGTTTCTTCTCGAGTAAGGCAGGTATACACACACACACACACACACACACACAACTTTTTCAAGAAAGACAAGTACATCCTTAAGTCTGAAACAGCCTTAGTGTTCAAAATACAACTTGTAACTAATAAGAGTAAAATGAGATCAACTTGAGGGTCTAACATATATTTTAGTTTAAAAATAATTTAAAGTTATTACTGAACTATTTAATGTCTGAAGTTTTTATTTTATTAGAAAGTATTTTCAATTTTAGGCAGTACAATTGTGACAGAAAATCAGTTTCATACCAAAAATACACTTTCAATTACTTACCAAACAAATAAAAACAAATTTCATTTATTTGATCTTTTCAGAAGGTAATATACAGTAAAAATTCAATATTGTATATATGACAGATGTATAATTAAGCATACATACAAAATGAGTATGTACTGAATTTTCAGAAACAAAAGGTAAAAATAAATAGCAATGATAAAACTTTGGAAAAAATAATAGACATTTTAGTTGTGGAAAATATGATTCTTAATTATATACACATAATTATATACTTAATAGAAAGCTATCTCTTTAAGATTACACAAAACATGGGATCAGTAAAAGCATATTTTATGGCATGTAACACTATAATCCCAGGCCACTTTGTTTCTTAACTCCAGGATATAAAATACTTATGTTTGCTAATATAATAAAAGGTGTGAAGTATTCAAAAAACATTGTTTTCCTCAACTCATATTAACCTGTAGTAATCCCACAAAAGGCTGTATAAGAAATTTCACAAAAAGAAATATTGAAATAATTATTATGCCCACTTCATGTTGACTAAAAAGACAAAATGGGCTTCAAAGTAAATGTGGTGGTCATTTGATATTTTCAATACTTTATACAAAGATTGTTTCTTTGCCCTATAAAACACTTTGTGTTTAATCATAATTAGCAATCTCAGCACAAGAAAAGTACAGGCAAAATGGAGTCGGTTTCTGCTTACCTTATTTTCATTAAAAAAAAAAAAAAGTGAGGAGATAAGGAAGGATTCATAGATGAGACACTAATGCTGCCAAGCGTGGGCTCACATCTGTAATCCTAGCTACAGGAGAGGTGAAGGTAGGAGGATCACAGTTAAGAGGACAGTTAGGGCAAAAACAAAAACAACAACAAAAAACCCATTAGAACCTATCCTAGAAAATAACTAAAGCAAAAAGGGCTAGGGGTGAGTGGCTCAAGTGGTAGAGTGCTTGCCTAGCCAAGTGCGAGGCCCTGAGTTCAAACCCCAGTACTGCCCACAAAACTCAAGACAAAAACAAAACAACTAAAACCCCACTAAGCTTAATTCTCTTATAATCAGACATTTACTGGGCGTGTTAATAGTTACAAACCTTCCTTAAAATCTTGGAACATATCCATTTTTGTTATGGCACAGCCCTAATTTTGAGAAAAATACACTTTAGGAAACCAGAAAAATTGCACAAACCTTAGGAGCAATTTGAAAAGTTCTTGGTGAAAAACACCTAAGTCTCTAGGGCAATAAAAAAATATGTGTGGGTTTAATTACAAATATTTACATTCAAAACAGAATTTATTTAGCTGCTCAATACCAACAATTCACAGGCATTTCAGAAGTTATGATAATGTGTCCACAATATTTGTGACCACATTTAGATGCATAGAATATAGTAAAGATATGGTTCTTCAGTCTGTTACCTATCATACCTGTAAAACAAAATCGTTTACATTTTCAAAACTGTACAACCCAAAGAACTGAGCAAATACTTTTATTATTTCACATGAAACATACTTTTAAGTACTACTGATTTCACTCATTTGTTCCACAACTTGTCCTAGAATCTCATCGACTACGTCCACATCGTAATTCACTTGCTGAAGATCAAGATCAGGCACAATCATAGCAAGGAGCTGTCCTACGTTAATGCGGAGAGATCGAAGCTTGAGGCTGCAAACACAAATATCAAACTCATCAGATGAGCATTACGATACAGGTTTCTATTCATGTGGCACTTAAAAGCTGAAAGTGAAAACATTAAGATCAAGTCTGTAGAATGATACAGAGCTAAATGAAAAGTAAAACTTCCCTGGAAGAACTGGATATAATTTAATAATTCACTTTATTCAGTAGATGCTAGCGTAGACCCAAGCAGAGTGTCTCATGAACTACTAGCTCATATCGGTTCCTACTTAAGACTAAATATGCAGAATGGAAAAACGTGGACTAGCCAAACACATAAATTAGAAGATGTTATAATATAAAGTTTATTATGACCTAGAAAATAGTGATATGCTAGTAAAAATACTGGTCCAAGACTAAGAATGTATTTCAGCTTCCCTCCAAGGAAAACAAACTCAAACATGTATAAGAGGAAAAAAACATTCTGTGGTCAAGTAACCTTGCAAAACTCTGGGTTAAATAATGTGAAGTAAGCTTTATAAAACTGCAGAATTTCTCTGAACCTGTTACATGCTCCAGTTCACTGACCTGTCCATTTCATCATGCATTTTATAAGAACAGTGTTTTGCTATAAACTCTGGGAAAACCTGGATTAAGATGATTATTATCAATCCTTCCAAGTTCACAGACGTCAATAATCTACACTCAAAAGAAGCTGGCATGATGGGCACCTGTAATCCTAGCACTCAGGTGCTGAGGCAGGAGGACTATGAATTTGAGGCTAGGCAGGGCTATATAGCAAGACCCTATCTCAAAAAAAGTAAACTGATAATTTTACCATATAATCAAGAAAAAGGTTTGGGTTTTTTTTTTGTTGTTTTGGCAGTACTGGAGTTTGAACTCAGGGTCTCATGCTTGCTAGGCAGGCAACCTACCCCCTGAACCACTCTGCCAGCCCTGTTTTATGTTGGATCTTTTCAAGATTAAGGCCTCACGAACTATTTTCCTGGGCTGGCTTCAAACCATGACCCACCTGATCTCTGCCTCCTAAGTAGACAGGATTACAAGAGTAAACTACCAGCACCCCACCAAAATAAAGTTTTTACTGAGGACTTTTACATTTTTTCTCTGTACTAGGGCTTCAAAAGCCAGTGCTTTATATTTAAAGCAAACCTCAATCCAGACTAGCCACATTACAAGTGTCAGTACCCATATATAATTAGTGGCTATCACAGTGGAAAACCCAAGGCTAACAGACTGTCAGTTACTCAGATTAGAAGCAACACTCATTTGGGGACTTGTTCAAAACAGTTTCTTTTTGATAAATGGCAGCAGGGCCCACCTCTGTAAACAGTATAGATGCTTATAGACCCCATTTTCAAAAATACTGGTCAAGATTTTTTTGTGATCCCTTGACCTCCACACTTACGTGCTGCTCTTTTCCATTTCCATGAACAGATGTGATAAAACACTTTAAAAACCTAAGCTAAAAGACAAAGCAGTAATTAACGTCTAGTGAGGTTGGCAGGAGGTGAGACTGTTTCTAATGGTGAGCCACCACGCTTGCCCTTGAACTTCTGCCTTTCCTACGATTGCAAGCGAATCTAGCCATAATTCCAGCTACTTGGGAGGCTGAGACTGGAAGGACCACAGCTCGAGGCCAGCCAGGCAAATAGTTCACAAGACCCCACCTCCAAAATAACGGAGTAAAATGCACTGGAGGTGTGGCTCAAGTGGTAGAGTACCTGCTTTGCAGGTGTGAAGCCCTGAGTACAATCCCCTGTCCCACCAAACAAACAAATACAAGTCTAAGCCAGTTGTAGTGGCACATACCTGAAATCTCAGCACTTAGAAGGCTGAGGTAAGAGGATCATGAGTTTGAGGCCAGCATGGGCTACTTCATGAGACCCTGCCTCAAAAACAAAACAGCAATTAATAAAAAAAAACAGTAACAAACAAATCTAAACAGAACCCCAAGCCCATTTTAGATCTCACAGAGATAGGATAATCATGTATTATTTCTAACAGTAGTATCTGTTCTAGGGCCATTTTTAGTTAATTTGTCTTTTCCTAAAAGTTAAAATTACAGAGTACATAGAGAGACACAAGGATGGGAACTCAAGGAAATGTGCCAAGTACTAAAGTAAAACAAGTCAGATTAATTTAGCCATGGCCAAATTCATCCCATTCTTCAAGACATAGCTCAGTTTACACTTTTCCTCAGAAACACTCTAAGATACTCTTTATTCCTTCTAAATCCCCATGTCTCTTGAATGGAACCAAACTGGCAGCACCATAAGGGACGCTGATGAGTAACCATCCTTGAATTTCCACCATAATGTGGGGATCAGAAATGGATGACCGCTTTCAAATCCACCAGCTAAGGTTGAACGCCATCAAGACGCAGATTTTTGTGAAAACCTTTACAGGGAAGACCATCATGCTTGAGGCTGAACCCTCGGATACTACAGAAAATGTCAAGGCCAAGATCCAGTTTAAGGACGGAATCCCTCCTGATCAGCAAAGACTGATCTTTGCTGGTAAGTAACTAGAAGATGAACATACTCTGTGAGACTACAACATTCAAAAGGAGTCCACCCTTCCTCTTGTGTTGAGACTTCATGGTAGTGCTAAAAAAAAGAAGAAGTCCTACAAAACTCCCAAGAAGAATAAGTGTAAGAGAAACAAGGTTAAGTTGGACGTCTTGAAATACTGTAAGGTTGATGAAAATGGCAAAATTAGCCGCCTCTGCCATGAGACTGGAGTGGTGCTGGAGTTTTTATGGCTAGCCACTTCGACAGACACTCCTGTGGCAAGTGTTGTCTGACTTACTGCTTTAATAACCAGAAGACAAGAAACTGTGAATGGATTAATAAAAGATGTAGGAAAAAAAAAAAAAAAAGAAATGGATGACCAGTGACATGTCCTGGTAGGATTATCTATTTAATTTGTGCTAACAGATAAAATTAGTTTGCTAGTCATAACTGCAGCCGCAGCAAAAAGCCTCCTTTAATATTACCTTTCCCCATCAGTGTAATTTACAGACTCCTCAATGTTACTTGAAGTTGAAACGTCTGTTCCTGTCTGTTGACATGTAGATTTTAACTGTTCAATTTCAGTTTTGAGTTCTTCACACTGAGAACGAATTTGTGATTTTTCCATTGCTAATAATTCAACCTGACCAAAAAAAAAAAAAAAAAAAAAAAGAATTTTGTAAGTGTAAAATTTTAAAATACTATTCAAATCCAAATTTAATCTAAGAGAACCACCTTGATAAAATTACCAGCTATCAAAACCCTAAATGCACAGATACTTTTCTTTTTTCCCCCCAGTGCTAGAGATTAAACCCAGGACCGTAACCTTGCTAAGCAAGCATGCTACCACTGAGCTACATCTCCAGCTCCCCATGGTGTTCTATAAACAGTCTCATTTGTTTAGCTTTACTTTTATGTCTTTGGTTTTTTTCCCTGCGGTACTGAAGTTTGAACTCAAGGCCTTATGCTTGCTAGACAGGCACTCTGCCACTCAGGCCACACCTCCAGCCCTTATCTCTTTATAGAGAGAAAACAAAATGTTAATTACCATTTGACCAAAATTAAGTGGTACATAGAAACTGAAACACCAAGATGCCATCCCTGATTATATTATTAAGCCACAGTGGTTTTCATTTTATGCACACTCAATATTAAGTTAGAACATCAAGTTTATATTGATTTTTGTATATTTTGTCTTTTAGCTCTCGAGTTTACCCATCATGAAGTATTTGCAGTTTTATCAGTGATATTTGCAGGAAGAGGAAGTATAACACTATAATGTACTTTGAAAACTTTTTGGTAGGGAACCCTTTCAAACATAAAATGGATTTTTTAAAAAAGCAGCTTCAGCTCAACGCCAGTGAGATGTGCCTATCATCCCAAGCTAGTGAGAGGCTGAGATTGGAAGGATCACAGCTCAAGGCCAGCCAAGACAAAAAAGTTTGCAAGACCCCACCTCCAGGGAAAAAATCTGAGTGTGGTGGTCTATGCCTGTCATCCCAGCAAAAGTAGCAATTGTAAAATAGGAGGATCATGGTCCAGACCAGCCTGGGAAAAGAGCAAGACCCTATTTCCAAAGTAACCAGAGCAAAAATGAATGGAGGCACGGCTTGAGCTATAGAGTTTAAACCCCAGTACCACAGGAGGGAGATGGGTGGATTTGGATTTTGGCACGGGGAGGGGGGAGAGACAATGTTTCTTGAATCTGAAGTGGGACATATGCAGAGACTACTACTTGTCTTCTGAAATCTGTTTTTCTCCTTTTTCCTAAGTAAATGATCTCTTGCATACAGACTATATTTCCCAGGCATCTATTAGTCACATAGAATATAAGCAACTCCTCCTTTCTTTGCAGCTTAGAATGTAGATATAATGGTTGGACCTGAACAGTCATCCCAGATCACAAATGCACCTCAGAAAACAAAGTAATGACACAGAAAGAGCCTACATCTGAGATAACTGTGGAGTAGCCAACTTATTTGGGTATTGTGCACAAACCTAATCCTAACAAAGGGTTCATGTATAAAAAGATACTAATATCCACCTCATATAGTTATCAATTTCTTTTTTCTGGTGATACTGAGGTTTGAATGCAGGGCTTCACGCTTGCTAAGCAGGCATGCTAGCGCTTAAGCCACTTAGCCATCATCAGATAGTTATCAAAAGTATACTAATAATGATAACTGGTGCAAAGCTCCAAATATATTGAGTTTCTGAGTGTCTTAATAGAGATATTCGGAGTTGACCAATTATTCATTGTATAGCAATGAATGTCCTGTGCACCGTGGGACATTTACCACACCTGGCCACTTCCCACTATTTTCTAGTAATATGCTCAAGATATTGTAGGAACCAAAAATGTTCCTACATCTCCCTATGACCACAGGAGGCCCACTCCCCAGTTACTAACCAGGAGTAACAGACACTCAGAAAAAAGAATTATTACTGAGTGAAAGTATTCCAATTTAGAAATGGCAGTTCTTTAAGGACTTCAATAGCTTTGAACTAATGACTGTGTTGCATGATACAACTCACCTCACGTTTATACTGATCCCTCTCAACAATACATTTGTCCAGTCGTCTAAATACATCATCAAGCTGCACAGCCATTTCATCCATTTCACTTTTATTCTCACTATTAGAACACTGACTGCATTCAGCTTTTACATGTTGCAAAGTACTACACTGCTTTTTCAGCCTTTCTATTTCTTCCAAAGCTTGCTGATACTTCGACACTATATGGTCTAGACTTTCAGATTTGCCATTAATACTGTCAAGTAAAAATACTCCATCAGTTTCAGTTTCAGTAGATTGATGGCAAGTTTCCTTCTTCACATATTTGTCATTCATTTCTAGTATTCTTTGTTGTAACACTTTGATTCGGTCAGTAAACATGTAACACTGTCTCTTATAATTATCTTTTTCTTGGGTAATTAAAAGAAGCTCATTTCTCAGTCCTTGTAGCTGGCAGCCAACATCATCCACAGACTTATCAAAGGTTTCCTGGGTGTCCTGTGTCTTTGCTTCAGCATCTACACAGGACGGCAGCATTGCCGTGTCACTTCCTACACCTATTTCATTTTCAATAGATTCTTCCTTTTTAACAACTAAACTTGGCACTTCAGTCTGGGTGGCTGCGGCAGTGCCCTGATCACATCTGGATGAGGAGGTGCTTGTTGAACTAGCTTGGCCACAAGGTTCAGTATCACCCACAAGCTGAACCTGAACACCACCTTGCTCAATGTGACTTTGTTCAGGTTTGAGTTCAACATCATGATCTACTGCAGGTTTGGGAGTACTATTTTCTTCTAAGATGATGACGTCTTCATCATCATCATCATTTTTATAAGCTGAATTTTCAAATGCTTGATTGCTCAATCTCCGGTTCTTTGCATTCAAAATTGAAGAACGAGTAGAAAGTCTCCGTTTCATGCTGGGAAAAAAATTAAAATTATAACATACAAATATAGAAACAAAAGATAACCCTGAAGTAATCATTCTAACAAATTCACTTTGTAACAATTTCAAAATTATCTTGACATTCTAAGAAATACCCACTCTCATTAAAAAAAAAAAAAAAAAACGAACAAACTATATATATAGTACTCTCATTGAACTAATGAGGTAATTATTTTCTCCTTTTACAGACAGGAAATAGTGAGCTACTAAGATCTCTGAAATACCTGTTCTGTAAACTGTCAAACGCCTCTCCATGTGATGACTTCCAAGCATTCAAAGAGCACATACCCAAAATGAATGCTACCTATCCAGGCCCCTTCTTTGTACTCTCAAGAGAATGGTACACCATTCCCATTTTGCCTGACACAATTTTTGTAATGTTTAATGATGAAAGGGAAAAGCCATAAAGCAAGGCAGTATTCCCTATCATTTTACCAAAACAACTTCCCAAGGATTAAAAGTTGCCTCATTTCCATTTACATAGCAGAGTTTCCTGTAAATGTATCACCAGATTACTATTTCTCACACTTGGGTATTTGTATTCTTTTCTATTTGAACCTTATATATTAGAACTCTTTGATCTGAGGCCAGATTTTTGCTTTCTTGGGTTTACTCTCATGTTGAGGGCATACAATCTCCCAGAACCTTGAGAAAGGGTGTACAGGACTAACAAACATGAAGTTCTGCATAATGTAAACTTCTTAAACGAAGTGTGGGGCACACTTAGGAGGCCAGTCTGGGATACGTATCGAGGCCCTGTTTATAAACAAACAAACAAACCTGTCTCTATTCATCTCTCAATTTTACTGCTGGCTATTCTACGGACTTACAAACAAAGTTATTTTCTCAAAAATTTAAAAGCATCATTCCATTTTCATCTATCATTGCTTCAGTCACTCCTGATCTTCTGCAGTTTGTGTTAACTGCTTCATGTTTTTCTTTACTTATGATACTGATCATCTTAAAAGCAGTAATTTTCATACACAAACAGGTCACAATTTGATCAAATTCCACAATGTATACAACTGACATTGTTTAAGAAATTTAAATAGATGGCAGAGGAGGGTGGGGGAAAATTCAGACAAAAACCAAAGTAACTTGACCTTAAGACTTCTTACTTTCATGTGGTTTTCTACAACTGCATTATCATCTTAGAAGTGTCATATAAAGGTCCCACTCAATATTCCACAAGAGGAAATACACATCTTCACTAACCTGTTGCTGTCAGGTTCAGTCTGGGGTGAAACTCGATGATTATTTAAAAGTCTTGTTGCATAGGAATTTGCCACTTCTGAAACATGTCCTCTTGGAACACTTTCTTTCAAAGGAGAGAAGTTCTGACTTGCCACAGGGGTTGTCCGAAACAACAGTTCAGTATTAATCTGTTGGAGGGGAAAAAAAATGAATCTTAAAGGTATCATTTTAATGTGACAAGCCCAAAACAAAAGACAGACTTTCTCCTTATCCAAGAAGACATTGAGAATTATTCTGCACATGTAAATTACTTGTGCTAACTAACCAAGGAGTAACAGACCAGTAAGTCAAATTCATTCTGCAAGTGAGCTAAGAAAAGCTTTACATTTTTAAAGGATGTGAACAAAACAAACAATATGCAACAGAGAACGCACGTGGTCCACAAAGCCAAAAAAGATTTACTATGTGATGATCTGACATAAAGAACTTACCAAGATAAAATAAAAATGAAAATTTCTAATTGAAAATAGTTATAAAGAACCAAAGTAAGTCTGTTATTCTTTTTCCCTCTGATCTGAGTTCACACTCAAAACTATAGCAAATATTTGGTCTTTGTGTGAAAGACCTAAGCCTTTCACACGAGAAATCTAGCCACTTACTTCTACTCAAATGCTTACCCAAAGCTCAGGTTTGGGTTGTTCTCTAGTGCTGGGGATCAAATGCAGGGCCCTGCACATGGTAGGCAAGCACTCTACCAACCACTGAAAAACTCCCCACCTCCTGGGTTTTGAGACAGGGTCTTTACGTTGCTCTGGTTGGCCTCAAATTTGCAAACCTTCTGCCTCTACTTCCTGACTTTTAGAATCACAGATGTGCAGCACAATGCTCAGCATCCAAAGCTCCATAACACTTTTAGGTACTAAGAAAGGAATATAAAGACCTGGCTGAGTTGTTACCGAAGGGAAAGAAAACACTAGCCTTGTTCCAGGTCAGCAACAGAACATGGCTCCCTGGGTGCTCCTGTGATTTTTTTCTTCTTCCTTAACTGCCTATCTAAAAGTAAGATTCCATTTTTTCTTTTTGTGGTACTAGGGATTAACCCAGGGCCTTGTGCTTGCCAAGTGTTCTACTACTTGAGTAGACCTCAGGTCCATTTCTGTTGTTCTGTACTACTTGTTTTTGAGAGAGATTGATTGTAGCCCAGTCTCCTGCCTCAATCTCTCAGTACTGGGAATGAAGGTGTGCCTATGCCACACCTAGCTCTCTAACAGTAAGATGCTTCGTTTGTTTTTTGGCGGTACTGGGGTTTGAACTCAGGGCCTTGTGCACGCTAAGCAAATGCTTGACCATTTGAGCCATGCCTCCAGCCCTCTAACAATAAGAGTCTTAAAGGAAGGTTTATCTTAGTTCAGATGATGCCCAACAAAGCAATACAACTGAACAGTATGAATAAGGTTACTGGGTTAGGGAGAGTTGAAAAAAAGGGCAAAAAGGAGATTTAACTGAATAAACACTATCCTTCCAATCTCTTAAGTCCAAACCTTTGTTCAGTATCAGTTAAACTAAGTACTACCAAAAATAAGACAGAGTTATAAAATGGAAGACTTAATTACCCGAGGGATCACTTCTGGTTGTTTGATCCTGAATTTTTCCTTGTTGCTTCAAAAGAAAGATAAAAAATGAACACATTTACATTTGTATCATTGTTTCTCAATCCCATTTTTCAATGACACAGCTGTGTCATTACCAAGTTACACTACTCAATGGATTTCTCTACATTCATTGTGGCAAGCCCTAAAACAAGGAAATAATTTCCTTTTCTTAAGTCCTCCCTTTCCCCCAATCTTACTGGCACTGTAATGTCTGCCTGAAACTTTCAAACCCTACAGATCTGGATCTCAAACCTGGGTTTTATTTTTGGCACCACTGGGGTTTGAACTCTTGACTTTGCACTTCCAAGGCAGGCACTCTACAGCTTAAGCCATACCTCTAGTCCCAATTTTGTTTGCTGTTTCTCCCTCTCCCACCTCCCACACCTTTCAACTAGTCTATTATATAGGCTTTTAATTGGTTTCTTTAGTTCCAATATTGTTGCCAAATTTAATTAAAGGATAGTATACTATTACACAGCAAACTACCTGAAAAGTTCTTAGTGAACTTGGCCTTCTGTGTATATTACATTAAAGTTTCCACACCTTATCTTATCCCACTTGCATTTTCCATCATTCTTATTCATAGATTTAAGCTTCCCTTTTCACTCTTACCTTAATCATCTTGCTCCTGGCAAAGAATATCACAAAAATGACTCCTTTCATGAAGTTTCCTGATCCCTACCTGCCCTACAAAAGTAATCTCTCCTTTTGAGCTTCCTTACAATACAGAATTGTACCTTTTGCAGCACTCATCGGCTTCTTTTTTAAAAGACAGTTTTATTTTATTTTTGTTTTAGCATACTTAAAATACAAGGGGATTTCGTTTGTGATAATTTCAGGCCTACTTGGAACAAATTCGCCCTTCCATCATATTTCCATTCCTCATTCTGTTCTCGCTCCCCTTTTACTAAGTGGTTGGTTTCCGCTTTTTTCCCCCCTCGATTCTCTTCACCGCCTTCAGTATTCTTTGCTTGCCCCTCCTCTACTCATCACCTTCTAATTGGTAATAAACACTGTCTTGCTTTTCTGTTAAATAAGCTCCTAAGGCAAGTTTTCACATACAATTCATCTATCTAGGACTCAAAAAGATAAACTACTGTTTTGAAAACAAAATTTTTTTTGAAAGCAAAATTTATTAAGAAAGGAATATACACTTTTCTTTTTTGTTCTTTGGTAGAACTGGGGTTTGAACTTGCAGAGCAAGTGCTCTACTGCTTGAGCCACACCTCCAGTCCATTTTGCTCTGGTTATTTTGGAGATTACTATTTACCAGGCGTGGCCTTGAACCATGATCCTCCTGATCTCAGCCTCCCAAGTAGCTAGGATTATAGGCGTCAGCCACCAGCACCCAACTCAAACTATCTTGATAAGACAGTAATAAATATCAAGTCATTAAACAAGTTATTAACAACATGAGCTTAAAAAGAAAACCAAACTAGCACGTGCTATTACGCACTGCACATCATCTTTTTAGTTACATTAGCCTACTCTTTATTTCCTCACTGGACATTAACATACTACTTACTTCTTTTTGTATGTTTTCTCATAAGTGGGATGTACTAAATCCTCATCTTCAGGTTCTTCTGGAACTTCACAATTTCTAGACAGAAAAATCATAGGGGAATAACACGTCACCAGCGCCTATTTATACATCTTGAATATTACTTTCTGTCTTTCCAAAAAGGGTCCTACCAACTATATGGTACCTGAACTGTGGGTCAGGGTTATTGGAGCAATACCATTTTTCTGGAAGTTGATCTATCCCATCTGGTAATTTTCGCCACTTTAAACAAGAATCACATTGAACCCATGTCTGATCAGGACGTTTCCTGTAACAAAACAAAAAAAATGTTAACGTGGAAGTATGAACTCTAAGTGCCTCATCAGATTATTCTATATCATTTCTACCACAAAAGGCCCAAGTACATAATTCTTTTCCTGAAAATTCAGCGAGGTAACTGTATTTGTTATATATCAATTTAAATTTTTAAAAGCAATCATTTGGCTACCTGCAAAGTGTTAAGTCACAGATCAATTAGAATACGGCAATTTAAATGATCTGATTAACCACATACTATTAAAATTGTTTTCCATAATAATGGTAACTTAAAAATCATTCCAAATACCTTGCCCTGAAATATTAGGTTAGCAACTACAATGTCAAATGTACAGTAAATCTGTTATCACAACAAACCAACCCAAGTACAGAAAATAGAGCAGTATTACTATAATGTAAGTAATTTTTACCACTGTAAGTAATTTCAAGTTATATAACTAGATTTTTACTTTCTATGGTAATATTTATCTGAATAATTAAATTTGTACAATTTTTTTTTCGGTGGTACTAAGGTTGGAACTCAGGGTTTCATGCTTGCTACCACTCGAATCATTCCACCAATGGGTTTGATCCTCACTACCACAGAACAAAAACAAAAAAACAAGCTGGAGGTATTAGCAGGATAAAGGCAAGGCAGCCTGTCTTCCATTATGCACCTGTGTCCTCTGCTTTAACACATTCTCTTCTGCACTGACTTTATAGCCATCTTGGAATCCAGGAAGGACAGGACCATCTGTCAGGCATTGATGACTCTTACAATAACAAGACCCTGTACAATCTTCAAAGGGCTACCAGACCACCCATGACCACCAAAACACACCTGTGACTGGGACTGTTCATACATACTGCTCCCCAATTCTTCCTCTTATTTAAACTAAGCAAAATGTCTGGTGGGGAAGATGGCTGAAGATGGGTTGAAATGCTGCCTTTCCTCCTCCTGTAAGAGGTGCTTAAACTACTTTTGCTAAAAAGCACTGACTCCTTACTTGAGCCCGTGAATTAACTAAACACAGGAGAAAAGCTTGGCATCACTGTTTGTACCTATTGTCCTTTGCTCTGAGCCATTCTCTCCTGCAGCCATCTTGGAATTAAAAAAGCACAGGAATAATCAATAACATCTTCATGATAAGGGACCAAAACTACCCCCAACAAGTAGAGCCTTCTCAGGATGGATCACCTGCCTGACTCTAGATAACAACTCCATAATCTCTCCCCAAACAAGGACTGAGCTAATGACCAGCTAGCCCACAGCTGTGACTGGGATGTTTAACCATGCATACCTTTGTCCCCTGCCTCTAGTTCTTTGTCTAGTTAAACCTATAACTCATATCTATACCCCAAAGGTGGCTGAAGATGGAGAGTGCTTACTCTGCCTCTTCCCACAAAGTGTCCTGAGCCCTTGTAATAAATCTCCTTTCTCTGCCTTCACTGTGGCTCTTTATTTGGTATATAGGGGTGAGTGGCTGGACCTGGCATGTGGAATCCCAAGTTTGGCTCTTGGGTCTAAAACTCTGGTTTCACTCCCATGGGTGCCTATGCTGTATAATAAAATTCCTTTCACTATCTTTCACCATTACTCATCTTTCATATTTGGTGTTGGAGCAAGTGGCCGAATCTGACCTATGAAATCCAGGAGTATGGGTCTGAGACCTAAAACATCCTATAGAAGAACTGGTGATCACAGAAAAAAGGGACAAAATGCTCCCTTTAGGCATTAGTCACTTGCAGCTAGTTGGTCCTGGAGAGAGAGGGAAGATGGAATTGGTGCCCCGTAGCTACAATTACTTTTATTTCAGGAGCTTCATCTTTCCACTTATGAGTGCACTGTCTGGAAAGGTCCCACTTGGGACCTCCTTGGCCCTGAGAAAGTGGGGCATCTGTTTGTGCCATTTTGAGGGAGGCACATTCAGGTAAAATGACACTAGGGAATTTAGAGGATTCATCCCCCCTTGATTTGGGGGAGAACTCGTGTCCCATTCTGGCTCTTGTTAAAGATTTCTACCTGTGTCCTCAGTTCTGGAAGGTTTTTTCATCTTTCATGTTTAAACTGTTTCTTTTAGACTTTGCATGTCTTGTACAACTGTATTCCATCTAAAAGTATTTTGAAAAAAATATTGCAGGGCCTACCAGGATCAACTAAGAGCAGTAATGGTTCCTGCCCCGAGGTCAGACTTGAGCGATGGAATCAGTTAGTCTGCTCATTATGCCAGAATTCACAGAGGACTTCGTAGAAGGTGGAAGGAAATGCCACCAGAGCCACCATGCCTCTTCCTGCAGACCCAATACCAGAGGTACTACTTCTGCCATGAAAGCATCTCACATTCTGGTAGGCTGAGGCTGCTTTATGCCTCTGCCTGTCACCCATCATTCAGGGCAGACCAATGCCCCTTTGTAGCAACTCTTGCTCACAGAAGAAGGTGAAGAACAAAGGGTGCAGGTCCTGACTCAGGACGCTTCGATCATGAGTTGGGGACAGACATAAGAAACCCACCCCCAAAGAAAACTTGGGAGGTTTAAGGAGATCTATGATTTGTTTGAAAGTTAAAAAAGATCATGAGTCCATCTTGTTGCCACATGGGGAAAACTGAAACCTATGACTGAAAGGTTTGAAAATACTCTAAATTAATGTGTTTATATGTGTTATCTTTATACATTAGACTATCAAACATTGGGCAAAAAGTTCATTTGCCCTGGAATTCCAGAAAACAACTACCATCTTTCAGCTCATTTTTATGTTCGCTTCAGTTTGGGCATGGCTTATTCAAAATGTGTGCATGTATGCGTGTATACACACATCTTTAGGATGGTTCTTAAACTGCTATTGTAAAGTTAGTATGCAAAAACTCTTCCAAAAGCTGGTCATTCAAAAGGCCCTTAAGTGTTTCTAAGCTAAGCACTGAAGAGTAACTTTTAAATACTTGGGACTACAGAAAAGGAAAAATAGTAGTATTTTAAAAGACCATTTAAAAATGAAGCCATCTAAAGCTGCCTGATGTGGACAGGTAGTCTTAACCTCTCTCATTCTGTCAGAATTTTGATTTGTAAATTGTTTTTGTACAGAAAAATAGTTTACTTTCTTCCTGGGTCTTAATTAAAACAAAAGACTACTATTTTATTAAAAATATAAAGCTTTGGTGCTTTTGTTGGCGATTACTTGACTGTATACGCATGAGTTTGTTTCTGAGTTTTCTATTATGTTCCATTTGTCTGTTTTTATGCCAGTACAATACTTTTTTGTGGTGCTGAGGATTGACCCCAAGCCCTCTCACACATGTACAATACTCTTTTGATTACTGTAGCTTCATAATTAAAAAATAAATAAAAAATTTTGTTCAAATTTAAAAATATTGTAGCAGTTAACTCAAAATACAAATTTTAAAAAAGAGTCAGAAAAGGATCAGCAAAAAGGAAAATATAAGAACTTTTGTGGTATATTTTTGGAGAAGTAAAGAAAAAAATGTTTTTGGGTGAAAAAGGATTTTATAAAGTAAGATTTGTCCCAAACAATTGTTCTAGAACGCAAAAAAGAGGATTTAGGCACAAACACCAGAAAGCTCAGAACATTACAAAATAAGTGAGTAAATCTCAAAAAGTATGTAAAAGATGCAACATAAAAAAAAAAGTGCATGATTAAGTTGGTTATCATTTTAAATATACATGTAAGATTTTCAAAGGTTAAAATTTAACATATTTATATAAAAGTAGCACCTAATTCTGTATGTGTTAAGAATGTTTTGCTGTTTTTTTGGTGGTACTGGGAGGTTTGAACTTCCCTCTTCTCAGGGTAACTGTATAATAAAATTCTTTTCTTTGCCTTTCATCTTCACTCATCTTTGTCGTTTCATATTTGGCATGCTGAGGCAAGTGGATGGATCTGATCTATGGAATTTGGGTCTAGGACCTAAAATATCCTGTAAGTTTTAGACTCTTGTTCCTTTTTTTTTGCTGTACTGGGGTTTGAACTTTTTTTTTTTCCTTTATTATTCATATGTGCATACAAGGCTTGGGTCATTGGTCCCTTACCACCCACTCCACCCCCTCCCTCTCCCCCCACCCTGGGGTTTGAACTCAGGGCCTCACACTCGCAAGGCAGGCCCTCTACCACCTGAACCACTCTGCCAGCCCTACAACTTCATTCCTAATGATTACACTACACCAGAATTTCTCAAAATATGAGGAGCAACCTGTTACTGGATTCTGAAATTAATTTAATGCACCAAGATTGCATTTTTAAAGAACAGTATCTACATGTATCACACTAATACTATTTAATGAATCCTTTGTGTGCATGTATACATGCATAAATCCTCCTATTTTACAGTGCTGCTTCATGTTGAATGTATTTCTTGCTATGAGTTAGTCAAACATTTGTAAAATATTGCATATTACAAATACTCCATTATGTTGAAATCATAGTGACCTGATATTCTAAATGTACTTACTGTATATCTTCAACTGGCAAATTTAGAGGATATTCTGCATTTTTCTTCATTTTCATTTCATTCCAGTAATCATTGAGTTTTTCTCCGAGTGCTGTTATTGTAAGCCTTAAAAAACCAAATTATAAAATCAACTCAAGGGAAAATATGAAGACTGAATATATTTCAAACACAAAATAAAACATAAATAATGTATTAATAATTACATGGATACTGTGAGAACAAAACTTCAAAATGTGTGGTTAATAACCACTCAAAGTAATGCCAATTTTCTATAAGGGCCCTTAAAAGTTCCTAGAGCAGAGACAGGATCATCTAGAAAATAAGACGAAGAGTGGTAGTAAGGCTGGTGATACTGCTCAGTGGTAGAGTGCTTGCTTAATATGCATAGAGCCCTGGGGAGGAAGAGAGGAAGCGAAGATGGGTTCTCGGTTGAGAAAGTATATTGGAGAACCATTTCAATCCTAACCAATAGACTCACAGCCTCAACTCAAATCAGAACTCAAACCCGTAGTTTATGAAAACAATCACAACTAACAAGAACAGTTCAAAATTGCTTGTGTCCTACAATTAAGGCTTTCACTTCTTCCACAATAAGTGTTAATAAAATAATTGAGACTAAGGTCACAATTGAGTAATTATTCATTAATGAATAATTCATTACTGTGGCAGGAACTATGTGTACAGAATGTAAGATACAGGCAATGTAACATTCTGAATTTAAAACAAAGCTTAAAAAAAAAAATCAGACCTTCAGGGCTGGCGGAGTGGCTCAAGCAGTAAGAGAGCCTTCCTAGCAAGTGTGAGGCCCTGAGTTCAAACCCGAGTGCTGACCCCTACTTCCCAAGAATTCAGACCTTCAGCCAGGTGTGGTGGGAACATCTGTGAATCTCAGCAATTAGGAGGCTGAAAAGAACCCAGTTGGAGGTCAGCTTAAGTTATACAGTGAGACTACGTCTCAAAACACAAGAACCCTACCAAAATTGCAAAAATTGTATCCTCACATCTTATAACATTATACATTAGCACTATAACATAATCTCTTAAAACATTACTACAATATATGTATATTATAGTAGAAACTGTTATATGCCATATGATATATAAATAGCAAGTAACATATAAACATAAATAAATATAAAACATCAGGCACAACTATCACCTTTTAACCTATTTCCACTCAACTCCTGGTGACTTTATTTTATCCACAGAAGTCCTATTAGATCACATAAATTTCCAAATGAGAAGACATCTTTCTTCCCAAACCAGCTCTCCCTTTGTATCACTTTTAATTGTCAACCTTGTTTTCTTATCACCTGTAATCCTCAATCCCTAAGACTGCACTTATTTCTGCTGACAATATGCCTGAGAGTTAGAACTTCAAGGTCATAGGTCTAGAGTGATACACAGCTTTACTCAATAGTCAGTTTTCAAAATATCAACAATTTAGGACCACAGGTGTGGCTCAAATGGTAGAGCACTTGCAAGGCCCTGGGTTCACTCCCCAGTATTTCTCCCACCCTCCACCCTGCAAAAACTTCCACAGGTATCAGTGATTTAAGAGTACCAACTGCCCCACAACTTGCCAGCATCTGCTGGGGCTTTTCATTTTAAAGTAGTGTTTCATTATTCTTCATTATATCAACAATTTTTGGGTCCTGTTTAAAAAATATGCCTAACTGGGCTGGGAATGCTCTGTGGGAGAGCACTTGTCCCTGGATTCTGTTCACAGCACTGCCCAAAACAATACCAGCACTTTTGGAAAGATGATCATTTTCCCACTACAATGTAACATAACTTTTAAGGGAAATCAGGTGACCAGATGTATAAGAAGTAAAGAGTTTTGGCTTATTCCACTTAACTGTTTATCCTTAAACGAACAGTATACTTTCTAAATTACTACAGCTTGCTTTATAATAAGGTAGTAAGTATCTAGTGTGCATAATTCTTGCTTTTCTTTTTTTGATGGTACTAGGGATTGAACCCAGGGCCCTTCCACATGCTGGGCAAGCACTCAAGTATTCTACCACTTAGCTATATCCCTGGTCACTTTGTTATTCTTTAATAAATGTCTTATGTAGCTTTGGCCTTCCAACTTTCCACAAAGAACTTAGAATAAGCCTATGAATACTGACACCCCCACACATCTGCTGGGTTTTTTAAAAACAGAAAAAAATGTAACTGCATTTAATCATGTTGGAGAAAAATGAACATTTTCAGCCTTCCAATTCTTGAATCTGAGTCTTATTTATGTCTTAAATTTCTTTCCACAATGTTTTACAGTTTTAAGTGTAGAGGTCTTTGCTTTTTTTTTTTTTTAAGACTATTTCGGACTTTCTATATATAGGATACTGTCAACTACAAGTAATAGTCTTATTTTCTTTTTCTTTTCAATCCTCTTCACCATTTTCATCTCATTCCCACTCTTAAAGGAAATCAAGAGTTCACTGTTCAGGACTGGAGGAGGTATGGCTCCTATACAAGCACAAGGCCCTGAGTTCAAATCCTGATTCTACCAAAAAAAAAAAAAAGATGATTATTGTTTATTGTAAATTCTCTGTGCTTAACGTGATCTTCAATTTTATTTGCTTCTTGGGGGAAAAATATCACAGATGTTGAAATTTATCAAGTATGTTTTCTGTATCTATGAAGATGCCTATGAGTTATCTTTTTTAAATTAATTTGAATCATGCAGCTTTTTGAGCATTAAAACCACCATGTCATCTTAGAACACAGCTCACTTGGCTTTATTATCTTTTGTATATGTACCTGAATGGTGCTTGCTATCATTTTAAGACTTTATAACAGTAAGACATTTTTCCTTTCTTTAATTAACTTTTTTGAAGGGGGGAGATTGTCTTGCTATGTATCCTGGGTTGGCCTTGAACTCGTGATCATCCTATCCTGTTGCCTTAATATGTGGGATGCCGGAATTCTAGGGCCATTCTAGGGGCACTTATCACAGCAGATTCTCTTTTATGTACTTTTCTTTTTGGTGGTACTAGGGTCTGAACTCAGGGTTTCGCACTTGCTAGGCAAGCACTCTCCTCCTCCAGCCCTTTAATGTACTTTGAGCCTACAGGTTATGTGGTCTCTTGATATCTTCAAAAGAGTTCCACTTTTTCCTTAAATGTTTGACTCTAATATGTGGGAAATTATCCAAAAGTTAACAAAATTTAAAAGGAATGTGCCCATGTTATCCTGTTAATGTTTTTGTCTACAAGGCCTGTAGTGTCTTCATTTCTCATTTTGACAATTTTTAATTTCTTTTCTTTTTTTCTTAGTTTTACCAGATGCTTATAGACTCTATTAATCTCATCAAAGAACAAACTGACAACTATCAGTTTACTGTCTCTTAGTGCCAACCCCAATCCAGGTTCTGGTGAGCCCAGTGTTGCCAAAGAACTTCCAGATATACTCAGGCCATGCTCTGCCCACCAGCAGCCTGCTGCTGGCTCCAGCAGTTCATATTGCCCAGCAACACAGGACACCTTCCACAGCAGCACTGGGCAGGCCTTTTACTTACCCAGTTCAATTACTGACTTCTTCAAGTTTAGTTTAGAAATACTTCTGTAACTTCATTTTACATAATTATAACTATATTATAAACCTTTAACAAAATGAGTAAGTGATGGGGCTTATATACAAAACACATTTAATCCTCTTCCACCCTAGGAAATACAATCTATTCCATCACATGTAGCATATTGGACTTGTGTCTTTATTGACGAGGCATACAACTGAGCTCATAAATACAGCAAATTTGTGCTTTCTTTGTAAACCATTCCCTAAGAATCTCAGTCAATAATTTAAATAGGTAACATACCTGTACTCATTAGTATAGTCGAAATCTTGCTTATTGTGAGTTGGCTTAAGGAAATTACACTCTATAATTCCAACTACTCCAACACCCATGTTGTTTGCCTGAAATAATAAAATGAAATTAGCATTTTAAGCACAGCACATGATACTCAAAATGCCCTTCAATAAAGATCACTTGTATACTTTCTTATACTTTATCTTGTATATCTCATGAAATTTATTGAAAAAATGTTTCTGGTAGATGATTTTTTTTAAGTTAATTTCTAAATATATTAGAGCTTTCCCCCAAAATCATTTCTACCATGACACATAGTATCACTCTAAATGTACACCAAAAAAAGGTATCTCCAAAAAGGACTATCTCAGGGCTGGAGGGATGGCTCAAACAGTAAAGCGCCTGCCTAGCAGCGCAAAGCCCTGAGATTGAACCCTAGAACCACCAAAAATTTTAATGAAGACCTCTCTACTAGGAAGCAAACTTTTTAGAGTAGGAACCACAAATAACTTATCTTAATATTTGCAGTATCTCACAAAGGTTCTAGCATATTATATTCTATTAAGGTTGCTGGGTAAAAAGTCTAGAGTTTCAGCACTTAGAAGTTTGAGGCAGAAGGATCACGTGAGCCCACGAGTTATAAATTATACCTTGGGCAACAAAGCCAGATTCCATCTCAAACCGACAAAGTTGTTTAACCAGTTGCTAATGACAATGAAATAAAAAACAAGATCAGCTCAATTCATTATTTTTTAAAACTTTTCTCTCTAAAGTTCTGAAATCAAATTATGAGTCATATTCTGATTATCTACGTGGGATTAACAAGTACATTTTGTTCACAATTATGGATATGGCTACATACTGAGAAAAAAGTGAAAGCACGGTAACTTACAAAATGAAAATTTTCATCAACACAACTATAGACCAAACCATGCAAACCTGACAGCAGTCCTTCCTGCTCTATTAAAAACCATCAGTGGTCTTCATATCAAGCCATCTGTAAACCAAAGGAGTAACAGACCCTTCAATTTGGAGTCCATGTTCTCCTTGTTTCCAGCCTCATCTTCCTGTCTTTCTCCAATTCCTTTGCTCCCCAATTACAATATAGTCCATACATAGCAAGTCACTCCCTTTACAATTCCCGTAAGAAGCCTCTTTCCCTTACTTTACAGAAATTCTCTCTTCCTGGAGCACCCTTCCCAGACTTTCTAATGAAAGTCTTCCAAAGAAGACTTTTCTGATGCTCTGAGGATATTCCAGTCCCCTGACCAAATGGAGCTCTTAGGATTTGCTCTGTCTTATCTTTTTAGGCTGAACACCTAAAATGGCAAATCATATTGAGTATGCGATAACTACTTAATGTTTTTTTTTAATCCACTAGAATGCAAATATTTGGCCCACTTCTTCATCCGATAATGATAAAAATTTGCTCTAATAGACTATTTTTACAAGGTCAGGCTTGTTGAAACTATATATAATGCAGGGTTGGAAAAATGGATTATGTATCCCACCTAGCTAAATCAAATTCATAAGTAACCAGAAAAAAAAAAAAAGAATTTTCTATAGCAGATACATTGTTGCTTTTGAATCTCAAGCACTAGAGATAAGACCTATTATCAAGAATGAAATTTTTTTGATGGTACTGGGATTTGAACTCAGAGCCTCAGAGGTTTGCTTGGCAGGTAGACAGGTGTTCTACCATGCCCAACCCCCCCCCACATCCCTTGCTAATTACTAAGGAAATTTGTTAACTTCAATAACAGAGTATTTCCATTAGAAATGAAAATTAGTATTTTGAAATAAATGCCATTAGCAAAATCTATCATGATCACCAGATTTTTAAAATTGATTTTCTGACTGAAACTAGTGGTTACAAAGAAGAGCCCAACAAAGTCCATTTACTTCTGCAAAAATGCTAATTCTGGGCTCATGCCATGTGAAAAGTAGAGTTACAACCAGTGTTGAATAGTGTTCAAGATAAATCCACACTACTCTACCGTGCAGAATTCACAACATTTTATAAAGAATTTTGAATAAAGTCATTAGAAGATTAAAAACAAAGAACTGGAACACTGAAAATATACCTAGCCTTAAAACATTTAAACAAAGTTCAGAATTATTACTGAAGTTTTAGACAACACACACACAACCCTCAAAAAATCTCTTTGTGAAAATGTGTATAAGACAGAAAGACTCATGGTCAGCTGTGCTTATCCTAAAGTGACTTCCACAACAATGAAGGTTGTTTAAAAGGACAGTTTTACTATATTTAGGAACAAACTCCAGAAAAGTAAATAATCTATGAGACTCTGTTTTTCAGGCTGCCTCAGTCAGCACTAAAACAAACAATTTCACTTCAATATAAAATAATCCCTGGCTCTATATACAAATGCAATCAACAGATACACGTTGCAGGGTGTGGCACTCGTGTAATCCCAGCACTTGGGAGACTAAGGCAGGAAGATTCTGAGTTTGAGGCCAGCCTGAGGCACAAACTACACAGACTTTGTCTCCAAACCAAAAGCAACTAAGCAAACTACAACAACAAAAAAAGATGTGTGTCTGTGCCTGAGATTCACACTAGCTCTTAGATCTTGGGCAAGTGGCACACCTTATTTATTAGACCTGATTTCCTTATCTGTGAAGTAGGAAGAAAATACTCCGTCTTCCCTTATAGGGCTGACTATTCATGATCAAATGAGAAATTATTACAAAAGTTCAAATGGCCTAATAATGTTATTTTCAGAAGACTGACATCTAACTCATTAGCAAAAAAACCCTGTAAAACTGCTTCATCTATGACCCAGTAACATCATTTTAACTTGTTAGAAACACATTTTCTCTTCAAATATAAAGCTTACCCTTAACTGACATCCAACTTTTTCATAAGCTTTGATGAGTCTATTTCTGTGATACATCATTATCCCATAATGATCTTTATTTCTGCAGTTGAATCCAAAAGTAATCCTCACTGTTTTAGGCTTAAAACATTAAAGAAAATTCTGAACACAACACTTCCCTCCCTTCAAATCACTCTTTGTAGCTCATAATTATGAGCCCCAAAGTACACTGAGAAAGGCAAACTTAGAGATTAGAACCCCTATCAGAATAAAAGGGAAAGAGACAAAGGAGATTAGGCTCAGTTGACACATGGGAAACAGCATCATAAAATAAAGGATACTAAAAACTTAGGTCGATACACATCGCGCTCAATGTAGGCAAGACTCTTGGAAACTAGTTGTGTCTTCACTTTCTGTCCCCGTAAGATGATCTGCATTCTTGGCTTTAGATACAATATACTGCAGTAAGCCTGCAAAGAAACATAGCAATGTTGCTCATTTCTAAAGATTTATCTACAGATTTGCTCGACATCACTTAGATGTGGATTAAGCAAGGATAGCTATAACCTTGCTTTGGACATTACCTCTCCAGTAAAATAAGACTATAGGACTGGAGGCAGAGCTCAGTGGTAGAGACCTAGAGTTCAGTCCCCAGCACCAAAGAATAACAATACCGAGTATGTATAAAACTGCATTAGTTATTCTGATGTATTAGTTATTCATTAAAAATAAACTCAAGTAGGGTGTGGTGGCAATTACTTGAAATCCCAGCACTCAGGAGGCTGAGACAGAGATTTAAAAGTTCAAGGCCAGCCCAGGCAAAGTTAGCACAAGACCCTATCTGAAAAGTAAAATAAAAAACTTAAAGGTTTTTTTTTTCATATTGATGCTTGTGGTGCTCAAATGAATTAAAGTGTATTTCCAATGTACTTACATTTAAATTTTACATAGTTTGTAACTATGTAATGATACAAATGAACATGTTAATTATTTTCACCAAAAAACAAAACAGAAGACTAGTGATAGGGCTCAAGTGGTAGACCCTAGCAAGTATGAAGCCATGAGTTCATAAACAAGAAAAAAAAGTATTAAAAACAAACTCAATAATGTGGTCAGAAAATGATTTGCAGATACCAATCTATTGGCATAGCTCCACAGCGTCTAAAATATTATATGAAACCAAATGCATGCTGTATCATTTTAATTTTTAAAAAGTATGTAAGCACAAAAAGGGACTTTTTTTTTTACCTTTCTGTCAAGTATATATCGAAGCATTGCTATTCTAATTTAAGAAGCCAAAACAAAATAATTTTATTTAGGCCCAACTAATGAGCAAGATATAATAAAAACAACACTACGTAAGCTTGATAAAGAAAAAATTCTAAATAACATACTAATTCTTAAGCAAAGGAGACAAGCAGTGCTTTTTTGAAACTGAGCTAAGGTTAGTCAGTGTTTTTATTTTTCAACACACTTAATGATCATTTAGAAACTTGAACAAATTTTATAACCTGGGGGGGGGGGGAAATATATATATATATACACACAAAAAAATTTTTTTTTTTTGGGTGGTACTGGGGTTTGAACTCAGGTCCTCACGCTTGCTAGACAGGCACTCTACCACCTGAGTCACTCTGCCAGTCCTGTTTTGCTTTGGGTTATTTTCGGGATAGGGTCTTGAAAACTATTTACATGGAGCTGGCTTTGAACTATGATACTCCTGATCTCAGCCTCCTCAGGAGTTGGGATTACAGGCATGACCACTGGCACCCAGTGACCTAAAATATCTTAAAATATGTTTTTCTGTGTCTGCCCCCAAATGACTGAAGAAATGCACTGAGTAACTCAAAAACTAAGATTTGAACATGGCTTACTTTTCCTCAACTCCTGATTTCAAAAGAAGTAGTGTTTTTGTCATTATATTTTATAGTGTACTAAACCATCTGTTACTCCTGCCTTGGGATGAGTTTTCATACTTAAGCAAGATTTTCTTTCTTTTTATTTTTTGGCAGGACTGGGATTTGAACTCAGGGCCTCATGCTTGCTGGGCAGGTGTTGTACTGCTTGAGCCACTTTGCCAGCCCAAGATTTTCTTAACAGCAAGGACAGACCCCAGTAACACAGATATACCAAGGAATAGTAAATAGTTGTCACTGTAATTGCTAGGGCCCAGGGACTGGTGGAGTGGCTCAAGTGGAAGAGTGCATACCTCGTAATTGCTAGGGCCCCAGAAAAAGTTACACAGCAAACTTGTAAATGTCAAATATATTCTCAACTAGGAGTTATGGAGTAAATTTGGCACAAAGAGTAAAGCAAAAAATTAATAACACATGTCTTATCATACTAAGATAAGAATTAATGTTCTTAATTCTTTTTTTTGATGATGCTGAAGATCAAATCCAGGGCCTGGCACAAGAAGTTTAATATTTTTAATATCATTATCAACATTGTTATATCAAAATTTTCACTTCTAGCCAGGTGCTGGTGGCTCATGCCTGTAATCCTAGCTACTCAGGAGGCAGAGATTAGGAAGACTGAGGTTTGAAGCCAGCCTGGGCAAATAGTTCTCAGGACCCTATCTCGAAAATAACCAACATGAAAAAAGGCTGGTGGAGCGGCTCAAGTGGTAGAGTGCCTGCCTAGCAAGTGAGAGGCTGAGTTCAAGCCCTAGTACCATCGAGAAAAAAAAAAAAATTAATTAACTAATTAATTAAAATGTTCACTTCTTCAATCTTAAAAACATACCTATTTCTAAGGTCAAATTTGTTTACATTATGTAATTAAATATATTATTAAACATATTTATAACAAAACTATTAGCGTATGTTGCCTATAGTCTATTATTTCTTTAGGAGGACGATTAAGGTACATTAGGTATATATTCTACAATATTTAAAAAGAAACACTTTGAATTTGCTGTTTTATAACTGAATCAATCAATATGGCCATTTTATTTATTTTTGGCAGCACTGGGGTTTGAACTTGGGACTTCAAGCTTGCTAGGCAGGCACTCAACCATTTAAGCCATTCCATGAGCAGCCCTTTTTGCCCGGGGCTGGCTTCAAACCACTGATACTACTATCTCTGTCTCCCAAGTAGGTAGGATTACAAGGGTGAGCCACCACAGCCCAGCTAGTATGGCATTTTTAAAATATACTGATTCCTGTATCACCAACTCAAATAATCTAAGTAACAGTGGAAGAACTATAAGCACTGTTAGAGCAAATGACTTTGCAATTAAAACAAGGTTTCTAAGCAAATCAACCAGCCAGGGCACTAATATAAAGGCTAGTCAGTTGACTCATGTCTGAGATACTTTCATTCGGAGACCAAAGGCAGGTGGGTAACATAAGCCTGCTAATATTGCCATTACTTGGTGACTTCCTCATTTTTGCAAAGATAACTGAATACATACCCTCAAGGAATAGTCACTCTCGGGGGCAATTTGGTCCATCCTTTCTTGCTTCTTGTACCCTTTTTTTCCTGCTGTCTCATCTAAATCCTCAGGAATTCTGATGTCATATTTATCCTTTTCAAAATCAAACTCTGTTGCATTTTTGTAGCTGTAAAAATAATTTTTAGAAAGAAACAATGTAACTTCACAGCAAGGTAAGCAAGATAAGCAAGCAAGTAGGGGAAAAACCAAACAAACAAAAATACAGAGTAGACCCTGGGGGGATGGGAGGAAGAGGAGGGACAGGGACAAAGCAAGCAAAAAGAAGGAATTCAGGGAAGATTTGAGAGAACTGCATCACTCATGCACTGCTGGTAGCAATGTAAAATGGAACAATCCCTCTGGAACAGGGTCTGGCAGTTTCTTAAACTGAAACCACAACTACCATTTGACCCAGCAATTTACGTTGTTCCAGACATGTGGAACAATTTACATTCCCAAACACTTACCTTTAAAAAAATTGAAGTCTATATTCCCACAAAAATCTTTACCCTAATGTTTATAGCATTATTTGTAACAGCACTAAACTGTGAACCCAGACATCTTACCAGGTGAATGGTTAAACGCAATTGGGTCTGTCCCGCAATATAGTATTAGCAAGAAAAGAAGCAAACTACTGATACAAGGGGAATTGAATACACCTTCAGAGAACTATGCTGTAAAAAAAGACAATCTCTAGGTTTTCACACTGTTTGGTTCCACTTATATAACATTGTTTGAGGTGACAAAATTATAGAAAAGGGACCAGATTACAGGTTGCCAGAGATTAAGGAGGGAGGGGGTGGGAGCAGAGAAGGTGTGACAGTAACAGGGCAACACGAGGGATTCCTGTGGTGGTGAAAGTGCTCTCTATTAGGCTGGATGGATGACAATATCCTGTCACTATCAACACAAAGTGTTATGCCTGGGGAAAAATCTGAAGAAAAGGTACATGAGATGCCTTACTATTTCTTAGAACTGCACTTAGAGTCTACAATTATCTCAAAATAGAAAGCTTAATTGAGAAAATAAAAAACTCTCCAGGAGAAGCAAGGAGGCAAAAGCCAAAAAAAAAAAGGAAAAAGAAAAAAGAATTCCAGTCAGAAAGCATTAAGTTTTAAAGTTCTTTACACATCCGAGGATTTGTGCTTTATGGTTCAGTGATCTTAGATTTCTCATTATTACACATTAACCCTAAATTTTAAAGCTCTTATCTGCAGAGGATTTTATCCTCACCCAGATAAAGGACGATGAATTTTAGCATCTATGATTACTTTTTCAATCAGATACTAGCTCACACTTAAAGTAACAGACAAAATGGACAAAGACTTCTCTGACTTTCACCATCTGGACTTGCTAACTGGGTTGTCTTTTCACTTGTTTGCTAGTGGAGACTGAATGGCAGGAATGAGAAATTCTTGACAACAACGTCAAAAGTATTACAAATTAAAACCAAAGTGGTCTCAGTGACATACCCTTGAAAAGAGAGATCGTTATAGAAGCCATTTGTACTCCGTGTAACAAGGGATCGACATAGTGAAACCAATCCTGTACATGTACTTTACTTTCCAAACGGTCAACAACTAGTGAGGTCTACATTTACCTTCTAAGATTCCAAATGATGATCCTTGTCCCCTTCTTACCCATAATAGCATCAAGTTCTGCCAGTAATTTCTGCTCCGTAGAAAAGAGAGAATGTTCCAGAACTGCAGCAAGGCTTGCTTTTGATTCTGCTAAATTAATCATCTGTCGTACGTCCTTAGTTAAAGAATGAGGTCACCAAGATATTTTCCAGTTATAACACGGAAACCAATATACAGACACAGAAAGAGAAAACCACCGTAATAAACTTAAAATTATCAGAGGAAACTATTTCCTAATTCTTTTCTAAGTTTTAAAATGGCAATTTCAAATAACCACCAGGAAGGATAAGAAAACTAGAAAGTAGTTGGGCACTGGTATCTATAATCCCAGATAACTAGGGAGGCTAAGGTAGGATGATTTTGAATTCAAGGCCAGTCTAGGCAAATACCAAGCAATCTTGTCTCAACTTAAAGTAGAAAAAAAGAAAGATTTTACTATTTATAACTAATTTAATGCTTTCTAATACTTCAATGTGTTATACAAAAAACATTATACTGAAGTTATCTTGCTTTTTATTGTTATTAGGGAAAATTTCAAACCATACCAGTAGACTTACTAGTCTACAATAAGCCTGAAATGAGGAGAACTATGAGCCAGGAATATCACCAGCACTGGGAAAAAATTTAACATATACCTGCCCAGCACATACAAAGCCCTAAGGTTAAGCCTCAGTATCAGCCCCCTGCACCCCTAAAAAGAACCCCACAAAAGTGGAGCCATCTTCTATTGAGGATTTCCAGAGCACAAGTCAAACAGAGAAGGCAGCAAACCCTGAGCTTCAAGTGTAGGGTAAAGGCACATGACTGAAAACAAGGATTTGGCTGGGTGTGGTAGCACCCACCTCTTATCCCCACACTTGGGAGGCAGGGGCAGGAAAATCAGCCTGAGAGACATAGGAGACTCTCTCAAAAACAACACAAAGACCAAGAATTTGGAAGAAGGCAGGTAGATGGAATGTTTCAGAATGTTCTTAGTTTTCCCACAGCTTCTATTTCAAAATCCAAAGGATATGGTGCTTGTTGAAAGCCACTATTGGGACAATGACATGTTCTGCTTTTATGACTTCCAAGTAGGTCTGAGACAAGAAGCCCACACTCATGCTTTCTCCATTTTTAGTAAAAACGATTGCATCTTTACCCAACCGCATAGAACCTGACTTGAAGCCATTCCCATACAATCCAACTGGGACGTGACCATTCATGGTGACTTTGTCACTGAAGCCAAAGCTAAAAAGAGAGATTCAAATTTTTTTTTTTTAATTCAGTAAGTGTAACTACCAAGTAAAAAGCCCAGGCTCAAATGCTGACCTCACCCTTCCTGGCTATATAATCTTGGGCAAATTTCTTTTAGTCTACCTTTATGTATTTTCCCAGTTGTGAGATGAAGTCTGTATCACCAGGGCAGAAGATTTCAACTACTTACATAGTACACATTGCCCAGCACACCCAGTCAAATGGCCAAGTTATAATCTGCGCTCCTGTGACCTTCAAATCTTGCTCTCAGCAAGCCTACTATGGCATCACTAGGGATGGAGTCAACATGACTCTTGGCAGCAGAAGGCCTCTGCTTCTAGATCACCCCTCTACCCTATTCCTATACTAGCATAGCTCCATTTCCATTTCCTGCATATTTGATTCGAGTCCTCTGACCCTACAATCCAAGGCCTTAGGACTATTTTATGCTACTTCCTCATTCTTTCAACCTCTTTTAAAGTCCTCCCACCCCACCAATGGCAGTTTTATTAGAAATATGGTTAAAGCTAATTTACACTAAAGTATCAACAGCTGTTATCAAAGTGCTACAACTCTAAAGGAATGGCAGAACTTTTGGCAAGACATGTGGATGGGTGATGAGAATGGTGGGAGCTGCCTAATAATCTGCCAAGATTCTCCCAAGTGTGGCACATTTTTACATACCTCAGCATTTTATGTAACTTATCTGCTGTCATACCATTCCCGTTATCAGTGAATGTCAAGCATATTCGGTCATTTATCACTGTTTTGTCAATCCATATCTGTTTAGCATTCACATCAGGATCATAAGCATTATCTGGAAGACAAAAAGTTCAGAAAAAATTTGTGTCTGCATTTTAAAGAGTAGTTAGTTCAGAATAATCATGTATCAAGCAGCAGAATCCCATACATTAAGACTACTTTTAAAAGGTTCAAGTTTTACAAACTCCTAAGGTTTGAAAACACAAAAGTGAATTGCATTCATTAACTATAGCATAACTCTTTCCAAAGCCCTTTGTGTTATGCAGGGAGTGAAAACTGGTAACTGTGACACTGAAGAACTATAAAACATCACTGCACAGATTATTAGCAGTAGGACTAGCCTGGCTGTGTAAGTGAGAGTTGAGTGTCAACTAGCCCTGGAGTTGACATGGAAGGCACACGAAAGTAATTAAATAAATAAGCCAGTATCATTTTCTAATAAGCTACACAAACAGATGGAAGATTCACCTACAAATGTCTGTAACTGTGGCCCTTGTCAGTTTAACCAAAGTTTGTTGTGGCTTTTACATGTCTATTGCTGCAAACTTCCTGACTTAACGTCTTTGCACAGCATACTTATTTCTCTCACATAGGTAAATATAAAAGAATACATTTTTAAAATGAAAAATATTTAAATGGTAGCACTAATAAAATCAACTCATGAATTATCCAAGATCCACCTGACTAGTCTCTAATTAAATGGAAAATATTTTGAAGTCTTTATACTATAAATAATGGTTTCAAAGTATCTTTCTATGAAACAGTCTACAATTAAAGAAGCGTTACTTCAGCTACTTCAGGAAACATAGTATTTCATTAAAAACTTAAAATCTGGTATTCCACATCATGGAAGTTACAGGTAGCCCCACTAGGTTGCCATAAAAAAATAAGAATAAAAATAAGAATAGTACACCAGATTTAAAAAAAGAAAAATCACCTGAATGCGTATCTCAGTTCTGATAACTTTGGAAAAACTACCTCTCCTCCCCTTCCCCCCCAAAATTACAAACCAATCCAAAAATCATGCTTGCTCAAAAGCTCCTTCTTTTTCTTGTACATTAAATTATGATCATTCTTTGATAAAGAATCTAAAGTAGGAGGGTGCCAGTGGCTCACATCTGCAATCCTAGCTACTTGGGAGGTAGAGATCAGGAGGATCACAGTTTGAGGCCAGTCCAGGCAAAAAGCAAGACCCTAACTCAAAAATACTCAACACAAAAAACTGCTGGCAGAGTGGCTCAAGTGGTAGAGCTAGCAAGGGTGAGGCCCTGAGTTCAAACCCCAGTACTTAAAACAAACAAACAAACCCCAAAACTAAAGTATACCTAAGAATTCCCGAGAATAAAACTCCCTTTATTATGTTTTTATGTCTTTAAAACACAAACTCAAATTTTAAAAATTATTTTTGTGCATGAATTTTCTGAAGGAAAATAACCATGACCTCTTAATACAAATCTGACCACAACATGCTTCTCTTCTCACGTTCATTAAAACTCTATCAAAATACAATCCTAGACCCTGATCTTTCTAGCTCACAGTGAAGGCAAACCTAAACACCAGAGGTTGGGTGTAGGTGGCTTAAACCTGTAATCCTCATTACTTGGGAAGCTGAGAAGGGGAGGATTGAGGTTTGAGACCAGTCTGAGGAAACAGTTCCCAAGACCCCATCTCCAAAATAACCAGACCAAAAATAGACTGGAGGTGTGGCTAAAGCAGTAGAGTACCTGCTTTGGAAGCGTGAAGCCGGGAGTTCAAGCCCCAGCCAACCAAAACCAAAACAAAACAAAAAACCCCTAACACCAGAAAAATGCATCCAATGTAGGTTACATACTTGCATTACTGAGAAACATAATTCCCACTTTTTACTTTCATGATCAAAATAAAAATATTTTCATTATAAACACTTTATGAACTTAGCAAATTAAAACTGAAATGCTATGACTATTTGGATAGTATTATAGAAAAGGTTGACCAATGAGTACTTTGATATCCATTTGAGTAGTTAAACTGGTAAGTTAAACTTTACAGTAATAGCATTTGGAATACTTTTTAAAAAGCACACATGTATATTGCTTTTCAATAAAGTCTTTAAAACGATAATCACAAGCAATATATAGTACATGAAATGTCAATTTACATACCTATTAATTCAGCAACTGCACTGAATGGCCAAGTATGACTTGTAGAATTTGTATGTAAAAACTTCGGACACAGCTGAAACAAACCAATGATTCATGTAAATTAATTCAGTTTTTCTTTTGAGGAAAAAACCCAACAATGTAATGTATTTGACTGTTTTAAACAACTGTGAGGGTAGAGCGGGTGCGCGCCGGGTCCTTTTGCCTTACCCCAGCAGCAACAAGACGGGGTACACGCCGGATGAGAAACTGCGGCTGCAGCAACTGCTGGAGCTGAGAAGGCGATGGCTGAAGGACCAGGAACTGAGCCCCTGGGAGCCTGTGCTGCCCCTGCAGAAGCTATGGCCTATGGAGGCGTTCTGGAGTAAGTTTTGCAGCACCCGGCTCCTTGGAAGAACATACCAGAGCAGTATCTTTGCTGTTACTCACGTACTTACACCTGCCTGGGTGGTTCATTACTATGTCAGATATCATGGGACTACAAAACCATATGCCATTGTTGAAAGGAAGCCCAGAATATTCCCAGGAGATACAATTCTGGAGACTGGAGAAGTAATTCCACTCTTCTGACCAACATCATTGAAGATGACTTTAAAATTTCAAAGGCTTATATATAACAACCCGAGTTTGTTCCTGTAGCTATATTTACTGAATTTATTTCTGCAAAAGTAACTAATAAAACTTACTCTCAAAAAAAAAAAAAACTACTCTGAGACTACAGAAATATAATGGAGCTGCTTGCTCCAGGATATCTGGATGATACAACCCAGACGATTCCTAGAAGTTAAGGCCAGGAACTAACAAAATAGCTCACACTTCAAGACTTGTTTCAAGACCCTTGCCTCCTTGTGTCCCCAATGTCATAAACTGTCCAATTGCCAACAGTTACCTGTCTTGTAACACCCATCTTAAAATAACCCAGCGAAACCCCTAACATTCTACAAACATCATTTCCTAATCTTCCTACTTTTAGGACACATCTTTGCCAAGGGGATGTTTTCTTCTTCCTGTATTAGATCTAACAAACTTATTAGCTTTGCTAGAGCCACAGGCTTTTCTGCAGGTGTCTCAATAGTCAATATTTGACTTATTTTATTTAAAATAATTATTATAATATTCGGTTACATTATTTACTCTAAGTTGATTATAGTCAAACTTGTGGCAAGGGAATTGTATTCATCTATAAACAAACAATATCAAGTATTAGTTCCAATGCAACAAACCACCCTGATTTCCAAGGCTTTTAAATCTGATTTTTTTCGCAATAATAGAGTACGGGAAAATAATATGCCTGCCAATCAACCTCATGCTCTAGGGAACACCATTATTTCCTGAGTGATACAGACATCAAATGTATAAAAATGGGGTGGAGAGTGGTAGAGTGCTGCCCTGGCAAGTACAAGGCCCTGAGTTCAAACTCCAGTACTGTAAAATATATAAAAATATACACATGGTTTTAAAAAGCCAAGGCTTGAAAATTTCAATACGCAGAACTGCTGTACTATTTGGTGTTCCTTATGAACAGATTCTCTTATATTTAAAGAAAAAAAGAAGGGAGTCATTATGTTAAATATGTAGTGAGAAGAGCTGCAGAAACAATTAGATTATCCATCAAGCCAACATTCAGTGCCCAGCTACTACTTTTCTTCTGTTTACACCTGCTTTTAGGTCATTTCCCAAGCCTTCACTTACCATTCATTAGCTTGAAGTACTACAAATGTGAGAAATAACAGCCTATAGAAGATTGGTCACCAAGGTGGAGCACAGGCAATTTGGACATTCTGTGGAATATATCAGGTAATAGGGCACACACTCATGAAATATGCAGTATGTGTAATTCAGACTTTCTAAAGCACAATCCCAAGTTTCTAATGAAAATCAATTCCAGATTTTCATCTTGCACAAAATGCTTTTTCACAAATTAATGGTAAGCTATCAGGAAGACTTTCCTGTCCCTCCTCCTCCTCTGTATAGCAATCTATCATTTATAAAGGAACAAAATAACCTTAATTCATTCTATGCAGCATGGCCGTATTATGTAAAACCTCTGACAACAGACCATAGTAGTCAGTCAACTACCATAAATCAATCCCTGCCTTTGCTTTATGTTATACATGTCTGTTAGGGGCAAAGTTCTAGAGTTACAAATGGAATACTTTGGTCCATGCTGTGATCTTTGAATTCAGACGTAAGATAGAGTATGGTGGTAGGAATTCCAGTTTTTGTTTAATATCTTCATTCTCTACATTGACCCAAAACTGACAGAGTACATATCATTCTTGAATAAGAGTTCCATAAGAACAAAGAGCGTGGAGGTAAGAAATAATGAGTAAGTGGGGTTGGGAATGTTTAAACTTGAGTATTTTCAGCTGCTCTTAATCTACCTGTCTTTAGTTGAAAGGAAAAATACCCTTGAATTTTAATCCAAATCCATTATATGTATGTATGGAAATACCATGAGACCTTTCTGCACAAGTAATTTATGATAAATAAAAAAAAAGAGGAAAAATAACCTTGAAGAAGCAAGGCAGTGAAACATACACACACAAACTGGAAGCTGACACCCTTTAGGGTGCATTTACTAGGTATGTGACCTTGGACAAGAAACTTAACCTCTATGTTCTTAAGTTTTGCCACCTGCGAAAAAGAGGACAGTAGTACCAGTACACCAGGATAAAAGAATTACACAACTTAAATATTTGTAGTGCTCTTAAAAGAATGCCTGAAACCTAAGCATTGTGGGGTCTTTTGTTTTTGTTTTTTAAAGTAAACTGGGCACTGGTGGCTCATGACTGTAATGCTAGCTACTCAGGAGGCTGAGATTAGGAGGACTACAGTTCAAGGCCACCCCAAGGAAATAGCTCTCAAGACCCCATCACCAAAATAATCAAAGCAAAATGGACTGGAGGTGTGGTTAAAGCAGTAGGGTGCCTGCCTTGCAAGCTCCAAGTCCTCAGTTCAAATCTCAGTCCCACAAAAAAAAAAAAAGTCCATATAAAAATAAGAAAAATCAAAACCTGGTGGTGATGCAAGGAAGGTGTGATAGTGCACACCTGTAATCTCAGCACCTGGGAGGTTGAGGCAGGAGGATCTTGTTTGTGACCAGCCTAGGCTACACAGTGAAAACTTGTCTCAAAAAACAACCAAACAAAATCCCACACTTTGATGCATTATTAAAGTAGCTTCCCTCCCTCCCTCCCTGCCTTCCTTCTGTGGTACTGGAATTTGAACACAGGGCCTTGCACTTGCCAGACAAGTACTCTACCACTTGAGCCACACTTCTGGCCCTAAAGTGACTTATTTCCCACTCAGAAATAAAAACCAAATAAATAATTGAAAATGAGGATATCCTGGGGATGAAGGCTTTTTTGAGACAATGTCTCACTATGTAGCCCAGGCTGGCCTGAACTCACAATCCTTCTGGGTCAAGAGTTTTAGTTAAATGGTGCCTCAGGGATGGGTGGCTTGGCAGTTTCTGCCAAATTTGGGAGAAACTGCTCCCCTTTCTCCACCAAAGGAATAGACTTGGAGTGGGGGGCATGCACCTAACAGGAAGCTTATCTGCTTTGGTCCGGACCCTAGGTCCAGAGGGGGTAAACACATGTAAGGAGATCTGTAAAGGCATGGGCACCTTTCACTTGGGTCAAGGGTTTCAATTATACAACCTACAGAACCACTGGGAGATAACAGCTTCAACCAGATAGCATGTGACTCCCTACTAGGTAATGATTTTTGAGATACAGCCCAAAACAAAACATTTAAGGGATCAATCCACTAGGAGAAAATGTTAGCAGACAAGACTCAGTACTATTAGAAACCAAACTCCACTGGAACAGGAAGTAAAAGAAATCTCACCCTACAAAGTATACCCACACACATGCATATGTGCAAAGGAGATGCTGTGAAGCAGACAAAGATTTTTAAGTCAATTCCAACACGAGGGAGGCTGAGGTAGGAGGATTGTGAGTTCAAGGCCAGTCTGGACTACACAGGGAGACCCTCCTTCAAAAAACTGGAATAGGGATGGCAGCTTGGCTTAAGTGATCAAGTGATTGCCTAGCAAGCATGAGGCCCTGAGTTTAAACTCCAACACCTCAAAACAACACCCACCACCACCAACCAAATCAAACAACTACGGCAAAATCCAGAACAAAACAAAAAAAAACAATTTCAGCTGGTGTTGGTATCACACATACCTATAACCTATAATCCCAGTTTGAAAGGCTAAAGCAGGATCTCGAACTTGAGACCAGCTTGAGCTACAAGGAAGACCCTGTCATAAACAAACAAATGGAGGTAAGATTTCCCGGATGCTATCATCCTGAGCAGCCTCTAAACTGCTCTAGACAACTAGAAGACTGAAGATCTGCTCTCTGCAGAAAATGATGATGGTAAACTGTGGACTCCAAGGACAACTGAAAACAGGTGAGTCAGTTAACAGCAAGCTTGGCAAAGGGTTCACATATAACCCTTGTTTATATAGTGTCAAGATCATTCACTGGGAGAACAGTTATTTCAACAAAAAGTGCTGGGAATATACACATTACCTTAAGACACATATAAAAAAAATTAAGTCAAAAATGGATCAAAGACCTGAAATAAGAGCTAAAATGGTACAACTTTTACAAGAAAGTATGGGAGAAAAGCTTTATAACATTGGATTTGGGAATGATTTCCTGAATATGGCAAAAAGATTATATATAAATTGGACTATATCTAAATGTAAAATATGCATTGAAGGGCACAACTAACAGAATGAAAAATGCTGAGGCTGCAACTCAGCATCTCAGGCATAGAGAAGTACTTGCCCAGCATGCAGAAGGCTCTGGGTTTGACCCCAGCAGTACTGCACTACACACACACACACACACACACACACACACACACACACACACACACGGAGAAACAGAGAAGGCAACTTACAGAATGGGTGAAAATCGAGTATCTCATAAGAATTTAAAATCCAGAATACATAAAAGAACTACAATTCACACTAACTAATAAATAAGTGGGTTTAAAAATGAGGATAGGACTTCAATGGACATTTCTCCAAGAAGGTATTAGCACATGAAAAGAGCTCACCATTATTAATCATTAGGAAGACAAATCATAACCACAATGAGATGCAACCTCACTCATTAGGATGGCTACTATCAAAAATACAGAAAATACCAAGTATTGTCAAGGGTATGCAGAAACTGGAACTCTGTACTCTGCTGTATGAAAGTTGTCAGGACCAGGGCTGATAGCATAGCTCAAGTGATAGAGTGCCTGCTTAACAAGCACGAGGCCCTGAGTTCAAACTCCAGTACCACTAGGAAAAAAAAAGTTTTCAGGACCAAAATGGAGCCAGAGGGAGCGCAGAAATACTGGCCTACAAACAGGAATTATCACAAACTTTGTCAAAACCACAACTTTGCACAAAAGAAAAATACTTCTGTGAAGTTGCCTGATCAACCTTGGGTTCCACCACCCTTGCTATTGATTCTTGTAGCCAAGGATAATTGTTCAAAACGACTTGTAATCCTCATTTTTCTTTTAAAAGGATTGTCTTTCCTTTGCCTCCTGAGTGTGTCCATTACGGCACCATATTCTGCCTTGCAATGCCCTGCTATCCCAATTAAACTGTTTTGGAGAGTCACTCTCCAGTTATTTAGGTTGACAGTTGCTGGGAATGTAAAATGGTGCAGCTGTTATGGAAAACAGTGTGGCAGCTCCTTAAAAAATTAAAAATAAGCCAGGTATGATGATACATGCCTGTAAACCCAGCACTCTAGAGGCTGAGGTAGGTCTTGTGTTCAAAGCCAACATAGGCTACATGGTGAGACCCTGTCTCAAACAAAACCCGGTAAATAGGGCTGGAGGTATGGCTCAAGTGGTACATCCCCTGCCTAGCAAGTATAAGGCCCTGAGTTCAAACACCAGTACTGCCAAAATAAATACAGGCCAAGTTTGTTTAACATCACGTGGTATTCACCTGTAATCCCAGTACCAAGGTCAAGGCAGGAGACTCAAGAGTTTGAGGCCAGTCTGGGCTACATAGTGAGATCCTATATTAAAAAAAAAAAAAGAAAAGAAAAAGAAAAACAACAACAACAAAATCATTTGTGGGTAAGTTTATTATGCATATCAGACTAGAAACTTGGGTACAAAGAAGTGACTTGTCCATTGTCACACATCCATTTATCTGTAAATCAGGCAGGCTCCACAATCTGCATTATCAACTGAGTAAATCCAAAAAGAGTATTTGGGATGAAGAGGCATACGGAGTCAATGACAAAATATAGCCCCAGTTCCTCTGAAAGTCTGGATGCTCGAATCATCAGTACAGGAAAGGACAAAGCAAACAAAATAGAAACCAATTACTAACTTCAGGGAAAACAAAATGTAATCATAGTACACCGGTGGGTACATCTGAGAATACACGCAAAGGATAAAAACAAACCACACATTAATCCAACTAAAAAAGTGATATTATTAGGAAGATAAGAGGCAGTGAGAAGAGTTTGCCTGTGTCAGCTATATATATCCACACCAAGATTTCTAGAAGCAAAAAACCCACCACTACCAAATGGTGTAAGCACAGTACTTGGAAATACAGTAAGAAAAATGCAAAAATTTCAGAAAGTTTTGTCACTCCATATTCCATCGTGGGATTTCAGATGTAAATGTTGCTGTTTTGTTTTGATGGTACTGTGGCCTGAACTCAGGGCCTCATACTTGCTAGGCTGGCACTCTACCACTTAAGCCATGCCTCCAGTCTTTTTTGCATTATTTTTCAGGGTCTTGCCTTTTCTGCCTGGGGCCCAAGATCCTCCTACCTCCCACTCTCAAGAAGCTGGGATGGCAGGTGTGTACCATCATGCCTGGCTTATTTTGTTGAGATGGGAGTCTCTATTGCTTGATAACTTTTTGCCAGGGCTTGCCTCCAATTGGGATTAAAGATGTGAGCTACCAGCAGCAGCTCTAGAATGATTTAAAATGTACATTGTAGCTCAGCGGTAGAATGCTTGCCTAACATGCACAAGGCCCTGGGTTTGATTGGGTAGGTGGGGGTAGGGGTGGGTAAATCCTCACTAAAATTAGTATGTTACGGTTGACCTTTTGTGCTTAGTCCCTTTCCTAATTCAAGCATTTGAGTGCTAAAATGAATGCACATGGTTGTGCTGCAATAAAACTTCATAGAAACTGAAATTTGTACTTCAGGTAATTTTCATGTTACAACATAGCCTTACATTTTCTCCCCCCAACCATTTCAACCATAAATCATTCTTAGCTCACAGGACATACAAAAACAGGTGCCAGGGGCTGGCTTAGTAGCTCCAGTGGTGGAGCATCTGCCTAGAAAGCATAGGCCCAGTATTACAAAACAAAACGAAACAAAAAACAGATTGGCAGGCTTGATTTGGCCCATAAACTGTGTATGTGCCAACTCCTGTCCTAAAGCAAAAGCAGCACCTGGTGGGGATTTTTGTCAGTAAGGTTGCAAACAGCCCATTATTACCCACAAAAGAAAGAGTTTGCACATCCATAGCTGCTACACCAAGGGAGGCAACTAACAATACTGGCCTCTTAAAGACTTTTGTTTTGATTTTTTGCATAAATAGAGTGGGAGGCCAGAGCTCCGTCAGTGACTTCTAGTCCAACAACACTGTTTGGACCCTTGTTTCTGCTTGCTTTTTCACTTCAATCTTGGAGAGGTAGAACTCAACATGGGAGGAGGTGGGGAGAGGAGAGAATAGAGCATAAGAACCACCTCCACTCCTTTTCTCCACTACAAGACCTATGCTGGGAGGGACCTTTCAGATATGGCTTTGCTTTTTTTTTTTTTGAGACAGCTTCTCACAATGTAGCCCATGATGCCCTCGAACTCTGGATCCTCCTGGCTGAGCCTAAGTGTTTGGATTATAGCCATATGCCACCACACCCAGCCATAGATGTAGCTTTAAGGGGAATAGGGATTTCACTTATTTATTTTTGGTACTGGGGTACCTAGTGCACATTAAGTACCCAGCTGTACTACTGGTGTACACTCCCAGCCCCACAACAGAGAATTTAAATTAAAGGTGGCCAGACTCTGTAATACCTGAGGCTAATGGTGTGAACTCAAGTTCTCTGAAGAAGCCATACCCATACTGAAGATCCTGTCTGTCTGAGTAGAACATCATCACGTGGAGAGATGGAATATTGCAAACTCAGAGCCAAAATTATCTTGGGCTATTTTTAGTTCCTTTTAATGGCCATTTACCATTAACCTGTGAATCTGATCTAACATCTTTGTGACTGGTCAAAATCTTGAAATGTATTAAGTTTAGCAGACCTCTAGCTTCCTTTGACCCTAAAGCTAAGAACACTGTTAACATCTAAAAAAATGTAAGAGATCTGAGATCTCCCCACTCTGCTGGTTCCACTGTGGTGATGTAGCAGGCCTATCTGATGTTCCCACCACAGTATGTGGTGAATGGACTGATATATGACAATTACTTCGTTGCATGATATAAAAGTTCAAGTAGGGCTGGGGACATAGCTCAGTGGCAGAGTGCTTGTCTAGAGTGCACAAGGTCCCAAGCTGGATACCCAGCAAAGGGGGTAAAAAAATTCAAGTAACCTCTTCCATGGTGAAGCACGTTATTCAGGGAAGCCCACATCCGTGTTCCAGGGTATTGGTCACTACTCATCCTTGGCTTGGAATAAATCACCTTTTATTTCCTTTCAGAACTGTATCTGGCAATGGACACCAGAGAACATTAGAATCTGCATACAGGCAGGGGCAGAATTCACAATTTTAAACCCAGTGATGAGAAAAAATAAAGTTGCTCTCTATATATTCTAACTACTAAAGACTATTGCATTCAATAAAGCACTTATGTTAATCAAAGGAATTTTGACCGGAAAAAGGTACACAAGTCTCATCAACCAATAAAAATCCTGCCAAAGAAAAATGAAATAAGAATAGGGAAATGATTAATAATAATAATAATAATAATAATAATAATAAATGTGAAAAAAAATGCTTAACTTCACAAGCAATGAAAGGAAACCGCAAGTAAAACCAGGTAACATTTCACCCAGGAATGGGGAAGTTGTTAAGGAGTGAAAGAGTTTGAATGCATGAATGAATGGGCAGTGGAAGAACAATACAGTATGTAAATACCAAGCACCTAAGAGAGGTGTATTTAACTCAAGCAGTCATCATCAATCGAAGTTAATTTTAATGACACAGGAGTATTTTTTTTTTTTTTTGCTTTTGAGACCGCGTAGCTGTCCGTAGCTGGGTTGGCCTCGAACTTGAGATTCTCCTGCCTCAGCCTCCCGTAGGTTGGGATTACAGGTTGGCACCCGGCCACTCTTTACCAAGAACAACCTCAGGCTAGGAGGTACATTTTCGCACAGGACTAAACAGCGCCAACTGCGACGAAAACTTTTGCAGGGTAATTAGTAAGGAGGCCACGCCCACATTTCTCGGACTTGAAATTGTCACATAAGTGAGACCAATTCCTACGACTTAAAATACAAGAAATCCTTTAAAGATTTCCAAGAATTTGCAACGGCCCGAAGAAGACGCGCGCGCGGGGCGAGTGGAGCGCCAGGTGATCAAGTGACTGGGGCTTGGGCGCTTCCTCCACGGGGGACGTGACAGGGACCCTAGGCAGCCCCGGAGCCCCGTCCCGCGGGCGGGAAGCCAGGCCCCATCGTTTCCGAGGCGGGCTGCGCTGCGCCCCCGGCGCCCCGCGGGCACCGAAGGGTCAGGGGCCCCGCGGCCACAGGACAGGCGTCGGCCACCGAGGCCTCGCCCTCCGACGACAGCTGCGCGGCGACTGTGAGGGCCAAACGGTACACGGCGCGAAGGCCCGAGGACGGCGCTGCCAGGCTCGCCTCCGAGCCGCTCCGCCAGCAGGAGCGAGATGGCGGCCCCCTCCCCGGCCTCGGCCGCGGTTTCTGCGCGGGGCCCGCGAGTCACCACCGCCCTCTGCCGGCCCCCCCTCGCTTGTCCGCCTGCCCGCCCTCCTGGGACACGGCCCGCTCCTCCCCTCGCGGCTGCTCACCGCGCTGAGGCGGATCCCGCTGGGTGACTGCGCCGCCATCTTCAGCAAGCTACAAAGCCAGGACCGGCCTCGGCCGCGACCCGACCGGGAGAATACAGGGCGACTATGGGGGCGCGGCACCCCGCCCACTTCCGGGGTGTGCCGTACGGCCGGCCACGCCCACTTCCGCCTCCAGGCAAAGTCCAATACCGAGTGCGGCCAAAGTGAGCAGTCCTGCTGGATCTGGCGCGATGAGCCTGGTGCTTGAGCTGTGCTTGCGGGGGTCCTGCGAGGAAGGGCGCATGCGTGGGGCAGGCGTGCCGGAGGGGAGAGGGTGTTGGTTGGAGCAGGGGGCCACTCCTCCCAGCAGGACTCGGGCGGATCGGGTTTGAGGACTGCGGTCAAGTGCTTCATGGCGGAGATGGATGAACTCAAGGCACTTGACCTGATAGGGTGTGAACTGTACTGAGAAAAGCATCCCATGTCCGTCAAACCTTATTAGTGAAACGAAACGAACGAATAGTTGGTACTGTTTGGATTTGCCAGATGAAAATGACCAGCCTTCATGCTGATAGTCACTTCCTGTCGAGCTACTCGGGATGGGGAGATCAGGAAGATCACAGATCGAGACCTGCCCAAGCAAAAAGTTAGCAAGACCCCTCCCAATCCCCCACCCCACAAAAAAAGCTAGTTGGGTGTGGTGGTGCTATCTTGTGATCTCAGCTAGAAGTGAGACATAAGTACTATGCATAGTACATCATGGTCCAGGCCATCCTGGGCAAAAAACAAGACGCTGGGGCTGGCAGAGTGGTTCAAGTGGTAGAGCATCTGCCCATCAGTGTGAGGCCCTGAATTCAAACCCCATCAGCCTTCTTCATAGCTGGAATTATAGATATGTAGCACTGCACCCAGATAGTGACTTCCATTTCTAAAGGCAGAACACTGAAGGGCAGTTCATACTTAAATTTCCCCTCCCACCTGCTTTTGGGAAAACAAAACAACAAAAACTCTGGGATGGGACAGATGCTAGTTCATCAGAGATGAACCCAGCTGCCTCCAGGTGAGAACAGTGTCTCCCCTGTCCTAACATAAGACACACAGTATTTTCGTTTTTCACTGTGATAAAATACACATAAAATCCGCAATCTTAACTTTTTTTTTTTTTTTTTGGTGGTACTGGGGTTTGAATTCAGGGCTTCATGCTTGCTAGGTAGGCACTCTACTAATTGAACCACTCCACCAGCCCTTTTTTGCATTGGAGATTTTCGAGATAGGGTCTTGTGAGCTATTTACCAGAGCTGGCCTTGAACGGGATCCTTCTGATCTCTGCCTCCTAAGTAGCTAGGGTTACAGGCACGAGCCAGTGGCGCCTGGTCAATCTTAACCATTTTTAAGTGTGCAGTTCAAGGGCATTCAGTGTGGTCACATTGTGCAATCACCACCATCTTCTAACTTCAGAACTTTTCCATCTTCCCAAGGTGAAACTCTGTGCCCATTAAACAGCAAGTCTCCAATGTCCCCGACTCCTGAAGACGACCATTCTAATTCCTGTCTGTATGGATTTGGCCATTCAAGGAACCTCACTTATGTAGAACCATACAGTATATAGTGACTGGCTTATTTCACTTAGCGTAAAGCCTTGAAGGTTCATCCATGTTGAAACATTTATTAGAATTTTATTTTTTTTTAAGGATGACTAAAATTCCACTGTATAGATATACCGCATTTTGGGTATGCATGAACATCTCCTGATGAACACCGTGAACAATCATGCTATGAGTGTGGGTGTACAAATAACTCTTTGAATCCCTGCTTTAGGTTCTTTTGGGTATCCAGAACTGCTGAATCATATGGTAATCTAGGTGCAGTATTTTGAGGAGCTGCCATGCTTTCTACATTTTAGTTCATTTCCTTCCTCTTCAGTTCAGATGAGCTTAGTTACGTGGACAGTGATTACTGGGAAGGAGCTTCCTACTTGTTTCCCTAAGAGCCCCTGACTTTATTGCACATTGCTCTGAAAACTAGTCTCCAAGAGTGGTCCAGGAAGCACTGCATAAGTGCAGAGTCATGAATATCACCTTGTCTATTGATTCCGTCCCTGATGAAGAGCCTGGACATTCTGTATTTTACCCCATCCCTTCCAGTTGATTCTTGTGCACACACACGTGTGAGACCCTGTGCTAAGCTTAGCTGCTTTGCATTCATCAGATTTGGACCCATGGGGCTCGCAACTATCCTGAAAAGTGCCTGAAGGGCTTCTCTTTACTCAGCCTCAAAGACAGCACACAGCCAGGCTGAAGATGATTGAACTCATGGTACAGAACAAGAGCTGCACAGCTTTCTAAACATTTAAGCATAAGCACACACATAAGAGAATAGCATCTTAGTGACTCTGCGAAGTCCAGTTACACCTATTAAAGAATGGGTGGACTCTGGTTGGACTGTGTCCTGGTTCTAATTATCTTTTTCATAGCCCTATTGGCCCTGTGAATGTCTACTTGTCCTGTGTGTCCTACTGAGTTGCAAAATATCATTGATAGGAGGCATTCTCTTATATCAGAACATTTAAAACCAATGGCACAGACTTCTGTCCTTACAGGTGTAGTTGTTCAAAACAGGTATAATCTTGATCAACCATTCCCATGATTTTTAACTACTTCTCCTAACATTTAACTGAGCATAATGTACATGTACAGGAAAGTAAGGTTTGCTGTCTTTCAAAACACCCTCACCATACCTTGAAATTGAGGAACCCCCCTCTTTGCACAGCTCTGTGCTGTGACCCTGGGAGGAGCTGGTTTTCAGGAAGTTGTAACTGGGTGGGGTAGTTTCAGAACTGGTCTTGCCACACATAACTGAACAGCAGTAGCTGTGGAGTTCCTGTTGAACTTTCTCAGCTGGTGTTGACAAAGCAGAGAGCTAGAGCCAGAGGGAGCTAGGTTTCGATTCCCAGATAGCTGTCTAGTTCCTATTGAACTTTCTCAGTTGGGGGTGACAACACAGAGCTCCAGAGCCAGAGAGACCTAGGTTTCGATTTCCTGGACAGCTGTCCAGTTCCTGTTGAACTTTCTGAGCTGGGGTGACAACACAGAGCTCTAGAGCCAGAGGGACCTAGGTTTTAATTCTTCCCCCTGCCTCTCTGAGCCTCAGTTCTGCTGGTATGGAGAACAGGCCCTACCTAAGGGGATATTAAGAACAAAACCATGCGTAGGAGGCACTGGGCATCCTGCCTGGCTCCTTTGGTATGGATAATTTCATATATGCAAACATGGGCTACACTCGCACCAACATCCCTAAAGCTCCATGTATTGAAGAGTCTTGGCTGTGAGAGCACAGCCAAGTGTATTCTATGGTTTCTGCTGGCTATGCCAGCAAGCACCACCTCTCTCAACATACCACCTGTCCTCAGCATAGTGACCCTTTGGTCCTTGGGCCACATATGGCACTACTCCTGGAAGGAACTGAGTTAGCAAAGTCACCTTCAAAGTAGAGTGCAGAAGTTCATCCACTGGAGAAAGAAGAAAGTATCAGAACTGCTCATTTTTCCTTCCTCATACTTTGAAAACCATTAAGACACTGCCAAGATGGCACAGAACTGCATAGCTGCTACCCCTCTAAGTAGTAGCTACCATCGACCATCTCACCTTACAGATGAAAAAAAAGAGTATTTACCAGGCTGGTACATGGGGAAGCTGAGAGTCAAACTCAGGGAAGCCAACATTCTCAGCTCTTGTACACACCTTTCAAGTACACACCTTGATAAAAGAAAAAAAGTAAGCTTATATCACTTTTGAAAGACTTCTTCTTTGTAAATACTCCAGTGTACTACCACCTAGCAAAAAAATAATAATAAAAAAAGAAAGACTTTTTAAATATTCTTGGATAAACCCAAATATATGATGGTTGAATGCCTCTTAGGACTTCTATTTAATAAATAAGGATTAAATTATATTTGATGTCAGAAGAAAACTGTAAGTTGTTTTAGATACTAGGGAGAAAATACTGAAAAACTAAATTTATAAATCTATGTATAGTCACAAGAATGAACTTTCATGACATCATAGCTACTGATGATATAATTAAGCTAGTGATTTTGTTGTAAGTTTTGGTAAGTGAAAACACACTTTGATGTTAGCTATTAATCAGGATAGGTAATCAGTTTACAGACTGAATTACAAGTAAGTCATGAGTATAAGCAAGCCGGGCACTGGTGACTTATATTTGTAATCTTAACCAGTTGGGAGGCTGAGATTGGGAGGATTGTGATTCAAGGCCAGCCTAGGCAAATAATCTCCAAAATAACCAGAATGAAATGGACTGAAGATGTGGTTCAAGTGATAGAGCACCTGCTTTGAAAGCATGAAGCCCTGAATTCAAAACCCAGCCCCGCCAAAAAAAAAAAAAAGTAAGCAATTATGGTATACACAATTTACAATTTTATATTGTGATAGTTTAAATTTTAGTGACCAAACTTGCAGATGCTTTTACTTTAAGGATCTTCCTTTGCACACAAAAGGACATCATTTCCATGTAGTTTTCAACAATTATTTGTGTGACTACTTTCATAGCTAGTGGTACTTTTTGGTAATTTTTAGCCCCTTTTTAGGAAGATGGGAGAGGTGGGGAAGTATCTGTGATCCCAAATGCTACATTGGACTAAATTGAGGATAGTTACGGTGATGTATGCCTGTGATCCCAGTAGCACTCAGGAGGCTGAGGCAGGAGAATCATTTGAGCTCAGGAGTTTGAGACCAGCCTGGGTAACATAGCCAGACTCCATCTCAAAACAAACAGACAAACAAAGACCAACAAAAAAAAGCCCAATAATACTAGTCAACCTCCCCAAACCCTTTGTGTACAGCAGGGGTGGATATGAGAGCACTCATTAGGACAATTTGCAGTGTCTGGCCTGGAAAATGGAATGCACAACACCGTAGGATTGAAAAGGGTCAGAGCAGGCAGGGCAGGAAAGCCCATGGCACTGGCAGCAGGGAGTCAAAGCTCCCTCAGCAGAGAAGTGGCTCTAAGCCAGGGAAGCTGGCAGAAGACAGAGGCTGGGGAGAGATGCTGCCAAGCCAGAGGATTATTTTAATGTACAACAGTGTCTTCAAAGTGGTAAATTGATCCCAGAGAGGAGAAAGAAAGGAAGAGTCTAAACAATGAGCAGTCATGACAGTAGTTTCAGGCACTAATGTCCCATGACTGTGCTGCTTGATTTGTATTCAACAGAGAGAGCTTGCAAGGTACACTGTGGTAAATAACTAGAGTTACAGCTGTCAGAATTGTAAAAGTACCAGCTTCTCATGCAGTTAAACAGGGCAAATGTGATTTTAATGGGCAAGTATTGAATGCATTGGGATATATATTCAAGCACTCACCTCTGCTGAATAGGTAATGAGCTATGGTTATTTTCAGAAAACATTTTAGTTTCAAAATGCAGTACCAAAATAATGCTTTAAAGGACATTTGTGTCAAACATTAAAAATAACATTCTTTTAATAAGTTTCAACTTTCAGAGAAATATATGAGAAAGACCTATATATCTCTTCCAACAAAGAAAATGATGTCTTTCTTCTCTTCATACTTCATGTTACAAATTGTATGCTGAAGATGATATATTAATTTTATTTTCATTAGATAAAGTGAGGAAGAAACACAATGAGATTCAAATATATTACAAGGCATTTAGAGAGATGTGTTTTGTTGCTCAATTAGCTTCCAGAATGAAACAGAATTATTTAAAAGCATTATCCTGGCTTTTGTTTAGAATATGATCTTGTTTTCCTTAAACTATCAATAAATGGATCAAACAAATTATCTCAGAAACTTAACATTCAGGATATTCCAAAAAATCACATTCGACACATTCTTCCAGTTCCCTTAAGACTCGTGGGCTCTCCCCAACAGGAAACCTTGAGAGCGGAGCTCTGGGGGCACAAGCAGGCAGCTGACTCTGGGTTTTAAAAGCACAGTTTAGAGTCCTGAAGAACGGCATGAGCTGCCGAATGCAGGAAACAGAATGTTGGCGTAGAAGAGGAAACTCACTCTTCACAGTGAGCTCATCAGAGCCGCTCATTTCCTGCAAAAAACCCAAGACCAGAAAAATGATGTGGCTTTACTAAGGGTCAGAACTGCAACTAGAAGCACACGCACAGAGCAAAAGCTAAGTGATTGGTTCTTTAGGAAAATTCACTGCCAGCTCGGCAGAGGTATAGCCTCAAATTCTAGGTCTTTAAGATTTTTTATCAGGGTTCTGCCCTGAGCCCAGCCTAACTTGAGGCCTAGCCATTCTTCCTGGCAAGCTTTCCCTCCTCTGGGACAATAAGTAACAGAGTGGGGAGAAAAATGGTTTCTGTGTAACTGTGTTAGCCAGGAAGCCTTATCTCTTAGTGACTGCAAGGGGTTGTCTTCCACATGTGACATGGAAGAAAATAAAGATGGAATTTTTATGTCGTTTTAAAACTAAGAGCTATTTTGAAATTTTTTGAAGTCATTAAAATCAAGTGATATAAGAAATACTCCATGACTTACTTAGCTCTTGTCTCCTTTGCCATGAATATAGTTCGTAAAAGGAAAACATTTACCCCATATTTTAATCTTAGAAGTTCTAGGATTCTGATAGTGTGAGGTTTGCATTCTTGGTGATTCTCCTCTAGATCTGGCAGGGAGGCAGGGCCTTCAGTGTCCACTTCTGGAACAAATGCCCACCTGTAGCTGGAGGGAAAAATCCCAAGGTCAAGCTGCTGAATCAGAGCCCATATAAAAACATTCAAAGCTGTTTTATTAAGATACAATTTACATACCATATCCATCAAATACATACAGCTCAATGGCTCTGATTATTTCCATAGAATTGTACATTCATCAACACAATCAGTTTCATGGTATTTTCACGTACTGCTAAGAAACCTCCCCGCCTCGGGCATCATTCCTCAACCCTCTAACCCTCTCCATCTAAGGCAACTTACTTCTCTAATTTCTGCCTACGGATTTTCTTATTCCGGACATTCTGTATGAATGAATCATAAATATGTGTTCCTTGAAGACCGCTTCATTCAAGGTCCATCTGTGTTGTGGCATGTATTGGTACTTCATTTCTTTCATTGTTGAATGAGACTTCATTACATACTATACCACAGATTATGTGTCCATCTGTCACTTGATGACCATTTGGGTTGCCTCCACTTAGTGGCTATTATATATAATGCTGTTGTGCATGCTTGTACATCTGAACCCCCCACCACCTACCTTTTATTTTTTTGTGGTGCTAGGGTTTGAACACAGGGCATTGTGCATGCTAGCAAATGTTGTACCAATGAGCTATATCCCCAGCACCCCTGACCCTGCCTTTTAAAAACAGACTTTCTTTGCCTAGAACAGTGGCTCATGTCTATAATCCCAGCTACTCAAGAGGTGAAGACTGCATTGCTATTGAAGACCAACCCCCACAAAAAAGTTAATGAAATCAATAAAAGCTGGGCGTGATGGCATGTGCCTGCCAATCCAGCTACTTGGGAGGTGTCCAGGCTGGCCCAGGCATAAAAATACCAAAAGGAGAACAGAGCTCAGAGGATCCAAGATGGCAACTAGAGTGAGGAAGCAGACAGTGTGAGCCATGAAAATCAAAAATCTTGCTGAGATGCTGGAGCCACACTTGGCAGAAAAAAACCACCAAGAATAAGCAAAAGTCTGACACCCCGAACCCCCAGCCCACACAAAGCTTCTCCATACCATGTTACACTGAGAAACCAGGAGGGCTCCCATGCTGCCAGATGCCAGCTCTAAACCTGCTTGGGAGACTCAGACTAGCAGGTGAGCAAATAAGCAGAACGTGATATTCCCACAGCCACTCCTGGGATAAACCAGCATAGCACCCTGGACAGAATGACCCCCTACCCCGCAAAAAAACAAAACAAAACTGAGTAATAAACAAGGAACTGAAAAGGACATGCAGCAGAGAGGGCAGGGTGTTTTGAGTGCACTGGAGAAGAGGGGTAAGCAAGGAGCTGCTCTCTAAGCGAACTACCAGTAAACAAAGCTTGCAAAAGTAGATGGCTGACAGTAGGTGGCAGATGAGTCACTGTCTAAAATAGGGCAGATAGCAGTTCACAAAGCTGTCTCCTGACCCAACCACCTGGTGAGACTACAACAGAGCTACTTCTTAAATACCAACACCAGGACTGGATGCTGAAGGAGTGACACCAGAACTACTAAGAGTGAAACGTCATTCTTCCTGAACCTGAAATTTTTTTGTTCTTTCTCTCTAAGTGCTTGTCTTGTTCACTGTTGGCTAGTATACCATCTCTCCCTGTTGAATTCTTTGGTTCTCTATTTTTTTCTGTCTTTTTCTTCTGTCTTTTTCTTTCTTGGTTTCATTACTTTTACTAATACTAAATTACACACAGAACAGGGACAGAAACAGCACTAAGTGGAATGATGGGAAGACGAAAAAGGGATGAAAACCATTCTCCCCCATGAAATAAATTAGTACAGGATTCAGAGGGAAATGAAGAAAATGGATACCCAGTTTCAGACCCCAACAAAACAAAGATAGACTATCCCAAGGAACCCAATGAAGCCCACATGAACACTCTGAAAGAAGAAATTCTGCAAGAAATCACTGAGAATTTCATGGAAATGTTACTAGACAAGGTCAACCAAAATGTACTCAAGAAATTCCAAGACAATAAAAATAAAGAATATGAGAAGACACAAAAACAAATAAGTGAACTCATAGGAGGTCTAAATAAATACCAAAGTGAAACAGAGAACACCATAAATATAGAGATAAATGAATTAAGGATGAAAATTGACAGTATTAATGAGGAAGTGACCCACGATATGGAAAACCTCAGAAAAAAGAATGAAACAGAAATACAAAACAAAATGGAAGGCCACTCCAGCAGACTAGAACAAGTAGAAGACAGAATCTCAGAATTTGAAGATGAAATGGAAATTAAAGGAAAAAACTGAAGAACTATTACTCAAACAATTCAAAACCTGTGAAAGGAGTAGAGTATGCAAGAAGTGACCGACTCCATCAAAAGACCAAACTTGAGAATCATGAGTATTGAAGAAGGAGAAGAGGTGCAAGCAAAAGGAATTCATAACATATTCAACAAAATAATAACAGAAAAATTCCCAAATCTAGAGAAAACTATGCCCATTTAGGTACAAGAAGCCTCCAGGACACCAAACAGACTTGACCAAAATAGAACTACCCCACAACATGCTATCATTAAAACAACAAGTACAGAGAATAGAGAAAGAATACTGAAGGCTGTAAGAGAGAAAAAACAAGTAACACACAAAGGTAAACCCATCAAAATCACAGCAGATTTCTCAACGGAAACATTAAAAGCAAGAAGAGCATGAAGTGAGGTATTCCGGGCACTGAATGAAAATAAATTCAACCCTAGGATACTCTACCCCCCAAAAACTATCATTCAAAATAGATGGAGCAATAAAAGTTTTCCATATAAGCAGAAGCTAAAACAATATATGACCACCAAGCCACCACTACAAAACATTCTTCAAAGAATCCTGCACACAGAAAATGAAAGCATACAAATCACGAAAGGACAGACAGTACCAAACCACAGGAGAAGAAAAGCCAAGAAAGTAGAGAATAACACTGATTTAGCTGTACACAATCAAACCCTTAAACAACAAGACAAATGAAAGGAATCACCACACATCTATCAATACTAACAATGATGTTAAGGGACTTAATTCCCCCATCAAAAGACAACGTTTGGCAAACGATTAAAAAGGAAGATCCAACAATCTATTGCTCATAGGAGACCCATTTCATCGACAGAAACAAGCACTGGCTTAGGGTGAAAGGCTGGAAGAAGATTTACCAAGCCAATGCCCCTCAAAAACAGGCAATACTTACCTCAGACAAAGTAGACTTCAAACCTACATTGATCAAACGAGAGAAAGAAGGACATTCCATACTAACAAAAAGGGAAACACACCAAAAGGAAATAAAAATTATCAACCTATATGCACCCAACATCAATGCACCCAATTTCATCAAACATACTCTGAAGGACCTAAAAACACACATAAACTCCAACACAGCAGTAGTGGGAGACTTTAATACCCCCCATCACCAATAGATAGGTCATCCAAACAAAAATATCAATAAAGAAATCCTATATTAAATCACACCATAGATCAAATGGATCTAGCCAACTGCTGCACAATATACAGTCTTCTCAGCAGCCCATGGAACCTTCTCCAAAACTGATCATATCTTAGGGAACAAAGCAAGCCTCAGCAAATATAAGAAAATAGAAAAAATATCATGCATTCTAACTGATCACAATGCATTAAAATCAGAACTTAACAACATAAACAATAGTAAAAAACATGCAAACTGAAGATTTGTTAGAAGCTAACACACTGCTCAATGATCAACGGGTTATTGATGAAATAAAAGAGGAAATTAAAAGGTTCCTGGAAGTTAATGAAAATGAAAACACGACCTACCAGAACCTATGGGACAGAACAAAGGCAGTCCTGAGAGGAGAGTTTATAGCCAGGAGTGCATATAATAAAAGGACAGAAAGATCTCACATCAATGATTAAATGCTACATCTCAAACTCCTAGAAAAACATGAACAAGCAAATCCCAAAACAAACAGAAGGAGAGAAATAATAAAAATAAGAGCTGAAATCAATGAAATAGAAACAAAACAAGCCACACAAAGAATCAATGAAACAAAAAGTTGGTTCTTTGAAAAAATAAGTAAGATTAACAGACCCCTGGCAAACCTGACTAAAACGAGGAGAGAAAAAACCAAATCAGTAAAATCAGAAATGCAAAAGAGGAGATAACAACAAACACCACGGAAATCCAGGAAATTGTCAGAGACTACTTTGAGAACCTATATTCTAATAAATTTGAAAATCTTAAAGAAATGGACAGATTTCTAGATACTTAACGACCATCCAAAAATTGATCCAAGAGGACACTAATCACCTGAATAGATCTATAACACAAAATGAAATTGAAGCAGCAATAAAGAGTCTCCCAGAAAAGAAAAGTCCAGGACCTGATGGATTCTCTGCTGAATTCTATCAGACCTTTAAAGAAGAACTGATACCAACCCTCCTTAAACTGTTCCACAAAACAGAAAGGGAAGGAAAACAGCCTAACTCATTTTATGAAGCCAGTATTACATTCATCCCAAAACAAGACAAAGACACCTCCAAAAAGGAGAACTATAGGCCAATCTCCTTAATGAACATAGATGCAAAAATCCTCAATAAAATAATGGCAAACTGAATCCAACAACACATCAGAAAGATCATTCACCACAACCAAGTCGGCTTCATCCCAGGAATGCAGGGATGGTTCAACATACATAAATCTATAAATGTAATACAGCACATTAATAGAAGCAAAGACAAAAACCACTTGATCATTTCAATAGATGCAGAAAAAGCCTTCAACAAGATTTGACATCACTTCATGATAAAAGCTCTAAGAAAACTAGGTATAGAAAGAAAGTACCTCAACATTATAAAGGCTATATATGACAAACCTATAGCCAACATCATACTTAATGGCAAAAAACTGAAACTATTTCCCCTAACATCAGGAACGAGACAAGGGTGCCCACTATCTCCACTCCTATTCAACATAGTACTGAGATTCCTAGCTACAGCAATGAGGCAAAGAGAAGAAATAAAAGGAGTACAAATAGGTAAAGAAAGTGTTAAAATATCCCTATTTGCAGACAATATGATCCTATACCTTAAAGACCCAAAAAACTCTACTCAAAAACTCCTAGATACGATAAACAGCTACAGCAAGGTGGCAGGATACAAAATCGACTTACAAAAATCATTAGCTTTTCTATACACCAATGATGAACAAACTGAGAAAAAATATATGGAAACAATTCCATTTACAATAGCCTCAAAAAAAATCAAATACCTAGGAGTAAACTTAACAAAGGATGTGAATGACCTCTACAAGGAACACTACAAACCCCTGAAGAAAGAGATCGAGGAAGACTACAGAAGGTGGAGAGATCTCCCATGCTCATGGATTGGTAGAATCAACATAGTAAAAATGGCTATACTACCAAAAGCAATCTACATGTTTAATGCAATTCCCATCAAAATCCCAATGACATTCATCACAGAGATTGAAAACTCCACCTTAAAATTCACTTAGAAACATAAGAGACCACAAATACTCAAGGCAATACTCAGCAAAAAGAGCAATGCTGAAGGTATCACAATACATAACTTCAAACTTTACTACAAAGCAATAGCAATAAAAACAGCATGGTACTGGCACAAAAACAGACATGAAGACCAGCAGAACAGTATAGAGGACCCGGATATGAATCCACACAACTATGCCCACCTTATTTTTGACAAAGGTACTAAAAGTATACAATGGAGAAAAGACAGCCTCTTCAACAAATGTTGTTGGGAAAAGTGGTTATCCATCTGCAAAAAACTGAAACTAGATCCATGTCTATCACCCTGTACTAGTATCAACTCAAAATGGATCAAGGACCTTAATATCAGACCCAAAACTGAAGTTCGTACAGGAAAAAGCAGGAAACACTCTGGAAGTAATAGGTATAGGCAAGGACTTCCTCAATAGAACCCCAGCAGCTCAGCAACTCAGAGAAAGGATGGACAAATGGGACGTCATAAATCTAAAAAGCTTCTGCACAACAAAAGAAATGGTCTCTAAAGTGAAGAGACCACCCACAGAGTGGGAGAAAATATTTGCCAGCTATACATCAGACAAAGGACTGATAACCAGAACATATAGGGAACTCAAAAAACTAAACTCTTCCCAAATCAATGAACCAAAAGAAATGGGCAACTGAACTAAACAGAACTTGCTCAAAAGAAATTCAAATGGCAAAAAAACACATGAAAAAATGCTCACTATCTCTAGCCATAAAGGAAATGCAAATTCAAACCACACTAAGATTCCACCTCACCCCTGTCAGAATAGCCATCATTAGCAACACCACTAACAACAGGTGTTGGCAAGGATGGTGGGGGTGGGTGGGCGGAAGGAACCCTTTTTACACTGCTGGTGGGAATGCAAACTAGTACAACCACTCTGGAAAAAAATTTGTAGGCTTCTTAAAAATCTAAACGTAGATCTGCTATAAGATCCAGCAATCCCACTCCTGGGGATATACCCAAAGGAATGTGACTCAGGTTACTCCAGAGGCACTTGCACACCCATGTTTATTACAGTGCTATTCACAATAGGCAAGTTACGGAAACAATTAAGATGCCCTAGTACTGATGAATGGATTAAGAAAATGTGGTATTTATACACAATGGAATTTTACTAAGCCATGAAGAAGAATGAAATCTTATCATTCGCAAGTAAATGGATGGAACTGGAGAACATCATTCTGAGTGAGATTAGCCAGGCTCAGAAGACCAAAAATCCTATGTTCTCACTTATATTTGGACTTTAGATCTAGGGCAAATACAGCAATGTGGTCGGACTTGGGTCACATGACAAGAGGAGATATGGGGATAGGTAAGAACCCAAAATATGATAGTATTTGATGTCCCCACTGCAGAGCAACTAATACAGAAACCTTAAAGCGAAAGAGGTCAATAGGAGAAGGGGATCAGGAACTAGTGTAAAGATCAGTTAGAGATGAATCAACATGGGATGTGACACATTTGTACATGGAAGCAATGCCAGGAATCTCCCTGTATAGCTATTCTTATCTCAACTAGCAAACACACTTTGTCTTTCTTATTATTGCTTATGTCTACTCTTCAACAAAATTAGAGATAAGGGCAAAACAGGTTCTGCCTGGAAGCAAGGGGGATGGGGTGGGGGGTGGGGGGGCAGGGGAGAGAAATGACCCAAACATTGTATGCACATGTGAATAAATGAATACAAAAAAATACCTAAAGGCAAAAGGGCCAGGGGCATGGCACAAGTGGTAGACAACCTGCCTGGCAAGCGCAAGGCACTAAGTCCAAACCCCAGTACCACCAAACCAAACCAAACAAACTTTGATTTTGGAGTACTTTTAGGTTCGTAGCTGAGCAGAGTTCCCCATATGTCCCCTATTGTCACATTCACAGCCCCTCCTACAACACCTGGAAGCCACTGCTCTTTTTACTGTCCCTGTAGTTTTCCCTGTTTCAGAATGTCATATTACTGGAATGATACAGTGTGTAGCCTTTTCGGATTGGCTTTTTTCACTTAATAGGCATTTTTATTTATTTATTTTTTTTGGTGGTACTGTGGCTTGAACTCAAAACCTGCCTGACACTTGCTATGCAGGTATGCTACCACTTGGGCCACTCCACCAGCCCTTTTTTGTGTTGGGTATTTTTGAAATAGGGTTTTGAGAACTATTTGCCCAAGCTGGCTTCAAACTATGATCATCCTAATCTCTGTCCCCTTAGTAGCTGGGAATACAGGCATGAGCCACCAGAACCTGGCAATAATAGGTATTCTTACTAAGATAACCCACAAATGTTTTAACCACACATTTCCACATGACCACTCTCATGTGGGCAGTACAAAGAAGGCAGCCTCTGGGGCCAGGCATGAAGTGCAGGAGCAGCTGTGTTGAGTCTGCAGGAAACGTGTGTCAAGGTGGCAAAGTGAGCTGGAGAGGGCCCACTCCAAATAAACGCATCCACATCTAACTGCAGATGACAATGCAGTTTATGTCATGCAGTGAGGACCACCAGTGGGCAACCCCCATTCTAAAAGCATTCAATGGCAAAAGCCACCTGAGCCAACACCATCACGCTGACACACTTCATAGACAAATTTGTCAACACGACTGTGAACCAAATTTATGACAGCACAGGTGTTGAGAGTAACCTGAAACCTGGGTTTCCAAGCTGGCTACTAAAATCTGAGGCTGTGGCTTTTTGCACACTGTACATGAAAGAACAAGTGAAAGTCCGTAAAGAAAAGGAGAATCAGTACTTCAAAAAGGGCACAAAGTCTTGTCTGACTTACATTTGAAACAATGGCATTTTGTCAGGTGGAAAAGAGAGTGCTGTGTCCAAGAATTTGCAGGCTGATAAATACAAGATGAGTTCACTCGGGGGTATCTCCCCCATCGAAGGCCCATTTCCATCAGTGACTGAAACTTTTATTCTGTTTATTTTGTTGCTGTTTCTATAAATTTGAAAGGAAATTATTGTTAGAAGTTAACTCACATCTACTGTAGTCCATTTGTTTATGAAAATTTCACAGGATGGATTTTTTTTTTTTAAGTAGTGGGGTTTGAACACAACTTACACATTGAGCCACTCCACCAGCCATTTTTTTTTGAGATAGGGTCTCACAAACTACTTTGCCTGCTCTGGCAGTGAACTTTGATCCTCCTGATCCCTGCCTCCTGAGTAGCTGGGATTGCAGATGTGAGCCACCAGTGCCCAGCCAGATTTTCTTTTACAAAGTTTTCAGACTATCTGGCCCCTTCCCAGTACTTGGGGAAGGTGGTGTGTGGCATTAGCCTGCTAGTCCTGAGCACCTGCATGTGTGTGCAGACTTTCTACTACTCACCTCAGCAACTCATCATCCTCCTTAAGATCTTCTTCAAGCTGTATGAATGTCTGAATCTTAAAAAGAGAATGTGCATTCAAGTTACTATTTAAGAGTCATTAAACTTACTCAAATTTTATTTCTATAAGAAACTAGCAGTTGCCTAGGATGCAGCAAGGGTCTTGGTTCCATCCCCAGCACTGCAAATCAACAATAGTAACAACACTAGAAAATAATATTAAATGGTATAAATTAGTTGGAATAAACTGACTATTGCAGCTAAGGGTGAGAGATCAAACATGACAATATGATAAAACATTGCCTAGTTAACTAACAGCTATGTGTTACCAACATTATCAAAACAACTTTTAGATGAAATTAGGTGCATGTGCACCAACATATTCAAAGTGAAAAATCACTTTAAAAAGCTCCAATCTCAGAATTGGAGAACATCATTCTGAGTGAGGTTAGCCTGGCCCAAAAGACCAAAAATCGTATGTTCTCCCTCATATGTGGACATTAGATCAAGGGCAAACACAACAAGGGGATTGGACTTTGAGCACATGATAAAAGCGAGAGCACACAAGGGAGGGGTGAGGATAGGTAAGACACCTAAAAAATTAGCTAGCATTTGTTGCCCTTAATGCAGAGAAACTAAAGCAGATACCTTAAAAGCAACTGAGGCCAATAGGAAAAGGGGACCAGGGAAAAGGTTAGATCAAAAAGAATTAACCTAGAAGGTAACACACACGCACAGGAAATTAATGTGAGTCAACTCCCTGTATAGCTATCCTTATCTCAACCAGCAAAAACACTTGTTCCTTCCTATTATTGCTTCTACTCTCTCTTCAACAAAATTAGAGATAAGGGCAAAATAGTTTCTGCTGGGTATTGTGGTGGTGGGGGGGACAGGGAGGGGGTGGAGTGGGTGGTAAGGGAGGGGGTGGGGGCAGGGGGGAGAAATGACCCAAGCCTTGTATGCACATATGAATAATAAAACAATAAAAAAAATAAAAAATAAAAAATAAAAAGGTCCAATCTCCTCTCAAGAGTAAAATATGTGTACTCACCAATTCAGAGACCATTATTGGCCACAGTGAGGTCAGATGTTGAGGAGATATTCTTAGCAGCAAAACTCTGAAAAAAAGAAACATCTGAGCAGCAACTATGGATGTCTGTCCAACTCTGAGATTGTCTGTCAGGCGTTCTAAGGAAAGAAGATTTTAAATATGTCATACAAATATGCAGTTTGAGGTTTCTCATTAACCAAAAAATACATAAAATTGTACCTGTTTTGCGCTTTTGACAAGACAGTCTAAGAGATGAGCATTGGGAAGATGTTTTGTGCATGAGCCTACCTCATTGTGAAGTACAGCAGGCCATGGCCCTTGTTAAAGGGGTGAATCAACAAAGGTATTGGATCTCTGATCCCACAAATCCCCAGATGGCCAATGACCACTTACATTTCCTTTGAAGAATAAGAATCATGAGACTCAGACACCCAAGATAGCCCTTGGCTGAGTGATGGATTCAGACATCACAGACTGTTTGGCAGACAGCAGTTGGTGGGGAGTGAAGCAAGGGAATAAGACAGACTGATCTAGTCAATTTTAGATTTGATGCCCATGACAAAAACTTTAATTCCTGCAAGTGAAATCCTCTAACCCCTAACATTCTTCCCCACTTTTCCACTGAAGGAATTCTTTGTGAAATGGGATTTTAAAGGTTTCTCTAGGGCTGGTGGAATGGCTCAAGTGGTACCTGCCTACCAAGTGTGAGGCTCTGAGCTCAAACCCCGCACTGCCAAAAAAAAAAAGAAAAAAGAAAAAAAAACCAACTTCTCTAATACGCTGCTAGAGTTAACAACAGAACTATGGTGATGCTAGCTAATATTTGCTGTAGTACATCAGTAATAAACTTCTATTTATTTGAGCTAGCTAAAGTAGGTTTTTATTTCTTGTCTTTGAAGTACTCTGACCTGAGCGGGGTATGGTGGCCTGCAATACCAGCACTTGTGAGGCAGAGGCAGGAAGAACGAGAGTTTGAAGCCAGCCTGGGAAACACAGATCCTATCTTGAAAGAAGAGAAAAGAAAAAAAAAAAGAAGAGCCAAATGGAAATTTTAGAATGAAGAAAATCAATTCACAGAAAGAAGAGAACTCCTGAATGACTCAGTAGGAGAGGAATGAAGGAAGATCAGAACAGATAAAATAAAATAAGAAAGGCGCCTGACACTGGTGGCTCACGTCTGTATCCTAGCTACTCAGAATGTAGAGATCAGAAGGATCATGGTTTGAAGCCAGCCTGGGCAAATAGTTCACGAGACCCTATCTCAAAAAAAACCATCACAAAAAAGAGTTGGTGGAGTGGCTCTGAGTCAAAACCCCAGTACTAAAATAAATAAATAAACAAATGAATAAATGAATGAATGAATAAGAAAGGTAAACACGCCCAACAATCTCAGGGACCAGTGGAGATAACAACATATCTAAGATCTGTGCCATTTCAGTCTCAGATGGAGAGGAAAGCACATAGGTTGGAAAAATATGTGAAGAAACTGTGACTGTAAACATCCAAAATTCTGACCTTTTCTCAAAAAAAAAAGTCCCCCAAACAAAAATCTGGAAAAGATGACATTGAGTCACTGGCACTAAGATTTCCTGGTTTTGGTAAAGGCACTATGGTTATGTGAGATGTTCTTACATGGGAAGCTGCATGAGTGATACAAAGAAACTCTTGGTACTATTTTTATAACCTCTTGCAGGTCTTAATCTATTTCAAAATACAAAATACTAAAAGAAAGCTTTATAGCCAGGCTTTGGTGGCTCACACCTGTAATTCTAGTTGCTTGGGAGACAGAGATCAGGAGGATTGCAGTTCAAGGCCAGCCCAGGCAAAAAGTTAGCAAGATTCCATCTCAATAAATAAGCCAAGGGTGGTAGTGTATTTTTGTCATCCCAGATATTCCGGAGGCCATAGGTAGGAAGACTGTAGTTCAAGACTGGCCTGGGGCAAAACCAGGAGACTCTATCTGAAAAATAACTAAAGCAAAAAAGGGATTGGGGTGTGGTTCAAGTGGTAGAGAGCCTGCCTAGTAAGTGCAATGTCCTGAGTTCAAGCCCCCAGCACTGCCAAAAAAACCTGCAGAGAAACCCCAAAAAACAAAATTACAAAAACAGAAATACTGCCAGGTGCTGGTGGCTCATGCCTGCAATCTTAGCTACTTAGGAGACAGAAATTAGGAGGATCACAATTCGAAGCCAACTGGGGCAAATAGTTTATGAAACCCTATCCTAAAAAACCTATCACAAAAAGTGCTGGTAGAGTGGCTCAAGGTGTAGGTCCTGAGTTCAAACCCCAGTACCACAAAAATAACAACAAAAACCAAAACCAAGAACACAAATACCAAGGTTTGGGTTTAGCTCAGTGGCAAGTAAGTGAAAGTGTAAGTGGTAAGTGTAAGGCCCTGCGTTCAATCCCTAGAACTGAAAAACAAGACAAAACCAAAAACAGCCAAAGAAATCCCTACCTAATTATCTGCTTTCTCTTTTTTTGAGATAGGGTCTTACCCAGGTTGGCCTTGAACTTGTGATCCTCCTGCTTCATCTGCCCAAGTGCTGGGATTATAGATGTATGCTACCATACCTGGCTAAGTAAAACGTTTTTAAAAGGTAGAGTAAGATTTATAACATAATTTTACATTCCACTGATAAGTGGGTGAACACTATGGAATAGAATATTATTTAGCAACAAAAAGTAAGAAGCTACTGATAATTATAAGAATATGAATTACTCTCAGACACATCATGCTAAGGGAAGAAGCCAGATGTAAAGGCTACCTACTATGCAATCACAAGTAGATGGAATTCTAGAAAAGACAGAACCACATCACCAGAAAGCAGACTTGGTTGGCTAGGACTGAGGGGAGGGGCTCACAGAAGGGGCACAAGGGAACTTTTGGGGAGATGAATATTCTACGTCTTGATTGTGGTGGTGTTTGCATTACATGTCCATCGAAATTCATAGCACTTTACAGCCAAGGGCTGATATATACGATACTGTTCTACCTCAATAAGCTTGAAGAAAAAAAGGAGTTATTCCATAGTTCTATTATTTGTAGAACTTTCATATTAGCCTTCATAACATCAAATTTTTAAAAATCCTTCAAGAATGGCATTGATTTTTTTTTATATCATTTAGCCTGTGAGTATTAAGGAAAATAAATTCCTACTTGAGAATTCTTTCATATCTTGGGGAGGGAGAACTGAGAACACAATGTCCACTTTGCCACCTTAACATTTTTTTTTTTCATTTTTCTTTTATTATTCATATGTGCATACAAGGCTTAGTTTATTTCTCCCCCCTGCCCCCACCCCCTCCCTTACCACCCACTCCACCCCCTCCCGCTCCCCCCCTCAATACCCAGCAGAAACTATTTTGCCCTTATCTCTAATTTTGTTGTAGAGAGAGTATAAGCAATAATAGGAAGGAACAAGGGGTTTTGCTGGTTGAGATAAGGATAGCTATACAGGGCATTGACTCACATTGATTTCCTGTGCGTGGGTGTTACCTTCTAGGTTAATTCTTTTTGATCTAACCTTTTCTCTAGTTCCTGGTCCCCTTTTCCTATTGGCCTCAGTTGCTTTAAGGTATCTGCTATTAGTTTCTCTGCATTAAGGGCAACAAATGCTAGCTAGTTTTTTAGGTGTCTTACCTATCCTCACCCCTCCCTTGTGTGCTCTCGCTTTTATCATGTGCTCATAGTCCAATCCCCTTGTTGTGTTTGCCCTTGATCTAATGTCCACATATGAGGGAGAACATACGATTTTTGGTCTTTTGAGCCAGGCTAACCTCACTCAGAATGATGTTCTCCAATTCCATCCATTTACCAGCGAATGATAACATTTCGTTCTTCTTCATGGCTGCATAAAATTCCATTGTGTATAGATACCACATTTTCTTAATCCATTCGTCAGTGCTGGGGCATCTTGGCTGTTTCCATAACTTGGCTATTGTGAATAGTGCCGCAATAAACATGGATGTGCAGGTGCCTCTGGAGTAACAGTCTTTTGGGTATATCCCCAAGAGTGGTATTGCTGGATCAAATGGTAGATCGATGTCCAGCTTTTTAAGTAGCCTCCAAATTTTTTTCCAGAGTGGTTGTACTAGTCTACATTCCCACCAACAGTGTAAGAGGGTTCCTTTTTCCCCGCATCCTCGCCAACACCTGTTGTTGGTGGTGTTGCTGATGATGGCTATTCTAACAGGGGTGAGGTGGAATCTTAGTGTGGTTTTAATTTGCATTTCCTTTATTGCTAGAGATGGTGAGCATTTTTTCATGTGTTTTCTGGCCATTTGAATTTCTTCTTTTGAGAAAGTTCTGTTTAGTTCACGTGCCCATTTCTTTATTGGTTCATTAGTTTTGGGAGAATTTATTTTTTTAAGTTCCCTGTATATTCTGGTTATCAGTCCTTTGTCTGATGTATAGTTGGCAAATATTTTCTCCCACTCTGTGGGTGTTCTCTTCAGTTTAGAGACCATTTCTTTTGATGAATAGAAGCTTTTTAGTTTTATGAGGTCCCATTTATCTATGCTATCTCTTAGTTGCTGTGCTGCTGGGGTTTCATTGAGAAAGTTCTTACCTATACCTACTAACTCCAGAGTATTTCCTACTCTTTCTTGTATCAACTTAAGAGTTTGGGGTCTGATATTAAGATCCTTGATCCATTTTGAGTTAATCTTGGTATAGGGTGATATACATGGATCTAGTTTCAGTTTTTTGCAGACTGCTAACCAGTTTTCCCAGCAGTTTTTGTTGAAGAGGCTGCTATTTCTCCATTGTATATTTTTAGCTCCTTTGTCAAAGATAAGTTGCTTATAGTTGTGTGGCTTCATATCTGGATCCTCTATTCTGTTCCACTGGTCTTCATGTCTGTTTTTGTGCCAGTACCATGCTGTTTTTATTATTATTGCTTTGTAATATAGTTTGAAGTCAGGTATTGTGATACCTCCTGCATTGTTCTTTTGACTGAGTATTGCCTTGGCTATTCGTGGCCTCTTGTGTTTCCATATAAATTTAACAGTAGATTTTTCAATCTCTTTGATGAATGTCATTGGAATTTTGATGGGAATTGCATTAAACATGTAGATTACTTTTGGGAGTATAGACATTTTTACTATGTTGATTCTACCAATCCATGAGCATGGGAGATCTCTCCACTTTCTATAGTCTTCCTCAATCTCTTTCTTCAGAAGTGTATAGTTTTCCTTGTAGAGGTCTTTCACATCTTTTGTTAGGTTTACACCTAGGTATTTGATTTTTTTTGAGGCTATTGTAAATGGAATTGTTTTCATACATTCTTTTTCCGTTTGCTCATTGTTAGTGTATAGAAATGCTAATGATTTTTCTATGTTGATTTTATATCCTGCTACCTTGCTATAGCTATTGATGATGTCTAGAAGCTTCTGAGTAGAGTTTTTTGGGTCTTTAAGGTATAGGATCATGTCGTCTGCAAATAGGGATATTTTGACAGTTTCTTTACCTATTTGTATTCCTTTTATTCCTTCTTCTTGCCTAATTGCTCTGGCTAGGAATTCCAGTACTATGTTGAATAGGAGTGGAGATAATGGGCATCCTTGTCTGGTTCCTGATTTTAGAGGGAATGGTTTTAATTTTTCTCCGTTAAGTATAATGCTGGCTGTAGGTTTGTCATATATAGCTTTTATAATGTTGAGGAACTTTCCTTCTATTCCTAGTTTTCTTAGAGCTTTTATCATGAAATGATGTTGGATCTTATCAAAGGCTTTTTCTGCATCTATTGAGATGATCAAGTGGTTTTTGTCTTTGCTTCTGTTAATGTGGTTTATTACGTTTATTGATTTTCGTATGTTGAACCACCCCTGCATCCCTGGGATGAAGCCTACCTGGTCGTGGTGAATAATCTTTTTGATGTGTTGCTGAATTCGATTTGCCATTATTTTGTTGAGGATTTTTGCATCAATGTTCATTAAGGAGATTGGCCTATAGTTCTCCTTTTTGGAGGTGTCTTTGCCTGGTTTTGGGATAAGTGTAATAGTGGCTTCATAAAATGTGTTTGGCAGTTTTCCTTCCCTTTCTATTTCATGGAACAGTTTAAGGAGGGTTGGTATCAGTTCTTCACCTTAACATTTTATGAGAAGAAAAAATTGCCCTGAAAACCATATACAATATCCATATCAATTAATTTTCAATGCAAACAATTTAGTAAGAACGAAGAAAAGCGAAAAAAAAAAAAAAAAAAGAAGAAGAAGAAGAAGAAGAGGAAACTGTTCAAATATTGCTCATTCACCAGCTTCTGTGACGGGATTGAGGCGCTTTATTAACATGAAGGATCCTGACTGCCCCAGAATCCAGCAGAAGACAGCGCTGAGAATCACTCCTACACTGTACCGCAAGACTTTTAAAATCTACCCCCCCAAATTTATACCATTATAAACATGATATTCAATTTGAATTTTAAAATAAAGTTTCAAATTTACTGATACATGCCTTAGGTTTGATGATACCCCCTGTAGATTAGAATAGTCATTTTGACACCTGACCATTGTGCCAAAATGTGCCGTCGCCCCTCCAAGAGCTACCCACTTCAGCCTTATCTGTTTGGGGGCAGGGAAGGGAGGGTTGGCTGTTGCTATGGTTTGAATATGTGTCCTCACTAAAACACACTGAAATTTAGTTGCCAACGAAATGGTATTGGGAGGTGGGGCCTTTAAGAGGCTATGAGGCCCTCATACGTGGACTGCCACTATTATGAAAGGGGGAGTCTGGCCCACCCTTGCTCTCTGGACCCTCCACTATGGCATGATGCAGCAAGAAGACCCTTGTCCATCAACACTACTCTTCCCAGCTCCCAGAACTGCAGCCAGTACTTTCTGTTCATCATGAGCTACCCAATTTCAGGTATCCTGTTCTAGCAGCACAGAACAGATCGACAGCCAGCTTACCTTGTATCAGGGGAAGGTAAAGGTGGTACTGATCAAGTTCGCCACTGAAGACAGCAAAAGCCTGGCGCTTTAGCAGCATGGCTTTTTGCTCAAAACTTGAGAACAGTTTTAAAGAACTGCTCTGCATATCTGTAATAAACACATGGCAAGCAAGTTTGAAAAAACAAAACCCAGTCAGAGATGACAGATAAGCAATTCAAACTGGAGTAATTCCTGCCTTCCCTGATAAAAACCATGATCTCCATTAGCTGACAGAATGTGATTACTATTCCAATGTATATTTTAAAAATACTTATTTCACTAATGATACATGGTGACAGGGCATTAAAAGAGGACCTGAGGGCTAGAAGTGTGGCTCAACTGGGAGAGGGCCTGCCTAGAAAGCACGGGTTCCAACCCCAGTACTGCCAAAAAAACAAGAGGATCCAAGGTGTAGAGAAGTACTCCTAAATTGGGCATGTGGCCATGCATGAAATCTCAGCACTCTGGAAGTACAGACAGGAAGATCATGAGTTCGAGGCTAGTCTAGGCTACATAGCAAGATCTTGTCTAAAAAAGCCCCCTCAAAATTATGGAAAACTTATTACTTTCAAAACAAATGTCAAAGCTGGGCACTGGTGGCTCACACCTGTAATCCTTGCTACTCAGGAGGCAGAGATCAGGAAGATGGAGGTTCAAAGCCAGCCCAGGGAAATAGTTCACAAGACCCTATCTCGAAAAAACCCATCACAAAAAAGGGCTGGTAGTGTGGCTCAAGGTGTAAGCCCTGAGTTCAGCCCTAGTACCTCAAAACAAAAATAAAAAAACCTGTCAAAATGTAAACCCGACTGCTTTCAACAATATTTCTCCACTACAAAGCTATGAAAAATGGAGGTTGTTAAGGCCTCCTGGTTAAGAGACTGGAACTGGAAGATGCATTCACTTAGTCCTGACATGTTCTACATATCACACCACCCCTTAGCACCATAAAAGGTTTGACGTGGCAAAAGGTGGTTATAATGGCATTGTCCTTTAAAGTGTGATAAGTAACACAAAACTTACTCATTAAGTCCTTAAACATTGTTTTCTCATGAGTCAGAAGATGGTCAATAATGGACTTCCAACTGAATATGAAAAAAGGCAAAATTAATTAAATGTACAACAGAGAGTCTGATCAAATGTGTCAAGAAAATACCATGCCCCTTAAGATCTATTAAAAACTGCTCTCTGAAAAGAGGTTAGAGATGCAAATTGATAGTTTTTATACAAGCAAAGGCCAAGCAACAGTTGTCGCATCAGGAATTAACAATGACTTTTTCCAGCTGACAAATTGGCAAGGTGCTCTGGCTTTTTTGAGAGTTGCCCTTAAACTCATTCATACAGGACAATGTTCACAGTTTTCTTGATGGGAAGGGGATTGTAAGGAAAACAGCAGCCATAGTGCTTACTTAAGAGGGTCAGTATGCATTAATGACAAGAGTCACAGGATTATAGTCAACCCCTTATATCCCCAGGCTCTGCAACACCAGATTCAATCAACCGTGATTGAAACACTCAGAAAAAACTACGCTGAACACATAGACATTTTTCTTGTCATTATCCCCTAAACTATATAATGCAATAGCTATTTCCACAACATTTACCTTTTATTAGGGATTTGAGTAGTCTAGAAATGATTTAAAGTACACAGGAGGGGGTGTGTGTTCCATGTAAATACCACACCATTTTTGTATGAGGAACCCGAGCATTTATAGAGCAGGAACTGCAGGACAACTGCCCATGGCTGAAAGCATAAGGGCTCCAAGCAGCCTTCTGGTGGCAGAACAAACTTTTAAGCTGTACAGAAAGGATGCCCCAATCTCCACCATCCATCCCTGTGCCTTTCCTGTTGTTAAGCTGGGAAGAAGTCTGAGAGGTACTCCCTAACTCCCATCTTCACGGAAGGGCACCCGAAGCACACCTCACACCTGTGTCTCAGTGGTTCTCATTGCCAGTGCAGTGCCTGCCCCACTGCAAGATCTCAGTATGAACTTGGGGTTCGTGAGCTGAGAAATGGGGTGGAGATACCACCAGGGCTACCAGTGGGCTTTGCTCTCTCAACAGTGGTTAAATATTTCAGGATTATAAGATAAAGTAGCACAAGACCAAGTGTCACTAGAACCCCATATTACACTCTTTAAGAATACTATGTTCTCTTAATTTAGTGAGATTCCCCTTTTGATAAAAGGCACTTTTTGTTTTAAAAGATGCCATGCCTTTCCAGTTAAGAAACACATGGTTGACATGCAAGCCTGTAACAAGGATGTCCTATTCGGGCTGACGGCATGGGTCTGCTTCCAATTCAGCAATGAAAATTAATTATGTAAACCAAAATACCAAAGACTCAGCACACTTTAATCAGGACAGCATTTCTTACTGAACACAAGAAGTATCCATCTGAAAGAAAGTGGGGTCCAAAAACAATTCCAGCACGTCTTTCTTCCAGGCTCGTTTTGTGTAGGCATAGCCGCTCAGGGAGCTCAGCAGCTGGGCACCGGCCCGGAAACTGGGAGCATTATAGGCACTATGGAAAGAGAAAACAGTCAAAGTCAAAGACTGTCCAAGGAAAACCACCTGATTTACCTCTCAAAATGCAGTTTTCTGCAAATTGGTGGGATGTAATGGAGAAAACAATATTACCTGTGATTGCGTAAGTAAGGAAAAACATAATAAAGCAAGCGGGAGATTAGTGGTACTGCTTTCTCTTTCTCATCACTTCGATAGACCATGTCCAGGAGAGAAGCTAGAACCTAAAAGACCAGTAAGAAAACAGAGACCTCTGAAGCATGTGACAGTGAGAAGTATCATCCTCAAAGTATAAGCTGAACAAGAAAAGTCTATGGAGCAGCTTGAACCTGCCACAGTTTAGATCTGAAATGTCTCCCAGAGGCCCATGTGTTGAAGGCTTCCTTGCCAGGCTGTGATGTTATTGGGAAGCCACTGGGAGCTTTAGTTAAAGTCGAGCGGAAAGAAGTTAGGTCATGGAGGCATGCCCTTGAAACTGTGGGACCATGGTCTCTCTTCTCCCTCTGCTTCCCAGCCTCTAAGAGGTGAACAGCAATCCTCCACCATACTCCCCACTGTAGCGTTCTGCCTTGCCACTTGCCATAGGACCAAAAACAATGTAGCCAACTCCTCCACCCTTTGTGGACTGGAATCTTTAAAACCATGAGCCAAAACAGACCTTTCCTCCCTGTAAGTTGCTTTGCTCAGGTATTTTGTTATAGCAATGGAAACTTCACACTCAAGGGTACCTGAGAATGAACACAGACCTTCACAATGATTAGGATGGCAAGCATTTCCACAAGGGGACCACAGGTCGGGTGTGGATTTACCTCTGCCAGGAGAGAGAGGGCTTGCACACTGTAAACCGAGGGGGCAGATGCAGACACCATTGCTGAAGCCCCAGCAGCATCTGTTGACAGAAACAGGCATTTACTTAACTATGATAGGGGGTCAACACTTACTGCTCCCTAAGTAGTGCATGAACTGGACTGGTAAAGCTCCCACCTTCCATTCTGACTGTGGATGAGTAACTCAGGTCTTCTTTCCTGTTAGTATTCAATTTCAGCAACTAAGAATGTGGATATTTGGATCAAATAAATTAGCACCAACTCATTGTCTACTTCCCCCTGTCTAGCCTTCAGTATTCTCTGGGATGACCCAGCCATTCCTGGGCTCTGAGCCTCTTGCCCTCTTCTCTTCTCACAATCTTTCACTCTGCTCCAGCTCAGCCACTAACTGTCCCTGTCATACCCCTGGCGTCACCAATTCCCAAGCCCCCATCTCCAGCTGTGACCACCCCTTAGTGTTTTCCTGAATCCTTGTACAGCCTCCATTCCCCTGAGTCTACCACCCTCACCACCTAGGACCTCTGCACTTACACTGCAGTCTCTCATATACCAGGCAAATATCCTGAACTCTCTCACTTCTCTCTCCCTCTGAAGAACTCACCTAGAAAGATGTAATGATCTCAGAAGAAAAATGCAACATTTTGGTGGGAGTTGATAAGAGGATAAATGCTTTTTGTAAGACTGGATTAATTCCTGAGGGACCTGGTTAGCTACCAATAGAGTGCACTGTTACAAAGTGAGGCTGAGCCAGGCATGGTGGTTCACACCTATAATCTCAGCACTTGGAAGGCTGGGGCAGGAGGATCATGAGTTCAAAGGCAGCCACTCCTGTTTGGCCCCTTCTGCATATGCCTGCCTGCCCTTCTGCTTTCTGCTCTTACAGCGCAACTACGAGGGCCTCATCAGAAGCCTCCAGAACCATGAGCCAAAAGAAACTATTCTTTATGCAAACTAAACTAGTCTGGGGTTTTCTGTCACAAGAACAGAAAATGGACCAAGACACCTGTCTATTCAGTTTTGCATAGCTTAAACTATACCACTCTGTAATTGGTCTTACTTGTTTCATTACCATGAGTCTTGAAAGGGACCTGCTGCTATCATGTGTTCATGGTAACATGTGTTCTCAGGTGGTAAGATGACTTCTTCCTCTCCAACACAATTCTATCATGTCATTCTTCAATATTCATCAATACCTTCCCTCTTCTCAGCTGATAACCTACCTCATATTTCACTGAGAAAAATTAATGCAATGAAATGGGAACCCATTTTTTTTTTTTTTGCCGGTATATGTTATTAACCTGAGCATTTATATTCACATTCTCTGATTTGTCTCCTGGTTTGTTTGTTTTTGCAGTACTGGGGTTTGAACTCAGGGCCTCATGCTTGCTAGGTAAGCGCTCTACTGCTTGAACCACTCTGCCAGCCACTGTCTCCTGTTTTAATAAACAGGTCCTTGGATCCTATCAAAGAATGATAAGTCCATTTATGATGTCAATCTTGGCCCTATGATCATGAAGGATTTTGCTTTCTAACTATCCTTTTTCTCTCTAGTATTGAGCTGGAAGCATGGCTCAGGCAGTAGTGGGCCTGCCCAGCAAGTATGAAGCCCTGGGTTCAACCACTATTACAATGAAAAAAGAGAAAGAGAGAAATTGTTGTATTATTCCCTCATCATGCAAGCAGGCTTTGACATATTCCAATTTAAAAACAAATGCAACCAAGAATGGTGGCACACTCCTGTAATTCTAGCTCTCTGGAGGCTGAGGCAGGAGGAATGTGAATTTGAGGACAGTTTGTACTACATAGTGAAGACCCTGTCCCAAAAAACAAAATCCAAAGCACAACACAAATACAATAAACATTCCTGGGTCTTTAGTTCTAATTGGCTATTGCCCTACTGACAACTAAACTTCCAGAAGTTCTCTACATCCACACCACCATTCTCCCCTCCACCGACCCCATAAAATGTTCCCCCTTACCATCCTGCCCTCCCCAATGGCTTCCACCAGCAGTCTTACCTCACTTCTCAGCAGCCTTCCACAGAACCACCCATTCCTGGAAACACTCTCTTCTAGGTTCCATGACTCTGTGCTCTCTTGGTTTTTCTCTTATCCAGTGACTGCTTACTCATCTTCACTGGCTCCTCTTTTCCTGACAGTTCAGATTTAATACCTGCACTTAGCACCAACTCAACTTCCCTTTCCAACATGTTCTTCCTTCAGTCTTCTCTGCCTCAATGAATTTCATAGGCCAAACCCTAAGTCACCCTTGATTGCATCTTTTTAAAAATATATTTTTTAGTTCTTTTCTCTTCCACTGTGCAACTCACTTCAGTGCCAGCAGTTTACAGGCAGAAGCCAGGCAATGGTTCAGAGCCACAGTTTTCTCTGACAAAGGACACTATGAGAGGCCCAGGGGCCCGGGCCTGCCATAAATCCAAACCCATGCATTTAATTGCATTTTAACCACCACCTTCAATCTCCAACCCCCTGGCAAGTTTTGTTGGCTGTGCTCTTTTTTTTGGCCCATTTTTTAACTTATTGTTTTTACATTTATTCATATGTATGTTTGGGCAGAACCTGCCCTCTTGTTCTCCAATTTTGTTGAGAGAAAACATAACAGACAAGAAGAAAGACATAGCACTTTTGCTAGTTTGACACAAAGATGGCTATACAGAGAGATTCCTAGCATTGCTTCCATGCACATGTGTATTACAACCCACATTGGTTCATCTCTACCAGACCTCTTCACTACTTCCTGATCCCCTTCCCGTAGTGGCCTCTGCCAGTTTAAGATTACTATATTTCCTTGTCTACAGTGGGCACATCATTGGCTGTGCTCCTGCTCAGCCCTGCCTCAAAGTCAATACCAACTCATGCCCAAACCACTGCAAATCCTTTTAACTGGACGTGCAGTTTCTGTTCTTGTGCAATGCAGCCTGTGTTGCTCACAGGCACCAAAGGGAAGTTTTCTAAAGATGCAGCATGACTATGTGATTGCTCTCCATAATTTAATGGCCCTGCAGCACATACACAAGATCCAAGTTCCTCCCAGGGCTCTACATCAAGTCTGACAACCTTCAGTCCCCATCCTTTCTCTTACCTCTCCAAGCCTCTCATTAAGTCCCAGCCACACTGGTCTTCGGGGATCTTAGAGTAAGTCCACTCCTATCTCCAGCATTTGTGTCCCCTTTGTGCAATGCCTTCCAGATTTCTGCACACTGTCTTTATCTTACATTTCTTTGCACAACTGCCACTTCCTATGGGTCATATTCTGTCACATCTAAAGAGGTTCTGGCTGTACCCAGTCATTCCTTATCATATTCTCCTGTTTTCCTCCCTGGCTGTACCCAGTCATTCCTTATCATATTCTCCTGTTTTCCTCCTAGTACTAAGCACCACCTGAAATTCTCTTGGCAATTTACTTTTTCACTATTAGAACAACTGTATTTTGAAATAATTTTAGACTTTCAGAAGAGTTACAAAGGTACCTGTGGTAATTCTCTTTTCAATTATCATCTCTCTTGAGCCCCATGAGTAGTACCAGTGTCTGAGCACAGAGTGAGCATGGCACCTGCCAGACATTTCTCTCACAAGATTATACTTAAGAACCTGCCCCTGCAGGCACAGGTGTGGAGGAAAACACATCATTTTGAAGCCTCATTCTATATCATACTTTATATGGTCAATACATAGACTTAAGTTTATCACAACTCAGACAAAATATAGTTACAATCCAAACACTCAGTTATATGGTACTCTGTATTGCTTATTAAGCATTTTTGAGAAGGTCAAAACTCACCTCCAGCTTTGGAATTCTGTGATTTCTAAGAAGTACAAAAAGCCAGCTGATCATTTTACCACAAAATTGTCTTCAGGTTAAATTTAATTATTGCACAAAAGCCAGGCAACAACACATGATGCAACAACGCAGACACAGCTGCAGTGTGTGGAAGCAGTTTAATTGGCATCTACACCAGAAACAACCATGGACAAATTGGTCAAGTGGAGGTGAGAGCTCTCCTACTTTAAAACCACAACCTTAGCCATGCCCCAGCCTGGGAAAGCTACCCACTAGTTCATACCAGCAAATGACAGTATCCCAGTTATGGCATCTTCATTACAGGATAAAACATGGCCATTTCTCCTACACAAACCACAAAACTAACTTTTCAACAAACATGGCAGAAGTAGGAGGGAGGGGCTCAAGTGGTAGAACAGTTGCCTAGCAAGGGTAAGACCCCGAGTCCAAGCCTCAGTACTGCCCCGCCAAAAAACAGAAGAAAGAAAATAGATGATGCAGTGGCTCAAGTGGTAAGAGCACCTGCACAGCAAGCCTGAGGTCCTGAGTTCAAACAGCAGTGCCACCAAAAAACCTGCAAACAGATATAGCAGAAGATTTATCTGCTCAGTGCCCTGTCCTTCCTCCTTCTGGGAACACACCCTCTTTTGGGTGACAGCCCATATCATGTGGCTCTGGCCTTTCCTCCCCTCCACTGGGCTAGGCATGTGACACAGAGACACTCAGAGTCTGCATGAGACGTGATTAACTTCATTGAGCACCTGGTCCCTGCTATGACTAAGGCTAGTTACTGACCCTGTCACATACATGAGCTCAAAGTTACTCATTTGGTATTTTTGTTTCTGATAGTTTAAAATGGACTTTTGTTATCAGCAAGAGAAAAAAGTTCTGTCTCATTGAATTCTTTCCTGCATATTAAAAACTGCTAATTTCGTTTTTGTTTCTAAGATTTAACTATTGCTAACAGTTTTGACAGAAGAGAAATAAAAGCTAACAACTTTTGAACATTCACTCTGCAGCAGGTACTGTGCATTGTGGTTCATATTGAGAATGAAAACGTAATTTCTTGTTTCTGTATTAAATAAAACTGGGACCAAACATATTTTCTTGTCCCGTGTTCAGCAGCACTGGGTGGGGTGTAAGCTCCTGTCCCTTTGTTGAATAATATGGAGGACTAGGATGGATAGTCACTTGCCTGACAACAGGAATAATTGCACACAGCCAAAATGTCTCGATGAGCAGCTTGCTCACCACAATCAATACCAGGCCCTCCCCTCATGCCATGCTCACCAGTCCAAAGCATTAACTTTGCACACTTCCAACTGCCCAAAGTCATGTGTTGAAATATAATGCCCAGTGTGAGGTATTAAGAGGATGGAAATAAAATTCAGTTATGGTGTTTAGAGATGGGGCCTTTGGGAGGTGACTAGGATAAGGTCATCAGGTTGGAGCCTCCATGATTGAATCCTGGCGGCTTTATGAGAAGAGAGAGAGGGTGCAGAAGAGACACACATGTGTGTCCCTGACTTTCCCAACGTGATGCAACTGAGCTCCCTCAGGATTCTGCCAGCAAGAAAGCCATCATCAAATGTGACTCCCAGACCTTTCATCTCTAGTATGTGAGCCAAAATAAACCTTTCTTTGTAACATCCAGTTTGTGGTATGGCATTATTGGCAACAGAAAACAGACTAATACACCCACCTTCAAAGATTTGCCACAAAACAACTCAGCCAAGGCCCTAAAACCCTAGAAATATCCTCCTCAACTTCCTCTTTGAGACGCTTCTTTGAAGTTATCCATTTTTCCCCTTACTGCAATGGGCCAATGTCCTGAGATCTGCCTGGTTGGCTGACGTGTCTGCTGGTCTTAAGGGCACCAGCAACTGAAAACCTACACAGTCACACTGAATTCAGACTCCTCCAGCATCTCTCACTCATCACTGAATGGTCCTCCCAGAAAACTGATGAGTCTTCTTTGAGTCTTCTGACAACTGTCCTAGGAAGTTCTCGCTAATAATGAGGCAGCACTGAGCAGAGTCTATGGAGCCTCCTCTATGAAATTTTCACACCCTAGGCAAGGATTTGGGATCACAGGGAGGGAAGGGTGTTTGAAAATGAAGGACACAACATAAAGTATCTGACCAGTTTGCTGATTTAGTAAGCACACACCCTCATCATCTTTATCTCATGCAGCTCTCTATCTTGGGAAGTTACTTTGGGGACTCCTTCTAGGATCAGGGAAGGTTTAACATGGTAGCTCTGTCCTTGCAGTACCACCATATGGTTCATTATACATACAACTCAGGCTGCAAGAAGTAGAAACTGTTAGTCATCTAACTAATAAGCACAAAGGAGGAGCCTGGGCGAATGAACACAACTGAGAAGGCAGCATGGCAGCATGCTTTCTCTACTCTTTCTTTTTTTTTTTTTTTTTTTTTTTACTTTCCAATACACCCCAGAAGTATTGAGGAATAATTGACAAGCAAAAATAGTACATATCAGAGAATTACAATTTGACATTTTGATATATATACGTATATATATATGCATACTGTTAAATAATCATAACTAGGTTAATTAACATCTTCATCACTTTCCATCTTCACACAGTTTCTACTTTGTTCCTTTTTAAAAATTTTTACTTGCATGTGTGTATGTGTGCTGGGAACACTTAAGGTCTTTCTTAAAGAACTACAGGAATAGCAAAATGGCTCTACTGGTAGAGTGCCTGCCTAGCAAGCTCAAGGCCCTGAGTTAAACCCCCAGTAACACATAAAACAAAGAAACAAATAAAAAACAAAGAAACTCAAAGCACAACTGACTGCAAGCATCACTTTCTAACACCTACCAGGCAAATTGTCCTCAGTATCAGATTCTTCTAGCGCTACCTGAGGCTGGGCCTTCACTTCCAGGTTTCTGCTGAGCCAGCTGGTTTGTTCTAAGGAAGAGCCAGCAATGTTCCCTACAGCTTCCAGGATTTTTTGAGTGATTTCCTGGAAGCCATCAGAAGAAGAGAAAAGGAAGTTAGTTAAGGGAAAGAAGTTAGCTAGTTAAGGCAAAGATGCATAAAGGCAGCATTGTCCAATAGAAACAGAATGCAGGCTACAACTGTGAGCCATTTATGTAACATTAAATTTTCTAGAAGCCACATCAAAAGGTAAAAAGAAACAGGTACAATCAATTTTTATAACATGCTCTCTTTAATCTGAACTATTCATGTTTGTGTCAACATGCAAACAACATAAAATTAATGAGATTTTGCAACCTCTTTTCTACTAAGTTTTTGGAGTCCAATGTGCATTTTACACTTAACAGCACACTGGATTCTTCCCATCCATGCTTCAAGTGCTCCCTAGCACATGTGACAAATGCCTACTGCACAAGTGGTCCCAGCCCTTGCCTGCAGTGGCACAAGGCAGTGAAGTGAAACCAGAGTTGACAGTGTCTGATGATAAAGTATCTGATGATTGGTAACCTGGTTTCTCTAGAGCCATCGGTTCTTGCTAGTGTCGAATAAAAATTGCTGCTCCAGCTCATCAACATATATATACACAGTTAAATATGTATACATAATTAACATACACATGCATATACATAATTAACACACACATACACAATTAACACACATAGCTAAAATACATATGCTTGTGCTAGTGTTCTGTGATAGGGTCCTAAAGATTAGGTTCTGTTTCTAAACACAGTCTGTTCTCAACTCTAGCATCCCATTGCAGGTAGGATATCATCCCAGGACTGAAAATGGCCTGCCCCCAAAAGCTCTGTTCTCTGGAGCCAGGAGAAAGACTTACTTCCTAGTTTAGTAACTAAATCTACAATGCACATTTCCTGGCTTTTGTTCTATCCTTTCTATAAGTTGTAATACTGCTATGGACAAGGCAGAGACAGATTGAGAAATTTTCTCTTCCCAGTTTTGGCCAAAACTGTAAACAAACTCATTTCTCCATCTGTATACATATTATGCCATTTCCTTTTCTTTTTCGATGTTATTATGTGTTGAACTCGGGGCCTCAGAACACCTTGCTAGGCAGGCGTTCTACCACTTGAACCACACGGGCAGCCCTGTCTGTATTGGCCATTTTTGAGATAGAATCTTGCTCTATGCCCAGGTTGGCCAGGACTACAATCCTCCTATTTGTGCTTCTGCCAGTAACTGGGATGACAGGCATGTATCACCACACCCAGCCAATGGCTGAGATGGGTGTCTCATGCTTTTTGCCCAGGTTGGCCTGGACCCATGATGCTCTCAATCTCTGCTTCCCAGGTGGTCAGGATTACAGTTTTGAGTCACACAGTGCTTGGCCTGTCATTTTCTCTTAAAGAGGATGAGTGCTTGGACCCAGAGCTAGGGCTCTGGCAACAATTTGGCAACAATGAAGGGACAACATCTGGCATCCTCACTTGGACACAAAGCTCACAGAGTTTATGCTTGTGGCTTGCTGACCCTGCATGAAAGGGGAGAACAGAGAGTCCTGTAGCTGTGAAACCTGGTCAGGACTCTTCTTTCACTTTAGCCAGCATCAACAGCCCTTTGCTATTACAATAAAATGGAAAAACAAACTGGTTATGGTGAGGCACACCCGTACTCAGCACTCAGGAAGCTGATGCAGGAGAATTACAAGCTTGAGACCAGCCTGTGCTACAAGAGCAAGACCCTGTCTCAAAATAAGATAACAACAAAATAAATGCTTTAGAAAGTATATACCCGAAGTTTGTTTCCCCTGATTGTTGGGTCTGATAACCTAAGGCAGATGAGTATCCCATCCCCCATGAAGGGCAATGTCATTCCTGCATCCTGAGGAGATGGAGGCCTGCATTCCTGCATCCTAAAGAGATACAGATCTGCCACAGGGCTGATAAGCAAAATGCTCTCAAGATTGTTCCCTTCCCCCAATAAAGGTGCAAACCAAACCAGTTCAACTGAGAAAGCCTCAAATCCATGGCCAGTGAGAAAAACCCACCTAAACCCAGAGTTAGAACATCCGTAAGAACCCCATCCTTCACCTGAGCAGTGAGCTACCAGCTTCTGACCTCCTCTGTGCTTCTCTAGAGGTAGCCTTTCCTTTCTCTCTAATATATCCCACTTCATACACCGGCTTTGGTTCATCATTCAGCCATCTCACGAGCCAGTTCTCTGGCCTGTGAAGGCGAGGATCTTCAACACTGGCATGTAACATGATGACTCAGCACTACTGGGGTTTGACCTCCAGGCTTTGCACTTGCTAGGCAGATGCTCTACCACTTGACGCAAGCCTCTAGCCCTTTTTGTTCTGGTTATTTTGGAGATGAGGTCTTATGTTTTGTCTAGGCCACCCCGGTCCATGATCCTCCTACTTCAAGCTTTCAGCAGTTGCTGGGATGACAGAAGCATGCCACCACACCAGTTTTCTCCCTGAGATAAGAGTTGCACAAACTCTTTTGCCCAGGCTGGCCTCAAACCATGATCCTGCTGCCTCCATGTCCCAAGTGCTGGGATTATAGATATGCCCCATCACTCTTGGCTTCTGGTTTTGGCTATCTGACTTTTTCCTTTCTGTTAAGATAACCTATTACACAGAGGGATGTTATTCAACCAGTCCTTCTGATCTAAGAGTTAGCTATCACCTTAGCAGTGAACTCCAGGTAAACTTATCCGAGGGGTCATTCCTTATAAACCTCTTTTGTGGCAAGGCTTTTTCTTCTCCCCACTGCCTCTCTTCCTATATGGAATCAGACTGACCAGGAGACTCTCCTCTAACAAGAGCACAGAATGATTCACCAGCAATGTCTTCAGAGAAAAAACTGGGGAGAATGTCAAGATCCAAATGCTGTACCAAAAACCAGCAAGAGAGCTGAAGGGATCACAGAAAAAGGATGGAGCAATGAGATTTTCAGACCTTGGCTCCTACTTGTATTTCTGCTCTGCAATTTGTGTTGGTACTTTTACTTTGAGGAACAAGCATCTGGTTTTTTCACTCATATGGTTCAAGTGCCCTTGAAGAAATCCACACAATCCACCAATGTAGCAACAGACAACCAGATGACACAGCACTCCAAATCCCTCAAGACCGATGAATAGACAAGAAAAAGGGGGAATTGTAACAGGGCCCTAGGAATTAGGATCTGTTTTCAAAAACTGTCTTTTTGTTCCTACAGGAACTACCATGCTGGCAGTGAAAATAGTCTGTTCCCCAAATCCCTGGCCCCTGGAACAAAGAGACTTACTCCCCAGTTCCAGTAACTGGGGCCACAGCTAAATCTACACATGCATGTTTCTTGGCTTTTGTCCTGTCCTTTCTGTAAATTGTAATGTAAGAGGACAAATGTGAGGTGAAATAAAATGGCAGAAATGACTCTGGGAACAAGTGACAGAAATGATCCTGGGAATAGAAAGGGGACAAATGATAGAAGTACCCTTGTTTTAGATAAAGGAGTCAGGAGGGCGTCCTTAAAAGCAAAACATCTAGGGAGATATGAGAAGCTTCTCACGCAGGTGGTAACATTGTAGGATGGCTAAGACAGGGAGACAGGGCACCAAAGCTTTCAGGAAGCAAGTTTATTAAGCAGGCCAGCAGCGACTCAGCAGATTCGCATCTAAAGACTGAGCCCCAGAACAAAGGGGGCTCTCCTTATATACCATTTAGAGTGGGTTACAGAAATGGGGGTACAGCTGTCCCATACATGGTCACATACTATTTCACTGGCCATTTTAACCTCTGGGGTAAGGTGACCCTTCTCTGGTCTCACCCCAGGTGACATTCCTCAAATCCGTTTTTTTCTGTTTCACCATTACATTCATTCTCTCTCATCTCCTTTCCCCCTCCCTGCTTTCCTCCACAGTAAAGTGCAGCAGTTTTTGGTTTTTTTTTTTTTCATAGATAAGGGAAACAAAAAAGCACTCCTAAGGGCAAACATCTAAGGAGATAAAATACAGACCCCTAAAAGAAAGTAACACAGCAAACTTTCCCAAGATAAACAAAAAGGGGGTCTCACCATAATAACGAGCAGTCGTCATAAAATGTAGGTGACAAGCCTCAAGGACAGGATGGACTACCAAGACCCTCTTGGAATGTCCAGTCCAATAAGGATGGGGGCAGCCAGATGGTTAGTAGAGTAGGGGGTTGCCTAAAGTCAGCCCTTATTTCACCTCATGAACTTCAGCTATCCTTCACTTTAGGCCTTTCACTAAGTCCCACCTGTCTCTTCAATAAACTTTGTGCTTGCTTTAACTCTTAACTCCAGATCTGGCACCTTCAATCATCAACTGCACCAGGACACGAACCCAGGGAACAACAATCCAATATTGTATCAGTAACACTGCTACAGACAAGGCAGTAACAGATTGAGAATTTCTCAGCAGTTTTGGCCTAAACTATAAATAAATTCATTTTTCCATAATTTATTTTCCCATTCATATTTCCATATTATGTTGTTTTCTCTTAATGCAGATGAGCATTTGGACCCAGAACCAACCCTTATGGCCAAGGGCTCCAGTAAGAGTTCCACACCACCCAGCTGAAACTATGCTGTAAATTGAGCTGTTATTTGGTCTTCCTAGAAATCAGGAAAGGTAATGTTAGGAGCTAGCCTGATCTTAGGCAGTTAAGCTTGGGGGCCATAAAGGAGCAATTAAAGTCAGCAAGTATGTTACTGGAAAAACAGCACTGATAAACACTGGGAAGAATTCAAGCAAGAAGTATTCAATTAAGACACAAAGATTATAACAAAAATAGTGATGTTCACTGGGAAAGAAATGCACTTCAGCAGGTTGGGCACAGGTCACTTTGAGGAAAAGAAGATGGGGTTAGGCTTTAAAGCTGGAATTTTGGTTAAAGCTTTGTGTTTGTTTGGCACCTGGGATGATCTCCTGGGTTTGGGGTCATTGTCTTGTTATAAAAGAGAAAGATTACCTTTGTAAACTATGTTAACTATGTCCTGCTCCAATTGAGAGAGTTTCCGTTTGAAATTCCTAACCTCTGCTCTATCTAGCTCTTAGGTTTGGGCCATTGTCTTGTTAAGTACACCTATGTAAACACAGCGCCAGACCTAGCTGACTTTAAAGATGTAGATTACTCTTAAGTGTGGGTCAAACTTTACGTGACTAGCTAACCTTAAAGCAGGCCCAGGGCAAGTAGCCATCGGGGTGGGAAGGAAAAGTGCACCAAGACTGTAGAGAACATAAACTGCAGTTTGTCTGAACTTTGGGTGTAGGGCAGTTTAGAATCAGTGAGCTACCAGAACTCTGGACTATAATAAACGGCTGTCGTCAACACCAGGACACCATCTATATGGACTGATAAGGCATGCAACCAATATGGCGTCCAGTATGGCTACGCTTATGCTAAGACATGATGATGTCTACAGCAGCTCACTGGGGTCCCCACTTTTGGGTGTAACCAATCAGCAGAGGACTAAATGACATCAGAGGGAAACACCCTAGAGGAGAAAAATCACATAAAAAGGACACCTGGTGAGGGCACAGCAAAGTGCACTCTCCAACATCCTCCTCTCTAGCATCAAGAGACGCCCTCCTGCATGCGCCTCCCCTTGCCAGAGGAAGTCTCTCTCCCAAGGGAGAAAGGTCCTGCCACGTGGTAGCTCTCCCTTCAAATGCCTCGCTCTGGCATTCTCAGCCAAAGCTGACCACTGACAACTGGGTGGGGCTCCCCTGTGGAGCACTAGCTTTGCCAGCCAATACTCTCAGCCTGATAGCTTGGTAGGGCTCCATCCGTGGAGAACAGCCTTGCCTGCCATGGTGCCCTGCAAGGCAACTGACCGTGTGCTGTGATTCCCTCTTGGACCTTGTAAGTGTGCATTCGAAGTGTGAATAAACGTTGCATTGACTCGAGTGTCTGAGTGGTCTTAGAGGGACATTGCCATGGTTTTGTTTTGGGCCATGTCCCAAACCCACTGTAGGGATATTGGCCTGGGTTCAGGACATCGCTAACTCCCCAAAGTCCTGTTCCAGACAACAGGACTGATAAGGCATGCAGCTAAGAAAAGCCCAATATGGGGTCCAAAATGGCGACACTCATGCTAAGACATGATGACACCTAGAGAAGGCTGCCACGGACCCCCACCTAAGTTACACCCAAAGGTGAAACCGATCAGCAGAGGATTAACATAAGAGGCACCCTGGAGGACCTAGCAGAGTGCCCTTTCCACCATCTTCCAACGCTCACCAGCAATGTATGCTAGCATCAAGGAACTCTCTCCTGTAAGCGCCTCTCCTTGCCAGAGGATCTCTCTCCTGAGTAAGAGAAGTCTTGCTGTGTAGTAGTTCTCCCTCCAGATCGGATTGAGCTCCAAGCAATTTCAGCCCTAACGAACTGACTGCTTGGTGGGGCTCCCCTGTGGAGCACAAGACTTACCTGCCACAGCGGTGCCCTGCAAGGTGACCGACTGCATGCAGTGACTCCCTCTTGGACCATGTAAGTGTGCATTTGAAGTGTGGATAAATGTTGTTGCATTAACACAAGTGTCTGAGTGGTCTTTGAGGGACATTGCCATGGTTTTGTTGCCTCTACCCTAAGTCTGCCTTGGGCAATATCGCAATCCCACCATAGGGATATTCGCCCAGGTTCAGGACATAGCAGCTAACTTCTCCCCTGTGGGAAGGAGGACAAAGTCTTATTCAAGACAAAGACCCTGTAAGAAAAAATCTGGTGCCCACCTACCAGAGAGCCGTATCCAGAACTTGCAAGGTATGCCCCAAAAGCACACCAAAGAACTAGAAAAAGGCCTTTATGCACATAGCTGCCAGGCTCACTCCTTCTGGGCCCCTCCCATGCATTGGGAGTTTCTGCCTTTCTTCACCCTCTCTTGGGACACCCTCCCCTCCCCCATTCTGGGGACTCTACTCTGCCACGTTTCTATCTCAAATAACTCTTGCTTTTCTAGCTCTCCTTGTCAGTGAAGTTCATTCTTCTGGTTTTTGGCTTTGTAAGGCAAGAACCCAACCTTTCCTCTAACTAAATACCTAAATTAAGCCCTACACAAATCTCTGGTTTCATTCACCACCAAATTTCCCAGTTTCTATTGGCACAATATAATAGTTTCCTCTGCTTTAATCTTGACAAAAGAGAAACCTGATGTTAATAAATGGCAGTGGGTTTGAACTCAGGGCCTCATGCTTGCTAGGCAGGCATTCTTACCACTTGAGCCACTTGCCACCCCTTCAAACCTTTCTCTTCCTGATCTCTGCCTTCTGAGTAGCAATGATTACAGGTGTGAGCCACCAGCTTTTTAATTGTTCTATCTCCCTGTTCCTGCCTTACAAGGAAAGTAACTGAAATGACAGTCTGTTGTTTTTTCTTTATTTCTGTTTTCTTTAGCCCTTCTTTATCTATAAAACCAACTTCTATTGCTCAGCCCACTGGATCACTTATTCCATTTCATGGAATAAAGTGTCGCCTGATTCTTGGATCACAAATAAAACCAATTAAGATCTTTAAACTGAGAGCCAGGAATGGCGGCTCACACCTATATAATCCCAACTACTCAGGAGGTGGAGATCAGGAGGACTGAGGTTCCAGGATAGCCTGGGCAAAAATGTAAGACACTCTTTCAAAAATAATTAAAACAGGCTAGACACCAGTGGCTCACACCTCTAATCCTAGCTACTTGGGAGGCAATGATCAGGAAGATCTTGTTCAACGTCACCTGGAGAAATAGCTTTTTGAGACCCTCTCTAGAAAAATACCCAACACAAAAAAAGGCTGGCAGAGTGGTTCAAGTGGTAGAGCATCTGCCTAGCAAGTGTGAGGCTCTAAGTTCAAACCCCAGTACTGCTCAAAAAGAAAAAAACAAAAAAGCTGGGGACAAGGCTCAATTGGTAGAGCACCTACTGAGCAAGCATGAGGTCCTGAGTTCAAAACTTAATATCACCAGAAAAATGAAAAAAAAAACAAAACAACTTTAAGTTGGGATGCTGAGGCAGGAGAATCACAATTTTGAGGCTATCTTGGGCAATTTAGTGAGACCCTGTTTCAAGTTAAAATTTTTTTAAAAGGCTGAGGATGTACTTCAGTAGTCCTGGGTTTAATCCCCAATAACACACACACACACACAGTGCCAGGTGTGGTAATAATCCCAGCACTTGTGAGGCTGAGGATCACAAGTTCAAGCCCAGCCTGGGATACATACTGAGACTATCTCAAAAAACACAGCTGGGAATACAGCTCAGTGGTATAGTGCTTACCTAGCACACATAAGGTCCTGGGTTTGATTCCCAGTACAGTGCCCCACACAAACACAAGAAAAATGTATGTATATGACAGATTATGTGCAAATATTGTTCTTTTAGATAAGGGACTTGTGCATCCTTGCGTTTTGGTATTTTGTGTGTGGTGCATTGGAACTGAGGGATACTGCACATCTCAGTTTAATCAAAGCCTTTGACAAAACCAACTCAGTCAATGTTTTCTTTTTGCAGTACTTGGGTTTGAACTCAGGTCCTCACATTTGCTAAGCAGGTGCTCTACCACTTGAGCCACTCTGCCAGCCCTCACTCAATGTTTCTAACTGGTAAAATAGTAATTTTCTAATTCTAACATGATTTCTATATTATCACTCAGGATTCTACTTTGAGAAGTTTATCTTCTCTGGGCAAGCTTTATTTTTATTTTTCAGTATTTTTGAAATCTCCTATGAGCATGCATTGCTTTTGTAATGGAGGAAAACAAAGGTTTTAAGGGAAGAAATTCACATAGAGCGCCTTCCTCAGTAAACACTAGCAGGAGGGCCTGAACCTTGTCAGTGAAGTTAGACCTGGGAACAAAGGCCCACAGTCATTATCAGCAGTGACATGCCCTGAGATGGCTGGCACTGCAGACATAAAAACACCTTGATAAACACCTTCACATACACACCTGCAAGTCTTTTTGATCCTTCTTGCTTTCCAGGTTGGGAGTTCTTGTTATAAAGTCATTCAGCATGCTGTTGAGAGACAATCAGCTTTTGATCAAAAATGCTGCAGAAATAAAATATGTCCCAAAAGCAAACAGTACCTCCATGTGAATGTGGTGACAGGGTACCTGAGAAGCAGAAAATATCCAGGTGGAGCCAGGTTCAACTGCACAGACTCCTTCAGCACTCCCAGCAGCGAAGGAAAATGCTCTTGTAGGTCTGGGATTGGGAGCCTGTTTTTAAAATAGGAAAAAATACTCAACCACAAATAAGTGAAAATACAATTACTTACAAGCACATTCTAGATGGAAGAGTTGGAAACAGAACATATTTTTCATGAATATATTTAACTGTACAAGGGGGTTTCATTATGATATTTCCATATATACATATAATATACTTTGATCAAATTCACCTCCCTCTATTATTCTTTCTTATCCCTCCCTCCCCATTTAAAACAATTTTTAAGGGATTTCATTATTCTATTTTCTTTTTCTTTTTCATGTTTTTGGTAGTACTGGGGTTTGAACTCAGGGTCTTGTGCTTGTAGGCAGGCACTCTATCACTTGAGCCACTCCACCAGCACTTCTTGCATTGGTTACTGAGATAGGTTTTGTTTTATGCCCAGGGCAGGACTGGATGTTGATCTTCCCATTTGTGCTTCCTGCATGTAGCTAGGGTGACAGGCATGTGTCACTTTGCCAGGCCACTTGTTGAGATGGGAATCTTGTGAACTTTTGGCCTGGGCTGGCCTCAGACCATGATCCTCCTGATCTCCATCTCCTAAGTAGCTAGGATTACAGGCATGAGTCACCATGCCTGGGCTGATTATTCTAGTTTCATACATATATATATGAAGTACCTTGATCATATTTGCCTCCCCCTTCACTCTTCTCTTTTTGCCCTCTTCCCTCTCTCCAGTTCCTACCCCTGAACAGTCCCTCTGGGGGAGGCAGGCTGGACGTAGGAAAAGTTTGGGGCTCACATAGGTTGTCTGGGGATGGGCCAGACCACCCTCCACCCAGGCCACTCCCCGCTCATTCATTACTGCGTGGGAACCTCCTGGGCCTGCCCTCCCATAGGGTAGTGTAGGTTTTAAAGGCATCTAAAAAAGAAAAGCACACTCTCTCTGCTGGTGAACTCCACCTACCACTACACCCCCTTCTTCTTCTCTTTCCTCACCTGGCAGAATGGGTGACTCCCCTTTTCTCAATAAAACTATTCTACCTCACCCCATCCATGTGCTCTGCTTGGATTCTTCCATTTGGAGCACAAAAACCAAGATCCTTTCATCACAGATGGCACCAGTAACATTAACATGGGGAAAGAGCGTATCTGATTGACCTATTTCCTATTTTTTTATTAAATAATTAATTTTTTTATCATATTATTGTACTGGGAGTACACTGTGACATTTACAAAAGTGCTTTTATTTTAATTACAGTATACACAAACTCAATTTTGGCATTCCAGCAAGCACTTGGAGTTAGGGGAGCTGAGATCTTGCCCTGGTTTCTTTGTCTATAAAATAAAGGCCTAAAACCAGATGATCAGCTTTGATCTCTGTCTGGCCTTTCTAATACTCTGCTTTTTCTGTCTTGCTGGTAACACACACCAGTTGTCACCAGGCTATAGAGAGAAGGTCAGGCCATGCCCTTCAGGAAGTGGATCACACCCTCCACCTTCCCTCAGGGGCAGCTCTCAGGTCAGACTTCCCTGGAAGGAGGAGGATGCTGACAGTAGGGCTACACAGCCAGGCAATGCAACACAGTCTGTAAAAGTTTAAATGAGGCCACAGGGTCCCAGATTTTCCTCTGCATCAAAAAGATGATAAAAATGTGCCCTGCAGCTGCTGAGAAAGCTGAGAGACCACTCTGCAATAAACATCTGTTAGTATCACAATGGGTATTAGCTGTCCTAAGGAAGGATGTGACCCACTCACCTTTAACTCCTGGAGTAAAGAACTATAATAATGCCTGTGGCTAAAGGGTAACAGCTGGTCTGAATTTAACTCTCATCTTTTTTTCTTTTTTAATTCATATTTGCATACAATGTTTGGGTCATTTCTCCCCCCTTCCCACTCCCTCTCCCTTCCCCTGCCCCCCCACCACCCCCTCGCTACCCAGCAGAAACTATTTTGCCCTTATCTCTAATTTTGTTTAAGCAATAATATTAACCCTCATCTTAATGACTCCTGGAAGTATGATCCTCAGTTTATCTTCCTGCAACTTCAGAACATGATGAGTGGGAAAAACTATGGAATGTTGACTGTGTGAACCAGGACTGTTCCTGGTTATCACAGTTATTTAATGTAGGGCTCCTGATAGTTAGGCAAGGATACTGAGGCTTCCTTGAGAAGGCCTTTGACCTCTTCCACCCACATATATTGCAACACAGGATCCACCAAGAGGAAGGGCCTAGAAGGTGTACCTGGGATGCTACCCTGGTAAGATCTGACACAGGCCCAGGGACGCTTTCTTTGCCTACTGGGGAATCCCCTTCCAGACCTACTTTAGCCCAGACTGAGATTCTGATGAGTAAACCAGAGCAGAAGGCACTCAGCATGAACCACAGGAGGCACTGAGAACAGTATGGGAAATCATCATTTCTTCTTTCTAAAAGAGAGGTCTTTAGCACGTGTGTGCTGGGATCAATTTCATACAAACCTGAATCTTTTCAAGTTTAATAGCCCTTACATAAAGCTTTACTGACATAAAATGTTTCAATATGCAGCACACAAATTTTAAAATGTTGTAACAGACCTCCAGAGTAGGAAAAATAAAGATACTCAGGCTAATCCCATGCTTTGGGAAGAAACTAAGACACCTTTAAGATATTTTCTGAACTAGGCTCTCCAGTTGTCAACTAATAAAACCAGAATGGTTACTCATGGTCCCGGCAACAGCATGTGCATTCAACAGTGTTTGTGTGGGAACTACGTTACCTTTGGACAAAAGCAAAGCAAAACTGCAATACAGGAATATCCATGAGAGGCGATTTCTGAAATGTAAAGCAAAACCAATTATGCCAAGTTGGTAAGAAATGAGGCTACTGAAGGAAACAGCTCTAGATTGTAACAAATGAAAGGTTTTGGGCTGAAGAATCTTTCAGACAATATAGCACACAATAGAATGCTAGTATACAAGGAGCGCAAATGTATCCTATGAGTTCCAAATCATTAGTGCTCCTCTTGGCGGAACTCTATTGTGATTTCCCATTCTCCATGCCTACTTTCCATCCCAGGCCATAAACCAGCATTCAGAGAATATCTGGCACTATAACTGAGCTTCCTCCAACAGAAAGCTGGGTGCCAGTGTTGACTCTAATAAATGGGCGGTCACTTACAGACAAGAAACAAGAAAAAAAAAAAACCAATTTCTAGCATAAGAGATTCCCTCATACTCAGTCCAGACAATTTTCCTAAATCCCAGTGGCTTGGAACCACTTAGAAACTGGTTCCAAAATACACACTTCTTCCCTCCTTATTTAAAAAAGCGATTTATACAAGTTGAGCTAATGAACTAAGCTAACCACAATATGTAGTTTTGTTATTTGAATGGCCAAAACCCAGTCAGTCAGACAAGATCAAGTTCCTTTCCAGCCTGGTACAAAACAGGAAGTTGCAGATATTTTTGGACATTCGAATACACGAAAGAGTGAAGTCCCCAAGTGTGGGCTCTGTCCACCTATGAAAGCCATACTTCTACAGCAGCAGAGCCAGTGGGCACAGACCAACCTCAAGGAAGGTATTTCAGACAAGCTTTTATTTCGTTTTGTTTTTCTTGTAGTGCTAGGGATCCAACCCAGGGCTTTACACATGACAGGCCAGCCTTTACCACTGAGGTGCATCCCCAGGCCTTAGGGAGAAGCATTGCCAAACTTGCTCAGAGTCCCAAACACAACTTGGCTGAGGATTTGACTGCCCTCCTTCCCTGCTCATCTCTCTGGGCTAACCTGCTTTAATATTTATGTATAGAAGTGAGTGCAGCGTGACTATACATTCTTGGGAGACCCTGGGGCAGAGCCCTGACCAATGCTGTGGAAGTCCCACTGTGGAGGCAGTCAGTGTCCTTGTATATCAATCCCTTGGCACTTAACTGGTTCCATAATCTGATCTTGGAAGTGCTAATTTTTAGGGTGGCTTCTCTTCTTTCCCACTTATTTTCCAACCTAGATTACATAACCTGGAAGATAGACAAAGGGCTGGGATCATTTTTTTACTGCTTAGGATCGCCACCATGTGATGTACATAGTTGCTTTTCCCAGACCCTGGAACGAAGGAAGAGACAAGAGCCCTGAACACAATGACAGGCTGAAGCCCACAAACACCAGGCCCTTGGGCCTTGACACTTTTGCAGGGCACTGTCCTGTGCCATGTGTAAGAAGCCCTTTCAGAGGAGGAGCAAAATGGAGAAAGACCATCCCATGAAGAGCTCCATTTCCTCACAGCATGTGAGTAAAAGCTGCTAAAGACATTGTATAGTCAGTTTTCCCATAATGGAGCAAAAAAGGGTGGAAAAACACCAACTCCAGTGATATGCCCTTAATATCTGAAGGATTCCTTTTTTATAACAATTTTCTTTTGATGGAACTGGGGTTTGAACTCAGGGCCTCACACTTGCTAGGCAGATGCTCTACCACTTGAGCCACTCCACCAGTCCTTACAAACATTTTTTTTTTTACAAAATAACATATAACACAAAATTCACCATTTTCAAATATATAGTTCAATGTCATTGCGTACATTTCCATTTTTGTGCAACCACCATCACCATCCATCTCCAGAACTTTTTCATCTTCCCAAACTGAAACTCCATATGTATTAAGCACTAACTCCCATCACCCCCCCCACCCCTGAACCTTCTGTCTCTATGAGTACTCTACAGCCTCATGTAAGTGCTCATGTAATCACACAGGCTGTGTGATTGTCTTGTTGTGCCTGGTTTGTTTTACTCAATATAGTATCCTCAAGGTTCTGGAGTAGATGTGTTGAAGTGTGTGTCAGAATTTCCTTACTTTTTTTTTTTTTTGGTGGTGCTAGGGTTTGAACTTAAGAGCCTACACCTTGAGCCACTCCACCAGCCCTTTTTTGTGTTGGTTTTTTTGAGATAGGTTCTCATAAACTATTTGCCCAGGGCTAGTTTTGAACTGAGAGCCTCCTTATCTCTGCCTCCTGAGTAGCTAGGATTACTGGCATGAGCCACCAGTGCCTGACTTTTCCTTCCCTTTAAAGCCAATTACTATGACACTGTATTCATACATCTCATCTTTTTTATCCATTCACCTCCTGAAAGGCTGTCTATACCATTTGACTATTGTAAATAATACTGATAAGAATACTGTTGTACAAATACCTGTCTGAGTAATATCATTTTTTAAAATTAATAATCACTTTCTATACTACTAATTTCCATTTGGGAGATCATTCTTTAATTTTTCCTAACTATAATTTTAAATTATTTGATGGCATTTATTTCAAGGTTGGAAGTTATTTTAAGGAATTTGTATGAGTTATCTAAAGGAGTCAAATTTATCTACTTGAAAGGTTAAAAATAAATCCCTGGTTTCTATCAGATTTATCATCGAAGAGCTAACCAGTTTCTAAATTTGTATTTATTTATTTTGGCGGTACTGGGGTTTGAACTCAGGGCCTCATGCAGGCGAGGCAGGTGCTCTACCACTTGAACCACTCTGCCAGCCCCCCACCTTTTTTTTTTTTTTTTTGAGATAGCATCTTACTACATAGTTCAAGCTGATCTTCAATTTATGATCCTCCTGCCTTAGGTCAGCCTCCCAAGTGCACCAGCAATGTGACATTTATTTTTATTAAAAAAAAAACAAACAAACAGTGCAAGTTTTTTAAACTTGCCCTTGACAAAGACTCTCCTTGACCAGACTATAAGACCCACAACTTTCAGCACGAATGATTTCCTCCACTCTCCATACTCATAAATTTGAGCAAACACTGACATAGTTTCTAGTAGCAGGAGGCTGGGTCCCTAGGATGAGAACCCTAGCCCTCCTCAAGTGACTGCCCAGATAGCTCAAGGTTGCTAAAAGAATCGTTTGTTCTTACCAACACCTGACCTTACCTTCCTTTCTTAGAGCATTTATTTATAAAAAGCTTGCAATTATAAATGTTCCCTCTCTCCTTTTGGGTATATACGTGTCTCCTGCAATTCAGGAACATCTTTTTCAAGGTCCCTTTGGAGTATAATCACCATGAATGCCTGGCCTCTGTCACCCAGTCTCTGTGTGGGGTTGGAGCCTAACTTCCTAAGTCCCAGTTAGCAAACTCAGGGACCCAACTGCATCAACTGGCCCCCTTCCACCTGCTTTTCTGTCCTTTCGCACGTTCCCAAAGTTGCAGGAACTCTGCTCCTTACCCTTCCTCCTTCTCCCTTTAGTCATCGCTACACAAATTAGAATTTAGCCCAGCCTTTCCCACTGTGGCAGTTGCTGAATCACATCTGCTGGCACCACCTTTGATGTCTTTCAAGCTGTGAGTTCCTTGAGGCAGGTGTCATTTCCTCTTTCTAAAGACTTTGTTCCAGGTAGTGCACTGAAGGTGCAAAGAATCCAAGTACTGGGGACAGATAGTCTCTACCTTAAAACAGCAGCACCAGAGCCAGTCGGCCCCCGCAAAAGCACAGTAATTACACCTCCACATCACAACCCCAAGAACTCCTACATGCTCTTGCTACCTATATGTCCCTCCTGAACACATTTTGCAGGAAGTAGCATTAGGAAGAAAGCCACTCACATGTCGTGTCTGCAGATTCCCTAAATGTTTGGGCTCCCCCAGGTTCCTCACCTCATCCCCTTTGATATGCAGTGGCCTCTTCACCACCTCCTTTACCAGGTGTAGCACTGTGTCTGTCTGCAGGGTGTTGAGTGCACAAATCAAGTCAACAAGGGTGAGCTGGGATGCGCTTGCCACTGGGATGATCTGCCAAGAAAAAGTAATTCCTTGAAAGCTTACAGAGAGAAAATAAAAATAAAATGATATATAAAAAGTATTCTATTGTAACTGTTCCTGAAAAAATTTGCTTTAATCTTTTGTGTGTGTGTGTGTGTGTGTGTGTGTGTGTGTGTGTGTGTGTGTGTGTATGTGTTACTTAGACTTTTGAACTTAGGACCTTGCCCTTGCTAAGCAAGCTCTGTACTACTTGAGTCATGCCTCCAGCCCTTAATCTTTTAAATCAATATTTTCTATTGCACTCTCCCTTGGAGAGTATGGAGTGAGGTAAGCATTTAACCACAGAAACTCATTCAGTATGTGATACAAAAGGTGATGGGGCAGTGACATTGATGTTTGAATTTAGAAAGCATTTTAGAGACCTATACTTGAAGGAAACAGGCTGGGATCAAGGATGAAGATAAAAATACGAGGAAAGGAAGAACAAGAACAGGTTAACTGAGGTTCGTGTTAGCTGTCCCTAACATGAAAGCCCCAGGACGATGACAGAGATCTGCTTAACACAGTCACAAGCACTTGGAAGAAAATCAGCTTGCGTCAGGTTTACCACCAAGAAACAGCTCACAGTTCTTCATAGGGAGGACAATGCTGGCTGAGATTCCTGGTGGTTTTCTCTTTAAAATGTATATGTTGTCTATACCAGTATAGGCATGTTAGATGAAAAAAAGGGCAAAAAAGCAGTATTTTATGCTCATTATAGAAAAACTAGAAAACAGAGGCAAAGGTGAGGCTCCTTCTATCCATTCAACCTCTAATTCTCACTGAATTGCAACACAGCTGTATTAATCCACACACTGAAAACAGTGAAACTAACTCAGTAGTTCCCATGCTGTCTCGCCCTTGGTGTTTCTTTGTCAGAGTAGGTTTAAATCTTGTTTTCACTTTTAACCTCACCTTTGTCTTACTGTGGCGCTGAGCCTTCTTCCTGCTCCACACTGCTGCAACTGCGGCGGTCAGGTAGACCCCGAGATGAGCTGTCAAGGGGTTTAAGAAGTCCAAAATTTTTTGTCTTATGGTCTGAAAAGCAGAAAAAAAAGAGTTACTGCAGAGTAACACCAGGCTCTCATGGACTCCATATTTAGTATATTAAGTACTGAGAGCAGGGACCCGTGGTGCCAACATCCCAACAACTCATATGCTTCACGGCTGGGTGGTTCCAGAGAAGAAGAGTGTTGGGAGCCCCCCTTGAAGGAGCTGGATATGAGATGAGGACCTGTCACCCACACCTGAGGGAGGGCACCGTGACTGGCCATGGTGGAGGGAAATGGCTAGCTGAGTTGATCAGGACACCCTGGGAAATGATGAATATCCCAATTAGCTATGAAGCAGAATGTGGTCTTTTTTTGTCTCTTTCTGCAGAACTGGGGATGGAACCCAGGGTCTGGTGCATGTCAGGCAAGCTCTCCCCGACTGAGCCACTCCCCTAGCCCTGGGTGGGATCTTGAAGTCACACAAGGCTTTACAGAGACAGCGAAGCGAGAGGGACCAAGGCAACTAGCTCAGTCCTTCCACATGGAAATCCGGTTAACTTAGGCCAGTCTCCAACAACAGGGGTAGGAGTAGAGGGGAAGATAGTGGCTTAGATTCATTAGGAAAGTACTAATGAAGTAAGTACTATGTAATTATAGTTGTATTATTTCACCAATTTAAAAGTAAACTTGTAACCTGGCCCTGGATAATGCTTTATTAAACAAAGAGCCTTTGGGTCTTCATAGATTTTCCCAGCTTCTGAAAGCTGTCATGCCCCTTGATCTGCAAACCCAGCAACCCTCCCAGTCCATAATATTCTATTTTGGTTAAATTCCCCCAACCTGGGGTTTCAGCTCTACCACTCTGCCTCAGGGTAACTCCCCTCCCTGACTCCCAGACCAGGTCAGGTTCCCCATCACACATTGTCAGAGCAACCTGCCTTTCCTTGAAGTGATTCTCTCCCTCATCGCCACCAGCCTGTACCACAAGGGCAGAGGCTCCGTCTACCCTGTCCACATGCATAGGAACAGGGCCTGGTACACAGCAGGGGGTGCATGAACATCTGTTGGGTGAATGCATTACTGAGCACTGTGTCCTCATTGCCCATCTTATTTCTTGTTAGACAACACTGAGCCTGGCATAGAATTGGCTTCTCCATTCTACCAGGTTGCTGCCCTAGAGATGGCTGGGTTCCCACTCCACCTCAGCGGATGCTTCAGGGAAAGCTAGGGGCAGGTGCTCAAAAGGCATCTGCCAGTATTGTAATTAATCTCTCTACCAGTCCATGAGGAAGCAGACTAGCAACAGCCCCATCTTCTAGATGAGGAAACTGAGGCTCAAATATGCTGAGTACAAAGGTTTTTCTAAAATTCTTATAGCAGGTTTCTACAGCAGCTTGAACTATGACAGAATTCCTTTCCAGAGCACCTCTGCAACTGACAGAATGTTCTGGAAGCCACCTGTGCATCATGGTACCCAAATGCAGGACGAAAGAACTAACAAGCACTATGTATAAGCCCTGAGGCCACACCTGGCACTCAGGGCACCTAACTGATGTCAAGTATGGAAGCTAATTCTGAGCCACCACACAGCAGCACAGATGAGCAGAGACTGGGTCATGTGCCTGGAGCCTTCCAAAGCAGAGACTTAATAAAAAGCAAAGGAGGATATATGTACATGTTCTAGGATATGTGTTTGTGGTTTAATTAAAAAAAAAAAAAAAACCCTCAAAGGCATCCCAATATTCCACTCAGATGTGCCCAGGTTTCAAAGACACCTCTAAGAGCTAAACCCTTCTAAAGATAAGCCAGTTTTAGTAGAGGACTTTAAAATGCCCCAGCCTCCAAACACCAGAGATTTGATTTTTAACTTAAAAACAAAAAAGGGCAAATGGATGAAAATAAGAAAATAGGCTAAAACCACTCATGCGCCTCTGTTCCATGTGTATTTATAAGTAAAACAAAATGGAGATCTATATTTCTGACTTCTTCTACCTTAGGTTTCACTGAGCACATCTGATTACTTGTGTGTACATTTCCATACATATTCATTTTTCATGATACAAAACCCAGACAAAGTAAATTATCAAAGTAGAGAAAGAAGTCAGGCATGGTGGTACACAGCAATAATTCTAGCATAAAGGAGGCTGAGGCAGGCAGATCTCAAGTTTCAGGTCAGCCCAGATTATATATTAAAACCCTGTCTCAAAAAAAAAAAAAAAAGTCAAGAGAAAGGACTCTCACCTTGGTGGTTTTAAAGTAAACAGAAGAGGATCCTTTTGTGGCCCCTAGGAGATCCACAGGTCTCTTTTGAGTCTCCTCCTTTCTGAGAACATTCCAGAGAAGAGCCATGGTGTTTACGATGCGAGGCAGCTCTTCCAAAATGGCATTCTTGGCATTTCTCAAGTTGATGGGATCGCTTATGGCAGCAGACTAAAAGTTACAGTGGATTGTGACACTCACCGCATCAACAAAGTTTCCCCTTCCAAGAGGGCGGTGGTGCTGCTGGGATTTAGAGTGGGCTGCTAGCCCCTCTCAAGCAAGTCACCACGCAGCGGTCTGGAAGCTGCTCCAACCCATGGCTGTCTTTCAAAGATACGTGACAAATTCTTTCACCTCATTTAACCAAAGCACTAGATGTATTCTAGGATTTAATCTTAGACGGGGTAAACCAACTGACAGCTACAATGTCTTCCAATTTAGATTTCACAAACACCACTTCAGCAAGAAAAAATACATTTTTAAAAAAAAGGGACTATAAGCCTAAAATGAAACAAGTGGCTTCACATTTTATGCCACATGGGTACTGATGGAACAATAAGCAAGGGCTGAAGAAGCACTGCATGGGGAGCGCCAGCAAGATCAAAATCACATTTGTGTCCCTTGCATGCACATCTGCATCACTTACCACATTTACATAGTTCACACATTTGCACACATGCACACACACCTGCATTCACATTTGCATCACTTACATACATTTGTACCTCACCCATATATATGCATACACATTTGTATCACTTACATATATTTATATGCACATTTCCATTATTCACACATATATTACACATCTCTTATTCGAAACAGTAGTAATCCAATGAAGACAAAAACAATATATGAAAATTGCCTCAAACTCAGGAAAAAAATGTACCTTTTTATTTTGGTTGGGTTGTTCCAAAAGACAAAAATGGCTGATAGTTGTCAGACCTTCTAGAAGAGTGAGTGGGTAATCTGGAGAAATGTTTTCTTTCTTGGAGGTTGTGCTTTGGTGAAGAAATGACAGATTGGTTTTGAGACTTTTAAAGAATGGGCCCATAACAGTTTTTAATCCTACACACAAACATGGAAACCAGAGAGATATCACTATCATAAATGAACTGGGACTCTCCTAATGAAATATCATAAGAATGACAGGCATCTTTTTACATTCATACGGTTACTTTGGGAAAATAATTTAACATGTTTTAGAGCTGTTATGAAGGTGATTCTGTTTGTTTATTTCTGTTTTGCAAAAATAACAGCCGAGCCCCACTGAGCTAGTCTGAGTACCTATGTGGAATTAAACATAAAGGATCTGATCATTTAGCTCTTGGCCACCCCTCTTGACAGCACTAACCAGGCTTCTGATTAGGCTGAATTTCCTCCAACTGGCATCCACAGTGAAACGGCCATTCATTACAAAACCTGATATTAAAGCAACAATGCCTCAAAGAGTTCAACTTACCTGATGGACAGCTTCACAGATTCACTTTCATACTGTTTGACCAGCTCGTCCAAGTTTTTGCAAATCTGGACAACAAAGGGGGTCACCGTCCAGCCGAGGGACTTTCCAAAGTATGGCAAAGAATGGGTGACCAGGCTCACCCAGGCGGGGTGCATGCCATAGCCATAGGCGGGCTGCAGGCCTCTCACCACAGCAGAAACCAGCAGGCCCTGGGAGGTGAGGGGGTGGGGCTGCACGTACTGCATGGCGCCTATGGCCTGCTGGAAGTTAAGGGCCTTCTGCCATTCCCGGGACAGGGCTGGCTGGTTTTCGGCCTCCTCCTGGACCTGGCCCAGGTGGTGCTCCAAGACAATGAGTGCCTGCAGGAGCTTGAGCAGCTCGATCTGCAATGGGTGCTCACTCCAGATCTGGTCCTGCCCCAGATTGATGAGGCTCTCCTCAAATAGGCTGTCCTCCATCAGGGCCCTGCCTCGCTCAGCAGTGGCCAGGCCATAGCGCTTCTGGCTCGTGTACATGGATGCTGACAATGACAGCAGGACAAACTCCTGGACCTTGCACCTCTGCAGCAGGCTGTGGATGAACTCCACGTTCTTCCCTTCTGAGGACTTGGCCACCGAGACCAGCTGCGTCATTATTCTAATCAGAACCTCGACGCTTTTGACCTGCACATCCCGGTTGCCAAGGATGTCTCGGTGGCAGACCTTTAGGTAGCAAGGGTAGTAGGAGCGTAGGAAGCTCAGGCAGAGGTAGGTGAGGAGCTCGATAAGCAGAGAATGGGGGCACACGTTGGGTGCCTGAGTCTGGAGCTTTCCATAGAAACTCTGGCCAATGAGGGCCTCTTGATGGCGTGCAAGGAGGTTGGAGATGAGATTGAGGTGTGCGGTGGAGCTGGTGTCCATGCTGGTCCTAGACACAGCCTCAATGAACTCCTTTGGGTTGGTCTTGAGCACAGCCTCCAGCACAGAGAAGGCATACAGAACCCGCCGGGAGTCGTAAGGCTGAAGGTAGAGCAGGATGTGCTTAAATAAGGCCTCGAGTGTCTCCTGCCTCTCCCTCTGCTGCTTCAGCAAACGTGATGTGGTGAGAGCCTGGAGTTCCAAGTCAGCTTCCTCATCACTGGACAAAGACTCAGAAGCCTGTGTCTTGTCTGAGTCTGCCCGCACTAGGCTCAACTTGGTATTGGACTTGAAGCTTTCTGGCTGGAAGGCTGCCAGCAAGGATGAGCGCTTAGAGTACACTCTGCCTCCCATGGGGATGGGAGCACAGCAGTTCTCCTCATGGCTCAGCTCCTGTGGGTCATGAGAGGGGGAGGAGAAAGTGGATGTGTTCTCACTGTCCGTGTGGCCTGAGCTCGTGTCTGCAGACTCAGTGTGCTCACTGCTGTCAGGAGCACCTGGGGCCATTCTGTCTGGAAGGTCCACGTAGTAGGGCAGGTCTTCTTCACTCAGCTCATTTCTTGGTAGGTACTTCTCTGGCTCCTTCTCCACTTCAGCCCAGATGGCTTCACGATCCACTGTAGTAAACTGGCTCAGAGGCAGGTGTTCTTCAGAGCCACCTTCTGGAAGCTCAGGCACCCCACAAGCTTCTTTGAAAGAGGGTTTCTTTCTGTTAAACCAACGATGCAAGTCCTCTGAAAATCACAAAATGACAAATGATCTTAGAACAGAAGGGTTGGTGATGATAAATTGGCTTTGGGGAGAACTTTGTCTCAAAGCCAGACAGAAAGATCAATATTAATATAATTCCCACAAGGAACTATACCAGAGTCTAGATTATATTATGGACAAAAGGTAGAGACACAAGAAAGTGAACAGGTTTTTAAGACTCTCCAAGGGACTGGATAATCTAGTTTTATTATCACAGAAATTTTAAGTTATCACAACTTTTGTGGGGCACAATCTGAAAAAGTGCACGATTTTGTCCCAGCAATTCCCTTTCCAGAAATGTACCTCACAGAGATGTCAGCATAAGGTTTCCAAGCTATGAGGATAAGGGTTTTCATACAGTGAACTGAAGATCCACAGCAAGGGGCTCAATGAACAAAATGAATACATACGACGGACTACTGTTCGGGGTTTAAGACACGCATTTCTACGTACCGATAAGAGCAAAGGTTGAAGTGGCTCAAGCAGTAAGAATGCCTGCTTAGTTAAGCATGAAGCCCTGAGTTTAAACCCTAGTACCATCTAAAAAAAAAAAAAAAAGAATGTAAAAAAACACCTTGAAACAGAGAGAGCTCTCGGTCTCCTGCTTCTCCTTTCCACCTGGACCACCACGGCCTTTAGACTGGTGGAGTGGCTCAAGTGGTAAGCACCTACCTGGCAAGTGTTGAGGCCCTGAGTTCACAAAACAAAGAGCAACACACAGGACATATTAGGTTAAAGCTGCATAACAGTCTGTACAGAATGAGCCCACCTAGGGAAGTCTCTGTAATTCAGAGCTACAGGGTATCCGCTATACCATTAACAGTACCGAGCTCCATCAACTGGCACTTCCAGGACCTCTACTCAGGCCTTTGCTTCCTCATTATTCTATTTTTTTTATCATATTTACATTTACTCACATGTGGATACACTGTTTGGCTCGCCCCCCCACCAGGCAGAACCTAAACATTAGCATTTCTGTTGTCAGAAAATAGACACTGCTTTTAAATATTCAATTCTCTTTTAAACAATTTGAAAGCCACAAGTGTTTGACATTTCCAACCCCCCCACACACACTCTTTGTTCTCTGCTGTATTTCCAAAACTCTGAAATGGTCAACAGACCCTAGAATGACATTTCTTCAGGCTCCTGCTTAAAACCAACAGCTTCACAAACTGTCGGCCTTGATTCAGGGCCATCCAAACATTCTAATAAGTAGCTGTCAACAAATCTGTGCAACACATCCATGTTTATTGCGGCACTATTCACAATAGCCAAGTTATGGAAACAGCCAAGATGCCCCACCACTGACGAATGGATTAAGAAAATGTGGTATCTATACACAATGGAATTTTATGCAGCCATGAAGAAGAACGAAATGTTATCATTCGCTGGTAAATGGATGGAATTGGAGAACATCATTCTGAGTGAGGTTAGCCTGGCCCAAAAGACCAAAAATCGTATGTTCTCCCTCATATGTGGACATTAGATCAAGGGCAAACACAACAAGGGGATTGGACTATGAGCACATGATAAAAGCGAGAGCACACAAGGGAGGGGTGAGGATAGGTAAGACACCTAAAAAACTAGCTAGCATTTGTTGCCCTTAATGCAGAGAAACTAAAGCAGATACCTTAAAGCAACTGAGGCCAATAGGAAAAGGGGACCAGGTACTAGAGAAAAGGTTAGATCAAAAAGAATTAACCTAGAAGGTAACACCCACGCACAGGAAATCAATGTGAGTCAATGCCCTGTATAGCTATCTTTATCTCAACCAGCAAAACCCCTTGTTCCTTCCTATTATTGCTTATACTCTCTCTACAACAAAATTAGAGATAAGGGCAAAATAGTTTCTGCTGGGTATTGGGGGGGGAGCGGGAGGGGGTGGAGTGGGTGGTAAGGGAGGGGGTGGGGGCAGGGGGGAGAAATAAACCAAGCCTTGTATGCACATATGAATAATAAAAGAAAAATGAAAAAAAAAAAACAAATCTGTGCAACAAACATTAGCAAGAATCAGAATAGGAGGAAGAATAAGATATTAGAAATTGATGATCTGCTTGAGGCACAGGTCAGGTATCTTCAATCATCGACTTTGCTCTGACATGAACTTGGGATCAACAATCCAGTATCAAGGTTTATGTAGATTTTCTTTTCTTTCCTTATTTCTATATATATTGTTTTAAATTCATATTAAAAATGCCTGTGGAAGTTTGGTGAACCAGGAGGTTTACTTCTGCCTTTCTGGTAACCTGATCACCAAGATTGAACAGTTGCAAAGAACCTTAAAGAGCAGAGAAAAGTACTTTACCTTGTAGTTGAAGGTTATAAGTTATTTTTATAGAGACAGTACAACTGATCTGATTATATGCAAATTTCAACATTTTCAGTCATTCATACCAGAAGGCCACCTAAAATACCCCAACCCTAGATGCAGGCAGCAGATCAGGTAGAAGTGCTACCCAGCAAATCTACCTAACCATGGAGTCCAGACACACAGTTGCCACTCTTCTTTCTCTCTGCTCTAGGCAGGGCAAGGGTCAGCTTTGGGGATATCTGCAGAGATGCTCAGAGATGCTCTCCTCATACCTCAGATACACTTGCATAGTTTGTCTAGCTGCAGAATCAAGAATCTTGATTTTTTTATTCAAACATGGTCTAATTTAAAAAATTAACTGACAAATAATAAGTATATATATTTATGGGATATAATGTGTTACCTTAATACATGTATTCATATGGAATGATTAAATGAAATGAATTAACAGATCTCACCTCACTTAACCATATTTTTTATGGTAAAAACATTTAAAAACTATTCCTAAGCAAATGGGAGGAGGGAGGGGAAAGGGGAGATGTGCTCAATGAGTGCAAAAGTTCACTTAGAATGGGGGGTGGGTATGGATAAGTTTTAGTGAGTCACTGCATGGCATAGTGACCACAGTTAATAATATATTGTATATTTCGAATTTTTCCTTTTTGTAACAAAAATCATGTTTTTTTCAGTGAAAATACCAATCCACTAACTAGTAGTTCTAAATGCTAGTTCCTGTGGTCCTTAGGTTTTCCTAGTACCCTAGAAGTTCACAAGGTAGTAAAACTGCCAGTGGGTCTAAGTCCTTTAATTGTGACAAGAGCAACTGAGAGCCCCCCTCCATGCAGGGGACCCTGGGCAGACTGCTCACCAGCTGAGTTCTCCTGCTTGAGGCAGTGAATAGAGGTCCTCTGGGTTTTGGGCTGGAGCAGCAGCAGGAGCACAGGTTCAAGGATGCGCGCCACATCCCCGAGGGAGAGAGCGCGCACCAGCCAGCACTGGGCCGCGGCACTGATGGCACCATCCGTGCAGGCCAGGCTGTCCAGCACAACAAACAAGGACCTGTGGGTGGAAAGATACCACTAAGTCCATGCTCTGCCACTCCTGTGTGCCGGGCACTGTCATATACACTGGGCATGTGGTGTCAAGCACCATGGACACCCCAGAAAGCTTCACTAAGCTGGGCTTACAGATGCAAGCAGACAACAGTAAGAGACTCACCACCTTGGTTTCTCATTAGAACCATGAGGGAACTTTTAAAACCCCAATGCCCAAGATTCACCCCAAATTGACTACATGTGACTCTGGCAGGGGGGAGGGTCTGAAATCTCTCTTAGGCTATGTGCCTTGGCCTCACAACTACTTTCCGAGAGATGGTGGAAAAAACACCGTGGAATAGAATGTTACCAGCGATAACATCCTACTGTCGAGCACGTGGTCAATGGTGTGGCAAGTGCGTGCCATAGTATAGGTAGCACCACAATTGAGGTCAGACCATCTACATCTCCCTAGACAGCTCTCCCATTGCGAGAAGTCGCAAGATCCACAGGTGATTCTGAGCAGCTGGGCGACTTTTCTCTCTACTAAACTAAGAACATTCCTGACATGTACTCATATATTTCCAAGTCTAGATTCAGTTAGAGGACCACAGAAGCATCATGCACACCTTGGAGATCATGTACAGGAGTCATGGCTCACATATACAGTCCTGATTTCAATATCACCCATCTCCCTCCCCAGACCCACAGCCTGACCAGGAGCCTCTGCAAAGCTTCCTCTCTCAAAAAGCAATGGATCACAATGAAGAACTGCCTCACCTATCAAAGGAGCGATTGTGGGATGATACACGAGTGCCTTGGATCTCCCTCGTCAGGTGCCAGATCACAGAAAATCTAAACAGAGCCTCCAACCTTGTTCCCTTGAGTAGGAAATAAACAGGTATAAGGAACTTGGTTTCATAGTAGAATGCAGCTTTTTTCAGTCACAAGGAACTCCATTTAAATAGAAAATGAATGCTGTCAAGAACCACAGCCAAGATGCTATATTTTCATGTGGGACTTGGCCAGAAGGAAAAGGAAAACCTGCTTCTCTTGCTCTCCTTACCAGAGATGCACATTTAGTGAAGTACATGAGACTCAGTGTTATTTGGTGTATAGGGTCACTCCTGAGGCCTGTGGTCCAAACAAAAAAAAGTATGGCTTCCTCATGTCCCTTGGAAGTACCAGGCCAGGGCCCATAAAGAATGAGGATGAATTGGTCAGTCAACTCTCAGAAAATTCTTACAGGGACAATAAATTCTCTACCACTATCCACACTGCCAATACCTCTGGAAGCGCCTCCAACAGGGAGTTGAGGCGGATTTTGCTGGTAAGATTTCATAAGGATACAAACATATTTTCAGGACTCTAAAGGGAATAGTTTGAGCTCTCAGAGGTATCCCAGACCTGAACTTATAAAAGCACTTCTGCTCATGAATCAGGATGGATGTACATTGAGCCCCAGAGAGACTACACTTGGGTATGTGCAAGCCTGCCCTGGGCATGAAAAGCAAGGCTGGCCCAGCAGCCAAGGTGGTGGCAGGATGGAAGATGCAGTGGAAGGCTCACCTTGTCAGGGTCCAGGAGGGCATGGCAGATGATGTCTTCGCAGATGTTGGCCGTTGGGGCCAGGCAGTGCAGCCTGTAGAACAGCTCTACACAGGTGATGTGATGCTCCCGGGTCTCCTTGTTCAGTTGATTCCAAAGCACATGAGCCACTCTCTGCAAGGGAAAGGGGGCAGGGACCATGTAAGCACAGGCAACACCTGCTCCTTCCTTCCTCATATAAGGCTAATCCCAGCCCCACTGTCCTATCTTTTACCTAAGTTTGCTAAGTGAGAATCCTTAACACCCAGAGATACATAACCAATACATAAGACAAAGCAAAAACCCCACCAGGAGTCATCTAGACCTTGGGCAGCATCACAGGTTAAACTCAGAGGTTTCTGACCCGGGAGGAACAAGATGGCTCTTGCCTAGACCATCTCTCTCAGGAGGGGAAGCAACCAGAGAAGAGACCTGAGCAGTTGAAGCTTTCTTTCAATAAGATGGCACCAAGCCTCAGCCTTTTGGGGGAGACACAGTTGTATACTCCAGGGAGTTTGGTGGGTTTGCAGGGGTCACTGCATCTGTCCAGTGTACAGTTAAACACACAGCACTTCATCACCTCTACAGTTTGTTCCAAACTCATGTAGTGTTGATGAAGAGTCATATTTTCCAGTGTTAATTCCACAAACCTGTTTCTTTCTCCATGCACAGAGGGCTGTCTCTCAGTATATAAATTACACCCCAAGTTGAGCTATTTTCCTGGTCTGATCTTTGCTCTTTAAACATGTGTGCTCTGCAGCCCCTCCACACATCCTAGGGAGTATGCGCATGGGTGCCTGACCAAAGTAGGGCTGGTTCTCACTTCCAGGAGTGCAGTTTCTGAAGGTACTGTTCTAGATCATGGAAAACATTACAATTTCATAGACCATAATATTTCAGGCATACCTGACCACACATTTTTTTGGTCCATTTAATCCTATCCTATCCTAAACTGTCTTCCCTGTGATACCTGCACAGATCAAGTTAAAGGTTAACAAGCTAAAGTCCCTACCCATCATTTTATTATTGCCAGGTAGAGTAATTTCCAATGATCAAGTTACATTTAAACTTCTGATGCATGCTCACTCCTATAACTAGCTACTCAGGAGGTAGAGGTCAGGAGGATTTCCTTTTGAAGCAAGCCTGGACAAATAGTTTGAGAGACCCTACCTTGAAAATATCCAGAGGATTCCAAGATGGCGGCTAGAGCGAAGAAGCAGAAAGAGTGCCTCTTAAAGTAAAATCTTGGAGAGACACTGGAGATAACACCTTACAGGCAAAACCACCGAGAAGAGGCAAAACTCTGACTCCTCCACACCTCCAGACTGCGCAGAGCATCTTCACTTCACATTAAACCGAGAAACCAGGAGGGCCCCCGGGCCAACACCAGACACCGGCACCCAGATGGCTTGGGAAGACGCAGACCACAAGGTGAGCTAAGCGGTATGTGGTACTCCCACAGACAAACCTGGGCCAGATCAGCATAGCCCCCTGGACAGACTGACCCCCACCCAGGGAAAAAAAAAGAGAAACTGAGTAATAAGCACTAAGAAAAACAAAGACACATAGCAAAGAGGGTAGGGCACCCTGAGTGCTGAAGAGGAGGGGACGGGGATCCCTCACAGAACTGTAAGTATACAAGCTGGCCAGAGAAGGCAGGAGCAGTGGTGCGCGCCAAGCAACCAGGAGCAGGAAAGCTTGTAAAAGTGGCAGAGGGAGGAAAACTCCACAGGAGAGGGGGGAAGACCCACTTCCCACGTGAGCTATAAACAAACATGCAGGCCTGAGAAAGCGGGTGCAGTGTCACCTCCCCCAGGGTGCTTGGAAAGGGGAAAGCTTGTAGCAGTGGCTTGCACACAGGAGAACTCTGAGTAAACAAAGCCTGTGGGGCCAGGTGAGTGCTAAGCTCACTCCTGAGATCTGCATAAATAACACCACTAGCAACAGCAGGCTGACAGCAGCGGGCAGGCAAGCCACAGCTACAGATAGACATTCACAGAACTGTCTACAGACTTTTTTTTTTTCTCTCTCCCTACCTTTGATGAGACAACAACCGAACTACGCCTGCATGCTGAAAAACTTACTGAAACTGTGTTGCATTTGAACTTGGGTCACTTTGTGGGGTTTTTTTTTTGTTTTGTGCAATTTTGTTTTATTTTATTTCTCTTCTTTGATGAAACAACTACAGAACAACATCTGAGGCACCATCTCCAGGATTGGAGGCTGAGGGATGAACACCAAAATAATTAAGACTGAAATTTTATTCCATATGAACATGAGATTTTTATATATATATTTTTTTTTCATTTATTTATTTTTTATTGTTTATTTTCAATCCTCTACCACTCTAATGCCTTTTCAGCTTATGGTTGATTAGTACACTGTCTCTCCCTGTTTATATCTTTGAAACTTCTTTTGTTTGTTTCTTTGTTTTGTTTTTTTCTACTTGTTTATTTGTTTTTCCCTTTTCCTATAACTTCTTTGCTTTCTATCTCCTCTTACCCTTCAATTCTAAATATCACTAGTGCTATTATTATGAGCCAGAAAATACTTAATTGCACACAGTACAGGGACAATAACAACACCAAGGGCAATGACGGGAAGACAGAAAAAACAGGGAAATCAGTTTCCTCACAGCAAAAGATTAGTACAGGAACCAGAGGGAAATGAAGAAAACAGATACTCAGACCCAGACTCCAACAAAATGAAGATAAACTATGCCAAAGAACCCAATGAAGCCCACAAGAATAATATAAAAGAAGAAATACTACAGGTACTCAATGAGAATTTTATAGAGATAATACCAACTCTATCAAAAGACCAAACCTGAGAATCATGGGCATCGAAAAAGGAGAAGAGGTGCATGGAAAGGGAATGTGTAATATATTAAACAAAATAATAACAGAAAAGTTCCCAAATCTAGAGAAAGCTATTCCCATACAGATGCAAGAGGCCTCCAGAACACCAAACAGACCAGATCAAAATAGAACTACCCCACGACATATCACCATTAAAACAACAAGATCAGAAACTAGGGAAAGAATTTTGAAGGCTGTAAGAAAGAAAAAACAAATAACATACAAAGGTAAACCCATCAAAATCACAGCAGACTTCTCAACAGAAACATTAAAAGCAAGAAGAGCTTGGGGAGAGATCTTCCGGGCACTGAATAAAAATAACTTCAACCCCAGGATACTCTATCCAGCAAAACCATCATTCAAAATAGATGGAGCAATAAAAGTCTTCCATGATAAGCAGAAACTAAAACAATATGTGATCACAAAGTCACCACTACAAAAGATTCTTCAAGGGCTTCTGCACACAGAAAGCGAAACACAACATAACCATGAAAGGACAGGCAGCACCAAATTACAGGAAAAGAAAAAGCAAGAAAGTAGAGAGTAACCTCAAATTAGGTACACACGATCAAACCTTCAAACAACTAAGACAACTAAATAACAGGAATCACCACATACCTATCAGTACTAACGCTTAATGTTAATGGACTTAATTCACCCATCAAAAGGCACTGCTTGACAAAATGGATTAAAAAGGAAGATCCAACAATTTGTTGCTTACAGGAGACCCATCTCACTGACAGAAATAACCATAGGCTTAGGATGAAAGGCTGGAAGATTTACAAAGCCAATGGCCCCCAAAAACAGGCAGGAGTAGCAATACTTATCACTGATAAAGTAGACTTCAAACCTACATTGATCAAACGAGATAAAGAAAGACATTCCATACTAATACAAGGGGAAATAGACCAAAAGGAAATAACAATTATCAACCTATATGCACCCAATGTCAACGCACCCAATTTCATCAAACATACCCTGAAAGACCTAAAAGCATGTATTAACTCCAACACAGTGGTGGTAGGAGACTTTAACACCCCATTATCATCAATAGATAGGTCATCCAAACAAAAACTCAATAAAGAAATTCAAGATCTAAAATATACAATAGATCAAATGGACCTACTTGATGTCTACAGAACATTTCATCCAACTTCTACACAATATACATTCTTCTCAGCAGCCCATGGAAAACTTCTCCAAAATAGATCATATCCTAGGGCATAAAGCAAGCCTCAGCAAGTATAAGAAAATAGAAATTATACCATGCATACTATTTGATCACAATGCAATAAAACTAGAACTCAACAACAAAAGTAAAGACAAAAAACATGCAAACAGCTGGAAACTGAATAACTCATTATTTAATGAACAGTGGGTCATTGATGAGATAAAAGAGGAAATTAAAAAGTTCCTGGAAGTCAATGAACATGAAAAAAACAACCTACCGGAACCTATGGGACACAGCAAAGGCAGTCCTGAGAGGAAAGTTTATAGCCATGAGTGCATATATTAAAAAGACTGAAAGATCCCAAATCAATGACCTAATAATACATCTCAAACTCCTAGAAAAACAAGAACAAGCAAATCCCAAAACAAACAGAAGGAGAGAAATAATAAAAATAAGAGCTGAAATCAACAAAATAGAAACCAAAAAAACCATATGAAGAATTAATGAAACAAAAAGTTGGTTCTTTGAAAAAATAAACAAGATCAATAGACCCCTGGCAAACCTGACTAAAATGAGGAGAGAAAAAACCCAAATTAGTAGAATCAGGAATGCAAAAGGGGAGATAACAACAAACACCATGGAAGTACAGGAAATCATCAGAGACTACTTTGAGAACCTATATTCAAATAAATTTGAAAATCTTAAAGAAATGGACAGATTCCTAGATACACATGATCATCCAAAACTGAACCAAGAGGAAATTAATCACCTGAATAGATCTATAACACTCAATGAAATAGAAGCAGCAATCAAGAGTCTCCCCAAAAAGAAAAGTCCAGAACCTGATGGATTCTCTGTGAATTCTATCAGACCATTAAAGAACTGATACCAACCCTCCTTAAACTGCTCCACGAAATAGAAAGGGAAGGAAAACTGGCTAGCACATTTTATGAAGCCAGTATTACACTTGTCCCAAAACCAGGCAAAGACACCTCCAAAAAGGAGAACTATAGGTCAATCTCCGTAATGAACACTGATGCAAAAATCCTCAACAAAATAATGATAAACCGAATTCAACAACACATCAAAAAGATTATTCACCACAACCAAGTAGGCTTCATCCCAGGGATGCAGGGGCGGTTCAATAAACCAATAAATAAACGTAATAAACCACATTAACAAAAGCAAAGACAAAAACCACTTGATCATCTCAATAGATGCAGAAAAAGCCTCTGATAAGATCCAACACCATTTCATGATAAAAGCTCTAAGAAAACTAGGAATAGAAGGAAAGTACCTCAACATTATAAAAGCTACATATGACAAACCTACAGCCAGCATTATACTTAACGGAGAAAAACTGAAACCATTCCCTCTAAAATCAGGAACTAGACAAGGATGCCCACTATCTCTACTCCTATTCAACATAGTACTGGAATTCCTAGCCAGAGCAATTAGGCAAGAAGAAGGAATAAAAGGAATACAAATAGGTAAAGAAACTGTCAAAATATCCCTATTTGCAGACAACATGATCCTGTATCTTAAAGACCCAAAAAACTCTACTAGGAAGCTCCTAGACACCATCAATAGCTACAGCAAGGTAGCAGGATATAAAATCAACATAGAAAAATCATTAGCATTTCTATACACTAAAAATGAACAAACTGAAAAAGAATATATGAAAACAATTCCATTTACAATAGCCTCAAAAAAAATCAAATACCTAGGTGTAAACCTAACAAAGGATGTGAAAGACCTCTACAAGGAAAACTATACACTTCTGAAGAAAGAGATTGAGGAAGACTGTAGAAAGTGGAGAGATCTCCCATGCTCAGGGATTGGTAGAATCAATATAGTAAAAATGTCTATACTCCCAAAAGTAATCTACATGTTTAATGCAATTCCCATCAAAATTCCAATGACATTCATTAAAGAGATTGAAAAATCTACTGTTAAATTTATATGGAAACACAAGAGGCCATGAATAGCCAAGGCAATACTCAGTCAAAAGAACAATTCTGGAGGTATCACAATACCTGACTTCAAACTGTATTACAAAGCAGTAACAGTAAAAACAGCATGGCACTGGCACAAAAACAGACATGAAGACCAGTGGAACAGAATAGAGGACCCAGATATGAAGCCATAGAACTATAATCAACTTGTCTTTGACAAAGGCACTAAAAATATATGATGGAGAAAAAGCAGCCTCTTCAACAAAAACTGCTGGGAAAACTGGTTAGCAGTCTGCAAAAAACTGAAACTAGATCCATGTATATCACCCTATACCAAGATTAACTCAAAATGGATCAAGGATCTTAATATCAGACCACAAACTCTAAAGTTCATACAGGAAAAAGAAGGAAATACTCTGGAATTAGTAGGTATAGGTAAGAACTTTCTCAATGGAACCCCAGCAGCTCAGCAACTAAGAGATAGCATAGATAAATGGGACTAAAAAGCTTCTGTTCATCAAAAGAAATGGTCTCTAAACTGAAGAGAACACCCACAGAGTGGGAGAAAATATTTGCCAGCTACACATCAGACAAAGGACTGATAACCAGAATATATAGGGAATTTAAAAAACTAAATTCTCCCAAAACTAATGAACCAATAAAGAAATGGGCAAGTGAACTAAACAGAACTTTCTCAAAAGAAGAAATTCAAATGGCCAAAAACCACATGAAAAAATGCTCACCATCTCAAGCAATAAAGGAAATGCAAATTAAAACCACACTAAGATTCCACCTCACCCGTTAGAATAGCCATCATTAGCAACACCACCAACAACAGGTGTTGGTGAGGATGCAGGGAAAAAGGAATCCTCTTATGCTGTTGGTGGGAATGTAAACTAGTACAACCACTCTGGAAAAAAATTTGGATGCTACTTAAAAAGCTAGACATTGATCTACCATTTGATCCAGCAATACCACTCTTGGGGATATACCCAAAAGACTGTGACACAGGTTACTCCAGAGGCACCTGCACACCCATGTTTATTGCGGCACTATTCACAATAGCCAAGTTATGGAAACAGCCAAGATGCCCCACTACTGACGAATGGATCAAGAAAATGTAGAATGGAATTTTATGCAGCCATGAAGAAGAACGAAATGTTATCATTCACTGGTAAATGGATGGAATTGGAGAACATCATTCTGAGTGAGGTTAGCCTGGCCCAAAAGACCAAAAATCATATGTTCTCTCTTATATGAGGACATTAGATCAAGGGCAATCACAACAAGGGGACTGGACTTTGAGCACATGATAAAAGCGAGAGCACACAAGGGAGGGGTGAGGATAGGTAAGACACCTAAAAAATTAGTTAGCATTTGTTGCCCTCAACGCAGAGAGACTAAAGCAGATACCTTAAAAGCAACTGAGGCCAATAGGAGAAGGGGACCAGGAACTAGAGAAAAGGTTAGATCAAAAAGAATTAACCTAGAAGGTAACACACACGCACAGGAAATTAATGTGAGTCAACTCCCTGTATAGCTATCCTTATCTCAACCAGCAAAAACCCTTGTTCCTTCCTATTATTGCTTATACTCCCTCTTCAACAAAATTAGAGATAAGTACAAAATAGTTTCTGCCGGGTAGCGAGGGGGTGGGGGGGGAGAGGGAGGGGGTGGGGCGGGTTCTAAGGGAGGGGGTGGGGGCAGGGGGGAGAAATGACCCAATCATTGTATGCACATATGAACAATAAATAAATAAGAAATTGAATAAATAACTCTCTGAAATAAAAAAAAAAGAAAATATGCAACACAAAAAAGGGCTAGTGGAGTAGCTCAAGTAGTAGAGTCCCTCCAAGCAAGTGTGAGGCCCTGAGTTCAAACCCCAGTACCACAAAACTTCTTGACTGCGCAAAGGAGGCCCCTTCCTTGAAACCCCTGATGCTAATACATGCAAAAGATACTCCTTTTGGAAGGTTAAAATTTTGGGAGGGCGGCTGTTGAGAGTTGGTGTCAATAACTAAATCCACACACCTGCTCTGTCATAATGAAAGCCTCACTTTCTCCCAATGTGCTTCAGAATTCTGGTGCATGAGCTATTCCACAGCAGTAAGAAAAGGGCAAAGGCTCTGGAAACAGCTTCATCTGTCTGGGAAGCTGGTACACATCCTGGCTATCTGTGTTGGTGGCTATACTGTCCCTAGTTCCAGCATCTGTAACAAGGGCAGGCACTAGGCATGGCTGCCCAGCGCTCTGGGAGACTGGTTTTAGGACCCCTCATGGATGGCAAAGTCCTCAGATGCTTAAGTCTCTTTTAAAAATGTCCCAGTGCTACAGCATATGCTTAGCATGCACAAAGCCCGGGTTCATCTGTGCACCAGACAAAACAAAACGTCTAATATTTGCATATAACCTATCCAAATCCTCCCATATACTTTAAGTTATGTCTAGATTACTTCTAACACATAGTACGATGTCAATACTATGTAAATTGTTGTGTATTGTATTGTTTAGGGAATTAATAATAGAAAAACAATTTGTACAAGTTCAATACAGACACATTTTTTTCCCAAATACTTTCAATCTGTAGTTGCAGAACCTGCAGATCTGCAAGGCCAACTGTGCAGTATGCTCCACTGCCAACCAAAGAGAAGGTTCTCAGATACAGGCAACATCAAAATAAGATCAAAGCTTCAGAAAGAACGTGTAAAGGCATAGCTCACTTCCCAGAGCAAGAAGAAAAACGCTGCCATTTTTATTCTATAAATACCATTACAATGATTCACTGACTAAGTTCTTTCTTCTTTTCTTCCCTGTGCCTACAGTGTGATTCTATCAAACTCTGATCTATGAAGGACCAAGAGAAGACTCACTCAGTCCCTGATGCTTACAGGCCGCTTGTCCTGGTTCCAAGTTCTGCAGATTCAAGATCTACACTGTGACTGGCAGGAAGGGAAAAGGAGGATGTGGTGTCAACGCCAAAGAGAACCAAATACAGGCTCCCCAGAGGCCTTACATCGTAGACGGGGCCCCACTTCACAGAACCAAAGCTGAGCCGGAATGGAAGTGCATGGAGCCCTAAGGATCCTCTCTCAAACTACGCAACTATAACTGGTGACAACTACAAAATCACCCCAGCCATTTAGAGCCTTTGAAAATTATCCTAAGGGAGTTCAAAAAAAGAAGAAATACTTATTCCAGAAAATCTAGCCAGGTGTGGTGGTACACACCTGGAATCCCAGAAGGCTGAGGCAGGAGGAAAGCCAAGTTTGAGGCCAGCCTGGGTTACATATTAAGTTCCAGGCTGGGATGGTTTACATAACAAGACCCTGTCTCAAAGAAAAAAGAAAGAAAGAAAGAAGACTTTACTAAATTTTGGTAGAAGGAAGCAGCAAGATTCTGCAGCACTTGAGCCACCATCTGCTCCTTGTTCACTTCCTACCCTAGCTCAGAGTGATGGAAACTTGACTGTCCACTCCAGGTGGGTGTGAGCAAGAAGACAGGGTGCTCTGTTCCCCCAGCTCCCAGCCAAGGGCTTTTGCACCTCCCTGGGAAAGGCAGGTCACCAGGCTCTGCTCTGCAGAGGATCAATGCAGGTGAGCACAGGAGGGGTTGTGGGTTCCTTGCCTTCATCTAGTTCCAAATTATAGGCAGAGGCTCCACCCAGGCATAGCGGGTCAAGAATACTGGGACCCAGCTCCAGGGCAGAAATTATGCCAGGAGCCTGAAGCAGTGACAGAGCAGGTATTCCTGTGTCTCAAAGCAATCCTAAAGTGGCCACTGGAGCTGCATAGTCCTTATGCTAGTCAGTGATTCCAGTGTTAGGGACTGGCCTTAAACAAATGGTCTGGGAAGAAGACCCCCACTCCACCTCACCCACCTCTTCCCAGGGCAAAATACCTGATAGAAGTCTGTTTTCTCTGCAATGACTTTCAAAATCCCTGGAGCAATTGGTGGGACGGTCACCATCTGCAGCTTGCCAAAGAATGGGTTGTGCCCTGAGTTTTTATAGCGCTTCATCTTGTCTTCAATGACAAGCGCAAGGGACTGGGAATGATTTGTCACCTCCAACAGCGTGGAGATGGCCACGTTCTGCAGGTAGCAGTCAGTCACACAGCAGCAAATGGTCATAAGGGATTTCAGCCACGGTGGAAAACTGGAATCACTGGCTCCTGAAAGGAAGCCAGCCAGAGAGGACAGAAACAAGCAAAACCACGTAAGAATGGTTTCCCAATTTACAGATTCCACAGCCCCACAGATCTGGGCAGTGACTTGAAAATCACCTGGACAGCAGTGTCTAACTTGTGGTGGTGACACTTATTTAAAAATAGGCTCTTTACAGATGTAATCTAGTTAAGATGAGGTCATCAGGGTGGCTCTAATCCAGTATAACTGGAAAATGCCACATGCAGACAGAGATTGGCTTGACTCAGCAGACAGCAAAAGAAGGCCAAGGATTGCTGGTTACCACTAGCAACTTGGAAGATGCAAGGCAGGACTCTACCCAGAATCCTCAGACAGCATGGCACAGCTGACTCCTTAAGTTTGGACTTCTGGCCTCTGGAACCATGCTTTGATAGTTTCTGTTGTTTAAGCCAATCAGCTTGTGATACCTTGTTACAGCAGCCTCAGCAAATCAGTATTTTGGTCACTAACAGGTAAGCATTCAACAGTCTATTTATGATGACTGCACACCTTCAATGTGCTGTGTTCTTCTGATGGGCTGTTCTAGATGTTCAAGGTTTAAAAATACAGACCCAGCCCTTACCAACTTGCCATATAATGATACCTAAGTCAAAAATGTACACAACCTCAATCCCTAGCACCAACCAACCAATTACAAAAGAAGGAAGGAAACAAAATTTGGCCAGTACAGGTTGAGTATCACTTAGCCAAAATACATGGGACTAGAAGTGTTTCAGATTTTGGAATTTTTATATTTTAGAATATTTGCAGAGAATTCACCAGTTGAGCATCACTAACCCAAAATGCTCCAAAATCACATGTGAGTGTTCAAAAAGATTTGGATTTCAGAGCAGTTTGGAACTGGGATTAGGGTGCTCCACCCGTAGCCCCTTCTTGGCTGACACAACCACCACCTCAGGATTGATTTCCAGCAATGGATGTGGCAGGGCTGCCTTCTCACCTGGAGTCTGGAAGAGTGTTTCACTGAGCTCTTCAGTCTCCTCCTCAGACAGGTAAACAGGGAAAGTGGCACAGTCCAGCAGCAGGTGGCAGGCAGCAGCAAAGGCCTCTCTGCATTCCTCCTTGGAGTCCCTTAGGTCAATGACTACCTTGTCAACATCCCATTCTCCTCCTGCTTTTCTGCCAGGGCTACTGTGCACAGATGACGATGACTCCGAACTTTTCATCTTAAATGGAGACCCGCGTGCCGTGAACAAGTCTGAAAGCATCTGCTTAAACTGGGGCACAGTGATGGGCTTGGCCTCCCATGAGTTCTTCCTGCTGGAGTCACTGCCTACCCCACTCTGTGTCCTGCTCTTGTTCCTATTTGCTGCAAGCTCTTCAGACTTGCTTTCTTCTCCAGACACTGTCAGCGGTACCACGAAAATGTTCTTACTGGCAAAGTTGGCAATTAGCTCCTGAATGCAAACAAATGTCCTCTGCATACTCCCACCCTTCTTCCAAACGTCGTCTCTTTCAGGAGAAACGCGAGGCACCCTCAGGTGCTTGGAGAGCTCTGGTGAAGAGGCACTGAGCCCGATCCCACTATCCTCAGATTTGAGTGGAGGGAAGGAAGCTTCTTCATCACCAGGAACCACAGCCTTTGTTTCCAAAATGGTATTGCTGTTTTCACCTTTTACTGGACTCTGCAAAACATGAAAAAATAATTGCATGTGCATCTCTTAAGACCAAGGGATTCACGTATCAGCTGACTCAGACAAACTATGAGTGCATTTTAAACCTGTTTTTCCAAATCATAACTCCCTACATCAAAAGAGTCCCACGAGACAGCACATTTGGGAGATATAGGAAGATGTAGAAAACCCAAAACATGAAAGCATTTGATGTCCCCACTCCAGAGGAACTAATACAGAAACCTTAAAACGACAAGTTATCACTATCAGGGGATCAGGAACCAATGTAAAGATCAGTTAGAGATGAATCAACTTGGGTTGTAACACATGGGTACATGAAAGCAATAGTAGGAATCTCTCTGTATAGCTATCCTTAACTCAGTTAGCAAAAACGCTTTGTCTTTCTTATTATGCTTATGTCTTCTCTTCAACAAAATCAGTCACAAGGGCAGAACGGGAACTGCCTGAAACTGAGGAGGGGAGGGGGGGGGAAGGGGGAGGAGGGCAGGGTGGAGAAATGACCCAAACAATGTATGCACATAATAAAAAATAAAAAATAAATTTTAAAAAAAGATATTAATATATATATATATATATATATATATATATATATTACACAATAGTTAGTGTATCATAAAGTAAAGGGGGAGGGGGCTGAGATAGGTGGGGCTCAAAGAAGGGGCTGGTGCGCCACCCTGCTCTGTGGGGATGCTGGCTTCTCAGCCTACTTTGTCTCATTTATTGAGACTCTCCAGTACTCAAAATAGCTATTTAAAACTTGTTTTTGACAAATTAAAAAACACGAATGAGGAAACTGAGCTAAGGATGAAATAAAGGCATTAAAAATAAGAGAAGAAAGCCAAGGCAAGAACAAAATTCAAACACAGGTAGAACATCCCTAATCTCTACATAGTGAAGCCCTGTCTGAAAAAAAAAAAAAAAGGAAGATACCTTTATACTGTTCCTAAAATACTATTTGAATGAAAACCAAAGCAAGTGACAAGAGTATATGTTACAGGTTGAATTATGGTCCTAAGAAAGATGTTGAAGTCCTCACCTCCAGTATCCATGACCTTATTTGGAAATAGGGCAAATGATCAAGTTAAGATGGGGCCATTAGGGTGAGCCAGAATCCAATAGAACTCATGTTCTTATGAAAAGGGGGATCTGAACACCAGACAGACAGAGGGAGAAGACCATGGACATGGGTTCAGCAACTGGGTGATGCTTCCACAAACAGAAAACACAGGAGACTGCTGGCAAACCAGCAAAGCTCGAAAGGCTGGGAACACATCCTTCATCCATGGTGCACTTGGGAGTAATGCCTCACTGGCACCTTGTTATTGAACTCTGGAACTGTGAGAAAGTTGATTTCTTTGTTTTATTCACCTGGTCTGTGGAGCTTTGTCATGGCAGCCTAACAAATCAATCCAGTATGGACACTCATTTGTATTTTAAATTACCCAAATCACATGCATACGAACACATGGAAAGGTCTGGAAAGCTAGCTGTAAGAAACCAATGACTGTACTTAGGTAGCTATTAGCTGTATCTAACCATTACCTGGTTACCTGTATAGCTTCTCATTTGAATTGCTATCCCAACCAACCCCAATTACTTATCTCCCGGACAGAAAGCATGAGAACACCTTGTCCTTGGGGCACATACCGAGTTCCCACTGGTGGGCTCTGTGTCTAGGTAGGACGGTGGCATCTGGACTTTGCTGAGCACTTTGAAACATGTCTTCAAGGCATGTGTGAGCTCAGGTAAGCTCAAGGCCTCCACCTGCTCAGCAAGAGGCTGCACAAGGCAGCCAAGTACCTGGGGGAGGTACTGGGTTTGCACCTCAGAGTAGAGCTCCTGTAAAATACAAGCGTGGGTTACTCACACATTGCTGGCTCACAATGGAAAAAAAAAATGCACCTCAAAATGGCACCCAGATAATTCTGGGTTTTAGAGCAAAAGTTTCACATTAATTCTCAAATCAGGAAACAAAATATTTCCTTTTGATATAGACAAATCAAGCATGTCTTCCTTTTCTTGTAAGTGGCTTTACCCTATCTAAGAAAAAATAAAACTACCACATGCATTTCTTTTCTGGCGGCTTAAACTCAGAACCTCATGCTTGCTGGGCAAGTGCTCTTACCATTTGAACCACTCCACTAGTCCTTTTTTATGATGGGTTTTTTAAAGATAGGGACTCACAAACTATTTACCCAGACTGGCTTTGAACCGTGATCATCCTGATCTCTGCCTCCTTAGTAGCTGTCTTAAAAAAAAAAAAAAAAAAGTCCCTTGAGAAAATTAGCCAACTGCATAATTTTAACTAGGAAATACATTTACTATCATCCCTAAATAACTGCATTATCATTTCATCATTTGACTTTGTTACTTCAGCTTGGCCCACTTGTAAGCCCAGAAGTTATAACCCCTTTTAAATGAGATTCAAAAACACAGGAAGGCTGGAGAATAGCTTAGGGATAAGGCAAGTGATTAGTGTGTACAAGGCCCTGGGTTCCATCTCCAGAATCAAGGAGGAAAAAAAGGCTGGGTCCATGGTGGCATATGCTTGCAATCCCAGCTGCTTGGGAGATAGACAGGAGAATCATAGCTGGAGGCCAGCCCAGACAAAATTAGTGAGACCCTTCTCAAAAAAAAGATTCTTTATTAAGTGGAATAAAATGGTACAACCACTTCACAGATAAATTTGGTTAAAATTTTATTGATTGATTGCTCTGCCACTGAGCTATATCCTCAACCTGTGGCTAAGATCTTAAATATCTTCTTGGGCTCAGGAAATTTATTCTAGTACAACCCACAGAAATTGTTAGAAAGGACACAAAGATCTATGCAGAAGATAGCATTTTCAGGCCATTTAAAAATACTTAAAAAGTGGAAACCACTTAAAAGTCAACTGAAAAGAAACTGGTCAATTAGTGCTAGGCATGGAGGCCCAGGCCTGTGATTCCAGCTACTCAGGAGGCAGAGGTGGGAGGACAGGGATCTGAGGTTAGCCTGAACAAAGAAAACAAAGCGGCATTGTGCATGTAGGTAAGGCAGTTTTCAGTAAGCTTGGGTCTATGTGGCAGGCCACAACACTAGCAAATGCAGCAGCACACTGAGCTACCTCGTCCCAGCACAGCACCCACCAGGGGAACGACGTCCAGGAGGAACACGAGGAGGGTGCAGAGCTCTGAGACTGTAGCAGGAAGACTGATGGGTTTTCCGATGGTGTTACTCTGCTTCACTGGCCTATATTAACCACAGGAAAGAAAACTAAGTTAATCCTTTCTTCTATAATCTCAAGTTTTTTGTTTGTTTGTTTGAGACAGGAACTTGCTATATAGTCCATGCTGGCCTTAAACCTGAGATCCTCCTGCCTCAGTCCCCCAAGTGCTTGGATTACAGGCATGTGCTACCATCCCTGGCTATAATTTCAAACATCACGATTTCCAATAAAGTGATACTATTTCAAACATAATAAAAGACAACTTTTGTAGTTCTAACACTTAAATTTTGGTGTCAAACTATTTACTACAAAGGAGCGTCGGTAAGTATCTTGAATCTGTCTCCAAAATGACCTCCCTCTATGTTGACCTCTGTTGGTCTCATGCCCAAAGAGATTCCACACCCAGCAGAACCCAACCTCAAACCAAAGGTACATTTGAAGGGAACAGCCCAGGCTGGAGGATGACCACACAGTCCAATCAGCCGTTCACTGCGCTGAGGAGCAGTCTGAAACACTTCCTCTCCCATGGGATACCCGGGAGTTCAGCAGCACTTGAGCTGCTTGGAATTCTGTAGTCTCTGCAGAGAAGAGCAAGTTCACTGAAGAGCTCTACTGTAGCTCTAATCTTCTACTGAAACAATTTTTTTTTTTGGGGTGGGATTTGATTTTGAACTCAAGGCTTGGTGCTTACAAAGTAGGCACTCACAAAGCAGGCACTCTACCTCTGAGCCACACCTCTAGTCCATTTTGCTCTGGTTATATTGGAGATGGGGATCTCATGAACTATTTGTCTGGGCTGACCTCAAACCTCAGTCCTCCCAAACTCAGCCTCCCAAGTAGCTAGGATTACAGGTGGAGCCACCAGATGCCAGCAACACTTCTTTACTAAGCAAACAACTAGATAAATAGCTATATTAAAAAGTACCTGCAGCTGGAGGCATGACTAAAGTGGTAGGGTGCTTGCCTAGTAAACATGAGGCCCTAAGTTCAAACCCTAGAACCACCAAAAAAAAGTAAAAGTATCATCAATCCAGGCTGGAGGTGTGGCTCAAATGGCACGGCACCCCCCTAGCAAGCATGAGTTCAAGCTCCAGGACTTCAGGAAAAAAATGTAGTCAACCCTCCGTATCTGTGGGTTCTACATCTGTGAATCTAATTAACCACAGATAAAAAGTTGTGCCTAAACATTGATACATTTTCCTTGTTATTATTCCCTAAACAATAAGCACAACTATTTATATAGCACTGGCATTGTATTAGGTGTAAGTAATCTAGAGATGGTTTAAAGTATATGGAAAATTGCTTCTTTGCCTTTGGCTAAGATCAAGTGTGGTGTCTTATGTTTATCAGTTTATCCTCTACCCGAGGACAATATATTAAATGGATTTGTGGAACAGGGAGATAGAATAGGAGTTTGCTCTGTCTACTCCACACATCAACCTAGTATTGTAGTACATCTAGGAATGGTGCACCCTTTAGGGGAATGGAGGGAGGAAGAGAGGAAGGAAGGAACTGGGAGAAAAAAATAAAGTACACATGAAGATGTGCACAGTTATATGCAAATGTAACCTTGTATATAAGGGACTGAAGTATTCTTGGACTTTGGTATCCAAGGTGATCCTGGAACCAATTCCCTGTAGACAGGGAGGGATGGCTGTGTGTAGGTTGTTAGAGCAACTTGGATTCATCTAGCTGTTATGCTACAATTTGACCGTAACAGCTGAGTTGATTTTCTTTCTTGTAAATCGGTGCTTAGTCATCTTAGAGTTCATTTAAGAAGAATTCCTGTGAAGAGCTACTTTTCAGTGTCTAAAGAGAGCTGTGCACGTGTGCACAAATAGGGCAAAGATGCTGACAAAGTACTAGTCACACGTGACAAGACTGAAATGGGGTCATCATAAACACAGTGGACTAAGTCTTACTGAAGATGAATGAACTGAATGCATATGTTGCAAGGCATCTCCAAAGGCCTGCTGTGAAAAAATACCTGACAGAAATGATTAATGGGAAACAATTTATTTTGGCTCACTGCTTCAGGGTTTAGTCTGTGATCTCTTTGGCCATCACTTTGGGTGGGACGAGAGGAAGAACATCATGGTGGCATGGGCTACTTACCTCGAGGCCAAAAGGAAACAGTGGGAGAGGAAGGGCTCAGGGCCCAGTATAGCCATCAAAGCCCTGCACCAAGTGACCACTTCTCCTAGTTACGCCCCACCTCCTAAAGTTTCCACCCCCCACAAATAGTGCCACTGGCTGGAAACCAAGCATTCCATACGAGCCTGTCATATTCAAACTGTAACAACTGTCACCCTACAGCACCTTACAAAAGGTTACGTATGGTGTAGTGTCATGTGAAATTCTAGCAGGCAACATAGCCTATCATGGACACACACTGTTATAATAGTGCAGAACAAGATCATGGGAAGGACAGACACTAACTTCAGGACAGAGATGAAAGGAGGGTGTGGCGTTGCGAAGGGGGAATTAGTTCTATCTGGGTAACATTTCATTCTGTTGCTGACCAAAGCACACTCTAAGCTCAGTATCACATGCCCTTGTTGTTGCCTATGTATACAATAACAATAAATTAGTTCAGCACAAGGGGAAGCCATTTGGCCTTGGTGCCAGGGGAGACAGACAAGGCATCAAGTAAGCAGCTGGGAAGCCAAGACTTCAAAAGTACTGTGTTCTAATTTTGGCTGTCTAACTAGTCTGCTGTACACTGCTAGACAAAGAACTTCATGTCTCTGGGCTCCAGTTTTCTTATAGGTCAAAAGCATAATAACTAAGTGCCTGCTTCTCTTGGGGTCCCAAAGAGTTAAAGTCAGGCTTTACAGTCACAGGACACACACTATGAGTGTTTATATGGAAAGTTGCTATTACAGCTCCCAAGCTTGTGAAGAATAGGGAGAAGCCAAACTACAGTGAAGACTAACAAGAAGGAAGTTTTACAGCTTGCCCCTCAAAGCTCAGGAGACTGAATTGTTCCTCCTATAAAGAACATGCAAGGGAAAGGCTCTCCCAGGAAGCCTACTGCCCCAAACATGCCATCCCCACCTCCCACATACACACACACAGCTTTGAAGTTGTGCAACTCATCACTAGATGAAAAGTGATAGAAAAGCTGATTACAGTAGCTTAAATCATTAGTGCTTTTACCTGACCTGTTACACACTAATTTCAGTAAGAATTTAAGAAGACTGAAGAGTTCAAAAACACTCTATCCAGTCCCAGAGACACAAAACTAAGCTGTGTTAAGTAGATTGGGCTTCTGAGAGAACCACGTGAATGTGACTAGAAAACGCACAGAGGATTGTCTAAAGCGAGACTTTAATAAAAAATAAAGCAGCTCCAGAATAATGTGGCAAAGATTATGTGAATCTTATTATGGGATATGTGCTTCATTCTATTAGAACCATCGTGAATTCTGTCCAATTCTATTTCAGCTACTTTGAAGAGCAGGAGAGACCACCCGGATTCAGCTACTTAGTTATAATCCGGCCCCTCCACGTGGCCACAGACGGCCACAGCGCTGCTTGCCCTGCCCCAGCATCGTCATCCTCGGCTTACCTAAAGCATGCCTCAAAGCACCTGGTCATATAATCCCAGAGGAAGTCTGTGCTGAGGGAAGAGATCAGCAAATTCACCGTCTTCACGATCTCAGAGGCATTTCTGTTTTCTTTGATTGTACTATAAAAGAAGGAGGGGAAATAAAAGCATCTAAAAATCCCAATTACAGGAACACTTTGTCTAAAAACTCACAGCTCATTCTACCATTTACAAGTTATTTCCAGAGAGGATGATGAACTCTGATAAAAATAATTAGTTTTAATTTTAAGGAAATGTTTACACAATGCCATCCTAAATAATACTTATATTGGTGCATTCTCTTAGAAGTAAGTATAAGAGCTATGATAAAATAATTTGGTAGAGAAAATCAGTTTTAGCCCAACTGAAGATAATTAAGACACTCTTAGTGGAATAACATGATTCAACCATGCAACAGGGAAATTTGGTTAAAAATTGATTGACTGCAGTGCCATGGCTCAAACTCAGGGATTTGTATATGCTAGGCAATTGCTACACAGTTGAGCTACAACTCCAGCCCTTGGCTAAAATTTTAAATGCACACCTTCTGTGGCTTAGAAAATTCACTCTAATACATCCTACAGAAATCCTTAGACACACAAATATATGCAGAAGGCTATAGCACTTCAACGCCATTTAGAAATACTGAAAAAGTGGAAACTACCTAAGAGTTAGTAAGAGATTGGTCAGCCAGGATTTACTAAATGAATGATAAATCCCTAACAAGGAATCTTAGACAATCACAGGACAACAGTATAGAGCTACTCACTGGCATTTTAAAAAGTAGGCAACCAAGCAGCAAGTGTAATTCCATCTCTGAAAGTAAAAGCTAGGCATTTATGTATTCATGTATGCAGTGAAGAGCTGGAAAGAAGTAAAAATCTTTTGCTTTTCCTGAAGGGTGGTAGGTTTACAGGTGATATCTTTTTTTTTTTTTTGGTACCTTTAAATATCAATAAATTCTACAATGTGTATGTAATACTTTTCATATTAAGAAAAACAATAAGCTTTCACTCTGGAAAAAAAAAGCAAACAATAAGAATTCTTAGGACACTTACAATGAGCACACCAGAAAAATCTGAGAATTAAATTTTCAATATCCCCCAATGCCAATTCAGACAGAAGGGAGTTATATTAAGAGTACAGCCAACTGTTATAATTAGACATCACTGAGTGAAGCAGGGCAGGTGCTGTATCCTGTATCACTCAGCCAGTTAAGCTCTGGGCCAACTCTGAGCACTGTGGTTAGATGAGAAGCAGCCTTTGGGGTGGGCCTGTGTTCCTGCTCTACAATTACAAGCTTGTGATGGAGGCCAGTTATACTTGTCAGAAACTCAGTGTTCTTATCTTTAAAAATGTAGAGAGTAATCAAGCAACTTTCAGGGCTGTGCATTTTTGTGAGGATTTGACACATGCACAAGTGAAGGCACCTAAGTGTCAGCACATGGATGTTTAAGAACTGGTAACTTGTGCTCGCTTCCAATACTAAAATTGGAACGATACAGAGAATATTAGCATGGCCCCTGCGCAAGGATGACACGCATCCTGGTAACTTTTTTCGATGGTACTGGGGGGTTGAACTCAGGGCCTCATGCCAGCTGAGCAATGCCCCCAGCCTTTTTGTTTTGGCTATTTTTGAGACAGGGTGTTGCTTATGCCCTGGCTAGCCTGAACCACAACCCTCCTATTAATGCTTCCCTTATAGCTGGGATAAACAGGTGCGTGCCACCATGCCCAGCTTTTTATTGGTTGAGATCTTTTTGCCAGGGCTGGCCTTGAACCACAATCCTGCTCTGTTCCTCCCAAGTAGCTAGGATTACAGGGAGGAACACTGTAATCCATTGGTGGTGGCAAATGCACACTTTAAAACAACACAGGGCACTAGACTCTGCCCTCAGAGCTCTGTCATTGTCTTCCCTCCCCATCTAATGATGTGTATTTCCCTGGCTCCACTTCCTGAGCTTGCTCCCTTCCCATCTTCTCTCTGTGCCTCACTACTCAGGTACACTAGATCAAACCACCTTTGTAGAACTTTCACACTTGATCAATAAACACCAACTGTATTCACAGGCTAGGTAAGAAACCAGATCAAACTCTTTTTCATTCTTCCCAGCACACAGTAGGAACAATCAATTCCTGTTGACTGACTTAATAGCATAGATTATTATTTTAACAAGTGTTCCAACCTGTGGCATCTCCACTTTTTCTAGAACTTCACAATTTATAATAAAGAATAGAGGAAAACAAAAACAATCATGGCACTAGGAGAGGAAAGATGTGTGAAGTCAGAGGGCATATCATACCTTATCAGCAGATTCCCACTCTGAGTGTAGCTCAGTTTAAGATCTGAGCCAAGGGCATCTCTACAGTAAGAATAAAAGGCTCTAATGACTTCAAGAAACAAATATTCAACCACTTGAGGCCCTGCAACCAAAACGAAAATGGTCAGAGAAGGACAGACAATCCACTTTAAAATGAACACAGACATACATAAAATATGTACAGAGAGTAACCCGTGTACACAGGCCTTTTGTACACTCCAAAGTGTATAGAAACAACTTCCTTGATAACAATGACAACTTCAGCTGGAGGAACAAGTTCATGAAAATAGCCAGTATTTCTGCAGAGCTTACTATGCATTGCACACGGTTGCTGGCATTTTGCACCTAGAGTGGCTCAATCGTCCCTGTAGCCACGTGAGCAGGTCCTATACTGCTACTGCCCCCCTCCCATAACACACATTGTGGCTGAGTCTCGGAGAGGTGAGGTACTGTCTGCTACATGCTCCAAACTGCTCAGCCAGAAACATTACTCAATAGCACATCGACAGAAGGCAGCTTCCCTTAGTCTGAATTCTTTTAATCATAGCTAGAACACAAAGGAAGGAAGACTGATTCTGAAGAGCTCACAAAGAGCCACAAGGAGCCACACCAGCTGCACGTGACAGCTGCTTCCGTCCAGCCAAGTCTGAAAGCACACTGATTCACAGAAAATGAATGTGCTGCCAACATGACTGTGCAAAGAGCAATCAACACAGTAACCTAAGCTCTTTCCGCAGTGCTGGGGATGGAGCGTGGAGCCTTGCACACACTGAGCAAATGCTCGGCCTGAGCTCATTCTCACATGAACCTAATCTTTCACTCTTTTCACAGCTTCAAAACACATGCCTTCAAGAAAATTACTTTCATAGTAAACCTTGTATGCATTTCATCTACAGCATAGGGGGTAATTGAAATACATTATAAGCATATGTGAAAATAGAATAATGAAACCCATTAAAATTGTAAAAAAAAAAAAGATGGGGGGAGGAGAATAAGAAAGAGTAACAAGAGGGGGAGTAAAATGACCAAAGTACATTATGTGTATGGATGGAAATGTCACAATGGAACCCCTTTGTACAATTAATACATGCTAACAAAAAAAGAACTTAAAGGCAGGCTAATAAGTACCTCTGTGGTGAACGGGAGGCCAGGAGGCAAGAGTCAGGGGCATGGCCCACTGATGAGCCCCAAAATGAGAAGTGTCCACTGGGGGAGCCTGGAGCACCCAAGAGTGAGGAAAACAAACAAACAAACAAAAAGTGGCAAATGCTTTTTTGTAAAATGAAGGCAATTCTGGCACCCCATTTAATGGAGAAGAAAAGAGGGTGGCCAAAGCCTAGAGCTAAGGGAATGGCGGGGACTGGATGGCGTTCAGAGCCGCTGGCCCTGTGTGATCTACTCCTCTGTGTTGTCCCTAGACAACTAGACCAACAGGCTGAGAAGAGCAGGAACTGCCGTGATTGGGCAGAGCCCAGGAAACATGGCCTATAGCTAGAGCAACACTCACCTGGCTCACAAGGTGCATGGCTTCGGCATGAAACATCTCCAAAACGCCAAGTCCTGCTTTGGATACCTCTCTAAAGCACACAGCAAGCTCCTAACACATGGATTAGGCTAAACTTTTTACTTTTTAGGCTAAACTACTTTTTTTTTTTTCAGTACTAGTGCTTGACTCAGGGCCTTTACCTTGAGCCACGCTGTGAAAGGTTTTTGAGATAGGGTCTCACAAACTACTTGCCCAGGCTGGCTTCAAACCGAGATCCTCCTGATCTCTGCCTCCTGGGTAGCTAGGAGTACAGGCGTGAGCCACTGGTGCCTGGCCTAAACTACTTTTTAGAGCTGTAGTTACATCACACTCAGAGAAAAGTTTATTCAAGCCATTGCTGGTGGATGGAGGTGGGAGAGCAGGAACTTGAGCTAGCACTTAAAGGGCAGAGCTCCAAAGAACAAAGGCTCCACACTTTGCTCTAGATAAAAGCAGATGGAGCTGCACTGCTTTGAAAAGCAACTCCTGTTACATGAGAAAGCATCTTGGGACAATTGACAACTTGTCTCAGTGCCACCAGGCCAGCAACAATGTCCTAACAAGGAGAGCTTAGCCTCTAGTGGCCTTGGGCAAATAGCTCACCCTGGCTTAACGTCTGAATCCCCACTATAAGTGGCCACCATAAAAGAACCCATCTCCGGGTTGTGGAAGTGTGGAAGCATATGTTAAATGATGTATGCAGAGCTGGGGGCATGGCACAAATGGTAGACTGCTTGACTAGCATGCATCAGGGCCTGGGTTCAATCCCCAGTACCACAAAAACAATTAAAATAAAATAAATTATATATGCAAATCCATAGCACAAAATAATCACTCAAAAATGCATCACCAATATTATTAATAAAAACAGTTCAAACACTATAGGACCTCATAGTATCCCATCTAACTTGATGAGGAGGAGCCTGTTTCCTTTTGTAGCCCTAGAGCTCATACCATCTCTCCTACACAAGCAGATGCTCTAGTGCCAGACGGAATGAACAAAGGGAGTGTCTCTACCCCCAGATCACAGACACCAGCACTGCAGAAAGTCCTCAGCTCTCTGCTCTCTGCAAACAGCAGCCAGGAGCTGAGCACACCCTGAGCAGTGAAGACACTCTTGAGCTGACAATGCAATGGGGTTTTAGCCCTGTTGCAGGGCTCAGGTAACTAGATGCCAGATCCAACAGTAAACGGATACTGTAGAGATTATTTTTAAGGGGAGAAGGGCACTTTTTCTCAACTGATGCTCACAGGACTGCAAAGAGTAAAGAAGGGATCCTCTAGTAAGCAGTCTAGTTCAATTACTTTTATTTTATAGTGAAAATAGCCTCTCAGCACTTAGGAAGCTGAGGCAGGAGGACTGCTTGAACCCAGGAGTTTGAGACCAGCCTGGTCTACATAATGAGACCCTATCTCAGTAAACAAAACAAAAAAAGTAGTGTGGCATTGGAATAAAGACATGGTTTCAAAAGGATATACCATATGTGCTCGGTAGGCACATAATACATGTGCCAAAAAAGCTCAAAGGCACTTTCCCAACAATGTTCAAATTGTTGTGCAAAATGTTTTTTTCTTTTGGTTTTTTTGAGACAGAGTCTTATATAGCCCAGGCTGACCTCAAACTCAGGATCTTCCTGCCTCTACCTCCTGAATTCTGAGATTACAGCAGTGTACCGCCACAGCTGGCAAAAGGAAGATTAATTTTTTTAAATTGATACTGAAGATGGAACCAAGGGCCTTGTGCATGTTAGGTAAGTGGTATGCCACTGAGCTACATGTCTAGCCCGAAACTTTTTTTTTTTTTGGTAGTTTGAACTCAGGGCCTACACCTTCAGCCATTCCACCAGCCCTCTTTGTGTGATGGGTTTTTTTGAAATAGGATCTCACGAACTATTTGTCTGGGCTGCCTTCAAACCACAAGCCTCCTGATCTCTACCTCTTGAGTAGCTAGGATTACAGGCATGAGCTACCAGTGCCCATCTGTGTAAAACTTTTAAGTAGTCTCAGATATAAGAACTGAACTACATAACTTCAAGATTCTGAAATTCTGAAAATTAAATTATAGTCAAAGTGCCAAATTGATTGCATCTGTGTTTTAATTCCTTGAAAGTAGATAATGTGTGTCTGCCCCCAATGGTAGTGGCTTTTCTAATTACCGATTTCTGGCTTGTCCAGCAGACTGACGAGAATGCGGAAAGGCTTCAGGTAGGCATGATGACGTTCCTCAACCTCAGCATCTGAGAACTTCTGATGCAGTATCTCAGCCAGGCCCTATTTGTTTAAAAAGGCTCACATCAGGATTTTGCATATGGTGAGGTAAGATACTATCAGTTGTCCTAAATGTCAAGCACTCTGAGAGAAAACAAGAACCAGTTTCCAGCCCACAAGTACACTGCAGTTCTCCAAACTATACCCAAGGACCACAGCCAGTGTAGTGTCTTCTTTGAAGTGCCACAAAGAATTCCACTGAAGAACTGTGGTGAGGAATGTTCTGAAGAGGTCAACTTTTTGGAAATGTCCTTACCTCCACTAAAAGATCCTTGGAGTATTTTTCAAAAAAATAAGAGGATTGGTTTTGATAAGAATTTGAGATTTCAGATTCTGGAACAATGGTATTTCCTTTAATGTCTGAACCTATACAAGAATAAAGACCATGAGTGTAAAGAGATCTGTGCAAACATTATGCTGTGCAAAATTCTCATGCTCCATATTTTTAGAAATATAAATCCCCCAGCAGTAAAATAAAATCAGATAAATTCTCCCTTTTCTTTCTTGCAGTGCTGGGAATGAAACCAGGGCTTCACACAAGCTAGGCAAGCATGCCACCACTGAGCTACAGCCCTAGCTCCCACATCTTCTTCTGACTGTAATTGGCTAGGGATCAGGCAGGAAGAATTCCATCCTTGTGGGTGTAAATTTAGAATTTGCCCTGTCTTCTACAAGTAAGATTATAAGTAACTGATGGAATGAGGAGCATTTTCAAACCATCACTATGTGAAGTCAAGCTATTCTCATACACATACTACATGCTCTCAGTTTGGGAGTCTCAGTTTGGATGAGTCTGAGAGATCTTCAGGGCAAAAATCAGCACTGTCCTGGTACAAGCAAAGACGTTGGGGCCCCTGGGACACAGCTAAGTGAGTTCCAGGGTCCTCTCTATACACAGAATGTCAAGTCCTATTGGAGTCAAGCTGGCATTTAGCAGTCATCTTTTCAGTAAAATTCCTTGAAGAGCCCATAGTTAATCTTAAAATCCTTAGAGTAAGCTTCCTTGCAATGACTTTTGAAAGTTTTACAATTGGGAGAACAGAAAGAAATCTGAAGAGGACTTCTGCCTTTGGTGTGAGAAGACACACACTGAGGGCTCCAACAACTCTGGCATTCTTTCACAGTCGCTTTACACACCACTTTTGCTTAGGGGCACGAACATGGGAACTTACAACACTCAGAAAAATGCATCTTCAGCTCTATGATTTCCTGGCATGTCCCTGCGAAGCTCTTTGCAAGGGCTCTTTGCCTGTGGTTTACAGGCTGTCCACCAAAACAAATGCACTCACACGGAATGTCACCAGGGGTTTGTGTGTTCTCTTGGGTTATCCGAATGCCTCCCTAAACAGTCTCATGTATACACAACCTCCTCCTTTATGCACATGCATTCCACAATATTTGTGCATTTTCTCTACATATACCCTCATCCCAGGAAAACTTCTCTACAGAGCAGGCTTTTTATTTTTACCCCTGCTACCAGGGATTGAAAGCAGGATGATGTACATTCTAAGCAAGCGCTCTACCACTGGCTGTGCCCAAGCCCTTTCTAAATTTTACTTTGTGATAATGTTTCACTAAGTTGCCCAGGCTGGCCTTGAACTAGTGATCCTCTTGCCTCAGCCTCCTCAGGGCTGGGATTATAGGCATATACTACTGTGCCTGGCTTTAGAGCAGATTTCTAATTGAATGTAGTTTAGCTGTAATTTTTTCGGTATGGTACTTCAAGCTCTTAAGGTGGGATTCAGCTGGCTTTTTTTTCTTTTTTGGCAGTACTGGTTTTTGAACTCAGCCTTGTGAATGCTAGGCAAGTGCACTACCACTTGAGCCATACCACCAGCTGGTATTTTGAATATCCCACTTATTTCTCTTTTTAGAAAGAAAAATAAAAAAGGCTGAAAAAAGCTTCATGCAGGAAGTCACCTCATTTGACCAGTGCTATATTTGGTCAGTGTGGTATATTTCCACACTTTATAGCAGAAACATATCACCAACACATTCCAAACATTCCAAAACCAGCACAGCGAGTCTCTCCCACTACTCAGTACCTAGCAACCAGGCATACAGTCTTCTGTTCAGAGACATGTCCCTTCTCAGCAGGGTCTGGGTGGCAGCCGAAAGAATGTGCACAATGTCAGATCTGAGCAGGGGAATGGCTCTCTCACTGGGATCCTACAAGAAGGACAGAGAAAACTTTATCACAGGGAATGATAAAGTAGATTGCTGACCCTTTCACATGAGGCCTTTCCTTATACAAAAAGGCAGTTCTCAAAAGAGGCTAGTTCTTTGTGTGTTGCCCATGGAAAGAAGTTACTCAGTATCTGCTATGAAAATACCATCCTCACAAAACAAGCGAGGGCCTTTAAACAGGTGAAGCCAACACTGATCTCTGACTGGTCAAGCTCTCCTCTCAAGACAGAACTGCTGGAGAGCTAAGCCCCAATCCCTTCCCTCAACAAGTAGCAGGACATGGACAAAACCACACATATGACTTACCAGACAGGTATAAAATGGGAAGAAAAACAGAACAATTTCCAGATTATTTCTTTGCACAAGAACATTTGAGTCCAACAGGGATGCACAGAGTGAATTTACCTGTAGATGATAAATGAAATTAACAGCTTATTCCAAAGACACTTAATATCTTTTGCAGGCTACTCTGAAGAGTCATACAGGTTAAGTAACCTTTCCTGGAAGTCTTGACCCACCATGTTAGATCACACATAAGAAAACAAGCTATAGGTCAGGATGGCAGGGGTTCAAACTCCAGGGACTGAAGCGCTGCATGACATGGGAAGATGTGCCGCTGCCCACATCCATTTGAGGAGCTGCCTGCTCCATCTGAGACATGAAGGAGAAAAGACCAGGTGGCTGGGTTCTGAGACTTCAAATTCTGTGATCCAAGGCAGGACCAGGATCCAACAGGAAACTAAAGTTAAACCAAACTGTGAGGATGCATGGTCCAATGGATTCTAAATCAATCCAGTATCTACTAACTACTTCAGGTAGTGTTTCTGAATATAGACAGGGGCAATATAGATGTTCATGGCTAAGAGCCATAGACACAGGCTTGAGAAACCTGTGAGAAGTCAGAGGAGGATAGGGAAAGCCCTTTCAAGCTCAGAGAAAACTAAAGTTTTGTGGGGAAAGCTGAACTCCAAGAACAGGAAGCAGCCACACTGTGGCCTGCACAGGAGCAGAGAGCTGACCAGGACAAAGACACAGCCTCACAGTCACACAAGGCCAGGTCCTGTAGTGCAAGTATAGAGGGCCTACAGGGAGAGCAAGTGAGTGGTGGGCTAGGATCAGACATTAGAAAACTCTGGAGTTGGGACTTGCTCTGTAAGCAAGAGGAAGTCAGATAACTTAAAAGACACAGGATAAATATGAGCAAAGCAAATCTTGGGCTGATGGAGTGGCTCAAGTGGTAGAGCATCTGCCTAACAAGCATGAGGCCCTGAGTTCAAACCCCAGTATTGTCAAAAAAAGAAAAAAACCCAAATCTCTTAGCAATTGATAAGGACTAAATGGGGAGACAGGGAGAGGGAGAAAAACCAGTTAGAAAATTATGTTTTGGCCCAAAAACAAGACATAAAAAGCCGAAGCAGGGCTATGAATGGAGAGAAAGAGACAAAGGTGACATCCACAGAGCACTATTTAGGGCCCATTCCTATCATCATGTGAGGTGCTCTTCATCAATCTCGCACTTAGTCCTCAGAAAGGCCCTGTGAGGGAGATCTACCACTCCCACTGTGCAAGGAATGGATTCAGAGAGGTAATTTATACCAAATCCCAGGCTTTGTAACCTGTGAATTCAATCTGGACACTTAAGTGAGGATGCACCACCAGGTGGCACCAGACAGCAAGCCTTAAAAACACATGAAGCAGGGATGGGGTGAAGACAAAGATCTGAGAAGCTCCCATCAGTATGTTACTGAGAAGAGATGAGGCAGCCATTGAGGAGAGCCCCCCTCAAAGAGCCTACACCAGACACCTGGTGAACCCTGACAATTTAGGTCTGAGGGCAGCCAAAGAAGCCCAGCACAGAAGGAACAGGGCCAAGAGCCGCTGCGTGTCAGGAGCTGGAGAGGAAGGAAGTTCAACAAGTGAGTGATGGCTACAGTGACCTGGGCAGGGGAGCAAGGGGATTGAAGCCACAGAGCAGAGGCACCTCTGAGCACAGCTGTGGTGCTGATAAGGACTTGTACAGCTGCCAAGGGACCTCCTTGGGCATGAGCAACGTACTTTAGTACACAAACCTTAATGCACATGTTTAGAAAAGGAAACCCACCACCATCCTTGACTGCATAATGCCACAGCAATGCTGCCTCCTTATCTTGCTTGGCAGCTCACCACCATTGCACATACTCTGCATCTTGGAATGCCTCCACTTCCCTGGCTGCTCCCTAATGTCCCTTTGCAGCTTCAGTAACAACCATGGCACGCATAAAAGACGCCCACACGCCTCTCCCACCCTATCCCCCTTGGGAAGAGCAAAGCACCCACCGTAAGCTGGTAGTCCGTCCCCAGCATGTACTTCTGTTCCTTGCCAGGCAAATCCCTGTTGATGTGGCCCACCACAAAGAGCGAAGCAGGGAGGCGGATGGATGGGCTTGCTAGGACACTCCCCCACAGGGCAGTATAGAATACCTCCCTGCCCACCACCAGGGACAGTCTCAGCAGCAAGGCATCTGTCCTGTTGGGAAGACATGCAAGGATTTAAGGGCTCATCCCACCTTCTGAATCTCACTAGATGTGTCCAGAAACAGATTCGCTCATGGCTGGGGAAGCTCTGTTTTCCTCATCGTTCTCAACTGCAGCCATCTCTCACCCTTTTGTTTTCCTCCCACCACCTGTCATGCTGGACCTAAATTTGCTAAAACGAACACAAGATGCACTGCTTCCTGGCCAACAGGAAACATCTGACCGGTCATGTCACCGTGGCACTGAGACTGTCTCCGCCCCCAGCCTTTCCATGGATACCAAGGTACTCACAGAAAGGCAGTGCCACTTTCAAAAGGGTATGAGCAGACCAATCACTTCGTAATAAAAATGCAAATGTCATCCATGTGTCAGAAAACAAAGTGTTGATGTGACATTGAAGATTAGGAACTATAAACATGCTCCTAGCCTGAGCACAGCCAGGAATGTGACTTCAGAATCCTGGCCTGGCCTCCTGCAGGCCTGCAGATTGCATACAGCTGGGAGCAGTGTAGTCTTTCAATCTGCGCAGAGCACCTACTCAGTGACTCCCTGCTCTGAGAAGCTCTTGTGCCTAGGCTGAGGCCTACAGTTCTTGTCTCTTACCTTTTTTCCTTTCTTTCTTACTTTTTTGTTTGTTTATTTGTGGTACTGGAGTTTGAATTTGGGGCCTCATGCTCTCCCTCTTGAACCACTCTGCCAGCCCTCTTATCTTTACGTCTCCCATGTCAGTTAGTTATGTCCTCCCCATCAACACTGACCATCTGCAGGCTGAGTGAAGATCCACCAGTAACCCAGCAAAGGCAAATTCCCACAAAGTGTTTCACCTCATGAGTGACCCAACTCATACCCTGCAAGGATTCTGTTTCTTACATGCTTCCAACTTGCAAAGAGGACAGAAAACAATGACAGGACTGGCTCAGTGAAAAGGGGCAGCTCACCTGGGTTTCTTGATTTAGCCCTCTTGTGTCTAAACCCTGGTGGAGGACCCAGGACAAATTTAACCTCTGTGCAGTCCACACTCAGCTTTGAGACACAGCAAAGACCCTCTACCATGTGGAGATGTGGGAACTGAGTGAGAGTTTCTGTAAAAACTCAGTGCAGAACAGTACTGGTGCTCGGGTATACCACCTGTAATCTGACAATGGTCCCCAGTGCCTACATGAGTGTGACACAAATTGCACCTGGAGAAATCAATGTAGCTCTTCCATTTTGTGATAGTCCCAATCTCCTTTGGCAGCTCTGGGTTTGAACTCAGGACCTTGAGCTTCCCAGGCAGATGCTCTGCCACTCGAGCCACGCCCCCAGCCTGCTTTAGGTTATTTTTAGATAGGGTCTTGAGATTTCACCTGGCCTGGATCCTCCTACCTATGATTCCCACATATCACAGTGTGCTCTCCTGTACCTGACTTTTTTTGTTGATATTGAGTCTAACTTTTTGCCCAGGCTTGCTTCAAAACTTGATCCTCCAAATCTCTGCCTCTCCTGTAGTTGGGAGTACAGATGTGAATTATCAGGCATACCCTTCAGCTTATTTTTCAACTATCAGTTCAGTGTATATAAAAATGTTTTATGTAAAAAAAACCCTATTATCTTTATACATTAAAATGAATTTGTTCTGCTTAGAATATGAGTTCAAACCTTTTTGTCTAATAAAATATTTGTAGGAAATGATGCATAGTCTCATCTTAGAAAAAACAAAAATAGAGAGATGCAGATGAATTGTCAAATGTTTGGGAAAGTACAGAATGGTTTTATGGCTGAAGCTATTGATTGGTCTCCCATTAAAGACTAAGCAAACAGAGGCTGGCTTGGCCAGCTCTGGAAAAAAAAAAAAAAAGTAACAAAAGCCCAATATTGGGCAGAAGCACCACTTAGCAGCTGCAGTTATGGTAAGGTGGTCAGATGGGTGACTGTCCAGGTCACCTTAGTACGGGGCAGACAGGATGGTCCTGAGCAAGGCAGAGACTCCACAGTAACAGGTCAGTGAAGGTAGCCCTGGAGCACTCTCTCTTCTGGAACACTGGCCACAAGAGATATTCCACCATCACAAAGCCTGGGAAAGTTAGGGCTGGCACTATGACTCAATGATAGCGCACTGACCTAGTAATCACAACACCCTCAGTTCAAAACTCAGTACTGCAAAAAAAAAAAAAAGCCTGGGAAACTGTGTACATTGTCCCTTTCCCAACAGGGTACACTGGCTGATTTTCTGTATTAAAGAAATGTGACTTTATTCCTTAAGTCTTATTTAGTCTAAAAAAAATTAATGGGTCAACGTGGAAGAAACAGCAATTGCAACAACCCTTCGCTATGGAAGAGCAAAGTAGCTGGGGTTAAAGTTTAAGTGACTTTGTACTGAGGAAGAGTCACTCTGGTCATCTCAACTATTAAATTAGTGCATTAGAATCCACAACTCTGAATGTTCACAGTTCAAAACCCACAATAGCAACTACCAAAGCCCTGCTATTTCCATCCTTCCTCATTCACTCTGGCTGCTGCTGTCTGCTGCCTCCTGAAGACACAACCTTATTCAAGCGACACTGACCCCTGTTCTATTGGAAGTGAGTGAGGGGCCCGCCCCGGGGCTGGTGCTGCAAACCCAAGCATTTCACAACTTTGGCTCTGCAGCCGCCTACCCAGTGCACAGCCACGGGAGGCTGAGCTGGCACCAGAGTACACAGCTTGGCGGGATCATCTGAAACTGAGCAAGCAGGGCAGTTGCAACAGCGCCCTGCACCATGCAGGCAGTGCCAGGCAGAGGTCATCACTATGGGGCCAGGAACCAAAAGAAATGTGCATAAATTCTGTTCAATCATTTAAACCATGGTTTCTCAGCTGGGCACAGTGGTGACCCTGCCATTGCAGCTACTCAGGAGGCTGAGGCAGGAGGATCACTTGAGTTCAGGAGTTCAAACTGGGCAACATAGTGAGGCCCCATCTCAAAAAGTGAAAACAAAAAAATCAATCAGGGCTTCTTAACCTCAATGCTACTAACATTTGGGGAAACTGAGGCTGGGCTGAGTGGAGTAATAGAGGGAACACAGTCAAAGAGACCATTCATTTTGGAATTAGGGGAATCTACAGGGTTCCCTCCAGCCTAGCCCTCCTTGCCCCTTCCTCCCATGGGCCAACTCCCTATATTTTTTTTTTCAGTCCTGGGGTTTGAACTCATGGCCTATACCTTGGGCCACTCCACAAGTCTTTTTTTTATAATGGGTTTTTTCAAGATAGGGTCTCATGAACTATTTGCCTAGGCTGGCTTTGAACTGTGATCCTCCTGATCTCTGCCTCCTGAGTAGCTGGGATCACAGGTGAGAGCCACCGGCGTCCAGCTCCAACTCCTTCTTTGTTGTAAGGGCAGCTGTGTGTGTCACAGCACCCTGGGCCTCTGCCTGCTAAACACCAGTAGAGTGGGGGTGGGCAATATCGCCCTGGATGGAGAACTGCTGATTTAAATGGAAATATCTGGTCAGCCAGTTCTTGCTTCTTACAAACCATAATATCAGCCACTTCTCTTCTTCTCCATAGAAGAGGAATTTAGTTAGTATCTTCCTCATCTAATCTTGTTAATACAGCAAAATACATATATAACTCTGAGCACTTTCAGAATGATTGCTGGCCAGTAGAAGGTAATGTATAGATCTCAAAGAGTTAGAAAGCCAGTGTTAATAATACTGCCTAACACTGGCCAAAATTTCCATTTTTTTATGGTTCACTAAAAAGCACAAACCAGAAACAGTCTCCACCTACATGAGACTTGTGAGTCACACTAGCCCTCATCAGCCCATGCCCAGCTCACTCCTTTGCAATATCTACCAGCATGGACATTATGACCCTAGGCACACTTGCTTTCCTATCCAGGCATGCTGGGGTGTTTTGCTCAATACCTATGCATTTTGGGGGAACAAGTGCCAAACTGTCACAGACTAAAATAGAGACAGCAAGAAAACAATCTTCTGCTGTCACCTCATTTCCTTGTGCCCATAATGCACTGGTTCAGAGATTATATAACCCGTGACCAGCATCTACCATGGAAAGCGATAACTTAATAACTTCTGGGTAACTCAAAGGCTTGGCTCGGCTTTCTGTGACAGCTAAACCTATGCAGTGGTTCATTCAGTTGCTCAGCAATTGGTTCCATGTCAAGAAATCACAATGTTAGGATAAAAACCATTAATAGTTAAGCAACTTAACTATTCAAATGAACCCTCATTTATCAACTAAGGGAACAAACAAAAACACTCCAAGTATTGACCTGCTTCTAGTGTGATTCACAGTTTTGAAAGATGGCAATAAATTTTGAGAAGTATGCTAGGTGTCAGTGGCTCCTGCCTATAATCCTAGCTACTCAGGAGGCAGAGCTCAGGAGGATCTTGGTTTGAAGCTAACCTGGGCAAATAGTTCATGAGATCCTATCTGGAAAAAAAAAAAAACAACAACGCAAAACAGAGCTGATGGAGTGGCTCAAGCGGTACAGCGCATGTTTAGCAAACATGGGGCCTGCAGTTCAAACCCCAGTACCACCAAAAAAAAAAACTGAGGAAATAATGTGATCATCAGTCAGATGATGGAAAAGACATTTATAGAAACAGATACACAGGTATACACACATACCTGTTATCAGAACATGAAGGTAGCAGAACTTCTACAAATTGCCTAGGACTAAGAGTCAAGAGACATGGAATCTGGTAATGGTCCTCTTGATGCCTATGTGACCTTGACCCCAATCATTAACTGGGCGTACCCCCTAAGTTATGGTATATGCCAGCTACAATGCATGGTGCTAGACTTAAAATGGCAAAAAGACAGAGTCTTCCTCCAAAGGAAGTGATTATACAGGTAGGTTCTCCACTGGGAAATGGAAAGCCCCTGTCTGGTCTATGTGAAAGTTTAAAGTGGTTGAAGTACTTATCTCTGGTTAAGTTTGTCAAATCCTGGTATAGATATAAATGAAATGCACCCTTGAGGAATGGAGAGGTAGCTCAGCCATACAGTGCTTGCTTAGCATGTGTAAGGCCCTGGGTTCAATCCACAGTAACACACATGAAAAGAAAAAAAAAGAGAAGAAAAGAAAAAGAAATGTACACTTGGTGACTAGCCACAGCACTCCAGAGCTCTAAATCATTCTGATTCCTTGGTTTGGCCTTTAGGGGAGAACTCCAAGTGGGTCTGGGATTGATTCCTTGATTCTACCCCAGCCCTTTGTCACTGCCATGGCTGAACTTTCTGGAAATGCAAGCAGTACATTGTGTAATCAAATGGAAACATTTTTCCAGCAGTCAGCAATCACTGCAGATGGGCTCTTCAACACATCTACTAGCTGATTTAATCCCTGCAGCACCTCTCCAAATAGTTAACATGCTAGAAATGAGCTTTTTACCATCCAAAAAAAAAAGACACTGTATACCCAGTAGACTGAATGGATATACACTCCCCTCACTTCTCCTTGCAATACCCAAAACCTGCATGAACTTCTATGCATATGAGATTTACAGGTTTCTCAGAGAGCTGCTAAATTTATCAAATTATCAAGATATCAGCTGCAAATGGCAGTGCATGCCTGTAATCCCAGCACTCAGGAGGCTGAGGCAGGAAGATCAAAAGTTTGAGGCCAGCCTGAACTATAAAGTGAGGCCTTGTCTCAAAAAAAAAAAAAAAGGCTGAATCACTTCTCTAAGCCCTGCCCAGCTATGAACCTAACCCGGCTTTGCCTTTTTATTTAGAAGCTAAAAGAGGAAGGGCTTTAGAATCTGGTCCATGCACCTAGAATCCTGACTCTATTGCTCACTGACCATGGAAACCTTCCTATGTTCTCACCCTCACCTGTAAATAGGGGGACTTCTTAGAATACAGGAATCCCTGTGATGAGGTACAGAATGCACCCAGTATGAGCCATTTATTTCCTCCATAGACGAGGCATAGTACCACAAACAGATGATGTGGATGACTGCATAACAGGACAGGACGTAACAGGAATCCTGCGCTATGGCCTCCCTTAACCAGGATGCTTCTCCAGGCAAAGCAAGTCACCTTCATAGGCTTGGGGCTTCCCTTCTGGTGTAAGAATATGGTGAGGTTCCCAGGAATACATGGTATCTTGTCAAGTAGAGAGATCAAAGAAACATCACCCTCTGTGTGTCTCCGCACTTCTTTCCCAGTTTCTGACTTATAAAGAAGGGGGACGGCTGGAGGCATGGCTCAAGTAGTAGAGCACCTGCCTAACAAGCACGAAGCCCTGAGTTCAAACTCTAGTACTGCAGAAACAAAGAAAAAGAAGTTGTACAACCCAGGCCAGGCAAAGTCAGTCCACAGGACTAAACACCTACGTACCTGTCATAAATCTCGGAACCTTCCTCCAGGCCGGGAAGTAGGCCCACAAGGAAGGCCTGGAGACTGGGCAGGAGCAGCTTCTGCAGCGGGAGGAAGTACTTCTCATACAGGCCAAGCAGCACGGGCCGCACCGACATCGCAGCATTTGCCAGGAGTGGGAATAAGCCGCAGCTTTGAGAAAGAAAACAAGAGCAGTCAGGAGGAGTCAAACACCAGTCAGAAGCTCCAGGTGATCAGCTAACACAGAAGGGAAGGGAGGGTGTTTTTTTTAACGGTACTGGGGTTTGAACTCATGGACTTCTGCTTGCTAGGCAGGCACTCTACCACCTGAGCCATGCCCTCAGCCCTTTTCATTCTAGCTAATTTGGATATAGGGTCCCACTTTTTGCCAGGGCTGGCCTAGAACCAAGATCAGCCTCCTAAGCAGTTAGGATTACAGGTGTGAGCCACCAGGGCCCAGCTACAGATACATTTGACATGAGATGGTCAAAAGATAGCATTAAATAAAAAGCAGGCAACTAAGTTGTATGCACATCCGGGTTCTTCAAAGTGATCTATGGTATCTCCCAGTAATGGCTTTATGACTAATTGTTGTAAGCGCTCCTCCTCCATGCTAACTTTGCTTGTCATTTTCTAAACTTGTGAACTGAAATGTGTATTGCGCAGGTAATAAAAGTACTATAGTGGAAAAGTAATCGCACCTGTACAGGAACAAGTCCTTGGCCAGCCATTTGGTCCCCACAATTTTGAAGATAATCTCATAGGTTTCCAGGGCTTTTAAATGTACGCCACTAGGCAGGGCAGGATGTAAACACTGAGCTAATCTCTTGCTGATAATGAGCCGTCTTGGCAATAAGGAATACTTCAGGTTGCTCTGGAGAGCCTGTGAAACAAGGAAAAGCACATGAGGAAGGCAGCTGTGATATTTACAGTGGAAAGCAAATCTGTGAAGGCCAGGAGACAACCATGTGGCTATAAGAAAGAGATATGTAGGACAAGGGAACAGAGAGACTGCACATGGAGGACCCAGGAAGAACCACAAACCAGGTTCTATGGTCATGGTGCCTGGGGAAACCCACGGCAATGCTGGAAAGGAGGCAGGTACCAGTGACTTTGTCACCACCAGGCCAGCTTCTTGGCTACACTTTGGAACCCACACACAGGTGAGGGCTGTGTGTGCCTCTTATCTTGAGAAGCCATCAGTCTATGCACAGACGAATCAGAACACAGCCATATCAGGGTAGGCAACTTCACTCCCTTAGAAGAGCCTGGTTGTGTGCCACTGAAGCCCTGGATGCTTGCTCAGGGAGAGGAAGAGGGATGAATTACCCACCATTCTCCAACTCAGCCTCGCAGTCATGTGGCTCTGACTGAGGACTCACCTACCGAAAATGGGCCACCTTCCCTGGCATGTCCTCCAGTTAGGGACGGTGCTGGTAGGGACCACCCACTTTTGGGTGGAGTAATAGCATCCTCAAGAAAACAAGGCTTCTGTGGGCAGGACACAGGACCAGCCAGTATGAAAGCACCTTTGGATACTTGCTGTATCCAAGACACGGCCAAGAGGGTGAACAGACCAAAGCTACTCTTGGGCTGGGCATATCTCGGTGGCAGAGCGCTTGCCTAGCATGCGTAAGACCCTGGGTTCAACCCACAGCACTGCAAAACCACAACAACCGAAAAAAACTGCTCTTCATGGTATCATGTGACCACAAACGGAGCACTTTGATTGCGAGTCTCCTAATAAGGGTCTTAAATACAGAGTGTCTGACATTATGGTGGAAAAATTCACATCACTCAGTCATTCACATACACATATATTTACCTACAGCATCAAGGTAAACTCCAGGCTTTTTGAAAGTCACTCAAAGGCATCCACAGCATGACTGCTGTCTGCTTTGCCTACCCCTTTTCTTAACACCTTAGCCTCAAACTTTATTACAACATAGAACAATCTCTAGCTCCCAACTGCACTTTGCTGCCCCTTGAGTGTCCATCTGTCCACCTTGCTAACTTCCTCAAGTGTGATTTAGCTCGGTGTCCCCTCTTGGAAGACAAAAGTCCCCCAGGCAGGGCCTCTCCTTTCCACAACTTGAGGACAAGGACTATCTTATGCATCTCTGCTGTCTTCAGCAGTTTGCATAATGCCCGAAATAATGCAGGTGGTTTGGAACATTTGCTATGCCAACTGCATTCCATCCATGGGTCAGAAGCACTGACCATGGATCAGGAGCATTGGTCATGGGCCAGGTGCCCTAAAGGCCATGACAGCTTTCTTAAAACCAAATAAAATGATCACACCTTTAAGACATATGCTCAGGTCATATAGAAGGGAAAGGAAGGAAAGGAACAAAAAGGAAATAATATTTCTCATTAGAAGCCTGTGGTCTACATATGTGGACATTAGATCAAGGGCAAACACAACAAGGTGATTGGACTATGAGCACATGATAAAAGCGAGAGCACACAAGGGAGGGGTGAGGATAGGTAAGACACCTAAAAAACTAGCTAGCATTTGTTGCCCTTAATGCAGAGAAACTAAAGCAGATACCTTAAAGCAACTGAGGCCAATAGGAGAAGGGGACCAGGAACTAGAGAAAAGGTTAGATCAAAAAGAATTAACCTAGAAGGTAACACCCACACACAGGAAATCAATGTGAGTCAATGCCCTGTATAGCTATCCTTATCTCAACCAGCAAAACCCCTTGTTCCTTCCTATTATTGCTTATACTCTCTCTACAACAAAATTAGAGATAAGGGCAAAATAGTTTCTGCTGGGTATTGAGGGGGGGAGCGGGAGGGGGTGGAGTGGGTAGTAAGGGAGGGGGTGGGGGCAGGGGGGAGAAATGAACCAAGCCTTGTATGCACATATGAATAATAAAAGAAAAATGAAAAAAAAAAGCCTGTGGTCTACATGTTTAAAAAAACAAATAGATATAGGCTGGAAGCATTGCTAAGTGGTAGAGCGCCTGCCTAGCAAGTATGAATCTCGAGTTCAAACCTCAGTACCACCAAATATATAAATAAAGAGGTCATCAAGAAGTATCTTAAAATGTCATTTATGAAGTCTAATACCTGAAACAAAGGGAAAGGCGAGTGAGGATTCCAAGATGGCGGCTAGAGGTAGGAAGCAGAAAGCGAGCCTCCTATAGTGAAATCTTGGAGAGACGCTGGAGACACACTTTGCAGGCATAATCACCGAGAAAAGGCATAACTTTGACTCCTCCACATCTCCAGCCGGCGCAGAGAATCTCCACTTCACGTTAAACGGAGAACCGAGGAGGCCCCTGGGCCGCCAGGGGCCGGCGCCCATACGGCTTGGGAAGACGCGGACCAGGTGAGCTTCGCGGTACCGCGGTTCCACCACAGACAAGCCTGGACCAGAGCAGCATAGCCCCCTGGACAGACTGACCTCCACCCGGGAAAAAAAGAGAAACTGAGTACTAAGCAATAAGAACAGTTAAGACGCTGGAAAGAGGGTGGGGCGCCCTGAGCGCTGAAGATTGGGGGAAGGGAATCCTTCCCGGGACTGGAAATAAACGAGCCGGGCGGGCCGGAGAGGCTCTGGCGGGAGCGGGGCGCGCCAGCAACCAGGAGCAGGGACGCTTGTGAGAGGAGGGAAGACCCACTTCCCACGTGAACTGTAAATAAACACGCAGGCCTGACAACGCGGGGCAGTGTCGCCTTTCCCAGTGCTTGGAAAGGGGAAAGCCTGTAGCAGAGGCTCCCGCACAGGAGAACTCTGAAGAAACAAAGCCTCTGGGACCAGGTGAGCGCTAGCTCACCCCAGAGATCTGCATAAATAACGCCGCCAGCTACAGGCTGAGAGCAGCAGGCAGGCAAACCAGTTGCAGATACCACTCTCAGAACTGCCTCCAGACGCTTTTTTTTCTTTTTCTCCCTACCTTTGATGAGAGAACAACCGAATTACACCTGCAAGCCGAAAAACTTACTGAAACTATTGCATTTGAACTGGGGACACTTGGTGGGGCTTTTTTTTTATTTTTTCTTCTGTGTGTGTGTGAGTGTAGTTTTCTTCTACTTTATGCATCCCCTTTGATGAGACAACTACAGAACAACATCTGAGGCACCAACTCCAGGACTGGAGATTAAGACGGACATCCAAATTATTAAGACTGAAATTGCATTGCATATAAACTTGGAAGTTTTTTGGTTTTTTTTTTTTTTTAATTTCCTATTTTCCATTTTATTTTAATTCATTTTTATAAATAGATATTACTTTCATATACTTATTTTTTATTTTTTTATCTTTGATTTTCAATCCTCTCTCTGTCTCTCTATTGTCTGTTCAGCTTACTGTCGATTAGTACACTAACACTCCCTGTTTATACCTTTGAAACTCTCTTGTCTGATAACTTGTTCTGCTTTCTCCCTCTTGTCTGTATATTTGTTTTCCCCTTTTCTTTAACTTCTTGCTTTCCATCTCAGCTCACTCTTCCGTTCTCAATATTACCATTGTTATTATTACAAGCTAGAAAATACTTAATTACACACAGTACAGGGACAGTAACAACACCAAGGACAATGACAGGAAGACAGAAAAAACAAGGAAACCAGTTTCCCCACAGCAAAAAATTAGTACAGGAACCAGAGGGGAATGAAGAGAACAGAAACTCAGAGCCAGACTCCAACAAAATGAAGATAAACTATGCCAAAGGACCCAATGAAGCCTACAAGAATAATTTAAAAGAAGACATACTACAAGTACTCAATGAGAATTTTATAGAGATGATACTGGATAGGGTCAACCAAAATGTACAGGAGACACTCAAGAAATTCCAAGACAATAAAAATAGAGAATTTGAAAAAGCAAAAGAAGAAATAAAGGAAACCATAGAAGCACTGTATAAACACCAAAGTGAAAGAGAGAACACAATGAATAAATGGATAAATGAACTCAGGACAAAAATAGACAACAATAAAGAAGAAAACAGCCAGGATATGGAAAACCTCAGAAAAAAGAACGAAACAGAACTGCAAAACAAAACGGAAAGCCAATCCAGCAGAATAGAACAAACAGAAGACAGAATCTCAGAACTTGAAGATGAAATGGTAATTAAAGGAAAAACCGAAGAACTATTAATTAAACAACTCAAGACCTGTGAAAAGAAAATGCAAGAACTCACCGACTCCATCAAAAGACCAAACTTGAGAATCATGGGCATCGAAGAAGGAGAAGAGGTGCAAGCGAAGGGAATGCGTAATATATTCAACAAAATAATAATGGAAAATTTCCCAAATCTAGAGAAAGATATTCCCATACAAATGCAAGAGGCCTCCAGGACACCAAACAGACCAGATCAAACTAGAACTACTCCACGACATATCATCATTAAAACAACAAGTTCAGAAACTAAGGAAAGAATATTGAAGGCTGCAAGAGAGAAAAAACAAGTAACATACAAAGGTAAACCCATCAAAATCACAGCAGACTTCTCAACAGAAACATTAAAAGCAAGAAGAGCGTGGGGTGAGATCTTCCGGGCACTGAATGAAAATAACTTCAACCCCAGGATACTCTACCCAGCAAAGCTATCATTCAAAATAGATGGAGCAATAAAAGTCTTCCATGATAAGCAGAAACTAAAACAATATGTGACCACAAAGCCACCATTACAAAAGATTCTGCAAGGGATCCTGCACACAGAAAGTGACACCCAACTTAACCATGAAAAGGCAGGCAGCACCAAACCACAGGATAAGAAAAAGCAAGACAGTAGAGAGTAACATCAAGTTAGGTACACACAATCAAACCTTCAAACAACTAAGATAACTAAATGGCAGGAATCACCACATACCTATCAGTACTAACACTTAATGTCAATGGACTTAATTCACCCATCAAAAGACACCGTTTGACAAAATGGATTAAAAAAGAAGATCCAACAATTTGTTGCTTACAGGAGACTCATCTCACCGACAGAAATAAGCATATGCTTAGGATGAAAGGCTGGAAGAAGATTTACCAAGCTAATGGCCCCCGAAAACAAGCAGGAGTAGCAATACTTATCTCTGACAAAGTAGACTTCAAACCTACATTGATCAAACGAGACAAAGAAGGACATTCCATACTAATAAAAGGGGAAATAGACCAAAAGGAAATAATAATCATCAATCTGTACGCACCCAATGTCAACGCACCCAATTTCATCAAACATACCCTAAAAGACCTAAAAGCATATATAAACGCCAACACTGTGGTTGTGGGAGACTTTAACACTCCATTATCATCAATAGATAGGTCATCCAAACAAAAGCTCAATAAAGAAATCCAAGATCTAAAATATGCAATAGATCAAGTGGACCTAGTAGATGTCTATAGAACATTTCATCCAACCTCTACACAATATACATTCTTCTCAGCAGCCCATGGAACCTTCTCCAAAATAGATCATATCCTAGGGCACAAAGCAAGCCTCAGCAAATATAAGAAAATAGAAATAATACCGTGCATACTATCTGACCACAATGCAGTAAAAGTAGAACTCAACAACAAAAGTAAAGACAAAAAACATGCAAACAGCTGGAAACTAAATAACTCATTACTTAATGAAGAATGGATCATCGATGCAATAAAAGAGGAAATTAAAAAGTTCCTAGAAGTCAATGAAAATGAAAACACAACCTACCGGAACCTATGGGACACAGCTAAGGCAGTCTTGAGAGGAAAGTTTATAGCCATGAGTGCATATATTAAAAAGATTGAAAGATCCCAAATCAATGACCTAATGATACATCTCAAACTCCTAGAAAAACAAGAACAAGCAAATCCCAAAACAAATAGAAGGAGAGAAATAATAAAAATAAGAGCTGAAATCAACGAAATAGAAACCAAAAAAACCATACAAAGAATTAATGAAACAAAAAGTTGGTTCTTTGAAAAAATAAACAAGATCGATAGACCCCTGGCAAACCTGACTAAAATGAGGAGAGAAAAAACCCAAATTAGTAGAATCAGGAATGCAAAAGGGGAGATAACAACAAACACCATGGAAATCCAGGAAATCATCAGAGACTACTTTGAGAACCTATATTCAAATAAATTTGAAAATCTAAAAGAAATGGACAGATTTCTAGATACATATGATCATCCAAAACTGAACCAAGAGGAAATTAATCACCTGAATAGACCTATAACACAAAATGAAATTGAAGCAGCAATCAAGAGTCTCCCCAAAAAGAAAAGTCCAGGACCTGATGGATTCTCTGCTGAATTCTATCAGACCTTTAAAGAAGAACTGATACCAACCCTCCTTAAACTGTTCCATGAAATAGAAAGGGAAGGAAAACTGCCAAACACATTTTATGAAGCCACTATTACACTTATCCCAAAACCAGGCAAAGACACCTCCAAAAAGGAGAACTATAGGCCAATCTCCTTAATGAACATTGATGCAAAAATCCTCAACAAAATAATGGCAAATCGAATTCAGCAACACATCAAAAAGATTATCCACCACGACCAGGTAGGCTTCATCCCAGGGATGCAGGGGTGGTTCAACATACGAAAATCAATAAACGTAATAAACCACATTAACAGAAGCAAAGACAAAAACCACTTGATCATCTCAATAGATGCAGAAAAAGCCTTTGATAAGATCCAACATCATTTCATGATAAAAGCTCTAAGAAAACTAGGAATAGAAGGAAAGTTCCTCAACATTATAAAAGCTATATATGACAAACCTACAGCCAGCATTATACTTAACGGAGAAAAATTAAAACCGTTCCCTCTAAAATCAGGAACCAGACAAGGATGCCCACTATCTCCACTCCTATTCAACATAGTACTGGAATTCCTAGCCAGAGCAATTAGGCAAGAAGAAGGAATAAAAGGAATACAAATAGGTAAAGAAACTGTCAAAATATCCCTATTTGCAGACGACATGATCCTATACCTTAAAGACCCAAAAAACTCTACTCAGAAGCTTCTAGACATCATCAATAGCTATAGCAAAGTAGCAGGATATAAAATCAACATAGAAAAATCATTAGCATTTCTATACACTAACAATGAGCAAACTGAAAAAGAATGTATGAAAACAATTCCATTTACAATAGCCTCAAAAAAAATCAAATACCTAGGTGTAAACCTAACAAAAGATGTGAAAGACCTCTACAAGGAAAACTATACACTTCTGAAGAAAGAGATTGAGGAAGACTATAGAAAGTGGAGAGATCTCCCATGCTCATGGATTGGTAGAATCAACATAGTAAAAATGTCGATACTCCCCAAAGTAATCTACATGTTTAATGCAATTCCCATCAAAATTCCAGTGACATTCATTAAAGAGATTGAAAAATCTACTGTGAAATTTATATGGAAACACAAGAGGCCACGAATAGCCAAGGCAATACTCAGTCAAAAGAACAATGCAGGAGGTATCACAATACCTGACTTCAAACTATATTACAAAGCAATAACAATAAAAACAGCATGGTACTGGCACAAAAACAGACATGAAGACCAGTGGAACAGAATAGAGGATCCAGATATGAAGCCACACAACTATGAGCAACTTATCTTTGACAAAGGAGCTAAAAATATACGATGGAGAAATAGCAGCCTCTTCAACAAAAACTGCTGGGAAAACTGGTTAGCAGTCTGCAAAAAACTGAAACTAGATCCATGTATATCACCCTATACCAAGATTAACTCAAAATGGATCAAGGATCTTAATATCAGACCCCAAACTCTTAAGTTGATACAAGAAAGAGTAGGAAATACTCTGGAGTTAGTAGGTATAGGTAAAAACTTTCTCAATGAAACCCCAGCAGCACAGCAACTAAGAGATAGCATAGATAAATGGGACCTCATAAAACTAAAAAGCTTCTGTTCATCAAAAGAAATGGTCTCTAAACTGAAGAGAACACCCACAGAGTGGGAGAAAATATTTGCCAATTATACATCAGACAAAGGACTGATAACCAGAATATACAGGGAACTTAAAAAACTAAATTCTCCCAAAACTAATGAACCAATAAAGAAATGGGCATGTGAACTAAACAGAACTTTCTCAAAAGAAGAAATTCAAATGGCCAGAAAACACATGAAAAAATGCTCACCATCTCTAGCAATAAAGGAAATGCAAATTAAAACCACACTAAGATTCCACCTCACCCCTGTTAGAATAGCCATCATCAGCAACACCACCAACAACAGGTGTTGGCGAGGATGTGGGGAAAAAGGAACCCTTTTACACTGTTGGTGGGAATGTAGACTAGTACAACCACTCTGGAAAAAAATTTGGAGGCTACTTAAAAAGATGGACATCGATCTACCATTTGATCCAGCAATACCACTCTTGGGGATATACCCAAAAGACTGTTACTCCAGAGGCACCTGCACATCCATGTTTATTGCGGCACTATTCACAATAGCCAAGTTATGGAAACAGCCAAGATGTCCCAGCACTGACGAATGGATTAAGAAAATGTGGTATCTATACACAATGGAATTTTATGCAGCCATGAAGAAGAACGAAATGTTATCATTCGCTGGTAAATGGATGGAATTGGAGAACATCATTCTGAGTGAGGTTAGCCTGGCTCAAAAGACCAAAAATCGTATGTTCTCCCTCATATGTGGACATTAGATCAAGGGCAAACACAACAAGGGGATTGGACTATGAGCACATGATAAAAGCGAGAGCACACAAGGGAGGGGTGAGGATAGGTAAGACACCTAAAAAACTAGCTAGCATTTGTTGCCCTTAACGCAGAGAAACTAAAACAGATACCTTAAAGCAACTGAGGCCAATAGGAAAAGGGGACCAGGAACTAGAGAAAAGGTTAGATCAAAAAGAATTAACCTAGAAGGTAACACCCACACACAGGAAATCAATGTGAGTCAATGCCCTGTATAGCTATCCTTATCTCAACCAGCAAAACCCCTTGTTCCTTCCTATTATTGCTTATACTCTCTCTACAACAAAATTAGAGATAAGGGCAAAATAGTTTCTGCTGGGTATTGAGGTGGGGAGCGGGAGGGGGTGGATTGAGTGGTAAGGGAGGGGGTGGGGGCAGGGGGGAGAAATGAACCAAGCCTTGTATGCACATATGAATAATAAAAGAAAAATGAAAAAAAAAAAAAAAAAAAAAAAAAAAACAAAGGGAAAGGCAACAAAATAATTTAAATAATGTGTATATATATATAAAAAGAACTGAGGAGCCACTTAAATCACAAGCTGTAACAGGATGAGAACAAATGGGTAGATGCAGCAGATAGAAAGCAAGTGTGGGCAGTGAACAGGAAATAGTACATTTTTTATAAGGGACACTTTCAAACACACAGAAGAGCAGGCAGAACAGCCAGGTGACCATCATGCAGCTTCAGCAGGTCCTGAAGACACAGCTTTTAGGAAACAACTTCTAACATCAGTGGCTTACTAAGAATGCAGTGACTAGCTTACTACCCAGATGCAAGAGTAGGAAAGCTACTTACAACAGAACTCAGAGCCTTTTCTCAAACTTCTTCCCTACACTTGGTAGTGTTTATCTTGAGCTGTTAATAATTTTAAGGCTTTTTATACAGAAGATATATAGAAACATTTTCAGATTTTGCATCTGATTTCTTCATGCAGTTGTAGCTCTAACAAATACTTTACCTTACAGATACTCGTTGCACAGGTAGATAATACCATGCTTAGAAATTTGTTTCCGGTCATTAAAAACTCTAAGACCAATCTATATCATGTACCAAAGTGACTTAAAATAATTCTACATAGTAAGGGAGCTATTTCTGACAACATGGTTTTCTCTTTCTAAGTCCCTAACAAATCTCATTTCTGCTCAGTGCAGACTAAGGACGTCTGCTATCCACAGGGCCAGAGATCAAGGCCCTCCTAAGGCAGCACAGAGGATTTATGAGTGTTTGCTCCCTTTCATCTGCAGGATCCCATCATTCTGCCCTTTGACCTCAGGATGACAACATGACTTACTCTAGCCAATGACATCGTGGAAGTGTGTATGCCACTTCAGGCACAGGCTTCAAAAGTCAGCTTGAAGCTTGTAGCTCCTCTCCCTGCCTTTAAGATCATGAAACATGGGTTGAGATGAAGCCCTTCCCACCCGGGTTCCTGAGAAACTCCAGAGACAGAAACCACCTGCTGATCCAGTAAGCCAGGAGTAAACTACGTTGAAGTCACTGAGATTTGGGGCTTGTCTGTTGCCCTGACATGACTTTCCCTATCCTGACTGAAACTTCTTCTCATGTATGGTATATATTCCAAGAACTCCAGAGGCTGCCTGAAGCCTTGGAGAGTACTGAATGCTATATATACAATGTTTTTCTATGCATACATACCTCTAATAAAGTTTAATTTTTCTGAGGGGAGGGGAGGCAATGGGGTTTAGACTCAGCCTCACACTTGCTAGGCAGCCGCTCAACCACTTGAGCCACACCTCCAACTCACGTTTAACTTTCTATTAGGCACAGTAAGAGACTGACAACAACAGAACAATTCTAACAATTTGTGCAGTAACAGGTATGTGGATGTGGTCTCTCTGAATCTTACGGTACTGTATTTGCCTTTCTTGTGATGCTCTGAGATGAATGAGGTAGGCATGGTAATACAATGCTGAGAGCTACTTGAACACAGCACTGAGACACCCCATTGGCCAACCTGACATACAGTAAGTGGCAAATGGACAGGCAGCACATAACACACTGTGGATATACTAGACGGGGATAATTTGCATCCCAAGTCAGATGACAAGAGAAGGAGAAGCTTATTTCTTAGATGGACTGGAGTAACTTTTCTTACTCTAAAAGAATGAGTCATCCAGTCACTAATCCCTCTGCTAAAAAGTCAGAGCTCCATGGTGTCCTTCACTGCTGTGACTTTCTTTGGTCAGACTCCCGATTCAGATGCTCCTCTTTCCAAGAGCTGTCAGCCCTGATGCCCTCAAACAGGAGCAAAGGCGCTGGGCAGTGTGGCCAGCCTCTTTAGGCATTAAAGGACACTTCTCAAAAGGACCCTTAGGGAGTTCGCTGCTTCCTCTCTGTGAGATGAGATGAAGTCTGTCACTGCTTTTATGAAAGAATGTGTATTAGCCAGGCAATGGTGGCTCATGCCAGTAATCCTAGCTACTTGGGAGGCTGAGATTGGGAGAATAGCAGTTTGAGGCCAGCCAGGGCAAACAGTTCATAAGAATCCACTTCAAAATAACCAGGACAAATAGACTGGAGGTGTAGCTCAAGCAGTAGAATGGCTGTGCAAGCGTGAAGCCCTGAGTTCAAACCTCAGTCCCACCAAAAAAAAAAAAAAAGAACAAAAGGAAAAAGAAAGAAAAGAGAGAGAGAGAAAAGAAAGAAAAAGAGAAAGAAAGAAAGAAAAAGAGAGAGAGAGAGAAAAATGTGTTGAACAAGGAACAGCCCTTGCCTGGGAAGGCTTGACACTGGTCCCTGTGGTCTGGGAACACAAGTGGCACTGCCACTGTGGAGGACAATACAGTGGCTTCTCCAAAGATTAAACATTTCATTTGGTTATCAAATCATCATATGATCCACACTGGCTGTAAATCTGAAAGAACTGGAAGCAGGGACTTGCACATTGTGCTTATAGCTGTGCTATCCAAGCTTGCTGGGCAGGTACTCTACCACTTAAGCCACTCTACCAGCCCAGTGCTATTCAAAATAGTCCAAAAAAGTGTTCACAAACGGATGAGTGGAACAACAAAATGTGGTACAAACACACAATGAGATGTTATTCAGCCACTCAGGAGGTGTTCCAACACAAGCTACAACATGAGGATACTGTTCAGTAAGTAAAATAAGCCAATATAAAATAACAAGTGTTGTATGTTTCCACTTATATGAGGTCCCTAGCATAGACAGAAAATGGAAATGGTTGCTAGGGATTGGAGAGAGGGAAGAAGGGGAAGGTACTGTCTCATGGGTATAAAGTTTAGTTTAGGAATATGAATAAAAAACTCTGGAGCTGGGTGGTGCAAGCTCTTACAAAATACAAATGTACTTAATGCCACTGCACTATACACTTAAAAAGAGTAAAGGTGGACACAGGGCTCAAGCCTGTGGTCTCAGTGACTGTGGAGGCTGAGGGAGGAGGATTGCTTGAGCCAAAGAGTTCAAGGCCAGCCTGGATAACACAGTGAGACTCTTTCTCATCAAAAGGAACGGAAAAGGGAAGGAAAGGAGGGAAGGAGGAAGGGGAATGGGGAAGGGGACAGGGAAGGGAAGAGACAAAGGAAAGGTAAAACTGCTAAGTTTAATATTATATATATTTTACCACAATTAAAAAGATGGTCTCACAGCAATTGCTCTTGCCAGCTAAGGCTGCATGAACCATGAACTTCTGTGTTTCTTGCATACCAGACAATTCCTGACCAGAGAACAGAAGGAAAGGCTTTAGCAAATCCTAGAGAAACCCAGGATGCCACAGTCTTTCCTGAGGGTGGGCTTTTACTTTCCAGCCAGTACACCCTCCACCATCTGGCCACAAACCCAACTTCCTTGTCAAGGTGTGCACACACACAGGTCTCCTTGCTCAGTGAATTAGTAAACTCTGTCTTTTCAAGTTCTGGTGGGTTAAGTCGTCTGCATGGACAGTGTTTTCACCCTCGGCCCAATGACGCACCCCAACTCCTTTCTGCATATGGTTGACCTACAACCCTGGCTTAGGACATGTGATGATAGGAAGCATTTGGATGTCAAGAAAAAAGCCCCTAGCTCACAGGCACAACTTTCAGATTGTCGTCCTGATGCTGGCATTGGACAACAAAGCAACAGCTCCTGCCCTCGTGTCCAATTTGATACCTTTTCCTCCCCGGAGGTAACATAGGGCCATCCATGAAGAGCCAGCTTCTCCCCACATCTTCCCTCATCCTTATCCCTCCCACAGTGAACTGCCAAGGCTGGCATCCTGGCATAGGGTGGGAGGCCCACCAGCACTCTTTCTCTTTCCAGCCTCCATCAGAGAATTTTGCTTTGACAAGAATCTTCTCCCATGAGAAAAGCTCAGCAAATACTTCAGGGCAGCTGCATGGTGTGAGTGGAGTTTTTCAGGAAACCAGAAACCCAAGTTGGCTGGCTTATAAGATTAGTATATGTAGTTTATGAGAAATATTCTACAGCTATAGAATAAATACCTCAGAAGCAGATGAACTGTGAAGGAAAAAGGGTCATGTTTTCAAAATCACTCTTAATGTGTTCTATGGAAAGAAAAAACTATGATTAAACAGGAAATGAAACTTCCTTATTTATTTTACTCAGGAACTACACTATTCTAAAAGCATTCCTCAAACTATAATTAAGATATAACTACAGTATTTTTTACCTTATTTCATAGGCTCAGAAGGTTGACCTTAAAATAAAATAATAGGAGCTGAGACTGTAGGTCAGTGGTGAGTATATACTTAGCATATGCAAAGCCCTGGGTTGGATCCCCAACACCAATAAATGAATAAATAATAATACACAAGAATAAAATGGAGCTGGTGGAGTGGCTCAAGGGGTTGAGTGCCTGCCTAGAAAGTGTGAGGCACTGAGTTCAAACCCCAGTGGCACCAAAAATAAATAAAAAAACTGTAAGAATTTTTTTAAAAAGCAAACTACCTCCTGGTTTCACAACTAGGAGCCAAGAAAGATCTCATTTTGTTCAGCCCAAGAAAATATCTCTGCAATACTTTGTTTTCCTTTGGCATTACACAATCTGACAGTATGATATTCTCCAAGACACACACTGATTTAAGGGTGGACCCTTCTAAAGGTTATTATTCAAAAAGTAATTTAGTATACTTAAAAATGGTTAAGATGGTAAATTTTAGGCTTTGTGTATTTCACCACAATTAAAAATGTTTTAAGCAATGACAATTTAATGATATGGGTGGGGAGGAGTTATGTTTGATTTTAAAAATGCTTTATTTAGCCTGTAAGCTAAACTAACAAAATGTTTCCTTTAAAAGTTCCCAGAAGGGACGGTGCAAACCTGCTCTTCCAGAACAATGATGCTGACTCTAAAGAAATGTGAGCAAGCCAATTTAAAACATATCTCTCATCAAGCAAGGGAGGAACTACATCCATTGTGGTTAAATACCAGCAAGTCTTCCTTCTAGAAGCTGGTCATCATTATAAGGATGCTCGTTTAATGCCAAACAAAGAAGCTGTAAGATATTACAGTAAATCAGACTGAGCAGCAGCACAAACTTCAGCACCCAGTGATGTCCTTGCCAAGGGGCACAACAGTGCCCTTTACACTGTTCAAGAGCAGAACAGACACTGAGTAAGAACAAACTGGCTAGGACTTAGCACATTAAAGTAGGTCAGGGACTGTTGGTGCCAACTGTCATGCCTTATCTGAAATGGCAGTAACTTGGGGAACTGAGGAGGGGTGGTGGCTACAAGAGGCAAGCTGGAGAAATGGGCCCATTAACAAGGCCCCTGAGAGCTATCTCAAGAGCTAGGACCCTACAGGTAACCAGTGAGGCTGGCCTGGCAATGTTTAATGGGAGAGAGGGGAGACAAGACACGACTGACCCTATTACAACTTCTGTGTAAACAAGGAGCTTCCTTTTCAAAAGGTCATCAGGTGAATGTCACCATGCTACATTCAGAGTCAGCTGGACCCTCCCAGAGCAACAGTCGGCACAGGTTACAACCTCCACACCCAGCATCCCCACTGCAGGAAATGTGCAGGCAAGAAACAGATGCCTGGCCCAACCTTCCACGTCACTTAGAAACACAGTTAGGATATTTTTTCTTTTAAAAGTTTCAGAAAATTATCTTCTTTCTTTGAATCACCTTTGCTTTGCTGGTTCTAGTGAGCACTGCCTTCTGCTTTCCCAGCCTGCCATGCTGCTTGGTGGGCTGTAAGTAAGGCTGAGGACATGGACTTCCACAGGTGTTTAAAGGCACAGGCAGGAAGGAAGAGGCACCTACTACCTAGGACAGGCCTGGGGACCAAGCACAGCAGGAGCCAGCAGCTGGTGGTCAGCACACGGGCTGCTGTGGGAAGAACATAGGCCTGAAACCCAGGTCCAGCTAGGCTTGGCAGCTGGCAGTCACAACTCAGTTTCATTGTTTACCCAGAGTTGGCCCTGTCAGGAGGGAATGCTCTGCCAGCCTCATACCCCAAGAAGAGCTTAGAAAGCCAGTAGAGGGGCAGGGTGACAAAAAGCAGGCTCTGAACCAGCTGGACCCAGTCTGAAAGGACTCCCTCTTCATCTGCTGCTGAGCCTGTCACAGGTATGTGAGCACACAGAGGCACTGCTTTCTCCTCAGAAAATGTGCTGTCACCCACTCATGCTCTGGTCCTGCAGGTTAAACTATGAGAAGAGCTGAAGCTCATAGGCATTCATCCATTGCCACTTCCCTGCTGAGTCGGGGCTCACACGGAACGTGTAGGCACAAGAACACATGCTCCACACGTGCACACACATACACACTCACACAAGCACCACACACATAATAAGCCCCACATATATATACTCACACCACCCACACATGCAGGCACAACACATACTCACATACAAATACCACCCCCCACATGCATGGAAGTCATATATGGGAGTCATGAACAATGACTTCAACACACAGGGTGTTCCTAACCTCTCAGTTAAGATGACTTAGGAACCTATATGCTAGAACAGAAAACTACTTTTGTGGGGCCTTGAACTCATGATCCTCCCACCTCAGCCTCCCAAGTGCTGGGATTACAGCCATGTACCAGCATGCCAAGAGGAAAACCACTTCTTAGAACACATCACAGCAAACACACTGCTACCTCATAGCAGGCATGCCACAGCTCACATGCAAATACTGCTCTTCATTTCTCCCCTGATGAGTTTATTCCATTTGAGTTTTGGGAGTTATTGAGAGGGGAGAGAGACTGGAGTTTGAACTCAGGGCTTCACACTCGCTAGGCAGATGCTCTACCCTTGAGCCACACTTCCAGCCCCCTTTTAGATTCTTTAATTTTTTTGGGGGGGTAGTACTGGGATTTAAACTCAGGGCCTCATAATTGCTAGGCAGGTGCTCTACAACTTGAGTCACATACCCCCAGCCCTGCATTTAGGTTCTTAAAGTCATTCCACCTCACCACTAGCCTTCCCACAAGGCAGCTCTGAATGGCTACAGTGCTCTGCACAACACTGCACATCCTAGGGCTCCCCTGAAGGCCATCCACACTCCACTCCCAGGAAGGATGGGCTTCCCAGAGGCTCCAGCCAAGCTGGAATCTGGAAATGCTGCGGGCAAGTTGCTGAGCTGCAGTTTCTTCATCAGTAAAGGGCTGAATGGTACAGGCTGTGGAGGATGATAGGTTTATAGACAGTAGGTAACAAGTGTTATTACAGGGGCTTACAGAGGAAACCACTCAAGAGACTCCCAAACATGTGTATGTGTGTATATGTGTATGCACATGAAGGGGTGTGTGATTTCTGTTTTGGGGGGATAAGAGCTAACACAAGAGAAGGAGGAAGATGTGGGACAAACATCTCTTCAGAACCTTGGCTAAAGCTTGAAACGCACGTGATGCATTACAAACATACAATAACATGCCAGAGAGCTGACAGTGGTAATAGCACCAGATATGAATCTGGAAATGCTGTTTTTCTACTTTTTAAGCACATTTTAATCCACATACAAATGACATATTTAACAAACCAACAGCAAAGCTTATATGGAAACCAACTTGTTAAAGTCAGTGCTAGAAGAGAAAAGAGAACATCTTGGGCAGAGTCTCATTACAAATCCCAAAGAGGCTTCAGTCCCAAAAGTTCTACTGGTAGATCTCAATATTCTTCACAAATCACACCTAGGAGCACAGAACCAGCATGCTGTAGTGAGACTGAGTGTTATTTCTCCCTCCACAGCACCTGTTCTAGAGATCTCTGAAGCCTAGATCCTCAGTGCTACAGCAGAACTAGCACTTCAGAACTGCTGATTACAACTCAGAATGGCTTCCAGGGCATTCTGGTTCCCACCAGCAAATAAGATCCTCCACACCTGGAACCCACATGAACAATCCAATGGGCAAACCCTTGCAGTGGGTGACAGGCCAGGCAGCAGGGGATGTAATTCAGAATCTCGGGCCAGGAAAGGGCATGGTTCTCCACTGCCACAAAGACTGCTCATTCTCATCTGGTCTGGTCTGTTCTTCCCTATGCTTCCCTGTCCCCGAAACAAGTCACCTGCATAGAAGCAGAGACTATTAAAGAACCAGCTCTCCATGGCTGGTTAACAATGCAAAGGAAGTGTGACAAGGACATAAAAGCCTGATTTGTCTCCAGATAAAATCAAGCCCAAAATACCAATAGCTCTAAAATGCTGTTCGGGGATTGTGAGAAGAGCAAAGCACCAAGGCTGGCATAGAGGAAGTGCTAGAAGAACCTGACCTCCTTGGAGATATGACAAAGGTTCTGCATGTGGAAGGAAGCCTCTGCAATGATTTCATAAAAGAGCTGGTCCCAGCCACCAGCCACCCCAGTACAGATGGCAAGGGCTCACACAGGACAATCTGCATTTTCCAAGGACACACGGACCTCTGCTGTCAATGTGCCTGCATAAGCCCACTGGGGAGCCTGACTCTGGCTCCAACGGGTTAAGGGTGGTCCAGGGTTATGGGTTCAGTTAGGCTACAATGAACAGAATATCTAATCCTACAGGTTTAAATGAAGATATCACAAAACCAAAAGCCTAGGGAAATAGCTCTCAACTGGGGCGATTCTGCCCCTAGGGGACTTTTGGTAATGTCTAGAGGAGACATTTATGACTCATACAACTTGGGGTGGGGGAGGCGTGACACTGGCATGTAGTGGGCAGAGGTCAGAATGCTGACAAACATCCTACAGGGCTCAGGACAGCCCCCACCCTCTACCCGTAACGTCCACTGTGCTGAGGCTGACACCTTGTTCTGAAGAGTGCGTTTCTGTCTTTGGTTTATGTATGGGACCCCAAAAGAACTCAAGCCTTTTCGTGCCTATGTGCTGCCAGGGGTGAAGTGGCTTTTAACCTCTTGTCCCGTCATGGCCTCTATGGCTGCCACAGGTGCAGGCATTAAACTCTCATACAACTACAAAAATCAACAAACAAAAAACAAGCATTTGTTCCTTTCTTATCTCTTTGTATTAAAGAAAATCCTTTCCAGAAGCCAGCTCACAGCCTTCCTGCTCATTTCATGGGTCAGAGACAATCATGTGCTCACATCTAAATTAATGTCTGCTATGAAAAACAGAATTATTAGGATTAAGTCCTAGTATTTCCATCCTGGAGCACACTGCCTCCTGACATCTCAACATAACCGGGGCCTTCTGGCAAGAAAAGAATGGCAAAGAGCTACCTTGTGGACAACCACGCGTCTGCCCCAGTCTCAGAAGTGCTGAGTCTGAACGTGAACGGAGCTGTTCCACTTCCAGTGCTCCTCCCTGCATTCCCCAATATCTGAGTGAGACTGTCTTCCAACACATTTACTTCTAAGGCATTGGTAGCATCTAGCTTAAATACAAGAATCACTATAAGCACATGAAAGGCAGGACTGCAATTTTCTTGGAAAAAAATTCAACACTTTACACATTGATCAGGTAATGAAATGGCACACATTTCTTGCTACATAAAGATAACTAGTTATTAAAGTTAGTAAGTGACTAGGGAATAAACCCATCCCTAATAAGACAAGCAACAGATGGATGCAGCAGTGGTGAGATAACAGCTAAACCATAAAAATTATTGTATGCCAAGAGGGGATGGAGCAGGCCCTGCCCATCTTCAGTAAAGGTTGCTCAGTCAGGGGATATTCTTCAGTGTCTTGAAGACATGAGTAGAAGGAACATGTCAGAAAGGCCTGTTAAAACTTCAGTATGCAGCTGGGGTGTAGCTTAGTGGTATAGTGCTTGCCTAGCATGCTCAAGGCCCCTGGCTCAACCTCCAGCACCACAAAAACATACGAACAAAAATAAAAAACCTCACTATGGGTGCTGGGATGTAGCTCATGGCAAAGCACTTGCAGTACAAGCATGAGGGTCTGCCTGGTTCAATCCCTAGCACTGCAAAGCAAAACACCTTGCGATACATGTTTTTACATGGCACTGACTTTTTGAACTTCTGTGTTATCACAACTAATATTAACATTACCATAACTAATACACTGATAGTGTATTACCATTTTTTTAACACTGTTCCAGAAAATATTTGCAACATACTAGGAAAAATCCACATGCCTGGATGGTTACCTCAAGAACTCAAAATCAATCGGCTGAGAAAACTTAGAAATAAATTCATTAACATCATCAACTTCCAAATTCCACAAGACAATTTCTTGCATACCAACAATTGTTTAAAACAGTGGAAAACAGGCCTACTCCCAATAGCAAAAACACATTTGTAAAATACCTGATGTACTCAAGGAGCAGGAAGGCTTTTGTAAGAATGACAAAATTCTTAGGAACATCTGTGACACATTTTAACCACTGAAGAGAATTACTACATCTCCATGCAAAAAGGCCCAACTGTGTGAAGATGTCACTTTTTCCCAGAATAATTGATAATTGTTAGCTAATCAATATACTTTCCCTCAACGTTTTTTTTTTAAGCTTACAAATCATTCTGAAGTTCCCAACCTGAGAATGGCAGAGAAATTCTAAACGGAGGAGTGAGTGGGTTGAGTAAGAGAATGCAGTCTTACCAGATAAATGCATGATAAGGGCAGCAATTAGCAGGCTGTGGCTCTGACAGCTGTGTGGACACATTAGTGGAACAAATCAAGTCTGGAAAAGACCCTTGTATGGAAAGCTTTCCCTGTATGTCCATGGACACAGCCTCTGACCACTGTCCTCTGGCAGTTTATCTTGATGAAAAGTCACATGGAAAAAAAAAATCAGTCCAATAATAAAAGGCTTGTAAATTCTGCCCACACAATACAATCTCCTCTCCCATGTCTCTCTCTCTCTCTCTCTCTCTCTCTCTCTCTCTCTCTCACACACACTCACACACACACACACAAAACCCCATAAATATTTGCAGTTTATTGTATGACAATTAAGCTGAAAAAAAAAAAAAGACCACTTAAAAAAGATGAGAAATGGAAATGCCTGCATTCGGCTCATGCCTCACCTTGAATGTTTGCGCTCATTTTGAAGGTTATCATAATTGAAAAACAGCCATGTTTAACTTAGTTCCTTCTGTATTAGTCTGTTTAGGCTGCCATAACAAAATACCACACACTATGTGCCTTAGACAAGAAAAATTTACTTCTCACCATACCAGAGGCCAAAGTTCGTGCTCAAGATGACAACTGATTCAGTTCTCCTGTTGGCTTGTAGACAGCTATCTTCTGGCTGTGTCCTCACACAGGGTGGGGTAAGGGAGTGGGGAAAGAGAGGTGTCTCTCTCTTCCTCTTCTTTTAAGGCTAGAGTCCTATCAGATTAGGGCCCCATCCTTACATCCTCACTTACCAAATTACCTGCTAATGACTCTGTCCCAGTATGAATTTGGGGGGACAATTCAGTTCCCATCACCTTCCATATCAAATCCCCACATGAAATTTCTAGCTTCTCTTTCTTAGCACACTGATGAGTGGATAGCTGGCCCTTTCCTTTATTTATAAACTCAATTCTGCGAGATGAGCTTTTGTCATTAGGTTACTGAAGAGTTACTTCATCTGTCCAACCCTGGTCTACTTCCATCCTTCCAGCGGACTATAAAGGAACATCAGCAAAAATATTATTTTATTCAAACACAAAATATTCTTTTACTCAAACACAGACTATCCTAGCTACAAATTATTGAAAAGAATAGCAGACTCTTCTTGCCAAAGAGAAGTACTCTTTTTAAAAGACCATCCCAACCTTACAATACTTGAGGGCTGCTGACAGCCCTGAGTAGGCAATGCCCTTATAGGCTCTTATCTCCTTCCAGATAACTTGGGGTAGAGAACAAATCCATAATGTCATCTGAGCCTCACAGAGTGTGCACAACACGCCAGGATTCAGCATTAGAACAGGGAGTTGGGCCTGATGTACTCTCAGCTGATCTTCTGAATTCTGGTGCCAAGAACATCAGAACACTGCCAAAAACAAATGGATCCTGTGCTAGCCACTCTACTTCAAGGTACAGGATCTACTTTAAGAGTGAAGAGAGTAAATAACTGTCAACAACATCCTTTCAGTCTGGTCTCTTCTCAGAAGGCAACTCAGGCCTATGACTTCCCAGGAGAACCCTAACACTACAATTTTTGGGGGTGTAAAGTCAGGGCCTCATACTTGCAAGGCAGGTGGTGCTCTACCACTTAAGCCCCCTAACGTTGCACTTATCTGATTAACTGCAAGGTCACAGCATGAAGAACATCAGAAGGTTGCTGGCAAATAGCTAAAATAATAGCCCCAAATTGAGGTACTATATTCTTTAATAGATTTGCATTCTATAAGCTGAGAGGTGCATTTCATAACCTCCTGCTCAGGGTGCAACTAGCAGAGATGAGGAGCAGTGGGTTAACTATGGTGCCAGGAGCTGATAAGATACAGGAAAGACTGTGAGGACCATCACAAGCAAGTGTGTAAAACACCCCCACAATGCAGTCTGCATGAAGAAGATAGTACAGCACTCTGGAAATGAATGATATGGGGCAGTCTGTGCCTTGGCCTGAGTTACTCCATCTTGGGTACCAAGATCAAGGTGGAATGACTTGGCAAGGCACATTTTGCTGTATACACTGGTCTGACTCAGAGTCCAAAGCATCACTGTAGCACTTCATAGGCAAGAACTGAAGGTCTCTACAGCATTCCTGGACAGTGAAAAAATTAAAAGAAATAACACTGTACCTTCCACAACGTGTGTGAGGAAAGAATACCTGGGCCTCCATGAGGAAAAAGCTTTTTAAAAAAAGTTGGTATGTTGGAGGAAGGGGGATAAAGAAGAATGATGGAGGGGGCGAATTCAACTGTGATATATTATAAGAACTTTTGTAAATGTCACAATGTACCCCTAAGGCAACAATAATATGATCATTTTAAAAAAAAATGAAAGACAACATGGCAAAAAGAGAGAGAGCAAGAGAGAAAAGCCCCACCTAGCACCAGGCATGGTAGGGCATGCCTGTGATCCCAGCACTCAGAAGACTGAGACAGGAAGATTAAGAGTTTGAGGCCAGCCCAGGTTACTTAGCAAGACCCTGCCGCAAAAAAAAGCAGCTCTTTCCCACTAGATGGTTAAGATGTAAGAATAACATCTTACTGTTAACTGATCTTTATTTTTTATTTATTTATTCTTTGACAGTACTGAGGTTTGAACTCAGTGCCTCACACTTGCTAGACAGGTGCTCTACCACTTAAGCCACTCTGCCAGCCCTTTCTGTGTTGGGTATTTTTGAGATAGGGTCTTACAGACGATTTGCCTGGGCTGTCTGCAAACCTCAATCCTCCTGATCTCTGCTTCCCAGATAGCTAGAATTATAGGCATGAGCCACCTGTGCCCTGCCTGATCTTTCTTTAGATTCACAGAACCCAGAGCATCTGGTGGCCTTTGTAAGTTCCCTCCTTAGTCTTTAGTTCTGTAAGTCACTGTGAGGTTTAGCTTGCAGAATGTGTTTTAAGAAAATATGGGCACAAGGCACCAGAAGTCAAAATCCAAAGACTGGTCAGCACAAAGCCTTCCTGCCCTACTGCTCCTTTCCTTCCCTATAAAAGCCCTTTCCCCTGAGCCTCCTACCACCCAAAGAAGGGCTTCGTGACAGGTGTTCCTCTTCCTTCTTGCAGGGATGGAACCCAGAGCTTCATGCATACTAGGCAAGCACTCTATCACTGAACTGCATCCTGTACTTCAACCAGCTTTTCCAATACCTGTCCTTGTTCAACACTTTGTCACTCCAACTGGCCACAGTTGAGGTGAATGGCTGGACCTTATTCCAATAACAGTAAGAGGACCCAGGGAAAAGACAGCTATCCACAAGCCAAGCAGACAGGCCTCAGGAGAAGCCAGTCTTGCCCACACCCTCATCTTGGAGAAATAAATGTCTGTTTTGTCCCTCCAGTCTATGGCATTTTGTTAAGGCAGCCCTAGGACACTAACATGGAAGTAGAGAGGCTCAGTGTTAACTGCAATTGTCCAACAGACAAGAGAAGGTGATTGGCAGGGGTAGATCTAAACCAGGATCCTGTTCAGACTCTGGAAAGGGTTCAAACAGTTCACTGGCTCCCGAGCCCATACTCCTCCTGGACTACAGCATTAAATCTGAAACCCACAATAAGGCTCTGCTTTAAAAGGGGATTTTTAACTAAACCTTAAGCTTATAGAAGGTAAGCTGGGGACACCTAAGACCCTGGCTTCCTTGGCTATTCATGGAATCTGCCTTCTGGCTATTTGTGAAACAGTAGAATGCAGTCAAATACAAGCAGCAAGAAGATGTGGTCCATTTAGGATCATTATGACATTTTTTTAAAACAAGATGAAGAGATAAAGGGGTGGAGGGCATGGATAAGTGGTATAGTGATGCACTGAGTTCAACGGCAGTACCACTAAAAAAAAAAAAAAAAGACAGCCAGGCACGTGGCTCATGCCTGAAATCTTAATTACTTGGGAGGCTGAGATCAGGAGGATTGAGGTTGAGGCCAACCCCAGGGAAAGAGTTCGTGAGACTCCCCCAACTCCAAAATAACCAAAGCAAAATGGACAGAAGGTGTGACTCAAACAGTAGAGTGCCTGCTTTGCAAGTGGGAAGCCCTGAGTTCAACTCCCAGTCCCATCAAAGAGGAAAAAAAAAAAAAGACATTAGATTGGTGATTGGATTAGTGATTATTGATAAGATTTTAAAATCTATAGAGTTTGAGCTTGGCTTACTTCACTTATCATGAAATTCTCCAGATCCATCCATTTACCTGCAAATAACGTAATTTCATTCTTGTTCATGGTTCTCATATGTGGAAATTAGACCTATAAGTTAAATGTATATATAGAAACATATATATACAGTGACAAAGAGAACATGAATCTATCTAGGGAATTGTAGGAAGTGGGAGAGAAAAAAATGTTAGAGAATATTGAAAGAATCCATCTATATACAAATATAATATAATGCACTGTACAATAAGTGTTGAATATTAGGGGAGCATGGTGACAGAGAAAGAGTAAGTAACAGAGGGGAGAGGTTAATTTGATAAAAGCACATCATACACAAACCTGAAATACCATGGAGAAACCCCCTTGGACCATCAATATACACTTAGTTTTTAAAAAAGAAAGGCAGGAGGGAAAAACAAATCTTTTCTAGGGGTAGGTACCAGCGGGAGGTGGGTGGGCACAAGGAAAGGGGGAATGAGGGTATATATGGTGGATGTATTTCGTATTCACATATGAAAATAGAAAAATTAAACCTGTTGAAATTAGTCCAAGAAGGGGCGGGGGGCGGGGGAAGGAGAAAAATGGAGAAGGTAGATCCAACTAAGATATATTTTAAACACATACATAAATATTACAATGTATCCCTGTGTACAACTGTTATATGCTAATAAAATCATTAAAAAATATGCGAAGGAAAAAAAAATCTATAGAATTATCTATCTCTACTATCCTTCATTTTCTCATGTCAAAGTGTAAACTATGCTTGGTACAGCAGCTGGAACCTGAAGCCGAAAAAAGCACTTGCTAAGCCAGGCATAGTAGTGCATGTTTGTAATCCCAGTCCTTCAGACATGGCCAGGACAATCATGATTTCAAGGCCAGCCTTTTTAAGACAATCTCAAGCACAAAAACAAGAAAAAAAATTAAAAAAATAAAAAGTGTATATTTATTGTCTATGTGTTTTGAAAGCTTGTTTGGAGGTTCTAACAGGGGAGCCCAGCTACACGTATACACTTGACTTAAGAACAGTCCTCTATCAGGAAGGTCGTCCTCTTTGAGCAAGCGCAGCACATGAAGCGGTGTGGAAGGAAGAGGACACCCACCTAACCAGTCAGATCAGCCAAATCAACCCTGGCAATCAATGGGGTGACACACATTGCCAGACTGCCCTCATTTCCATGTCTACATGTTTTGAAATATGTATACACTGTAAAATGGCTAAATTAATGAATTAATTAACATATGTTAATACCTTAACATACATACCATGTTTGTGGTGAGACCACTTACAATGCAATTTTCAAGACTACAATACAGTGTATAACTATAGTCACCATGCTGTACAATGGATCTCGAGTTTATTCCTATCCAACTGAAATCTCATTCTTTGAGCAATCTCTCTCTAATCCCCTCCCACTCTCCTTCCCCTGGTAACCACCATTCTACTCTCTACTTCTATGCGTCCTAGTTTTTCACACTCTACCTACGAGTAAGATCACTCAGTTTTTGTCTTTCTGTGCCTGACTTGTTTTATGTAACATCATCCACATTCACTCATTTGTCCCAAGTGACAGGATTTCCTTCCTACTTTTTTGGGGGACAGGGGATAGGGTCTCTACACTCCTGCCTCTGCCTCCTGAGTGGTAGGATCACAGGTGTGCATCACCACACCAAGCTTCAGGAGAATTCTTTTAACAGGTAGGGCACAGGTCTCCTTGCTCAAATCCTCCCTGGAAGGAAGCTCAGGGAATAAAACCCCATCTGGATCTGATTCTCCCTTCCCCCGCCCCAGCCCCGTTCTCCTACCTCATCTCCTATCACTCTCTCCCTTGTTGTCTTCCTCTAGTCACGCCTGTCCCCTTGTTTGCCTTGGACTGAGGCCTGCATCCCAGATGGCCTCCTGAAAGCTCACTCACTGCATCTAGGTCTCTGCTCAAATGTCATGTTATCAGAACTGGCTCTGTCTAAAACAGCACCCAGTCCTTCTTCACACTACCCCACATCCCAGGTTTATTTTTCCTCTTAGCATTCAGCACCCAACATCACATATATATTTTTGTCTGTCTCTCACAAATAAAGCCTTATGTCCCATGAGAGCAGGGCTTGGTGTTAATGCCATGTCCCAACATGTGGACACTCTGTGTATACCAGTTTTACCTCTGTGTACTTGATAAAGCTGCTATAACAAAGTCCCACATACTGAGTGGCTTAAACAACAGAAAAACAAATTTACTGTCTCGCACTTCTGGTGGCCAGAAGTCTGAAATCAAGGTGCCAACAGAGCTAGTTCCATCGTACCTAGAAGAAAAAAATCCCACCATGCTCTTCCCTGGCTTCCATTGATCAGCTTCAGTCCTTGGAGTTCGTTGGCTGGTAGAAGTACCATTCTGATCCCTGCTTTAATCTGCACATGGCGTCTTCCCTCTGTGCACATTTGTGTCTGTGGCCACATTTCCCCTTTTCATAAGGATACCAGTCACACCGGGTTATAACCTCATTTTAGCCAGATTGTCTCTATAAAGATTCTATTTCCAAATAAAGTGACATTCTAAGGTTAGGACATCAACATATCTTTTCTGGAGGATACTGGGCAGCCATGTAACACTGGACAAGTCAGTTATCAGTCACTGGTGAAGTGGGACTAATAACAGTCCTGACCTCATTTGGGCAAAGAACTCAGAGTCCCTGGCAGTGAAGAGGTATAGCCCTTTCCCCTTACACAAGTTGTGAGCTATACAGACACCGACATGGAAAAGGCAGGGAAGCTCTGCTGAGGAGCACATCTTCAGAGCAAGGCCACATTGGAGCTGAGCCCTCCCCTGCCACTGGCTGGCTATGACCCAGCACAAGTTGCTTTACCTAAGCCTGATCTCAAGACATGTTGCAAGTATTACATAATACTGCACATCAAGACCTTAACACAATAAGCTCTCCATGAATGTCAACCATCATGGACAGGGCTGTGGTAGGGCCTCACAGTGTCACCTATGTCCTACTGATGTCTTGCAACTAGTCAGGGTGACTGGTCTAACTCATGTCCTAATTATAGGGACAGAAGACTAGAAGCTGAGACTGTGGTGGGAATCCTTAGGTGACAGTCCTAACAACAAAGTTGTCTTTGAAAACTTTTATCCAGTACAATACTAAAAAGGGGGTTTAGCAGTAAACAAATCTTTTTGAGAAGAGGAAGTGTTTGGAAATGGACTTTGGTCCTTCCCGTTGGTTGGGAGACAATGAATGAAAGACTCTCAATATACCATTTGCTCTTATAACCCTTACCTGGTTAAGACTTGGTGGCAATGGAAAGCAGGGTTGGTGGAACCTGTGTGCCCCATTAAACTCCTTAGGGCTGGAAGAGCTGTGCCCAGGTGTATTTATGGGCTAAGTCATTTTACACTGCTGTGACCTTTTGTTATAGGCCTTGCTTACACTTAGTGAGGTCATTCTGTCTGTGTTTCTTACACCATTGGGTTAAAAAACAAAAATCATGCTAGGTACAGTTGTATTCAGGGTTTGTGTGCTTCAAAATGACATTTGGGGCTGAATGAGACACTGTCCATCCAGCATCTATGACAATCCAGGCACAGGAGATATGGCAGGAATAGGTAGCCAGCACGTATCATCTGTGGCCTGTGGTAACAGATTAGCATTCTGTTTCAGTTTTCTCATCAAAAACAGGGAACAACAGCAACTCTCTCCTGGGGTTGAGTCAGTTAGAATAAACTAACTTGCTTCAGCAGTAGGCTACTACGTAAGTATTAGCTAAATCAGATGTTTGTAGATTGAATAGATGAAGCTGTCCCATTTTATATTACGGAGACTAGCACCCCAAGAGATTCAGTCACCTGCCCAGTCCCAGAATTCACCCTGGGCATTCCTAAGCACCATGCTTTGCTGTTTCTGATATTTCTTATCTTGTACCATAAATCCTTCATCACACAGCTCTTGACACAAAAACTTTTCACTGACTATTTTAAAAGAGAATGATAGCCATATTGAGCTTGTACTTAAAGATAGTTAAGATAGTAAATTTTGTGCTTTTATGTACTTTATCATGAGAGAAAAACAGAGAGAGAAAGAGAGAGAGAGAATAGGATTTGCACTAAACACAGCTTGCTATGTATCACAGAGCCAGTGGACATGGGTCTGTCTCTCCTCCAAGGCCCACTGTGTGCAGTAAAAGGTCTGCCCTAGATCGGGACTGGACTGTCATCTGGACTCGCAGCCTCCAGCATCTCCTGCCCATTTCAGTCCCTCCTCTGCTCTCACGACCTCTGCAGGGCTGACCCCAGGGGTCAACCCCAGGCCTTATCACTCCAGTCCCTTTGCTGGATCTGAGCTCTTCTAACCTCATAGCGCCTCTTCCCAGTCTCTTGTGCTGGTTCCTTCCTTCTCCCAACCTCTTTTCATGGTGGGGTCTGGGTCTCTCTCCTCTGTCTATACTTGCTTCTGTCTCATGACCTTTAACATCCTTCCTGCCTGGTAGCTCCCCAATGTGCCACTCCGGTCCAGAGCCACAAATCCAGACCCAGATCTCAATGCCTGGACATGTCACACTGAGACATCTACCAGACAAACTAAACATCCCAACATGAACCCTTGGTCTTCCTGCCCACCCACAGAGCCCACTCCTCCACAGTCTCCCCACCTCAACCTCTGGCCTCTCAACCTGGAGTAATACTTGACGACTGTGACTTGTATATGCCACATGTAACCCATGAGCAACCTACTGGTGACACCTTCCAAGTACAGTATATCCAGAACAGAAACTCTTCTCCTGACAACCTGCACTACAGCCACAGCCTCCCAAATGCTCTCCCTGGTACTGCCTCGGCTATCCCACCTGTGTTGTCCACCCAATAGAGCAGCTGAATGGCTATATAGTGCTGAAAGGGAAAGCACTGTACTTGACCATCCCTCTTTCCCCGAAGCTCTAATCTAATTCAGTAGTCTTTGTTGGGACCCCAGTTTGAAAGACCTAATGCCCTCCCTGTCACTGCTATGTGACAACCTCATTGGTGTCTCTGGGCCTCAAATACACCAGAGCCTCTGCACTTGATCAAATGGTACTTTTTTGATGAGGCCTCCTCCATGGCCACATTTAATACTGCACTGTCTCCCAAGGAAGGTCCCTTCTCTTTTCCTTTGTGGTTTTTTCTTTTTGAGACAAAATAATCTCACCATGTAGCTCTGGCTAGCCTAAAACTCACAACCCTCTTTCCTCAGCCCCACAACTATTTCTGGGGATTAAAAGTGTGCATCACCACACATGGGTCCCTCACGTAATTCCCTTTTTTTTTGTGGGACTAGGGTTTGAACTCAGGTCTTTGTGCTTGTAAAGCAGGTGCTCTACCACTTGAGCCACCCCTCCAGTCCATTTTACTCTAGTTATTTTGGAGATGGAGTCTCCTCAAGCCACAATCCTCCCAATCTCAGCCTCCCAAGTATCTAGAAATAGAGGTGTGAGCCACGGGCACCAGCTCTCTCACCTTTTTACTGTGCCCACAACAGTCATCACTGCCTAGCATCCTGTACATTTCTTCAGCCATCCTCCTCCCTCATTCCCATTAGATAGTGTACTGGGTCTCCTGGGTTTTGTTCTTCAGTGAACTCTGATACCTGGAACTTCTAGCACCTACTTTAATAGCTCCCCAAAGAAAAGTTCAACATGTATTTTAAAAGGTAGTTAAACCAATTAAACATTTTAGAATGTTTTTCAGTTATATGGAAACAAAGCCTGTTTAACAGAATATCTTGTTGCTCAAGGGTTGTACTTACCAAATGTATAATTTTCCCTAGTTCAAATTGCTTGTGTTATAAGATAAGTGAAAAGACATAATGCACTTACAGATTAGAAGACTTAATATTGTTAAGATGGCAATACTTCCCAAAGTGACCCACAGATTCAATGCAATCCCTATCAAAACCCCAGTTGGATCAGTTGTGGTGATGTATGCCTATAATCCCAGCACTTGGAGGATGAGGCAGGAGGACAACATTTTTGAGTAGAATGAGGACTACACAGTAAGTTCAAGAAGTCTGAGCTACATAGCAACACCATTTCAAAAAAAATAAGGGCTGGGGATGTAGCTCAGTAGTAGACAGTTTTCCTCACATATTTAAGGCCCTGGGTTCCATCCCTAGCACCACATACACACATACTCAAACTGGATCAAAGACCGAAATGTTAAGAGCTAAAAGAAAACATACATAGGGGCGAATCTTTTATCATTTTAGATTTGGCAGCCATTTCTCATGTAAAACACCAACAACTCAAGCAAAACATAGATAAGTTGAACGTCAAAATAAAAAACTTTTGTGCAAAGGACACTATGAAAAAAGTGAAACACAAGATGGGCATGGTGGTACATACCTATAATCCCAGAACTGGCAAAACTGAGTGTGAGAATCAACTTAGGTTGGGTCTTTTCTATCAAAGGATTTAATCAGTAACTGCCACTGTTACAAATGTTAGTCTCACTAACTTGCTTCCTATATGCTCGCTTCATGGATTAGCTTAACATGGTAAAAATTTCTATTAAGAACAAAGGGTTGTTATCCTCAGCTGGACAAAATTCCACTAGATACCCTGGTTCTGGAGCTGATAACCAAAAACAGTTACTGCTTCTTTGAGCTTTGAAACTTCTTCATCTTCAAAGCCCCTCTAGATGTCCTCTTTCTAATTAGCCAACTACATAGACTGTGAACCCAAAACCTGCGCAATTCAGGAGAGGGGCAACATTGCATTAGAGATAGAACCACAGCAGACTCCCCACTGGGGGAGCACCCTTCTGCAAAAGTAAATTTTGCCTTGCCTGTTGACTTCTGAGTTGTGTTATCTCGTTCTTTCTCTCTCTCTCTCTCTCTCTCTCTCTCTCTCTCTCTCTCTCCCTCCCTCCACTCCAGTATCTTAAAGATATTTCTAACACTGAGGGAAGAGGATTCTGAGTTTGAGAACAGCATGAGTTATATAGAGAGACCTTGTATCAGAAAACAAACAAATAAAAATGTAAAATGACAACCTACAGAATGGGAAAAAATATTTGCAAAATCATAGATCCAAAAAGGGTGTAAAGAACTTTTACAAATCAACACTTTCAAAATGAGCCAAGTACTTGAATAGAAATTTCTCCAAAAAAAGATATATATATATATATATAGTCAATAAAAACATGAAAAGATGCCCCAAATCATTAGTCATTAGGAAAATGCAAATCAAAACCACAATGAGATATTATTTCATACACATTAGGATGGCAATTATCAAAAAACTGGAGATAAGCGTCAGTGAGGATGTGGAGAAATCAAAACCCTCATGCACTGTGGGTAAACATATAAAATGGTGAGATTGCCAGGAAAAAGAGGTGAGTAGTTCTTCAAGAAGTTAAACACAGAGTTTCCAGATGACCCAGCAACCCCACTCATAAGTACATATGTAAAAGAACTGAAGACTAAAGACTAGGGCTAGAATGTAGCTTAACAGTAGAGCACTTGCCTAGCATGCACAAGAAAGCCCTGGATTTCATCCCCAGTCCTGAAAGAAAATAAAAAGGAAAAGAAGGAAAGAAGAAAGGAAGGAAGGAAGGAAGGAAGGAAGGAAGGAAGGAAGGAAGGAAGGAAGGAAGGAAGGAAGGGCTCAAACAAAAATTTATACATGAATATTCATGACCTCACTGTTCATAACAGTCTAAAGGTAGAAACATAAATGCCTGTCAGCTGATGAATGGGTAGATAAAATGTGGTCCATCTGCACAATGGAATATTACTCAGCCTAAAAAAGGGAAATTCTGATACATGTTACAACACGGATGAGCCTAGAGAACACAAAAGGTTACACACTGTACAGTTCCATTTACACGAAATGCCCATGTAGACAGAAAGTAGATTAGTGGCTGCTAGTAGCTAGAGAGAGGAAAGAATGGAGAGGGACTATTTCATGGGAACAGGGTTTCTTTTTGGGGTGATAAAAGTGTTCTGAAACTAGACAGCGGTGATGACTGCACACTTAAATGTAATAAAGCCCACTCACTGTACACTTTAAAGTAGATAAATGGTGTTATTTCAACTAAGAAAAAAGAAAAGCAAAAATAATGAACAATGTCCCCTCCCCCGAAAAAAAAAAAAGTATGCTATTCTTAGTTTCCAGATGAGCCAGGTACTAAAACAGTGAACTTGAATTTACCTCAATCCCAATTCTATAGCTTCTCTCTTTCTTCTAAATAAGTAACCTGCCTCTGGGCAAGCCAGCCAATGCTACCTTCAGCTAGAGACCTCCTCAGTTGCAGTAGTACTACCAAAGAACTCAGCCTCTTACTGCTATGCATTTGTCCACCCCAGCCTACACCTGGTCGTGATATTTTCATGTTGTAAATGTGCCTTGCAAGAGACCAGCAGTATCCTGTTAGGAGCTGTAATAACTGCCTATCTCCATCAAGCCTGACAGCCACCTGTCAAGGCATCAGGGCTGGACTGGTGCCCAGGCAATGCACCATGGACAACCTGTGCATTCTTCACTCACCCTTGTCCCTGGGAGGGGCAAAAGGAAACACTTTCTTCAGAGAGTTTTGTTAGGGTTCCTTGGCTTGTCTGACTCAGGTAGTTGAGATCTGCAGAAGTGTTGGGCATCTCCCAACTCCCACCTGCCAGTCACATTCCAAACTCAAGTCCTGGCCAGACAGCCCCAGAGTTGGGTGCAACCTCTTCCAGCCCAGAAGGTCTCTACCTGCATGCCACAGTGATCATCTTAGTGCTTGAGGGTGACTGAGTCATATTCCCTTTGGGCAGATCAGGAAAATGCAATGGTCCCATCTATAGGTCATACAGAGAGAACTCAAGATCAAGTCCACAGTTGACCAGTTTGGACTATTTATTTAGTTAGTTAGTATTTAGCAGTATCGGGGATTGAACTCAGGGCCTCAAACCTGCTAGGCAAGTGTTTTAGCCATATCCCCAGTTCTCTTTCTTTTAGGGTTTTTTTTTTTTCTAGGGGGGGTGGGTGGGACTGGGGTTTGAACTTGGGGCTTCATGCTCGCAAAGCAGGTGCTCTACTTCTTGAGCCATACCTCCAGTTCATTTGCTCTGGTTACTTTGGAAATGGGGATCTCTCAAACTATTTGCCTGGTCTAGCCTTGAACCATGATCCTCCTGCTCTCAGCCTCCCAAGAACCTAGTATTACAGGCGAACCAGAGTCTCACACTGTTACTCCGGTTGACCCTGAGATCCTGCTACCTCTTCCTCCCAAACAGCTAGGATTATAGGCATGTACCACTGTGTCCAACACAGTATTTATTTTACCCTTTACTGTTCTAAGAATTACCAGTAAAGGGGTCAAAAATAGACCAAAGAAGAGTAGAGACGAATCTTTGAATAACTGTGTTGACAATTTAAAATTTTACCTTGTGTAGACACAAATATTATTGAGAAGAAGACTTTTCAACATATTAACACTAAAATGCTATACTCAGAAAAAGCTGGAAGGAGGTACACACACTGATAAGCTAACAGTGAGTAACTCTGGGTGACAGAATTATGGGTAGTTTTTCTTTTCTGTGTTTTCTAGATGTCAGAATCATCACAAATTCCTTGCAATAATGAAAAGACAATTGTGTCCCCACCTCCACTCAATCCAAACAGTATCCACCCCAGTACCTTGTTGAGTTTGCCAAGTGAGGATATGAGATCCGCCCACTCACTGGAGGACTCGAAGTTTCTTAAAGCCTTTTCAATTACTGAAGAGTAACTTCTGTATCTGCAATCATTCAGCAGCTCCTGCTCTTCTGGGTCCATCTCACATCCTCACAGCGAAGAATGTTGCTAAAAGTAAATGAAAAAAGAAATGAATGAGGAAGCTATTTGAGGACAAATCCTTCCCAACCCAGAACTGCAGAAGACCTGTGTCCACAAATACTCTATGCACAGGCAATCCAGTTCAAATATTTAGCAAGGCTTCTGGGCCAGGCATATGGTAAATAAAAGATAAAGAGTTCCGGCCCTCATGTATTCTAAGGGAGACAAAAGCACAGAAAAGAAAGAAGCAAGGATACTAGGTTCCCCCTAATTGACAAAATTAATTCTAGCAGTGAAACCCGCAAAGAAGCTGCTGAACGACATACTGTTGCCAGTTGGTAATTCTGAATGCAAACAGCTTCTCCCATCACTGGGCATTTATAAAACTTAAGGACATGCTCTTAGTCTGAAAGGTCCACTTAGCAATTCAATCCTCTACGACTAGACTGGGAATCTGGAACTATTCTACAAGAAATCAGATGGCAAAAACATTACAGAAAATAAGGATGCAGGCTGAGGATATAGCTCCATGGCAGAGTGCTTGCCTAGCATTCGTGAGGTCCTAGGTTCTAACCCCAGCATTGCAAAAACAAACAACAAACAAACAAAACGCCCAAAGACAGGACGGTGAAGCCTCAGACAGCAGAGCTGTTCCACACAACCACACACTATCAGGCAATGAAAAGAAGAAGTGCTGACACATGCTACCACATAGACAACACTTAAAAATACAGCTCAGTGGAGGGGTCAGCCACGCAAGACTATACGCTGTGATTCCATCCAGATGAGATACCCAAAGTGCGCAAATCTCACTCTAGGAATGGCAGGCAGGTTAGTGGGGGTGGAAACAGGCAGTTACTGCCAGTGACCACAAGGGATCTTTTTGAAGTAATGGAAGGAAATGTAGACTATGGTGATGACGGCACAACTCTGTAAACTTACTAAAAAATCACCAAATTATATACCTGAATGAATGAATTTTATGGTCTATAAATTATAGCCAAATAACATTTTTTAAAAAACTAATCTCTGAGTTCCATCCACTCAGCAGGCTTCCCCAGCCTTCCCCAATCTTCCCCTTCTCAGAAAGTGGTCTCGCCATTGGTGAGACATTTGTTTTCTGGACTCTTCCTCCTTTCCCCTGCCACATCCAACCCAACCCCTGTTGGCTCTCCTCCAAAACATTTCACTTAATTGCTCTTCACCCCACTTCCCTGTGCAAGTTTCCAAAAGCATCCTAATGGCACTCGCTCTCATTTTTATCCCTGTACAACATATTTGCACACAGTACTCCTAGAATCCTCTTAAAACATAAATTATAACCATTGTTGCCATGTTCAAAATTCTTCCTACTAAACTTACAATAAATCCAATGGAGTCTAGAAGGCTCCATTTACTTCTCTCCTCACTGCACTCTGCATGGCTCAAGACAGACTCACCCTACCACAGAGCCTTTGCACATGCTGTGCCTCTCTGCAAAAATATGCTGAATTATGCATACACGTCCACAAAATTCACCCTTAGGAAGACTTGTACCTTCTTCTGAAATAACAGCCTTCACAATTTTAGAAAATATTAAGGAAATGATAGCAACAAGAGCTGGTGGTTTTATTTTGCCAAGTAAAAGCTGAAAGTTGGCCTATGTAAAAAGTCCATAGCTGGATCTTTTTCTTCCCCAGGAAATTCCTAGATCTGAAATCCAGCAAACTGCAGGACTACCAGACTCCATGCATAGTCTGTATATTAAGTGTCAGCACTGGGGAAAGAAACTTGAAAAGACAGGGCTCCTAGTTTCACAGTCCATAGCCTAATAAAAGAGGAAATATCTAAACACGTAATTTCAACTTAATATGACACTCAAGTGACAGGCTGAAGAACGAGACTGTGACTTGGGCAAGAAGAAAAAAAAAGAGGAAGCCCAACTACCAGCAGAGGAGTCCTCAAAGTCCATAGGTGTGGACAGCTTGTGTTACCAGGAAGAAAGCTGCATGTAGGTGTGTTGAGGAGGTGAGGCACAAAGGTGCACCACTGTTCTGGTCATGACAAGGAGAGCGCTGGCCAGGTAAGAGCAGGTAACTGGTTGGCTGTACAGAGAAAGTACTATTTGGTCTAACAGTGTAGGTGAGAAGTTAGGAAATAGTCCTTCAAAATATGGAATCTGATGATTCTATACCAATCTTCGAGAGCTTGAAATATCCCTCATTTATGCATTCATGTTCTCAGACAACACACAGGAGTCCCATGAGATGGGTGTTATTAGTCCCAAGAAAATACTATTGGGAATCAGGTCATTCAGAAAATTGCTGGGGTCACTCAGGGAGCAGCTGGAAGAACTAGGATTCCAGCTGGGCTCAATAGATAAGTTATACAGGTGCAAAAATGAATAGTTCAGTCCTTAAATAACTCTTTTGTCAATCAATGATCTTTCCATCTATCCTGGGTACCTTCTTTGTGACATCCAATAGTCAAGTAAAGTGATAAAGTTATATAAACTACAAACAATTACACAAAGTAGCAGTCATAGAAATAAGTGTATCTGACCAGCAATAAGTGTATATCACCGGAAAATTGAAAATGGCAATAGGGAATCTCTCACCTTACCCATTCTTAATTTCTTAGAAAAATAAGTTCATTTGAAAAACTAAGCAAATCACTGTAAACATGCCCACAGGAAGGAAGGAATTACATGAAAAGGAAGACAGTGAAAAATGACAAACCCTTCCAGGAGCAAGAACATTTACCCATATGTAATGACCATAGTCTGCAGCACAGAAACACTCAGCACCAATTGCCCTAATCATCTCCTGGGCACGTTATCTTTATTTATTTATTTTTTTTATCCATATGTGCATACAATGTTTGGGTCATTTCTCCCCCCTTCCCCCCGCCCTCTCCCACTCCCCCCCCACCCCCTCACTACCAGGCAGAAACTATTTTGCCCTTATCTCTAATTTTGTTGAAGAGAGAGTATAAGCAATAATAGGAAGGACCAAAGGTTTTTGCTAGTTGAGATAAGGATAGTTATACAGGGAGTTGACTCACATTACTTTCCTGTACATGTGTGTTACCTTCTAAATTAATTCTTCTCGAACTAACCTTTTCTTTAGTTACTGGTGCCCTTCTTCTATTGGCCTCTGTCACTTTAAAGTATCTGCATTAGTTTCTCTGCATTGAGGGCAACAAATGCTATCTAGTTTTTTAGGTGTCTTACCTATCCTCACCCCTCCCTTGTGTGCTCTCGCTTTATCATGTGCTCAAAGTCCAATCCCCTTGCTGTGTTTGCCCTTGATCTAATGTCCGCATATGAGGGAGAACATCCGATTTTTGGTCTTTTGGGTCAGGCTAACCTCGCTCAGAATGATGTTCTCCAGTTCCATCCATTTACTTGTAAATGATAAGATTTCATTCTTCTTCATGGCTGAGTAAAATTCCATTGTGTATAAATACCACATTTTCTTAATCCGTTCGTCAGTAGTGGGGCATCTTGGCTGTTTCCATAACTTGGCTATTGTGAATAGTACCGCAATAAACATGGGTGTCAGGTGCCTCTGGAGTAACCTGTGTCACAGTCTTTTGGGTATATCCCCAAGAGTGGTATTGCTGGATCATATGGTAGATCTATGTTTAGGTTTTTAAAAAGCCAACAAATTTTTTTCCAGAGTGATTTTACTAGTTTGCATTTCCACCAGCAGCGTAAAAGTGTTCCTTCCCCCACCCCCACCCCCACAGCCTCACCAACACCTGTTGTTAGTGGTGTTGCTAATGATGGCTATTCTAACAGGGGTGAGGTGGAATCTTAGTGTGGTTTTAATTTGCATTTCCTTTATGGCTAGAGATGGTGAGCATTTTTCATGTGTTTTTTGGCCATTTGAATTTCTTCTTTTGAGAAAGTTCTGTTTAGTTCACCTGCCCATTTCTCTATTGGTTCATTAATTTTGGGACAATTTAGTTTTTTGAGTTCCCTATATATTCTGGTTATCAGTCCTTTGTCTGATGTATAGCTGGCAAATATTTTCTCCCACTCTGTGGGTGGCCTCTTCAGTTTAGAGACCATTTCTTTTGTTGAGCAGAGTTTTTTAGTTTTATGAAGTCCCATTTATCTATGCTATCTCTTAGTTGCTGAGCTGCTGGGGTTTCGTTGAGAAAGTTCTTGCCTATACCTATTAATTCCAGAGTTAATTCCTACTCTTTCCTGTATCAACTTTAGAGTCTGTGGTCTGATATTAAGATCCTTGATCCATTTTGAGTTAATATTGGTATAGGGTGATATTCATGGATCTAGTTTCAGTTTTTTGCAGACTGCTAACCAGTTTTCCCAGCAGTTTTGTCGAAGAGGCTGTCTTTTCCCCACCGTATATTTTTAGCGCCTTTGTCAAAGATAAGTTTGTTATAGTTGTGTGGCTTCTTATCTTGGTCCTCTATTCTGTTCCACTGGTCTTCATGTCTGTTTTCGTGGGCATGTTATTTTTAATTTGGTCTTTCAGAGGCATGATTAACATGTACTGGGGAAAAAAATTAAGACACCTAATAAGGGTAGGTTTTAGGGTAGAGGTATCCAAAACACCTTGCTAAAAACAAACAAAAAACCATACAAAGGTTTTTTTGCGAGGGGGGCTGCTGTCTCCAGGTGAGGGCAACACCTGCGGGTACGATCAGTAGCCAGTGCTTGGAGGAGCTAAAGGGGACACCCGTGCTGACGACAGCCGGATTCCTGCAAGACGCAGGGCCAGGCCAGCACAGCGCGCGCACTGCGGCTGCAGCCCTTCTCCGAGGGACAGTCTGGGGACACAGGAGTCTTTCCTTAACAGCAAAGGCCCTCAGTTCTTAAAGATGAGTGTCCCTAGCCTTCTCAGGACCGCACCGGCAAACAAAGGCTGCGCTTCCCCACCCTCGGCCCGCAGAGGGGATGGGCGGTGGTGACCCACCTGACCTCCACCTGCGGGACGTGAGGCCGCGTTGGTCTCGGCGTGGGCATGCCCGCGCATCCCGCGGCGGGGACCCCTCCCGGGCTGCCTCCCGAGGGTCTCCAGCCGGAGCCCCTCGCCCACGCGCGGCCACGGAGGGCTGTCCCCGCACTGCAGCAGCGCGCGCCGCGGGCCCAGGCCATGCTCGGGGAACCACCTGCATCCCGGGACCGTCCCCACTGCGTCGCTGATGCCCCCGCACCCAGGAAGGACGCCAGCGCCGCCTCCCCGCTCCCGGGCCCGCGGAGAGGAGACGCCCGGCTCCTCAGGCTCGCCCGGCGGCCGAGAGCCGCCGCGGGCACGACTCACCGGAGGCGGCGGCCCTTGTCTGCGGGCTCGCCCACACGCGAAGTGGCGGAGCCAGTGGACTGTGGGACAGGGAGCCGGTCGACTGCGGGAGAGAGCCAGGGAGCGCAGCGGCGCCTCGGAGAGCGGGAACCACGGAGGAAACACCGCGCCCGAATCCCCGGCGGCCGCGGCTCCCCGGCCGAAGCCTCTGGAGGGGCGGGGCCGGGGCCTCAGGAGGGGCGGGGCCGGAAGGCGGGGCCTTGCTCCCTGGAGGCGGGATCCGGGGCGGGGCCTTGGGGCGCAGGGCGGGGCCTGAGAGGCGGCCCCTGGGGCGTGGGTGGGGCAGAGGGCGGGGCCTTGGTTGTGGATGGGCGGGGCCTCGGCGCGCGGGGCGGGTTCTGGCGCTCCCCACACCCACACCCCCACACCCCCGAGGCGGAGTGAGGGAAGCTGAGGCTAAGCAATCTCTGTTTCTCATCGTGGGCGTCGTCTGGCGGCGAAGCTGCTCTGGGAATGCTTTGCACAGGTGGGCGGGGTGGCGTCTGCCTCTCACCTAGGACTTTCCTGCACAATCGAAGGGAAGGGGACATTGGTCAGTGTCGGCCCAGCGTTATCCACAGGAACTTCGGCACTGGGAGGTGCTTACAGGTGCATTGCACCTGGCTCATTCCATCCTTCCCATCCGGACCACACCCAAGTCCTTGCTTGCTCGGGGAGCAGAGGGCTTGGGGGCCCTCGGTAAGATGGTGGCAGGAGAGGTGGTCATTTCTTCCTGGGATGGGCACTCGCTGAGAAAGAAGGACATCGTGCCAACTCCAGAGAGCGTTAATATTTCCAAACAAATCCCACACCCCTCCTGTTATCCAGACTCACCCAACCTGGCCTGACAGCTGCAGGGCAGAAAGCGCCTTGGGGGCGGGGAGACCGCAGAGCTCACCTGAGCACTGGCCCTACCCAGATTACCCGTTGAGACTCCCAGCCAACCAAAACAGTGCCACCTGTTGATGACACTTGTGCTTTCTGTGGCGGCCTCTCCCCTTTTAACCCCTGAGGGTCCCTTAGGAATTTTTGGATCTAGTCATGGGGTGGGGAAGGTATAGGAACATTTAGAAATTGTGTAGAACGTTTTGCAGATACGTGTGTTTTCGGAGGGAAAAGGTGTGTGATTTGTATCAGATTCCAAAGTGCATCTATCACCTCTCCCAAAGCTCTGACTTTGATGACATCTTCAGTTGGCATCTACCAAGTGCTCCACATGTAAATCCTCTCTAATAATCGGTTTTAGGAATGGTCTTAAAATTGAAGCCGAGGAATACAAACAGATTGAGCCATATTTAACAGGAAAAATCAGTTATTTTCATGAAAAATAATTTCTTAATGAAGATATAACAAACTCTACTCTTACAAAAAATGGCAGGCAAAATGGCCAAAAATTTGCCAAACAAGTGTATTTTCTTCATGTTCTACAAGTCCTAGCTACACTCACAATGTGCTGAATTAACAGAAATGAAAGCTTATTCTCACCATTACAACCAGTTCATTGGTATCAAAGCTATCATACACATATTTGTACCAATACATTTGTAGAAAATCATCTCCATCCCTTGCATTTATATGTTATCTAGCTGTAAAAAAATTATTAAAAAGAAAGAAAAACCCAGTTGTGAGGGGGCTAAGTTTGATAAATTCAAGTATTGTAAAACATTTTAAAAAACTCAATTTATAGTCAGGATTGGCAGTAAATATATAACATTAAGGAGTGAGCTGTGTTGTGAGGCTGAGGCAGGAGGATCTCAAACTTGAGGCCAGCGTAAGCTCCATAGCAAGAGCCTGTCTAAAAACTAAAAAAGAATTGAATGGGGGCGGTGTAGCTCAGGGATAGCATACTTACCTAGCATGGGCAAAACCCTGTATTTAATCCCCACCACCACCAAAAAAGAAAAGAAAATGAATGGAATATTCTTAAAAGAAATCTGGGGGCTGGGAGTATAGCTCAGTGCCAAGAGCACTTGTCTAACATCTACAAGACCCTGGGTTTGATCCTCAGCAGCAGCACCACCCCCACCCCCCAAAAAAAACTGTTTTCTTCTTCTAATTTGTTTTGTCACACCCCCCCAAAAATTGTTTTCTTCTTCCAATTTGTTTTGTCACACTTAAAAGTCTACTTATAGCATCTGTGCTTACCTGCTTTTTTTTTTTAATTTTTGTTTTTTTATTATTCATATGTGCACACAATGCTTGGGTAATTTCTCCCCCCTGTCCCCACCCCCTCCCTTACCACCCACCCCGCCCCCTCCCTCTCCCCCCCACCCCCTTGATGTGCTTACCTGCTTAAGACCTGTAAATACAGCAGGTTTCTTGCATAATATTCTAACTAATTAGGGCATTTCAACTTTAATTGACATCTGAACTTAAATCCCTGCCCCTCTTGACAGTAAAAAGAACATCATAGGCCATGAGTCACTACATTATTTGGCTTAAGCTCTCCTAGCCAGTGGACATTGGCCAACTGGATGAATTCTGAGTTTTGATACACAGATATTGATGATACTTGAAGATAGTCACTATGGTCCCGTGGTCCCTGTTGACTTCGCCTCCACTCCAGCATCACCCATCCCCTTTCCTCTCCCATGTTCCACTCCCATGTATAGCTCTGTCTTTGATGCTGTGCCCAGTTTGCAGTCAACTTTCAGTAACAAGTAAGTCTTTGTCATACTCATCATTATTGCCTGTTCCATCTCCACATCTCATCACTGTTCTGATTTTGGTCTGTCACAAACCTTGTTGCAGTTCAGTCAATCAAAGGAGAAGTCAAAGGGCCTAAAGGAGATGTTTGGACTGGAGGCTCAAGTAAAGATGGATCTCCAGTACCACCAAGATTTCAACACAGTGAGCACTGGTGCTAGGGTTTTGGGGGTTTGTTTGTTTGCTTTGGTAGCACTGGGGTTCAAACTCAGAGCTCCACATTTGTGAGGCAGGCACTCTATCACTTGAACCTCCAGTCCTGAAACTGGTGTTGTATGTGGTTGATCACACGGGCGTCGGCCTAGAAAACCATGTCACAGAAAAGCTGATGTAGAAGGGCCCAACCACTGACTTCATCTGGTACCAAAAAATATACAGCATATGGGATGATCCATTTGAAATATGCTACATTTAACCACACTTCATTTCTCCATAGAAAAAGTTACCCAGGCTAATTCAGGGATCCAAAGACTAGATAGTTTACAATCTCTTAGGTTAAGTGTGTCATCCTCCCTTCATTTTTTTTTCTAGGTCTGGGGCTTAAACTCAGGGCCTAGTATTTGTGAGGCAAGTGCTCTACCACTCTATACCCTCAGGCGCTTTTGCTCTTAATGTTTTTAAGATAAAGTCTCCTGTTTTTTAATTTGTTTTGTTTTTACAGTACTGGGGCTTGAACTCAGGGCCTTCACTTTGAACCACTCAATGAGTCTTCTTTTTGTGAAAGGTTTTTCAAGATAGGGTCTCCCGAACTATTTGCTTGGGCTGGCTTCAAACCATGATTCTCCTGATCTCCACCTCCTACATAGCTAGGATTACAGGCGTGAGTCACTGGCATCTGGCAAGTCTCCTTTTACCGGGGTCAGCCTCAGACTGCCATCTTCCTACCTTTGCCTCCCTAGTAGCTGAGGTTGCAGGCACATACCACCATACCTGTCTTATTTTTGAGACAGGGTCTTGCTGACTTTTTCACTGGGCTGTCCTTGCACCACAACCCTCCTGTCTTCACCTCCCAAGTAGCAGGGATTATAGACGTGTATCACCATGCCAGCCTTAATTTCCCTTAATTCTTGTGCCAAGAGTGACATAGACCTCACATAATTCTCTTGAGAATTCTGCAAAACTATGCTGAGAATGAGCTTTCAGTGCATGATTTTGTTTCCCTTTGAGTTCCAAGTTTTAATTATTTATTTCTCTAAAGCATACCATGAAAACATTTTAAGGCATTTCTGTTAGATTCTTTTTGATTGTAAGCAACAACCACCCAACTCAACTGAGCTAGAAGAAAAGAGAAATTTGAAAGATACAAGGATATCTTAGAACCCAGGATTCCAGGAATGATCTGAGGCCAGGGCAGGGTACCATTCTGGGAAGGGGACTGCTCTTTGGGCCACCCTGTAAATGTTGCTTGTAAGGGCTGTCCTTCTCTGGCTATGGCCTGGCTCCCTTTGCTCCTTAGGCCACCCGGGGCCAGACATAATGGACCACTCACAGTACCAGCTCTGATTCAGTCCAGCTGGTCCCGCTTTTTAGACAAAGGGCCTAGAGGTAGAGCCTTTACAGAGACTAGCAGGGGAAGTCACCTTGGGGCTGCTTCAGCTCAAATGTGAAGGAGCAGAGAATGGGGGAGGCAGATCTCCAGGCAGGGAATGCTGGGCAGACCATTCAGGGAGGTCCCACAGCTGTGCTTCTCAAGAGAAGCATTGTTGTGGCCAGGGTGGACAGTTAAGTGTCTTCTGAGTGCCTATGTGCTGATCCAGGTGGGATTGGCTGGCGACGAAAGAGGAAGTAGAAATAAAAGAGGCAGGCTGTTTACTTGTGTGCTTCCTGTCCTTGACTTAGAAAGAGCCTGCAATACGTAGTTCCCCAACCATTGTCCATCAGCAGGGGACACTGGAGGGGACACTTGCCTGAGAGGGAGACCAGAGTATGAAAGCCATTCAAATGTGTTAGGAACTATGGCCTAGCTGAATGGGTGTTGGATTTAACTAATGACATAAAAAGGGACGAAAAGGAAGTTGAATGCAATCGAGGTAGGATTCAGACTTCTTTCCACCCAGAGGAGAAGTGAGGGTTATGATAGCTAAACTGACACTTCGAGGTGCTATCGTGTCAAGAAAAAGAAGCACCTGACCCATGGAATATACCAGAAATAGCAGGGTCACCCTGCTCAGTCCTGGTGCCCCCAAAAAATGAAACCTTGAGTATTTCTATACTTTCTAGATCCTTTAAGGAAAAATAGCTTTGTCCCTTACATCTGAAATGTGGCCTTCATGAGTGTGATAACCAAGTGTACTGTAGCAGTTTCACACTGTGAAGAGTCATTATACACTTGGGATATTTGGGGTCTTGCAGAATTTGCAGTTTCCCCTCTTTGTATTCCTTCCATTGTGTGCCTATTGGATTTTTGTAGTCTTGTTTGGCAAGCTATTCCTTCTCAAGCTATTCCTCCCAACTAGCTGAGATTATAGGCGTGAACTACTCACCTGCCCCTGTCCTAGAGAGATTCTAACAAACATTCCTTCTCAATGACAGAAATAGATTCAAACTATGAATCTATTTATTAAACAGTAAACTCTGAAGCAGACGGTCACCAGTTTTGCACAACTTTGTCACTGACTAGCTGGCCTTGAGGCTCAGTAGCATCTGGGGGCAGGAGAGCTAAGTAGACGGGGGTCTCAGCTCCCTCCTCCACAGTCCTGGAGCCATGACCCCTGGCCGTGTCTGTCTTCACCCAGCCAGGGCAGCAGGCGTTCAGCAGAACCCTGTCTCCTTTTCTCTTCTCATCTAGCCGCTGGGCCAGGATTCTTGATAAGACTGTGACCCCCAACTTGGACACCCCATAAGCTGAGTTGGGCCACCCTTCCCTCTCATGCACCTCATTTTTTGTGTCCTCCACAAACTTTTTCATGAGGTCCACCAGGTCCCCCTCTGTGAGCGTGTTGCATCGGAACTTCTCTTGCAGCTCTTCGCTGCAGTTTTCAAGGGCTTTCAAGCCCTGTAGGCTACTGACGTTCACCACTCTCCCTGCAACAGGAAGAAAACACCAGAAGAAGATCGTGAGGAAGTTCTCATTGTTTGAATATACCCAATACACAGCAGAGCCATGGTGCCATCAAGTGCCATTAAAAACCAAAAGCGAGTCTCGAAGGCATAAGATCCAGACACCGTGGGTTTGTCTGTTTTGTCTCCTGTTCTCCCAAGGGGAAGAACACATCTCCATTGGTCACAGGGGTCCCCTCTGCAGTGAGGCTGTGGAACCTCAGGTCTGTAGTAGACTTGGGACCACCCAAAAAAAGCAAAAAGTAATCAGAGGCCAGGAAGGGGCTCAGGAATCACATCTGTTTTGTGCTTTCACAGCCAAGTCAAACAAGGACATAAATGCAGACCCTAGGCCTCACCTGCAGCCCTGGAGTTAGAAATACAACAGCTACAAACACATCCTCCTCATGTAGGGTCAGCCTTCTGAAAATGTACCTTACCTTAGTAGTTAAAGCTGACCTGTGAGCTGCCCACAACCAAGCTCAGACACTGAACAGTGAGGACAGATCACCGTGAGTTTGAATTCCTTATTTGCATAAAAGACCCAAATGGGAACTTTTGGTGGGAATTCTCCCTGTATTAGTGGCTCCTTTGCCTTTGTCTGGGGACCTGCCACCTGGCTTGCTTTTGGTCAGAGCTGTATCTCCCATCTAGTTTGAGCAGATGTCCTAATAAAAACATCTTACCAGGACTCCTTTGAGTTGGTATAGACTTGTATCCACCATTTCTAGATCCAAGAACCCAGTTCCAGTGACAGATGCACCCTCCTCCTTCAATACTCACACTCCAGTGCTTTGGAACCTCAGGAGAAGGGCTAGAGCCCTCTCCCATGGACTAAGGGTCTCCATTCCTGGGTCTGCACACTAGGCTGTGTGTAGCCACTTCTATCCTGCAGTGTCTAAACCAGGATCAAGCAATACCTAGGAAGGACCCTTGTCTGCTCTTGGTACGGACACTTCCACACATGGAAGAGGTAGAGTCTCCATCTGGTTCTGATTTCATTAATCCTTAGTCTACAGTTAATATTCATTAAGCTATTATAAATTAATATTCATGATGGCAATAATTCACAGCTAGTGCCAGGTGTGGTGACACACATCTGTAATCCCAATTCCATGGAAGGCAGGCCAGCCCAGTTAAAAAAAGTTTGTGAGACCCTATCTCAAAAAACAAGCTGGGCCAGGTGCCGGTGGTTTATGTCTATAATCCTAGCTACTAGAGAGGCAGCGATCAGGAGGATTGCAGTTTGAAGCCAGTTCAGGAAAAAAGTGCGCAAGACCCAACACAAAACAGGGCCGGTGGAGTGGCTCCAGTGGCAGAGTGCCTGCCACGCAAGTGCGAGGCCCTGAGTTCAAACACCAGTACCGCCAACCTTCCCCCAAACTGGGTGTGGTGGTATAGGTCTGTAATTCCAGCTGTTTGGTAGGAGGATTGTGGTCTGAGGTCAGTGGGGGAATGGAAAGAGTGAGACCATATCTGAAAAATGCACCAACACAAACAGACCTGGGGGCATGGCTCAAGGGGTTGAGCACCTGCCTGGTGAGTGAAAGTCCCTGACTTCAAATCCTAGTACCAAAACCACCACCACCACCAACAAAAACCACAGCTACTGAGAGACAAACATGCACATAAAAGTAAATATGCAGGCCAACAACCACACAACTGTACAATGGTCTGAAGCCTTTCTGGAAACAAAAGGCCAGTAACTGTGAATGTGCACATTTATTCTGCATTATAAAACACCAAGGGGGGGAGATTATTTTTTTACATACTATTCTGAACCCACATTCTTTGCATCCAATGGGATCCCCAGGTTGTACTTCATATTCCAAGTGCGCTTACCCACAGGCACACATTGGGTGGGGAGCACATCGTCCTGGAGATCCTTGAGGGCCCCAACCCTGCACAGAGATGCCCTCAGTCTGTCCTCAAAAAATAGCCCCTTAGCCCCCTCACCAGGGACCTTTGAGTCTTTACTTCTTTCCCCTCTCACTTTCAATGGTAATATGTATTTCTTTGGTAACTCTTAATGTTTAAAAGTTTGAAAACTACAGAGAAGTTGCAAAAATAGTACAGTAAATGCCCACATAGCTTTTACCTAAGCTCACCAATTGTTAGCATCTTGCTACTCTTACTTTCTGCCTCCATGTCTCTGAGTTGCAGTTATCAGAAACCTTCACTTTAAATATTTTAGTATTTATAGTGGTCTCTCTGCCTACATGAGACTGATTCCAGGATCCTCCTTTGATGTCAAATTCTGAGTATGCTCAAGTCACTTACGTAAAAATGGCAGAGTATCTGCATAGGACCTACACACATCTTCCCAGACCCTTTAAACTCTCTAGCTTACAGCACCATATAAATGCTGTATAAATGGCTGTTGTATTGTGGGTTCTTTTTTTTTTTAAGGAATAGTGACGAAAAGTCTGTGCAAGTTTAGTACAGACACAAATTCCTCTGGAAACATTTTCAATCCATAGTTGGTTGACTTCATGGATGTGGAACCAGAGGATACAGAGGGCTGACTGCATGTGAAAAGGATGTCCTCTACCTGACACGGGTGTCCACCATCATCTCAAGAAGAGTCCTGACTGAAATGTCCCCAGTTGTCCCAACAGCGTTCTTGTTTGTTTTAATTCAAGATCCAATGTGGGTTCATGGACTGCCTTTAGTCATCCTATCTCTTTAGTCTATTGTTGTCTACTTGACAATGACCTGTTTCGAAGACTGTGGTCTTATTTTGTGGTATTTTCCCCAATTTAAATGGGTCTGATTTTCTCATGGTTAGATTCCAATAAATATTTCAGCACCAGGATTCCTGCACTGGTGATGTATTCCTCATTTCTTTCTAAACAGCTTTGTTCTCAGTCACTTGGATGCTAGGAGGAATTAAATCTAAAAGAGTCAGGAAGAAAGAAAAGAAACAAATTACAGGAGCCACTGGATACCTTCAAGGAAACAAATCTCTTGGTGGCCTCTTTGATCTGAGTGAGGGCAAACACCTGAGACAAGAGTCCAGACAGCCACAAAGGGTCAGTCCTGAAACCAAGTGGGTCCAAGGAACTCTGAGAAGAGCTGCACCTTCTTCCCAGGTCCAGATGACTCTTTAGGTCCTGAAACAATGCGGGTGCGCATTCTACAAAGAGCAGGCAAGTAGCTCCCTCTAGTGGTATACTGTTCACTTAACCTGTTTTCTCAAAATCTTGAACAAATAAGCCAGCCAAATGTTTCTTTAAATGTCTTTTTTTTTTTGGTAATTTAGTTATTTAATGCAACCACTAATCTAATGTGTCATCAATAAAATCTAAGCAGTTTTATCACAAAATCAGGGTTATATTTAGTGGACATGCATATTAATTAGCTATACAACTTAACATTACACCAGAAAAAGAATTGAATATAAAAGGTCTCTTAATTTTTGGTACTTTTGAAATTTCATGGCACAGATTACCAAAAAAACTGTAAAAACAGATTTCAAATATTTTCAATAAAATGGTAAAAAATTGAGTAAGCCTTTAAGTTTTGATACTTGGCTCAATATTTAAAACATCAAGCTGCCCAAATCTGTCAAAATTGACAGGTAAATATTTACAATGACTAGACAGACTTTAGTTACAATGGTATAGGAGGTCTACTCCCTCCTATTAAAACCCTTTGGGGTTAAATTTCTCAATGCAAACATGTCTTTGTAAATACTGTGATAATATAAACTTGAGGAGACATACCTAGAGTCAGGTAGGAAATGAAAAATAAGACACGTCAATCTTGTTTCTGACTGGTCATCACAAAGCCTTCTGGCCCCCAAACAGCCAACACTGTTTCTTGATGTAAAACTAAGAAGAGCGTTCTCTTTCATTACGTATCAAGCAGGGTTCAAACTCTAGTAACCTGCTTCTATAGTGTAATAAGCAGAGCACCAAATTTATAAACTGATATGGCAACTCAAAAGACTATAAAGCACACTTTTCAAACAAAACCAAAGTTTTGTTTTGCTTTTCTGCATTGTTCTATGTGCCATGTTATTTTTGACTCTTAAGTGGCTACCAATAAGAGAAGAATTAGGGAAACTTTGAACATCTTGTACTTTTCATCAAGGCTAAAGTGCAAAATATCTCTGTATCTCTGGTATTTTAATAGGAAAAACATCAACCATAATAAAGGAACTGAAGTGATAGGAAAACTAATACAAAAGAACTCTTAAATATACAACTGAGGATTACATATTATCAATTTAACTTTTCTTTCTTCAGTGAAGTTTGTTAATAAACCATATTCTCACAGAACTTAAGATTTTGTTTGATTCTCTTCCCCATGACCAGAAATTCCAAACATACAAGGGAAAAAAATGGAAAAAAGTAACATTGCATGACAATGGACACTGAGTTCATAAAGAACCTCTTTAAAATGAGATATTATGGAAGAAAATACCATGAAAATAATAATCCTATGAGAATCATTTTTAAGTATAGTAAATGTGAGCCTTGGTCTTCATGAAGATACTACAATTTATATAGAAAACTATAAATATACAAGACTCCAAGGAAAAAGGGTAGGGAAATCAGAATACATATTATTTAACATTCTATAGGCCTAAAAAACTGAGGAGAGAAGGAAAAAGATGCTAACTGGATCTTTACTTAAGAATACAGAACTATGAAAAATTCCTGGGTCAAAGGGTGCTCCAAATGGAACCATACTTTGTGAAAGCACACAACTTAGATATATTACTAAAAGGAAAGAAAAAGCACTGAATCACTGCAGTCCTTTCCAAAAAGTAAATCTTAAATTAAGGAAATGATTCTAATAGTGTAAACGAGTCTGGCTCAGAAATAAAACTGAACATATCCAAGATCTGTCCATAAAAGTTATGATGGTACATGTTTAATATTAAAGAAAGAAGCTATAAAAAGTTCTGTCTCAGAATTGGTTTTTAAAAGCTCATTTGTGCTCACTGGAGGGCGCATAATAAAGTTCCATGGGTTTGTTCACTTTCCAGTATTTCTCACTGACCAACTCCAAAGAAAAAGAGCCATTTAACACAGTGAACTGGCCACTGGCTGTTGCTATATAAATGGTATACTGCTGTATCAAGGTTCATCTGGTTTGATTCTCCTTTGCTTCGAAGTTCTTCAAATGCTAACCTCACAGCCAGACCCTTGGATAAGTGATCAACAGTGGCATTACCTGAAGTCTTTATGTATCTCGTTTGTGCACTGTCATCTTTTTCCATAAGCGTGGGATGAGGCCTGAAAACTAATTCAATCTCACTAGCACCATCCATTACTGGATCAATTGCCACTGTTGCATTATTATTATCAAGTTCAACCCAGAATCATCAGATGTTTTGGTGCGTTTGTTACTAGGGCCTGCTTCTTGGTTGCTGTGTGTGGATGCATTACTACAGTGTGAACTGTCACCATCATTTTCTGCACCACTACCATTTTCAATCTGTTGCTTCTTGCCTCGCTGCAATCTGTTTATGGCCTGTATCTTCAGTCCTTCCTCAATGCTGTGACTGAGTGCTTGCTGATTATTGTGCTTATTGATCCTGGCTAATACTCTCTCTCGATGAGCTTCCTATTCATCACGACTTGGGTAAATTTCACTGATGAGTGCATCAAAGTTTGGGTCTGGCCTTAGTGAGCGTTTGGAAACTAGCTTTTTCTGACAGGTTGGGCATTCTTTGTTGCCACTTCTAAGGGCTGTGATAATGCAATCTGCACAAAAACCGATGTAAACACTCCTTTGTAGTCATGGTGTTCTTCAACATATCCAAACAAACTGGGCACATTAACTCACTGTGTAGACTTCTAGGTGAAACCACAATTTCCAAGCCATCTGTTACTGCCTCCTGAGGTGTTCGTTGTAATTCACATAAACTGAGTTCCCATGTTTTGCTTAATGGTCGAGTTCCATTTGTCTGCACTGTCTGAGACATCGCGGCTCCTGCCCCAGCCCGGGGCTCTGCTGGCCGCGGCCGCAGCAAGACGCAGGGAACACTGAGGCACACTATGGCATAGGGCGAGCCTCGGCTTCCTCAATGGACTCGGGAAATACAATCAGGGCCACTCAATGTTCAGGAGAGACTGAGGGGAGGCCGGCTCGGCCGGCACTGCGGGGAGGGCGGGGCTCTTTAAATGTCTTAAATCTAAACAAAGAGAAAGGAAGAAGCAATGATGCTTAGCATTTTGTCCCTCAGGTGAACGTGAAGTTCTTTTTAAAGTCACAAATATTCTCAGCACACTATAAACCAGGAATTCCCTCTTTGGGCAGTAATGTTACAGGGTTTTTAAAGAGAGTGATTCACCTGCTTTGGTGAATCTGGAGTGTGGCCAAGCCCAACCCTCCCTAGAACCTTCCATTCTCTTTCAAAATGGCTTGGTTTACATCATTTGGCACTGTAAAACTCACTTCACGAGAGCGAATTATCCTAATTTGATTGGGTGGTAAAATCAAGAAGCCCAAAGACTGTTTCCAGCTCCATTACTACCTGCCTGTGATCACTTCTTTGGGTATCAGTTTCCCTCTCTGTAAAGTGGAGATGCAGTGACATGAGGGTAGCTCTCAAATTCTCATATTATAAAATTCACCAGAGAGAAGACTTCTGATGACTTGGTAAAAGACATCTCTACAATGGAATATTATGCAGTCATATAAAGAATAAGAAAACTTTCTAATCAGAAAGAGCCCAGATATGGGAAATAAAAATCCAGCAAGGTGGCACTGGATATGGTTGTGTGTGGCTGTCATCCCAGCTGCTCAGGAAGCAAAGGCAGGAGGACCACATGAGCCCAGGAGCTCCAGGCCAGTCTGAGAAACATGGGGAGATCCCATATCAACACAAAAAACAGGGCTGGGGTCGTGACTCAAGCAGCATGGCACCAACCCCAGTTTCTCCAAAAACAATAGTAACTACTACTATTTGCTCAAAACAAAAAACAACAACCAAACAAAAAGCAAGGTAGAACATACTGTGCTGACTTTCACCTTTTGTGTGAAAAGGGGAGTCTTTAAAATGTGCATTTAGCCAGGCACCAGCGGCTCATGCCTGTAATCCTAGCTACTCAGGAGGCAGAGATCAGGAGAATGGCAGTTCCTAGCCAGTATGGGCAGATAATTCTGGAAATCCTATCTTGAAAATATCTGACACAAAAAAAAGGCTCGTGGAGTGGCTCAAGTGGTAGAGCACCTGCCTAGCAAGATGAGGCCCTGAGTTCAAACCCTAGCACTGCCAATAAATAAATAAATTTTAAAATAAAATGTGCATTTAGACTTGCATTTACAAACTCCACCCCCTTTATCACTCACTTGCCCCATGCACCCAGACCAAAGATTCCTTAAACCATCACCTATAGCACTACCTGACCTTCTATGATCCCATCCCACTAGGAACCTAATAGAATTACCTGTGGAGTTGGCAGGGAGGGAACCAGTGGGCATGGGTACAATTCTTAACACATACCTTTTTCAGATTTTAAAACAAAATGTTAAATTAAGAAAATTCTGTATCTCTTGAGAACTACGGAATTCTTCCTAAGAATCATGGTTATCTTTTTGGGAAAGAAAATCCTCAGGGAAGTCAGCCATCCAGCCCCACTCCCAGCACATCTGTTACTTTATACTTCCAACTCTTTGTTAATGTCTGTCTCCCCACTGGACTCCGAGCTCCATGGATGGGATGGTCTCTGCCTGTGGTGCTCACCGTTGTGTCCCCAGCACTCAGCACAACGCTTAGGCAGGGAATGATTTTTTGTGGGAAAGAAACAATGTATTTATTGAGACTTGGGGAGCATGGCCCCTTAATAAAGAAAATTTCTTTTGTCTTTTCTAAATCAGTATGTGAAGTTTGGTACAAGAAGAAAGGAGCCAGGCACTGGTGGCTCAAGCCTGTAATCCTAGCTACTTGGCAGGCTGAGATGGGGAGGATCTCGCAAGCCCAGGCAAATACTTCAGGAGAACCAATCTCAACCAATAGCTAAGTGCAGTGAGGTACGCCTATCATTCCAAGCTATTCCAGAGGTCAGCCTGGGCAAAAAAAGTAAAAAGCTCATGAGATCCAATGTTAACAGAAAAAAGTTGGGCAAGGTGGCTGATGCCAGCAATGGTGGGAAGCAGGCTGGCCTTGGTAAAAAGCAAGATCTTATCTCCAACATAACCAGAACAAAAAGGGTTAGAGGTGTGGCTCAAGTGGTAGAGTGCCTGCCTAGCTAGTGCAAAGCCCTGAGTTCAAGCCCTAGTACCACTGGAGGAGGAAGAAGAGGAGGAGGAGGAGGAGAAGGAAGGAACACTGGGAGTCATAAAGCTGGGGCAGATACCATTCCCCGGGCCCCCAGAAGAGCTAAGTGTGGGCTGATCCTTAGGGAGTTAGAAGTCTCAGAGATTGGTCAGAGGACTGCAGATTTGCAGTACCCTGTCCTTGAGGGCTGGGTTCATGACACAGATCCAGTGACATTGTGATCTTCCATATATATTTCTGAAAACAAAAGCTGAACGTTCAAGGGAAGAGCCAGACATTGAGAAAATAAGGTGAGTTTCTATTGTTTCCCCCTAAAAGAAAGAGCAGCCCTGGGTGACTCTTGGGGGCAGCTTTGCCCAGGGGGCCTGTGCGCCTTCCTTCCTGAGAGATCCAACGGACAATCCACTCACCCGACTTACCATGTGGTTTCACGATGGGCAGTAACTCGGTGCAGACATTTCTAGTGGCAAAAAAGTTTGTCTTCAGCGTCATCTCAGCCTGAATGTCGAAGGGTGTGGGGTCATCCACTTTCAAACAGAGAAGGAAACAAAGAAAGTCACATTTCCCTCGGAAACTCCTGAGAAAGTTGATCCTGGCATAAGTTAATTGAAGGAAAAACAAGCTAACTTGAAACATTTATTTTATTTTATTTAGTTATTTATTTTGCATACTGGGGTTTGAACTCAGTGCCTACACCTTGAGCCACTCCACAGCCCTTTTTTGTAAAGGATATTTTTTCGAGATTGCCAAGGCTGTCTTAGAACTGAGATCCTCCTGATCTCTGCTTCCTGAGTAGCGAGGATTACAGGCGTAAGCCACCGGCACTGGCTACTTTGGGACAATTTTAAACCTCGGCTTGGTAGCTGGGAAACTTCAGTGAGCATCAGCACCGTACCGAAAGGGCCCGGGAAACGCAGCTTTCAGGTGGCACCCATTTCTCACCCGGAACGCTAGGACTGCTGGGCTTCCAGTGACACCTTCTGAGCATAGGAGGTTGGGGGGAGGGATGCTAAAATAAATGTGGATTTTTTTTCCCCCAGTGGAACTGGGATTTAGAACTCAAGGTTTCGCGATTACAAAACACTGAGCCACACCTCAGATCGTTTTGCTCTGGTTATTTTTGGGAAATGAGGGGGAGGTCTCTCCAAGTATTTGTCCAGGTTGGCCTAGAACCGCGATCCTCCCAATCTTAGCTTCCCAAGTAGCTAGGATTATAGGGGTGTGTCTTTTCTTTTCCGTTCTTTCTCTCTCTTTTTTTAAAGACAGGTTATTACTATGTAGCCCAGTCTGACCTCCAACAGTGCGCCAGGACGCCTGGTTAAAATGCAAGGTTTGATTCAGCTGGTGTGAGGCCAGAGCTTCTGCGTGAACAGTGAGTGCTCAGGTTTGCAGGTCCCACACTTTGAGCTGAAGGGGTTTCCAGCACACAAAGGGTTCTTTCACCTGTTGTCTCTCAGCCAAAGGCTAAGGGCTGCTGGGGGTAGGGAAGCTCATGCTTCCCCCTGCCCCATCCCGTTCTCAAAGTTCCTCTGGCCGAGTTGGAGGTGCTGTGCAAGGCAGCTTGCGGTCTCGTAAACAGCAAGAGTGCGTGCCAGGGCTAAAGGGATGGAGACCTCTCCCTTCACAATCCTTACTCAGTCTTGTCTTAGGCTTTTCTGCCCCACTTTGTGGTAAGTGAAGCTGGCCTGTTTTATTTCCTTACATTACCAGCACACCACAGCTAAGTAACTTTCTAAATCGACTAGTTAGTTGTTAGAATAAGGAATTTCCTTGATCTTCCCACCCCCAAGGAAGATGCGTCTTAAAACCACACTTACAAATTTGGTAAACAAACATGAGCTCCCTGGAGGAGGAGGGAACGAGGACTCTCTTCCTTTCTGCCAGAACCTATCAAAGCTCCCCATTAAGCAAAGTACAAACCCCACTAATGTGCAAGTGCATGCTAATTGTGTTTTAGAGGCTCATTTCCTGTCCGGAGCAGATGTCTCCTGGCATCTATGAATGCGCCCTTGTTTCGCGGAAAGCGAAAGCCCTAGTGATTTTGGCGACCCTTCCTGAGAAAAGGCTTCTGGTACGGGACAGAATGGCGATGAATTTAGCCAGGCGTGGTTCCCTCCCAGGAGGCCGGTTTTCTTGGAAACAGTCACAGCTGAAAGTTCCGGGAGGGGCCCGGGAGCGCACAGGCCCGCACAAGCAGCCGGCCCACGGGGCAGGTGGGGCGCACTGGATCTGTTGCCACGGTCATCGGTGCTCAGTGAGCCGCGCAAAGCGCAGACCGCCCTGCATCGCGGAAGCTGAGCGCATCCCCAGGGGTTGGCGCGGTCCGCCCACATCACTCAAGTGGGAGGGTGGGGAGGTTGTCGCTCGCTGCTCTGCACCCTCGGAGTGTCCCCTGGGGCCACCCCCCCCCAAGCCCCGCACCTACTCTTGAAGGCGATGCCCGCGTTGTTGACCAGCACGTTGAGTCCCCCGTACTCCTTGCGCAGGAAGTCGCGCAGAACGCGAATGCTCTGCAGGTCGTCGATGTCCAGCTGGTGGAAACGCGGGCTCAGGCCCTCGGCCTGCAGCTGCTGCACCGCCGCCCGGCCCCGCGCCTCGTCCCGGGCCGTGAGTATCACGTCCCCCGAGAACTGGCGGCAGAGGTCACGGGTGATAGCGAAGCCGATGCCCTTGTTGGCCCCGGTCACCAGCGCCACGCGGCTGCAGGACGACATGGCCGGGTGGGCAGCGCGGGCACCCGGCGTGGACAGCGGACCTCGTGGGATGCGCGCGGCGGAGCCGAGTCTGTGTCCAGAGCAGCAGCGGAGAACTAAGTCCTGGGATCCAGTGCCGCGACTCTTGGAGGAGCAGGCCCCGGGTGTCGGTCCCTCCCCTCCGAGGAGGGGCTGTCTGCTGCCCAAGGTTTCGTAACGCCCCGACTCCGGGGTCCGCCTCCTCCCCGCGCCGCCCGGGTCCAGGCTCCCAGCTCAGCGGTGGTCTGCAGACAGACGTGCAGCCCCAAAGCAGCACTGGACGGTGGAGGGCCAGTTGCAACTACGGATTCGCGGTAGTTGGACTGAAGCAACTACTCTGGGAAAACCCCAAAAGGAGAAAAACAAGTGCTGAGTAATTTTCTTGGGCACAAGCCCATCATCCACTGCAATATGCAAACATTCGCTTTTGTCTAGCAGACAGCGAAATTACTTAGACGCAGTAACTGCCCCTTTGGGCATTATCCTCTTGCTTGGTTAGGAAAAACTCAGAGGGGGGAATTAGCCAAAGGATGTTCTGTGACTTGACAGGTGTGGGCGGGGCCCACGGCTCTGTGATTCCCGTGAGTTTCCAAACGGGAGGGAATGTTTGCTGTGTGCCAGACTCTCTATAGGAATGCTTTTATTAAATCCTAACTTAACCCGATGTCTGCCTTTTGCTTTCTCCAACGAGGGTACTCACCTGTATAGATAGGTCTATACAGGTCTAGGTTAGTATGATTCCACTCCCAGTGAGATCTTTGTGCCCAGAACAAAATTTCAGGTGTGGCAAGGTTTGGCCTTGTAATTAGAACTCCACCCATCTTCAGTGTAATCCCAGTGTGTTTGATCCAGTGCATTTGATGAGTGACTTTGAGATTTGAGCACAGCTATGCTCTCATCATGATTCAGCTGGCTAACTACCTGAGCCTTTGTTGCCTGGATTCTACCTTCTCTACAAGTCAACACCTGAGCTTAGGAGGGTGGGCATCTACCATAGTCTCCTTGTGGGCCTCAACCCTGTATTGCCTTCTTTTCTCCTAAAGACTAGTTGGAACTGTATTGGAAGGATACAAATGGTATTCAAGCCTTCTTTATCTTCTTTTTTGTTTTTTTGACAGTACTGGGATTTGCACTCAGGGTCTTTGTGCTTACCAGGCTCTGCCACTTGAGCCACTCCCCCAGCCCTCATGCTTTCTTTCTTTTTCTTCTTCAGTGTTTTGATTTTTGCTTTTTTGAGATGGGGGTCTTGCTGTTGTGGTGGTGCATGCTTGTAATCCCAGCTACTGGGAGACTGAGGCAGGAGGGTCACTTTTTTTTTTTTGTTTAGTAATAGAGTCTCTATATGGTGCCCACAGTGGTCTGGAACTTGAGGTCCTCCTGCCTTAGCCTCCTAGTTGCTGGGACTGTGGGCGTGTACCACTGTGTCCTGCTTTTTTCATTTTTTCTCCCTCTCTGATGTCTGGCTAAAGGTTTAACCTCCCCTTCCTCTCTCAAGGAACCAACCTTTAGTTTCACTGCTTTTTTTTTTTTTCCCATGCTTTTTTCTGGTTACATTGGTTTCTGTTCTGATCTTTACCTTCTTTCTTCTGCTTACTTTGAGTTTTATTTGCCAAGCTTGGCCTGGCCTGAAACTTATCGTGTAGCACAAGTTGGCCTCCAACTCAGGATCTTCCTGCCCCAGTCTCAGACTGCTGGGTTTATTTGTTTTTTACTTAGTCTCTTACAATGGAAGCTGAAATCATTGATGTGATCATTCCTTATCCAAATAGGAATTACAAGCTATATGTTTCCCTTAAAGTACTATGTAACGGTACCCCACAGATAATGACATGTTATTTTACTCAGGCCAAAATACTTTCTAGGGGCAGGGAGGGAGTTGAGGGGAGAGATGGTGGGGGTGATCTAATCAATGTACAATATAAGCCTATTTGAAATTGTCACAATGAATCCCCCTTGTACAATGACTATATCCTAATAAAATACTTTCTAATTTATCTTCTGATATCTTCTTTGGCCAACAATTTAAAATTTCTTTTTGCTTGCTTTTAATTTCCAGCTCATTTGGGAATTTCCAGCTACCATGCTGTTATTGATTCCTAACTTAATTTCCTTATGATAAGAAAAGAGACTCAAGTTCTTTTTAGAGTTTGAGAAGCAGTAGGGCATGGTGGCCCACACCTGTAGTCCCAGCTACTTGAGAGGGTAAGGCAGGAGGATTACTTGAGGCCAGGAGGCAAGGAATGCAGGGTTAGCCTAGTCAACATAGTGAGCTGCTTCTCCCCAAAAAATGTTTCAAAAGGTGAGAGATTGAAGCCTGTTTGTCTAATGGTAATAATCTCAGAGAAAGGTAAACATTGGTGAAGGAGAGAGAGAATAAGTGCAAGAACAAGGGCTAGTGAAATGGCTCAAGTGGTGGGGAGCCTGCCTAGCAAGCATGAGGCCCTGAGTTCAAACCCCAGTGCCACCAAAAAAAAAAAAGTGCTGGAACAAAATGTGCAGGAAGACATGATGGTGGATCTGGGCTCAGGCTGGTGGAGGCCTTGACAGCAAGGCCCCCCATTCTTTAGTAATGGAAGGGAAGGCCAGACCAGTATGTCTGCTTCCAAGTGAGTTAGAGCAATGGAGGCCCTGCAGGCATCTGTTGGCTCTTGGAGGCATGAGAAATTTGAGGTCATCACTGAGAAAGATTGATTTGGGAGATTTTGCAGCGTGCTAAAGTGGATTGATTGGGAATCAGGCAGCACTGACTATATGAATTGGACACCCATTTGGGATCCATGGTCATAAATGTTAGGGGACCTTGATCAGCTTCTTGACTATTCCCTCTCCTCCCAAGTGTCCAGCTGCTACAGCAGGCTGGGGTGCAGTGGCTGAGTTTGAGGTTCACACATCAGAGAGAAAGATGTTTGCCAAAAAGGATAAGCATGTTGGATTATGGCCATTAGGGACAGAAGAAAGGATGGGATGGCACTGGAGCTTTATAAGGAAGGAAAGCAAAGGCCAGATAGAGTGCAGGTCTGAGGGCAGGGATTCTGGGGGAAATACTGGAGGCTGGAGTCAACCAGAGGGGACCATGTCTTAGTCCACTTTCTGTTTCCATAACAAAATACCTGAGCATGGGTGATTCATAAAGAAAAGAGTATTATCTAGCTCATGGTTCTGGAGATCTGGGATCATGGCACTGGTATCTGTTCAGCATCTGGTAAGAGCCATGTTCTGTATATTGTGGTGTAGAAGCAGAAAGGGGAAGTGGGCACCAATGGAAGGGGAAGATGTATGGAAAGACAATGAGGGGAGGTGCCAGGCTCCTTCAGATAGTCTTATGATAACTATCCTCATTCTTTTTCTTTTTTTTTTTTCAGTACTGGGGTGTAAATTCAGGGCCTTCACCTTGAGCCACTCCACCAGCACTTTTTGTGATGGGTATTTTCAAGATACGGTCTTGTGAACTATTTGCCTGGGCTAGCTTTGAACTGATGTGGCAGGAAGGCAGAGAGGGGGAAGGGAGATAATAAAATGATAATGAGAGTTAATGAGTGCCACCATGAAACAAAGAAAATCTGGAGTTGGGGAATGTTACCTGGAGATCAGAAAAGGCTTACCTTGCCCCAGAGGTTAAAGCAGCCAATGAAATAACATGTGATTACCTATGGAACAAGTTGTAAAACCCCCCATTTCTGTAACCCCCTCTAAATGGTATATAAGGAAAGCCCCCTTTGTTCTTGGGGCTCAGTGTTTGCATTCAAGTCCTCTGAGTCACTGCCAGCTTGCTTAATAAACTTGCTTCCTGAAAACTGTGGTGTCCCATCTCTCTCTCTGAGCTGTCCTACATTTCTGGGGTGCTCATCTAGGATTTGGAAGGTGGTGTTTTCACCTCCTTGTCTCTGGCTCAGTGTCCCCAGCTTGCTGGGAGGGCTGCCCTACCAGGTGCCACCAGACAGCATTGATCCGAGAGGAGGGAGCCTCTCTTCCAGTGAGCCAAGGAGGTGAGTTCCAGTTGTGCAAAGGAACCTGAAAAGGCTCAGGAATCAACCTGGGAGCCCCACTCATTAGACTGGTAAGAACTCAGGTTCAAATTCAGGCCTGCCTCAGGAGGTAGAGGGGAGTCTGATCAACTCCCAAAGATACCCTAGTAACCACCATTTGGGGTGAAACCATGTCTTTCAGGTTCGGGAATGGGGTGGATGTACTGTGCTGTGTGAGTGTGTGAAAGTGAGAGCCTGAGACATAGCCTGGTTACGAAGTGAGTGTGGGGTCCTGATCTGCGGGTCCATGGTGAGTTCATATGGTCTAGGGTGAGCCCTAACAGGGCCTCCAGTCTGGGGCTTAAATAGACTCACTACAGCCAAGCGATGCCTAAATCCCTGTGAGGGGAGCAGCCAGAGATGGACAAAGCAAGTGGTGTTATTTGTTTTCCCCTGTGTACTGGAGAGGAGAACCCTTTACCTCCTCTCTACAGCCCTCATCCCTTCAGTCTTTGTCTCTATCTAGATGCCTGGTAAACGGGAGGAATGGGAGGAAGTCAGAGTAAGAACACCCCCCTAGAATGCATGCTTAAGAACTTAAAGGGGGGATTTAATGGAGATTACAGGGTCAAGCTGACTCTTGGCAAGCTTAGGACCTTCTGTGAAAATATGTAGGGCTATGGTAGCCAGGGTGGCAGCAGCCTCTAGGTACAGGAAAAACTGTAAAAAGCCAGAGAAACCCATGTTAGTGGGGGACCCCAAGGAATCCCCAACCCCCCTTATGTGCCACTGTACAGATTAGAGAATTTCTAGGAGCTTCAGGTTTCTGCAGGATCTGGATATCCAATTACTTTCTCTTGACAAAACCCCACTATAAAGCCACAAAGCAGGGAAAATGGAAACCCATGGTATGGGGAGAGGAGCAAGAAAAGGCCTTTAAAAAAATTAAGGGGACACTCACAAATGCCCCTGCTCTGGGTTTGCCAGATGTGATGAAGCCCTTCTTCCTATATGTACATGAAAGACTGAGGACCCCTGTAGGAGTTTTGACCCAGCTGCTAGGTTCCTGGCACTGCCAGGTGGCTCATTTATCAAAGCAGTTTCCTGAGCTGCCCTGCTGTGTGCCTTGGTGCCTACTGCCATCTTGGTGGCTGAAGCAGACAAGCTTACTTTGGGACAAGAATTCACAGTCCAAGTTCCCCACTGTGTTTTGACTCTCATGGAATATAAAGAAAATGATTGGTTAACAAACTCCTGAATGGTCAGATATCAAAGCACGTTATGTGAAAACTTGCATGTCTGTCTAGAGGTTATTAAGACTCTAAACCCAGCCACCATTACTGGTTGATTCAGCCCCACCAGAGCATGACTGTTCAGAGATTATGGATGAGGTGTTCTCCAGCTGGCCAGTCTTGACTGACCAGCCCATTAGTCATCCTAATGTTGAATATTTCACAGATAGCAGCAAATTTGTCTGAGAAGGCAGACGTTTTGCTAGCTACAACATAGTGGCTTTGGAAGGTGTCATTGAAAAGCATGACTAATGCCAGTTGGGGCCTCTAACTCGGGATAAAAAGTGTTAAATATGAACAAAAAGTTCTAAAATTACTAAAAGCTGTATGAGCTCCTAAGCAAGTAGCAGTCATGCACTGCTAAGGGCACCAGAAAGAGACAACAGCTGTTCAGGAAAACCAAAATGCTGATAGGGAAGGCAAGCTAAGAGCCCTCACAGGAGGACAAACCTTGGCCTCACTGGCAGCTGCCTTGTTCCCGTGCCCCTTATCTGAATGGGACCCTTATCTGAAGAACAGCCTGGGTTTGAGACTGAAGGAGGAAATTTTCTATCAGACTGGTAGTTTACTGATGTCTGCATTGCCATACCTGAGTCACCGGCTCCCACATTTGTCAAACAGTTCCATGAAGGAACTCAATCAGGGTAGAAAGCTCTTGAGATCACCGTGGCCCAGAATTTTTATGTCCTCAAGCTCTCCGGCATAAGTAAGATAGTATGTGAAAGATGCAGTCTGTGTGCCAGAAACAATTCCCGATATTTGCTGGTGTTTGTCTGCACTTTCTCAGGATGGTTAGAAGCCTTCCCAACAAGGACTGAGACAGCCCAGCCGAGAAGTGGCCAGGTGCCTGTTAATCATCCCTTGATTTGGAATACCTGTGTCTATTGGGGCAGACAATGGGTTGGCCTTTGTGGCTGAGGTGGAACAGTTGGTAGCTAAGGGTTTAGGAATAACTTAAAAGCTACACATGGCCTACACCCCCAAAGTTCAGGGAAAATAAAACATATGACAGGACTCTAAAATTGCAATTGGGAAAACTACCAAGAGACCCATCTATGTTAGGGTCAATTACTGCCCATAGCCTTGCTCAGGATTACGTCTAGGCCCACTGAACTGAACAAAAAGTGACTTGTTCTTCAAAGGAGTTGTGACTTGCAAAAGGGAAAAGAGAAGGGGTTTGGAAATAGCACAGGTCGTTATGGTAGACAGGCGAGTGCCCCTCCCCCAAGATACCCCCTCTACCCCAAACCCCAGACCTGTGATTGTTGCTTACCAAGGCAAAAGGCCTTTTTTTTGAAACAAAGTGTCACTATGCTGCTCAAAACTATGGAACTAGCAATCCTCATACATTCTCAGTAGCTGGAATTACAGGCCAGCACCACCATGCCTGGCTGATTCAGTATCTTGATGTGAGGAGAGTGTTCTGGGTTATCCACGTTGGTTGGTCTGGTGTAATCACCAGACCTTTTTAGTGGGAGGCAGGAGGGGCTGAGATGGAGAGGTGAAAGAAGCAGAGGTAAAGAAGCTATGCTGCTGGTTTGGTGATGGGGGAGGAGCCAGAAGCCAGGAACATAGGCACGTCCTTTCCTGCAGCCTCTAGAAGGACTGCAGCTCTGTGGACTCTTTGACTTTAGGACTGCTGACCTCAAGAACCATAAGGCCTGGGTACAGGGCTCAAGTAGTAGAGTGCCTACCTAGCAAATGTGAGGTTCTGAGTTCAAACCCCAGTACAGAACAAGAGCAAGAAGAAGAAGAAGAAGAAGAAGAAGAAGAAGAAGAAGAAGAAGAACTATATGATAATAAGTTTGTCATAAGCCACTGAACTGGTGGTGATTTGTTGCATCAGCCATCAGAATTTACCTGAGTTATCCAGCCAGATTTCCATCTCAAGTTCAGGGTTGAGGGAAGGACCTTTTACTGGTACCTAGTGCAGCCTTGCACAGAGGCTGGTATTTTGAGCAAGTCTTTTAGTAAAAGAGTGGTTTGGGGAGGAAAACTTTGTATGTTCCTGAGGGTCAAGGGAGAATGAATTAAAGGGAGCAAGCCACCTGGGGCCATCTGTCCCATGAAAACCTGAACTGACCAGATCTGTGTCAACCTAGAGGGGAAGTAACAGGGAAGTGGCAGGGCAAATTCCCACCATGGGCACAGCCATGTGTGTATATGCCCAGAGTAGGGATGTGTTCCAGTGGGTTTTTAACTAACATGATGTGGTGCTTCTTCAATTGGCTTTGCTCTCACTTAGTGAGATTATCACTCTATTGTGTTTCCTAAATCATTAGAGTAATTGGTTCTTACCAAAGCCTTTATCTGCAACATGGCACGTTCAGAGTTCTCCTTTGGACGTCTTGTTCCTGTCTGGGGGACTGAACATCCACCCTGTTCCTTCATCTGCATCCATCTATCAATAGCCAAACACCTGTTAGGTACCAAGCACGTAGAGGAGTGAGGTGACATGATGGAGAGGAGGAAGCTCCCTGCTCCCAGGAACTGGTCCCAGCTCTGCTAGCTGCTCACTGTGTGACCCTGGACAAGTGGTCCAATCTCTCAGTGCCTCAGCTTGTTCATCTGTAAAATGTGAATAATTATAGTGCTAGCTTTTATGATTGCTGCTGGTTGAATGAATTTATATTACAGAGATGCTTAGGGAAGTGTTGTTAAATGGTACTAGGTTATCTGCTGTTATGTTCTGCAAAGGAAGACACCAACCATCTACAACCATTATGTTCCATTGTTTACAGCTATTTACTGAAGTCCTCCTGGATATAGTCTGCCAGTATTAAATTGCTAGAGGCAGATAACACCATAGGCAGAGAGGGGAAGGAGAAGTTGTTTATAGCCTCACTTTAAAGGAAGCACTATTGGCTCTTGTCTTGCTATAAGAATGGCAGGGTTGAATGATGAAGAGGGGTGAATTTAACTATGATATATTGTAAGACCTTTTGTAAATGTCACAATGTACACCCAGTGTAACAATAATATGATAATAAAAAAATAAATAAAACAAAAACAAGAAGGACAGGGTTGCAAGAAGCAAGTTTGGGCAGGAGTGGGGTTCAATGTCATTTGGGAAGCAAGATGAAGGTCAGGTTCCTGAGCCAAAAGAAGAGGTGAACAGAGAGCACGGTAATTCCCCACCTCCTCTTCTGCATTGCCAGTCCTTCACTGCCTGCCCTTCCCAGGGATGGACCTTGAAGTGGCTTAGGCTCAGGACTATGGTGGTGTGAGTGTCATGGAGATGACAGGGAGCAGTAAGTTCTGGAGGTTCTCCCTCACCTATCTGCAGCTCCTCTGTCCTTTCCTAAGCGATCTGTGCCTCAGGGCTTAGGGAGGGGCTATTTAAGGCCCTTGAGGGCTTGAGCAGGCAGGACAACCAGGTATGTGACTATTCTTGAGGTCACCATGGTGACTGTCTCTTTGGTGTCCTGGAATTGGTTTCTGGTTTTTGGGCTCAGAGTGAATCAAGGTAAAAGAGGATTTCGAGGAAGATATTCTCCTGCAAATGTGGCATGAAGCATTTAAGTATGGTGTCTGGAGGCCTGGGCTTCGTGCACGAAAGAGAATCAGCTAAGCCCAAGCTGGTGTTGACAGGGAGCATGGCAGACTGGGGGATCTTCTACACACAGCCCGCTAGGCTGATGAAACATCTGTGCTGGGAAATGTGGGCTCAAGGACCCTTGGCTCTGTCCTTAGCACCCATGTCACCATTTGGTCTAAAGCATGCTTTTATTTTTAACTTCTTAACTTGGGAAAGTATTGCCAATCCTGTGGAAAAAGCCATTCTGAACATTTCCAGTGAGCGTAACTGTGGGACTACCTCCTTGGAGAGCAAAGAGATCCCATCTGTTGAAATAAAAAATGTGCATCCTACAGAGACATTCCAGTGATGTGAAATGACACCTGGACAAGAGTGTTCTTTCAGTGCTTCTTGGTCTTTCATTTTTTGGACTGGTGTTTAAACTCAGGGCTTTGCACTTGCAAAGCAGGTGCTCTGCTGCTTGAGCCATGCCTCCAGCCCAAAAGTGTTTTTTAAAAGTGGCAAGGCTATTGCAAAGATTAGAAATTATTCAGGAAGGTAATAATAGTTGTAAGTTTTTAAAGTGATAAATTGTAACTTTAACATCTACTTGTTAGGCTTTCTCTATAAACTAGGGACTATTTGTGCTACCAGTACTTGCTGCCAGAGAGTGCCCTCTGGTGGCCTGGTGGCCATATTTCATGGATTACATAATTTCCTATAACTGCTTTAACAAAGCAGTTCTTTCTCCTCTTCTCCTTCTCTCTCCCCCTCTTCCTCCTTCCTTTTCTCCATCTCCACCTTTTCCTCCTCTTTCTTTCTTGATCTCCTCCTCCTTTTCTTTTTTGTTTAAATTTTTCATTGCTGGGGATCAAACCCATGTCCTTGCAAATGCTAGGCAATTGCTCTATCAGTGACCTACACACCCAGCCTTTGTGGATGGCTTAAAAAGACAGAACTTTTTTCTTTTACAAGGACCAGAGCCCCATGAGTAAGATGTCAGCAGGCCCATGGCCTCTAAGAGCTCTAGAAAAGAATCAACTGCTGCTGGTTGTTGCCAGAAACCCTTGGTGATCCAACTTCTTACTCCATGTTCACATAGCCGCCTTCTCTACTGTGCTGCTGTGCAGGTCCTCAATGAACTCAGCACCCCCCCCAAACCCTGGGAGCATGACCTTATCTTAGTCAATCACATCTGTAAAGACCTTATTGCCTGTTAGAAATGAAATCAGTGGTAGTCCATTTTCAAGGAAAGGCATTTAAAATGGCTTGCATATCAGCTTGCAGGTGTTGGGGGAGGAGGCAACTGATAACGAACTTAAACTGGGAGGGGTAAATCAGGATAGAATGAGGAAATGGGTAAAAACTGAGTATGTGCCGGAAAGCACATGCCACAAAGGGAGGTAGATACTACTTAAAGCCTGCTCCTAAAATTTGACCAATCCCAAGAGGGGCATATTTTAAAATAGCCCAATAGGAAATTTAGGGGATGGCTGGGAAAGAGCACACACCTCATAGTACTCAGCCAATGAGGAACTGGGGGAAAAACTTGCACATTACAGAATATAATGCTGTCCTAACTGCTTTGGGTGTGTCTGCTCACCAGGCACCCATCTTGCAAGACCACCATTAAAGACTTACTTTCATGATACTCCATGTCTCTGAGTCCATTCTTTTAGTTTGGACAGGTGAGTGTATTTCTCACTTCAGAAAGGTCACTTTCTGAGGTTGCAGGTAGGTGTAAGGGTGTGTGTGGGGGGGGTGTTAGAAAATATTTAACCCTTTATCCTTCCCTAAGGTTTCTATTGATTCATTTCTATTGGTGTAATAAGTTCCTTAGTCCTGGTGTGCTTACATGAACCTGGGTAATTTATAAACAATAGAAATTTATTTCTCACAGTTCTGGAGACTGGGGAGCCCAAGATGAAGCTGCTGGTTTGGTGTATAGTGACTGGCTACTTCTGCTTCCCAGATGGCACCTTGTTATTGTGCCCTCCACAAGATTAGGGTTCACACAATGGTAAGAGGACAAAAGGGACAGATGCAGCTTTCTTGTGCCTCCTTTATCAGGTTATTAATAACTTCTTCTTTATCTTTTTTTTTTCTTTTTTGGGTGGGACTGGGGTTGGCCTCAAACCGCAATCCTCCCAAACTCAGTTTGCTAAGTAGCTAGGATGACAGACATGAGCCACCAGCACCTAGCTATTCCTTACCTTCTGATATATCACTTTGATTATTAGGTCTCAACATATGGATTTTGGAGGGATAGTTACATTCAAACCATAGTAGCATATATAAAGTTTAATTTTCTTTTGATGTAACTTGCTCTTATATTGATACTTTTTCCTATTATTACAGAAATTTTATATTTATGTATATAGAAATGTTTTTGTTTTCTAATATGAGGTTTTCTAAAGATAACATAATTTTGCTGGGCACTGGTGGCTCACACCTGTAATCCCAGCTACTCAGGAGCAGAGCTCAGGATCACGGTTCAAAGCTAGCCCAGCAAATAGTTCAGGTGAGACCCTATCTTGAAAAGATCCAACAGAAAAAAGGGCTGTTGGAGTGGCTCAAATGGTAGAGCACCTGGCTAGCAAGCATGAAGCCCTGAGTTCAAACCCCAGTCCCACCAAAACAAACAAATAAAAAAAGAAAACTTAATTGAATTAATAACATCCTTTTTCTTTCCTTTCTTGAGTAGCTTCCTAAATCCAAGAGCTAATTTTAATTGCATTCTAGTTCAGAGCCTGGTACTGCTCAGCTGTCCACACTGGTCACCACGTTCCTTTGTGACACAAGCTCACCATGTTGTAGGGCCAACTCTCCAAGGGCCCCTTTAAAAGCAGACACTAAAGTGTCTATACAGTCACACTAATTTTTTTTTCTTATCTTATTGCTTGTTCTTCATTTCTCAGTTTCACCCAGTGATTTGCATACCCAGTTATCACTGGCCTGTGTTTAAGAGAAGGTTCTGCAGCACTCATTTTCCAGTGATGTTACATTGCTTGGAAAAGAACCCATGCACTGTCAGAGGTAATAGTATCCTCTGATGTTTAGTAGTCCTTGTTCTTTGATTCTCTTCTTTAAAAAACAGCTTTAACTGGGCATAGTGGCAAACACCTGTGGTCCCAGCTACTCAGGAGGCTAAGGTAGGAAGATTGCTTGAGCCCAGGAATTTAAGGTCAGGCTGGGCAACACAGGAGACCTTGTCTCTTAATGAATAAATAAACAGCTTTCTTGAGACATAGTTCATGTACTGCAGCTCACTTATTTAAGGTGTAGTGTGTTCACAGAATGGTGCAGCCATCACCATTATTTTAGAACATTTTCATCATTCCCAAAAAACTCCTTACTCACTAGTAGTCACCGCCCATTTCCTTGTATGTTCCTAGTCTTAGGCAAGCTACCTATTTTCCATCTCCATAAATTTGCTTCTTCTAGACATTTCCTATACATGGAATCATAAGATTTGTGGTCTTTTGTGACTGACTTTCATTTTGAATAATGTTCAGTCATGTTGTAGCATCTTACTTGGTTTTGAAGTTAACATTTAGAAAGTTTGATTCTTAATAGGATGTATAATGAGTTTTTAGTTCATAGGTATATTTGTTCCTAAGCTAATTGAACATATAGTTGATTCAGTAAAAGCAATACAGACTTTATAGCTTTAGAAATTAAATTTTCATTCTTTTAAAAATTTTTTCTTTTTCAAATTTTTAAAATTTATTATGCATGAATAAAAATATTTTGTTAGACTTTTAGACTTTAAATTAAGGAAAATTAATATTTTAACATTCTATTTTGCTCATCAATGCTTAATCTAAAATTTGATTTGGCTTGACGTATTCTTAAGAAATGGCCAATGTAAGATGTATTTTTGGAAATACCGAATTTCTGAAGTTATAAAAATCTTCAACCTTTTAGTTACTTTAGGTTCAAATAGAACATTTTTTTTTTGGCAGTACTGGGGTTTGAACTCAGGGCCTCATGGTTGCTAGTCAGCTTACCACTTGAGCCACTCCACCAGCCCTTTATCTTATTGGTTATTTTTGTGATGGGATCTCATGAGCTATTTGCCCGGACTGGCTTTGAACCATGATCCACTTGATCTCTGTCTCCTGAGTAGCTAGGATTACAGGTATGAGCCACTGCACCCAGATATGTCTAAATAGAACTTTTACAGATATTGTTCTCAGTTACTATAGGTAACTTTTAAAATTAAAGCTGTATATTAGTTATGTATTACAAATCTTTACTAAAGTTAGTGGCTTAAAATAAGAAACATTTATTTTCCTGCAGTTTCTATGATCAGAACTTGAGAGTTCCTTGGCTGGGGAGTCTTGGCTCAAGGTCCCTCATGTGCCATCTTGATGTCAGCTGCAATCACTTGCTGGCATGTAGCTTCTGACTGAAGGCCTCATGTTCATTGTCAAGTGGGCCTCCTTGGGCTTTTTGGATGTCTTCAAGACATCACAGCTGGATTCCTATACAGTGATTGCCCCAACAGAAGTGAGAAAGACACCAATGTGTCATTTATGACCAGTTGCACAAGTTACTCACCATTACTTCCTATTGGTCACAGAGATATACTCTGATTCAGGGTGGAAGGGGCCTACTTAAGGGTATGGATTGTGGGGAGCTGACAGGTGAATTGAATAAGCTGCATGTTTGAGTTTGGCACAGCCCCAAACTGCAGAAGGGAGCAAGCATAGTTATGCCCAATAAATTGCATGCTTGAATTGGCACAGCCTCAGCTGTAGAAGTGGGCAAGATGCAGTACAGCTGTTTTTTCCTTTAATGTTTACATCAGAGAGAAGCTGTCACAGATTCCTCCTGTTCCCAAGGATTACAATGTCACGCCCCCTCCCCAGAGGGGAGTATATATAATAAACTCACTGGAGGTGGAGGGCATTGGTGTGTCTCCATCTGAGCACCCAGCCTACCTGCCCCCAGCTTTATGCATGTTTTGTCTTCTGTCTGTTGTCTTTTCTGGCATCTCCCATTGCTCCCAGTTAGGTTTCTAGGACAAGCTCGTGCAGTGCACAAGAATGGATCACAGAAGGCAAGGATCATAGGAAGGTCCTGGAGGCTGACTATCACAAGCTGACCAGTCATCTGACTTCCCAAAGTGAGAGTTAGTCAAAAAATGATTAAAATCTCCTACTAGGCCATATGGTGAAGATTAGGTCAACTCTGGGTTTTTAACTGGTATTTGAACACCTGAACTCTATCCACATGAAAATATATTTACTATGTATATACAAGTATAAATATGTTATGGTTTAAATATGAAATGTCCCTCACAGGCTCATGTGTTGAAGTCTTGGTCCCTAAATGATGGTGCTGTTTTGGGAGATGGTGGAAACTTTAGGGGGTGGGGCCTACCTAAAGGAAATAGGTTATTAAGGAGTGGATGCTTGGTGGCTATATCTTGTCCCTGGCCCCTTCTTCCCATCTCTCCCTCTCTGTTTCCTGGCCACCTTGAGATGAGCAATGCTGAAACTCTGCATTCTTCCACCATGATATTCTGTCTCATCACAGCTCACAAACAATGGAGCCAGTCTACCATGGACTGAAATCTTTGAAAGCATGAGTCAAAATAAATCCCTCTTCCCCCTTTAGTTGTTTTTTTCAGGTATTTGTCACAGCAACAAAAAAACTGAGTAACACAGACAATTGGTACCAGAAGTAGGGTTATTGCTGTGATTACCTGACCATGTGGTTCCTAAGTCTTTGGGAGTGGTTTGTAGGAAAAATTTGGAGAAGTTTGGAGAGACAGGCTAGAAAAAGATTAGAATGCTATAAGTGGAGCTTAATGGGTGATCTTGGTACAAATTTTTGGGTGCAAGATTCTGGTGCTGTTGCATGTTCCTGGGAGCTCGGGAGACCAGAATGCTAATGGAAAGGCAAATAGTAAAAACTATGCTCATGAGGTGTCTGGTGGAAATGAGGTTTTTACTGGGAATTGGAAAAGAGGCAATTCATGTACATTCTAGCAAAGAATTTGTTTATATTTTGTTCATGCCTTCAAAGTTTGAGTGAGACTCAATTTAAAAATAATGTACTAGTTTACTTGGTAGAGGAAATTTCAAGGAAGCCCATCGTGCAACATGGGTATTGCTAACTGCATTTAATCAGATTTATAGTAAGAATCAGGAGCAAAAACTAGAGCAGGAAGCTTTGAGAAAAATTGTAGTTTGGTTAGAAGAGAAGTGTATTTAAAATTGCAGAAAAGGAAGGCATTTAGCACCACTAAAAAGAAACCAAGTATTTTGCACTGGAGAAACAGGAACGATTCCTTGAATATACTCCACCCATTGTAGGATGAGGGGGGTAAAAATGTAAAGTGATTTAAAACACTTCTTGAGAAGAGAGCACCTGTACTCATAGTCTGCCTGGGAAGTTGTTTCTGCAGGGTTCAATTCACCATGTTCAGGCCCCCCATCCCAAGACCACTGCAGCTATGATCCAAGTGGATCTAGATACTTCTTGAGCTGGCAGAGGACCTTGGCATCATCCATGTGATCTTGTTTTGCAGACATGCAGGATGCAAATTATAGGGTCATGGAGCTTCCACCTAGATTTCAAAGGAAAGCCTTGGAGCCAGGTGCTGTATAGCAGGGTTGGAATCCCTGTAGTTTGTCCATCAGAGGGCAGTGTGTGAAGCTGTGAGAGTGAAACCAAAGATGCAGTGGAGACTCCCAAAAGTTAGAGATGCCAGGGAAAGCCACAGACAATGAGTGGAGCTAGCCCAAGAGAGAGGCCATGTGGGTTGCAAAGAATAAGGCCATGGAGTAAAATTGCACAAGAGCACTAACGCTCACATCATTAAATACCCCAGATGCAGGAAGTGGAACTATAGAATTTAATGTTTTCCCTGCTGGGTTTCAGTCTTGTTTTTGCCTCATCCCTCTGTTTTTACTCAGATTTATCCCTTTTGGAATGGAAATGTTTACTCTGTGCCATTGTATCTTGGAGGTGCATAACTTTCGTTTTATTTTAAAGGGGTTCACAGCAAAGAATTTCCCAAGAAAGGTAGCTTCTATACTGAAAGCCATCCAGAAGCTGACAACTAATCCTCTACAGAAGACTCCAGCTAGTTTACCTTGATTTGAGCAGTGCTGGGGATAAGGCCTGATGCCCTGAGCATATCCAAGAATGCTGGGGTGCTGAGCCATACTTCCATTTTATAGTGAGAAATATCACCTCAACTTGGCCACTATACTGTCCTGTGTGAACATTGAGACTATTTCATTTGAACGATTACAAGTAATTAAAATTTCCAACCAAATACTTGGCCTCAGATATACAAATCTCAATGCAGAGACATTAGAAATATTAAAAATAAAACAACATCACTCCTCCAAAACTCAACAACTCCATGGTAACAAACACAAATGATAGGGAAGTAAATGAAATCTCAAAGGATGCAAAAAAAAAAAAAGATTATAAGAATGATTAATGAGCCAGGTGTCAGTGGTGCATGCCTGTAATCTTAGCTACATAGGAGGCAGAGATCAGGAGGACTACAGTTTGAAACCAGCCAGGCAAATAGTTCATGAGACCTTATCTTGAAAATATTCAAGACAAAAAGGGCTGGCAGAATAACTCAAGTGGTAAAACACCTGCCTAGCAAGCATGAGGCCCTGAGTTCAAACACCACTAATGCCCCCTCAAAAAGAATGATCAATGAAATTAAAGAAGACACAGATAAATTCCTTAATGAGTTCCAAGAAAATTCAAACAAACTGCTGAGTGAAAAAAAGACTACATAAGACATGAAAGAGGAATTCAATAAAGACACAGAAATTCTGAAAAAAATCAAATTGAAATTCTGGAAATTAAAAGTTCAACAAGTCAAATAAAAAATTCAGTTGTAAATCTACTTGGTAGATTGGATCAAATGGAAGACAGAGTATCAGGTTTGTAGACATCTATATGATATGCTGGAACATGCAGATGAAGATAGAAGAAAAAAATTAAAGAAGTATGAATGAAACATGTGAGACCTCCAGGGCACCATTAAAAGACCAAACCTATGAATCATGAGTATAGAAGAAGAAGAGGTGCAACTCAAAGGCATAGAAAATATATTCAATAAAATAATAGAAATGTTCCCATATCATGAGGAAGAGGTGGTCATCCAGGTATGGGAGGCTTTTAGAACTCTAAATATACAAGACCAGAAGCAAACCTCCCCATGAAAACAGTAGGCCTTCTGGACAAGGAAAGAATATTGAAAGTTGCAAGAGAGAAGCATCGAGTCACATGTTATTTGGATGGGCAAACCCATCTGAATAACAGCAGATTTTTCAAACTTTAAAAGCAAGGAGGGTGTGGAATGATGTATTTCAAGCCCTGAAAGAAAATAACTGCCAACCAAGATTACTATGCCAAGTAAAGCTACCTTTTAAAATCAGAGGAGGGCTTGAGATGTAGCTCAGTGGTAGAGCACTTGCCTAACATGCCTAAGGCCCTGGGTTCCATCCCCAGAACCACAAAAAGGAAAAGAAAGGAGATTCCACTTTAAAATTGGAGGAGATACTAGATAAGCATAAACTAAAACAATTCATGATCAGCATTGCAGAAGATATTCAAAGGAATCCTACATAGAAGAGGAAAAAAATTACACAATCACAAGAGCTTAGGAAAGAATAAATTGCACTAGAAGAATTGATAAATGAGAATTATAAAAGAATCAAACAGGGCAAGACATGGTGGCACACGCCCATAATTCAACCTATTTGGGAGGTGGAGGCAGGAAGATTGCTGTTTGAGGTCAACTCATGCAAAAGTCAGAGACATGCATCTCAAAATGGAATTGGTCTATAGCTTTTGTTTTATTGCTGCTGCTGTTCCCTTATCCAGTTTTTGATAATACTGACTTCATAGAATCAGTTTGGGATTATTATTTCCATTTGTATTTTGTGGGATAGTTGAGGAACATTGTTTTTATTTCTTCTTTAAATGTAGAACTCTGTGAATCTGTCCAGTTCTAGGCTTTTCTTTGTTGAATTGCTAAGTTATTACTGTTTTAGTCTTGGTATTGACCTGTTTAAGTTATTTTCATCTTCTTGGTTCAATTTAGGTTGTATGTGTCTGGAAATTCACCCATGTCTTCTAGATTTTCCAATCCTTGGAATATAAGTTTTCAAAATATCCCTAATGATCCTCTGGATTTCAGTGCTATCTGTTATGATGTCAACCTTTTTTCTCTACTTTTATTAATATGTCTTTCTTTTGACTAGTTTGATTAAAAGGTTTATCAATCTAGTTTACCCTTTCAGAGAACCAACTCTATTTCATTGAGACTTTGTCTTATTCTTTCACTGTCCAATTTGCTAATTTCAGCTCTTATCTTTAGTATTTCTTTCCATTTACTAATTTTGGAATTGGTATATTCTTTTTTCTAAGACCTTGAGGTGTTTCATGAGGTTATTTATTTGAGAATTCTCTGATTTTTAACGTAGGCATTTACAGCTATAAACTTCCCTCTTAAACTGTGTCTGTTTGTATATTTTCTACAGTTTTTCTTGCTGCTGATTTATAGTTTTATTCTATTGTGGTCTGATAAAATGCAAGAAGTTATTTCACTTTTCTTTTATTTGTTAAGATTTGCTTTATGTCCTACAGGACATAATTATGTTCTCCAAGAATGTGATTTATCTTAGAGAACATTCCATTGGCTGCTGAGAAGAGTGTGTGTTCTGTGGCTGTTAGTGGAATATTCTGTAGAAGTCTGTCATATCCTTTGGCTGTAGACTGTCATTTAATTCTGAAGCTTCTTTGTTGCTATTTTGTCTGAATGGGCTATCCATCAATGAGAGTGGAGAACTAAGGTTACCTACTATTATAGTTTTGGGGTCTAGCTGTGCTTTTTTTGTTCAATAGTATTTGTTTTATGAAATTGAGTGTGCCAATATTCAGGGAGTATATATTTACAATTGTTATATTTTCTTGATGGATTATTCCATTTATGAATGTGAAGTGGCCTTCTTTGTCTTTTCTGACTAAATTTAGCTTGACATTTTCATTGTCAGATATGAATATAGCTACTTCTGCTTACTTTCAGGTTCCATTTGCTTGGAATATCTTTTTTTATCCCTTCACTTTCAGGCTGGCTTTACCAGTGAGGTGCATTTCTTATAGGTAACAAACAGTTGGGTCTTGCTTTTTAAATGCAATCCAACAGTCTGCTTGTTAATTGGACAATTGAGACCATTAACATTCAGAGTCACTACTGAAATATATGTACTACTTCCTGTCACTTTGTTGTTTTTGTAATGTTTGATTATTTCTAAACCTCATTTTCTTATCTACTCTTGGGCAAGGTTTATTCTTTTCCATATTCTCATGGTTGTGTTTATCTTCTCTGTGTATGATTCCTTTAAGTATTTTCTGCAGTGCTAGCTTATTGATCATGAACTCCTCTAGCTTGTGTTTAGCAGAGAAGGCTTTTTTTGAACTCAGGGACTCATGCTTGCTAGGCAGGCCTCTACTACTTGAGCAATGTTTGCAACTTCATGGAAAGTTTTTGTTTCTCCTTAAATTATGATTTACTGGATACAGTTACTAGGTTGGTATTTATTTTCTTTCAGAGCTTGAAGTATACTATTGCATAACCTCCTGGCTTTTAGAGTTTCTGTTGAGAAACTGCTGTTATTCTGATGGATTTGCCTTTAAATGTGACTTAGTGCTTCTCTCTTTCAGCTTTCAATATTCTTTCCTTGTTCTGTATACTTAATGTTTTAAACATGATATGCCATGTGGAGGTTCTTTCCTGGTCTTGTCTGTTTTCTGCTATTATTTTATTGAACATATTTCTATTCCTGTAGCTTCTATCTTTTCTCCTTTTATGCCCATGATTTCATCTTTAAATCATGTCCCAGAAGTCTTGTATGTGCTGTTTTTACTTTCTTATTTTTTCTTTATTACTTTCTGAATGTTCTGATTCATCTGCCTTGTCCTCAATCCTTAATAGTCTGTTTTCTACTTGATCTGGTTTATTAGTGAATCCTTCAACTGAGTTTTATTTGACTTATTGAGCTTTTTAATTCCTCTTTCATATCCTGCATTGTCCTTCTTATTTCATTCAGCTGTTTATTTGTATTCTCTTTGAATTCACTCAAGTGTTTATTCATGATCTCTTTTATTTCATTGATCATTCTTAAAATCTTTTAAAAAAATTCTTTGGGATTTCATCCACTTCACTGTCATTAGAGCCTGTTATTGTGGGATTGACTTTTGTATGACTCATGTTGCCTTGTTTCTCATATTTCTTATGTTTTTGCATTGGGAATTTTACATCTGGGGCCAAGTTACTAGCTGGAGTTTTTAATTTCCCATATTCTTTCAATTGAAGAATTCAGGACTGGATTATGGCAGGGTCAACATACAGTTTCTCACCATCGGACAGGAGTATAGCTCAGTTGCCATACATTATCCCATGCCCAGGGCACCAGAACTGAGAGAGAAAATGAGTTGCAAAAGCAACCTCAGTCTATAGACACATCCACTATTAAAATACAGTAATAACTAATTAAAAACAATCATTGGCCAAACACCGGTAACCTTATGGGAGTAGAAGAGAAAAGATATGCTATGTGAACTAAGAGGATACCAGTTCATGAGGGTAGGAATGGAAAGAAAACCAGAGTAATATTACTAGTGAATAGTATAAGAAATACAAAGAAATAAAAATGGAAGAAGAAGGAAGAGTAAGTCGAAGGGGGAGATGAAAATGAAGGGATAAATAGTGAAGATCCAGCTAATGGTCACTTGAGAAAGAGAAAAAAATAATAAAACCTGGCAAACAGCCAAAAACTATACAATAAATAGGAATTGTAGAAGGGGGAATAGAGAAAGAAGAAATAATAAGAGAGAGAAAACTGATCTCATTGAAGCCAGAAAGAGAATAAAAATGAGGGGAGGAAGGAAGAAGAGAGGTTTACAAATGAAGTATTAATTTGGGTAGGGTAGGTCATGTCTACAGTTCCAGCACGTGGGAGGCTGGGGAGGCTGAGACAGGTAGACCACAAGGCCCAGGCCAGCTGGGCCCTATGAGGGGTTCCTCTTTCAAAAACAGACAAAAAAAAAAAGAACAGTCAAAAAACAGGTCATAGAAATTAGGTATTAAATGGAGAAGTATAAAAATCAAAGAAAAAGAAAAATATATAAAAATAGAATGAAAATTTATATGTAAATATTTAAACTGAGCAATTTGGCTTAACATGTCTCTATTGAAAAGTGAACAATTGAAGAAAAGTGGACAAAAAAATGGGAATAACGAAATATTTTTTATTTAGATGGGCTCCAGTCCTGTGGGCTGCAATGTAACTCTCGGTCTGGCTTTTCTTTTCCTGGCTCAGGCTTCCTCTGTTCTCCTGGTGTTTACTGAGCAACCAGAGGGTGGGGTAGTACATTGTGGGGTGGGGATGCTCCATGGGCTGAATTCTGTCTTCCAGGTCTCTCCTTCCCAGAGCTCTGCCCAGATGGGATGTGACTGCTGTTCCCCTCTACAACTCTGGCCAGTTTTCCACCATGTAGAGCTTGCCATGTTTCTGACTCAGACTTTCCTTTGTAGCTATATCAAAACAAGTGTTCAGTCCTTGCTGTGTGTTTCCAGGGACTCAATGATGCAGGGACTTCTGTCCCCTATAGCTACCAGCTGACTCAGGGTCCTCATGCAGTGACTTCTTGCCAGTGCATTGCAACAGAATGCCTAGAAGAAATGATGACCTTCCCAGTGCCTGTGTTCAGGACCCGTCTGGCTAGACTGAAAATTCGGCATTGAGTCCAGGATCAGTTGTGTATTCTGAGTCTCTTACTCTTGCATCTTGTCTCCCTCCTCTGGACACACTACAGCTGCCCCGACCACTCACTGAAACTTTCCTTCTCTCCCCATTCTGCACTCCAACGCCACCCCCTCTTTTTTAAAGTAAGATTTTATCTGTTCACAATCGAACAGGCTCTCATTCTTCTTTCTTTGGCCTCTATCCCCACCTTCTACTGCTGATGTGCTATGTTCCACACTGGACACTTTGCCCACGGGAGCATACTTTCCCCTGTACTGCTTGCCAAAACTGTCCACCTTCCTTTTCAAAATATGGTTCCGCTAGCTACTGAAACCTCAGCAACTTCCTGCCCATCACCCAACTCAATGAGTAGTTGTCCTTCAGCTGTTCCTGGTCACTTCTCCATAGATGCTAGGGATGACTGGGTGCCCTTAGCTAGCCATCTTAACCTCTGCATTATCTTACTCAATAACTTGAAAAAAAAAAAACCCAAAACAAACAAAAAACCAGTAATAATCTGGATTCCAGCCTCTACTTTCAACCAGCAGATGGAGCCTTTTCACTCTTTCTGCTGTCCTGGTCTGGTGTCCAGGGTGAGTGATGGGAGGCACACTTCACACAGGGAAACTGCTTTCAGTCTCACTGGTTTCTGTACAAGGCCATTGCCTTTGAAACCTGCTTCCTCTCTGTAATGGGGGATGTCACAGTCCCAGCTCAGCGAACCATCATGAGAACTAAATGACAACTCATATAAATATCTGCAAAAATGGTGACACTCGTTCACAGTGGATAAATGTTAGCTATTGATCTTAGCGCTTCCTCCCTGGTTAGTGAGTTTCCCCAGTCCTCTTTGCTGCTGCTAAGGCTCCATCCAGCCCTGGGGACCCTTTCCTCCATTCTCCAACTCTATATGCCCTTCAATGCCTCTGACATTTGTTTAGATAAGAAAGAACTGCACCATGTCTATCTTTCTGAACAATACTCAGATCCTAGATCTACATGCTGATTTCCCCAAATAAGGGGAAAAAACCCAAGCTTTATACCAGAAATCTATGGGTCTTATGAATAGACCTCAAAGTGAATGGCTTAAGGGTTATAACGGAATCAGTAATTTTTGGTGAAACACAAATAGTCTCACATTCAAAAGTTGCTTTAAAAAAAAAAAAGAGCCAGGCACTGGTGGCTCACATCTGTAATCCTAGCTTCTCAGGAGGCAGAGATCTGGAAGATCGCAGCTCAAAGCCAGCCAGGGAAAATAGTTCCACAAGACCCTATCTCGAAAAACTCTTCACAAAAAAGGGCTGGTGGAGTGGGTCAAGGTGTAGGCAATCCAGGACCACAAAAAAAGGGAGGGAGGGAGGGTAGGGAGGAAAGAGGGAAGGAAGGAAGGAAGGAAGGAAAAAGAAAAACAGTGACTGTTTTTAATCAGAAAATAAAACTTGTCCAGGTCTGGTAGTGTTCATCTGTAGTCCAAACTACTTGGGAGGCTGAGACAGGAGGATTTCTTGAGGAGGATTTCTTGAGGAGGATTGCTGGAGCCCAGGAGTTTGAGGCTAGCCTGAGTAACATATTAAGACACCATCAGAAGAAAAAGAGGAAAAGGAGGAGGAGGAGAAAGAGGAAAGAAAAGGAAGGAAGTGGAGAAAGAAGGATGGAAGGAAGGCAGAAAGAAGAATAGAAGGAAGGAAGGAAGGAAAAAAAAGAAAAGAAAGAAAAAAACAGGTCTCAGCGGCTCACGCCTGTAATCCTAGCGATTCAGGGAGCAGAGATCAGGAAGATTGTGTTTTGAAGCCAGACTGGACAAATAGTTCACAAGACCCTATTTCCAACATACTCAGCACGAAAAAGGTCTGGCAGTGTGGCTCAAGTAGTAGAGTGTAAAGCAAGTATGAAGATGTGATTCAAACCCCAGTACCACTACCACCAAAAAAAAAAAAAAAATGCAAAGAAGCCCCAAATCCTGGGCATCAGGACTTGAAATTGAAGGCAACAAAGGCAATGCACATAGTAGGTGCTATTGTACCGCCTATGTGACTTTTTCAGTTGGAGCGTTGATTCTCATTGATCCTTGCTCAAAGACGTTCCGTCACCTCTTATTGCTCAACTTGCCTGGTACGGACTGCAGCTAAATGTGATTCCTCTCTGAGAATAGCTTATATCATTTTTTTCTTTCTTAAGGCCATTACATGCACTTTCTCCTTGCATGTTCATGGTGACATGGCTGAGAGTCTCACGGGGACATGTGTGTGTATGTGCACATTGCACGTCTGTAAAAGATAACTCCTGTTAAAAGTATAACTGCCATACCATTACAGCACAACATCTAATCAAATATCTACTAGTATTTACATGTCCACAACTGTCTCATTTAAAAAGACACTATATTTGAATTAAGATATAAATGAAGTGTACACTGCAACTGCTTAAGTCTCTTAAGAATGTATGTTTCCTGACACCTTTGTAGCAATTTACTTCTTTCTTTCTTTTTGTGGCAATATGAGGTTTAAACTCAGGGCCTCGCACTTGCTAGGCAGGTGCTTTTACCACTTGAGCCACTCCACCAGCCCTTTTATTGTGATTTTTTTTTTCAAAATAGGGTCTTATGAACTATTTGCCCAGAGATGGCTTTGAACCATGTTCTTGATCTCTGCCTCCTGAGTAGCTAGGATTATAGGTGTGAGCCACCCTTTTAAAAAAAGCAAGTTCAAAGCTTTAAGGGGTATGCAGAGATATTTAACAGTTAAATAACTGATGTTATCTAATTAAATTTCTGTAATGTGAAAAAACTTTAGAGGAAAAATTTAAGTGAAGATGGAAATAAAATTCATCCGTAATTCAAGGTTTAAAAATTTTTTTTGGATGGTACTGGGGTTTGAATATGAGGTCTTGTGTGTGTTCGGCAGATACTCTACCACTCCAGCTATACCTCCATCCCAAATTCATCTATAATTCTATTAGTTTCTCCAAAAACATGGTTTCTAATATTTTCAGAATACTTCTCTGTGTGATGTGCCATGATCACACAATTGCTATGTTTTCAGACATCCAAGTTGTATCCAGGTTTTCATTAACCATGTCTTAGGGACCATTGTGGCATAAGGCATGGACATCTGAGTATTTCCCTAGGAGGACAAATCCCTAGGAATGGAATTAATGACCACAGCCTGCAGCTATCTGTAAAATAAAGTCTAAGACAGCTGAAACTGTTACTAAGGCAGGATAAAGGGAAATCTGAAAACAAGCCAGGGTCAGAAATTAAGACTAAAAGAAATCACTAAAAGCTTTAAATATTTTTAAATGACTGAAATGTCCATAACTATGGCCACTTAATTTGGGAATTGCCCTTGGCAGAGTGACTTTTGCTTCCCCTTCTTTGCCCCTTCTGAAGAGTGGAGTTCTTCCCCAAATGACCTATGGAGTAGAAAGGGCTGACAGAGACTTAAAATACATGTATCATTTGTTAACTAGGATGATTAAATAAGAATAGCAGTAGGATAGGATGATGAAGCTTTGTGTACCTTTCAAACTGTCAAAATTACAAAGCTTGGCCTTAATAATGAACAAGAGTGATCCCAGTCTCAGGTTGAATGGACAGCGACCAAATGTTACAATGGCCTCTGTGTAAGTTTGTGGTCTGGTGCAGTCCTTTTGGAGTTATTATCAGGCAATCATATGTAGGACCCTTCCTTTGTAACCTCTTCGCTCTGGTTATTTGTGTAGATTCACACTAGTGACCCCATTCTGATTTTATTGAGTCCTGAGTTCCTAGAATGTCTGGTTATATTTCAAGTTTTATTTAAAGAGACTGCTGGTTTTCCCACTTAATTGTCAATGTGTGCCTTTCTTCCACCTGCATAATAGCATATTTGTCTTTGGTTACCTTCCCTGTTGGATGTTCAAGATTGGGTAGGTGACAAAAAAATGACCTTTTTCTTTTCTAATGCAAAGATCACTTGAGGCTTCTTCACAGGTTTCTTTAAGGACCTTATTAGGAGACCTTGGACTCCTGGACTCTTCTCCCTCTACCCGATGTCCATCTGCTGGAACTAGTCAGGGTCTCACTGACCATGTGGCCTCCCTTGGAAGCAATGGGGACATGCTCCTCTCCAGTGACACTCCTCTTTGCAGAATGTGTTCTGCTTAGAGTTCATCCTCTGGGGTCCTCTAGATCCCCCTGGTTGGGATCACTGCAGACACTTAACCTTTTAGTCCTCTGGGTCCTAGCTGATCAAGAGGTCAAGGTCCAAAATATTGTCTATTTTCTTAGCCTTGTTGTCTTTTTTGGCCTACAAACCCTGGCTGCTGAACACCCAGGTCACTTCTACCAGTCTTGCAGTGGGAGTGGTGGGTTTTAATTTTTTTTTTTCGGTACTGTTGTTTGAACTCAGGGCCTTGAGCCACTCCGCCAGCCCTTTTATGTGAAATGTTTTTTCAAGATAGGGTTTCGAAAACTATTTGCCCAGACTGACTGAACTACATTCCTCCTGATCGCTGCTTCTTGAGTAGCTAGGGTTATAGGTGTGAGCCACCTGCACCCAGTAGTGGGTTTTTTTTTACTTTTATTCATATGTACATACAATGTTTGGGTCATTTCTCCCCCCTGCCCCCACCCCCTCCTTCATCCCCACATTCCCTCGATACCCAGCAGAAACTATATTGCCCTTATCTCTAATTTTGTTGTAGAGAGAGTATAAGCCGTAATAGGAAGGACCAAGGGTTTTTGCTAGTTGAGATAAGGATAGCTGTACAGGGAGTTGACTCACATTGATTTCCTGTGCGTGGGTGTTACCTTCTAGGTTAATTCTTTTTGATCTAACCTTTTCTCTAGTTCCTGGCCCCCTTCTCCTATTGGCCTCAGTTGCTTTAAAGTATCTGCTTTAATTTCTCTGAGTTGAGGGCAACAAATGCTATCAAGTTTTTTGGGTATCTCCAGCAGTAGGTTTTAATGTTAACTTTTGTAATTTCCTTGAGTATCAGGGCAATTCTGAAATATAGAGAGGATAGTTGCATTTCCATTTCCTTTAAAAACCTCTAGTCTGTACAACATCTCCTTTTACTTTGGGAATCTTTAAATAATCTTTAAGAAAAAGATTTATTCTTTTTGGACAGAATGCTATTTTATTTTGATTTTTTTTGAGTGTACTGTTTGACTCAGGACCTCATGCTTGCTAGGCAGACTCCCACTTGAACCACTCTGCTTTGTGTTGGGCATTTTTGAGATAGGATTTTGGGAACTATTTGCCCAGGGCTGCCCTTCAAACCAAGATCCTCCTGATCTCTGACTCCTGAGTACTAGGATTATAGACATGGGCTATTGGCACCAGGTTCTTTGGACAGAATGTTAAATTGATTTAACTTTAGCCCACTTTGGGCCATCCGTGAGAAGAGGAAGAGCCTTATACCAAGTGAGGTTGGTCTCTGACAAATCTTAGTTAAAGTTTTACATTGCTATCCTTTAAATTAATTAGGCCCTCATCTTTTAAAATACATTTAAATTTTTACCCTATAACTTATTGATAATAGGTTACTTTATCCAATTATAAAATATTAAATGGCATAAATAAATCCCCATTTAAATTTGTACTTGCGGGCTGGAGGCGTAGTTCAAACAGTAGAGTGTCTACTTTGCAAGTGCAAAGCTCTGAATTCAAGCCCCAGTATCACCAAAAAAAATTGTACTTATTTATGAATGTACTACTGAGATGACTAATATCTAATACTTTCAGTCATCAAAGTGGCACTTCTTGGAGTACACACTGTTTACAGCCATCTAATTATCTTTGCTCAGAAATGATGATTGGAGCCTGGAAATTAGCTCAGATGGCAGAGCACTTGCCTAGCAGGGGCAGGGCTCTGAGTTTGATCACTAGCATCACACACACCCAAAATTATAGTCATCACACAGTTGGGATCACACAAACAAACCTGAAAGTGTTATTATCACTAACAATTTTAGTTTGGAGGGCACCATCTTAGTAAAGTATTTTCTTAAGATTTTCATTTTAGAAGGTTTGTACATTTGGGGAACATAAATACAGTTAACATACAAAGAAGTCATAGTTAGCATTCAGCTGTGCAGAAGTCCTACATAAACTTAGCTTTTACATTTGAAGTGAGATTTGGAATCTTTGGCTCAGCAGGATAAGTATAATTAGGTGATTTTTGCCTTGTTTATATATGTTAGCTTTAGACACTTACAAGTTTATAGTATTAATGACCACAAATAGACCTATTACTTGGTGAAAGTACATCTCATATATAAAGTAACAAAAAATGCTTATTTAGTTAAAGCAAACACATGCAGACCAGGTTCTAAACTGCAGGACTGTCCAAATAATGGGGACCATTTATCTGAATGGTCCTGAATACCAATGCAGAAATGCCAGGAGTTTTATTGACTACTGCACATGTTTACAGTCTAAATGCAATACGAATTGTATAAAAGACAGCACTGATTTAATGTATTAAACCTATACACCTTTAATTTCATAAACTTTTACACCACTTAGATAAAGCTCAAACACTTAGTATATTTAACCCTCAGAGCTTAAAATAATAGTTGCTTGTTTAGTCGTTATAAAGTGATTATTTTAAAGACTTCAAAACCAATAGACACTTAAGTAAATCTTGACTCTGCTAAGATTCATTTCTCTAAGTAATCAAAGCCTAACAAAATCAGCAGAAAAGACAAGCAATTATCTTGATAAAGCATAAATTCTTGGGCTGGGTATATGGCTCAAATGGTAGTGTGTCTGCTATGTTTTAGAGATTTAATATAAATAAAAGAATCTCCTTTTTATTGTAAAATGGGTTCCTATCTGTTCTAAGGAGAGGGGAATAGTTGCAAATGACAAAATTTAGCAATAAGTCTGTTTTTAGCAGGTGAAAGGCTGGTATGCATTGCTATAAGATGCATCTTTCACATACAGAAAACATATTTATTAAATGTTTACATCACTTTTCAGGCACTTGACCTCCCTTGATAGTTAAGTCAGTGTTCAGATGTTTATTGATAAAAAACATTAAATTACATGGTGACTTCAATCCATGTTCTCACAGAACATCTGTGTTGTGTAAGCTAAATCCAATATTTCTTGCCAGATTCAAATAATGTCATATACTCAATGTAGGGAAAAAACTTTAATAGATTTAAGATTGAATTTTCTCAATTTTAAGATTTTCCATCATGAATTTTTCTTAAATCTTTGTTGCCTATTACTTGTCTGAATTCTAGCAAAAAGACTTGAAAATTATGAAATACACATAAGTGATACTGGAAAATTTGAAACTGATTCTCAACACAATATATTGTGTATATATTAAGAGCCATGTTTTTTCATAGAAAATGTGTTCCTACTTCATATTATAGAATTAAGTATGTACATATTTTAAGGTACCCAAAAGAATGCTATGAATTTTTAGTCTGTTGTTCCTAAATGTGTTTGCGAACCATTACATCGAACTCTGGCTCCAAAATTATCTTTGGGATGCATGTCAGAAAAAATGCTACCAGATACATCACTAGAGATACGGTTCCAAGATAAGACTGCTCAATTCTATTCTAAAATGAAAAGTATGGCAAGATTCTACTATAGCTGCTATTAATGTATATTCCCATTTTCTTAAATACTTAACATGTGGTTTAAATATGTTAATATTAAGGATTTTTTGTAGGTATGTATTACAGTATTATAAATTGAGAAAAATTTTCAGTATATTTTTGGGCAGTTAGCTTTTTTTTTAATTGTTGTGCTAGAGGTACACTGTGGCATTTATGAAAGTTCCTACAATATAGCAAATATAACATAGTTGAATTCACCCCCTCCATCATTCTCCTTCATCCCCCCTACCCCCTTCACTGAAATAGTTTCAACAGGTTTCATTTTTCCATTTGCATACATGTGTACACAGTATTTGCACCATTTTTACCCTCTTATACCCATTCCCCACATATTCCCCCTCCCACTGGTACCAACCGCTCTCCCGCATCCACCCCAGAAGAACCTGTTCTGCCCTCCTGTTCTCTGATTTTGTAGGAAAAAAAAGTGACATTTTTATTAGTTTAAGATAGCTATACAGGGTGTTTCCTTGTGACATTTCCATGTATATATATATTATAACCTGAATGGATTCATCCCTCTATTTTTTTCCTTTTTCTCTTTCTCTCCTTCTTATGGTGATTTCAACAGGCTTAAAAATTCCATATTCATTCTTGTATAGGAAGTACACCAACCATATTCACCTTCTTAACTTCCTTCTTTTACCACCCCCCCTTTCATATGTGACCTCGAGGATAAACTGTTTTTCATAATATCACTTGTATTTTTATTAGGTCTATATTCCACATGAGAGAAAAACATGCAGCCTTTGGCTTTTTGAACCTGGCTAACTTCACTTAAGATGATGTTTTCCAGTTCCATCCATTTACCTGCAAATGATAAAATGTCATTCTTCATTATGGCTGAATAAAATTCCATTGTGTATAAATATGACAGTTTCTTAATCCATTCATCAATAGTGGGGCATCTTGGCTGTTTCCAATGGCTATTAGCCATTGTGAATAATGCTGCAATAAATATGGGTGTGCAGGTGCCTTTATTGTAATCTGAGTTGCATTCCTTTGGGTATCTCCAAAGGACTGGTATTGCTGGATCATGTGCAGTTTTATTTTTAGTTTTTTGAGGAGACTCTATACTGTTTTCCATAGTGGTTGTACTAATTTACCTACCCACCAGCAATGTGTATGTATTCCTTTTTCCCACATTCTCATCAACATTGTTCTTGTTTTTGTTCTTGATGGTAGCCATTCTAGCAGGAGTGAGGTGGAACCTTCCTGTGGTTTTGATTTGCATTTCCTTTATGGCCAGGAATGGTAAACATTTCTTCATGTGTTTTTTTGGCCATTTGGACTTCTTCATTTGAAAAAGCTATCTTCAGTTCATTTGCCCATCTTCATTGGGCCATTGATTTTTGGGGGAGTATAGTTTTTTGAGCTCACTGTATTTTCTGTTTATTAATCCCTTGTCATATGTATAGGCGGCAAAGATTTTCTCCCATGCTGTGGGCTGCCTCTTTAATATGGTGACAATTTCTTTTGTTGATCAGAAGCTTTTTAGTTTCATGAAGTCTCATTTGTCAATCCTTTCTCTTAGTTGCTGAGTCATTTCAGTTCTATTTAGGAAGTCCTTGCCTATGCCTATAAATTCCTGTGTATTCCTTGTTCTTTCCTGCACTAATTTCAGTTTCAGGTCTTATATTAAGGTACTTTCCCAGCAACATTTGTTGAAGAGGCTGTCTTTTCTCCATCAAATGTTTTTGGCCCCTTGTCAAAAATCAGGTGGGCATAGCTGTGTGAATTCATATCTGGGTCTTCTATTCTGTTCCACTGGTCTTCATGTCTGTTTTTGTGCCAGTGACATGCTGGTTTTTATTTTATTTATTTATTTATTTTTTGCTATAACTCTGTAGTATTGTTTGAAGTCAGGTATTGTGATACTTCTAGTTTTACTCTTTTTGCTCAGTTTTGCCTTGGCTATTTGTGGTCTTTTGTGCTTCCAAATGAATTTTAGGGTTTTTTCAATCTCTGTGATGTATGCCACTGGAATCTTGATGGGGATTGCATTGAACGTGTAGATTGATTTTGGTAATATAACCATTTTCACAATATTGATTCTGCCAATCCATGAGCATGGGAGACCTTTCCATCTTCTGTAATCTTCAATTTCTTTCTTCAAAGGCTTATAGTTTTCATTGTAGAGGCCATTCACATCCTTTGTTAAGTTTATTCCTAGGCTTTTTTTTTTTTTGAGGCAATTATAAATGGAATTGTTTCCCTATATTTTTTCTGCATCGGTTCATTGTTGGTGTATAGAAAGGCTACTGATTTTTGTAAATCAATTTTGTATTCTTCTGCTTTGCTGAAGGTGTTTATGATGTCTACTTTTTTGGTGGAGTTTTTTTGTTGTTGTTTTTTAGGTATAAGATCATGTCATCTGCAAAGAGGAATAATTTGACTTCTTTCCTGTTTGTATTCCTTTTATTTCTTCTCCCTGTCTTATTGCTCAGGCTAGGAGTTCCAAGACTAGTTGAACAAGAGTGGAGAGAATGGACACCCATATCTTATTCCTGACTTTAGAGGAAATGGTTTCAGTTTTCCCCCATTTAGTATAATGTTGACTATAGGCTTGTCATATATAGCCTTTTTTATGTTGAGGTACATTCCTTCTATTCCTGGTTTCATCAGCACTTTTATCATGAAAGGGCAAGTTAGCCTTAAAACAATGAAACTTTAGTTCTTAGCACATATAGTCTTGAGAATAATGCATTCAAATTATAACTCAACTAGAAATAATTGAATTGAGAAAAGTTAAAGTAAGAAGTCAAATTCTGGAAAAGCTTTGAGTTAAAAAAGTTAGCAACATTTAAACAACACAGAATTGGGGGGAGGGTGAGGAAGTGCAGTGGAGGGGGATACATTGACTTACCCATGATGCATGTACAGGTAAAATGCCAAGGCAAAAATCCCACTGAAAAATGAAGAAGCTCCTAAACCAAGAAGGACAAGAATGAAAAACAGACCACATTAAGGGGAGGGCACTAAGGAAAGGGGGAGGGTAAAAGAAGGCATTAAAGAAGGTGAATATGGGTGATGTACTTTCCATACAAGAATGAATATAGAATTTTAAAACTTGTTGAAATCACCATAAGAATAGGTCTAAGCTTGAAAGGAGAAAAATGAAGGATATAAACCAGTTTGGGATATTATACATATATACATGGAAATGTTATAATGAAACTCTATATAGATATCGTAAACAAACAAAAATGTCTTTTTTTCCAAAAATGGAAAATAAGAAGGTAAGATAGGTTCTTTCTAGTGGTTGGCAACAATGGGAGGGAGACAATACAAGGAAAGGGTGTAGAAGGTGAATATGGTGGAAACATGTACTCATGTATGAAAATGGAAAAATGAGACCTATTGAAACTACTCTAATAATGAGGGAGAGGAAATAAAGGAGATGATGGAGGGATGAATTCAACTAAGATATATTGTAAGCACTTTTGTAAATGTCACAATGTATCCTAATAATAATAATAAAAATAATAAAACAAATTTTAAAAATAAAAAAATAAATTACCAACATTTGAGGTGCTACCAAACTACAGTACTTTTCATAGAGGGAAGTATTTTGGAAAAAAAGAGCAAACATGCAAGGTTGTATGTGTATAGGCACACACGTGTACTATAATAAAAAAATTGTGTTCCCAAATTTTATAGCCTAAAATATAACATCTCCTGTTAAAGAAATCATGGTCCGGCTACAGGAGTTTTGGTAATTAAAATGAAGTAGAGAAATTTGAACCATAAAGGGAAACAGAATCGAGAGCTTGGTTGTCAACAATTTCTTTCAACGACTGACAACCCTTGTTCATATATATTTTCTTCTTGACAATTAGAACAAAGGTCAAGGCATGATGGTATTAGGGTAAACAAAAAGAAGCCACAAGGACCCCCTCCTTCTCCCACCTTGCAGGCACCTAGCCTCAAGGAAATGATAAACTGCCACCTCACTGAGGATCTGGGGATCCAGAGCTGTCACCACGCTTCTGGAGCTGACCAATTTATCTCTCTAATTACCACTTATCCCCTCTAGCTTCCCTTAGTTCCTTCCCCTCCAACCTCTCCCTTATATCTACTCCAAGTCTGTAAGTGGTGGTGGGCTCTAGCTTTCTTGCCTGGGTCTTGCCTGGGACCCCCTCCACAGGGCTCGTTCCTGAATAATAAACACTGTGCTGGCATTTGAGCCATCTTTCCTTCTTTTCTGTGCCACTTTCATTCTAATCGATGGGAGAGATATCAGAACAAGTCAGAGAATCAAGGCACTACTGAGACAGTGGTTTTGTCTTAAGCTTCATGCCAATTTAATGATTGCTATTGAGCCCTGGAACCATGTCTAAAATTCTGGAAATAATATAGACACAAACCAAAAGACTAAATAGAAATGCAGTGGTATCACCTTCAAACACTTTTAAAAAATAATTCAGTTTATACCATTCTTTCTTAGTTATATTTTACATCAGAGAATGAGTTAAGTCACAAGAGAATCAGAAAAAATACATATACTTAAAATTAATTAAATAACAATTTTCAAATAAAGTGCATTTCTTTCATGACTCACTTTCATTTCATGTTAGAAAAATGTACATAAATTAAATAAGTCAATTTAAAGTCAGTACATAGGGCAACAAACCTGTTGGCAAAATTCTTTAGAAAGACTTGTGTTCATAACAGAGAATGTAAGAAAACAGCTGTCCTACCTCGATGCCAGGTATCATTAATACCAAGTATGGTTCAAAAGAAAAACATCCTAATTCAACACACACTCCATTTCTTTTAGTTATTTATTAATGATGAATTTGGGATGCTTCCTCCATCTTATTAGAAGCTTATGTTTTTTTTTCTAGTGTGAAGTATCTTTTTGAGATAGCTGCCCATCTCCTAGTAAGAGAGCAATTGGTCAAGGGTTCAGTTATCTGTTACTGCGTTTCAAATTACATAAAAATGTATTGGTTGAAAACAAACACTATTCTTATGTTACATCCAGTCAGGAATTCAGGGAAGGTTTGTATGCACAGTTCTTTTGCTTCATGTGATACTAACTAGAATTCCATAGTAATACTGGATGTGGTGTGAGTCTGTAGGGTCCAAGATAACTTCAGTCGCATGCTGGCTGCTTCATGGGGAAGGTGGGGCTCAGCTAGGTCACTGGTCCATCCTTAGGCAATCTCAGGCCTCTTCTTATGCAGAAAGGACACTCCTTTTCATAGGGTGGGTGATTTAGTGCTGTGATTTTTATGGCCATGAAGACAAAAAGTTGTTAATGTACTAAGTTTGTTTTTGGAAAAACAAACACAAAACAACCAAAACCTTACATTATCTTCCATTATTTCTTCCCTTATATTTACATTCCCCAAATTTATTGTTCCCTAAAAGCTCAAAGTCATTTTCCTTTGTCTTGCCCTGTCTCCACAATTTGTGATTCTTTAATAAAATGGTACATGTTAGGTTCCAGTCATGTGGCTGGTGCGCAGGATGTGAAAGATTTCACAAAGCCTAGAGTTAAAGCAGAGACAAAGTTTTATTCATTTTTGCAAGGAAGAAAAGGGGCCAGACACCACAGGCAGCATAAGCCCTGCTGCGTAACTGATTTAAGTTTTTAAGAGTTTTTGTAAGGCGGGGGTGTAAGAACACAGGTAGGGGAGAAGAATGGGCAGTCACTGGTCCATTGGCAGATAGACGGTGTGTATCTATTATTAGGATGACACATTGACCATGTGATTTGGCCTGGAGACATGTCTTCAAAGTTTCTGAGTTCTGTGGTCTCTCAGCAAAGAACAGAGAAGTTACTGACTGGATCTGAAAAAGATAAGTAAGGTAGGCAGGAGTTCACACAAAATGGAGTCCATATTCAAAATGCAATTACTTAGTTTTGATTATTGGCTTTACAGTATGCATGCCTCAGGCTCTAATTCTTCTTGGGTCTTCACTCTATGTGCATAACAAATGTTAAAGCTTTTTTCCTATTAATTTTCCCCAGTCTCTTACTCTAATTTGGAGGGCCTTAGGCACTGAACTTACGGGGTAGATGAAAAAGTTTTTTTCCTTCTCTTATAGTGACTTGTATTTGGTGAATGGAATATTGCCAGACATGATACAAGCAGAGTTTAGAAAACTACGTGTGCTTGCTCTTTTACCTCTGCCAATGTTTTGAGGAGAACGTGGCTGGGATAGCCTGCTGTCTCTGAAGGAGAATAAGATACCTGTGTTAGAGTCATTCCCAGCAGGGCTCAGCCCATATCTGCCTCTTCTCAAAGTGCCAGAGACCTGTGAGTTTGTCCAGCTTAGATAATTCAATGATCTTAAAGCAATTGCTGCTTTAAGCCAATACATTTAAGTGAATTGTTCCATAATGAAAGTTGACTTGTAGAGTTGCTTTTAACTTTATAGCCTCCATAGGTGCAGGAAGGCAAGAAGAAGCAGGTTGGAATGAAATTTAAGGACTAGTACCCTTTTCCTTACTGATTTCCTAAAATCCTTTATGTCACCAAGGATATTAAGTTCTATTCATGAAGCTATAAATGTTTTCCCCAGTATTTTGTTTGCATTTTCTTTGGTTTAGAAAGTTGCTTTGATATATAGAAGTCACAAATATAGGTATATATGTTTTGTATATATATGTATTATATATATTTATCAAATCATTTCTTTGCTTTAGATTCTTGTCCACATTTCCCATTTTTGGACTTCTGATATGCAAATTTAACTGAACACAATGGGCTCACCCCTGGGTGAGTGCAAAGCTGATAAACACAGCTAGAAGGTCTAAGAGTAATAACAGGTTTATTATTTGTACTAAGTAAGGAGCACAATGGAGGTAATTTTCAAAGGAGTGTCTCACAAAGAGCAAAGCAAGGAGTTTTTATTTTTTGGTGGTACTGGAGTTTGAACTCAGGGTTTCACACTTGCTAGGCAGGCACTCTACTGCTTCAGCCACTCCTCCGGTCCATTTTGGTCTGGTAATTTTGGAGATGGGGTCTCACAAACTATTTGCCTGGGCTGGTCTCAAATCATGGTCTCAGGCCCTCAAGTAGCTAGGATTATAGGCTTGAGTCATCAGTGCCTGGCCAAAAGCAAGGAGTTTTTATTGGGGAAACATACATATTTATATAAGGAAAGACTCAATATCACATGTCAAGATAGGCATTAGTTTTAGGTCATACATTACATGTTTTAAAAAAGCAGTGAATGGGAATGTCTCTGGATAGAGAATTTAGTATTGTAAGTGAACAAGATTGTCTCAGGCAAGGCTGTAGGACATGAGAAATTGCTAGTTAAGCTATAAAAGTGAGTTCAGGGCTGAGACAAAGGGCTCCATGCAGAGATAACTGCCCATTTCTGCTTTCCCTTATCTCCTTCTGTAAATAAACTTTCCAAAGCAGATCTCCCCTGTTGTTCTTGTCTAAACAACCCTGGGTCTCTATCCCAGTACTGGCTCACCTATTAACCCTAACACATTACTTGTAACCTGATGTCCTGCACTGCCCTTTAAGTATCCCATGAATCCATTGTTCGGGGCCCAGAATTATGAGTATGAACTCCTCTGGGACCACTGGCATAAAATAAAATCTGAGTTCTCCACTTCTCTGAGTGTTGCTTGGTTTCTCATCTGACAATATTTCCACAACAGTTCTGGAGGCCCCAGTGAGATACCAACAGTTCTGGCCTCTTGAGCCACTGGCTGGCAGCTGGACTGCACCAGAGTAGGGAGGGACTCTGGACAGAACAGGCACCACCCCGATGGTATTCTGGGTCCTCCTTTGACCTGGAGTTTCAACCCTCTGAGCAGTCTTGACCTGATTCGGACTCCAAGGAGAAGTGGACCAACTCACCTGGCAATTTTGTCCAGACTCAGTAAGCCCCTGCAACAAGAATGGCAGCTCTCAGTCAGGTTCTATCCCACTGTGTGGAAAGGGTTTGAACTGCTCCCAGGAACCTCCAAGAGGAGTTACACAGGTTAGGGACTTCCCCAAAGGAGGGGAAGGATAACTATAATAACTTTGGTGTGAATGTGTGTGTGAATGAGCAGCCTGATTCATCCTCACTTCAGGCTCAAGTTTGTGGCTCCATGGCTATGGAGTCCGAGTGGGTCTGTCCTGTGGTTCCATGGTGATCCTCATATGGCTTAGGGTGGCGTTGGGGAAATCCGATCTACAGTCACAAGGCTGACCCCACCATAAATGCTAAGAGTCACCAAAGTTCCTTCAGGATGCGACCCGACAGACATCTGATTGGTCTCTTCTCTTCAAGGGGTACAAACCCTTGTTTGTCTTTGTGCCACCAATGCAGGGGGGCGGATACATAGGGTCAATATAAGGGATGCTTCTAACTGCCATGGGTGGAATTTCCTCAAAACCCACAGTCCTGGAGTGCATGCTTAAACATTTTAAGAAGGGATTCTCAGGAGATTATGGGATCAAAATGTTCCTGGAAGGCTGCGCACACTGTGTGAGTTAGAATGGCCCTCTTTTGGAGTCAACTGGCCCCTTGAAGGTACCCTAGATTTGCCCACTGTCAAAGCCATTTATCAGATCAAAATAGGAAGTCCTGGACACTCTGACAAGTTCCTCTACATTGACTCCTGGCTTCAGGTGGCTCAGACCATGTCCCCTTGGGTCCAATTCTGCACCAATAAAAAGGGACAGAGCAGAGTTTTCGTGGCCCAGGCAATGAAGCCTAAAGACCAGAAGCTGACCAAGCCTTTCTGCAAGGGGATCCAGAAGATGAACCACCTGTGCCCCGCTGTACATTCCCAACATGCCCCCACCTTTCCCAGCTAGTGCCACCTTTCCCACACAGCCTGCCACCTTCAGTGATTCATCTTCAGCCCCATCAGCAACTCCCAGTCCCAGTGACATCTCACACCCAGCCCTGGCTTGGAGTCCAAGTCCACAGCCCCTGAGCTGCCACCCTCGCTTGTCCCAGGCACCAGCTCCTCAAGCCAGGTACCTGCAAATGCTGTTCCATGAGATGCAAGGGCCCCAGCAGATTGGTGCTGACAGCACAGTCCAGCCCAGATGCTCTATCCTCTATTACCAGCCTTTAAGTACAACTGACCTCTTAAATTGGAGGAACCATACACCACCATATTCAGAAAAACCTCAGGCCATGGTCAACCTCCTAGAATCCATATTTCAGACCCAGCAACCCACTTGGGATGACTGCCAACAGATCCTCTTGACATTTTTCAACATGGAAGAGCAACAGTGAATTCTGACAGAAGCTCGCCACTGGTTCCAAGGGCAAGTCCCAGCAGGAACCCTAGATGCAGAAGCTTAGGCAAGAGAGGTGGCCCCGAGGCTCAGCCTAAGACTTCAATACAGCAGAAGGACGAGGAGACCTCACTCAGTATTGCGCCACCATCCTACACAGGCTCAGGGCTGGAGCTGAGAGACCTACCAACATGTCCAAAGTTGCAGCAGTTCTCCAGAAGCCAGAGGAAACACCAGCTGGTTTTTATGAGAGACTCTGTGAGGCCTTCCAGTGTACACCCCACTTTGATCCAGAAGCACTAGAAAACCAGCAAATGGTCAATACAGCATTTGTGGCCCAGTCATATGCCGACATTTGCAGGAAACTTCAGAAACTTGAAGGTTTCACTGGAATAAATGCTACCCAGCTTTTAGAAGTGGCAAATAAAGTCTTTGTGAACAAGGACCATGAGGAAAAATGGGAAGCTGATAAACAAATGAAAGCCAGGGTGTCCTTACTGGCTGCAGCACTGGGGAAGCCAGACCCGGCCCAGCAGTCAGCTCCACGGAAGGGGAGACCCAGTGGGAGAGCCCCACTCTGATGAGACCAATGTGCTATTGCAAGGAGATTGGCCACTGGAAGAATGAATGCCCCTGCTGCAAGGGAACAGCATCAGAGCCTAACAAAATTACTCCAGTAAAGAAGACAGGATGCCAACCCGAACCGGAGGCCCAGGACCTCATTGGCCTAGCAGGAATTAAGTCAGACTAGGGAAGACCAGGCTCCTTATTACTAGGCCCCCCAAGAGCCCATGGTTGAAATGAAAGTAGGGGGCCACCCAATGATCTTCATGGTGGACTCAGGTGCTGGGCATTCCATGGTCACTAAGCCGGTGGCCCCACTCGCTCAGCATAGGGCCGCAGTAGTCAGAACCACTGGCACCCAAACTGCCTGGCAGTTCTGCTGACCCCAGACATGCCAACTAGGAGGGTACAAGGTGACTCACGAATTCCTGTATTTACCAGAATGTCCAATTCCTCTGCTGGGAAGGGACTTACTAACAAAGCTCAGAGCCCAAATCACCTTCCCCCAGGGAGGGCCTACAAGCCTTATAGCAAGAGGACCAAGTGCCCTCATCATGGCAGTGACCATGCCTACAGAAGACAAATGACAACTCTACCACCAGGAAAAGGGGAACCTGGCAAAGCCCATCTGCCTGCTGGAGGAGTTTCCTGATGTCTGGACTGAAAAAGGGCCTCCTGGCCTGGCTCGCAACCATGTGCCCATAATGGTAGATCTCAAACCTGGGGCTCTTCCTGTCAGACAGAGGCAACATCCAGTACCAAGGGAAGCATGCCTAGGAATTCAGACCCATCTAACAGTGGCTGAAGGATGCAAGGATATTGATCGAATGCCAGTTGCCATGGAACACCCCACTGTTGCCCGTCAAGAAGCTTGTCCAGGACCTGCAGGCAGTCAACAATGGTGTTACACACTGCACCCAGTAGTGCCTAATCCCTATACTCTACTAAGACTTCTACCATCACAAGCAAGCTGGTTCACCTGTCTGGACCTGAAGGACGCTTTCTTCTGCCTCTGCCTGGCCCTGATTAGCCAGCGTCTGCTTACCTTTGAATGGGAAGACCCCCATACTGGAAGAAAAACACAAATGACCTGGGCTAGTGTGCCTCAGGGATTCCAAAACTCACCCACCTTGTTTAGGGAAGCCCTAGCTGTTGATTTCCCAGTTTTCCTGGAAGAAAATGCAAGCTGCACTTTGCCCTAATACATGGATGATCTGCTCCTGGCAAGCCACGACCAGGAGAAGTGCTGAGCGGGGGTTACAAAGGCATTGCTAGCCCGATTCTCTGAGGCAGGCTACAAAGTTTCCTGGAAAAAGGCCCAAGTTTGCCAGCAAGAGGTCCGATACCTCAGACTCATCATCTCGGAAGGATGACATACCCTGGATCCAGAGAGGAAACAGGTTATCTGCTCCATCCCTCAGCCAAAGACCAAAAGGGAGTTCTGAAAATTCTTGGGAGCAGCAGAATTCTGTTGCATCTGGATACCCAGATATTCAAGCCTGGCCAAACCACTTTATGAAGCCACAGAAGGCTTTTAGACAAAAGACCCTCTAAACTGGGGACTAGACCAAGAAAAGGCTTTCCAGGAGATAAAGAGACGGTTAACCAGCGCCCCTGAGGTAGGGCTGCCAGATGTAACATGACCATTCAATCTCTTCATCTGTCAGAAAAATCACACAGCTCTGGGGTCCTCACCAAATGGTGGGTCCATGGCAGTGGCCAGTGGCCTACCTGTCAAAGCACTTGGACCAGTGGCCTCAGGGTCGCCTCCATGTCTCCGAGCTCTGGCTGCTAAGGTAACCCTAATCAGGGAGGCCAACAAGCTCACCCTGGGACAGGACATTAATGTTAAGGTCCCTCATGCAATCATGGTTCTAATGAATGGCAGGGTCATAAATGGCTGACCAGTTCCAGAATGGCCCTTTACCAAGGACTACTGTGTGAAAATCCTCGAGTCAGGCTTGAAACTGTACGAACTTTAAATCCTGCCACCTTCCTGCCAACAGAGGAAGGGCCACCAGATCATGATTGCGAAGAGGTGATGGACGAAGTGTGGAAGGGGGGAGGTCCATCTTCAATATCTTCTTCGAGCTGACAAGGGTCAGCAGACCTTACCTACAAGGGGAAATTGTCTCTCCTATTTCTTTCCTTGGGACTCATTTGGACACAAGGTGTCTGAATTATTGTCCAGCACAGTCAAGTTTCCTTATGGAGATCTGGGTTGCTCACAGAAATCTTATTCATCTGCAGATATTGATAGCCCTGTTGCCTTATGATTTGGGTCCTAAAGTCTTTTACTCTGGAAGAGATAAATTTGATTTAGAAAGCATGACCTGAACATAAAAATTGAAAGGAGCATCAGAAGGGGCCCTGCCAGGTGTGGCAAGAAGGATAAAGTTATTTTAAAAAATGACAGAGAGTCTTATGTTACTTTGCCTATAGGTGTTTATGCCTATAGCTATTTTTAACTCTTAAGTGGCCCTCCATTTTGGACTGTCACTGTAGTGGGCAGTTAAGGGCTGATGACATTAGGGCATGGTGTACTGGGGGCAAGTGCCAGTCCAGTTGAAGAGAAAACAGAGTAATCTCTGTACAGAAAGGAGACTCACAGCATGACCTGAAGTCAGGGTACCCCTGCACTTGCTCGCTCCAGAGATGTCTGACGAAACCAGGTCAAATGGACCTATATTGGAGGATTCCTTGATACAAGGGGGACGCCTCACAGAGCTCGGAAACTCTCGCTCTCTCCCATAGGGTAAAGACCCTACTTTCCCTTTCCCTGTCTTTCTTCACCAGCCAGCATAGGGGAAGCCAACACATTTTCCACTTGGCTCTATCCTTAAGTTCTGGGAGTGCTTTGATCCTGCTAAGCAAAAAAAGATGGGTAGTTCTCTTCATAGCCCAATTTAAATTATTTACTATTCTTTGCATCCTGCCTAAATTAGTCTCTTGCCAGATGCAAAAACCCTAAAGTATTTTTCTGGTAACACTGAGAAAACTAAGTTTAACTAAGTAAATATTCTTTTAAATGGTTCTAATACTGCTAGTACCTTGTATGTGTATCTAAATGTTATAAATCATTTATAAAGTTAAAAGTGTATATATAGTTCTTTTATCTAAGGTACACTCTATCTAATAAGGTCTTTGAAACTTCTGCCTTTTATGATAAATGTTAAACGTTCTGCCATTTAGGCCTGACAACTGTTTGTTAGATAAGTATTGATTTATTTGACATCTGTTGATCAGATAAACATTGGTTTATCTGACAATGGCTAGATAAACATTGTTTTATATATATATATATTATACAGGAAAAAGCACTCCTGCTCCAGAGGACAAAACTGCCAAAATGATAGAATCTTCAGGGATGACTGTTCAGAGAACTAGTTTAAGAGTACATGACTCCGAGTAGTCATATCCCCCAACTTCTCAAAGGCAGTAGTGTTCAGCCACCAGAGACAGTTCAAAATGATGACACATATGAGAGGATTTCCCCAGAACCAGATGAAGTCGATTATGCCAGACCTCTAAAAGTAACCAAAGCCATGAGATTTTAAAACAGGGCTCTCACACATGTGCTCTAATATTTAAGCCTTCTAGGTTTCTGGTAAAATGCAAACTCATATCTTTGGCCAAAGCCTTCTGTTTAAGCAAAGGCAATATAACTTTCAATGGTACCTTTTACTTAGGGTCACTGTCAGTCTTCCTTCTGTACACAACTGACTCATTGATGTTTACCCTCTAATTGGACTGACATCTGCCCACTCGAACACCTGACCCTTAATGCAAAACTATAATGGCAGTCCAAATAGAGGGCCATCTAAAGGTTAAAAATATCTACAGGTATAAACACCTATAAAAATAATAACCATAAGACTGTCAGTTTCCAAAAAACAAAGTTAGATTCTTAATCCTTCCTGCTGCACCCTGCAGGGCCCCTTCTGATACCCCTATCAATGTTCATTTTCAGGTCATGCCTTCCAAACCGAATTTATCTCTTCCTGAATAAAACCCTTTAGGACCCAAACCATGAAGCAACAGGGCTATCAATCTTTACAAAGGAATCAGATCTCCATGAGCAACCCAGACTTCCATGAGAATCCTTGACTGGGCTGGACAATAATTCAGACACCTTGTGTCCAAATGAGCCCCAAGGGAAAGAAATAGGAGAGACAATTTCACCTTGTAGGTAGGGTCTGCTGTTCCTTGTCAAAGCAGATACTGAAGATGGACCATTCCCCTTCAGCAACCCCCACAAAAAAGAATTTTTTGGAAAATTGTCTCTCAGGGGGAATTTGAGGCAGGCTAAATTCAGGAAGTTCGAGACTCATATGTAGGTCCCCAGGGATGGCCCAGATCACCCTTACCTGGCCAGAAACCACCTATGCCCCTCACCTATTCATTATTGGATGAGAGTCATCTGGTTTTGCCCTTCCCATGTGTTAGTGTAGGTTTTAAAGGCACCTGAAAAAGATAAGCATGCTCTCTCTGCTGGGAGATTCCACCTGGGCCCCATCATGCTCCCCTTTGTATTTGTCTTCTGGAACTTTAAATAACCCCCCTTTACACCCACATGTTCTGTTCTTCCATGTCAGAGTGCAAGAACAAAGATCTTCTGGATATACCTTTGCCCTTAATAAAATCTCTGTTTAACCTGGAATGGCTGCACCAAGTATATAATTAACCCACGGGTCTAGGAGACCTTGGAGCAGATAGTCCTTTGGACAATGATTATCTTATAAGCAACAGTTTGAGTTTAGGACATCTGGTGACAAACAATTCTATGTTAAAGGCAGAAACTTCTATGGAGTTAGGCGATGTGCCACACAGCACACAGGCAACTGGGGGAGATCAGCTAATACCCACACACTGACAGACATATTCCATAGTGGGGGCTATTGGGGTGGGGAATGGGGCTCAAACCCCTTGCTCTACCAATTGAGCTAGACCTTTGACAGAAAAGGCCCAATTTAGTTGACTGTCATACACCTATGCTCGGGTGAGGGAAGCAGCTGCCTCTTTAGATGTTTGCTAGCACTCCTTTAAAGTTGTTGGATTTGTTTGTTTGTTTTTCCCAGCTAAGGCCTCCAGAGGAATTTACAAGGAACCCTCTAAAATTGCTGAGTCAGTTTGACTCCCCATTTTTTTTTTTTTTAAGGTGTTGTAAACTTGCTCCTTGTAGTGATAAATTCTCTTCCCAGAGGCATTATTGAGGCAGGTTAGTAAACAGGGCAAATAACTTACCAGGGGCTCTCTTCTCTTAAGCAAATAAAGCTAATATGTATCCTTTTGATAGGTAGCAGTTAGACATAAGTGGTGGGCACAAGAGGAAGAAAATAAGAAATCATTGTAATTTGACTTCCCAACTCCACTAATCTCTATTTAAGACCAGGTAGCCAGAGCCCAGGTGTTATGACAGGATGCTTTGAAGTTGACCACGACCCTAACCCTAAAGTTTAATCCACTCTGTACCCAAGAGAAAGCCACATTCTAAACATTTAGGGCTGGCCACAGGGCGGTTTTTACAAGTAAATTTAACAAAACAAAGACCCAAACCTAAGAGGTTTATAGAGGAAGGTAGAGCAAAGGTTAGGATTTCAAAAAGAAAATCTCTATCAGTTAGAGCAGGGCATAATTTACACAATGTCTCACATAACCAGTCAATGACCTAAGCCCAGGAAATCATCTCACGGTCAAAAGAACCCTAAGCTAAGAGTTTCTCAATAAATACTCCAACCTTAAAACCTGACTCGTAGTTCTCAGTCTAGAGACAACCCGCTTTTAGTCTGTTGAAAGTGTATTCCTTTCCTAATAAGTCACGATTACTTTTACTGTAATTTTTCCATCTTACTCAAATTCTTCCATCAGAGGCATGAACAGAGATAATTATCAACACCATTTTTCCAATAGCACCAGCATGACCCTCAACCATCTCTAGAGCAATAAATCCCCTCTACCTTGTAAATATCCTGGTGGTCATAAATATTATTACAAGACAGCATCCAGAAGAGGCACCTTTGGGTCTGCATTACTTGCAAAAAAAAGGCCTGCCCCGAATATGACCTCCCAGGCCAAATCCTCTTACTTAGGACCTCATGAATATTGGTCACATCTCATACATACAATTAAAGCTCTAAAAATTAGCCTAAGTACATGCTCAGAGCACCCCTTGTTATGTAATAAGGTGTGGCTAAGTACACCTGTCAGCCACCCTAGATCCTCCCTAAGGACTGCCCAGATTTTTCCCACCTAATGATTTATGAATTGGGCTTAAAGAAATCAATACTTCTGTGCCACCTGGAGAGCCCACCAGTTCCCTTGTGGTGCTTCTTTCTTTCCTTTTCTTTCAATAAAGTTTTGCTAATCGATGCCTCCTTGCCATCTGGCAGGAGCCCACAGCTTTTTCTCTTGCCGTGCTTCCTCTTACTCTTTCTTGCTTCTTTTTCAATAAAGTTTTGCAATTAGTGTCTCTGTGAAGTTCTCTGTTCAAGTGACACAAGGACTTGGAGTCTTCTTCACTAGTGTCTTAGACTACTTAGCATTCCCATTCATCATTTTTGGAATATGTGATAGATGACCTTGAATTGAGTGCTTACCTCTACATGTGAGGATGAGTCTTTCCTGTGTGAATATGGATAAGCTTATCCAAAACCAGAAATTCTTTCATAAGTTTCAACAATGCAAACTTACAATGATATCCCATGTGGCATATCACTATTTTTGCTGCATGTATGTAAATAATGAGGTCAAAGTTAATTAGACTACACTTATTTTTGCAAGCAAATTAGCTTATTTGAGTATATTCAGCAGAAATGTGGTGACTGTAGGGAGAAAAATTATGTTTCTGAAGAAAAACCTATAGAACCTCAGTTAGTAGGTTATAACTCGGCTCTCTGTTTTTGAGTATATTATCTCCCTGTAGAATGGACTGAATTCTAGATTCTTCCAGTCCAGTTTTCTTCTATGGGATCACTAAAAACAAGATGTTCTCTATTCAGAAGACCAATAAGCTGTGAAACTGGACAACCAACATAAATTTCAAGGGGGCAGGACTCATGCTTGATGTGTGGACCACGCAGAGTTTTCACCAAAACACCTAATGCCAGAGACTTTGAGACTGCAAATCAGCATAGGAGATTTTGGCAACTTAAGGCTGTGGACAGCTTTTCCTAATGTATCCAAGGGAGATGCCCTATTTTGGAACTATGCCTACCTCTTTTACTTGGCAGAATAATGCTGTGATTAGATTTTCAGGACCAGTAGCTTTTGCAGATAACACAACATGACAGACAGTTGAATCTATCATGTCAAACAAAAACCTTTATATTGGTCCCCTATATTTTTTTGGTAGGATGCCCATCAAGAATGATGTGTTTGGGCTGTAGGTTTCAGAGGTTCCAGCCCTCGGTTATTTTTTCTGGGTCTGTGATGAGGCTGACAATGATGGCAGGGAACATGTTGGAACAAAGTTCACCTCAATGTGGCCAGGAATCACTTTTCATGTCTCTTAATCACAGAAATCACAGGTGAAGACAGAAAATACCTGACAGTAGAGTCCTTTCAGCAGTTCTGTGGGTGGGAGGATGGAGCGAACAGTTCCTGATGCCCATTGGATCCCAATTTTATAATAGGTAATGAATAGTGCTTCTCTTTACTACCAGGGTGTGGTGTTAGCCCTGATTACCATGTGTGATAATAGCACATACTTTGCATGTCCATGAACTGGGCACTGTTTCTAACACTTAAATCAAGACAAAACATTCTATGATTATAATCTTTATTTGACTCAGCAAAATGTAATCAGTAGGCCAGGTTATGCACTAATGGGACAGAGCTAAGAATCCCTTCCCTTTCCTTTCTGTGGTGCTGGGGATTGAACCCACAGCCTCAGGCATGGTAGGCAAGGACTCTACTACTGAACTATATCCCAGCCCTGCCCTATGCTTTTAAAGCTCTCACAAATCAGAAAAGTTGAAAAAATAGTTTAGTAGACATTCACGCATCCATATATGCCTGGCAATCATGAATACTTGGCTATAATATTTGAATCTCTGTATGTATCTTCCTGAAGCCTCACAAGACTTCAACCTGCATAAATAACATTTGTATTGAGGAGGCTGATCATTCTTTAGCCTTCGAGGCACACATCATAGAATATTTCCCGACAGGCACCTACTCACTTTTCAACACTTGTTGCCTTTGGTTGTGTGTCTACATTGACTTGGTCTGTTCGACTATTTTCTTTATTGGTTTATTTTTTGTCAGCTCTAGAGTTTGAACTCAGGACCTTAAGCTTCCTAGGCATGCACCCTACCACCTGAGCCATGCCCAGCCCTTTTTTGCTTTAGGTACTTTGCACATAGGATTTGGCACTTTTTGCCCCAGGTGGGACTCAAGTCTCCTTCCTATGCCTGGCTGATTAAGGCTTTTAAAAGGAACCAGGTTGGCTATCTTTTCCTTTATGGTGTCATCTATTTTTCCCAAGGGGCTGTTAAACCCAAGTCTAGAGGCCCCAACCAGCTAGGCCCTTGGTTTCCATAGTGAGTCTGCCTTCTTGTTACACAGTGGTGGTAACAGACCGCACAAAACTACAGATATTACTACCTGGCTTCCTCTAGGTTTGCCCACTTCTGAGTCACACTATCTGTTGTTGACCTAATATTTATGTGGAATGTACTCCTGAGATGGAGGTGATCAGAAATGAAGAGAACTGCAGAGACAGGCCTGCATAATGAACCATTTATTCACCTTGATTTTCATTTGCTATTCCCAGCAATTGAGTTTTTCTTTCCTGTTTCACAGAGGAAATCCCAAAGAGTTCCCAGAGTTAGCAGTCTACTCACTGGGTAGCCTATTCAATTAGTAGTAAGTTAGTACAGAGTACATGATAGGACTGTTTGGATTTTTGATTATTTTCTTTTGTTTGGATAAGGATATTTTGAAATTAAAAATGTACTTTTGATCATCTCAGGACAGAACACAAATGGGGACCACTGGAGGAGGTGAGCTGAGCTCACCATTGTTCAACTTTTTTCTCATGGACAAACTGGCCATGAGGGCCCTCTGCATCCTGGGGCAAAAGGGCCAAGTACACAGGGGTCTCTGCTCCTTCTTCCGGGCTTTTGAGGGCCGAGGGATCCGTCATGTCTGTTCTCACCCACCCTGGGCAACAGGCATTCAGGAAGATCTTTTCTCCTCTTCTCTGCTCGTTGAGGTTCCTGGCATGGATTCTGGACAGGACTGTGACACCGATCTTAGTCACCGCATATGCCATATAATTGGAACTGGGCCAGCCTTCTTTCTCGTGTACTCCATTCTTGGTATCTTCCACAAACTTGTTCATGAGTCCCACCAGCTCCTCCTCTGTGATGGTCTCACTTCGAAACTTCTTCTGTAGCTCTGGGCTACAATTTTTCATGCTGCGAAGACTCAGTATGCTTGACACATTCACCACTCTGCCTGAAATACATCACAAATTATCACATAGAGAGGTGTACAAAAGAATGGTGAATACAAAATTTGCTGGAACTTGAGATCAGAAAATTTCTCTTCAAGAGACCATTAGCAGTATGTGTTGGAAGAGGAATATACTGCACAGTACTGTGTAGCCTAAGGACTTCCATTCAGTCTAAAAGTTTTGGGCAGGTGGAGGAGTCGGGTAACAATAGAAAGAGCTGCCCTTTGAAGTCCTGGTGAACAGTTTTAGAAGTAGTAGAACCTTCTGTGAGGACAAGATGGGAAACAGGATTTGAGAGTAAGCTGTACATGCAAGTCCTCAGCTCCAAGCTCCACATTCCATTTTTCCAAATGTGGCTGCTGGTCTTTATTGGTGTGATTTAATGAGTGGTGGTTCACCTGGTCTCCAGATCACATGGGGTCAGGATTAGAGCTGTTTACAGTGAAAGAAATAGGATAGCTTGCTATGCAGGGCACAGGTATGTTGATAGGGACTGCGGTTAGCCTGGAGGTGGAGGGTCAGCTCGTGGTGATCTCTATGCACCATGCTAAGGACTTGGGTTTTCTCCTGAAGGATCTTTGGGAGGGGAGTGGACAGGCAGACAGTGTACAGAGGCCTATAAGGACAAGGCTCAGGAAGGTGGCCTCCCTGGAAGGTTTGCAACTGTGCATCTTGACAGCCAAGGGCCTGTTGTAGAGCTGGGATGAGAAGGATTTGGGAGACACTCTGTGGCCACAATCTCACAACAGTGATTCTGAGGGGCAGGGCATGGTACACCCCAGGGATGCTGGTGGGTGGCCAAGAAGATTCAGGGAGAAGGATGAGCACCCCCTGGCAGTGTTTGCTTTCGTTTGTGGGTATATCAGGGGGAGATCCATAGGTACAAGACAAATATGTGTGGGGAACTATGGGAAGTGTTGGGGGCAGGTGACAGAAGTTTAGGGGAGGGGGCGTTTAGGGATTGGGTGTAGTCACAAGTGACAAGTTTTAGGTGGCTAGATCTATTAATTGGGTGGTACTGAAGGCTCCATCAGCCTGAATAAGAACATTCAGACAGCAGAGAAGGAGCACAGATGGAATCTTAAGGGCCTCTAATGTGTGAGAGACAAGGAACAAACAGGAAACATTTGAACCAAGAGTTGAAGGAATGGAAAGAGACAGGTGTGCAAAGATCAGCAGAACAGAGAACAAAGCCACTAGAGAGAGAATGACAAAGTACCAGGCTAGCAAGGAAGCAGGTGCAGCTGCCCCTGCAGCAGGAGAGGAAGCCAGGCTTGGAGATGAGAGTCCAGGCAGGCAGGTCGGATCCCCCACCAGACTCACCTTGGGGTTTTATTAGAGGGAGTAGTTCAGTGCAGACATCTCGGGTACCAAAAAAGTTAGTTTTCATTGTCACTTCTGCTTGAATTTGTAAGGGTGTAGGATCAGTCACTTTTAGAGGAGAAAGAAAACAGAATCATGAATAGCAAGCAGTAAAGGGGTAGAAATCTGGTTGCTTTGAGTAAACCCTGTGACTAGTTCCACCATTGTGCCAGGGCTCATCTCCTGGTTTGATAATATTTCAATTTTTTTGTAAGATGCACCAGTGGAGAAAGTGGGGCGAAGATGTCATCCACAGTATCTTGGTTTAGCAATTTTTTTTCATTTTCTCTTTTATTTCAAAATCAGTTAAAATCAACATAATTGTCCTAAAGACCAATCACAGAAAAATTGCATAATGAAAACCTGAAAAAGATCCCAAAGAATATGAGTCAGCCAAGCACAAGGTTCCATTGGTGGAGCCTTCCCAGTCCCAGGGGGCTCTGCAGGCCGACCTCTGAGGGGTTTGCCCTGGATCCCACGGGCCACAGGTGCCCCACTCCAGCGCCGCCCAGACAGGCACAGCCCACCCTGGCGCTTGGCACTCGACAACCATCCTCCACGCTGCGTTTCCCAGCCCCTTACTCTTGAAGCCGATGCCCGCGTTGTTGACCAGCACGTCCAGCCCCCCGTACTCCTTGCGCAGAAAGTCGCGCAGAACGCGAATGCTCTGCAGGTCGTCGATGTCCAGCTGGTGGAAACGCGGGCTCAGGCCCTCGGCCTGCAGCTGCTGCACCGCCGCCCGGCCCCGCGCCTCGTCCCGGGCCGTGAGTATCACGTCCCCCGAGAACTGGCGGCAGAGGTCACGCACGATGGCGAAGCCGATGCCCTTGTTGGCCCCGGTCACTACTGCCACTCGATTGCAGTACGACATTGTTCAGTGGGTGTGCAAGGCACCTGCGTGGAGAGGGGAGCCGGTGATAAAAGCATCTACGTGAGGACCCGCTAAGTGGGTGAATTTGGAAGGCCATGGTGCACTCATCCGAGTTTGTGCCTGTGGAATGGCCCAGGGAGAAGGTCAAGGTGAGTCCGCATCCCTGGCAGGGCGTGGTTAGGCGGGAACCCCCCCCCCCCCCCCCCCCCCCCGAGGCTGCAGAGAAGGGCTGGGACTTTTCAACTACAAGTGCAACTACCCAGCTCACAGGCACAAGTCTTGGGCTTTCTAAACGTGGCCGCTCGTGTCATTGGGGTCTATTTAATTTGTGGTCGTTCACCTGCCTTCCTAATTACTTGCAATAAAAATTGTCGTTTCTTATCTTGGGTGCACGCAGAGTGTTGTCGGGGGTGTGCGAAGAGCCTGGAGGTATTCCACGGTCAGATTATGGAGAACTAAGAGCTCTCCATAAGAGCTCTAGGAGGACATGGCTTGGGTGGGCTTCTGCTTGGAGAGCAGTCTCGGTTGTGTCTCCAAACTCCTTCCAGTGTGGGATTTCAAATGTGTCTGGAGGGGCACACGATGCATCTGGTGTCAAGCATCTGGGGTCCTCAGGTCGAGGAAACCGGCTGCAAGTTCAGTTGCAGGCTCTTAGGGAGCCCCTGGGCCTTCACAGGATAACAAGGACTGAGTTTGAGAACTAATGTTAAGGGCAGGCAGCGAACACTCAGCCACACGCGTTAGTATTCCTTAAAGTGGCCACTTGGGTTAAGCGGAGCAATTTGGTGGGAAGTGAAAACAAGCCCGGAGGTAGGAGGGGTCCTGTGAACCATGCTAAGGGCTTGGGTTTTCTCCAGGAGGGTTTTGGAAGGGGTAGAGCCAGGCAGACAACATGCAGAATCTAGGAAAGGAGGAGGCTCAAGAAGGGAGGTCTGGTTTTTGCCAGACTGGCCATTCCAAGCCTAGTTGCTGCCAGAGGCTTCCTGTCTGACACCAAAGAGCCATTTGGCATTGGCCGTAGAGTAGATCTGTACTGAACCCTCATCCTTGATCCCCCCTGTATCTCCCCAACTATTCAAGTGTATCACAGATGTGCTTGCAGGATGGGTGTTTCTAAACAGACTATTTTTTTCTGGTATTTGAAAAATATGCCCAAATTAAAAAAATTTATGAATATCTATCTGTTTCCTAGCTAATTTTCAGGTGTTTTTTTTTTTCCCCCCTCGGGGATCAAACCAAGGGCCATGTTCATACAAGACAAGTATTCTACTACTAAGTGACATCCTGACATCCCCAGGCTTGGATCTTGGTTTTGGTGGTTGTTAGGGACTCCCAAAACTTTGCACGTTTTCTGAATTCTGAACAATTGAGAAATAAAATCAAGGAGTAAAGATGGAGACCACAGATCTTCCTTATACTACAGATAATTGTAAGACCAACTTCTGGTACTTTTCTACCCAGAGAAAAGAATTTTATCCCATCTATTAACTTGTGGAATCAATTCACACCTTTACTTTCTACTGGTTTAAAATATTTACTTCATTCCTTTCAGTTTTTTCTTTTCTTCCCCATCTGTGCCCTAAACCATCTACTTCCGCCCACCACTGAACTCTGGCACCAGCCCTCTCTACTGCTAACTGCTCACTTTATTCCTCTTAAAGATCACAGCTCCATGGTGTTTGTGAAAAGGTATTGGAAAGGAGTATTAAATTGTGAATCATGGAGCTCTAGGGGGCTTTTCTTACGTGATATTATTTACCCTACCTGAATTAAACTTGACACTACTTTTTCTACTTACAGTTGTTATACTTGTTCAGTGGTCCAGTAAATGGGAACAGCTTGGTCTTTGACTCCTGGAATTTGAGCTTGGTGTTTGACTCCTGCTTAGTGGTTATGAATCTTTTACTTACAGAAATCTGTCAAAGATAAACCAAGCTGGACACTGATTTGATAAAGGGCAGATTTTAATCAATAACGAACTATCCTTTAGGGACAAGATCCAGTGTGAACTGACCTCACTTTCATTTGTACAGAGGTCACTGCATTTTAAAGAGAGAGAGTTGGGGATCAGAAAAGGAGAACAGCGGTACCTTGAGCAGTTAAGTATATTAAAGGTGACAAAGGATTTGCTTAGTGTAAATGTTGGTTAGGTCATCTGTGTCTATTAACTGGCAGTTATCAAAATTAAGATCAAATGACAGAGATCCTATCATTTCTAATGGCTGTATTTTTTTTCTTTTTTCTTTTATTATTCATATGTGCATACAAGGCTTGGTTCATTTCTCCCACCTGCCCCCACCCCCTCCCTTACCACCCACTCCTCCTCCTCCCTCTCCCCCCCCTCAATACCCAGCAGAAACTATTTTGCCCTTATTTCTAATTTTGTTGTAGAGAGAGTATAAGCAATAATAGGAAGGAACAAGGGTTTTTGCTGGTTGAGATAAGGATAGCTATACAGGGCATTGACTCACATTGATTTCCTGTGCGTGTGTGTTACCTTCTAGGTTAATTCTTTTTGATCTAACCTTTTCTCTAGTACCTGTTCCCCTTTTCCTATTGGCCTCAGTTGCTTTAAGGTATCTGCTTTAGTTTCTCTGCGTTAAGGGCAACAAATGCTAGCTAGTTTTTTAGGTGTCTTACCTATCCTCACCCCTTCCTTGTGTGCTCTTGCTTTTATCATGTGCTCATAGTCCAATCCCCTTGTTGTATTTGCCCTTGATCTAATGTCCACATATGAGGGAGAACATACGATTTTTGGTCTTTTGGGCCAGGCTAACCTCACTCAGAATGATGTTCTCCAATTCCATGCATTTACCAGCGAATGATAACATTTTGTTCTTCTTCATGGCTGCATAAAATTCCATTGTGTATAGAGACCACATTTTCTTAATCCATTCGTCAGTGGTGGGGCATCCTGGCTGTTTCCATAACTTGGCTATTGTGAATAGTGCCGCAATAAACATGGATGTGCAGGTGCCTCTGGAGTAACAGTCTTTTGGGTGTATCGTAATGGCTGTATTTTTTATGTTATGTAGCTTTGTTGATTCCAAATATTTACATGGTTTGTTAAGTGTTCTTTTGGAGTGTAGTAACCACTTCCTTTGTGCACCATTTGATCCAATCCCATTATTAAGGCAAATTAGGAGGGCCCGAGTGCACAAGGGATACTTTCCTTTCTTTTTTCTTTCTTTTGCCAAAGCATTAGTCAAAGAGCAAATGCTGGGTTGAGTTTACTGGAAGATGCTGACTTTATATTGACTCTTGTTATGTATTTTTAAAGAAACAAGGTGTTATGTAGCAAGCAGAGATATATCTTCAGTCTCACAAGCAGGTTTTGAGAAGCACACGGAGTTGTGTAGATACATCGACATCTCAGAAAAAGAGTCACAACTGTAAGCTCTTTTTAGTAAATGCTTTAAGAAAGGATGGTCAGGAGCTTAATGTCAGATGCCGCCTTTAACAAATGGTAAGTTGGAGGTGGGATCAGCTTTGGATATTCTCAGGAAGGTACTTAATGGGGACCCAGGCTCATCCTAGGGACACAGCCTTGTGTTATTAGAAATTGTGTTAGTGTTTAAGCCTTTTATTTATTTCATTTTAGTTTTTGGTGGGACTGGGCGTTCAACTCAGGGCTTTGTGTTTACAAACAGGTCCTCATAAAGCAGGTGCTTTACTACTTAAGCCACACCTTCAGTCCATTTTTGCTCTGGTTATTTTGGAGATGGTCTCTTGCAAAATATTTGTCTGGGCTGGCCTCGAGCTGTGATCCTCCTGATCTCAGCCTCATAAGTAGCTAGGATTACAAGCATGAGCCATCAGCACCTGGCTGTGTTTAAGCTTTTTAGTGTGAAGGAACATGAAGAAAAAAATTACTTGTGCTGAGAGTCTATAGTTTTTATAATGCAAGTTTTTGCTCAAGGAATGTGGCTAGAGCTCTGTCAAGGAGAGAATCTTTGTTGATTTCCATGTAAAAGATGGGAATATACATTTTTTCTCCTTCATAAAAGACAGTTCTCATTTCAATTGCCCCTTTTCATCTTATCTAGAATGCAGGTGTGTGAAAATGTGACACTTAGAGCTGAAGCAATTATCCTCCTAAGACTATCAGGAAACAATAAAGTGTTCTGAAAGCTAGGGATGTAGGTCAGTGATAGAGTGCTTATCTAGCATGTGCAAGGCCATAGGTTTGATCACACACACACACACACATACACATATGCACACATGCACAGTGTAATGAAGGGCTGACTCCCCAAGGATGGTAATGGTGAAGGTTAGAAAGAGGGTTGAGTTTGATGACATTGATGACTCTTGGATCTGTTAAAATACTAATTAAAAAGGAGCCCAACCAACCAACCAACAAACACAAAAACAAAGAAATGGGAGATCATCATACCGAGGTAGCTCTAATGCCCCAAAACCTAACTCAGACTTTAAAGGAAAATGAGGATGAGGTTGTAAATTAATGGTATGCAGAGTTGTACATTTGCAAGGGCAAAAAAAATTAAAAGAAAGTGAAACTCAGTTCAGCCTATCACAGGTACACCTTTGGTCAACTGTTATAACTTTGGTGAACTAATATAACTGCATTAGTTATATTGTCTTAAACTTCCCATGGGAATAGTTCAACTAATACAATAGCTCCTTTTTTGTTCACAATCAACTAATTGCTTTGCCTTTATATTTATCCTACAAAAGCCTCTTCTGCTGCCCTTTCCATGTAGAGATTCAAAGCACTTTGGTTTGAAACTGTACCATTCATGAATCTCTATTCAAATAACTCTTAAAATTTTAAAGTGTCCAAGCTTATCTTTTAATGCTTCCAAATCTAGTAACATCTATTCCCAGCCCACTGACCTTTTTGCCTTTAAAATGAACTTCTAACTTTAGAGTAGTTTGACTTACTGAAAATTTGCAAGTGTAACACAGAGAATTGTCACAAACCTCTTGCCCCATTTTTCCTATTAACATTTTACTACTACAGTGTATTTGTCAAAACTAAGAAACCAACATTGGAGCAGCTCCATGCATTATTTGGGTTTTACTTGTTTCCCCCCTCATATTCTTTTTCTATTCTAGGATCCTCTCTGGATACTACATCTAGTTATCATCTGTCTCTAGTTTCCTGTTGTTTGTAACACCTTGTAAGAATTTGTTTTTCATGGCAGAAAAAATGTTTTGGGAGAATTGGCCAGGTGTTTTGGGGTTTGTCATGAGCAAGAGTCAGAAACATAGACATGTTTGTGTCTTCCCACGTCAGAATTTATTACTTCACAAATATATAAGCTACATCAATTTTGGTGACTTTAATTCACCAAGGACTATTGATGTCACTTGGTGCTCATGATCACTGGCAATCATAGGTCTCATGGCCAGTGTGAGCAGGTCCTTTGACCTGACAGGGAGTGACTGGGGATTGAGAAAAAAGACACAAAGACAAGACAAATAGAAAAGTTTGGGATCGGGTGAGTCCAGCACTCCTGATGAGAGATGCCAGTGATCCCCTCCGCCTACAAGTGCATTTATTTATACAGCAAGTGTGGGAAAGTGGGGTGAAGGGAAGGTGGAGGTCTCATGGGTCCAGTCATGTAGGCAGCAGGAACAGCGCAGCTGTGGTATGTTGTTATTTACTGCAGACTATCCTATGTCAGCATGCCCTGTTTTCCCTGCAAGGCAGCCTTGCTGAACCTTGCCTCCCCTTGGCTGGGTCTGTGCCTATCAGCCAAGGGGCCCTTTGATAGAGCCGTGCTCATGCCAAGGTCTATCTCCACTGCCTCAGTCTCCCTACTTCCAAGGCAGCCTTGCGGAACCTTGTTCACCTCCTTTGTGCCGGGGCCTTGCCTTCTCAGCACAAAGGTCTTTGACATGGCCTTGTACATGTCAAAGTTCTTTCTCGGTCTATTAGTTACTGGTCTCCCACAATAGGTTCTTTTATTCTGAGCTTGATTATTAATTCTCAGATCACACATTACACTTTACACATTTTCAATATATTTATTTGCCATATATATAAAATAACAGCATGTCTACAGAAGGGTTAAAGAGGCTGCAGGGTTTGAGAGATTTCACTGATGGCAGAAACAGGCAGCTGATACAAAAATAATCACTGCAGGTGTCTATATAAGGCATCGCACTCACAGAGCAGTTCTGGAGCAGGGCTGCCAAAGCACAGACCTGGTTCAAGGTTCAGAGCTGGTTCCTGGCTTACTGGGTCTGGTCAAATAGCAATTTGAGTGGGCAGCTTCAAGCAGGGGGATGGTGCTGAGCTGAAGCCCCAGGGACAGAGTTGATAGTACCTTGCCTATTGATCCTGTGATGCATACACTGGGTGGTCTGCTCACTGATTGGTGGATGCCCCCATACCCCAGTGTTTAAGGGGGTTGCATTTGTTGTGTTCAATAAGCTTACAGGTCTGGTCTTTCTGATATGGTTTTGATATGCCCATGTGTCCATGGATTCCTGATTTAATTTGGTAAGTTCGTAGATGGTAATATTTTATTTTCATAAATAAATTATTGGTTTGTGTTGGACAGGTGGTGATTTACTGGCACAAAAAAGTGGTCAGTTGGTACAATACGGAATAACTTAGGGCAGGACAATGCTGATAATGTTTGCCAGAATTTCCACCCTCCTCCCCCACGGAAGAATTATTGGTTTGAAGGAGGAACACTGTGGGAACAGTGTTATCAACATGTTTTAGCCCTGATGATGTCATACTAACCTAACCACCTGGCCAAGGTAGTATTTGTCAGATTTTTTCATTTAAGTTATTTCCTGTCCAGCACCCCCTTTTCCATACTGTACTTTTTGGAATTAAGTTGGTAAGCATCGTCCACAACGAAGGCGGGGACAAGTCAGAAACTGAGCTCCTTCTCTTGGAAAGAGCATTTACACAAATTAAATTCTCCTGCAAGACAGATGCTGGGATAGGATAGAAAGGGGAAAATGGGGGACTGGGGAAGCCACGGGGCAAGGGGAGAAGACTGGGACCTGGTAGGTGTAGGGAAGGGAGGAGTGGAGTGGGTTGGGGACCAGGACAGCCTGGTGGGGAACACGGTAAGGCCGAGGTCTGAGGGTGAGGGTGAGGGTGAAGGCGCGGGCAGGGTGGGGCCCGCTAGGTCCAGCGCACTAGGTGGCTGGTCTTAGCAATTGAGTAAGCAGTTCTTGAGAGCGCAGGCTGTTTCCCGAGGCCACTGGGCTTTCTCACCCATGCCTCGCAGTAGGGCTGCAGAGGAGTTGGGTTGGGGTACTTCGCCGACCCCTCTCCCCGCAAGGGCTTAGCTTTCTAGTGGAATCCCGGAAACCGCGCGGGGGAGGGGCGCAGCAGTCGGGTGACTTTAACCCGGCGTGAAGCTTCTCCGCCTCTCCCTTTGCGTTCCGGAAGTTCCTTAAACTTGCGTTCCTGAAGCGTTCTTCCGGTTTCTCCGCCTAGGACCCCACCTATTGTCGCCGCCATCTTGGGGGCCCATGTGAACTCGGATGTGACCCGGAAGGACTTCCGGGTCAGGGTGCGCGTGTGAGGGTGTGTGTCCTGGTTGCTCGGGTAACGGGAGCGGGGTCCGGCTGCGTCTGTTCCCAGTGGTCATTCTGTGTGAAGGACCCGGGTGGGGCAGCAGGGCCCACTAGGCGCCCTGTAGCCTCTGGTCCTCAGAGGTCAGCGCGTCGCGGACGACGCTCGGTCGCGGTCTGATGCGCCGGGCCGGACCGGACCGCGGGGGGCCTCGGGGGACCCTGCGAGCGACGACGGCGCTTCACCGGGTCCCGCGCCGTGCGGCCGTCACCGCGCGCCGGGGAAGCGCGGGCGGGATGGGGGCACCGGCGGCCGGGCGCCGAGGCGGGGAGCAGGCTCGCCATGCTGGCTGGTGGCGGGGACGGCCGTCGGAGGGGCGTGGCGTCCGGGCGCGTCTCCGCCCCGGGGCTTTTCACATCCGGGGAAATGAGTCCTGAGAACCGGGCAGGAAGTCACCGATTAGCACTGTTGTAATGCACGGCGTCGTTAAATGAATACCGACACTGCCGCCTTTGCCTTCAGCTTTGCTAGCTGCAACATTTAGTAAAAAAAGGGAAAAGAGCAGCTCTCTCCTCCTGACCTTGCCAACTTTCCCAAATAGTGTGCTCTGGGCACTGAGCAAGGATAGCTTAAAGAAAGATATTTAGTCTGGGAAAAACTACCTGGAAAAATGGCTCCTCTGGGCCTAGACAGTGTTTAGAAAGGAATATACTTATCACAAAGACGGACACCCATTTTGAAGGGAGCATTTGGCAAAACCCATCATTTGTTTAAAGGGATGCCCAGACATCGTGTCATAACGACCCAAATTTAATAAGCAGGTCCAGTTTATAAAACAGTGTAACAGCAAAAATGATAAAATAGAGTAAGGGTCAGAACAACGGGGAATACTTTACCGAAGGTAAATTTGAGCCAATCCCCCATTCTACTTTTTCACCATAAATGCCTTTGATGTTAGAGCGCTCAGTGCACCTGTTGTCCCATGGTCCTGCACCGGTGTCTTCAGTTGTGCGCTAAATTTCTATGCTTTCTTTGCTTTATTAATAAACTTTCTTGGTCTTTACCTCAGTGTGTCCTAAAATCCATATTACGACAAGTTCATGAACTTGGTACTGAAGGGACAGGGAGTTGACCCCCTCCCTTTTGGAGACCTCCTCCCTGGAGCATCCTGGGTTCTAGTAACAGGTAGATTTGACGAGTTATATTTTAAAATACATACATATGCGTGCAAGTTACATTCATAATGTCACTTTTGTTCTTTAAATATCCAGCAAAGTATTCCTTTTTTAGGGCAGTACTGGGGTTTGAGATCAGGACCATGTGGGCTCTGCTGCTTGAACCATACACCCAGCCCTGGGTTATTTTTCAGGTAGGGTCTGCGCTTTTGCCCTGATGGCCTGGATCTCGATTCTCCTACTTAGGCCTTCAGTAGTAGCTAGGATAACAGGTGTGTGCTGCCATCCCCAGCTTTCTTGTTGAGATGGGATGTCCCTAACTTTGTGGCTGGCTTCCTTACTGCTGCCTCCCAGGATGTTTTTGAATAACTTTTCTTAAGCCCTTTGTTACGTAAACATACACAATGTGCTCAAAAGCAGACCCAAAAGGAACATTTAATTTATAATGTTCTGCAACTTTTTTATTTAGTATATTTTAGATACTATTACATCTTTTGTCTTCCCATAATGTCTCCATTAGTTCCCAAGATTGATTCCTATCATGGCTCCACTGTATTGCCTGTGTCATGATTTGTGTTTAATGGATTTCATTTTATGCTTCTTAGAAAGTAGCCATTTTAGATTTTGTGATCATCTCTGGTTTGTCTGCTTTTTTGGTTCTCATTCTTTGCCTGATCTTTTGTCAACAATTATATCTCAAGTTCTCAGTATCTAGGTATAGACCACTATTCATACATTGAGAGAATTTTTTTCCCTAACACTTCTTAGTTAATAAGAGGCCTAATAGCTGCTGTTTGTTCTATGTACCATTGATTTAAGTTGGTGTGTAAGTGTTGGTTAGGGTTGGGATGTGTACATCACCAAAGCACATGTTATGAAGTCTGTTATGTCATTTTCCATTAATTAATCAGCATTCAGTACTGCCCCAATATAAAATTGTTTTATAGGGACCTACATAATGGGGACTCTAATGTAGCAATCCTGTTTTAGCTCATGGTATAAAGCTTTCACATACAAAACCCTTTAGAAAAACGGTTTGCTAAAGTCTTCATTTGTATATTTACAGTTACAGAGATGGTGATTATCATGCAAGAGGAAAATAAGACAAAGGTGTTTTTGAATTTAGATTGGCAACTAATCAAAAACTACAGTTTTAGTATGCAGAAGGGAAGAGGGAGAACAAGCAGAATCAAAAGTACAAAACCTCAGAACCTCTGAATCAACAGGAAGTACAATTTTGTTTCTTTTGGTACCCAGGATGAAAAAAACTCTCAGTTGATTGGTGTCTGTTCATATACAACTTTTTTCAAAGGAACATGGACAATGTTCAAGGAGAGTATTGCTAATGAACACTCTTCTTAATGATGTTTTATATTCTTTTAAACCTTGTAGTGTGTCAACTGTCTTCTCTGGAATGACCTGCCAGTTTCTGTTTCTTGTCTTGACTTTTAGCTACCTGTAGTATATCAATGCTTAGGTATGAATTCACTACTTCCAATTTACTATCACCCAGTCTGAAGGAGTTGCTGTGTTAGCTTTTCATTAAAGCATGCAAATTCATGAGTTAACTTACAAGAGGAAAGAGTTATTTTTTGCCTACACTTGGAGATTTGAGTCTATGGTGGATTGGCCATCTTTCTTTTGAGCCTATGGCAAGGGAGCACATTCCTGTCAGGGAGCACATGGTGGAGCAAAGCCATTCACCTCATGGCCAGGAATTGAAGGAGAGACACAAGACCAGGCTCTCACAGTCCCCTTTGTAGGTATGGCTCTAATGACCAAAAACCACCCGCTAAGTTCCATATCTTAAATTTTCCACGTCTTTTAAGTTTCCACAGCCTCTCAATAGTGCCAAGGTGGGACAAAAGCTTTTTAACACATGAGGCTGTGAGGTATATTTAAAGTCTGAACTATAGTAGAGAGTATGTGTAAGTACTCAGTCCATTGGAAAATGTTACATAAATGCAGTTGTTATTTTTATATAAATTAGTGACACTCCTCCTTTTTGACACCATTCCTGGCTATAAAGTCTGTTTTCTAGTTTGTTGATAACAAATTTGGGTACCTTACACCTTGGATCATATTTTTAGAAAACAAAATATGTATATATACATATATATATACACACACATACATTATATATTGTATATACATTACCACAATGGAAATAATGAACATTTCTATTATTCCATGAAATTTCCCTATTTCTTTTGGTAATCCCTTACTACCATCTTTTCCTGAACCCTTCCTCAGTAACCCTCATTTAACCACAGATATGCTTTCTGTCACTATGGATTATTTTGCATTTGATAAGGTTTTATATAAATAAGATCACAAGAGAAGTACTTTAAAAAAAATCTGGCATCTCTACTTATCATAGTTATTTTGGAAGAGTTCCATGTTGTTACATATAACAATAGCTTATTCTGTTTGATTGTTGAATGTACTCCTATGGCTCATTTATCCTGTTGATGATGGAAGAATCTAAAATATATATATTGCATAAAAAGTTTTTTCTTTTGAACTCACTCCTTGAATTGTCTAAATACAGAGCCTTTCACAGAGCGTGACACAGAAGCTCTTGCTCCATACCTGGATTTGCTGAATCATAGCCTGCACCTCCAGGTAAGAAGCTGATATGGAACACATCCTGTTTTCATAACAGATTCCAACATGCAGGGCCTCGGACTTTGAATACTGAGTAAAATCATAAAGAGAGGTGTGGCTGGCTTTACATAAATCTGTTAAACCAACCTGCCTACAGGTGTGCTTCTGACTTTCTTCCTAACTGCATATTGTTCTTCCTGGCATATTGTTCCTTTGCCCTTTGCTCTGTGTTTCCACTCTGCTCTTCATGCCTACAGAGACCTGGCTATATCACCTGGACTGCCTTTCCAGCAACTCATGGTGTGGAGTCCTCCTTCCTTTGTCCTTCTTCAGTACTGCAGTGAGGTCTAGTTTGTTTCCTATCCAATAACTTTAAAATTGGTGGCATAGTCAGAATGTGCAACTTTGCTCTGATCAGTGATTGACAGTCTCCTTCCCCTGTGGAGCACTGAAGTCTTAGAGGTTGGGGACATTGTCTTGTTTCTCTCCATAGTCCCAGAGCTCAGAGCAGGGCCTGGCCATACTTGGTATTCAATACATGTTTATTGAATGGAAATAGTTCACAATGGTTGTGGAGAAAAGATCTGATAAATCATGAAGGAATGACGCTTTGGGACAGAGTCACTGCTGTCATCTTCCCCATTGCTTTCCTATGTGGCCCATGCATTGGAGATGAGTGTGTCTGCAGGGCATGCTGGGGTTCAGGCCTGGCTTGGAGGGCAGAGAAGACACATGTGACTGCTCAACTATAACCCACCTTTGGTACACTGGGATGGGACCATTGTTTAGTTGTCCCCATACATGACGTGCCACCATGTGAAGATGTGCGTTGCCTTGTTGGTTCACATGATATAAGAGCAGAGGTCAGAGAGGTCCTACTCAGCCTTCTTAGGCCTAGGGAAATTGATCCCAGTGTGACGAGTGTCACTTTTATAGACAATCTGAAACACTGAGATTATTTGAGTGTTTCTGCAATTGATATTTCTGAATAAAGGCAGGGGTGTGTGGCACCATAGGATGCTGGACACTGGGACTCAGTCAGTGCCCAGCAGCCTGACTTTATTTTTATTGGGGTATTTGGTGTATTTATACTTGAAACTAGTGATTTTATAGATTTATAGACAATAAGAAGACCACAAACTATATCCTATGAGTGTGTGACCCTACGGTTCTGAACTAAGAATGACTTTTATCTTTTTAAAGGATCGTTAAAAGAATAACATTTGTGGCAGATTATAGGCCTGGGTAGCCTAAAATATTTACTCTTTGGAGCTGGCAGAGTGGCTCAAGTGGTAGAGTGTCTGCTTAGCAATTGTGAGACCCTGAGTTCAAACCGCAGTACCACCAGCACCAACAACAAACAAATAAAATGTTTACTCTCTGCTCATTACAACTAAAGTTTACTGTCCTCTTCCCTGGGCAGTGATAAACTAGCTCCTTGATTTCATTTGTTCAGAGTTGGGTGTCATGTCTTCATCTGTTCCCAGAACCCTGGGCCCAGGCTCTCTCCCTTGCCAATGGGTTGAAATTGAGGTGAAAGGAACAGGCTCAAGTGCAGAAGTAGGTTTTTCTTGATCTGTAATTAAGTTCATTGCTGAGGGTTTGACAGCTGTACTTCATCTAAGTTAATACTATGACTTAATTAGCATTAGTTTTAAACTGTAAAGAAAAATGTCTCACAATTTTTTTGTTGTAGGTAAAAGCAGTGTTTAATGAGGAAACTGGCTGTTATGAAATCAGAGCAACTTCATGTTGTAGAAAATACGAGCAGGTGTTCATCCTCCCCACCCCCCATGATAACCAGTGGCTGCTCCTGGAATATGGCTTTGTCTTCCTCCACAGTCTTCATGCCTGCCTGTATATCTCAATAGGTTGGAGTCACCTTTGTACTTTTTGTTATGTTTATGTATTTTTCCTATAAGGAGATGTGGTTATCTTCTGTAACTTTTATTTTAGCAGTACTGGAGTTTGAACTCAGAGCCTCATGCTTGTTAGGCAGGCGCTCTATCACTTGAACCACTCAGTCAGCCCAATATTTTCTGTTTTAGTAAAACTGGCAAAATCTTAAAACATGCATGCCCTGTAAAACATACATTTCTACTTTTGCCCCAAGTAGAACTGACCTTGCTCTTACTGACTGTAATGTCAGTGCCAAAGTGAAAACAACAAAGCTCTGATTGATATTGAGGGTAAGAGGACCTGAGAAGGGTTTTATTGAATTAGGTGAGGAAGCTAGACTGGAGGAAAAGGAAAACAACTATATACCCAGAGAATTAATAGAGGGGAGGAAAGAGAAATGTCTGTTCTGAGACATTGTCACTGTCACTGAATGTAGATTAGTATTAATGAGAAACGAATAAGGTATGTATTAAGCACCTATTGTGTATAAGACTGTATAATCACAGAGATAAATCTAGTATGTGATCCCCATTTTTGGAGTTAAATGTTATGATGAAATGTTGATGTCATTCATGTTGTGTGATCTATTAAGTATCTTCACTGATATTACCAGTTTAAAGCAAAATGTAATCATTAAATTTATGGTGTAAAAATTTGAAATTGAGTGCTAAAAACAATGCATAAAAGACTGACTTCCCCTCCCTCACCATGAAGCTGCAGTGAAGCAGTTTTGTAATCTACAAAGAAATGCCTAGAGATTTCCCCACCAGAGGCATATGTGTAAGCACAAATGAATATAGAAACTTGGTCAAAGTGATACTATCCTATCCTGTAGGCAGAATAATATAGTTCTTAGAATAAAAATAGAAAATAAAAACTGGGACTTAAAGCTAGCTTTGAGATAGTCTTCATATTTCAGAATTCTCTTAATTTTAGTATTGATGACTCTGTACTACTAGTACTCAAATGAACTGGTTTGAACCAAGATTACTTTTTAGTTATTTTTACATTTAAAAAATGGACTAGGTGCTGGGGGTTAGCTCAGTGGTAGAGCAGTTGACTGGTATGCCCAAGACTCTGGGTGTAGTTGTCAGTACATCAAAAAGAAGAAGATAAGGAGAAGGATACAGAGATGGAGAAGGGAAGAAAGGAAGGAAGGAAGGAAGGAAGGAAGGAAGGAAGGAAGGAAAATCCTTTCTTGCCCTACTCCAACTAACTTTGTCAGTGTTTGCATATTTTCTCTAATTTTTTTGTGGTTGCAAACACTAATGTCCAGATTAATTGAATTCTGACTTGTAAAACTCAGTATTACAAACCTTTTTCCTCCTGGTTTTGCAGAGCCTATTCTTTTGTGGATTGTAATTTTCCAGCAGTTGTCCTTGTGTCCATTTACCTGTTTGCTGGTTGATTGACTTGGTGGCAGAATGAGTTGAGCTTGGGGATATTTTGTTCTCCAGCTTTGGAATTCTGATAGCTTTTTAGGAACTGAGTGATAATCTCAGGGAATTGGACTTGAAGAAGAGACTTCCTTTGTGGGAATTAGGAAAAATGATTTGATTGCTAATGGAAGGGAAAGTCACCTGAAAGGGAAGGGAAGATGTACTTTTGTCTTAATTACACACTAAATTTCCATCTGACATTGTTCCTTGTTTAAAAAAAAATGTAGAAATGCTTGTTAAATATCTTCCACAGACAGATAAACAGATGGACAAAAAGATTTCATTTTGAAAGGATCATGGCTTTATAGAGTGAGCATTTTTATTTCCCTCTTGAAATTAATCCTGCAAAAGCTGGGGGTGGGGTCAAGTGGGGTGGGGGTGATGTGGTAGTGGTGGTGGTGATGGTGGCCACGCCTATAGCCTGTAATTCCAGCTACTTAGGAGACAGGGCAGGAGGATCAGGAGTTCAAGGTCAGCCTGGGCAAAAGTTAGCTAGACCCTATCTCTAAAAGAAAATACAAGCAAAAGGACTGGGGCATGGCTTAGGTGGTACAGCACTGGCATTTAAGAGGCCCTAGGTTCAATCCATAGTACTATAGTGAGGGAAAGGAAAAAGTTAATCCCTTCTGGAAATTTTCCTGAAAAAAATTAAGGGTTAGAGTTTCCACAAGTCAGAGATACCTCCTGACCATACCCTTTACTGTGTGAATTCAGTTCTCCTCAATATTGTGGGAATTCTAGAAGTGCCAGAGACTTTGAAGACACGTATTTGGGAATGTAAGCTACAAACTTGAAATTTTAAATTACTTTGCCCAAAGAGAGCCCCATATGTATTGTTTGGAGGTCCAGAGTGAGTTTGTCTCTATTATCTGAACAGGTGGGATGGCATTGGGGTATTGCAGGCTAGGCTGGCCCTTAGGTGAACCTGTTACCTGGCATCATGCTATAGGGTCTTAGGTAGGTACAGGCTTTAGGCATTCCAACCAAATAGGATAGACTGAGCTACAGGCTGTCCCTTATCCTTTTTTTCTCTTCTGAGTAAAATCAGATTTTAAATAACCCAGCGATAGCATGTGAGCAATCTGGGTTAGGGGTGCCCATTTGTTTGATCCCCAGAATACACAAATTCTTCCTAATTTACTTCACTGTGAATTATGTTGCATGACCTCTTGCTGTGGCCTTCTCAACCAAGTCCAACCTCTTACTGAAATTAGAAATAGCTTTTAGCTTTAGAAAAAACACAAAAAGAATTTTTGTGACCTAGGCTTAAATATTTGCAATTATTATTTTCTTCTTTTTTGACAAAGGTAGTAGGTAATATACTGTTTTTTTGTCCCAATTAAAAAAGGTTTCACCTTTCAGGCATTTGTGATGGTGTTATGAAATAATGAAATGACAGATTTGTCATTTTTGTTTTTTCTACTTTAGAAATTTGACATTTGGATGGGATGGACCATCTTGGAGGCTACTCACAGCTCTTAAGTTGTTATGTCTGGAAACTGAAAAATTGTAAGTTCCATATGTGTTCATCTGAAGCTGTAGCAACAATCTGGACGTAAGTTTGGATGTGTTTTATTTCTATGTCCTGACCTTTTCTGGAATTCTGTTTGTAGGATCATAATCAGTATATATGCTCTGGGAATTTTTCAGTCTCTACTCAGATTTTTTTCCCCTGTGACCTGGTCCTTATTGTTCAGGGTAAATACTTTTTAAAAATGGGATCACTGTTCAGGGCATGTGTCTGAGAAGATGGGTTTTCCTGGGAGTAAGCAGAGCACCTAACCAGGGTCACCCCGGTTTTGTCCCTGGGCAGATCCAGAAGCCCTGCTGAAGAATACCCCTACACTTTTCCTTGGGAAAGGCAGGTAGAGGAGCCATCAGGGTGGACATGTGACCTGCTCAGATCTCTTAATATTTCCTACCAGGGGCTACCTGTGAGCCCATACTGTTGTGTTATGTCCAGCACATGGGTTCCTCCAGCCTGGCCCTGCTTGTTAGAGAAACCATCTTTCTACTGCCCACTATGGTGGGTGGACTTCCTTAAGATTGTGAGGCCTAACTCCAGTGGTTGGGGGGATTAAATGAGGTAATGCTTAGAAATGACTCTGAGCACAGTGTGTGTAAGTAGTCTGGTGACTCAGTGACGTGTGTGTGTCGTTCGTGATATGATGTCCTTCTTTTTCTGTAGGGACTTTGGAAGTAACAGTTCTATCTGATCTCAACACCAGAATTGCAGTTGGCTTTTTTTTTTTTTTAGTATTAAAGCTTCACATTTATTTGCATATAAACAGTTATGATAAGAAGCCATCTTCCCATTCTACCCATCCTACTTAATATTTACAGTTTTTGTTTGAAAGGAAAACTCAAAATATAAGGCTAAGTGACTCACATGTTCCCGATCTTTCCTGACCCCACTGTACTGAGAGGGAGCTCACTGTCCTTCCAGCAGATGAGCCAGAGTTGCAGAGGCACCATTCACTCATACAAAGTCAGAGTTTAAGGAAACAAAAAATAAGAAAAGAACAAAAAAGGAGGAAACATAAAAAGTCAGAGACCACTTTGATTTTTCCATCCATTAGGCCACAGTGCAAGCTGCCATTGAGCCTCAAAGAGTTAGTATTGAAAAATGTAGAACCAATTAGTCTGAATAAGAATGAAAGGATTAATAACATAGGAAAGAAGAAAGACTTTTCATAGGTGGGCAATATTGCTGTATTGTTGAAGAAGAAAGTAAGCATCAGCTGTGTGTCAAGCTGGACATTCATAAGATCCAACAATTGTTTACAAAGGTGAGATGAGCCAACTACCAAGTAAGAGAAGAACTATAACCTGATGGAAGCAGGTTTCTCTAAAAATGTTCTGCAACCATTTATTTACATACATCTTAAACACTACAAAATATTTGAAATTTTAAACAATGTAAGAAAAATAGGAAGCAAACAGTTCTTGACATTAACTTAAACTGTTTATGACACAAAGTACCTTAAAAAGCAAACCTGGGAATTGGATTCCCTTATAACTCTAGGACTATAGTGAAACGTTTTCTCTTTTGGTATTGTTTATGCTTTATTTTTTCAATATACTGTCTTTTAAGGCAGAAAAATGAGTTTAGCAACTCCATGAAAATGAGCAAGAGATGTTTTTGAGTACTGATGAGACTGATGAGTCTGATGTCTGAGCAACCAATCAGCTTTTCATAAGGAACTGTCTTCTGCTCTGCTTCTCCTTCTCCTTGAGGTGGGCAAACAGGTGGCTTTGCCTCCTCCATGTGACCTTTATCCTGTACTTGTCATTAGGGGTGCGTTTAACCAGAACAGGTCCAGACTCTGGGCTCCTGGGAGTTCCCTTGCGTAGGATGCAGAGTGGAAGACAGTTTTTCCTCTGATCTGGGAGAATGGCATTGTCTTTCACAGATGACCTTGGGATCTGGCTATCAGGGGGAAGCATAAACAAAGTAAGCTTTGTGCTGATGTTCTCCACAGTTTGGGGACTGAGCATGGGAACTAAAGGCTTTCTGGAAATGTCCTTTTCTGATTGCTTTGGGTACTCCCTGATGAAGGGGATCCCCAATATCTCTGAACTGGAAGACTGGAGTTTAAAAGGATAGATGCGGAGACTAACAGATCGATTTTCAACTTGAATGTCTTGACTGGTCTCAGTGATGATGTTTCTGGGGTCTGGGAGTCTGCTTTCTGCTATTGTATCAAACTGAAGTGATACCTAAAAAGTGATGGGACTGTGATCAGTGGTTATGCTGGGCACCTGTTAGTGTGGGTGATGGGATGCTGTGGAGCTCTGTAGTGATGTTTGGGGCCCTGCCTCATGTAGAGCATTTTGTTTGTGAAATGTGTTCCAGGTTGTCACTTTTTAGGAAAGATTGTCACTTGAAGAGAAAAAAAACCTCAGACCTCTTGGCTGTCGACTTGCCTTACTGTCTTGTATCTCCTGGTTTTGTCTGTTCTTTTTGGTTTTGGCTTTTGTTTTATTTCCATGATTGGTAAGTTTGACTCCACTTACTGTGTACCAGTCACAGGGTTGCAAGGATAATAGTATTCATTGTGAGCTGGCAAAGAGCAGCCAATTCCTTTGTCTTTATTCTGGTTACTCTTTCTTCTTTCCTATATTGCTTGGAACTTCTACAAGGAGCTGCAAATGGCAGGAGATTTTAGAGAATCTGCTTATGCAGTGAGCTTCATTGTGATTCTGGAATAATAGAAGGTCTATATTTTGTTTCAGTGTGAAAGTCATCTTTATTCTTGGACAAGTCTGCTGAAATTATCTTACTGGACTTTTCGTGCTAGTACATGCTGGAACAAAGTACTTGGAGAAGTAATTTCAGATACAATTAAAAAGACAAGTTCAGACCCAGCCCAGAAAATACAACATTACTCCATATAAGAAAGTAGTACTGTGCTTGAAAAGGTGTTTCTAGAATATTACATGGTTTTCTGAAAAAATATTTTGATTATGAAGCTACTTGTTTTGTACATTCCATCAGGGATAGTGCATTTCATAGATCAGTATTGACTAGCATCTTAAATTAATAATGTGTGATTTCTGTTTTTACTCTTAACATCATACTTGCACCTTTTTTTGTGGAGGCCGGAGGTTGAACCCAGTACCTCATGCTTGCTAAGTTAGTAATCTACCCATAGCTTTGCATCCAACTTCTTAAGACTGGCTTTCAGTAATTTTTTTCCTTAACTTTAATTTAAATTTTTTATGATTATTGTATGCAGCATGATGTATGACATATTCGTAAGACAAATTGTAGAATGGCTCAATGAAGGATTTGAACATATACTGGCCTCACATACTATATTTTGGTGAGAACCCTTAAAATCTACTATATTAGCAGTTTTCAGGTATACAGTATGCATGTTGTTGATAACTGTAGCCACTGTGATGTACAGTAGCTCTTGAATTTATTTTACCAATCCAGCTGATCAATCCTTCCTTCCTCTACCACCAGTATCTGTTAACCACCATTTTGCTGTCTGTTTGTTCTACTTTTTTATATTCTTCATACAAAACTAGTTCATTGGGTACCTCAGTGGTAGAGCACTTGGCTAGCATGTATATGGCCCTGGGTTTAATCCCTAGCACCACCAAAATGGAAAGTAGAAAACATGTTCATGAATGGTTCATGAATACTAATAGCACTATTATTTGTAACCAAAAGAAGAAACAAATCGATTCATTTACCACTATGTTATATATTCATGTAATAATATACTCAGCATAAAAAGAAAAAACATGTTGCAGTATATGCAGCGTATTGGAGGGTTGAATTTGCCATGTCAGACAAAAATCTTTACATGAGCTAAGAGAGCTTTTAATCTACCCAGTGTGTACCTCTAACAAGATACCTAATGAAAGGAACTTTTGTTGAAATTATACTAGTGAGTTGTCCCTTTTATAGTCTTAGACCTCTAGATCCACTTGTTCTTACTTCCTCTTTTAATTGAATCCAGTGGTGGGATACTAGATAACAATATTGGTATTTACTTGCTGAGAAGGGAAGAGCCTGTGTATTCGCTGACACTTCTTGTTGCACATGAAATTGGGGATGGTCAAGACTCAATTGCAATAAAATTAACAAGTGACTTGGTAAAATGAGTATACTTCTCATCTGGCCATTCTTTGATCTCTGTGATTTTAGTTGGTTTTGTTCTTGGGGATCCTGGCCAACAGACATATGTCAAATTCATGTATTATCCTTCTCATAGCCATATTAATATCTCTGGTTCACTGTATCTCCCCAAAAAACTATTAAATGTCCACCTCCCATCACATGCTAAATGCTAAATAATTTCTCTTAGGCAGAAACTCCACAATAGCAATGATCATGAAGCTACCATAACCTATGAATCGCGTGTCAAGGTTGTCAATCCAGAATGATAACAACAGAGTTGTGCTAAAGACCTCTGATATGAGCATTCAAAATTTGAGGGGAAGTTAGTCACCACTGGCTCACATCTGCAACTCTAGTTACTTGGGAGGCTGAGATCAGGATGGATATTTGTGGCCTGCCTGGGCAAAAAGTTTGAGAGACCCCCAATCTTAACCAATAGCTGGATATAGTCACAAATGCCTGTCATCCCTAGCCACATGGGAGGCTGAGATCAGAAGGATCATAGTTTTAGGTTACCCCAGTCCAAAACATTTGGGTGACCCCTATCTCATTGGAAAAAAGCTTGGTGTGGTGGTGCACACCTGTCATCCCAGCAACTGTGAGAAATTTAAAATACGAGGATGGTGTTCCAGGCCTGCCTTGGAATAAAGCAGGACCCTATCTCCAAAATGACCAGAGCAAAAAGATCTGGAGGCATGGCTCATGTGGAAGAGTGTGAAGCACTGAGTTAAAACCTCAATACTGCTCTCCTCTCTAGTAAATGTGAGTGGAGTTGTTAAATAAAATTTATAAGTGGTCATTGTTTGGACAAAGTCCAATTAGTTGGGTAGAAATCTCAACAAACCAATCCAAAATGGAGTCACCATTGCTAAATTTCTGTGTTGCCAAGCCTAAATGAAGTTGTTTGCCCATTTGAAAGGTCAGAGGAGAAAGAGAAAGAGTGAGAGAGAGAGAGAGAGAGAGAGAGAGAGAGAGAGAGTGCGAAATGGCTAAACAACCCAGTTGGTGCAAGAAACCGTCTGCCTTAACTTTTATGAAAAAAGTAACTTTGAAATGATAGAATCAAAGCAAAGTTTAATTTGCTTTCTGTTTTGGATGTCCTTATCCTTTTCTGACTATGAAACTAAAGTGCTCTGCTCAGCGTATGAGGTCACTCATTCTATTTTATAGGAGGAGAGGCTACTTGATTCTACAACTTGATACAGAAGACAAGATCTTAAACAAAGTTTGCTGTAACTTTTTCTTTTGATCAGTAGAATTTACCCATAGACAAAATCTGGTGTTAAGTTCTTGGCTTACTTTTTGTTGTGCTTGGGATTGAACATAGGGCCTCTAGCATGCTAGGCAAGTGCTCTACTACTTGGGTTTTGGGTGACCCCTCGGTCCCCTTGTGTGAATTTTAAAAGCACAGTCAAATGGTCTTTATGAAAATTAATCTTGCAGGTGCGGGCAGGATATATTTCTCGGTGATTCCCAGTATTTTGCCAGGGGAGGAAATGTTTATGGAGTTCTGCTTGCGTTAAGACATTGACTAGAATGTTCGCTGAAAGTGCCTGCATTTGTGTTTTGCCCAGGATCACAGTTAATGAGTTATATATTAGGTCTTGCCATGAAATATGTACCTATAAAACAAATCTCAACTGTAAAGGAACTCCAAAGGTAGGTCAAGGTACCTGTGGGCAATGGAGTGCTTCTACCCGCTCTGTAGTGTAAACCAAGTATGTTTTATCTGAGGATGTTTGATTGGGGTCTTTGAGCTTTGTAGAGAGCCACTATCTCTTCATGATTCAGGTTTTCCAAGTGCAGTTTGCCCAACTGCCTGTGCTTCTTTCATCGTATAAAGTTAAGACAATAGGTGAGGTGAAGAAGGTGGCACCTCCTGGGTATGGTTCCCTTAAGGCCCCAACCAGTATTTCTCTTTTCCTGGAGATTATTTGAAACTTCATTTTCATGATGAAGAGCTGTTTAGGTTTTCCTTTCCTTTTTTTTTTTTTTTTTTTTTTGGTACTAGGAATTGAACTCAGTGCACTTCCCTTCTTTGGCAGGCATGCTGCCGCTTGAGCCCCAGCCATTTTTGCTTTAGTTATTTTTCAGATAGATTCTCAAGTTTTTAACCATGATCTTCCTACTTAGTTGGAATCACGGGTGTAATCCAACACCTCACTTGTTGGTTGAGATGAGATCTCGTGAACTATTTGGTTGGGATGGTCAGTGATACTTCTAATCGCTACATCCTGATTAGCTGAGATTACAGCTGTGAGCCACCATGCCTGGCCCATTTTGTAATTTTTTTTGAGGGAGCTTAGCTTGTCTAATTTTATTTTCAAAATTTTGAGCATTTCACCAATGTTGTTCATTGTATTAACATGAAATTGTTTATAATATGCCCTGGTTATCTTTTAATATTTTTTAGTGCTGCTGCCTCTGTCATTCCTGCCATGGAGAACTTGGTCCTTTATAGTTTTTTTCCTGATGCATTTGGCTACATTTTATTCATTTTTCTGCAGGAACCAGCTTTTCACTGGTTATTCTCTATAATTTCTTCTAATTGTATTGATTTCAGTTCTGATCTTTATTTCCTTTCTTCTGTTTATGTGTGGTTTCAGTTGCTAATATTCTATAGTTATTGTGGAAGCTGAGGTCAGTGACTTGAGACAGTTCTTTATGGTACTATTTTAGGAGCATCCTGTAGACATTGGTATGTTTTAAATTTTTCATTCAGTTAAAAAAATACTTTCTACTGTACCAGGAGGCTAAGGCCAGAGGATCTTAAGTTTGAGGACAGCCTGGATTATATAGTGACACCCTATCTAAAGAAACGAAAAACAAAACAAAAGAAAAAAGCACCCTAAGCCCAACCTTTCTAATTCCCCTTTTGATACCTGTTTTTGAACAAGGACATATAGAAATATACTATTTAGTTTCCAGCTACTTGGAGCTATTGATTTCTAACTTTAATGCCATTATGATCAGAGAAATTACTGGGTGTGACTTCACTTTTCCAGAAGGGTTTTAAAAGCTGAGAGCTAGTAAAGCGTATTTTTTGGTAAAATTTGGTGACGGAGAGAAAAGGAATGCAAGCACAGACTGCATGGATGAATCCAGAACTTGAGCAGGGCATGTTCGGGCAGCAGGGCATCTGTTCTGTGGCAACAGAAGGGAAGGCAGGTATGTGGTGGTTATCCTCCAGAGAATCTATTTTCAGTTTGAAGTGTCAAAGTGGAGGTCATTGGTTAGAGGGGTTAGTTTGGGAAATCTAGAACAGTCAGATTGCAGGTGGAAAAGTAACTTTATTAGAGAATTAGGCAGCATTTCTGGGCCACTGGGATTGTGATTATTAATTTCAGAGTGCAGTCTCTTGTGATTCCTTCTCTCAGTTGTATAGCTGAGTATAGGCTGGAACTGGTGGTTACAGATGAGGATTTGTGTTTTCTGGACACATACAGAATGGAGAGCTTGCTAGGGAAGAGTGATAGCGTTGGGCTGTGACTCTTTATTGTGAGATATCGTGCATGTTTCTAAATTGTAGGTGTCTGAGAGATGTATATGCTATCCTATCTTGTGGACATGTAAGCAGCTTCTTCACAGTGGACACACTATTATTATCTCTATTTTTACTTCAACTCAACATTCCTGAATTCCATGTAAATCTGCACCCTATAGCTTTCCTTTGAATGATACCCTTAATATTACATCTATCTGGATCCTTAATATTATAATATCAGATGAATAATCATATAATATATTCAATGTGAGCTTAGTTTTATATCTACATGATAGTCATAATTTACTTTTGTTTCAAACTTTGATTTTAGCACCACGTACCTTATCCTGCAGCTGAAGAAACAAATCCTTAGCAATACAGATGGAATACCTTGTGTGCTACCTGAGCTGAGATTTAACCAGATATTTGAACTGGATTGTTTTGTTTTCTTTAAAGCTCTTAACAATGCTAGCTGGTATTAATGTATTAAGAAAAAATATCTGTACAGTTCAACTATACATTTCCAAACTAGAACTTGAGATATGACGGTCTTGACCTAGACATTGTTGATCTTCAGGTGTCTGTTTACAGAAATAAAATAAGTAGGAGGCCATGAACACCCTTGTTGAAGGGTAAAATCTGTAAAATAAACCTCACTTTAAAATAAGGGCCCTTGTTTTCATGGGTGAGCCCTTTTCATGTTTCTGACCCTGGAAATCACTGGTGAGGAGAGAAAGTTCCCGACAGTAGAGGCCTTGCACAACACACATCAGTTCTGTGGGAAGGAGGATGGAGTGGACAGTACTGGATGCCTCCTGGAGCCCATCTTTGTGACAGGCAGTGAACAGTGCTTCTTTTTGCCACAACTTCAATTTCAGTATGTGATGACAGCACACACTTTGCACGGTCATGTGCCAAGCACTGTTTTCAACACTTAAATTAAGACATTAAATCCTTTATTATCCCCAGTTGACAATCGAGGAAACCAAGACACAGCAAGATGTTGTCACTAGGCCTCCTTCGGGTCATGCACTAATGGAACAGAGCTAGGAATCCTCCTACCTCCTGTTTCTTTTTGCTCTTCTGGGTTTGAACTTAGGCATGTTAGGCAAATATTCTACTGCTGAGCAAGATTCCCAGCCTCTCATCATGGTCAGAAAGCTTTCGCTGGTGGAGTGGCCCAAGCACTAAGAGGTGCCCGCCTAGCAAGTGTGAGGCCCTGAGTTCAAATCCCAGTACTGCCAAAAAAACCTGAGAATGTGTAATGTCTCAAATAATACACATTTCTTTCAAAAAAAAAAAGAACTTTTAATAAATAGTAGAAAAAACAGTGTAATAGACACCCATATATCTACCTGTGCTCTGTAGTCATGAACATTTTGTTATAATGTTCATTTCTGTTTTCCTGAAATGTGCGAGTATTTCAGGCTTCATGACACTTCATCCTACGACATTCACGTGGAGCCTCAACAGTCATTCTTTCATCTTTGAGCCACTTGTCACTCCTTGCCATTGGCTATGTGTCTACCATTTGGGCTTTTTAAAGAAACCAGGTCCACCACCATAAACTTCATGGTGTTGGCTATGTTTCCGGAGGGGCTGGTAAACCCAATTCCAAGAACCAAAACCAGCTAGGGCCCTTGGTTTCCATAGTGAGTCTGCCTTCCTGTCACCCAGTGGCAAACTTGAGTGCTTACAATAGACTGCGTGGCCAAAAAGAGCCACAGATAATACTACCTGGCTCCTTCTAGGTTTGCCAACCCCTGAGTTATACTGTCCCTTCCCTTTACCTATCTTTTATGTAGATTTTACTCCAGATGGAACTGATAGGACATGAAAAGAACTACAGAGATGGACATGCCTAAAGAACCATTTATTCACCTTGATTTTCATTTGCAATTCCCAGAAACTGATTTTTTTCCTTTGTCATAGAAGAAATCAAGAAACAGTCCTGAATTAGCAACTACTCAGTGAGTAGCTTACTCAATTGCTAGTAAATCAGTTCACAGAGTACATGATAGGGTTGTTTTTATATCTTATTTCTTTTATTTGGATAAGAGTATTTTGATAGTATAGGTATCCTTTGGGTCATCTCAGAACAGGTATAAATGGGAATCATGGAAGGAGGTGAGCTGAGCTCACCATTGTTCAACTTTTTTCTCATAGACAAACTGGCCATGAGGGCCCTCTGCATCCTGAGGCAAAAGGGCCAAGTACACAGGGGTCTCTGCTCCTTCTTCCAGGCTTTTGGGGGCTGAGGGTCCCGCCATGTCTGTTCTCACCCACCCTGGGCAACAGGCGTTCAGGAAGATCTTTTCTCCTCTTCTCTGCTCGTTGAGGTTCCTGGCATGGATTCTGGACAGGACTGTGACACCGATCTTAGTCACCCCATATGCAGAACTGGGCCAGCCTTCTTTCTCGTGTACTCCATTCTTGGTATCTTCCACAAACTTGTTCATGAGTCCCACCAGCTCCTCCTCTGTGATGGTCTCACTTCGAAACTTCTTCTGTAGCTCTGGGCTACAATTTTTAAGAGCTGAGAGACTCAGGGTGCTTGACACATTCACCACTCTGCCTGAAATACATCACAAATCATTATATAGAGAGGTGTACAAAAGAATGATGAATATAAAATTTGCTGGGACTTTAGATCAAAAATTTCCATTTGAGTTACTATTAACCTTATGAGTTGGAATATGAGTACACACAACATTATTGTGTAGCCTAAGGACTTCCATTCAGTCTAAAAGTTTTGGGCAGGTGGAGGAGTCAGGTAACAATAGAAAGAGCTGCCCTTTGAAGTCCTGGTGAACAGTTTTAGAAGTAGTAGAACCTTCTGTGAGGACAAGATGGGAAACAGGATTTGAGAGTAAGCTGTACATGCAAGTCCTCAGCTCCAAGCTCCACATTCCATTTTTCCAAATGTGGCTGCTGGTCTTTATTGGTGTGATTTAATGAGTGGTGGTTCACCTGGTCTCCAGATCACATGGGGTCAGGATTAGAGCTGTTTACAGTGAAAGAAATAGGATAGCTTGCTATGCAGGGCACAGGTATGTTGATAGGGACTGCGGTTAGCCTGGAGGTGGAGGGTCAGCTCGTGGTGATCTCTATGCACCATGCTAAGGACTTGGGTTTTCTCCTGAAGGATCTTTGGGAGGGGAGTGGACAGGCAGACAGTGTGCAGAGGCCTATAAAGGACAAGGCTCAGGAAGGTGGCCTCCCTGGAAGGTTTGCAACTGTGCATCTTGACAGCCAAGGGCCTGTTGTAGAGCTGGGATGAGAAGGATTTGGGAGACACTCTGTGGCCACAATCTCACAACAGTGATTCTGAGGGGCAGGGCATGGTACACCCCAGGGATGCTGGTGGGTGGCCAAGAAGATTCCCAGGAGATGGGGCGGGGGGGTGGGGAATATTAGGAGGATGAATCCTATGGACCTCTAATATATGAGAGGATTGTAGGAACCAAAGATTTTCTGAGGAGACTATTGAAGCCAGACTTGAAGAATCAGAAAGAACCAGGTGTGCAAAGATTAGTGAAACAGACCATGAAGCCATTAGAGAGAAAAGGGCAATGTAGCAGAGCCATTCCTTTAGGGTGGAGGCCTAGCAAGAAGGCAGGTGCTGCTGGGGGCTAGTGGCTCATGCCTGTAATCCTAGCTATTCAGGAGGCAGAGATAAGGAGGACTGCCACTTCCAACCGGGCTGCTCAAGGGTATGGGAGTGGAGGTAGGTTGGGGGTGGGGGGAGTGGCTGGACATGCTGTCAACAATGCTGGGCAAATACTTTGTGGGATCCTACTTAGAAAACAACGAACACAAAACAGGGCTGACTGAGTGGCTCTAGTGGGAGAGTGCCTGCCTAGCAAGCATGAAGCACTGAGTTCAAACCCCAGTACCACTCAACCCCCCATCCCCCGCGCCCCCGCGCCCCCTTGCAGTTTGAGTTGTAGCAGAAGAGGATGGGAGTTGCAGATGAGAGCTCAGGCAGCCAGGGCAGATCCCCCACCAGACTTACCTTGGGGTTTTATTAGAGGGAGTAGCTCTGTGCAGATATTTCGGGTACCAAAAAAGTTAGTTTTCATTGTCACTTCTGCTTGAATGTGAAAGGGTGTGGGATCAGCCACTTTTAGGGGAGAGAAAGAACAGAATCTTGAATAGTAGCCAACGGGTATAATTTTGCAGCGTTAAAATGTTTGACATCTCGTTACAGTAAATAAACCCTGTGATTAATTTCATAACTGTGCCACTGTCAATTCTGTGCTTTGATGTTATACTACTTCTGTAAGATGGCACCATCGGGTAAGCTAAGGGAAGGCTGCAGAGCAGGAGAGGAAAAGCCCAATCACAGGAAAACTGGGCGAAGGAACCCCTGGGGATGATCCTTAGGACTTAGGAGTCCCCGCAGGGTAAACACAAGAGTCTATGGTGTCTGGAGCCTTCCCAGCCCCAGGGGGCTCTGCAGGCGGACCTCTGCTGCTCCTCCCTAGGGGTTTGCCCTGGATCCCACGGGCCACAGGTGCCCCACTCCAGCGCCGCCCAGACAGGCACAGCCCACCCTGGCGCTTGGCACTCGACAACCATCCTCCACGCTGCGTTTCCCAGCCCCTTACTCTTGAAGGCGATGCCCGCGTTGTTGACCAGCACGTCCAGCCCCCCGTACTCCTTGCGCAGAAAGTCGCGCAGAACGCGAATGCTCTGCAGGTCGTCGATGTCCAGCTGGTGGAAACGCGGGCTCAGGCCCTCGGCCTGCAGCTGCTGCACCGCCGTCCGGCCCCGCGCCTCGTCCCGGGCCGTGAGTATCACGTCCCCCGAGAACTGGCGGCAGAGGTCACGCACGATGGCGAAGCCGATGCCCTTGTTGGATCCGGTCACCAGCGCCACGCGGCTCGTGGACGACATGGCTGGTTGGACAACGCCAGGCTTGAGCGGGTAGTGAACTCGCAATTTGGCTAGAATGAAGGCAGTGGTGCGTCTCGCAGTTTGTACCTACGGAGTGCCCAGCGCGCAGGCGCAGCCGGAGGCCCTGCCCCAGCAGGGCGTGGTTAAGCGGGAACCCCCCCGAGGCTGCAGAGAAGGGCTGGGACTTTTCAACTACAAGTGCAACTACCCAGCTCACAAGCACAGCTCCCAGGCACAAGTCTTGGGCTTTCTAAACGTGGCTGCTCGTGTCATTGGGGTCTATTTAATTTGTGGTCGTTCACCTGCCTTCCTAGTTACTTGCAATATTACAGTACTTTGCCTCTAAATAAAGATCGGGTTTCAGGTGTGTAATCTTGGTAGCCTTTCACAGCAAAGGAAAACCAACAGGTACTTTTTCCTTTTTTTTGAACCGCCTTTGTTTCATAGGGGTGATACTTCCAGTTGCCAGAAAGAATTTGTGGAAGGTGGAGTCAGAGTAGGAAAAAGCCATGTAAAAAAAAAAAAAAAAAGAGAGGAAAGATATATAAAAAAAAATTGGTCCTAAAGTTGGAAGCATACAGGATGTTGTTGGGGGAGTGCAGAGGAGCCTGGAGACAGGAGAGGTCAGATTATGGAGAGCTCTGTGAACCATGCTAAGAGCTAGGACTTTTCACAGAAGTTTTGGAAGGTGAGTAGCCAGGCAGACAATGTGCAGAACCTGCTCAAGCAACTGGTCAGGCCACGACTGGTGGCTGCCAGGGCTTCCTGCTGGCATTAAATAGCCACTCACATTGACTCCTTGGTAGATCTGGGCTGACCCTTCATCCCTGCTTCTCTAAGGTTTGCTTCCTATTTCTGCAACTGTCCACATACTGGCAGTTGTGTCTGCAGTCTTCTTTATGCACTTTTTCTGAAGGTGTAAAAAAATTTTGCTGCAACTGAATTCTTTGGAGCTACAGCTGTGGAATGAGCTTAGAGAAGATGAGGGGTCAAATCTGTTGAATTTCCCCCTCAGTACATTAAAGCAAAGCTCCTGGCTTTCCCTTGATCAGATTTTCCAAGAGTGGTAGGAAACGTTCACTAAACAACCGCAGGTTACCTCTCTGGGTCACTGAGCATTTGTAAGGTTGTCATCTTACCTGCATGTGATCACTGTAGTGTATAAGTTGGGGAGAGCTCACAGAAGGTTGATCTACACTCAAATTAGCTCATCAGAATGTGCCTTTTAACTCCATTTCCCACTCCCCCCCCCTTTTTTTTTTTTTGCTGTACTGGGGTTTGAACTCAGGCTTTGTCTACTTGCTAGGCAGGCATTCTACTGCTTGAGTCACACCTCCAGCCCTTTTGCTCTGGTTATTTCTTTCTGCCCAGACCAGCCTGGACTGTGACCTTCCTATTTTAAGCTTTCCACCATTGCTAGGATGACAGATGCATGCCAGTATGCCTAGCTTTCTTCTGTTGAGTTTGCGGTCTCTCAAACATTTTTTGCCCTGGCTGCCCTGAAAAATGCTCCTGATCCCAGCCTCCAAGGTAGCTTGGCATGACTGGCACATATCCCCCCACCGGCTTTGGTTGAGATGGGGCCTCCAGTACTCCCAGCCTAGGCTGGTTTCTAATCCCTATCTCCTTGGTCTCAGTTTTCTGAGTAGCTACAATTAGAGGCATTGAGTACTGGTTTTAACAACCTTTAAAAATAAAGTAATGCACCTTTGCTCAGAAAGTTTTTTTAATGGTGCAGTGGTGGGAAGTGAATTTTCCTCACTAATTATAACTTAAAATAAGGGAATAGGGAACCATAAGATCAAGTTTCATTTCTGTGCTGGCCCATAAGTAATTACCATGCACAATTGATCATTTAATCTAACTTTAGTCAAAATGAATGCATTTAAGAAACTCTGGTTTTAGTTTCAATGGCCACACTGCTCACTATTCAATGACTACTGTATTCTGCAGTACAGGTAAGAATATTTCCATCCTTGCAAACGTATTTGTTGCTCATTTCTGCTTTACAAATTAATTACCTTACCCACTTCAGGGTAGGTTTCTAATCAGTTGCTTAAGAAAAAGTTAATAATCAGGAAAAGTTCCTTGGTTTTTTTTTTTCCCCCCAACTGTAATTTTTACTGAGATATTTATAGTTTCACATAGACAGTTCTAAGAAATAATAGACTATACTTATTTGCAAAACTCTAGGATAACATCACACTTAAATGTTGAAAATAAAATAATCTGCCAATTATATTCAGATTCCTACTGTTTTGTGTCATTTATGTGTATTTGGTTTTATATAATTTTGTCCAACCTGTAGGCTGTGTATGCATCACAGTGAAGACTCAGAACATCTCCACTAGCTCAAGGGCTCTCGTGTTTTTTTTTTGTAAGCAGCACTCCTCCCCAACTCAGTTCTGTGCCCCGGCAGCTCAGCATGCACTCACCATGTCTAGTTAAGAAGATTCTTTTTCAGCATGTAACACAGATGAAGTCATACGGCATGTGACCTCTGGCAAGTATGCATTTTCACTCATGATGACCAAGCAGTTTCTGTTTTCTCCTTTATCTCAGTGTTGGTTTTGTCTACTGTTAGCCAGCCTCTCTCAACACTGCTTTTTTTCTGTAGCTTGAGTCACTGTTGGTTGGATTTAATTCAGTACAAGAGCTACTCAGAGACAGCTCATGATATACAAGAAATCTTGAACGTGGTGAGGTTCCTAGTGAGAAATTAGGAGTCAGGAGTAAGTTAAGGAAAGGGTTCAATTACTAATTGAGAGCCACACAATAAAACAAAGGAAGAAAGTCACAAAATGTTTTTCACTCCCATTTCACTGTAAAGCCAGTGTTTCAGAACTGGGCAGCAAAACAGGATGACCTAGAGATGCAGAAGAGGAGGCACTGGGGGGTGGGGTGGGAGAAGCACTTTGAGAACTATTTCCCAGAGTCTGAGAAATAACCTCAAGCCACATTGTTCTCTCAGTACATGGCCATAAAAGGAACCAATAAATCTGCATTAGTTCAATACCTAGTTGGCATACGAAATTGGGTAACACCTTACTCTGGTGAATAAAAATCCCTAGAACACTGGAGAGTTGGCAACCCACTGGGGACTCCTCCCTTTCCCTCAGGGGCTTTTGTCCTTTCCTTAATAAATTTCCTACTTCTATGCTCACTCTTTGTGAAGTTTTTCAGCTTCTTGAGACAAAAACCAGAATGCAGACCCTCCCTCTGGCTAAACACTTAAGCCTGCAAGGTGGAGTGGAGGGTTTCTGTCCTGCACAAATCTCCCATATTACTACTGTCTTAAAAGGCAAAGCAAGAGGGCCTTGCCTCACGATTTTGACAACCTTGAATCTAGTTAGCACGAATCGACCCTTCCCACACTGTGCTTTTTGAAATCAAATCACTAAGTATGGTCATGATCCAAGCAGGTGGGCAAAAATTGAGCTCTCTCTCTCCTGGAAGGACATTTAGAGTTTTCCCAGAGTTTCCCAGTCCTGGGTTTGGGAAGAACAGGGAGATGGGTTGGCAGCTGGCGGAGGTCCCAGCGTGAAGAGGATGGGTGAGGAGGGTCTGTCATGGCTGGGGCCCTGCGCCTGGGTGGCTTCTCTTAGTAAGTGCTGTAGGCCAGCACTTTAGAAGGCGGGGGTGTTGGGGTTAACAGTGAGGACAGCCATGTTAGGACCAGACTCTCTGCCCCCCTTGCAGGTGGCTCACTAGAAACTCCCCACTGAACCCCAAAGACTGACCAAGGGCAGTTGTTAACCTTTATGTCTGGATGGGTGCCAAGGACAATGGGGCAGTGACTTAACCACAATTTATCTTCTTGGTTGCTTAGCAACGGTATCCCTTAGTGACCTCTGTGGCCAGCGCTTCTTGGTTCAATTGAGCACAGACAGTACTCAGGAGACTCTTATTTCAGAGAACAGGGATTTTTATTCAAACAAATTCACAGGGCACTTTCCTATGGATGCTAATGCCTGTCTCTGCTACCCTAGCCAGCCAGGAGTTACTCAGACCTTCCCGCAAGTCTTCTCAGCGGATGGGTGGAGGGGGGCGTAGCTGCGCCCCGGGGGATCCTCACTGCCGCCTTCAGTGCGGGTCCAGCTCACGGTTCACCAGCGACACCCAGTGGTCGTCGGGAGAAGGGGCGCGCTCACAAGCCGCGCCTGCCTCTATGGCAGGGTCTCCGATGTCAAGCAGGCGAGCAAGGCATTGGGTTCTAGCCTGAGTTTATAGACCCTGTGGTGACCTCACCACTTCTGTTATTAACACAGTCATCTTAGGGCTGGCTTATTAGCATATCAGCGGCCATCTTAGGTTTGGCTCATTAGCACATGAGTTTGTCACACTCCGGCTGGCCTCTAAGCCCTAACACACACTAGCTAATACTTCAACACAATACAGTCCATCAATACAGTAACAATCTTATATGTGTTCACCACACCTTCCTGCTACTTTTCCGCTAACCCCGGGATATCTAGCCCAAGCCTGTGTGTGGCAGTGGGCTCTAACTCGCTTGCTGGAGTCCCTCTCCACAGGGCTCCTGCCCGAACAATAAACCCTGTGCAGGTGTTTGAGCTGTCTCTCGACCTCTTCCATTTCTAACACGGGGACACTGAACTTTCCCACCACGGCTTGCGGCGGAGGAGGAGAAACTCCAGGTTTTGGATCCGGGTCCTTGTGAAAGCTGGGCACACTGCGCAAGCGCACTCTCGGAGGCGGCTGCGCGCGGTGTAATAGGGAGGGCGATGTTTCGCTACTGAGCAATTGGAAACCCGTGGGAGGCGGATGTGACCCGGAAGGACTTCCGGGTCAGGGTGCGCGTGTGAGGGTGCGTGTCCTGGTTGCTCGGGTAACGGGAGCGGGGGTCCGGCTGCGTCTGTTCCCAGTGGTCATTCTGTGTGAAGGACCCGGGTGGGGCAGCAGGGCCCACTAGGCGCCCTGTAGCCTCTGGTCCTCAGAGGTCAGCGCGTCGCGGACGACGCTCGGTCGCGGTCTGATGCGCCGGGCCGGACCGGACCGCGGGGGGCCTCGGGGGACCCTGCGAGCGACGACGGCGCTTCACCGGGTCCCGCGCCGTGCGGCCGTCACCGCGCGCCGGGGAAGCGCGGGCGGGATGGGGGCACCGGCGGCCGGGCGCCGAGGCGGGGAGCAGGCTCGCCATGCTGGCTGGTGGCGGGGACTGCCGTCGGAGGGGCGTGGCGTCCGGGAGCGTTTCCGCCCCGGGGCTTTCTGAAGAGTGGATTTATCGTTAAAATACGTATATATGCGTGCAAGTAATAGTCAAATGTCACCTTTGTACTCAGATAAAAATGTCTAGCCTAGGAGGACATCAAAGCAGTAGTAAAAGCCCTCTTTAGTATGTTTCAGATAAACTTTTTTAAAAAAATTTTTGGTGGTACTGGGGTTTGAACTCAGGACCTCATGCTTGCTAGGCAGGCACTCTGCCACTTGAGCCACGCCGCCAGCCCCAAATAAACTTTCGTAAATTTTTTTTATATTAAACATTAGACGTGTATGATGTCCTTAAAAGCAGACCAACAAGGAATGTGTGACTTCATAATGTTCTCTCTTTTATGTAATTTTACTTGGGGGGGTGTGTTGCTGGCGTTGGAACTCAGCCTACACCTTGAGCCACTCCTCCAACTCTTTGCGTTGGGTATTTTCAAGATAGGGTCTCGTGAACTATTTCCTCTTGCTGGCTTCAAACCTCAAGTCTCTTGATCTCTGTCTCCTGAGTAGCTAGGATTACAGGCGTGAGCCACCAGCTCCCGGTTTTTGACAGCTGGTGCCATTTTTTTTTTTTAAGCAGCACTGGGGTTTGAATTCAGGGTCTCAGTCTTGTGAGACAGGCACGCTACCACTTGAGCCACTCCATCAGCCCCGTAATTTTACTTTGGTATTTTTACATCTGAACATGTCTTACTAACGCCAGCATTAATTCCTGTTCTTATAAATAGCTCCGCTGTATTGCCTGTGTCATGCTCGTCTGTTTAATGGATTTCATTTTTATGCTTCTAAAGAAATACCATGTAGAAGCTAGTAGCCATTTGACATTTTTAAGGTCATTTTTTTGTGTGTTTGCTATCTTGGCTCTCATTTTCTTTCTAATCTGTTGCAAGCACCCCCATTTCATTTTATTTCATGATCCTGGTGTCTAAACCAGATGACTTTACAGTGACAGCGGGGTGTGGGGACTTATAACTTTCTTTCTCTTAAGGCGTCTTCGGTAATGGGAAAACTTCATAGCTACTATTTATAGTATATATTTTAAATTTAAGTTGATGCTTTAGTAAATGCTAAGATTATAATGTGAAAAATTACCAAAAATAAGTTCTTAATATCACTTATGAGATTTTTTATGATTAATTAGCATTCAGTAGGGCCTCAGAATTAAAAAATTTTTTTTGAGGTACTCACATAATGAGCACTGTGCTATTGCAGTGATCCTGATTTAGTTCTGGGTGTAAAGCTTTGATGTAGAGAAAGAAAAGTCTTTAGAGAAAGTTTACCAAAGTTTGTATACCAGAGGTACAAAGCTCAGTGATTATGGTAAACTAGAAAGTAAGAAATGCTTGTCATTTAGGATTGAACAGGTGCACAGAAACTACAACTTTAGTATGCAGAAGGGAAGAGGGAGAACCAGCAGAATCAGAAGGCGAAAACTCTTGAGAACTTCTGCATCAGGAGGAGGTATGGTACTGTTTTGTTTCTTTTGGTACCAGTGATGAAAAAAGAAAAATCCTTTGTTGATTGATGTCTGTTCATACACATAGCTTTTCTCAAAGGAACACGGACGGTGTTCAATCAGAATATTTCTAATGAGCACTCTTAATGGTGTTTCATGGTCTTTTAAACCCTATTGACAGGATGAATGTATTTAACTCATTGTGTCAGCTGTCTTCTTTGGGAATGACCCTCCGGTTTCTGTTTCTGATGATGACCTTTAGTTACCTGTAGGATGTTAATGTTTGGATATGAATTCTTCAGTTCTAATCCAGTATAGCCCATTCTGAATGAGATACAGTGTAGGTAATCAACCTATGAGAGGAAAGATGATTTTGGTTCACAGTTTTAGAGGTTTCAGTCCATGACAGGTTGACCCTGTTGCTTTTGGGCCTATAATAAGGAAGCATATCATTTTAGGGAGTGTGTGTTAGAGTATAGCAGTTCACCTCGTGGCCAGGACTTGATAGTGAGAGGGAGAGGCCAGGGTCTGTATTAGAATAGTTACTACAGCTTTCCTCTGGTCATATATAACATGTATCTCTGTGTCTTTGAGACTAAAATGTCCCCTGTAGACTGGATATATTTGGTCTTGTTTTTTATCCAGTCTAGCAAACTTGCTATTTTTCTTTATCCATTGACATTTAATGGTGTTATTGATGTAATTGGATTTACATCTATTACTTCTCATTTTCTACACTTCTTGTATTTTTTCTTTAGCATTTTCTTTTGCTTTAAGTTAATATTTTTTAGTGTTATGTTTTAATTTCTTAATTGTCTTCTCATTATGATTTTTGAATTATTTCCTTAGTGGTAGTTCTAGGACTTACCTTGTATATCTCCACTTGCTTAGAATCTATTTTAGTTTAGGTGTTAGCTTGGGCTGCCATAAAAAATGCTATGGACGGGGTGGCTTAAGCAATATGAGTGTATTTCTCAGAGTAGTTGAGTGGAGGAAATCTAAGATGCAGGTGCTTGCTGATTTGGTTCCTGATGAGAGTAGGCTGTTATTCTGGCTTGCAGCCACTGCATTATTTCCAGTTTGTTTACATGGTGGGGAATCTCTGACTCTACCTTGTTTTTGGGGGTGGGTTGCTGAGTATTGAACCCATGGCCTCATACATGCTAAGCACCTGCTGTACCACTGGAGCTACACCCTCAGTCCTCTCTCTCTTATAAGATCTTTAAGCCTATCATGAAAGGTCTACCCTCATGAACTCTTGTAATCCTAGTTAACCTCCCTCATGATATCCAAATATCATGATATTAGGGATGAGGACTTTAACCTATGAACTTTAGGAGGGTACAGACATTCAATCTAAAAGTCTCTTTCTCTCTCTCTCTCTCTTTCTCTCTCTCTCTCTCTCTATATATATATGTGTGTACAAACAAATAGGTATGTACATATATATATATTTGTTCCCAGTAATATTTTGTAGATTTTTTTGTGGTATTGGGGATTGAGCTCAGGGTCTGGTCTACCACTTGCGTCATGCCCCAGTCCAAATTTTTTGATGTATAGGGTTTATATAGAATTACTTAGATCTATCTCTTTAAAATTTCACATTTTGACACTATTGCAAATGATAGTACTTTTTAACTTTGAATGTTTGGTCATATATTGCTAGTATATAAAAATACAATTGATTTTTAAATAATTGACTTTGTATCCTACAACCTTGATGAACTTATTTTAGTAGAAAATCCGATTTGATTTTCTAGATAGGTATCATGTCTTCTGCGAATAAAAATTTTTATTTCAGTTTGATCCCTCTTATTTATTTGTCTTGCAGTTTAGTACTGGCTAAACTGCTACTATATTGTTGAATAAAAGTGGGGAGACCACATATCTTTATCTTGTTCCTGATCTTAGGAGATGAGCATTCCACTTTTCACTATTAGTTTGTCAGTTCTGTATTTTTTATTTTACACACACACACACACACACACACACACACACACACACACACACACACACACACTCTAGCTGAGGAATTTGTTCCTTTTATCATTCTGGATGCTGGACTTTGTCAAATGCTTTTCTGCATGTATTGAGATGATCATATGATTAATGGTTTTGATCTTTTAACTTATATTATTTGTATTTTCTATTAAAATTTATTCTCTTTTATGATGTGCCTGTCTGGTCCACTTCTTCAAACGTATACCTTTAAAATGGTGATCTGATGATACATTGATTTTCATCACCATGTGTTCTTTCCTTGCCTGATTAGTGAATGAGAGCCACAGGTCTGAATTTATAGAACTAAAGAAGTGGCTGAAAGAGAGGAAGTTTGAGGATAGAAACTTAACCCCTGCATATTTTCCAGGTAAGGGCTGGCATTCAGCTGTCCTGACCAGTCTCAGATCAGAGCCAGGTGGGAGGTAGGGGCAATTTCTGTGATGGACAGTGGTCTTTCTGCAAGTGCCTCTATTGCTGTGTGTTGGACTTCCTGCCTTGGGGATGAAGGAATTTGTACACTTTGCTGTACAAATAAATGAAAGTGATGAAATAAAATTAAATTTGATAAAGAAGATGGATCAAGCCATGAATAAGGGTAAAAGTTGAAAGATACACTTATATAATCTTACACATTTGTCAGAGGTAAGCTACAAATTTGACTTTTATCTCAAAGAGCCCATAAAATTCATAGGACCAGTGAGCTGAATTTTAGTGTTATATAAATTAAGTTGTCTACTCATCAGAAATGAGATTTCCCTACAGCCTCTATCTGAAGGAAATGCCTTCACTTGGTCTTCAATAGAAACACATTTATGTAGTATGGTGATTGGTGTCAACAACATCCCCGAGGTGGCTTCGTAGGATTTCTCAAATCATGCAGGCTGATGGGATTATCCTAGGCTCCAGTGAGTCAGAATAGTTGGTTGAGAGCCACTCCAACCCACATGTTGAGGTGCTTGCTTTTTGGAATACTATGGCTTTAGGAGAGGAACCCTTAGGGAGGCCTCAGCAAACACTTCCTCATCTGGTTTTGCATCTGTGCCTTGCCTGTATCAGAGAAGGAGCTCTGTGAGTGGCCATTTAATCCCAGAACTAGAGGCTTCCACAGTCAGCTGAACTCAGGTAGATTAACATTTTCTTTTGGAAACTGAAGAGCTTACTGTGTATGGAGGTTAGATTGACATTTTCTTCCGAAACATTATGTGGCAGGAGTTGGTAAATTTGGTTGTGGTTGTGTGCTTCTGTATAATGCCACCCCGCTCTGCCCACACGTGGGCTGAAAGCAACCACAGAGTGGACCAAGATGATCTTCAAAATGACTTGGGGTTTGTGTGGCACAGAGATAGTTGTTCAATTGCACCCTGAAGTTGTGTGTCACAGGGCAGCCTGCAGACATTTTGCCCAAAACTTTGAGCATATGCCACTGAATGATACCTCTTGCCATTACAGTGATCATTCAGGTTCCTGTTAGGTAATTTAACTTGGAACAAATGAACTTCTCTTATGTCTTCCTCAATAAATGATTTCTCATGTGTATCTCTGGCTGAGTGAGACAATGTGTATAGTTATTTCGTGTGAGTCAGTTATACATGGTGACTTTGGATTAATTGGTTGACTTGAGCTTTAGTAGCAGAGAGAGTAGCTTTCTAAAACAAAGTTTTATTGGTAATTGCAGAACATTGCAGTGCTGAGTAGTAGTGCTGTAGTGAATTGTGGGTATGTTCTGGAAGACAATGATTTTAAAGGTACAATAAGGAAGGCTACCTAAGTTGTTTTGAAACAATTATCCATGCCACCAGGATCAGTAACAAGGGCAGCATCAGCCCAAGGTTGAGGAGATGATTGCTGGGTAGGCATTCTCATGGAAGTATTTTTGTGTAAGGTGGTGGTTTGTGCAGCATATAATTTTGTGGTAGTTCCTGTTATAAGACAGTCAAGCACGAGACCCTGCCTTCATGGCCTTCTCTGGCTCCATTAATCAGGGTTTGACATAAGTGACTCCATTTTGTTCTGAAAACTTTTACAGAGCCATCTTCTATTATGACCTTTCCTGGTTTATGATTGTGATCATACTGTCAGCCACAAAGAGAATGCTTAACTTTGTGTTTTCATGTGTCAAAAATGATCAATAGAACCACTCTCCTAGGTTATACTGAATGGACATCTTTTTACCAGTTGATTAAGAGAAAATAGTGTCAATTTTGCTGCACCTAAGGCCTTTATGTTTCAACCTTAAAACTTACTTTGCTCTTGAAGAAGTATAAACCCACAAAGAAGTCAGGACACTTTCCAGAATAGCTTCCTGACCCTGCCTGTCCTGGAAATCAAAGGCTGTGAGATACCAGCTTCAAGTTTGTATGCTTTGGAAGTTCATTCACATGTTTTATTCAAAAGGTGCTCTTTAGGACCTTGAAAGTGTGGTAGGATTTACTGTTTCTCTGTTTGCTTTCCTAGGAACAGGAAGAGGGCTGATGAGCAAAACATCCCTGCGGGTGAGAACTTTTCTATCTTTGAAGCTCCATGTAGATTGTGGTGCTTTGCTTTTGTGGTGCAAATCAAGTGAATTAAGTGTACTTCACACATACAGGCATTTCTCTTATTCGTCTTATTGGTATGTTTGGGATGGTATCAAGGAAGATTAAGTTTGCTGCATATAAAGAACACACATCTAAGCCACAGTGCTGGAAGAGCATGGAGTTTGTTTTGCTGTCATTTAAACAAATGTGGAGGGGTAAAATTGATCTGGTGGGGCACTCCATAGCTGTGAGAGGCCTGGCTCCTTCTAGGTCTGTCAGTTCCTATGCCTTCCTAAGTATCTTGGAGCTTGAGCAGCAGGAAGGATCTAAGGGGAGAGGAAAGGCAGACTTCCTCCCTTTTAGGAAGGTCCGGTCCCTATCTCTGTCAGCAGGAGACGTGCATGGCCCACTAGCTGCAAGGGCAGGAGAGGTGCGCTGTTCTTTTCTTGTGCCCTCCCCTGGGACTCTCAGATCATATGTTACTGGGTCAAGGGAGCTGCTCTTGTCTGTGAGGCTGTGTGAAGTGTGGGAAAGAGTATGAGCAGGCGGGGGAGGAGGCCTCAGAGTCCACCTCAGGTTTGCTTCTCACTGTCTTTGGGACTCAGAGAGACACTCTAATCCTCACTTGGAAAATGAGGTGAATGACATAGATGATATCTAGGGTCCTTTTTAGTGATTTTCCTATGCTTTTTAAAATATTATCTAATGTACAATTTTCTCTAAAGTTAGTAATGTTTATTTTGAAATTGTTTAAATACTAAAGCAGATACCTTAAAAGCAACTGAGGCCAATAGGAGAAGGGGACCAGGAACTAGAGAAAAGGTTAGATGAAGAATAATTAACCTAGAAGGTAACGCACATGCACAGGAAATCAATGCGAGTCAACTCCCTGTATAGCTATCCTTATCTCAACCAGCAAAAACCCTTGTTCCTTCCTATTATTGCTTATACTCTCTCTACAACAAAATTAGAGATAAGGGCAAAATAGTTTCTGCCGGATATCGAGGGGGTGGGGGGGAGAGGGAGGGGGCCGGGTGGGTGGTAAGGGAGGGGGTGAGGGGGAGGGGAGTGAAATGACCCAAACATTGTATGCACATATGAATAAAAAAATTGTTTCAATATTAAACATAGATAAAGAATTACTATTTTTGTGCTGATTTTTGAGCCCAGGGTATCACCCATGCAAGCACATGCTGTACCACCAAGCTTTACTCCTAGCATCTAAGTTTATTCTTAATTCCTTAATTTGTTTAAATCTTCTCTGTTCATGTGGTTAGTGAAAGGGCTGTCACTTTTCAGTGTTGTAATTTTGTAATGTTATATTTTTATTACTTGAAATTTTTCATTTTGGTAAAATATATACAACTTAAAATTTACCATTTTAGCCGTTTTAAGTGTATAGTTCCATGGTGTGCCTCATGTTGGTGTACAATATTTCTGTTTTTTGGAGAAGGTATAATTGAGTATATTTTGAAGCACATTTGGAAAACAGAAATACACAGCAGTATCTATAGCTTTGTTTAAATCAAATTATAATTGGCATATTTTTCACATGTTCTTCCAAATGTAGCTTTTTAATAAACTTTATTGAAAATAGAGATATATTTTGTATGTAGAGATATGCATAGATCTGAAGTAATTGTTTGATGTATTTTTTCCTAAAGAGGTATATCCCAATCAAGATATAGTGTGTTTTGCCAAATGGCTATTTTATTTTAATAAGACAGTCATGGGATGTCAGAGATGGAAGAGTCTCCTTAATGTTCCACCCAGCTTAATCTTGCTATTTACAGATTCAGAAACTAGAATTTGAAACCTGGTGATGTTTGACTAAAATTTTCTGTCCCATTAGGTGCCAGTTAAAATGAAAGCAGGATCTCACATCCTTCTTAGTGCTGTATTTGGTATCTATTACTGGTATAATACTGTTGTCTTGTGCCTATTTACATCTTAGTTTTTCTTTCTATGATTCCAACTCAGTAGGAGCAAGTGAAAGTTAACTTGTGCACACGGTAGAATTAGATCCTTACAATGGTGGGTCCATTGCCTGTTTTGAAGCCCAGGATAGGCCGCTGCCTGGTCACTGGATTTCACTGAATACACACACACACACACACACACACACACACACACACACGTGACACACGCACACACGCACACATGCACATACACATTTTTTTTCTGAGACAGGGTCTCACAGTGTATCTCAGGTTGGTTTTGAACTTGTGATCCTCTTGCCTCAGCTTCCTGAGTGCTAAGAATATGTGTCTACCACCACCCGACATAAATGTTTTTTTGTTTTGTTTGTTTTTTGGTGGTATTGGGGTTTGAACTCAGGATCTTGTGCTTGCAAGGCACGTGTTTTACTACACGAACCATTCTCCAGCCCAACTAAAAGTTTTTTGAAGAGACAGTGTATGGCTGGTGCCGACCTCCTGGGCTCAACTCCCACCAGGACTGTAGAGGATGACACTGTAGTGCAGCTTCATGGGATAGAGTTTTTTTGGGTGATTTCTCTTGATAGCACTATTTCCTCATATAAGAAAGTGAAATAAACATGATTTGAGCAGTGAAAGGTTCCTACATTCCCTTCTGGTGCAAGGTTGACAGGTGGGCAACAGGACCTTTGCTTCCTGTTGTGGTTGCAGCACCTGGTGCTTCAGCAGCTTGGGCTGCGTCTGCTGACTGAGGGAATTGGCAGCAAGGCTGCTGATCAGCTCATTCGTGGATAGCATTTGGGTTATGGACGTTCTTGGTAGATGATGGTGGGATCAAGAGAGTTATGAAACTCACTCTCACAGGTCCTTGCCAAAGCATGAGCATCTTAAACTTTACTTTCTCTTTGTCCAGGAGGGACAGATGATTATTTCGTTGCCTGAGAGTTGCCTGCTTACCACGGACACAGTGATTCAAAGCTACTTAGGGCCGTACATTACAAAGTAAGTGATCATACCATGTGCATCTGGTGCCAGTGCCTCTCCTTGAAAGCCTCTGCCCTTGGCAAACATGTGGAACATGGCACAGTTTATAAGGATCCAGCTCTGTGTCTAGCTAAGAAATACCTGAAATGATAAGGTTTATTCTCTTCCAGGAAGTTTGTTCTTAATTCATTGCAAACTCATTTTTAAGGCTTTCAACTGGCTGCCTGTGATTTGGATGTGAGTCCTGAACCTCACTTGCTAGGGAATGAAGATGAAATGCCACACTATATGTAAATTACAGCTGAGTGTCTTGACTCATGGTAGCCTGTTTTCTTCTGTCATAGTAGGTCTTGGTGGTGGTATTCAGTTCTTTTAGTTTTACCATGTGGTACTTGCCTGAATTCTTCTTCAGCTGTTGGGGAAGTATGGTATCGTGAAAGAATTAGTTTTATTTAGGCAAAAAGAGGGCAGATGTGTTGAGACCTAGTTTCTGGCTTGTGTTGTGGTAGCCTTTGTTTTGGGGCACCCCTAATGAGAGTAAGATCCTTAGCAGAAGACATTTCCAAATTCTGAGGGTTGAGTGATTATGCTGTTTCTGAACCCAGTGTAAGCTTTGTAATTCCTACCCCTTGACAGCTTTATAGGCCTAAGTGGAAGCAAAGATGCTCTCAGGGTTATATTTTTTGAATTCTGAAATTTTGAGTAGAGTGTATGACAATGAGAAATGTTAATGATGAATTTTTCTGTGTATTTTTTGCCACATGGGATAATATTTTGGTAATTATTCAAAACAAAATTATGTAATATTCAGTTGAGCCCATAGGTTTAGGAATAAAAGCTTGAGAACTGCCACAAGTATGTAGTGAGCACATATAATTTCCAGCCCAGATTATTACTGGCTGGTAGAGCTTTCAGCCATGACAAAGATGTTTTGTTTTGCATTGTCCAGTACTGGACGTAGTCAGTAGCCAGAAATGCCCATTGAGTAATTGGGATGTGGCTTGTGTTTCTAAAACATAGAATTTTAAGTATTATTTAATTGTAAATAGTTAAGGTTTAAATAACAACACATGCCCAGTGGTTAGTGTGTTAGATGGTGTAGCTCTAGGTCTTGCAGCAGTTTTTCCCACCATATTTTATACCCTTAGGAGGACAAACAAATGGGCTTATGGTAGAGGCTTTTAAACAGGAGAAACAAGTTGGAAGCAAAGATTTTTTTTGTAAAAAGGAATCCCTTATAAGCAATCATGGCAGTTGCATTAGTGAGTTAGCTTTTCTGACATGAATATGTGGCTTGTCACACCTGTATTGGGTTGGTTCCAGAGAAGAAAAGCTGTAGGAAGGGAGTAGCCCTTTGTGTACAGTAAGTAAACTTAGAGTGTGATGACAGTTTGAGCACAATCCCTTTGACAGCAAAAGAAAGCACTGAGCTTATTCTGCGCTTTAAATAAAAGTTATGTCTTCAATCTCTTCTCATTTTACAAGGTGGATGCCTCCTCCGTCTCCTCTGCTGGCTCTGTGTACCTTTTTGGTTTCAGAAAAGCATGCTGGGGACCAGTCTCTTTGGAAGCCTTACCTGGACATTTTACCCAAGTCATACACCTGCCCTGTCTGTTTGGAGCCAGAAGTGGTGGATGTTCTTCCCCAACCTTTAAAAGCAAAGGCCAAAGAGCAGAGAGCGCGTGTGCAGGAGTTCTTTGCTTCCTCCAGAGACTTTTTCTCTTTCCTGCAGCCTCTGTTTGTGGAGGCCATTGACAGCATCTTCAGCTACAGTGCCTTCCTGTGGGCCTGGTGCACTGTCAACACCAGAGCTGTGTACCTGAGGCCCAGGTGGAGGGAATGCCTTTCAGCAGAGCCAGACACCTGTGCACTTGCTCCATACTTAGATCTGCTGAATCACAGCCCTCACATCCAGGTGAAAAGCTGGGGACACATGTTCTCCTTCCATAGGAAGATTCAGTACTTACAGTCTGGGACTTTGAATAGTGACCCATATGGAGGTGTTTAGCTAGGTCAAGTGAATTTGTTAGACCAACCTGCCTCCAGTCTACTCTGGTCTTTGTTTTGGACCCCAGGGTTATGCCCGTTGTCATTGCAGGCATAGTGTTCCTATGCTGTATCTCAGCTCAGCTCTCAAGGCTTGGAGAACACTGTGGTATTTCCCTGTGCTGAATCCATTTTTCCAGCAACCTTGCTGGGGGCTCCTACTTCTTCCAGCTACTCTCCTTTCCTGTTCCATCCTTTTTACACTTGCTGGCATAGCTATCAGAGTGTTTATCTTTGCTCTGATTAGTCATTGATATGCTCCTCCCTGACTAAGCTCTGATGTCTTTGAGGTTGGGGACATTGTCTTTTTCATCTTCATAACCCCAGAGCTCAGACCACAGCCTGGCCATGCTTGGTTTTCAATACATGTTTATTGAATGGAAATGTTTCAGAATGGTTGTGGAGAAAGGATCTGATAAATCATGAAGGAATTGTGCTTTGAAAGAGAGTCACTGCTGTCCTCTTCCCATGTAGCTATCCATAGGCGATGAGTGTGTCTGCAGGGCATGCTGGGGTACAGGACTGGGTTGGGGGGGCAGAGAAGACTCCGTGTGACTACTCAACTATAACCCATTTGGGATACACTGGGATGGGACCAGTGCCTGTGCTGTCCCCATGCGTGACGTGCCACCCTGAGAAGATGGATGCCACCTTGTTTGTCTACATGATGTGAGAGAAGAGGTCAGCAAGGTCCTGCTTTGTCTCCTCCTACCTAGGACAATTGATCTGTGTGTAATGACTGTTACTTTTATAGACAGCCTGAATCACAGGAGCCTGAGGTTATTCGAGTGTTTCTGCAGTTGATGTTTCTGAATAAAGGCAAGGGTGTGTGGCACCATAAGATGCTGGACACAGACTCAGCACCCAGCAGCCTGACTTATTTTTATTAGGACTCTTGCTGTATTTATACTTGAAACCAGTGATTTTATAGATTTCTATAGGAAGACCACAAACTATAGCCTATGTGTGAGTGATCCAAGGGTCCTGAGCTGAGAACAGTTTTAGTAGTTTTTAAACATTGTCAAAACAAAACACTTGAAACAGTATTGGACTTGGGTATTGTAAAATGTTTATTTTTTGGCTCTTTATAGCTAAAGCTTGTTGGCACTACCCTGTCCTTTTCTCTAGTTAGTGCAAACCAACTCCTTAATCAATGTTCTCTGAACCCAGGGCCTGGCTCCCTACCTCACCGATGGGGTGAGGTTGAGGTGAAGGGAACACACTCAAGTACAGAAGTAGCTTTTCCCCCATCTGTTGTTGAGTTCATTGCTTAGGGTTTGACAGCTATATCTCACCTAAGTTAATACTATAACCTAATTATTTTTAGTTTCAAACTGTAACGAAAACTGTCTTAACAATTTTCCATTGTAGGTAAAAGCAGCATTTAATAAGGAAACTGGCTGTTATGAAATCAGAGCAGCTTCACGTTGTAGAAAACATGAGCAGGTGTTCATCTGCTATGGCCCCCATGATAACCAGCGGTTGCTTCTGGAGTATGGCTTTGTTTCCCTCCATAATCCTCATGCCTGTGTGTATGTCTCAACAGGTTGGAATCACCTTTCTTCTCTTTGTGAATATGGTATAATTTTTTTCCTACATGGAGATGTGGTTATTTTCCGTTTTAATAAAAGTAGCAAAACCTTAAAACATACATGCATAACATTTATTTTATCTCAGGTAGAACTGACTTGGCTCTTACTGACTGTGTAATTTCAATGCAGAAGTGAGAACAGCAAAGCTTGATTGATATGGAGGGTAAGAAGACCTGAGAAGGGTTTTATTGAACTATATGAGGAAGCTAGACTGGAGGAAAAGGAAAACAGCTTTATACCTAGAGAATTAATAGAGGGGGGAGGTAAGAGAAATGCTTATATTGAGACATTGTCACTGGCACTGAATATAGGTTAGGATTACAGAGACATGAATAATGTATCTATTAAGTACCTACTGTGTTAAGACTCTGTATGAGCACGGAGATAAATCTATTATGTGATCCTCCTTTTTTGGAGTTTGATGCCGTAATGAAACTTTGATGTCAATCATGTTGTGTGATCTATTAAGTATCTTCACTGATACTACCAGTTTAAAGTAAAAATGTAGTCATTAAATTCATGGTGTGAAAATTCCAAATTGAGTACTAAAAACAATGCATAGAAGACTGATTCCCGCTCCCTGACCATAAAGCAGTAGAGAAGCAGTTTTGGAAGCCACAAAGAAATGGCTAGAGATTTCCCCACCAGAGGTATATGTGTAAGCACAAATGAATATAAAAACTTGGTCAAGGTGATACTACCCCATCCTGGAGGCAGAATAATAATCACAGTTCTAAGAATAAAAGTGAAAACTGGAGTTGGTAGAGAGTTTTAAAAACTAGCTTTGAGATAGGCTTCATACTTTAGTATCCTGATCATTTTAGTATTGATAGCTTTGTAATACTAGTACTCAAATAAACTGGTTTGAACCAAGATTAGTTATTTGTGCATTTAAAAGATGGAGTAGGTCCTGGGGGTTTAACTAGGTGGTAGAGCAGTTGCCTAGTATGCCAAGTGTTGAAGTTGTCAATACTTCAAAAAGAAGAAGAAAGAAAGGAAAGAAAAATCCTTTCCTACCCTATTTCATATAACTATCAGTTTTTGCATATTCACTTTAATTTTTTTGTGATTACAAACATTAATGTTCAGACAGATTGGATTCTGGGTTTTAATACTATGTATTATAAACCCTTTCCCTCTTGTTTTTACAGAGCCTGTTATTTTGTGGATTATAGTTTTCCAACACTTGCTCTAATATTTTAATTACCTGGTTTTGCCAGTTCATTGACTTGGTGACAGCTTGAGCTGAACTTGGGGATGTTTTGTCCTCCAGACTTGGAATTTTGTAAGCTTTTCAGGGAGCGACTAATAATCTCAGAGAATTGGACTTGAAGAAGAGACTTCCGTTGTGTGAATTAAAAGAAACTGTTTAAACATGTCCTGATTATTCATGGGGAAGAAAGTGAGATGAGAAGGAAGAGGTGATTTATTCTGAATTGTACCCTTAATCTGTTTGATTTTGTTCTTCTTTTTTTAAATGTAGAAATGCTTGTTAAATATCTTCCACAAACAGATAAACAGATGAACAAAAAGATTTCCATTTTAAAGGATCATGGTTTTATAGAGTGAGTGTTTTTTTTTCCTCTTGAAATTTTTCCTGCAGAAGCTGGGGTTGGTGGCACATGCTTATAGCCTATAATCCAACTACTGAGGAGTCAGATGCAGGAGAATTAGGAGTTCAAGGCCAGCCCAGGCAAAAATTAGCCAGACCCTGTCTCCAATAGAAAATGCAAACAAAGGACTGAGGGTGTGGCTCAGTATTGCAAAAAAAAAAAGAAAATGGGTTAGGGTTTCCATAAGTCAGAGATACCTCCTGAGCACGTAAGTTCTGCTGACAGGTAAGAAAGCACTTACTGTGAGTAATAAAATTGTGCTCAGTATGTTTTGGAGCTTCAAGAAGTGTGAGACACTTTGAAGACATGTGTTTGGGAACATAAGATAGGAGCTTTATTTTAAATTACTGTGTCCAGAGAGAGCCCAGTATGTATTGATTGGAGGCCCAGAGTGAGTTTGTCTTCACTATCTGGTCACACGGGATGGCATTGGGGTATTGAAGGCTAGGCTGGCCCTTAGGTGAACCTGTCACCTGGCATCATGATATAGGGTCTTGGGTAGGTACAGGCTTTTGGGATTCCAGTCAAATGAGATAGACATAGCTCACTCTGTCCCTTACCTTTTTTTTTCTTTTCTGACTGAAACCAGGTTTTAAATAATCCAGCAACAGTGTGCGAGCAATCTGGGGTAGGAGTGCCCATTTGTTTGATCCCCAGAATACACAAATTCTTCCTAGTTTACCTCACTGTGAATTATGTTTCATGTCCTCTTACTGTCATCTTCTCAACCAAGTCCAGCCTCTTACTGAAATTGGAAATAGTTTTTTACTTTAGAAAAAACAAACAGAATTTTGTATTACTTAGACTTTATTCTTAAGTATTTGTAGAGGTATTTTTTTCTTCTCTGTTTGACAAAGAAGGTTATGTAATGTTTTGTGGCATCAATTAAAAAAAGTTTCACCTTTCAGGCATTTGTGATGGTGTTATGAAATAATGAAATGACAGATTTGTCATTTTTGTTTTTTCTTCTTTAGAAATTTGACATTTGGATGGGATGGACCATCTTGGAGGCTACTCACAGCTCTTAAGTTGTTATGTCTGGAAACTGAAAAATTGTAAGTTCCACATATGTTCATCTGAAGCTGTAGCAACAATCTGGACATAAGTTTGGGTGTGTTTTACTTCTATGTCCTGACCTTTTCTGGAATTCTGTTTGTAGGTTCATAATCAGGATATATGCTCTGGGAATTTTTCAGTCTCTACTCAGATTTTTTTCCCCTGGTGACCTGGTCCTTATTGTTCAGGGTAAATACCTTTTAAAAATGGGATCGTTGGCACTGTTCAGGGCATGTGTCTGAGTAGATAGGTTTTCCTAGGAGCAAGTAGAGCTCCTAAACCAGGTCCCTCTGGTCTTGTCCTGGGGCAGGTATAAAAGCCCTGCTGAAGGAGACCCTAGAACTTTCCAATGAGAAAGCAGGTAGAAGAACCTCTAGAGTGGATGAATATTCAGGCCTCTTAATATTCTTGGTGAGCCATTAGTCCCCCTTTTCTGTGGCTGGCTGTTAGCACATATTGCTGTGGGTTCCTCCAGCCTGGCCCTGGTTAGGAGAGCAACCATCTTGCTGCTGTCCAGTATGGTAGAAGGACTTCCTTAAGATTGTGAGGCCCAGCCCCCATCATTGGGAGGATTAAATGAGGTAATGCTTAGAAGTAGCCCTGAGCACAGTGTGTGCAAGTAGTCTGGTGACTCAGTGATGTGTGTGTGTTGTTCATAATATGACTTACTTCTTTTACTGTAGGAACTTGGGAAGTAACAGTTTTCCCTGTTCTCAACAACAGAAATGCAGTTGGCTTTTGGATAATGTAGTTTTGTACTCTGTACGTGCACTGCTGGATTTTTTTTTTGTCACAGTTTGAGAAAACATGAAGATGAACCAAATAGTCTAGAAGTATTGAAAAATTTAAGAAAATATTAGGTGTATCATAAAGGCATAAAATATGTATAGATAGTAGTCTATTATTTGCCTTATAGCATATGCAAAATTTATTATAAAAATGTATAATTTATAAAAAGTTTTGCATACCCTTTCAGAAGGTCGATGCTACCATTCACAGTCAAGAGACATTAAACAAATATAAAGATAAGTATTACTTTACAACTAAAGGCTTAACTGTAGTACATAATGTACTGCTATAATAACTCTGTAGCCATCTTCTAAGATTCTTCTGAGAATTGTAGGTGCTTAAAATGCCAGGTAAGGCTGATTATCTCCCCCTGAGCCATTGTCTCTAGGAACCTGGGAAATGCAGTAAAAAGCATTTGCCCTGGCTCTCTTGTTTTTCACTGTGTTTCACACATAACATGGAAAATATTTATTAATGAACTACACTGTTTATGTCAATCTCAAGGCTCCAAGTGGATAGGATATTGTTAGTCACTGAGTTTTTGGGGGAGTCAAAAGCTATGCTTAGATTTTCAACTGTATGGAGGGTTGGTCAGTGCCCCCCAATGCTGAGTTGTTCAGGGCTCAACTGTAGAAATGTTCACTCTCAGCAGATGAGTGTTTTGATCTTACAGACTTGTGAGTTCTGAAACAGATATGTGTCCTTCTTATCGTTCACTAGAAAACTCAGGCAAATTTGTGGTTCAAATGATCAGCATGTGACTTACACAGTCTTTCCTGGATGTGTCTAATCTTTTCTCCTCTCACTTTTCTTTGTCTTGGTCTCCCCATTTATTCATCTTACATTTCATTTTATTTTTTTTTTTGGATGGGTGGAATTGGGGTTTAAACTCAGGCCTTTGCACTTGCAAAGCAGGTGCTGTACCGCTTGATCCATACCTCCCGTTCATTTTTTCTCTGTGGTTATTTTTGGAGATGGTAGCTCTTGAACTATATGCCCTAGCTGGCTTCAGAACTGCAATCCTCCTAATCTCAGCCTCCTAAGTAGCCAGAATTAGAGAGATGAGCCATTGGCACCTGGCTCATTTTATTTTGTATGGACCCATGCAGGCATCTTTACATCCCTGTGGGAACAAGGTGTGTTTGAGTCCTTTTCAAGCACTCCAGTCTAAAATTAAGTAAAGCAGCTCGTTGTTTCTCAGAGGTTATCCCTAGGGCTCTTTCTTCCCTTTGAGCCACGTCTAACTGTGTGAGTGGTGGCAGGAACAGCCTGAGGTTGGGATTCTGCTGATAGTTGTTTGCATGCCATTTCTCCCTCATTAGCTTTGTCTCTCAGGCTGAGGTCTCCAACTTTCCCGTTCTCATTTTCTTTGAGTCTAACGTGGGGATAGCAATGCTTTCGCTGTGAGTAATTGTGAAGATTAAATTAGATAATGGTTGTGAGTGAAACACTGTGCCAGCCACATGGTAATGTTCTGCTTTCTTTCATGAGAGCTAATCTGTTCCTGAGGTTTCATTCATGTCTCTGACCCTGAAGTCTTTTTAAGTCTGTTCTCTATTGTGTCCTGCCAGATGTTGGGAATTCTTGACTGGCTTGTGTTTACTTCCACTCCTGTGTTGCAGTGGCAATCTTACCTTCTCTTCTGTGGCCCTCCTTCTTTCTGGCTCAGAGTCCTGCTTTGGCTCCCTGGTGTCTTTTCTAACACATCTACACTCTTCTACCTACAAAAAGTGGCCTCACCTGACACTGGAGTTCCACATATCCTCCCAAGCTGGATGGTGTAGAAGTGGAGTGAGCTCATGTAGAGAGAGGCTTAGACTGTCAGCTCCTCCTTTCTTATGTAAAGCATTTTTCTTTGTGAAATGTGTTCCAGGTTGTCACTTTTATTTATTTATTTGTTTTTTGGTGGTGGTGGGGTTTGAAGTCTGGGCTTGAGCCACACCACCATCCAGGTTGCCGTCTTTTAGGAAAGATTGTCATCTGAAGTGAAGGAAACTCCGGTGCCTGAGCTGCTGGTGCCTCTGGCGTGGGCTTTGTGCCTGTCTCTTCCTTCCTCTTTTGCTTTATTCCCCTGGCTGCCAGGTTTGACTCCAGTTACAGGCTTGCAATGACAATAAAACTCATTTCACTGCAAAGAGTAATCAATTCCCTTTTTTTTTTTTAATTGAGTTAACTCCTATATTCCTTGTTGCTTCCACGTAGGAGCAGCAAATGCTATGGAAGTTTTAGGGAGTCTGCTTGTGGAATGAGTTCATTGTACTTCTGGAATAATAGAGGAGTTTGTGTCTGTAGTCTTTGTTTTTCAAGAGTCTGCAGACATTCTGGATCTTATTGGATGTTTTGGTTCTAGTATGTGCTGGAAGAGAGTACTTCTTGGAGAAGTAATTTCAGATACAAATGAGAAGACAAGTTTGGACCTAGCCCAGAAAATATGCAATTATTTCATAGAGGAGACTTCTGCTGTGCTTCAAAAGGTTTGTTTCTAGAATATTACATCTTTTTCTATGAAGTTCCTTTATGTGTTGTTAGGGGTAATGCAGTTATGAGTACTATTTAGTAACTTAATAAATGATGTTGTTGTAATCTATCACTAACTGTCTTGAAATACCTACACCTTTAAAGGTTTCTTCTTTTTACTTATAAGTGAAAATAGTGTATGTTTATTGCGTACATTGTAATGTGTTGCTATATGTATGTATATACATATAGATGTCGTGGAATGGTTTAGCTATCATATGCATTACCTCTTATACTTTATTTTTGTTGTGAGAACCTTTCAAATCTACTTAGCAATTTTTAAGTGTATATTATGCATATTGTTATTTACTGTAGTCATCATGGTATAATAGATCTCTTGAACTTGTTCTTCCTTGTGTCATTTGGACAACATCTCCCTAATCCCTTCTCCGTCCCCAGTTCTGGTAGCACCATTCTGTGCTCTGTTTTTATGAGTTCAACTTTTTTACACTCCATATATCAATGAGCACATGTAATTTTTTTACTTTCTGTGCCCATTTTATATCATTTAACATAAGGTACTCCAGGTTCATCCGTGTTGTCACAAGTGATAGGCTCTCCCTACTTCCCCTGCCTCTGTTTTATGGTACTGGGAATAGAACCCAGAGCCTCACACTCAGTCCTTCTTTTTTGGTTTTTGAAGACTGGTTCACTGTGTATGTATACCACATTTTCTTTATCAATTCACCTATTTTTGGATAATTTGATTGATTTCATATCTTCATCTTTAAACAGGTAAAAATTATTGCATGATTTCTTAGTAATAACTTTTCAAGTATTTTTTCACTTTTATGCTTTAATTTAGTAAATGTTGTAATTAAATCAGAAATCAGCTCATTTATATGAAAACATGAGTGAGATTAAACTAAGTGATTTTAATGAACCTTGAAGACATTGTGTTAAATGAAATAGGACAGACACAAAAGCACAAATTTTATACAGGTCCATTTTTATAAGGCACCAGAACAGGCGTACTCATACAGACAGAGAGCAGAGTACAGGTTCTTAGGAGATTGGGGGCAGGAGAATAGGGCTATTAGTTAATTAGTTACAAATTTGTTTGGGGTGATAAAAAAATTTTTGGAGCTGAATAGTGATGGTTATACAGCAGCTTGAATGTACTTAGAGCCACTGAACTGTATACCTAAAAATGGCTAAAGTATGTTTAACTACATTAAAAATAATTTAAAAATACCTTCCAGGTTTCTGATATGAAGAAAGAAAAAGTCTCTTTGATAAATCAACTCATTTTGGTGGAGACATTGTGGATGGAAGAGCTGAAAATTCTCCAGACCTCTGCTGAGATCCTAAACAGTTTGCAAACCCCTTTTCCCTGACTTCACTGGGATGCATTTGACCACCTCCTATGGTGTGTGACTTATGCATTTATTTATGCATTATTGGGATTTGAACTCAGTGATTTGAACTTAGCCTTGCTAAGCAGGCTCTCTATCGCTTGAGCCATGCCTCTAGCCCTTTTTGCTCTGGTTATTTAGAGATATAGTCTCCTTTTTTGCTGAGGCTGGCCTGGAACTGTTATTCACTTGATCTTAGCCTCCTGTGCAGCTTGGGATGACAGGCATGTGCCATTGTGCCCAGTTAGTGGTTGAGATGGGGTTTTGCAAACTTTTTGTTTGTGGTTAGCCTGGAACCACAGTCCTCCCATCCATCCCTTCCCAAGTAGGTAGGATTACCGGTGTGAGCCTGGCTAATTTAAGCATTTTTGATCTAAGGTCAGTTTAAACTGATTAAATGATTTATATAGAATCATTTCAGTTGTTGATTGGTTTCTGTTAAGCAACTATGTACTTAATGCTTTCATTTTGCTTTTTCTACAAATACTGAACTTTTAAGTGTCTTCATGGGACAGAGTGTTGGTTGCTTCCAGGACAGGGAAGAATATTTGCAAGGGGCGCCGGTGGAATGGCTTAAGTGGTAGAGTGCCTGCCTAGCAAGCATGAGGCTCTGAGTTCAAACTCCAGTGCCACTCAAAAAAAAAAAAAAGTAGTAAAATGCACAAAGAATGTAGGGGGCAGCCGAGTTTCTGGGAATTAGGGAGCTGTGAGTGAAGACTCATGGACCATCTGAGTGGCACTTCTCATACTTTACAAAATAAATAACAGTTGGGAAGGAAGTAGAAGGGAAGTACTGAACTGTGGGAGAGAGGGAGGCTGTGAAGGAGCCGTAACCAGCCTGGACTCCTCTGGTCTGCTTCACTCCATGCTTTTCTTCTTATATTACTCAGCAACTGTTAAAAAGGGAGAAGTTCTTTTAAGATGCTCTGATACCATGGGGTTAAAGGACAAGTTTGCCACAGGTGACTTTGGTGGTGGTGTGGGGGATCGTGAGGCAATTCTGGGCTCTAACTGGGTTGCTCAGGCTTTCCCTGTGTGGATGTGCTGAGGTGGGTGTTGAGGAGCCTTTTGGCTGTGCCCTTGGGGTCTTCAGGAGGACAGAAATTCCCTAGTCCTGCTCATGGCCTCTTGTATGCCAAAGCAGGGCTTGCTAATGATTAATTAGTAGTCACAAAGATTGACTTAGTCATATCATTCTTTCAGCTTTGTTCTCACATCTTTCCTGGGCAGGACTTTCCACTCAGGAGCCCATCTTGTACGACAATGCTTCAGTGGGTATGTCTGCTGGATTCTGGGGACAGTGTAGGACAATTAAAGCTACTTCGCAACCTAAAGCAATTATAACACTTTGGTCTGTATCTTTTGGTTTATTTTCTTCTTTCTCAGACACAGGGTACAGAAAAGGGGGCATACCTTTCAGAATGCTTGAGCACTCTGTGGCCTGGGGGACTCCCCCACCCCAAAGTAAGTAATGGGGTTAAGACTCAAAGAGATTTGGGAGTGGCTTGTTCAGGGATGCCCTGTGCAGACCCTGCTGCTCCCCAGAATCTTTCTCCTTTCCTTCTTGTGTTCCTTCCTTCCCAGAGCTCCAATTCCTTTCTCATTGGGAGCTCAATAAAATCAAGTGAATGGCTTCCACTTTGGTTGGGGGCAGAGTTTAAATCAGTATGATTTCTTGAGCATCTTTTCTCATTTATATATATATATATATATAGTTTATGTTGGTTTTGTTTTTTTAGTAGTGTAACTGGAAGTCAGGAAACTCTTTCTGTAGAGAGCCAAATAGTAAATATTTTAAGCTTCCTGGATCATGTGGTCTTTGTCAAAGCAACCTGTGCAATAGAGAAGCAAATCACATTGCTTTTCCAATAAAACTTTATTTATAAAGATAAGTGGTAGACCATCATTTGTTATCTCCTGTGCTATTCCAGAATTTCTTTGTCTTGTCTTCTACTAAGAGACCTTTAAGACCGAAATGTGTTAATTCCTTTACACCTTTCAAAGTGAAAGTTCCTTGAACATCGAAAACTTCACAGACATCCCATGATAATTGTGGGTTTACTTATCCAGTGCTTAGAAAAAATACAGTGACAAAAGCAGCAATTCAGACACATTTACAAATGTTTATTATTTTATCATCTATGACTCATCTACATTTTTTGAAGAATGGTAATATATGCCTCTCATTTAGACAATTCTTGGTATATACATGACATCATAGACCCCCGGCAAGAAATCTGACTCCTGGTAGGCCAGTCTGTTGGTTTCAAGGTAAAATCATTGTGTCCAGGCAAGCCCTGTCTTCTTGATGTTATCTTATAAAACCACAATCAAGGTTCCTATGTCATTCCCCACATAGGGAGGACCAGTGCTCTTTTACCCAGTGGCACTATTTTCCACTTTTATTTTTGAGTGACCACCACCCTCTGCAAGCATTCCTAAGACATAATTTTTCTTTCTTTTTGTTTTTTTCTTTGCTGGTGCCTTAGGTATACCCGAGGTTTTCAAGCTTTGTCACTCCTGTGGGTATCTGGTTATTGAGTTTGTGGGTGGTAAACTTCCAACTGCTGAGTTAGCCTGCAGGGACAGACACCAAAAAGTTCAGGATGATTTGAAACATTCTTCTGTAATCCTTCAAGCTGTAAACAACAGAGGTCTTTCTCCGACTGGGGCCTTTAAGTGCTTCTGCCTGAAGGCAAAAACTGGCAGTGACCTTTTAGAAACATGAGCTGCAGTTCCCTGGAAGTGGTTTCTCACTGAAGCACCTGGATACCACCTTCAGAAGCCATCAAGGTACAGAAGTTGGGAATTTACTTTAACTCCTCAGCTGGTAAACAGCTGTATCCTGTGTGACAGATTAATTTTGGGAGGCAGATTTTGTCCTGAGGTTGGAAGTATAACAGGTCAAGTGTTGATATGTTGGCTGACAGTTGAACATTGGAAGTTTGTCAGGAATGCCACATGGGGATCACTTGGAAAAGAACTTCCTTTAAAGACTTAGAAAGACACATGTGACCTGAAGGGAATAAGAATGTTAGGAGGAACTGGGTGAGTGGCTCGTGCCTGTCTTCCCAAGCTTCACATGAGGCTGAGATCAGGAGGATCCTTGTTCCAGGCCAGCCTGGGTAAAACAGTTTGTGAGACCCCATCTCCACAGAAACAAGCTGGGTGTGGTGGCCCATACCTGTCAGCCCAGCTATGGCAGGAAGCTTATAATGGGATGATCGTGGTCCAGGCCTTTGCAATGAGGGAGACCCTATCTCCAGAATAACCAGAGCAAAAAGAATTGGAAGCATGGCTCAAGCAGTAGAGCACCTGCCTAGCAAGCAGCAGTCTCTGAGCTCAAACTACAGTGTTGAGAAAAAAAAAAAGTGCTTTATGCACTTTTCTACAGTTTTGTTAGTGTCCCCCACACAATATTATAATGCCACTGTCCTCCATGGACAGTGTCCCACACATACCAGACCCCAGCATACCATACACAGCATGCCAGTGCCATCCTGATGCTGATCTTATGGTTCACAGGACATTTCTCTGTCTTTTTCTGTAACTTTAATATTTGCTATAACCTTAATTCCCTTCTGTTTTGTGTCATTTTAAAACATTGGACTGTAAGTTAAAAAACAAAAAAACCTGATCACAGAATAGTAGAATTTATGTAGCAAAAATGTTAAGATGACCACTTTGTGTCCACAAAGGATGGCTGTAATCAAAAGAGTAGATGATAAGTGTTGTCCAGGGCGTGGAGAAATTAGAGCCCTCGTACACCGCTGTAACCAGTAGGATGTAAAATGATGCATCTGCGTTGGGCAGTTGGGCAGTTCTTCTAAAGGATAAACAGGGCTACCTTGTTGACCCAGTATTGCCACTTGATGTGTATTTCTTAGCTTGTGTATACCCAAGAAATTGAATTGAAAAAATATCTACATAAAAACTGTTCACAAATGTTCACAAGCAGCATTATTCATAAAAGTTAAAAGCCCCAATGTCCATTGGATGATTGGATAAGCAAGATGTGTTGTATCCATAAAGTACAATGTTACTCAGCCACAGAAAAGACTGAAGTACTGATACATGCTACAAGAAGGGTGAACCTTAGATGTATGCCAAATGAAAAATCTCATCACCGAAGATCATGTATAATTTCTTTTCTATGAAATGTCCAGTTGAGGTGCATCTCCAGAGATAGAAGTATGTTAGTGCTTGCATAGGACTGGGGGGAGAGGTAATGATGTAGCAAATGGAGGTTGATAGATAAAGAGTACAGGGTTTCTGAAAATGTTGAAAATGTTCTAAAATGTACAGTAGTGAAGGTTGTGCATCCCTGAAACTACTAAAATCTGTAAATTGTGCACTTGATGAGTTTTATGGTACATAAATTGTATCTCAGTAAAACTTTATTAAAAGTAAGGCTGGTACTAATTGAAATTGATATCCCTTTTGTCACATTTAGGATGGTTTGGGAAGGTTCAGTTTGTCACTCTGGCGATCATGGTGAAATCCTAGCAATGTTAGGTCCATGTTCCAATGTTGCAGTAATCACCTTGTTAGGCCTCATGATGGTTGAGGCAGTTTCTTCCTGATTTTAAAAAACATTTTTATTAGCATATAATATATTGTACAAAGTAATAGGTTTCATTGTGACATTTTCATACATGCATATAATGTTCTTTGGTCCTATTAACCCTCCATTACCCACTCTTACTCCCTCTTTATTCTCCTGATTTTCTAAATGTGGAAATAAGCATTCAGAGAGGTAAAGTTATTGCTGATGTCAGCAGCTGAATGGCGGAGTTAGGATTCCAATTTCATGCTCTTGGTGTCACACTCCAAAGACAGAACTTGGGCTTAGGACGCCACCTAACCACTGTATAAAATCAAAGTGTGGCAGGATTGGCCAGCTTGAGGAGAAACTTTAGAGGGCTGTGATGGTTACAGATGGGCATTTTGAAGTGCTTTCCTGTTTGCATACTCTTGGCCTACTTTGGATAAGCAGAGACTCAAAAATGACCACCTTTTTGGGGGAGAGAGAAAGAATTGTTACATTTTCTAGAAATGGAAAACAAACTGAGAGCAGGGAATCATGTGCCTAGAATACGCTGATAAGTGCAGAGCTACATGTACTGGGGGTGAGGTTCCCCTTTCAGGCAGCTGGAGCCTTTATTGTGGTTATGTCCTCCCATCAGAAATAGCCAGGTTACAGGAGCCTAGGTAGGCCCATAGAATCAGAATCTCTGGTTCAGGATGGTGGAGTTCCAAGTTGCTCCCAAGCTAAATTTGCAAACCACTGATGTGGAGATTCCAAAGGAGGACCCCCCCCCCCAGTTTTTCAGTAAGTACTTTTGTGAGCTCTTGATATGTAGCAAACTTGATCTTAGTTTGATTGTGTGATCTGACCTGAGAGGTATCATGTGAATCCTGAAGCCGATTCTCTCAGTACATTTGGCATCAGAAGATTGGAGTTAAAGGGGTTCTTGAAATGATCTACTGCCCTGAGAGGTGGAGAAATATGCTTATGGATTAATAATCGGAACCCATTATTTTTTGCCAGCCCCAATGATCTTTCCCCTCTTCTGCATCCTCCTTCCAGACTGTACGATCCAGATACCCTCCTGAAGGAGCTCCCCAAATGATAGAATCATGCTCCACATGATAAAACTGAGCTCAGAATGCAGAAATGTTTGGTGAGAGTTCAAGTTTGTGGTTTGTCACTGATGCCTCTTTCTGCCTTGGAAGACGTGGTACAGGATGGGCACCACCATCTTAAAGCAGTTTGCTTTGTTGTGTTTTTGCAGTGTAACAAGCAACTTTACTGACCTGTCTGTGAACGCCAGTGTGAAGGGATTGAGCTCAGAGAGCTGGGCTGTAGGGAAAAGAAAGGCCAGCTCCAAAGTCTGTGTGGGCTAAGCTCTGTCCTTGCAGCCCCACTTGAATGGCACCATGTCACTTTTACAGCCCCATCCTCATCCGAGACTAGCCACATCTCATAAATCAGGGAACCGAGAAGGGGTAAGTGACCCTGAAAGGCACTTGTTCTGGGGAGGGGATATCCTGTTCACTTAGATGTCCCTTCCTATTTAGGCCCATATGGCAATTAGCATTTGAGAGCTTTCTCCTGGTGCCAGGGAAACTGTTCAGAGCTTGAATATTCTCTCCAATTTAGACTCAGAAGATAAGTTAAAGGCCAGGACTGCCTGGAGCCTACTCAGCAATTTTTGGGACAGTAAATTCCACTTCAACCTTGTCCCTGTAAAAAAGGGAGAATTTAAGCTGCTTTACAATAAAATGGAATTCACAAGGTCACTGGGGAAGCAGATCAAGCCCAAGGGGAGTGTTCAGGGCCAGCAGCATAGGAGGTGGCTTCTTGTGTTGGTCAGAGACCTGTATTACTGAGTATCTTTGCTTCTAAGCCTTAGCTGTACATTGGAATCACATGTGGAATTTTGAAATCTCCTAGGCCCGAGGCCCTTCCCCTATGGGTCTGACTTAATTGGTTTGGGGTGTGTCAGGGCATGGGAAGTCGGGGGGAGTTAAAGCTCCCCAGGTGACTGCTGTTTGAGTCTCCCTCTCCCAGCCTCTGAGATGCTGCCCTAACTTTTCCCAACTGGAACATTAAGGCGTCAAAAGCCTTCAAGTACAATAGTTTTGGAAATCAGGATTGAAAATGTCCATTGACCTATACTATGCAAATTCATATTGCATAAATAATCTTTATATAGTATTAATTGGTGTTGTATACAGACAAATCCAGATGCATTACTTATTTCAGTAAATGCAGTTAAATATAAGTGCCCAGGCCACAGCAGGTGATCAATACATTTTAGTTCTTTTCATGGTTCTCCTTTAAAACAAACCACACTGTAGTATTTTAGTTGATGTCTAGTATCAGGTGATCTCCTGGACTCCATTCTATAGGACTTTGCTGTGTCCTTGGGCTACTTTCATCTTTGTACACTAGGTGGCATGAGAGGACCACTGAGCAGATTTGGGTATTGCAGCTTCATGAACTAGGGCAACAAGTTGTTTTTTTCAAATACTAGGAGGATCCCAACAAGGTCAAAGCAGCTTCATGTTGGTGTAAGATGCAGATGTTCATATTTTCTTTTGGGAAGTTGCATCTCCTTGCGTGAGAGATAGGCGGATAAACATTAGTTCGAGGCGATAACTGCTGAGAAAGGGGCCACCCCAGGTGAGGCAGGGGTGGCTTGGTGGTCATGGCAGAGGAGTAACAGACAATGAGACTCAGGGCCCACCCTGCTTGCCTACAGACAAGACATAAGTAAATGGATATATTTAGCACTTTTGAGAAGGGAAGAGCTTCTCATACCAGGTAGCAGATTTTAACTTCTGTCATAGCTATCTGTTAAAGATAGCTAAGATAGCAGGTAAACAAAAAGAGGAAGAGTAGGTTTTAAGGAGTTAAAATTGACCACCCACACAAAGTCCCACAACACATAGCTCCTCATCTGCCAGATGTTTCTAGAATATGAAAGGAGCATTTTATGGATGACTGGAAAGAATCCATTTCTGCTGACAGGTGGGAGGGCTGGCCCAGCCATTTTTAGATGTACGGGTTTGATCTGAGGACAGAGCTTCAAGGTGGAGAGAACAATCCTCAGGGTGCCCTTGGCTCCTCGGTCCAAAGGCAGCTGACAGACTGCAGACCCCAGTGTGGGCTGACTTGGAACCACATCACACTGACTTTACACTGGTGGCCTCATTTGAAGTGATTCCTTTGGTTTGCTGGACTTTTTCAGGCCTTGGTTACCTGTTTTTATATCTTGATGAATTGAACTTGCAGACCAGGAAGCTCCTATCATTGTTTCTCCCCCCTGTCCCTCTCCTACCCCTTGCTATCTTACTCAGTCTGGCTTTGTCTGGAGTGCAAGTTTGTTTTCTGTTTGGCACGTTGATCTGCAGAGGGCTAGCAACAGCACTGGATGAGGCCCTTTCACAATGTTGAAATTTTGTTTTGATTTTTAATTGGGATAGTCGAAAAAACTATAAATTACTATTTATCTGATTGGAGTCGCCTTACTGATGATATGTTATGTGTTTGTGATTCAGATATTGCTTAAGAGCATTCAGGTTAGAATAACAAGTGTTTTTTAATTGCTGTGGTTCAACTTTCAGAGCAGGTATCAATCACGTAGCCTGAGTTGGGGACTGTGGCTAACCTGGATACAACCACTGGCAGGAATTTTTCAAGACAGGAATGTTCTGTCTGTACTTGGAGGCAGTTTTTCTGATACCAGTAGGAACAAAATACTGGTAGTAGTAAGTGCTAAGGCTCTGTCTTCTGTTGTAGTTTATTAGAAGAGGCCTCTGCTGCCAGAAGTGTTTCCAGGAAGCACAGTGAGCATGTTCAGCATCTTTTATTGGGGTTGGTTGCTTCAGAGATCCATTCCTCAAAGAGTACTCTGCAGACAACAACAGGAGCTGCGTTTGGAGGCAGCTAGAAAGCAGAATCTTAGCTGGGCAACCGTGGTTTCCGCCTATAGTCCTAGCTACTTGGGAGATGAGATCAGGAGGATCACAGTTCACGACCAGCCCAGACAAAAATGTTTGCAAGACCCCATCTCAATGGAAAAAAGCTGGGCATGGTGGTGTGTGCCTGTCATCCCAACAACAACAGGAAGCATAAAATAGGAGAATGGTGGTCCAGGCTGGCCTGGGCAAAAAGTGAGACCCTATCTCCAAAATAACCAGAACAAAAAGGGCTGGAGGCGTGGCTCAATCTATAGAGGACCTGCTTAGCAAGACTGAATCTTGAGTTCAAAACCTGCACTATCACCAAAAAAAAAAAAAAAAAAAAATCAGGCTCTCTCCCCACCCACCAAATCAAGAGTCTGCATTAGACAACCTGCCATGCTCACTGCCCAGGCAAGCTAGACTGTGGTTGGCTCCAGGGAGAGAGGCAGTTTGGCAGTGCATTATAGTTGGCCTTCTATTTCCATGAGTTCCAAATCTGCAGATTCAACTAACCTTAGATGGAAAACAACTTAAAAAATATTGCATCTGTGTTGAATAGGTACAGGCTTTTATCTTGTTGTTATCCCCTAGAGAATATGGTATAACAACTACTTCCATAGTGCCAGGTATTACAAGTAATCTAGAGCTGATTTACAGTGTACGGGAGAATGTGCATAGGTTATTTGCAAATGCTATACCATTTTAACTAAGGGACTTGAGCATCCATGGAGTTTTGGCATTGCAGGGGGTCCTGGAGCCAACCTCCTATGGATGGCAAGGGACAACTATACCAGTCTCCTAGGCCAGTCAGTGTGACATCAGAATCCATTCACCTTTGACACAAGGTACATTGAAGGCAGCTTCTCTAAAGAGAATGAACCAGGCCTGGACTCTGGTCAGAGGATTCATGAGGCCAGATAGCTGATTAATGACTGTGCTTTTGCCCTTTTCACTTAGGGGTGTGACTGTTCTCAAAGACCTCTGGCAGTGCTAGGTGAGGCAGTGGGACCGTCACCCACACCGCATGCTGGGAGCCCCTGGGCAGTTGGGCTGTGGACCCCCATTCTGCGTATCACACATTTACAAGTTTTGCATACACTGGGGAGAAATAGATCCCCATGCAGCAGAGTGGTTCTGAAGCTACAGCCGTTGTGGGTACTTGTTTTACCATGACTGGAAGGTTTCAGGGCTCTCAGTCCTGGGCCATAGTGTTTATGTAACAATCTCAGGGAACTGTAGCTGCAGAGTCCTCAACAGCTACACTACTCTCCTGATAGATGAGAAAAGACCAGCTCAGCCAGTCAGTGGGCAAAGTCTGTTCCTTGCTATGGCCGCCAGCTGGAAGGAGACAGACCTGATGTGAGTCCTGGTGTGTGGGACCCATTTAGGGGCTGCTCTCTGATTCCTTGCAGCACCAAAGTCAAGTTTCATCAGAGTCTCAAAGAGCAGGACAGGGAAGGAAGGATGTTGGAAAGGGCAGTGGTGGGAAACTGACTTTGTCTTTGCTTTGTCTTAGGCACTGTGGGTTCTGGGGCAGAAGATCTCAGAAAAGGAGGGAACTTTGGGAAAGCTTGGGTGCAGGGTGGACTAGACAAGTGCACTTTTGAGCTCAGGCTGGGCTGGGCTTTCTCTTTCTTGTGGCTTTGGTTCCTGCAGCTGCAGCTGGTTCTAACATGCCCACGGCTCACATATCGAGGCAAGTGGAGCTGCTGGCAGCTGTGGGCGTGCTGGCTGGGCCCATCTCATAGCATTGTTTTCACCCATTAGCTTATGTCAGGCAGAATGATGGCGAACAGGGTCTGGTGTCCCTTCCTTTGTTTATATACATTTTTTTCCTTGGCGAGGGGGAAGAAAGAGCTGACTCCCTTTTAAGGGACATGAAAACTGTCAAACAAGTCACCTTAGAACTCCAGATCACATGGGGTCCATCACTGGCAGGAAGCAGAGCCTTCCCTGGTGATTGTGTAACGTACAGTAAGTTCTCACCAGACCAAAAAAAATCCCTTTTATCATGTTCTGTTTTTTTTTTTTTTCCTCCCACTGTTTTATTTCACTTACAACATCACTCATGCCCAAATGGTATTTGTCAGGAGTAACTGGCCAACCTTGGAGGCTGTGTTCAAGGCTGCTTCAGTGGAAAATCTCAAAGTTGTCCATGTTGAAAGAAAATAATTACATTTGATCTTTTAAAAAATGATTTCTGCAGACATGATGTGTGTTTGCATTCTTTAGCCTTCTAACCCCTTTCTATTTGGGAAAAAAGTGCATACAGGAAGTAGAAATTCACAGTTAAGGTACAGTATACCCGAGAAGTAACCGTAGCACATGAAAAGTCATTTTAAAAATATGATCATGATTTATTTTTCTTAATAAACATGCACAGGTTTTCAGGTTGTTCTATGTTGAATTATGACTTCAAGCTTCATATTTCATGTGCATTTCTATAAGGATGTTTATTCTTCTGGATGGAAATATGACTCATAATGGCAGCAACCATGCATGAGATGGTGTAATGCCTTCTCCTGCTCTTCTGCTGCAGAACATCATGGATCCAGCAAAGTGGTCTCATCTGATTAAACAGGCCTAAAGAGCTGAAGTGATGTGACTAGGCCATGCGGGGAGCAGGAACTGAACCTCCTATGCCAGTGGCTTTCACGCTGTACTGGACAGGGCATTTTCTCTTCTTAGGCCCAGAGCATAGTACAAATCACATAGTGTGGAGGCTTAAGTTCACACAAGCCAATATAAATATCTCTTCCTCCATGTTTCAAATTTTTGCGTATATTTGTAAGTCAAAACACAGTCCAATGACCAAGGACAGTGGAGGTCATGGAAAGCACTCACCAGCTTATATCTACTATGTTGGGATAATTCTGGAGTTATTACACCAAGAGCCACTTCAATGTAGAAAACTGTAGACCAAGACTTGGCAAATTATGGCCAGTCCCTATCTTTGTAAATAAAGTTCTTTTTCCTTTCTTTCTTTTTTGCTAAGTGCAGCCTTTTTTTATTGCGGCAAAATATGCCTAATATAAAATTTATTCTTTTAGCCATTTAAAACTGTTCAGTCTATTGAGTGAATTCATCATGTTGGATAACCAGCACACTCTGCTTTGGAAACTTGCTTCACTCCAAGCAGAAGCTATGTACCATTTATCAGTAACTCCTTGTTCCCTCTTCTACCAGTCACTGGTAATCTCCACTCTCCTTTCTGTCTCATGACTTTCCTATTCTAGGTACTTCATGAAAGTGTAGTCACAGAATCTTTGTCCCTTTGTGTCTGACTTATTTCATTGTACTAAGATGTTAGTAGATGTTTTCAAGGTTCATCCTGGTGTCAGAATTTTATTCCTTTCTAAGTAATATCCCAATTGCATGAACATACACATTTTGTTTATCTGTTCATCCATTGATGGACACTTGAGTGATTTCTGTCTCTTGGCTGTTGTAATAATGCTGCAGTGAAGAAGGTTGTACAAGTGTCTGTTCCAGGCCCTGTTTTAAATTGCTCTGTTTACACACCCAAGAGTATATAAATAAGTTTTACAAGCCAGATGTTGCTTTCATCTTACAACAGAGTTGAATAGTTGTGTCAGAGGCAGGATGGTTCACCATACTGAAAATACTTACTTTCTTGCACTATCTAGGAAGGGGTTGATGGCCTCTGCTAGAGCTAGTATGATATGCACTGTGAACTCTTTTTGATTGATGGCTCTAGTGGAGATTTCTTTCTCTCTGTCACTGAGTTTGGCCCAGGCCTTGTCTTTACCTGGCATTTAGTACCCACAAGATGGTCATACTGGGCATGCCCCAACTGTTGGTAAACTCTTCTGGCTTATACCCTGTGTATGTACTTGGCTGGCACTAATGAGATGCTGCTCTTTGGCTCTCTTAAAACCCAGCTGGAATGAACACCCATATTAGTGTTCATATATTACTGGGACTGCCTGAGAAATCACTACAAACTTGGTGGTTTAAGACAGTAGAATTTTATTCTTTCACAATCTTAGAGGCCAGAAGTCTGAAGTCAAGATGTTTCCAGGGCCATGCTCCCTCCGAAAGCTCTTGGGATTATCTGTTCCGTGCCTCTCTTCTAGTTTCTGGTGGCTGCTGGCAATTCTAGGGCTCCTTGGTTGGTTGACACATTACACCAGTCTCTCCTTCCATGGTCACTCTTTTAATTTCTGTGTCTCACATAATTTTCTCTGTGTGTTTCTCTTTGTATCTGTTTCTCCTTCTTTTCTCTTATAGGGACTTGTTGCTGGGTTTAGGGTTCATTTAGTTAATCTCTCGCTCCTTCACTTAATTACATCTGCAAAGACCCTCTTTCCAAATAAGGTCATATTTATAGGTATTGGGGGTTTGGACTTTGACATATTATTTAGGTAGGGGAGCCTATTACAACATATAATGTGTGACGTCAGCATCCAAACTATAGATTCGAATATACATTTAATATAATAATATATCTCATGAGTAGACTCAGATTTTGAGAAAATACAAGTAATCTTTGGGGAAATAAGAGAAATGGCCTATCTTTTTTCAGTGACATTCATAAATACATTTATCCATGTGTTGTGTAAAGCAGCCATATAAAGATCTCAAAACTAGTCATGCACAAAAAATAATGTTGCTAATATTCTTGAAAATTACCTTAAAATTTACTTAAGGAATTGATTGGAATATTGATTATTTTTAAAAAAGAGTACTGTTTTTTCTTTTAAACAGCATTGAGAAATGGAGAAGTACTAGAATTAAGATAATTCCATATTCAACAGATAACTAAGCATATATCATAATAAATAGTTTTGAATAAATACCATTTTCATTAAAAATTTTAAAATTTAGAGCTCAAGGAGTGGCTCAAACATCTACTTAGCAAGTGTGAGGCCCTGAGTTCAAGCCCCAATACCACAAATAAACAAATTAATTAAACAAAAAATTAAAAAATTACAAAATTTAGCCTGGGGCTGGTGGCTCATGCTTGTAATCTCACTTGGGAGGCTGAGATCAAGAGGACTGTGGTTTGAAGTCAGTTGCTGGCAAATAATTTGTGAGATCCTATCTGGAAAATACCCAACACACAAAAAAAGGGCTGGTGGAGTGGCTCAAGAGATAGAGCGCCTGCTTAGCAAGCATGAGGCCCTGAGTTCAAACTTTGGTACTGCCAAAAAAAATTACTAAGTGTAGAATTAAAAGATTTTTGAGTATTATTAGTACCAAGAGATCTAGTAGGGTGGCCTCAATTCTCAAGTGCTACAGGTGGCTTCCCTTGTTGAAAAGGAACATCTGTGAATTCAAGCTGCTGGTGTTTCTTGTGATTCATGTATGGAAGCAAATCTAAATAATACTGGAAAAACAAGGATAAACAGCCTGACTTCAAATTTGTCCAGCATGCTGCTATAGTTTGGATCTTGAATATCTCTTAGACACCCATGTGTTAAAGGATTGGTCCCCTGTTTGGCATTACTGAGAGGTGGTAGCAATGATAAGAGATGGGGTTCACTGGGAGGTCTTCAGGTTATTGGAGTGTGCACTTGAAAGGGATCATAGGACACCATTCTCTTTCTTTCTGACCTTTTTAGTCTTGGCCACAAGGTGAAAATTTTTCTCCATCATATACTTTTCTGCCACGATGTACTGCCTTGCCCAAAAGCAATGTGGCCAAGGATTGAAGCCTCTGAGACTGTGAACTGAAATAAACCTCTACTCTTTACCCCAGGTATTTTGTTACAGTAATGGAAAGTTGACTAACACATGTGCTAACTTTGCTCAGAGGAGTGGTGTGATCGCATTCTTGTTCATCAGCAGCATAGGTGTGTTCACACATTCTTTGCTTATCCTCAATGCATTTCTTATTAAAAATATATTTCAAAGTAAAATTAAAAGGAAACAGCAGAAACCATACAACTTCACCTCACAAGCAGTGAGCAACTTGTAGTTCCCACATCTGTTAACTGGACAGGGAGGAGAGAGTATACACCTATACTGTCTCATTAACTATCTCATTCTAACCCAACTTCCTCCTCCCCCAACTCAAGAAAGCTCATCAGAAGTGTCATTATTTGGGGAATAATGTTTAATCCATTCCAATACTGAAGGTGTAATGATTTTATCAGGGATGGTAAATTTTTATTAGAACACATTTGTGCACACCTCAGAGCTGCTTGGGATAATGAGGTTGATGTCAGTGCACAAGACTTCCGCTGGGGGAAAATTAGAGGCTTCCCCAACCAGAGCACGGCAATGTGCACAGCTGTGGAATGGAAAGAGCTCAGAGAGGAAGTCAAAGCAGAGAAGGACCTTCATGTGAAACGTCAGAGAGCTGGCATCAACTCTAGGATCCTCTGGAGCTGTGTAGGAGAAAATGGGGTATGCAGAACAAGATAAAGCAGGTTCCCCACCCCCATCCTTTGAGGTGAGCTTTCTAGACTGTTCCATTGAAAAATGGAGAATGGAAAGGGGCAGGAACATGCCATGGGGCATCCCCAGGAGAGGAGTGGCTCATGACCTGCTACCTGTCTTGGCTTCCCAATCAAAAGTGCAGCCAATTTCAAAACATGCTTCCTCACATATTACCATGCCAAATGGTGCTGCAGATGGGGAAGAAGAAAGGAAGAGAGGGAGGCTGGGTGAGAAGCAGAGGGCTTCTTTTGCCATTTTACAACTTCCATGCTTTCTCCCAATCATTTTGTTTTCATGGGGACCTAACTCTGGAGGCCATTGTATATATAGTGTGGAGAAGAGTTGGACTGATGGATGTTTCTCTCCTGTTAATTAGCATCTCCAAACTTGTATGCACTATGTAATTTGGCAGTGTACAAATAGAAAAGAAAATAAACGATTTGTCTGAAGTAGGATAAATATGAAGCATAATCATTCATGACAACAGCTGTGTAAGTTATAAGGCATAAATCAAGACACTATTGATTGTAGTGTAGTAAAACAAGACTAACTATGCTCGACTAAATCTGGCCCAATGCCTTTTCTTATAAGTGAAGTTTTACGGGAACACAGCCATACTCATTAATTTACATATTGTCTAGGGCTGCTTTGTTTTTTTTTTTTTTTTTTTTTAACAAAGGCAGAGTTGAGTAGTTGCAATAGATATCACATGGCAGTGATATCACAGACAAAAATATTGACAATGAATATTTACAATGAATAAATAGAAATGGTTTGCCAATAATCAACAGCAGATTTCAAGTTGAAGTAACATTTCCTTGGAAATTAAATTATCTTGAGGTGTGTCTTAAAATTCATTACTGACTTCTGCCTTTCCTTAGCATTATTTATAAGTAGTGGATATCCCCCCCACCCCTGCCATTTTTTTTTTTGATAGGGTATGGCTCTGTTGTCCATGCTAGTCTCGAACTCCTGAGCACACGTGATCCTCCTGCTTCAGCCTCCCGAGTAGCTGAGTTGGTAAGCATGTGTCACTACATCTAGCTAAGTAGTTGGTGTATACATCCACATACATCATATATATAAATATGCATACACACATACATTTTTCAATTTGTTGGTGAAGATAAAAACAATTGACCAGAAAAGGTTTGGTGGTTCTAATTAAAAAATTAAGTTGGAACCCAAAGCAAATGGACGTGATCTAAATGATGATCTTCTATTAGAACATAAGGTTTTGTATCCCTGACACACTTTAACATTTTTTTCTTTTACTTTTTAGATACTTCAAGGCAAAAGTGAAGAGCTAACTGGTCAACCTGCCCAAAGTGAATGACATTAAATAGATGGCCCAAGAGCTTATTGAGCTCTTCCTCAGGAATTTATTGGATATCTTCTTTGTTGAGTTCACAGCACAAGAAGTTCCTCTATGCTCCCTGACACTGATCCACTTTAATCTGCCCCTAAAATGCTGATAAATATTGACTAATGGATGTTTTCAACATTTGTAATGTTTTTGGAAAACAGTCAGCAACACATAATAATGAAGTCATTCATTGAGTATGAAAGATCTCTGTAACAAAATTATAAATTCTCATTATTGATTCTGTGACCATAAAGCATCATCACAGTTTTTACATACTCAAATTCTAATACCTAGACCCCCCATTTTGAGTATAGGCAAAAAACTCAGGATCATGTATCTTCTTTATTTTAAAATTTTATGTATGTATTTTGGTTGGACTAGGGATTGAATTTGGGGCCTTTTGCTGTGCTTGCAAGCATTCTACCCATTGCATCTTCTTTAAATTGTTGCTGAAAATGTATGGCTTTGAGCCTTTTGGAATGCTGAAGAGTCAGATCCAACATTTTACTCTGCAATTTTAAAGAGATAGTGGATTGAAAAATATATGGATTTAGGACTGGGAAGTAGTGGATTCATTTCCATTCAGGCATGTTAGGAATTAATTTCACCGTTTTTGTTGTTATTGTTTTGTTTTGTTTTTGGCAGTGTCAGGGATGGAGCTCAGGTCTTAGTGCACACTAGCCAAGTGCTGAGCTACCTACCCAGATTCTTGCCTGTTTTACTTTCTGTGTAATTTTGCCCATCTAACACATCTAGGAAGTAAGATTGGTTTCTCAGCCTTCTATAACAGCTTAGATGCAGTATATCCCCGAGGATATGCATCTCCAATGCAATGTGGATCATTCTAGTGGTGTACTAGTTAAGGAAGCAGAGATCAATAGGAGTTTTGGTCTTTATTAGAATTTTTGTTTTTGTTTTGTGGTGCTAGGGATCAAGCTCAGGCTCTAACACATGCTAGGTGAGGGCTCTACCACTGAGCTACTACCCCAGCTGCAGAATTTTTGAAGAATATTAAATTATCCTAAGAATACACAGTCATGCACTGCATAAAGACATTATGGTCAATGGCAGACTGCCATTATATTTAATAATGCCTATACAGGGCATAGAGATTGGCCCTGTAAGATTATATCTCTGTAATTCAGAGCACTTGCATAGCATGCACTAGACCCTGGGTTTGATCCTTACATTGCCCAGTGACATTGTAGCTGTCTTAGTTTGTGTAAGTGCACTATGCAGTGTTCACATGTCAACAAAATAACTAACAGATGTTTCTAAGAACATGTTTCTGTTATTAAGCGAACATGGCTGTACTTCATGGTGGTACCTAAGAAAAGTCTGTTTTTCTCATTCTTTTGCTGCAAAAGAATGCTCTTCCTCAAATGTGCCTTTCTATCCAACCTGTGTCTCCTGAACCACATGTCCTTCTCCCTTTGTGGAGCCTTTCCTTCTTAAGGGTCTCTTGGTTTCTCTTAAACTCCACTCTCCTTCCATGTTCCCTGTGTGCCCTATTTCTCCTTGGCCCTGCCTTGGGATCAGTGCTTCTTTTTCCATTATTATTGCTGCCTGACCCTTCCTCTCCCTACTTCCTATCCTTACCCCTTCAGCAACTACAGAGTTGCATGTGGTAGAGAAGCAGAGGTGGGGCCCATCATTCCTGGTCTGCTCAGGGGATCAAATGAGTCCAGGTCACTGAGATGTTTTACACTGCTAAGAGTATTAAGAGCTTTGTAGCATCACTTGACGTATTATACACTAAGAATCAATGTCTTTCTTCTCTTTAGATTTGATGACAAAAGGCTCCCGCTGTTCTCTGATATTGGTGTGTCCTCAGTCTCATGGGGGGCCTTTTGCATGTAGCAGCATTAACTTGAAGTTGTATTGAACACAACTCTGTATTCAAGTTCTTTTGGTCCTTGTGAAACTCACTTTGTCACACACTGCTCCATCCCATGAGTCTGTGCTTCTCATAATCTCAATCCCTCTTGTTCCTTTCTCTTCTCTCTCTCTCTCTCCTCACTGCATCCTTGAAAATATTCTTGAGAATTACAAATTCTCACTAGATTTCCAAATATTAAAATATAATCCACATATCATAAAAATTTTCCACTTTAAGTATACAATTTGAAAGTATCCAGTTTTATAGTATATTCACAGAGTTGTGCAACCATCTCTACTATCTAATCCCAGAACATTTTCATCACCCCCCAAACAAAATAACCTTATCCATTAATAGTCATGACCCACTGTGCCCTCCCTTCTGCCCCTGGTAACCACTAATCTACTTTCTGTCTCTCTGTATTTTCCCAGTGTGCAATATTTCATCTAAATGGACTCATACAATATGTGACCTTTTGTGACTGGATTCTCTCACTTAGCATAATGTCTTAATGTTCATCCATGTTGTAGCATGTATCAGAACTTCCTTAATTTTTATGTGGAACAATATTCTATTTTATGAATATGCCATATTTTACTTATTTTACTCAGTGTATGAGTTGATGGACATTTGGGTTGTTTCTGTTTTTTGGCTCTGTGACTAATGCTGCTCTGAACATCTCTATACAGGTTTATGTGTGAACGTATGTTTTTAATTCTCTTGGGTGTATAACTAGGAATGGAATTTTGTGGAACTGCCAACTGTTTTGAAAAATGGCTTCATCATTATACATTGCCATCAGCAATGTATGAAGGTTCCAATTTCTCCATGTCTTTACCAACACTTGTTTATGGTCTGTCTTTTTGATTAGAGCATCTTAGTGGGTGTGAAGTAGTATCTCATGTGGTTTTGATTTGCATTTCCTTGATGACTAATGATATTGAGCATATTTTCACATGCTTATTGGCCCTCTGTGTATCTTCCTTGGAGAAATGTCCACTCATTTTAAGGGGATTAGTTGTCTTTTTATTGTAAGAATTCAATGTATGTTCTGGATGCTAGACCCTTAAGACATACAGATCCATAAAGATCTGTTCTAATTCTTTGGGCCATTTTTGTACTTTCCTAATAATGTCCTTTAAAGCACAAAATGTTTTGGTTTTGATGAAGTCTATTCTCTCTCTCTCTTTCTCTCTCTCTCTTGCTCTGCTTTTGGTGTCACATCACAGAAACCATTATCTAATTGAAGAGAGACTTCCTGAGAAAGAGAACCTAAGGATTAGTAGAAAATATTTGCTAGCTGTACATCTCGAAAGGGGTTAATATCTAAAATTTTTATAAGGAACTTAAACAAGAAAACAAATAACCTGGTTAAAAATGAGCAAAGGAAGCCAGGCATCAGTGACTCATGCTGCTACTCAAGAGACTGACATTGGGAGGATCACAGTACCAGGTCAGCTCAAGCAAATGGTTTGAGAGACCTCATCTCCAAAATAACAAGACCAAAATGGACTGGAGGTGTGGCTCAAGCAGTAGAGCACCTGCTTTGCAAGCACAAAGCCCTGTATTCAAACCCCAGTCTCACCCAAATAATTAAAAAGGACTGAATAGACATTTCTTACAAATGGATAGCCAGCAGATGGATGAAAAACTGTTCAACATCATTAATCATCAGGGAAATGCAAACTAAAGCCACAATGAGATCACCTCACACCTGTTAGGAGAGCCATTATAAAATTCAAGAGGTAACAAGTGTTGGCCAAAGATACGGAGAAAAGGAAATATTCATATACTGTTGGTGGGACTGTAAAGCAGTGCAGCTATTATTAAAAACTAAAAATAGAACTACCATAAGACCCAGCAATCCCATTTTTGGGTATATATCAGAGAATGTCTGATGTCCGAATCAGATGTCTGAAATCACTATGTTTGATATCCACAGTCTCATATCCATTGCAGCACTGTTCACAGAAGTCAAGTTATGGATCAACCTGAGTATCCATCAATGGGTGAACGTGTGGTACAGTGGAATACAATGGAATTCTATTCAGCCTTAAAGAAGAAGGGAATTCTGTCATTCACAACAGCATGGATGACCCAGGAGGTTTTTTTTTAAATTTTTTTATTCAAATGTGCATACAAGGCTTGGGTCATTTCTCCCCCCTGCCCCCACCCCCTCCCTTACCACCCACTCCGCCCCCTCCCTCTCCCCCCCCAATACCCAGCAGAAACTATTTTGCCCTTATTTCTAATTTTGTTGTAGAGAGAGTATAAGCAATAATAGGAAGGAGCAAGGGTTTTTGCTGGTTGAGATAAGGATAGCTATACAGGGAGTTGACTCACATTAATTTCCTGTGTGTGTGTGTTACCTTCTAGGTTAATTCTTTTTGATCTACCCTTTTCTCTAATTCCTGATCCCCTTCTCCTATTGGCCTCAGTTGCTTTTAAGGTATCTGTTTTAGTTTCTCTGCGTTAAAGGCAACAAATGCTAGCTAATTTTTTTAGGTGTCTTACCTATCCTCACCCCTCCCTTGTGTGCTCTCGCTTTTATCATTGCTCAAAGTCCAATCCCATTGTTGTGTTTGCCCTTGATCTAATGTCCACATATGAGGGAGAACATACGATTTTTGGTCTTTTGGGCCAGGCTAACCTCACTCAGAATGATGTTCTACCCAGGAGGTTTTTATACTATGTGAAATGATCCGGGCACAGAAAGACACACACTGCACTTAAGTGACACTTTGTTATGCAGCAAGAGAAAATTAATAAGTACCATTTCAAATATTATTCCTTTGTATTTGAAAAATATGTCAATGATTGACAAAGGGAAATTGTGAAAAATAATGTTGACAGGTCAGGAAATACTTAGATCAGCAAGTTGTCTTTCTTTCCCTCTCCATTAAACTTTGACACATCTGATGAGACCACATGGACACGGGGGCTGGATTGGTGAGAGTTAAGGGGTGCATTTTTATCCTCCCCCAGACAGGTGGCTGCATGCAGTCAGCCCTTAGAAGGCCAGTGCACCTGTCATGGGCCCTCATCCCAGCCCCAGGACAACCTTGGCCAATGGAAACGACAATCATCCCTAGATTTTATGGATCTAGATTCCTTCTGGAGGAGAAATCGATTCCAGGAAAGAGCATCCAAGTTAAAGGGAGTCAGGGAATGGGACAGATTGTTGAAGCCAATATGTGGTTGAAATTTTCCCTTCAGTGGCATGAGTTATAGGTATTTCTTGAAACTTTCATCTGTAGAGAGTGCAGGCAGATCCAGCTTGTTAGATAGATCTACCTGTCTTATGATCAGTTTGGACATAATTCATAGTTAGGTATAGCACTAAGATCATGTCCTATGTATATTATTAGACTATTATTTCAAAGTGATTTAAAAAAAAGATGGTCAGAACTGCTGGCGTTTTAGTAACCTTACTTAAGAATCTTTTGGGTTTATTTTTTAACATTAAAGATTTATACAGAACAATTTTTCTTTTCTTTCTTTGGCTTTGATGGGATCAAAGATAGTTGTATGCATTTCTAGCTTGTAAGACAACAATCAATAAGTATTTTATTGTTGATGCATTGACAATAAAAATGAGAATCAAGTGGAATTTTCCTTTGCAAATTTAAAAAAATATTCAGTAATCTGTATAAATGGTTTAAAAGCCTTTCTTGAGATTTTAGGAACATGTGCTTACAATTATTCTCCTTTAATAATTAATTACTAATATGTTTTAATCACTGAGAACATTGTTTTGATCATTAAGAATTTACAATGTAAAGACTATTTCAAGGCCCAATTTCAAATGTTAATCATTTAATCTAATGCATGTTGATCTCTACTGAATTCAGTTTAAAAATAAAAAGTAAATCATTAATTCAAACTGGCATACTTACTGGAAATTGTCTTTTATTATTCTCTGCTATGGTTCAAGGTCATTTCTTTAATCAAACCTCAGAGTTGGATACAGAGTTATCAGAAGAAAATTCATTCTAATGTCTTTTTCTCTTTCCCTAAAAATATAACTCTCACAGGAGACCTTTTCTAACTTCCTTTTTCTCTTCACTGTTTTCATCTCAACTTTAGTTATTGCTGCTGTTATGCATGTTTTTTTTCTTTTTTTCTTTTTGAGGGCAGATATTTCAAAATCATGTAACTTCATTTGCTGGTAGAGGACTTCTGCTGGGTATTTGAACACTTTAGTGTCTTCCTTTGGATGAAATGTGAATCCTGGCAACCTGAGCCTTTCTCTTAGCTGTATTCTCATCAGAGCCATGTGGGGTATGGATGGTAGGCATGGGCCTAGTGTGAACCCCTGGGTTTGAGTCATGGTACCATAGTTAATTAGTTTGTGACTGTGGAGAGTTTGTTTTCGCCTGTGCTCCCACCTCTCCTCATCCGTGAAGTGGGGACATGCATCGCACCAATGCCAGAGTCCGTAGTCAAGATGGCAGGGCCTTGGCACTCAGCCAGGGCTGACACAGAGTAGGGTCACACACTCACAGGGAACATGTGCTGCCTTTATTTTGGTTGCAGTTGATGTGGCCTTCCCTTGTGTCTCCACCCTACATTATTGTGTAGTAATGTGGTTCTTGTGCCATCCAGTTTAAAATCTTAGTTTCATCCGATTTAAGTTAAAAATCCCCAATTGAGTTAAATTAGTTCTTTTAGGCAAAAGTCTAAAGATAAATATGTTCAAATCACCTCCCCTTCTTTCTGTCCTTAAGTGTCTTCAGGGTGTAAGAAGGGAGTTGTGGGTTTACACATCTTCCCTGCTGTGCTGGTTCTCCTGTCTGTAACTGTGAACTTGTGTGTAGCAGTCACCCCCAGTCAGATGCCTGAGACTGCATGTAATACCCAACTCTAGAGGGATTATTTTTCCCTACACATACGTACCTATGATAAAGTTTAAATTATAAGTCAGGCATCCTAAGAGATTAGCAATCATAACTAATAATGACAGAGAACAATTCTAGTAATATACTATAATAAAAGTTATGTGCATATAGTCTCCTTTAAAATATATTGTACTTTCACCTTTTCACTTAAAGGAAGCACATTTTATGACTTTTCTTTCTCACTTTCAATTGTGAACATCACTATTCTTGTGCTTTGGGGCTATTATGAAATAAAATAAGGGTTTCTTGAACATAAATATTGCTGTGGATAGACAACAGTTAATCTTATAACCAAGATAGCTAATGGGCAGGTAGTATATACAGAGTGGATACACTGGACAAAAGGATGATTCATGTTGTGGGTGATGATGTCCAGAGACTTCATCATGCTACTCAGATTGGTGTGCAATTTAAAACTTATGCACTGTTTACTTCTGAAATATTCCATTTAATATTTTGGACTATTGTTGATCATGGGTAACTGAAATGAGGGAAACTAAAACCTTGGATAAGGAGAGACTACTGTAGTTTCTTCTTTGGCTCAGAAATATCTTTGGGATACACCTGCTATCTCTCCCTTGCTGTCTTTTGCTGCCCGCAAAAGTGAGTGTTCTTACCTGACTCCAGGCTGGGCATGCACACTGCTGGGGAGTTAGTTGGCCTATTGGCTTTCAGCCTGCTGGTACTGAAGTGGCCAAGGACAGCTGGTCTCTTTGGACTAATCATACTTTGTGAGCTGCCTGATTTACCAGGCTGTGTCCATGCTGGATTTGTGTATGTAAAGCTTGTCAGGTAGTTCTTTCCAAAGTGTGTTACAGGTAGCAAGGCCAGAAATTTCTGTCCTGAATATCCTTAAAAATGGGACACTTGCTGCTTGTCTTGATCTCCTAGCTCTCGGTTCCATTCTCCTCACCACAGTTCACTCCAGGCAGTATAGGGGCAATTCTCCCTTGGACCCAGCTTTTGATATGCTTCAGGGAGGATGAGGAAAGCTGAGTGCTTATTCTCAGGTCAACAGCCCAGTCTAAAATGCCAGCTTTTGCTGCAAGATCATCCTTTCAAGTGCACAGAGGTGAATATCCTCTTGGTCTATCTCTTTGCATTCCTTCTGTAATCCTCATCTTTGTCTTTGGCTGAGGGTGCTTCTAACATCAAGCAAAGAAAGGCAAAAGAATAAAGCACATTAGTACTCTCCAATCTTCTGTCTCTGTAATGTTGCAGTGCATCCCTGGGACCTAGCTCAGCCTCTGGCCAAAACCCCAGGAGTATTTGTTGAATGAATGAGTGAATGACGATGATTAATATCTTTAGAGTTCTGTGTAAATGCACACATATTGTCATGTGCCACACAGCCATATTTTGGCCAACAATGGACCACATATTGATGATACTCTCATAAGATCACATCACCTAGTGACATCATAGCCATCTCAGCTTGCATAAGTACACTCTATGATGTTCACACAATGATGAAATTGTCTAATAACACATCTGTCACATTCCCCATTACTAAGTGATGCATGACTGTATGTATTTCTCAAGCAGCTTGCCTGTAATTCACAACAGATATCTTATAGGAATATTACCATGCAAAATATGAATCATTTGTTAATTGTGAAATAAGCAACTCTTTGCAGCTGAGAGATAAGAGCTTTTCTTTTTCTTCATTAAGAGCAAAATTATAGGAAGAATAAGCTCTTACCAAAACAAAAATTGCAGTGGACAAAGCTAACAAGGCAAGGAAGACTCTGTTCAAGGATACTGCAATAGGGAGAAAGGCTGGGATGGAGTGTGACTCAACACTCCTGAAATGGAGAGCAGGAGGGTTTGTAAGGAATGGGGCGAGCTAGTGGAAAGAGACTGAAGGATGTAGGTGGGGAGGTTGATAAGTAGAATGTGTTGATCAGAGTGTTATTTCCTAAATTTGCAAGTGTTTTTTCTCTATGGTTAGACCACCTGTATTTCTTAATTGGTGTCCATAAAATTAAGCTCCTCCCTCTTCTAAAAATCTGGGAGAAAGGGCATTCTCTTCCTTGATGATTACATTTCACAGGGCTGGTTCCCAGGTCCTTGAGAAAGATATTCTCATGTTGTAAAAATAGCAAGAGGCTTTTAAAAAGATTTACATGTTACAAAGTGGCAAAGATTTACAATTATGCATTCTTTTTTTTTTTAAGAAAATGCTGTAAGAAAGAGACATTGGGGCCTACAGTTAGGAATAAGCCTGTCTGTAGTCAGGCTGAGGGAAACATTAAGACCTGCTTCTCTGAACCAAGCAGACAAGGATTGGTTCCACTTGGGATTTCAGTGTGAGCACAGTTTTTATACTGCTCACTGTAAGTATTCTTCCTGAATTAAAACACCCCTGAGTAAGTATAGCTGATGCGGCTACAGCTAATGTTTCTAGATTTTGTGTGTGGATCAATAATTTGGGAACAGCAATCAGGACAGAGATTGGACAGTTTAGCTCTGGTCTGTGGGAGTCTTCAGAACCTCAATGTCACTGGCAGGAAGAACTTGACTATGGTTCTTCCCACTTGAGAGTAGGTGTTGAGTGCTTTCCCAATTCTGATGGTGCTCTCTACCCTATTTGTGTTGAGTACGTAAAATATGTCATAAATATGTAAATATCTTTTCTGCAAAATTCTGTTCTATGGGCTATTCCTTCTTGTGTTTCCCTCACGGCTGTACTAGACCCTTGGCATCTTGAGTTTATGGCTCAGAGAGACCACCATTGTGGAAAACTGAATGCTCAGGATGCATACAGTTTAGTGTGTTCTGGATGTTTGGTTCATTTTCCCTACAATGTGCCACACTTCACTGACACCGTGCCACCTTTCAGCAACTAAAACTTTCACTTTATCACTTAAAATAAACACGTTACATGACCATTTTTTTTTGGCTTGGCAGAATTACCATAACTTTTACCTTGTTTCAGGGGCACCATTTAATTTCTGGGAGGGTGACCTTGTGAGGATACAGGGAGAAATGCCATCTGCAAGCTAAGAAGAGTGTCCTTGGGAGAAACCAACCCTGCTAACACCTTTGATTTTATATACTCAGTCTCCAGAACTGTGAGAGAATAAAGGACTGTTGTTTAAGCCACCCAGTCCATAGTATTGTATTCTGGAGGTCCTCATAAACTAACAGATCCTCTTTCTAAGGAAATAAGTATTGAGGCACAGTTTAAAACCCAAGGACTCAAGAAATGTCCCCAACAGATGAAAACCACCAGGGAAATAGTTAATCCTTTATCCTATTGAAAGCACTCCCCACTACCCCTCCCCACACCCAGTAATTTGCATGGGAAATAATTCAAATGCTAGAATGGAATTACCAAAGTGAGTCTACATAATGGCCTAGAAGCAAGAGGAAGCTTGTTTTTTTTGGTGGTGGTATTGGGGTTTGAACTCAGGGCTTCATGCTCTACCACTCGAGCCATTCCACAAGCCCTAGGAAACTTGTTTTCTAAACTAGGTGAATCCACATTAATACTATCAGCCTCCAAAGGTGATCCTGGGCCTTTCAGTTGTGCTTGGTGACCAGACGTGTTGATTTGGTAAACAGCAGTGCATAATTGACTGATGAAGCGTCTCCAGAAAGGCATTGGAGAAGGCTTGAGGGGCCTCAGTGTAGCTCAGTGGTAGAGTGCATGCTTGGGAGGCCCTGGCTTAATTCTCAGCACTAAACCAAACCAGAACCAGAACCCAAACCAAAATCCAAACAAAAAAAACACAAATCAAACCAAAGCAACCCAGCAGCCAACCAACCAAACAGCCCTACCATGATATAGCTTGTATTAGAACTCCTTCCATTGTTGAATGAATGTCAGACCGTATTTATTTACACTTAATGGGTATTTGAGTTCTCTCTACATCCTGGGTATCATAAACAATGCTTTTTGATTGTTTTAAATTTTTCTTTAGTGTAGAAATAGTACTCCCGATGAGACTGTCTGCAGCTGGTGTGACCTCAGGACGCCGTTATGCACAGGAGACCGGTAAAAGGCATGGGCCACCCTGCTAATCCTCTCTATTGAGTGCTTCCTGAGCAGGCACCCATAGCCTCATAACCTTCCTCTGCCATAACCAAGCACCTCCGTCCTCATTTCTCCTCCTTTACCACCTCTCATCTGCTTAGCGCGTTGCCCTGTGTTGGGAATCCCACTTAGGCTACTCAGTGCTCTGCGGGGTCCAGCCAGATTGTTCCCCTTCAAGTGTGTACTGGACCCTGCAAATCCCACAATTGGTCCATTTACCTGTAGCTCTGCAAATCTGGTCTGATTCCCAAAACAACATTACCTGATATTTAAGAAGCAACCGGAATTCTTATTTTTACTTGCAATTTCAAGGCTTTCTCCTTTCCCCCAATCTCCTTGGGCTATAAATTAATCTGAGTCAAAACATGCTTTTAAGAGAAGGGAACTTGAAGCAGGACAAGGACTTGTTCTTTTTGAAAATTGCATATAATTTAACGTGGTATAACCTTTGAAGAGGAAATACGACCTGCCCAGAGCATCGCAGTGGGATTTACGGAGGCTCTATGTCTGAAAGCCTCACTCAAAGAAGGCAGGTATTTGGTTTCAAATTATCAAAACAGCCTTGTACTCTTCTTGGAGTTATTTTGACATCTAAATAATAGTTCTGGCATTTCTTTCAGAGTGTAAATCAATAACATTGACTTAGTGCATTCTTTCCTCTTATTTTCATTCCTTACTAGTTTATAACCTTAGATCAAGTATTAATAATTATTTTAAGCCTGGGTTTAGATTTGGGACTTTGCCACTTAGTAATGCAGGAGGCTCTTCCCCTTTCTTCTTTCCCAGTAGCCTACTTCTTCCAGAATATTCTCTTCCTTAGACAAAGACTACGTCCATCTTCAAAAGCAGAGAAGTGGATTTAGTGGTCACCTTGGACATGGTTTGTTTCCAGTTTGCACAACATAACACAAACACTTCTCCTATCTTTTATCACACCCTCCTATCATTAATTAGCTCTTATCATTAGCTAATCATTATCATTAGCTCCTGTCATTAATTAGCTACTATCATTAATCAGAATCTCTTGTAGCAATGACCTAGAAGGCACCGTTTTAAGAAACATGTGAGAAGCCCTCACTCACACGTCCTAATTTGCCAGTTCTCTTTCCATTCCAGTTACAAAGTAGTTATATATTCTTACACAGTGACCTCTGATAAGCCTATTACTGCAATTTCAAAAATGCTTGCACCAGCTCGAAATTCCTCATGATTGCCTTTAAAATTTTGTAGTGTGGTATAGGGAAGGGTTGAGGGTGGGGGTTTAGGAGCAGAGAGACATGAAAGGAAGTAGGAGAGGTTTTGAAGTCAGCCAAACCCAGGTTGGATTTCCATTTCTACGATGGAAGTAGCCAAATAACCTTAGGTTAGTTATTTGTCTTTGTGACACTCAGATTTCTCAGCTCTAACTGGAGGTGATAGTCTGTCATACAGGCTGGTTTAGGAAGAGTCAATGAAGTAATGTATGTAGGGAGAGGAGGGGACCACTTAATGGTAGTTTTTATTGATCTTCAGTTTATTCCTTTTATCTTTCTGTATTCCTGGACTTTTATTTGTTGTTTTGCTCCTTGTCTTTTTCTTGGATAACCTTCTAAATTTTTATTTTTGGTCTTTTTCAGATACTCCTCTCTAAAACCTTTTGTTTTTGACTTTTTTTTTTTTTTGAGAAAGGTCTTGTATGTCACCCAGACTGGCCTTGAACTCACTGTCCTCATGCCTCAGCATCCTTAGTGCTGAGATTATATGCATGTGCCACCACACCTGGCTGTTCTTGACCTTTTTAGGTTGACAGTCTAGAAATCCTCAAGCTGAGAGTTCATGGTAGATATATGTTGTTTCGGTGTGTTTAGCACCTCTCCCTCCAATAACGGCATCGTCTTCATCTTTGGAGTCCTGTCATTCTTCCCCTCACCATACATGGTTTGAGAGGGGCACGTGAGTCAGGTTTGCCACTCATGGGACCCTATCTTTCTCACCATGGTGATTGGCTCCAGCAGTTGTCATGTAACAAACGCAAGGCCGATCAGCATCATTGTCTGTAGTTTTCTACCTTGGATTTAAAGGGAAAGCTGGCTTTTACTTCTGGAGCACCACGTCTCCTAGGTCTCTTAGGATTCCTTCAGGCTGCTGTCCCTGCTCTGGAGTGGGCACTGGGGTGTAGAGATGGGGCAGTGTCTGCTGCCTCCTAGTCTTGGGGTGTGCTGGAGTTTTAGGTTTCCCAGTAAGGAAACATCTTCCCAACCTCTACTCTCTGAAGGAGGTCCTTCTTCAGCTTCTGGGTGCTGGCTCCCAGGGCGTTACAGCCTTCTTGATTATATTGTGTACTTCCTTTCTTTTACAAGTCATGCATACACTGCCAATGTGGTTGAGTTTGGGGGCAGCATCAGGGAGAGTTATAACCGAAGTTGCTGCTCCCCTCTGTCTTGTAGGTCCTTTTGGTGAGTCTGGCCCATCACGTCCATCCTTTTATCTAACACAGCAGGACTTTTCCCAGGAACCTTTGAGTCTCCTCTCTTCCCACTACTCTACCAGCCCATAGTCTCAATAGATATTCTAGTAATTTCCTGGGAGGTCTCTGGCCTAGATGGTAATTAGTGGATGATGTGTGTAGAGTTGGGTCATTAACCTCCACAAGCTTCATCTGTAGCCTAGCTTCATCTGCTACACATATCATTAGAACTGTGCAAAAGTGTACACACATATCACTTATAAGGGAATGGTTAATATATGGGGTTATTAGTGGATGTGAATTCAGCAATTTCAACTCTTTTTAATTAGAGAAAGCTCCAATGGGAGATGGTAGAAATAAGTAGAGGCAGGAATCAAGATTAATACATAATACTTTTGTCTCTGCCATTGAATAGCTATGAATTTCAGAGAAGTAAGGAAAGCTCTTCTTCCTACAATTTTCTCATTGGCAAAAGAAAGACTTCAGTTTACACACCCATGTTAAATTACACAGAACTCTATGGTAGTGGTTTTTAAGTAGAAATTTAGTGGCCCTAGCAGTGGATTTTGAACTGTGTTCTGACCAGAGGCAACAGTTTAGGGTCTGGAGGTGTTGTTTCAGGGGAGAATTCAGGGAACAAGAGTAGGTCAAATGGGTCCCTTCATTCTTAAACATGAATTTTTTCCTCCTCATACCTTTAGCTGATACCTCTGTCCTCAGGGTGGTAACTTCCTGTCTCTGAGAATGCCGACTCTCTTTCTCCTAGGCCTCTTGACTGCTGCTGCTTCCATGCAAATGGTTTTGTTCCCGCCCTCTTATAATGGTTATTGGACCATAAGGAGATAGGCTTGGCTAATTAGCTTTCCTGGGCATTTGGAATTAGTTCTCAGAAATTCTGAGTTTCAAAGGGCATGTGAAAATCTAGAAGTCATGGAGTGGCCATATCTATTCTTTGGAGCTACGAGTGACCCTATTCTACCATTTGAGAATGAAGCAGAAATAATTAAGTAGTTAGAAAAAGAGAAGTAGAGAGAAGAGGCAGAGAGAACTGGTAGATTTCCAAGTTGTCATGAGTCTCCTTATCCTCAGGCTCCATGAGGAACCCTAGTAGATTCCTTATGAATTGCCTTTTCTGATTAAGACAGCTCAAATTGGTTTCTATTATTTGTTATGCAAAGGCACGTGACTAAGACAAACTACTGTTCCATAGTTAGCATCCAGAGTTGGGATGGTCCTGGGACAAATGCTTGTGCTAAGAAAATTCCCCTATCAAACACAGAACAAAAACATTTAAGCTATAATGAACATTTATGGAAAGGAGAGGGCCAATAAGGATATCCTAAAAGTGTTTGAAATAGGAAGTGGGCTACTTTCCTGTTCCTTTTCAGAAAGATCTAAAAATCATCCCACCAGAAAGGTTTCAACCTTTTGTTGGAAGGGATGCTCTCAGCTTAGTAGAAAGTTATGACAATTACGGAGCATTTGCTGTTACTATCTTTTTATGGAACAACTCTGGTCCACTTCGTCCTAGAGCCTCATAATAAGTCAACCAAGTGTTTATTATGTTTGAGTAAGACTTCAAGAAGTTCCAGGAGAGGTGTACAATGGATATGTAGGTTTCTGAGCTTTTAAAAAACAACCCTTTTATTTCCTTTTTGTTCCATTCTCTCTCTCTCTGTTCACTCATCTTTCTGTACCTGAGGGGAATTATTGGTTCTGGGATCCACAAAAATATGTAGATGCTCCAGTCTATTATTAAAATGGTGTAGCATTTACATATCATGTAGGTGAAGTATCCTCCTGTGTATTTTAAATTGTCTCTAGATTAATTATAATATCTAATACAGTATAGATAGTTGTTATAGTGCATGGGCTAAGGAATAGGACAAGAAAAACAGATCTGTGCATATTCAGTATAATGCAATTTTTTTTCAAGTATTTTTAATCTTGGATTTGCTGAATTCATGGATACAGAACCTGCAGGCATGGAGGACATGCCTCCATGTGTGTCCAAACACTAATATTCTATAGGTAAAGGCCAAGATTAGAGACAGACCTAGTAGTCATTCAGTCCTGGGCTGGCAAAAAGAATTCAGTGATAATAGAAATGTTCTAGATGTACTGTGTCCAATATGGTAGCCACTAACCACTTGGACCCATTGAGCAGCTGAAATGTGTGGTTAGCAGGACTAAAGAGCTGAATTTGAAATTTTATATTATTCCAATGAGTTAAAATTTAAATTAAATAGCTGCATGTGGTTACTGACGTGGACAGTGAAGATTTTAGCTCTAAATACACTCTATAATTTTTTATCTTCTTTAAGACATCATTTATGATGTTTGGCATGGTTTTATAGTGGTTTGAATTTCCATCTGATTTCCCTAATTCTCTAATTTCCCACTTCAAAAAGATCAGTGATTGAGAGGTTGGCTGTATCTCCTTCTAATCAAATTCGATTTTGTTTTTTGGATAGGAAACTGCCCCAATTCTGGTTCATTCTAGATGGGGCTCTGTGGTTGAGTGTGGGTGAATTGTGGCTTTCTACTCTATTGCTTGCCATTCACAAAACCGACTTGAGGCTGAGGGCAGTCAGTCAAATAAACCCTGGAAGGACGGGTATTTGCTTATCTTTCAGCTTGTTTGAAGACCAAACCACAGCCATGTTGGGATCAAGGAACCTAGTGAGATAGTACCAGTAAGCTCCGGGGAGACCTCATCCTGGCTCACCACAAAAACCTCAGTGTTGATATGCCTTTCTTTTCTTTATGGATCTTAATGACAGACTTTCCTGTTCTTGGTTGCTATGAAGAGGTTCCTTGAAGTGGGGAGAAGTATATTTACTGCATGTCTTGATTTCTGCAGCTGCCCTACTTCCTATTCTGTAATGTTGACAGACAAATGCTCTTCCTGGGTAACTTGTCCTGGTTCCTGGTAGAATGGTTTCCAGTCTTTGGTCTCAAGTTCAAGAATGCTGGATCCAGAGATGTGACCGAATGACAAAAATTGCAGGCCTGTAACAGAAAAAGACATTTGGCTGAGATGGTTGAGAAGGCGTCCATTCCATTTTTATTGAGTTTCTACATTAGAAACATGATTGGTCATTTGATTTTATTCCTCATAGCCTGTTGAGAGTCAGCATGGTCTTTTTGTTTTGTGCACCTTGCACACAGCTGTAGTTATACCTGTCCACAGGTTTGGCAAAACTTATCCACAGGTCTATGTTGTGGGTTAGAACATTTCCTCTCTAGTCTTCCTGAAAATGTTGGGAAACATCCCCCTCTGCACCTGGGCCATCTGATGCTTGAGTTGCCTATGGGGGAAGGAAGGGAGGTTTACCAACTGGTATGTTGAGTGGTTAAGTCCACTTCCAGAGAAGGGCTGGAGAGCAGAAGCAGGAAAGCAGACGGATCGAAGTCTGGAGCCATTACTACCATTGCTGTGTGTACTGATGTCAAGGGAGTCCAGGAAGCCCCTACTGCCCCTCCTGTTTAACCCCCATCTGTGCAATTCTCACTGCTCCACTTGCTTTCCACATGGCTACTGTGTAGAGAAAAGCTGGGAAAGGTCAGTGCGTCAGGCAGGTCCCAGATTCATGGCAAGGCTCAGTTCCACAGAGTTCTCTGCCTGCAGGTTTTCACCTGGGCCCCAGATCTTGTGGAAAGCCAGGAGGAAGTGGTCACCCACTTGACTCTAAGTTCTCCCAGGACCTCCCTCTCGAGTTGCACTTTAACCTTAACTGATTTAAGATGAAGATGGACACTTAAGAAAACACCACATTCTCCCCCTTCACCCTTCTGTTCCTGTCACCCATTCATTATTCATTCAACTATTTATAGAGCACCAGCTGTATACCTGCAGGGTTCACTGGGGATACAGGTATGAGTGAGAGCTATACAGCTGGTTTCTGCAGAGCATCTTGTAGATCCATTTTCCTCCATTCAAAGCTCTTTCCATTTTCTCTCTGTACCATCTAATGCCTTAAGACCATCTTTGGTAACAGGAAAATCTTATGAGGATGCTGGAAAATATGATTTTCTCACTGATTTTCCCTTTCGAATGCTAAGTGAACATAATGCAATAAAAATGGGAACAAAGATGTCAGTAGAGAGTAAGCAAAAAACTTGGTGTTGCAGGATAATTTATTGAGAATTTTTGCTTTACTTCTCATGATTTGAGTTCATTTTCAGATGAAACTGGGCAGTGATGTCACAATAATATAACAACAATCATCCACAATGTGGAAGAAACAATTCGTTTCTGTTTATCTCAGTTTTGGCAGCTGTAGGAAAGGGTCATGATTTCCAACAGATATCAGAGCACATCCATGTTCACGGCAGCATCATTTTCAACAGCCGGAAGGCAAAAGCAACACAAGAGTCCATTGATGCCTGAATGGATAATCACAGCTTAAAAAGGAAGGTGCTACAGCATGGATGAACCTTAGTGATATTATTGAAATAAATGAGCTATAAAAGGACCATGTGATTCCACTTATATGCAGTTCCTAGAGGAGTCATCATAGAGACAGAAGGTAGAATGGTAGTTGCCTGGGTCTCAGGGGAGAGGGAATATGGCAGTATCATTTAATAGGAACAGAGTTTTAGTTTTGCAAAATGAAGAGTTCTGGAGATGGATGGTTGCACAACAATGTAAAGGTACTCATCACTGCTGAACTATATACCCCTAAGTGGTTAGGGTGTAAATTTCATGGCTTGTGTATTTTAGCACCCTCTGGGTGCTGCTCCAGGCCCTACTCCCCAGACTGATGAGTTATTGTGGATGCCAACACTTGGGGCCGCAGGCTTTGCTCTCCTTAAAGTCTGCCCAGGTTGATGTGCCTATAAAGTCTGTAATGGAAGGAGAAATGAGGTCACTCATTAGGGAGTGCATCAGCCAGCTACAGTGCTGGCTTTCTAAGCCTCTGTAGAAACACCAGTGTGGCTATATCACAGATTCAAATGAAGCAAAGAAAGCCCTCGCTTAAGAATCCAAAATGGGATTGTAGGTTGAGTTGCACAGCAGACTTCTTTCCCCAAGGTCTTGGGACTAGGCTGTCCCTTCCTATGTTCGAAAAGTGATGGTGAAAATTGGGTTTGCACAGTGGCTCTGTGAGTAGTGAGGTCAAGCACTTTTATTTCCAATGGTGAAGTGGAAATGCTGGGATCAGGAGGGAGCAGAATGCTGCCTAATACCTAGTGCTGTGTTTTACTCCATTTCCTTCCCCACCCTGCCTCTGTGTCCCCCAAGGCCATGTTTGCCCTGTGAAAATTCATGTGTGCGAGCGTGTTTAGACTAAGTGCTCTCAGAAGCCTGGGGAAAAGGGACTCCCTTTAAGCAGCGGAGGTATGGCTCTGCTTTCCCTTCTTTATGGCCCAAGGCTGAAGGAGGGAGAGTGCAGGCAGTGCTGGGTTTTCTCTGGTGGTAGACTTGCCCTTCTGCTTCCATTGTGGGCCTGGCCTCTGAGATCCCTCTTCTCCATCTGGAGCCCGGGTCATTCTGGAGTCACTTCAAGGTGAGCTGCTTACTTTAAAGTCCTTTGATATTTTGACTTAAGCCAGTGTCCCATTTGAGGCACGGACCGATTCAAGTAACAGCTGGGGCCCTTTGTTTATGACTCACTCATCTCACATTTCTGGGTGGATTTCTTATTGGAGACAATATTCTATGAATCACCTTTGAAATGAGAATTTATCAGCTTAGGGACTATTCTCTTTGAATTGTCAAAATAAGAAGAAATGTAGCTCTGAAGTCCTTTTTCCACAGTCCTGGGCCAGCTACAAAGATGGAGATGAATCGTTCACCCCTACCCCCATCTGGGAACTATGTTTTATTTCTTTTTTCCTCAAAGAACAGCACAGCAATTCTCACCTGCTTCTTTATGTATGGAATTGCTGACTTGAGTGAGCCCACTGTTACTCTGGTTCTGCCACTTACTACTCACTGTGTGACACTGAGTCTCAGTTTTCCCATCTGTAAATTGAACAAAATAGCTCAGAACTCCTGAGAGTGTGAATTTCTGTATGTGAAAGTACTTTATCAATTTGACAATGCTAAGCGCATGGATATTACTTTTCTGCTAAAAAACTGAGAACACAGGCAGTTTTTCTTTTTTGACTCACTGCCTGCTAGTGACAGAATTCATCCATATGAATACACAGGCAGTACTGGGGCTTGAACTCAAGGCTTTATCCTGGCTAGACAAGTGCTCTTCCAGTTGAGCCACACCTTCAGCCATTTTTGCTCTGGTTATTTTTTAGATAGGGTGTTACTTTTTGCCCCCGCTGTTCTGGATCACAATTCTCCTATTGCTTCTGGCAGTTAAGTAAGATGGTAGGTATACATTACCATGCTCAGCTATGGGTTGAGATGGGGTCTTGCGAACTTTTGCCCAGGCTGGTCTGGGGCCATTTCATTACCTCTAGGAGGTAATGAAAATTGGTTTCCATGTCTTTTTCTCTCTCTTGGCAGTTAGGCCTCACTGAAGAGGCCCTTTGGGTTCTTTCAGTTTGTCTGTACAACATCCATTGAGGTACCTTAAGTGTGAAGGTGAGGGAAAAGCCTTTGTGTTCTCATCCACAGACTGATGTGAAATTGAGGATCATTTTTTTTTTTTCAGTGTTGGGGATTGAAATCAGGGCCTTGCACTTGCTAGGCAAATATGTGAGCCACACCCCAGCCCTTTTGTTTGTATTATTATTATGCTGGTACAATATGCAATTATACAACTTTCATTACCTCTTAGAAGTGGGACAGAGGCAAGAGTGCTGGAAGAAGAGAGATGCACTCTTCCTTACTATCTTTTTAAAAATATGACAACATAGAAGGTGCAGGTGGCTCACGCCTGTAATCGTGGCTACTTGGGAGGCTGAAATTAGAAGTACTATGGTTCCAGGCCAGCCCAGGAAAAGGTTCACAAGACCCCATCTCAACCCATAGCTGAGCATGGTAATGTACACCTATCATCCTACTTACTGCCAGAAGAAATAGGAGAATGAACTCAGGGGCTCACACTTGCTAAGCAGGCTCTCTACTTCTTGAGCCACAACCTCAGCCCTTTCACTTCAGTTATTTTTCCAGTAGGGTCTCACAATTTTGCCCTGGCTTGCTTGGCCAGAGATCCTCGTATTTATGCCTCCTATGTAGCTGGGATCACAGGTAGGTACCACCACACTCAGCTTATTTTTGAGATGGAGTCTTACTTTTTGCCTGGGTTGAACTATGATCCTCCTGATCTTTGCCTATCTAAAAGCTGAGATTATAGACATGAGCCACCAAGCTGGCCTTTTTCTTTCTTTCTCTGTTCTTTTCTTCCTTTCTTCCTTCCTTCCTTCCCTCCCTCCCTTCCTTCCTTCTTTTCAAGATATGGCCTTGCTAACTTTGCCCAGCACTCCAGATCCTTCTGTCTCCTGCAATTGTCCTGCCTCCCCCTCCCTATTAGCCGGGATTAGAAGCACTGCCCTGCTCAAGGCCCAGTGTTTTAGATTTGATTTTCTCCTGGGAAAGAACATGGCTAGCAGGATGTGTAATCACAAAGCATGGGGCTGTGCTGGGACCGGTGCTGTGCTGGCCCGTGGCGCACATACCTTCCCATCATGCTCTGCAGTGATGATGTGGCACTGCCCCTAGATGCTCCCAAGCTCTCAGGCAGCTTAATAGCTGCTCAGTAGTTTGTGTGATTCAAACCAGTTGTGCCAAACGTTCTCCAACAAAGGCTTTTGGGGAGAGCTCGGAGGAGTGAGAAGTTAGCTGAGTATTATGACGTGGGAGCCTGTGATTGGTGGAACTGGAAGCTGTACTGTGATTGGTGCAAAGCACAATTGCATATTTGCATGCCTCACCCATGTCCTGCTCGCTTTCTGGCTGTATAACCAGGCTGTTATTTTAGTGTACTTTGTGCAGTGTTCCAGGGCTTTTGAGGCTGCTCTGGATGTGGCGAAATAATACGTAGGCACGTGGTTCGCTCCCTGGGAACCTGGGTACACAAGCTTGGTATTTTACTGCCAACCAGAATCTTGAGCGAATGACTGACTCATCCGCACATCGTTTCTGACCTTGGTATTCCAGCTAGCTCTGAAAATTGCTTCCATGTGACAGCTTTTTGGTGGTCTCTGTGTGGGGGAGACGGAAAGGCATAAGTTGTGTGAAGATTGTCACCACACTGGGCATTGTAGCTGGCGGTCTGCGAAGGGTAGCTTTTGAATGAATGATCTGCTTTTGATAAGGACTGGAGCTGCTTCATCAACAGTGCCTGGCTATTATTAGGTCGCTGCAAGCCAAGCTCTGGGAAAACTGGTAAAAATCAGAGTCAAGTATGTGTGGAGTGAAAGATCGAAATGGAAGTTCCCATTACCTCCGGGAAATCCAAGAATTGATAGCAGGAAGCAATTTCTTTCTTTCTTTTTTTTTAAATAAAGAACAGAAATTTATTTTTTCAGTTTTGGAGGCTGGGAAGGGCAAGATCAAGATGCCAACAGGTTCAATTGTCTGATGAGGGCTACTTTCTGCTTTACAACATAATATCTTGATGTTGTATTTTCTGGACTGGAGGAAACTGTGATCTCATGTGGCAGAAGGTAGAAAGCAAGCTAGCCAAACCCTACATGAGACATATCTTATAAGGGCCTTAATTCCATTCACAAGGAGCCTGCACTCATGGCTTACTCACATATTCAAGGCTACACCTTTTAATACGATTTCATGGGCAGCACCTAAATTTTGGAAGGACCACATTTGGAAGGACCCTTAGAAAGGTCTAGTGATTCATGCAAGGTTACACAGTTTGTACCTGCTCACTTAGGTTGTGGTACATTCTAAAAATTTAGAAAACACAAACTTAGAAATTCCATCATAAATATTTAAGTCGTGGCTAAAACAGCTTTAAAAGTTTTGTGCACAGCTAGCTCCATGTGACTCACTTCAGCTTTAAAAATGGCATTAGAGTGACCCTTTAAGGATGATTAACAATGCAGTGTAGGAACTGGCAGAGTGACTCAAATGGTAGGGTACCTGCCTAGCAAGTGTGAGACCCTGACTTCAAGCCCTAGTACCACCAAAACAAAAAAATGCACTCATTTCCATTTTATGATGTAAAACATTAAAGAAAAGCAATGAGGATTTAATTTTGTTTTTCATTGTAGAAATTTTGGAATATCCTACTGTTCTTTTTTTTGTGTTGTTCATTTATGCACATGTACATACATTGTTTGGTTAATTTCTCCACCTTGCCCCCCTCCCTCCTTTCCCCCCTCCCCCCCTCAGTTCCAGGCAGGTCCTGTTCTACCCTTATCACTGATTTTGTTGAAGAAAAGACATAAGCATAATAAGGAAGACAAAGCGTTTTTGCTAGTTGAGTTAAGAAGAGTTATACAGAGAGATTCCTAGCATTGCTTTTGTGTACCCATGTATAACAACCCAAGTTGATTCATCTCTAACTGATCTTTACACTGCTTACTGTTCCCCTGCTCATGATAACCTCTGTCACTTTAAGGTTTCTGTATTAGTTCCTCTGGAGTGGGGACATCAAACGCTTTCATGTTTTGGGTTTTCTATCTATTTCTATATCTCCCGTAGTGCTCTCCCCTTGTCTTGTGATCCAAGTCCAACCACATTGCTGCATTTGCCCTAGATCTAAAGTCTGCATATGAGGGAGAACATATGATATATTTTTTTAAACTTTTGTTTTGAAATAATCATACATCCACAGGTAATTGCAAAGAAAATGCAGGGGTGAATAAACCCTTTACTTCTATTACTGGGGTTCTTTTGCTGTGTATCAGATGCAAATAGAGAAAAGGCAAAAGGCAGCTTCCCCAGTGTTGACAGTTCTGGGCCCATGGGCTGGACTAACAGACCCAGAGGCTTACAGGTCTGGGTGCTAAGGTCAGAGACTTACTGCTCTGGGCCTTGACTGTCAGTGCCCCATGCTCAGGAACCAGTGATCCATGGCTTGTAGCAACAGTTATTGTTGGCTTTCAAACCCTGGGTGCTGGAACCCTTGGCTCCTAATGGTGACTGGTGTTAATAGCTCTCAGGCCTTCTGTATTGGATCCCTTGGCCCTTAGGGCTTGGCAACTCCCTGGACTGCTTCTAACAATTGGGGCCTCCAGTCTGTCATCTTTGGCTTTTCATATATAGCCTTCCCCCTTCTCCAGTCTTGGCTGTTTGCCTCCTCTTGCCTTCTTCCACTGTCCTTCATCATCTCAGCTGCCTCTGCTCCCTGCAGTTTCTGCCTCTGGCTGCTTTTTGCTGCTACTGTCACGCTGCGGTTGTCTCCTCTTTGTGTTACCAGCTCAGTCCGCTCTACCCATGATAAAGATTGCAGTGGGTAAGAAAAGAGCACTGGAGAGAAGCATTTTTTTTTTTTTTGGTAGTACTGGGGCTGAACTTAGAGCCTAGCACTTGCTATGCAAGTGCTCTACCACTTGAGCCACACTGCTAGTCCATTTTACATTAGTCGTTTTTGAGATAGGGTCTTGCTTTATGTCTGGGTTGGCCTAGACTGTCATCCCCCTATTTGTGCTTGCCTGAGTAGCTGGCCTGACAGGTGAGCATGCATCCAGCCATGAGTTGAGATGGGGTTTCAGGAACTTTTTGCCTTGGCTAGACTCAAACGATGATCTTCCCAATCTCTGCCTCCTGAGTAGGTGCACCTGGCTGGGAAAGACCTTAATGCTGTAACACCAGGTGACATGAGAGTACCACCGGGTTGACTCAAAAGGGAACCAAACAGCCTGGTTATATAACCAGAAAAGGCACACGGGATGGGTGATGAATGTAAATGTGTAATTGGGATTTGCTCCAATTGCAGCACAGTTTCCAGTTCCACCAGTCACAGGCCTTACATTACACCAATCACAAGGTTTCTGCTCAGCCACTGGGGGGAAGTACCCCTGTTCCCCCCAGTGAGAATGGCTGCAGGGTGAGCAGTGTCATCTAGAGTTCACCAAGACTTATCTCGCAGCCATGTTTTCCAAGGCTGGAGCAGGTTGTCTGGAGTGTTTTTGACTGCAACAAGGCCTGAAGCAGGAGCTGTGTCTTCAGCAACAGCTGTGATTGTAGCAGTCCCCTGCAGCTGCTGCAGTGTTCTCAAAGTGATCATCAAGTGTCCTGAACAGCCTGGCTGCCATGAGGGCAATCCAGCCAGCTGCCAAAGTGGGGGCTGTTTGGCTGACTGTTCCCCACTCAAGGCTGCCAAACATAAGGGAGGCAGCCTTGAGGGATTGAATGGCCTGCTCCCAACAGTTTTGCTGGTTCACAGGAAAAAACATTAAATGGTGCTTTTGATGAAGACTTAAGGGAAACTCAACACAAAATTAACATTCTCAGCAGCAATTAACAGTGCTTAAAGGCTGGGGGATTGGCTCAAGTGGTGGAGTGCCTGCAAGGCCCTGAGTTCAAACCTCAGTACCACCAAAAAGCCCTGCACCACCACCACCACCACCACCACCACCATCACCACCAATGCTCAATAATGCTGAGTTCCTAGGGAGGGTTGTTTCTCTCCAATTTGTTTTATTTCTACAACTCCTTGCATTATAGTGTAAGAACAAAACCAGGAAATGGAGTAAAGTGCTTTTGAGACAGCTTGGTGACACATTCAGGTGACATCATTGGCCTATACAGAGAGACAATTGACACTTTTCCTGAGCCCCAGTTAGTAACGGGGGTGTGTTCTGGGAATTGCCCTGTTAGGCAATTTCATCCCTGTGTGAGCATTATAGAGTATTTGTATTCACACACCTAGGCTATATGGTATAGCTTGTTGCTCCTAGGCTACAAACCGATTCAGCGTGTACTGTGAAAACATGAGCTAACAGGAATTTCCAGTTCTGTTATAATCTTGTGGACCACTGCCATGTTCATATATTCACTTTGTCCTTGATGGAAATACTGTGGGACATCAGAAGTGTAATATTTGCCCTGGTTTCTTCCTTTTTGGGGGCGCAGAATAGCCAGGGAGGCTGGCATTGTATAAATAATTATGCAAACAATTCATTAGTTACAATTGTGATAAGTGATATGAAGTGAAGATATAGTCAAAAGAAAAAAAATGATTTCATGGAAAGAGACCTTAAAAATCTTGGTGACGTTCAGTAATCTTATTTTAAGATTTTCCAGAGAGCCTACCATAGCTACAACTTTAAAGTTCCATCCTACCATAACTTTTTATTTTCCTTTTTTTTCTTTCCATTTTTTTGTGTATAGAAGCCAAGTATGTTCTAGAATTAATAGACATTGACGACTGTGCCCACAAATGACAGTTTATGAAGATGTTATTAACATCCCAGCAATCTTCCTGCAGAAGGGGAATCAAACTTCAGAAATCTGCTGTTAATATCACCAGCAAGTAGACGTGTTAAACTCCAAACAGAGGCCTGCCAAAGGGAGAGGTACTTGAGAACTGACCATATTTGACAAGACCTTAAAACATCTTTAGCATTGTAAAGCTTCCTGCTTTGGTTTCATAGGACAGCTTGGACAAGCCACACAGAGAGTTCAAATGCACAAGGCTCATTCATGTGACTCAGTGATATGATCTAATTTGGAATCCTTATGGTTCAAGTGAAGAGAGGAACAATTAGATTTATGTGCCCTGGTGAGCACAAGACATGGTATCCAGGCAACTTGAGCTGAATGCACACAAGATAGCCACCCTACCCCGCCTACTTGGTAAACTCTGCACAGGTGGCAGAGATAATGCCTGGATAAATATCTCTGGTCACTTAGGACATTTTCTTTATATCAACATTTGCTGTAGGAGGTTCTCATGTCTCCTGGATTTTGTCAAGCAAATAGTGTGTTTCAGACAAGAGGTAGGAAACAAAGGTTGGCCAGAAGTTGCTGGGGAGTAGGTGACCATATCAGTGACGTGTGCAGCCAGGTTCCTCCACTGATTGTGCACTCTGTTTTTTTTTCAAGATGGTGTCTTGAGTTAGGCTACCTGCCCAAGAAGCATGTAATATTTAGAAGTGCTGATCTGACATTTGTTCAAGAAGAGCATGGTGTGATGTGATGTTTTGTGTCACTGAGCCTTTTGGTACACATGCAAGAGCTCCACTTTAGTTACTTCATTTGACCATCTGACAATTCCATCACAACTCAAAATAAAATGGAGGTTTTGGAAAAGCCTCACAAAAATAAAAACGCCCCAATCTAATTTTTCTTCCCTTTCTAGGGAAATCACAGGGTGATATTCTGGATGCTAATCTCTGTCAAATTTCACTTTTACTAGATTTTTAAAAAAAATTATAGTTTTTAATGTGATTCGCTCCCCCCTGAATGTTGGAGTTGAATTTGGGAGAATTTATTTTTCATGAACTCTGGTGAGTTGGACGATTGTGGTTTTGAACACTTGGAGCCACAGGTCCCAATTCTAGCAGGCTGAACTAACTATTGGAGTCAGGGCCCATGTCACCTCTTATCCTATAGCCTGGCCTTGTGCCCTGACTGTATCTGGCCCCAGGTGCTCACTGGCTGCACTTGAAAACTGCAGCTGGGGGGTGTGGGTCTTGGGAGCTGGACTTTAGAGAAGAAAGATCTGACTTTGAATCCTGGTTCTGCCACTTATCTGAGTCTTTGGTAAAAGCAGCAGTCTGAGCCTGTTTCCGCATCTGTAAAATGTAAAATACAGTTGGGAAATGAAGTGGGATGATATCAAGCACTTTGTATAGACCTAAGACATATTTACTTGTTGATTACCTGTCTCCTCAGAGTGTAACCTCACGAGAACAAGGATTTATCTCACTCACTGCTGTTCCCAGTGCCTGGTGCATAGAAGGCGCTCAAAAGGCATTTGTCAAATTGATGAATGAAATGTATTATGTGTGTTCTATGATGTTACTATAAAGAGGAAGAGAACAGATCAAATATTTAAGGAATGAAGACAGAAGACTAGTATATTGGAAAAATGATTTTATTTCTTGACAAATTTTATTTAAAAAATGTATTTTATCAACATGAATTATCTAGCTTTATCTTAGTTTTGGACATCAATTCCATTTTTAATTAAGTTTAACATTTTAGCTAAGAAGTCATATCATGTTTTTCTAGATAATGTTTTTCAAGATACCAGGGAGAAAATGATATGCCCATTTTAATCATTGATTAGTATCATCATAGTATAATCATTGATTATATTTTCAATATAATTATCTTTTCTTATTTTGTATCCCCACTAAATGTGACAATGATTTTCCTACTTTTCTATTTCTTCCTCCCTTCCTTCCTCCCTCCCTCCCTCCCTTCCTTCCTTCCTTTCTTCTTTCCTTCCTTCCTTTCTTCCTTCCTTTCTTCCCCTCTGAGATTAAACACTATAATGCATTTAAAATATTCATGAAAATTAAAGATGTAGGGCAGTGTTAGCTTGTGAGGAAAAATCTTAAATGAAGACAAAATGCTGTTTTTCCTTAGGAGTTATTTGGCTTTTAAATTCTATAGGTAACTGGTAATTTGCCTTCCTTCCAAACACCAAAATTTGGTTTCAATAAATTGCTTTGGAGGACCTGTATGTGTCTAACAATGAGAATGAGGCTGACCCCAATTCTTTGTACCTAGTGAATTTAACTGTTTTGGTGACACTTCTTTAACTCACCGCCAGATGGCAGAGGTACTCCATGAAGTTCAGCTGGATGGCTTCTTCCCTCCTTTCTGGACTGCATGGTTTGCATTTTTCTGAATACAGAAAAGAGAGCAACTTTTGAAGACCTGTGTTTCAACTTTTTATGTAGGAATTAAAGTACACATTGTTACAGATTTTAGTACTTTGGAGCACTTAAAATATCTAAATGGTTATATATTTTTAACCCTCAAAAGAATGGTGCTGACATGTAAGTTTGATATTTTCCCCTTAAGATTAAACTTCAATTTCCTATTCTTAATGTCCAATCTCTCCTTTTTCCAAGTCACTCCATTCCATTCTTTGTGGGATTGTAACAGTTAATATATGAAAAACAAGAGTTTATAATGAAAAAACAAGAGTGTTGGAGACCAACAGCTCTGTGTTGAAGTTCAAACTATTCCACTTGAATGAGCCATGTAACTTCTTGAGCTTCAGGTTGCTACAAAGTAAAAAATGCCCAATTCACAGACTGCCTGGGAGTGTGGAGAGGCTGTATGGTTGACACCCCTGCCTGGCACCTGTGGGGCTCATATTAGGTGTTTACTGTTGGCTATATTACATTGTTACTCGTTGTATGCTACCATTGGGTGAAAAGTCAGGCAAGTGCAATATTTTATATCACTTTCCAATACATTAAAATATCAAACTACACTAAATTATAATTTATGTCCCCTTTGCTGACTCTTCCTCTGTCTCTCCCCACCCTTTATGTAGGGTAGATTGGTGGTTTTCAGTAGTGGCAGTGGGGGGTGATACTGACTGCATCCCCAGGCAACATTTGGCTGTGTTTGGAGACATCTTTGGTTGCTGCAGATGGGGGTGGGTATTAACAACATCCATAATGCAGAGGCCAGGATGTTGTTAAAATCCCATTGTGCACAGGACAGCCTGCCGGGAGTAGAGAATTATTTGGCCCCAAATATCAGTAGTGCTGAGGTTGAGAAACACTGGGCTAAATAATACTTGGTAGAAGAAAAATTCTTTGTCTTTCGTCTTGGTGATTCAAGTTGGTCAGTTGGGTGTGGTGGCACATGTATGCAATCTCAGCACTTGGGAGACTGAGGCAGGAGGATGGTAGTTGGAGGCCAGCCTGGGCTATATAGTGAGACCCTGTCTCAAAATAAAACAAACAAAACAAAGCAACAAACCCCAAATTCAACTTGATTAAATTGTAAACATATACTAAAACCTACACTAGTCAGTACTTAGGTTAGAATTTACTGTGAGCAGGTTAGCTACATTTCTATGACATGATTCCCGCCCCCCCACCCCCATGCTGTGCCTGTGACCAGTAGTGACACAAAGGAATCAAAGTTCTCTACCAACAGACCCTCCTTCAATACATGACAGCTTGGTGGACAAAGTTGACAGCCTGGAAGGCAGAAGCCATTGGGTCATCTACAGGAAAGCTGGGGAGGTGATGAACCATGGCTGATGGCTGTTGGCAGGTAGCAGAGCAGTCTCTTGTTGCCTCTGGTGGACATTACCTTGATGTTTAGAAAGACCCCATGATGGGAATTCTCACACCAAGGAAACTGGACAGGGTGACAACTCAGGGCTTGATTGTTTTGTGATTATCTGGACACAAGAAAGATGCAGGCAGATGTTAACAGTGCAGATTGAACTTAAAGATCTGTCCTGTCTATGTTACACTGTGAATAGCACCAAAATTGGGGACCTGTATATGAAAGCTAGTATCTGATTGGACAAAGAAGTTGCTTGTATAAATGACAAAAAGTTACTTTCTACCATATGTCTTTGTCATTTTACTTTCTCCTTATCTATTAATGTGAATGAAAATATTAACCAATATCCATACTAGAACTACATTTGTTCAACAATTGCAGCTGTAGATTGGTTGCAGTTATGACAGTTTGGCAAAAATCAACAACATTCTGTGAGAATCAATTGACTATACAGATTTATTAATATATTTTTTGGTGGGATTGGGGTTTGAACTACCATACAGATTTATAATTAAAAGATGCCATGTATTTTTTTTTTGGTTGATGATGGACTGTATATAAAATGGTGGTCCATAAAAATCATAATGATGTCAAAAACTTCCTGCCACCTAAATGATGTTGTACTACATTATTCACTGTTTGTGGTGTTGCTGGTGTAAATAAACCAACGATGCTGCCAATTGTATAAAAATATACCAATGCAATTACATACAGTACCCAATAGTTTATAATGATGATAAATGACTATGCTACTGCCTATGTGTGTGTTATACCTTTTCTCATTGCTGGGGATCAAATGTAAGGCCTCACATTTGCTAGGAAAGTATTCTACCTCTGAGCTATATCCCTCACCCTATTCTATGTTTGTTATTATTTTAGAGTATGTTTTTGGTTTATGTATTTAGTATACAATACTTTTAATCATTATTTTAGTGAATTTCTTATACTTGTATAAAAACGTTAACTACAAACAACCTCAGGAAGTCCCTTCAGGAGGATCCCAGAAGAAGGAAGCTCCATGTGGGATATTCCAGTGAGACAAGATGTGGAGCTGCAAGACAGTGATTAATACTGATGATCCTGACCCTGTGTGTGTATTTAAAAAGTTAAAAAATGGTAAAATCTTATAAAATAAGGATGTAAGGAAAGTAAATAGGACTGGGGATGTGGCTCAATGGTAGAGAATTTGCTTAGCGTGCACAAGGCTCTGGGATTGATCCCCAATATCACAAAGGAAGAAAGAAACAAAATATTTTTGTACACTTGTATAATCTGTGTGTGTTCTAAGCTAGGTGTTATTACATAAGAGTCAAAGGCTTAAAAAGTTTATCAAGTAGAAATGTTAATTGATTATTGAAGAAAGACTTTTCTATTTTTTAAAAATTTTATCATTTTTACCTTTACTTACATGTGTATACATTATTTGCCCCTCCTGCCCTACCTCTGGCAGAACCTGTTCCACCCTCTTGTTCTCTGATTTTGCTGAAGAAAAAACACATAAGATAAAAAGAAAAACATAGTGGTTTTTCTAGTTTGAGATAAAGGTAGATGTACAGAAAGATTCCTGGCATTGCTTCCATGCACTTGTGTATTACAACCCACATTGGTTCATCTCTACCAGACCTCTTCACTACTTCCTAGTCCCCTTCCCATAGTGGCCTCTGCCAGTTTAAGATTACTGTATTCATTCCTCTACAGTGAGCACATCAACCACATTCAAGTTTTAGGTTTCCTTCCCTTTCCCTATTACGCCTGTATGTGTTCTCCCCTTAGTGTGTGACCCATGTCCAATAATATGACTGCATTTGTTTTAGGTCTATAGTCTGCATATGAGTGAGAACATATGATTTTTTGCCTTTTGAGCCTAGCTAACTTCACTTAAGATGATGTTCTTCAGTTCCATCCACTTACTTGTGAATGACAAGATTTCATTCTTCTTTGTGGCTGAGTAAAATTCCATTGTATATAAATACCACATTTTCTTAATCCATTTGTCAGTGGTGGGGCATCTTGGCTGGTTCCATAACTTGGCTATTGTGAATAGTGCTGCAATAAACATGGGTGTGCAGATGCCTCTGGAGTAACCTGTGTCATATCCTTTGGGTATATCTCTAGGACTAGGATTGCTGGATCATATGGCAGATCAATGTTTAGTTTTTAAAGAAGTCTCCATATTGTTTTCCATAGTGGTTGTACTAGATTACAGTCCCACTAGCAGTGTATGAGCATTTCATTTTCCCCACATCCTCATCAACAGTAGTTGTTGTTCTTGAGGTAGCCATTCTAACAGGAGTGAGGTGGAATCTTAGTGTGGTTTTGATTTGCATTTCCTTTATGGCCAGGGATGATAAGCATTTTTTTTGTGTGTGTGTGTGTTTTTTGACCATTTGACTTCTTCCTTTGGAAAAGTTCTTTTGCCCACTTCTTTATTGGTTCGTTGTTTTTGGGGAGTTTAGTTTTGTGAGTTCTCTATATATTCTGATTATCAGTCCTTTGTCTGATGTACAGCTAACAAAGATTTTCTCCCATTCTGTGATTGGTCTCTTCAGCTTAGAGACCATTTCTTTTGTTGTACAGAAGCTTTTTAATTTCATGATGGTGCCAGCATGTTTGGGGTCTGGTGAGGGTCTACTCTCTGCTTCACTAGTAGGTGAGAAGATGGACGTGATAATTAACTTTAATTAATCTTTACACAATATATATATGACTATCAATATCATACTGTTTACTGTAAACATATACAATATCTGTATAAACAAATAGATACAAATTTTATTTGTCAATTAGTACAGCTGGGGAAAATTGAAATATAAACATAAAGAAATAAGCACACATAAATCAATTTTTGGAGAGCTGGTTGTTAAATATTAACCATCACACCACTGTATACATACATATGTGTGTGTGTGTGTGTGTGTGTGTGTGTGTGTGTGTGTGTGTGTACTGAAGCAAGGAAATGGTAAATAACATTCCAGATAGTGCTCATCTGAGAGGGAGGTTGTTGGATGGGTATTTACCCATAGCCATGTCTATTTTGTCTTCCTCCCCTCAGGTGCAATCCACTCAGGTGTCTAGGTCCAAAGTTGGGGAGCCCATGGAGGGATCCTCTCTCCCAGTTCCCATCTTATTGATAGTCAACTATTGTTTAGTTTTTCTCCTGAACATGTCATGGTATTCATGGCTCTCCATGATGGAACCCAGTGGATCCTCTCCCTTAACTCGAAGTGCACAGACTGTGGTGGAGGGTATTGTTAGAGAGAGCATGAAGAAGAGAGAGGGGAAGGGAGAAGGTAGAGTGGGGGAGTGTGTATATATATAGAGAGAGATCTATGTTTTACCTGGCATCTTCAGCAGAGTGCTACAGGCACTTACTAATCAGCAAGGAAACAAATCTTCTGCAAAAAATCCCAATGAAGAACATATCTAAAGAGGACTTAAAGCATTTCAAAAGACCAAAACTAAAGTTTCTGAAGAAAAGAAAGTGACATCTCAGGGTCAACCCTGCAGAACAAGAGTAGGACACACAGGAGAAGATGCATCCACGGAGAAAATGTTTCTTGGAGTAGAGCCACTGGAAATTGGTTTGCCCAGGGTGATGCTGAATGGTCTTGCCTCAAGGGCTATGAGTGCCTCCAGGCAGTATGAGCTTCATGATTCCCTTCCCCACCCCCACCACTGCAGCTGCTCCTCCATGCAAATTCTGGGGAGAAAGTCAGAAAGAAGCCCCTGTAAAGGAGAGCTGGGGAAGTGGGCATTGTGAGGCTGGGTCTTCCTTGGAGACCTGGTCCCTGCTCCACCATGAAAGATGCTGCTGACTTCTCCAGTGCAAGCTCGGTGCTGAGGCTGTCTGTGTTCATAGGATGGTCATGACCTGTGTGCTGAGGAGACATGGCTCAACTTGGGTATTCTTTCCTGGACGGGCTTCCTCCTCTTCCTTCCCAGCACCTGCACTCAGCTTCACTCCTTCCCTCTTTCAAAGGAGAAAGAAGGGGAGCTCCTTGTGCACCAACTGTGCACTGGGCTTCACCCCCTTGTTGATGTCAACATCTTGCTAGTGCAATTCTTGGATGTCAGTGTAACCAAGGCCCAAGATGTGAGTATATCCAAAGTCTAGGAGAATGAATCTAAGTACAGTATAATTTTCAGCTCCATAGTTCTGCTGTCTTCACCAAATCTGTATTTAAAACCCTCTGGTCAATATTCAGTATTGAGACTTGGACTGGATACAGCTAACTAACTAAGGTGGGCAAAACTGTGTATGGAGTGCACCCTTTTCAGATGTGTGTCCTAGATTATATAAAGACAGATTGCAAATGACAAAAAAAGGCACATTTGTAGCTGATAATTTGGAATCCAGAATTTAAAGAAGCTGCCCAGTCAAGGGTACCATGATATCTGAGGATATGGAAGAGCCTGATTCCACTTAATGAGGAATCAGTGATTAAGCACGCAATCTTGCCTTAAGGAGGTGGTTTCTAAATTCATTTGTGGTCTACCCTGGAAGTTGACTGTCTCCAGATCCAGCCCTCAGGCCTCCTTGGCATTAACGGCCCCACTGTCCTTATCTTTAGCTTCATTGTTCCCCGGTGCCTTTATCTGAAGATACTTCTCCTAGCTCCAGTCCCAGGGAGTCTCTGCTTAGCAAAGGCTCCTGGCTAGCCCTTGTTCCCCTAGAACATGAGGAGGGCATTATAATTCTTACACCCCACACCCAAGCACACGCTAAAACATTTCTTGGAGAAAGATTTATGCAACATCACAGGACTTATTTATTCATTCTTTTTATTCCATCTCATCCTGCCTCAGGCAGGTATATAATGCAGGATGTCCATCTATCCAGTCCTTCCATCTCATCCTGCATCAAAAAAGTCAATAATGTGGGCTTGGCACACACAGCTTGTTCACTAGTCACTGGGAATTCTCCTTAAGGGACAGAAGCACAGTGTGCTCTCTTGGATGCTGGGTAAGTATTCCTTGTGCTCAGGATTGTAAACTACCTTGGCTTTTTTTCTGGACAAGAGATGGAGATGGACACATGGAAGACCTTCTCCCTGGCTGGGCTTAGTGTCTCAAGTCTGCAATCCTAGCTACTTGGGGGGTGGAGATCAGGAGGATCACAGTTTGAGGCCAGCTGAGGTGACAAATTTATGAGATCCCCACCCCAACTCAACTATTCAAAGCTCAGTAGAGTAGTGCGTCCCAGCTACATGGAAAGCATAAACAGGAGAATTGTGGTCCAGGCTGCCTGGGCATAAATGTGGGATTCTGTCTTAAAAACAACCAAATAAAAAAGTGTTGGGGATGTGGCTCAAGTGGTAGAGTGCCTGTCTAGCAAATGGGGGGACCTTGTGTTCAAACCCCAGTACTGAAAAAAAGAAGGAAGAAAGAAAGAAAAAGAAAAAAAGAGAGAAAAAGAAAGAAAGAAAGAAAAAGAAAGAAAGAAAGAAAGAAAAAGAAGTCTTTATCCCTGAAGAAAGCTATAGTACAGCACAAAGATGCTGGGCAGGATGTGAAAGGCTGCTGTATAATTGTGAGGTAGGGACCCCTTTTGCCACACCTGTTACCTAGCTGCTGTCTTACCATTTTTGACTTCCTTGGGTGCTGCTCGGCCTCTGACCAGTTCCAGCCCTGAAAGGGAAACACTCATTCTCTAGTCCATCAATCACTTTCCTGCTTTGTGACTAACCACAAAACTGGATGGAACATTGTCTTAATAAATGGAAGCATCCCCCCACTGGAGCTGAAGGAGCCTCTGTAGCTATTTGTGACTTGGCTGCTGTACTGAGGCTAGTTGGCCCAGGGCTGCGGGTGTGCCTGCTCTTATCACGTTGGGCCCAAACTCTCTGCACTGTTTGCCCAGCTGGTGTCTGTTTAGAACCCTGTTTAAATTCTCTCAGAGAAAGGAAGGAGAGCTTTCCACTCTCAGAGAAACCACAGTGATTAAGCACAGATAAGAGAAAAGCATTATGATGACGAATCAGTGCAAAATCAATGATTCCCTTTCTGCATTATAAATAATGAGATTTATAGTTGACAGCTTTTAGCAAGAGCGAGGGTGTGACTTTGGGAAGTGTGGGAGGAGGACCACACGAATGTCACTGAGTGAGGGAGGTCAGTTAGGAAGGATGTCAGCTGGGAAAAGGATGGGAATGCTCACAATGCAATGAGGGGACTCATTGAAAATCTGATCCTGGACGTTCTTAAACTTTGTAATAGAGAAAGATATCAAAGGGAGCCAGAACTGTGGTTAGCTTATGTGCTGTCATTTGAGGACACCCAACCTAACCTCTCTGTCCATTTGGGACACTTTCTATAAAATCTGACCTTGAAGTTTGAAGTATCTCATGCTTTCTTAAATTTCTATGTAGCTGTAAAAGTATAAGAAGCCTGTGTGGGGAGAAATGGGGAAGCCTCATAAGATGATCCAGGTTTTGAACAGTTTTAATTATTGGCCCTCCCAGATAGCTGGAAATTGTATCTATTTGTCTTAGTGCTGCCCTTTGGAACTGTATGGAAAAAATTCTAGTTCTTGTCACACTGTAGCTTTTGCAACACTGAGTGACTGCACATCAGCAGGTTGGCACTGTCTCCTACCTGCCTGTCCTTGCTGCATTCTGATGATAAGGAAGAACACTCATCACCACTTGGCCACCTGCCTGCAGGAGTTCCCCAGTTCTGAAGATGTGGGGTCCATATGTCATCCACATGTGAAGAACTTGGGAACCATTGCCTCTTTTGTTCATGACCTGTACCTCTATTAATGAATTAATCTTAAGAACTTCTTACATTTTTTAAAAGTAGCTATTAGTTTCTATTCATCTTAAGTCTGAAAAGAAATTAGCTTCCTGTTCCCTCAAATTCCTAAGGAGTTGGAAAGAAGCAGAAATAGAGATTTGATCTAGTCACTATTGACTTGCTTTGTTTTTATCAAGGCCTTTGTCGGTGGCATTTGATGCCAGAGTCTAAGGCAGGTAAATATATTATCCAAGCAATGCACACTGTGGTACTCAGTACTAAACTCAAATATGTAAAATACAGAGGAAACCTTTTTGGATTTGGACATATGAAACAGAAAAAGTTGATACTTAGCATGAAAAAAAATTCAGTACAGTTTCTTTATCTCAACTTTCTTAGTTGAGATAAAAGTCGATGTGATTTTTACACAACTTTAAGAGCAGAATCTATAATGAAGTCAGATATGGTGCATTTTGCAATTAAAATATCTCAAGTCACCAAATTCAAGTTGGCTCATGATAAGTGCAGGTAGGACTCTCTTCTGTTTTTTTTTTCCCTCTCTTCCTTTGTCATATATTTTATCAAGTTGTAATTTCAGGCATGCAAACTTCCTGCTCCTAGCACACACTCAGAATTGCCCTGCAGTCAGGGGTGTCCATCAGCTGAAGAGTGGGAGGCCATAAGGAACTGAAAAGGAGCTTTGTTGATAGTTAAAATAAAATGAAAAGTGCGGAATTTGTGCAATTTGACTGGCTAATTAGAATGAAAACCCACAGGACAGAATAGCATTAGTGAGCTGTAAAAATGTGCCTAGTGGGATAGAATTTATAATTTGAAACAATTCTGTTTTTCCACATTAACTTTATTAGTTGAATGGGCATAATTCTTTGAGAATCTGTGCTTAATTTCTCAGGTTCAATTAATGTAATAAGGATTTGTCAACATCTTAGTCATCATGTAGCTTTCTTAGTAAAAACTCTAAGGATGTGAATTTGAAAAGGCTGAGAAAGGATTTCACATGATTTTGCAGGTTGTTGTGTCTTTCCTGTGTCTGTGCTGAAATGACCTTGTTAATATCCAGCTTGAGGACCGTATTCATATCCAAACGTGATGCTAGGGTATAGGGCTTGAATTAGCTCTTTCTTGTTGTTTCCTGGCTAACAGAATCTGGAATGAGCACAGCTTCCTTGAAGAAGTACAATTTCTGCCCCAAGAGAAAAAAAATCTGTGTCAGAGGACTTGCAGGGAACTGGCAAACATGTTCCAGCAAGAGCCATGAGGGAGTGGATCGAGGGTGTTAGAATGTCATGGTCACCTGGCTAGTCCTAATCTTTGGGGATGGCTCCTTGGATTTAGACAGAAGATGGTCTACAATTGATAAGGTGGAGATGCTGGAGTATATTTGGCATAATTTAGAAGGGCTCAATGCTTAAGGAGTTGGGAATGGTAGAATAAATTTGCTATGTAAAACCCAAGAACTCACTGAGCTATGCTTCTTCAATGCCTGGAATCCTCCTTTACCAAGGTACTAGAGGAGGTTAAAGGCTCACCACGTGTTTGAGATGCTCAGTGTCTGTCTCCTGTTGATTGGGCTTAACTCCGATAGACGCTGCCATGAAGCTGAGCTCTTCAATGTTGATGGGGGTGATGAGATTCCAGAATTATAAAACTAGACATTAGCTCTTAACCACTAGAGCCAAGGTGGCCATAATGATTGTAATAGGAAGCACTGCAGAGCTGCAGAGTAGCGCCTCAGTTCTCAAAGATTTCTAGGACTAGCTAATAGATCATGGTGTCCCTCGACATAAAACAGTTGGACAGCTACCTAGGGTGCTCTTAAAATTGTTTAATACTGACAAAAAAAGAAAGCTAGACAGCAGAAAGCTAACCTTAGTCACTGTGCTGGAAAATTAGTTTCCAAGTATAGCCAGAACCCACAGATTGCAGGGGAGGGTAAAGTCTCCTTGGAGAGGGATCCTACTGTTTCCAGAAAGTGTACATAAACACTTGTTCCTCTAATTCTTTTTTTAATGGAATTTATAGTCATTTCCTTAAGTAATTAGTGCTAGAGAATGGAGAACAACCAGCCTATTTGATTGAGGACTATTTCACACATGAGCCAACACTGACACCAGGGGATATGAAATGCTATAGATCATCTGCCCTATTAGATTGGCAGCTTTAGGAGGCCAGGTTATAATGAAAATTTATCCCAAGTCTATTTAAAATTACCTTGTGATTATTTCTCAGGTCCCAAAATGTATAATTGGGGTGGACACATTTAGTGGTTGGCAGAACTTCCAATAATTTTCTGAATTGTAGAATAAAGGCTATCAGGGTAGAAAGGGCCAGGTAAAAGCTCTGCAACTGTTTCTCCCCATTATCCAATAAAGTAAATCAGAAATAATATTGCATTCTTGGAATAACTGCAGCTATTATTGCCACCACAGAAAGGATATAAAGTGGTGTCCCCATATCTCTGTTCTCATGTGTTCATATGGAAAAGAGATGAGTTATGCAGTTGCTACCATGAATATATATATGCAGGTGATATCCCCTTTGAAGCTGTTGTGATGATGTGCTATATTTGCTGGTGAAGATCAACACACATTCTCCAACTTGTATGGACTAGTGATCTCATTCCCCATCGATCCTGAGAATTTATAGCAGTTGGCCTTTGTATGGCAAGGATGCCATTTATGTCTACACGTCTGCAGTGCCCTTGTCATCCTGACATTCCACAGAACACAGCCCATCCATTAATGACATCATTCCCACTCGGACTTGCAGTCATGGAGTGCTGAGTGTCATAGATGCCCCGATAGAGTGGTTCTCATTCTGGGGCAATTAAAAAAACCTAGTGGACATTTGGGAATATCTTGGGACATTTTGTCACAGTTAGGGAGTGTGAGCAACTGGCATGGAGTGGGTAGAGTTCAGGGATGCTACCATATTCTCTACACACAAACAATAACTCCCCACCCCAACACAGAGTTATATGGTCCAAAATGTCAGTAGTGCCAAGGTCAAGAAACACTACACTAGAAGACACCTGTGTACCACAGGTGGGAGATTAACCCTCGGAAAGTCAGGTGTATGGCATGTCAGTGAAATTTCTAGGTGTTCAGAAGTATGGGGTGTGCCAGAATCTCCCTTTTTAGTTAAAGTATAAATGTTACACATTAAGGACTTGAGAATATTTGCTGAATGAATAAGTGGATGAAAGGCATATAGGAAATTTCCCTGTGCTAAGAGAATGCTGCTTGAGAAAGAGATAGCTTCCCAAGGGAAGGCAGAAGTTTGCCATAGCCAGAAGCCTGGAGAGGGGCTGAGGGTGTGCCTAGGAGAAGCCGTGGTTCATATGGTTTATATGCTGTTCATTTAGACCTCACACACAGAAGGTAGAGGGCAACCAAGTAGCTTTCACCAAGGGAAGAACAAGGCCTGGTTTGTATAACAGAAAGATCACTTTTGGGCTAGTTAGAGAGGTTGTCTTGAGAGGCTATGGGACTAGGGTCAGTTAAAATAGTGTATTTCCTTTTTGCAGTGGTCCAGGTAAAAAATCATGGACCCCTGTATTGGGACAGAATGGAAATAGAATAAAGGAAGAAATGGATTCTGGGAAAATTTGGGAGGGACAATTATAAGGAATTGTGACTGAATTGGGAATGTGGGGAGATGGAGGGAGGAATGGAAGAAAGGTTCCAAGTCCATTGGTCTTTGGGTGATTGAAAAGTACAGGAAAAGAATACCATTTTAAATGACATCTTTGAAAAGTTCCTGAATTTGATTTTGAATATTCGCAAATTACAGGTTTGGGGCATATAAGAGAAGGCATCCAATAGACAACTGGAAAACTGGGAGAATGTCGGCTGAAGATGTGGGAGTCTGCACACTGATGGGAGTTGTTTGAAATCATGGACTCAGTGAGGTCCATGATCCACTGAGTCCATTTAGCGAGCAAAGAAGCAAAATAATTGTGTGCCTCTTCGGAACTACACTGCTGAGAAGTGTGATTTCTGTTTTGTAGATGAGGAAGCAGGTTCAGAGAGCTGTATCATGTTGCTTTAGCTGATAAATGAGAACTGACATTCAAATTTGGTCACTTCTGCTGCTAAGGCTTACTCCATCACCTGCAAGTATTCATATTTCAAATTTCCAAAGTGAGACTTTGTCTTAAAATACCTCTGAATGGTTACTTACCAAAATTACCAGTGCATTTGCACTTTGATCCAATTATCACACTTCTGTAGGAATTCATCTGACAGATCTGGACATGTACAAAATGACACATAAACAATGTCATCATTTCAGCCTTGTTTGAAATAGCAGGAGACTGAAGACAGCAGGAGGGGAAGGGTTAAATAAAGTACGGTGCATTCATACAGTGGACTGTCAAGTAGCTGTAGGAAAGAGTAAGAAAACTCTCAGTGACCGATTCCCAGAGATCTTTGGGGTATATTGTTAAATAACAACAAGGCAATGTGTCTTTTATGTAAGACTGAAAATAAGGATGTGTATTTATATTTGCTTTCATCTGTGAAAAGAAACACAAAGAATCTAAGTTACTTATCTAATGAGATACCTATAAGGGTGGTGAAGGATGGAGTAGAAGGATACCAGATAAGGAGCAAATCTTCTCAAAATCCAAACATTCAAAATGTGGAATACTTACCCATTAACCTCTGCTATATTTGAAATTTATACCTGCTCCTGGAAATACTTTTTGGCTTATGAATTTATAACATTCTCTTATACTTATCAAGTGATCAATTGATTGATCCATTGATCCATCCATCCAACCATTATAGTTATTTATCTATGTGCCAGGTACTACAGGGGAAATAGCTGAGAAAAATGACATAGTTCTTGCCTTAAGTCTAGATGTAAAGATAGAGGTTAGTCAAATTACCACACAAATATGCTAAAATATCAATCATGCTACAAAAAGTATAAAAAAGAACCAAGTTATTCTGGGATGGGTGTTAGAAAAGGCTTTCCTGAGGAAGTGGCTTCTGAACTCCAGGTGACGTAGGAGGCAGTAGGCAAAAGGATGGAGGAAAGACAGAGGGAGCAGTATTCATGAAGACTCTAAGGCCAGCTAGAGCATGGTTTTTGAAGAACCCTGAGAGAGCCAGTGTTGCTGTGTGTAAGGGCTGAGGAGGTGGCACAGATGTACTAGAGAAGGAGGGGTGTGCAAACACTCAGGATCTGCAAGGAATGTTGAGGATGAGGGTCTCTGTAATGAAAGCCAGATGGGAAGCCACAAGAGATGTTCAGACTACTGTGGAACAATATGGCCCCATCTATGTTTTAAGATCAGTGGAGACTCTGGAGAAACATAGGATATGGAGCAAGAGTTGAATCAAGGAGACCAGTTGGATGGACATTGCTAAGGAGCAGATGAAAAATGATCTTTGGATCAGGGTGGAGATTACAGTTAAGAGAAGAAGACGGATTCAAGAGGAAATGAAACCAAGACGATGGGTTGTCGAAGGAGTGAAGGAGAGAAGTGGTTAAGCATGGATAGGTTTCTGGTGAGAACAATTGAAGAGGTGGGGCTGCTGTTTCCTGAAAGAAAACAGGAGAGCAGGGTGCTTGCTGGGAACACATGGAGTCTGAGAATTCTTGGGCTTCCTGGTAGCTGTCTTTTTTTCTTGTGGTTCTCCTGTGAGGGCTTGGCTGTTAATCTTCCTTCATGTTTCAAATTACATTTGTGATCTTGAAAGGCTGCCTTTTTATTGTTCTCTTCACTGGTTCTGTGTGTACAAAGACTTTTCTTTATTTTCTTTTTGCCTTCCACAGAATGATTTTTGTAACTTGAGACTACCTTGGAGAATTCAGCCTTTGTATATCCAGTCCTGCTGTGTGTCAACACTGCTGCTGATATTTTCACAGGTCCTGGGTTTCATAGTGATGAGATTTAGTCTTCCCAACTTTTAAAATATGACACTGAAACATTCTCATATCTGTGGAGGGGGGAGTGGATCACTGGAGGTTTCCTAAGGTGAACACTTTTCTTTATAAAGGCAGAGGATGGGAGATCACTTTATGTTTCAGAAGCTGGCATCAAATTAGTTCTAAATTTTTTTCTGTAACTTATCCAGCCACATTCATCCAAAGGCACTGTGACCTCCATGGGGAAATGGAACAATCTGAACACCTGATCCAAACTTTGTGACCAGAAGGCAGCTCCTAGTGACTGACTTCCAACAGATGTATGACAGCTTTTTTAGAAAATGTGTTGCTATGAGCAGTTCAACTAATCCATTGGATTGTGGATGGCTGAAATCTCATGTAGTTGGTGGTGACACGTAGGTTTACAGAGACCATGGTGGTTCATCCTGGAGAGCTAGAAAGAGACTAAGACAGCTTTGACCAGGACCAGGCAGAGTCTCAAATTGTTTCTAAACAACAAAATAACTCCCCAGATTCTTGCATTAACATTTCCAGCAACTATTATTTTTGATGGTACTGGAATTTGAACTCAGAACTGTAAGCTTGCTAGGCCTCCACATTTCCAGTAATTATTTTTGTAAAAGAATTTTCTCTATTTTTTTCTTTCCTTCAAAGCAACACATTGCCTCCATTACTCTCCTTAATTTCAACTTTAATTGAATATAAATGTTGTTGCTGTGATTGTTGAAAGCCAAAAAAGATAACCATGTCTCTTTTGAGTAGGGAGAACAGAATTGTAAGATAGATTGTATTTTTTCCACCTTAGCTTTTATCACTCTCCAGAAAGAACAAGAATACATCCAGAACCAACTACCTAATTTTTAAAATGCAAAATGCAAATATGAGACTGATTGTTGAAATAGCAAGGAAAAGTGCTGGTAAAGGTACTAAGATATGAAATGCTTTTCTTTCTTTCATGTGTATCTTGTGCTCATCTGCATGCTATATTGTCCACTGGACTTCCCCAAATACAAGTTCAAAGGAAAAATTATTAAGAATTTCCAGACAAGGACAGCGGGGCATAAAACTGAGCATGGGATCCCACTGATGGGATCTTTTGTGACTGCACAGATTGTATGCCCACCAGCCAGTCATAGCAAACTAGAAGCCAGAGGAAGCATTTCCCCTCCCTCTCTGTAGAGTTTCAGAGTTATGTGGATAGAATCATGGTTGTCACCCAAGTCTAGCTCCCAGGTGGAATGGAAGGCACAAGACTTTGTATCTGCTGCGCAGAATGGGAACAATTTTCTTCCCTGTGTTTTGTTCTTGGCTCACCTGGGCAATGACTTAACTATACTGTCTACCTTCATGGAGAGAAAGGTGGACTGCTCATTCAAGGTAGCCAATGTTATTTGGACTTTCCATTTTAGACAGTTGAAGTCATTTAATGGGTACTTGCTCTCTGCTGGCATCTGTCCTAGAGGCTGCTGAGATCTTCCTGTCTCATGGAGCTTACATTTTTGTGGGAAGAGGTGTGCAATAAGCAAAGTAAAGGAGAGGACAAAAGATGGAGGAGGACAAGTTTAGGAGTATTGTGGAAGAAAGTTAAGGAGAGACTGGGGAGGGGAAGTTGGACAACTGGTTTGCAATTGTGAACAGGGTGATTAAGGAAGACTTTACTAGGTGACACTTTGAGTGAACACCTGGAGAAGATAAATTAGGGAATCTTGTGGACCTCTAAGAAAGAGTGTTGGGGAAAGCTGGAGTTTTTGGCATAATTTTAGTACATTCGGGTCTACATGAAAACCTTCCTCCTTAGGTAGAAAACTACTACTTGTCTATGCGTGCAGTCAAACATGAATGAGGAAGATTTCTAAACTGTGATTGAATGTGGTCATGTCTCCCCCTGTGGCCCCACAGCTGGGTTCTGAGGTCCAGCAACTTCTACAGATGAACTTTTCTTCTGAAAAAGGACATTTGTATTAATGGCTGATTTTCAAAGCAAGCTTTAAAAAATCCAATCAATTTCTCATTTATTACGTTTTGTTTTGTAAAAGATTTTATGTCAGTGATGGTAGAATGAAGGTGCCAATAGTAAAATAATTGGGCTGTAAGTGGAAAATTAATCAGGCCTTCCACCTTTACGTCATCCTCTCCAAGGTCAAGGCATGACTGAAATGCAAAGAAAACACTTTTGTGTAGTACACAGATGACAGGTTTTCATGGAGGGTTGTTGACCTTGAGGCTGTCTCCTAGAGCAAGTGTTGAAGCAAATGGTCTGATGAGCTTCAAAGGAATGGGACCCAATTGTACCCAGGAATATAAGAGTGATGTCTGTAGCTACATTAATTGGGATCACAATTATGAAAGCTTCAAGTTGCAGAGCCATGAAAATCCCCAGGAAGGCCTTTCCCCCGGTGGGTATAACATTGCTGTTTTCCAGGTGCATTCTGAAGATGTATTACATTTCTCAGATTTGCTTTGTAAAGGCCACAGCCAAGGGCATGTTTGGGAGTTGCCAGAAGATTCTTTGGTTTCAGCCAGGCAACTCTCCGTTGTCTTGGAGCATTAGTGTACCTATTGGAAGCAAGGGTCAAAGTGGACTCAACTTGTCTGTAAGTGTGGGTTCCATGTCCTGGTTTCAGTGAAACAAAAGACAAGAATGCCAAGGTGTACTTCCTGGAGCCATTTTTATTTACACTTCGATAAAGAATTTCTTTGAGTGTTGACCCAGAGGTAGTCACATCTTGCTTGGTTATAGATCTGGTCTGATTGGATACTTTGGAATTTAATGAGCTTTGGTTGAATATGGACTGTGTTTTCCTGGAAAATGGAATTATTAAAAGAGTTGACAGTTCTTCCATGATCTGAGCTGAGTTCCAAGAACAACATGTAGGTAATCCTACCTGATTCACCTTTGGATCTCTAGTTTGAATTTCTGTTGGTGGCAACAAAGCTGTCATGAAAAACAACATGCTTCACCTTTAAAAAAATAAAACTTCCATTTAAAATATGTAGAAAGGTTTTATGAAAGTTTCACTTAAGGCTCTTATGTGATCCTTACCTTAGGATGAAACCCCCTTCAATGTAACAAAAATATCTTCTCTAAAGTAGTCATTGGTTTATGTGACATACTCCAAAATTCTTGCAGAAACTCTTAGGGAGCAGTTGAAAGGATCATTGTGACAGAAATATTTTAATAACCACCATCGTCACAATTGGTAATGCTTCTGTATTCACATTGGGGTAGACTTTCGAAGTCCTTAGATAAGTTAGAATTGGCACGTAATAGACTCAAAGTTCTTGAAAGCTGATCATCCTTTTCTCTACACCTTCACAGGACATGCTAACTTAAGATGTCCACTGATATTTACTGAAATGATATTGCTGTTCCCTGTCTGCAGAGCAGTGGGAGTGAATATCTAGAACACTGACCCTAAAATTGCCCAGTTAATGAGTTCCCTTTGTACATTCTTCAGAATATCTTAATTCTTTCTTTCCTCTGAGGCAGAGGGATTAGAGCTCAAATGAAATGCAAGCATATGCAAAGCTCTTTCTCTGGACTTTTCTCAGTAGTAACCTATTTTCCTCCTTCCAAAAACTACTGCCACTTTTGAATAATCTCCTGTTGATGATACAGTGGATAGAGAGGTGATTGAGCAAGAATGTTCTGGAACTCCTAGCCCTCTGCATTTCTGCTTTATTGGCAAAAATCGATGAAGGACTGGGAAAACACAGAATTTAGGCTGACTTTTGGTACAAAGTCATGAAGGGGACCCAGGCAGATCACTCACTACGGACTCATACACTTCCTGCATAAAGAAAAATGTATTTTTATATTAGCACATTTTTAGATTTGCTTGCTTTAATGACCACATTTTTCTTTGATGTTCAGAAACTTTGATGGAACTGTATTATTGGCCATAGAAGAAGGCAAGCAACAAACAGACCCACCAGAAAAGTTGTTCTGATGTTCTTGGTAGGTGACATGGTGCCATTGGAGAAGATCAGGCAGGGGAAAGACTTGAATTTTTGAAGGAGCCATTTGGTGCCATGGTGACAATGGGTTGAAGATGGGAGAGAGAATAGCTAGCAGACTTAGTCTCTTTTTTGTTGTTGTTGTTGTTATAACAGAATACTTGAGACTGGGTAATTTATAAAGGAAAGAAACTTACTTAGCTTGTGGTTCTGGAGGCTGGGAAACCCAAGACTGGGTGGCTGTGTCTGGTGAGGGTCTCATGTTGCATCATGATATGGGGAAAAGAAGAGCAAGTGAGTGCATGCGAGCGAGACAAAACATGAGCAAAACCCTCACCTGATAGCAACCTGCTCCGTGGGAGAGTCCTGAAAGAGTCGAAACTCACTTCTGTGGGAATTAATCCAGTCCAGAGCGTAGTGTTATTCTTTTCATGAGGGCTTCTCTTGACCCACACACTTCTTAAAGTTCCCACTGCTCTCATCACTGTTACATTGGGGATCATATTTCAACCTGAGTTTTGGAGGGTACAAAACGGAGGGTACAAAACACATCCAAACTGTCTCACTATAAGTGGTAAGTGTCAAAGAGGGATTTGGTCTTGAGTTGCAAGACTTTAGAACACTTTATATCTCAACTCAAATCAAATTTCCTTTTCTATCAATTATTCAAAGGTATTGTGAAGTACAAATGAGATAAAGGTAGCAAGGTATGTACAAAAGGAGTATAAATTTTTAGGAGCAACTCATTAAAAATGATGTTCCTTTGCCATGGATAAGCCAGAACAGCCCACTTCTTCACATGAAGCAGCTTGGAGTAGGAGTGAGAGGAATGAACGAGGATGGGTAAGGCTGTGTCCAGGGTTATGTCAGGCCAGAGGTGTCAATCTTTAGAGGAATCCAAATCCAGATGCTTTTTGATTAAAGTTAAAATAAGCATCGTACACTTAAACTGATGTAACAGGTATTTCTGGAAGGTTAATTTTGCTTTCACACATGTACTAAAACCAAAAATAGGAAAACATGGTCAAAAATGAGAAAGAAGTAGCTCCACTCTTCCAGTGACCTAGACCCGGCTTTACTCATCAGGGCACTTATGTCCTAACACTGTGCCCAGCATATCTAAGTGCTCATTAAAAACAAGCACTAATAAGCACTGAGGGTCCCAAAACCATATCAAGGATTTCTTTTCCATATGTCAGTGTATGATTTATTTTTCTTTCTAATATACAATTGGAATTATTCAAGTTAAATCAAACTAATCAAACATTTTCCTTTATAAAATGTCTTTGAAACACAAGCAACTTCTAACCCATACTCTGATAGGTTGTGCCTGCTAATGTCTTTCTTTCATCTTTCTTTCCCTTGGTCATTTGCATACATAGGCTGAACTCTAAGCTTGGGATCTTTTTGCCCTCTTTTCTCTTTTTGTCTCAGCTGAGATTGGGAAGTAGAATGCTGAATAAATAGAAATTCACTCTGGACCTCGAAGCTCTTTATGAAGGTAATTCTGACCTCCAGCCACTTGCACAATATTGGTAATTTGACCTGGACTTGATTTTTACATGAGCTGTCATTTTATACACCTAGAGAAAGCAAGGCAGGACATAAATGAAGAAGATACATTTCTAGTGGTACATGGAAACAGAATCAGTTACCAAAAACTATCCTTGCCCAAGTGATAACAGCCCATATATTTTCTCTAATTTTTTTTTTTACAGGTGTATATCTTTAGCTTCCATGGATCCTAGCATAGAATTTATAATGACTTTTGGGTTTGAAAGTAAAATGTTTTTGAATGGGCTAGTATCTTAGTATGCAAGCATTATCAGGTACTCATATACTTGTAAACCCCATAATCACTCAGTTATAACTACCGTCATTTGAAGTATTTTTCTTTTATCTATGCATTTATAGAGCAATTGTGTGTGTGATTTATATATGTGCATATATATTACATAACACATAATTATGAATTTGACTTTTCTCCCTCAACATTGGTGTACAAATGTTTTCTCCATGTTATTGAGTATTCTTTGAGTATACTAGAAGCAGTTAAGGCCTTAATTGGTCAATTTAAGATTGTTTGATACTTGGCATTGCTGTACATTTGGTGCTTCCAAAACAACACCGCATAAAGCATCCTTTTCTCTTCATTTCTTCAAAACAAAGGCATCTCTGCTTTAGTGACAGGGCAAGAGCTGTTTGAAGGCCATTAAAATCTATATATTGTATACTAAGAAAAATGTAGTGAGGTGTCTGGCATGGCCTCTTCTGTTTCTTATATACTGCACACATTTTCTAAAGTCATGGAGGTAGTTAAATCTCACTAGAAGGAGTAATTCCTACAAATCTGGAGTGTGTAGCTCAAGCTGGCATTGAATGTAAATGTAGTATTTTTCAGAGCTCAAATCATCCTGGATCCCCTTGTCTGTATCCTTGCTATCCATGGCACCAGACCCAGAATGGTAATCACTGGGAATGTGGAGGCGGTGGGATTTAAGAGGGCCAAGTGGTGTGTTTATCAGGCAACTGACCAGCTGTAGCACAGAGGGTTGGAGTCCACAGGCCAATAGTTATTTGTTAGGGAAAGCTTGAGGTCAAGGACAAAGATAAGAGTATAAAGGGAAGGACTTCTGATTTCCCAGGGTTCCACTGCTTCATTTGCTGCAGCTCTGCCAGTTAGGTAACAGATTGATACAAACGGAGAGGAACCCATGTTGATATATGCCTGTCCAGTCTTTCAGGAGCTGAGGCTGTCCCAGGCTGGTCATTTGAGATTACCGCCAGCATAAAGGAGACACGGGTTTGAAATGGTGGGTGAGAGCAAGGGACTTGCTTTGGGTGGGGCTGTCCAATGAAGCTGAATTGGATGGGGAGAGTAGAGGGACTTTCCTTGGCTCCAGTGGGCAGGTGACTTCCCTAAGGATTCCTCAGTCAGCAAGTTAGAAAGAGGGAGGGAAAGAGAAGTGGATGTTTACTGAGATGTGTGGCCTGGCCTTTCCCCAGTGGGTGGCAGAAGGCTCGACACTCCTCAGCCTGGGCCTTGTGCCTGGCAGTGTTGCTGTTAATGAACCATGTCAGATCTACAGCAATGTGGATCCTGCAGTGGCCATGAACTGGGGCTTGCTGGTCTTGTGTGGGGTCAGTGGATTCCATATCTCTGCTTACTGTCTAAACAACATTAGCTTCTCCGTGTGCATCTTGAATGCGCTTCAGTTCTTGGCTTTCTGGGTTGGAGCAACCCCACTCCTGATACCAAAGTCGGTATTAGTTTTCTAGGGATGCTGTAATAAAGAACCACAAACTGCATAGCTTAAAGAGCAGAAATTTCTTTTCTCACAGTTGTGGAGGCCAGATGTCCGAGATCAAGGTGTCAGTAGCATTGGTTCCTTGGAGGGCTCCAAGGGACAGTCTGTTCCACGTGTCTCTCCTTGGTTTGTAGATGACTGTCCTCTCCTTAGGTCACCACACATAATCTTCCCTCCAGGCATGTCTGTCTCTGTGTCTGAATCTCCCCCTTCCCTTTTCATAAGATTTTAAATTTGCATTAATATGCAAATAAAAAAACACATTGAAATAAAAATATCACCTAAAACTTGCCATTTTAAGAATTTTAAGGGTACAGCTCCAGAGGCATTGTGTTTCCAACTTCGAGAACCATCATGCTTGTCTGCCTCTAAAACATTTTCATGAAGCAATCCCTACCCATGCCTTTCTCCCCAACCAGCTTCTTACCTCTAACCTTCTCTCTGTCTCCATTAATTTGCATATTACAGATATGTCATATAAATGGAATCATACACAATGTCCTTCTGTGTCCAGTTGTGTCACTGAGCATACGGTCTCCAAGGTTTGTCCAGGCTGTGGCACGTATCAGTATGACATTCACTTTCATAAGGACACCAGTAGTATCGCGTTAGAGTTAACTCTAACGGCTACCTTTTAACTCGGTTACTCTGTAAAGACACTGTCTTCAAATAAGGCTGCATCCTAAGGTACCTGGGGTTCAGATTCTAACCAGTACTTGTTGGGGAACACAACTTTACTCATAACAAACCCCGTCTCCTCATGAGCTTAGAAAGTCCTTCAATCTATCAGCAAGTTGTGGTTTTCAGCAGAATGTATGTCTCAAGTAAAGTTTGAGGGTTTTTTTTTTTCCTTTTTAAAAGTAAAATCAGAGACTCCCTTGAAGCATTTCTACTTTTTTTTTTTTAGTACATTTCAAAACTGTATTCCAAGTTTTCAAGGCCCTTGAACTCCTAGAATCAGGCATGCCCCTGGGCTTGGTCTATTGTACAACAGTCTTGGGGACACTGTACATGTGCTTATTTATCCACCAAAATTAAACACCCAAAATTGAAGATGTCAAAGTAGGACAGGTTCCTCAACGACATGTGTTGGCTGGAATTTTCCATTGATCTGGGCTGTGACCAGGGGCATGCCATGATCACAACTTACTGTCTTTCCCTTACCCCTTCCTTCCAATTTCTGAGGGTAGAAAATAATCTTCTCTGAAGATGCTTGATAACAGTTCCAAAAGATAAAAGCATATGCTTTTGTACTGTGCTTTCAGATATTCTAGGTCTAGTTCAGCTGGCAGATGAGCTGATTGATGCGTTCACCCCGATAGCCAGGTGAGCCCATCGCCTTAAGGAAGCCCACTCTATTCTTGGTAGCGTGACAGGCCACAGAGAGGTGGAAAGGATGCAAGGATCCAGAGATCTCCTGGAAATGCTTCCCCAGGAAGGCTATTTCATGAATGAGGTCTTCCAGGCAAATGACACCAAACTTCCCCAGGTGCTCTTCAATCACAGTGCTGTCTGTCAGAGGGACGGTCTTACTCTTAACCTTTGCTTGTCCACGTTTCAAGATCAGTTCTCGGACAGATCAGATTTGGAAATCCCCAGGTCACATAAGGTTCCAATACACAAAGCACTTTCATGTTTCTGGGAGTGACTCTGACAAAGACACCACTAAACAATTTCTTCAGACGAAGTCTTGCAACGGTCCTCTTCACCAGTAAACTGATGCCTTCAGTCCTTTGGATGTGCACAACAAAGGCCAAGGAACGTTTATCAGGCACTGCCAAAGCACGAGGCTTCACTTCTGACGCCTTATCGCGTTGCTGTCGCCAGGAATCACGTAGGAATGATTCCAGCCGTCTCAACCTGAACTCTTTTCCTTTCCTCTCCTTCTTTTCCAAAAGTGCTTGCTTTGCTTGGGCGGCTTTGAGGGCTTGATAAGCCTTCCTCTTTTTCAGGAGATTTTCTGGAACAAATGGGATCTTTTTTCTTTCCTCTCCCTCTGCCATCTTTCCAGTGCTGTGGTAACTGCGCATCGCATTTCTACTTTTCAAGGAATAATTTGGCATTGTTTCAGCTCCAGTGCTGTTGGATTTGGTTTCTCTCCATGATTATTTGTATCATTGCAAAAGAGAAAAAAAAGTAGTTTTCTTAAGTAATGGATGACACAGGATCTATCTGGGTTCAAACTAGAATTATTTGGCTATCGTTTGTCTTGGGATGTTACTGTGTGGTGTATTGCAGTGACAGTGTCCCATATCCATGTCTGTGTGCTGGGCACCTCTTGTGGACCTTCCAACTCAGCTCCCACAGCTTTTGGCTTTATGGGATCCATTATTGATTCCATTTGTGGGCTCAACCAATACGAAGAATGGCAGAGCAGCTGTATTAGCTCATTGTGTGCTGCTATAACAAAGTAACCGAGAATGGGTAATTTATAAAGAACAGAAATCTGTGTCCTCACAGTTCTGGAGATTGGAAAGCCTAAGATCAAGGCACTTCAAGTTCTGTGATCTTGGGAGGGCTGCATCCGTCCAAGGGGAGGAATGCTCTGTCCTCACAAGGCAGTAGGCAGAGGAAGGAGAGAGCTGTCCTAATGCTGTGTGATGCCTCTTTTTGAAGGACTTCCCAGGCATGGGAGAGAGCCCTCATGGCCTGATGGTGTCTTGGTGTGTGTATGTGTTGCTGGGGATTGAATCCAGGGCTTTGCACATGTAAGGATATGATGGTACCACTGAACTATGTCCTCAGTTCCCTTAATAACTGCTCAAGGGCCCCACCTTTTAATACACCACCACATTGGTCATTTAAGTTCCTGCACCCGAATTTGGGAAGGGACAGAGCTAAGAGGGTAAAACCAGGGTTTAAAATGAAAGATGTCTGACTTCTGCCCTAGCTCTTTACCACCTGTGATGATACTACAAATACCTGAGTCAATAAATAACTTGCTGAGTTTCTACCACGAGGGGGTAGGTGGAGAGTCACGATGACATTTAGAAATGCAAGACTTATTTACACTTAAATGTCAGTCCTAATAATTCACTTGAACAATACTCTGCCACTTTCTGTACAGTCATTAATGGTTATGAGCAAATTAAAAGGTTTGTGAATTTCATCCAATTAAATTTTGAATTGAGTCTCCATACTAGGTTACACAAGTGATTATTTCCTATTGAGTAGTTGAGTATCTTCCCTAAGCTTAAAGATGATTATTTTCTATGATGGATCAAATTCCAGCACCCAGCATGTTAGAGCACTCCTCCATCGCCGGGTGCATGTGCACAGGTTAATGTGATGTAGATTAGAAGATTAGGGTTCAAGCTGCTTGAAGGTGAAGGAGAAGGTAAAAGGCACGTGTGATCCATTTACTTGGACAATCCATACATTGCCCAGCAGGGCCACACTGGCTTCTGGGAACCATGGATGAGGCCAACACCTAATCACAGGAGTGTGCAAGGGAAAATCCCCTGCCTAAACCGAGTCTGTAACGGAACTGTATATAGGGAGGGTGTGTTGGATGGGAGGACATTCCCACAGGAGAGCAGCATGTCATTTGTTGTCTGAACCAAAGCTTCTTTCAGAATAAAGAGGGTGCCATTAACGGTGATGAGGGTGACAGTAGTAGACTGTTGTCCTGGTCGTCCTACCTCCAGCCTGTGGGGCATGGTGTGATCTGGAGGGTGGGCAGAGCAGCGCCCTGGGCCTTGCTGGAGGCGGAGCAGGGGCTGCATGGATGGAGGTCTTGATGGGCCATTGGTCTGTCCTGGAGCGGACATGCTTGCACTGTTATGAATGGAAGCAGAAGACAAATTGAAGGTAAATTCTAAACCATCTAATTAAGTCTGTAATTTATCTGTTTTTTTTCTTTTTTTTAAATTTGGAAGCACATGGTCCTGTCTCTGAGGCCAGTGTTGACCTTACATCTTTGGGCAGCCAACACTTTCTAAATCAGGGCTGAGCAAGTTTGGTTTGATGATAACAGTCACCAGTTGTTTATTTGTCTCATAAAATTATTATTATCAGGGACTGTGTGTGTGTCGGTGTGTAGGTGAAAGGTGTATAACAGAGAGGTGTGCAGGTCTATGTGTGTGCATGTGTGCGTGTGTGTGACTAGGCCTTTGTGCATGTGTATGTGTGTGACTAGGCCTCTGCGTGTGTGTGCTTGTGTGATTAGGCCTCTGTGCGTGTGCAGGTGTGCATGCGTGTGTGCATGTGTGTGCTTGTGTGACTAGGCCTGTGTGTGTGTGCGCCTGTGTGTGCACGTGCGTGTGCATAGGTGTGTGCATGCAGGTGTGTGTGGGTGTGCGTGGGTGCGCATGTGACTAGGCCTGTGTGTGTAGCACACCATTGTGCAGGCAGGATGCGTGGGCTCAAATAGGTTTGACCCAAGCTCTATCTTAGTGGCTGTTCCGTTGGTCCCCTCTGTGGGCTCAGCCTGGCCTGGCACTGGTGTTCAGAGCTGTTAAGAAGATACCAAGGAAGTGGTGATGGGTGAGCTAATTCAAAAGACTGGGGAGAAAGAGATTCTGCCAAGACAGAGCACCAAGACAAGCCACTCTGGCTCCCTTGGCCAGCATGGGGCAGTGGCTTCTGTAAAGAAGGGTTGGTGGGCCTCTGGGGTTCGAGGAGCATGGCTGCAAGGCGATGGTCACAATGGCCAAGCCAGCTCCTTGGGACCCGTGCGATGTGGACTGGAGGGCTTGTGAGGCTCCAGGGAGCCAAACTGGGATGATTTGGGAAGAAAGTGGAGAAGGACAGAAGGCATTTTTAAATTAAGCAATTCTTTGGGATGAGATTTCCCCAAAGAAAGCCATCCTGCCTCTAGGGCATGAGGCAGATGCTAAGTGTACAAAGTCTCAGATTCTGTTTTATCCTAAACCCACCCCATCCCACTTCCTTCCCTGAAATGTACATGGTAAGAATGTTTACTTATTGCATTTGCTGAATGCTCATTTCTTAGTTCTTGCTTTTATTTTTCTTTCTCTTTTTTCTTTGTTGCAGTACTGGGATTTGAACACAGGGTCTTGCTCTTGCTAAGAAATGGCTCTACCACTTGAGCCACACTCCCAGTCCTTTTTGCTTTAGTTATCTTTTGGATAGGTTCTTGTGTTTTTGCCTGGGCTGACCTTGGACTGTGATCCTCCTGCCTCTGCCTCCTGTGTATCTGGGACTGCAGCAGTGTACCACCATGCCCAGCTTAGTGAGTGAGTGATTGAGATGGGGTTTCACTAACTTTTTGCCTGGGCTAGGCTGGACCTGCAAATCTTCCAATCTCTGCTTCTTGAGTAGGTGGAATCACGGGTGTATGCCCCCGTGTCCGGCCAGTTTTCACTTTTTAAAATGACGGCAATATCTTGTATTTCTTAGTCTCCAAAACCCCTAAATAAAGTACTCTAAATTGAGTTACTTTTACCTGTGTGGGTCTTATGCTATCTGGTGATTAGGACTGACACTGGCCTTCTCTGGAGAAAGGTCACCAGCCATCTGTCTGTATGGTTGCTCACAAACTTCTTCAAGTACTCCATGTGTAGTAAGTTCTCCTTCCGTTACTGAAAAGAGACATAATGGTGTGATATTCTATGTGCGGTTTTATATATGTAACATATTATGGTATCATTTCAAATAAAATGAACTCCACCATTTCTACATGTTGATATTCCTCAGTGATGTCAGAGACTCCAGCATTAGACACACACAGGTTCCTTCCATTGTCAGCAGAGAAAGAGTTCTGTTTACAAGTTTTTGATAGTGCTTTGGAATCCTGCATTCAGAATTTGCAGTTTTGTGTTTACTTTTGATTTAGTTTGTGAACCTGATTTTGAACTGATAAACTTAAGGAATGTTATGATAGAGTTTATTATTTTTAGAACAAAGTAGTCCATTTAAAAATGACTGTTTCTGTAGCACTCAGCCCATGGGACTGACAGAGAAAATGGGGAAGTCATCTCAAAAATCAAAGAAAGGAAACAATCTGTTGCAAGTTTTGGATATTTGGAAGTGCTGACACAGAACAGTCTTTTAGTTCTAGAGCTTTTGGAAAGTATCATTTTAAGTAGGAAAGCAAATAATTTGATTTTTATTCGAGGGATGTTCTGTTTTAAATGTGAAATTTTGTTTTGTTTTTCATAAATACAAAGAACACATAGAGACACTTGAGATTTTTGGTAATTATTTATCAAATAAAACTGCTTCCTTGTGTTTTACACAGCTGGTCACTAGATGTCGCTCCACGTCCACCCATCAATAAGTGTACTCAGTGCATGCAGATGAAACAGCTCGGCCATGAACTGCTGCTTGGGCAGCTCAAGTTCCCCTTGCTCGGGGCACCAGTTTCAAGACTCTTGGGCTGCACGGAGGCACGCGGCAAAGCTGGTAATGTTAAGTTGTTGGAAAAAGAAACAGAGGAGCTTTGTCCTTTCTTGGGGGCTCACGATGTATTCTTCCCTACATGGAAGTGCTGGAGAAATTTTATCATCAGCAAAATTTTAAATTAGCTAGGCACAGATTTCAGATTTGCACGAATACTAGAACCCAGTATGGGTTGTTTGGGCTGATGATGCTTGCTTATCTGTGATTATGTAGAATAGATGAAACCCACTGTGCTATACCACTTGGTGGTCATACTTTGCACCACCTGAGTACCTGAAAAGTTATAACTAGACATCTCTTTAACAGATGGTGTTGGGAAAACTGGTGTCTATACGTAGAAGACTGAAACTTGATCCTTATCTTCCACCCTCTACAAAAATCAACTCAAAATAGACCAAAGATCTCAACATAAGACATGGAACTTTGAAATTACTGGAGAAACCTGGGGGAAACACTTCAGAATATAGGAATAGGAATGAATTTCTGTGTTCAATTCTGTATGAATTCTGTAAAAATTGATGAATGGGATTGCATTAAATTAAAAATCTTCCACACAGCAAAGGAAATAGCAGAGGGAAGTGGCAACCTGGAAAATGGGAGAAAATCCCTGCCAGCTATTCATCTGATGGGAGATTACTATCCAGAATATATAAAGCACTCAAAGAAACCACCCAAAGAACAAATGACCCAATTAATAAATGGGCAAATTAACTGAACAGTTCTCAAAAGAAGCACAAATGGCCTACAAATACAAGAAAAAAGTTCAATATCTTTAGACATCTGAGAAATACAAATCAAAGCTACATTGAGATTCCAACTCACCTCGGTTGGAATGGCTGGCTGTCATCAAGAAAGCTAAAACCAAAACATGCCAGTGAGGATGTGGGAAAAAGGAACCTTTATACACTGTTGGTAAGAATGTAAATTAGTGTAGCTCCTGTGGAAATCAGTATGGATGTTCTCCAAAAAAACCAAGAATAGAGCTGTCATACCATTCCTGGGGCGGAGAGCTGGATCATAGCAGAAACAGAGACACCTGCACACCATGTTTACTGCAGCATTATTCACAACAGCCAAGCTAGGGAATCAGCCTAGATGCCCATGCATGGATAAATGGATAAAAAAATTATGAGGTATACACAATAGATTATTATTCAGCCATTATGAAGAAGAAAATTGTGATGCCTGAGTGAAAATGAACAGAACTAGAGATTATCACAATAAGTGAAATATCTGGACTCAGGAAGACAACCATTAGGGAAAGGGAAGGGAGCCAGCAGGAGGTAAGGAAAATGGAGGTACTGGGGAGGGGAATACGGTCAATGTGTTTTATGAATGCATGAAAATGGCCTAACGACACCCAATATTTTGTGCAATTAATGTGTGCTATTAAAAATATAATTGGCCTCATGTCTGTGATAGTATTTTTCCTGTGAGTGGACAGCAGTCTTAAACAATAGGGGTGTGGGTAGAAAAAGATGTAACCAGTGTAACCATTATTATATCTCTCTTCACAGCCGAGTGGAGGAGTTTTCTGTGGAACAAATCCATTTCTTTGAATAATATTATTTTCCCCCTTGGTTACAGAAGTGATACATATCCATTGTAGAAAATTGGAAAACAGAAAACTATCATGAAAATAATAATTCTGACTATTTTAGAGACAAATTAAGATCTATCATACATACAATTTTATATTCTCCTTTTCATGCCACATTATATCAGAATATATTCCCAGATCACGAAATACTTGTCAAACCCTTCTTCCTCCCTTCCTCTCTCCTCTCCTCTCTTTCTTTTCCTTCCTTCCTTCCTTCTTTCCTTGCTTCCTTCCTTCCTTCTTTCTTTTCTCTCCCAGAGCCTGTGCTCTGGGAAAATCTAGGTCTAGATTTCGCATATGAGCAAACCATGTGATTGGTAGTTGACTTTCGGAGTTTGGCTTATCTTGCTCAACATGGTGAGCTCCAATTCCATCCATTTCCCTGACAATGTCATTTTTCTTTATGACTGAAAATAATGTACATATACTACATTTTCTTTATCCATTCATTGACTATTGGTCACCTAGGCTGATTCCACAGCTTGGCTATTGTAAATAGTGCTGCGATAAACATGGGTATAAAGATGTCTTTTTTATGTTGATTTAAACTTCTTTGGATATATGCCCAAGAGTGGTATTGCAGGTTCTTAAGGTAGGTCAAAAATTAAATGACTGTAGCTGTGTGGATTTATTTCTGGGTTTTCTATTCTTTTCCATTGGCCTTCATGTGTTTTTGTGACAATACTATACTGTATTTCTTGCTATGGCTCTGTAGTATAATTTGAAGCCTGGTATTGTGATACCGCCAGTGCTACTCTTTTTGCTCAGAATTACTTTTGTTTTTCAGGGTCTTTTATTTTTTTCCATGTGAATTTTAGGATTGGTTTTTCTATTCCTTTTTAAAGATTATTTTTTAATTTAATAAAATAATTTTAACAATTCATTTCATAGTCTGTGCTAAACCCACGTACAAGTTAGTCCTAAGAGGAACAGTGTTCAGAAATCCAAGAAATCCAGAGATTTCCAGAGAAATCCAAGAAATCCATAGTGATACAAACCATTCACCAGTGACAAAGGAGTCAGCTAACTGTAGGAAAACAGAGCTTGTAATGAAAAAATGACAGAGTTTTGTAACTAATCATTTATTTTCTTCTGAAATCACATAACCACATTAACTTTTGCTTTATACAGCCATCTAGAAACTAAAACAGTATCAAATTGTGCATCTTAGCCTATTTATCAAGAAGGGAACTCCACATAAGAATTCTACCCATATACAGAAAATATTTGCCAGCTACACATCAGACAAAGGACTGATAACCAGAATTTATAGGGAATTTAAAAAACTAAATTCTCCCAAAACTAATGAACCAATAAAGAAATGGGCAAGTGAACTAAACAGAACTTTCTCAAAAGAAGAAATTCAAATGGCCAAAAAACACATGGAAAAATGCTCACCATCTCTAGCAATAAAGGAAATGCAAATTAAAACCACACTAAGATTCCACCTCACCCCTGTTAGAATAGCCATCATCAGCAACACCACCAACAACAGGCGTTGGCGAGGATGCGGGGAAAAAGGAACCCTCTTACACTGTTGGTGGGAATGTAAACTAGTACAACCACTCTGGAAAAAAATTTGGAGGCTACTTAAAAAGCTAAACATTGATCTACCATTTGATCCAGCAATACCACTCTTGGGGATATACCCAAAAGACTGTGACACAGGTTACTCCAGAGGCACCTGCACACCCATTTTTATTGCAGCACTATTCACAATAGCCAAGTTATGGAAACAGCCAGGATGCCCCAGTACTGATGAATGGATTAAGAAAATGTGGTATTTAAACACAATGGAATTTTATGCAGCCATGAAGAAGAATGAAATGTTATCATTCGCTGGTGAATGGATGGAATTGGAGAACATCATTCTGAGTGAGGTTAGCCTGGCCCAAAAGACCAAAAATTGTATGTTCTCCCTCATATGTGGACATTAGATCAAGGGCAAACACAACAATGATATTGGACTTTGAGCACATGATTAAACTGAGAGCACACAAGGGAGGGGTGAGGATAGGTAAGACACCTAAAAAATTAGCTAGCATTTGTTGCCCTCAATGCAGAGAAACTAAAGCAGATACCTTAAAAGCAACTGAGGCCAATAGGAGAAGGGGACCAGGAACTAGAGAAAAGGTTAGATCAAGAAGAATTAACCTAGAAGGTAACACACACTCACCGGAAATTTATGTGAGTCAACTCCCTGTATAGCTATCCTTATCTCAACCAGCAAAAACCCTTGTTCCTTCCTATTATTGCTTATATTCTCTCTTCAACAAAATTAGAGATAAGGGCAAAATAGTTTCTGCCCGGTATTGAGAGGGTCGGGGGGAGAGGGAGGGGGCAGAGTGGGTGGTAAGGGAGGGGGTGGGGGTAGGGGGGAGAAATGACCCAAGCCCTGCATGCACATATGAATAATAAAACAATAAAAAAAAGAATTCTACCCATATAAGAAGGAAAAAGGAGACAGCTAATGGCATAGTCACAGAGTCAGCATGAGTCCAAGCAAGCTTCACTTCTTTGATATCCTCTTTTGTATTTCTGTGAGGAATAGCACTGGGATTTTGATGAGTATTACATTGAATCTGTGGATTACTTTCAGTAGTATGGTCATTTTTACAATACTAATTCTGCCAATATGGCAGACCTTTGTATCTGGTGTCTTCTTCAATTTCTTTCTTTTAGTGTTTTATAGCTTTCATTGTTGAAATCTTTTACCTCCTTAATTGTTTGCTCCTGGTTTGTTTTTTTATTTTGAGGGTATTGTGAGTGTTATTGTTTTCCTGATTTCTTTCTCACCCTGTTCATTGTTGGTATGTAGAAGAGTTAATGATGTTTGTATGCTAATTTTATATCCTGCTACATTGCTGAAAGTGTTTATTAGATCTAGGAGCTATTTTTGATAGAATCTTTAGAGTCTTTTAAGTATAGGATTATAGCATCTGCAAATAGGGATAAATTGATTTCTTCCCTCTACTTCAATCCCTTTTATTTCTTTCTCTTGTCTTATTACTCTGGTTAGGAATTTCAGTACTATAAGAATAAGAGTTGAGAGAGTGGACACCTTGATTTGTTCCAGACTTTAGATAAATGATTTCAGTTTCTCCCCATTTAGTATGATGTTGGTTATAAGTTTGTCATATATAGCCTTTACTATGTTGAACTACGTTCCTTCTATTCCCAGTTCCTTCAGCTCTTTTGTCAGAAATGGATGTTGAATTTTGTCAAAGTCTTTTTCTGAATCTATGGAGATAATGTGAATTTTGCCCTTGATTCTGTTTATATGCTGTATTATGTTTATTGATTTGCATATGTTGAACCATCCTTGCATCCCTGGATGAAATCAACTTGATCATGGTATGTGATCTTTTTAATATGTTGCTAATTTAGGTTTACAACTATTTTTTGGGGAATTTTTTTTTGTCTATGTTCATCAAGGAATTGGTCTGTAGTTTCTGTTTTTGGTTGTGTCCCTATTGGGTTTTCTATCAGGGCAATACTGGCTTCATAGGATTAGTTTGGTAGCATTCATTCCCTTTCTATTTTGTGGAATAGTTTGAGGAGCATTGATGGTAGCTCTTTAAAGATATGGTAGAATTTAGCAGTGAATCTATCAGGTCCTGGGCTATTATTTGTTGGAAGGCTCTTTATTAATGCTTCAATTTCATTGTTTGTTATATATCTGTTTAAGTGGTTTATATTCTCTTGATTTAATTTTGGTAGGTCTATGAATCCAGAAATTTATCCATTCCTTCTTGAGTTTTCAGTTTATTAGAACATAAGTTTTCAAATTATTCCCTAAGGATCTTTGAACTTCATTGGTATTTGGCTTGATGACCCTTTTTCATCCCTAATTTTATTAATTTGGGTCTTCTCGCTCCTTCTTTTAGTTATTTTGGTTAAAGGTTTATCAATCTTATTTATCTTTTCAAAGAACCAGCATTTTGTATCATTGATTGTTTTGCATTTATTTTTAGTCTCCATTTCGTTAATTTCTGCCCTAATATTTATTATTTATTTCTGCCTACTAATTTTGGGTTTGGCTTGTTCTTATTTTTTCCAGGAGCTTGAGGTGCATCCTTAGGATATTTATTTATTTATTCTCTCTTTTTTGATGTTGAAGAATCTACTGTTCTACTGATGGTTTTGCCTTTGTAAGTGACTTGTCACTTCTCTCTTTCAGCTTTCAATATTCTGTCTTTGTTGTGTATATTTAGTGTCTTAACTATAATATGTCTAGGGATGTTTCTTTTCTGATCTTGCCTGGTTGATGTTGTGAAAGCCTCCTTTGCCTGGATGACCCTATATGTCTCAAGATTGGGGACGTTTTCTACTATTATTTTATTGAGCACATCATCTATGCCTTTAACTGGTACTTCTTGTCCTTCTTCTATATCCATGATTTATAGTGTGGTAGTGTCCCATTGGTCTTGCATGTTTTGTTCCTATTTTCTTAGTATTTTTTCTTTGTCTTTGTCTGATTGTTCTAATTCCTCTACTATATCTTTATTCCCCAATACTCCATTTTCAGCCTGCTCCTTTCTATTAACAAGGCTTTCTATTAAGTTTTAAAATTTGTGCTCTTGAGATTTTCATTTCCAGGATTTCAGATTCTTTTTTTCAGGATTTCTATATCTTTATTAAATTCCCCTTTCATATTCTGCATTGTGTTCCTTATATCATTCAACTGTTTATTTGAATTGTCTTTGAGTTCATTCAGCTGTTTATTTGTATCTTCTTTGAATTCATTCAGGTGCTTATACATGTCCTCTTTAATTTTGTTGATCAATCTTATCACTGACCTTTTGAGCTCATTGTTTGAAATTTTATTTACCTCACTATCATTCAAGCCCTTTATTGTGGAAATGTTCACTTTTGGAGGAGACATGTTGCCTTGCTTTTCATGTTACCTGTGTTTATATGTTGGGATTTATACATCGGAAGCCAAACTGTTGGTTGGAAGTTGTAATCACCTTTCTTCTTTTAGTTGAAGTAGTCTCAGTGTTTAAGCAGGTAGTGTAGTGGCTGGGTTGAAGTGCTATTTCTCACCACTTGACTGGGAGCTGTGACTCAATAGCTAAGCATTTGCCCACATGCTCGGGGCACTGGGCCAACTCTGCAAAGATCAAGGTGAACTAGCTAGAGTCTCTTTAGGGGGGCCAGTTCACTTCTGGGATGATTTCACCATAGGAACTTCCCTTCTTTGAGTACAGAGAGCTGGTACTGGTTGTAGAGAGCTTTACAGTCTGTGGGTTACACATGCTCCCAATGCTTCACAAGCTTCCTAGTTTCTATCTCCAGGGGAAGCAAGCATTCAAGCCTTGGGTGACCCCCAAATGCATCAGACAGTAAGGGGGAAAAACAGAGCACTGAATTCTACACTGGCTGGGGGAGAACTGAGGGACCTATGCACTCTGCTTGCTGCTCTCAATGTTTATAGACCCTGTTCAGCAGTTTACATCCCTCTGGGGAGGAGATGGCTATGAAAGTCTTGTGATTTAGAGCATCTGAACTTAGGGCCCTATGTCCTGCCTGGTAGCCAATCAATGCCAAGATGCAGTTCCCAGAAGGGCCTCAGTGTTTTCAGACCCTGCTCAACAGTCCACCTTCCTATTTAAGGAAAGAAGCTGTGGGTATCACGTAATTTTGAGGGTCTGGGCTCAGAGGTCTAGCCTGCCAGAGCCCCAGGTAATGGAACTCACTCCCTCGATCCTCACTAGGGAGGGCAGAACCTTCAGTCACTGTGCTCTTCACTGCTAGAGATCCCTACTGGTTGAACTTCTCAGCAAGACCATGTCTGACCCTCTCCCCCTCCTCAGCCACCTCTCATGGTCATCTCCCATCCAGACACTAGTAGGGTGCCCCATCCAGACACTATAGTAGGGTGTCCCCAAACTCCCTGAGCCATAGATATTCCTTGTTTCCAGGCCCCTAGAGTATCTCAATCTTAAACAATAGACCTTCACTCAAGATTGTGCCTTGCTCTTGCCCGCTGAGATAAGGGGAATGACAGAATGTCTTTCTTCACTGAGGTTAGTCGTCCACACTGGAGCAGTCACAGCCTCACCAAACCTTAGCACTGGCTTAAGGCTTGCAGGAGGTGTGTACTTATTTTGCAGCTGGAATTGCCATTCTGTTGCCAGGGCCATCTGGCTTACCTTGTGATGGTGTCTTTTCTGTAGAGTTGGGGATGGGGCTTGGAACTCTTTGCTGCCTTTCTCTGCTGCCTCAGTTTCTGCATGCCTGTCTGCTGACCTCATTCATGATTCCCCGTGCTCTTATTCTCTTTCTGTTTTCAGAATATAATATTTTCTGTGTTACCTGACACTTCTTATTCATGTAACCAAAACAGCAGATGCTTTTAATACATCATCTTCCTGGTGTATGTTTGTAAGGTCTTCTATCACCTGGAGAGACCCATGAGAAGCCTCTTGGGTTATTAAGGGGAGGGTTATTAAGGGGATTCATTGCTCATGGTGACACTTTACTCCAAGCACTGATAGGCTTAATATAGGTGACGCATGTGAGTTTCATCCTGATTCAGAATTTTGAATCTAAAGGCAAGTGTTTTGGGCATGGTCCTTGTAACAACCTATATTTTTTTTTCATCAGCAAGGACACATTTTATTACTATTCTTTCTAATAGATAAAAATGTAGGGATTTGAAAGCATTTCAGTGACAATTACTGTTGAGAAAAGCTCTTTTTAAATTTTAAGTGGTTGACATTGAATTAAAAGGATATTAACTTAACTTTTTTTTTCCTTTTTCTTTTATTATTCTTTTTTTTTCATTTTTCTTTTATTATTCATATGTGCATACAAGGCTTGGTTCATTTCTACCCCCTGCCCCCACCCCCTCCCGCTCCCCCCACTCAATACCCAGCAGAAACTATTTTGCCCTTATCTCTAATTTTGTTGTAGAGAGAGTATAAGCAATAATAGGAAGGAACAAGGGGTTTTGCTGGTTGAGATAAGGATAGCTATACAGGGCATTGACTCACATTGATTTCCTGTGCGTGGGTGTTACCTTCTAGGTTAATTCTTTTTGATCTCACCTTTTCTCTAGTTCCTGGTCCCCTTTTCCTATTGGCCTCAGTTGCTTTAAGGTATCTGCTTTAGTTTCTCTGCATTAAGGGCAACAAATGCTAGCTAGTTTTTTAGGTGTCTTACCTATCCTCACCCCTCCCTTGTGTGCTCTCGCTTTTATCATGTGCTCATAGTCCAGTCCCCTTGTTGTGTTTGCCCTTGATCTAATGTCCACATATGAGGGAGAACATACGATTTTTGGTCTTTTGGGCCAGGCTAACCTCACTCAGAATGATGTTCTCCAATTCCATCCATTTACCAGCGAATGATAACATTTCGTTCTTCTTCATGGCTGCATAAAATTCCATTGTGTATAGAAACCACATTTTCTTAATCCATTCGTCAGTGGTGGGGCATCTTGGCTGTTTCCATAACTTGGCTATTGTGAATAGTGCCGCAATAAACATGGGTGTGCAGGTGCCTCTGGAGTAACAGTCTTTTGGGTATATCCCCAAGAGTGGTATTGCTGGATCAAATGGTAGATCGATGTCCAGCTTTTTAAGTAGCCTCCAAGTTTTTTTCCAGAGTGGTTGTACTAGTCTACATTCCCTCCAACAGTGTAAGAGGGTTCCTTTTTCCCCGCATCCTCGCCAACACCTGTTGTTGGTGGTGTTGCTGATGATGGCTATTCTAACAGGGGTGAGGTGGAATCTTAGTGTGGTTTTAATTTGCATTTCCTTTATTGCTAGAGATGGTGAGCATTTTTTCATGTGTTTTCTGGCCATTTGAATTTCTTCTTTTGAGAAAGTTCTGTTTAGTTCACATGCCCATTTCTTTATTGGTTCATTAGTTTTGGGAGAATTTAGTTTTTTAAGTTCCCTGTATATTCTGGTTATCAGTCCTTTGTCTGATGTATAATTGGCAAATATTTTCTCCCACTCTGTGGGTGTTCTCTTCAGTTTAGAGACCATTTCTTTTGATGAATAGAAGCTTTTTAGTTTTATGAGGTCCCATTTATCTATGCTATCTCTTAGTTGCTGTGCTGCTGGGTTTCATTGAGAAAGTTCTTACCTATACCTACTAAGTCCAGAGTATTTCCTACTCTTTCTTGTATCAACTTAAGAGTTTGTGGTCTGATATTCAGATCCTTGATCCATTTTGACTTAATCTTGGTATAGGGTGATATACATGGATCTAGTTTCAGTTTTTTGCAGACTGCTAACCAGTTTTCCCAGCAGTTTTTGTTGAAGAGGCTGCTATTTCTCCATTGTATATTTTTAGCTCCTTTGTCAAAGATAAGTTGCTCATAGTTGTGTGGCTTCATATCTGGATCCTCTATTCTGTTCCACTGGTCTTCATGTCTGTTTTTGTGCCAGTACCATGCTGTTTTTATTGTTGTTGCTTTGTAATATAGTTTGAAGTCAGGTATTGTGATACCTCCTGCATTGTTCTTTTGACTGAGTATTGCCTTGGCTATTCGTGGCCTCTTGTGTTTCCATATAAATTTCACAGTAGATTTTTCAATCTCTTTAATGAATGTCATTGGAATTTTGATGGGAATTGCATTAAACATGTAGATTACTTTGGGGAGTATCGACATTTTTACTATGTTGATTCTACCAATCCATGAGCATGGGAGATCTCTCCACTTTCTATAGTCTTCCTCAATCTCTTTCTTCAGAAGTGTATAGTTTTCCTTGTAGAGGTCTTTCACATCTTTTGTTAGGTTTACACCTAGGTATTTGATTTTGTTTGAGGCTATTGTAAATGGAATTGTTTTCATACATTCTTTTTCCGTTTGCTCATTGTTAGTGTATAGAAATGCTAATGATTTTTCTATGTTGATTTTATATCCTGCTACCTTGCTATAGCTATTGATGATGTCTAGAAGCTTCTGAGTAGAGTTTTTTGGGTCTTTAAGGTATAGGATCATGTCATCTGCAAATAGGGATATTTTGACAGTTTCTTTACCTATTTGTATTCCTTTTATTCCTTCTTCTTGCCTAATTGCTCTGGCTAGGAATTCCAGTACTATGTTGAATAGGAGTGGAGATAGTGGGCATCCTTGTCTGGTTCCTGATTTTAGAGGGAATGGTTTTAATTTTTCTCCGTTAAGTATAATGCTGGCTGTAGGTTTGTCATATATAGCTTTTGTAATGTTGAGAAACTTTCCTTCTATTCCTAGTTTTCTTAGAGCTTTTATCATGAAATGATGTTGGATCTTATCCAAGGCTTTTTCTGCATCTATTGAGATGATCAAGTGGTTTTTGTCTTTGCTTCTGTTAATGTGGTTTATTATGTTTATTGATTTTCGTATGTTGAACCACCCCTGCATCCCTGGGATGAAGCCTACCTGGTTGTGGTAAATAATCTTTTTGACGTGTTGCTGAATTCGATTTGCCATTATTTTGTTGAGGATTTTTGCATCAATGTTCATTAAGGAGATTGGCCTTTAGTTCTCCTTTTTGGAGGTGTCTTTGCCTGGTTTTGGGATAAGTGTAATAGTGGCTTCATAAAATGTGTTTGGCAGTTTTCCTTCCCTTTCTATTTCATGGAACAGTTTAAGGAGGGTTGGTATCAGTTCTTCTTTAAAGGTCTGATAGAATTCAGCAGAGAATCCATCAGGTCCTGGACTTTTCTTTTTGGGGAGACTCTTGATTGCTGCTTCAATTTCATTTTGTGTTATAGGTCTATTCAGGTGATTAATTTCCTCTTGGTTCAGTTTTGGATGATCATATGTATCTAGAAATCTGTCCATTTCTTTAAGATTTTCAAATTTATCTGAATATAGGTTCTCAAAGTAGTCTCTGATGATTTCCTGGACTTCCATGGTGTTTGTTGTTATCTCCCCTTTTGCATTCCTAATTCTACTAATTTGGGTTTTTTCTCTCCTCATTTTAGTCAGGTTTGCCAGGGGTCTATCGATCTTGTTTATTTTTTCAAAGAACCAACTTTTTGTTTCATTAATTCTTTGTATGGTTTTTTTGGTTTCTATTTCGTTGATTTCAGCTCTTATTTTTATTATTTCTCTCCTTCTATTTGTTTTGGGATTTGCTTGTTCTTGTTTTTCTAGGAGTTTGAGATGTATCATTAGGTCATTGATTTGGGATCTTTCAATCTTTTTAATATATGCACTCATGGCTATAAACTTTCCTCTCAAGACTGCCTTAGCTGTGTCCAATAGGTTCCGGTAGGTTGTGTTTTCATTTTCATTGACTTCTAGGAACTTTTTAATTTCCTCTTTTATTGCATCGATGATCCATTCTTCATTAAGTAATGAGTTATTTAGTTTCCAGCTGTTTGCATGTTTTTTGTCTTTACTTTTGTTGTTGAGTTCTACTTTTACTGCATTGTGGTCAGATAGTATGCATGGTATTATTTCTATTTTCTTATATTTGCTGAGGCTTGCTTTGTGCCCTAGGATATGATCTATTTTGGAGAAGGTTCCATGGGCTGCTGAGAAGAGTGTATATTGTGTAGAGGTTGGATGAAATGTTCTGTAGACATCTACTAGGTCCACTTGATCTATTGCATATTTTAGATCTTGGATTTCTTTATTGAGTTTTTGTTTGGATGACCTATCTATTGATGATAATGGAGTGTTAAAGTCTCCCACAACCACTGTGTTGGCGTTTATATATGCTTTTAGGTCTTTCAGGGTATGTTTGATGAAATTGGGTGCGTTGACATTGGGTGCATACAGATTGATGATTATTATTTCCTTTTGGTCTATTTCCCCTTTTATTAGTATGGAATGTCCTTCTTTATCTCGTTTGATCAATGTAGGTTTGAAGTCTACTTTGTCAGAGATAAGTATTGCTACTCCTGCTTGTTTTTGGGGGCCATTGGCTTGGTAAATCTTCTTCCAGCCTTTCATCCTAAGCATATGCTTATTTCTGTCGGTGAGATGAGTCTCCTGTAAGCAACAAATTGTTGGATCTTCTTTTTTAATCCATTTTGTCAAACGGTGTCTTTTGATGGGTGAATTAAGTCCATTAACATTAAGTGTTAGTACTGATAGGTATGTGGTGATTCCTGCCATTTAGTTATCTTAGTTGTTTGAAGGTTTGATTGTGTGTACCTAACTTGATGTTACTCTCTACTGTCTTGCTTTTTCTTATCCTGTGGTTTGGTGCTGCCTGCCTTTTCATGGTTAAGTTGGGTGTCACTTTCTGTGTGCAGGATCCCTTGCAGAATCTTTTGTAATGGTTGCTTTGTGGTCACATGTTGTTTTAGTTTCTGCTTATCATGGAAGACTTTTATTGCTCCATCTATTTTGAATGATAGCTTTGCTGGGTAGAGTATCCTGGGGTTGAAGTTATTTTCATTCAGTGCCCGGAAGATCTCACCCCACGCTCTTCTTGCTTTTAATGTTTCTGTTGAGAAGTCTGCTGTGATTTTGATGGGTTTACCTTTGTATGTTACTTGTTTTTTCTCTCTTACAGCCTTCAATATTCTTTCCTTAGTTTCTGAACTTGTTGTTTTAATGATGATATGTCGTGGAGTAGTTCTCTTTTGATCTGGTCTGTTTGGTGTCCTGGAGGCCTCTTGCATTTGTATGGGAATATCTTTCTCTAGATTTGGGAAATTTTCCGTTATTATTTTGTTGAATGTATTACGCATTCCCTTCGCTTGCACCTCTTCTCCTTCTTCGATGCCCATGATTCTCAAGTTGGTCTTTTGATGGAGTCAGTGAGTTCTTGCATTTTCTTTTCACAGGTCTTGAGTTGTTTAATTAATAGTTCTTCAGTTTTTCCTTTAATTACCATTTCATCTTCAAGTTCTGAGATTCTGTCTTCTGTTTGTTCTATTCTGCTGGATTGGCCTTCCATTTTGTTTTGCAGTTCTGTTTCGTTCTTTTTTCTGAGGTTTTCCATATCCTGGCTGTTTTCTTCTTTATTGTTGTCTATTTTTGTCCTGAGTTCATTTATCCATTTATTCATTGTGTTCTCTCTTTCACTTTGGTGTTTATACAGTGCTTCTATGGTTTCCTTTATTTCTTCTTTTGCTTTTTCAAATTCTCTATTTTTATTGTCTTGGAATTTCTTGAGTGTCTCCTGTACATTTTGGTTGACCCTATCCAGTATCATCTCTATAAAATTCTCATTGAGTACTTGTAGTATGTCTTCTTTTAAATTATTCTTGTGGGCTTCATTGGGTCCTTTGGCATAGTTTATCTTCATTTTTTTGGAGTCTGGATCTGAGTTTCTGTTCTCTTCATTCCCCTCTGGTTCCTGTACTAATTTTTTGCTGTGGGGAAACTGATTTCCTTGTTTTTTCTGTCTTCCTGTCATTGTCCTTGGTGTTGTTACTGTCCCTGTACTGTGTGTAATTAAGTATTTTCTAGCTTGTAATAATAACAATGGTAATATTGAGAATGGAAGAGTGAGCTGAGATGGAAAGCAAGAAGTTAAAGAAAAGGGGAAAACGAATATACAGACAAGAGGGAGAAAGCAGAACAAGGTATCAGACAAGAGAGTTTCAAAGGTATAAACAGGGAGTGTTAGTGTACTAATCGACAGTAAGCTGAACAGACAATAGAGAGACAGAGAGAGGATTGGAAATCAAAGATAAAAAAAATAAAAAATAAGTATATGAAAGTAATATCTATTTATAAAAATGAATTAAAATAAAATGGAAAATAGAAAATTAAAAAAAAAAAAACCAAAAAACTTCCAAGTTTATATGCAATGCAATTTCAGTCTTAATAATTTGGATGTCCGTCTCAATCTCCAGTCCTGGAGTTGGTGCCTCAGATGTTGTTCTGTAGTTGTCTCATCAAAGGGGATGCATAAAGTAGAACAAAACTACACTCACACACACACAGAAGAAAAAAAAAAAAAAAAAAGCCCCACCAAGTGTCCCCAGTTCAAATGCAATACAGTTTCAGTAAGTTTTTCGGCTTGCAGGTGTAATTCGGTTGTTCTCTCATCAAAGGTAGGGAGAAAAAGAAAAAAAAGCGTCTGGAGGCAGTTCTGAGAGTGGTATCTGCAACTGTGGCTCGCCTGCCTGCTGCTCTCAGCCTGTAGCTGGTGGCGTTATTTATGCAGATCTCTGGGGTGAGCTTAGCACTCACCTGGTCCCACAGGCTTTGTTTGCTCAGAGTTCTCCTGTGCGGGGGAGGGGAGCCTCTGCTACAGGCTTTTCCCTTTCCAAGCACTGGGAAAGGAGACACTGCCCCGCGTTGTCAGGCCTGCGTGTTTATTTACAGTTCATGTGGGAAGTGGGTCTTCCCTCCTCTCACAAGCGTCCCCGCTCCTGGTTGCTGGGCGCGCCCCGCTCCCGCCAGAGCCTCTCCGGCCTCCCGGCTTGTTTATTTACAGTCCCGGGAAGGGTTCCCTTCCCCCAATCTTCAGCGCTCAGGGCGCCCCACCCTCTTTCCAGTGTGTCTTCACTGTTCTTATTGCTTGTTACTCAGTTTCTCTTTTTTTCCCGGGTGAAGGTCAGTCTGTCCAGGGGGCTATGCTGCTCTGGCCCAGGCTTGTCTGTGGGGGTACCGTGGTACCGTGAAACTCACCTGGTCCGCGTCTTCCCAAGCCGTATGGGCGCCAGCCACTGGCGGCCCCGGGGGCCTCCTCGGTTCTCCGTTTAAAGTGAAGTGGAGATTCTCTGCGCCGGCTGGAGATGTGGAGGAGTCAAAGTTATGCCTTTTCTTGGTGATTATGCCTGCAAAGTGTGTCTCCAGCGTCTCTCCAAGATTTCACTACAGGAGGCTCGCTTTCTGCTTCCTCCCTCTAGCCGCCATCTTGGAATTCCTTAACTTAACTTTTAAAGTCTTTTTTAAAATAAAAATTAATTCCTTTCTAAAAAGTTACCTTTTGATATATAAGAGAATCTCTCCTAATATTTTCAAATGGAGTCCTTTTTAAAATAATGAAATGAAATATGCATTTCCTTACTGAAAAATTTGCTTCTCCTTTTAGTGTTTTGGGAAAAGTGCAAACAGTTTTTTTTTTAACTCTATGTATACACAAATCTTTTAATGGTCTATATTTCTGCTTTGGATTTCACAAATTATGGTAGTCATAGCTCAGAAACAACACAAAAGAGGGAACAAGAGTTTTGTTCAGTGTTCTTTTCCTGGCTCTCTGGTTTGTGCACAGATTGTCAATTTTCCCACATTATTCCAAGTTCATTGGCATGTCAAACTGCCTCAGAGAAAGTTGATCAGTGCTGCCTGCATCTGACCTGCCTTGAGCCTCAGATACTGGACAAACAGTGATGGTCAGGGTGGCATGGGAAAGGAGAAGTAGAGCTCAGGTTCTCCTGGTCACCACTTGCTGTTATACCCTCCTCCCAACAGGCCTCAGTGCTCAGGTCCTCACAGGGATGTGGGCTGCTTGATGCTGGGTTCTACCCAAGTCCACCCAGAGTGGAAGAACCATAGTTGCAGGGTTCTAGAATCCTGCTCTGTGTAATATTCAAGTGTTCTGTCTCTTTATCTGCTGTATTAGTCCTCTGCTAGTCAAGGCTCAGCAGATGGAAGATGTCTGAGCCAGCACCAGCACACACTTCCTGTATTGGAGAGAAATGGGAATGAGAATGGACCCGTGGCTGTAGCTCACTAATTATTCTGTTAAATTTTTTTTTTTGGCAGAATAGTGGCTCCCCAAAGATATCCCTGCATTAATTACTAGAACTGTGAATATATTATACTATATCACAAAAGGAGCTTGTAGATGTGATTAGGCTCTTGAGATAGGGATATTATGCAATGTCAGCATAATTAAATCCTTTAAGGAAAGAGGGAGGTGGGAGAGTCAAAGTCAGAGAAGATGTGGTGACAGAAGCAGAGGTCAGACACGATGCTACTTGTAAGTGTTATATACTGGCTTTGAAAGTGGAGGAAGGGACCATAAGCCAAAGAATGTAGGTGGCCTATAGAAGATGAAAAAGCTAAGTGTTATGGGTTTGAGTTGTGTTCCTGCCCTCCCTTCTCCCTCCAATTCATATTAATGTAGATATGCCCCAGCACCAGAGAACATAAGTATGTTTGGAGATAAGGACTTTGCAGAGGTGTAAGCTGAAGTGTGGGTGGGTCTTAGTCCAATATGATTAGCGTCTTCATAAAAACAGGAAATTTGGACACAGACATGGACAGAGGCAAGATGATGTGAAGACATGGAAATGATGGTCATCTACCAGCAGTGGAGGGCTTGGCTTCAATCCCTCCCTCACAGCCCTTAGAAAGAACTAACACCATGATCTAGGACTTCTGGCCTCTGTGAGAAAATGCATTTCTGTTTTTTGGGTAGCCTTGTCTGTGTAACATATCTGTATCTATATCTATAAAACTGCTGCCCCAGCAGTAATATACCTAGGAAATGGATTTCCACTAGACTTCCTCCAGACATGACAGGTATGCCAACACCTTGATTTTAATTCACTAAGACTTGTGTGATAATTTTCACTTCTAGAACAGTAAGATAAAATATTTGTTGTTCTTTTGTCACTATGTTTGTGGTAATTTGTTATAGAAACAATAGGAAATAGATACAGTCTTTGTGGGTTTATTGTATGTATATTTGGACAGTACCCATATGGGGCCCAAAATGGAACCTAATGTGTCACCAATGAGCAGCCAATTTAGGGCAAAACTGACCATCTGGAGGTCTTGTGGTCTGTATCTTATGACATGGTGATTCTATGTAATTCTCTCTGTAAGTCACATTCTTGCTTGTTCTATCACCTTTTTTTTTAGGTTCTAACACTGATATATCTCTACATCCAAGTAAAGAGCCATTTATATATGTGAACTTTTAAAAAGATGACATTTATTATATCTTGGACTATAAAATTCCTGTCCATTACCTTCTTAAAATCATAAATTAAATTTATTCTATTGATATTTAACACACTTTATATGCTATTAACTTACTATTTCTATGTAGCACAGCTTCTGGATTATACTACATGCCTATGTACAGTCTATGCTTAATGCACTAGTTTAATTAACACATCAAAAATTTTCACCTGCATCACACAAGCCACTAGATTACTGTCTATGTAAGGGTATCAGTCAGGAGGCCAGAGAAACAGAATCTGTCAGTCTATCGCTCTATCTACCTACCTATCTATCTATCTATCTATCTATCTGTCATCTATCAGAACTGGCTCATCCGATTGTGAAGGCTGGTAAGTCCCCAAATCTGCAGGATAAGCTGGCCAGCTGTAGATGCAGCAGACATGATGGTTTGGATCCAGTCTGATTTCAAAGGCCTAAGGACGTGGAGAGCTGATGGTGTAGTTGCAGTTTGAAGGTCATTATTTTTAATTTCTAGGAAGAACTGATGCTTCAATTCAAGTCTCAAGGCAAGAAAAAAGCCAGTTCGAAGGCCATCGGGCAAGAGAATTCTCTCTTACTTGTGAGAAGATCAGCTTTTTTGTTCTATTCAAGCCTTTGAATAATTGGACAAGGCCCACCTACTTTAGAGCAGGCAATCTGCTTTTCTCAGCCCCAAAGTGTGACCAAACATCTGGGCACCCTATGGCCCTGTTAACTCATGAAATTAACCATCATAATAAATAATATATCCTTTGAGTTTCATCCTTTTTATTTCTTTATTTTCTTCTATAGTTGTATAATATTTTAAAAATAACACAGAAAACACATTGCAGTTGCTGTGTTTGCAAAGTGCTAATAGCTATTCCTTTCTGTGAATAATACATTTAGAAAGAGAGGGCTTTATAGGCAGGGTTCCTTCTGCCAGTTTTCTGGCTATGGAACTGGGTGGAATGTCAATGGCAACTGGTTGGGTGAGGCTGAACTGGGCGTGAGACAGGAGGAAACATCTAGATTTGATTGCATCTCAAAGTTATAATTCCCTTGCCTTCCTGGGGTAGTTGACCTTATTCCACAAATATCTTGGTTGGATTAAATGAAAAAAATTTAAAAATAAAAATGACCCACCTTTCATTCTTCTACAGTGTGAAGCTTATAGCTTCCTTTACAAGGAAGTTAGATAAATAAGAGAATATTTGTTCTGTGCAAATCATGTTGATTATTCTCAGCTAGATTTCTGCTTAGGGGTTTAAAAAGAATTATTTATACAAAATTTCTAGTTAAGGAATTTAAAGAAAGAACATAGATTCTTAGAAGCCAAGGTCATTCCTTTTTCCTACTCTTCCAGCCCCACGTTTTAGAAACATGAGTTATTTTTTTTTTCCAGAAATAACTTTTGGTCACTTTTTTCAAGTGCCAGACCCCCAGGACCTGAAAACTTTGACACATATGTTGTGTTTAAGTGATCTAGTTTTTGCTTTATTTTCTCTGTGGGGCCTCCTTCCTTTTCCTGCTACATCAGCCCTGGTCTCCTTACTTGAAGTGCCTACCAAAAATATTCAAGTTTGGACTCTCAGGACTTCTCAATCCAGACATCTGGTCAACCCTCTCCAGACATGATTTTGACCTAAACCATCTGTGAACATTGTTTTCTTGATTCCTTCCCTTCTTGAAAGATGTCTACTGTCTGTCTTGGTCCTTTAGGGGTTGATTGACATAGTGTGTGTGTGTGATTCCACCTGTGCATGTGTGCCTGGGATCCAGTGACTCTCCCACAGGGGCAGCATTGTTCTGACTTAGTAAGTTTAACATCTTAGATGTCAATGCTTTAGCTTCCTTCCTGTTTCAATTGTAATGAGTGACAGTTGAACATATTTCTATCTTGTTAGTTGACTGCATTGAGTAACACATACTTTTCATTATGTTTTACATCCTCAGCCTTGCTTTGCTCATACTTTTTCTTTTTCAAAATAGCACAATTATTTCTATTATTATCTAGCTTCTCACTGACACTATATTTAGCTTTTTAAAATGGATTCTTGCCCAGATATGTGGAGAAACAGTCTTTTTAATTTCTGGAGTTTCAGCATTTGTTAATAGAATAATGAAAACTATGATGGAGAGGGTAGATAGCTAGCTAATAGAATGTTCCATGCTATTCTTAATAGATTTTCACCTTAACTCTGTTTTTCAAACCAAGCTACTTTTAGAAGTTCTCCAATACTGAGTTTTTCAAAAATGTCACATTTTATGACATATCTTGGAAATGGTACAAATGACTCAGTCTCTCTATAATCTATTGAGTCCAGCAGTTATAAGGGACTATTATCAATTAATAATTAATTCTAACTTCTCTGCTCTCACTGCCACCCTCTTCTAATGGATAAAGGGAGAATCATTACAAAAATAGCAGGATTTCAAGAATGTGACATCATGTGCCTGCTATTTGAGTGTTTGAAAGCCACCTGTTGCTGAGAAACTTTCAAAGGGGGAACTGGTCTTACTTCTGCTTTAAGCAAGAGCACTGCATGGGTGTGTAGCATCAATCAAAATTCTAACAGTCACCTCCTCGTCATGAGTGTGCTTCCTCAGAGACCTCTGGGCATAGACTGAATGTGTTAGGCAGAGTCTTTCAAAATCCAGACTTATTTTCTGAACAAATACCAGATTTCCTCGGAAGACTGGTTATAATGCCATCATCTTCCCAACGTAGCACATCTAAGGTTGTCTGTCTGGCTTATCTTCCCTTTTTGGTGTTTACTTAAAGTGGAAGTGATGCTATCCAGACTCTGGGTGGGAATGAGAACATGTCATGAGGTTTCGCTTTGATGTTGTTTTTCCTCAGTAGTGAAGTAACACCAGGATCTGAAGGCAGTGGGCAGCTTTGATGAGATTTCAAGGTGGTTGCCTTTTTGATTCTTCCATGATTGCTGGGAATCACTGTGGAAATGAGGCCACCATGGAAGGTGGCAAATAAACCCATGAGTTATTCACAACCACGGGAAGATACAATGGAACTATTATTGGTATGTTTGAAATGACTTAAGCAATGTATTTTACCAATATGTAGATTGACTTTTTTTAAAGGTCTTAATCTAAATAGATGAATGGATGTATTCTATTTTTTTGCCAAGCTTTTAAGCAGGAGGGTGGTTTTCGTGAATGACCCATGAATTGTTCGTGGATGTTCTCAGAAAGAAGATAAAAGGGTTCCATGGCCATATGGGTTTGGGAATTGCTGGGGAAGAATATGATGGTGTCACCATCATATTCTTATTCCTGATTCTGACATACAAATATATCTTTCTTTAAATTGACTTAATTATCTAATTAAAATTAAATTTCACTTCTGAGAAATTGATGAAAATAACCAACCATGACCATCCTAGGAATCTGTCTTCGTGTTTGCTTTTAGATTAGCATTCCCTTAAGGATTTTATCCATTCAATTGTTTAATTGTTCACTTAACAATTAAACAAACATTTATTTTGTGCCTTTTCTGTACAAAGACTTAGGGATATGCTGCATCTTAACAAAAAGGAGTGTGACAGAGGTGGCTGATTTCTCCAGTCCCTCCTTTAGTTTGGTGAACACATATAACCCAGAGCAAAAACTGTTTCCCAACTCCCTGGCAGAGAGGAGTGCTATGTGACTGAATTTTGGCCAAAGGGATGGGATCTTGAGGGCATGCGTAGAACTGTATTTGGCTTCTACGCACATGTCAATAGTTGGCAACATGAAAGCCATGTGTTTTGGATGGCAGAACAAGACAAATGAAATCCAGGGCTCTGATACTATGGAGTACTGTAACAGCCTTTGATATTTATGATTAGATAGTACGTGAAAGAAACTCTCAGCAGTTAAGTCATTATTACTTTGTGTGCGTGTGTGTTTATAGTAGCCAATCACTAACCTAACTGAACCAGAAAGAATTTCAAGTGGTCAGGTCATAAGATTGCCTTAAGATTGGAAACATAAGACACTTAGGAGTTCTTGTAAATAAAACAGTGTAAAATGACCATTTCAGTTTATATAGAAGTCCCAAATACAGAAACGGAACATTCTGAAACTGATTAGAGTTCTTATTCCCACATGTTGGGGTAATACAAATTTTACCAGTATGGGTAGAGAGAGGCACACATTCTTGCCATCATTTTAGCAAACATTCAAGAGCAGTTAGGCTAGGTTTTCACTGGAAAGCTGACTCTGCCCAGCTAGTCCAGGGTTGCAGGCTCTTGACATGAAATCAAAGGTTTAAAAATATCAACCTTTGTTTTCCTAATTCCATCTGTATAAACCCTGGCATCGTAAACTTCCTTTTATCAATAATGCTACCTCCAGCCACAGAGTGGGCATATGTAAACACACAAGTATACATTTAGATGTGGTTTAGGCATAAGATAGCCTTTTCTTCCTAAATGAGGAAAAGACTTCAATTCCTTACTAACTGACATTTTTAGATCCAAGTAGACAGAAAGGTCCATGTGAAAATGTGCTAAGCTTCCACATAGTTAACAAGATGTCACTTTGTGAGAGAATTTTCATAATTAATGAACCAGTTCAATTTGCTCTGCCATTTGACTTTGATTAATGTGTCAGAGAGTAGTCCCTCTGGGACTCTTTACAGTTGGTTTGGGAAGCTCTTATGTCTACATCCTGTGTGTGTGCATGCATCACAGTGCTGATATCCAATACCTGCATGTTAGGTCAGGGGACAGCCATGCAAGCTCAACGACAACCCTGACATTCTGTGCCTAATCAACACGAGACCCACATGGACAGTCCTCAGACCAACACATACAATATTGAAACCTGAGCTATTTGGAGAAGGGATTGGGCCACTTATATGGCCATTCATATTGTTTTAGGAAAAAGGATTTTTATAATTAAAATTTGTTCCTTAATTCTGCCATGGTTTTAGGGACTGAATGAAATGACCTTAACATCATTTTAAAATTATAACTAGATTTTAGTTCTTCTTCATTGAAAGCATAGTTTATGGGGATCAATTACTTGTGTAACAAGTATTAGTGTCCAATCGGGGCAGTATACTGTTGAAAAACCACTGAATGTATAGGTCAAAGGAAGAATGTATAGGTCAAAGGAAGAATACAAACCCAAAATTTGTAGTATGTGATTTGAGAGAGGAGAATTTGCTTAAAGATTAGTAACTGCAGGAAGACACTGCTCCATTAAGATTGAAGAAATCCAAAGAAATATGGTAAGACCCCCACTGGATGCCTGCTGAGACACTAAGGTTGTTGCTGGTGAAACTGAGATGCTGAGCAGAAACTCAGAGCCATATTCTTCATCCTCTGTTTCTGCTGCCACCATGTCCACAGGCATTGCTAGAAGGTGAAAGGAAGCATCCGTTTCACTTCTGCCTTCCAATATTAGTTTCCCATAGCCCCATGGCTGATTGCAAGGACATCTGGGAAATGTAGTTTTTAGGCTTTCTGTTCCTGGGTTAGATAGGAGCAGAAACGTGGGAGAGGGTGGTGCTGACAACCAAGAACTTTCAAAAACATTTCCTAAATAAACTTACAGTAGGTGTAATGAATCAATGAGAGAATTTTTTTATTGCTAGCCAAACTATCAGCTCTTTAAATCTCTCTGTGAAATTATTTAAAATTCTGATATAACATGTATGTAAAATTCCATGTTGTGTGGAAGTTGATGGGTATTATAATAAACTGTGCATGTTGATGTTTGTTTAAATTACCCACTGACTTTATTGGTTTTGAAAAAGGATCCAAACTGTCATGATTCTATCTGCTCACCATTCCAATCCTGTCTCCAATAACCCAAAAGAATCATATTTTTAGTAGTATTGGGGTTTGAACTCAGGGCTTGGCACTTGCTAAGCAGGCATTCTACTGCTTGAGTCATGCCTCCAGCTCTTTTTTTATTGCTGATTATTTTTGAGATAGGGTCTTGCTTTTTACCTAGACTGCCTAGAATGTGATCAACCTATTTATGCTTCCCACCTTAGCAGGGACGACAGGTGTGAAGCACTGTACCCAGCTTTTTTCCATTGAGATGGGGTCTCATGAACTTTTTAGCCTGTGCTGAACTGGAACCACTATCTTCTTTAGTTCAGCCCTCCAAGTGGCTAGGATTAGAGATGTGAACCATTGGTGTCTGGCTCCAGCTTCTTTTTTGAGACAGGGTCTCACTATCTTTTATTCCCTGACTGGCCTCAAATCATGACCCTCCCATTTCTACCTCCCATGTGGTTGAGATTATAGGTGTGCCACCATGTCAAGCGCTCAAAAGGATTAAATTGTAACAGAAAAGTTAGTGAAGAAATAAGATGAAACTCACTCTTGTGTCTCCCATGTCAGTAAAATATGGCCTCAAATCTAGGCAGGTATCATTCCAAAGGCAAGTCCAGCTCAACAAATGCCTTAGACAGGTGGAAAATGCTTCAAGAACAGACCTATGCATTCTGGTGGGTTTCTGGTGGTCACAACCAATCAAGAACTTGGAAGCCTGAGGAAGTAGACATGTGTGTTGTTCCATTTTGTGGCCCAACAATAGAAAACCATTAATAAAAAGAAAAAAAAGTTCTGTTGGTCTTAGTGAGTGGCTTTGTAATAAACAGGACTGGGTAATTTTCTTTTATGAATTCATTCCTGTCTCTTCACATGGGTCTGAGAAATGTGCCTGGACGACATTTTCCTCCTTGGTTGGAGGTGACTTAGCAGACTGAAAATTACTGTCATTATAAGCCCAATCACAAAGCTGGAAGATCTGGGAAGCTGCTCCTTTCTAAGCATCATGACTAGTGGTAGCAGCTGAAGACTACACTCAGAGACCAAGTGAGCCAGGGGACTACAGACAGCAGTCTGCGAGGAAAGGCGCCTTTGATCTTCGCACCAGGCAGCCTTTTCAGCAGAAGCAGTTGATGAGTTTTTTTAAATTGCAGTAGGACAGGCATTACCAACTTGCATGTGCAGGTACTGTCAAGGAGAAGTCACCAGCATTATTAGCTTACCTGCATCTTAAGTGGTACAGTGAAAAAGGTTCACATTTTGCTTAACTAGAAATAGTTTGCATATTTGATGAAGGCAAATTATTGGCTATTTAATGGTTTTAATTATGTGGCCAATTTCAGCTCCTGTAATTTGGCTTGCCAGCCAAGTTGAGACTAGAAAAGGCTATTTTCTTTTTGATACTTGGGGTAGATGGCAAAAATTCAATTGTTGTTGTTCAATTCAGCCAGTGCTTGCCTTCAGATGTCCCTGGGAGTTTCTGATCTCAGCCTGAGGAAGATAATGGTCCTGTACTCTTGGAGTAAACTAGTGAGTCCTTGGAAATGCTTCTGGCTTGAAGTAAGTTCAATTTGAACTAACAGAAGGGATGTTTATATAGAGAGTGATCCAAGGAAGAAAGTGTTGTGAGTGATGGGTGCGCTCATGTCTTTTATCCTATTTGACAGATAAACATCTCACCACTCCAGCCATTCCAACTGTGGAATGAGTTATGGTTCCTCTAATTGGACAAGATATAGAGTGTTTATGACAGCTACTGTTGTTTTGATCTTTCACTTATACCAACAGGCTACCAATGAATAAATACTGAGTAAATGAAACAAAATGAGTTCTCTGCTTATGGCCATCAGTTTCCAGGGAGAGCTCTTCCTTTTCTAGTGTCCTTAGAAAATGTCTTTCCTGTTGTGAGCAAGTCTGCCAGGCCTGCCAGTTCTAAGCTGGCCATGGGAGAGCTACATTCAGAGAAGCACACACCATGTGACATGTCAGGCAGATCAAACAGGGATTTCAGGACTAACGACAACGGAAAATGGTTAGTAATTAATAAAAGACTGTGGAATTGGTCATGTTGACTGAAAGAGCCCAGAATGTTGGCGAGAGACTCCCAGAGGTTGCCAAAATAATGAGTGGCTGAACAGAGTTATGTATGGGAGAAGCTTGCCACTGGGAGAGGGGAGTGGCAAGGAGTAGAGGTTTACAAGCTTGGCAGATCTCACATAGGCCAAGGGCTCACCAATTCTAAGAACCTCTTTGGCCAGCCATAGCTTGGGTTTGTTTTTAAATGGAGGTTTTAGGGGCCATTGGGGACATACAAAAACTTGATAAAGATGTTCAATTTTAAGAGTCAGGCTGTGGTTACCATTTCTGGCTTTCATTGCTTTGCATTAATTCATTTTGTTTCCATATTTAGGATCAAAGAAATCTTTTCCTTGCACTTGTTCATTTTTTCCTCCTGTGTGCTGTCTCATGCATCAGTGAAACCAAGCAAATCCCCAAGGAATGCGTGAGTGTGCTGGCTTCTTCATCATGTCTGTAGACACTATACCCTTTTCTGGTAGCTTGGTGGTGAGAAGTGAAGTGTGGGAAGGGGAGGTGGCACAGATGACAGATGTCAGGAAAGAGGAAATTAGAGGTGAGTCACATCTCAGCAGGAAACTGGCGAATATATCTTGTTTAGTCTTAGCTAGTCAGTGAAGTGTAGAAGGTCTGGATCTCTCTCTCTCTCTCTACCTGTTTGTGTGTTTCTTGGGAGTTGCAAACAAATCTTGGAACCTTCAAAGAAAAATTTCCATTAATTGCTTATGAGACTTCAGGGCTTATGAATGGCCTCATTGAGTTTTTAAGCCATTTTCCTAAGATGCTTGATCCTGCTTGCAATTTTCATAAATATCTCAGGATGTAATGGCCCCCACGAGAGGTAGATTCTGTTGATTCTAACCAAGAGACAACATAGTCTTTTAGCTTCTGAATGAAGTCTTCCTTGTTGTTTTCCCTCTTTCACTCCTCTTCTGGTCCCTGCCAACCTCCCCCTACAGACTGATGCCATGGCAACATGACAAGCGGGGAAGGTATGGATGGCTACATTGGTCGCCATGATGGGTTTTGCTGGTTTACCTTTGGTGGTTTCAGTGTAGTTTCTCATGTTAAAACAACTTTATGGTAATGTTATAGCTTTGGCATATTGGGAATGATCTGAAATAAATATGATAGATGTTATAAAAGTAAGCAAATATGTGATTGGTAACACGAGTACTTATTAGCTATTCTCTATACTCATCTGTAATTTCAAAACACAAAAATGTCAGTTAAGGGGTTGGGAAGTCCATCTGCAGAGTGGTGAGGTATGACACACAGAAAAATGCCCGTTGAGTGCCTTCAGCCTTTATGCAGCGACATCTACTTCCCTTATGTATCAATTGTCATTTGCCACAGAATGCTCCACAGTAGCATCCCGAAATGCTGTGACTGAAAACCAGAACTAATTGTGGTGCTCATGCATCTAGATGTGGCTGGGTGGCTAGGGTGGTCCTGCTCCAAGTACGCCTCATCCTCCTTTTGGGGAACCATGCATGCTGTTCTGTTGACAACAGAGGTGCTGGAGGGTAATGGAAATAAGCAAAGTCACGCAAGTTCTGGAAATGGCAAACTTCCTTTCTATCCTCATGCCATTGGCCAAGGCAAGTCACATGCCTGAGCCCAAAGCATGAACATACATTCTTGTCATGATGAGGCTGGGCAAGGATATGAATGTAGAGGGGGGTTAAGACGAAGGCAATCTTTCTGTTACATTCTCTCTCTGTACCTGTTTATATTTATATGTATCTTATAACTCTAAATACAAAATTATATGTCTATAAACATTATATACATTATAGTACACCAATATAATGTATCTTATCAAATTATATACTATATTTAATAATATAGGTTCTATTTATATGACTATGATTATTTATATATATAAATACATGTCTATCATCGATCTTCTATCACCTATCTTCTATCTATTTATCTATCTGTCTATCTATCTAATTTCAGTGGAATGCTGATATCTGACTTTCTCAAAGTTCATTTTGGCTCTATTACTGTGATATGGTTGACATGTTTATAGCCACTCTATTGGATGGAGCTCTCCCTTGGAAAGGAAATAACACCCTAAACCTTTCATCTATTATTTTATTTTTGATTCATTGGCTACTAGTATACCCTAACTAGCTTCTGGGTTGGAAGGCTTAGTTTTCAGTCCAATCTTGCTAGGTTATGCTGGAGGAGTCAACCACTATCTAAGACAGAGATGTCTTAAGACATCTCAGTTGTAGTGACAACTGCAACTCTTAGAGGTAAGGACATTTTGTTTCCAAAGGAAATAATGCATCTGTTTTATGACTCTAGACATCCATTGTTTTAAATATCCTGTTCTCCCAAATAGCCACCTGTGTGCCTACCTTCTCCCCTTTGGACTCTCTCAGCCAACCTGTGTCCATGACTATATTAGAGCAGCCAAAGGGCTGCCTGAAGTTCTCCTCCCACTAGCCTCCTACCTCGTAGCACATGAGGAGACACTGGGGGCACCATTAAATTGTGGCGTACCACCTTCTCTATCAAATGGGCAATGTCCTGGCAATTCAGGCAATACCTCACTTTGCAGCAGTTTGTTGGCAGTTGATAAATATGGGCAGAGGGAATAAGGAAGTACTTTGTGAACACTGAGGAAACTTTAGTGGGGGTGAGACAATGAAGTAAGACACACAAGGAAACATGATATGACACAAAGTGAGTAAGGGGAATATTTTAGTAAGAGGTGAGAAAGGACTGAGGAGATGCCATTCAATTTCAGTTCTGTTTAGAGGAATGAATCAGCCATGCAAAGACCTGGGGAAAGGGATGTCACAGAGAGAGAACAGCAAGTGTACACATTCTATGGAGTAACAATCTTTCTCAAAAACTCCAGCTTTCAAAGGGCACTTTCTACCAAGCACCTAGGCTTTCTTGTGTGTTGATGGGAAACAACCTTTTAATTTTTTTAAGAGCCTAAGTGTGAACTAGCAAGGCCACTTCTAGCAGGACCGGTTGCTTACTTTTAAGAACAATTTTAGTAGACAGAAAAATTGAGTAGAGGGGCAGAGATTTTCTCTATACCACTGACCCACATATGTCTAGTGTTTTCCATCATTAGCATCCCATATCAGAATGGTACATTTCTTACATTTGGAAAAGCTACACTGACACATCATTACCACCCAAAGTCCTTAGTTTACATCAGGGTTCATTCATGGTGTTGATTTAGACAAATGTATTATGATGTATCCACCATTGCAGTATCATACAGAGTAATTTCACTGCTCTGTGAATCCTCTGGTTCATTTCAAGTGCAATCAAACCTCACACATATCATGTACTTAGCAAAAGAAGAACAAAGAGAAATGGCTATGGCAGCTTTCCCTCTTCTTTCTTTAAGATCATAAAGGTCTTTGACGTGTGGAAGGCAGGCTTTTATTAACCAGGCATTTGTACCATAAACATGATTCCCAGACAAGCAGGGAAGTTCCAGAATTCTGAGTCATTGATGTTTGAATAGATGTTTTATAAGGCCAAGTATTTGCTTTCACAAATAAAGCATTGATAAACTAAACAGTTGTTTGAAATGAACTAGGAAAGTTTTGTGATGTGCACTTGGCCTTCAAAAGACAGTGCCATGATTTATAACAATTTCCTCCTCTTTAATCTGTACTTTGAGTCAAGAAAATCTCTTTTTAGTCACCTGCCTTGATCAATGTCTGGTGTGAAGGAGACCTGTATCTGCAGATAGGAAAACTCAAAACCCAATTTCACATGGAGAAACAAGATGTTCAACTGACATATGTAGATATCCACCCTTGGATTATGGCCTAAGGACCTGCAGTGGTGTCTTCTCTCATGATGTGAGTTATAGGAAAATGAGGATGTGTTTTATTTGTGAAATATGATTCTGTAAGGAATAACGTCAATATGGTTTATTTCTTGTTCTGGGCTGCTGGTAACACAGCTGGGATGTTTTAATACATTTGGGGCAGTTCAACAATAGGAAGGTGTACAAATGGAACTGGGAGTGAGATCAAAGGGGACAGAGGATCAGATGTTTGATGCTCCCAGCTCTTATTTATACTTGTAGGAACTAAATACCTTGTGTGGACTTTGACTTAGCAACAGCAAATAGTGTGAAACACTAGCTAGCTGTGTACACTTGAACAGAACAATTCAACACAGGAATAATTTAGCTTTATCCAAAGGGCTGAGTAGGGCTAAGGACTCACTAGGTAGAAGTTAGAGAGCTAGGAGAACCTCCTTGTGGCAATAAGGTCAGGGAATTTTGAGTTAAAATACACACATCAAGGACTGTAAATATCCCTTTCCTATTTTTTACTATCCTAAACTTCTTATTTTCTTAATAATTCCCATCTTAAACTGTCCATTTGAGCAAAGAAATTCACTCTGAGGACTGGATCCAGCTGCCTATCCCACAAGGCTGGGGAGGTCTCAACATATATGCTCAGCTCCCTCAGCACTTAAGAATCTCTTAGATCTTTGCTGCTGTTCAGTAGAATCAAATCATTCTTTACCCTTGAATCTGAAGGTCCTGGAGTTGGGTCTTAAAGCTAGTCTGCTCTCTCATTTGACATAGGATATGTCTATGAAAACAATGTTTACTGACAGTGACTAAGAGTCTTGTTTGAATACTTTTGGTGATGGGCAGATCAGTTCTAGTGAGTGAGCTCATTTATTGATTTTACTATAGGTTGGCCCCAAAATACACAATTGCAGAAGTGCAATGTAATCATTTGGTAAATTTTACAAAATCTTTATTGCTTGTGACCCATACTCAGTGACTGTGATAGAATTGTTCTGGGGAGAAAGCCGGCATCACTGCTACTTAAACTTCACAATGGGAACTGCTCTGCTCCTACCCAGACACTGTTGCATGCTGGGGCTTTCCCCCACCACAAGTGCTGCCCCAGGTTCAGAGCCCTAGCTAACAACCACTACCACACAACCATTGCACCCAGGGGAAATTGTGGGCCACCCTATGCCTAGAGGGGAACCAGGAGACAATACATTGAGAGAGTCACAGACAGAATTCTGAAGGCCAGGGATTGGAGGAAAACACCTGCTGCCCTGATGGAGCCCAGCTGCTGTCCTCTTCAGAAAAGAAGAGATACTGACTTATTTTTTTCTATTCTTATTTTTTCCTCTTTCTCTTATGCTATTGCCGTTCTCTGTACCAACTATACTGTGCTCTCACACATTATTATTTAGACCTTCATACCATGTGCCTCTCCCCCTTTCCTTATCTTCCTTCTTTTGTTCTTTCTCATACCCCTTCATTTTTACTGCTTATTTTTTAGTACTTATAACTTTAATTGTTTTTAAACTTCTAATTTATCCTAGAAGAATCCTAGTTCCTTTCTCCTATAACTATATTGAGAATGTAGTTAATATTTCAAATTGGCATTCTTTTAGTCCATTTAAATATCTGGTTTAGTTTTGAATATGTGATATCATTGTTGCTGCATGCTTTCTTTCCCGAGAGTTAGTGAAAGAGATACTCAACTTAACAGACAGGAACATCTCAATGTAGAAAAATAAGTAATATGAAAAGCAAGGCAATATGACCCCACAAATGTTCATAACACCTTAATAATAACTGAATTCAAAGATATGGACATGGCTGAAATGCTAGACAACAAATTCAAAACCTCACTTTAAAAAATGATCATTGATCTCAAAGAGGTTTCAAACAAACAGATAAATGAAGTAAGGGATCAGTCTAAGACCTAGAGAAGAAATCCAGAAACATGATGAAAAATTCAGTAAGGAAATGAGATTCTAAACAAACAAACAAACAAGCAAACAAAAATGCTGGAATGAAAAGTTCAATAAATCAAATAGAAAACACAGCAGAAGCTGGGCATCAGCGGCTCACACCAATAATTCTAGCTACTTGAGAGGCTTAGATTGGGAGGATCATGGTTCAAGGCTACCCTGGGCAAAAAGTTTGTGACGCTTCATCTCAGCCAATAGCTGGGTGCAGTGATGCATGCCTGTCATCCGAGATATGTGGGAGCTGAGATAGGAAGGATCATGGTTCAAGGAAGCCTAAGAGGGGAAAAGAAAAGTTCAGGAGACCCCCTCCCATCTCAGTGGGCATGGTGGGAAGTACCTGTCCTCTCAGCTACGGTGGGAAGCATAAAATAGTAGAATTGTGGTCCAGGCTGGCCTTGACAAATAATGAAAGCCTATCTAAAAAAGGGATGGAGGTGTGGCTCAAGCAGTAGAGTACTTGCCTAGCAAGTGCAAAGCTCTGAGTTCAAACCCCAGTATCACAAAAAATCCAAACCAAAAAATAAACAAAAAGACACAGTAGAGAGCCTCACTGTAGGCTAGAACAAGTAGAGGACAGAATAGCAGAGACTTAAGATCAAGGAAATATTACACTCATATAGCAATAAAGAAAATAAACCCATGAAGAAACATTCAATATCCTTAGCCATAAAGGAAATACAAATCAAAACTTCATTGAGATTCCATTTCACCCCAGGCAGAATGGCCATTATCAAGAAAACTAACAATGAGGTGGGCACCAGTGGCTCCTACTGTAATCCCAGCTACTCAGGAGGCAGAGATCAGGAGGATCACGGTTCAAATTCAGCCTGGGCAAAGAGTCCATAAAACCCTGCCTCAAAAAAACCTATCACATAAAAAGGCTGTTGGGGTGGCTCAAGCTATAAGAGCACTTGACTAGCAAGTGTGAGGCCATGAGTTCAAATCCTAGTGCCATTAAAAAAAAAACAAACCAATGAGAAATTCTGTGAGAATGCAGAGGAAAGGAGCCTTATACATTGTTGGTGGGAATGTAAATGAGTGCAGCCACTATGTTACTTAGTATGGTGGTTCCTCCATAAACTAAAAATAGAACTACCATATGATCCTATTCTGCCACCCTTGGGCTATACCTGAAGGGAAGTAAAGCAACATACAATAGGGATTCCTTCACACCCATGTTTATTGCAGCAGTATTTGCAATAGCCAAGTTATGGAAAGCATTTTGGGGAGGAAAACAGTGGGAGGTGGGGGAAGGGAGAGATGGTGGTGGTGGGGAAAGAATATGTTGGATGTATGTTATATGTACATGTCATAATGAAATCCATATAAAATTTTTTATGAAAGTTAAAAAAAGGGTAGTTGGGGGAGGGGCAATAGAAAGAGTCATAGAGGGGTGAATGTGATCAAAGTATGTTATATGCATGTATGAAAAAGCACAATGAGACCCCTTGCTCAATATGTACTTAATATTGCTTAATATATATTAATGTACAATGCTTTCAAAAAAATGGAAAAAAGCTGTATTAGTAAGTGGTATAGTTTGAATCTGTAATGTCACCCAAAGATCCATTTGTTGAAGGCTTGGTCTCCAGTCTGTGCCTCTATTGGGAGGTTGTAGAACCTTTAAAAGGTGGTGCCTCATTGTTCTCATTTGACTAAGACATCATAACCTCAGAAAACTATTTTAGTTACACATTCAGATTTTCTTTGTGTTTTGTGAAAACCAAGAATATTCTGAATATCCAAATATATGAATCATTAATGATGTGATAATTTGGTGTATTAAATATGATAATTGTATTAGATATGTTAAGTGTGTTAGTATATCTAATTTTAGAGTTTTGTTGCTCAAGACTAGTAACACTATTACACAATAAGACTGTATTTTAACTTTTATTGAGTTATTTTCTAGATGTAAGGAAATTTAACTATTTGCTTAAAACTATTCTATTTATTATGTTTTCTAAGTAGAAATATAAATGTTTAGGGCTTTGATATAAAGTAAGGGAAACCTAGTTATTCAAATTGGTTTTGTCTATTTCTTAAACTACAAAATAAAGAGAATATTGCTTCCTTCTCTGTGGAAAAAAAGGTGGGGTCTAGTGAGAGGAAGTTAGGTCATCATGGGCGTGTCCTGGGAGGGGATATTGGGACATCACCCCATTCCATCTCTCTTTCATTTTCTGGTGGTCAGGAGGTAAGCAGTGTCCTCTGCCTTGTGCTGCCTGCCGTAATGTACTGCCTTGTCACATTCCCAGAAATAATGGTCCAAGCGACTATGGACTGAACCTTTTCTGAAACCATGGATCAGAATAAGCCTTTTCCCCTATTACATTGATTATCTCTTGTGTTTTGTCACATGATGGAAAGCTGGCTAATACAATAGGTATTACCTGTTTGGTAAGATGTCTTTATATCTTTATCCATGTTACTAATGGCAATTATCACAATTGCCTCTATTTATTGACCTTGATCACTTGGCTGGAAATATCATCAAGTTGGGTGAAAGAGACAGAGTCCTATTTCTGTGGAGGATGTAGGTTGAGGAGTCTACAAAATTACCATCTTGCAGAAAAGGAGCGATACTTAGGGTCAAAACCAAGACACCAGAGAATGCAACCAGGAATTCTGGATTGCAGAATTGCTTTGGACCAGTGCTGGCTGTGTGTCTCTTATTTACTTCTTTTGGAATTGAGTGTCTACTGTGGTTATCCTGTGCTTATTCCACTATTGTATGAGGAGTGTGTGTGTGTGTGTGTGTGTGTGTGTGTGTGTGTGTGTGTAGATAATTGTCTCTTTAGTTCACAGCATTCAAATGATACCTCTTTGCTATATCCAAAGAGACACACACAGGGAGTTTCATTTCTATGTGGACATAATTTAGAAAGGTGAGACTTTTGGGTGCTCTTGGGAGAGGTGAAATATTTTACATGTTATCAATACTTTGTGTCCAGAAGCAGATTAGGTCTGATTCCATAACTGTTTGACCAATAGAATATGGTGAAGTGACCCTGAGCCAGTCTGTAGGCCTTGGCAGCCTCTACTTCCTCTTTTGAGAGGCAAGTTAGAATCCAGTCGCCATATTGAGAGGAAGCCCAAGCTACCCTGTTGCTAGGCTGTCAGGGGGAGAATCCAACAGCAAGGACATCTTGCCTTGGAAATGATCCTTTAGCCCTAGTTGGGCTGTGTAACAGAGAGTACCAGTAGAGAGATGAGACATCCCTGCTCAGCCCTGGTCAAAATCAGATTTGTATGCACAATTGTTGCTTTAGGCCACTAAGTTTGGGGTGCTTTGTTTTGAAGTCCTAGGAAATGGCAACACCAGGCACTGTGCTAGTGGCTTTTCATGAATTTCATTGTTTAGTCCTCCAAACGATTATAGCATAGATGTTATTTTTTTCTGATAGGAAAAATAAGGTTCAATGAGTTTAAGCAATGTGACTGAGAACCAAAATGTAGAGGAGACACTCAAGAAATTCCAAGACAACAAAAATAGAGAATTTGAGAAAGCACAAGAAGAAATAAAAGAAACTATAGGAGCAGTGTATAAACACCAAAGTGAAACAAAGAACACGATTAATAAAGAGATAAATGAACTCAGAATGAAAATAGACAATATCAAAGAGGAAGTGACTTAGTATAGAAAACCTCAGAAAAAATAATGAAACAGAAATGCAAAACAAAATGAAAGGCCAATTCAGCAAAATAGAACAAGCAGAAGACAGAATCTTAGAACTCGAAGACAAAATGGTAATTAAAGGAAAAACCAAAGAACTACTAGTTAAACAACTCAAGACCTGTGAAAAGAAAATGCAAGAACTCGCTGACTCCATCAAAAGACCAAACTTGAGAATCATGGGCATTGAAGAAGGAGAAGAGGTGCAAGCAAAAGGAATGCACAACATATTCAACAAAATAATAACAGAAAATTTCCAAAATCTAGAGAAATCTATGTCCATACAGCTGCAATAAGCCCCCAGAACACCAAACAGACCTGACCAAAATAGAACTACCCCATGGCATGTTATTATTAAAACAGCCAGTACAGAGACTAGAGAAGGAATATTGAAGGCTGTAAGAGAGAAAAAACAAGTAACATACAAAGGTAAACCCATCAAAATCATAGCAGACTTCTCAACAGTAACATTAAAAGCAAGAAGAGCTTGGGGTGAGATCTTCTGGGCACTGAATGAAAATAACTTCAACCCCAGGATACTCTACCCAGCAAAACTATCATTCAAAATAGATGGAGCAACAAAAGTCTTCCATGATAAGCAGAAACTAAAATAATATATGACCACAAAGCCACCACTACAAAAGATTCTTCAAGGGATTCTGCACACAGAAAGTGAAACCCAACATAACCATGAAAGGACAGGCAGCACCAAACTACAGGAAAAGAAAAAGCAAGAAATTAGAGAGTAACCTCGACTTAGGTACACACAATCAAACCTTCAAACAACTAAGACAAGTAAACGACAGGAATCATCACATTACTATCAGTACTAACACTTAATGTTAACAGACTTAATTCACCCATCAAAAGACACCATTTGACAAATTGGATTAAAAAGGAAGATCCAACAATTTGTTGCTTACAGGAGACCCAGCTCACTGACAGAAATAAGCATATGCTTAGGATGAAAGGCTGGAAGAAGATTTACCAAGCCAATGACCCCCGAAAACAGGCAGGCATAGCAATGCTTATTTCTGACAAAGCAGACTTCAAACTTACATTGATCAAATGAGATAAAGAAGGACATTCCATACTAATAAAAGGGGAAATAGACCAAAAGGAAATAATTATCAACCTATATGCACCCAATGTCAATGCACCCAATTTCATCAAACATACCCTGAGGGACCAGTGGTATGGGAAACTTTAACACCTCCACTATCATCAATAAATAGGTCATACAAACAAAAAATCAATAAAGAAATCAAAGATCTAAAACGTACCATAGATCAAATGGACCTAGTTGATGTCTACAGAACATTTCATCCAACCTCTACACAATATACATTCTTCTCAGCAGGTCATGGAACCTTCTCCAAAATAGATCATATCCTAGGGCACAAAGCAAGCCTCAGCAAATATAAAAAAATAGAAATTATGCCATGCATTCTATTTGATCACAATGCAATAAAACTAGAACTCAACAACATAAATAAAGACAAAAAACATGTAAAGAGGTGGAAGCTGAATAACTCATTGCTTAACGAACAACGGGTCATTGATGAAATAAAAGAGGAAATTAAAAGGTTCCTGGAAGTCAATGAAAATGAAACCACAACCTACCAGAACCTATGGGACACAGCTAAGGCAGTCCTGAGAGGAAAGTTTATAGCCATGAGTGCATATATTAAAAAGACTGAAAGATCTCAAATCAATGACCTAATGATACATCTCAAACTCCTAGAAAAACAAGAACAAGCAAATCCCAAAACAAATAGGAGAGAAATAATAAAAATAAGAGCTGAAATCAACAAAATAGAAACCCAAAAAACCATACAAAGAATTAATGAAACAAAAAGTTGGTTCTTTGAAAAAACAAACAAGATTGATAGACCCCTGGCAAACCTGACTAACATCAGGAGAGAAAAAAACCCAAATCAGTAAAACCAGGGATGCAAAAGGGGAGATAACAACAAAAACCAGGATATCATCAGAGACTACTTTGAGAACCTATATTCAAATAAATTTGAAAATATTGAAGAAATGGACAGATTTCTAGATACTTATGATCATCCAAACCAAGAGGATATTAATCACCTGAATAGATCTATAACACAAAATGAACTTGAAGCAGCAATCAAGAGTCTCCCCAAAAAGAAAAGTCCAGGACCTGATGGATTCTCTGCTGAATTCTATCAGACCTTTAAGAAGAACTGATACCAACCCTCCTTAAACTGTTCCACGAAATAGAAAGGGAAGGAAAACTGCCGAACACATTTTATGAAGCCAGTATTACACTTATCCCAAAACCAGGCAAAGACACCTCCAAAAAGGAGAACTATAGGCCAATCTCCTTAATGAACATTGATGCAGAAATCCTCAATAAAATAATGGCAAACCGAATTCAACAACACATCAAAAAGATTATTCACCACGACCAAGTAGGCTTCATCCCAGGAATGCAGGGGTGGTTCAACATACGAAAATCAATAAACGTAATAAACCACATTAACAGAAGTGAAGACAAAAACACTTGATCATTTCAATAGATGCAGAAAAAGCCTTTGATAAGATCCAACACCATTTCATGATAAAAGCTCTAAGAAAACTAGGAATGGAAGGAAAGTACCTCAACATTATAAAAGCTATATATGACAAACCTACAGCCAGCATTATACTTAATGGAGAAAAACTGAAACCATTCCCTCTAAAATCAGGAACCAGACAAGGATGCCCACTATCTCCACTCCTATTCAACATAGTACTGGAATTCCTAGCCAGAGCAATTAGACAAGAAGAAGGAATAAAAAGAATACAAACAGGTAAAGAAACTGTCAAAATATCCCTATTTGCAGATGACTTGATCCTTTACCTTAAAGACCCAAAAAACTCTACTCAGAAGCTTCTAGACATCATCAATAGCTACAGCAAGGTAGCAGGATATAAAATCGACATAGAAAAATCATTAGCATTTCTATACACTAAAAATAAACAAACTGAGAAAGAATGTATGAAAACAATTCCATTCACAATAGCCTCAAAAAAATCAAATACCTAGGTGTAAACCTAACAAAAGATGTGAAAGACCTCTACAAGGAAAACTATACACTTCTGAAGAAAGAGATTGAGGAAGACTATAGAAAGTGGAGAGATCTCCCATGCTCATGGATTGGTAGAATCAACATAGTAAAAATGTCTATACTCCCAAAAGTAATCTATGTGTTTAATGCAGTTCCCATCAAAATTCCAATGACACTCATTAGAGAGATTGAAAAATCTACTGTTAAATTTATATGGAAACACAAGAGGCCACGAATAGCCAAGGCAATATTCAGTCAAAAGAACAATGCTGGAGGTATCACAATACCTGACTTCAAACTATATTACAAAGCAATAACAATAAAAACAGCATGGTACTGGCACACAAACAGACATGAAGACCAGTGGAACAGAATAGAGGACCCAGATATGAAGCCACACAACTATAACCAACTTACCTTTGACAAAGGTGCTAAAAATATACGACGGAGAAAAGACAGCCTTTTCAACAAAAACTGCTGGGAAAACTGGTTAGCAGTCTGCAAAACACTGAAACTAGATCCATGTATATCACCCTATACCAATAATAACTCCCCTATACCAATAATAACTCAAAATGGATCAAGGATCTTAATATCAGACCCCAAACTCTAAAGTTGGTACAGGAAAGAGTAGGAAATACTCTGGAATTAGTAGGTATAGGTAAGAACTTTCTCAATGGAACCCCAGCAGCTCAGCAACTAAGAGATAGCATAGATAAATGGGACCTCATAAAGCTAAAAAGCTTCTGTTCATCAAAAGAAATGGTCTCTAAACTGAAGAGAACACCCACAGAGTGGGAGAAAATATTTGCCAGCTACACATCAGACAAAGGACTGATAACCAGAATACATAGGGAACTTAAAAAACTAAATTCTCCCAAAATTAAATGAACCAATAAAGAAATGGGCAAGTGAACTAAACAGAACTTTCTCAAAAGAAGAAATTCAAATCGCCAAAAAGCACATGAAAAAATGCTCACCATTTCTAGCAATAAAGGAAATGCAAATTAAAACCACGCTAAGATTCCACCTCACCCCTGTTAGAATAGCCATCATCAGCAACACCACCACCAACAGGTGTTGGTGAGGATGTGGGGAAAAAGGAACCCTCTTACACTGCTGGTGGGAATGTAAACTAGTACAACTACCTTGGAAAAAAATATGGAGGCTTCTTAAAAATCTAAACATAGATCTACCATATGATCCAGCAATCCCACTCTTGGGGATATACCCAAAAGACTGTGACACAGGTTACTCCAGAGGCACCTGCACACCCATGTTTATTGCGGCACTATTCACAATAGCCAAGTTATGCAAACAGCCAAGATGCCCCACCACTGACGAATGGATTAAGAAAATGTGGTATCTATACACAATGGAATTTTATGCAGCCATTTGCAGGTAAAATGGATGGAACTGGAGAACATTACTCTGAGTGAGGTTAGCCTAGCCCAAAAAATCAAAAATCATATGTTCTCCCTCATATGCGGACATTAGATCAAGATGATTTCTTAAAAATAATTGTCAAGAAAGCTTTACTAATTTGTAGCAAGGACGCATGACTGCTTCCCTGTTCTTATAGGCACTACCTTTTAGTCAGTCTGAGTTTTTGCTGTATTGATGGGAGAATACAGGGTTGTTATTTTAATTAGCAATTTCCTGTTTATCAGATCATGTTGTTTGCTTTTGGCCGTTTGTGTGTGTGTGTGTGTGTGTGTGTGTGTGTGTGTGTGTTATTCCTTGTGTCTTTTCTTGCTTTCTTCTTTTAAAAATTCTTTTTTTCTTATGGATTTGTTTAAATTCTTTAAATATTCTAGATATCACTCCTGATAACTTAGAACTCCCCTGATTTCTTCCTAATATTTATAATTTTAAAGGATGTTTAGCTGTTTAATGCATCTAGAATCTGTTTTGGAGGATGTTATGAGGGAGGAAGCCTAACCTAATTTTTCTTAATAAGTATATAATTGTTTCAATGTTGTTTATTTGGTTGTTCATCCTTTCCCACTAAATTAAAGCTCTATAAAACTGAAATATAAACCAAGCATGGTTGTGCATACCTGTAATCCTGCCACTTGGAAGGGAAAGGCAAGAAGATCATGAGTTTGAGGCCAACCTGGGCTACATAGCAGGAGCCTGTCTCAAACAAACCTAAAGAGCTGGGTGCTGGTGCCCTATGCTACTTGGGAGGCTGAGATCAGGAGGCAGGCTGGGAAAATAGTTCACAAGACCAATTTCCCAAATAACCTGAGCAAAATGGGCTGTTTTAATGGCACACAGTTAACTAATGTAGATTTGAAGTATGTTATGAAATTTAATGGGAGTTGCTTTTAACTTTTTAAAAAACATTGAACTGTTATTATATATTTTCTCTGCCTGATGAATTTTGAAATCAATTTGCCAGTTTCTTAAAAAATGCTGTTGGTTGTTGATTCAGATTGAATTTATGGAAAAACTTGGGAGACCTGACTTCTTTACAATTTTTTATTTAACATCTGTTTTAGTTAGCTCTTTGCTCTGAGACAAAAATACCTGAAAGAACAACTGAAGGAAGGAAGGATTTACTTTGGCTTTGGTTTCAGTCCATGCTCAGTTGGGTCCGTGTTTCTGGGCCTGCGGTGAGGACAGCATCAAGGAATAGCATGGCAGAGGTAAGCTCACCTCAAGGCAACAGGAAGCAGAGAGAAAGAGACAGGGAGGAGCCTTGACAAGGCATACCCTTCAAAGGCCTGTCCCATGACCTACTTCCTCCCACCAGGCCCCACCTCCTCATAGCCCACTTAGTCTGGGTTAATCAAGTGAGAAATCAGAGCTCATGTTCCTATCACAGCTCAGTGTCACCACTGGGGGCAAGGCTTCAATATGTGAGCCTTTCAGGGAACACATCAAACCACACGCCATGCAAAGTGACTGTATTGGCATTATTAAAAAGCACCGTTCCATTTTATAATAGAGATTTTCAATTCTAGCTGTGCATAGTAATGCCGGGCTCTCCCTTTGAGAAGCCTTGATTTACTTAGTCTTGCAGTCATTCCAGTGTGCACCCAGGGAGCAAAACCATTGTTGTGTAGTCTCTTAAAACTCAGTTCCAGCATATCTTTCATTAGGCCTATTTCAAAGTCTATTATGTAAGTATTTATTGTTATTATTGATACTCTAAAATCTTAAAAGTCTGAATTAGATTCCCACTTTATGTCTTACGTATTATACCAGATAGCTACACATAGTCTAAAAGTCATCTTTGTGTATTTTCAAACAGACACGTAATTTAGGATTATTATGTCCTTTAAGGAATAGAAATTCTCATAAAATATTTGGACTTGGTATCTTTTTAAAAAATTAAAGTATTAGAATTATCTTTTTAAAATTCATAAGTGTATTATTGATCTGTTCACATATTCTAACTCTTCTTGGGTCACATTTGATTAATTCAGACTTTTGTAAAAAATCACTTGTTGAGATGATCAGCTTCATTTTTTGGGCAGTTGCATTTTTTATTTAATAAAATCTTAAATCTACAGTAATTTTTTCTCATTGCTAGGGTAATTACTACTTGGAATCACTGGGTAGTTGTTTTGACTTCACACTCCAAACAAAACTGGGTTGTTGGCGTGTTTTCCCTTTTATCTCCTCTACTACTCCCCTAACCTCTCCCCTTCCCATGTTGAAGTCATCTGGGATTGAGCTGCAGATTATTGTTAAAAAAAGTTGAGAAATGTTTTCATAGCATGCTTGGTTGGTTTCTGCTTATTGTTGATTCTTGGGTCCCTCCTCTGTCCCTGTTTGAGTTAATTTCTCTTTTGCCTGGTTAAACCTGTTAAAGAAGGTCTGCGTGGTGCAAGTTGTCTTTCTTGTGTTTTTCTTTTTGAGTGCTAATTTGAATAAGAATAAGAATCTTGATTCAAAATATTTCCTCCTTAGAATTTTTCAGGTATTGATTGATTTATCTGTTAGCATTAAGGGTTATCAAGGAGGTATCTGATGCTGGCCGTACACTTTTCACTCTTCACTTCAGGTTCATTTTCTCATGAAGTAGATAGGACTTTTTCCTTCATCGTTGAACTTTTAAATTTTACAACTCTATGTCAAAGGGTAGGTGTTTTCACAAGTGATGAGCTTTTAAAATTTGTATGTTTCCTTGGCCTGGGGAAATTTTCTTTTAAATTATTTATTTTATTACATTTCTAAATATTTTCGTGTTCTCTATTTCTAGAGTTTTCATTAAATGGGTATTGTACTTTATGCCCTTTTTTCAAAAGAAATATTTTCCAGTTTTACTATTTTGTGATCTAGTTTTAAATAATTCCATGGCTGAACTTTCTAGATCAATAAGTTACTATTTAGCTGCGAACTTTTTCCAAATTTGTTGATCCACTGAGCATTTTATTGGCTGAATCAATTTTTAAAAATTGCTTAGGTCTCAAATTCTCCTTTATAATAGCAGATTCTTAGTTTATAGATGTGAGAGCCACTCTTATGTTCCCAAAATATGACATGAAAGATAATTGTTTCAGTTTGTTCTATGACCTCTACTTCTTTTGGTGTCATTCTTCCTTTGCAGTGACTTTAAATCTTTGATTCTTTGTTGTATACTCATCTTTGTTTTTGTGACTCCTGTTTGTCCCTCATGGATACCAGCTCTGATCACAGGTGCTTCACTCTGGAGCTAGAGTTGGGTATAAGAGCTGCTGGGAGGACATGTGACTTTTCTCAGTTTGCCTCCCAGATCTATGCTCTGTCCTAATCCACTTGGCTGTGGGCTCCAGAGGCTGATCTGTCATCACTGGGCTCCCTGGCCTGCTGCCTTGGTTCATACAAAGGGAGACTCCAGTTGAGTCTAGAGCACAGAAGGAAAGTTAAGAGTACTGATTTCCCTCTCCCCTGCCCTTCCACTTTCTCTTCGGTTTTGGAGATGGTTTTCTTTCTATAGTCAGAATTCCTGGAGGGATACTTTCTACTGTGCTTACTGCTTTCCTCCGTTCCTGGTAAGTGCTTTATCCCCTTCCTCTTCAGGACTGGAGGAGGTCATGGTTTCCTACCATTGCTAACCTCTGAGAGCTCATCTTCTCCCAATGGTTCCTTTAGTTCTATCACAACCTCTTAAAATAGTCCATTTATGAATATCTCCTAAAACAGATTTCTAAGTATCTCTTTAGATAATCTATTTCCTGTCAATACCTTGACCAAGATCATGGAGATGCTGTGAAGGTATATCCTGTGTGGCTACTCTGTATCCTCTCAGAGCTTCCTTGGCTGTGGTATTAATGGGATAACGCTTGTCAGCTGTAATAAATGTCCCTAGAACCTTAGTAGTTCAATAAAGATTTATTTCTCTGTGTTTTGCTCAAAGTGTTCAGTGTTCAATCTTTTTCCATCTTGGGGCATTGTCCTTTTCCAATGGCTCCTCCTAGATCTTGGCTGCATCCTTTTCTATTGGAGAGGAAAGAATGAGGAGGATTGCATGGCCAGGCCTGGGTGGGGTACCTTTCTTTGCCATCTATTGGCTAGAAACTAGTTACACGATCTCGTCATTACTGCAGAGGAAGTGGGCACATATAGTTTCCTGTGAGCTTAGGAAAAGGAAGATGGGCAAGGTGAGCATTCATCCACTTTCTACCACTGCTGGGGTGGAATGAGGCCTGTTAGGCCCACATATACCAACCCATCACGTGAGCCTGTGCAATATGCAACTGTCAGTCACCGCTTAGTTCCAGAGTGGGGAAGGGCGGAGCCAAGGGGTGTGGCTGCTTCACATGCAGCAACTCAATTAATCCCATGTTATCTCTGCCCCTTTGCCCCTTTGCTGCTTGGATCCGTTGCCTCAGAGCTTGGAACACTTCATCACCACGCCTCTCTAGCAGGCCTCTCTGTACAAGTATTTATCTGTAGTTTTCTCTGACAAGTTGATTTTGTCTGCTTTGTGTCTTTCTGCTTTTCATCTCAAAATTTCTGGCTAATGTTGTTTGCTGATCCTTGTATGGCACAGTTCTTAACGTTTTTGCCTACCATTTCAAGGATGTGGAGTGGAAGAGGAACTAGGTGAATATCCTACATTTGCCATTGTGGTTCTGTGTCATCTTTTTTGTGAAATGTGACAATATGAAATGATTAATATAGGAGAAGTTCCAATGTGCAGAAAGAAGAGGTTGCTAAAAAAAAATGCTATTTTGATAGATGTTTATTGATACCAAAATGGAGATCAGTAGTTCTCTACTCCCCTATTATCTGGAATGCACTTTCTCATTTGATATTGCAATTTGTAACAGACGTAGACAAACTGATCTTTATCAAGTTCATAGCTTTGATGGGGTTGTTCTGAAAAACATGTCATAGGATAATTGTAGAAGCAAACAAGGACATTTTGCATGAAGAGTCAAGTGTAAGTGCATGGATATGGATGTGTCAGTTACCCAGATTTTATGTCAAATGTTAATTTGCCCTAGATTTTAAGGGACTTGATACTAAGTAAAGTGGTCTATGTTATGAATCCTCTTTTAAATTTAATGCAATATTTTCCTAACTCATTTGTAAACACTTCTCCTTGACTTGTAAAGTGATTAGCAGTGGCTGGTAATCTGAGCATATGCAAAGTTTTGTGATATTTTCCTTTTCCTGGGAGTTTTCAGTCATTAAAACAGTGATAATCCACTCTTTTGAAAATACCCATTTTTTAAATTGTTTTATTATTCATATGTGCATACAAGGCTGGGTCATTTCTCCCCCCTGCCCCACCCCCTCCCTTACCACCCACTCCGCCCCCTCCCTCTCCCCCTCACCCCCTCAATACCCAGCAGAAACTATTTTGCCCTTATTTCTAATTTTGTTGAAGAGAGAGTATAAGCAATAATAGGAAGGAACAAGGGCTTTTGCTGGTTGAGATAAGGATAGCTATACAGGGCATTGACTCACATTGATTTCCTGTGCGTGGGTGTTACCTTCTAGGTTAATTCTTTTTGATCTCACCTTTTCTCTAGTTCCTGGTCCCCTTTTCCTATTGGCCTTAGTTGCTTTTAAGGTATCTGCTTTAGTTTCTCTGCATTGAGGGCAACAAATGCTAGCTAATGTTTTAGGTGTCTTACCTATCCTCACCCCTCCCTTGTGTGCTCTCCCTTTTATCATGTGCTCAAAGTCCAATCCCCTTGTTGTGTTTGCCCTTGATCTAATGTCTGCATATGAGGGAGAACATACGATTTTTGGTCTTTTGGGCCAAGCTAACCTCACTCAGAATGATGTTCTCCAATTCCATCCATTTACCAGCGAATGATAACATTTCGTTCTTCTTCATGGCTGCATAAAATTCCATTGTGTATAGAAACCACATTTTCTTGATCCATTCGTCAGTAGTGGGGCATCTTGGCTGTTTCCATACTTGGCTATTGTGAATAGTGCCGCAATAAACATGGATGTGCAGGTGCCTCTGGAGGAACCTGTGTCACAGTCTTTTGGGTATATCCCCAAGAGTGGTATTGCTGGATCAAATGGTAGGTCACTGTTTAGTTTTTTAAGTAGCCTCCAAATTTTTTTCCAGAGTGGTTGTACTAGTTTACATTCCCACCAACAGTGTAAGAGGGTTCCTTTTTCCCCGCATCCTCACCAATACCTGTTGTTGGTGGTGTTGCTGATGATGGCTATTCTAACAGGGGTGAGGTGGAATCTTAGTGTGGTTTTAATTTGCATTTCCTTTATTGCTAGAGATGGTGAGCATTTTTTCATGTGTTTTTTGGCCATTTGAATTTCTTCTTTTGAGAAAGTTCTGTTTAGTTCACTTGCCCATTTCTTTATTGGTACATTAGTTTTGGGAGAATTTAGCTTTTTAAGTTCCCTATATATTCTGGTTATCAGTCCTTTGTCTGATGTGTAGCTGGCAAATATTTTCTCCTACTCTTTGGGTGTTCTCTTCAGTTTAGAGACCATTTCTTTTGATGAACAGAAGCTTTTTAGTTTTATGAGGTCCCATTTATCTATGCTATCTCTTAGTTGCTGTGCTGCTGGGGTTTCATTGAGAAAGTTCTTACCTATACCTACTAAGTCCAGAGTATTTCCTACTCTTTCTTGTATCAACTTAAGAGTTTGGGGTCTGATATTAAGATCCTTGATCCATTTTGATTTAATCTTGGTATAGGGTGATATACATGGATCTAGTTTCAGTTTTTTGCAGACTGCTAACCAGTTTTCCTAGCAGTTTTTGTTGAAGAGGCTGCTATTTCTCCATCGTATATTTTCAGCTCCTTTGTAAAAGACAAGTTGCTTATAGTTGTGTGGCTTCATATCTGGATCCTCTATTCTGTTCCATTGGTCTTCATGTCTGTTTGTGTGCCAGTACCATGCTGTTTTTATTGTTATTGCTTTGTAATATAGTTTGAAGTCAGGTATCGTGATACGTCCAGCATTGTTCTTTTGACTGAGTATTGCCTTGGCTATTCATGGCCTCTTTTGTTTCCATATAAATTTAACGGTAGATTTTTCAATCTCTTTAATGAATGTCATTGGGATTTTGATGGGAATTGCATTAAACATGTAGATTACTTTGGGGAGTATTGACATTTTTACTATGTTGATTCTACCAATCCATGAGCATGGGAGATCTCTCCACTTTCTATAGTCTTCCTCAATCTCTTTCTTCAGAAGTGTATAGTTTTCCTTGTAGAGGTCTTTCACATCTTCTGTTAGGTTTACACCTAGGTATTTGATCTTTTTGAGGCTATTGTAAATGGAATTGTTTTCATACATTCTTTCTCAGTTTGTTCATTATTAGTGTATAGAAATGCTAATGATTTTTCTATGTTGATTTTATATCCTGCTACCTTGCTGTAGCTATTGATGATGTCTAGAAGCTTCTGAGTAGAGTTTTTTGGGTCTTTAAGGTATAGGATCAAGTCGTCTGCAAATAGGGATATTTCGACAGTTTCTTTACCTATTTGTATTCTTTTTATTCCTTCTTCTTGCCTAATTGCTCTGGTTAGGAATTCCAGTACTATGTTGAATAGGAGTGGAGATAGTGGGCATCCTTGTCTAGTTCCTGATTTTAGAGGGAATGGTTTCAGTTTTTCTCCATTAAGTATAATGCTGGCTGTAGGTTTGTCATATATAGCTTTTATAATGTTGAGGTACTTTCCTTCTATTCCTAGTTTTCTTAGACCTTTTATCATGAAATGGTGTTGGATCTTATCAAAGGCTTTTTTTCCATCTATTGAGATGATGAAGTGGTTTTTGTCTTTGCTTCTGTTAACGTGGTTTATTACATTTATTTATTTTCGTATGTTGAACCACCCCTGCATTCCTGGGATGAAGCCTACTTGGTCGTGGTGAATAATCTTTTTGATGTGTTGTTGCCTGGGATGAAGCCTACTTGGTCGTGGTGAATAATCTTTTTGATGTGTTGTTGAATTTGGTTTGCCATTATTTTGTTCAGGATTTTTGCATCAATGTTCATTAAGGAGATTGGCCTATAGTTCTCCTTTTTGGAGGTGTCTTTGCCTGGTTTTGGGATAAGTGTAATACTGGCTTCACAAAATGTGTTAGGCAGTTTTCCTTCCCTTTCTATTTTGTGGAACAGTTTAAGGAGTGTTGGTATCAGTTCTTCTTTAAAGGTCTGATAGAATTCATCAGAGAATCCATCAGGTCCTGGACTTTTCTTTTTTGGGAGACTCTTGATTGCTGCTTCGATTTTATTTTGTGTTATAGATTTATTCAGGTGATTAAGTTCCTCATGGTTCAGTTTTGGATGATCATATGTATCTAGAAATCTGTCCATTTCTTCAATATTTTCAAATTTATTTGAATATAAGTTCTCAAAGTAGTCTCAGATGATTTCCTGGACTTCCATGGTGTTTGTTGTTATTCCTAATCTACTAATTTGGGTTTTTTTCTCTCCTCATTTTAGTCAGGTTTGCCGGGGGTCTGTTGATCTTGTTTATTTTTTCAAAGAACCAACTTTTTGTTTCATTAATTCTTCATATGGTTTTTTTGGTTTCTATTTTGTTGATTTCAGTTCTTATTTTTATTATTTCTCTCCTATTTGTTTTGGGATTTGCTTGTTCTTGTTTTTCTAGGAGTTTGAGATGTATCATTAGGTCATTGATTTGGAATCTTTCAGTCTTTTTAATATATGCACTCATGGCTATAAACTTTCCTCTCAGGACTGCCTTAGCTGTGTCCCATAGGTTCCGGTAGGTTGTGTTTTCATTTTCATTGACTTCCAGGAACTTTTTAATTTCCTCTTTTATTTCATCAATGATCCATTGTTCATTAAGTAATGAGTTATTTAGTTTCCAGCTGTTTGCATGTTTTTTGTCTTTACTTTTGTTAAGTTCTACTTTTACTGCATTGTGATCAGATAGTATGCACGGTATAATTTCTATTTTCTTGTATTTGCTGAGGCTTGCTTTGTGCCCTAGGATATGATCTATGTTGGAGATTGTTCCATGGGCTGCTGAGAAGAATGTATATTGTGTAGAAGTTGGATGAAATGTTCTGTAGACATCAAGTAGGTCCATTTGATCTATTGTATATTTTAGATCTTGGATTTCTTTATTGATTTTTTGTTTGTATGACCTATCTATTGATGATAATGGGGTGTTAAAGTCTCCCACAACCACTGTGTTGGAGTTAATATATACTTTTAGGTACTTCAGGGTATGTTTGATGAAATTGGGTGCATTGACATTGGGTGCGTACAGGTTGATAATTATTATTTCCTTTTGGTCTTTTTCCCCTTTTATTAGTATGGAACATCCTTCTTTATCTCATTTGATCAATGTAGGTTTGAAGTCTACTTTGTCAGAGATAAGTATTGCTACTCCTGCCTGTTTTTGGGAGCCATTGGCTTGGTAAATCTTCTTCCAGCCTTTCATCCTAAGCCTATGCTTATTTCTGTCAGTGAGATGGGTCTCCTGTAAGCAACAAATTGTTGGATCTTCTTTTTTAATCCATTTTGTCAAGCGGTGCCTTTTGATGGGTGAATTAAGTCCATTAACATTAAGCATTAGTACTGATAGGTATGTGGTGATTACTGTCATTCAGTTGTCTCAGTTGTTTGAAGGTTTGATTGTGTGTACCTAAGTTGAGGTTACTCTCTACTGTCTTGCTTTTTCTTTTCCTGTAGTTTGGTGCTGTCTGTCTTTTCATGGTTAAGTTGGGTTTCACTTTCTGTGTGCAGAATCCCTTGAAGAGTCTTTTGTAGTGGTGGCTTTGTGGTCACATATTGTTTTAGTTTCTGCTTATCATGGAAGACTTTCATTGCTCCATCTATTTTGAATGATAGTTTTGCTGGGTAGAGTATCCTGGGTTGAAGTTATTTTCATTCAGTGCCCGGAAGATCTCACCCCATGCTCTTCTTGCTTTTAATGTTTCTGTTGAGAAGTCTGCTGTGATTTTGATGGGTTTACCTTTGTATGTTATTTGTTTTTTCATTCCTACAGCCTTCAATATTCTTTCCCTAGTTTCTGAACTTGTTGTTTTAATGATGATATGTCATGGGGTAGTTCTATTTTGATCTGGTCTGTTTGACGTCCTGGAGGCCTCTTGCATCTGTATGGGAATATCTTTCTCTAGATTTGGGAAATTTTCCATTATTATTTTGTTGAATATATTGTGCATTCCCTTTGCTTGCACCTCTTCTCCTTCTTCGATGCCCATGATTCTCAAGTTTGGTCTTTTGATGGAGTCGGTGGGTTCTTGCATTTTGTTTTCACAGGTCTTGAGTTGTTTAATTAATAGTTCTTCAGTTTTTCCTTTAATTACCATTTCATCTTCGAGTTCTGAGATTCTGTCTTCTGTTTGTTCTGTTCTGCTGGATTGGCCTTCCGTTTTTTTTTGCAGTTCTGTTTCATTTTTTTTTTCTGAGGTTTTTCATATCCTGGGTCGTTTCCTCTTTAATGTTGTCTATTTTTGTCCTGAGTTCATTTATCTGCTTATCAATCATGTTCTTTGTTTCACTTTGGTGTTTATACAGTGCTTCTGTGGTTTCCTTTATTTCTCCTTTTGCTTTTTCAAATTCTCTATTTTTGTTGCTTGGATTTTCTTGAGTGTCTCCTGTACATTTTGGTTGACCATATCCAGTATCATCTCTATAAAATTCTCATTGAGTACCTGTAGTATGTCTTCTTTTAAATTATTCTTGTGGGCTTCATTGGGTCCTTTGGCATAGTTTATCTTCATTTGGTTGGAGTCTGGATCTGAGTATCTGTTTTCTTCATTTCCCTCTGGTTCCTGGACTAATTTTTTGCTGTGGGGAAACTGGTTTCCCTGTTTTTTCTGTCTTCTCATCATTGCTTTTGGTGTTGTTACTGTCCCTGTACTGTGTGCAATTAAGTATTTTCTAGCTTGTAATAATAACAATGGTGATATTTAGAATGGAAGGGTGAGAGGAGATGGAAAGTAAAGAAGTTAAAGAAAAAGGGAAAACAAAGAAACAGACAAAAAGTTTCAAAGATATAAACAGGGAGTGTTAGTGTACTAATTGACAGTAAGCTGAACAGGCATTAGAGAGACAGAGAGAGGATTGAAAATAAACAATGAAAAGAAGAAACATAAGAATAAAAATAAAAAATAAGTAAATGAAAGAAATATATGTATATATATATAATAAAACAAAATGAAAAATAGAAAAAAAACCTCCAAGTTCAAATGCAATGAAGTTTCAGTCTTAATAATTTTGGTGTCTGTCTCAGCCTCCAATCCTGGAGATGGTGCCTCAGATGTTGTTCTGTATTTGTCTCATCAAAGGGGACACATAAAGTAGAACAAAACTGCACAAAATGAAAAACAAAACAAAACAAAAACCCACAAAGTGTCCCAAGTTCAAATGCAAAACAGTTTCAGTAAGTTTTTCAGCATGTAGGTGTAGTTCAGTTGTTTTCTCATCAAAGGTAGAGAGAGAGAAAAAAAAGAGTCTGGAGACAGTTCTGAGAATGGTATCTGCAGCTGTGCCTTGCCTGCCCGTTGCTGTCAGCCTGCTGTTGCTGGAGGCTTTATTTATGCAGATCTCTGGGGTGAGCTTAGCACTCACCTGGCCCCACAGACTTTGTTTACTCAGAGTTCTCCTGTGCACAAGCCACTACTACAAGCTTTCCCCTTTCCAAGCACACTGGGGGGAGGTGACACTGCACCGGCTTTCTCAGGCCTGCGTGTTTATTTACAGTTCACGTGGGAAGTGGGTCTTCCCCCGTCTCCTGTGGAGTTTTCCACCCTCCGCCACTCTCACAAGCTTTCCCGCTCCTGGTTGCTGGGCGCTCCGGAGCCTCTTCGGCCAGGCCCTGCTTGTTTATTTACAGTTCCGGGAGGGATTCCCTTCTCCTGCTTTTCAGTGCTCAGTGCACCCCACCCTCTTTGCAATGTGTCTTTATTATTCTTATTGCTTATTACTCAGTTTCTCTTATTTCCCTGGGTGGAAGTCGGTCTGTCTAGGGGGTTATGCTGTTCTGGGCCAAGGTTGTCTGTGGGAGTACCGCCTACCGCTAAGCTCACCTTGTCTGCATCTTCCCAAGCCGTCTGGGTGTGGGCAACTGGCGAACTCGGGGCCCTCCTGGTTTCTCTGTTTAACGTGAAGTGGAGATTCTCTGCGCTGGTTGGAGGTGTGGAGGGGTCAAAGTTTTGCCTTTTCTCAGTGGTTTTGCCTTCAAGGTGTGTCTCCAGCGTCTCTCCAAGATTTCACTATAGGAGGCTCGCTTTCTGCTTCCTCCCTCTAAGTGCCATCTTGGAATCTCAAAAATCCCCATTTTAAACTGTGCACTGCCACTGGAGATGGGATGTAGTTTGGTTCAGGAAGACCATCTTCAAAGTGGGGGAATGAACATATCCTTCATAAAACAATAAAATGATCTCTTTTGCCTCTTTGGATCTTTCTCTAGATAACAATGGTTGGATGAGGAAGTGCATAAATAAATTTCTTTATTATGCACGATACTATGAAGAAGGTTCTAGAAAATTAAACTTTCTTTGCATATTAATCCATCTATCCAATCCATATATTGGATTCATTTGAGAAATATATTGTGCTCCTTTTTTTTCTTTTGGTTGGACTGGAGTTTGAACTCAGGATTTCACCCTTGCAAAGCAGGTGCTCTACTGTTTGAGCCACACCTCCAGTCCATTTTTCTCTGGTTATTTTGGAGATGGGGTCTTGGAAACTATTTGCCCAGGCTGGACTTGAACCTCGATCCTCCTGATCTTTGCCTCCCAAGAAGCTAGAATTATAAGTGTGAACCACTGGCACCTGGCTTAATTGTGCTCTTTTTATGAGTCAGGCATTATTTTAAGCACTAAAAAATAAGCATGAAAAAAATTTACTGTCTAATAAAGCTGATCACCCAGTCCAGAATCCTCACAGCTGATTAGCCATGAAAAGACACATGTCCAGCCTCTGTTTTCTGGGCAGCTAGTGCGGTGTGCCATTTTCAGCTTCTACAGGGACAGGTTTTCATGGTGGGTAGTATGTATGAGGGTTAAGATATTGGGTAGTTAGAACTATGCAAAATGGTTTAGGACAAACTCCAAAGAGTTATGTAATCCTTCCTGTAAATTGGTGCCAGACCAATCAAGTTTTGGGGCTCAGAGTGGTACCCCAGATCCCAGAATTGTTCTGCCAACAACCTCTATTTGGTTAACATTTGAGAAGAACCTGCTCACCGTTCTGTCTTTAACAATGTTCTAGCTGCACTTTGCAATACACATTGTTAGTTAGGGCGTATTCTGTGACCAAAGCTCCCTTTTATTACCACACATAGAACCCAGGAGGCATCTGAAAAATTTATAATATGCATATTTTAGAGAAGCATAACCTGAGTTATGTGTCAGTGCTGGGGGCATCTTGGAGAGACATCTGGAAGATAATGACACTGTCCCTGAGCTCTTAGGTAAGTAACACGTATGGCTGAAGGCCAAGTGTTGGAGATGCCCCCAACAGATGGGTGAGGCAGTGGTTATTTCTATGGTGAAGAATTGTCTATTGTTAAAACAAGTGAGATTTTTTTTTATTTTAGGTAGTAGTATACTAAAACTTTGAATGAGTCTTGGTCCTTGCTCTGAAAAGTGAGCCAAGGAAGTCTTATTGCTTGGCAATTAATTTTAATGGGGTCAAAATATCTTAGGACAAAAATATTTATGCTTAAAAATATAAACAGGACCACTATGAGTTAATATGCTAATTGTTGAGAGGAGTAGAGTTGAGTATTTAGAGTTAAGACCAGGACCAGTGTGCTTGAGTTTTAATCTTTGTTCTGCCACTTTGAGCAAGGAATTTTGTGTCCCTCTGTTAGGTAGCATGCAAAATAGTGAAAGTTCACCAAATTGTTGAGAGTTAAATGAGTTAAAATATGTAAGATTAGTGTGGACAGAACACAAGTGCTCATAAATAATAGTAGCAATTTTATTAGTAATAGCAATGATCTCTCCTCACAGATGAGTGTCAGAAAGATAACCAATATAATTCTTAGCAGAGTTTCTTTAGCACTGAGAGACATAATTGGTAATTATTTCTACCCAACAGAAGTTTGTTTATATTTTGTTTTTTTGTGGGACATTAGCCTCTGGCTTATTTGTGGAGGGCTCATTGGGACTTACAAGGTCAGAGGTTCTTGGTGGGGTGGTCCATAAAGCAGCATTGTAATAGAGGTTGGTAACTAACTACATGTACCTTCAGAAATCTTCAGTGTTTGGGGTAACCCTTTCTGCAGCTTCAGAGCAGAGACGGGCATCATACTGGAATTTATGATTGGGACCTGAGTAAACACAAAGCCCCAGAGAGCGATTCTATACCTGCAGTGTGTACACAGCCCTGTTAACCACCAAGAAGTGGTCAAATTCTTAAACTTATATTATTAAAAATCTCTAAAAGATTTTATTTTAGGAATTTGGGAATCCAGAGCACAGGGAAGGGATTCCCTTAGGAAGGGGGGCAGACAACTAGCTCTTTTGCCACTTGTTAGTGCCCTGCTGGACTGGTCAACAGTTGGATTTAGTCTGTATTGACTTCAGATGCATATATGCTAATCATGTCTCCCGATTCCTTCCCTGTCTCTCAAGTCAGAGTACCAGAGCCTCACCTCCTCTTTCTTCAGCCTTGGAAACACTACATTCCTGATGTTAAGATGTGGAATCATGTCTTGAGCATTTACTGTGGCACAGGCACAGGCAGATTGTTTTCCAAACTTGTCCACTGTCAATCTCAGGCTGAAAAATGCCCTGTGATTGTCATGATTTTATTGTATTTCTTTGTGATATTAGAGATTGAACTTAGGGTCTCACACATGATAGACAAGTGCTCCAGCATTTGAGCCACACTTCCAGCCTTTTTATTGTTATTTTATTGTTTTTGGTGGTACTGGGATTTGAACTCAGAGCCTCATGCTTTCTAGGAAGGTGTTCTACCACTTGAACCATTCCACTAGCCCTTCCCCAACCTTTTTCTTTGTACTTTGTTTTTGAGATAAGTTTTAACTTTCCCTGGACTGCCCAGTGATCCTCATACTTTTGGCTCCTGAGTAGCTGGGATTATAGACATGCATCCTGGTGCCTTGCTGATTCTCATGATTTTAAACGAAATCAACATAGTTACTAAAAAAGGTTTGGTTGTTATGTGGAATGCTTTCAAATATTGATGACACAGCACAAATATCCCTAGCTTTTCTTTGTAGACCATTCTGGAAGTTCTGTCTATGAATTTGTTTGGATTCATTCTTGAATATATTAAAAAAAATTTTTTTTGCAGTGATGGAATCCAGGGCTTTGCTCATGCTAGGCAAATGCTCTACCACTGATCTGGATCCCCAGACTTTAATTTGTTTAATATTCAGGCAATGACTTTCATTAGGCCACTGCTACTATTTTTTTCTGTCTCTTCCTTTGCCTTATTGTCATTGTAGCTTCTAAGTATAAAGAACATAACAATATATCTGAAGTTGTTGGGAGAATCATGGGCCCCTAGAGATGGTGGTATCTTAATCCCCAGAATCTGTGAATACAGAACTTGCATTTCAGAAGAGTTTTGTGGGTATAACTAATGCAAAGATTTTGAGGTGGGAAGATTATCTTGAGTGCACTCAATGTATCACTCTATAATTTGAATGTCCAGCCACCCAAAACTCCTGTTGAAATTGAATAGCCTCTGTGATGGTAGGGGAGATTGGGTCCTTAAGGGGTGTTTAGGTCACCAGATCTCTGCCCTCTTGATGGACTGGGAGAATGAGTTATTATAAAGGCCAGTTTAGGCTTCCTTCACTTTTTTCTTTTGCCTTCTTGTTTTCTTGCAGGTACCCTTTTGCCATGTGACATCTTCCGCCAAGTTAGGAAGCAGAACAACTGTGGCTTGCTTGTGCCCTTTCCCTGCTAAACATCACCTGCCCTTGTGGTAAAGGAAAAGGAAAGAATGCAGGGATTGATTGACTCCTGGTCTGCAGATGTGTGGAGTTATGAACCATAGAGATGGATTTTTACTTCTGTAGGCTTTTTCTCCCCATGTTGAGTTATATCATAGGTGATGCTGAGCAGAATGAAGAGAATTTCACAAAGTCCCCATATCAAGATCTGGTATCTTATCCTTAGGAATTTTATGTTTGAATTTTTTAAAACTAGAGTTCAAAAAAGATCAATATTCTACATTTAACTGGAAATGACAAGAAACTATTGTGGAGAGTGGATTATGAAAAGCCTTTGAGAACTGGATGTAAGCAAGGTGAGGTGTGGCTTAATTGTTTTTACCTGTAGGCTGAGATAGGCACAGCCCCGGCCATGAAGCAGAAAAAAGCAGAACAGCCACATCTCCTAAACTTGTGTTCAGAGAAACAGGAACGCAGGTTTCTCCTGTTACAATGCCACGCCCCTCCCCAAAAGCTGCTGCTCCACCCTGTTTGCTGCTGTTTATAAAAGGGCCCTTGAAGGAGGGTTTGGGCTTTGGGTTTTTGCCTTCAACTTTTACTTTGGAGGTTTTTTGGGCTTTGGTTTTTGCCTTTTGCTTTGGGCTTTTTGGTGTGGGAAGGTTTTGGAAGAGAAAAGAATTACTGAAGGGAAAATTATTAAAGGGAAAAGAATGGCTAAAGAGGGGTTGATAGAAAGTCTGCATGGAGAGCTTTAACATAAGCCTTAGAAAGCTAAGACAAAGAAAACTTTAACATAGGCTTTAAAAGCTAAAGAAAAGCCAAAGAGAACATGGGACAGTGCTAGATAGAGGACCGAGACTTTGCAAATTGAACACTGAAGCTTTAAGAAAGCTAAAGAGAGAATGCTGAAGAAAAGCTGCAAGGTTGGGGGCAAAAGACTTTAAGAGCGATTAGGCTAAAGACAAGCTAAGAGAAAACATGGGACAGTGCAGTCTAAGGAAGAGGTTTTAAGCAAGGTTTTAAAAAAGACTTTAGAAGCAAGGTTTTAAAGAACTTCAAGGAGTGAGGCCTTAAAGAATAAAGACAGAGAAAAGAAGCAATAAGGGTTGGGCGTCTCCACTTGAGCACACAACACACCTGACCCCACTTTCTGTCTGTCTGTCTATCCTGTGTCTTTTCTGAATCTCCAGTCGCTCCCCAGTTAAGCCTAGTTAGGTTCAGTAATAACCAGGAGTGAGAGAAAAAGCTTGCTCTAACAAGGGAGGGAGCAAGAAAACAGCGCCCCCTCCAAACTATACCTTAGAGGTTTAAAATTTTTTCTTTGTTATCTAATTCAAGCTCTAGATTCTTTGGGATGTGAAATGGATTTAGAGAGTAAGGGCCTTGTCACCTGGCCTCCCTACTAGTCCTGTTCTCAAAGACCCTTGCCATGATCCTGAAATGTGGGTGGAGAGTTTTTAGTCAGGGCTTCCTCCCCATTTCTCTACTGAGATGTCTTATCAAGGTCAGTAAAATTGGGGAGGGGGATTTTGTGATTGAATCTCTGGAAAGAAATGGGAGGAGGCCCAGTTTAGCTCTTCCTTAGAAAGATCTCTCAAAAGAATGATTTTTCGGTATCCTTCAGGCCCCAGGACTCTGTGGTGGAAGTAGTGCATGTGCTCCTGCCCCAGCTGCTCCTTGTGTGGTCTGCCTCTCTGGAAGACTGTTAGCTAGTTGTTGCCATCCCCATTGAACTTAAGGCCTGGTTTCCTGAATTGGATTCCAAAATGGAGTCTGCCTTATTCAACCCAGTGAGTCCTTTAAGTTCTAGGTTGGGGTCCTCCATGACCTCCATCCTATTCCTGTTAACCAGCCATTGCTCATATATTTCCTGTCCTGAAATCTCACACATGTTTGGACTCAATTCTTCCTTTCATATAATTTCTTCATCCTAATCCATCTCCTTATGTGTGAGTTCTCTTTTCTGGTATAATTTTGGGTGTAATTACTGGTGACTGTCCCCTCCCTGGTAATTGATGCTGTCTTCATTCTACTACAGGTATTTCTCAAGAGATCAGTGGCTACCTTATAAACAAAGCTTTTATCGGTATCTCAGTCCTTTTTTTCTCTTCCTTACTCTCTTTCCAACACTTGGCACAACTGATTGCCCACTTTTTCATAGAATACTTTCTTGCCTTTGCTGGGGAATCATTCTCCCCATCCTCTCCTTGGCATCTGTGACTGCAGGTACCTGTGCTGTTTTTCTCCCTCATGGATCCTCTTCTTTCTCCCATCCTGGGGTCCTCACCTTTTCTTCTAGGACCTCTGCTTTAGCTCTTCTAGTGAAGTCACCTACAGCTCTAAGCATGCAACTTATAAACCACCATTCCTGCCTTGACAATACTCCAGTTTTATATTCCCACTTTTAGAACTGGAGAGGGATATGGGAGCTTCCTGGAATCAGCATATTTACACCAGTTCTTTTTGTTAACCATCACTATCCTCTCATTATTCTTCCATTTCCCCAAACATGGAAACTTGAATGCTTTCAGTTGATTCCTTTTTTTCCTTTAAACAACAGTGCCATATTCACACAACCCTGAGGCTTGCCATCTTCTTCTTTCTTTTTCAGAAAACAAAACCTACCAATCAGAATTGTCATCATGCAGCAAGAAGTTCATCCTACTGGATCCAGTTTTCTTGAGGCAACTTAATAGAAATACACACACACACACACACACACACACACACATATGAAATAGACCAAGCAGGAAGAGAGAGACAGGGTCTTGGTTCTTCTGAAGTTTTCTGTATACATTCTATTATCCATTTTGGTCCTGAGCTATGGTCTACTGAGGTGACCTATCATCTGAGGTATCCATGATACATTGACAAACCCAAATGTGTCATAACTAGAGAGGGAATGGCTGGGAGGCATAATTAATCAACGTAAACAACAAAATTCCCTAGAGCTTTCAGAGTTCTTTTTTTTTTGATTCCAGAAGTGACTCTGAAACTCTAAAATCTGTCTCATACTTTTAAAACAGCTTTGTTGGGGCACAGTTGCTATATGAAGAGCCACGGATGTTTGATGTGCACAATTTGATGCAACACCATGATACCATCATCACAATTAAGGCATTAGACCTTCCCCAAAGTCACTTGTGTCACTTTCGTTGTTAAATTGGAATATGCAAACATTGCATATGTCACACTGTGAATTCTGACCACAGCGGTGTACTGCAGATGTCTATAACATTCATTAGCATAATTGAAACTTTAGATCCCTTGAACAAAAACGCCCATTTCCTCCCATCTCCCAGCCCCTAGAAACCACTCCAGTGTCCTCTGCTTCTATGAGTTCTGCTATTACATGTACTTCATGTAAATGGCGCCCTATGGCGTTTGTCTTTCTGAGACTAGCTTGTTTCACTTAGCATAATGGCCTCAAGTTTTATCCATTTGTCACAAGTGGTAGGATTCTTTTTTCTTTTTTTGCATCTTTTAATTTTTATATCAACATCTTAAGGTATGATTTATGTACAATAAAATGCAGCATTAAAAATGGACAGTAGATAAGTTTGATGAATATATAATATGAAACTTCTACCATTAAGGTAGGTATTTATCAACTTTATTATCTCTTCAAAGAACCAAGTTTTTCCTTTGTATTCTCATTTTTATATTCTATTTCTTTGCCCTCTGTTGCTGATTACTTGTCTTATTTTATGGTTCCCTTTCAGGACTATGAGTCCTTTCAGGACTATGTTCTGTGCCTCTCTCCTAGCTTCGGTGGTTTGCTTGCAAGCTTGAGTTCTTTGGCTTTTGGTGAATCAGTACCATCTCTCAACCTTCACCTTTACATGGCCTTCTCCTAGTACACACATGCTGTGTCCAAAGTTTTGCTTTATGTTAGATTAAGATTACCCTAGCATCCATCTTTACTTGGTTATTTGAAAAGTCCTTATTTTCTAGTAAGGTCACATGAGGTATTAGGATTTCAGTGTCTTTGGCAGAAAAACAATTTGACCCATAACACATCCTATAGAGAATTCCCAGAGGTGAAAAAGTACTGCAATATTGGGTCTCTCCAAATTTCCTCCCAAAGGGATTTCCTTCTTTCTAAAGGCAGAATAAGAATAGTATTCAGTTATAAGCACATACCACATTTCTTCTACTCATCTGTCAATGCAGTTAGTTTCTTTTTTTTATTGTTTTATTATTCATATGTGCATACAAGGCTTGGGCCATTTATCCCCCCTGCCTGGAGTTAGTTTCATATGTTGGCCATTGTGAACAGTGCTGCAGTGAACGTGGTGTGCAGACACCTCTTCGTGGTCCCAGTTTCAGTTCTCTTTGATATGTGCCATATGAGCAGTGGAGCTGTTATCACAGATCGACTTTCAACTTTTTGAGGGCCATCCATTCTGGTTCCCATTCTTGCCAACAGTGTACAAGGGTTCAACTTCTTCATGTCCTTGCCAGTACTCTTCTCATTTTAAATAACAGCCTTCCTAACAGGAGTGAAGGGATCGCTCATTGTAGTTTTGACTTTTATTTCTGTGGTAACTAATGATGATGTCTTCTTAAAAATGTCTGTTAAGTCCTTTGTTCATTTTTCATTTTTTTCTATTGAGCTGTAGGAGAGCCTTTTGTATATTGAAAATTCACCTGAAGATTTACCTTATATTAATCAATCATCACATCTCTTTTTGGTGGTACTGGGATTCAAACTCAGGGCCTGTTCTTACTAGGCAAGTGCTCTAGCCATGTCAGAATCCCTAAACTCTTTTATTTAAAACACTAGAGCAAAGCAAATAAGTATAAATAAGAAAGATAATATGTTTTTTGACATGTATTTCCTTTTTATTATTGTTGTACTGGGGGTACATTGTGACATTTACAAAAGTTATTACAATGTATCATAGCTGAATTCACCCCCTCCATCATTCTCCTTTATTGACTTTCCCCCATTCCTGAAATAGTTTCAAAATGTCTCATTTTCCACTTTCATACATGAGAACGTAGTATTTCCACCATATTCACCTCCTTCACTCTTTCCTTATATCCTCCCTCCTTCCACTGACAGGACCTGTTTTACCTTCCTGTTCTTCTTTTTTGAAAAAAGACATTTTTTGTTTGTTTAAGATAGCTATACAGGGAGTTTCCTTGTGACATTTCCATGTATATATGTATTATAACCCGAACTGGTTCATCTCCTCCATTTTTCTCCTTTCTACCATAGTCCCATTCTTATGGTTCTTATCCCATTCAACAGGTTAAAAATTCTATATTCGTTCTTGTATAGAAAGTACATCAACCATATTCACCTTCTTAACTTCCTTCTTTTACCCTCCTTCTCCCATTAGTGAACTTGCCTTAGTGTGACCTGTTTTTCATAACATTGCTGTATTTATGTTAAGTTTATATTCCATACAATAAGAGAAAACATGCGGCCTTTGGCTTTCTGAGCCTGGCTCAGCTTCACTTAAGGTGGTATTTTCCAGTTCCATCCATTTACCTGCAAACAACAAAAATTTCATTCTTTATGGTTGAGTAAAATTCCGTTGCATATAAATGTCACATTTTCTTAATCCATTCATCAGTAGTGCATGTATTGGCTGTTTCCATAACTTAGCTATTGTGAATAATGCTGCAGTAAACATGGGTGTACAGGTGTCTTTATTGTAACCTGACTTATGTTCCTTCAGGTATATCCCTAGGAGTGGTGTTGCTGGATCATATGGCAGTTCTATTTTTAGTTTATTGAGGACAGTTCACACTGTTTTCCATTGTTCTTGATGACAGCCATTCTAACAGGAGTGAAGTGGAATCTTAATGTGGTTTTGATTTGCATTTCCTTTATGGGCAGAGATGTTGAGCATTTCTTTATGTATTTTTTGGACGTTTGGACTTCTTCCTTTGAAAAAGCTCTGTTCAGTTCATTTGCCTATTTCTTCATGAGGTCAGTGATTTTTTGGAGTTTAATTTTTTTGTTTCCTGTATGTTTTCTTTATTAATCCTTTGTCCTATGTATATAGCTGGCAAAGATTTTCTCCCATTCTGTGGGCTGTCTCTTCAATCTGGTGACCATTCCTTTGTTGTTCAGAAGCTTTTTAGTTTCATGAAGTCCCATTTGTCAATCTTTTCTCTTAGTTGCTAAGTCATTTCCGTTCTATTTAGGAAGTCATTGCCTATGCTTATAAATTCCAGTGTATTCCCTGTTCTTTCCTGCCCTAGCTTCAAAATTTCACATCTTATATTAAGGCATTTAATTTACTTTGAGTTGATATTTGTGAAGGGTGAAAGACATGAATCTAATTTCAGTTTTCTGCATGCAGATACCCAGTTTTCCCAGCAACACTGAAGTGTTTTGGACACCTTTGTCAAAGATCAGGTGGATGTAGCTGTGTGGATTCATAGTTGGGTTGTCTATTCTGTTCCACTTATCTTTGATCTTCATATCTGTTTTTGTGCCAGTGCCATCTTTTTTTTTTTTTTTTGCTATGGCTCTGTACTATAGTTTGAAGTCAGGTAATGTGATACCTCCAGTGTTGCTCCTTTTGCTCAGTATTGCCTGGGATATTCGAGGTCTTTTGTTTATTTTTTCCAAATAAACTTTAGGGTAGATTTTTCAATCTCTGTGATGAATGTCACTGGAATTTTGATGGGAATTGTGTTTAACATGTAGATTACTTTTGGTAGGATAGCCATTTTTACTATCCATGAGCATGGGAGATCTTTCCATCTTCTATGGTGTTCAGATTCTTTCTTCAGTGGTTTATAGTTTTAATTGTAGAGGTCTTTCACTTCCTTTAAGTTTATTCCTAAGTACTTTGCTATTTTTTTCAGGCTGTTGTAAATGGAATTGTTTCCCTATATTCTTTCTCAGTCTGTTGGTGTATAGAAAGGCTACTGATTTTTGTAAATTAATTTTGTACTCTGATACTTTGCTGAAGGTGTTTATGATGCTTAAGAGTTTTTTGTTTTTGGTGGAGAAAGGTAATATGTTTAATGTGCTTAGTATCATATTTGATCACATGACACACCTGGGAAGGGATCATGATTCTTCTTGTTACCGTTTGAAGATATGAAGTTGAGAATTGGGAAGTCTTCATCTTGCTTATTAGCAACTGAACTGGTATTCATTCCTAGGACCTCTGAACTCTAGGCAAGGGAACTTCCCACTATGCTTAATTGTACATGTTTACTAAAGATCTCTCCTGTAAAATTATAATGTTTAGAATTGTATGAAAAGCTAGAAATACAAAAAAATACAAAAAAAGAAAACATATCAATCCAGTCCTAATGGTAGCACAACCAATATGTAAAATTACTATGTCTTTGTTAAAGACATATTTTTGTACTATATGCTTTTCTCAATTTCAAAAATGCTATCAGAACACTGTTTGATTTTCTGCTTTGTCACAGTTTTTCATGTTATTTAATTTTCATCAACATAACTTTTGTGATCAGGTAATTTTTGTTGAGTGGGTATTTTAGTATTTAACATTTTTTTCCTGTGTAAACTTTAGGATAAAAAAATCAAATTATGACAAGTCTTTACTTATTGATAGCACTGCGTGTTTAATGAGTGTTTGTGCTGGATGCACAGGAGAAGGATGTGGTATAATGTAGTCCCGAGTTATTTCAGGCAGTGAACTTGAAGTTTGACAGGTCCTGGTCATTTATCAAAATAACACTTCTCCCTAAGCATTTGCTCTAACTCAATCATTGCTCATATTTCTTGCTAATTGGAGCTGTTCAAGATGATCATACATGTACCATCCATAATAACCATGTTTGGTCTGCTTGGCCACGTGGCTTGCACTGAACAGGGCAGACCATTAGTGAAACAACAGGAATATCAGCAGGACATTGAATGCTTTCAGAGCTTAGTAGGACAGTCCTGTCCATGCATTACCCGTACTGTACATTAAGGCAAAGAAGCAATGATTTCTCTTGCTCTTGTGTAGTTGGATCTCCATCCAGCAAAACTGATAGATAACCAACAATGTATTGCCAAATATAGTAGCAAGGCCCCCAGGATGGCTCCCAGTGATCTTTGTCATCTTTCGATGCCTATGTGACCAGTAGGATATAGAGGAAGGGATTTTATTTGACTTTATAAGGCTCATAGGTAAACTCTGTTCTATATGGAAGTTAATGTTAGTATACAGGGAAATAGTTGTACTCAATTGCTATGGCTGCTTAAGCAAAGTACAAATGGCCCCTGATACAACTCAACATTTTTTTTGACTTTACGACAGTGCATAAAAGATATATATCTCTTAGAAACTGTTCTTTAAATTTTCTGTGCAGAGGAAGGGGTGGGGCCATAACAATTGGTTAGTCATATTTCTAGAGGTCACATAGGGTAATTTATGGGGTTGATTACCTCAACCATCCCACCTTTTAACTAAGCTTATTTTGTACAAAATGCCATCACTATATGTGTGCAATGGAGAGTGAATGGAAAAGAAATCATTTGAAGGAGGAAGTGCTGATCAGATCAGCTAGAAGTCCTGGGAAAATCACCCTGGTCCGAAGTAAACAGAGCCATAGCTTCCCAGGAATCTTTGTATGTGTTCAGTTTATCTTTTGAGTAAATTTATTACATTTCTTATGAATTTGTTTGTCTTCTTCCTTTTGTCTGGCTGAGGTGATAAGGTCCTTGAGGGAAGAGCCTGTAAATGGGCTTGGTCAGAGCTGCCATTGAGATTGAACCTGAAGATAAGAACTAATGTTAACATGTAGTCTAGGAAGGTCTGAGGTTCAACTGTGAGAAGCATGAGCTAAGCAACATACAGGAATTGGTATCTTCAATGTCTCCATCCTATTCTCTGGGAGAAAAAGCTTTTTTCATGTGCATTGTAGATCCCAGGCCATAGAACTTTCTTGCATTGATGTCTCAGTGGGGGTAGACTGGCCAGCTGCTTGCTGGCTTTCTGGTCCTTTCTTTGATGCGTTGATAAAGTAGTGAGGAAAATGAACATTTTTATACTGATTAAGGAAAAGGTTTAGGCTTGGAATTTTCCCTTTAGACAGCAAATTTCCTCCTCACATAGGAAGTAACAAACATGTATTGGAAATACTGTCATCTCCAGTATAGCTTCCACCTGCTGTGGCTCCCCAATAATGAGAAAACTTTCTGGTACCTTCCCTTAGGCATATCTGAGGTTCAGATCCAGGTGGAATCTTATCCCCTTCCTTCTTTGCATCTTATATTTGGTCACCCAAAACTCACATGGCATTGCTTTCTAACCATTTCATTGGTTCTTTTTTTTAAATACACATTTTTTTTTGAATGAGCTCTTCCCCGCCCCCCAAAACAAAAGCAACTCTTGTTAGATGTGTCTTGGACAGGCCAAACCGATAGCTCTAGAAAGGGGGAAAAAAAAAAAGAATAAAAAGAGTAGTTCTTATTCCCTGTCTGAAAAGGGCTTTTTCTGGCTCATTAGCCTTGTGGGAGGGGTCCAGTAACCTTCCCTGGGGTGGTCTGGGTCCTGCCCCTGCTTGGACCAGGAACTCTTGGCTACTTTTAGGGTAGCCCTGAAGTCTGCTGCAGCCCTCACTGAGGGGCTGGGTTTGGCAAACAGCAGGTCCATGGCCAGCTGGGACTGCTGCTACAGATAAGGTTCTGTTTCGTTTGGGTGGAGTTGGCTGCACTGCCCTGGGAGGGCCCAGTGCCTTCCCTGTCTTCCCAAAACCCTCTGGAAGACTAGGAATATCTCTCTGGGGTCACTGGTCTGAATTCATCTGGGGTCACTATTTCCTGGGGATCTGCTAGCCTGGGATTTTGGGTCAATGGACACACAGTAGTAGTTGTTGGAAGCCACAAATCAAGTGACTTTCTAGTCAAATCCAAGCTTTTCTTTCTGCCCATGAAGAGACTGGGGACGGGGTAGGAGGAAGAACTGAATGTAGTCTAGAACCCAGGAGTTTAGACTCTTGGTTCAGGCCATCTGCAACTTTGGGGGTCCTCAAATGGCAGTGATCTCAATCACCTGGGTGCCTGTTGACCACATGGATTCCTGGGACCCCTCTGTGAGATTCTGGTTTTCGTCAGAGTTCTGATCAGCACCAGACAATAGGAATATAACGTGAACTGCGTATGCAATTTAAAATTTTCTAGTGGCCACATAAATAGTTTGCAAGACCCTATCTTGAAGAAAACCTGTCACAAAAACAGGCTAGTGGAGTGGCTCAAGGTTAGGCCCTGAGTTCAAACCCAAGTACCAGAAAAAAAAAAGAAGCAAGTGAAATTTTATTTAATCCAAGTAGCCAAATTACCATTCTAATATAAGATCTCTAAAAAGTTATGAATGAGTGATTTGACTTTTTTGGCACTCTATCTTTGAAATTTGTTTGTTTTTTTTTTTTTTTTGTGTGTGTATGTGTACTAGAGTTTGAACTCAGGGTGTCAAGCTGCTAGGGAGGTTCTCTGCCACTGGAGCCACTCTGCCAGCCCTGAAATTTGGTGTGTATTTTACAACATACGTTAATTTGCATTAGCCACATTTCAAGTGTTCCAAAACCATAGTGGCTAGTGGCTTTCCTAGGGGACTCTGGAGAGCTGGAGCTGTTCCTTCCAGATCAGTGGCACTCTTCATAAAAAGGCATGAGCTGCCAGCAAAGTAATGAACTTGCCATTTCTAGACTCATTTAAGCATTTCCATTGTAAAGTTCAAAATCCAAGAGTACTACCATCCGAACCTTGTTAAGCTCTGTGGGTGCTTCCCTGACTCAGCAGCACATCAGTGTGTGGTGAAGTGTTTACACAGCAAATGAGCAGGAAACCATTGGCCACGGAGTGACACAAACATCTTGAAGCACACTCTGTTCCGTACCATGGAGTGTGTGTTTCTGCACATGTGGACATTTTGTAAGCCCTGGAGCTCATGTGCTAAAGGCCCAGGAACCCATTTAAGAGTTGGAGTGAGTTTTCAACCAGAAGCAGCTGAAAGTTTTTCCAATTTAATCTACAAATGCACTGGGGGATTTTTGCACATGAATCAACTTGTTTGACTTGACAAGCCCTCTCTGTGCTCTGTGTGTGCTGCAGTGCCAGGCTCACAAAGGTGCCCTGTGTGTAAATTTGCAGGGGTGGGAGGAGGTACCTGGAAAGTTAAGGCAAATTTTTCTGAAAAAAAAAATGCAAAAGCAGGGAGCCAGGGTAGAAAGGCAGGAAGGGTCCCTGTTTAAATTTCCACTCTCCATCAGCAGAAGTCCCTTTTACAGGGTTGAAAGTGGAAACACATCTGAATTCTCTTTAATAAGATAGATACACATGTGCCAGGACGTATGCCTCTATATTTGAATTAGCTAATCAATTAATTAATATGATTAGTGACTAATTATGTTTGGGTTATATTGTAAGGATATCAATTTTTAAAATCTGAATCTCACCATGTCATTAAAAAAAATCTGTCTTATGCTTCATTTTGATAAAAAGAAAAGAAATGAAAGAGAGGAGGAAGGAAGATAGGAAGAGAGAAAGAAAAAAAAAGAAAGGAAGGAAAGAAGAAAGAAAGAAGGAAAGACAAAAGTGGTCAGAAGGGAACTGGGTGTCTTGCACCAGCCTGTGCTCTGAAGGGTCATGTGTTGCGTAATCCAGCTCAGTGATACTACTTCAAGGGGTTGTGTGATGCAAAAGACAGAGAGCTGGAGCCCATAATAATAACAATATCACAGTAAGAATAATGACCAACACCGAGCAAACATTTATTATGTCTAAGACCCTTGACTGGAATAAAAATATTTAATACTAACCCTGTGAGTGAGCTAGGTACTGACATTTATTCCCATTCTACCATGCAGGAAACTGGGAGGTCCAAGCCAGGAGGGATAGAGATGGGGTTCAAACCCAGGTGGATCTTTAGTTTGTACTCCAAAGGCTTTAATTGGAAGCTTCCTTAAAGGCCTTCCCACCAACTTTCCACTAGGTCACCATCTCTCTGACCTTCCAATCAGGTGGTCACCTAGATGCTGCGTGAATGCATTGGGTGCAGCCTTCTAGGTCTCCCCAGTTGGGCACTTACTCTCTGCCAAGCAGACCTCTTTGTCTAGCTACCCTGAGTCTCCAGGCCTGGGCTTTCCAGGTAGCAATCCTGTGACTTCCTTTTGGTACTGTAACATTCAAGGAGCTAGAGCAGATTCCATGCTTCCTCTTGACCTTGATCCTAAGAGTCAATAGGATAGTCTGGAGGAGAGAGACCCCTGGGGACCTCTCCCAGCAGGGCTATTTCCCAAGGACCTGGGTCCCACAGCTACATGGAGGCTAAGGTAGCTGAATGACCCATCTCTTCCCTCTCCCCATTGCCTGCTCCTCTGGCTTATGTCATCCAGGCTGAGGAAGAGAAGAAGGGACAGGTGTGGTGAACAGCTGCTTTCAAGAGTGACAACTCCCATGTTGTCTAGTCTCTCCTGTTCCCTGTGAATGGCCTGTGTGGACACACTTTGAGAAATTAAGAGTGTCATATAAACCTCAGAATTTTTTTTTTGTCCAATTATTCTGGTTCAATTGGCATTTGCATCCCTGGAATTCTTGACTTTTTCCCATTATTGTGAAACCGCTCTTTCCAAACAAGTCAATGCTCTCATGACTAACTACTCAGAACCTGCTGAGAACTGCTGGCTGCCCTGATGAAATGCTCCAAACAGACAAGTGTTCCCAGTCTCGGAGGTGCTACCAGGCCAGAACTGAGGACAAAGTTGGGGACACTGTGCCAAGTAGCAGGGAAAAGTTGGGGGCCATACCCAACCTTGCAATCACCTATGCGACCTGTGTAAGCTACATAATCTCTTTGGTCTCAGTGTCCTCATCTGGCTGTGGAGAAAGTGATAGCTCCTCCCTAGGGATGTTATCAAGATGAAGTGGGTGGATCAAGTAGTGTACTTACAGAAATCTGATAAGCGCCAGCTCTTATTACTCATAAAAGAATGGTTTGTGGTGACACATGTAAGGTACTGAGTCCTGTGTAGGATTGCTGGCTATGCTCTCCCTGTACACCTTACAACCACACTGTCAGGATAGAAGCAACCATTTTACACAGAATGAGAATAGAGACCCTGGGAGGAAGTTTCTTGCTATGCTAGTAAGTGGTGGAGTTCTTTTTTTTCTTCTTCTTCTTCTTGGTGGGACTGGGGTTTGAACTCAGGGCTTTGTGCTTGCTAGACAGGCATGTCAGCTTGAGTCACACTTCCAGGCCTTTTTGCTGTGGTTATTTTGGACATAGGATGTCACTTTTTGCTCAGACTGGCCTGGACCATGACCCTTCTATTTTTTTTTTTTTCAAGTATTTTTATTTATTTTTTTTCTTTTATTATTCATATGTGCATACAAGGCTTGGTTCATTTCTCCCCCCTGCCCCCACCCCCTCCCTTACCACCCACTCCACCCCCTCCTGCTCCCCCCCCTCAATACCCAGCAGAAACTATTTTGCCCTTATCTCTAATTTTGTTGTAGAGAGAGTATAAGCAATAATAGGAAGGAACAAGGGGTTTTGCTGGTTGAGATAAGGATAGCTATACAGCCATGACCCTTCTATTTTATACTTTTTGCTGTTGCTGGGATGATGGGCTCATGCTACCATGCCCAGTTTTTTCCCTTGTTGAGATGGGGTCTCTTGAGTTCTGTTCCTGGGCTGACCTTGAACCCCTATCTTCCTGATCTCAGCCTCTCAGGTATCTAGGATTACAGGATTGAACCACCAGCACCTGACTTTTCTTTCTTCTGTTCCTTTTTTTTTTTTCTAAACACCTAACAGTCGTGCATATTTATGGGGTACCACGTGATACCTCAATACGTATCTACATCATGTAATGTTCAAGTGAGGGTAAGCATACCCATCTCCTCATTTATCATTTCTTTGTGGTGGAAACACTGAAAAATCCTTCACTCTAGCTTTTTGTTATCATCTCTAGTTACCCTACAGTTGTCCTATCTATAACTGAAAATCAGTTGGGCCACCTTTCTCCATCCCTCCCTCTTCTCTCCTCTCCTCAGCCTCTGGTAGCCACTATTCTACTCTCAACATCTATGAAATCAACTTTTCTGGACTCATATATGAGTGAGAGCACGTGGTATTTGTCTTTCTGTGCTAGGCTTATTGCACTTAGCATATAAAACCATCCAGTTTCATCTATGTTGTTACAAATGGCAATGTTTAATCCTTTTTATGGCTGAATGGTATTCCATTGTGCACATGTACCACATTTTGTTTATCTATTCATCAGTTGATGGACACTTAGTTGTTTTTATTTCTTCCACTATTGTGAATAGTGCTGCAACAAACATGGGACAATGGATGTTTTCTCAACATATTGATTCCATTTCCTTTGGATGAGTACCCAGTAGTAGGATTGCTTGATCATATGGAAGCTCTATTTTTCATTTTTTTGAGGGACATTCATACCATTTTTCATATTGTTTGGGTAAAGTTACATTTGCACATTTGTGTAAGGGCTTCATTTCTCCACATTCTTGCCAATACCTTTGAACTTGTATGTTTTTCATGGCAGTCATTCTAATTGGAGTGAGAGGCTATTTCATTGTGATTTTGATTTGCATTACCTGATGATGAGTGATGTTGATCTTTTTTCATGTATTTCTTCACGTATTTTTTCATGTTTTTCTTTTGTATGTGTTCTTTTGAGAAATGTGTATTGCCCATTTTAATCTTTTATTATTGTTATTATTACTGTTTTGTTATTGACTTATTTGAGTTCCTTATTACATATTCTGGACATTAGTTCCTCGTCAGTTTGCCAACATTTTTTCACATTCTATAGGTTGTCTCTTCACTCTGTGGATTGTTTCCTTCATTGTACAGAAGCACTTCAGTTTGATGTAATTCCATGGATATCTTTGCATCTGTTTCCCATTGTTTGAGGGACTTATAAAAAAAAAAAGATCCCGTCTATTCCAACATCCTGGAGCATTTCCCTACATTTTCTCCTAATAGTTTCAGATCTTACATTTAGGTCTTTTAATCCATTTTAAGTTGGTTTTGTAAATGGTGAGAGAGAGGAATCCAGTTTCATTCTTCTGTGTGTGTATATCCAATTTCCTTGGCATCTTTTATAAAAAAAAGCTGTCCCTTTTTCAATGAATGTTTTTAGCAACTTTGTTGAGATCAATTAGTTATAGATGCATGGGTTTACTTATAGTTTCTCTATTCTGTTCCTTCTACTGGTCTATGTTGTATGCGAATATCCGGCTATTTCTATTACCATCACTTTGGGGTGTATTTCCAAGTCAGGTATAGTGTGATTCCTTCTGCTTTGCTCTTTTTGCTCATGATTGCTTTGGCTATTTAGGATTTTTTTATGGTTCTATCAAATTTTAGGATTTTTTTTTAGTTCTGTGAGAATGTAATTGGCATTTTGATAAGCATTGCATTGAACTTGTAGATTACTTTGGGTAGTATGAATATTTTAATGATATTCATTCTTCCAATCCATGATCATAGGATATCTTTCCATTTTTTGTATCCACTTTAATTTTTTCAGAAATGTTTTACAGTTTTCTTTGTAGAGATATTTCACCTCATTGATTAAATTTATTCCCAACTATTTTATTTTATTTGTAGCACTGAAGGTTATCAACAATAGTTCAAATTATTGATGAATAAATTGTTGACCTTGGCATTTGAAATATTTCCTTATATCGTGAGAAGAGTGAAAAGGGAGATTCCTGGGTACCATAGGCTGTTCTGTTGGTCATGTGTACAGCTCTCCCAGGGTTTCCATGGTTTTGCTCCTCACCTGTTTAGCTCCTAACTGCCCAACAGATGGCTTCACATGGGTCCCCCTACTGATAGTCTAACTTCTACAGAGTCCCAAATGGATCTCACTTACTATCCTCCAAAACACTGTGTATTAATGGCTTCACAATCCTCCCCTTCCTTCAGGTTGGAAATGGTGGTGTCATCTTTGACTTCTTGCTTTCATTGTGAACTTACAATGGGAATAACAATGGCCTACTCCCTATAATGTTTCTTGATTCTGGGTCTTAGTTAAGGCCAATGTTAGGTTGTCTAGGCTGGTATAAGAAATGCACCCCAAAATATAAAATGGCACAAAGCAAAGAGAGGTTAATTTTGCCCATAGGTGTATAAGCTGTTCTTCAGTTTGGCCCTGTCTATCAGTCATTCAGGGATTCAGATGGTGATGGTTCAACCATGTTCATTGGACTTTCAGAATCTCCTTCAGGTCAGTTTTATCTCTGCTCTCTGCAGGGAAAAGGTAGTGAAGAGGCTCCCCGGGAGCTTTGATGTGAGGGTCTGGCAGTTGACCACATTACTTACTGGTTTTCCCAGCTGCAAGAGAGACTGGGAGGTGTGGTCCACCTCTGTGCCCAGCTGCAGCAATGAGGCTCTTCTCATCTCTCACCTGGTTTTGCAGTGGCATTGGCACTGTTCTCCCTGCCTAGTCTCTCTCTGCATCCAATCCATGTTCTACGGTTATTCCAGAGTTAACTTCTAAATCCTAATCTTACAGGCTTCCCGTTGCTTTCAGAACAACATCTTTAACACAGCATTCAATGGCCTCCTGGTGTGATCTTAGTACGACTTGCTAGCTTGAGGACAACCTAAGTAGCTCTGTGCTCCTTGCTGAACAAGCCACGCATGCTCACTGACCTGTGCCTGTGCTCTGACCAGGACCCTCTGTGCCATCACTGAGTTCTGATCATCCTCGAAGGCATCATTCAAATGCCACCTTCTAGAAGTTTCCTATAGTTGTCTTCAATAGAAAATGATTTGGCTTCTTCCCTGTTTTCCCCACATACACTTTTCCTATAACCATAGGGGAAATATGTCACATGATATTTTCTGTTATTGCCTTTGCTCAACCTCTTGCCAATTTGAAAGCTCACCTTGTATTTGGCCCTATTTTTAAAAAATTTTTATTGTTTTATTATTCATATGTGCGTAAAATGCTGGGTCATTTCTCCCCCCCCCGCCCCCACCCCCTCCCTTACCACCCACCCCCTCCCTCTCCCCCTCACCCCTTGAAACCTGGCAGAAACTATTTTGCCCTTATCTCTAATTTTGTTGTAGAGAGCGTATAAGCAATAATAGGAAGGAACAGCTTCCTATTATCTGCTGGTTAAGATAAGGACAGCTGTACAGGGCATTGACTCACATTGATTTCCTGTGCGTGGGTGTTACCTTCTAGGTTAATTCTTTTTGATCTAACCTTTTCTCTAGTTCCTGGTCCCCTTCTCCTATTGGCCTCAGTTGCTTTTAAGGTATCTGCTTTAGTTTCTCTGCGTTGAGGGCAACAAATGCTAGCTAGTTTTTTAGGTGTCTTACCTATCCTCACCCCTCCCTTGTGTGCTCTCGCTTTTATCATGTGCTCAAAGTCCAATCCCCTTGTTGTGTTTGCCCTTGATCTAATGTCCGTATATGATGTATTTGGTCCTATTTTTAATGCAGAATAAACTCAACCGCCTTGGCATGACATGACAATGCTTTCCTAATTTGTTACAATAAACATTTTAGGCCTCATTTTTGGTGCTCATCCTCATGCCTCAGTCTGGCCATCTTTAAATGCCTGTGTCTCCATGGGTGTAAGTCTTTTCATGTTTCTGTGCCTTTGCCTCTGCTGGTCTCTCCCCTGGAAGGCCTGCCATGCACGTTTGCCATGTAGAGAGGCAGAGGCCACAGCACAAGCTGCATTTCCTGGCCTTCATTCTCTAACATGTGTCTGCTCTGCTGGTAGAGCCTGTGTGTCTACTTCTGTTCTAGTCTCTCATCCTCAACAGATGTGAATTCCTCCATAACTAGAATGCCTTGATTATTTTCCTGGAGGTTCAAAGCAAGCACAGTTTTGGGCACAGAGTAAGACATTAAATAAGCTGCTTTCTTTTTCCTGGTACTGGGAATTGAATTCAGGGCCTTGTACATGCTAGGCAAGTGCTCCATCACTGAGCTACACCCCTAGCCCTAAGTAAGCATTTTTGAATGACTGTATCCACCCATGGGAGTTAGACACCTGTTGTTCATCCCAGCCTCTGGAGGTCTGTGCAGACAGATTGATCTGATGTAGTACACTCAGTTCTTCTTTAATGAGCAGTTTCTTTGTCATTTGATGCCCTTGCTAAGATGGTGGGATACAAGAACAGTTTTCACAAGTCAAGTACGACAGGGTAGGTAAAAACCTGGGGAAAACCTAAAGCATGTAATGAAATACCAAAAAGAAAAAGATAAAAAAAAAAGAAGTCTAGGAAAATATATGTGAGAAAAGAAGTTCACATTCTTGGACTAGTTCTTCTTCTTTTAAAAAAGTTGAAACATCTCCAAAAAGTACAGCCTAAAGGAACTTGGCCCAGGTGTATTTAATTTTTCAGAACAATATATGGATGATTATCACCTCAGAGCGTGAGTTCTTAACCCTTAGGCCGACACCTACTGTTTGTTAACTACCCTGGAAACTTTAGGGTTTCTGCCAAGGCAAGAAAATGTAGAGGGGTAAAGATTAAAGTTTAGCAAACGTAGAAGAAAAGGGCTCTGTGTTGGCTTGGAGGAGTTTCAGGTAGAGGGGATGGAGTAATACAGGTGGGCTATTCAGAAGTGGAGTGATTCAGAAGGAGTAGGAGAAACTTGGACTTGTGACAACACCACATGTATTTCATGGGATTTGGTTTTTGTACATTTTCTCAGTCTTATGACCTGGGGCAAGAGAAGCCAGACACATACCTATTTTTTTCTCTTAAATTAAACTGGAATTTAAAATGTTCTATTTGAAATACATTGTCAGATTATTATATATATTGCTTTAAAGTAGACGTTTTAGAGATAAACAAAGAAACAAACTTTCACCTCTTGTGCTGGAAGGAATTGGACGATAGCTTGTTGGGTGAGTGCCAGTTTTTCTGCAGGTTGTTTTTTTTTTTCCTCCCTCACATTCTTAGAGTTTCAGTTCCTAAAGCATCATTTTAAATGTAGGCTCATATGTGAGAGAAGTGTTCATTTTCATATCTTTCTTTTGTTTTTTAAACAAAGGTGTAATTATCAAAACAGAGAAAGCACAGGACAGGTCCTTTTAGCCCTCAGGCAAATGTCCTTTGGTGGATCTCAGCAGGAAGCAGATTCAGTGGTTGTTCCTAGCTGAGTGATTCTGCATTGCTGGGTATGATGAACCTTTCCCCATCTCCCTTTCCAAATATTATGTGCCTTTTGCGACATGTCACAAGCTCTGTCTGGTCTCACTTCCTTGTATATCTTGAGGCAAAGCTGAGGTCTATTTCTCCTCACTAACTGAAAATTTCCAACAGTATTTAAGATGAGAGTGGTGTATATGATTTGTTAGGGGTATAAAACACAGGGATATTCTTGAAATCTCCTTGTTCAGTTTTCAAGACTAGAGAAAAATCCATTTTTATCTGGTATTCTCTGGCACATTAATGTTTTGTCTTGGCAGCTTTTGCATACTTTGCAGTGACATTTTCTTCCTTTTTTCATTCCCACTTTCACTGTTGACCCTTCACTTTGAGATCCTCAGAGTGGTGACATGAGAGGAAAATGCCCAAGTTATTACATCCCCTCAGAATTTGCTAAAGTCAAAGAGGCAGGGTCTTTGTGGCATTGCTGCAGACCAGCACCTGGGAAACAAGAGCCCCTCTGCTTTTTCTTTACCATGCTGTGACTTTGTCCTAAAGAACCTCTCTTACAGTCCTAGTTCAATCTCTCCTGTCCTCTTGTTAGATGTGTCATCCTTGTCAAAGCCATCTGTTCACTCATTCTCTCAGTATCTACTTTTACCATGTCTTTTTTTTTCTTTAACCAGGCACTGGGTTTGGTAGTGAGGATATAAATATGGGAAAAACAGTTCTGCTTCCATAGTGCTTACAGTCTGATGGGGGAAGACAGTGACACACAATCATAATAGTGAGGGGACAAAGACAGACCAAAAGGAGAGAAGTGAAGGAAAGAAATACAGTTCCAAGAATATATGAAACCGTATGTAGCCAATGAATCTGACCAACATAATCTTCTTGGGAGAGGAATTTTAACATGGAGATTTGAAGGGTGAGTAGGAAGTGTCCAGATGGAGAGGGAGGGAGTAAGGAGAAAGGAAGCCCTGAGAGGAAAAGAGCCTGAGCAAAGACTTTTTGACATGAGTGGACCTATAGTTAAGGGAGGCTCCTACTGGAGCTCAGAAAAGGTCAGTCATGGTGCCAGATAATGGTAAGTGTTAGAACCCCTTATGATGCTGAGGGTCTTCTCCTGTACCTGAAGACAAAGGGAATTTAAGGTGGGATTTAAGGTGGAACTTTGCTGTTTTGAGAGGGTCATTTTGGCATCTGTGGGAAAGAGAGTAGGTCAGGACCAGGGAGGATGCTGCTAGTTCACATACTAAGTATTGGTCTTCTGGGTTTGTAGGTTGGTATGGATGAAACTGGAGAGAAGTAGAGACCTGCTAGCTATTCAGAGAGAAAATGGACAAGAGTTGGTGATGGATTGGATGTGATTTGTGTCGGAAGATGTAGAAAATGGCGCCAGTTCTATCCAACAAAACTGGATGAAGGAAGATGGATTGAGAGAGATGCAAAGGATGAATGGAAATTTGCATTTGGGGAAAAATCATAAGGTCAGACTTGGACATGTGGAGTTTGAGGTACCCATGTGGAATTTATGGCTTGGGAAATAGGCAAGATCTGTGTGAGAGATAATACATTTTAGAAATAATTAGTGAATACCCAGTTGGACATTGGGAATCTGGGCGAGCTCTTTGAGGTTGGCTGTAGTTAGGTAGGGAATACTGTCCTAAATATACATGGCAAAAAAATGATTTCACACATCTACTGCTGTTAAGGGAATAATTGTAAACCTCAATATTCTTCATCCCATCTTTATTCATAAAAGTATCAAAGAGCTAGGTGTCAGTGGCTCATGCCTGTAATCCTAGCTACTTGGGAGGCTGAGATTGCAAAGATTGCAGTTTGAGGTCAGTCTGGGTAAATAGTTCACGAGACCTCATCTCCAAAATAACCAGAGCAAAAATGGACTGGAGGCAATGGTCAAACTGTAGAGTGTCTGCTTTGCAAGTGTGAAGCCTGTGTTCAAACTCCAGTCCCACCTCCGCCCTCAAAAAAGTATCAAAGAACTTTTAGCCTAAAGTCAGTCCTTCTTAGCATGATTTTATGTGACATGGGGAAATTCTTCCACAAATGACACTACCTCCCAGTCCACACTGAAAGAGGAAATGAATGGTGGCAAGTGTGGTGATGGCTCAGAAAAGAAGCTTGTATGGGTTTAGCAGGGTGCATTTCTCACACCCAGGCATCCTGACACAAGCAGCTGGAGCAGGGCCTGGCTCACCCTTCCGTGTTACATTACTAACACCCTGTAATTAGCTGCCAAGGCTTTAAAAACCATCACACAACCAATCCTAAAATTGCCTAAAAATGTTAAATACTTACTAGTTTTTCAATGTTTTCAAGAATTCCCAAACTGTTTAATATTTTAGAAATATTTAGTCTTATGAATTATACTCTGAAAGTCAGGTTATCAGTGTGGAGCATATCACTGTTACTACTACCTCCATTATCAACCATTCAGTCTAGACAATTAACTCAGTTAAGGCCATTTGGTAGGTGGTGTTAATTTCTTCCATTTTTCCAATGAAAATATTGATGCTTTCCAAGGATATAGAGCTATAGAGTCAGAAAGATTCTTATAAAGGTAAGAATCTGAAGTGGTATGTTCTTGACTCCAAAGTCAGTGACTTCAGGCAGATGAAGGCCGTACTTTTGGGGACTGAATGTACATTTTATTACTTATAGCCACTGTTTAGAGCTTGGGCTTTTGTCTGGTTTTTGGGTGATTTACACTATTAGGGTATAGACTCATCTCCTGAAAGGAAATGATTTAGGGTCAGTCCACAACTCTCCCCCCACCCTCTTTCCTAACCTTTGCCTGTAAAGTACTTTGAAGATGAAAGTTGCCACATAAATGTTTAATATTTTTGTCTCCATTTGAAACCATGGAAGAAGCTGCTGGTTGGAGATGAATGAGTGCTTTTCTCTGAAACACTCAATTTTTGTTTCTTAGTGACATGTGTAGAACTAGAACTCTTCTTTGGTGAGAAAGAAATCCATTGACTCTGAAAAATGGTCTTTGAGGGTTGATGAGAAGGTTAGCTATTGTGTTTGGTCTTAGTTTCTAGGGTGAGGGAGGGGAGGGAGGGAGGTAGGGAGGGAGATGGAGAGAGAGAGAAAGAGAGAGAGAGAGAGAAAGAGAGAGAGAGAAAGAGAGAGAGAGAGAGAGAAAGAGAGAGAGAGAGAGAAAGAGAGAGAGAGAAAGAGAGTCCAGATATTTGTTTCATTTGAGAAACAGGGACATTTGAGGTACAGAATCTGGTAGTTACCATACATGGTGATTTTTCCCCAGAAGGCTCAGAAGAATGCATTCTTGTTTTCTCCCCTGTTCACACCCACCATTGATAATCAAGTCCACTTGGGTGATTCTGGCAGCTAGTCTAAACCAGCTATACCACTTCATGTTTGTAGGGGTGGGTAGAAGAATAGTTTCTCCATTGAAAGCTATTAAAGGAATTTACTGGCTGTCAGGGTGTAATTAGCCATAAAAGACACTGGCAAAGGCATGTAACTAACATTCCTCCTCAGCTCTTAACCCTGTCTCCGTCCATAACTGGCAAGACTTCTCCACATCCTGGTATTCTGTGTTGTCCTACTCTTTGATTCTGTGCTCTAGCTTCGTCTTTCTGAAGCCTGTTAGGTTTTCTTCTCATGCGTGTTTCTATGAACTCTGTGTAAGTGCTCCCCTCTCAGCTTACAGCTCTGTCTCTTTAATCTGAGTTTACTTAGCTTTGGGTCCGTCTGAGCAATGATGCCAGATAAGCTTTCCACCATTTTGCATTTATGCATGAGTGATTGTGTGTGATTGAAGAGCTAGAAATATATTTAATTAATTTGTTGCTATAGCAGGTCAAGTCTGACCTGCTTAGAAGTTATCAGCATTAATTAAAAGAATAGGCTTATTTCTCTATAGACATTTAAAATTTGAATATTTGGTTGCTAAAGACTGTTTTGAAGTTTGGGCTTCAGTTGTCATGAGTATTCATTTTGAAGAAAACCAAACACCTGTGAAAATGATAACTACTTCTTTCCGTTTGGAGAAAGTTCTCACAGACAATGAACTATAGGGAAGGAATGATGGCTCATGGATATTTATACCACCCTTGTGAAACAGGGCCTGTACTTAGCAGGCACTAAAATGAATACTTTGGAAATAATGATAGTTTGGAGGTTCTTCAGAAAGTTAAATATAGAATTACCACATGACTTGGCAATTTCATTCCTAGGTATGTATTTAAAAGAACTGAAATCAAATACTCAAATATAGAACAGATCCACAAGATTTGTTCATGGCGGTATTATTCTCAATAGCCAGAAGGTAGAAACAACCCACACATTCATCAACAGATGACTGGATAGAAAGAATTATGGCATATACATAAAATGGAAAATTACTCAGCCACAAGGAGGAATGAAGTACTGATACTTGCTTCAGTGTGTTGAAAACTTTATGCCAAAGGATACAAATGGTCACTGTGCTAGTCTGCTCATACAAAATACCACAGGACCAAACGGGTGGCTTAAATAGCAGACACTTATCTATTGAAGTTCTGGGGGCTGGAAGTCCGTGATCAAGTTATCAGAAGGACTGGTTCCTACTAAGGCTTCTTTTCTTGGTTTGCAGATGGTCACCTTCTTGCATGTCTTCACATGGTCTTTCCTGTGGATGTTGACATGGCTCATGTCTCTTCCTCTTCTTATAACAACAGTTATATTGGATTAAGTTTTGACCCCATGATCCTACCTAACGTGAATGACCTGCTAAAAAGGTCATATTTTTAAATACAGTTGAAGTTTAGAGCTTCAACTACGAATTTTGGGGAGACACAATTAAGGTCACAATAGCCACAAATGCGTGATTCTACTTATATAATATATCCAGAATAAGTAAATCCATATAGACAGAAAATAGACTGGTGGTTGCCAGGGGCTAGAAGAGATGGAAGAGTAGGGTGGTGCTGTGAGTGAGTGGGGGAGTAACTGCTTAATGAGAACAGGGTTTCTATTTAAGTGATGAAATTATTTTGAAACTAGACAGAGTTGGTGGTTACCCAACTGTGAATATACTAAATGCTATTAAATTTTTATTTTAACATGGCTAATTTTATGTTATGAGGTTTTTCCTTTGTAATATTGCTTTTCACAATGCTGTCTTGACCCAGTTTTGAGTCCTTGGCTAGACACCAGTTGTTTCCCTTTCTTGAGCAGCTCATTAAGTCCCCATTCCCAATCACCTCCCATGTTAGGCTCTCACACTCCAAGGCCACTATCCACTTGCCCTAATCACCTAGGGTCACATACCAGACCACTCAGGACAGCTCCTATGCTCCAGAACCTGCTGAGATTGCTCAAATTAGTCAATCCTAAACCATCTTACCCAACCTCTCCTTTCCTTCCTGCAGAAACCACAATAGAGACACTTGCGCAGTTTCTTCCCTGTCCCTCTTGTTCTGACCAGTCCCAGAGCTTCCCCATGTGGCCTGCATGGCATACTGTGTGCTCCCCAGGGACCTGTGAGTAACACAACTCTAAAACTCTTTCCAGTTTCTCTCTCCTGATCTGCATTTGGCCTTACAAAACCTTACCCAAGGTAATATGGTTAAAACACACCTCAGTGAGCACTTGCTGTGTACTAAGTACTGTACTAAGAGTTTCACATAATTTCACTTCATCCACATAAGTGAGGTTGGAGATATTTTATAGATGAGGATGCTGACTGAAGCTAAGAGAAGTTAAGTGACACATTCTCCCTCTGACAAGCTTTCTGGAAAGTTGGATTCTCAGACTTCCATATGATAATTTTTGATGGGAGATTGAGTTGTTTTTCAGTTGTGTCAATTTTGAAAGCACACTCTTCTACGCTGAGTTTGAACACTGGATGGTAAGTGATTTAGAGCTGTGGTTCTGTTTTTAGAAGGAATGTTTGCAAAGAACTTGTTCTGGGTGGATGCAGAGATGCACTTTGGGTTTTATGAAACTTAAAGGGGCAGCCAGGCTTCCTAGTAGGGTCTCAAAATTGGAGGGGTCCTGAAGGGCAGGCAGGATGGGTTCAGGGATCATTCAAGGTGGAATCAGCTTCTGAATACATATTTGACAGTTCTGTCATCAAATTTCCTTGTGAAATTTTCATTTTTAAAAGTTTTAGCATATCATCTCACTGAAGGATTTAAGTATCTTCAAAAACACAAGCTCTAAAGTATCTGTATTGACCAGATTTTGCATAATGTATATTTTTTCCCTGTAATTCACAGCACATGGCTACTTTATCTGGACATGCCTACCATACTAGGGTGCTTTTTTCTTTCCCCATTCATTTGCTCACTCAGTACTTACTCTTTTATTAGCCCCCTCCCTCCTTCATTCACTCATTTATTTGCTCACTCACACTCAGTTATTCACTTACTCTGCTACTTGCTAGTTACTCAATTCCTTGATTGACTGGATCACTCAACATGTATCAATAATACATGAAAATTTGCTTGTAAAAATTCACACTATAAAAACATATACTGAGACAGAAGCTCCTGCACTGAGTGTCCTGGCTCCCTCCCAGTGCTACCCCACCATGCATAGTTGGTAGTTTGCCATATAAACTTCCAGACTTTTCCACAGAAGTATATCAAGCAATTGTGTGAAATGCCTTGTATAGTGCTTGGTTTGTAGCAAGTGCCAGAAGGTGTTTGCTTCATGATATTTATATTCACAGATGTATATCATAAGGATCCCCAATGTCACAAACACAGTCAGAATTGACTCCCTTTTCTGAGAGTATTTTAGAAATAACTATTCTGTTTTGATTTTTTTTTTCTGTTTTGATTTTTAAAATTTATTTTAAACCCTTTTGTTGTCCTAGAATTTTGCCACTTCAGAAGCTTCCTTGTTCCTGCCAAAAGTAATTACTGCTATAGCTTTTGTGTTAATAAATTCTTTGTATCTTTATGGATTAAACAAAACCACATAGCATGATATACTGTAGTATGTATATGTGTGTTTATCTGTATACATTTTAACTCTCTTAACCCACAGGTTTCCCTGTCTGATCCATGGAGTGAACCACAGTCTGGAACTTGCTAATTGAGCATATGTGGTTCAGATCACCATTCTCCTTTGGCTCTATCTTTCTGTGAATTGACAGCTGGTACACAGTTTCCATAGTTTCAGGTGCAGTTCTGGGGCTAGCAGGTCATAGGTGGGGCTGTGGTCTTCACATGCCTCATTGTCCCTTGTTTGTAGTATCCCTTGTTTGCAGATGTGATACAGATTGTCTTGATCCATTCATTCACTGGAGGGTGCAGAATGAAGATGTACTAATTCTATCTTGTTGCTTTCATTTATTAGCTGGAATAATTTTTATAAGATCCTTCCTTTTCTCTGTGGATTGGTTATGTAATTCTATAGTTTATACAGGAAGCTAAGATAAATGTTTGATGCCTTTCTTTTATTTTCCTAATTTCAAGATAATGTATTGGTTCCCTCTCTTCCTGAAAAGTTTACTAAGTATGTTTGAAAAATATCATTATGAACTTACGTATTTAAACATATTTGATGCCTTTTAATCTAATGCAATTCTCCTCTTTACACAATTTCAAATTGTTCCATCTTTGATCCTTGAAAGATTTTCAAGTCAAGCCACTTTGACTAGTGGCTCTTGAGTCTTTCTGACACAACCCTACAAGCACTTGATAGTTGCCTTGCAATCTGTTGCATCTAAAGGTCCAGTTCATCTTAAACATTTACTTTTGCTCCTGACTTGGAATTTTCCATGTCTCCAAGAAGTCTTACTTTCTTAATTGAGAAGTAGTATTTCAAGATCACTCTGTATATGCCAGGGATGTTTATAGGTATGGGATTGGTCCCTGTTCTAGGCCTTTTCAGTAGAGAGAGCTAGGAAGACATGTATGTGTTTATCTATTTGCTATCTATCCATCTATCTATCCGTCCATCTATCATCTAGCTATCCATCCATCCATCCATCTATCCATCTATCTATCATCTATCTATCTATCTATCTATCTATTTATCTATCATCTATCTGTCTTCTGTCATCACTATAAAGATAAAATACCTTGTATATTCACTTCTAATGCAAATTCAAGAATCTGGGGCCTACACTTTACCTCCTGTACAAAACATCTGTATCTCCTTTCTTTCATACCAAGAATCCTATTTCTCAAGCACACCGAATTAGAATATTAATAATCTCATAATTACTCACTTGCTTTATCCCAAAGTATGCACACAAGTTTCAGAACAGCATAATACTCTTACCATCAGTGATTAGTGTTGAGAACAGTTAACTTTATTTTTTGTATAGACAGTTGGTCCTCTGTATCCATAAGTTCCACATTAGTGTATTCAACCAAATGTAGATCAAAAATATTTGAAAAAATTACATCTGCACTAAATGTGTACTGACTTTTTTCCTGTCATTATTTATCAAACAATATAAAATTCCCACTATTTTCATAGCATTCTCATTGTATTAGGTATTTCTATGTAAACCAGAGATGATTTAAAGTACACAGGAGGATGTGTGTGTGTGTGTGTGTGTGTGTGTGTGTGTGTGTGCAAATACTTCATCATTCTATGTAAGGAAACTGAGCGTCTGTGGGTTTTCATATCCATGGGGGCTTGGAACCAATCCCCCATGGAATCAGAGGGACAACCTTACCATTCTCCTTACATCGTTCGTACTTCGTACTACGCCAACATTGCCAGAGATATATAAACATAGTTTTTATACTACATGGTCATCTTTTCATTGTCATTTTGTCTTCGTTCTGTAGGTAACTATGATAAAATGCTCGCCACCTGTCTTTGAGTTATTTTGATTCTGTGTGTTTTCTGGCAGATTCCCCAGAAAGAGCTCAAGTGAATGATATTTTCTGAGTTCTTGGATGATGTAGTTAGTACTTTGTGTATGCTCTTCACATAAGAAAGTTGGTTTTGTGGAACATATAACAAACAAATAAAATGTGAGTTGGAATTTTCTCTTGCTTAAAAGAACATTATTTGAACAAATGACAGAGTCTGATTGAAGTCTCAATTATAGGTCTGAATAGCAGCATTGTGAAGTTTCTTACTTTGGTTTTATATCATGGTTATTTAAGAAAATGTTTTTAGAAGACACAACATTCGGCATCATGCCCCAAACTCACACATTTATCTAAACACACATGATAAATACTATAGCTGGGGAATTAAGGTACAAGGTGTATGGGAATTCTTTCTACTATTCTTCAACTTTTCTGTAAGTTTAAAAATGGATCAAAGTAGAAAGTTAAAATATTTACATGGATGCGCATTTCTCACTGGAGATCTCCATGCTTGCATATTTATGCTAGCATCCATAATTTTATGGTACAATTGTATCATCAATATTGAGTTGTATTTTTTCAAATAATTGGTAGAAACTTCTTTTGATGTCTTAGGATTTAGATTTGGCATTATAAAACACGCGGTATTGATTATGGATACAGAAAATACACAAGGAGAGAGATAAAAATGTCGTGTTTGGGAAGTTGAGTGGATCCATTGACAATACAGAGATAAAAGGATTTGATTTTGATTCATTTCATGTACATGCTAACTTCTGTCACATTGTCTTGATGAGTAACTAGGATCTGTCTCCTTTATTCTACTGTTTTGTTTTTCTTTGAAGCCAAATAAAAATAAACAGAATTATTACTTTGCATTGAGTTTCCCAAACAGATTTTGAGTGCTGGTTTCAAAGTAAATAAAACAAGAGTCAGATGCAATGGAATTTTATAACTTTAATGGGCCTCGGGGTGTAACAATTTTCTTAGGCAAGTTCATAAAAACAGTGTTTTCTACTCTGTCCTTAGGGACTAATGTTCTAAGAATGGAGAACGATTTTCAAATAAAGTTAACGCTTTGAGGACTTTATGTTTTAAAGACACACCACTTTCATGTGTGTGTATATTTAGGGTTCACAGGCCACTCTGTAGCTAGTGGAGACCTTTCTGGCGGGTTGTGTTCATGTCCTGATGACATGGGGACAAGGAGATGGATGGCAATTTCTTCACAGCTGGAGCTCCTGAATTCTTTGCCTACAAAAATTCCATCTTTTCCAGTGGATTTCAAGTCCTGCTTAAAAGTAGAAGGATCTCTTGAAGGTATGAAACAAATCATTTGGAGGGCAGTCCATAACTCATAAATGGGTATTGGTGTGAAATGTAAAGTTGCATTTGTCTATAGGAACATGGATAGATTCTCAGGCCAACCCTGTAGTGTTAATTTCTGTAGTACTGAAGAACTACTACAGAACCTGACACCAGGGGTGACTGTGTTCTGGAGCAGTACTTCACAACCAGATGTCAAAGGCAATTTCTAAAGGCCCTGGTAGCCCAGGGTAATTGACCCCACCTGTGCCCCAATCTCTCCTTAGAATAACTCTTCTCACCTTGTCTCAACATCATGCATGGTCCTTACTGACTGCCAAATATATGCTCACCCTTCAGGTAGCAGTCAAGGCCTTCAACCACACAATTCATCTTTTGTGGTTTTGTGTGTTCCACTTTGTGCTATGAACGCATGCCATCCAAAGTGCCCTCCCCTTCCTCAGTTTCCTACCTGTGCTTTCAGTTCTTGGCATCCAGAATCCAATTCCCATATGCGTTTTTCTAAGTGATACCTCTTGTTGGCTTGTCTCACATACTATCTCCATTTATGATCGCTTATATCTTTTCCTTCTTGACATATTCCCATCTCTTGATTATCTTACCTGTCTAATGGCACATGATGTCTTTATGGAATAATGCTTGGTGGATAGTATCCATCCCTTTGCATCCCTGGAGGACGAGGATCCTTGTCTTACATACCACTAAGGATCCAGCAGTACCTAGCAGTATCCTTTGAATATGGCAGCTGCACAACAAATTCTAGAGGTGTTGAACTGCCTCCCTGCCCTGATTCACTCACAGATATACCAAGAGGGGGTTCATGACATGAGCAGGTGCTGGTAGGAAGCCAGAGCAGGGAGCTGTCTCTGTTGCTCTCAAACATTAATGTCCATAGACAGCTCTAAGTGCTGTCTACCTTTGGCTTTGAGTCAGATATAATAAAACAAAATCAACCATTAGGAGAAATGCTTTTTAACTTTTGTTGTAAGGCTCACAAAAGATGCTTTCAATCCCTGACTGGTGTCAGATGCAATAAATATAATTAATCTCTGGAAACACATAGATGAAATTACTTTAATCATGGCTTTCATTTGTTTCCAATCCTCTGAATCTCCAGAGCACAGAGCAGATCAACTGGCCCTTTGCCACATCAGGCACCTTGGGCCCTTCTTTGGGTTTTGGCTTTAGGAAAAATGGATCCTTCTGGGTATTTGAAACTTGTAAGTGGAAAACATCGGGCTCTCCATAGCTATATACTGAAGACTCATGGAAAGAAATTTATTTGCCTGGGAGGGGCTCCTCTCCCCTTTCATCTCAGACTTTGTTTTTTACGGCTTATTAAAGTCAAGAAGGGGCTTGGCACCTGCTGTCCTCAGGACAAATTCAATGAGACCACTATCTTGGAAGTAGATGATGCTGAGTTCTTTCCTACAATTTTTTTTTTTTGGTGGGGGCAGGTAGTGGGGCTTGAACTCAGAGCCTCATTCTTGCTAGGCAGTTTCTCTTCATACATCTTCTTATCTCATGGTTCACTATGGCTCTGGAGCTACTGTAATGGAAAAATTGTTAACTCTATGAGTTGGAGTCATCCTCAGAGGCCATCCAGTCTAACAGTTCCATTTGATAAATAAGAAGCTGAGAATGGGGAAAAGCTGACATGTCTTTCTGGGGAATGTGCCCTATTTGAGTTGTGGAGGCTGAATGAGAAGCATATTTTCTCTAGATCCCTTTCCACCTCACAGATTTTCTCAAAGGTTTTCCTGAGTGGGACTCTGTTTACTATTGCACAGATTCCATGATGGAAGTATTTGGTTAGCAGGGTATAAATTCCTTGCATTCATTTAAATTGGTGTTTAAAGAAGACTCATTGTGTGTCAGGTACTTTCTAGGCATTTGGGATACAATGATAAACAAGACAGACACAGTGCCTGCCCTGGTGAATCTTCCACTCAAACCAGCTTTGGGGGGTGTTACAATGGGAAAGTGTGGGGTCCTGGATGGCAGAATTGGTCTGGGAGAGCTGGAGCAAATTCCACATAAAAAGGAAGGGCACATGCAAAGGCCAAGGTTCAGTATGGGTGTCCTCCCTGGCTATTGTCATATGTGTACTTGCTGTGGACACTTTGGTGGCCACACCTTGTTTCTCTCTGCAGCCCTTACCTCTCCTGACTGCTTTTGAACATACATCTCAAGTATTCTCTTTTGATCTGTCATCCAAGCTTTGCTTTATTTTTAAGCCTTTAAACATATTGTCCTTCTATTGGAAATGTAAACTGCTTTCAGTCCCATTCGTGCTTTAGGATTCAGTACATAATCTGACTCCCCTGTGTGATCTCATCACAATCTGCGCTCACCTCTATTGGTCTTTGCAGACTTCAATACAACTGTCTATTTGTGCATCTTATTTGTTCCTTGCTGGCTCTTAGTGGGAGTCAAAGGTATTGTCTCAGTATACCTAGCAAAATGCCTTAAACTTAATAGCTATTTCGAATATACATTTAATACATCAACATATGAGGAAATTAGAGGTCTCATGACTCCAGTCCATTTTCCTTTCTTATTCTTCCTTTCCTTGTCCTTATCTGTCCCTGCATCCATCTATTATCCCTCCCTCTCTTTCCCCTCCTTCTTCCTTACTTTCAATCCACCCAACAGATGTCTTTGAGAATCTCTTCTGGGCTTGACATTGAGCTGGATGGGCAATTAGATAAGTAATTTTCCACTGGTACTTGATTTTAAATGAGTTTAAACTGTAGGCTCTGTGGCACCAAGGATGGGTCAAGTATGTTTGTCTGGAGAAATCAGGATGGCTTCAAGAAGGACATGCTACTTGAGCTGAGTCTTGAGAGTCAGAGGCATCTGCCAGGCAAGAAGGGGGCAGAAAGGACATGGCACTGGAGGCTTCAGGCTGCACAGAGAAGGATATCAAGCAGTGGAAAGTAAGAAGTTTAGTGTTCAGAGAATGGAGGATGTGTATGGGTGTGGGGGGAATGAGGGTAGAGATGGGTGGGTAGGAGGAGGTTCAGGGAGTGATGATCAGGCGGAAAATGCTTTTGGTTGCCTCTCTAAACAATTTGAATTTTATTATGTGGGCACTAGGAACCCTACTGCAGTTTTTAAACAGGAGGAGTGCCTCTGCTTTGAAGGAGACTGCCTCCCCAGGGCTATCATAGGAGGAAATCCTGGATCTCTGGGTCTAATCTTCCAAGTGCTCCTCTACATCTTCATTCCCCTTCTCTTTCAGCAAACCCTCCTCTGGGCACATAAGCCATTGCTTGCACTGGATGGAGAACTCTACAGTAGGATAGAAGACAAGATTAGGGGATGTGGTCTGCCATTTGCAAGCATTTATCATCTTTACCTCTGGGGAAATGGGACTTTCGAAATGATTGTGATTACCAGCCATTTATGTTATTTCTTAGATTTCTTATTTCCTCTGATAATCCTTATTAGCCAGACAATCTGTTGTTTGGCACTGACTTAAATATATGCTTCCCAAATTTTTCTATTTTTGAGCCAAGGACTTATTCTTCCTGGGCTCCTCTTGTTGTTACAACAACAATGGCAAATCCTCCCTGACTGATTTGAGGAGGCTGCTGAACTTGATAGTAACAATTACAGAATCCAGTGCTTACATTCGGGCACCCCCCCAATCCACTGAAGTGCTTCAACTACGTAGTTAATCAGGCCAGCTAAAATTGTACATCATTGTAATAATATTTACTCTGAAAACTCTCAGTTGGACCAATGTTTCCATTGCAGGCTCCGCTGACAAAAGAAATCTTAGACTTTGTCTTTGACAAGTGCACTGGGGCCTTTTCTTGGCAGCTCCAATACAATTCCTCTAGCAGATGGTCATTGGATTCAAAGACTACTAAGAATTGACAGTGAATTGGAGATGAGCTATTCAGTTGTTTCCACAACTGGCTGAACCACAGAGATCTTAGAAATTTCTGGACGTCTATGTTCCACCTCTAGAGACCTGATTCAGGAGGCAGGGTGGAAGAAGGAAATCATAGACATATTTTCTTAAATTCCCAGGTTATTCTTCTTCCTATGAGAACTGTTGACCTTATTTTGAGGATCTCATGGATACAAGGTTAAAGACCTCCTGGACTAATATAAAAATCTCTGAGAGTGGGCCCACAGGTATTTTTGATACATGTTGAAATTTATATCAATTGGTTCCTTGTTCTTGGTAGATACCCAGTGATATGTGTTGGCCTCATTGGAACTGAAATATGTCAACATTGACACTTCCAGCACTCATCCTGACTTCCCTGTTTCATCTAACCCTATTGACTACACAGTCTTGGAGTGTTCTATTTGGGTGATTTCTGTGTGCAAACCCTTTCTCATTAATGTCCTCTGTGTCTTCATGACATTCTTGAACTGCTCCTGATCTGTTTTCTGGACTTCCCCCTCTCCACCTGCCTCTCCTGGGAATCAACTGCACATCTTCTCGTTTCCCATCATAATGGGGGAGTGATATCTAAATGTCTTTCATCAACTCAGATATATTCCCTGAACTGCAGATTCATATGTACAGCAACCTGTTGAGGACTTGCACTTTGGACATCAAATGGACTGTCAAACCTATGTGGCTGATTGAAGCTTATCCTTTCGTAACACCTGCTTCTCCTTCTCCCTCCTGTGCTGGAGTTGATGGTGCTGCTTTCCATCCAGTTTCCACTACTCTTTCTTCTCACTTCTCCTCAGTCCAGAGCAAAACCTTCTGATTCTTGCTATTAAATAGGCCTGAAATCTACTCTCTGTTTTCTCTTCCTTGTGTCACTGTCTCATCCCGGATCCCCCTCATCCCTCATCTGGACCTGCCACCAGCTTCCAAGTGAGAATGTCCTTCTCACCAGGCTTGCCCTCCCCAGTTCATCAGTCTCATTGTCCCCAGAGTGATTGCTATGGTTTGGGCTCATGTGTTGGAAGCTTGGTCCCCCAGTCCCTTTCTAAATATGGGCTTAATGCAAGGCGATTGGGTCACTGGGTACTTCCCTTGGAAGCAATTGATATAATTCTTGTAGGACCTATAAAAGAGTGATCCTAGCTCTTCCTTGGTCTTTAGCTTCCTGTTTCACCATGCATCCCAGCCATGGTGCTATCTGCCATGATATGACACAGAGAGTGCCATGCTCTTAGGGTTACAGCCTCCTAAACTGTGTGCTAAATAAACCTTTTTTCTTTAAGAAGTAACCATCCTCAGGCATTTTGTCATCATAATGGAAAATGAAATAATACATCTTTTAAACATCTAATGACAATGTCCCCTTGCTTAAAACCTCCCAGAAATACCTCATTGCCTTCAGGATGAAGCTCAATTCCTTATTGTGGTTCTCCAGTCTTATAAGATCCTCCATAACTTCTGATTATTACTTCCATGTCTCTCTCTGGGCCTTATATTCTACCCATTCAGAATTGCTTTACTCCTTGATGTCTTAGGACATTTTTCATAGGAAATTAGCAAATACACTGTGTGTGGATCAGCATCACAACCTGTCCCTTTAGCAGTAGATGGGATCACGTTTTAAAAAACAACCAAGATCTTTTGTGACATATTGGGCATTTTTTTCTCAAACCAAAGGAAATCATATTTCATCTTGGTAAGTGTCATGCTAATAATGGAAAACAAAATTATTCTGACATTTTCATTCAAATTATAATGTTGGTTTTAGGTAAGACGGAGTTTGAGATGTCCAGTTGGGTCTATACTTTCTTGGTCCTTTACAGTATTATCCTTTTGCCCATTGTAGTATTAGGGTAAAGGAAGCTATAAGTGGCAGGAGCCAACTCCCACAGGTGGGCAAGGAAGAGTGCTAGGGGTAAGACAAGTGGTGTCAGAGAGAGGGGTCAACATATAAGTGATGCATGCTGGGAGATAATTAGGTTTGTGCACAACCCACACAGACTCCCAAGCCGAGAACATTTATTGGCTTGTCTCTGTGGACCATCCGTGGGGTTTCATGTTTTATGTAAACTATGTCATTCAGTCTACCCTGAAACTCTAAGAAGCCATTACTAATTTCTTGATTTTACAGGCTCAAGACCTGATTAATTATTTCTTGGTGGTTCAGGAAGTAGTTAGGGAATCACAAAGCATGGAGCCAATTGATCCCATTACTTAAGATTCAGGAGAGCATGATGGTTATCTTGCTTGATTTCAAAATGGAAGAGGCCTCTAAAATTCCTCTGCCCTGCTTTTTGAGAACTATGCCTCATAGGAGCAAAGCAGGGTCCCATGCCTTGCCCAGATGACACAGGTAGACATATTTGCCATATTTGCCTGCTTAGCTGCTAGGCTGGGACAGCTCTTTTCCCTTTGGAGAGAGGTTTGTAGCCCATCCCTGTCAATCTCACAGTGGAAGAAAGGAGTGAGGTGCTTGACTTCAAAAGGTCTCATTGTTGCTGTAGCTCTGCTGCTGTAAGCACAGATGTGTGAATTTCACACCATCACACACCGTGGAGTGCTAGAGAGGGAGGACAATGGGTCTCCTCAGCTCTTCTTATTTTATAGACAGAAACATTGAGTTCCTGGGAGGTGAAACTGCTTATCCAAAGTAAGGGAACCCTGAGTGTAGAATATGAGTTTCCTAATGTGTTCTGGGCTCTTGCCTCTGCATGACAGTAGCTCATCCATGTGCCATGTTCACAGTGGTGCTCACTGGCACCTGTTCCCTTCCTGCCAAGTGGGTGGGGGTGGCATCTTCATGGATTGGAGCCTTACTTGGTTAAGCTGCTCCAGCATTCAAGTCTATACCTTTGCCTAGAAGTCTGGTTCCTTGTTCCCAGGCATCTCACAGGGATGAGACTCTTACAGTTGGATTCTATGGCACTTTCCTACCCAGTTCTCTTTCTTCTCTGGGATCTTCTGTTGCTAGCCACACAATATCTTCCAGCCAGTCTTTTGGCACTCTTCAAACTAAGTCTGTAAACTTTTTCCTTTGCTAGACCTATTTTCCCAGCCCAAATACCTTCCTTTCTCATACTCCTCTCTCTCACTCAAGGAAAGGCCTCACTGGCTGTGCTTAGAGTTTGAACACAAACCATACTATTTTTTTCTATTATTGTTGTACTGGGGGTACATTGTGAAATTCATAAATGTTCTTATAGTATATCATAGCTGAATTCACCTCCTCCATCATTCTCCATTGTTCTTCTTTCCATTCCTGGAGTAGCTTCAACAGGTCCCAGTTTTCCATATTTACACATGAGTATGTGGTATTTCCACCATATTCACCCTTCTACATCTTTTCCTTGTATTCCCCCAGCTACTGGTGCCAACGCTCAGACAGACCTGTTTTACTTTCCTGGCCTTCATTTTTGAGAAAAGAAATTTTTGTTTGTTTAAGATAACTATACAGGAAGTTTCACTGTGGCATTTCCATATATATATATATATATATATATATATATATGCATTATAACCCAAATTGGTTCATCCCCTTTATTTTTCTCCTTTCTACCTTAGCTCCCTTCTTATGGTGATTTCAACAGGTTTAAAAATTCTATATTCATTCCTGTGTAGAAAGTACATCAACCCTATTCACTGTCTTCATACTATTTTTAAGACTTGGTCTTCACCACTTTAGCCGACAGGGAATGGATTGTTAGGGTGTGTCTCCTTCGAAACTCTACAGATCATTGATACATTGGTGTTTCCCAAATAGTTCTTGAACATATCCCTTAAACTACATCCCTTTCCCTGTGCACCATGCCCCTGAAGGATGCTTCCATGGCTGGGTCAATCTATGAATTGCCCACTGTCCAGCTGCCTGTGAGGATTCCTATTGACTGTTGGTACTTTAAATGTTCTGAGAAGTCCTGCATCATAGAAACTGACTTAGCTCTTTTAACCATGCAGCCCCCAAATTTACGTCCTTCAAACTTTCACTTGGGTGACACTATTAGCATCCTACTGAATGTTTTTTTGGAGAATGTTCTAAGAGTTCCTGATACAACATTAGAGATTTAAAAGTTTCCATCTTTTCAGTCAAACTGTAATTTTTGTGCTTCTTTATCTCTCCCTTTGGTTCAATGGAATGCTTCTTTCTTTCTAAAAATTGCATGTGGTGGCAAAGAGATTTGAAAAGTCCCTTAAAAAGTCTGTCATACTCAGATATGGCAATGGTGAAGGGTAGTGACAATGATTTAAGAGTAAAACTTGTCCTGAGCTGTAAGTGAGGCTGGGTTTAGAAAGGCCAGGTCTAGAAACTGTCAGACAATCTCAGTGTTTTGACAAGTCAGAATCTGAGAAACTTCCATGTGAAAAAAGCAAGTAACTCTGAAGGAAGGAAACCACTCCACACCCTGGAGACCGAAAAGTAAAACTTAGATTGAAGTTGAGGGGAGAACAGGATGGATGGGTATAAAGCCACCCATTTTATTTCTCTTTCCAAACCTTTCCTGGGCCGAGCTCCTGGATCCTCATTCTGCTGCTACCAGGAGCCGAGATTCTGGCTGTTAAGACTCCACACTTGCCAACACTTCCTTCTTTCACTTTTTTCTTGCTTTGTGTTTTAGGAATGACCTTGAGTAACCCTAGATCCCTATCTGTTCAGTTCAAGTTGGTTCAGCAATTATTTTTTGAGCACTTATTACATGTCAGGTTGTACTGGGGCTACAAAGAGAAATGAGACAGAGTCTTTTTGTGTGGGTACACTGGGCTAGGGAGGGGCGAATGAGTCAATGGCCCTAACAACAGGTCCTTTCAATATGGCACCATGATAGAGGAAGCCAAGGGAGGCACGTGACCTTGTCTGAGGACTTCAGTGGATTTCTGTGACTGATTTCTCCATGACATGCAGGAGACATAGTGCCTAGTGCCCTAGTGTTTGTGTCTTTTTTTTTTTTGCTGTCCTGGGGTTTGAACTCAGGATCTCATGCTTGCTAGGCAGGCACTCTATCACTTGAGCCACACTTCCAGCCCTTCCTGTGACTTTTTGAGGCCCATATAAATGTTTTCATTTCTTCTTAAATCATAGATAAAAATGAACAAAGTTCATCATGGGTTTTATGTGTCTTTATATCAACACAGTTGCAGAGAGATTTTGGATATATTTTAATGAGGGAGAGACCCATGAAGGCAAAAGTAACTAGGGCCCATGAGAGTTATATGTACCTGCTGGGGTCTTGGGCCCACCATAACAAAATACCACAGGCCAGGTGACTTGAACAACAGTATTGTCTTACAGTTGTGAAGGCCAGAAGTCCAAGATCCAGGTGTTGGCAGTGCTGGTCCCTTCTGAGGGTCATGAGCGAGACTGTCCCAAGCCTCTCTCCTTGCTAACAGATAGCCAATTTCTCTCTGTGTCGTCACATCATTTTCCCACCGTACACATCAATGTCTTGCACACAGCGTTCCTTTCCATAAGGACTCCAATCATACTGATTAGGACTTGCTATACCCCAGTATGACATCAACTTTTCTAATTTCATCTGTAACAGTTCCATTTCCAATTAAGGTCGCCAGGTGAGATACAGGTATTAAGACTTCAATATGAACAAATAATGGGGACAATTCAGCCTATACCAGTGACCCTGGGCTCACGGGGATGTCCCTGCCTCTCTCCTCTGTGGTACCAGTAGGCTGTGCTTGAAGTGGGGACCATGAGAGAGTTATGTGGCCTACAGTTAGCTGTGGTTCCAAGTCCTACACTTCCCTCCAAAGAAGCAAAATAAACAGTCAGCTGTTGCTGATACCAGTTTTGCTAGTGGACAAGTGTTCTCACAAGAGCACTGTGGAAAATTATGTTGCAGGATTTGGTTAGAACATCTTATTTTTGACTAACTTTGAGTAAAACATAGCTTGTTTTAGCGACTTTTAAAAAGTAGTCTTTAGCCCAGGAAGAGCTGAGAATGACATCTTCAGAATGTTGACTTCTCATGAACAAGATGCTGAGTTCCATCAACACATCTGTGTCATTTCATGTCCCCCACAGAGGCCCATGGACAGAACTCTCAGGGTTCTGCTGTTGGGAGCTGTGGTTTTTCCCTAATTTCTTAGCAGCAGGCTCTGAGCCACGGAACAAATGCCAGCAAGTGGTGATAAGGATTTTGTGCAAGTCCACCCTAGTTCCCACCACTATGTCCTCAGGGCCAGGGTCTAAAACAGGCCAGAGCACATTTTTCACAGGTCCCATGTGCTATTTTGAGGAAAAGGCCAAGCAGTCACCCAGGGTAGAACCTGGCATAGGCCCCCAGAGCCTGCTCTGAATTTTCATCTCTAATGCTGCCTGTCACCCAGGGAGCTCCAGAGGACACTTGTACCCTCTGCCCTGGGCCAGCAGCCCTGCATAGCTGGTGGTAGTGTGAGGCAAGCCCATTCTGCTTCTTACTCCCACCCCTGCCAGGTCTGCACATATTCCTGGGAGTCTGGTCCGTATTAGGGTTGGCCTTGTTGACAATTTACAGGCTTCGCCCTGACTTGTCACCTCACCTGGGGTTGACCAGGCTTCCATCTTCACTCTTGAAGAAAAGGCCACAGGTTTCTCAGGTGGTTGCCAGAGCTTGTCCTCTAGGCTCTCATGCCATGTAAGTCTGCTGCAGCTGTCACCACCTTCTCTCTCCATGGGGCCAGCTCACCACAGGCTTGTGGACCTCACCCGGGGCCTGGCCAAGCTTCCTGGAGTATAGCCATCATGAGTTTTCTGGAGTCCATCAAAATCTGGTCCTCTCACAGGTTGTAAGGGAAACAAACTGAAAATGTGCTAAGTCCTTCGTCACCTCCTTCTTTTTCCAACCTCTCATTTGAAGTTCTCTGTGTGTTCCCAGACTCGCATTTCTTAGGAGTTTTCACAAAAATAACTCTGCGTGGCGGCCTAGGGTACACATCTTTAAAGTCGTTATAATTAGACATCCTATTGCAAGTGGAATGGAACAGCTGTAATTATGAAGCAAATGCAGGAAAAAAGGTTTGAAGTCTGTCTTTTATTTCTGCAACATCTGAGTCCTTTTGCTATTAACAGCAGGAAATATTTAGAAAAATTTGAGGGCATTTCCAAACATCTGACTGTTCAGCTGGGTAAAAACACAACCTAAGTATTTCCTTTCAAATTTGCATCATTTTATGATTAGTCAGGCCTTTTATCCCCCCTTTTTTTTTACCCCAGAAATGGTTTCTATTACAGCTGTGTCTTTTTTTATCTGGTGACCCAATTACATGACTCTTCAGCATGGAAAAATTCACGTTATTGGTTTAAAAATATATCGTCAAATGTCAATAACAGGTTTGTCTCATAAACTTTTAAAAAGTTGGATTTGGTTATTTTGCCCAAGAGTGTGTGTGTGTGGGGTGAAGGCATTTTGAAGAGGGACGGAAGTAGATGCTAGAAAGCATTGTGTGAATCTTTTTTGAATTTACCCCTTTACCTATTCATTACTGTAAAGGAGAGAAAGTCAGCTGGAGATCAAAACCTTCCTATTTACTTAAACCAGCGTGTTCTGGTGGGAGAGCTTCCTCATCTTAGACCATTTCAGCAGCTTCTCAGTTCTCTCTGTGAGAACATGATCCTTTGTTTGCTCTGGTATCTCTTAACAGTGAACTCTTTAAAAGATAATTGATTTTATTTCATTACTTAGACACATTTCAATAGTTCTGGAAAAACATTGCCTCAGATAGAATATAATCTGGAGATTTACATTCTTTAGAACTTGCCAGTCAGGAGATATGTGAGCACACAGGTTCTTTAAAAATAAATTATTTATAGCTTCAATATTTTCTTTATACTATGTTCCAACCAGTTCATCATCTTTGAAACAAATATTATACTCCTTTTTTAAAGCCAAGGTATTTGCTTCCAAGTAAGAATTTAAAGAAAATTCAGTGTTTGATTTTGCTCCCCCTTCTTATCTTTTCTGGGAGGAGATGTATTGTGTGAGTGGTCAACACCTGTGCCAAAGTCAACTTTTAAAATAGACATAACGTAAGAGCCGCACACAGCTTGGCTTTGTTTCCTGATGGAGCTTCATCTCCAAGGACTTGACTTCTATAGGATTGGTTTGCCAGTCAGGAAGCCTGCAGCTTGCATTCCTCAAGACAGAAAAATGATTGCTTTTGTTCATTGAGGAAAGGACCACCTCATCCATCAACAGTATCATTCTGAGCACCTTGGTACAGAACTTTCTGGAGCACCTTTCCCTGCTGGGATGCATTTAAAACATGACACTCTTCTGGGATGTGCTGGCAGCATGGTGTGACATCTGTGGCCACAGTGGTGCTCCTGGTCTCCTTGTGGCCATTGTGAGATTGATCTGCTTCCCCTTAGACAGGGCTCAGTAAACATGGAGGGCTCCATGTGATTCTTCCAAGGGTCCTTATCTTCATTGTCACAATTTTTTGGGGGGGGGCAGTACTGGGATTTGAACTAAGGGCCTTGAGCTTGTTAGGCAGGTGTTTTACTGCTTGAATTATACCCCTAGTCTGTTTTTCTTTGGTCGTGTTTTTTTATTCGTGTCTGTCTTTATGCCTGGGCCAGGCCGGACAGCAATCCTCCTGTGTATGCTTTCTGTGTAGCTGGAATGATGGGTGTGTATCACTATACTCAACTTTTATTGACTGAGATGGGGGGTGTCTCTTGAACTTTTTTGCCTGGGCTGGCCTTGAACTTCAATCCTTTTGATTTCAGCCTCCTGAGTGGCTAGGATTACAGGCTTGAGCCACTGTGTCCACCCATTGTCAGGAAATAGTTGGAAATGCAGAGTCAGCCAGGACCCAGACTTGCTCTCTAAGGCAGTGCTTAGAGCACTTCTAGATTCTAGAACTTGCCCTTTTACTGCACCAGAAGTGGAAGCCAAAATAAATGATGCTATAGCACAGAGGTGGTAGTCAAGATCAGCATCTGAAAGTTGGAGACTGACTCACTGCCAGTATTTTAAGAAAGGAAAAGGAAAGAAAAACTTTAAAAAATCTCTCAGCTTTCAAATTAGGTATGGTTGGATAGTCCACAATGTAGAGCAATTTAAAAAAGAAAGGAAACATTTCATCAACTTTGAGTGATCTACAATGCATAGGCACGCATGAATAACGAATGCAATTCCATGGCTTGTAGTAGATAAAATTAATCCCCTCCCCCAAGAAAAAGATGTATCGAAGGTCTCTAACCCCTGAATGTTAAGGTTTGGATATGAATGTGATGTCACAGAGGAGTATAAATCACCATCAGGGCAAGGACGTGTGGTTGGAAGGATCAGGAAAGGACTTGGGAATGGGCTTTGAGGTTGGGCCCTAAAAGATCAGATTTCAGCCTGAAGGATGGGGCATGGGGAGGGGGGAAGGTGCCACCTGAAGGTGGGGGATATGAAGCTGTATTCTCACTTTCAAGTTAGTGTTCAGGAGGTAATGGAAGGTAAGGAACATAGAACTGGATGCAAAGGAGAATGGAGGCTGCCAATTACCTGTTGCTTCCAACTTCTTTCCAGATGGAATCTGGCTTTGATCAGTAGCCACACTCTCTTTGGTAGAGCCATGTACCTGGGAGGAAGGGATCTGCATCCAGCCAAAGCAGATAAGGCCCATCATGCCATGCTCCCTTGCCAGTGGTTGGCAGAGTAACAGACAGGTGAACTAATTTTGGCCAATGAAATGTAAGGGGAATTGTGGTGGAGTGGGGAAGGAGGGGACGGCCTCTGGAAATGTCTCCTCATGTTTGCTGAGGCTAAACAGAAGGGAAACTTTCCCTCCTCTTCCTTCTAGACATGTAGTGTCTACACCTAGGACAGACATTTTATTACCAGCACAAAGATGAAGCCAATACTATGGCTAGCAAAGGAACAAGAGGGAACGAGACAGGGTCCTCAATGATAGTGTGGAACACTGTCCCACTGCCTTACCTTTGAGGTTGTATTAGTCTATTTTCTTGGTTTCTCAACTAGTGGGAATAAGTGTTTCTGCCAAAACTTGTTGAATTCATGGTGCCTCAAGGAGGACGTGACATCTAAAGGTGAGGGAGAAGTTAGTTGAATGAAAAGAGATTGGGTGTTCCAGGCAGAGAGGTCAGGTCTGTGAAGGCTCTAAGGGGGTGAGCCTATCACCCTTGCATTCAAGACACTGAAAATGTAGTCAGTCTGGCACATAGTGGGGCTGATGGTACATATATAAGATGGGAAAGGAGGGAGAGTGGTGGGTGGGGGAGGTACAGCCAGAAGAGACAAACAGGAGTCAATTAGAAGTGAGGTTAGAAGTGATGATTCGTCTGAGGGTGTCATAGGCAGATATTAAGCTGGTTCCACAGAGACATAAGGAGATTCCTGAAACACAGGCGTTCCTGATAATGAAGACAAGGGATGGATGGGAAAGACACCAAGGAAGTAGAGCCCGTGGTATCTGGTAATAGATAAGCTACGGAGGGAGACAGACACAGCAAAGCCAATGCCAAGTCTCCTTCCTTGCAGAAGATGCAATTATCACAAAAAGCCAGTGAGGAAGAGGGAACTTGGCTGGAGTGGGTAGAGTGGAGGAGAGGTCAGATGTGTTGACTATCAGCTTAGGGTTTCCTGAGGCAAACAACAGACTCAGAGATGGAGTGGGCATGCTCTTGGGGAGGATGGGCAGAGTGCAGCTGATGTCAGCAGGAAATCCTCCACTGTCCCAGTGTCCAGGTAGCCAAGGTGACTCTTAAGCTTAGAGCTCTCTGGATTCTCAAGACTGAGTCAGCATATGGTTCCACCCCCTCCCAGCTCTCTGCCTGGTGTTGGTGGCAGATGGGTTTGAATGCTGACAGGCTCCCTCTGTAACTGTTCCTTCATTTTCTCCATAGTCGTCTTGTCCCCACCCAAGGTGTCTTCTTGTGTCTCAGCCGGTCTTGTCCAGAGGGCACTTGAAATCTTCTTGTTTCTCTTACCCAGGGACTAGGCTTAGCCTTGCGAGTTCCAATGTACCTGAATCTTGTTGATCAAGAGCCATGGTTTTAGAAACTATTGTCCTTGCTTTATTAATACGTAAAGAGTTCTCTGGATCGTCCTCTCTGAATGTCTACCTTTAACAGGCAGGAAGCCATTGTTAACATATCTGTTGCCTAGGCACAGGTAGGAACCAGAGGGAGGTAGAAAGGGATTGAAATGTGGCCTGCTGGCAGCAGGGCGAAGCATGAAGAGCAACCCATCTGTGGGGTCAGAGGCTGAAATGTGGAAATCCAGTTATCTGAGGATTCACTGAACATTTGAAGGTAGGGAAAAGGTGGTGTGTGCTAAGAACAAAGGCTCTCCTTACCCCTACCCCAACCTCATACTGTACTGGATGTCCAGGAAGAGGCACAGGTGTTTGGGACCAACATCTCAAGTGGAGTGTTGACCCCAGCTCCCTAGTTCTGGGAAGATGTGGAGGAAATCCTTTGGCATCGAGCAAACACATGCCCAAACAAAACAACACGAGGAGCCCCACACCAAAAACTTTCCACTTGCAAACATGTTTTTGTCACTGCCAAAGGTTTAGGATTGCAACATTTGGGCGTCTTTGGCCCTAAACACGAGGACTCTGCAGTTTTCCCAAAGCACCTAAAATAAAGAATTCTCTTTGGCAAAAACAGTATGTTTGTAAACAGAAAGCCTTTATTTTTGAGAAACTCAATTCTTCTAAGATGGAGTGAATTTGAAAGAAAGTCCCCAAGGCAATTTTCCGTCTGCTTTTCTCATTGCTGATTGTCGCAGGTAGAATGCATCTCTCCTCTTCCTGTGTGTGGTTTTCATTAACTGGGTGTGTGTCTGGAATGCATGCTTGTTGGCCAACTGCTGATTTCTCTCTGATGCTTGAGAAAGGTCTGCAGATGAGGCCCTGGATTCACCGTGGATCTCATGCCTGGGATCTCGAAGCTGGAAACTTCCTAGAGAGGGGGCCAAACTTGCTGGATTCATGGAGGGAGCCCTACCCTCACTGAACTTTACCAAGTAAAGATCTGAAGTTGGAGTGGTTGTTTTCTAGCTGCAACCAGAACTTTAAGCAACTTCTCTGCTAAAGATGAGCTTTTTTTTTCTTTTTTTTCCACCCTTCTCATTTATTAAACCCTGTCTACAGAGAAGGCCTTAGCTCCTTCTCACTGGCTTGAGATCTCTAGCTCTCATTTGTAACCACTCTCACTGAATGTTTGTCTTAGCTGGGGTTCTCCATAGGAAATATAGCTGCCTCTCTCCCTCTCTATTCCTCTCTCTGTCATCTATCTCCATCTACCTCCATCTATCTATCTTTCTATTTATCATCTATCAACCATCAACTATCTATCATCTATCAATCATCTACCTATCTATCTTCTATGTATCAATCATCTATCTGTCAACCTGTCTATCTATCTATTATTGCAAGCATTTGGCCATTTGCCCTTTTGACCTTTTACTTTCTGTCCTGTGAGGCCACCACATTTCTTTGCTCCAGTGGGTGGAGCATCCAAGGCACCATCTAGGAAGCAGAGACTGGACATTAGTAGGCAAACAGTAGGTTGATATATTTTTCTTGGGGCTTTCCAGTCTCCAGAACTGAAATATATATGTTCGTGTACACACACACAGATGTTTTGATGAGTTTACCTAGTCTGGATATTTGGTACAAATGGAATCAATCTGTGGTCTTTCGTGTTCAGTTCTTTTACTTAGCATCATATTTCTGAGCTCATCTACATATAAAAGCTATTCTTTCTTTTGTTTAGGCTAAGTAGGAGCTTTAAGAATCCATGGGATGAATCTGGATATTTTCAAGGCCCTGGACAGAACCTCAGAGACTGCAGGGGCCAGGCTGTGTTGAAGGAACCACCTTTCTGTCTGCTGATCTGTAGTATCTTGGCTTTCCCTGAATTATGATTCCTGGGGCCTTTGTATCACTCCTGCTCATGATTCCTGCTGCTTCCTTTCCATCACCAAGTCTGTGTCACAGCCTGGCCCCATTGTGTGTATTCAATACTTAGACTGCCCATCACTGAGGCTGCTTTCCTTTACCTTTGTATATTTGGGGTCAGTAGATCTTGAGAGAAAATGAATCTCACAGAGATCAGGGAGGAGGAAGTTCTAAACCCTCAGCACTTTTCATCTGGTCATGGAGCCTTGTGGGCTAGTGATGGGAGCAGGTGGTATCTTTGTACAGGGATGGGAAGAAGATGCTGAATTTGGGTAAGTCCTGGAAAAGGTAATTAGTCATGAAAGTTTTTAGTATATGACTGTAATAAATTCATTATAAAAATATAAATTTAAAAGTGATTTTCATGAGGGTTCTTCCCTTTCGTCTTTTATTACTATAAGGTTTTCAGTAAAAGAAAACTAGTGTGTTATCATTCCTATTATTGATTTCACCTGTTTTGAGCTTTTTAATTTTTATATAATCATTATATTTAAAAAAAAAACTTTTTCCAGAAGTCAAATAATTCATCCTCTGTAATTGGAAGCTTGCATCTGTTAAGTTTTAGTAACTTTTCTGTTCTCCTGACCTGATCCTACTTAATCTAAGAGCAGTTACTACTCAAGCAATCCTAGGTAGCCACTAGGTGGTGCTCATATGCCATTGTAAGTGGATTCTGATATTGATGTTAAACTATTTGGAAAAACAATTTGTCTTCATTTTAGGTAAACACAGAAACTGGTCCAACAAGCTTTTTGTGCTTTTTGGATTTACAGATTTTCAACTCCCTTCTTTTTTCTGGACTACTCTTGTAATTTAGCATCATGGTTAAGCAGGATGTCTCTAGAGCTAGACCAAGTTCAAATACTACCTCCATCATGCACTTGCTACATGATCTTGGGTAAATCACTTAATTTTAATCTTCCTCATCCACAAAATGGGATTAATAATAATATATACCTAATAAGGTGATTGTGAGAATTAAAAACTAGATATATATTAAAGTACACAATGTATGTGTGTTTGCATTTATTATTGTTTTTGTTCTTCATTATGGCATTGCCAATCATTTAGACAAATGTTCCTTAATACCAGTTCAAGGACTGGTATGATAGCAATATCATAATTATCCAAGGATTTTATTTAAGCTCTAGATGTATGATTTCTAAAATCCATAATGGAGCTTCTGTTTCAGTAATTTTGGTGTGGAATTTAGGGATCTTAGTTCTTTAATAACTTCTCAGGTGATTTTAATGCTTAGATAGATTTGAGGACTTAGACTGCCTATGAATGTGGCTGACTGTCCAAGACCCATCAAAGTGTAAGAAGCTAACAGTATTTGCACACTAGCAATTTTCAATTCCCCCCATTCTGTCTATTGGGAGGATTTCCTTTCACCATTGTCTTTCAAAGCTACCTCTTCAGTGAAGTTGTCCTTCAGCTAGTAGCTATTTTTGGCTTGTATCCTTATACTCTGGTGACTCATGACAAATCAAGCTTGGGCTTTATCTTTCTTTATCAGTTGGTCATAAAGGACCTCCCATAAGGCCCACTGAGCTATGCAATGGTAATGAATAACATGGGGGTCTGCTTGTATAGCTTGTCCATGCCCTTGATCTGGGTATACCATGCTCAGATGTGTCCCCTCCAAAATTCCAATGTTGTGATTTAATGCCCAATGAGATGATTTTAAGGGATGGGGACATTAAGAAGTAATTAGGTCACAAGGACTCCTCCCATTGTGAATGGGACTAAAACACCTTATAAAAGAGGTTCCATTTAGCATTTTGGCCACTTGTCTTCTTGTCCTGCTTTCTGCCATGTGAGGCCACAGTGGTGCCATCTTGGAAGCAGAGACTGGAGCCTCAGCAGATAAACAAGTCATCGATATATTGATCTTGGGACTTTCCAGTTTCCAGAATTGACAAAAAATAAATTTCTGTTCTTTATAAGTTACCCGGTGTCCAGTAGTTAGTTGTAGTCACAAACTAAACCAAAGCATTTCACCTCCATTCTTCAATCAGATAGAACCCAGCTCTTCATGAATGATTAGCTACTGGGTGTCCCATGGTCAGGTGCTTCATCTCTTCCAGGCCTCAGGATTATACCAGGAACTGTGGTTTCTAACATTCTGTGGTTCTTTGCTGTGACTTTCCAATCTCTGCAGTGTGCCATCATGCTACCTACTTATCAAATTTTGTCTCTCACTATTCTTCAGTATCAATTTTATAGAGAAAGAATTTACTGTCTCCATTTACACATATTCTAATCTAAGTGTTTAAAAAATAGCCAGCATTTCTGTTACTCTAGAACTCTGTTTCTGAGTTGTGATTTTTGAAATGTAGATTTCCAAAACTCCATGCAGTGCCTTTTCCCATTGCCAATAACTCAGCTACCATAAGGGCTACTGGGCTATATGGCCAAGCTATGGGGTCACTTGCTCTTCAACCTGTACCTTTTGCAGAGCTTTTTTTTTTTTTTGCTTCGATTCCCATTCAAACCTGATAGCCTTTGTGCCTCTTGTTGTATTCCCAACTGTGGAGTTAATGTCTCCAGAACCTACCAGCTACACTACATTCTTGGTTTAAGAGGGGTGCAGTACAGTAATTTGTTCTTTTCTTTGACTGAAATTCCCTTGCATGTCCCAGATCTTAGACCTTTAAAAGTGTATGGATGTGGCAGGCTCTTGACTCCTCATGAAGCTTATTTTCCACTTTTTATTTCCCCCAGCATACTTGCCACTTCTTGCTCATCAGGTTTGGCTTCTGCAATGTCATCACCACAGTGATGTTCTGCAGAGGTCCAGCTGGTCTGGGTCTCCTCAGACTGTATTATGACAGAGAGGGACCATTAACACAGCCTCAGGTCAACACTGTAAGTGAATACTGTTGTCTGTTCTGAGCAAATATGGTTTCTGATCCTCCTTTTTGATAGAGATGAAAAGAACATGGTCCCCAGATCAAAGGCTGCATACCATGTACGTGAACCTGTGTTTTAGTGAAGATGCAACATCTGTCAAGAACACTTCAGTGCCAGCTGTGGGCTACTACTTGTTTCAGTTTGCAGAAGCTGCAGGACCCATCTAATTTCTCCAAGAACCAGGTGGATTAATTAGGTAGTGATGTGTTAGGGGCCACACCTCTGCATCCTTTGGGTCCTTAAGGGTAGTTCTAAGCTCTAACATCCTGACTCCCGGCCCCCATCCCAAATATGTGATAATGGTTTTGATTTGGTTAGGGTGAGAACACTTTCTTCACTGATAACTCGTATCCCCTCACACCAAAAAATAATTTATGCTACTACCACATATGTCCATTGCCACCATACATTCAGGGACTAAGGAAAGGGCTGTGGAAGGGTTTATTCACCCAGTGGACCTACTGTGAGCCAGACCTCAGCTTGGAAGCTACTTATTACCTGGGAGGTAATGGCATATGAAGTGGAGCCATGCCGATGCTTCAGGTCTCATTTTGAGTCAAAACATATTTGGGTCTGGAAACTGGACTAAGGACCCCAATTTTTTATTGGGGAAGTGGTCTTCAGATTCATGATCATCTAACATTAATTCTTCTGCTTCTATAGGCTGCATAATCCTTTAGTTGCTTCTCTGCCTGTCCCCAAGGGGTGCTGTTCTTTAACACTCATCTTTTACCTGTTCCTGGGTAACACCCAGGAGACTACTCACGAATGAATATCTATCTGGCTTCTGATAGCTGAGCATGGCCATCTGGTCTCTACCAATTTTGGAATCACTTTATTCCCATTTTTAGGTGTGTCCTACCATCAGCTATGCCTTACAGAGGATGGCAACCACTGAGACTTTAGGGGGTGCTTGTATCTCTTACCACACACTTGTTTCTACTTTGGTAAGTGGAGTACCGACTGGGCCCTCCCACAGTACAGCCTCGGATGGATTTTTGGGCACAGACGTGGTATGTCCACTGTAGTTACCCCTTCTCTGAGCCTTTTGACTCTTGCTTCATGGTCTGTCATGATAGGTCTGGCATTTCTACTCCTCACAGTGTGGCTGTTGCTTCCTTGCCTCAAGCTTCCAGAAACCATCTCAGCATTATGTTAATACCTCCTGGGATTCTTATGGGGGTGTTGTATCACCATCCTTATTCCAAATTTGTATGTTGAAGCCCAGTACTTCAGAATATGACTGTATTTGTAAATAGAGTCAATAAGTTAAAGCAAGGTCATTAAAGTGGATCCAAATCCAATATGACTGTTGTCCTTAGAAGAAGAGGAGATTAGAGCACAGACAGACATACATAGAGGGAAGACTATGTGAGGACACAGGGAGGAGCGGGCCTTCTATACGCCAAGGAAAGAGACCTCAAAAGAAACCAATTTTGTGATATTTTGTATAATGGTTAATTTCATGTCCACTTAACTGGATTAAGGGCTGATCAGATAGCTTGTAAACATACTTCTGGGTGTGTCTGTGAGGATATTTCTGGAAGAGACTAGTATTTGAACCAGTAGCCTGAGTAAAGAAGATAGCCTTCACCAGTGTGGGCAGGCATACTCTAATCCACTGAGAGTCAGAATAGACTAAAATCTTGAAGGAAAGGTGAATTTCTCCCCTCTCTCTTTTCAAACTGGGATATTCATTTTCTGCCCTTGGGCGTTTCAGAAGCTGTATAAACAATCACCTCCTCCTTTCAAGCCCCACTTGTTTCTCAGACTTCTAGTCTCGGACTGAATTATACCACTTGCCTTCCTGGGGCTCTAGTTTCCAGGTGGCAAATTGTTCAATTTAGCTCCATAATCACATGATACAATTCCTATAATACATCTTCTTTTATGTATTGGTTCTGTTTGACTGAGAACCCTGACTGATGGCCTTGATTTTAGACTTCTAGTTTTCAGGACTGGGAGATGATAAATTTGTGTTATTTAAACCAGTTAGTGTGTGGCATTTTATTATAAAAGCACAGAGTTCTTCAGCCCAGATGACTCCAGGGTATCATTCTTTCCCGATGTGTCTTAATCTGTTTTGTGCTGCTGTAACAGACTACCTGAGACTGTGCAATTTATAAAGAACAGACATATGATTCTTTCAGTTTTAGAGGCTGGGATGTCCAAGATCCAGGGACTTACATCTACAAGGGTCTTGTATGGATCATCCTATGGCAGAAGACCAAAGTGCAGGTGAGCACAACCTTGAGAGCAAGACGAGGCAGAAGTTGCTTTTATCACAAAACTACTCCCACAATAATGGACCCACGGCTGTGATAATAACATCATTCACTCATGGAAGCAGAGCCCTGCAGGTCCTAAGACCCTTAGAATTAAGTCCCACCTCCCTAGCCTGTGAAAGCAAATGACCCTCCCCTTCCCTACCAGGAAGTCTTGGGATTTTATATGCAGCACTGAATTGTTGGTTAATGTCCTCAGTTTTTCTTTGTCACTCTCCCAGACATCAATTGCTCTTGGCAATAGCCATGCAGTTTTGCAGACATTATCATTATTCTTTCCTGTATGTATTTCTCAAACAGCTGTTGCTTAATATGGGCCTTGTGCAGTTATTGCCTTTATAAACCACCACTGTTCACTCTGGTGAAGGTTTTCATAATTTCAGTGCTGCCACGTGTTGGGGTCCTTCTTGTTGGCTGGATAGGATTGATCCAGCTCCAAATCCTATTCTCTGTGCCTAGGAGACATCTCTGGGTGGAATTGACCTACTGGACATTGTAGGGGACACTCCTGTTGTCTAGAAAGGAAGCAAACAACAGTGGGCAGAGGAGGTGTTGGACAGTGCTGCTGTCATCATGGGAAGACAGTGTGGCTTTCAGAGTCTGTTGAGTTGAGTTTGGAGGGTCAGATTGTTATGCTTCTGACCTGTCCATAGTCACTGATGCCACCTGTCACAGGCAAGGGTCTTGGGCAAGGTAGTTCTCCTCTGCTGAAGACAGCAACAGCTGGCTAGCTATGGTTGTTACTAGACATCTTTCTTAGCCCTCAGAAAATGAAGACTTTAGTTCTGAAGATGGTTCTGTGAAATGCAAAGGGCCACCGTAACTGTACCCCAAAGATTTATGGAGCACCCAATAAATTTTCACCAGAGAGAACTGTGGTGGTCCTTGAGAGGCAGGGAGGACACAAACCTCATGCTAAGCATTAACAATTTGAGCAACACATGCAGGAAAGAGTAATGGTAAAGCTGGTGAAAGTTTATGGCTATTGCTGAGGGCCATTGCTGTCTCAGAGAGTGACAAAGAAAAGTTGAGGTCATAACCATGAATTATGGAGTTTCGCATGGGTCAAGGGTCAGTGTGGATGCCTCCTTTGGTAGGTAGAGCAGAATGCTGAAACTGTGCCACAAGCTGGGAGCACCACTTGGGCCAAGTGTACTGTTGTTTGAAGATGCATGCTTATTATTTCCTGAGTGTATGTCTTTTTCATACAGGTATGCTCTCCTAGAAGGCTCAGGTTATGCTCCACCATTTCGGTCCCTTGGACACCAATTCTCCAGGGTGAACTGGAAACTCTACCTGCCCCTAAGCTGTCATCGAGCCAGAAGTGACACTGAGACAATCTAGCTGTCATCACCCATTGGGAGCGGTGAAGGTGAATCAGGGGAAGTGCAGACATAGACACAACTGGCTCATACAGGTTTGAACTGCACACTCCAGTCTCGACCACAACAGAAGCTCAGAGAGGAAAGGTCAGACCCATGAAGTGCTATTTGTTTTCACTGAAACTTCATCCCTCCCACTTAACACCCATCTAACCAGCAACGGAATCAATTACCACGTGTCAGCCTGAAACCTGACACAAGAAATGAAAGAAGGACACAACCTCCCAGGGGGAGAGTGGCAGGCAGGCAGAGAAAGAGGAGAGGGAAAACTGGGCGGGAGCCATGAATGGACCACCCCCCCTGCTATGAAGGGTCCATCTGCAGCTAGGCTCTGCTTGCCTTCCGCCTTCTATCCTCTCCACCCCCAGCCTCATCAATGGTCTGGACCATTGACTGCTTCTTTCACAATGGGTGGTTAGCAAGCCCATGAGGTTACTTGACTTTGGTTACCTAAGTTGAACCATTTAATAATTGAAGACCAAAGGTTCTGGACATTTGTCATTTTGTAGCGATCTAGAAGGACAGGTTGTGGAGGTGATGGTGGACTTGCTGTGTGCTCAGGCTTCTGCCAAGTGTGGAGTCAGCTCCTCAGAGAGAACCCACTTAAGGTGATGTTAAACACTTCCTCTATTCCACAAGTCTCAGAAAGAGAGCTCCATGCTGTTCAGGTTGAAGCCCACTCAGAGTCAGGCCTGCGGGCCAGAAGTTAGCCTTGCTCTGTTTCACCAGCTTTGTTAAAAAAGTAGAGCCCAGCCCTGAGGGCGGTTGCCTTTGCTCTGCAGTGTCTATGCCACTTTCACCCCTGTTTTGCAGTTTGTTACAATCTGCCCGGCTTTTGGGGGAATGTGGGTATTTCTTTTCTTTTTGATATCTTGGGAGAGGTTTTTTTTTGTCTTTTCTTTTTTGGTGCTGGGATTGAAGCCAGGGCCTCACGCATGCTAGGCAAGCTCTGTACCACCGAGCTACATCCCAGCCCTCTTTTTGATATCTTAAAGATGTGTTTCACTATGCTTGTGGCCCTCAGTGCCTTCATGTAGTGTGCCCATTTAATCCATAGTAAGCAATGGAAAACTGTGGACTTTCAAATTATATTTCAAAAAAGCAATTTCTTTAATTTGGGTTGTGTGCTCCTTTTTTAATCTTCATCTGTGTTAATTTCCAAAATCTTTATTAACACTATCAAGACTGCAACACCATCTTTTATCTTCGTAAAAGTTTAATACAAACACCTAGCTACTTGGAAACTACAGGGTTGAATTCATACAGGTGTGATTGCTAAAAATTTCTGAATTTTTGAAAAAAAATCACATTGAATTTTATCTGTATGTTTCAATTGGAGCCTATAGACAGAGCCAGAATAAAATATCACATTGTTCCTCTGGATTTATTCAGGCATGGCTCTCACCCTAGGGAATTCACCTGATTTTTCTTTTACTGTGACCTCTGATGCTTAGGGAACAGATTGGTGGAAATGAATAGCCTAAAACATATCTTGCTACATAATAAATGAATGGTGGATGAAAAGCACACACTGTGTATGCATGTGAACATGTGGACAGCAGATGATTTTTGGATGTAACTAACATGCTCATTATGTTTTTTTTCAAGTAAAATTCTCTACTAGGCTCAGTGTCCTGAAGTTGAAATACAAGGAGTTCACCGTCCGTTATGCGTTTCAGAATCCTAAAGTTTAATTTGGATCCCTTTGAAGTCTTTTATTATGATTGATGAATCATTTCAACATTTTGTTAAATTCAAAGGCTCTCAATAAAAAGATAAAATCAAATGACTAACCAATCAGGGTACCACAAAAGACTGGAAATCAGGAGAAAATGTGACATGAACAGTAATGCTGAACTTGAAAACCTATATCAGTCACTACAAATTTTCAAAAGAGGTTGGAAACATTTAGATGTTTGAAAAAGTGCACACAACTGATTTCAGAAACCATTTGGAAAATATTTTAGTGCTATTGGTAATAGAAATAAATTCCAGTTTAGTACCTTTCTCAAGTCAACATTTTATAATCAAGTTTGGCCTCTATTGGCATCAAAGCAAGTGGGGAAGGAGCTGCACCTGTATGTTTGGGAGCAGAGACAGCCAGAACAGGGCTGGGCCTTGGTTTCCACATCTGTGTCAACCACTGGTAGAATCAAACTGACTCCTTCGGGGCAGTTGTCACCCACAGCGCAATGCCCTTCATACCCCTCTCAACACCTCCTGTGACTGAGGCCAAAGCTGTATGATCACAGAGCACAAGACTGAAATGCTAATACCCCTGGTGTCAGAATTGATTCCCTTCAGGGACCTCCACAAGAGCTGTCCAGTCCTCGGGTTCCTGACATCAGGAGGCACAGCATGAGTTTCTACCCTGCTAGCAAACAAAGCCAAGTGAGCTAGCAAGGCAGCCTGGGACAAGCAAATTTGAAAGAGGTTTGGACAGGGACGCTCAGTATCTCTCCAAACTCTCATGTCATTTTCTTCCTCATTTTTAAAACTAGGAATGGAATCAGAACAGGTTGTGGCAGACAGGACAGCTGTCTGTCCAGCCCAGTTCTGCTTGCATCCTGTGGACTTGTTTCATTTTGTTCCTCCCCAGTTCAAAAGTCTTCAATGATCATTTTCGTTTGTTTGTTTAGGGGGCAATCTGCAATCCTTAGCTGGCATCCAAAGCTACCTAAAAACTGGCCCAAATGACTCAAGAAGGCTCATGTCCCCTTCTTCTCAGTGTCAATTCTTTATCGAAGTTCTCACTATGTGCACCTCTAACTGGCCTGCATCTTAATACTTCTGCTCATGCCTTTGACTGACCCCACAACGTCTTTCCTTCTTTGTTCTTGTCCAATAGAAACTTCTCCTGGACTCAAAAAGCAACTCACCTCTCACCACCTCCAGGAAAAGTCCCAGATCACCCAAAGTAAATGAGGCTGTTTCTTCTTCCTACCTCTAAAGGCTCCTTGGGCTTTGTCACCTTCATGACACTCGGTTCATACTGTCCATGCTGTCTCCTCATATATACCTGCTGAGGACCCTGGGATACTGCAAGCTTATAGAAAATAAAGGACATTCCTCCCCCCTTTCTGTCCATCAGCACTTGGTAGTGACTGCTCAGTACATGTTGTTGAACCAACTGGGTGTATTTTGCCTCTCTGTATCCAACAGAGTTCACATATAAACACATACATTCTTTTTTTTTTTACCATGAATACCTACTCTGTTAAGCTCTGTACTTGTCACTGGAAATATTGCAAAGATTAAAAAAAAAGTCATGGTGTTTGTCTTCATAGAATTTATAAACTCTGGAGAGAACAATCAATCACGCAAATAACAACCATGACAGTCATTGTTACTTGCAGACATTGAAGGTTCACTCTGTGCCAGTACTTTCTATTATTCTCAACACAACTCTTGGAGATAAGCATTACTATTCCCTTCTTACTCACCAGGGTGTTTGTTAGGTTAACTTGCCCTGGCTAGTGGGTGGGACAGTGGAAACTTGACCCTGTCTGTCTCTGTCCCTCTAGAGCCTGTGTTTTTAGCTACCACATGGTATAAGTAATTAGGAATATAATGGCAGTGACAAACACCACAAATGCCATCTCTGTTAATTTCCCACTGCTGTACAACAAGTGACCACAAACTTAGTGACTTAACCCAAGTTTATTCTTAAAGCCCTGTAAATTACAAATCTGACGCAAGTATTGCCAGGCTCAAACTAAGTTGTGGTCATGACTCTGTTCCTTCTGGAGGTTCTAGGGGAAATCCACTTCCTCCCCTGTTTGACGTTCCTTGACTCAAACCCCTTCTTTCATCTGCAAAGCCAACATTGTAACTTCTCTCTGACCCACCCAAAGGATTTCCCATCTCAATATTCTTAAACACACCTGCACTCCTTTTTGTCATGTTAGGTAACACATGCACAGGTTTTAAGGATCAGGTGTGGGTCTCAATGAAGGGCCATTACTCTTCCTACCATACCATGGGCAGGTGTAACCAAGGGAGTAGTCTAAGAGATGTAGGGAGGCTCGGGCTTTCTAGGAGAAATGACACTGATGGTGGAGTAGGCCAGATGGATGGGAAAGACCAGGTACCCCAGGCCAAGGACTAAAGAAGTAGAAGTTTGCAGTACAAACTCTGAACTTGAATTGCAATGCTTGAACTTTTAACAGCTTTCTTTATATACTTGTCCTTGGATGAGACTCCACAATTTTCCTGTTAAGATCTCACCACCTGATTACCTCTACTAACACACATGAAGTTTAGAAACTCAATAGTAGAAAAGAATGTACTGAATTCTGCCTACAAGCAAAAACACTTTCACATTCCCTGCTGGTCACCCGTTCAACCTGAGGAACCACAGTTGTCTGACATGTGGGATGTCTGGATGCCTAGACTTAAGTGGAGACACTTCCCTTTTGTTCTTTGCTTTTGTCAATTTCTTAGTTCAGGCTATGTAACAAAATACCACAACTGGGTAACTTATAAATAATAGGAAAAAGTTGAATTCCTGTAGTTCTGGAGGCTGGGAAGACCAAAACCAAAGTGTCAGAAGATTCAGTTCCTAGTGAGAATCTGCTTCCCAGTTTACAGATGTCTTCTCATTCAGTCCTCAGATAGTACATGGGGTAAGGGAACTCTCTCTGGTGTCACGTTATGGATGTTCTGCCCTGATGATCTGGTCATTTCCCAAAGCAGCCACCTCTGAATACCATCACATCGTATTGGTATAGGATTTCAACATATGAATTTCAGGAGAACCCAAGCATTCAGTCTTAGCAGTCTATTTCAGTAGCCGACAAGTTCTTGTAGAATAAGACTTCCTGTCCATGGATGCACAGGTGAGCCATGCATCTTATGCTTGATTAGCAATTTAACAAATTTTTTAGTCACTTAAACGTCAAAGTTTTGGCTTGTTTTAGAAGCCAAGCTGCACATGCATTCTTGGAAGCTAGTACAATGTAGGACTATAATTCCAAGAACAGGAGAGAGGCTGAGATCTGAGTCAGGAGAGAACTCTACTGTGAAATGGATTAAGTAATTAGACAATGATAACCATTCTGTGGGTATTGCTTGTGGTGAGAGACCCTGGCACAGCAAAAGAGTGGAGGCCTTAATATTGTCATATGCCGATGCAAGAAGGAGCCATGGCATTTCTTTCCACGTGAAGGACCCAGGCTGTCACCAAGGGCTGTTCAAGTCAAGACTCAGTGTAGGTTGAGTGGAGAGAAGTACAGGGAGAACCACGTGGCTCATGACACGTGGTGATGCCACAGGCCATGTTCCAGGAGCCTCCACTGTCTTGTGTACAGCCACATTGCCACCTGCCATACTAAAGCAGATTTATTGATTTGAAATTTTATGGCTTTTTACCGTTTTGATTGAATTTTATTTTAATTATTATTTTAACTTTATAGTTATAGAAGTGCTTTAATCAGAGGGAACTGATTCCTCGTTTTGATGGCTTCACATTTAAGAAACATAATTTAAACAAATTCTCACAGAGTAGCCAATGCACTTGTCATTGAATAGAAACCACTCCAGAGGACTGTATTAGTTGAGGTTCTCCAAAAGAACAGAACCAGTAGTAAAAACCCTATACATCCAGTCATGTGCCACATAGCAACGTCAGTCAATGATGGGACCACATAGAAGGCAAGGGTGCTATAAGATTATATCACCTAGTGACGTCACAGCCATTTTAGTTTGTGTAAGTACTTTCTTTTTGTAAAAATTTTTCTATTCATATGTGCATACAATGTTTGGGTCGTTTCTACCCCCTTCCCCCCCACCTTACCCTCTCTCTCTCCCCCACTACCCCCTCGCTACCAGGCAGAAACTATTTTGCCCTTATCTCTAATTTTGTTGAAGAGAGAGTATAAGCAATAATAGGAAGGAACAAGGGTTTTTGCTAGTTGAGATAAGGATAGCTATACAGGGAGTTGACTCGCATTGCTTTCCTGTACATATGGGTTACATTCTAAATTAATTCTTCTCGAACTAAGCTTTTCTCTAGTTCTTGATCCCCTTCTTCTATTGGACTCTGTTGCTTTAAATTTTCTGCATTAGTTCCTTTGCATTGAAGACATCAAATGCTATCTTGTTTTTTTTTTTGGGGTTTCTTGCCTATCCTCATACCTCCCTTGTGTGCTCTTGCCTCATCGTGTAATCAAAGTCCAATCCCATTGTTGTGTTTGCCCTTGATCTAAAGTCCACACATGAGAGAGAACATATGATTTTTGGTCTTTTGGGCCGGGCTAACCTCACTCAGAATGATGTTTTCCAATTCCATCCATTTACCAGCGAATGATAACATTTTGTTCTTCTTCATGGCTGCATAAAATTCCATTGTGTATAGATACCACATTTTCTTAATCCATTCATCAGTGGTGGGGCATCTTGGCTGTTTCCATAACTTGGCTATTGTGAATAGTGCTGCAATAAACATGGGTGTGCAGGTGCCTCTGGAGTAACCTGTGTCACTGTCTTTTGGGTATATTCCCAAGAGTGGTATTGCTGGATCATATGGCAGATCTATGTTTAGATTTTTAAGAAGCCTCCAATTTTTTTTCTGAAGTGGTTGTACTAGTTTGCATTCCCACCAGCAGTGTATAAGGGTTCCTTTTTCCCCGCATCCTCGCCAACACCTGTTGTTGGTGGTGTTTTTGATGATGGCTATTCTAACAGGGGTGAGGTGGAATCTTAGTGTGGTTTTGATTTGCATTTCCTTTATAGCTAGAGATGGCGAGCATTTCTTCATGTGTTTTTTGGCCATTTGAATTTCTTCTTTTGAGAAAGTTCCGTTTAGTTCACTTGCCCATTTCTTTATTGGTTCATTAGTTTTGGGAGAATTTAGATTTTTAAGTTCCCTATATATTCTGGTTATCAGTCCTTTGTCTGATGTGCAGCTGGCAAATATTTTCTCCCACTCTGTGGGTGTTCTCTTCAGTTTAGAGACCATTTCTTTTGATGAACAGAAGCTTTTTAGTTTTATGAAGTCCCATTTATCTATGCTATCTCTTAGTTGCTGAGCTGCTGGGGTTCCATTGAGAAAGTTCTTACCTATACCTACTAACTCCAGAGTATTTCCTACTCTTTCCTGTACCAACTTTAGAGTTTGTGGTCTGGTATTAAGATCCTTGATCCATTTTGAGTTAATATTGGTATAGGGTGATAAACATGGATCTAGTTTCAGTTTTTTGCAGAATGGTAACCAGTTTTCCCAACAGTTTTTGTTGAAGAGGCTGCTTTTTCTCCATTGTATATTTTTAGCACTTTTGTCAAAGATAAGTTGGTTATAATTGTGTGGCTTCAAATACAGGTATTCTGTTCCACTGGTCTTAATGTCTGTTTTTGTGCCAGTACCATGCTGTTTTTATTGCTGTTGCTTTGTAATATAGTTTGAAGTCGGGTATCGTGATACCTTCAGTGTATCTTTTTGCTAGTATTGTTGTTTTCACTGAGTATTGCCGTGGCTATTCGTGGTCTCTTGTGTTCCCAATTAAATTTAACGGTAGATTTTTCAATCTCTTTAATGAATGTCATTGGGATTTTGATGGGAATTGCATTAAACATGTAGATTACTTTTGGGAGTATCGACATTTTTACTATGTTGATTCTACCAATCCATGAGCATGGGAGATCTCTCCACTTTCTATAGTCTTCCTCAATCTCTTTCTTCAGAAGTGTATAGTTTTCCTTGTAGAGGTCATTCACATCCTTTGTTAGGTTTACACCTAGGTATTTGATTTTTTTTGAGGCTATTGTAAATGGAATTGTTTTCATATATTCTTTCTCAGTTTGCTCATTGTTAGTGTATAGAAATGCTAATGATTTTTCTAGGTTGATTTTATATCCTGCTACCTTGCTGTAGCTATTGATGATGTCTAGAAGCTTCTGAGTAGAGTTTTTGGGTCTTTAAGGTATAGGATCATGTCGTCTGCAAATAGGGATATTTTGACAGTTTCCTTACCTATTTGTATTCCTTTTATTCCTTCTTCTTGCCTAATTGCTCTGGCTAGGAATTCCAGTACTATGTTGAATAGGAGTGGAGATAGTGGGCATCCTTGTCTAGTTCCTGATTTTAGAGGGAATGGTTTCAGTTTTTCTCTGTTAAGTATAATGCTGGCTGTAGGGTTGTCATGTATAGCTTTTATAATGTTGAGGAACTTTCCTTCTATTCCTAGTTTTCTTAGAGTTTTTATCATGAAATGGTGTTGGATCTTATCAAAGGCTTTTTCTGCATCTACTGAGATGATGAAGTGGTTTTTGTCTTCGCGTCTGTTAATGTGATTTATTACATTTATTGATTTTCGTATGTTGAACCACCCCTGCATTCCTGGGATGAAGCCTACTTGGTCGTGGTGAATGATCTTTTTGATGTGTTGTTGAATTTGGTTTGCCATTATTTTATTGAAGATTGTTGTATCAGTGTTCATTAAGGAGATTGACCTATAGTTCTCCTTTTTGGAGGTGTCTTTGCCTGGTTTTGGGATAAGTGTAATACTGGCTTCATAAAATGTGTTAGGCAGTTTTCCTTCCCTTTCTATTTTGTGGAACAGTTTAAGGAGGGTTGGTATCAGTTCTTCTTTAAAGGTCTGATAGAATTCAGCAGAGAATCCATCAGGTCCTGGACTTTTCTTTTTGGGGAGACTCTTGATTGCTGCTTCAATTTCATTTTGTGTTATAGATCTATTCTGGTGATTAATGTCCTCTTGGTTCAGTTTTGGATGTAGTTTGTGTAAGTACTCTCTATGATGTTCTCACAATGATAAAATTGCCCCAAAGCAGTTCTCATAACATGCCCTGGTTATGAAGCAGTGCTGACTGTGTATGTTTACATACATACATATATGTATATATTTATATATACACATACACCGATGTATGTATATCTAGATTTATAGTGAGTAATTGGGCCCTTCTAGCACAAAGGATGAGAAGTCGGTAATATGCTGTCTGCAAACTGGAAACCCAGGAGAGCTGGTGGTGTAACTCAGTTCAAGTTCAAAGGCCTGCAAACCAGGAAAGCTGGTGGTGTAATTCCCAGTCTGGGGGTAGAAGAAGATGAGGTGACCTGTCCTAACTTATGCCAATAGCAAAAGGAGTGAATTCCTCTATCTCCCTACCTTTGATCTCTCCAGGTCCCCATGAGGTTGGGTGATGCCACTGGGGAGGGCAATCTGGTTTACTGAGGCCACTGAATCAGATGTTGGGGAAACCTTCTCCCAGACACACCAAGAAGGAAAGTGTAATCTGTGCCCCCTAAGGCCAGTTAAGTCAACACATAAAATGTGCACATCACAAACACATAGGCACTGCATCCTCAAACATTCACTGAGCAGGTGGGGTCTAAAGATGAGTGAGAAATAGTTTCCTTATAAAAAGATCCATGTATTATTCAACTTGAATACTGCCTTATGTTATCCACAGAACAATGAGAAAATAAGAAGCAGTCATTATAGTTGCTTTTGTAAATCATGTCAGCTCTGTGAAAATGGCACCAAGTGTTATTTAAAGAACCCATATTAACCATATAACTTATTTATCAATTACATAGTTTCCAAAACGCTAAGTTACAATAAATTTTAGATCTTGAAATCTGCCATATGCCCTTTATGCAATCCATATTAATAATCAGCTAATTAAAAAAAACCCAACTTCTAGATTGAATTATTAGTAGAACTAAGCATGGAGATAGAACATGGTTGAAAACCAACATAAACCTCAGCTCCAGGGCTGAGATTCCCTTGACAAATATAAAGAAGCTTAGAAGTGCAGCCTTAATTTTCTGTGGTCCCTTGACTGTTGTGGGGATGAAGTGCTTTCATACGCCACCAGCCAGCATTTTGTACATGCTCAGTAAGAGTGTGAGGAATGCCTGGGGCTGGGCCTCTGGAATGATTTCTGTTCAACAGCAAATGTGCCACATGGCCTGTGACTCAGCCCAGGGACAGCTCCTATAATTAGAGAGCTTCCAGGCTTGTAGGCTGTAGGGCTTCCTCATGGACATGAAGTGACCTGACTACTGTCCACCTTGCCCCTAGGTATCTGACATCACAGTCATGTCCATCCAAGCCTGGTACAGCTGTGGGTGCTAAAGTCTCATCTGCCTGCAGTGTCTGTCCTGCTCAGTCCTTCAACCTGTCCAAACTTGTGGACTAAGAAGCCTGTTTCCCTGGGGGGGAACAGGGCCTAGAATAACTTCTATGCCCTCTACTCTAAGTCCGGGAACACAGCATCCTGCCTGTCCCATCTTCATTTCTTTAGCTTCATTTCCCCTTGTCTCTCCTGAGACAACAGGTGAGTAGTCCATTGATGAGACTTCTTCCTCAGCCCCTGGCTTGTGCACTAGTTTCCCATGGAGACTGGAACCCTAAGTCTTTCATCCTTCTGTCCCCATGTGCTCTTGGAAGGGCATAGTCAAGAGCCTTGGCTCTCCCTCAGTTTCCCACACAGCCTTCAAGTCTAGGTATAAGCCTTAGTACTTGAAGAGTTCTTTCTACACTGTACAAGTGAGCTGACTTTTCAGTGTTATGGGCTTTGTTCAAAGCAAAATAACTCTAATTGCCCATCACTGAAAGAATTACTTCTAACTAAAAATGCATCTGATACAACAGGAATATTTCTTATGTGGATTCAGAGGTGAAGTAAAGCTACAGGGTTGGTCTTCTTTGGAATCTCACTAAGCAGTCTCCAAACTGCAGTGACTTTGATTCTGGACACATTGTGCATTGAAAAAATGGAAGGCAGAGCCTTTGAGTTGCTTTATAGGTTTATAGACTCTCATCATGAAAGTTTTCACTAGATTCTTTGTTGAGTGGAGTTTTTTTTGTGGTATTGGGATTTGAACTCAGGGCTTATACCTTGAGCCACTCCACCAGTCCTTCTTTTTGATGGGCTTTTTTGAGATAGGGTCTCACAAACTATTTGCCCAGGCTGACTTTGAACCACAGTCGTCCTGATTTTTGTCTCCTGAGTAGGTAGCATTACAGGTGTGAGCCACTGGCACCTGGATGAGTGTTTTTATTTATTTATTTTAATTTTAAGTATATTTTTCAGGAATGTTAGACATGGAGCCAATCAGTTCCCAGTTACCCACTCATCTGCCATCCGATCATGAGGCATAATTACTCTTCTCGTTAGTTCCAAGCAAATGGGGGAAGAGCAACTTTAGCCAATGCCTGAACTTCAGGAGAAAAGAAAGTCAAGGGTAGATTGAGTCTCTGGAAATTCATTTGGCTTTTCAGGTTAACATGGCAGTAAAAAGAAATGGAGAATGAAATGTTCCAGGAGAAGTCTAGGGGATGGTGAGTTCCTGCTTTCTTTCTCTCACTGAGACATGCCCCACTCTTTCCTTAAAGAAGAGCCTGGCTTCTTCCCAGTTTAAAGATCAGTTTACTAAACACAGGGCATGGTAGGGAAGTCTGTGTATAGAAATGAATCCTTTGGACCCCCTTTGCAAACTATCACACTCCGGGCCCCCCCAGCCACCCCGCCACTGATATTCTTTTTCTTTTCCATACTCCTCCCTCTTTGGATGCTCACTGCATCCAAACCAAACCAAGTGGCCCAAGGTGTAGTTGGGTGTATGTCTCCAGACACAATATCATCTTTGTCACGAGCAGAGCTATCTTCTCATGGGCCCCATGGTGGCACTTGGGAAGCATCAGACAGTGAGGTGAGTTCACATGGTTATAGGTCATCTTGGATGAGCAATTCAAGGATGGATGGATTATTAATGCCTTAGACAGTGTTAGCCAAGAAGCATTTTTGGTAGGGATAGAGGGTTTCAACTGTTTCCTTTCCAATATTTATAGGAATGTTCTAGTCCAGAACATAGTAGGAGGAGCTTAAGGCTGGGAGAAGGCTGAGAATTAGATGGGAACACAGACTGGATAAGATTTGATGCTCTGGTTACTTGCAGTTATCACAGGCTGTTCCAAAAATGTCAAGTTTCCCAGCATCTTCCTTTACTAATGAAAAATTTGTGACATCTGTGATTGCATTTATCTTTTAAATTCCTTTTCTAACCATTGTTTCAGAGTCTGGTACTTCATTAGTAATGATTTCACTGGCAGTTCCCTCAAACATTCTCTGAATTCAGGTGGAGGAAGACGGATTTTTAACTAATCTTTTTTTGGCATAAACATATATCATGTAGGAGACTAACTATTCTTTCTACTTTTCATTTGTTTTCTTTGGTAGTATCTGACATTCAGTTGTCAGTACAAATTAAAGTGGTGGCTGAGCAATAACTGCTTTGTGATCTACAAAGCTGAGTAAAGATGGCTTTTTCACTCAGTGGATGTTCTACTTCCATATCTAAATATTTAGGTGAACACCTATGAATGTAGCTGACAGGCTTGGGGATATATTTATGGACCTGGCTGTCCTTTGGAAGATTTGGGATTTGTAGGGAATAATTTGGATTTGTTGACTTCATAGCTTGGTTTCCTGGATCCCTGCCAGCCTCCTCTTCATTTCACACGATGCAGACATGGTCTTGCTGTTAGCGCTAATCTTGTCTGTCTGCTGTACTCCTTCCTCAGACAATTCACTCCTATCCCCCAACACTGCACTGACCTCCCTTCTGTTTACCTGAACTTTTAAGACTGGTCTGATTTAAAAAGAAATCCATTAAAAAAAGCCAACTAGAAAACAAAGCAGCACTTGTTAGAACCCTTTGCCTAAGATGCATCGAAGTACATACAAAATGAACAATTTTCCATTGCCATTTCCTTGAATTTTAGGCAATTTCTTGGTGAATTCCAGGGAGTTTATCCACCTTGTAATTTCATTGTGGGGATAATGAAGCAGAACAGTCTTCCCAACCCAATTAATATGTGTGGCATTTAGGATTCTTAGAGCTATTTTTATTCCCATGAAGACTGGTGAGTTGGTTAGTGGGTGGAAGGTAGCCCTGCTAGTGTGGTCTTGATTAGTATAACTTAGAACAGGAAATGTGAAAAAAATAGAAGCTGCTTCTTAAAAGAGGAGGAAATTTACTTAAATTTTGCCAAAGGAGACAGTCAGGTCATTAGCTGAGTTAGACCAATTCTTTGGGTTAAAATGTCATTTGAAGATGACTCCTTTCCAGTGACAACCCGGGATTAGGCCAGTTGCATTTTCTCACTGTGAACACAGATGAAACTGAACCAGGAAGTAAGATGCCAGCAGAATGCTTTTTTAGCTTTTGTTCCTCAGATTCAAGTCTTAAAACCTGGAATCAGGAAATCCATCAAAACTTGTTTGATGGTGCATGAATGTACATGTGTGAGGTAGAGTTTGGACTGATTTGTGGGAGAAAAGGATGACTCCATTGTTAATTTGAAATTGTTTTGCTTCACAGAAATCAATGCAGATACGTAGCTGCAAATTTTGGGGATAGTGATTAATTAAACAAAGAATCCACATTAATTAAGGCCTTATGCTGTGTTTCAGTGCAGGGTAATGAAATTATATGACACAAACCAGACATCAGGAGTTTGTGGTCTTGGGGAGACAGACAAGAAAATAGTTATCAAGACAGAGTGCTCTGAGGGACTTTACCTGGTGGTTATGAGGGAGGAGAAAGGTGTTAGGAGGACCTTCTGGAGGGATGATGTGAGATATGAGTGCCATCCATGGCCTAATAGAGGGCAATGGCCTGTGCCCAGTGACATTGAGACAGGAGCTCTGGAGGGAAGGCTTTCATGGGTGGAAAATGGGGAGTTTACATTATTTATAATAATGAGAAATCAGCTTATAGTCAACTGTTTCTCTTCCTCCGATGATTTTTTGTTTGAATTAATGAGTATTTTACTCTCAGATATCTGGATAGTTCAGACTTTGATCTTTTTTTCTTAAGGAGTTATCTGGATATCTGGACATTTATTTTTACTCTGCAATGTCTTGATGTAGTTGAGAGTGTCACACTGTTGTTCTAATTGGCCCTGAAATGTCATGCTATGTTAATACAGTGCTCCATATTACATGGTCCTTGTGTAAATCTTGTTATGGAGGATCCTTCCTTTAAAATAATATGAATGTGCTTTGCAGTGTATTTTCTTGAATTTTTGTGTCTGTAGTTATGAAATTTGTCTACAGGTTATAATTATTTTCTCCTTTTGGTTTTCCTTTCTCATCTCTTATCTGGTTTTGGTTTCAGGATTAGATCAGTTATGTAAACTGTGCTGGCAGGCTTTCTATGTTCTGATGTAATCTATATATCATAAAATAATCTACGCCTTATTTAAAAGAGCTTATCTAAAAACCTGGAATATTCTGCAGCCTCTTGGAGGTAAATTTTGGATAATGTGTACAACTTTCCTCCCATAGTTTTTGATTTGCCCAAGTGTGATGGTCTGCTTTAACATTTTCTTAGAAGAATCTGCCATTTGGTGACTATTTCATTAACGCAGATCTGCACAGATTATGCTTTAAAACTTGTGATCATTCCCACTTTTTCATTTAGAGAGTCTATTTTTACTTTCTTAATTTGAGTAATTAGAGATGTGTGAGTGTATTTATGTTTTCCAAAAAATATACTCCAGGACTTATCTATTAATTCTACAGCTGTTTAACAACACAAGTGTTTTTTTTTAAAGTGTTTTTTACCTCTTTCCAGTTTATTTGTTCTTTAGGCTGGTGCAGTGGCTCAAATAGTAGAGAGAGCGCCTACCTAGCAAGCGTGAGGCCCTGAGTTCAAATCCCAGTACCATCAAAAAAAAAAAAAAAAGCTGTTGGCCCCTAGGTTCTCCCAGGTTTCTGCGTGTCATTTGGTAGATGCGAGAGCCAAAGTAGAACACAGACGTCTAATGACAGTGTGATGCCAGCAAAGCAGATTCACTTGTTCTTTTGATTGAGGGGATCAGTTCATTTAATTTTATTCTTTCCTTTTTAGTCCAAAGAGAACTAAAATGTAAACTTTCCTATAAAAGCTACCTGAACCTACCTCAAAGTTTTGATAGTATAGTTTAAAATTCTTACACACTTTAAAATTAGTTTGTTTAATGGTTTATTTTAATTTTTCAATTAGGACTTATTTAGGGGAATGTATGTTAATTTCTATGTAATGATTCTATTCTTTATATATTATTCATTTGTAATGAATTTTCCTTCATATTTTTGATGTTATCATTCAGAAAATATTAATTATTATTATGTATTCACTTTGGATTCTACATTGATATAAAATTTCAGTCTTTTTTTACTGTTGTGCTGGGTGGGGACTTTGTGGATTTACATATGTTCTTAAAATATTTCAAACATATCATATTTGAGTTCACCCCCTCCATCATTCTCCTTTATTCCCCCTCCCCCTACAAAATTTCAGTCTTTGTCCTATTTAATATTCTATTTGGATTTTTTAATCATAAAAGCTTTATTATCTCTATCAATAAAATAAAATACTTTACCTCGTTATTTTTCCATTTTAAAATTATCTTGTAATTATTGTTACCACTATGGATGAATCATAGGTAAGGTGTAAAGGGAGCATTCTTGTATTTCACTTAAATTGGACACTGCCTAACATGTGTGAGGTTGTTGTACCTGTAATTTAACTTTCTCAGGAAAAAAGTATTGTTATACTTTTTCATTTTTTAATCCACTTTTTAAATTTTTCTAATAAGTCTTAGCTTATTTAGAAAATCTTTTCCTGGTTATTTTATTTTTGACATTATTTCATGAGAGCAAAAATAGTTTTAATTTTTAAATTATAATTCAGTCATCTTTTAATGCTTTATTCTTGCCATAATGCTTCTAAAATTACTTCTTCTTTCTAATGTTTTTTATCTTTTTGTACATTTCTTTTTAATCCCCACATTCTCCTGTTTTTAAACTGATGTATTCTAGTTTTAATTTAACTAGTGGCTCTTTAGATTTATAAAAACATTTAAGACAGGTGCTGGTAGCTCACACCTATAATCCTAGCTACTTAGGAGGTGCAGTTTGAAGCCAGTCCAGGCAAATAGTTTGTGAGACCCTATTTCAAAAATTCCCAACACAAAAAAGGACTGGTGGTGTGGCTCAAGCAGTAAGTGTGCCTGCCTAGCAAGCCTGAAGCCCTGAGTTCAAACCCTGCTAGAACAAAAATTTAAATCGTGTGTTTCTGTAGTAATAAGAAACAAGAAGACAGTTTTAAAACAAGTTTTCTATGTCGAGCCCAACAAGTAGTTCAATGTGTTTTCACTCCCATTTTTCAGATTGAGATTCAGATTGTTACTACTAAATGATTTTTTTTACACATTCTATATCTTCGAGAGGTGTTTTACCTTTATATCTAGTTTGGTCAGCGTTTTTAGAATGTGTGTTTAAACCATCTTTAGTAAATTTCAGTATCTACTACCAGTCCTTTTTTTATAACAAAAGCCTATTCTTGTCATCTCCTGACCATTTAGCACGTTTCTTAATCTCTTTTTCAGCTTATATTTAGACAAAGTTGCCTTTGCCTTTTCTCTTAGTTCTCAGAGGGGCAACTGCAGCTATTTTTTTCTTTCTTTCTTTCTTTTTTTTTTTTGTGGTATTGGGGTTTGAAGTCAGGGCCAACACCTTGCACCACTCTGCCAGCCTTTTTTTTTGGGTTGGATATTTTCGAGATAGGGTCGATCCTCCTGATCTCTGCCTCCTGAATAGCTAGGATTACAGGCGTGAGCCGCTGGCACCTGGCAGCAATTCTCTTTTCTGTGGTTGAGTGGGGTTAGGCCTTTCATTACACTCACGTGATTTAAGAGTCTCTGTTCTTGCTTCTCTCTTCACTTAAAGCTTGAATAAGGTGAATGAACCTTTTCCTCCACATTCTCCCTAAAGTTTTCACAAATTATTTTATAGCAAAGCTTTCTTTGCATATCTCTGGTCTCCTTCTCAAGAATTCAAGATGTTTAAGAACTGGAAGTGTGGCTCAAATGGTTGAGTACCTGCCTAGAAAAGCAAAGGCCCTGAATTCAAACCTCATACCTCTAAAAAAAAAAAAAAAGTGGAGTCTGTTTTCATGTAATTGGTGATGTTGAACCAGGTGTTCGACATCTCGATCTTCACTTATATCTCTTGTCTCTTCCTAGATTTTTCTCCAAATCCTAGTTCTGTCTTCTATAGGATCCAATCTGCTTTTTACCAGACATAAAGCAGACATTTAATCAAGATGGCAAATGCTCTTTCCTTGCCATTCTTCCTGGTCTCACCAGCCACCTTTTATATCTTACCCACTTCATTTGCATTTTACTCCTGGGTCCCACTTCCAGCTCTTTGCTAGAGAGGACTCTCTGTGTCATAGGCTTTCCTGACACTGATGGGAACTACCAGGGAGTCTGACCCCACATCCCATCACCTGGTGAGGGTCTTGGATCATGGTCAGACTTGGAGCTTCATCTCCCTACCTTTGATGCCCCATCCTGGTCACTTCCCCCACCCGCCCCCAGTCAGTTAGTTAACTTCCTCCTGGAGACGAAAATACAGGGTGAGGCTCTAAAGGGATTATAGCTACCTAAACCCCTAAACCCAGCACCCATACAACGTGGGCATGGCTGAGCTGGTTTCTGGTGCAAGCAGACCTGGGTTCTGAAGGTGGAGACAGGTGAGAAATGGAGCTCCAGAGGCTCAGGGGTCTGATATCTTTGCAATTAGTGGCTTCTTCTTCCATATGCTGGCAAAAGTTTGTCATTCACAGTTGTACTAATCTTGTGTGGTTCCCTTTCTTGTGTGTCTTCTCTTCTGTATCTTTCTGTTTTCTTAAGTGGGGATTAGGGAGAGACTACATTTTAAATCACAGCATAATATTCAGAGAATTTTTTATTTCAAAGTGGTTTTTCACCCCTTTCTCATCACTATTATCTGGTGATGGATCCCAGCTAGAATTATCTTTACTTTAGAATGTCTATAAATGCCATAAGGCATGCAACAACAAAGGTGAGAAGGCATTCCTGGCATGAATTAGGCTGAATAGTTTGTTTTCTCCCTAATCAGGTTGTAGGAAGACATGACATGATGTGGGTGTTGATTTGTTGTAGTGGAAATAAGCCTGTTTTGGAAATCAGAAGTCTAAACTTGACGTCTACTGGCCTATGCAACTGTGGCTTTCTGCTTCCGGATCTGTAAAAGGAAGATGGCTGGGCTGAAGACTCTCTACAGTGCTGTTGCCTTGTCATTCTATGCATTTTGTAACTATCATAATAAATCTTTCATGCCACTTCACCTTTCTCAGCAAAATTATGAGCAAGATGTTATTGTTTTGTGATGGGAGACTGGGATGGAATACTGGTGGACTGGCAGGAAGTAATCTCACTTTTTAGAGACCTGTAAGTCTAACTTCATTCCTTGCATTAAGCCATGGGGTGAGCAAGGGAGTGAGTTGTATACCAAAGAAGGAGGTTTGCTGTTATCAAACACCACTGGGCCCTGATAAGGGTAATCAGATAGCCCAAAAGGTGGGGCTAGAGTTGAAAGTTCCAGGAGATTCAGGGGACTATGTGGAATGGGTTATTTTCTCCATAAATTTTTAATCAGCTCAAAAAAAATTTCATGGAAAATTTAGTCTTTTCTTGCTCCCATATTTACTTAGGTTCTTTTTTAAATTCCTTGATCTTAAGTAGAAATGTGATTACTGAAACAATTACTGCCTACAAGGAGTTTTTGCACATCATAAGACTTTTGGTATCTTTTCCCTCTAATAACTGTAAGAATTTAAAGTGCCACTTGAATATGTTATTCTGAACTAAGCATGCTTGTTTGTGGAATTGATCTGTATGGTTTGAAATACCAAGTTTCTATGTTCTTATTGCACATTCTTTTAAAAAACACAGTTATCTGGCTATATGGATTGCTTCTATAAACAACAGAGGGCTTCTTTGTGAACCTTCATGGGAAGATGAATTCTTACATTTTAATGGAATTTTATGGGATTCCTTCTCTGCGTTTTAAGTCAATGGGCCCTCAAAACTGTTCATAGAGAGAGTTGAGGATTGCTTTTTACAGACCCTGAAGCCTCATTGTACTTCCTCTTCCTCAACTCATGTAACAAGGGCCTGAATCTTTTTGTTCTCTGCATGTTATCACTTACCAATATCACTTCATGCCAGCTGAAGGAAGATGCAAAACCTAGTGAGTTCACTGAAAGAAGACCCAGAGATGGAGTTTGGTGTGCCACACGTTTAAGGAACAAACCTAAGAACAGGAAAAAAGGAGGTAGATGTAGCACTGGACAGGAGACCTTCACTAGTGGTACAGGCCTGCTATGGTTTGAGTGTGTCTCTTCCAAAATTTAGGTGTTGTCAACGTGATAATATTAAGAGCTGGCATCTTTAAGACATGATTAAGCCAGGAGGGCTTCTCCCTTGTGAATGGTAATAAGGCCTTTATCAAAAAGAGGCTTCATGAAGCACTCAGCTCTTTTGCCCTTCTGCCATCTGCCTTAAGAGGACGAGAAAGAAGGCCCTCACCAGACACCAAATGTTGGTGCCTTGATCTTGGGTTTCTTATCTCCAAAACTGTAAGAAGAACATTTCTGTTGTTTATGAAAGACCCAATCTGAGGTATTCTGTTACAGCAGCATGAAGTAGAACCTAGAAGTGGAGCTTTAGGTCAGCAGTACCTTTCAGTGGGTTAGTCTTGGCCCAACATGGCCATCCATTTGCTCACCTTGACCATGGTGTTGGCTTAAGTCTTTTTGTAGCTCAGGAAACTCTAAGGAGTTGACAACTGGGGAAACAAGCTCTTCTTAGGAGGATCTGGGTAGCTGCAAACTCCATACCCACTATATTCTCTGGACTCTTATTACCTATCCTCTTGGTAGAATTAAGTTATAGTGTATGTCTAGAAGCCTGAGGTGTGAAGTATGCCACTGCAGGTGTAGAGAATATGCTTTGAGTTGTGTGGGTCATTTATATCATATCCATATTGAAAATGCTTCAAGACAACACCAACTACTTGATTTCTCAATGTTGTAACTGCCTTTATTGACCACTTGTTAGCTATGTCCCCTTGCACAAGGAACTTAACTTCCCCAGGCTCCAGTTTCCTTGTCTATACTGTGGGCAAGACTGATGACTCCCTGTATATCATGGTGCAATTGAAAGAATTATTAATTAGAAATACATAAAGTATCTTAGTGTACCACATCAAAGGAGTTTAATAAACAGCATCAAGACTTTTAAAACAATATCATGTCTTCTACAAACATTTTGGAGTATCCATTATGTGTCAGAAATTGGGCTATGTACTTTCTTTCCCTTATCTTATCTTCATTGGGCTAAGGTTACCAAAACAAAGTACCACACACTGGGTGGCTTAGAACAATAGAATCTTATTGCTTCATAGTTCTGGAGGCTGATGTCTCAAATCAGGGTGGTGGCAGGATCAAGCTCTTTCTGAAACTGGTAGAGGAAGGGCCTTTTCAAGTTGTCCTCATTGCTGTAGACATTCATTGGTTTGTGGCAATGTAATTCCAGTCTTTGCCTCCAACATTGCATTGTCTTTCCTGGACGCGTATCTGTTTCCAGGTCTAAATTTCCTCCTCCTTGTGAGTAGACAAGTTCCATTGGATTTGAGCCTTCCCTGATGAACTCATCCTAATGTAATTATTTCTCCAACCAGGTCACATCCATAGGTATTGGGACTTAGGATCCCAACATATCTTTTTTTGGAGTACAAAATTCAGTCCATGACACTGATACATTTCTTGGTAGGTATTATTATCCATACCTTATAGGTAAGTAAACTGAAATACAGAGACTTCAAATAACTTACCCAGAGCTACATAACAGGTAGATGTCAAAGCACGGACTTGAACTCAAACCTTGGGGCTCTCCAGTGCATGCACTTTCTGTTAAAGTGTAGTTACCTCCACATAGAATCAAGAGATGTGAAGTTTAGGATGACTTATAGTCAGTCCCAAGTAGATGCAATAAAGTCAATTTTTATTATTTTTTGTGGTTCTGGGGTTTGTACTGAGGGTCTTGCATTTGCTAGGCAAGCACTGTATCTTCTGAGCCATGCCCCCAGCTCTAAAATCAATTATTATTGGGCAAAATGACTGAAGTCTACAAGAAGCCAGGAGGAGGTTTCATCACATGCTCATACGTGGTGAAAGTTGCATACCTCCTCTTATCTGTTATTCCTGGCTCCTGGGACCATTTTTTAACCATCCAGGCATCAGTTTCTTCTCCTGACAAGAGATCTGGCCATTCATATTCCATAAACTGTGAGGTGAGGTGAATTAAAAAGTATTTTTTGTCTTTCTTTAATCATGATAGTTGAATTTCAGTAATTTCCACAGTACTAATTTCACCTCAATAGTAACATCCACATTTATTTGCACATCTTCTCTCTGCTAGAACTAACGTCCTTTTAGTGATGTGCTGAGAGTGACCATGTAGAATGGCTCTGAGAGAGGACTTCTGAGTCTGGAAGGTCACTTGTGCCTTCTTTCATGCCCCAACTGTACCCTCCCCATTAAGCCGATAATGATCTTGCAAAATACAAGCACATTATTTCACCCTTTGGATTTCTAAAGAAGAAAGTAGAACAGAACAAGGCTGTTGTGTATAGTAAGGTCATTAAATTAAGGCATGTGAGCCAAATCCAGTGTGCCACCTATTTTTGTAAATAAAGTTTTATTGCAACACATACATGCTTTCTCATTAATGTCTTGTCTATGGCTGCTGTTGTGCTGGCAGAGGAGAGTAGTTAAAGGAAAACTGAGAACACTTTCTGTCCAGTCTTTCACTGTTTGCTGATCTCTGGTTTATAGAACTTACTGGGACCACCAGCACCACAGATAACTAATGCTTAGAAGACAAGTGATTTAAGAAATTAAGAATCTAATAGCAAACATTCAGCCAAAATTGAAACTGATAAATACAGGAGATGCTGTTATGCATCATAAATACAGACAGAGTGCTGCTATGCACACCGGAACAGAGGGCGGTGAAGGTGCCCTTATGCTGGGCAGTGAAAGTGGTTGAGTGAGATCTGCACATGTGTGTGCCTTGGTAGACCCTGGTCTGCTCATTCTGGTTTTTCCAGCACCCACCATAATTCCTGCCTCCTTCTAGGTGCTCAGTGTCATTGAGAATAAATGAAGAAGAGGACAAAGATGAGAATGCTAAGCCCCCTGACATACGAATGTCCTTGTAACATAGCTGAATGAAACAACATTTTGGCCATGAATTTTCTTCCCTAAGATTCACCTGTTACTCAGAAGGCACTGGCTTCTGAGAATTCTTCTTGCAAATGCAGAGTATATTGGCAATATTTTGAACATTACACAGTTATTGGTCAATGCTCAATGGACTTCCTGTGGGTGCTTCACTGCTAGACAGAAGAATTGCTTGCAATTCTTGGCTGGTTCTGGGCTCTGCTCTCATTGGTTGAATCAGTACAGACTTACATTCACCACAACTTTAGGCTCAACCAATAAATGATGATAAGTTACAAGTTTTGACTCTGGAAGATTATGCTTTTCTAAAGCTAAACTATTAGCATCAGAATGATTTGAGGACAGTTTTTATCATTTGCTATGTAGATAAGTTCTCATTCTGTGCACTATCAGAAGTGTTAGAGAAAATATAAAGACAAATAATAAAAATAGTAGTAATAATTCATATATCGTATTCACAGCCAAAATCTGGAAGTAAAGCAAGTAGCAGTCAATAGATGCACAAATAAGAAAATATGGTGCATACACACAATGGAATAGCATTTACCTTTAAAAAGGAAGGGAATTCTGACATTGCTGTAACACAGATGAACCTTAATGATATTCTAAGTGAATTAAGTCAGGAGAAAAAGGACAAATACTGTATGATTCCACTGATATAAGGCATCTAAAGGTAGTTGAGGTCATAGAGACAGAGGTGGTATGGTGGTTGCCAGGGGCTAGGGATGAGGAATGGGCAGTTTTTCTTTAATGGGGACACAGTTTCAGTTTTACAAGATGAAGAGAGCTCTGGAGATGGATAGTGGTGACAGTTGCCTAATAATGAGAATGTACTTAACACTACTGAACTTAAATGCATTAAAGATGTGATATCTCACTTGCATTTTTACCACAACAAGAAGTAAAACAAAGTAAAAAGAAAATAAATAGTGATAATGTTAACTACGGCTATGTTTTTTGTATGATTACTATGTGATAGGCAATTGATGAATATCTTTGAATTAATTTATGAAGTAAGGATGTCTCAAACCCAAGATTAGATTGGTCTCAAAGGGGCTCAAAGCAGTTATGTAACTTGATCAAGGTCATACAGTTCCTGAGTGCTTGGGACAGCCTCAAGTCCAAGTCTGTAGGACCACATAGTACTTATCTGCTTTTAACCAGAAAAGTTTGAAAGAAACAGGGATAGGACAAGGGTGCGCACGTGTGTGTGTGTGTGTGTGTGTGTGTGTGTGTGTGTGTGTGTGTGTGTGTGTGAGCTGTGTGTGGGGTACTTAACCCAGGCACAAAACTCAAGAAGTACCAAAAAAATTCAATCATCAAGACAAATGATACCATCATGTAATAAAAAAAATATAAAAATCTATGATGAACAAAATGTTAAAAATTTAAACAATGTCGGCATCTGATAGGATGAGGGAGGGATGTGGCTCTTACAAAGAAATTACTTACTACTGTTGAGATAGCTTTGCATCACTAATTGAACATAATGTGGACCTTCACAACTACTTTAACATGCTAGACTATCTGTAATATTTAAAATGATGAAGCAGCAAAAAGATGAAGAAGAGCTAGGTGAACTTGTGGAAGGAGATATGTTTAGCACAATGTGTTAAGGAGCTGGTGCTTGGTAAGTACTTGGCATCACTTTCAGGAGGCTTAATTTCAAGAGATATTTATCTTAATGATTGCTGATTCTCTTGCTACAGTAGGTGCTGCTCTTTGGGCTAGGACTACATAAATCAACCTTGTCTGAGGCTGTGACATGCTGCAAACACCAGCCACTGGGGCTCTGCCATTTCCCTGCTAGGGGTTGTTGGGAAGGTGATGAACCTCTCTGGGTCCTGATTTCATAATCTTTAAAAATAATGAGAATGTTTGCTTTGTTGACTTCATTGAGTCCTTGGGAGGCTCAAGGGATATAATGATTGTGAAAGAGTTTTATAAAATTGTGGTGATCTGCAAAGTTAGCCATTGTTATTTTATGGTAGATTCCTTTTCTGAAGCCAGAGCAGAGAGCCAAAACTAATATCCTTCTGTAGTTATGTTTGGATGGGCTGGGGACGTGATTGACTCATGGTCTCTCAGAATCCATGCATTGCTGAGCTCTGTACACAATAGGCAATGAACTGAAGCAACCATGAGTAGAAGATGGCAGCTAGGTGTCTTGCAAAGGGAGCTGTCTTGAAATGGGGATGAAGTTTTCTGATATCTCTAAAGGTTGAAATGAAGGACAAAAGTTGGGTTTAAGAGTTGAATGACTGAGAAATGAAAACCTGCTTGGCTCTGTCTACCTCTTAGTTGAGATTAAGCTGGTTGTGTGTGCTTAGGAAATGGTGGAACACCTGGCCGGAGCTGGAGGCAAGATAGACAGTCTTTAATCATCAGCTTAATAGTCTGCTCATACATTTGTATGAGCAAAAATGTACCAAATGTAACCACCTTTTGTGGACACTTGGAAGTATACTTAATATGTTTTAAAACGCATTATCTTTCCTAATATGTCAAAGTACTTCAAGTGATTATAAGTAAATGCACTTGTGTCAAACAAAATATCAAAGAAACTATTCACACAATTTAAGCCCTTGAAACTTCTAAAAAATGTTGCTTGATGAAAGTATAAGGAAATAAACCACTTGTTGAAGGAATGATATTGAAAGATCCTTATGTAACATCTCTGACCTTGTGAAGTCTGAGCCATCCGGCTCAATCTAGCATTGGATTTGGCTGCTAGAAATACTTGGCAGGGCACAGTGTTTTGGTTTCATTTGACCTATTATACTACGCACCTGCTTCTCCCCCCCTGAAAAACAGTCTTAGATTTGGTGGACCCCACCCAGATTTCAACACCAACCAAGCTTTTATTAAGTTCAGAGTGGGAGATTGTTTGGACAAATAATTCATAGGCTTTGATGGGAAAGAAAGAGCTGTTTCAGGAAAGAGATCGTCTGTGTGTGTGCCAGGTACAGGCCCCTAGACCTCAATTTGTCAGTACATTAACTTATCCATTAAAGGGATTGCATTTTTATTGGAGTCTATCAAGCCATTGATTGAAAAAATAGAAGTGGCCTTTAAATTTTTTACCATCTGTGACAGAATAGAGACAGCACATCCACAGAATGGGCTGGAAATAGTGAACAATTAATGGTCATATTCTTCCCCCAGCTTATCCCATAAGAAGAACCATTCATCTCCTCAATTACTCATCCAGGACTGGCCCTGTGGATTAGGTAGGGTGGGCTTGTGCTTCCCTGTTAGGATAGAAGGGCCTTGAAATGATCTTCTAAATTTCCATTTGATTAATATTATAAGTCTCTACCAATGAAGGTAAGGTATCATATAGGGGGTAGAAGGGAAAGGTGGTAATAAATCTGGGAAGGTGAAGACATGGGCCTTAAAGAGGCCTTGGTAATTTAGGACAAAAGAAGGTGTCAGGTGGCTATGTAGGGGTGCTAAAAAGGATGGATCCCCATGGAGATGGGGAAGGCTCAGAAATTAAGACAAACACCATGTACTTTGTGACATAAATATGACAAGGCCTTTTTGCATAAGAACCATCAGTAACAGTCATTATACTGCTAGGAAGAGCCAGAAGGGCCATTCGAGAAGTTTTTTCTACAGTGCACGGTGGACTCCTGGCACTCCATGGTGCATTGATTAACTTTAGACACAACATGTGGTGTTAATCTCTGTCTTTTTGTCTTCCTCAACACAGCAGCTTGTTCATGCAGCTAATCAGAGGCAAGTTTTGCAGTAATCACATCTAGCAGCTTTTTTATAACTAGGAGGAATAATCTATTGCAAATTTGGCTGCTTTCCAGTTTTATTTATTAATTTTTTAAACAATCAGATGCCAGTTTTATTTATTTATTTTTTAACAATCAATTCTTTTTCTGTTATGCCAATGTTAAGCTTATTTTGACTGGGAGTGTAAATGAGTCACTATTATTCTAACAAAATCCAAATAATTTATTATAAACATGTCTTAATCACAAGGGTAAAGTCTATAGGTAAACTGGTTCTCCTCTGTCATAATGGCTTTATTTTGACTTGTAGTTTGCATAAATGGAATGATTAAATTGAATATGGACTCAAATTTTGATTTAAATTCTGTCAACCTAGTCTGCCTACAAGAAGTGGTTTTTATTCCAGGTATAATGTTCCCCAGATTTGAGAATGAAGCAAACACCATTTAACAGTTCCACAAAACCCATCCATCAAGCCATTTGCAATCTTTTTTTATTCTGGTTTACTTTGTTGTTAATGAGAGATTTCAGGTCTTTTGGTGAAAATCAGTTCACCAGTTCTATCATTTGCTACAGAGGAGAGGGGGGGACTTATAGATACTTTATAAATTTACAAAAAGCACATTTTTAAGAAGCATCAGAAAGCTATGGAAGCAATGAGGACTGGATAAACTAAATTTCCAAGGAGAGTGCATTCTAAGGTGAGTTGGCAACCATTATCTATTCTGCCAGGGGTAATTGCCAATTAGGCATGAGCTGAGACACTTTCCCAAGAGGAGAGGGCTTGTGTCAAACACTTTGGTTTCCCTGCCTTGGAAAATATTCAAGGAGGCTTCACTGGTCAATGGTGGGAGCTTAAACTGAGAATTTCTGAAGGGCAGAGCTCAAACTCTCAGAGTCTTAGCGGGATAAAGAAATCTACCAGTATCTCAATAAAAACCCAGGAAGTCCACACTATAGAGATAAAGGAAAATCAGAGGTAAAATGAGTCTGCTTAAGATTAAATCCCAATCCATTTCCAATTTAACCCATTATTGAGTCAAAATGATCAGTTGTTCATATTGCCTGTCTGATGGATGATAAAGTCACCTGAGTCTTTGTAGTTTTTCATGCCTGGCATACAATTAAAATATTACAAGACATGCAAAGAGTGAAGACTATATGACTGATAATCAAGGAAAAAAACCGAAGACCAACAAGGCAAGGATTTTAAAATAACTATGATTATTATGTTCAAAAATAGTGAAAATGTAAAAAAGAGATAGAAGGATAGGAAATTTTGTTACAGAATTGAACTCTGTAAGAAATCAAATGCATCTTCCATGGTAGAAAAACACAATATCTGAATGAAGAAAAAATTTAACTTAAGGGTTGAGTGGACACAGCAGAACAACATAGGACCAGTGAACACTGGAGTTCAGATTGAAAAAAAGATGGATATGGAAGACACCCCATGCAGAATACACTCAAAGGTCTAATAGTCTAATGTACACACAATTGAATTCCCTGGATAAGTGGAGAAAGCAAATAGGGCAGGAAACATTTTCAGTGATGACGGTTGAGAGTTTCATCAATCTGAGCCCCTATGTTAAACAAGCTCATGAAGCCTGAGCTGTGGAAGCATACACAAAAACCTGATCAGGTACATCCCAGTAACACTATAAGACCAAAGTAAAAATAAAACCATAGAAACAGCTAGAGTGAAAAACTCATTGCCTTTAAAAATTTTATTCATTTATTCATATGTGCATACATTGTTTGAACCATCTCTTCCCCACCCTCCTCACTTCCAGGCAGAACCTGTTCTGCCCTCTTCTCCAATTTTGTTGAAGAGAAAACACAAAAGATAATAAGAAAGACACAGCATTTTTGCTAGTTTGAGATAAAGACAGTTATACAGAGAGATTCCTAGCATTTGTGTATTACAACCCACATAGGTTCATCATTACCAGACCTCTTCAATACTTCCTGGTCACCTTCCCATAGTGGCCTCTGCCAGTTTAAGATTACTTTATTCATGCCTCTATAGTAGGAAACCCAAAACTCATTGCCTTTTAACAGCGCCACAGTACAAGTTACCCCTGAATGCTCATGAGAAGCAATAGAATTTAGAAGACAACAGAAGAACATCTTTCAAGGGATGAAAGAAAAATAATAACTGCAAAACTAATAAGATCGAAAGTATTTTTCAACAGTGAGGTACAGATACTTTTAGACAAATCTAAATAGAGGGAAGTCATTGCTAGTAGATCTGTAGTGAAAGCAGAACAATCCGTGTTCCTATATGGAAACACAGGAGGAACTGAGTAATTCTAGGCAAGGTAAACGTGTGACTGAATATGTTATTACTGATTGTGCAAAACAATAATTGTGCAGTTTAAAATTAATGCAATAAAAACATAAAATAACAGTCAAGCAATAAGTAAGAGGGAGGTTAGTGGAGTTAAATAGTTCTAAAATTCTAAGAGGATTCTAAGAGGATTGGGATGATAAAAATATAACATGCATTAGATTGTGATAAAGAAAAGAACATTGTAACCTTTAGTTTATCCATTAACGTATGTAAATGGATCCATAACAAGTTTGTAAAAGAAAGCAAATAGAATAATGAAAGTACTTCATAACCTAAAAATGAAGGGACAACTAATAGTTGATACACAACTTTTGCCTATGTTTCAGGTACTTTTACCTCCCTGTTCCAGGAAATACTAATCTTTTTGTGATGCACATCTTAGCATTTCTATTTAGAAAATGAAACAGCTGAATGTATTGGGGTCCTTAGCTGGAAACAGCAGAGCATATACTAATTTGATTAGGTACAAATGCAACTGAAACCAGGATTTACTTAGTAGCTCACATCTTGTAAGGATGGAATCTGTGGTGGCTCTGACGCTTCTCGGGACACAGACGGCACAGGTTTTCCCTATGATGGCTTCTATCACTACTGTGTCACAGTTTCTTGAAAGTGTGTCTAATTCACAAAGGCTGCGTCCCATGCAGTTTTCTCCCAGTATTCTAGGGGATCATTTCCAGAAACTCCTGTGGATACCAGAATTCACAGACGCTCACATCCCTTGTATAACATGGTACATTATTTGCACATAACCAAGGCACACCCTCTTGAATACTTTAAATCACCTCCAGATTACTTACACTCTCAAACACAATGAAGATCCTATGTAAATAGTTTTTATATCGTATTGTTTGGGAACAATAACAAGGAGAAAGTCTGTACAATGTTTTTGGACTATTTATGGTCTGCAGTGAGTTGAATCCACCAGTATGGATTCTGTGGATGCACAGGGCTGATCACACCTGTACCCTTGTTGCAAAAAAGGCTTGAAAAAAGGATCTCTGGTTTATTTCTAAGGTGGGTAGGACGTAAGGGAGGACTTGCTTAAGCACAGGTAGTGTTTGAGACATGTGCGTGCGTGCACATGTACCCAAAGTCTGACAGACATCCCTGAACGAAGTGAAGTTCTTGGCTGTTGCCTGCCATCCAGGGCTTTCAGAACATTAGCTGAGGGCCCAGATCCAGGGGTTGGAGCTGATGTCTGCTGGCTGAAGAGCACATGCATTATTCCAAACTGTCATTCATTTGGTCCCTTCTGGGTCCTTGTGAGGCATACTATACACAATGCTTTGGGGAAGATGCCAGAACTTGCTGGCATTTCAGGACTGGCAGGCCAGGACTTGGGATAGACAGAGGACTTAGAGTGCATTATTTGACCTGTGGTGTAAGGTTCGTTACCCATGTTCCTTCCAAAACCTGACAGGAGCAAGTCCTTCGGAACCTTCCACATCAATTGACTGACAGATACTCACATCACAGGTGCCTTTTATTTTCCACTCAATTGGCAGGGTGAAAAAGTTATTCCAAGAGGAAAAAAAAATCCAGTTACCTAGCAATTAATAAATGCACCAAAGGCTGGTGGAATTTCTTATGGTCCATTAACAAAACAAAATCTCGTCTAAGATAAAAAGATAAATGAAATGTTGAGGTAGTCAGCCATGGATCTGATGGTGTGTATGGTTTGCATGATTGCAAACACTTATTTGATAAATCCATCTTTTAGATCATGTAGATAACATGAAGCAGACTCAGGGAGAGATTTTCTGTAAATAATGATCTTCCTGAATTTGCAGAGAACTTGGCCTTTCTACAGTGTTTGTCATGGTGTCTCTGCCTCCCTCCTTTCAGCACTGGCAGGTGGGCAGTGTAACCCCCTTTCATGTAGGAAAGCTGAGTGTAGGTATGAGACTATGCTCAAATATCATGTGTAAAGGGAAATCCTGCTTTCTCTTTATACTTAGTGAGGCCTCTCTTCATGTCAGTCGATGCTTCCTTCCTAGGATAGGAAGGGAGAAATGAGTATGTTACCCATGTCACTGGTTATTTATCAGTTCTTAACAAACATATTCATTATGATAATGATCAAATTTGCATATGCCATGTCAGACCTGTATACTAGAGTTCTTATTGTCCTCTCATTGCATGTGGTCATGATCCTGATTTAAATTGATATTAATGTCCAATCAATGCAAAATATCAATTAAAGAAACTGAGATTCATAGAAAAGTAACATTGGAGTACAGTTATTATAAATTTACATTCTTAGTTTATTATATGATTAAAGTGACTTTGATTTTTAATGAGTACTAAAGAAATACATGCTTGATCTCAAAGAATTGACTTACCCCAAAAGTAATACTAGAACAAAGTAAAAAAATGTGGAAGACATTGTCTTTAAGACCTGTCTTGCTACTCTCAATTCTCTTTTATTAATTTGCTTTGGATTGGTTTTGAGTCCAAAAGAAGCAGAAACAAAGAACATGGGTGGAAAAGGAGTGTGAGATGGAGGATGCTGGTGAGGTTGAGCAGAGCAGTGAGGAAAAGGAGCAGGAGGTCTAGTTAACCTCCCGGTGTCAGCCAGCTTGCTGTCACGATGGCGAACACCTGAGCAATCAACGTAAAGAGGAAAGGTTTACTTTCCTCACAGCTTTGGAGGGTTTAGTCCAAGATGGATTGTTCCTGCTGCTTTTGGACCTGTGGCAAAGAACCACATTGTGATGACAGCATGTGGCATAACCACTCACTTCATGGCCAGGGAACAAAAGAGAGGGACAGAAAGAGATCAGGATCCCACAATCCCTTTCAAACCATAGCTTAATGACCTAACGACCTTCCGTGAGGCATCACCTTTTAAAGGTTCTACCACCTCCTATTGGTGCCATGCTGGGGAGACAAAGTCTTCAACTTATGGGCCAGACCCAAACTACAGCACCCTGGCTAAACACTGGCTTAATTATTATAATCGTGCATTTTTAGAACACAGTTTGCTTTTAGTTAGTAAAGGTATTCTGCCAGGGTCCCTTATCTTTAGGGAAATAATAACCTGATGAAATAAAATCTCTGATTCAAAAGGCAAAAGTCATATGGCTTAAAAGAAACCAATCTCAAAGATTTCATTTATGAAATTGACGGGAAGATGATTTGGATTTTGCATCATAGGGACCACCTCCTCCAGGCAACCCCAGCTGTACTTCCTGCTGTGTCAAAATAACATTTTGGAATGATGGAGGGGGTGAATTCAACTATGATATATTGTAAGAACTTTTGGAAATGTCACAATTAACCCTAGCACATCAATAATAAAAATAAATAAAAAATAATGTGTTTTGACACCTAAGCTGTGCACGCCCAGATCTATATGGCCTGCCTTGGAGGGACACAGTAGTCCTGCTTACATGTGTGTTAGGAGCATTTAAGGACCATATGTATGGCAGCCACTGAAATGCTTGAACAGGAGCAATGGAGTCTGATCAAATACCAAGAATAATGATCTAGTTATTGCAAGCCAGAGGCCAGCAATGAGTGCTCACCATTGATTTTGGGTAGTTGAAAATGTTTTCTCTATTTGGAATGAGCCTAGAGGCTGGACTCATTGATTGATTGGTTGATTTGTTTGTTTATATTAATTTGACTGGTCTTCATTAAAAGACATAATTTTCTTTTATCTCCCCAGTTTTGTTAGGATATATTCATTGTACAGGAGCAAATCACTGTGACAATTCCAAATAGCCTTACTTTGTACATTGGTTAGATCATCCCTACCGTCAAACCCCAGCAAACCCATATGCCACACTTAAAGCAACTGCAGGAGGTTTCATCAACCTAGTTCACATATGTATATGAAGCATGTCAACCATATTCCCTCACCTTCATGTCCTCCATTCTCTTTCTCCCTCCCAAAATACCACCCCCACACACTGTACCTATTTTGCAATCCTGTCTTTTATTATTAACTGCAAAGTCAAAGTAGTTTTCATATTATTATTTTTTTTGAAGGGGACAGTACTGGGGTTTGAACACAAGACCTCACACTTGCTAGGCAGGTGTTCTTCTACTTGAGCCATGTCTCCAGTCCTTTTTGCTTTAGTTATTTTTCAGGTAGAATTTCACACTTTTTGCCTGGACTGGCCTGGACTGTGATACTCTTACTTATGCCTCCAGTGTAGCCAGGATAACAGGCATGCAATGCCACACAAAGCTTGTTGGTTGAGATGGAGGTCTTGCTAACTGTGCTAACTTTTTTCCAGGGCTGACAATGAACTGTGATCCTCCCAGTCTCCGCCTCCTGAGTATCTGGAATTACAGGCATGAGCCACCATACCTGGGTTCATACCTTTGTAAGAGCAGGGGTTGGCAAACGTTGGCCAGTGGACCAAACCCAGCCTTCTGCCATTTTTGTAAATGGTTTTGTAAGTGATGTGGAACATAGACACATGCACTTATTTAGGAATTATCTCTGACTATTTAAAAATGGCACAGTTGAAGGGTTGAAATTGAGACAGGATCTGGATCAATGGCAAAGCTGACAGCATTTACTCCCTGGCTTCCTCTAGAAGTTTTGGCCACCCCATTCCAGGTTGAGGCCTTGCATACATGGGGCAGGTGTGAGCAGATGACAGCTGCTGGGACCCATGAAATTTGCTTCTATACTTCTCCTTTGGGATGCAATTTTTAAAATAACTCCTTCAAATGTGCAGATCCTCTAGCTTCCTTAGGATTTACTGTGCTTCATGTATCCCTCTGTGCAAAATGCTTTGCAATGCAGAAGTTCTTATCAGAATATTATAAGTAATTCAATGTAATAAATCCTTTTGCAATTTTTCTGTAGGTTTGTAATTTTTTTAAAAACTGAAGTTTTACAATAAAATGAAAAAAAAAGCCCTCAGATTTTATCCAGAGATAGACACATACATGTGTTTACAGAGACATAGGTAAAATAAGACTTATTATAGCACTTTTGTGATAAGAAAAGATTAATAGATATAAATGTCTTTTAGTGTGTGACTGCTTAAATTGTGGTATACACATCATACAGTAGATAACTATGCAGCTATGAGAAATAAGGATCCCTTTTCCTAACTGTTGGAATATTAATATGTTAAGTTCACAGCAGTGTGGCATGCTTCCACTGGTATGGAAATAAGGGAAGGGAATATATAGATACAGCTGTAGAGTTTTTCTAATTTATATTCAACCTCTAGGAAGTTATACAGGAAAGTGCTAACATTGGTTGCCTTTGGAGTGGGGCCCAAGGGACAGGGGACTAGGATTAGGAGGGAGACATTTTCTCTTCTGAAATTTTGAACCATGTGAAAAAAAAAAAAACCTTTCAAAAAAACAAAAAAAATAGAATAATACTGAAACAAACTTGAAGGGAAAATAATGTAGGTGTGCAGCTCATACTGAGTTAACCAAATGGTAGAGGAGGCCAAGGTCAGTATTCTTATTGGTAACAATGAGACTGAACTTTTTTTCTAAGCCAGAGTCCTGAAACTACTTAAAAGGGAATTAGAATTAGGGTGGAGTGAGGGCTTTGCTGATGACAGAGATGACATTCACTGTCTTTTTAAAGTACACTGGCTATCCTGATAAAAATATTAGCAAACTTCATTCAGAAGTAAACACCCATCAGGTAATGTGTTTGACCTTCCCTTTTGCTTCTCAGTCCTCTGGAGGCTCTCAACCTGACTGATAGATAGGTTAATGCAACTATGACCATGGAAAATTCCTGTGGAGACAAGGGATGTATAAATATAGTGCTTACATTTAAATTATTAAAGCATAGATTTACCAATGAGCTATGCCCACTGGTGGGGTTTCACTGTCCAATCAGACCCCAGGGACCACTTTTAGCACCTAGATTCAGCCATCCAGGGAAGCATTCACTAGTGTTTGATCTTGTAAGCTTTTTCTTTTCTCTTGCCATATTGCTGACACTTCCCAAGTGTGGTACATTAGGACACCACTTTTTAATGTCCTAAACTTTTTCCAATGCAAATAGTCAACTTAAAATAACTCTTACCTCCCATACAATTTCAAAATAATTATTTTAATCACCATTTTAAGATTAACTTTTTATTGAAGCATGCATACAGAAAAGTTCCCATATTAAAATTGTTAAGTACAATGAATTTCCATCAACTTACCAGTACTGTAACCAACACCAGATTAAGAGAAAACCTGTTCACATCTGGAAACCTTCTTCTGGCATCTTCTAGTCTCCACCCACTGGTTTCTCCCAGGCATGTAACAACAGAGTTTCATTTTGCCTGTTTTTTGCAGTTTATGCAAATGGAGTCATGTAAGAGGTATTGCTTTGTGTGTGGCATCTGTTCAATATTATGTATGTGAGGTTTGTTTACATTGTTGCATGAATATGTAAATTTTTTTGTCCTCAATACTATATAGCTTTTTATTAAGTGACTATATTATGAAGTATTTATCTATTCTACTGATGATGGGCATTTGGATGTCTCTAGTTTTTGGCATTTGCGAACATTGTTACACGTGGTTTTGATGACTATTTATCATACTTCTGTTACACATACCTTAGAGCACGTGACTCTTTAACTTTATCATCATGGTTCTAAAGATGTCATGTGCATCAGAACCACCCAGGGGACTCGTGAAAATGCATATAGCTGGGACACATTTGGGGAGCTTCTGGTTCAGTAGGTCTGGGGTGAGACCTTGGTGGGACCCAAGAATTTGTACTTTTGACATGTTTCAGGTGATACTGATGCTACCGGCCAGGGATCACACTTTGAAACTCTCTGCTTAGCAGATAGCGACGAACAATTTTCCACAGTATTTGTATCAGTTTACGCTCTCTCAGCAGTGTAGGAGAGGGTCGGTGTCCCTATTTGTCTTCTTTTTCTGCTTTAGCCACAAGGATGGAAGTGCAATGTCCCCCATTCTGGTTTTAATTTACTGATGAGTAGTGAAGTTGAGTTCTTTTACATATGTTTATTGGCCATTAGAACATGTTTTTATGTAAGGTATTGGAAAGATTTTTGTTCATATTTCTAATGAGCTTGCCGAATTGTAAGATTTCTTTATATATTATGGGTGTCAGTTTTTAAAAAAAAATTTAAGTATTTATTTTTTAAAATAAATTTTTATTAGGATATATTCATTATACAGGAGGGGATTTGTAGTGACAATTCTGATTAGACTTATATTGTACATTATTTATATTGCCCCCATTGTCTCTTCCCCTTAACCTCTTCCCCACCCCACTTAAAGCAATTGTAAGAGGTTTCTTAGTTCTTTTCATATAGGTATATGAAGTCCATCTGCCATATACCGTTGCCTTAATCTCCTTCCTTCCCTCTCACCATTAGTACCCCTCCCCAACACTGTACTTATTTTAATCTTCATTTTCATTATTAATATTTAAGTTGATGTTCAAAGGGGAATCTCAATGTGTGCCCACTGTGGGTGTGCTTTACTTTGGTCCGTCCAACCCCTTCCATTACTATCCCTTACCCCTTTACCTCCCACCCCACATTTTTCAACGGCTTTCAGAACACAACCTTATATTCTCTACCTTCACATCTTATGTTATGTGATATTACTGATGCTCTATCATTTTCTTTTCCTTTCCATTTCCCTGAGTTCCATAGAGCAGTTCCACTGTTACAAACGTGTTCTACATATGAGTTTGTACATGGTCATGTCTGTTTATCTTTGTATGTGAGAAAACACGCGTCTTTTGTGTTTCTGATCCTAGCTTACTTCACTTAACGTGATGTCCTCCAATTGCATCCATTTACCTTCAAACTTCATGTCATCATTATTCCTTATGGCTGAGTAATACTCCATTGTGTGTATGTAGCACAATTTCATGATCCATTCACCAGTTTGTAGGCCATCTGAGTTGTTTCCAGGGCTTGGCTGTTGTGAATAGTGGTGTGATAAATATCAGTGTACAGGTGTCTCTACTGTATCCTGTCTTACGTTCTTTTGGGTAGATGCCTATGAGTGGTATCACTGGATTGAATGAGAGTTCTATCTCTAGTTTTTTGAGGAATCAAATTTTTTTGTTGGATATGTGTATTGCATATATCTTCTTTTACTCTCTTGTCTTTTCACTCTTTTAATAGTAAAGAACAAAAATTCTTCATTTTAATACAATCCAATTCATTTTTTTTGGCAGTACTGGGTTTGGACTCTGGGCTTTGCACTCACTAGGCCCTGCTCTACCACTTGAACCACAGCTCCAGTTTGATTTGTTTTAAGATTAGTGATTGCTATGGTTTAGACCCTGAATGTCCCCTAGAGGCCCATGTGTTAGAGGCGTGGGTCTGTGGCACTATAGGGAGATGGTGGAATCTTTAGGAGTTATGAATAGGTTAGGTGTCTTTGGGAGGGAGGGCATACCTTTAAAGGGAGCATTGGGATCCAGTCCCCTGTTCTTCCTCTTGCTTTTTGCTTCCTGCCACATACTCCCAACATCATATTCTGTCTTACCACAGACCCAAAAGCAACAGGGCCAAATGACCATGATGAAAACTTTTCAAGCCATGAGCACAAATCACCTGTTCTTCCTCTGATTTATCTCAAGTATTTATTACAGCAACAGAAAGATGACTAGCACAATTGTTTTTTATTTAAGGAAATATTGCCTACTCTAAGGTCGTGATAGTGTACTCTTACATTTTTCTTTAAAAGATTAATTTTTTTGTGTCATATTTACACTTAAAAGTCATCTGAAGTTAATGTTTTGGTAGAGCCTAAGTAAGAGATTTTCATATGCTAATGTAATGCTTCATAAGACCTTGTTTAAAACTCACCTTCTTGTAATCATTTTTAGTATTTTTTAAAAAGACCAATGACATACAGAAACTTCTAGAAAATTCAAGAGATTTAAAAAAAAAGCTATGATTGTGTTGAAAGTAATATTTCAAATAATAAAAAAAAGACTTGTGTTTACTCAGGATAAGTTTATTTTGAACTGAGCCAAATTTAAGGCAGCTATTAAAACTTGAAGCAACCTAAAGCACTTTTTTCATCTTGTGCCAATGCTAAAATGCCTACAATAATTTACATTTAATTGTTGATACAGTTATCTCTTGTGAGTAATGGCGTGGGCTGCTCGCAGTGTTCTCTGTTATGTGGTTTCCTGAAGACTGTGATTTCTTTGTGAAGCTACTGGGAATTAGTGCCCTGCTGATGAATTTCTCCTCTAAAGAGATATCAACCACGAGCTTCAGTGTCATATTTTTTCCCTTTAACTTACAAAACAGGTACAGCGTCTGGATGTTCCCTTCATTTATTGGAGGTTTAGAACAAAACACTCTTTGTGTTTAGAGAAGTATTTTAGCAAGGCTGTGGTACTTTGTGAAACTGGCTGAAAGAATTGATTAAAATCACTTTACATGTTTAACCGTGTCTTTTCCCAAAGCCTGCTTTCTTTGGCCAAAGACATACCTGAATAACCAAGAAGGCCTTTTGGCATTTGGTGGTCAGATAGGCCATATAATTTTGCCCAGAAGAAATAAAGTTTGGCTTGGCAATTAGACTGGGGATATCAAGAATTTTAGAGATTAAAGCTATGCTGTACACCAACTGAAAGGTCTATTACTCAGCCTTCTTTTTCTTACCACCAAGAGACAGGCTGCTCTAAAACACCAACGGCATAGAGCAAGTACTTGGTTCATTTGTCTGCCATGTTCTCTCCATCCTTAGATGCAAAGCAGTGCTCCGCACATTGCAGATGCTCAGTTGGAAGTAGGAGGGAGCCAATACTTGTGCCTCTAGAGGGTGGAGTGCAGGTATGGATGGAGTGGGTGTCCATCTTTCCTAATGCCCAGGTGTGGTCAGATGCGGTGTTTCCCACCCAGCCTTTTTGTACCTTTAGACTTTACAGCATGCATAGAGAATTTTGTGGTCACTGACAGGCTGATTATTTTGGAAAAATTACAGCTAGTTTGTGATGGTGATATTTTATGTAAGTATTTTAAAAGAATTATATAGTTTATTCAAGAAAATTTGAAAGAAGTTTGCCTCAATGAATTTTGTACACTTTTTTGACATTACCAAAACCATAGGTAACTTTCCTTTGATATTAAACATTATAAAAGAACTGCTTACATGTTTATGGACAAGAAGACTTTCCTAATGAAATATATGATGACATTTTCCTCATAAGACATGCTAAGGGTTCTTCTGAAGTTTCAGGTAGATAATAACGGTAGTAATTGTAACAATATAATAATAACTTGGTCATCAGATGTAGACTTTTGTCAAGCTCTTTGTGAGCTGTTTTATGCATATTATTCATTTAATCCACACAGAGCCTTGTAAAATAAGTATTAAGATGCTTTTTAGGTGGGAAAAATGGGGCTCAGAGAACTTAAGCCTCTGGAAAAACACAATAGGAAGTGGCAGGATGAAGGAGTCAAACCTATATCTCTTTGACGTCAAAGGCCTTGGGTTCCATTACTAAATAAGGTATGCATAAGTAAAGTTCAAAATTGCATAGGAAACTTCAAGTAGAAATTACTCATCAAAATCATTAGAGATTATTAAATAGACTTAATATTTATTACAGCCTGAGTAGAGTGAAGTGATAGAGAAATTCATTAGAAAGTGACATTCAAGATACAACACAAAAAATTTATTGAGTGACTCTTGTGTGCCAGGAACTGAGTGAGCATGGTAGTCCACACTGAATTGACCACAGGTCTGCTTTCCTGATCTTACAGCTTAGAAACTATTTCTTTGTGCTTTGTTCTCTTCTTCCCTAAGAACTGGAAAGGTAAGTAGAGAAATTCAGTGTAGCATAAGTCTGCTTGACTTTTCAGCTTTGTAACTAATTGGTTTCATGATTGAGAAGGCACATTTTTGTTCAAGACAGGAAATACATAGAGTACAAACAGATAGGCATCTTAGAAGAAATGTTTCCTTCTGTTAATATCGGAATTTTATACAGCTATCTTCTTAGAATGCTGAAGTTGGTGTGAAATGTTTTTAGAAGGCATCTAGTATAAAGGTCTTCTTGCCCATCCTGCTTGGCTGGAGCCAAGACAGGCTGGAGACGAAGAAGAGAACAACAAGAACAAATTCCAATCAGTTCCTTTCTGATATCACCAAAATTGTTCAGTAACACCGTGGAGCTCCTTGTCATGGGCTGTCGTGGGAAATTAGATCTGGCAGCTGGAAAGTGTTCATATTATAGATTTTCCTTTTTTTTCTTTTAACTAGGCTGTATGAAATCACACCAGAAAGAGCTGACATATTTTTAAAATACTTGCTATGAAACATGTAAAAATCTGCAGACCTGTTGGAACCATATCATTCCCCCGGCACCCCTTATACCGCTTAGTGGACAGTCACCTTGGCTTTTAGTTTCACCCTTCTCATTTTCACACAACAGCAGAAGTATGACAAGTGATAATACAGAGCAAGTGTCCTCAGATTTTCCTGTTGCTGTCCACATCCTGGTGATTACTGAGAAGTGTCCATTGAGAAGGCAAAACCTGACAAGAATGGCCAAGGAGAGAGAAAGTCTACCTCAGAATAATTAAATGCAAAGATTCACCTATAAAACAATGGCCTCTAGATGGATGTTTCGCATTGACTCATATTTTAAAAAACAGAATTGGAATTCTGTAAAAGTCTCTGGAGAAGAGGATTTGCCCACAGATGGATGCTGCTTCTTTGGGGGTTCCCCTTGGATGTCTCCAGTGTCCATTTTCAGGGGAATCCATGCCATTGCGGGGGGTCTGTGGGGCCACAACAGTACATCTTAATTTTTTCCACTAGAGTTTTTCATAAAAGACATTCTAGGCAAATACTAAGTTTATTTTGAAAGACATTTTGTATCTTTTTTGGTCACTACTTTTGCTTGCTTCTCTGGGAGCAGTTTCATTTCTTTATCGCTTGTCACGGCGTGCGTGATGTGCTAACCAGGAAGGAAAAAATGATGAGCAGAAAGAGTAAGCATTTAGCAAATTATCAAATGAATGGATCATTACTCCCAAGGAACCAGGCCTCCTGTCATTTTCTGACCGCATGTAATTTTCTTATAGAAGCTATTTGGCTCTTGGGAGTAAATGAGGCAATTGGGAACTTTGAAAATGATGAGTATTGCCATGTGTTTAAGTGTGAGCTTTGGAATAAAACCACAGTATCTTGTACTCTGCTTTTTGAATCTGAATCTATATTGAAATGTCCTTGGGGGATGTAATTCTAACTACATTATATTTAAGTTTAGTTTTGGAAAAGTTCAGTTACATATTGACTCCTAAAACATGAGTGGAGCTTCTAAAGTTTCACTCTCGCTCTCAGAAGTGGGAGCTAAGGTTATTTTTAGAGATTACAGTTAAATGGAGACAGTGATCTATTGGTCTGATGCCTCTTTTTATGACATTACCCCTGAAATGTTGCATATTTTCATGCTTAGAAATACCCTCTAACTTTGTAACGGACTCTGAGGATTGTATTGTGCCCATTCGTTGCTCTGTAAATCACATAATGGCCCTTGTCCAAAAGCAATAAGATCTGACCTGATGTCTGATCTGTGGAATGAATGTCACATGGTTCATCTTAGGCCCATGAAAGGAGGGGGGAAAGTGTTCTGCAGAGGTCTGCATTCTGGGCACAAGGCCATGGCAGTTCTGACTCGCCAGGAAAGGTGGTTAGAGCATAGGAATAACCCTGAAACTGCTTTTCCCTTCATGCTGAGACTTTCTCTAGCAGTCAGACTACAATCAAAGTGCAGTTTTTCACATGCCTTTAATTCAGGTTGATTATTCACTTGGAAACTCAATTCACCAAGCATAGGGCCACACCTTTGCCCAATTCCAGTGGACTTCATTCACCTAGAAAGAGTGCACCATCTTGAACCATAGTAAGGAAACTGTGTGGCTTAAAATTCATCCTCGAGCCTGTGACTTTTAATATAAAGCAGAGAACTTGGAGGAACAGCTGTGTCTGTAGGCCTTTGTGCCCCCAGTATTGGAAAAATTGGCAACAGATTATTTTCTCATCAAAATCAACGTCTAAGGCCAAGGCTAGAGGGGTATGAGTGAAAGAGATTCAACTTTCCTGATTAAAGAAGCTTGGAGAATCAGAAGCACCAGGCTGAAGCCGACATGCTGGGGTGGAGGTTCTGAAAAATTGACAACAGTTGGTTTGATTTTATGTCTTCTCATTCCCCTCTAACTCCTCTTCTAACTCTTCCCCTTCTTTTTCTCTTTGTCTCAGGTGACAGACACCTCAAGTTGACTCCATTATCTATCTCTCCTTTCCTCAATTGTTAGACAGCCCTGATTTTTAGCTGAGCACATGGACTTGTCCCTGCTCCCACCCCCATTTCTTGGCCTCCTTTGCAGTGAGTGGGTGGAGGTGCATTGGTAAATTGTGGACCATGAACTGACATGATGGGGACACCTTCTGGCTTGGTTCCTTAAGGGGATGGGGCCTGCCTTTTTTTCCTTCTCTGGAGTAATGAGGACAAGGTAATGTACCATACATAGGAGAGAAACACCCTAAAGATGGCAGCACAACACGGTGGAAGATCCTGGGTTCTTGATACCATGACCACTCCATATCAGCCCAGTACTACATACACACAGATTGTTACATGGAAAGGAAACTCTTTGGCTTATACCACTACTGTATTGGTCCCTCTGTCTGTAGCTGGTCTGTGTTGTAACACATCACTCTTTCCATTTGACTACCCTTTATCCCTTTACTATTGCACTTCCCCACCTGTTTCTTCCACCTTCTGTGGGACTGTCCAAAGCATAGCCCAGGGGCTCTCAAACCTTGACTTGAATAAAAATCATTAAGATGGACATTCTTAAAGTGCAGAGGCCCGGGTACTGCCTCTAGAGGTTCTAGTTCACGACATCTTGGGCAAGGTGTATGATTTTGAATTTTTAGCAAGATCCTCAGGTGATTTGGTTGGGGGTGGTCCATGTGGGCTGCACTCTGAGAAGCGCTGATGTAGGATATGTGTCTGTTGGGAAGTAGATGCTCAAAAAAGCTGAGAGAATTCTTTGCAGGTCCTTAGTAGGATCAGCCAGTGCCTCACAGGTTGAACCGACCTGATGCGTAGACAATTGCTCTATTGAGTCAGCTTCCTCGAAAGTACCAGATGGCACAATGGTTCAAACAGCTGCAACCCCAGGTAGTTAGCACAATGCAGAAAAAAGCAACTAGAGACCCAGATTCTCCTTACGTAACCAGTTGCTGTTACATATCAGTTCCTTAACTTGAGAACACAGAAGCTATGAAGCTTTGTGAATGGCATTAATTCCTTAAGATAACCCACACACTGTTGAATTCTTATATGACAAGCATTTTAGCAGGTGGGAGGGACATGAAGATGCCCAGAACACAGTTCCACCCTCAAGTTTCACAGTCAGCATGGGAAAGGCAGAATAGCCTAACTTCTACCAAAGAATGTGAGGAACACTTCTCTTGGAGCCTTCACAGGGAGAGGGTGACCTGACCCAGCCTAGTGATGACAGGGATGACTTCCCAAAAGAAGGGGTCATTGGACTGAGCAGTGTAGAGACTGGTATAGGAGGTGGTCAGTTAATGAGAAGGTCCAGAGAAACCCAAACGTTAAGGTGCAGGATATGGTGTTGTATGGGCAGAGCTCAGAGTGCCTTTTGGGGAGGAAGAGGGAAAAACATTGGTGGAGTAAAGGAGTTTGTGAAGAAACTGAATTTGTCTTGAAATGTGAAGGAACCATTGGAGGATATTAAATCAGAGAAGGGAAATCACCAGCTGTCAATTATAGCCCATTATTTTGGCAGGAGAGCAAAGGCTGATCTGGAAGGGAATAAGAATGGAGAAGAGAATGCCAGGTAAGCAGGCTGAGAATCCACTAAGACAGTGAGGGTAGAAGACTGGGAGTGGGACATGCAAGTGGAAGAGGCTGAGCATGATGGCATAGATATGAGGAGAAGGAGGCATCTGGAATGATGTATAATTTCTGTCTTAGGCTATGGGCTTCATTAGCAGAGGATGAAGAATTGTGGTTGAGGGTAGAGAGGGGAAATGTTGGTGGATTTAGATTTATATCTGCTGAATTGGAGGAGCCTGTGCAGCAATCCAGAAGGAGCCCAGCTGTGGTTCTGAAACCCAGGCAGGAGTTGTTTGGCTCAAGACACGCTTGTGGGTGTCATAAATATATAGGTGTACTGGTAGCTTCACCCCTGTACGTGGGGGACTCACCAGGGAGGGTATACAACATGAACTGAGCAGAAGGCCAAAGAGCACCTGCCCCGAGCTAAGATCGCCTTGACTCAGAGACTCGCTCAGACCCAACATCTGAACATTTGCAAGACTCTCCCCTCATCTGTGAGGCCATCTTTATTTGGTTCCAGGATTAATTCTTCATACCCTCCTCACTCTTTTGAGTCAGGTGTACCTTGATGAGTCAAAGTTACACAGGTTTCTGGCACTTTGCAGGTTGACTGATGAGCACCTTGAAGTCATGGGCCACATTTTATTCAACCTGTTCCCCTCACTTAGATCAATGTGTTAGATACAGGGCATTTGCATTATAACAGTTCCTTGAGGGAAAGGATAACTAAATTACTATTAATTTATTTCCAGGTCTTTCAATGATGGCCTCTCAGTTGAACTAATTTAATATTCATTTCCTTGGAAAATTTTTACATAAAATTTCCTTTTTCTGAATTAATAAAAAAAATGACATTTTGGAAACATGTTTTCCTGTCTCTTTTCTTCCCGCCTGCCCTCCTAGGCTCACATCTTATCTTTCTTGATTTTTACTTATAAACTGGGCATCTCATTTCCAACAGAATTTATAGTATTGGAAGTCTCTTTACTCTTATTAGTGACTATTGATAACATTGCTTTTGAATCAATATTACATAAAAGAACAAAATTAGATTTTATATAAATATGGTTATGTTTTTCCCAGTTGCCTATTTAAAAACAGGGAAAGAAAACCAAAGAATTGATTTGAAGGTCAAGTGAAAAACCTTTGTTTTTAATCAAGCTTAGCTTGATTAAAATCCAAGCTTAGCTTGAATTTTAAAGCTGATTTCATTTCTATTGTGAATTGTTGGCAGTATTTGATATTTGGTTTAGCATATTTCTTACACTGAGGTATTTATTCATGCTTCCTTGAAGAGGGATTTACAAACACATGTTTTTTTTTTAAATGAATGATAAATGAATAATCTTTTTTGTTGTTAAATTGGCACATATACTAAAGTTATCCTGAAAGAACTCCTTGCAAAGATTTAAATTCAAGGATTGTGAACTTTCCGCTACTTGCCTCTTAGTGTGTTTTTGGGGACAGGAAAAAGCATTCCACATTGTGAATATTTGTGAATAGTTTTTGAGACATTTTGAAGCTAATGCAGCATGTCAGTGAAATTATGTTCTTCATTTGTCTGGATAAGAAAAGTTGGAGGTTTTAGTTTGTTTGTCTCTGGTGTACAAGATTTCTTGGGCCAGTTCACATACAGTTTGCTTCAGAATCACTCAGGAAGATTTTTTCAAATATGGGTTTTGCGAATATGGGATAGAACTGTCCCAACATATACTCACCCAATCAGAACTCCTAGGAGAGTGAGGCCAGGTGTCTACACCATAGTACCCAGGTGATCCTTGGGCTCACCACAGAATGGGAACCACTGCTTGTCACAGTGTATCTAGGAACTGAGAGAGGACCCCATGCTGAGGTGAGGAGGCTGTCCCCATGGAATTGACAAAAGGATTTGCAGTACCATCAGTATGAATTCAAAGATCGTGGTCCTCGTCCTTGAAGCAGTAGATCCTGGAACTACAGAACAGAGATAGACTCACTTGTATGGCAGCTGTGTAGACTTTAAACTTGTAACAATACTTTGAATCTGCACTTGTCATTAGTTTTGTAATGTCTCTGTGACCACCTAGACTCTGAGCTTCTGGAAAGCAAGAAAGTCATCCAGTTAACTCAAGGTGAGAATCATAAAGGAATGGTCCCTATCCACACACAAGCATGCAGCTCTCACATATAGTGTGTAATGCCACATATCTAGTTGAAAAGGACAATGGTGATGATTCTCGTCTACCTTTACTTGCATCAGAATGACTCCAGTGATGGCTTTTCCTGCTACTGCATGGTGAGCCTCAATCTGCTCAGAGCTAAGGGAAAAACCAACAGGGCTGAGTTCATGGGCACAGCTCTCATTTCCAAGGTGGTAGTTATGGGTATATTGATTCTGTTTCAAGTATGGTCTCAGAATGGGGTGAGATAATGTGAACCAGGGTGGTTTTCTTAGGATGGATGTCAGCTTTTCTGTCCTGGATTCTCATAGAATTTTGCATCTTTCCTTAATATTTGGCAGTTTACTCTATTTTTGTTTAGTTGTCTTTTCTACCTTATTAAGTTATGAATTCTTTGAGGGCAAAGTCTTTCCCATGTTACATGACTATAATTTATAGCTCACTGCTTCTCTTTGCCTAAAATCATAACCTGACACGATTCTACATTATTGTTCATTATTATGATTGTCCCAAGGAGAACAGTATTTTGCATGGACAGCTAATTGATAGCAGGTCTCTTGAAAATGGGAAATAGTACAGGACATTTTTATTGACAAAGAGAAGAAAGAGAGACAAGTGTCTTAATGGAGACCAATGCTGAGTTGTGTGGACTGGAAGAAGACATTGGGAACCAAGACTGGGGAAGAGAAGGAAGTACTGCTGTTCCAGAGTTTGTTCTCTGTCTTAATTTATTTTGTGATGCTGTAGAGAATACTTCAAATGTTTTAAAGTTATTAAGCAAAGAACTTTGTTTGGAGGTTGGGAAACCTAAAATCAAGGGCACATCTGGCAGAGGCCTCTTGATGCTTCATCCTGTGGTGGAAAGTTAATTCCTATCAAATTTCTGTACAGGACAATTGAGTCTGACTTCTTAAAATGAAAATTTTACTGATTTCTTATTTTATTACATATAAGTTTGCTTTAGCTGGTGGGAAAAGAGTTTTCAGACCGCCTGCTTGTTGAAGTACAGACATAAATATTTATTTCTACTAAAACAAATAGACAAAAGGAATAATCCAAAGTGGAAATTAGTGAAAATTATGTTATCACTTGTACTGAGACCAAAAGGCTATATAAGGTTACTGTGATGGTTGATTTTATGTGTCAACTTGACTGGGACTTGGGGTACCCAGATTTTTGTCTACATTATTCTGGGTATTTCTGTGAGGGTTATTTCAAGTGAGATTAATATTCAAATTGATAGACTAAGAATGCAGATTGCCAGTTGAAGTTTGGAGAAGAAGAAAGATTGACCTCCCCAGAGTAAGAGAAAAATTCTCTTTCATAATAGTTTTCCAGCTTTATTCTGCTTCAGTCTTGAACTGAAAATCAGCCTTTCCTGGATCTCCAGTTGCCAGTGTTTAGACCTGAACTTACAGCATTAGTACAATGATTCTCCAGCTTGGGACTCAGACTGGAGCTAAGCCATCAGCTCTCAGAAGTCTCCAGCTTCCTGACTCACCCTGAAGATCTTGGGACCTCCATAATCCTCCATAATCCTCCATAATCTTCCATAATCACGTGTGCCAATTCATTCTAATAGATCTCTGTATCTGTATGTGTGCATTGTATTGATTCTTTTTTCTGTGGAGAACTCTTACTAACACAGTTACATTATAGCTTCTGTTCTCTCTTGTTTTATGTATAATTTCCATGGTGTTTGGAAAGTGATGGTGTTCGTGGTCTTCTTCACATCATGTTTGGTGCCTCAGCCATGTCATATTTGTCAGACTGTACACAGAAGACAGAATAAGATAAGAGGACAGAAATGAGATACAATTTACACATCTTGCCAGCAGCCCTGCCCAGTGTGTGTGTCTTAGAACTCTGTGCAAGCTATACTGCCATCTTCCTTTAGATGCATTGTCAACCCAACTGGCACATCATAGACTTGTCATCAAGGCAGACAGGACAGTGAAGAGATGGGGACCTGGAAATGGATGCCTCTGAGGACTCACATCTCCATCGTGGTCTGTCTGTCCTTTGTGGTATCTTATGACTCAAGAGTCATGCTCTGAGAACCTTCATTTGAAGGAGGGTGGGAAGTTTCTGCAGTCTACTCCAACCCTGAAGAGCCATTCAACTCCACTTTTAAATGGAGTTGAATCCATTAAAGTCCCCGATATCACTTTTATTTTAGTTTTCTTATAAAGAGAATTGACTTAAAAAGATGTGTCCTCACTATCAGCATGGAATATACAGGTGTTGATGTATGCTTACACAGAATCCTGTATGAAGCACACATGCAAAAACTTATACTTCTCTGTCTTTAAAAAATATTGACTTCATTAATAAAATAGTGATGTTTTCTTAGTTGCAATAAAAATATAATCCTTTCAGTTGAAAATGAGAAGGAATTTACTAAGCTTGAAAAACTAAAAGTAATTCTTGGCTAGTCTTATTCCTTTCTTCTGTCTTTAGAGTAATTTACTCCTGATACTATTATTACAGGAAATTCCAAAAGCGTGAACATTTTCTGGTATTTTTATACAAGTGTTTATGTTTTGTTTAATTTAGACATGGAAGAAAACAGTTTTTCTTTGTATGCACTGAAGTGTCTAGTAGGTACCATGACAATGTGATTTTGTGCAAAATTTAGAGAATGAAAGAACTTAAGAATTCATAAGAGATAGAATCTCATACTTACATAAAGTATTTCTCTAACTCAATTGGAGTCCATTAAAAACAATAGCTGTTAACACAAATGCAATGCCCACTTACACTCAATATTATTGTTCCAGGGAATGGTTGTTGGTCTTTCTTCAATACCAGCTTTTAGGGTATTACAAAATGATCAGTGATTAATCCATATGAGCAGTTCTGATTATTATGAGATGTCCAGCTACTTCCAAGCAGCTAAGTAAGTAAAGGAATTGAAAAGTGATGAAATATTTAGATGTTTTTAAAATATACAGGACAAAGTTTGGTTAAGAGCATTTCTCTTGCTCTTGTCTCAGGCCCTTTTGCTGACTGTCTATTAACACTGTAGTATGGGAACACAAGCCTGAGGTGAGTGAATATTGGGCCTATGTAGGACAAGGGTGAAGATATTGAAAATGGTGACCTCCAGTTTAGAATGTCTTTGGACCACAACTATGAATTTCCAAGTTTACTGTGCCCTTCCAAGGACCCATAAAAATTCCACCTTGGTTTATGGCTAGCATTTTTTTACTGCATTGTAAGTGGGTTCCTGGAAAGGTGAGCTATGCAGTGAAGAAAACCCTTTGCACATCCATGAGTTCAGTTCTTGGGAGTTTTGCACAATCACTACCAATGGTCATGCCAATAACTCACAAGCTGAAAGGAACTCTGTTCATGGGATTTGCCTGAATATGTTCTGTTTTTAGAAGTCAGCTGAACAATGTGTATTTGTTAGAGCCTCTGATGCCACAGGTAACTGCATCAAATCATATCCAACAACTCTGACTTGAATGCATGTTGAACAATGATTTTGTATTCTTGGGCTACATTAATTTTTTGCATCAAACAAAATCATTATTGAGAAATTTGGTATTATTTTGCTAAGATGAGTATCTACTGAATATCCCCCGATCCAATTCTTTCCTCTAATACAGTAATCTGTTATCTGTATTTAATTATCTGGAAGGTGAAAGTTACTGGGCAGCCCAATGGAAAATTTTTAGTCCCTTCACTCTGGGTCGCCTGTCTTTTCAGATCAATCTTTCTGCTAATGACAACCAATACTTTCATATGTGATTACAGGCCTGCTCCATCTTTTCATGAGCCGAGACTCTTTGGAATCATATGTATTGATCTTTTTAATAGAAGTCAGGAAAAATAAAATTACTCTGGCTTCTTGCAGCAAAACGATGATAAATGAGAACTTAGAAACTTATGGGAGAAATTTTTTCTGCCTTGGATTATTTTAATCACTAAAAATGATTGTCTTTTTAATAATATTTGCTTTCCATTATGCACATTTGCAGCAAAGCCAAAAATTGTTTCTGTATTGCTTTATGTGACCGCATTGAGGCAGGGCCGTTAGTATTCCCGTACCTGCTGGCGGCTCAGGTACAATGCCCCTAATAGGAGGTAAAGAACCAAGTTAGTGGTCTCTACAGTCATCTCAAGCTGGGTTTCAGTAGAGAATTTCCGAGAAAAAATTATTTGCTGTGTACTTTTTGTTTTTACCTTTGTTTAAAAGCTCATTGCCAATGATAAAAGCTTAGATAAAAGCTTGTATTTCTTCTATCACCCCTCTCCCGTTTTCTATTTCTCATTTGGCCAAGACTAATTACTTTTCAAAGGTTTTTCTTTTTTTTAATTTAAGATAAAGCATATGTGATTCCTTGTCTGTGGTTTTTGTTGCTTTCTCTGTGTGCCTGGGAACTGCAGGTGGATCCTTGTTGATAATAAAGAATCAAGCATGTGGGGTTGTTGGTTATACCACCCTTCTTCAAAAACTAAGGCTACAGGCTTTCCTTTGGCTCTCATTTTGGAAGCTGGCCTCTGTGTTTTACATTTGAATTGAGTCTCTGTTCCTAGTTGAACACAAGACTGTTTCTTGGTCTGGGGGAGCATTTGGCCAACACAGAAGATGAAAGAGCATCAATGTCACCACATGTAGAGCCGATATTGGAAGACATGGATGAAGGTCAAATGTCACAGATGTCGGGCCAAAGCATGCCTTTGTTTGCTTTGGTTGGCATGAGACCTGCCTGTAAGGGGAAAGGCTTGTCCCACTGGCATGTTATGTAAATGGCCCCCATGGTCCAATGGCATTGTGTCTATTTGAGGCAGACATGAGTCTCTCCGTCTTCTGTGAAAAGGACAAAGGGAAAGTTACTCATTTTATAAACAAATTATGTTCACTGAATATGTCATTTATCTCAGCTTTATCTAGTTCCATGAAGACCCGATGGTGTGTGCCATAAGCCAGGCAATGCGGGTCTATGACTAGAGGAATTTCCAGATTGTGTGTGTGGAGCTGCTGGTCACTTAAAGATGACACACATCTAATACCATCATGAAGCTGAGGAGCATAGCTGAGCCTTAAGTGCAAAGTGACAATGGCCCGGAGGGTGTATGGAGTCTGACAGAAAGGTTCATGGAAGGCTCCACTTAAGTTGAGAATAAGAGGAAGCCAGATGAAAATGAAAGATGGGTGGAGAAAGTGCTCATGAGGGGGCTGGGATGTGATGAAGTATGGTCTTTGTGAGGATCTGAAGAATCCCAACACCGGATGATCATTTCCTACCGTCACCTGGAAGTACAGATGGCCTCTGAGCTTAAATTCCCTCACATGTAGAGAATTCAGTGGCTGAGTGAGCCATGCATGTGGTCCTGACCCACACAACTTGCTCAGCCTAGGCCACTTTGCTATTTTTTGACTAAAAGGAGCTGCTTGTGCAACTATTAAACTATTTCTAGAATTTTGATTTTAATTTATAGTAATGAGTGAAAAATGCTGAAATTATGATAAGAAGTGTAGGATTTAAAAAATTATATGATTAGAGGAAACATGGAAAGTTTTGTGATGAATTAGCCTTAAGCACTCATACTTTAAAGTTTGTCAGTGTGTATTCATGTGTGAAAAGCAAATAAATATTAAGGGGAATGGTTGAGATACTAAAAATAAATCTTTGAAGAATATAAAGGTGAGCTAAAATAAGGGATTCTTTAACATATTTTTCTGAGAATCCTGTTATAATGAGGAATTTATTATGTAGGTTGTACTCAACTTTATTTATTTTCTGCAGATACACACAGAGAGATATTTATTTTATATGAAAGTAGAGAATTGCCTTTATTTCTAACTCTCGGGGAGTTTGTTAAAAATGTTTATAGCTGGGTTTAGTCATACATGCCTATAATCCCAGCTGGGGCAGGAGATGGGCAGTTCAAGGCCAGACTGGGCTATAAAACAAATGAACAAACAAACCAAATCCCAAACCAACATGAACAAAAAAGATTAGAAATCAGATTCAAAACTTAGTAAATTGCATAATATCAGGTCTTAGTTCTGTGCATTGGATGATACAGTGGAATAATATAAAATCTGTAAAACCAACTGCAAACATCTGATTGTATCTACCTTGCTGAGTACCTCTGCAGATCTCATCAACTCTAAATTTTCTAAATTTGATCTTGCTCTTAGGAAGTGACAGCAGCTCTTGGTAATGGTAAACACTGCAGAGCTTCCTGGCAATTTGAATAAATGGAAGGGGATTGATAAAATGTGACTAACTATAGAGGCAAAAATTCAGAAGAAGCTTTAATTCAACTGAATTAGAAATTCTTAAGATTTATTGAGGTAAATTCTACAAACCAATTTTTCCCTGTAGTGATTCAAGAAGTACTAGAGGAATGCCTTGCTTTCACTGCATGATCAATCTGCTGTCTAGAGAGGGTTTAAAAATGTTCAAATAAAAACCTTCAAATACAAGGACACCCATTGACATTGAGAGCTTTGGGCAGCTGACCATCATGTATGATGCATTATGTAATACCTTCCTGAGATCATTTTGGTTCAAGCCAATCTGTGACTTCATCTTCTACAGGTTTCACTGGTTTCATTAAGATGACTCCAGAACCTTCGTGGATAATCAGGTGGAATATGGACTCTAGGTTATCAAGCTTTCAGGTTCATAGTTAGCAAACTAAAATATGCAAAAGGAAAAGTGCCTTCCAATCTGCCATCTAACATCCATTAGAGAATTTTCCCATTTCTCTCCCCCTACGAGGTCTGCTGTTTGTCTCTCCCTTTTCTTCATCTGTGGAAAACATGAAGCTGTTATCATCATGCTGATTGCAATTTCTTCAGTGGTGTAAAGTGGTCTTTTACTCTCCAGACTCAAGTCTGCATCTTCAGTCATCTTCCTTGTCTGGTTTTGTCAATGGCCTCAGATGTGTTACTCTACTTCATGACTCTCTGTCAGCTCTCTGAACTCCAAGGCTTCTTGTGTTCCCCAGGGATTGTGGACGCTAGCATGCTGAGGATAGTCCTGCAGACATTACTCTCAGATCATTTTTAGGAGACTCTTAAAGCCAGTTGTGCTCAGCCGTCTGTCAGGACAGCTCTTTAAAGACCACTGGTGGAGGAGTCCTTGTGAATGAGCTTGGGAAATGGACACTGCCAGGCCTGTCTGGAAGGGCATGTGGGTCCTTGAGATGCCCCCTCATGGAATTCTCTAGCACTAGCTGTTGTAATTGGCTGTTGCCTTTAACTGGAAACCTTATTCTTTTGAGTCTAGAGTTGTTCCCACTTTACAAAGCACGTAATCTATCTGGGAGCGTTGCTAACCAGCAGAGGTGAGTAGTTTAAAAAGTGTACCAATTAAGACATTGTTAGGTGGGATGTCCTGGCCCTGATCCCAAGTCACCCTGATGTGAATCCATGAGCACATCAGGGTGTTAGAAGTCTATTGATCTTCCCTGCTGTATTCAGAAAGCTTAAGCTTTATTTAGAACAACCAAACTAAAAATATCCCATGGATTGACCCCAGGATATAAGGAACCTGCCAACTGAAAATGTTCTTGAATCACTCACAGGGCTAGTCTGGGGGCATCTATGATAGGTTCCTAAGAATTCAAGTTACTGTGTTAAATTCTTTAATTCTTTCATTTGCTCATTTACTTTGCAAGTGTTTACTTAGTACCATTGAGGTGCCAAGCACTGGTATAGGCACTGAACTGCCAAAGGTACAGTAAGCATCTCGTCCCCCAGGGAGCACAGGACCCACTGGAGGAAATAAGCGATCAGCAGTGATGAACACAACATGCCCTCATCCTGAGGCCCATGAAGGAGCAGTGCCTAGGTGCCAGGAGAGAGAGGAAGCCACTAATTCTGCCATGGGGGGTTCATAGAAAGTGTGGACTATTTTCACTCTGGGATCACAGAGCAGAAGGACTGGCTATCTAGAGGTGGTGATATTTGGGTTGAGTCTTTCTGGTTGAGTAGAAGATGTCCAAGAAGACACTGCTTTATGCAGATGAGGCCGTGTTTTCAAAGACCCAGAAAACCATGGGTGGCTGAAATCCAGTAAGTGTGCATTTTCATGTGAGTTATATTAATAGTGAGAAAGAAAACATTTCCTTAAAATCTGTGATTGTTGGATATTTTCTGTACTAGTGCTTGGTTTTCACATTTCAAAACCCCAAAACTTATTTTAAAATATTTATCAGTGGGTAAGTCCTATGTTCACTGAACACTACTTTTTAGAAATCCATTTAATTGGTAGTTTCAGGTTGGTTTCTGTAACATCTATTTAAGCACATAAAAATAACATTTTCTATGCAGCAGTCTAGGTATTTTTAGATACAAAAAATATTTTAAGCTGATACTTTTTTTAATACCTGGGTGACGACTGGTTGCTTGAATGCGTTTGGATGTGATAGGGGTAGGCATGAATATAGCAAGTTACCAAGTCCTCTTATTTTTGAACTCAGGATAAAGGCAGAGTTTTGAAAGTGCAAATTGGATGCACAACAGCTGGCAAGACAGGAGCTCAGAGAATTTGTTTCTCCTTTGGGATTTGATAACTGTTAATTCTTCATGAACTTGGCTTCTGCCAAACATCTATTGTACTTTTCTCTGATAGGAAATTCATATTGTTAAACTCTATGTGAACTCAAGGTATTAATGTAGAGTGCTTACTAGCAAAAATGACTTTCAAATGTCAGATAAAATTAAATAACATGGCTTAATAAAATAAGCTTGTTTCCGAAAATCTGTTTTTCATATTTGTGAAAGAATTATCTGTCTTGTTATTCAAACCAAGATATTGCTAGCACAGGGAAAAGAGACACTCTTTTATCAATTATCAAGGGAATCATTGATTTCACAAAGCCAATTAAAGTATTTCTGGAGGATGAGTAAATATTAGTTTTAGAAGCATTTCTTTTTAAAAAGAGATTTGGTTGACTAGAATAAATAGTGCTAAATAGAAATACGTCACTCACCCTGTCCATTACTGGAGGCACAGTTAGCTGCTAAGAGGTTGCTAGTTCTCTAAGTTGTTAATTGAGCTGACTTTGTGGACAGCATTATAAAATGCACATAAACTATATGAACATATTTCATGGCCATCCACAAAGAATTTTAACATAAGCAAATGTTCCATTGGTTTAACCAGATATTTTGTGGGCAATTTTAAAATGAGTTATCGATAAAGCAGATCTGAACACTAGGGACTCTACAGATGCACTGGCAGCCCCCCCATTGTTCATTGTGGTCTTCATTGCTGTTAGACATGAGTAATTATTTGCTGTGCCTTCTTGCTCAGTGTAAATGCCTAGGAGAAAGGTTTGATGGTCACCAGAAGGGACCAAGTCTCCAGGGATTAAAAATAGAACAGTAGCTGAGGAGCTGTGGGAGCAGGTGGGATGGACTGCTTCTGGAACTTGCTGACTCTTGATTAGAAGATGATGTAGGGAAACCAGTCACTAAGCCTATTATTCACCTTTCTGTTATTGTACCAAAATATCTGAAACAATTAATGTAAAAGAAGAAAGGTTTATTTTGGCTCATAGTTTTGGAGGTTTTGGTCCATGGTCAGTTGACCTTACTGTTTTTGGGCCCATAGTAGGGCAGTGCTTCATGGAGGGAGTAGGTGGCAGAGCACAGCTGGGAGCCATGAGAGAGAGAAGGGACCAGCAATATACGAGGCCTTATGTATTAAAGATTCCACCTCCTTCTTACAGCACCAAGATGAGGATCAAGGCTTTAACACACGGGCCTTTTGGGGGACACTCCAAATCCAAACTAAAGCAGAGAGTGTCTGCATTCCTTGGTGATGGTAGTAAGTGGGTATCTTTTGAAGTCATGTTGTTTATACAATGCTGACTTAATGAGTGGCACTCGAGAAATATTTTTCCTGATAGGATTGAGCTAAGGTGACTCTAACTGTGATGGAATGACCTCTGGCAACTGATGTATAGTGAGAAGCCTGTCCAGCATCTGCTGGAGCTTTATTTAGAACCAACTCCCTCAGAATCAGACATAATTAGATTGATGCTGTGGGTGAAGGCCAAGGTCTGTCTTCCTGGAGGTTGTGCTATCAACCTCAGGACAAAGACTGAACTGGCAAAAACCTTTCTAAATAATCCTTTATAATTCTGTCATCTGTGACTGACCTCACATCTCTCCACCCTCCTGGGAAAAACAGATGTCGTAAACTTGCTTGCAAAATACACAAAAAAGACCCTGATTTTACTTATTTAACTTTCAAATGGTTTATATTGTTTCTTTTCTCCAATTTAAGGGAGGGTTACTATAGAGGTACAGCTCACTAAAACTTGGTAAAAAGCCAATAAGTATTGGGAATGGAAGAGCAAACATAGATATATTTCAAGAATTTTCCAATGTTTTTTCTACTAAGTAGATATTAGTTACTCTCAAATCTTTTTCTGCCCTGATGATAGGATCAAAAGTAATATGAGTATGACACATGAAATTAGGAACCATTCTTTCCTCTTTTGACTTTTAACTGATATTTGTTTCTTAACAGTTTTATTTTTAATTACAAAATCCATCTACTCTACCTCTTTCTTGCAGCCCTTTTCCTATTCAGTCTGGCATTTAAATTTCACTTGGAGATTTAATTTCAAAATTTTAAAACCTAATGAAACACGACTACTTTGGTAAATAACATTATTTTTGATAAAACTACACATAAATTGTGTTTTTAATAGAAAATGTTAAAAATAGAAAAATGTTATCATAAGAAACAGCTCCCCTTCCCTAACTGAATTTTCCCTCAATTGGGCCCTGGCTGTCAGAAAGGACAGAAAGTGTGAATGCTGACTTTTATTTGTGGTTTGTTTTTACAGGTCTGACAGAGAAGTTTGAAATGAAGTTCCTTTCAACCCCTCCCTATGGCCTATGGTAGGACACAGAACTGCCAATGGTATATCTCCATTCTAGCATTATTATTAGTGGATAAGTTCTATAGGCTTCTGTGATAGTCAATTTTATGTATCACCTTTCCTGGTCAAGGGACACTCAGATGGCTGATACAACTTTGGTTAGGAACCAGGGAAATTAATGAACCTCACTGATGTCTCAATGCTTTTCCTTCTCCTTGACTTTCTTCTTTCCTCTTTCCAGTTCAGAGATGCTTTCTCTTCTCTGGGACAGAACAATCTAGCTTGTTTTAGTTAGTTTCTTGCTGCTATGCCAAATGCCTGAGAGAATCAACTTAAATGAAGAAAGACTTATTTTGATTCAGTTTCAGAGGTTTTAGCCCATGGTCAGCTGACTACATTGCTGTGGGCCTGAGGTGAGGCTGAACATCATGGTGGGGTGTATATGGTGGAGCAAGCTCACTTCATGGTGGACAGGAAGCAAAGAAAGACATAGGAAAGGGCCCAGGATAAGATATAGCCCCATGAACACTGCCTAAGTGAACTACTTCCTCTAGTTTGGTCTCACTTCTAGGAGTTTCCACCTGCCCCTGATAGGGCCATCCATTGATGTCATGGTCCAGTCTTCTCTGAATGATTAGATCCATCAGATGGAGACCATGTCTTCAACACATGATCCTTTAGGGAGACATTTTATATCACATAGTTCATAGTTCATTTTTCCCAATCTCTTGCTTGTTGTATAAACTTTATGCCATGAGACTTTTGTGTGGGAGAGTGTTGTAGCAGAGAACAAACACAACACATGGCAATGTGGATAATTTATTATTACTAAAAATAATAATTGAAAACTATTAATTACTTACATCATGGCTCTCACTAATTTACAAGGACACGACATACATATTTATGGGTAAGTAATTGCTTGGGAGTGGATTATCTTTGGGGTTCTGGGGAATGGAGTAGGGATCATAGATCAAAGCGAAAAGATAAAATCAGAATGAGGCTCTGCATAGACTTGCACTGATAATCAGGATCTCAGATCTGGGGAGGATGGTTAATTGATCTCTGACCAGGACCCATTAAAACAAACCAGCTAAGGATTTATTTCCTGAATCATTTAGGATGTGGGTGCTGTGGTTTGGATGACTGCACCACTTAAGGGTTCAAGTGTTAGAAGCTTGGTCTCCTGTGTGGCAATGTAAGAGTGGAATCTTTAAGAGGTGGAGCCTGGTGGGACTTGGTTAGGTCATTGGGGCCCTGCCTTCAGAAGGGATTACAGTAGTTCTCATGGGACTTTGAGTTACTTTTCAAGGGAAAGTTTTTATAAATAGAGCAAGCCTAGCCCCTTTCACTTGCTTCAGCTTCCTTTCTGGCTATCAGGTCTTTCCCTCTTATATATGCTCTTGCCATTGTGGTGCACCCTGCTTGAGATCTCCACTAGAGCTGAGCTTATGCAGCACCATGCTGTTGAATCCTCACAATTGTGAGCTAAATAAACCTTTTCTCCTCATATAGTAGCTTATCTCAGGTATTTTATTATAATAACAGAAAGCAGACTAATAAACTCAAAAGCTTAGCCTGTGGAAAGATGAAGGCTATAGATTCTGAGTAAGATTGTAGATTCATATTTAGAAGGCAATTCCTTGAGCCTATCTCCACATTTTGGGCAGTAATAGACTCACCTTAAACACATTGTTTCCATGCTTGGGAACTTATTAAAATGATTAGGGGTTTCTAGGTGACATAACCATATGTCTAGGTAAGGATTCAGGCTGGAATGCCCCAGCTCAGAAGGCATAAATATACCTGGGTCAAGACTACCATTTTGAACTTTTATGCTCCCAGCTCCTGAATGTCAAGGGGTGCCTCTCTTTCTCTGCTTTACTAAATAAATCTTTGTTGGCCTTCCAATAAATTCATATTTTACAAAATCTATTTTGCTGTGAGATCCTTCCCTGACTTGATGAGTTGAGGAAGACTGGGGAGAATTGCCATGAACACAAGAAAATGCAAAAGGAGACTCTCAGTTAATATTAAAGAGTTTTATCCCACTGCTTTTCTCTCCGTACAACCATTGAAAACCTTTCTAGTCATTCTGATGTCCCCACCTGTCCTTTGAGAATGTGCAATTGCTTGCATGGTTTGGTGGTTGAAATGCTAAAACTCTCACTGCATACTTCATAAAGCAATGTGTCCTCTTAGCCTAAATCAGCTGAGTCTACTTTCTTTCCATCTGGGAGATTCTTTTGCAGTGGGAGGCACACTTGTGGGAAAGAGGTTAATTCTACTTATAATAAAAATGAATGCCACCAATAAATAGTACCAGGGAATCTTATGGATGTTGTATTTCAACACTTTGCCAGCTTACCTGAGGTCTGAGATCCTGGATGATAACATCAACCTAAGTTAAGAGGCCTGGTGGGCAGAAAATATTACCTATTATCCATGCCAGTCATTAAACAAGAAGCCTCTAATCTGTGCACCAAGGTTCCCTGGACACATTTCTTTGAGAAAAACTTCTGCACTTCAGGACCAATCACTGGTGTTTTTATTTCTGTCCAAGAATGATCAAGACAGGATGCAATTGTAGTGTTCTGACTTTCATGCTCAGCTTTCTCACATGTATTGTCCAAGACTTTCCTCAATAGAGAAGAAAATTCCTTCTGGTTCCATGCACTTGATACTTTTCTCTCTGCTGACATTTGTTCCTCCTTCGTGAAGTCCCTGAGTAGAATGGCAGCTCTCCAGAAGCCCAGCCCAGCCAGATGCTGCATCCTGCATCTTTATCTCCACCAAGTCCGGTATTTGCTACATTCCTCTCTTCTTGGTGCTTACCATGTTTCCCCTTCTCTCTTACTTTCCTGATCTACTAGGCCCCTGAATGGTTTCTCTGATCCTTGGTTTTCTTTGAAGTTCATTATAGATGTCCTCCTAAGCTACATATCTAGTTAGGATAGGAACTGGAGTTGAGACCTCTGCACACTTCCGGAGTTCTCCATTTTAACAAAATGCTTCTGCCAGCAACTCAAGGATCCTAGCTGACCTGTCCATCTCATTGCCTGCTACAGCCTCTGCCTTTGCCCACCCTTGCTTGTGGTCATATATCCCACCTATTACCTATTACCACATATCCTACCTATTCTGCTTCCTGAGCAGCCCTCACCCTCTGCTCTGCCTCTTTATCCTCCTTCTTTCTTCATGACCATTTTGGTCTTGAATCATCTTCTCCCACTCTACTGCCAAGTGATCCTTTAAAACCCAGCTCATATTCCTCTACTTATAACCCTTAGAAGCTTCTTACTGTCTTTGGAATGAATACTGAGCAAGGTTTACTTATAAGGTCCTAACTGCCTGGTCCGCCCTTGGCTGGCCTTTTCTTCCATTATTCCTTTTATCTATGCCTCATTCCTCAGAGTTCTTTGAACATGCCACATTCTTTCCCTCCTGGCCCTGGTTGTTGTTGGGTGCTCTCTGCCTCATTGACAGCCACTCATCCTTCCGGTCTTAGCCTGATGCCCTGAACCAGATTGATCTTCCCATAACGTACTTCCGGAACATCCCACACATCTGCTTTGCAAGTGTTTTTCAATGATTTTATAATCACTTCACTAACTCCACCTTTCCTCTCAGCACCAGGTTCCATAAGCGAAGTGAGAAGGTTTATTTTGCTTCTCTCTCTGCCCTCCACAGGGCTTGGAAGACAGAGGGCCTCTGGATATTGCCTGGATGATATTCCCAAGCTGACTAATTGTCTATCCAAATCTCAATGCTCTTGAATTGTACTAAGAATATTCACCTTTGAAACATGACCACTGTGTGACCGTTTCCTCATTCCTTGTCATGCATATAAATACTACGTTTTGAGTGAACTGAGAGATTTTCTAGTTCAGCACAAGACTAATATTTGTGTTCCAATGATTTCCTTATGTCTCATATGCTTCCTTTGAGCCAAAGCTGAGCCTCCGTCCTACAGGAATGATTTCTCATCTGTTTCTTGTACTAGATAACACCATATTAGTCTTGAATGAATGTGACAATTTTCTAGCCAAATTCATCATCCAAGTAGAAGTCGATGCTCAGGATTTCAATCAAATGGAAAATGTAGAGATAAAGTGGCTATGCTGAATTTATTTATGAATTGTGCTCTTAACGTTAAAGCTTACAAGGGCTCAAATAAAATAATGAGGCTACCATCTCTCGCTACCTAGGAATATGTCCAAGCTCGTTTTGTCTTTGCTAGACAATAGACAGGAAATTCCATAAGCAAAAGAAACTTTTTATTATGTGCATCAGGAGGAAGGAATGTTCTAGTAAATGGCAAAACTAACCACTTTGATTCAAGCCAAATCATCCTTGATTCCCTTCTTTCCCTCAAAACCCATATTCAAACTACTACCAATCCTATTGCCTCAGCCTCTCAAACCCTGGAGATCTGTTTGTACGTTTCTTATTTCCACTTCTATGATACCTCCCTTCTCTTTTTCCCATAGCTTTGGATTTTCACTCTTGACTCCTTAAAATTCATTCTCTACGTAGCAGCTAGAGAAGTCCTTCAAAAGTATAATCAGGTTAGATTGTTCCATTATTTCAAATCTTCACTAGGCAAATGCCACTTCTTTTTGGAGAGATTCATGAGGTGCCCCTTTGGAAGTCACAGCTGCCATCAAACTCTGCTTCGTTGCCTTGCTTCTCTTCAGAGCACCCATTTCCACTTGACATTAAGCCAAGCACTTTCTTGAGTTTTTGTTTCACCCAACAGAGTAACAACTCCAGGTGGGCAGGGAATTTGAAAATCATCTTCAGTGTTACACATCCCCATCTGTAAGATGGTCTGGTGCAAAGTCAGGGCTCAAAAAATATTTGTTGGATGAATGAATGAAATGAACAAGTGAATGGGACTCAGTCTTGCTTGTGTCCCTTTCTTGTACTTTTCTTGAAGGGAGAATTTCCCCAAGTTAAAAAGAAATGCAGTGCCAGGCTGTGAGAATGTAGCTATTACTCTTGAGAGTTTGTTGCTTTCTTGTTATCTGCCTTGACTTTTTAGAGAATCCAGAGGTAAGGGTCCAGTGTCCCTTGAACTACTCCTATGGAGTGATAATGGCTTCAGAACTACTTTCTCCCTGTTGCCTGCAATCAATGCAAGACTGTGTTCTGGCTGCTACCTGCCTGGCACAGAGGCTCGTTACCCACTGAACAGCTGCTGACTGGAGCTATTTGTCCCTTAGAAGGTGCTCAGCCCTCATTAGCAGCTTGTAAACCCTTTTCTGCTCTTTAGGACTGCCTCTTTAGAAAACAGTTGGGGACATTGACTCAGACCTTTGGAGAAACAAGCCATTTTTTCTTTGCAAATGTACGTATTGAAAGGGTCTGGAATAACAGTTTACCTGTAGTGTTGCAAATAGTATGTTTCTTTGTAGACAGAGTCACCAGGCTTCAATTCTATGTTTTTGGGGCATTTTTCTTTTCCTTCCTTGAATTATCATGGTGGTCTGATTTGAGGATTGATTTCCACAAGCTTCTGCTCAGACCTGTTCTTTTTGGGCACAGCGAGCCAGTGAGGACTCCTTTCAGCACTCTCCTTTGATTTATAGCAGACACACGGTGAAGCAGATGCAACCAAGGAGCACAGCTTGATGAAGTTTCACATTCTACATTTGATGGGCACTTGGAGAGCTTGCAATTATGAACAGGAGCTCTGCTTTTATCTCTTTCCCTTTCTCTCCTTTCCTCTGTCTACCTTTCCACATCCCTAGGTCAGCCCTCCATCCTTCCCAACTTCTTTCCCTCCCAACCTCCCTCTTTCCCTCCCTCCTTCCATCCCTCTCTTCTTCTCTCCATCACTATCTTCCTCTCTATCTCCCTTCCTTTCCCCTCCCTCCCTCTCTTTTCTTTCCTCCTTCCTTCCCTCCCTCCATTACTTCTCTTTCTCCTCCTCATCTCCAGGCTTGTCCTCTTCTTTTTACCCTCTCCTTCTAGGCAACGGAGGCTGTCTACAAGAGCCGGGCCACAATGGAAGAAGAGGTGTGGTCTCTCTTGATTGTGTGTCAGAGAGTCTTCACTCACACCTCTCTGACTATCATGTCTCATCTGCCCTAGAACAACCTGTGCTTTCCTGGGGTGGACTCGATGTCCCTTTAATGTCCCATTTCCCAGCTACCAAGACCTGAAGGAGTTTTTGGAGTCAGAACTGAATTAAGGGACAAGCCACCTGGGCAAATGCTCAGGGCACTGAGCTATAAAGATGAGGTTAAACATATGGAGCGTGTGTGCACCAGTGAGCTCAGGTTTTCTAATACTGCAAGGGAGAGTATAACCAACTATAACGTCATAATCAAGTATGACATCATAACCAATTATGACATTAAAACCAAGTATGGCACCAGAGCCAAGGAAATCTAGCTGGTCACCACACACAGCGCCCTACAGTGAAAATAAATAATAAAAAAAAAATCCCATTCCCCGCTTGCCCAGATCCTATCTTTTGAAGATAATTAGAGGATGGAGAAATTAGAGATGCTGAAATTCTGAACCTAAACAATGCACCTTGCAGGGCCAGTTACCAGCAATACTGAGGTTAATTGCTTCCATACATTTTAAACCCTTTTTGTGCCTCCCAAGGATGGGAGGATGTTTAAGACAAAAACAAGGAGTGCTTTGCCATCATTTCTTTTAGAATGTGATGCTAGTTTTGACTAAGAAAATGAACTGGGGAATGAAATGGTTTCTGTGTGTAACTTTTTTACTAATATAAATAAATCTTGTCTCTACTAAAAGATATAGAACACATATTTAAAAAAATATTGTTGAAAGTGGTCAGATTACTGACTGAGCTGAAACACCAACATGCTTGTCTGTAATTCTGGTCCTCTCTGCTCCAGAACCCCAGGCCATCTTGAGGCATTGGAGTGGAGGTGGGTTATCCCAGCAGTCAAAAGACTGTGCTAAGTGAGGGGACCTCCAGGACTTGGGCAGATACTATGGTTTGAATCGCCAATGTCCTCCAAGGGCCACATGTTGAAGGCCTTTGCCACTATTGGGAGGTGTGGGACCTTTAGGAGGTGGGCCTAGTAGAAGGAAATTAGGTCACTGGGGGTGTGCTCCTGAAGGGGATATTAGCACCAGGGCCCCTTCCTCTCTTTCTTTGCTTATGGCCACTTAAGATGAACAGATCAGCCCTACCACACACTGCTTTGCCATGATGCTCTACCTTACCACAGGTCAAAGAGCTGCAGTGCCTGTCTTCCAGGGACTGACGCCTCTGAAAGTATGAGCCAAAATAAACTTGTCTTCCTTTAAGTTGACTTTTTCAGGTATTTTGTCATAGTGATGGAAAGCTGAAAAACACAATGAATAATGTAATCTCTTTGGTCCTTAGCTTCTGCATTCAAATAATGACAGAATTAGAAAAATAATCCTGAGATTCCTTTCAGCCTTGACAATCTGCCAACCAGACAGTGGTATATGAGCTGTGTTGTACAGCAGCCTGCCTTAGCCAAGGTCTCAGTTTTCAGGGTTTCAATTACCTGTAGGCCTCCATGATCTGAAAATATTGAATAGAATTTTTCAAACATGAAATTCATTTAATTCATAAGTTTTAAGTAACTTTTGTTACAATATATTGTTTTAATTATTCTGTGCTGAAGTTAGTCATTGTTGATCTTTTACTGTGCCTAATGTATCAATCGCACTTTATTTAGGTATGTAAAAATAGGAAACACAGTATATACAGGGTTCAGTATTATCCATGGTCTCTCAGGCATTCCCTGGGTGGCTTAGACCATACCACTGATGAATACGGAGGACTAATGCTGGCTACTGTATTTTGTCTAAATGAATAAGACAGTTTACAAAAGCCCTCAGAGTATCTGCCCTTGTGAATGGATTATTGTAACTTGATTATTCTTTATTGTTTCCCCTTTGATGTGTTTAAAATGGACAAGTGCACAGTTTGGTGAAAACTCTTTAATGACCCTGTGTGTTGCGAGGGAGTCACTGGTTATCACAAAATGAATAAATCTTTGTGCTCATACCTTGCAGAATGTAGAGTTGCTCAGGGAGAATTTGCTCCATTGAAATTAAATATCTGACCTGTGACTTTGGTTTCATGTCCATCTTTGACTCCTGCTTCTCCCTGCCCTTTCTGTGAAGGCTTCCTCCACGTGGCACATCTCTTTTGATTGCTGACACAAGGTTTCCTCTGGGAACATCAGACAGTGCCCATCTTTGAAGTGTCAGTTGTCTATAATTTATATTAGTTTTCTATTGCTGCAGTAGCAAAATTTCACAAACGTAGTAGTTTAAAAACACCCCACAAATTTGAGATCTCAACAGTTCTGCAGGTCAGAAATCCTATGTGAGTCTCCCTGGACTAAAATCAAGATGTCCTTGGAGCTGTGCATTTTTCTGGAGGCTGTTGGGAAGAATTCATTCCCTTGTCTTTTCCAGCTCCTAAAGGCCATGCACATCCATTGTCCCTTCCTTCATCTGCCTGCCATCAATGTTCATCTCTGTCTTCCTCCATAGTCAGATCTCTTTTGGCCATAGCTAAGAGAAATGCTCTGTTTTTTTTTTTTTTGTCATCTAAACTGTCTTTATTTATTTTTTTTTTCATTTTTCTTTTATTATTCATATGTGCATACAAGGCTTGGTTTATTTCTCCCCCCTGCCCCCACCCCCTCCCTTACCACACACTCCACCCCCTCCCGCTCCCCCCCTCAATACCCAGCAGAAACTATTTTGCCCTTATCTCTTATTTTGTTGTAGAGAGAGTATAAGCAATAATAGGAAGGAACAAGGGGTTTTGCTGGTTGAGATAAGGATAGCTATACAGGGCATTGACTCACATTGATTTCCTGTGCGTGGGTGTTACCTTCTAGGTTAATTCTTTTTAATCTAACCTTTTCTCTAGTTCCTGGTCTCCTTTTCCTATTGGCCTCAGTTGCTTTAAGGTATCTGCTTTAGTTTCTCTGCATTAAGGGCAACAAATGCTAGCTAGTTTTTTAGGTGTCTTACCTATCCTCACCCCTCCCTTGTGTGCTCTCGCGTTTATCATGTGCTCAAAGTCCAATGCCCTTGTTGTGTTTGCCCTTGATCTAATGTCCACATATGAGGGAGAACATATGATTTTTGGTCTTTTGAGCCAGGCTAACCTCACTCAGAATGATGTTCTCCAATTCCATCCATTTACCAGCGAATGATAACATTTCGTTCTTCTTCATGGCTGCATAAAATTCCATTGTGTATAGATACCACATTTTCTTAATCCATTCGTCAGTGCTGGGGCATCTTGGCTGTTTCCATAACTTGGCTATTGTGAATAGTGCCGCAATAAACATGGATGTGCAGGTGCCTCTGGAGTAACAGTCTTTTGGGTATATCCCCAAGAGTGGTATTGCTGGATCAAATGGTAGATCGATGTCCAGCTTTTTAAGTAGCCTCCAAATTTTTTTCCAGAGTGGTTGTACTAGTCTACATTCCCACCAACAGTGTAAGAGGGTTCCTTTTTCCCCGCATCCTCGCCAACACCTGTTGTTGGTGGTGTTGCTGATGATGGCTATTCTAACAGGGGTGAGGTGGAATCTTAGCGTGGTTTTAATTTGCATTTCCTTTATTGCTAGAGATGGTGAGCATTTTTTCATGTGTTTTCTGGCCATTTGAATTTATTCTTTTGAGAAAGTTCTGTTTAGTTCACATGCTCATTTCTTTATTGGTTCATTAGTTTTGGGAGAATTTAGTTTTTTAAGTTCCCTGTATATTCTGGTTATCAGTCCTTTGTCTGATGTATAGTTGGCAAATATTTTCTCCCACTCTGTGGGTGTTCTCTTCAGTTTAGAGACCATTTCTTTTGATGAACAGAAGCTTTTTAGTTTTATGAGGTCCCATTTATCTATGCTATCTCTTAGTTGCTGTGCTGCTGGGGTTTCATTGAGAAAGTTCTTACCTATACCTACTAACTCCAGAGTATTTCCTACTCTTTCTTGTATCAACTTAAGAGTTTGGGGTCTGATATTAAGATCCTTGATCCATTTTGAGTTAATCTTGGTATAGGGTGATATACATGGATCTAGTTTCAGTTTTTTGCAGACTGCTAACCAGTTTTCCCAGCAGTTTTTGTTGAAGAGGCTGCTATTTCTCCATCGTATATTTTTAGCTCCTTTGTCAAAGATAAGTTGCTTATAGTTGTGTGGCTTCATATCTGGATCCTCTATTCTGTTCCACTGGTCTTCATGTCTGTTTTTGTGCCAGTACCATGCTGTTTTTATTATTATTGCTTTGTAATATAGTTTGAAGTCAGGTATTGTGATACCTCCTGCATTGTTCTTTTGACTGAGTATTGCCTTGGCTATTCGTGGCCTCTTGTGTTTCCATATAAATTTAACAGTAGATTTTTCAATCTCTTTGATGAATGTCATTGGAATTTTGATGGGAATTGCATTAAACATGTAGATTACTTTTGGGAGTATAGACATTTTTACTATGTTGATTCTACCAATCCATGAGCATGGGAGATCTCTCCACTTTCTATAGTCTTCCTCAATCTCTTTCTTCAGAAGTGTATAGTTTTCCTTGTAGAGGTCTTTCACATCTTTTGTTAGGTTTACACCTAGGTATTTGATTTTTTTTGAGGCTATTGTAAATGGAATTGTTTTCATACATTCTTTTTCTGTTTGCTCATTGTTAGTGTATAGAAATGCTAATGATTTTTCTATGTTGATTTTATATCCTGCTACCTTGCTATAGCTATTGATGATGTCTAGAAGCTTCTGAGTAGAGTTTTTTGGGTCTTTAAGGTATAGGATCATGTCGTCTGCAAATAGGGATATTTTGACAGTTTCTTTACCTATTTGTATTCCTTTTATTCCTTCTTCTTGCCTAATTGCTCTGGCTAGGAATTCCAGTACTATGTTGAATAGGAGTGGAGATAGTGGGCATCCTTGTCTGGTTCCTGATTTTAGAGGGAATGGTTTTAATTTTTCTCCGTTAAGTATAATGCTGGCTGTAGGTTTGTCATATATAGCTTTTATAATGTTGAGGAACTTTCCTTCGATTCCTAGTTTTCTTAGAGCTTTTATCATGAAATGATGTTGGATCTTATCAAAGGCTTTTTCTGCATCTATTGAGATGATCAAGTGGTTTTTGTCTTTGCTTCTGTTAATGTGGTTTATTACGTTTATTGATTTTCGTATGTTGAACCACCCCTGCATCCCTGGGATGAAGCCTACCTGGTTGTGGTGAATAATCTTTTTGATGTGTTGCTGAATTCGATTTGCCATTATTTTGTTGAGGATTTTTGCATCAATATTCATTAAGGAGATTGGCCTATAGTTCTCCTTTTTGGAGGTGTCTTTGCCTGGTTTTGGGATAAGTGTAATAGTGGCTTCATAAAATGTGTTTGGCAGTTTTCCTTCCCTTTCTATTTCATGGAACAGTTTAAGGAGGGTTGGTATCAGTTCTTCTTTAAAGGTCTGATAGAATTCAGCAGAGAATCCATCAGGTCCTGGACTTTTCTTTTTGGGGAGACTCTTGATTGCTGCTTCAATTTCATTTTGTGTTATAGGTCTATTCAGGTGATTAATTTCCTCTTGGTTCAGTTTTGGATGATCATATGTATCTAGAAATCTGTCCATTTCTTTTAGATTTTCAAATTTCTTTGAATATAGGTTCTCAAAGTAGTCTCTGATGATTTCCTGGACTTCCATGGTGTTTGTTGTTATCTCCCCTTTTGCATTCCTGATTTTACTAATTTGGGTTTTTTCTCTCCTCATTTTAGTCAGGTTTGCCAGGGGTCTATCGATCTTGTTTATTTTTTCAAAGAACCAACTTTTTGTTTCATTAATTCTTTGTATGGTTTTTTTGGTTTCTATTTCGTTGATTTCAGCTCTTATTTTTATTATTTCTCTCCTTCTATTTGTTTTGGGATTTGCTTGTTCTTGTTTTTCTAGGAGTTTGAGATGTATCATTAGGTCATTGATTTGGGATCTTTCAATCTTTTTAATATATGCACTCATGGCTATAAACTTTCCTCTCAAGACTGCCTTAGCTGTGTCCCATAGGTTCCGGTAGGTTGTGTTTTCATTTTCATTGACTTCTAGGAACTTTTTAATTTCCTCTTTTATTGCATCGATGATCCATTCTTCATTAAGTAATGAGTTATTTAGTTTCCAGCTGTTTGCATGTTTTTTGTCTTTACTTTTGTTGTTGAGTTCTACTTTTACTGCATTGTGGTCAGATAGTATGCATGGTATTATTTCTATTTTCTTATATTTGCTGAGGCTTGCTTTGTGCCCTAGGATATGATCTATTTTGGAGAAGGTTCCATGGGCTGCTGAGAAGAATGTATATTGTGTAGAGGTTGGATGAAATGTTCTGTAGACATCTACTAGGTCCACTTGATCTATTGCATATTTTAGATCTTGGATTTCTTTATTGAGTTTTTGTTTGGATGACCTATCTATTGATGATAATGGAGTGTTAAAGTCTCCCACAACCACTGTGTTGGCGTTTATATATGCTTTTAGGTCTTTCAGGGTATGTTTGATGAAATTGGGTGCGTTGACATTGGGTGCGTACAGATTGATGATTATTATTTCCTTTTGGTCTATTTCCCCTTTTATTAGTATGGAATGTCCTTCTTTATCTCGTTTGATCAATGTAGGTTTGAAGTCTACTTTGTCAGAGATAAGTATTGCTACTCCTGCTTGTTTTCGGGGGCCATTGGCTTGGTAAATCTTCTTCCAGCCTTTCATCCTAAGCATATGCTTATTTCTGTCGGTGAGATGAGTCTCCTGTAAGCAACAAATTGTTGGATCTTCTTTTTTAATCCATTTTGTCAAACGGTGTCTTTTGATGGGTGAATTAAGTCCATTAACATTAAGTGTTAGTACTGATAGGTATGTGGTGATTCCTGCTATTTAGTTATCTTAGTTGTTTGAAGGTTTGATTGTGTGTACCTAACTTGATGTTACTCTCTACTGTCTTGCTTTTTCTTATCCTGTGGTTTGGTGCTGCCTGCCTTTTCATGGTTAAGTTGGGTAAATGCTCTGTTTTTAAGGGGTCATGTGATTCACTTGTCCAGCTCTGGTAGTCCAGGATTATAGTCTACCCATTTCCAGGTTCTTAAGTAAATCACACCTGCAAAATCCCTTTTGCCAACAGAAGGTAACAGATTCACAAGTTCTATGGAGTGGGATGTGAACACGGTTGGGTGGGGCATAATTCTTCTGAATGCAGTATTTTATGTCTTTCTTCTCTGGGGTTGTCTGGATCCGTTTACACTGAGAGCAACCTTTGGCATGCAGGATGTTCACAAAGCAGAGTGCTTAAGATGGAAGCAACACCTAAGGGGTTGGGGGAGGTAGGAGTGAGCTGGGCAGAAGTGGAGGCCCAGCCTCTGTCAGCCCCATAGAGGTCAGTCGTTAGAGTTATCCTCATTGGAGCTGGTATGGCCAGGCCTTTGTATCTATTTCTGATGATGAGCTAGTGTGACTGAGGCTGTTGAGGTCATTGCTACAGGTGTTGCTGCCTGCAGCTGGGACAGCCAGTCCTTAACTGAAGGAGGTCTAGGTGGAACATCATAGCATCTCTCAAAAACAGGCAGCATTCTCACTTCACATACGCCTTAAGAGAAAGAAACTTTTATGGATTTATTGATGAGATGAGAGCAAAGCTGTTGCGCTCAAAACCATGTGTCTGTTAAGTAGCTTCTATGCACTATCTTACTTCATCCTTCCAACAATCTTACAAGTTTACTGTCTCCACAGTACAGAGGAGGAAGAAACTTCTCATGGTAGCCTAGTTAGTAAATGGTGGAGCTAATAGTAAACCCCATATTGTCTGAATATAAAACTAACATTCCTATCTACTGTATCCTAATGCAGTCATTTGACATATTAGAGGTTGGTGAACTCTTTTTGTAACAGGCCAAATTATAATTATTTTTGTCAGTACTGGGGTTTGAACTCAGGATTTCACACTTGTGAGGCAGGCACTCTACTACTTGAGCCACATTTCCAGCCCCTAAATTGTAAGCATTTTTGGCTTTTTGGGTCATATGATCTTAGTCCCAACTACTCAGCTCTGCCCTTCTGGTGCAGAAGCCATTGTAAACCATACGAATATGAACCAAGCAAGTAGGAGTGCTTCGTTCCTTATCGGAACTTTATTAATGAAAACAAGTGGCTGGCCCCGAGGCCAGTTTGGAGCCTGCTCTAGGAAGCCATTGTACTGACGAATTACAAGTTTTCCTCCAGAATGCAAATTCCCTCCCTCCTTTTAAAATTGTACTTACTTTGGATGAAGAAAAACTTGAGATGGTGGGAAAGGAGGGAGACACACAAGACTTGGAATTAAGAGACCACTCACTGATTTAGTGACTATGGATGAGCCTTTTCTTTCTGAGTAGCAGTTTATCTGTAAAATGGGGATGATGTTTATCACTTCACAGATTGTTATAAAAATGAAGTGAAATTTAATGAGATAATGCATCTAAAAACACTGTCCCTATGCATATATTTGTTCAGATTGTTTTTATGAAATATTTTCCCCCTGGACTGGCAGGAGGGGATGTGCTATGAGGTTGAAGGTGAGGGCAAAAGTAGGGTGGGCATAGGACTTAGTAAGGACCAATTACTTATTTTATAATATTATCTAAAACATAATTTAGAGTAAAATATCAGTGACTGTGGTGGCTCATACCTATAGTCTCAGGTACTTGGAAGGCAGAGATCGTGAGTATCACAATTCAAAACTAGCATGGGCAAAAAGTTTGCCAAGCCCCATCCCAACCAACAAGGTGGACATGGTGTTAAATGAATATGGTCTCAGTTATGGGATCCAGGCCTGCTCTGGATAAAAGCACAAGACCCTATCCAAAACATAACTAAAGCAAAGAAATTGCTGGAGGTGCGACTCAGCTCGTGGAGCACCTGCCTAGCAAGCACAAGACCCTGAGCTCAAACCCCAGTACTGCCAACACCCCCAACCCAGAATAAATATCTAGAAGAGCTCTTATTAAAGAGAAGCTAGGTCTACTAGTTAGTTTTTGCTGTAAAACAAACAATCCCAAAATTAAAAGGCTTAAAACAACACCCATGTATTTAGCTCATGATTCTGTTAGGTGACTCTTCAGATCTTGTGTGGCTTGGTTGATCGTGACTGGGTTTCCTTAAGTCTGTGATCACTAAGTGCTGACTGGTGCAGATCTGTTCATTCACATGGCTGGTGTTTGGTTGGCTGCAGGCTGAGGTGACTGTATCAAAGGTCTTACATCTTTTGGTAGGCCAGTGTGGACTTGTTCAGGTGGTGGAAGGATTTTTTAAACAGCAAGTGGAAGTTGAGAAGGTCTCTAGAAGTCTAAACTGAGAAGTGGTCAAATACCACTTCTGCTGTCTTCTATTTGTGAAGGCAAGTCACAGGGCTACAGTAAAGGGTCAGGGAAATAAACTCTACCTCATCATGGGAGCAGCTACACAGTATTTGGAGTGGATTTCCAATCTACCAAACTAGGTATGAAACCTTTCAGAAACTTCCCAAGCCGGGTACTTAGTCTGATTTTTGAATGTACTCTTCCAGTTTGTGTTATTTGGACGGCAAAACTCAGAATGAGCTCAGAATTGCTCAACTCCTCAGAAAAATAAGTAGACCCCCACATATCACAATAGAAGAAAGTAAGTAAAAGTGTCAAAGAGTTTGTGTAGTTCTGAAACAAGAAATTGAAATGACTCTTTTTAACACCAGGCATAAGAGAACAGCATTGTAAGTAATGAGAATATCAAAGAATCTGAGAACAAAAATATGGGGATCATGTAGACAGAAAAGAAAGGAAACTATGACTTCAGAGGTACAGGAGAGGAAAGAGCTGATCAAATGAATCATGTATCTGTAATTGTTCCTTGAGCTAATTCTGAAATCTGAAGAATGAAATAACAGTGTTAGATATTTCTGAAAACAAGGCAGTAGTGTCAACATTGGACTTCGATACTTGAAGTTTTGAAACTAGCAGGTTAGTCCAGAGTTTTGACTTTAGTATAGATTATCTTTAAGGAATTTTCCGATATTTACATATTAGAGTCAAAAAGCTCTAACTGGGGCTCAGAGATACTCAAAATTGTTTTTGGGTAACTCAGCTAGTCAGGACTAGACCTATACAGCCAAGTTCAAAATTCAAGATTCTTTCCTTTAGTCCTTATTGTTTCCCTCATAGACGCTCTGCTCAGGGGCCCCTACCTCCAGGGGAAAAGCAGAGCTCAGTGGGGAATTTCAGCTGGAATGCTGCAAAATGCTAGTCATTCCTATCAGAATGGGGAGGTTGTACCGTGGAGGGGCAGTCACACTGTTCTTCCTATTTGAAAAGGCAGCTGGGTCTTTCAAGGCATTTTGAGGATGTGTTGATATTGCTGGTTGCCTCCTTTTTGGTCAGGTAGGTCTACATTGCCTGCTAAGTAGGTGACAACATTTTCCTTGGTGGAAAGAGTATTAGGTAATGACACTTTTCCTATGCACTCATCAACAACACATTCCCTTTCCAAGACATGGCCGTGAGTTAGTTCACGTTCCATCCGTTGGGGCATAGCCGTGCTGCCCCCAGTCTCCCTGTGTGGATGTTAAGCTACTGAAACCACTCTTTGTGTTGCTGGGTGACTATTAACCATGTTTGACAAAAAGAATGTTTTCCACGTTCTAGTAAGGAAATCCTCTGTCAAGATAAACAGAACTTTCCCTCCTTTCCTCCAACTTGGGTCTTGCCAGGGAGGACTAAATAGGTCCTCTGTAGTCATTTTCTTTTCAGTATTTCACACCAGAGTTCAGTTTTACACACGGAGCCAGAAAAGTTAGCTTCTGCTGAAAGACCACAGAAGCCACAGAACAGAGAGCTGTTTTAGGTTTAGGTGTCCAGGCCCAGGTCTCCTACAGACATTTTGTACCTAGGGAAATGTCATTCCTGTCTCCCTACCTTTTCTATCATTTTCTGATGCAATTAACTCAACAAATGTGCTTCTTTCTTGAATTTTTATGCATATTTTTCTACTGCAACATTTACCTCCTCCGCTTTTCTGTTCCAAATGGCTTTATGAAGTATTGGGTTTACCAACGAGCTGAAATTTACACTTACTCTATTAAATGCTACTGAAATGATGCTTTGAAAGAACTGGCTTATTCAACCAAGCTCCCTGTCCAAGAGAAATTTATTTTTTGTCACAGTAGAGAGATGCTATTGCCCTTGGGAGGGGTGCTGGCAGATGGGTTGTAACTCCACAAACATGGGGTGCCTCAGCTAATATGCAAAATAATTCATAGTTCATATGTGCATTCATGAACTACCTTTTCCAGCCCAATTTTTCCTCCTTCCATCCCTTCCATTATGTGACTTATGTGCTTCTTCAGAAATGTCATCGATATTAAGTTCTTTTTTGGGGCACATCAATATAAAATGTGAAATGGTGGGGAGGGGAGAGGGGTGGAATTGACATCACTCTGTCTTAGGATTCACACCTCTGAAGAGTGGCCCTACCCTCAGATTTTTGCCTTTTGGGGAGGGCTCAATTCTGTGTTGAGCTTGCTAGGTTTGCTTCTACAGTTGAAATCTGACTTGAGTGCTGACAGTGGACACAGGAAGTGACCTGAGTCTGATCAGGAGGTAAGTTTGACTTCCAGGTCAGAAATATCATGAAGCCCTAGAACCTCATAAGGCTTCTCCTTATGACTCTGTACATTCCAGGGACAGAGCCTTGAGACAAGGGCCATCTGGGCTTGCTCTTAATCCAGCTGCTTCTTCATTTTATCCATTGTGATCTATTATGTGTTGCCCTAAGGCACAGGAAAGCACAAGATTCTGAGTTACTGTCTTAGGCTACCTATGGTCAGACTCAGATATGGCAAGAAAAGAAAATTTGGTCATTGAAAACTTTTTCATATTTTCCTTGAAAATAAATACCAAGAAAATGGGATGCAGAAATTAAGCCTGGAAGAGCAAAAGGAGCAGTATCATTACCTCGTCTGTCCCCTCATCACATAGTCCCTCTTTGATCTAACAGACATTGACCAAGGACATTCTCCAAAGCATAGACAGGCTGAAAGGGCATCAAGCCCGGAAGCCTCTTCCTTACACACTGTCTTTGCAGTTTAGATGTGTGTTACACACATGCACACCCATCTGAACATCTAATTTATTATTACTGTTATGAATGTTATTTGCATCTGTCTTCTCCATACTCAACACCTTCCTTTCAGGCATTATCACATTACACTTAGTTCAGCATAGACAGCTGAAGCACATTTGTAGTAACTACACCTTCCCCTCCACACCACTTTCCCTTCCTACCCATTGCATTAGTTTAATATTTCATCAAGACAGTAATGTATTCTTGGAAGAGCATGGGAAAGAGAGTGGTGAGAATATCAGGATCCTGGGGTTATAATCCCTGATTTCTCTCAGATACATTACCCAAGAAATCCAGGGTTAATGGATGGGAGGATCAGATGACCTTTAATTTCCCTTCCAGAAGGGTTTCAATGGCACCATCCTCTCCTTCCCCCTCAATCTTTAACAGCTGACTATTGCGTGGCTGCATGGTATACCCTTCAGCACCCTTCCAGTGAGGCCCATATGAGTCGCACAGCCTTGCCTGGCTTCTGCTGTCCCTCCTGTAGGTCATCCAAGACAGTTACATTGACTTTCACTGTTTTTTGCTGTCTCTGTTGGCTCCTAAGGTTTTTCCATGTTTTGGTGCCACATGTGAGCCCAGATAATAATCATCTTTCCAAGGCAAATCCTCTACAAAGTCTTCTATCTGCTTACTTATGTGTTTCATTATAAATGCTTACCCCTGTCTAATTTTTATATCTAGAGTCTATGACAGGAAAAATTGCTCCAGAATGTGCATTTGCAACCTTTTCCTTAGAGGTATTCAAGGTGTTCTGCTCATCTGGAAGAATTCTGTGCTCCAGGTCAGCACCCAAACTTTTGCTGTACAGAATCTGAGTGATAGAAGAGGGCGATGTCTTTATTGATTTATTTTAGAAAGCTATGGTGGAAGAAAATGTGACTAGTCAGAACCATTGGAAGGCTTCTTTCCCATTTCCCCACAGCTAAAACTGAAGCTCCACAAGGGCAGGGATGTTGGTTGGTGTCTTCACCAGGGCAGCCTTATGTTTGCCATGCCTGATGTGCAAGAGATGCCTACTATGTATTTGTGGACAGGATGAGTGGACCACACTGGGTGGGTTGGGGAAGGGAAAGGTTTTAGAAGTTTTGCAAGAGATAAGAGATGCCGGTGTCCAGCTGCTATGCATGGGAAATTTTTGAGAAAGAGATGAAAAAATGATTATAGTTTTTGCTGTGACTTGTAAACAAATCCTTCTGGCATATTTTTACATACCAGGAAAGATTTCTTTTTCTTTCTTTTCTTTCTTTCTGGTACTGGGGTTTCAGGCCTTCACACTTGCAAAGCAGATACTTTACCATTTGAGCCATGCCTTCAGTCCAGGAAAGATTTCTTTAATGAAGAGTTTTTAGGTGCTGAGTTTATATTTTATTGAACAAAACAGCATTCTGTAGTCCCTTGCAGGACTACCTTGCATGTATTAAGCTCTATACAGTTTGTTAGGAAAAAAGGGTGCTCTTAATTCTTCTCTGAGATAGAGTATGCTGCCTAGAATGTGGTTTTCTTTACACATGGTGCTAGCTTGTATATGCCCATCCTGAAGGGAAAGTATATATGATATGCACATATTAATTGTGAGTGACGAAAACCCAACTTAAACTATCTTAGGCAAAAAGGAGAAGGTGATAAATGATGTTGGGTTTTCCTAGACCCCAAGGACAGGAATAGGGTGGAGCCTCAGGAGTGGACCTCAGCATGGTCTTCTCTCCCACCTTCGGTGGCTCTCTTCCTCCCTCTCTGGACTAGATTTGTACTCTTAGCTTCTATGGTGTACTTTGCTGTAAATAAGAGACAATAGCGTTCCTCTGTTTCAAATTTCCCAAAAGCTATTCTGATTGGCCAGAACTACAGCTATGGAAGGGCATCATCTTGTATTCACAGAAGGAATGGGGAAAGGAAGATGAGTCCCCAGAAAGCAGGGGCAGGTTGCCATAAAGGAGGTGCTTAGCAGATACACTGGGAAGTGTCATCTCCTGTGCCAGAGCAAAAACACCTCTGCATGCTGGTTCATCATGGCAGGTTAGGAGGGTGGTCCTGATAGAGAGATGAAGTAAGACTGGGGTGACATGGGTCACTGGCTGTTATGGACACTGCCTACCACTGGTCTCATTTTGCCTGGTGACTGTTGTTCTTCTTGGAATGAGTGAATACAGAGTCCCAGTCACACTTTGTAGGTGATTCTAGAAGCCACCAGGTATAACTCAATGTTCTCCAATCTGTAAAAACAAGATACATAATAGCAGAGGTGACTTTCTTCTTGTGTTTAGGTAAAGCATTTAAGATGCCAAAAATATTTTAAACTGTAAAGGAGTTGTCTGAGTGTCAAAAGTGTTCAGATGAACATAATATGGACTTCTCTTCAGATGAAAGAGAAAGATCTGTGTCTCATTCATTTGAGCAATCATTCATTTATACACACACACACACACACACACACACACATATTTTTGGCAGTACTGGGGTTTGAACTCAAGGCCTTTACCTTGAGCCACTCCACCAGCCGTTTTAGTGATACGGTTTTTCGAGATAGGGTCTCACAAACTATTTGCCCGGGCTGACTTCGAACTGTGATCCTCCTGATCTCTGCTTCCTGAGAAGCTAGGATTACAGGTGTGAGCCACCAGTGCCTGGCCCATTTTGAAAATTTGTAGTGAGCACCCATCATGATAGGAGTTAGGTGAACAGTGATGAATAGAAGAACTCTAAACTCTGACCTCCAGGAGTTTACAATCAAATAGTGAATAAAGCCATTATAATAACTGGAGACAGGAGTGGACAAGAAAGTGGAGGAAGAACGGGCGCCTTCAACATGGGTGGACTGAAAGGTTTTGATAAGACTTCTTTGAGAAAATGGCCTTTAACTTGAAGGTTGAGTTGGAAATAGGATGTGTCAGATTTTTTAAAAGCATAAGAGGAAGGAAAGAGAGTTCCAAGAGATTGGGAGACTTAGTTCTGGGCTCAGAAGGGAGGAGCCCAGTCCCCTGAGAGTTGAAAGCAGTTTGGTTGGTGGCAGTGGAGGAAAGAGAACTGCTGGTTTGAGGCTGGTTGTGGCAGGACAGCTGATAAGAGCTTTGCTGTGCTTGCCTAGGATTCAAACTTTATCCCAAAGGCACTGGGAATACTATTGTATCATTTTGATATTATGAAACTATGAAATTCATTTTCTATGGCACTATAATAAATTACCACACACTTGGATACTTAAACAATATAGTTAAAGAGATTGGAAGTCCAAAATAGGTCTCACGGGATGAGAACCAAAGTGTTGTCGAGCTGTAATCCTGTTAGGAGTTCTAGGGAAATCCTTTTTCTAGTTTTGGAGGCTGGTTGTGCTCCTTCCCTGAGCCCCCTCCATCAGGAGGTGGCATCTTTGAACATACTGTGCCAACTACAGATTCTGACCGTGAAGATGACAATCTGATTTGGGTCCCTTCCATTAGGACAGGAGCCCTGATTCTCTTGCTCACTGGTGTGTATCTTGAGCTTGGCTGTGCCTGCACATGAAAAGTTATTATAAAAATTTGCTGATGAATGAGGAAAAATATATTTAACAACTTATGGCTGCAGGAGGAAGAACGGATAATTCAGGGTCAAGAATGGATACAGAGAGATCAGTTAGAAAATTGTTATTGTCCAGAAAAAGGATGAGAGTTACCTGGATGAGATGGTATCACTATGAGGATTTTAGAACTTAAGGAGACAGAACCAATGATTGGGAGGTAGAGCAGATTGAGGGTGGGTTTGGCCCAAATGTTTTGCCTGAGCACCAAAGACATTGGTGGTGCCTCTAAGTGACACATGAAACTGCAGAAAGAGCAGTCTGGAGTGGGATGGTGGAGTATATTTGGGTGGGCTGAGGTTGAGGTATCTGAGGTTGAGATACCCAAGTGTCTACTCCCAACAGGCTGCGGCATGTGAGAGATGGGGGCTCAAGAGAGAGGTTGAGGCTGGAGAAGAAGATCTGGAAGATGTTCCAGTGTCTCTCTAGTTGCCCACAGAAGTCAGGGACATACACTTTGTCACATAGATGAAATGTGCAGATGGAGAAGAGGAAAGAACTCCAACCAAGTCCTGAAACAGTTTTATAAAACTGGTCTCTCATGCCCTCATCACTGCTATGTTTTCCAATTTTTGGCCTGGGGAAAGGTCATTGCTTGGGCTAACTGTTCTGGCCATTGTGCTGTTGGCATTAACATTTCTTATTAGAATAGGCCCTGAGGGTTTGGCATGGACTATGAAACTCACATGCTTGTAGGAACTCCTCTCAGAGATTGCTTGCATGGAAGTTTTTTGTGTGAGTCTTTAGGATTTTAGGTTTAGCTGGGTGCACACTGATCACATTTGAATGGCGAGTGTGGTAGGTACCTCCAAACACTGTGGTCTGAACAGGCACCTCAGGAAGAAGGAAGAACCTGGGGCCTGGGGGAAGTATCTACCTGAACATTCTTGTTTACCTGCTTTTCATGACTGATTAAACTGAGCTGGAAGCCAGGGTCCCACTCTGGGTATCCTGAAGTCCAGGTTCACAGAAGGTACTGAACTAGAGTTATAGGTTATGAACACTTACACAGTTATGAAGCTATTGAATGGCAAGGAAATTGTCAGAACCCAATTACTTTACCCTGAGAATCTGGGTGAAGCCCAGTTGTCAAATCTAAATGGCACAAAAGAAGAGAGGGTACTTGAACTTGAGTATAGATCAGAATGGACAACCTTCAATATCCTATCCAGGAATTTGAAAAGGTTGAGGAAAACTCAGAATGTTTCAAGTTTTTTGAGAATCCAAGTATGAAGAAATAAAAACAACAACAACAAAAAGGGGTCAAGAAAAAATAGTCAACCATACAGATATTCTGAAATATCTGTTTACATTTGACAAACTGATTCTTTCTGAAATCAAACTCAAATATATAATGTAATACAATTACGTTATACATAAGCTATTTATAGGGTTTATGAAATGAGCTCATTGTGTACCATAGCGGTGGCTGGTAACAGAACAGGAGATTAAAGCTGTAGGATAAATGCCTTGAAAGGCAAAATTCTCGACCCTGTGATGGTGAGGCCAAGGCCAAGTGTTCCTCCAGTGAGATGCCTTATGCATTTTATCCATTACTTAAGTCCCACATGAAGTGTTCTTCTCCTGTTTCCAACGTTAATGTGGGGCTAGTAAATGCTAGGAAATGAGCTTTACTAGGCACTTGGGTCATGCAGGTCACTAAGACACGGCCTCACACTGGAAGAGCTCACACATGGCTGAGCAAACAGTCCAGAGCTGCAGTAACTCCAAGACCAGGTGAGCTTCCTTGTTTTGGCTCTCTTTCTATATGTCTGCTGACTTGAAGCTTATTTCACCTACTTTCATTCTTCTTGTACTTATATTTTCTTTTGAAAATTTAAGTTGAACAAATTCTTGTTGGCTTGTATTGCTATTTATTTTAATAGCAATTGAATTTAAATTATGAAAATAAATTTTTTTAAATATTTACATATAAATACTTGCTTGTAATTTTAAACAAATTTAATGCAAAATAATCGTAAAACATCTTATCTGTTGTTGTAAGTGAACACTCTGCATTCAGCCTGTGCTTTTATTTTCAACAGAAACTGTGGGACTTATTGAGACTTTTGATGTTATAGCTCCCCTAAAGATCCCTACCTGACACTTTAAAATGTCACATGCAGGAACTCCTACATGTTCCACAATATTCATTCTCTCTTTTTTCCATTTAGTAATAACAAGTCTATCATTTTGGAAATGCAATGCCTGCCCAGCTAGGGACTACATTTCCCAGCTTCCTTTGCAACTAGGTGTACCAATAACTTCAGGCTAATGGGATAGAAGAGTAAGCCATTCCTGTGTGCCCTTAGGTAGGAATTTCCAGTTAGTTATTATTGCTCTTATTATCGCCACTTCTGACACTGCAGGAGAAAAACTTAACCTTTCCCTGACCCCAGGGAGGAGTGCATATATCCATATGATCATATTATATGCCAGGCTATCTGTGGAGCTCACCAAAGTCTGATTTTCTGTGGCTCCCCAGCACAGAAGCAGTCAGTATTCCTGGCACATTAGAGAGTCCTGTAATAGTTTACTAGATTAAATTAAGGAATTCTCTTACAAATCGGATCTTCTATGTCAATCAGGTCGTCTTCTAAATGTTGAAAGCATCACAGAAGCATCTCATCTGTCTGTGCTAGTGACAAAATTGTTGGTACCCGCTGCACTTCAATAACCAACCCCCCCACCCCGATATCCCATCTGCCTCATGTAAATTGGAGAATGCATTCATATCTTCATATTTTCACCACCCATAAGATGCCCAAGTCTCTAACCAGCAATGACAAGTTTTGCATTTAGTAAACATTCATTAGTGTGTAATTCAGCTAATGTTAAATGCCACTTCCAGAGAATTGGGTGGGTACTTGTAGGAAATTTAGCTTAAGAGGCTAATTTTACATGTTTCTTTAAACAAAATTGGTTTGTTTGTGGCCAGAGGGAAATATATTTAAAAGGAGGGACTTGTTTATGGACTTGTCATCACAATAAAGTAACATTTTGGAGTGCCTCTGGGTAACATGACATGTCCAGGTCACATTAGACACTGTGAGTGGTCCTCCATCCTTCATCTACTTCTGAACTGCTCCAATTTTCCTTGAACTGAGAGTTCCAGGCTAGTTGCACTTGGGCTCTGCAAATTCTCTTGAATGCCTTCCATCAGTTGCTATTTACACAGTGGAATTATAAACAACAAAGTCATTTCTCTGTCTCCTGAGGCAGGGGGTAAAAAGAAATGAGATTATTGTATGTAAGTGTCACCACGAGCCGCAGTCACTAATCATGGGTGGAAATACATTTTACGTATTTTCCTTCCCTCATGTGCTTTTATATAAACAGCAAAACACATTGGATCAATTTTTTTAAACAAACTTGGAAAATCAGAAAACACTACCGACCTTTAACAGTGGGTAGCATGAATTATCGGGGGCTACAAAGAAGGTTTTAACTATTGAAACATGTTGGCAACATGACAAATGAGTTTTTTCTCCTTCCAAACTGTTAAAAATAGCTTTTATAAACTCTTAACTCCCTCTGATGGTGAGCTCACCATTAATCACCTTTATGACATCTTATATTTAGGCCACGGATAAACCCACAGGTCCTAATCAACCACTTTCCTGAGGAAATTGGCCAAATCCCGACTGGAAGGAGGGGGTGAATCACAACAACCCTGCTATTCAGACAAATCTCTTTTCAAGTGCCCTTAAAGCTTTTTTTCATACACCAGCGAAGACAGCCGCACAGGAAACAATAATAGTTTAATCTCTTGAAAAATTTCCTTCCTGCATTGCAGCGCTTTCAGACAGGTAGTGAGACCCAGCCAAAGAAAATTAGCAGCGGCCCCTGCCAGAAGCAGGCTGCTACTTGAGCCCGTTCATTGCACCATCCTCTCCTTCCCTGTCTTGCGTCTACACGGGAGTCTCCTGGCTGTCCCTGTGATGCTCATCCCATGGGCCTGAATGGGTGTTCTGCTGCTCAGCAGTGGCCCTGGGTGACCCTGTGGAAGACAGAGCAACGAGGGGAAGGTCACTGCATTGCCAGACATTTCAAGTCTTCCTTTCCTTCTTCTAGCATTTTCTCTCATTGAGAAGACATCATTGTATGTAGAAAAGAGTATTTGACCCTGAGAGGAGTGCAGTTTTTTGCAGATGAAGCCATTGAAACCTGTCCATCCTTGCTCATGGAACCCCACCATCTTATTGCTGAGTGATGCAGCTCCTCCCAAGACCACTGGGGAGTGTTTTTATTTTAACAAGGCTTTAAGAAACTTGAGCTATTTCTGAGATTTGTGGGATAGACAGGACCTACTTGATGTAAGTCCACAGGCTTTACTCATACCAACCAGTGTTTGACACTGGCCTTGAATTACAGTCAACAAATCACTGAAGATTTTGTTAGGTCCACATGCACATTACTCCTTAGAGATTAGGTCGCATGCCTCATGAAAGTCTCAGTCTGTACAGAACCTGCCTCAGAAGAGCTGCTTCCAACCAGGAAGTGCCTTGGACTGGGGATAGAAGAGTTTTGTCTCCCCCACAGAGCACTGACCTCTGGCTCAGGCTAGTTGGGCTATCTTCATCTGTTTTCTTGATCTTGGCTGTAATTTCTGGTGCCCACCCTTCTCAGGCATGCCTCTGCTTTAACTCACCACTGAATTCTCCTGGCTTTCAGTTCTGCATTCTCACCCAACCATGTTTTTGTTTCTCCTCTTGGCTTGACAATTTCATAAGCAACTTGCAGGACCTGGCCAAAATTACTTGTATTTCCACCTCTTGTCTATTTCCCTCATCCATTATTTGTGCCTTGTGTAAAGAAAAATAATCTCTTTATAGAAGCTAGAACATTGCTTATTTCTCAGAGGAGTAGAGAAGGAGTAAAAGCATCCACTAGCTAAACTTCTAAATGGCACAAAAGAAAGCGAACAAGAATTGGTTATCATAAAAATAGCCCCTTAAAGCCACCCACAGTGTCTATGAATTTGGATCTGTTCCTATGGGCTTTCAGGTCAAGTGAAAAGTACGTGAAATGGGACCTGTTTTCATCTCCCTTTTCCTTCATTATCAAGGATAACTGAAGGCAAACTCTGTGATGTTTTCCTTAGACAAGTGCCTTAGCCAGCTGGGAATATTTTCTCAGTAGTCCAAGTAGGAAAATCAGCAATCCATATTCACATATGGGATTAAAAGATACCATTAAGATGTTCGTCATAGGGTTACTTATAACAGCAAGAAATTATTAATGACACATTTTTCCAGCAGTAATTGGATTCTTGACACAATGCGTGCCAGCCATATACTATCACTTCTCACGGGTATGAAACTCATGTTTTCCAAGAAAACAAAATTAATGGGAGTATTCTTATGCTATGTTAAGTGGAAAAAAAGTAGAATACTGTATGCTTTTTCTAATTGTGTGTTTATTACAGAAAAGAAGGTGATTTCTAGTTAATAGAATGTGAGTGATTTTAGTTTCGCTTTTTACAACTTAAAGTGATTCAATGTAGAAAAAAATTTTTAGTAACTCAACAAACATTGCTTCTGATTATATGACTACAAATAATTTTACTTGTTTAGAACTCTGAATTCGTCTTGAATTGTCTTTATTTTTTCATGTCTTTGCCCAAGGAATTCTATGTAGTTTTTTTTTTTTTTCTGACTTTTAGATGCGATTTCAAATGTTTTCTGCCTGGCTGCAAAACTCCAGGGTGTTGCAAGACCTTTCTTCTGGATTCCTGTTCCTTTTGCTTGGTGTACCTTGGTTCATGAGAACGTGGACCAGGGTAACCCCTCCCATGAGCCCCTCTACATTCTGACAGAGTGACTTACCACCGAGGGGAGTGGAGACTGTCTTGGAGGTGATCCTCTCTGGAACTGTCTGCAGGTGGAAGGTCCCTTCTTCTTGAGTTTTGCATGTCCTCTGAATTAGGTCAGGCCAGATTCTTCCATGCTTTGTCCCTGGCCTTTGGCCTGTCTGCATATTCCCACCATGTCCACACATCCCTTCTGCTCACTGTTTCTTTCTTGTTGGCCCTCAAATGCCCTTCACTCTGCTTCTGTGCTCAGATAGGCAGTTTCCTCTCGCATGTCCCAGACCCCAGCCCTGTCCCCAAGACACCACTGAAGTGTGGGCCTCCTCTGTGCTCCCCTCTGCCCTGCAGAACTCGGTCATCACATTTACTACCTTGCATGGGAGCCCTTAGTCCATCTCTCTTCCCATGGGCAAGGATCACTTCCAGCTGACCTCTCTAACCCTAGTTTGTAACATGGCTCCTTGTTTTAGTAGGTGCTCAGTACAAGGATGGAACTGAGTCATCCCAATTTTAATTTCTGTTTCAAGAACTGCAGAATTGGTTTAGTTGTTTAATCATGGCTGTGTTCCTGCTATGATTCCCACATCAATTTTTTAAAAATTTAACTCCATGCACTAAACATCTCATGTTTCCCTTGTTTGGGGGGCACACTTGGTACTTTGGTTTCTAGCTGGTTCTTTCTGCTTATTTTCTCTAACTTTGTCGGGTCAAGTTTACATGCAGATTTTCATATGGAATTATGTAGATATTATGCCTCATGGATTTGCTTGTATAGTTTTATTTGGGAACTTTCCATCTTCCTCAATTTTAACTTGAAAAAGGTCTTAGAAGGAGGAAGGGTAGAGGGAATGCAAGTAGAAAAAGAGAGAGAGAGAAGAAAAAGAGAGACAGAGAGAGAGAGGGAGAAGGAAATGAAGGGAAGGGGTGAGGGAGTGAGGAAGATTGAGAGAGAGAATGGCTTATTTATCTAGTTTTTAAAATTTTATGCTACATATTTGCATATATTTATGAACACTGAAGTGGTTCTTAAATACTATATTATATTATTCTGGAAAAATAAATTATATTTTTAACTTGAAAAAGAAAGTTTTAGAATTTAATGAGAAGCTTGTTTACCCTGTGAATAATGAAAATCCTGACTTTTCTTCTGATGATGGATTCTGAAATGAGGTAATGATGTCATGGAGAGATCAACACACTGTTCAGGGAAGAATTTATACTGACTTGTGAGTTTTTAAAGAAACACTGAATTAATTTTGCTATGCTAAATATATTTTTGGGTGTAGTATTACTGTATAGATGGGTCCTCAAACAACAAAAATGGGTAAAGTCGAGGTCTTTGAGAAAGATTTTTAAGACAGCATGAGCTTTTGTTATCTGTACTAATGAGAGACTGAACCTCATGGAATTTGTTATTTGGTAAGTTATTTTTCAAAAGGAGTGACTTAAGAGACAAACTGACTGAGGAGCCTAATAAAATCCAAAATAAACAGGATGCCATGTACTGGCAAGAAGGGCGGTAACCAACCCTCCACAGTACCTGTCCCACTGCCCCCGCTCTTCCTGATGCCTGTAGGCATGGTCAGATAAGCCCTGCTGTGCCTGGCTTAACTTCACAAAGTTTCTGTGACCTATTGAACAAATAAGGTGTGGTGGGAACCACAGTTAGACTCTGACTGGCCAGGTCCTGCCCTAACATCCAGAAGCAGGAACTCCTGAAATGATGCCCTGCCTGGTTCAGGGCCCTACAGCATGTCTGCACATGGTTTATGTCAGGTCAAAGTTCAGGTGAGTCAGAGAAAGTTCATGTACCTCTGGCCCTCAACCCATCCTGCTTCTTTGTCCTGGAGGCCCCAGAGGACTGATTGCTTCTGAAACCACAAGAAGTCACAATCTGATTTGAGTGGCAGTTGGTTTGTTTTCCACATGAAGCAGGGCAAAAGAAGGTGGCCTGCTGTACTGGATAGATAGACAGGGACTGGTATTCTTCTTTTCTCTTTCTCCTATGTCCCCACTTGACCCATGAGTTTGTAACATGAGCGCCATGCTTCTTGGTTTTCTATTGGTCACCGAGGAGACCACATTAGCTAGTCATGGTCTAAGAAGAACTTCAATGACCATAGGATGACTGAGCCACCAGAAAGAGGGTGCCATGGTTCCTGGATCATCTCTTGGAAGGCAGTGCTGGATCAGACATGAGTGTGGTATAAACCATCATTAGGTTAAGCTGCTGTGAATTAGGGTTATTTGTTACAGTAGTTAAATCTCTGACCAACACACAGTGGTTGCACCATCTGACTTTGCAATGGCCAAACACATGCTCATCAGTTTTTGTCTCAGCTTCCTCAACTATAAAACGGTACTGATGGTAGATTCAGCAAAGGGATATGGTGAGGTAAGGGATTTAGAACACTGCCTGGTACTCATGAAATGTTAGCTTCTGCAATTACTAGTAGTCTACTACTGGCAACCTCTACTATTCTTACTTTTGCACCCCCACCTCTGGTTTTGCTGTGAGGAAGAAGCCCATGAGGAAAGTGGTTGCTCCTTCTAAGAAAGCCTACCATGGATCTACTGCTTCAAGAAAGGGGAAATTGGACTCTTGTTTTTTTTTAAATGGCAGTCTCACTGTGTTGCCCAAACCAGCCTTTAACTCCGGGGCTCATGTGATCTTTCTGCCTCAGCTTCCCAAGTAGCTGGGAAAACAAGCATGTGTCACTGTGCCCAGTGAAATTTCTTGACCAAAACCTATGTTAAGCACTAGCTAATCCCACAAAATGTGCCAGTCAGGAATTAAGTCAAGGAAATGGTGCGTTTCCTATTGTCACGGAATATGTATACATGTATATGTATATATGTACATAGGTACACACATATTTATGTACATACTTGCACACACATATTTTTCCTGAACATTTGCAAGTAGGTTGCATACATCATAGCTCTTTACTCCTTAATACTTGACTCTTTATGTCCTAAGAATGAGACTACTTATTCTCTTATATAACTATAGTACATTATTGACTTTAGTAAATCTAGCAATGGTACAATCTGTCCAAATTCCAATTTTATTTATTGATCCAATAATTTCCTTATAGTATTTTTACTTCAATACAAAATCCAACCTATGTTGCATTTATTGCATGTCTCTTTAGTTTTTATAAAGTTTATTTTTTTCTAATAAACAATACTTGCAAGCATAAAAAGTTAACCTTTCTTTATTGCTCTTAATAACAAGAGCAAACCAACTGGATAGTTAATGCTGTAGTGAAAAAAGAAATAAAATGATCATCTGTTTAGAACATTTTACTTATTTGGTTACCATTTAAAGCAAGTGTTTAATTTTTCTAAATTAGTTAATGGTTCTTTCTTGGTGCCTCAGTTTCTAGAAACTTTCCAGGACAAGCACCCTCTTCCTCAAGTTTAACTATACATTTGTATAGGCACCAATAAAATGAAATTCTAGAGAAATCTTTCAGTGTATAAATGGGAGAATATAGTTTTTTGGAATTCAGATGGAATCTGTGCTTTCCCGGGTTCAAGTTTTCTCATTAAAAATACCAAATATTGTGAAATTATATCAGTAGTTTTAAGCATCTCTCAAATTTCTAGGACAATGTCTGTGTAATAACCCTCCTTTAACAACTCTCTCCAATGAATAAAGCAAAGATAACATAAAATTTCCTTAAGGATTGAGGTCCCCGTTTCATTACTAATGGCTGCTAGCTGTTTTGATTTATTCTTTTGGACTTTATCACAGATGTGTATAGGAGGGACTGGCAGCTTTTAGAGGCAGGTGGCTGCATGTTTTTATGAATTCCATGAAAGGAAAGTTTGAGCGTGTGTGTGGGAGCAGTGAGTTGAGAACAGCAGTAGTCACTTGCAGACATGGACTTCTGTAGCTAAAAGGTAGTGAACTGACATTGTTAGAGCCTGTGGTGGGGATGATGTAGTTGGTCAGAGCAGACTCTGGAAAACGGGGAGAATTGGTTGATGGGAGATGGTGGAGGGTGTGTATGTGGGTTCCTTTATAATCTTTCAAATGTTTTCAGAAGTCATTATCAGTTAATTGATAAGAAAGTGGAGCTATAATGTGACCAAAAATAAAGAAATAAAAGGCCATGCATGGAGAAGAGTGTTTGGCTTCCTCTTTTGAATGAGTGGAGTCTATGGTCACACACTCTAACAGGAAATGCACTTCTGAGAGTAAGGACAAAGAAAGACATGGCGGGGGGTTGGAGGGCATTGAACTGGTGTTTGAACCTTGGACCAAGATGAAGATAGTCTGAGAAGCAAGGAAAGTTCTGGAACCTTAAGTTCAAAGGAGTGGAGGTGGAGTCTTTGACCCATGCCTGTGGATGGGGAGGAAACAAGGTTTGGCATTTTTGGATTCCCTAAAAATGCTGAGGTTTTCCAATCCCTTAGTTACAGAATTTTGTCCTCTTGGATCTAGTATGAGTGGATTTTTATCTTTCAGTTCATAGACTCATTTTAATCAAAAAGATGACAGGTCTTAATTAGTCCTTAGAGTGGACCATTTTGTGCAAATAGGGACATTAAACTCATGGTCTGGCAGACTTTGGATATTTGCCTTAGAAAATGGCCACATTGGGGGATATAAGGTATTCTAAGACTTCTGTCTCAATTTCTGGGGCCCACAGACTGGTTTGTTGTGGGAACACCTCAATATGTGCTTTCTGCAGCTTCTTAATAAGCAGCTCTTGGTTGCTCCAACCTCTTGTGGAAGTCAAATATAACACTGAATAAGTTAACAAAGGGAGGTGTAACCAAAGCTGTCAAACGGTCCTTCCTGTGTGACTTCTACTACTTCATCTGATTATTTTATAAACCAACTTCATAAGGACTTGGGATCTGGAATACAGGTCCACATTTTTCCTAATGTGTAATATAAGTGACATTAAAGGTTAAAATTTAAATGGTCTTAGTAAACATTGAAGGCTTAGATAGCTTATAACCAGTGATGTTTAATGATCCCTGGAATGTTTTTCAGTCTTTCGGTATATGTCAGAGGAAACTATGAGCTAAAGACAAATACAGTCTAACTTGTGACATGATATCTGACAGCAATCATCCATTTCCAAAGGGCAACTTCTGTCTCTCCATTTTAATAATTCACGAAGGAGGAGAGGGTGTGGTTCCTTCAAAGACAGGTGAAATGGGGCTTTATCACTCCATCAGTCCTTTTTCCTCTGTGACTCACAGACTGATGGCAATGAGGTAACTTCCTTAGTTTCATTAAATATACTTTGATGTTTAGGTAATCATGCCGGCTGTTTGACCTTTTCCATTAGAAATTTTGTAGAACAAATCATGCACATATTAGTAAATAAAAGTTAAACTATAAATCAGTTATATGACCGATCAACATACAAAGGTAATTTATGTACACATATGCGTATTAGATTTCACTGTGAAGTTGATATTTTTAGGCAAAAATAATTATGACTAATTTCACAAGGTACAAATTAAAATACTTACAAGCACATTGATTTCTACTCATCAAACAATAATACACCATAGTGTGGTTATATTAAAATATATTGCATATAATAACTTATGCATTAAAATATACAACAAAGTAGTTTGTGGCATAGTCAAGTCAATGGGAGTCATTGTTCTACCATGTGCAGGCAGTGGGTTTTGTTCTGTCAGGGAATTTGGGGTATGGGTTGCTAAATTGTGTTCTTCCCTAGCCCCCAGAATGAATTTGAAAAGGAGACTTTCAGGAGATAATTGGTTTTAATGAGGACATAAGGATGGGGTCCTAATCAGGTAGAATTGGTATCCTTATAGGAAGAGTGAGATTCTCTCCTTTCATGGTCATGTACTGAGGAAAGGCCATTTCAGGACAAAGCAAGTAGATGGACTCCAGAAGCCAGGAGGAGAGCACTCAACAGGAACTCAAACCTGGTAGACCTGACTTTGGACTCTGAGCCTTTAGAACTGAGAAAATAAATGTCTGCTGTTTAAGTCACTCAGTCAGGGTTAGAAAGATATCCTAGATGCTTTAACAGCTGGGTAATAATGGGAAAGGCACTGTTTGGGGCTGTGAGGATGTTGGGAAAGGGCTTCCTGTTGGAGCACAGGGGCAAAGGCTGATGGGTTTGGTGAACTTCAAGAAGCCGGAATTGTTGAAAATTAAAATGAAGCAGAGGCAAGACTTTGTACCTGTGCCACTCAAAGAACATGAATCAGCTTTTGCTGTTATCCTAGTACCTTCCGTTGACGGAATCTACCAGAAAATGGTGCCAGTCTTTGGTGCATATATTGAGGCAGAGAGCAAGCAAAAATAGAGCCCTGGAACTGAAGTTCTGGTTGCCCCCAAATCTATCTGTCCAGCCCAGACCTCTATACAAGTTTATGGTGCAGGTATCAGAGAGGTAGCAAAGGCGTTGAAATAATCCTGGGTTACAGGCAAAAGGCAGAAAATGTCCCAGGATGCCATTCAAGTCAGGCATTGAACAGGAAGTAATAAGGACAGCGAGTTGAGGACAAGCTTAGGTGATTTTAATGATCTATTAAGTAGCATTTATATATGCTGTGGATGATGTGGGGATGACAGAAAGTGGGGAGTCCAGGATGCCTCCCAAGTCTGCCTGGTTCACCTTCAGGGAATAAACAATGCAGTTGGGTTCAAATGATAACATTTTGAGTACCTCTGAGATACCCTGGTGGACACTTGGAAAGCAAGTTGGTTTGGAACCTGTGGTGAGGAAGGGTAGAGAATTGGGCTAGGGAGCATCTGATGCTTCAGTTCTCAGTGCTTTTAGGCTTTCATTTGCTCTCTGGCTCAGCATGTGCCTGGAGACTGGTACAGCTTTTAGTAGATTGTATAAATGGAAGATATTCCTGTGACTTTGCCCACTCAAGGTCACAGGAATCTACATTAATTTTTTCTTATGGTACAAAGCCAGTGGTGTAATGTGAAAGAGGGATTGGGGTGGTAGGAAGGGAATTTTCACTCACTTAAATATTTAGAAATGCATCAACCCAAAAAAATAGTCTGGTAGAGGTATGAATTAAAATTGTGCTTGCAAAGCTTGCCACACTGGGTGGAGCTTCCTGTGTGAATGCAGAGTGACTTCAGTTAAAAAGTGATGTTTTGTAGGCAAGGCACTTCCATGAACTTGAAAGATGTGATTACGATTTATGCATAGCTATAGATTTGGAATTTAATGCCCATGTGTAGCATCGTAATTTATCACACACACACAGTACCACCTTAACTAATTGGAAGCCACTGTGTTCCTGAGCTACCTATCATGAAGCAGGTAGGTGGGTGGGGAGCAATTCTAAATGGAATAAAGAATGCTGTGAACATTGGCCAACAAAACTTTGGTAGATTGGGTAAGACAGGAGCGAGACCTGGGAAGTGAATGAAAAAGGTTCTTGAAGAGATGGGGCAAGGGAGAGGGAGCTGGAGGGTTTAAGACAGAGCTGCGAATGGAGAGCAAGGAGGAGGAGGATGGAGACCCATGTTTAGAGGGAACTAACAGGGAGTTGTGGTCCCTGAAGAAAGGAAAGGACTTGGTGGGGGGGCAAAGGGGTGTGGGTTCCATGAAGGAAAGTAATGGAGCAAGGAAATGAGATGCAACCACACCCATCAATGAAGTTAGACATTCCTAGTTAGTACATCTCCAAGAAAGTTGATGAGAGAAAGTCTGGTGGAAATTACCTGAAAATTTGATGGCTCAGCCATTAAGTGGGAGGTAAGCTTTAAAATTTAATGAGACTATGGATCACTGACTGCAAAAGCAGCATGTGTGTGTGTAGGGGTGGAAAGGTGTGATAACCTGATCATGAGGGTCACAGATGACACTCCTATAACAATGTCAGGTTAACAAGAGAAGAGTTCAGCAGATTTACTTAATTGCAGCTTTATGTGATGTGGGAGCCTTCAGAAATGAAGACAGAGGAACCAGGGAGAACTGTCCATTTTTGTGGTTAGGGTTGCTGAAGCATAGATGGCCCTGTAGAAATGTGATTGGAAAAAAGAGTGGGGGATAATGGTGATAGATGGAGAGGGGAAGCCCTGCCTATTCCAATTCTTGAACTCTGTGCAGCATTTCTTCTTCCCATCTATGGGGCAGGACTACTCTGGAAGAGGGTTTTATGATTTGCCATCAGACAAGAGCTAGAAAATTTCTTTATGGCCATTTCCTACACAGAAAGATGGGAGAAAGCTAGAGTAATATTTCCAGATATTAGGGTAGCTTTAGAGGATGGGGTCCTGGTGTCTATGACCCACCTTGGGAAGAAGATCACTAATTTCTATGGCTTACCTTGAGGGAGATAGGACAGCAGGAAAAAGAAGGACAGGAAAAGGCCAGAAACATGTTCCTTCTGAGTTCTTCCAATATCCTTCAGTTCGAAGCACCTAGAATGCCAAAGTGCTGTGCTTTGGGGTACTTTTTTCCTGAGCCCCAACATTTGCTTTCTCTTTGGGCAAGAATAGAAGGGAAAATACCCCTATGGATGCTAGAACCTTTATAGATTGCCTAAATAAAATCATAACATGGCCTCTGGGAAGAGAACTTTGAGCTACTGCTTGAAAATGAGATAATGAGAAACTAGTATTTGTGGGCTCTCAGAATCATCCAGAAATAAGATTGGATTTTCCCCAGTGTGGAAGACAGACAGTTAAGGGCTTGGGGACAAGTGGAACAGATAAATCCAGCTATTTTTATGGAGAAGGAAGAAGAAAGAAGAAGGGGGGTGTGTTACAAAAGTAATAACATAGTAGGAGTCCAGAAAGTGAAAGAAAAGGCCATGATGCAGTATAAAGTGGAGCTGGAGAGTAGGGATTGGACCCGGTTTGGCTGTTTCCATCTGGGTTTCCTGAGCAAGGGCTAGCCTCTCTAAGCCTCAGTTTTCAGTTTATTTTGAAAACTGGGCCTATCACACATTTTTTGATAGGTTACTAAGTGATAAGACAACACAGTCTGAGGTAGACCCTCATTAAACATGAGGTCTCTTGTCTTTATTTTTATTTTTTACCCCACAATGCAACTGAAAAATGGTGGAGCCACAGGAAGGATACAAGACATTGGAAAGGAGAGAGAGAAGATTCTCCAAGGCCATCTGGTTTGGTAGGAAAAGTTAGAGACCTCTCTTGGCCTACAGTAACTGGGCTTGAAGGGAAGGACACACATAACCCCCCAGGTTACCTTGTTTACTCTCTCTCCTCTGCTGGAGTTCTGGCATCTGAATTTGTCAAAAGACAGCAAGAATCCACTCAGCTTGTTCTGAACATACCTGAGTCATGTATGAAGATCATCATTCCCCATCTTCTGATGTGAGGTGCAACTATTAGTTACACTAAGTGACAAGGATTCTCCTTGTTGCATGATTGACACAAGGATGAATCTTTGTTACTGACTGCAAATAATAGATATGGGAGTGGTGATCAAAAGTCAGTCCTGGAAAATGTGCTTGTGTCATGCGGTACAAATGTGGCACCTTCTTCTGACTGGGCCCAAGGGGCTGCTGGGAGACAGAGTGGGTATTATTTTATCAAGTTCCTCCTCTAAAAATACAGCCTCTGTCCTTTCCTGCTTGTTCGGTTCTGGCATTGAAACAACCTGTCTCTTTACATTAGTTTAGTTCTGTAGAGAAACAGTCATTTAGAAAGAAAGAGTTGGAAAATGTAGGCAAGGACCCATTTTTAAAGTCACAACTGAATGATTGCTTTCTTATTGTGCTCCACGGGGCTGGAAAAATCATTCCTCTCTGTACACATTTTTCTTTTTTGCTTTGTGTTTTCATTCTGCTTAAAATACACATATGTGCCAGAAAGGAAAACATTTTCAAAGGGCAAGTTTCAAGGACTCCTAAAAATGGGATCTGTTGCCAAATATACATTTCCCCAATATGTAAATGGCTGAGAATGGAGCCCAATGAAAAGCATATGCGATTCACATTTTCCTTGGAAAAACAAGAGCTGGTAGATTGGACTCTAGCTCGGAGACTCTTTAAACTGGTGCTTTCCATTTACCTTTTAGCCTAAGTCTCAGACATCATTCTTTGCACATTTTACATCTATCTTTTAATCAAGGATGATAAAGCCTACTAAGAATAATTTTATTCTCCAAGTGTGCAAAAGTTATTTCATCACATCAATCTGTGAGTTGACATGAACCTTTCAAATAATTATCAAGACTAACAAGATCAAACACCTGGGCTTCTGGTGGCTGCCTCACAGAACCAGGGATAAAGCTCTGAGCTGGAAAGAAAATGTAAATTTGTTGAGATACGAAGGGTTTTCATTTCTTGCCTTTTTTGACTCGCAATCAGAAATCCCCCCAAACTCTTTCTGGAAATAAAAAACGGCAAGGCATAATAAGCACATTCATTAAAATCAAAGAAGTCAATGATGTTGGGGGTTTGCTGAGGATTCTGTGCCTGTCACCCAGTACAAATGAATGTCCTTTATTCTTAACTCTGTACCTTATAATTTAGGAGAATTGTCTTTCTTTATGAAAGTTCCACTGGTGAGCTAGTCTCTCAAATACCTTCTTTTTACTTTCTACATTTGATCTTAGCCAAAAGGCTAAGAAGATATTTTTTGAGAAAAATTATTTTCATCACCAAGGAGTCAACACTTAATTATTATAGGTTGTCTTGTCATAGGTTCACAAACCTGTGAGAAGTCCTTCCCGGGAGTGCTGGAGTCTGCTGGCTCTCTGGAGACCTCCATTCCTTCCAGTGGGGCTGAGGATCAGAGTTGGCTTACAGAGTACAACTGAAGGTCTACACTTTTACCCTTGGAATTATCTTGCCTTCCCAGCTCTGGTTAAATTTTTTCTTCCATATCTTAATATTTCCATGATAGGCCATGGAAAAAGAAACTTAGAAAAGATTTCACCTTTGCTGTTAAAAAGTTGTGACCTTTGCTCACATTTGCCAGAGAAAGTGCATATAGCACCAATTAACATGAATTATTAACTCCCGGATTAATAATTTATTAGAAACCTAAAGGCCCTAGGCACTGCCAGATCACACTATTGAAAGAAAAATGAAGAAAACAATATAGATCTAACTAGCACAATTTCTAGACCATGCTTGGAATAAGGAATGGCATTTGGGCTTTCTCCTCTAACACCAGAGTGGCGAGTCATGCAAATCAATAATTCCTATAATAATGCATGCAGATGTTGGTTTTAAAAACCTTTATTTAATAACTACTCATATACCTCATTCTTTGCATCAGCTTCTGTTTGAGCACTTGCACATATTAACTCATTTAATGAATCCTCCTAAAAAAGTTAGTTGAGTTAGGCACTGTGGTTACCATCCACATGAGTGAGACATGAATGGGGGAGGGCATAGATGGTAGCTGGTTGTATTACATATAACATAGCAAAGTACCACAGACTGGGCTGCTGAAACTTCAGAAAAGTACTGTCTCTCAGTTTTGAAGGCTGGAAATCTACAGCCAGGGTATTGATGTAGTTGGTTCCTCTTGTGGGCCGTGAGGGAGAGTCTGGTCCGGGCCTCTCTCTAAGATTTTGGTGGTCACTGATGATCTTTGGCTTTCTTGACTTGTAGATGGATCACCCCAACCTATGCTTTCATTTTCACATGGCATCCTCTCTTGGTCTGTGGTATGTCTGTGTCCAGATTTCCCCTTCTTATAAGGAAGCCAGTCATATTGGACTAGGACCACTGTAATGACCTTGAAATTGATTACCTCTGTGAAGACTGTGCTTCTAAATAAGGCCACGTTCTGCAGTGCTGGAGGATTGGAGATGGGGGCATCCATCATCCAACCCATAACATTAGTAGAGCCAGTATTCAAACCAGGACATCCACGATCCTAACCACCATGCTGTGCTCCTCCCATCTTTGGTCCTTTTGAACACATGAGGCTCATTATGGCCAGTTCAATTTAGGGTATCTTATTGATTTGTATTCAAGACATGTCCTTAGTATGGGTGCCCTTGCATGCAATGTGTTCTTGAGCTCGGGTGAGGATTTGCTTTACAGGAGGATCAGACTGGCTTACAGGTAGAAGGTCTCCACACGCTCTTCAAACTAGGAACCACCATTTTGGAATCTAAAACTCTTTTCAGCTCCTTCTGCTTGATTCCCGAGCATATATTTTCTTAAATCCATATTTTAAAGGCATTTGAGGAAGGAGAGCTTTAATTGCTTCCATTTTTCTCTTTCAAATACCTGTTCTTCAAGCCACATTTAGGTAATACTTATAGTACCGCTGCTGCTTGCAAATTCACCTGACATCATCTTTGTTGTATTTTTTTGGTTGCACTGGAGATTGAACTCAGGGCTCAGAGTACTCTACAACTTTATCCATGCCCCCTGCCCTTTTTGATTTAGTTTTTTTCGGGTAAGATCTCATGCTTTTTTTCTGGGCTTGCCTGGACTATGATCTTCCTACTTATGCCTCCTATGCAGATGGGATTACATCTGTTAGGGTTGGGCCCAACCCTAACTCATCTTGAAATGGAAAGAGCAAACCCAAAAGGTCTGTGAGTTCCGATTCATTGGCCTTTTAACTTGCTGTAGGAGCACAGCTTCAAATTCTTTGTTCCTTCATGCGAAAAGGAAAGGAAGAAAGAGTAGAAAATGGGGGAATCAGAAAAAGTAAAAGAACAGAGAAAAGAACTTTGTGAGTAAAAATCAAAATGGAGTTTGGGGTTAGGAAATCGTGTTTTGTGTTATTATATGTGAATTTTCAAGGGTGAGTGGCAGCTTACACATGGTTATTTTGAGGAAACTGGTGGAGGTTTATGTGCTCCATGTCCTGTCACTTCATCAACCTCACCACTGAGCTCATTCTGACATCTGTCCTAAGACTTCCAGGTAAATATTAGATTCCCAAAACCATATGCCATATTTAGCTCCCAACTTAGTAATTTTAGGATTTCTTCTCTTCTTTCCTTGTGCATTCAGACTTAATAGCATTTTAGTGCAGTTAATGTGTCTGAATAATTCCTGAATTTCTTCTCTTTTGAAGCAAATAATGCCATAAAAATCAGGCAGGGGAAGGCCAGGTAGATGACAAGCATTTATTCCTATTTTGCTGGAATGACTTGTCCACTCCTTTCAGCATGTTTACATATTTGCTCTGTTCTGAAGGCAGAAGTCCTGGAGTCACTTCTAAATGGACTCTAAGAGAGGACAGGCACACAGCGGTCACTTCAGAGTGAAGTACACGAAAGTTCAGGACTTGGCTGGGGCTCCTTGTCCTGCCAGGTCTCTAAGAGAGACATAAGATCTGTTTGGGGGTTTCCAAAACTTACCTTGAAAGGACTGGCCCAGACATTTGACTGGGTTCTTACTTCCCTCTCTTGTAGGGGCTGTCCTGCTTGTGGAACCCCAACAAATAGTAATTCGTGCTCAATCTAGCAGATGGGTAGGCTGAAAAATCAGCCACGAGACCTCAACTTTCCTTTATCTGTGTTCTTTGTAATGTGACTTTGCAGCCTTCTCACCCAGGGAAGAGCCTGTTTCCCCTGTTCTTGGATCTGGGCTACCCTGTGACTTGCAATGGCCAATAGGAGGCTGCAGAAGTGCCCACGACCTGCGTGGGTATGCTGTGTGAACCTGACTAAGAGCGGTGGGGAATGAGAAATAAGACACACACAGACACACAGACATAAAACAGAAAAGCTGGGGATGGAAGGGCTGCATCTTGGTGGGAAATGTGAGCGCCTACCTGAGCCAGAGTGTTTGTTTTTCAGGTCAATACATGGGGAAGACTCAGGTAAAAATTGAGCTTTGACAATTCTTGATGCAAGGTAAAAGGAATGACGTTTGGTGGGCTGATTTTCCTAAGGCTATGGAAGCTTAATTACAACACATCTCTTCTGGAATCATCAAGGCACGCAGGACACCTTAGCTAAGGTATTGATTCATCTGGCATCAGGGAGTCTCTAACAGTTCTGATACTTACCTAGTTTTGCATCAGGGGGTTGGTATGCGGACACAGCAGGTTGTATTCTTCAAGGAGTTGTGAGAACAAAGGTCAAGACACCAGGTACTGGGGAAAATATGGTAGGAGTCACTGTGCAAGCTCCTACCATGGAGAGGCTGTGCAAGCTCCATTATTTCCCAGTCCAGGGTTCATGCCTGGTCTTCAACAGAAAAGTGATGGTGAGCCATTTCTGAGCCTAGCACGAGAGCTCAAGTGATCTTATGCACTGCTTAATAAGGTTGCTTAATTAATGCAACAATTGATAACTGATATACTAGCTTGAAATGTGATCAACTTTTGTGCTTTCTGGTCTCTTTTTTCTGGTTTATAGGAAGCCTAGCATTGTGGTATCTTCTCTATTCGTGGAAGAATGATAATTGCTAGTGGGAATATCATAAGTCAGCCCCTAAAGTCTCCTTCTTTGTAGTAGGAGATGCAAATGCATTATTTTGTCCTTTATTTGGATGGGATGTCCAGGCCTCCTTCTGACCACTAGACCCTTGAAGCATTTACTCATATAGTGAGATCCTGAATCTTCATGGGGTTTATCTCATCCTCTGGAACATATGTGTCTTACTGAGGCCTCCAACATGCTAGTCAATTATTGCTCATCTGGCCTGATTAGTGTGGTGGCACCAGTGCAATGTGTCAATGTGATGTTCTATATGTTGCCTTAGTGCCTGATCCCTACAGACTGGAATGTAATGGAGTACAGAAGAGTGAGAATAGGGTCATCACTTTTCTCATGCTTCAAGGCTCCATCCTGATGGGAGATGTCCTTGCTGAAGGAGGTTAAAATCCATGTGAAGGTCAGGTTCCTGGTTGGGAAAGAATGGGACTTGACACTTGGGTACAACTAGGGTTGGCACTGAGGCTGCAATATTTAAGGAGGTCCATGCATGTGTGGGGAGTTTTCCTTGAGATTTTACTTCCCACATGTCTTGACTTCACCCTGATCCCAGCCTTGCCTGGATGAAGACATCTAGGTTGTATGCCTTCAAAATCTTAAACTCTTAGATCCCTCTCAATCCTCTGAGCTGCAGAAGTAGCCATTCTCTCCATGGCATGAGCCATCCCTTCCCTTCTTGCCTGGAAATAATGCAGAGACTTTGCCCATGAGACAACAGGAGCTCCCTCAAGATGTGACCCTACTTTCCCTTTTGGCCTGTACGCCTATCACTAGGGTCATAGCATAGCATACCCCAGATGAGGATGAGCCAGGCCAGATAACTGAGGAAAGGCACTGCAAGGCCCAGGCAGCACTGCCCTGTGGGTCCTGGAGTGTGAGCTTAGGTACAGTTCTGGGGATTTGGATCACATGGCCCTGGACAGGGACTGGCTGAGGGGACTTTATTGACTTGAAAGTACTCTACAGACTGAACTTCCTGACAAGAACCCCAGGGGACAGTGCGATCTTGCCACAGGTTTTCCATCACTATCCCACCTCTTCCTGTGCCAAGTCTCTCCAGAACACTGATTGGCAAGGGTGAGGACTGTGGAGAGAAGAATTTTGGTTCCTTGGACTTGTAGAGTATAAAATTATAAATACAATTTTAAGTCTGTTGTCTTCACTCCGTTCTGCTGCTTGCTTGTCTCTGTCATTAGTAGCCTCTTTACTTCCCTGAAAACTGTTGATGCTCTCATAAGTATTGTCTGAGTGTACTTCTCATTTTCTGATTCCTCCTTTATGTTTAGCCTACTGAATTCCAAACTATCCTAACTCAAGTTCTTTTCTGTTTTTTTTTTTTTTTTGTCAGAACAAAACAAAACCCAGCAGGCACTTTCAGTGCTTCTGTAATGGCCTGAAAGCCTCATTCACAAAGGAATTTGTCTTTGCTTAGTGTGGTTAGTAAAATAATGCTCACATCTCCCATATGGTGTCCATATCAAAATCCCAGAGACTATGGATACTTCCTGTTACATGGTAAGGGGGAGCTAAGGTTGCTAACCAACTGAACTTGAGATGAGGAGGCTGCGCTGGGTTATATGAGTGGACAACGGTCATCATGTGGACCCGTCTAAGTGGAAAGAGGTCTAAGACAGAGAATAACTTGAAGACAATGTCTGCAAATGGACGGAGGGGCCACCAGCCAAAGAATGCAGCAGCAGTTCCTGGGCAGTTGGTGCTCACAAGTTGCCCTGGCAGAGGGGCGTCTTTTCTGAAGCCTAGCACATGTCCCCACAGGACTGTCATTAGTGGTCCTATAGGTGCCACCTTTGGTCATAGCTTCGAACAAAGTGAGGACTTTCTTTAACAATGCAGCAATCCTCCTGTGACTCTGGGGCCAGTTGAGGACCGTGTGATGTTCACTTCTGAGCTGAAAGATGACTGCAGAGGTAAAATCACACACAGGAGTTGCACACGACATTTAGAATGGCTGCAAACTGTCACCCAAATGGATCCTTGGATGGTTTAACAAGCTATGTTATGAGTTGAATAGTATTCCTTCAAATTCATATATTAAAGGTCTATCCCCAATACCTCAGTATGTGAGTTATTTGAAAATGGTTTCTTCACAGGGGGAATTATGTCAAACAGAGATCTTCAGGTGGACTCTATTCTAACATGACTGCTGTCCTCATTTAAAGACAAAATTTGGACAGAGAGACAGAAGGGCACAGAGGGAAGATGCAGAGATATGAAGCAATAGAGGAGAGGTGACTTAAGTGCCAGGGAGGGAGGTCTGGAGCAGATTACTCACTCACAGCCCAGAAGGAACCAACCCACTGACACCTTGATCTTTACTTCTGGCCTCCAGAATCATGAAAGAATAAATGTCTGCTGTTTAAGGCACCCAGCCTGTGGTTCTTTATTATGACAACCCTAGCAAAGTACAAGCTGGAGACCACCCCCCCATAGTGTGTATCACTTCCAGAGAGGCATGGCCATTCTTAGAAGTGCTGGGGGCTCTTGGTTGTAAACACTGAGTGAGAACGGGAGCCCCTCCCATCCCGCGGTCTTTCTCTCTGTGATTAAGGATGCCACTGTTGTGGGTTGTTCTTATGGTGTCAAGGCCAAGAGGAAAACATGAAGGCCAGCAGCCCCATCCAGGGAGGAGGGTCAGTGAGGAGCCATCTATTACAATGTCGACTTTCTGAGAAGAGGAATTAAAGGCATGTAATCTCATTTTATTCAAAGACAAGTAATGATTACAGGGCCCCAACTTCTGGAAAGTAAGATGCCTCTGCGAATTTTTACAAAGATAAACAAAGTTACAGAACAGGTTATAAATGGGGCCTGTGCTTGGGGACCATGACTCAGTGACTCGGGCTGTGTCCCTTACTCTAAGTGGATTCCCCAGCCCTGCCCTTCCCACCAATTGCATGACTCCCTCAGATTCCCAGCCCCACTGTGCCTCAGCAGCTCTGAAAGGCACAAGTTAGAAAAGCAGAGATTTTCTCCCCTTTGTGTCTGATATGTTAGGAAGCCATGTCTTAATGAAAGAAAGTTTACAAAATGCATGAAGTATTTAAAAGTGATGTTTTCTTATTCCTTAGAGGAATTCATTATCTATTTACTACAGCCTTGATCCCTGAAGCTGACTGGACTAGGGAACTTATCCTTAGGTAACCCAGGGCTAGGCCTCAGCTTGACTCTTGTTCAGAGGGTGTCCTTCTGTGCAGAGTGCCAAAGGGAAGTTCATTTCCAATCATGAAAGCCCCAGTTGTCTCCCATTGCTTATTTTGCTTAGGTAAATCCATTATGAAGAATAATGCTGCTTGAGTTAAAGATATCCAAGGGCAGCTGTGCTAGGAAGTACACAATGATAAATGCTTACCTCAGGAGGCCAGATGTCACTTCACCAGAGGTATATTATGTCTTCTAGATACAATCGTGGGAACCATGGGATACAGCAGAAGGGGAGATGAACATGAGATCAAAGTGCACACATTTGGGAATGGTGGAAGCCACCATCCTCTGGTGGGGGACAAAGACAATAGGGCTCAAGTCAAGATAAATGACTGTGCATACCAATGTTCTTAGGAACAGTAGGGTTAAAATGAACAGTGAGGGTTATCGTATAGGGAAAGGACCAGACTGCCAGGGCCAGGAGTATATCAAACATTTGCAAAGCGCACTGCTTAGGCTCACCTGTGCAGGTGATGAGGTAAAAAGACCTAGCAACCCCCAGACCCTAAGGATGTAGGTGCCACTTTACTCCTACATGTTCAGAGTGATAAAGTACATATTCCTGAGTGAGGTGATATTTTAGAAAGGATAAGAGAAATGGACACATCTTTCCTGCCTGTGCACGTGCAGATATGTGTCTCCATGCGAGAGTCACTCTGTGCTTATGGAGTCATCGGTGGAAGTTATTACTGATAGGGTTGGCCGGAGTTCTCCTTGGCACGCTCCAGGGCTGGCACTGTAGAAAGAGGAGCAGCCTAGAACTCAGGAGTTTCCATCTCGTCTCTGGGTTGCATGTTCAGTCATTACAAGGTCTTGGGAAGTGATCAAACACTCTCTGTCTCACCTCACTGATCTTTAGGAAGGGAAGTAGTAGTATTTATTCCAATTGTCTCCCAGCATAAATAAGAACATCAAACTTTGAAATGGTTTTAAAAATGATTATTTATGGTTTAAAGTTAGAGTAGAGAGGAAGGAGGTTAGGAGAGAGGGAGAAAAAGGGAAAAGAGGACAAAAGAGGAATGAAAGGAAGGGGGAAACATGAAAAGGGAGAAGGAAAAACAGTCACTTGAATTTCATCTTGTTCCATGTTGAGATCTCTGAGTTAATTTGGTAAAAGTTGGGTGCTCTGGGAGAATTCAGGTAGTATCTCTCAAAATCTGTTTCTTTAGTATGTAAGCTTGAAAAATGTTGAGTAATATAGTCACTGAACTTACATCCTGCCTGAAAACCTGAATTCCAGTCTCTGGAAACTTCTTTGCTTTATGTGTCTTAACTTCTGTCGTTGTTGTTGTTGTCTGCAACCTTCCTTAAACTATCAAGATTCTCTGTAAAACTGCAGAACTGTGCAATATACTTTAATCACCAGGTCCTAAACCACAAAACCCATCACCAAGTCTGGCAAAGCAGATCAGCAGTAAGAGGATGTCTTTGAAAGACTAAGATGAACATTAAATTAATCAACCAATGCTCTGGAGGGAAATGGCCACTAATTTCAAATTTTTCATCTCTGGAAAATCAATTATTATTATGTTTATTGATGTTGTATTTGTCACTATTTTCAGCCATTTCCCCTGATGACATGGGTTAAAATAAGAACATTGTTATAAAAGAGACTAGACACGTTCGATTCTGTTTCTAGACTTTCCACCTCTGAGCTACCTGGGGCTTGGGAGAGAAATTGACTGCTATAGGACAAAGGCTGAGCTTCCTTTTGTTTGTCCTTTTTTCTGGTGATTTGCTTTTGCCTCTAAAAGATTTAAAATATTTAGTTAAATACCTGCTAAGGTCCATAATTCACTGGTCAGGATTTTGGAGACCTGTATATCAAGTCGACACTCTCTTAGAGTAATTTTGGGCTTGGAATTTGCTTCCTTACCCTCCAAAGATTCTCAGAACTCTCGCTGCCTCAGTATGAGGTAGAGCTCCCCAATATCAGCTACCTAGAAAGATACTTCCTGCTAATGTGATTAATCCCCCAAATGGCCCTGACTCTTACAAACTAGTTAATGCTTGTGTACACTTGTTCCAAACCTAGTTGTCCCTTCCCTGTTAAGTGGCTTTTGTCCTTTTGAAATAGGTGGTGATTTGGAGTTCCTACAGTAGTGATCAAGTCAGGTTTGTCTGACAATAACACAATACAGATTTCCCCTATTTATTTGCATACACATTTTATATGTAAATTTGCAGAATTGTAATTATATATATGGCCTAGGAGAGGCATTAGAGGAATGATTCTAGAGTCACAGTCCATGTTCCATTATATTCCATTGTCTGGGAGAAAATAGTGGAATGTATAATTATACATACAATATACAAATTAAACACACACACATGCACATATCATTTTACTAATATAAACACATAATTCTCTCTAACATTTATCCAAATATATGGTAGGTATTATGCAAAGCATTCTGGAAAACTACAAAGATGGATAGACTATAGACTCTGCCTTCTCTAAGTGCATAGTCTAGTGAGTACAATATGTTATTAAATTGTAGGTTTGTTGATGGAGGGGGTGAATTCAACTATGATGTATTGTAAGAATTCTTGTAAATGTCACAATGCACCTCCAGTACAAGAATAATAGAAAATTGTAGATTTGTAAATATTCATGTTAATACACCCTCAGATAAAAGTATAACAGGAAGGATTTCTAAATGAAGTCCTCAGAGAACAAAGTGCATTTTTAAAAACCTTATCAACTGTAGATATTTAAAATGTAATACTCACTTGCTCTTACACATTAAAGTAAAACAGAAGCTTAAAAACAATAACAAAACAAAAATAAAAGCCCTCTTTCTCCCTCACGCTTAGTCCTCAGGTGGCTATACATTTTGTGTTTGGTGTGTGTTCCTCCTAAATTTTTGTTTTCCTATAAAACATAAAAAGTAAGACTCACTTCTGGTGGATGTGTGTGTATACCATCATCTCATTCTTTTAAATGATAACCTATTATCCCACATTGTGGATGTACTAGAATTTGTTTACCATTCCTTTCTTGGTGGGTATTTAGGTACCTCATCCTTTTTATGTACGTGTTTACATTGTACTCTTAAACATATTTTGAATTAACAAGAACTCATTACAGTAGGAATGCTCACATTGTAAGTCCTATGTAAGCAGTAGTCAATTGTTAATTGAATCCTTCAACAGAGGAACAGTAGGATCAAGGATACATATTGAAAGGACTCAAGGTGAGGTTGACTTGGATTGGAGAGCTATTTACATAATCATCCAGATGAGAGAGTCTGGAGATTTGAACTAGGACTATGGTGGCTCGTGAGTCAGCTTTCCATCACTATAACCAACACCTGAGACCATCAACTTAAAGAGATAAAATGTTTTTTTGGCTCACAATTTTGGAGGTCCCCATCCATGATGGATTGACTCTGAGGTAGCACAGCATGACCGCAGTGCAGGCTGGAGCAAATCATCTCCCTCCTGACCAGAGGGCAAAAGAAAGAGAAAGAGATCAGTGTTGTACAATCCCTTCAAGGGTATGATGCTCCAATGACCTAAAGACGTCTCACTAGGCCCCACCTCTTAAAGGCTCCTTCATTTCCCAACAATGACTGGGTGGAGAGCAAGCCTTGAACACATAGACCTTTGAGGGACAATTAAGGTAAAAAATACAACAGGTAGTGAGAAGGAGAGAAAAGATTCTAGAATTGTAATCCATTTTCCATTTACTGGGACAAGTTAGTAGGGAAGAAGATATCTATTCTTAATTGCAATTAAAGCTATAGTCAACTCTTGATTTTCCAATGGTGGGACAGCTATGGCTAAGACCCAAGAGATAACTGGAATGTACTCATCATGGGGTCAGGAGTACTGATTGCCCATTTTGGAGTGGGTCAAGTCTTGGGAGTAAATCCCACTTGGGATAGAGGTAGGAGACTAAGAACCAGAGTTCTGATCTCTTTCCTGCTTACATCAAGGGCAGCTCTTCTGAATTCTGTGTTCTTTTTCTTGGCAGGGCAGTCAGCCAGCAAGTGCTCTCAGCTGGAGAGGTAAAGGGGTCCCAGCTTGCTGTTCATCCAGCTTTCACCATAATTAAAATGTGAACATTTTTAGGAAACAGAACTAACAGGAGTTTGGTAACATTTAGATATAAGAATAAAAGTAGTAGGAATAAAAGGATACATGAAAAATGATGGATGTTATCTCTTGGAGGTGAGGTCACAAGATCAGGACCAGATGATATAAGTCTCCGTGGGGAGTTCTCATCCTCAGCCTAGGGCTAAGGCTGAGGAATGAACCAAGACGATGAATAGGAGAGAGAAAGAGAGACCAAGGATTGTTGCACCCATTTCCGGAGGATTTTCCTCCTCTTCTCAAGTTTCTGTTCCACTCCACACCTCATGGGGACCCCCCTATCTGTTCCTTCCTGTCATCAGTGAAGGACTCCAATTTTCCATTTTGGCTGTAGAACTAAAAGAGTTAGGGAGAGGGAAGGTAAAAGAAGGAAGTTAAGAAGGTGAATATGGTTGATGTCCTTTCTGTACAAGAATGAATATAGAATTTTTAAACATGGCAAAATTAGTATAAGTAGAGGATTAAGGTAGAAAGGAGAAAAATAGAGGGGATGAACCAATTTTGGTTATAATACATACATAAATGGAAATGTCATAATGAAAATCCCTGTATAGCTATCTTAAACAGAAAAAAAATTTTTTTTGGAGACTGGAGAACAAGAAGGTAAAACAGGTCTTGTATGGGGATTGGCACCAGTGGGAAAGGGAAGAATGTGGGGAAAGGGTGCAGGAGGGTGAATATGGTAGAAATGTTATGTACTCATGTATGAAAATGAAAAAATAAGACATGTTGAAGCTGTTACATGAATGCGGGGATAAGGGATAAAGGAGAATAATGGAGGGGGTTAATTCCACCATGATATATTGTAATAACTTTTGTAAATATCACAGTGTATCCCCAGTACAACAAGGATAAAAAAGATTTTAAAAAATGAAAGAATTGTACAATGACAATGATACAATGCTCATTTTTTTCATTGAAAGTATTTTCCTTGTGACTGTGTTCAAGTTGGGCATTTGGTTCTGTCATCCTTAGCTTGCTGATAACAATGAAAAGCTGGAATCCCCTAAAAGCCCAATAAGTGGTAAATTGCTCAACTAGATACATTCATTAATCCAATAGTATTGATTTCCCTTTTTAATAGAAAAACAATAATACACAGACACATAGAAATAGCTAATCATTTGTTCGTATGTCTGGGACACCAACATGTCCCATTTCTGGGGAGCTTGCAGGGTGGAAAAAGCTACATTCTTCTTTTATGCAAATTGTAGGAAAAACAAAGATTGGATCTCCTGGATTTCTTTAGCCAGGAGTGGAAAGTTTAGTGATCAAGGTGTGGGATTTTTCCAGGTGGGTCTGACAAATGATAAGAAGGGTTAGGGAAGTTGTTACCTGAGTTGGACTGTAAGAAATTGGCACACAGAAGGGAACATCAGCCAACAGAGATATGCTGTTACCTTCCAGTTGGCAAATATTTGGGCTGATAACAAAGCACTGAACTGTCCTGAAGTAAAGCAGTACATCTTTCTAATGAACTGGCAATATTATAAATGACAATAACAAATTTAAAGATTCATCTTTTCTTATACAGAATAGACAGAGGTCTTAGTGGATCACGATGTGAACTTATTAGATCTTGAAGCCATTTGGCTATTTACCAACCAATTAATGGCATTTTTTAAAAGGATGATCAAATTCACAAATAAAATTTCCTAGTGTGGTAGTCAATTTCAGTGAAATTCTCTTGAGTTAAAAACATGATTGTTTAGATATTTTGGCACCATGGGATTTGCCAGGAAGATAATCCTGTGTTCCAACTGAAGTCCAGGCCAGTAGAAGAGGCAGGAGTGTCAGAGACTATCTACTAAGCCAGTTTCTTTCCTTTCAAGACTGAATCTCACTAGATTTCCCAAACTGTCCTTGAACTTTTGATCTTCCTTCTTCAGCCTTCTGAGTATTGGGATTACAGGTGTGTGCTGCCATGCCAGGCTAGTAACCCATTTTCTTCTTTTTTTAAATTTTTATTGTTTTATTATTCATATGTGCATACAATGCTTGGATCATTTCTCCCCCCTGCCCCTACCCCCTCCCTTACCACCCACCCCGCTCCCTCCCTCTTCCCCCCACCCACTCAGTACCTGGCCGAAACTATTTTGCCCTTATCTCTACTTTTGTTGAAGAGAGAGTATAAGCCATAATAGGAAGGAACAAGGGTTTTTGCTGGTTGAGATAAGGACAGCTATACAGGGAGTTGACTCACATTAATTTCCTGTGTGTGTGTGTTACCTTCTAGGTTAATTCTTTTTGATCTAAACTTTCTCTAGTTCCTGGTCCCATTTTCTTATTGGCCTCAGTTGCTTTTAAGGTATCTGCTTTAGTTTCTCTGTGTTAAGGGCAACAAATGCTAGCTAAATTTTTAGGTGTCTTACCTATCCTCACCCCTCCCTTGTGTGCTCTCCCTTTTATCATGTGCTCAAAGTCCAATCCCCTTGTTGTGTTTGCCCTTGATCTAATGTCTGCATATGAGGGAGAACATACGATTTTTGGTCTTTTGGGCCAAGCTAACCTCACTCAGAATGATGTTCTCCAATTCCATCCATTTACCAGCGAATGATAACATTTCATTCTTCTTCCCGGCTGCATAAAATTCCATTGTGTATAGATACCACATTTTCTTAATCCATTCGTCAGTGATGGGGCATCTTGGCTGTTTCCATAACTTGGCTATTGTGACTAGTGCTGCAATAAACATGGGTGTGCAGGTGCCTCTGGATTAACCTGTGTCACAGTCTTTTGGGTATATCCCCAAGAGTGGTATTGCTGGACCAAATGGTAGATCAATGTTTAGCTTTTTAAGTAGCCTCCAAATTTTTTTCCAGAGTGGTTGTACTAGTCTACATTCCCACCAACAGTGTAAGAGGGTTCCTTTTTCCCCGCATCCTCGCCAACACCTGTTGGTGGTGGTAGTAACACATTTTCTTATGGGGAATTGAAATTCGTAGGGGTAGGAGACTCGCTCAGGTCACAGCCAACAGCTAAAATTTAGCTATCATGATTCCCAGTCCAGGGCTCTTTGTACTGCCCTGGGATGTCTCATATAAACGCACAGAGGCATTTTTATACACTATTTTCAGGGTCTGGGCACATGGAAATTACGTAACCATATATGGTATTTCTGTGTAATTTGGATTTACTAGACAGCAGGCTGTGCTATTTTTTAAATCATTTTTTGGGGAAGTGAGTAGTATGGACTAACTGAAGGATATGTCTTCTCAGTTCTGAAAGCGTGTGCGCTGCTGGGAGCCAAAGGGATGGGATGCTCCTTTGCAAACCCTATCTTTGCTGGCCTTGTAGCTTCCCCACCTCTGGGACTATTCATCCCCCCACTGGCTTACTTTCTGCTTCCAAGGTATCATGAGTAGTGTTATGGTAAGGTGTGCATTTGGGAAGTCACTCAGAAAGGAAGGAATGGGAGGAGTTAGTGGGAATCAGTGGAGCTCAAATAGACCTCCAGCTCAAGAAATCAAAGTCGACTTGGGAAGGATTCATAACACATGTAGCTTTTGATAAGTGTAACCTAAGCTAGGTGTGGTGGTGCATGTCTGTCATACCAGTTACTTGGGAGGGGAGGTAGGAGGATGGAGGTTTGAGGCCAAACTGGGGAAAGTAGTACAAGACCCTATCTGAAGAACAAACTGAAAAAAAAAATACCAAAAGGACTATCAGTGGCTCAATTGGTAAGCACTTGCTCAGGAAGCATGAGGCTCTGGGATCAAGTCCCAGTACCACAAAAAAAGAGGAAAGTATAACCTTAATACTGCTAATAACAATGTTATTGAAGTAATAAAAGAGAAAAAAGAACTTACATGAGAAGCAATAATCCTGGCCCTACTTTCCCCGTTTACTTCTGCCCTTTCTGTTCTTCAGTTACATTGGGGGGTTAACCCCGTATTTCTGAGTCATCTGCCCATGAATGGGCTGTCCCCTTCCCTCCCCTCCCCGCCCCCCCCCGCCCCGTCCCCTTTCTCCTCCTCCAATACCTCCTGCAGGAGTACTGCTATATTTCTCTCCCTTGCTACTAAGAGGACTTCTTTCTATGAAGCAGAAGAAAGCCAAATTCCAACTTAATACCATATACAAAAGTGGGTGCTAGATAAATTATAAAAACTAAATACAAAAGGTAGCACTACAGAGATGAAAGAAGAAAATGCAGCAGAATTATTTTGTGACGTGTAAAGAGAAGCCTTCTTACACAAGACCTCAACATTACAGACAGATGTAAAAATCTTGGTAGATTTCATTCTACCAAACCAAGGGCTTTTTATTTATTTCACTAAATTGCTTCCCTGAAAGGGTAGTTCACTTTATATGAGTGTATATAAGGTTTATATTCAGGTAAGATCATTTTACCCTTCCTTGCTAGCATTTGCCACACAGCTTTGCTGCTGCATGAAAGAATTATGGAAAGGCTAAATTTGAAGACTCCAGAGTCAAGAAGCAAAAGTGTCCAAGCCATAACAGATTTATCTCCCCGTAAGTTTATTATTTTGGGGCAGTGACACTATCTGAAGATTGACAGTCTTCTGATTCCATTTGTTTTGTAGCTGTGCATTGGTGACCAGCCAGCTTGGCAGTAAGTTGGCAACGTTTAATAAGATTGTCCTCTGTGATTGAAACAAATGACTCTCTTTTTGTCATCAGAAATGGAACCCTTATGCATTTGTTTTAGTAATACCAGATCTGACATCATTAGTAATCTGGGCTTGCAACGTGTGCTTGTTGAATACAATAGATGAATGAAAAATTTAATTTTTTAGTAGATCACAAGAGATGTGCCAATAGATCAAAAATAATTTAGGCAGAGTACCTTTGATGCATGAGACATTCCATTGTCTCTACTTTTTGTTAGGCTGGCTAGCCTGTGCATGCTGACTTCAACCTTTGTAAATCCTCTAAAACCATAGCATAGTACGGACTTTTATAGCTGGTCTTATCGTTCGAGATTTTTTCTTCCAAAATTCTCCACAATAGCCTAGATTTGTCAATGAGGTGAATCTGCATCCAATCTCCTAATATGAACTGCAAACTCCTACCTCCATGTTTTTGTCCCTGCAGAACCTCACACGAGGAATTCCCTCCTTTCTTTGAAAATCTGTGTAGTTCCTCTTATTCTATGACCTCACTTAAAGCTCACAGCAGCGTGGGCTTCAACTCCATTTGTCAGGGGCCTGTACAGGTTCTTAAAATGTGGTGATCAGTCCCCTTTAATAAGTTTCACTTGGAGCCATGCAGCCGGGAACAGTGCTTGGGATGGCGTTGGGGATGATGGGTGTCAGGTAATGACCAGAAGCAGTTGATTTTTGCTAAAATGGAAGGATCTAGAAATTGCATTGAAAAGACACCTTTGCCCACTGTACCTAAAAACATGTATCCACAGTGTCAGGATAAAAATGTATATCAATAATCATGAGTAATCATAGTAGAAGGGTGGCCAAATGACGTCACTAAGCATGCTTTCATTACCCTTGGCTAAAATTTATTGGTCCCTTAGAAAACTGTTTTTTTTCCAGAAATCTATACCACAGAGTTCCATCATCTACATATATTCAAGAACACCCAGCAAAACAGTCTTACAACTTTTCCTTTTTTTATCTCTTGTGGGAGGGTTGTTGAATATTGCAAACCTAACTAAAAGGGATTCAAGCACAAATCCCTCCCAGGTTACAGTATCAGAGTTGAAGTCACCTTTCCCCTCTCCTCAACATTAAAAAAACAATCTTGCCAATATTTTAATCCTTGTAACTAATTCCCTCTTTACTTTGGCCACTAAGAAGCGTAGATCAGACTCTCAGACCACAGCTCACAGCTGCGGAGGGCTATAGGCTGTCTTTCTCTGCTTTTCTCTAACCCCTGGACTTACCATTTTTCTGCCCACTTTTCCCTTTGCCATGAAATGTTTAGTTATTTGTATTTTACTCTTCTATTTGTTTTTAAAATTGAACTTGATAGTTTGAGACGGAGTTTTTTTGTGTGTGGGACTGAGATTTGAACTCAGGGCTTTGTGCTTGCAAAGTAGGCTATCTACAGCTCTAGTCACACCTCCAGTCCCTTTAGCTCTGGTTATTTTGGAGATTGGATCTCATGAACTATTTGCCTGGGTTGACTTTGATCAGCAATCCTCTTGATTTTAGCATCCCAGGTAGCTAGGATTACAGGTGTGAGCCACCAGAGCCTGACTAGTTTGAGACAATTGCAGATTCACACTCAGATGCAAGAAACCATAGAGATCAACCTTACATATCACCCAGTGTCACCCAAGGATAACATCGTGTAGTTACAGTATAATATCGCAACCAGGAAAGGCATTAGTACAATCCATTTTCCCTATTAGGATTGATTATATTTTATAAGCTTCTCTAATTCACTGTGTAAAGGGTTAGGATATAAGTTAACAAATATAAATATTTACTTAATTGTTAAAGTATAGTTAGTACACTGAGAGGGTTCTTATGATGTAACTAATAAACTGCACAGTATTTTAGAGATGAAAGTGTTTTAATTTTTGGAATAGAAAATATATCCTGGGCCCCAGATTCCAAGACCTAAAGATGGACTTCTCCATTAGCATCTTTGTAGAAATGAATGGAAGCCAAGACCTTGATTCCAGACTCTGTCCATGGAGAGCCACGCCCAGGTAGGAGAGGTTTAGACTGGTTGCCCGAGGCAGATGCGTGCTCTCTGTGGCAGAAGCAGAAATGCAAGTTCAGGTTTGTAATTAAAAGTCCAGATGCAGCACAGCAAACAAAAGCAAATGCAGCACTAACAGCTTTGAAGGATGGCCAGCAAGCACATAGGACTTTGTTTGGGAGTGAAATTGGACATGGGTAGAATTAGTTGGCACAAAGGCACTGAAAAGAAATTTTGGGTTGCAACCCTATATCTTTCAAGATTCTAATGGCTATCTATCTGAAAACCCATCTTTTCTTTTTCCTAAATATATTCTGAAAATAACAAGTTCAGGGGAGATGAACAGCAAGGATGAGCCACAGTTGGTTCACGGCAAATGCAGTAATCTCATTTGCTCTTTCCAATGAGTGGTGTAATCAAAGGTGGGCCTGTGATTCAGTTCTGGCCAATCAAGAACAAGTTCAATTATTCTAGGAGAACTTTTATCCCCTAGCTTTTTTTTGGGAACCATGGTCCTCCCAATCTTTGCCTCCCAAGTAGCTAGGATTATAGGTGTGTACCACGGCATGTAGACTTGGCCAGCTATTTTAATTTTTTTGGCAATTCTGCAGGGATTGAACTCATGGCCTCTGCTTACGAGCAGGTGCTCTACCACTTCAGCCACTCCACAATCCCTTTTGATGTTATTTTTGAGATAGGGTCTCATTTTATGTCTAGGCTGGCCTGGCATTTATACTTTCCTGCATAGCTGGGGATGTCAGGCATGTACAACTGTATCTAGTGATTGGTCGAGATGGAGTCTTGTGAATTTTTGCCTGGATGGCCATAAACTATGATCCTCCTGATCTCTACCTCCTAAGTACCTAGAATAACAGGCTTGAACCACTTTGCCTCGCCTCCCCCAGTTTTTAAAAAAGCAGGTGCAGTGAGCTGGAGTGCATGTTTTGAAGCAAAATGTTTGGGGGAGATGGGTGATGCCAGGATGCACCTGCCATCTGTTCTGTATCTTTGGGATGAGATGTTGATGTGTTGAGAAGCTTGGGATAGAGGGATTGCACAAGCTTGGTCCTTGGCTACTTGGTGCCCTGTTGCTGTGTGGATTTGGAATCATGTGCCTTAGATTTCTTGCCAAATAAGAACCACTGTCTGTGTGGTTTTGGATGTTGGCTATAGTCAAATGCCTTCTAACTAATAATACAGGTACATTTAGCTTTACATGTCAGGATTCTCAGTAGAAGTGTCCTGTAGACATGGTGACCACATGTACCTTCATATATTTCAAAAGAATTCTGATTTTCAGTGTGCCTTCTGCTGTATTCATCAGCTGTAGAAATATCGTGGCATTCTAATCGTTTGCTTCTTTTTTCGTGGGATTGAATTCAGGGCCACCCACTTTCTAGGAAAACATTCTACCCACTTGAGCCATTTCTCCCCAGCACCAATTGTTTTTGATTACAAATTTTCTCCTTTGTTCCTTGCAAAAGTAAATGGTGCACATTTCTTTGTTGGTCATGTAACTTGGCATGGGATTTGGAGACCCTGATCACTGTTCTTGGTGGGTTGTTGGTTCCCCAAATTCCTTGATTGTGGACTCACTTTGGTGGCCTGTAAACTTGTAGATCACAATGCCCATTTCAGACTTATGGTTCAGAGATGTTTTAAAAGTTCTCTTCCTACCCCTGTGAGTTTTATGATCAGACAGTTTTAGGAAATACCACCACAGACAAGGAGGGCCTAGAAATGAGGAAGAAGATGTTAGGTGCACAATTTGATTAGTGAAAAACTAAAAGAAAGAAAATTTTGAAGCACTTGAGCTCCCCCAGTAAGTAAATGTGGTGTGGAGGAGGGGGTGCTGTTGAGGATCTGGGTTTGAGTCTTACAGCATGTGAGTTAGTGGAAGGAGCAGGAGAAGGGAGCCATGGGGTGCAGCAAGTGAGGCAGGAAGATGTAGCTTTCACAACACTGTCCATCCAATGTTTCTTTTCAAGTCAAGTTTAGCTATATAGATAGTCTTAAAATTAATAGTGATAATTGCTATTATTGGGCCAATTAATTAATTTTGGTCACTGGGTTAGCATTTTTATTGTTTTTTCTTCTCATCTTTGCAGGATGGCATTACTATTTCAATGCAGCTGATGGGAAACTAAGGTTCAGAAGGGTTAAGCAACTTGCACAAAGATACCCAGCTAAAACAGACATGAACTGGATCAGCCTGAGGTAAACGTGAGGATTTGGGGCACTGCACTGTATTACTACACCACACACCAGTGTGGAGGAAGTAAGCACAGTGAGTACTCTTCTTTCTCTCATCTCTCTTCTCATTTCCACAGGACACAGGGGGGTGCCAATGGTTGAGAGACAGGGGATTTTAATAAAGGATCTTTATGTTTACATGTCGCCAAGTAACTGGGGGACTTTTTGGCAAGTCAGACAATGTCTCTGCTCTGTAGTTTGCCCAGCTGTGAAGGACAGGAAGTGGAGAAGACCTGGAGGGCTCTGGAGTGCAGTCTGTTCTGTCCTTAAGGTGTCGTTGGTTGGCGTTTGTGGGAATGTAAATGAAAAGGTGGTTATAGAACAGGAGCAGGGTGGACGAGGAAAGAGAAGGTGAAATCGTTCTAAGCCATGTGTGTCCCCAAAGGTAAAGGAGCAAGGGCAAAGGACAGATGGGGTCAAAGGGCTATAATAAGGGCCTCAAGAAAATAAAGCCATCCGTCTGTGAGGTGTTGATGTAAGGGCCACACTATATGTGAATGTATGAGATGGAGCTTACCTTTGTCACATTGGCATGGGCAGGGCTGAACCTAAGTCCTCAGTGCTGGGAGGGAGCTCTCCGTAGAGAGAGCAGGAGGGGGGCATGGACACCCCTAAACAGCTGATGGTTGTTGGGTGTGTTTTACTTAGGAAGCAGCAGGCTATAGATATTTAGGAAAGAAGCTAATCCTCGTGTATGTCTGCATGGGACAAGGGACACAGGGACCCTCAGGCAGTGTTGGTTCAGAGAGGCTTTTCTTCTCGCCTATGACCAAACGGTTCAGAGACAGAAGGAAATGTATCCTCAAGGGTCTGGTGTCAGCCTTCCATGGCTCTGCTTGGGGGAATACCCTACGTAAAGGACTTTGGTGTCTCCAAGTGAGAAATGAATGATTCTTTTTAAAGCAAAATATAAAGGAGGTACACACCTGTAACAGGAGGCTGAGGCATGAGAATTGTGTGTTTGAGGAAACCCTAACTATGTAACAAGACTCTGTCTCTGAACAAAACAAAGCAAAATAAAAAAAAAAGAGAAGTAATTCACCAGTGTAACTTGACCATGGACAATTTCAGTAGAGGAACAATAGGATCAAAGGTATATATTTGAGGTCAGGTATGATGCTGCATGCCTGTAATCCCAGCTATGGAGGAGGTGGAGAATGGGGGGATTAGGGTCCCAGATTGACCTCAGACAAAAATGCAAGACCCTATCTGAAAAGTAACTCAGGCTATCTATTTGAAAGATTCCGGGTAGAGCAGTAGAGACTGACTTGGATTGGAGAGCTATTTATGTGGTCAACTAGATGAGAGAGGCTGGAGATTTGAACTAGGACGATGGTGGTGCGTGAGTCAGCTTTCCATCACTACACAAATATCTGAGATCATCAACTTAAAGAGGTAAAATGTTTTTTTGGCTCACAATTTTGGAGGTCTCCATCCATGATAGATTGACCCTGAGGTAGCACAGCATGGCCGCAGTGCAGGCTGGAGCAAATCATCTCCCTCCTGACCAGAGGGCAAAAGAAAGAGAAGGAGATCAGTGTTGTACAATCCCTTCAAGGGTATGATGCTCTAGTGACCTAAAGACCTCTCACTAGGCCCCACCTCTTAAAGGCTCCTTCACTTCCCACTGGTGAGAGGATGGGGACCAAGCCTTTAACACATAGTTGCTGTATGGGGAGAATTCCCCAGTAAAGGACTTTAATTTCTCCCAGACAAAGAAATGAAAGATTCTTTTTAAGGCAAAATCCTGTCACTCAGGAGGCTAAGGTGTGAGGATTATGAGTTCAAGGCCAGTCTGGGTTGCATAGTGAGACTCTGTCTCAAAACAAAGCAAACCAAAATGAAATATAAAAATTAATCACTGTGTGCAGAGCCATCGGCAGTGAAGGTTGTGGGGATAGTTTTAGACAGAGGTCCAGATCTGATCCAGGGAGGTGACTCATTTTGGACCACATGCTTTTGTCTTCAGTGGGCTAGGCTGAGGGTCTGGTCTGGAGGGTCCAGAGAAGAGCACATTCTCCCACTATGGCTGGCTCACAATCGGCAGTGGCAGGATAGAGAAATCCAACCAACCTAATAGGCTGAGATCGGGCCTGGGTCTGGGGCCCTAACTCACAACCAAACATGATTAGAAGGGAAGGGTAAGCTGCTGCCTCCCCAGCAGCCCGCCATCATCAGAGTCTCAGCGCCCTCCCTTGCATGAGGAAAGATGACCATTGCTGATCTCTGCTGGCTCCATGTCAAGGCCCAGGCCCAGGAAGCCTGCTCTCCTCCTGCCCATCAGTGAGGATGTTCCCTGTAAAAGTCGACATTCAAGGCTGTCCAGAAGACAGTCTGTATAAAGAGAAGGAAAGTCATCATCTCAGAGCTCCTTAGCAGTTTGCTCTTTTTTTCCAGCCTCTGTGGGCTTCCATTTACCAACTAATTGCAGAGATTTCTCAAAGGAAGAAAAGAAAACGCCATCTTGTCCTCATGGTGATTCACTCTGTCCATGTAAAGGCTAGCCTTGCATTACCTGGTTATGGGGAACTGGAAAAAATGATGTGCAAGCTGAAACCACATGTCTTATCTGTTTGTGTTGCTGTAACAGAATGCCACAGACTGGGTAATTTATAATGAAAGAAATTTATTCCTCACAGTTCTGGAGGCTGGGAAGTCCAAGATCAAGGTGCCAGCATCTGACAAGGGCCTTCTTGTAGCATCATAACATGGTAGAAGGTAGAGGGGAAAGGTAGTATTAAAAAGCTGATGAACAAGAAGGGGCAGAACTGGCTTTTATAAGATCCCACTCTTGTGATAACCATCCTTGAAATAACTAACTTCGCCAGAGTGCTTGTGATCTGATCACCTATGATTGGGCTCTACCTCACAACTTTGCTGCACTGGGAATTAGGTTTTCAATGCATGAATTTTGGAGGACAAATTCAAACCATAGTACCATGCAAAGCCTTTCTAATAATCAAAAATTATCTACAAAAAGGAAAGCTTCGATGTCCTAGAAGAAGTTTTCAGATATATTTAGCTAAAAAGGCACAAGATAAAAGCAAATCTCTTGTACTTAGTAAGTCTGGCAACTTTTTCATGCTTGCTGCTTGAACACAGAGCTCTCTGCTGAGGTGCAGGGCAAAGGGAACCTGGGTCATGGACTGACGTGGATGATTACTGAAGGCATGTTTCCTCTATCAGTACAAGAGTCAGTAGGACTCTCTTTGTTGCAATTGGCAAACTCCAGTGGGTGATATGTCAATGGGTACCCATGATAAGGAGAATTCCCTGCAGTTGAGTAGCCCTTTCATTAAGGAAGTATGCTCCTCTGGAAAAGAATGAAAATTGATCAAAGAATTTTGGGGAAAGGAATATGGTCACAGAATCAGAAAGCAATCATGAAGAAAAGGATATAGGTAGGGATAAAGAGTAAGAGAAATGACGTAGCAGTTCAGAGAGGACACTCTTAGTGACCTCATAACACCTTGCTGAGCTTGTTTTAGAAAAATAACTCATCTTGGAAAAACTACAAGAATTTCTGAAATGAATGGTGCTGATTTCTCCCTGAGGACTTAATTGCTTTTCCGTTAGTGGCAAGTCGTTTCTCCCAGATTCTGTTGGGTGTAAGAAGGGGTGGAGATGAGTCCAGGAGCTGAAGTTGGCACCTCCCTTAGGCTGAAGAGGTGGAGTGCAGATGTGTCGAGGGAAGAGGGGCCCTGGATGGGGCTTATGATAGAAGAGAACAGCCATTGTCAAACTGAAGTATGGAAAGAGTAAGCACCCTGGCCTTTGCCTGCAACCTTCCAGTTTCCTACTGGATCTTCTGTGGTCCATGGCTAAGAAAATGGGTTATGGTCACATTTCACACCAGTATAGAGATGAGTCTGTGGTCAGACCTGCAGGCACAGCAATGTGACTAATAAAGTCTCAAGTGACTACCAAATGCTTACTTGGTTTTAAAAAACGAATAAGCAAGTGTCTTAGCTTTCTTTCCAGAAGCCTTTCACATTTCCTCTTCCTAAAGAGATCAACTTGGGTGAACAAGAGACCTGGAAGTCCCGGAACTGTATCTGTGTTCTCAGAGCCTCATTTACTGCAGGCTCTTCACAAACAGGAAAGGAAATATATTGATCTGTTCCTCCAAAGCCATACATTTTAATATAGCTTATCATACCGAGTTGTCATGGTTTGATCTCTTGGGTCATAGTTTGAACTTCTTCTATTCTATTGCCTATTTTTCTAAATTTCCTGGGCAGTATTGAGCACAAGTCAATCAGTGTCAAAACAAACAAACAAACAAACAAACAACCCCCCCAAAAACCAGGGTCATATTTGTGCAGAGACTGATGGGTTTTTAGGTGCTATCCTTCTGTGGCATGAAAGTGGTCATTTTCTTTATCCTCCTGTACCAGAGAATTCAGAGCTAGGTCCTCACTAGCTTTTGAGGTAAAGAGAAATCTCCTTACCCCAAAGGAAACTAAATCTCAATGATGGAAGGGTGTGGTGGTTAATTTCACTTGTTGTTGACCAGTTATTAGGTGAAATACTAGTCTAGATATACAGGTATATTTGCTACACAGGTATATTTTACACGTGATTAACAGATATTTGCAATCAATTGACTTTAAGAAACACATGCTGACTTCCAAATTCAGGTGGACTTCACTCAATTAATGGAAGGCCATATGAAGAAAGACTGGGTTCTCTGAGAGAGAAGGAATTCTGCCTTCAACCTGCAATGTAGAAATTCTGCCTGAGTTTCCAGGTTTTACACTCAAGACTTCACCATAACTTGTGTCAAAGCCTGGTATCTACCTGGCTTGCCCCATGGAATTTGGACTTGCCACTCCCTGTCATTGTATAAGCCAATTCCTTAATATGCTATTGATTCTTTTTCTCTGGAGAGCCCTGTCTCATACAATGGAGGAAGGATTAAGGCAGAATGACCAATCAACAGAAAGATCTGTGTGTTCATTGGCCACAGCACCACGCAGAACTGTCTCACATATGTGTGTGGCTACTATGGTCAGAGTCATGGTGAGTCACACAGGAGAGTTTCTCCAGCTTCCTGGCAGGAAACAGATGGTTCACTGCAGGGGTTCACTGGGCACACTATTTCAGAGATAAAAGGTAAAGGAATCGAGAACAAAGTGCATCCAAGGGTGAGCATCAGAGGGAGTCTATTACTTCCCTTGGGACTGAAGGGGCATAGGATGCAAGGAAGTCTATGGGAAGCAGAGGTATAGCTGTGGGCAGAGCTGAGGGTTGGCAGAGAGGATGGAAGGAGTCAATGCCCTGACCTTTCTCTCCTCCAACTTTAATCTCCTGCTATCACCTCTTATTGGCTGAACCCAACCAGGATCCTCAGGGCAAGGAGGCTCATTGGATACATTCATAGGACCAGCATTCTGGGACACCAATCAGGGAAGAGAAAAGCAGAGAATACAGGTGGGAGGGAGCAAAGAAAGAATGAACAGATTGCATGGGAATCTATGGAGAATTCATACCAACTATGCAGTTTCAATATATCATAAGCTAAGACTTATTAATAAGAGAAAAAGAAATGGATTATCATTTGGTGATGGGGTCCCTATCAGCAAAGGAGTAAGTGGGTGCACATACATGACATGGGAGAGGAGAAGCCTTACTTTCCCCTGGGGATCAGAGGCTTGCTTTAATCCCAACTCTCAGCCACTTGGGGCCTCTTAGATCAGATCCTGCTCTCTCTCCTCTTCCCCCATCTTCCTGTCTAAGCAGCCAGGCTCCCATTCCAGCCCACAGTCACTGAGCAGCACAATGAATACTTTCATACTTGTGGTCTGGCATAATCACTGGTGAATCATCTCAAGCATAGAAACCAGCTTCCAGTCCTCTATGATAAAACAAGGACTCGACCTCTTAGATGAGCCTTTGATCATATGAGAATGGGTTATTAAACAATAGCGTTTGAGAACTTGCAAGAAATTTATAAAGCTTGACTTATTTTAAAGCAACTGGAATAATGGCTCTTGAGTTTTAATGTTTTAAAAATTATTAAAATTAAAAATTGTTCAGAACACTGGAGTTTTACAGTCATTTGCTGTGTTACTGATTTTTATTAAATCCTAGTACACTACCCCTATGTACAGGAACAAGTTCTTGAGTCAGGATATGTGGGGCATTTACTGAGCACTTATGCAAGGCAAGAAATGCACTAAATCCAGGTCAGGTAGGGATCAGAACAGCCCTTGCTTTCTGGGCATGCACACATGGGTCAGGTTGATAGCAACAGGAAGGTAACAGCACGATAGCAGTGTGTTCAGAGGGACAGAGTAACCTTAGACCTGAGGCCTAGGGCAGGTGACTAAAGAAGGAAACACACCAATGGAGCCTTGAAGTTCCATGATTAGTGGACACTGCAGGGCATGGCACTTGGGAGGACAGGTGGTTCAGCTTGGAACTAGCAGAAAGTTTGTGGGTGGGATACAAGGACTGATCAGGAGTTGGTGTTCTACATTATGGTCTGGACTTTGTGGCAAATTCAAGGATGGACCCCAATGCCTTCCAAGTTGGGAAGTGACATGGTAAGATTTTAATTGGGTAAAGGAAAAATGTGTATAAAGAGGAGAGTGGGTCAAGACTGAAGTGAGAAGGCTGATAAGGAGACTCTCACCAAATCTATGGATAAAAGCCTGAACTGAAGCCAAGTTCGGGGTGTGGATAGGTTGGGAGAAGGGGCAGAGTGTAAAGGTATTTCTGAGATGTAATAATAGGACTTTGTCTGAAGGGTGAATATGTTTCCAAATTGGTAGGCAAGCTAGATAATCAACACAAGTAATGAAGGACGGCAGGAGTGAGAGGTGAAAAGTTCGATTGGTTAAGTGTCATGAGTTGATGGGATGATCTGGTGGTTGGCATTATGGGATGGGGGACACAGGACCTAAAACAGTGGACAGGATGAGCAAGGGTGAGGAAATAAGTGATTCAAAGAGGATCACTAATTCACATTATTCTGTGCTTTTATGTATATCTGAAATAGTTCATCATTTAAAAAATATTTTTTTACAAAAAGAGTAAGTAGAAGAAGAGAAAAATCTTTCATGGACATGTAGAGACAGAAACTACTCCCATTACAAAAATGGGAATCCATGGACACAAGGGAGAGTGACAAGTAAAAACAGAAACATTTCAATTGGATTTTGAAATTAATGGGGACTTGGGGACTTTAGCTAGGGTTGTTTGACTGGGTGGTGATGGTGAGGTTGTGGAGTGAGAGAGGGCAGCAGAAACATAAGGAAGTGTAAGCTCATCCTTCCAGAAATTTCAGTGGGTCTGGAAGGAAAGAGATAAGCAGCTAGGGGTCCATGGATATGTTATCAGGATGGAAGCAGAGTCAGGAGAAAAGGAGAGACTCTGGATTCCTGTCATGGTGCAAAGGAACCTTGAGGAGGAAATAGATTGTAGATTCAGAAGAGTCTGTAGTGCAGAGAACGTCAACAGGGAATTGGAGTTTCTCTTCAGAGAGAGAGAAGGTCCTGCTGATGAAAGTTTCAGGTGCGATGTGAGGGAGAAGCACGAGGAGCTTGAGGAACTGGACTTGTCCATAGGGACACAATCTCATTGGCTGGTTTGTGTATAAGTGCATAGTTTTATGTTTGTACTTATAATCTATACTATACCTATACCTCCCTACCTATCTCTACTTCAGTAGTTCCAGTTTTCATGTTAAGAGAAAAGACATATTCTGAAATGTGTGTTAGGATATTACAGGGTGAAATCTTCAGACTTATAAAAGCTCCTTTGAAATCTGCAATTTTGAAATGGAAGTTTGGGTAAAAGTTCATTTGCAAGCAGTTGAATGCTATCACTCAGTTTTTTTTAAACCTGAATTATAAGACTATGTAGCTATGCAAAGACCTTGAAAGACCAAGAAATGACATAAAATTTATGAGATAATTTTCTAAATGACCAGCCATCACTTCTCTAAGAAATGCTATCTTCATTTGTAACTCTCAGGATACCCTGAAATTTATAATACAAATAAGATTTCTGTGGTATTGAGTCCGCAACCCACACATAACAGCCCAGTATATCTTCATTAACAAGAAGCATTTCTATTGATCTCATTTTGCGATGTTTCATATTACATATAACAAATATGTATGGTCACCTAAATGAATTATTACAATCCAATTTGAAATGATTGCATAGGGTTATTGTATTATCTCTAGGATGCTTTAGTCTCTGGGTGTCAAAACTGTTTTTATTTAATGGAATAACATGGAAAAGTTAATCAGAGTAGGTTAACCTCTGTGGACCTGAAGGTCACACGCATTTACTCTCAGTTCCAAATGGAGGAGCTTTCAGTCTTGAACTCTGGCTGGGGTGGGTGAAGGTGGAAGAGGGTAAAACCAGGAGAAATTTAGTGCCTGTGTTTCCTTTAGTCTCACCAGTATCACTTGGCTTGTGGGGCTTTCACTAACTGGATTTTTGATTAAAAAATTTCCTGCAAAGAAAATAAAATTAAACAGGCAATACAAATATAATAAAAAATCAATAATGCAGTTAACATTTCTATTGTATATTATTGAACAGCTTGGCTTTGGGCTCATTCAGCTTTGCATAAACACATAACCACTCAGAGTTTCTGAGCAGAGTTGGGGTGGGGATGAGGAATTGCAAAGAAAGAGTCCTCTTCTCAAAATTGTATTTCCAAGAAAACTGGTGCTTCTTATAATATGAGTCCTGGAGGAACGCAAATAGAAACTTCTCTTTTGCTTAACTAGCATCTTTTCTTTGATGGGCACACAGAAGATAGTGAGACTAGTGTTCGCTGATTGTATAAAAACTTGCCAGACCCACAGGGCTTTCCTTTTCAGAGCAGGCTCTGTGATGTTAGGTTTTTGCCTTAAGGAATTTTGTTTTTTGTTGTTTTTGTCTGCTTGTCCTTGTGAACATGAAAACAGAGATGCACAGATGGACAGACATCAAATCTTAATTGGACATGGTTGTGGGGGAAAGCGTTGGCCATGAATTAATTCATCTAAGTTTCCAGAGTTCCTTATACTCTTGGTTAAGAGATTACTGAGATAACTAGAAGGTCCCATTCTGCTCTATAGATAACAAAATCAAGAAAATCCACAGGTGAGCTCAACAGTTGGAAGGGAAGATCTCCAGGTGTCAGAAATGAGGCCAGAGTTGGGTCAGAAGAGTTGGAGCTTCTGGGTTAGGAATCTACCATGAGTCTGGCTCCACAGTGCAGTGGGAGGTGTCTTTTGCTGGTTTGAGGCGGGCCTGAACTCCCAGCTGTACAGCTGTTCTGCCGTCGAAATAGGGATCAAACTACCTACCAGTCCCAGATGTGGATCTTGGGTAGAAAAAGAGCTGCTGAAGGGAAACCAGAATACAGAAGCATTCACAGTCTGTGAGTATGAGACAAATTTGCCTAGATAGATCTCAAATCTCAAATCAAGAATCGAAGTGCTAGGATTACAGATATGTGTCATGATGCCCAGCTAAGATTCTTTGTTCTTATTTCCCTGAAATAACTAAAAAGAGTAAAACACACAAAGACATTTTATTCCTTGGGAGAGGCATACAACATTTGCTACAAATGGGGGAATAACAAAAAACTGAAGATAAAAATTTGATAAGGGAGGGAGGATAAAGGAGAATGATGGAGGAGGTGAATTCAAGTAGGATATATTTGATACATTGTAAGAACTTTCGTAAATGCCACAATGTACCCCTACCCAGCACAAAAATAAAAAATGAAAAAAAAAAGAATTTGATAATAGGCAGGATTCAGAGGGTCAAAGTGACGAAGTAAGGAATAGATTGCATTTTTTAAAGTTTTTGACAGGGCTGAGGTTTGAACTCGGGGTCTGTGATTGCTAGGCAGGTGCTCTGCCACTTGAGCCATGCCTACAGTCTTTTTTGCTGTAGTTGTTTTTCAGATAGTGTCTCGCACTTTTTGCCTACACCAGCCTTGGACTGCAATTCTCCTATCCATGCCTTCCACACAGCTGGAAGATGCACGCCCACACCTATCTTGTTCTTTGAGATAGGGTCTTGCTAACTTGTTTTTGTCCAGGTTGGCTTCGAACTGTGATCCTCCTATTCTTAAGTAGCCAAGATTACAGTTTTTGGCCACCATGTCCAGGTTGGGCTGATGCCTTTTATATCTCACTTCTGACTCCCTCTCCAAGGTCTGTATGTATTTGTGATGCTCACATGAGAAGGCAAGTCTTGGTGGTAAACTAGGGAAGAAAGGTCCTACCTCAGGGCATTACAATCCCTGATATGTCTTTGGAGTTACCCAAGAACATTTTATTTTCCTGGGCTTCTGTTGAATTAGGATGTTGTACTGATGGTGGCAAAGTAGTATTTTATTTTTTGCAATCTGAAGAAATTTATTTATTTATTTATTTTTTAAATTATTATTTAAAAAAAATTTTATTTTATTCATATGTACATACATTGTTTGGGTCATTTCTCCCCCCTTCTCCCCGCCCCCTCCCTTACCCCCTCACTCCCTCCCTTGTCCCTCTTACCCCTCACTACCAGGCAGAAACTATTTTGCCTTTATTTCTAATTTTGTTGAAGAGAGAGTATAAGCAATTATAGGAAGGAACAAGGGTTTTTGCTGGTTGAGATAAGAATAGCTATACAGGGAGTTGACTTGCATTGATTTCCTATGCATGTGTGTTACCTTCTAAGTTAATTCTTCTCGAACTAGCCTTTTCTCTAGTTCCTGGTCCCCTTCTCCTATTGGCCTCAGTTGCTTTAAAGTATCTGGCAAAGCGGTATTTTAAACCAACTTTCCAGGTAGCTCTTATTCTGTCTAAGGCATAAGGAACAACACATTCCCTGGTGAAAGATTGAATTGTTTTTTCTTAAACTTTTTGCTGCTCTTATACCATCAGTAGGTGACGTCCCCATACATAATCTTTCATATGTCTTTGATGCTGGCAAATAAGCAGTAAGTTACATGTCATTCACTTTTAGCAAGTTGTAACTACAGCCTTGCTCTTAGTCAGGTTCCAACGGGCTTAGGCATTCATTTGGTTGTATTATGACCATTCATCCGTCCATCCATCCATCCATCCATCCATCCATCATCCACCCATGCATACATATGTGCACACAGGCATACATTTACCTTGAATTTATTAAGCACCTGCCATTGTTCATAGTATGTGCTGGGAGATGATGGGAGAGACTTTGCAGAGAACGAGTTGGGACCAATTCATTCCAAAAGTTACACTAATGTTGGCTCTACCTTTGCAGCAATCTAGCCTTTTACCAAGAGACACATTGACTATAATTGTGCTCTTTGGAAGTGTGTCCTTTCCTTGGTTTCTCCTACACTGGGATAGCACTGGTACAGTGGAAAACCCAAAAACATTAGAAGGAGCTTAGTAGTGATTTGGAGTCCACTATGTGACCTTCAGTGAACTATGAATTTCTCTGAGGCTCAGTTTAAAAATGGAATGATAAGAACAGTAACGAAGTTGATGTGACTATAAAATAAGATAATGTAACCAAAGGGTGTTGAACAATTAAAAACCTTCTGTGACCAGTTGTGAGGAGTATGTGTATGTGTGGCAGGGGCAGTAAGTGATCCATCCAAATTCAGGTTTCTTCAAAAGCAGATCCTCAGACAGGTATTCTAGTTGTGTAAGTTATTTTTGTGTGAAACTAGAACCTAATCCCCCTGGGTAACAGTATTAAACATGAATTTCTGGTTTTTCTACTTCAGGGTGGATTTGTTTACCACCTCCCACCAGTTACTGGGTGAGGGCTGCTCTTGGAGGTATTAATTTCCTATCAATTTCAACCTGCTATGTCTATGAGTTGATTAGGCCCTGGTGGCCAAAGAAAGCCTCAGGCAAAGAGGTGAGAGCGCTGGGACTCAGAAGTTGGGCCAGAGGCCCTGGGAAGGGAAGGTCCCCTGTCCTGCCTGATGCCTGTGTGTGTCAGCATGTGTGCGTGTCAGTTTTGGGTGGGGGTGGCACTGTGTGGGCTGGATTTGGACAGAGTCCACTCTGCAAGACAGTAGTTGGTCAGAAAACAGATGCAGGTGAGTACCCAAACTTTCCAAGTTGCCTGCACTTTTGCTGTCATGCTTTGGACTGTGCCCTGAGCCTGGTCTCCTGGCCGCAAAAGTTTTCAGGTATTTTGGTGGCCACTAGAGCAGTGACATCACAGTTTCTTCCTGTCTTTGCAACCGGCTTTTCTTTGGAATCTACTTGAGGCTTCTATAGGCTTTTGCCACCATGCATAATATCGCCTCTCTCTCCTCTTTAAGAGCTATTTCCAGACAATGGTGACAACAGAGACGAGTTCTTAGGGGACTCAGATCAGTTTTGGATATTATTAATATTCAGGTACAGACACACAGCTTCAAACTAGATGCACACACTGAAAGATTCCACTCTTTTTATGTGTGCACTCCTGGTATAAATGTTGAATTTAGCTGTCCTGTCGGGCAGTTGAGTTGGGGTCAGGACATGGCTCTTGTAGCTATAGCCACTGGCAGCAAGTGGACCATTTACTGGAGACACCTAATTCTGTGACTGAGCCTCCTGTGCCACAGTCAGTGTTTGAGGTTAGAACTGAAATGAAATTCTGTCCCATGGACTCAACTTCCACCAAGCCACTGGAATTGAGGGAAGGAAGAACTGGGCCCATGTCACTGTCACAGCATAAAGGATTTTCATTGACCTAAAGACTTGATGGAATTTCAATCTCAGGCCCTGAGTCCATTTCCTCTGCCTCTGCCACCTCTAGGGACAGGGATAGTATCCATAGTCAGCACAACAAAGGCCAGGCAGGGTCATTAATATTTCAAAAAGGTAAACCTGGAAGTGGCATTACTAGTGATGTATGGCTCCTCCAGGACAACTGCTGTGAGTCTGGGTGGGATGAGTCCAGGGTTCTTTAGGAAGTTTCCATGGTAACGTGGTGCACGCCTGGTGCTAGGGCCTTGCATATTGTTTCCTGTGCTTGTCTTCCCTCCCCAAATGTGTTCCTCCGTTGCAGCCTACCTTGGTTCGCCATGCTGCTGCCCACCCATTCCCCATAGTGTGAGCCCATCGATGCCAGTCTTCTCCTCATCCCTCTCCCACATCCCTTCAGCTGGACCAGGAGACTGCATCAGAGTGGTATGCCTGCATCAGTGGCACTATGATAATTGTCACTGAATTCTGCTATGGATTCCAGAAGGAAAATGCCCAGAGAGGAAGAAAATTGTTGGCCAGGAAAGGCTAGTTGTTAACCTGGGAGAGGGTACAATATGTATAAAATGACAGTGGCTAACTCAAGACACCACGACCGTGACATGGAGCCCAGGATTGAGATGTGTGCAGAAGTAGCGAGGACTGCTGGCGTTAAGATCCAGAAAGGCTCTGAGCGTAATGTGCACCTTGAATGGCTTCTTGAATGAGGACCTGAGAGACTACGTTAGTGATGTCATAGAGCCTGAGGCTGCTGGCAAAACACGCACTGGGAAGGCACAGTGTTTCTTTGCATGCTAGGTCCCCAAGAGTGTTGAGAGAAGTGCCACGTAATGGCTAAAAACATGGATATTGGTTCTCCTACTTGCCAGTGGCAGGTCCTCTGTGCCTCAGTTTCCCCATCTACAAAACTGACATAATGAGAGTACCTCTCTCTGGAGACTGAAGGAGTGTGTAATTATGAAGTACTTGACTCATGCCTTATTCACATTTTAGGAGCGTTAACTGTGGCTGTTTTTATTGGAAATATTATTAAGTATATAATCAGGACGAACCTCAGAGATTATCTAATCCTCCTTTTTCATTGTCCAGATGAGAGAACCCAAGCCTAAGTGGGAAGTATGAGTTTTTTTTTAAAGATCCCTCAGCTAGTGCCAACAGAGATGTAAGGAGAAACCCAGGCTCCTGACCACCACCTGGTCGTTTCTCTATATCAAGACCTTTTAGAAAGCACTGATCCTTTATCTAATCTTTATAGGAGAAAACAATATTTGGCCTGAAAGTATCTAATATGTAACCATATTGTTCCCTGAAGCCAAGATCAATAATTCTGAACTGTATCAAAATGCCACAAGGAAGTAAATGATTACCCAACTTCAACCACAACACATGGACCATCTGCACCACACCGAGGGCTGGGAGAGCCCTGTTCTCCAGAAATTTAAAACTGAGAGAGAAAAGACAGGGCAGAAAGGGCTATAATAAAATCAGGACAGCAAAACTTCTGTCTCACTAGCTGTGTCACTTAGTTGACACAGTCAACTTAGGTGCCTGGTGTTCTAAGTACTTTACATGTATAAACTCATCTAATCTCACCCCAACTCTTTGAGGTAGGTTGTGTTACTGAACCCATTTTCCAGATGAGAATGCTGAGGCATGGGTGACGGTGTTGTTATTTAGCCAACATTTCACCATATGGGAAGGGGGAAGCTGGGATAGCATCTGGGAATTTTCTCAGTGTCTGTATGCTTTACACAGCAGCATCTTTAGCTAGTGGTGTCAGAATTCTACTTTTCTAATTGTTAGTAAACTTTGCTTTTTGTTGTGACGTGTATGGATCTGTAGCACATGTTCACGGATCTTGAAAAGCAAACATGTCCACATCACCACCAGTCAGGAAAAGACATTGAGTATTCTGTATCTCAGAGCTTCCCTCTGGTTACCATGACCTATTATCGTCAAGATCGATGTTTCTCCATCTTGTTTTCAATTATGTTCTTCTGGAAGAGCTTTTTAGTTTGTCTTCTTAGTTGTCTCCTTTGACACTATGATACCATAGATACTGTAAATCTCTTTATGTACCATATGTGTACCTGAGGGGTATGCATAAAAAGAATAAGACCTTTTGGTCCTGCCACCAAACCACTTTTCATCCCTTGGCAACAATATCGTCACCCTCGTTAGGAAAGGATGCCCTGGAGAAAGGTTCCTAGTTATGGAAGCAGAAGACATGAGGGGACAATTCCAGGGCCTTGAACATGTGCCCGAAGTGTGCACCACATTGCTGTCACGTGTGTTTTCTGGAGTGTTCTCTTGTGTTCTGACAACTCTGAAAAGGCTAAACAAGGTGTCAGGTTTCCTGGTATGATCAGAGCCAATTCAGATTAGTTCTCAAAGGGCTTGATCATCTGCAAATATGACCCTTGTGTTAGATTCCTGCCTCATGTGACTCACCCCAAAGAACTGTCCTGCTGGTCAGAGTTGACCCGGCTCTGTGCAGACTCTGTCACTCTTGGTGGTGTCAAAAAGAAACCGAGACACAATAAAATCTTGAAGATCTTATTTAGCAAACAGCATTTTATGAATCGGGCAACTCCAACCAGAAGTGCTCAGGAGCTCCACAGAGGAAAGACTAGGGTGATCATTTACAGTACAAATACAAAGGAAAGCAAAGAAAATTCTTTTTTTTTTTTTTTCCTTTTTCCTTTTTTTTTATTTTATTATTCATATGTGCATACAAGGCTTGGGTCATTTCTCCCCCCTGCCCCCACCCCCTCCCTTACCACCCACTCTGTCCCCTCCCTCTCCCCCATACCCCCTCAATACCCAGCAGAAACTATTTTGCCCTTATTTCTAATTTTGTTGAAGAGAGAGTATAAGCAATAATAGGAAGGAGCAAGGGTTTTTGCTGGTTGAGATAAGGACAGCTATACAGGGAGTTGACTCACATTGATTTCCTGTGCGTGTGTGTTATCTTCTAGGTTAATTCTTTTTGATCTCACCTTTTCTCTAGTTCCTGGTCCCCTTTTCTTATTGGCCTCAGTTGCCTTTAAGGTATCTGCTTTAGTTTCTCTGTGTTAAAGGCAACAAATGCTAGCTAATTTTTTAGGTATCTTACCTATCGTCACCCCTCCCTTGTGTGCTCTTGTTTTTATCATGTGATCAAAGTCCAATCCCATTGTTGTGTTTGCCCTTGATCTAATGTCTGCATACGAGGGAGAACATACGATTTTTGGTCTTTTGGGCCAAGCTAACATCACTCAGAATGATGTTCTCCAATTCCATCCATTTACCAGCGAATGATAACATTTCGTTCTTCTTCATGGCTGCATAAAATTCCATTGTGTATAGTTACCACATTTTCTTAATCCATTCGTCAGTGATGGGGCATCTTGGCTGTTTCCATAACTTGGCTATTGTGACTAGTTCTGCAATAAACATGGGTGTGCAGGTGCCTCTGGATTAACCTGTGTCACAGTCTTTTGGGTACATCCCCAAGAGTGGTATTGCTGGATCAAATGGTAGATCAATGTTTAGCTTTTTAAGTAGCCTCCAATTTTTTTTCCAGAGTGGTTGTACTAGTTTACATTCCCACCAGCAGTGTAAGAGGGTTCCTTTTTCCCCGAATCCTCGCCAACACCTGTTGTTAGTGGTGTTGCTAATGATGGCTATTCTAACAAGGGTGAGGTGGAATCTTAGTGTGGTTTTAATTTGCATTTCCTTTATTGCTAGAGATAGTGAGCATTTTTCCATGTGTTTTTTGGCCATTTGAATTTCTTCTTTTGAGAAAGTTCTGTTTAGTTCACTTGCCCATTTCTTTATTGGTTCATTTGTTTCGGGAGAATTTAGATTTTTAAGTTCCCTATATATTCTGGTTATCAGTCCTTTGTCTGATGTGTAGCTGGCAAATGTTTTCTCCCACTCTGTGGGTGTTGTCTTCAGTTTAGAGACCATTTCTTTTGATGAACAGAAGCTTTTTAGTTTTATGAGGTCCCATTTATCTATGCTATCTCTTAGTTGCTGAGCTGCTGGGGTTCCATTGAGAAAGTCTTTGCCTGTACCTATTAATTCCAGAGTATTTCCTACTCTCTCCTAATTTCAGTGTTTTGCAGACTGTTAACCAGTTTTCCCAGCAGCCTTTGTCAAAGGTAGGTTGGTTATAGTTGTGTGACTTCATATCTGGGTCCTCTATTCTGTTCCACTGGGTAAAGACACACCTTGAAACATCTCTCTGACTCTTGTCCCTTAAGGAAACAATGGAAGTTTTCTTTAACAAGATTGTACTGAGTTCCAACACTGTTCCATGACCACCTGGAACTTCAGATACTTGAGTTTCCTTGGGCCAATGGATACCCTGTAAAGATATCTGGGCCTGAATCATCTTGTTGGTACCACATCTGAGAGATGCCATTGGCACAAGGACCCTAGTAGTGAGAGGCTGTGTAATTTTCCCCCGTGTAAGGATCTAGAGGTCGAGTGGGAGCCAGGTGTCCCATGTCAGGGAATTGTAAAATAGGCAGGAGTAGAGAACGGAGATGACAGAAGCTACAGAGTCCTCTCAAATTCTCAGACATGTCACCATGAGAGAGAATGTTTGGACACTGCTCCTCAGAGGTGTGGTAAGCGTGTGTCCCCTTTCCAGCCATCAGTAGGGGAGCTCAGCTGGGAGTGGCCATTGCAGAAGTCAACCTGGTCCCGCCCCTCAGCATCTCTGTCTAGATGCAGCTCAAGTCTGCATTGAGGACATGGGAAGGAAATCCAGACAGAGCTTGGAGCTTTGCCATGGACCAGTATTTATATACTCATCACTTACAAATTTTAAGGGACTGGAAAGGTGAGTCTGCCCAAAGGATATTTGACACAGAAAAGGGGCAGGGGTTGCAATTAAAAGAAAAAAATTGTATTTGTAACCTAGTGTTTTGAGACTCTTTAGTAATCTGATTACTGCTCCAGATGTTTTTTACTTATTTTATTTATATGCTAATGTTGATAGAGGCACAAACAACATTGATCTCCACCTTCTCATTTTCACCTACAAACCTGTCAGAAAGGCTAAATTCATCAGGATTTCCTGTTCAGACACTTAGTTCTTTGACACCAACATCTTGAGCTCGTGTCTCTGTCTGCTATGATTGCAGATGTCAGACTTATCCAGTGGATTCTGCTTGAGGGACTAAAGAAGGAACGGCCCAGGGAATAAATCAAACAGATGGAATGGGGCGTGGGACACAGAAGAAAAGATGACTGGGTTGGGGCTGTGGCTTCCTTTAGAGCTTTTTTGTCATTTCATTTCCTCCATACCTTGAGGACTGTTAGCTGTGTCACCAGGTTTGTCCTGGATGAATGCCAGAAAAAGGTGAGAAGTGCTCATTAAAGATCGGGTGAGCGGCTCTGGTGAAGGGAGAGGGAGCAGGGATTTTGAGCTGTGGATGTCACCAGGGGAGGGGTATTTATGTATTCTATATTTAGTGTGTTTATTTAGAAAATACTAGGGTGATTGCTTTTTTAAGTTAGTACAACTATTAATGTAGAGAAGTGTCTACTCAGTAAAGATGCTCATTGGTGTATGTACTTTCTTTGAAACATTTCACTGCTTGGATTTTTGGAGAAGGCCAAAGATACAGCCATGAATTAAGAATTGAGGGACATGTGTGGTGTAATTGTGTGGGATAGGCTCTTGCGTTTTCAGGTTAACTTGGCTTTTAGACAGCTCCTTGCAGATGTCAAGACTTGAGTTATCTTGAGAGATTTTATTTCAGCAGATGCTGATCTGTTTTCTGAGAGTGTTTTAGATCAAAGCCAGGGGGTCAAGCTTCAAGCATGTGGGAGTTTTGGACACAATGGTATTCTCTTCATGAGACATCAAAGTGACAATAACCTCTGCTCATTAAAAGAGAATGATTCCATGAATTCTTACTCAGAATAGGATATCTTTACTTGTGGCCGACGAGGTTTTTGTTGATGTTTTGGGATGGGGAGGAATCAGATAATGGAGAGAATGTGTGTTTTCACACTGGTGTACTTATTAGCATGAAAAACGAATGATCCATTTAGAAAACTAAAATCATTAGTCAATGTAGCACATTGCATAGTTTGGGGGAAGACAAAACGATTTGAGATACTACAGAATATTGTGAAGCTGCAATTGCTCTGCAACTTGCAGAAGAAATAAAATTGGCCATGTTCAAAATATGCAGAGTATCCCGAATTTCAAATCAATAGGGTTTAATATTTCACTGGCAATCATAGGTTGAAATCAATGCTGTCATGGCTCTTTGGGAGAATAGAAGCATATGAAACAAAGGAATTGAAGGCAACCATCCAAGGATGAAATAAAAGAAATATGCTTTGCAAGGGCTTTTGCGAAAGGGAAACAGATAGCAACTCAACCCATCCCCCCAACTGGAAGTCTTTACCTTCCAGTTCAGTGTTAGAGCCTTGAGGCTCAAAGGAATCATGTCAAAAGATCAGGTGAAGAAAGGAATGAAGGTAACCATTTGGAATGAGCCAGGTAGTGGCTCCTTTGAAACTGGTAATGTAGAAGTTATGTTGAAAAACAGTGGATCCTGTATCAGTTAGCTCTCACCAAGTAACAAATCAGACCCACATTAGGGTAGCTCAGAGCAATGGCTTTTGTATCACTCCTGAGTCTGCAGGCTTGCAGGTTGGGCTGGGCTAAGCTGGGTATCTTTGCTTATCTCAGCTGAGTTTGTTCATGTGTTTCTAGTAAGTTACTAGGTCAGCTAGGGGCTGGCTAGCCCATGATGACATCAGATAGGTAGAGTGGTGAGTCTCTGTTCCATGTGGTCTTTCATACTCCACCAAGGTAGCCTGGATATGTTGCTATGGAGACTGGGTACCATTCAAAGAGGAGGGGATTGAAAGCATGCAAGTGTTCTTGATGCCCAGGTCCCAAACTGACACACTGTCACTTCCGTTGCTTTCTTTTGCCTAAAGCAAGTTCCAGTAGCAAGCCAGATTCAAGGTATGGGAAATAGACTCCACTTCTTGAAGGGAAGAGTCACGAAGTCACTTCTATGGATTGGGTCTGTAATGTTCCCCAAAGGCCCATGTGTTAAAGGCTTTGTCCTCAGCTTGGTGCCATTGGGAGGTGGTGGAACCTTCAAGTTGCGATGTACTTTCTATATAAGAATGAATATAGAATTTTTAAACTGTTGAAATCACCATAAGAAGAGGACTAAGAAGGTAGAAAAGAGAAAAACAGGAGGATGAACCAATTCCATATGCATAAAACTCTCTGTATAGCTATCTTAAACAAACAACAATGCCTTTTTTTCAAAGACAAAGAACAGGAAGATAAAACAAGTCCTGTCTGGGGGTTGACACCAGTGGGAAGGGGAGGATATAAGGAAAGGGTGTAGGTAGAGCTATTATGTACCCATTTGTGAACATGGAAAGATGAGATCTGTTGAAAGTATTTTAAGAAGGGGGTTGGGAGAATAAAGGAGAATGATGCAGGGAGCGAATTTAACTAAGATACATTGTAAGTACTTTTGTTAGCGTCAAATGTACCCCCAGTGCAACAATAATGTGGTAATAATAATAAAAAAGATGTGGAGCCTACTGGGAAGTAGTTAGCTCATGGGAGGAGTGCCCTCCAAGGGGATTATGGGACTCTATTCTCCTCTTTTCTCTCTTTTTTGCATTCTGGCCATGAGGTGAATGGGCTTGGTCTGCTACACACTCCCTGCCATAGTGTGCTGTCTCACCATAGTGCCAAAGCAAAGGGGCCAGTCAATCATAGACTAGGATCTCCAAGCTTGTGAGCTAAAATAAACATTTTCTAAGTTTACTATCTTGGGCTTTTATAATAGTGACAGAGAGCTGACTCCTAGTCCCATTGCAAAGAGTGTGAATATTTGGAGAAGGAAAAATCAAGGTCATTTTCTGGTCTACCGCAAGCCATTTTCACCTTTAGTCGACACCCCAAAGAGCAGTAGACATATGGCAGTTTCCATTTTGAAACACCATCTCTCCACAGAAGTATCCCACCTGGCTGGAGGAAATGGTTTGGATTGGCAATGCCTAGTGAGTGTTGTCTATGAAGTTTTATGCCCCTTTACAGAGGAATGAATGAACAAAATGCTTATCTTCCTTTGACATCTCCAGGGTAGGGTATGAAGAAGAAGAAATAAATAGAACGGGGTCTCCTGTGTGGAGTGAAACATTGGAGTGATTAATTTTTAAACATTTGGTTTCCAGGGCAAGTGACACCTTACATTATGATGCAACTGAGGGGAAGGCAACAGCAACAAACTCTGAGTGTATGTGGAGTTCCATCACTGGAAATTGACTGTATGTCTGAGCCAGTGGCTATGTCCAAGAATCCCTCTACATAAGGGCATGGCTTGGGGAATAAAGTTACTTAACCAAAGGCTGAGGACCTATGGTATGGCCAATGCTGGTAAATCCAGTCAGCCAGGATGGCAGGGTACACTAGTGCTCTTGAGGAGTACTAGCAGGGTCTCTTTCAAAATGGAGAACACAAGGTGACTGACTGAGAGTTTGCCTTATCTCACCCTACCACAAGGGGTACTCACTTGTGCCTGAAGGTAAGATAGCTTGGGTCACTAGTAACTGACCAGTCTTTGGAGGTGTGTACCTGGGGCCCAAATGAATCCCTTGCTAAACCTTCAGGACAGTGAGCTAGTCATCTAGGACTGAGCAGACAAGAACAAAAAGGCATTCCTACAACCTTCTCAATAGTGGGGTTCCCCTCTGACCCACCCACCTTTGCCTTTTTACCCACCTCATCTAGTTCTACCTCTTGTTCCACATGCTTAATTGATCCTTGTGTGGCTGTGTGGCATCAGTGGCAGACAGACCTTAAGGTAGCCTCATTGTTACACCTTGAGTAATCCCCTTCTTGAGTCTGAGTGAACCCATGATTACTTCCAGCAGATAGAATATGTGGGGATTCTGATGATCAGGTTATGATCAGGTTAGTTTATACAGCAAACAGGATGGTTTCCACTCCTGGGCCAAGACTATGCCTACATATGAAAATTGGCAGAGCTGGGGCACAGAACTGGAGACTGGTATCTCATAACAATGAGGGCAATGGGGAAGGATGTGGGAAGCAAAGATCTAATCTGCCCAGTTGCCTTGTGTAGATACAGAACAAAATCTCTTCTGAGTACCAGTATAGATAAGATAGGATAGGGGCAAAGATGCAGGCACAGAACATGGAGACTGTCATGAAGAGTTGGAAACCCAGCATACATTAAAGTTAAGTATTACCTGCTCTGTGAAACCTTTCTTGACTGACTTCCAACCCAACTTAAAATTAATTGTTACCCTTTATCTTACAGCTCTTTTTTGTACCCCTAGTATAATGTATTTTACTTTGCCTTTTATTTAAAATCAATTACTTGCTTATATGTCTTTAGATGTTAAACTACTCCAGGGAATAGAGCATATTGTGGTCATTTTTATTTTCCCATCACAACTTTTCTGTGTCTAGAAGGTACCTTGAAATAGCAATCAGCAAAGGCTTGGGTGCTGTATTCAATCAACAAGCTGTATCTATGGAGATTTTATTGGTAACATATCTCTGACACATCAAAATCATGTTGCTCTGTAGAGTCACTCTGAACAAGGTCCCACTCTGTAAAGGACTGCTTCCCCAACAGCCCAGCCTATGAGCCCTCTCGGTACTGGGAACTCAGTCACGCATGGAGCACCTGCACGTGTAGATTGCTCTGAAACTCTCCCAAGTTTCTGTAACTCCCTCTCTCATCTCACATGGCTGCAGTGGCATTTTCTCACTCTTTCTGAATCAGCTTTTTAAATAGTACAAGATGGCCACCTTGCCTCTTCCATGCATTGTGTTAGTTTGTTTTTTGTTATTTCATAACAAAACTCCTGAGTATGCTACTTTATAAAGAAAAGAGGTTCATTTGGGCACGTAGTTCTGGAGGTGCAGTGTTTAGGGGCTTCATCTGGTGATGGCCTTCTTGCTAGCAGAGTCTGGAGGTGGCCCAGAACACCACACGGCAAAAGACAAGAAGCACATGTGAGTCTTTTCTGGTTTTTCACCTTCTGTTTATAAAGCCCCTGGGGCTTCATCCCAGTGACGGTATCTAATTCTAACCACTTCCCAGAGGCCCTACCTGTAAACACTATAGTAGACGACACTTCTACCTTCAACACTTCACGGTGGGAATTCAATTTCAGCACATAAGGCTCGCTCTGGAGGCACACCCAAGTCACAGCAATAGACGGTCATTTATCCATGTCACTACCAGCCAATGTACAGTGGATCATTACTGCTTTTGGAGGGTGCTCAGAGTTTTGCAGTCCCAAATCCCATAGGTGTTGTTATTGGCTACAGCATGTTATGGGGTACCCTGTGCCCAGGATCGGGACATCTCTCTACAAACTAGTCCTCAGCCAAGAATCTTGGACCCTCCTCTTTGGTACTGATTTTGAAATCAATGAAAGGTTTAGCATTCATTCTTACTACATTTCTTCTTGGGGCTTGGGCTATTGGGCTAGCAGGATGAGAGCAATTAGGATCCCGCTTCTTTTGCTTAATATATTACCAGCTCCTCCCATCCTGATGTCACTCAATGTTCTGAGAAGCACGCCTTCTACAACTGTCTTCTAGCTAACTGTGAACTTGCCAACAGGACAAGACCAAGCACAGAGCCCTGAGGCCAAGGCTGACTTCCTTTCGGGTTGACATCACGCTATTGATCAACACTTTGGTGTTCTTATTCAACCAGTTACAAATCCACTTAACGTTGCTCTATCCCATCCCCGTTTCTCCATCTTGTCCACAAGCACATCCTGAGCAGCTCTGTCAAGAGCCTCGTTGAAATCCAGACCCACCCATCACCCAGTCTAACAACCCTATCTATTGGAGAGGAAACGAGATTAGATCAGGGTGACTGGTGGAGGGGCCGCCAGCCTCTTGGCAGTCGCTGGTTTCTTGTCCCTGAGCTCACAGATCAGCTCACAATGATTAGTTCTGTCGTTCTGCCAAGGATCAATATTGAGCCCCTCGTCTATATTTCACTGAATGCCCCTTCCTCTCCCTGTTCTCCCTCCCTATCTGCAAAATGTCACTCTCTATCTTCTAAAAACTAACCCCTAAGCCTGCCTCAACTTTTCAGGAACACATCTCTTTCTTCTTGGTTTTTTTTTCTTTAAAAATATTTTTTTAAATTGTTGTGCTAGGGATACATTGTGGCATTTACAAAAGTTCTTACAATATATCAAATACATCATAATTGAATTCACCCCCTCTATCATTCTCCTTTATTCCTCCTCCCCCCACTCCTGGGATAGTTTCAACAGGTCTCATTTTTCCATTTTCATATATGTGTACACAGTATTTGCACCATTTTCACCCTCCTACACCCTTTCCCCATGTCCTCCTTCCTCCCACTGGTACCAACCCCTCAAACAGGACCTGTTCTCCGATTTTGTAAAAAAAAAAAAAAAAGGCATTTTGTTAGTTTAAGACACTATACAGGGAGTTTCCTCATGGCCTTTCCATGTATACATGTATTATATACATATATATAAACCTAATTGGTTCATCTTCTCTATTTTTCTCTTTCAACCCTTGAATCTTCTGTTACTGCCATGTCTGCTGAGAACCCTTGGGATGTCTCTTACAAGCATCTAGCTTTGGTGTCCTCTTTTGGGGAAATAATGCCAGACTCCTGCAGTCACCTTGAGAACCAAATATAAAAAAAAATGTGCCTGAAAACCCTTATACAATATGAGTGGGGAATCTTACTATAATGACAAGTGAGATACACAAAGTACTTTATTCAAGACCAAATGAATTACACACTGAATTTACCTGTGTGCTGTCATAAATTTAGTACAAATTTCAATCTTTGACCTCATTATCTCTCTGAAATTATCGTTCCTAAAATTGGATTTATAAGATACTAACTTTTGTTATTGTCAAATCATTACATTCTAGATAAGGAGATTCATGATTTTTGACAAGGTTTGCACAAGTGCTTTTTGCTGGTTAGTTATATAAATTGAGTGACATCATTTTGGATTAAATGGTATGATATTTGGGGAAAAAAATCATCCTCGGACAAAACACTTCAAGGGTGAAGGAGAACTAGTGGAAGAGCACTTCTTAATGGAAATGTAGTTTGCATGGTGATAAGTGTTAATTACGATGTTGCTAACGTTATCTGGCAGCTTGCCCAGAAGTAGTAATGATGCCTCTGATCACAGTCAAATTGAGCCTCACTCGTCACCATTGCTAGACAGAGTATACCTTTCTTGTACTAGAAGAAAAAGAAATTTCTGTTGAAACAACCTAAACAAACACCCTTCCTTACAGAAGAGGAAAGTGAGGCCACAAAGACTAGGTTACTTGCTTAAGGTGACCCAGCAGGGATGGCCAAGCTGACCTCAAAGCCAGGGTGGTCTGCTCCCAGACCTCTGCCATTTGTGCTTCACAGCTTGACAACTCCCCTCACGTATTCTCATTTCCTGAACTCTTCTTTTTGGGGTTTACTCATTGTAGGTCCTTTGCTTCTAATTCATTGGATAGTGGCCAGAAGAAACATCCCATGTGTGGCTGTCATCCAGGCTGTTCCTGCCATTTAATTTAGTCCTGAGAACCATGAGGCATCAGGTCTGTGTTGTCTGGTGCCCAGAGAAACGTGGATGCTGAGATGCCAGAATGCATCTCTGGGATGCACAAATTAGAGCTGATGGATGGGAGGCCACTAATAAAATGTCACATCTCATAGATGTGGATGAGCCACGGGGCCAGTGATAAAGTGAGACTGGTGGGCTCTGACATACACGCCTTCCCGCCATATTATGACAGTGGAGGATTGTATTGATCGAGCTGCCAAGATGATCCTATTATGCAATTAGAATATTAGATTTGCATTTTTAATTCCTTTAGGAGAAATTGGCCTGAGGCAATTATGGCAGGAAAATATTAAGATGGATCCAGCTTCTTCGGAAATAAGAATGCAGAAGAGGCTTTTAGGAAGATGCAGTCATTATCAGAGAAAAGTTTTCCTCATAAAAAGGAACAACGGCAAAATTAGGCAAGTTTAAGGGCTCATAGAAACAGACTTTTCCTCTGAGGAAGAGAATAAAACTGCCTGCCCCAGGACACGGTTCAGACTAGCCCGGGGGCTCCAGTATGTTCTGGTGAGTGCACCTGAGCACACACAAACACTACAGCTTGGGTTTCTCCTTTGAGCAGATTTGCACATTTTCTGACCGTTTGGACAGCACTGGGTCTGATCCTTATGTTGTGCATGTGTTTCCTTGACCAACTGAGCCTGGCTTTTCTCGGAATAACTTGCTTTCCCCATTGGTTTTGGTGGCAGGTTGGCTCCCTAGGCAGCTGAACCTGTCTTTCTTCCTCTCAGTTAATATGATTCTTTTTACATCATAGATTCAGTGTGTAATGGCTCACGGAGAAATGTCTCAAATCCGAGGTACTTGAAGATGCTTTTAAAACACTAAGTGCTTCTTTGAGAGTGTGGAGGTCATTTGTTCCTTTAGTGCTGTCAAGGCCTGACCTTAGGCCCAAAATTGTTCTCAAGCCCATGGTAGGTTTTCTGGGTAAGCCAGTGTGAGGTTGTCAGGTAAGAAATCAAAGCCACGATTAAGTGACAAGCCAGATGTCTGTGCATTTGTATAAGCAACATTTTTGTAGCGGGCTATACAGTACTTATGTTAGGCCCATGGACCACTTCTAGAAGGGAACTTTTCAACCTTCAGAACTGTGAGTCAAATAATCCTCTTTTCCTTATAAATTACTCAGTCTGTGATATTTTCATCGTGGTACCTGTTAGACATAGCCGTAGGAGCTAGGGCCATTTAGGGGTAGTGAAAACAAATCTTGTTCTCCAGAGACTAATAGGGGAGCTGAAAGGTAGAGATAGGTATAGGAGGTGGTGAATGCCCTAGAGGGTTATGTGCAGTCAGGGAGTGTGTGTGTGTGTGTGTGTGTGTGTGTGTGTGTGTGTGTGTGTGTGTGTTGGGAGTGGGGTGCCAGCAGTAAGTGGGAGCTGCAGGAGACAAACTGGTTTCATTCTTCTTCAAGGAAGTGACCTTCTTATTACCTGGACCCAATAGAAGTTGTGACGTCAGGAATAAGTTGTAGTTTTGTATTTAGGATGTATGTGGCGATTTTGAGGAGGTAGAAGAGCTTGGGTCTCACAGGGAACATGCATTGCTTTGTATTACGCCCTACACAGACCTTGCAAAGGTAACTTTGCTCCAGCTTCTCTGTACATATCATCAGATTCATTTGGCCCCTGCACTCTGCTGAGCTTTGTCATCTGATATATTCATTTTCTAGGATTGCCATAATAAACTGATACCAACTGGGTGGCTTTAAACAGAAATTTACTCTCTTATAGTTCTGGAGACCAAAAGTTCAAAATCAAGGTGTTCAGAGACTTGATGTTTTCTGGAGGCTCTGAATCCATGCCACACTCCCTTCCTGGCTCTTTGTGGCTGCTGGGATCCCTTGCAATTCCTTGGATTATATATACTTAACTCCAATTTCTGCCTCCACCTTCATGTGTACTGTGGTTTAGATAAGTGTACCCCAAAGGTCCACATGCTAAAGGTTTTGTCCCCAGGGTAGAACTATTAGAGTGAGGCAATCTTCAGGAGGAGGGGCCTGTGGGAGGTCCATAGGGAGGAGGGGCCTTTTGAAGGAGGGACCTGTGGGGCCCCCCTTGAAGGGAGGAAGAGGAAGGTCCCTTCCTCTTTCTCTTTGCTCAGTGGTTATAATGTAAATGGTCTGTTCAGTTATGTGCTCTGGCCAGAATGTGTTGCCTTACCACAGGTCTGAAACAATGGGTCAGCAATGGATTAGAACCTCCAAAACTGTGAGCTAAAATAACCTTTTCCCTTTATAAGTTAATTATCTCAGGTATTTCATTATAGTGACGGGAACTCAACTAATACAATGTGTCAAAACTTCCTCTGCCTTTCTCCTTGGTACACCTGTCATTGGATTTAAGGCCCACCCTACATCCAGGGTGATCTCATTTCCAGATCTTTAACTTATATCTGCAAAGACCCTTTTTCCAGGTAAAGTCACATTCACAGGTTTCAAGGGGTTAGGACTTAGACATACCCTTCTGAGGGGCTACTATTCTGTTCAGCTGATAAATAACGTCTCCTGGGATTTTTAAAGACTAGGCTGGTTGTACCAGGTTATATATACTATGTGATAGGCAGAAGAAGAAACTTCCAAAGTTTGGGGTTCATCATTGTAACTTGCTGGGGGAAATGGGGACACTTCTGTGAAGTGTGGCTTACAGGTGACTTCAGGGTGCAGGGCCAGCATTTGTCCCTCAGCCAGCTTCATTCAGCAGGGCTGCTCATGTAGACGGAGTACTCACCTTAGCAATGTCACCCTAGAACCCAAAAGACAAAGATAAATGGGGTAAAAATGTAGTACTCTTGACTTATCAAATGATTCTACTTAAGGAATCCATCACATCCAACAGAAACCACACTAGCAATTCCTGTTCTTGGTCTTATCTATCCCAGAGCCCTGGGGTCCAGTCAGTACCCATATGACCCACTCAAAGGAAAAAGAAGGAAAATCTAGATGGTTTGTTTTGTCCTTATAAGTGCATGAGGCTTAGGCAAAACCATGCAGTTCGAGGTAAAAGAAGAGGCTTTAAAGAACTGGCAGGGTGGTTTCCTGAGGAAACCAAGGTCCTGATCATTTATTAGAGCAACCACACGGAGCTCTTCATCGTGTTAACAGTTGTGGCACAATCTTTTTTTTTTAATTTTTATTTTATTCATATGTGCATACAATGCTTGGGTCATTTCTCCCCCCTGCCCCCCATGCCCTCCCTTACCCCCCACCCCTTCCCTCTCCTTCCCCACTCCCTCACTACCAGGCAGAAACTATTTTGCCCTTATCTCTAATTTTGCTGAAGAGAGAGTATAAACAATAATAGGAAGGAACAAGGATTTTTGCTGGTTGAGATAAGGACAGCTATACAGGGAGTTGACTCACATTAATTTCCTGTGCATATGTGTTACCTTCTAGGTTAATTCTTTTTTTTTTTGTTTGTTTCTAAGGGTTTTATTGTTAAATAAAAATAAATTTGTTGTAAATTTCACAAAACTTGGGTCTCCCTCTCCTAGTTTTTTTTTTTTTTCATTTTTCTTTTATTATTCATATGTGCATACAAGGCTTGGTTTATTTCTCCCCGCTGCCCCCACCCCCTCCCTTACCACCCACTCCACCCCCTCCCGCTCCCCCCCTCAATACCCAGCAGAAACTATTTTGCCCTTATCTCTAATTTTGTTGTAGAGAGAGTATAAGCAATAATAGGAAGGAACAAGGGGTTTTGCTGGTTGAGATAAGGATAGCTATACAGGGCATTGACTCACATTGATTTCCTGTGCGTGGGTGTTACCTTCTAGGTTAATTCTTTTTGATCTAACCTTTTCTCTAGTTCCTGGTCCCCTTTTCCTATTGGCCTCAGTTGCTTTAAGGTATCTGCTTTAGTTTCTCTGCATTAAGGGCAACAAATGCTAGCTAGTTTTTTAGGTGTCTTACCTATCCTCACCCCTCCCTTGTGTGCTCTCGCTTTTATCATGTGCTCATAGTCCAATCCCCTTGTTGTGTTTGCCCTTGATCTAATGTCCACATATGAGGGAGAACATACGATTTTTGGTCTTTTGAGCCAGGCTAACCTCACTCAGAATGATGTTCTCCAATTCCATCCATTTACCAGCGAATGATAACATTTCGTTCTTCTTCATGGCTGCATAAAATTCCATTGTGTATAGATACCACATTTTCTTAATCCATTCGTCAGTGCTGGGGCATCTTGGCTGTTTCCATAACTTGGCTATTGTGAATAGTGCCGCAATAAACATGGATGTGCAGGTGCCTCTGGAGTAACAGTCTTTTGGGTATATCCCCAAGAGTGGTATTGCTGGATCAAATGGTAGATCGATGTCCAGCTTTTTAAGTAGCCTCCAAATTTTTTTCCAGAGTGGTTGTACTAGTCTACATTCCCACCAACAGTGTAAGAGGGTTCCTTTTTCCCCGCATCCTCGCCAACACCTGTTGTTGGTGGTGTTGCTGATGATGGCTATTCTAACAGGGGTGAGGTGGAATCTTAGTGTGGTTTTAATTTGCATTTCCTTTATTGCTAGAGATGGTGAGCATTTTTTCATGTGTTTTCTGGCCATTTGAATTTCTTCTTTTGAGAAAGTTCTGTTTAGTTCACTTGCCCATTTCTTTATTGGTTCATTCGTTTTGGGAGAATTTAGTTTTTTAAGTTCCCTGTATATTCTGGTTATCAGTCCTTTGTCTGATGTATAATTGGCAAATATTTTCTCCCACTCTGTGGGTGTTCTCTTCAGTTTAGAGACCATTTCTTTTGATGAACAGAAGCTTTTTAGTTTTATGAGGTCCCATTTATCTATGCTATCTCTTAGTTGCTGTGCTGCTGGGGTTTCATTGAGAAAGTTCTTACCTATACCTACTAACTCCAGAGTATTTCCTACTCTTTCTTGTATCAACTTAAGAGTTTGGGGTCTGATATTAAGATCCTTGATCCATTTTGAGTTAATCTTGGTATAGGGTGATATACATGGATCTAGTTTCAGTTTTTTGCAGACTGCTAACCAGTTTTCCCAGCAGTTTTTGTTGAAGAGGCTGCTATTTCTCCATCGTATATTTTTAGCTCCTTTGTCAAAGATAAGTTGCTTATAGTTGTGTGGCTTCATATCTGGATCCTCTATTCTGTTCCACTGGTCTTCATGTCTGTTTTTGTGCCAGTACCATGCTGTTTTTATTATTATTGCTTTGTAATATAGTTTGAAGTCAGGTATTGTGATACCTCCTGCATTGTTCTTTTGACTGAGTATTGCCTTGGCTATTCGTGGCCTCTTGTGTTTCCATATAAATTTAACAGTAGATTTTTCAATCTCTTTGATGAATGTCATTGGAATTTTGATGGGAATTGCATTAAACATGTAGATTGCTTTTGGGAGTATCGACATTTTTACTATGTTGATTCTACCAATCCATGAGCATGGGAGATCTCTCCACTTTCTATAGTCTTCCTCAATCTCTTTCTTCAGATGTTTATAGTTTTCCTTGTAGAGGTCTTTCACATCTTTTGTTAGGTTTACACCTAGGTATTTGATTTTTTTTGAGGCTATTGTAAATGGAATTGTTTTCATACATTCTTTTTCCGTTTGCTCATTGTTAGTGTATAGAAATGCTAATGATTTTTCTATGTTGATTTTATATCCTGCTACCTTGCTATAGCTATTGATGATGTCTAGAAGCTTCTGGGTAGAGTTTTTTGGGTCTTTAAGGTATAGGATCATGTCGTCTGCAAATAGGGATATTTTGACAGTTTCTTTACCTATTTGTATTCCTTTTATTCCTTCTTCTTGCCTAATTGCTCTGGCTAGGAATTCCAGTACTATGTTGAATAGGAGTGGAGATAGTGGGCATCCTTGTCTGGTTCCTGATTTTAGAGGGAATGGTTTTAATTTTTCTCCGTTAAGTATAATGCTGGCTGTAGGTTTGTCATATATAGCTTTTATAATGTTGAGGAACTTTCCTTCTATTCCTAGTTTTCTTAGAGCTTTTATCATGAAATGATGTTGGATCTTATCAAAGGCTTTTTCTGCATCTATTGAGATGATCAAGTGGTTTTTGTCTTTGCTTCTGTTAATGTGGTTTATTACGTTTATTGATTTTCGTATGTTGAACCACCCCTGCATCCCTGGGATGAAGCCTACCTGGTTGTGGTGAATAATCTTTTTGATGTGTTGCTGAATTCGATTTGCCATTATTTTGTTGAGGATTTTTGCATCAATGTTCATTAAGGAGATTGGCCTATAGTTCTCCTTTTTGGAGGTGTCTTTGCCTGGTTTTGGGATAAGTGTAATACTGGCTTCATAAAATGTGTTTGGCAGTTTTCCTTCCCTTTCTATTTCATGGAACAGTTTAAGGAGGGTTGGTATCAGTTCTTCTTTAAAGGTCTGATAGAATTCAGCAGAGAATCCATCAGGTCCTGGACTTTTCTTTTTGGGGAGACTCTTGATTGCTGCTTCAATTTCATTTTGTGTTATAGGTCTATTCAGGTGATTAATTTCCTCTTGGTTCAGTTTTGGATGATCATATGTATCTAGAAATCTGTCCATTTCTTTTAGATTTTCAAATTTCTTTGAATATAGGTTCTCAAAGTAGTCTCTGATGATTTCCTGGACTTCCATGGTGTTTGTTGTTATCTCCCCTTTTGCATTCCTGATTCTACTAATTTGGGTTTTTTCTCTCCTCATTTTAGTCAGGTTTGCCAGGGGTCTATCGATCTTGTTTATCTTATCAAAGAACCAACTTTTTGTTTCATTAATTCTTTGTATGGTTTTTTTGGTTTCTATTTCGTTGATTTCAGCTCTTATTTTTATTATTTCTCTCCTCCTATTTGTTTTGGGATTTGCTTGTTCTTGTTTTTCTAGGAGTTTGAGATGTATCATTAGGTCATTGATTTGGGATCTTTCAATCTTTTTAATATATGCACTCATGGCTATAAACTTTCCTCTCAAGACTGCCTTAGCTGTGTCCCATAGGTTCTGGTAGGTTGTGTTTTCATTTTCATTGACTTCTAGGAACTTTTTAATTTCCTCTTTTATTGCATCGATGATCCATTCTTCATTAAGTAATGAGTTATTTAGTTTCCAGCTGTTTGCATGTTTTTTGTCTTTACTTTTGTTGTTGAGTTCTAATTTTACTGCATTGTGGTCAGATAGTATGCATGGTATTATTTCTATTTTCTTATATTTGCTGAGGCTTGCTTTGTGCCCTAGGATATGATCTATTTTGGAGAAGGTTCCATGGGCTGCTGAGAAGAATGTATATTGTGTAGAGGTTGGATGAAATGTTCTGTAGACATCTACTAGGTCCACTTGATCTATTGCATATTTTAGATCTTGGATTTCTTTATTGAGTTTTTGTTTGGATGACCTATCTATTGATGATAATGGAGTGTTAAAGTCTCCCACAACCACTGTGTTGGCGTTTATATATGCTTTTAGGTCTTTCAGGGTATGTTTGATGAAATTGGGTGCGTTGACATTGGGTGCGTACAGATTGATGATTATTATTTCCTTTTGGTCTATTTCCCCTTTTATTAGTATGGAATGTCCTTCTTTATCTCGTTTGATCAATGTAGGTTTGAAGTCTACTTTGTCAGAGATAAGTATTGCTACTCCTGCTTGTTTTCGGGGGCCATTGGCTTGGTAAATCTTCTTCCAGCCTTTCATCCTAAGCATATGCTTATTTCTGTCAGTGAGATGAGTCTCCTGTAAGCAACAAATTGTTGGATCTTCTTTTTTAATCCATTTTGTCAAACGGTGTCTTTTGATGGGTGAATTAAGTCCATTAACATTAAGTGTTAGTACTGATAGGTATGTGGTGATTCCTGCCATTTAGTTATCTTAGTTGTTTGAAGGTTTGATTGTGTGTACCTAACTTGATGTTACTCTCTACTGTCTTGCTTTTTCTTATCCTGTGGTTTGGTGCTGGCTGCCTTTTCATGGTTAAGTTGGGTGTCACTTTCTGTGTGCAGGATCCCTTGCAGAATCTTTTGTAATGGTGGCTTTGTGGTCACATATTGTTTTAGTTTCTGCTTATCATGGAAGACTTTTATTGCTCCATCTATTTTGAATGATAGCTTTGCTGGGTAGAGTATCCTGGGGTTGAAGTTATTTTCATTCAGTGCCCGGAAGATCTCACCCCACGCTCTTCTTGCTTTTAATGTTTCTGTTGAGAAGTCTGCTGTGATTTTGATGGGTTTACCTTTGTATGTTACTTGTTTTTTCTCTCTTGCAGCCTTCAATATTCTTTCCTTAGTTTCTGAACTTGTTGTTTTAATGATGATATGTCGTGGAGTAGTTCTATTTTGATCTGGTCTGTTTGGTGTCCTGGAGGCCTCTTGCATTTGTATGGGAATATCTTTCTCTAGATTTGGGAAATTTTCCGTTATTATTTTGTTGAATATATTACGCATTCCCTTCGCTTGCACCTCTTCTCCTTCTTCGATGCCCATGATTCTCAAGTTTGGTCTTTTGATGGAGTCAGTGAGTTCTTGCATTTTCTTTTCACAGGTCTTGAGTTGTTTAATTAGTAGTTCTTCAGTTTTTCCTTTAATTACCATTTCATCTTCAAGTTCTGAGATTCTGTCTTCTGTTTATTCTATTCTGCTGGATTGGCCTTCCGTTTTGTTTTGCAGTTCTGTTTCGTTCTTTTTTCTGAGGTTTTCCATATCCTGGCTGTTTTCTTCTTTATTGTTGTCTATTTTTGTCCTGAGTTCATTTATCCATTTATTCATTGTGTTCTCTCTTTCACTTTGGTGTTTATACAGTGCTTCTATGGTTTCCTTTATTTCTTCTTTTGCTTTTTCAAATTCTCTATTTTTTTTGTCTTGGAATTTCTTGAGTGTCTCCTGTACATTTTGGTTGACCCTATCCAGTATCATCTCTATAAAATTCTCATTGAGTACTTGTAGTATGTCTTCTTTTAAATTATTCTTGTAGGCTTCATTGGGTCCTTTGGCATAGTTTATCTTCATTTTGTTGGAGTCTGGCTCTGAGTTTCTGTTCTCTTCATTCCCCTCTGGTTCCTGTACTAATTTTTTGCTGTGGGGAAACTGGTTTCCTTGTTTTTTCTGTCTTCCTGTCATTGTCCTTGGTGTTGTTACTGTCCCTGTACTGTGTGTAATTAAGTATTTTCTAGCTTGTAATAATAACAATGGTAATATTGAGAATGGAAGAGTGAGCTGAGATGGAAAGCAAGAAGTTAAAGAAAAGGGAAAAACAAATATACAGACAAGAGGGAGAAAGCAGAACAAGGTATCAGACAAGAGAGTTTCAAAGGTATAAACAGGGAGTGTTAGTGTACTAATCGACAGCTGAACAGACAATAGAGTGACAGAGAGAGGATTGAAAATCAAAGATAAAAAAAATAAAAAATAAGTATATGAAAGTAATATCTATTTATAAAAATGAATTAAAATAAAATGGAAAATAGAAAATTAAAAAAAACAAAAAAAAACCAAAAAACCAAAAAACTTCCAAGTTTATATGCAATGCAATTTCAGTCTTAATAATTTGGATGTCCGTCTCAATCTCCAGTCCTGGAGTTGGTGCCTCAGATGTTGTTCTGTAGTTGTCTCATCAAAGGGGATGCATAAAGTAGAACAAAACTACACTCACACACACACAGAAGAAAAAAAAAAAGCCCCCCCAAGTGTCCCCAGTTCAAATGCAATACAGTTTCAGTAAGTTTTTCGGCTTGCAGGTGTAATTCGGTTGTTCTCTCATCAAAGGTAGGGAGAAAAAGAAAAAAAAGCGTCTGGAGGCAGTTCTGAGAGTGGTATCTGCAACTGTGGCTTGCCTGCCTGCTGCTCTCAGCCTGTAGCTGGGGGCGTTATTTATGCAGATCTCTGGGGTGAGCTTAGCATTCACCTGGTCCCGCAGGCTTTGTTTGCTCAGAGTTCTCCTGTGCGGGGGAGGGGAGCCTCTGCTACAGGCTTTTCCCTTTCCAAGCACTGGGAAAGGCGACACTGCCCCGCGTTGTCAGGCCTGCGTGTTTATTTACAGTTCACGTGGGAAGTGGGTCTTCCCTCCTCTCACAAGCGTCCCCGCTCCTGGTTGCTGGCGCGCCCCACTCCCGCCAGAGCCTCTCCGGCCCGCCCGGCTCGTTTATTTACAGTCCCGGGAAGGAGTCCCTTCCCCCAATCTTCAGCGCTCAGGGCGCCCCACCCTCTTTCCAGCGTGTCTTAACTGTTCTTAGTGCTTAGTACTCAGTTTCTCTTTTTTTCCCGGGTGGAGGTCAGTCTGTCCAGGGGGCTATGCTGCTCTGGCCCAGGCTTGTCTGTGGGGGAACCGCGGTACCGCGAAGCTCACCTGGTCCGCGTCTTCCCAAGCCGTATGGGCGCCGGCCACTGGCGGCCCGGGGGCCTCCTCGGTTCTCCGTTTAACGTGAAGTGGAGATTCTCTGCGCAGGCTGGAGATGTGGAGTGGTCAAAGTTATGCCTTTTCTCGGTGGTTATGCCTTTTCTCGGTGATTATGCCTGCAAAGTGTGTCTCCAGCGTCTCTCCAAGATTTCACTATAGGAGGGTCGCTTTCTGCTTCCTACCTCTAGCCGCCATCTTGGAATTCCCCTAGGTTAATTCTTTTTGATCTCACCTTTTCTCTAGTTCCTGGTCCCCTTCTCCTATTGGCCTCAGTTGCTTTAAAGTATCTGCTTTAGTTTCTCTGCATTGAGGGCAACAAATGCTATCTAGTTTTTTAGGTGTTTTACCTATCCTCACCCCTCCCTTGTGTGCTCTCGCTTTTATCATGTGCTCAAAGTCCAATCCCCTTGTTATGTTTGCCCTTGATCTAATGTCCACATATGAGGGAGAACATATGATTTTTGGTCTTTTGGGCCAGGCTAACCTCACTCAGAATGATGTTCTCCAATTCCATCCATTTAGCAGCGAATGATAACATTTCATTCTTCTTCATGGCTGCATAAAATTCCATTGTGTATAAACACCACATTTTCTCGATCCATTCGTCAGTGATGGGGCATCTTGGCTGTTTCCATAACTTGGCTATTGTGAATAGTGCTGCAATAAACATGGGTGTGCAGGTGCCTCTGGAGTAACCTGTGTCACAGTCTTTTGGGTACATCCCCAAGAGTGGTATTGCTGGATCATATGGTAGATCAATGTTTAGATTTTTAAGTAGCCTCCAAATTTTTTTTCCAGAGTGGTTGTACTAGTTTATATTCCCACCATCAGTGTAAGAGGGTTCCTTTTTCCCCTGCATCCTCGCCAACACCTGTTGGTGGTGGTGTTGCTAATGATGGCTATTCTAACAGGGGTGAGGTGGAATCTTAGTGTGGTTTTAATCTTAGTGTAGCATTTCCTTTATTGCTAGAGTGGCACAGTCTTGGTTATTTCTGCAACTGTATTTCAGAATTCTTGAGCTGGGCTTTGCTTCCTTGTTTTAAACAACTCGAGTAGATTCAGAATCCTAGCAATTGTTCATTTAGTTAGTTCAGTGGATGTCATGAAGCACCCATGTGTACCAGCTCCAGGCCTGCTCGTGGACTCAGAGGATGAAGGAAACTATTTAAATGTAAGGTGGCATATTTGTGAGATTTTTTTTTCCTTCCGACTATCCTAGTGGTTTAAAGTCCTATGTACACTAGACCCTTGGTATCCATGGTTACGTGGTAGCAAGGAGACCACCATTGAAGAAAAAACATGCATGGTCAGGATGCGTAGAGTTCAGTGCTGTGCTTGGATCCTGGATTCATTTTCCCATAACACCACCCAACTTCTGCTAAAGATAAGCTGCCTTTCAACACTTCTCACATTATTACTTTATCACTTAAATTAAGCATATTACAAGCCTTTTTTGGCTTGGGAGGTTTACCATAATTTTACATTGCTTTTGGGGCACCATTTGCTTTCTGGGAGGCATACTGTATTTTCACAAAATGAAGGTCAGGAAACCGAGCAGATCACACAACAATTTAAACACAACTGAGGACAGCACTGGACTGAGAGTTCCTTTGTGTTGACAGAGCTGTATCATACACTTGAAAATTAAATTTTTTTTGTTTTTGAAATTTCTTTTGATTTTATTCATTTAACTTTTTGACAAAAACTATGTGTAAGAAATCCATGAATAAGGCAGGATTACTGTACATGTGTAAGATGTATTTTAAATGTTTGAATGAAGTGGAGGAGTGATGAGTGAACTCAGGACTTTGAAATCTTAAGTCTGGGGTCCTGACTTTATTTAGCTTTCCATCCATAAGAATAAAGTGGTTTAAGCTCTTTGGGATTTGGGAGGGAAGTACAAGCAGTTAATACAACGATGCTGTTTCCAGTGTACAGCAGCATTCATTGGGTCTTTGTTATTTTCTATACAGGCTAGAGTTTGATTTGGGTGTCAGCAAGTTGAAACTCAAGAACATCCATCTTTCCTAAAAGTTCTGTAGTTCCCCAGCCCCTCCCATCAAAGTGTCAATACTGCCGCTTCTCATTCAGATGCTCCTGTGAAAGGTGGGGACAGTTGCAGTGTTTTTCTATTTCCTTACCTTCTAGAAAAAGTGTTGCTCCGTAGAACTATGATGAACTAGAACTAAATTTTATAGTAAGAACAGACAGATAAAATTAATTTAATGGTATATTTTATTTAACCCAACATATCCAAAATATTATAATTCCAACATGTAATCAATATAAAAGTTATTAATGAAATATTTTAGACTTTTTCATATTGGGGCTTTGGAATATGGTGTGCTATTTACATTTATGGCACAACTCCATTTGGACCAGCCTCATTTCAAATATTCAGTAGTCACGTGTATTTAGTGGTACTATATTGGATCCTGCAGTTATACATGCAAAATTCAGAATTGGCTCCTATTGGCCAAAGCTACTTAGCAGCTCATTGGCAAAAGGCATGGGGATTGCAGGCACCTGTGATGCAGAGCAGGGCAGGGGCTGGTTGAGCATCCAAGACCAAATGGGCACATGCTCCTGCAGATGGACCGCCTTAAGGAAGTTCTCTGGCTATGCAACAAATTTATCATCTGCTTTTGTTTTAAAACTATTTTAGAAATCATGACGTTCACCATCACTATGGTGAGAGGAAATGCCAGTCTGAGAGGCATGCTTTGGTTGTAAATGTGTTTCTTTGACATTCTTTCGGCCCATTCCTCCACACTTCAATCCAGTGTCTGGTCTGAATCTACATACCTGTTCTTCTTGTGTAATAAACACTTTTCATTCAAGACATCACTTCTATTTGTTTCACAATTTGAAACAACTGAGGGTGGTCTTAGGGTACTGAATGAGTCTGAAGTCATGAATGAAGAGGTAAGCTAGCCCAAGATAAGAGACTATATTTTGTTTCATTTTGGTTTGGGGAAGTATAATTCATTTTTCATTATTTTAAGCATTTAATGATACGTTGGCAGGATAGAGTTAAACTCTCCCAGGCCCAGGGAGGGAAAGCCACTCTAGCTTAGAGGTTTACTGACCATTCTGCAATGTTTTGCATCTATTAACTCACGTAAGCCTCATAATGGAGCTGTGTGTTAGAAACAGCTATTTCCCCAGTTTGCAGGTGAAGATACTGATGTTAAGTAATGTGGCCTGTTCACAGGCAGTTTGGTAGTGGTGGGGCTGTGTTTTGAACTCAGGAAGTTGGGTGTAGAGTCTGAATTCATAGCCACTAATTTGTACTACCAGTTGACCTATGTTAGTCAGCGCAAGGGTTGGGATTGGGAATCCCCAGGGTCCGGTCCTGATGTATTGGGCCCTGATACCCAGAGGGCTGATGGCCTGGGTGGGCATGGGGAGGGAGCTGCTGGGAGGTGGAGGCTGTGAGTCCCATGTTATCACCGGGCACTTAGTTGCTAATTGCCATTTAATCACAAGATGAATACGGTTACTTCTTTTCTCCCTCTACTGGTGCCGGTTAGATGGTGATTACTTCTGAACTAAGTGCTGAAGATGTGGCTTTCCACAGAGCTGGAGCTAAAAGGCTGTGACTCTCCTTTGAGCTGCCACATTCCTGGCAGGACTTGTTTACCCACGTGGCTAACTAAAAACATCCCTTTGATATCAGATGCTCATTCCAAGTTTCTCATTTCCCTTACACGATGATTTCCCCCACTACCTTGGAAATTTGATTTTTAAAAATGCAAAATCTAAACTTTATATTTGGGAAATTAAATAGCTAGAATTTTGGTAGAGGTCACATTACATTTAAGTCAACAGTTAAAGTAGAAAACAGCATTTGGGTAGTGCTAAATTTAAAATGAGGCAACTTAGACAATTTGCTTCTTCAAAGTGTTCTATGTACAGCTATTGTAAGGAGTGGGAGAAGGACTTCTTTCTTTCTACTTTGGTTTTTTTTTGAAGTGCTAGGGATTGAACCCAGGCCTTTGTGCATGCTAGCCAAGTCCTTTGCCACTGAATTGTACTCCAAGTCCCCTACTTTTTATTTTCTATTATTTAAAGTTTGATCAATATAAAAAAGTCACATGGAATTCGTCTAGACATGGAAATGCAATGTGCCTTTCTCTAAGGAATTTTTCTCTGGGTGACTTTCTAATCGGTCTATTAGGGGTTTGTTTACCTGATTTTCAGACGAGGCAATGAAAATGAACAGGTTATGCAACTTGTCCAAAATAGCTCCACTAATGAACCTAGCACTTGTTTTCTGGCTTCCAGCGAAGTGTCCTGGAGTGACTGAGAAAGACTTAATCAACTGGTTCTAGGCTTGGAATAAATGTGCCTATCCAAAATAAGCCATAATCAGTGGCAAGGCAGACAAAGGTTTGGAAGCAAGAAGTCTGTAACCCTTGTGTGGTCTCTGCACGGCCTATTCAGAGGTCTTGTGGGTGAGGGAGCCATGATGAAGATCCTAATGAGATGGCAGCCTTATTTCAATCGGTCATTGAGGTCTCAGTTTAGAATTTTTAGGTTGGGACTTCCTATGAATGGTTATCTAAGAGACACAACAAATAAAAACTCCAAATATCAGTGACTTACACAGAATCCCCCCAGGGTTTCTGCTTAAGCCTGGGCTGGGGCCTGAAGGTTGCATTTTAACATCTTTCCAGGTGATGCTCTTGCATCCAGTGAGGATCGCAGTTTTAGAACTGGGTAGTAAGGGGCTCATCTCTTCTTCTCATCATAATCTGATGTGGGTATTTACAGCTGGACAGCCCTCCAGAGACGCTCTCTTCTAAGAGGTAAGGAACCTAGCTCCCTTCCCTGGAAGCTTTGCCATCCCATAAAGCCTCTTCTTCAGTTAGCTAGCAAGTGTGGCAGAGAAGAAGAGAGAGAACTTGGAGGATGGTGCCTGAGGGCCCCCACTGCCCCGGGACCAGGTGGGAAGTGGGGTCTCTTGTTTTTCTTGTATTCCATTGGCTGGACTCCATTCTGTGGCTCTTGCTTGCCTATAAAGGAAACTGGAAGGCCTAGAGGGGGCAGCACATACCTATAATCCCAGCTTCTCAGGAGGTGGAGGTAGAAGGACCATTGTCTGAGTCTGACCCAGACCAAAGCATGAAACCTTGTCAGAAAAAACAAACTAAAAGTGAAAAGCCTGGGGGTCTGCTTCAAGTGGTGTATGAAGCCTTTATATCAATTCCCAGTATAATAATAATAATAGTAATAATAATAATAACAATAATAACATGAAGAAGAAGAAGAAGAAGAAGAAGAAGAAGAAGAAGAAGAAGAAGAAGAAGAAGAAGAAGAAGAAGAAGAAGAAAGAAAGAAAGAAAGAAAGAAAGAAAGAAAGAGAGAGAAGAAAAAATTGGGAATCAATTCTAGTTGTGTGCTCAGGAGGAAAAGGAAACCAAATACCAAATTTGGGGAAAATACAGTTATTGTAGCCATGCTTTTTTTGTTATTATAAATTTTTTATTAGGCTATATTCATTATGGGGGGAATTCATAGTGACAATTCTAATCAGACTTATATGGTACATTAGTTACACTGTCCCCGTCGTCTCTCCCCCTCAGCTCCCTCCCCACCCTACTCACAGCAATTGCAAGAGGTGTCTTAGTTCTGTTCTATATAAGTATATGAAGTCCATCTACCATATACCGTCACCTTATCTCCTTAGTTCACCCTCCCCCTCCCACTAGTACTCACACCCCCCATCCATTGCGCCTATTTTTCAGTCCTGGTTTTCGTTATTAATATTTAAGTTGATGTTCAAAGGGGAGTCTCAATGCATGCCCTTTGCGGGTGTGCTTTACTTTGGTCTCTTCAATCCCTTCGAATAGTCTGTCTTATCCCTTTACCTCCCAACCTCCCACTCCCTGTTTTTTTTTAACAGCTCTCGATACACATCCTTATTTCCTCTACCTTTACATCTTATAGTATGCAATATTACCGATGCTTTGTCACTCTCTTTTCCTTTCTCTTCCCCCTTCCTCTCACCCCCCCAGTTCCATAGAGCAGTTCCACTGTTACAAACATGTTCTACAACTGAGTTTGTATATGATCATGCTTGTTTTTGTGTATACGTTTATCTTTGGTTCCATCTTCCACGTATGCAAGAAAACATGCGTCTGTTGTGTTTCTGATCCTGGCTTACTTTACTTAACATGATGTCCTCCAATTGCATCCATTTACCTTCAAACTCCATGTTATTATTCTTCATGGCTGCGTAATACTCCATTGTGTACTACAATTTCATGATCTCTTCATCAGATGTAGGCCACCTGGGTTGTTTCAGAGCTTGGCTATTGTGAATAGTGCTGCAATGAACATCAGTACAGATGTCTCTACAGTATCCTGTCTTACATTCTTTTGGGTGGGTGCCCAGGAGTGATATCACTGGATCATATGGCAGTTCTATCTCTAGTTTTTTGAGGAATCTCCATACTGTTTTCCATAATGGTTGTACTAGTTTGCATTCCCACCAGCAGTGTATAAGGGTTCCTGTTTCACCACATCCTCACCAGCATTTGTTGTTATTACCCTTGATTCTGGCCATTCTAACTGGGGTGAGATGAAATCTAAGTGTTGCTTTGATTTGCATCTCTTTTTATAACCAGGGAAGTTGGGCATTTCTTTATGTATTTACTGGCCATTTGTACCTCTTTGAAAATTCCTTGTTTAATTCATGTGCCCATCTCTTCATTGGGTGTTGATTCTTTGGGGGCTGAGTTTTTTGAGTTCCCTGTAGATTCTGGATGTTAGTCCCTTATCAGATGAGTAGCTGGCAAAGATCTTCTCCCATTCTGTAGGGTGTCTCTTGAGTCTGGTGACTGTTTTCTCTGCTGTGCAGAAGCTCTTTAGTTTGGCGCAGTCCCATTAATCATGCTCAAATTTATAAATGTCCTCCTCCTGACCTTCCTCCTTCACCTAAGACATTGTGGAGCCACTTTTGTCATTGATTTTTTGAAAGTCTAATTATATTCCTTAGCCCTTCTGAATACACTCTTGAGCACTAACAACCAGGGTTGAGTGCAGCATGTTGTCTGTCTTCCATGGATGAAGTTACAGTGATTGCAGTTCTCTGACATGAAGTGTTTGCCTGTACTGGATGTCAGACCAGATGTACAATGAGAGGCCTCATTAAGACAAGTTTCAATTTATTGTTTCTTCTCAGGTTCAAATCCACCCTTTTCTGCCCTGCTTTGTGATACCAGAGCTGAGCCCTGCAGACATTTCTCCTTTGCCAATTGGCTTAGTGTTAACTTCATCACTAGATGGTGCTACAGTGGCAGCAGGAGATGACAGTGGTGGCAAGAGACTTCCCTTTGAGGTCTGGGCCTCCATCTTTATTATCTGTTGCTGTGACCCAGTGACCCATGCAGCTGAGCTCCAGCTGTGCCCTTGGGTCCTGCTCTCTCCACATATGATTGCCTTCTGTTCACATCCTCCTACAATGGATGGTCAGCTTCTATGAATCATCTGTGGCTTTTGCTTTCCAGAGAGTTCCTTCACCACCAACAGGTTGAGTTCCCGTGGCAGTCAAATCCTCTCCAAGGAAATCACAGTCTCAGCCTTAGTGTTGATCAGGGAGCTTCTCTTCCTCTGTGTGGAACCTCTATATTTTTACTCATCTTTACTTAGAAATAATAGCTGCTCTGTTGCTACTTCGTAAGAGTCTTTTAAAGATCCATTTTGGTAGTTAACCACTTTTAATAGTTAATAATTCCTTGTATTCATTTTCCTTGTTAAAATAACTAAAATAATTTCTATCTCCTGCCATTTTTTCCTGTGACTTTTGTTGCAGAAACACAAAATAGATTGTATATTTCATAAAATTAAAAATCAAGACAGCAAAACTATACATAATCAAATCTAATTTCTTCATTTTTTCACTCCCATGACATTGATTTTCTGCCCTGAGAAGGTCTGGCATTCATATCAAAGACCCAGTGGGAACAGTTTAAGCATACTAGAGCCTCAAGAACAGGGCTTCCCTTGGGTGAGTAGGGTAGGATGTTCAAGTTTTCTAGGGCATGAGAAAGAAAGGAAACGTGTGTGTTGCTTCCTCAGCTGCTTCTTCCTCCTCCGTCCCTGGTGAAACCATAGAGTCAGCTGTGTGTAACCACCAGTAATTCTGCTGTGGCTTGGTCCTGCTGTCACAGCATTAGGAAATCAATGAAACCTAAAAAATTCTCATGTAAGAGTTGAATAAACAATACACCATCTAATTTTAGGCCACAGGAAATAGAAGGTCAGCAAAAAATAATAATAATAACAATAATTCCAGTTAGCTTTGGTTGTTTGTTGTATCTATTTCTTCACAGAGGACAGATCCATGCCAATGACAGAGAGACCAATTTGGCTTGGTTTCTTACAAGTGAATCTTGGCTTCCCAGAAGGGCCATTAGGGTGAGCATCTGAGACAAACTCAGCCTCTGGCAAAGGCAAACTTGTTCCTGTGACTTAGAGACCTGGAGAAAACTTATAGGAAACATCTCTTCTATTGCCACTTTCCCCATAAGAGCCTCATTCATATATGATCACCTATCGATTCTTCCCCACCCATGCCACTTAAAATTGAGGTGAAATTTACATAACAAAATTAACCTTTCAAAAATGAGCCCATCAGTAGCATTACGTGTGTTCAGAATGTTGTGCAAGTATCACCTCTATCTAGTTCCAAATATTTTCTTTGCCCCACAAGAAACACCATACCCTCTAAGCAGTCACTCCTCATCTCCCTTTCCCCCAGTCCCTGGCAACTACCCATCTGTATTCTGTCTCTAGATTTGCCTATTCTGGGCATTTCATGTAGCCTTTTGTGCTTGGCTCCTCTCCCTTAGTGTGGTGTGTTGGTGTTTCATCCACACTGTAGCATGTACCAGCACTTCATTCTTTTTTATGATCAAACCTCCATGTCTGTTATGATATGGATAGGTAAACAAATTGTGGTGTATCCATGCCAACTTCATTTAAAATGATTTCTAAGTGATGCCCTCAAGTGGGGAAGATTACACATAAGATCACCGATATCTGAGTCTGAATGAGGATGGCTGATAAAATTACTTTGGACTAAAAGCATCAGGGAAAACTGTAGAGTATAGAGAACCAACCCCCAAACTGTAGTGAAACAATGAAAAGATGAAGGATGGCAAAGCCCCCCCACAGTTTAGTGGAAATCTGACTCTAGTTTCAATTCTCTTCCCTGGGTCTCTGCCTAAATACACTATTACATTTAAGCAGAATGATCTTAGAATCAAAATGTGCACACATCTTGTTCTCAAAGATCAGTGCACCAAAGAGGATCTGGCTGAGGGAAGGGCTACCTTCTTGTAATACCACACACCTCTGGACCAGTCTCCCTAGATGAGGACCACAGCTGCAGAGTGCATACCTGCAGTGGGGTGGTGCCACTCCTGGGAAGCTGCTAAGGTGGTCCCACTTCACTGCAGGAGCATGGTCCCTTCTGAGTTCAGCTCTCCTTCCTAATATGAGACAATAAAATCCCTTTGGAAGGAAATGGAGCCAGAGTCAAAGGAGATGGGTTTCCCTCTTCATCGTCATTGGGAGTTAATTTGCTGGCAATTATAGTGCCTTTACCATACACTTAGAATCTCATTCATTTACACTCCAGGAAGAAGGATGGCTCTTGATGACTCTTTTATTTAAATTATTGATGCTTAAAGCCATGAGACTTTCATTTCCTGCTTTCTCAACATTGGTAATTGACTAGCATGTACAGGCTTGAGAAAGCCGATTAGTTGGCATGAGGAATGATGGCCTCGGGGACTGTACTGTTAATTTTGCCCACAGCTGATTATCAGTCATGAAGGCTCTAATCTCCACTTCAAAAGCGTATAGGTAATTCCCTTGCATGGCTGTGTTGTGTGGCAGGCCAGGGTTGGGACGTGGGCTTCAGAAGTAAGTATTAAAAAATATGCATAGGTCTTCACCCCAAAATCTCTTTTCTTTATGGTCCCTGTAGGTGACCAGTTAGTGGCAAAATCTTGCACCAAATTCTAAGTGGAAGTGGCACCCTCTTAGGAAGAGCAAATAGCGATGACTGTGAAGGGAGGGTGGACCAAGGTAATTTAAGAAAGGTAGGATTGCAGCTGGGAAAGGTGAAAAAGCTAAAATTGTGAGCAGTCACATTGTGGATTAGACATGTCCTTTTGCTAGAGGAAGAACATAGCATGAGTTCAACAAACATTTTTCAAGGAGGGTAAGGACTGTGTTTCAGGAGGTGCACTGCCCCACATACCCAGAGACTCAAATAAAAAGAGTAACATGTGATCCAGAGCCTCAAGAAATACACAACTCTATCAGGCAATATGACACTCAAGTATGGAATTGTAGTGAGATGGGCAAGCTGTGATCAAGACAGAATGAAGAGCAGAGGTCATGTAGATTAGGAAAACACTAATGCTTTGTGAAATGCTGTGGGAGATGATAAGGGTGCAGGGGTGGGGACAGTGAAGCTCTGGCTGGAAGGCTGGAAGCATTTATCAGGTAGAAAAGAGGGAGAGGGTATTCCAAGGGTGTCCAAATGAGAAGACATCAGTTGGTGGTTGGGTGGTCGTTAGCAAGAGGTCACTGAGGAGGCAGCTGAACCCTTCTGGGAAATTGATGCTAAGGCTTGACGGCGGGAATGTTGAGAGGGACCAATTCTAAAAGACATTTTTTGAGGTAAAAGGGATGGCTATTGGGGAACCAGTGGGTACAGGGCTCTGGGAGTGAGAAAGGAGACAAGGATGGTTACAATGATTCCAGCTAGGGGAAAAGGTAGGTGCTGACACTCTTATTGGAAGTAGGAAAGTTTGGAAAGGATTTGACTCTGGCCACAGTGAGTGTGAGGTGTCCAAAAGGTGCCTTGGAGGTGATGACTGGGATCTGGGGAATTATGCCACGCTGGTCAGGATGCTATGACCCACTGTAGGTATTGGCACATTTTTAGGTAATTAAGCCTAGTTGAGAATGGCATTGGAATTTCTGACACTTACGCTTGAAATCTTATTAATGCATTCCTTATCATATTTTAAATTTCCTTTAGTTCAAAGAAATGAAGTCCTCTCATTAATGCATTGGTACTTCATCTGATGATATGCTACGTTTCTATTTTTTTTAACCTCTGGAGAAAGGACCAATGCAATTAAATGTGTTAATACTAACACATTGTAAATATCTATATTTACAATATCTATATAAATATATATATTGTATAATATTATAGGATAAATATTATATATTTGCATATATATATATTCTATGGTGACTTTCAGCATGGACTGTTACTTAGAAATTCAAAGTATATTAAAGGAAAGTTACCTAAAGAACTACTTGTCAATAAATCTTTTTATTTTTTCTTAGTGAAAGACAAAGGAGGTAGTTACTAGCCTCAATAGCTAGTAGATCAATGATACCATAAAATTGGGTCTGATTCCAACTAGATTTGGCTTTTATCTGCCTCTTCTCCTCATGAAGGTTCTATGGTTCCCAGTGACCCAGGAGGGATAAAGTAAAAAAGTCTCAGGCAGAGACTTTCAAGCCACCAATCTTCTATTTCTATCACTTTAAAAAAAAATCCTGCGCAAGCTAATTTGGTGTTTGTACCATGACCCAAATACAGCACAGGCATTTCTGCTTTGGAATCCACTGGGCTCGTCTGCCTCATCTCTTGATACAAGGCCTTCCCACCACAGTGCTGAGCATAGCACTTTATCTGACAGGTGATGTGAAACCCACAGCAGCTTTCAACATGATCTGACATAGTTTGTTTCCTCTAGAGATCCTTCTGGTAGCAGAGATAGAGGAAGAGATCCTGGTAGGTGGGACCTCTGCAGAGGCCCTTGCAGGGGTTCAGGTGAGCAGAGAAAACAATAATGGTTGATTCCAGAGGAGAGGAGGTAAGCTGGACATCTCTTGTGAAGCATCACCCAGTGGTCCGTGGTCACTTTTCAGATTTCTCTTGTGGATGACAATGAAATTTGGGAGTCCTTTAATGGAAAGAGGAGAAACAGGAGAAGGGATAGTGAGCAGAGGTCCAAATGTCCAATTCAGACTGGGCATGCAGACACTCATGGTGTCTGGAATATGGGGGTGCCCTGGCTAGCTGGCAGTAGACAATGGTATGCCCGAGAGAAGCCTGAGACAGAGATAGAAAATAACTGTAAAATACACCATAAATACTTGCAGGCTGAGAAAAAAGTCTAAAGTCTTTGAAAGGATTTGAAAACCGTTAATTTTTCACATATTTTCAGCATTATTCTTGACATCTTATTTTTCAAAGTGTTTTCAGTGTCTGTGAAGAAAATGCTTGCGTTGCAAAAATCTAAACCTTCTTAATCACAAATTCCAAATTCATAGCATCAGAATTACAAGAAGTTTTATATGGTATAATTAGAAGAAGATCCCAGTCTTTGGCTCATTGAGTCTGGAGCCATGTTACAGCCTTGTCATATTTGACAATGACATAGCAGACATTCTATCAGGACTGGGATATCTGGAGAGGGATTCCACAATGCTTTAATCTTGTCACAAATCAGAAGCAGCTGCTCCTTATAAAAATGAAAGCTCAAGTTCAGATGGTCCTCAGAAAAGAAAATGTGACTTAGAATCTTAAATAGCGAGTCCTGAGATTTTTCAATTGGCAGGTGTTTTCCATCATAAAACACTTCTTTCCACGTTTATTTTTGTTGATTTTATTGCTTTAGCTTGCTCTCAAACTGAAAGTTGCATTTGTGTAATGAACTTTACCACATGCACTTAAGCATTGTGTGACTAAGGCTTAGAAATGTCTTGAGACTTTTACACACCACGAAAACAGATCACACAGGAAAGGAAATTTGAATACGACTTGCATCCTCCAGAAGTAGAATAATCAAAGAGAGAAATGTTAACATCGTCAGTCAGCCAAAGACTTCAATGCTGAGCCTACAAACCTCTGGTAGGTTCTATGACAGCATGAAACTGCTGTTGTAGAAACTCTAAAACTAACAAGGGTATTAGCTTCATTGATTTTCTGAAAATGGGAAAGGGAAAAAAAGTGCTCAGCTAAGTCCAGGAAAGAGATTTAATACAACTGTCTTTTAATAATATTAAGTTTCCTAGAATCGATATTTTCTCCCCCTCCTATTAAACTATGCGTTGCTACACACCAGTTGCTATGTAGGAGAATCAATAGCAGGCTTACCTTCTTCAGAGACTATTTCAAAGGCCTGCATAATGGGGCATAGATTAGAAAGAGTGAAATTGAATTTTAAGTACCCTGACATTGTCTTATCATCCTCAGCCTGGGGAATATAGATTGTTCCAGAGCCCATGAGACTCAGAGGGTTCAGGGTGCAAGGTGCTAGTTCCACATGGGTCCCCAGATCTCCTGCTGGAAGCTTCTGCTGGGACTGCTTAACAAATGCACTGAATACAGGCGTTTGGATCACTTGTACAATTGTCCTCAAGCACACTAGGGTCACTTGGTGGGTGGGGTGATGGTATGTTCTCTACCCGCCATCTTTTAGTCTGTGGCTTTGCAATTGAACCTGAGACCTCTTGGCTGAGATCTCTGTTTAGCCATTTTATCCTGTTTTTTTGGAAAATTGAATAAATATCTCTCAGCCAATAGGATTAACTGATAGAATCACTGAAATGCTTTTACAAGTGCTAAAATAATGTTTTTCATTAACATATATGGAAAATAGCCAATAATGTCACAAAAAAATCTTTTTTTTTTTGGCAGTATTGAAGTTTGAACTCAGGGCCTCATGCTTGCTAGGAAGGCCCTCTACTGCTTGAGACACTCCACCAGCCCTGTTTTGTGATGGGTTTTTTTTTGAGACAGGGTCTTGTAAACTACTTTGTCTGGGTTGGCTTCCAACTGTGATCCTCTTGATCTCAGTCTCCCGAGTAGCCTGGATTACAGGTGTGCACCACTGGTGCCCAGCACGAAAATCTTAAATACCACGAAAGATGTCAACAGAATTCTAATTTTTAGAAGAGGTAGAGCACATTCATTTATGAGTATTGATTAACAGTGATTCTAATGTCTTATTTGAAGAGGTTTATCTGAAAAAAAAAAAACCAGACATCTAGTGTGATGTTGGTATTTACAAGTCACTATTTGTTTACTCTAGAACAAAGGAAACTCATGGTCACTCAACAGTCCATACTTGAATGTTTATAGTTGTTCTATTCATAGTTGCTGAGATCTGGAACTAAACCAGATGTATTAATCAGGTTCACATTACTACAGTGACATACCCGAGGTGATTAGCTTATAAAGAGAAAAGGTTTATTTAGCTCATGGTTCTGGAAGTTCCAGTACAAGTTTTGATAGCTCCTTTTGCTTTGGGCCCCTGGTGAGGGCACCAGTGGCAATGGTAGGAAGCACATGGCAGGAACGCCACTCACATCACCAGGAAGGAAGCAGAAAGAGGCTGAGAGACTGGGGTCCCACGCATGTGTCCTTAAGGGCAAAAGGACCTCCCATTACTCACCACTTAAAGGTCCACAGACTTCTAAATACTACACACTGAAGCACAAGTCTTTACAAGTAGGTCTTTGGGAGGCACTTGCTAAACCATAGCACCTGATGTCCTTCAACAAGTGAAAGTTAAATGAGCTGTAGAATGTCTATTTAGCAATAAAACAGAGCAGAATCTTGATACACACAATTTGGGTGATTCTCAAGTCAAAAAAGTCAGTTCCAAAAGGTTGAATACTGTATAATTGTATCCACGTGACATTTTTGGAAATGGTCCGAATAGATCTAGAGAACAAGTCATGGGTAGCAGGGGTGGGGCAAAGAAAAGAGAGTGACTATAGAGGGTGAGTAGTTAGGAATTCTTTAGGGTGATTAAACTGTTCTGCATTCTGTTTATACTGGCAGTTGTACAAATTTATGTTCGTGGTAAAATTCATAGAATGATACACAAAGGGGAGAAAAGTCAATTTTACTATAGAGCTAAAAAAGTTAACATTTAAAAAAATTGCTCTTACCTGCAATTTCTTTCTGTAAAATGGGGTGCTAATATCATAGCTGAAACCCATTTCTAGCCAAGTGTTTCACACACACAATTAGGTTAAGAGGAAGTTGTTCATTTATTACTTGATAGGTGACTTGACTGTATGTTTCCCAGGAATGACTGTGAATTACCTGTGTTGAAGTAAGAAGAATGCTCATTTGGATACTTCGTAATTGTTCACACTTTCCCATCTTCTCATTTTAATACTATGGAAATGTAGAGTAGGAATCCTTGCCAGAGTTTTGTAGGTGTAGGAAACTGATGCGCAGGGTGGTTAGGTAACTGGTGAGTAGCTGGGACTGGCTCCAGAACACTAGCTCCTACAGAGTTGTGACTCTGAGGTTTACTATTTATTTATTTGCACCAGCTCATCTCTCAGTGATTCTCTGCAAGACTGGAAGTCACTGAGACCATTTAAGGAGCTCTGTGTATGGAACCTACGAACCTCATGTCACAATTTGACCAGAAAACAAATAACATGCTATCAGGTTACTAATCAGGAGACTGGTATATGCAATTCTAAGTCCTTATTGCTCCTTAAATTTTTGGCTTAGCTAGAAACTTTTGCTAAATGTGTTGAACTTAAGCTAACTCACTTAAAAAGTAAAAGTATGGTCATCCCTTGATATTCACAGGGGATTGGTTCCCGGACACTTCAGATACCAAAATCTATGGAGCTCAAATCCTTTATGTAGAATGGCATAACATTTACATATAACCTATGCAATCCACCTGTACATGTTAAACCATCCCTAGGTTACTTCTAATGTCTAATGCAGTGTTAGTGCTATGTAACTTGCTATTGTATTGCTCAGGGAGTACTGGTGAGAGAGTTCTGGAAGTTCTGCAGGATGCCCAGGGAAAGCTAGGATCCTGCTCACAGTACAGGGGATGAACTGCTTCCATTCTGAAGAGGGGACCATATACCTGAAAGCAAGTGGGAACAGAGTGGGCTAGTTGATAGTTAACTATAAAAAGAAAAGGTTTATTTTGACTCATGGTTTTAGAGGTTCTAGTCTAAGATTGGGCAAACCTACTGCTTTTAGGCTTGTGGTAGGGGTGCAGGAGGATGGTGAGGACAGGGAGCACATAATGGAGTGAACTCCTCACTTCATGGTCAGGAAGCAAAAAGAGAAGAGGAAGGGACTTGGGTCCAAGATCCCATCAACAACCTATCCCCAATAATTTAAGGACCTCCTCATAGGCCTCACATTCTAAAGACTGCTGCCCTGGGGACCAAGAGTTTAACACACTGGCCTTTAGGGGACATTCTGGATCCAAACTATAGTACATAGAAAAATAAGCAAATAAAACAAAACACCAAACTCAAAGACACTTCCTCTCTCCTTGACACAAGCCATTGCATTTCCTGCAGCCTTAATATTTACAAAAGTCTACGGGATTGGAGTGTTAAGGACACATCTTGGGGCCAAAGCAGGTTAGGTGCAGCCTTGCCTGGTCTCTTGGTCTTCCAAGTCCTTGGCAAGTAGGTCAAGCTCAAGATCAGCTTGGCTGCCTGTGTTTCCCCTTTGGTGACAGTGAAGGGCCTTTGCATAGTTTATGTCATGGGGCAGATGTACTGAGTGACTGTGAGCATGTTTTCAAGGCCTGCTTCTTGCCATGACATATCTGTATGTTGGCCAACAAGAAAACAGGTTTGGCTGGGGGTGAATGGTGCTGCTGCCTGGAGCCCAGACGAAAAGCCAATGATGTTCTCCAGGCTTTCCTTCTGGGCTTGCACCTGTGCTGGAATCTCCCACACACTATCAGGCATCAGAAGGTTCAAGGGATGAAGGGAGTCTTTCCTCCTTCTTGTCTCCCTCTCTGTTCCTCTGCATCCCCCTCTCTGTTCCTCTGCATCCCCATCCTTCATCTTATTTCCTCTCTTCTCTCTTTCCTGTATCTTTCTCCCTGTCCCTTCTCTTCCTCTGTGTCTCTCTGTAGAAGTCTCTTTTAAAGTTACCTCTTTCTGTCTCTATAGGTGCCCATTTGCTATTCATGGTGTGCAAAAGATTCCTTAAGAAGCTCACAGAGCACCTGTACCCAGTATCTGGGAAAGTCATTTCAGAACCATCTGTAATACTTCCGTGCTCATTAGCATTTTTAAGGCAAGCATTCCAGGTGCAACTTTTCCATCCTTCCTCCAGCTTTCCCCTCGCTGCAAGTTACTCCCACCATATGTGTGATTCTTGTCACTGGACAGTCAGAACCATGGATTTTATTCTGTCTGTTAGTACACAGGTTTCAAAATGAGTCGATTATCACAGTACCAAATGCCTAGCTTCAATTAGGAAGTGGTGTGTTTTTTCATGGACTCTAATCTGAGTTGGTCTGGACTTGCCCAGATGATCCCTTGTTTTCACAGTGGTCTTAACTATGCAGTCTGGCTGTAGCTTGTAGCTGTCCTTGGTAACAATATTCCCTATATAAACAGCTTCTCAACAATGCCTTGTCAGGCTGCAACTCCTCTCTATGCCTGGGTTCTGGCAGGTGACCTGTTGTGGTAAGGAGAATCTTACTCAGGATGGCCTAGTGAATTTCTGTCTTCAATAAGTACCTCTTGTCCCTCTTCATCTTCCAAATGGAGAAAGTGTCAGCTTTCCCTATGGGTGAGGAAAATACTTCCTACAGATCTAACACTAGGAAAAGTAATGAAAATTAATCAGAGTTTTGCAAGTGGGCATTCAGTGTGCCAGTGGTTTTGGGATAGGGGATTTTTGCATGAATGAATTTTGGTGGCGAATTACACAAAAACTATATTTTGCTGTCATCTGTATGGACCTGTATGTATAAATGAGCAATTCTCAGATAACGTCTCCTGCAGTTGAATATTACGACTACCCCTGCGCAGCATTGATCATTCTCTCTAGTCACTTTTTGGCACAGTGTTTCTTTTCCAGGCTTTTTATTATTTTATTGGTCTTTAATTTCTCAATCAGTCATTTTTCATGTGATGAACCCTCATGGTACCCAGTAATCCAGCTAAGGACTTGGACTCTGGACGTTAGGAAGAAGTTAGTTCTTTGACTTGGTATACTGTTTTTTCTGGAATATGTTTGGATATCACATTAGTTTCCTTATTTTGGGAAAATACACATAATATAAATTTGTCATTTTAGCCATTGTAAAGTATACAAATCAGTGATATTCAATGAAGTCACAGTGTTGTGTAACCATCACCCCTCTCAGGTTTCCCATCATCCAATTGAAACCCCATCTTCAGTAAGTAGTCACTCCCTATTTTCTCTCCCTCCAAGCCCTTATCTGTCTCTATGGGTTTGTTTTCAATCCCTATGGAAATGTCTACACTGGACATTTCATATAAATGGAATCATCCAATAATGTGCCTTTTGTGTCTGGCTTCTTTCACTTAGCACTGCATCCTCAGACTCGTCAGTACTCCTTCCTGGACTTTCGGCCAAAAAACATTCAGATGTTAGCATTTTGAAGCACATTCATTCCTTTGTTGACTCAGGACTCCTGGTCTCTGTGTTCTCTATAGACTCCCCTTCTGTGAGCAGAAGTTAGTGGTTGTTACTTGGGTCTCGATAGATAGACTGATCCATGAAATTATTACTGCCTGTTACTCAAAATGACTATCTTATAAGCATTTTAGACAAGATCAGTTTTACAGTGGTAATTGATAATCTTGAGTGGGAAGTGGTGCCCTTGTTGGTGGACTCTAATCATCTTAGCTCTTCTGCAGCAATAGTACTAGAATGTCATCTCATGACACCATCCCCTTCACCGGGGACTTTGGGGCTTGCTGTCAGTGGAAGATGTGGCTAAAGAGCTGAGCAACTAGAATAAAATGTCAGAAGTGACATACCTCATATTTTATCAGATTATTATTAGATTTGACTAATCACTGTGGAGAAGTGTAAATAGCACTTCACTACACATCACCCAGAACATCAGTAACCCCAACTCTGAAAGCTGATAACTACATGCCTCCCACCATGGACTGAATCGTGTCCTCAAAAATTCGTACGTTGAATCCCTGACCTGTGATGAGATGATATTTGGGAGGTTTAGATGGCATAAGAAGGGCAGGGCCTTTGTGAATTAGTTCCCTTAAGAAGAGACTTTGGGGAGCTTGCTCTGTGTCTGTCTCTGTCCTTTTCTCCCCATGACGAAGGAGGGTGCAACATCAAGATGCTTGACTACAAGACAGGAGCAGAACCCAACAATCCTGGTGTCTTGATCTTGAACCCCCAGTGTTCAGAATATGAAAACTAAATTTTGTATCTTGTATAGCAGCCTGAGCTGACTACGATACTTCTCACACTGCAAATGTAATCAAAGACATATTTCCTAACTGTCCATCTCACACAGTAAGTTTGCTGGGAATTTACGCAGCCAAGAAAATTGATGACCACATGGTTTCTGCTTCTCCTCCTATCACACTGTTTACCTGAGGGACCCACATGCATCCTATGCCGTGAAATGCATGTTTTATAGGCAGAACCAGGGACATCCTTCACACATTGACCTCCAGGGTATACCTTTGTGCTTGATAAGCACAATGGCCAATGACGTAACTTCAACACAATGAAGAAACAGCTGTAAGCCCCCCAGGACACCCGGTAGGAAGCAGAGGTGTTCTAGAAGCAGGATGATTTCTTTTTTGCTTTTTTTTTATTACTTAATTTTTTTTTAGATTACCACAATTTATTTGTTTATTTAATATATTTATTATTATTGTTATTGTACTGGGGGTACATTGTGACATTTACCAAAGTTCTTACAATATATCGTAGTTGAACTCACCTCCTCCACCATTCTCCTTTATCTCCCCTTCCCTGTTCCTTGAATAGTTTCAATAGGTCTCATTTTTCCATTTACATACATGTGTACACAGTATCTGCACCATATTCACCCTTCCACACTCTTTCCTTGCATCCTCCTCCCCATCTCACTGGTGCTAACCCCCTTCTTGTTCTCTGTTTTAGGGAAAAAAATTACATTTTTGTTTGTTTAAGATAGATAAAGGTGTTTCATTGGGACACTTCCAGGTATATACATTTTCTGATATGTATGATGTTAATATTATAATTAGTACAATAAGGTTCATTCCCTCTATTTTTCTCCTTTCTACCTTATTGCCTCTCTAATGGTGATGTCAACAGGTTTACAAATTCTATGTTCATTCTTGTATAAGAAGTACATCACCCATATTGACCTTTTTAACTTCCTTTTACTCTCTCATATATGACCTCTCCTTAGTGTTATCTGTTAGTCATAATTTTGTTTGTGTTTGTATTAGGTATATATTCCCCATATGAGAGAAAACATGCAGCCTTTGGGTTTCTGAACCTGGTTAACATCACTTAAGATGATGTTCTCCAATTCCATCCATTTACCAAACAAGACAATTTCTATACATATCATCCCTGTCTGTTTTCATCTGTCACGTTTCTTGGGGCAGAAAAAGTATTTCTTATATGACTAAAAAAACCAACTTAATTATGGAGCTCCCAATATCCATCGATGTAGATCAGCCTCTCAAGCTAGAGTTAGTGGGTGATACCGTAAAGGGGAAGATCGTAGTTAGCATGGCCCAGCAAATGGTGGGTTGACCTAAAGCATAATTTGGGGTGCTTGTGATTGGCCAATGATATCCTACTTTGAAAACAATATGAATTTCTCAGAGGTCGATGGGTGATTGTGAAGTGACTTGCTTTTGTTTTATTATAGAGAATAAGCAGGTAGCCACGTGATTTCAGAAGATGGTGGTGAACCAGGTCCCTTTCAAGGATTAGAAAAATTTGTTGCTTCTTACAAGCAACAAATGTCTTCAATTGATGAAATGTCTTCAAATGATGAAATTTTGCATGCAGTGAAGTTTCCATTTTTTAAAGAATACACTCTTTACATGTAGTGAAGTTTTATTATGGAGGAAAATATCGGGGACCAGGTGAATTCTTGGGGGAGGAAGGGTTGCTGTGAGCATCCTGCAACCACACACAAGCCAATACTCTCTTCGTACTCTTCCTAGAAGTGCACTGTTACCAAAATCAACGATTAATGGTTGAAAAAGTCTGAAAAATGGATATCCCTTTGACCTTTCTAAGGTTTGTCATTTACTTGACATACCCATTACCTCAAAAATCAAATGTGTTTGTCTAAACATTATTCTGGTGTTTACTTTGGGCACTAAAGGGCAGACAGCTGACCACGGACCCGCTGACAGTGATCAATTCAGCTGCGAATCTTGTCACTTGCCCTGTTTATTCTGCTATCAATCTCCCCTTTTCCTGCCACCACGACCACTTTCTGCTGCTCAGGCGCTTTTAAAACTAACAATAATCCAATTTAGAATTGATCAATGGGAATGTGTGGTCCGTCAGCAAAATGACAAAGTCGGCACTCAACCACTGACTGCACTCAGGGGTATATTTTATATGGGGCTGAAACCAAGTTTTAATTAATTAATTAAATGCTAATAGCACTCAACCTTTTCCTGTTTTGTTTGTTTTAATTTTTTTGGTCAGATCCTCTAAGGATTACTGTTTTAGAAATTGGGGGACAGGCCCATTCATGGTCCTCTAGAACCTGGATCTTCTGTAAGATACCGTCCAGGAGAACTTTCTAGGATGTTAGGGATGGTCTATACACATGCTGCCCAGTGTGGTGGCCAAGAGCCACCTGTGGCTAAGCTTGAAATCTGGCTTGGCAACTGAAGAACTGAATTTTTAATTTTATTTAATTTAGAATTAAATAGTTGCATGTGGCTAGTAGCTGCAGAACTGGATGGTGTGGTTCTAGAATGTTGAGATTTCGTGAGGAGGTAAAGCCTGCAAAACCTTAGAACACTGTACTGTGTAGACACTGGGCACCAGAATGTCATAGTCTCTCACCTGATCCAACAGGGCTACCAGGTGAGAGACGTTAAATGAGCCATCCACAGGCTCCCACATCCTAAAGGCAACAGTGTATTATACCGCTGTGGCCTTGCTTGTCTATGGAACCAGGGTTCCTGCAGTAGCCAGGAAGGTCTGGCTGTGGTCTACAGGGATGACTCCTGCTGAGCAGTAGAGAGAACTCCAGAATAAGAGGGTAGGAGAGGGGACCAGATGTGGTTTGCTTTTCCTAAAAGTCTCCTGAGGCCATCCCCATTCACCTGCTTCCCAGGTCTGGTTTCCAAGATAGAATGCTCCATTTGGTTCCAAGGGCCAAGTAGCTCCCAGATTCAGGACTTGCCTGGGTCCTTCTTTGGCCTATTGGTTCCCGTCTCAGGAATTGGCTGTGTCCGTGGAACTAAGCCCCTTCCCTCAACCTCAAACTCTATTTTTGCAACTCAAACAGTGGGGAGTCATTTGATGATTTTCTTCTTTTTCATTTTCTTTATTTGTTCTTATTATTTTTTCCTTTGGCAGTACTGGGGGTAAGGTTTTATACTTGCTAGACAGGTGCGCTACCATTGAGCCATGCCTCCAGCCTTTTCTGCTCTGGTTATGTTGGAGACAGGGTCTCACTTTTTGACTCTAGTGAGCCTTTTATTTTTTTTAGTTCCTGCATTTGCGGGGATGCCCAGCCATTGATTTAGATGGGGGTATTTAGACTTCATTTGCCAGGGTACGTGGGAGTATAGGTTTGAGCCATTGTTTAATGAATTTCTTAAAATGCTTTGAAGAATAATTTCTTAAAATGATTTGCAAATATTATCTCCAATGGGCAAACAATTTAAAAAACTAATTGCTAATGAGATTAGAGCCATATATGATATTTGAGAGTCTTTTTAAAAACATGAAATCAACTTAGCTTTCAGCTCTAGATAGATGTATGTCAGAAGCTTGATTAGGTATTTAAAAACCACATAATTCCTTATTTGAATTTCAAAGCTTATGGGGGAAATTAGGAGCAAGTAGAAACATGTTATGATGGTTATGGGATAATCAATGGAGTTTGAAATTCTCTACCAGAGAACTATGTCTTAGAAGGAAAGTGGTCTAGGTCTTCCCTTGAGAGAAAATCCAAATCTATCATTGTTGTGTTATTTACATTTGTATTACATATGAATAATCTAAAATTAAAAGCAAAAAGCCAGTTCTTATTTATAAAATAAAAAAGAGGAAAGGAAAATGTTATTTCCTGAAAATCTTAAGGAGACAAAACAATCTAGGAGAAACAAAAAATGTAATTCTTGATGAAGCTTTATGTGACATCCTTTAAGTTTGACAGTGACAACAAAAACTTTATAGTGAGAAGGTTTTTGCATTAAAAAAATGAAATTTAGGAAAGTATATTCTACTACCCAGAGAGACACTGCTAACACTGTTTTACTTCCTTCTTATATCTGGTCTATTTGTCTTCAATTTAAATGCAAGCACAATGCATGTGCTGTATGCATATTGCTTTCACATTTAATGTTATAACTGTTTTCCAAATTTGCATATTCTCCATAAATATAATTTTTAAAAAGTTACATACTATTGAATGGAATGAACACACATAGTCTATGTAACTACTATGTTTATTTCTGGTAAATTCTGCTTTTTTATTTTACTATTATTTTCAAAATTGTCAATAGTCAGATGTTTCCTTAGGCTCCATTCTCAAAAGTGCAATTACTGAGTTAGAGGGAATAAGCAATAGAAGGCTCTTTGCCAAATTGCTTTCCAAAAGGCTTATATAAGCCAAAATGTGAACAAAGGGTGCCACTAAAGAGCACCCTTTCACTTTTCCTCATCTGCTCGGGATATCATTATTTAAAAAAAAAATCTTTGCTAATTTGATAGGGGTCAGATGTTACCTCATTGTTATTTTTGTGTCCGTTCTTTGATTACTGGTGAAGGAAAGCTTTTGCCACACATTTGTTGATTACTTACATTTCCTTTTTGGAAATTGCCTATTCACATCCCTCATCAATTTATCTACTGGGGGCTTTAGTGTTTTAACACTCAGTTCCATAACCTCTTCATACATAAGGATATTAGTGCTTTGTCTATACAGTGTTTCTCATGGCTTTTTCTCTCCAACATAATGTTTGCTTTTCAGTTTTCTTCTGTTTTTATTCTGAGTGAACAGGAGCTTAAATTTTTAACTTAAACATGTTAATATTTTAATTATAATTTTAGCAAATTGTATGTCTTCCTAGAATGGTAAATATTTATTTTTTCTTTCTTCTTGATTTCTTACATAGTGATATTTTATGTTTAATTTTAAAATTTCCTCAATTTATTTTGGTGAATGACTGAAGGTGAGAATATATATATACATAATCCAAGGCTATTTATAAAATGACTTAGTTCTTTCTGATTGAAAATAGTTATTAAAGAATAAATGAAATAAAATTTCTCTTTTATATTTATGTTTATGTTCTTAAAATTTGTAACTTAGCCTGTTTCTTGATTATTTTAGTGTTGATTTTTGGTTTACCCTTTTCCCAGAATTTCAGTGTTTTACTTAAGTATCAATTTATATGCTGACTACTGACTGACAGGTCTTGAATACTCCCAATGTCATCCTTTTTTGAAAAGGGTGTTTTATTTTGTCTTGCGGGTATATGTGCCATGGGAGGAGAATTGGTAACTTTTTATTATCAGATTTTGACTTTTACTCTTTTCCAAATCTTAAGATCAGATCAAATCCTCTAACCCACAAAGCCTTCATGACCCTTCTTGGCAGAAAGGACTTACCCCTCCCTTATTTCTACAGGACTTCCTCTCTGCTTCTCCTAGAGCACCATGACTTCCTGCCTTGTATTATAGTTATTTGTGGACAATCTTATTTCCCTGTCTTTGTGTATCAAGAGTAGCCTTCAAAGATGTCCACATCTTAATCTACAGCTGGAATCTTTTGGGAATCAGAGAGGCAACGAGGAGCTAGATATATATGAATATGCATATGTATGATATATATATGTATGATATATATATAAATGTGTGCTTGTATATACAAACATATGTGCTTGCACTTGGCATCCAGGAGCAGCCAGAAGGGCAAGCTGACCTGACATAGGATGTGCTATCCCCTTAGTCTGCACACTGGCTGGCAGCAGTGCCCATTGGATGGAAACTTGGAGGGGTTTGTGGAGTTTGTGGAGGTGTTGGGGGTAATTACCATTTGCTGAGTGTCTCCCTGTACAATGGGTTATGCTTTTCACACATTCCTGTAGTTGTAAGACTTGTGGAGTTATGTGTACTTATCCTAATTTTCCGGGTAAGGAACTGAAGCTCAGGAGGTTGAGAAGCTTCCTCCAGGTCAGAAAGTCACTAAGTGGCAAGTAGAAAGTTAGTTTGTCATCCAGCATTGTCGCTCTTGCAGGACAGAGGGATGAAAATGGTAAAAATGCCCAACTCTTGGGGGTTTACTAAGAATGCTCATTATGAATTGAGTTTGGGAGAAGAATAGCTGTTCCCCAGGTAGGGATGGGGAGGGAGGGGATGGCTTTCAGGAAACACGTTCCAGTGGACAGGCTCAGATGGATGAACAATGTAGCTTTTGCAGAGAGAGCCAAGCAACCTGGCAAGTCTCAGGCACAGATTCATGTGGGGAGAGGGACGATGAAAATCTGGTTCATCAATTATTAGTCCATGAGGTGATAATTGTATGTTAAGACTTGAAATAACCTCACACTGAACATGTTGCATAATATCGCCTGTAATGAAACTTTTGGGTGAGGTTACTACCTTCTGACATTCTAGCTGGCCAGTGCAGATTTTCCATACCACTTGCTATTGTAGACCTTTCCTCGCTGTTACAGACACACGGTCAGGCCACAGTAAAATGAAACTTTCAGCTTTCCAATACTCTTAGAGACATTTCTTTTCACTTTCTTGGAATAAATTAGGGAAATGGCAAATATGATTAATATCTATTTAGTCACATTTTTTGTCTGCTATTTTCTTTGCCTAATTTCCTGATGTGGATGAAATTTCTTGCCAGGGCAGAAATTTGCATAGTAATGTAAGTAAATTCTATATTTCTCTGAATAAATAACTTATTGGGAAAATGTTTCTCTTGGGAAAATATGAGCAAATCTTAAGCTTCTTTATTCCAACCAACTCTGTCACTGTGTCTCTCTGGTCATTTGTAAATCTCTCCATATACACAAATCTCTACACATATACTCATGCCACTCAATGGACATGGGTTTGTTGTTAAGATAATAATCTCTCAGCAGGAGGCTCTCCCTTGATGGCCTGGTCGATACATTCATAGAATGTAATTAAAACATATCACATCCATGACAGGAAATTGATGACCTTTTAATTATTTCAAGATAACTGAATATGTAATCATTTTCTCCTTACACTGGGAGAGAACTGTATATTTGGGATAAGATGAAAGCAAAATATAAATATTTACATGCTTTCTTTGTAAGCTGTATTTGTGCACTCTCTTTGCACAAGACATCGCTTTTGGAATTCTTTTTGTATTATTTAGGGAAATAATTTAGAAAAGTCACTTAAGCAGGGGAGATTAATAGTTAGCTTAAATGGCACTTGCTGATTGACAGCATTAGGAAGTATCTAACAATGCTACTATAAAATTTGATAGTATAGATAAGAACACAACCATTTCTCAAGGCATCTGATGGGAAATACATGGTAGGTGGCTTTTTAGAAGAGTTAACGTAGACTGAAGTTTGTTTATAAAGTTGAAATTGGAGGGCAGGACTAACTTCCCTTGGGAAGATTGTGCATGCTTATTGGGTGTCATTTTGGACGTCACCAATGTGTGATAGGTGGGGATAAAGGAACATAATGTCTCAAATCCCAATTATTTCACGTAATTGGGATGATACAATTTTCATGTTTCTAGGGTGCCGTATTTTCCCATTAAAATATGTATTTTATAACTGCTTTGAACAAGAAAAAATTCTGCAAGGGGTCTAGTATGGTAGCTAAATGAAACCTATTCAAATAGGAGTATTTTCTTTGCAAAACAGTACAAAAAGACTGTTTTGTCTCTCTGCAGGAACTGGACATGTGGAAAACACTCTTTCCCTACCGTCTTCCATTAAGTGAAAAAAGAACTTGGGCTAGTATTTGAAAAATTAACTGCTTAATCTTGGACTGAAATTCTAGTCAGCAAAATTAATGGGGAGTGGGGCAATTTCAATAGAAAAACCCCATGGTGAGTGGTTGTGATTTATAGCTGGACATATTAAATGTATAAGTTATGTCTAGAAGCAGCTTTCTACTGGATATATTTTATAAGTAAATTAGTATAGTGACTTGCACGTGTTAAACTTTTCTTTTGTTTAAAAATATTGCAAGAATGTTCTTAACCATTTCTTAAATCAGGGATTTTCTTCAGAAAAGAGGGAAGAATTTCATATTTCATGGATCTTTTCTTTAATATTGAAGAGAACTATAGGAATATTCTAGTGTTAAGACGATGTATTTGAGTTTTTATTATTATGACTTATGTGTGTTGACATGGAGTACAGGTGAGTACCTCTTTTTCAAAATGCTTAGGACGAACAGAAGTATTTTGAATTTTGTATTTTTTTTATTTTGAAGCTTTTGTATACACATAATGACATTTCTTGGAGATGAGAACTATGTCTAAGCACAAAATTCATTTCTCTACATCTTATGATCATAGTCTGAAGATAATTTTCCACAATATTTTTAGTGTACTTCTATTTTGACTGTGACCTGTCACATGAGAGCACATGGAATTTTCCACTGATGCATCTTATCGATGCTCAAAACATATTGGTATTTGGAGCATTTTGGATTTCAGATTTTTGAATTAGAAATGCTAGTGTGTATAAACACCTTGTGCCAAAAAAAAAAAAAAAAGAACAGGTGGGCTGCTCATATACACCTAATAAACTGATGTAGGTGAAAGCAGAGTAATAAATAGAAAGCTGTTCCCCTAATACTTGTGAGTGGGGAGGGTGGATCAGATTTTTAAAAAAATGTTATTAATTAGGCCATTATGTACGAGGTTCTCAAAATCTCTGTTTTGGTCAACAAATTTTTCTCGACTGCTTGGCATAATGCTGGGGCTGGGAATTGGAGGTTGATTACAAAAGAATTTCTCTTTCAAAGAAGCCTACAGTTGACCAGGGGGACTGATCTATTACCTAATGAAGTATGTCTGAGAATAGAGCTTTGCACACTGGAAAGACCAAAGAGGGAATGATCAATGCACTTGAAGAGGAAAAATTCTGTATTTACATACAAGGTAAGATTTGAGTTGGGCCTTGAATGCTTGAAGAAATATTTATAAAGAAATTGCAACAACACTGAAGTCTGTCCATACCTTTTCTAGTTTGCTTCCCTTGAGCTAATTTGTTTCAAAAACTGAGTTTGATGCCACCAAATCTTCCTGTGTGACTCTAGTCACCTACATTTTAACAGATGGCTGTCTCCAAATAATTGTGTTCAATAGTTATAATTTACTGTCATTAAAGTATTACTAAAATAAATCAGCACAGAAGACTCCATTGTTTGAAGCTGGTAAGGTAGCCAGTGAAGTACAATGTGAAGAAACACCAAAGAGGCCCCACACCAGCTAGAATGGGTTGAAACATCATTTTATTCCAGGCTGTAAATTTCTTGATTGGAAAAAATTATTTTCAGTGACCTAATTTCCTATGTATATATATCAAATGACACCTGAATCAAGTTAAAGCCTTAACCTTTTTCCATTTCCTGTTGTAAAATTTCCTCAATCTGACATCTTTTTAAGTGGAGTTGAAATTGTTTTCACTTGTGATGTCAGAATTCATCGAATGCCTAAATTGATGCACAGTGGTATTTATCTTAAATACCTCATTTTTTCTAAGATGCCTTCTTTGATAAAGAATAGAAGTCCATTGTGGGTCTCCTTACAGTTTAAAATAATCTTTTATCACAATATTCCCAGTTGGAAATTTGAATCCCACAGTACTGGTGATGAAATATGATAAGTAGCAAATGCCTTCCATGCCTTCATCCTGGTAATGAATCTTCATTCCAAGGCTCAGTAGTGGAGGATGCTGAAGGTGTTTGTGCTCCTACATTTCCCACTGTCCCACTGCGTGGACAAGGCATCATACCTGTCCCTCAGCGTCCCTTAAACAAATTGGCTTGTCAGGTCTCCTCACTGTTTTCTCAACTCTATATGCCATGGTCCATCTTGAATATATTCTTGCATTCATTTATTAATTCCCCATGCAAAAATTATAATTAACACTACTATGCAACAAGTACTATGCTAAATGAGTGAAATATTAGACAGGAATTCTGGATTTTGTGGAAACAAACTGTAGAGAAGTAAAACAAGGACTGAGGATTTAGATGAGTGATAGAGCAAGGCCCTCAGATGAGTCCCCAAAGCCCCACCCAGTCCTCCCTCCACCAAAAGCAAAACAAAAAAGAAACAAGATAATTTGGGATTGCAATAAGAATAAAATAAGATAGTGATGTAATAAAGAGAGAAGTTTGCACAGGAAGGCTTCACTTTGGACAGAGTGGCCAGAGAAGGCCTGTCTGAGATGATGACCAGGGAGTCATTAAGATTCTGGGCGAGGAACATTCCAGGCTGAGGGAAGCTCAGATGCCCAAGACCCTAAGGAATTTGGAGGGAGAGGTTCAATGTCGTTGGACCCTAAAAACAAAGGGAAAAATAATGCAAGGACCACATGATAAAACTTGAGGATGGTAGCTAAAATGGCATTATTACTAGAACAGTATCATTTAATATTGCCTGAAGAAATAGAAAACCTGAATAATTTTATAAATCTTCTCACAAAGAAAATATTCAGGTTATTTGTAGAACTTCCTGACAAGTTCTATAAATAATTACATAGGTTTAAAATGTTATGTTATTATTTAGGTGTGGCAAGGTCAACAAATCAGGAGATGACTGATCTTAAACAGATGGTTTGGTACTCATTGACCTCGAGAGAAGGAGACATGCCATACCATAGGGGCCATCCGGGGGAACATGAAGGTTGGGAGGTAGAGGGAGATGCCACTGTGACCGGAGTCTTTCTTGTGGTCTCTGCAAGGAAGGAATGGGTGAGACATGGAAAGCACGTTTAGGATTGGTTAGTTTGAAAATTTTACTGGACTCTGGGGCATAGGAGCTGAGGCTGTTTGTTTGGTACTTGGCCCTGTGGTGACTGGGGCAGGTGATAGTGGCCTAGGGTGTGGAGAGCATCTCAAAGGAGGTGGTTGGGGTGTGGGCTCTGGGTTCATGCACATGGGTGAAAGTGTTCATCTCTAGGGATAGGCTAATCCTGGGCCACCTGAAGGGCTGTTAAAGCATCAGAGCACAGAAAATAAGAGGCATGGTTAATACCTACATAAACTATTCCAGAGCACTGAAAATGTTTATGAAACCAGCACAAAGTCGACCCGACAAGAATGAGAGGAAACTTACAACCCATTTACTTATGAACATAGATGTTAAAATATATTATCTGTGAATAATGAAAGTTCTGTTTCTTTGTGACACTTTTTATTCATTATTTTATTTTTCTTACATTTCCTAGAAATTCTGCTAAAATATTGATAGAAATCACTGCATCTGAATCTTGTTCCTGATTCCCAAGGGACGCTTTCAATGTTTTTACCCCAAAGTATTCTATTGGCTATTGGTTTTCTTTATAGGTTCAGCAGGGCCCTTTTACTTCCTGTTTGTTGAAGGTTTTTGTTTTTAAATGAATGAATATTAAATGTAATACATTTCTGCATCTGACGGATCGTACAATGATTTCCCTTTTAAGTTTTTAGTCATATTATTTGATTTCCTAATGTTAATCTACTTTTGCTTCCCTAGGATAAAGTGACTTTTATCATAATATAATTTCCTTTTTTATTCATTATTAGCTATAGCTTGTGAATAGTTTGTTCAGGATTTCGAATCTAATGGGTGAGTTTGGCTATGATTTCTATATCTTGTATGTCTTGCAGATTTTGATAGGTTAAACTAGACTTCTTTTGTGGTCTAGAGGATTTTGTGAAGAATTGATGTTATTTCTTCTTCATATAGTTAAAATGTTCATAGGTAAGAGGCCATGTGAATTTCTTTGAAGCAAGATTTTTATTTGTAGATTCAATTTCTAAGATAAATATAAAGCTATTCATGATCTTTTCTTTCCTCTTATGTCAGTTTCAGTAAGATGTGATTGTGAAGGAGTGCATCTATTTCAGGTTTATTGGCATATGCTATCTTTTAAAGTCTATTTCCTGGCGGAGGAGAAGCAGGAAGTACCTGTCTCCAGCAGAGGGTTCATCACACGCAAAGTCCTGGTGGAGAAAGGAAGTGGACCGCTTGTCCCAAATAATTCACACTCTGTCCACCTTGGCATAACGCAGATTTAGGGAGAACAAAGGGAGACCACATTTATACCAACCATTGTATGGTAGGTTTCAGATTACATACAAAAACATTGAAACATGGAAATTAAAAGGGGATTTGTTAATACTGTTAGGTTGTTTTATGCATTTCTAGGTCAAATATATTCCTTACAAAACATAAGTAATATCTGCTTCTCAAGGAAATTCATTTTCATTTTACTCACTTCAAAAGCATGTAGCTCTGTGTAAATGTCACTCCTTGGCTTGTTTTTCTTTTAGTCAGTAGATTTGTTTTATTTTCCCATAACATGTCTTTCTTTTCTGAACACTAACTTCATAGTTTGGTGATAAAATGAAATTCAGAACAATTTTGCCTGTATTTTGTCTATAAATCAATTAAATTTCTATACAAATAACTATAATAAATAACACAAATATTATTTGTGTGTTATTGTATAAAACTTGTATAAACCCAAATATTGGTGTTTCAGAAATGAACAAGGTTACTGAATTGTGCTAGTGTGAAGGTATTGGTAATCTAATTAATAATATGTATTTATCCAAATTTGCCAGCTGAGAGGAAATGATATATTTTACAAAAGTAAGTCTTCGTGTTGTCAGCATTGATTCTCATGACTGGTTTTTACACAGAGGATCAAAATAGAAAGTTTAAAATATTTATTCAACTTCCACATTTTTTTAGTCATAAGGAGATAGCATAATGGTCTGGCTTTGCTATAAATTTTGGCAAGGTGCAAGAATATTTCTGAACTTTTATTACCCCATAGAGCTAGCTGTGAGCGGTGTCTATTGCCGGGTTCTTTAAAAGAACATTAGTATGGTTAGAAATAATCAAAGGGACGATGGTTATAGTGGTGGGGAAATTGTCCTTGTGAAGTAGACCTTGCTTAATAGTTAAGTCTGGTCCAAGACAAAAGTTAGAAAGGAGGAGGCCATAAAACTCTTAATGGTTAAGTAACCATTAACCTGGAATAAGCTATCATTCAACAATGAAAGCAAAATAATTTCAAACAAATTCTAGATGAACTTCCTACTCATTGACTCCCCATTCCCCTCCCCCACTGAAATACTTCTACTTAGGAGAAGAAACAGTGGGAAGATGGGGAACACAAGGAGGACCTGTAGATAACTCCGGAAGAGGACCAGGCAGATGGTTAGAGGCTATTGTGTTAGTCAGTTTTCTGTTACTGTGTCAAATATCTAAGATAATCAACTTAAAACCAAGAATGATTTATTTTGGCTCATGGTTTTGGAGGTTTCAGCCTATCATCAAGTGGCTTTATTGTCTTGGGCCTATGGCAGCATAGTACACCACGGTTGGAGCGTATGGCAGAAAAGTCCTGCTCACCTCATGGCAACAAGAAAGCAAAGAGGGAGGAAACGGAGGGGCCAAGAATCTCATAGCCCCTTCAAGGGTTTACCCCTAATAACCTAATCCTTCCTGTAGGCTCTACCTCTTAAAGGTTCTATCACTTCCCCATAGGCTGGGGACCAGGCCTTCAACACATGGGCTGTTGGGTACATTCAAGAATCAACTATAACAGCTATCCCATTTGTAGTTCCAACTTGATCTTTTATAGCAAAGGCTGTTACATGTTTTTAAGTGTGGAAGAGGCAGTCCCACTACTTGCAGAATAATGGAAGGCAGCAAGATAACAAGAAAAGAGCCTGGATAATAGGATGTAGAGAGAATCCCTGCATGAAGTGATGAGGACATCCCCCAGGAAGTGGAGATGGAGTCTTGAATCACTGAAACAGAAATGAAGAGTTTGCAGGTATGTCTATATGGCTGGATATGTGGTAAGGAGATGACCACAGGTAAGAATGGCCCAAGTCTTTCTCTTCAATTCTTTATGGTAGCATTCACTAGTTGGGAAGATGAAAGGGTTTGGAGGAAGCAGTTCAGCTTTGAATATACTGAATTTGAGAGGCTTGTGAGATATCTAAGTGGGAAGGTGGTCTTCATAAAGCCCCAACAATTTGGTGTTATTAGATGTTTTAGAATATTTTTTCAACCTGTTGATAAAATGGTGATCTCTCTCTTTCTGACTCTTTTTTCTTTCTCTGTTTTAAAAATTATATTCCCATAAATGTTGATAACTCTTGTCTATCAGCCATTCCGGTTTGCTCCTCTGTCAACAGGCTGTAAACTATTTTTGACAAATATTATCAATTAATTACCTAACTAACATATCCTTCCTTTCATCGTTGTGAAAAGTGTCCCAATTTGGTAGAGATACGAGGAAACCATGTACTGAAAAAGAAAGGCAGGTCTTCCTGTCTTCCTGGAGAAGCAGGGATGGATGGTCATCAGACTCATGACCGACCAACAGGACCTAAAACAAAGTCATTTGTACAGATTTGTGACTCTCAGGTCTTCTCCAGTATTTGGCTTTTGGCTTTCACTCTTATGGTGTTCTAGAGTTCTCACATTTGTGTGTACTAAAAAATGTACACCCATGCTTTCCTTTATAATTTGTATTTTTGTGCCTTGGTTTAGAAATGATTCTCTGCTGTAGAGTTCTAAAACTATTCTCTATTTTTCTCTTATAATTGTTAAATTAAAAAACTTTAGGTTTTAAATCCATCTGTAATTTATCTTCTTTTGTACTTGGCATGAAGTAAAGTTGTTTTTTCAAGTGGATAATTGCTCTTTCCAGAGCATCTTTTGAATAGTGCATTCTTCCCTTACTATTTTATAAACATAAAGTGAAGAAGTTGGTCTGTCATAAATCTCCTTAATTCATTCATTTGGCCTATTTCTTTACCTCTATTTCTTTGCCTAAGAAATTGTAAACTTTCTTGAATTTTCTATGTAAATAAACATATAATCTACAAACGATGATTTTATTTCTTCCTTTCCAATGCTTTGTCAACTATTTCTTTTTCATGCCCTATTGTGCTGGCTAGGATCTCTGACACAGTGTAAAATAAAATGGTAAATATAGGTATTCTTATCTTGCTCCTGATGTTTTTGATCCCTTTAAGGGATTGTTACTAATTTTTAACCATTACATATGATTTACATGGATTCTACCTGCCATAATAAGGAGAATCCTTAGGGTTTTTTTGTTGTCATTACCTTTCTAGATGCTGAATTTCACCTTTGTGAGTTTTTTTTTTTTGCTTCTACTGCAGTTATTCTATAGCTTTTCTCCTGAAATGAGCTGCAAATTATATTTGCATATTTTCTAATGTTAACCTATTTTTATATTCCTGGTTTAAATCATTCATGTCAATCATGAATTTATTTAATAATCTAGATTTAAGTTGGTAATATTTTATTTAGGCTTCCACAGATAAGTAAGATAGATTGGCCTATAACTTTTGTTTCTTTTAATGTCCTCATCCAGTTTTGATGTCTGGGTTATACCAGCCTTATAAATTGAAGTGGAGAGTTCTCCCTAGGACAGCTTGGATAAAGGAGAACACTGTGGAGTCTATCTGTAAATCCATATGACTTGTCACACTTTGTCTCTAGTGTCAAGGGCACTAGAGACAAAGAAGCAAACCTGTAGTACCTGAGGTTTAGTTCTTAATCCACAGCTGATCTTCCATCCTGATCTAAGCAGGGCCATGTAAAGTCTAAACTACCTTTTACCTATTTAAGAGTATCCATGACCTTGGCCTTTACTGCCCTATCCAGGCCCAATCAAGCAGAAGACCCAAGACCCTTGTTCTGCTGACAGAATTTCAAGAAACAAAGAGCATAAAGTGGGAAAGACACTGAAAGAAGTATATGGAAACAAGAGGTTTTTACTTCTATGCTCTTCCCATCCCACTGGGAAAATGGAGGCATCTGCTATGGTTGGAATATGTAATTAACATGCTGAATAAAACCTTATCCTAATTTCTCCATGAGTTTTTGTTTTACAGAGAATTTTGGGAAAACTGTTAAATGACAGATTTATTTTTTATCTTGAAAAAAATGTCTGTGTCAAATTCAAGCTCCTTGGGGGTACCAGCTCTGTTTATTCCTCTCTGGATTTGTATCATCAAGCACAAAGCCTGGTGTGTCACAGGAACTCAATAAGTGACTGTGTGTTTGAAGATGTTTGCTCTTGTCCAAATAACTTACCAACTCTGTCAAAATCAGGCTAAGAAATGAATATTCTATTTTGGTGAGGGACAAAATTCATTGTTTAAGAAACTAACAGTTCTTAAACAAAATGATGGAAAATTGAAGTGTTTTAGGACATTGTTAATATCTACCATTTTATCACTTATGTGACTGTTGGTTGCTAATATTAAAATGCTCTATAAAAAATGTGTTTGCTTGCATTCACTGCCTGCATTTCTTATCTTGGCCTTTTGGTGTCATTCTGAGATTAATCTGAAAAGCATATTAAGCAGAGTGAAATTATCTCCCAGGCTTTGGGTCTTTTTAAGCCTCTTATTTGAAGCAAAGATGATTCTACCTATTAGTGAAGTTCACACATCTAACTTTTCAATGTTAACTGTGTGTTTTTTTTAACTGACCTGTGATAGAGGAATTTAAGTGAAATCTAGAGAAGCAGGAGAGCACTTCAGCCTTTCTTTTTATGAATAGTGGAAAAAGAACATTCCTGAAGTACCTTTTGTTTGCTGTATATGAGAACTTTTACTGAAAGCAAATCGAGGTTCCTCAGCCACCCCAGGATCTGACTCCTAAATAATCTGCTCTCCATGGGGCTGCAGGAGAGGGATCTTCCACACCTCTTCTGTTCTGTATGTGGGTCATCACACTCACTTGTCCACCTATGGCAGAGTGGGAAAACCCTCTGGACTTCCAGTACGGTGTCTATGCCACGGCCAGACCTGAGCTTGTGCTTCCTGTTCAATTTGTGGGTAACATTTCAACAATGTTTGTTTCTTGTCATTAATGATACTTTTCTTCCAGTTGCCATTTTAATGCATATGCTTAATTAGAGGCAGTTTTTGTGTTGTAATAAATAAGTACATAAACAAAAAATAGTGGACTATGGTTTCATAAGAGAGAAGCAAATGTTACGAATTCATTGTATGTGACTATTACTGTGTACACTCTATCTATCTATCTATCATCTGCACAAACATGCACTAGACACACAGGAAGTTCCCAGATATTCAGTCCTTTTGGCTGCAGTCATTGTCTGAGGAGATATACCTGTAACCACTTGGATCCTTGAAAATCTATTATATGAGACAGTCAGTGTGTTAACTGAGCACTTGACTTCAAGTTTCGTGTTTTCCTGGAACTCCATTTATCAAAAGATTCCATTTTAATTATTATCTTATCTGAACAATAGAACAAAGTAAAGGTGTTTTTTTCTTTTTATTTTTTTTAAGTGGAATTGGCTTTGAACTCAGGGCTTAGCACTTGTGAGGAAAGTGCTTTACCACTTGAGCCACACCTCTACCCCAAAAGTTAAAAATAAACTTTCTCAGAAAATGATTATTCTAATTTGGACCAAATAGAAATCAATTCTCCAGTTGGTCATGTTCCACGCTGTGTCTGTGGAATAGATAAGCACTGTGAAGGGTTTGCACACGCACAGGTTGGCCTGCCATGATGCCATGGATGCTGGCAGAAGACATCAGGAACAAAGGGCTTCATTTCCATAGGACAACAAGCAGCATGAGCATCAGTGGGTCTGTTCTCTGTCCCTCAGCCTCATGACATGGTCTCCCAGGCCTTGATTTTGTCTGTACAATCAGTGGGTTGGAATGCTGTGTGGGGGGAACCCAAATCTTATATAATAGGCAATTGCATGCTTACCCTCTCCTCCAGGGGGAGACATTTCTCTGTGTCCCAAAGCTGTTTTCTGCACTAATATCCTTGCAAAGGTATCCAGAGCAGGGTGGTCAGTGGCTCATTTGCAAGACATATCTTTGAAAGACAGGGTAGACAATACTTTCAGTGATGGCCCATACAGAGAATCACATGTGGACCATAGTAGGGACATGAAAGCCTAGGACACTGGTGTGGCATTGAGATCATCTGTCACATGCTTTCTTCCCCTTTCAATCCATGGCTGAGTTGTTCAGTCTACTGGAAATGCTGAAGGCTGTTAAGGACTGGTTGTGATATTTTAAAGGACTTTCTTCATGTCATTCTTCTTAACCAACTAGCTTCTCAACTGCATACCTCTTAAAGGGTGGGCACGAGAAAGGAGCCAAAACAGAATTCAAAGAAGTAATTGAGCTACTTATTAACATCTTTGGAAATACTGAGAAGAAAAGGTGAGTACTAATTGCTCAAATGTGTGTTTTCAAGTAACTCTATCTTTTGTTCCCCATTTCTGTGACCCCAGCCTTGGAAAATCAAGAGCTGGTCTTCAATCAAAGAGTGTGTCAAAGATTATTTTAAGAACAAATTGAGGAAATGTAAGTGCAGGCCTTTCATCACCTTTTCACCACGATTAGATTTATTTGCTTCCCCTGCTGGCCCCCTTCTCTTTCAAGCTTTCCAACTACTTTAGAATCAAGGGTAAAAAATGAAACCGAGTTCCCGCTTTTAAGAAAATGAGAGAATGCTCAGGCTGCAATGGCAGGTGCATTTCCTGGGAGCAAGAGAGGGTGGAGAATGTTTAGAAAGAATCCAATAGCTCTGGCCAGTGTGAGATCCTCTAATAGAGACTCTGGGGTAAATTAAACATGCTGGAAAGGTGCACTGATTTATTAGAACTGAAAATGGGGTAAAGGTTTGTCAAGAGAATTAAAAGTATTAAACAGGAAATATTTAGTCTTCATAAGACTGAAGGCCAAAAGATATTTCTAAATACTTGTAAAACCACTTTTATTTTAAATGCTTCTGGGAAACAATGATGTTCTAATTCGTAATGTTTTTTTAAATCCATCATTAAACCCTTAAAAATTCTCTAAGACATTCTGCTAAGACATTCTGTTCTTTCCCTTCCTTACGGCCCTGTCATCCTTGTTACCATATGAATTTGAAATTTAGCTGAATTTTGTAAAAATGTTTCTGTACTTTAGACTTTTCCAAAACTTTCTACCCAATTAGGGGAAATTAATGAGGTTTACTGCACTGTGTGTTGATGGTGAGTCACCAGTAGACAGTTGGGCTTTGTTTCTCCCAAGTTAGTGTTTGAAAGGAGAGAGTTGTTTTCTTTCCCAAAGTTTAGGAAAACACTGTTCTAAAACAGCATCTACCACCTCTGTCTTCTGCTTTGCTGCCTTCACCCTTTCCTGATGGGGTTCACGTCTTCTGCTCTATTGCCATTCTCTCACAACATTTATATGTCATTACAGATGGTGACATGGGGTCATTAGTGGACTCCTTTATTTTGGAGAAGAAATGGAGATCTTGGGAGGTAAAGGGATTCATCCAACGTTTTGCTGCTTATTTTAGGCAGATACAGAAGCAGAACCCATGAATTCCTCACTCCTATTCTGATGCTATGAGGCTTTTCTGTCAGTCTGGTGTATTGGGGTGGGGGGAAGAAAGAGAGACAGAGAGAGAGAGAGAGAGAGAGAGACAGAGACAGAGTTAAGGCCTTGATGAAGTTTGTCACTGTTATCACTATTATCCTATTCTTGAAGCTTTTCTCTAGGTAGAAAACTGTCAGAATATAAAAGCTTAAAATGTATTAAAATGTATGTCTTAGTCATATTGTTAAACATATTGCAGAGGCAACAAGTTTATGAAATTATAACTGCCACATATTTCTGTTGTCCCTAGAAGGTGTATTAGTAAAAAAAAAATAGAGTAGACATTATCTTTCAATTAAGGCTAGTAAAGGTGCGAGATTTTCTTCTATTTGAAAATATAATTACATTGTTTATTTTGAGTTGTACATAAATGTTCACAAATATTGTACACACAATGTGTTTCCTTCCCATAATAAAAGATTAAGACAGCAAAATTGATTTATGCATTTTATTTTGACAAGATATTAAGAATTTCAAATTAGACTTTTCATAAAGGGCTTACGGATTAAGTGAAATAAGCAGAAATTAAATATAGTCCTTAATGATATCTTGTTTAATGCAGTGAAGACTAGCATATCAAATAGTTGTTCATAGATTATAATTAAAATCTAACCTACTTCTATATTTTAACTCACCTTATTACTTTAATTTTTATAAACATTTATTGGCTTAAAATGCTATCTACACATTCATTTAATAGCTACTTGACAAATCTTCCCTTTCCTCCACTATTTTCACTTTAGTTCATTCTTAACACAGAATAGATCATTTTAATATTATAATGTTTAAGGCATTTGCTATTGCCATAATTGTTACTCGTCCTTAAACTGACTGATAGAATTTTGACATATAAGGCTTAAAAGAAAATTTTCTTTCCTATCTGAATCCACATGAAATGATACGACATGCCATTACTGAATCACGACACTGGTTGGATGGGAGGCAATGACCACATTCACAGGTCCTGGATCAAGGTCAGGTTCAAGGTCAGGTTCAAGGATGCCAGGAATGATACTGTAGGCTGATAGATACTTGGTCCTCAAATGACTGAATAGATGGTTTTAGCTGGACAGCAAGCCCAAGAGTCTAACTTAGATGCTTTCTAAGCAGAGATGCATTACTGTCAACTAAAGTGGGCCATGCTTGTCTCTTTACAAAAAGTATTTGAAGCAATTAGAAAATACAAAGGGAAAATATTATGCTGAGAATAGCAGTGAGACAGAAATTTGGGGGGAATAAACTTTTAAAGTCACATTTAATGCTTATGAAAGGAGAACCAGAAATCCTCATTAAGGGTCATGAACAATAACTCACATAATCAGAGGACTCCACTTATGATGGGGCTGAAACTCAGCATGTTCAATAATATAAAGATGTCAGCTTAAAACTTAAACCAAGTTCTTCTGCCCCTCCCACCTGGAACTTGAAAAAGTGGTACTAATGTTCATCTGGAAAAATAATTATATGAGATTAGCCATGAAAATTCTAAAAGTCACAAGGAGATTTGGAGAGAGGGTTGTATGGAGCCTCTCTGCACCACACATTAGTGTTTTATCTTATTATTTACCAGATGGCCATGGTGGGACCTGGAATAAGAACAGGCATGCCAATTGTGGACAATGCTCCAGTGACAGTTCAAGATTTGTAGGGTGTACAGATACACAAAACCCTAAGTACATGATGGTATTGTTTTATCAATAAAGTAAAAACAATTTAATAAATCATGCTGGTTCATTTTACTATTCTTTTAGATTAAAATCCTCCATTTCCAATGTCAACAAATTTTCAGATGGACCAAAGGTTTAGCCATAAAACCATAATAGAACTAGAAAAAATAATTTTCATATATATGTATGTATATATAAAATCAGAGGTAAAATAATGGGAAAGATTGGTGGATTTAATACAAAATTATTTAGAAGTTAAAGCCTTCTGCATGAGAAAAACTTTATAAGTAAAACTATAAAACACATGGTGACCTAGTAAAAGCATTTCCTGTGCTGGGGATTGAACCCTGGGCCTCGTGCATACTAGAGGCAAGTACACTGCCACTGAGATACGTCTCCAACCCCCTGGAAATTTATTTCAAATACAGAGGATAACAGTAGGATTTCATTGACATGTAAAAAATTTTACAAGTCAATTTAAAGTAGAAAACAAAGCAATCCATAGAAAAAAATGGTAAGTAGATAATAAAACAATTCAGTATTTCTTAGTATTAAGAAACCCAAGTTAAAACAAGATGCCTTTTTAAAAATAATCTATTAGATGGTCAAATGCAAACATGAAATTGAACTTTTGCAATGATGGTACTCACACATCTGCTGGCTTATGGGAGTAACCAACAACATGCATGCTTCTAGGAAGGCATATTGCATCCATGTTCAGCCCTGCACAAAAAGTGGTGTGTTGAGAAGTTAGTCCCCAGTGTGGCAGTACTCAGAGAAAGGACCTTTAGGAGGGGGTTAGGAGGCCAAGTGGGACTGGTGTAGTTGTTTTAGGATGGAATTATTTATGATGAAAGTGAGCTGGTATAAGGTAAGGCTACCCCTCATGTTTTGTTCCTTTCACTTTCTGCCATGAGTTGAAGCAGCACAAGGCTTTAACTCATGGGGACTGAGGAAATCCAAGGGACCATACCAAGAGCATCCAAGGACATCCAAGGGTGCCCAAGGGCATCCAAGGTCATGGTCACTTGGATTTCTTCAGCCTCCAGAACCAAGAGCCAAAATAAACTTCTTCCCTTACAGATCACACAGTCTTAGGTAGTTTGTTACAATAGAAAATGGACCATGATAATATGTACTCCTAGAAATACTATGCTTTTCAAAATTAGTAAGAGGGCACACAGGTGTGGTGTAGACTGGTCAAAACCTAGCATCCAAAGCACCAGCAACACAATGTTTGGAACTACCGAGGGAAGCTGGAAGTACTGAGGCATGAAGTAGATACGGTTAGAGTTACCCTCAGGGATGTTAAAAATGAGAAAGAAAAATGAGTGAAAATGCTGGCTTGTGGACCAAGAAAATGCATATGGAAGCTCTGAACATGGGAGAGAGATTCACCACCCGGTGCCCGAGCCTTGCCAGGTGGGAGGACCTCTTAGGAAGGGAGCATTTGGTGCTACCACGTTTAAGGCAATCATGTTTACGTTTTTTTGGAATAGAGCTGGAACATGTTCTGTAGTGTAGCTGAGTTCTTTTCTCCTGCTCCTCTTGCTAAGAAAAACTTGTATGAGCCACTACAATTGTCATGTTAAAATGACATCACCTCCTAATCCCAAATCCTGCATGAGCTAATCTTAAGAAGATGTGCTGTACCAGAAGATACTATTCTGAGACTCAGGTCCCCAAAGCATTGCCGGAGGACAGGACCCTAGGCTGGGCACTGCCCCTCTGGAGGAGCCACTGCCTAAAGCAGGAGGGGATGAAAAGACTACCAGTGCTGAGTTAAAATGCAAACTACCGGTGAACTGGGAAATCGAGATAGTGATGGATGAATATATGGTGGGTGTGTGATAAAGCAAGCAGAACCCATGTTAACAATTATGGAATCTGGGTGATAGACAAATGGACATCCATGCTACAGTACTTACAGCTATAATGTAGGCTTGAAAAAGTTGATAATCTACAAAACAAACAAAACAGGTCTGTAGCTGTGACTGCCTTAACTGCTCTTCAGCATGCACAAGGAGGCTGGGGACTGGACACAGGGAAGGGAGGTCCTCTCCCATAGCAGGGCTACCAAGGCCCTTGTTTTTTTTTTTTCTTTTATTATTCATATGTGCATACAAGGCTTGGGTCATTTCTCCCCCCTGCCCCCACCCCCTCCCTTACCACCCACTCCGCCCCCTCCCTCTCCCCCCCACCCCCTCAATACCCAGCAGAAACTATTTTGCCCTTATTTCTAATTTTGTTGTAGAGAGAGTATAAACAATAATAGGAAGGAACAAGGGTTTTTGCTGATTGAGATAAGGATAGCTATACAGGGCATTGACTCACATTGATTTCCTGTGCGTGTGTGTTACCTTCTAGGTTAATTCTTCTTGATCTAACCTTTTCTCTAGTTCCTGGTCCCCTTTTCCTATTGGCCTCAGTTGCTTTAAGGTATCTGCTTTAGTTTCTCTGCGTTAAGGGCAACAAATGCTAGCTAGTTTTTTAGGTGTCTTACCTATCCTCACACCTCCCTTGTGTGCTCTCGCTTTTATCATGTGCTCAAAGTCCAATGCCCTTGTTGTGTTTGCCCTTGATCTAATGTCCACATATGAGGGAGAACATATGATTTTTGGTCTTTTGGGCCAGGCTAACCTCACTCAGAATGATGTTCTCCAATTCCATCCATTTACCAGCGAATGATAACATTTCGTTCTTCTTCTTGGCTGCATAAAATTCCATTGTGTATAGATACCACATTTCCTTAATCCATTCATCGGTGGTGGGGCATCTTGGCTGTTTCCATAACTTGGCTATTGTGAATAGTGCTGCAATAAACATGGGTGTGCAGGTGCCTCTGGAGTAACCTGTGTCACAGTCTTTTGGGTAGATCCCCAAGAGTGGTATTGCTGGATCAAATGGTAGATCAATGTTTAGCTTTTTAAGTAGCCTCCAAATTTTTTTCCAGAGTGGTTGTACTAGTCTACATTCCCACCAACAGTGTAAGAGGGTTCCTTTTTCCCCGCATCCTCGCCAACGCCTGTTGGTAGTGGTGCTGCTGCTGATCCACCAAGGCCTTGTGATGGAAACAGGAGGACAGGGCCCTTCCCACCTCCCGCCGCTCTGCTTTTATGAGCAATGTGGCACTCCGTGGAAGGATGGCTCCCACCTCTGCCTCTGCTTGTTTCTCCTGTGCAAGTCTTCCATGAAGATGCCGCGTGTGAAGAGCTTGTGTGACTCCTTGACTCAGGGAATCTGAAGGTGTGCCTCCTGGCTGCCTAGTGTCGGTACTGTGACGAGGAACATGGCTGTGGTGGGTGCTGTGTGCTAAATCTTACCCACTACTGTTGTCTTTTTTATGATTTCTGTAAATGGAGTATAAATAAGACCATTAAAGTGCACAGTTGAATGAACTGTGATTAATGTGTATTCCCATGTAGTCATCACACCAGCCAGCGTAGAGCATTCTCGTGACCTCAGGAGGTCCTTGGTGCCACCCCCAGCAGCAACCCCAGTTCTGGTTTTCAACCTCATGGCTTAGTTTGCCACCCAAGAGAAATGGAATAAAGAGTCCTCTAAAATCATTGGTACAAGAATGTTGATTTTATTATTCAAATGGCCCCAAACTAGAAGTACCCTAAATGTTCATTCACAGAAGGATCAGTAACTAGTCTGTGGCATATCTTTTACTGATAAAAAAGAATGGAAAACTGATCAAAATGGATGAAGCGCAAATAAAATGTAAATTAATTTTGCAATATTTAAAATAAATTTCAGTATGTTTTTGTTCTTGGACAATATTCACCTTTATTGGTGGTCTTAGAGGCTAAGTTAAAATAATCAAATATTAATTTTAAAAGTTCAAGTGTAAAACACAGTCAACATTCTGATTTAATGCTTGGTTGTTTTGTAGTAATATTATAATAGTACAATTAAATGAAATACTTTTATTATTTTTGTAATTTAAGTAGATGACTTACATGTAAAATATAAATTGTCTCTGTTTTAAGTAGGAAAGTAAGGCGGGTGATTGGAAGTGAGAGGAATTAGAACTGCCATGTCCAAATATTCTGCTTCACACATTGATTATTTGGAGCTGAAAGCAATTAAGAAAAAGAAAATGTAGGCAGGCCTCCTGCTGCCCCCTTTCTTGCCTAAAAGCAGGGCATAAATTTCCTGTGAAGAAGGTACCCTCCCGGAGCCAGGAGCTCTGATGTCAATGGTGAATCTGCACGAATACACCTTCCTAAAGAAACTCTGTTCCAGGGTTTTCCCCATCTATTTCTAGTCACTTCCCACAATTTACTGCCTGTAGGAGCTCAAACCTACTCCACCACTGAATTGCCCTTTGTTAAAATGGCATATAAGCCCTCGAATCTAGCTGCTCCTTTGGGGTTTCACTTCTTTTTTATGAAGCTCCTTGTGCCACGTGAAAATATTGGCATCAAATAAACCTGTATGCTTTTCTCCTGAGGAGCTTTCTTTTGTTTAATCTGCAGACTTCTGTTGCAGAATCTAAGAGGGGAAAAAAAAGTTTTTGTTTCTCTGCAGAAGCCAAGAAAGAACCAGGGTGGAGGCAGAACTTCAAGTCACCAATTGTTCTTTTAGGGTATTTTGAGAACCAGGAACTCATTCAGTGATCAAATGCAATTGAATTTTATTTTCAGAATAAGCATAAACTATCATTTGATTTGACTTTATAAGTTGGGATGCATTTGGAGTAGAAGGAAAATTATTGATAGTGGTATATGCCATTAGAATCCTCAATTATGTTATAAAAAGTCTGGAAGGTAGACTTGGGATCATACTGTTAAACTTGTTCTTTAGTGATATCATACTGTCAAACTTGTTCTTTCTAATCCTGGCATCCTTTGAACCTGAGCAATATTTCCTGCCTCCCACTCATGTTCCCAAGATGACTGCCCTTGCTCCAACCATTACATCTTCACATGATAATTCTTCAGCAAATCTGAGAGCTGACAGTAAGGGTTTTCTCTTCTGTATGTCTCATTTGTCAGGAGGAAAATCTTTCCCAGAGGTGTAAAAATGTTTCTTTCACCTCTTTGGTCAGAAGAGAATCACATGGTAACCACTAAACCTATCACTAGTTGGGGTCATTGGTGTTTCAACCAGTGATGACATTCATGGAGGGAGGTTCTATGGTTTTGCCAGAGTTATCTGATTAGTACTTTGCTAGGGATCAGAATTAGAACACTGGCCTAAAGGTCAGACCAGAAGACAAAGGTGTGACTGACATACACTGGGGACATCTTACATTTTTTATTCTTTCAGATTTCTATAAATTCATAGTTTTTCTTATTCATAATTAAAGAACTAAACCAAACTTCCTGATCATGTTCCAGACTCCCACTTTATAGATTATAGGGCAAAAAATTATCCTGCAAGTCTTTCCTTTCGACAACAAAAACAATACTCTACCAATTTTGGAGAGTTCTGGAAGCTTGACCATTAAAACCTAATTCATTAATTTGTGTGAATCAAGTGAACATTCAATTTTACAATTTATCAACTGCAGAGATTAAATTACGGTTTTTGTTTTCATTTCTTCTGAATCCCCTAAGGCATTAAAGTGACTTCCCAAGCCCCTGAGCTATGTAACCACAAAGGTTTGATTTTGGCTTTAAAAGTCAAAGGGAAAAGCCTTGGGGTGGAGAAGAACTGCAGAAAGCATTGAGAGAAGGGGCTTTGGAGTATGGGTTTAATCCAGGACCCCTGGAGGGGTGCCATAGTTGACCTGTAGCCCAGATATCGTGGGGCAGGGTGAGGGGAAAGACAGTGGAAGAGGCAGTGGGAGGACCCAGGTGTGACATGGATGGGGACAGTGGGACCACAGTTGGAAGATGGGTCCTAGGGCAGCTGGCACCTGCTTCATAGAAGCTCTCAGTGATTGGAGGGGGCTTTGGGCATTGAAGCCATCCACCAGCTCTTCTAGGAGAGCGTCCTTCCCAAAGCACAGCCTTAGGTAATGGGGTGCATGTGCTGATGGCTGGCTCTCAGATGCCTGCTGGGAAGCAGGGGTGTGAGTTTCTTTTCCTAGGTTTCTGAGGGCAGATTTCAGTCTCATCTGCTGGACCCGTGGGGTGTGCGGTGTGACTTGTGCTCAGTGGAGTGGGCACCAGACCCAACATTTTGAGTTGCAGTTCTGTCCTTCATCAGGCCTGAACTCTGGGTGTGGAGGATGTGGTATGCCCTGCCCACACATGGCTATGGCAAGCGGGGTTAGCAGTATTTCTTTCCCTTCACCTTCCTCCTGGCACTTCTTCCTGCCACTAAGGTGCCAAGTTTGCTGTTTCCTCCCGACCTTGTCTCCCAATCACTGTCCAAGTTCAAGGAGCCTTATTCTCACCTGAAGGACCAAATTCTAGGCTTGGCATTGTGGTGCCTGCCAGCCTCCCCTCTGCCTCATCTCCAGCAGAGCCTCCACCTGACCCCCTTCCAGTCTCTCAAATACCTGAATTTCCCTGAGGTCCTAGGCTGTCTCAAGGTTCTGGCTAGTGTGGCTGTTGTGATGAGTTTCTTGCTTCCTATGGGATCCACTCTGTTTCTGAGCCTCACTGCAGCTGCATTCCAGTCCCCTGAAGGAGCCTTCCAGAGTCTCTACATGGTCTCTACTGATCATTCCCCCAGGCCTGTGTGGACCCCTAGATGCTGACATACCGCCCATACCACAAGAACTTGGGCATCTGTGGTCTGGAGGGTATCCTCCCGTTCTGCATGCTGAGCTCTGGCTCAGGAGCTGATTGAAGGGCCATGGCCTCCACCTGCTCCTGCATCCCTCACCTGCCATGCTGCCACACCCCCGGGAGGGCGCTGTGGGTGGCCCTCCTCCCCTTCTCCTCTCTGGGCTTTAGCTGATGGAATATGAACCAAACTGGCAGTTTTGCTCTGCACTCTGTGGTAACAGCTGGCTTCCTGTTTTTCCATCTTTATTGAAGACACCTGGCCCACAGGTTGGTTCACACCTGGAAAGGCTGAGAACGGGGCCATCTCAGTATCCCCTTTACAAGTGGATCAGGGTCTGCTGGTGAGTATGCCCTCTCTCCCGGTCTCTGACACAGTGGTGAAAAGGGTATGAAAATGCCACCGACAGGGGCCTGAAACAGTGATCTCACCCTGATCGCTGGGCAAAGTAGAGCCAGCCATCTTGGGTGATCATTTAGAAGTATGGACCTGGTTCTAAAACTTGGAAGGTGCCTTCTGGAAGACACAGAAGGTTTCCAGGGAAGTTGCCCCTTAATTCTGGTGCACATGACCCCAGGCCAAGGCACATGGTCTGAGGAGGATCACAGCAGATTTCCCAGGGTTCATGGGGCAGGCTGACTTGCACACTGTAGACCACGTGGCACCCTGCCTTCTGCCCGATGCATAGACACCTCGCCAGGATTCTGGAATCCCTTCCTCACCTGTGCCTCAACTCTGCCCTTGCAGCCTGGATTCTTTACTTCCCAGCACTCTCTACTGTCTCTCATCACACAGCACTGAAGATGTCTGTCTATGTGTCTGTTCTCCAAAATAGGCTAATTTTTTAATTTACAGCAACACTATGATATTTGTGCCACAGGGCTCATACACCAATCATTACCATAAAGGCATGTCCTGTATTAGCTCATTTAATTCTTTACAATAGCAAAAGAGGTGGGGACCACTAGAGTCCCTGTTGTATTTTTAAGGACAGGGGCTATATTATTCCTTCCTTCCCCAAGAAGTCAGGCCAGTGTTTGGCACAGAGCAGGCACAGAGGTCATACAATTAAATGAATAAGTGAATGCCTGGCTGAACTGATGCCTTGCTGTTCTGAGATGGGGATGCACAGCACAGGCAACCAGAGCCTTCCTCTCTGTTTCCCCTGCTTTCCTTCTTCTTGTCATCAGTTCTCTGTCTTGTCTTCTTATTTTTCCCATCCTCCCTCTGCCACCTCACAGACACAGATTTAATCCAGCTGATGTAAAGATGCCTTTAAAAAACACAGTCTCTAATTCGCTAATACTACATTTTTCTGCTGGCTTTCTGTGGTTTGGTAAAAGAACCCAATCAGCGGTGTTATTGTCTGTTTGGAAAATGCCCTTTGAGAACAGGGACAGTTAATGACGGTTTCCCACTGAGTCCAGGAGATGGTGCCAAGTACCCTGCGGGCACAGAGAAAATATTAATTGATGTTGATTTCCTGACTTATTATTTAAATATGCTAAATGGCCCCTGAGAAGCTTCCAAAGAGTTAATATGTTACCCAAAATATATGACTTACCCAGGGAGTGTTTTACGCATGAGGGTTCTGTAGCTGCCTTGGTGATGCCTGTTTATTTTGTAAACTTGATGAATGCATACAGGAAGAAGTGAGATAAAATTTGGTTGTAAAATGACAGAAAATACTGCTTATTTCAAGTTAAAGTCAACTGTTAAATCGAGTTGCCTGCATACAACCAGCACACACCAATCCACAGGGATATGAAAATTTAGCAGTATCTATTTAACCAATGTTACACATCATGAAAAATAGTTTAGAGTCAAAATATCCCAAGCTAAGATACTTTTCCCATTTCTCCACTTCCAGAACACTTCATCATAAATGTATAAAATTAGGTCTTTCTATATTTTGGGGGCATAAGTTAAAAGGAAACAATTTGCTTTCAAAAGCAAATCACAGGAACTTACTGTTATTCATTTAAAAACAGGAAACGCTTGAGAGAAACCCTGTCTTAGAGTCTTGAGAGATTCAAGAACATTGGACAGAAGAATAAAGTGGTATAAATCAGATTTCATTGCCATCAGTATTAGATCCCTCATCTGGAATACCTCTCTGTGGATTCCCAACAAGTTGTCAACAACCACTCAGGAAGGTTTTCCTGGGCTGGTTTTGCTAAGAAGTCATCAAGTGATTAACACTGGGACCTGATCAAATTGGGACTGTGTGTGACTTGTGATCATGGGGACAGCATAGAAGAGACACTGATACAGTCATGAGAAGATACAATGTTACCTAGTTGTCTGCTTACATCTCTTTACCCTTGAGCCAGATAAATTTTAAGATTGGGAGGTTTTCGGCTTTTGGAAGGTAAAATGATAACTGTGTCACATCTTGTGTGGTAGCCCTCAGCATCATTCCTACCAAAATTGTTCACACTTCTTTAGTCATGTGAGTTCAACCTTTCCAGTAAGGCATATGGGCTACAAATATCTACATGTTACTTTAGGACAGATTTTGCCCCCAAATGAGTTATCACAAAGTTGCACATTCCAGAAAATTTTGAATCTTGACATTGTTGTAAGGGGTTGTTAGATGTGTTTTATAAGGTCCAAAATGCTCAAATTACCAAGATAAACTACAAAGATGGGTCAAATCAGATAAGCCAGCAAGTCTGATAGCATGCAACCCAAATCTGTCCTATGAAGGATTTTGTACGTTTTAGACACAACTAGCGGAAGTATTGGGAATCTTTGTCCACAAAGATTAACCTTCATTTACTTTCTTGGAAATTGTTCTTAATTACATTAAATTTCAATTTTTGTTTTAATCGTGGATACTTTGCTGCTAGAAATTTGGAAAACAATAACAGAATGGAAAAATCTAGTCGTGTTTTCCTTCAAGTCTTATATATACATGTAATACACTCAGTGTAGACACAAGTCTTTTTATTTGTGTTTTTCTATGCACTTTCTTTATAACTGCTATTTTAAACAACTTCTGAAACAAACTTGAACATAACATTCCACTCTTATCTTGGAAGGGGGAGGCAAAAATACCAGGAAAACAACAGAAATGAGTTTTCCTGCTACATGAGTTAAACACAGCTACTAATGGGCTAGGGTGTAACTCACTGACAGAGCACGTGTCTAACATGCGGGAGGCATTGGATTCCATTCCCAGCACCGCAAAAACCAACAACAGTAAAGATCCAAGGACCAAAGCAAAAACCAAAAATTAGCTCTTAATAAAGTAGGCAAAGTAATTATGATGACCTTGATAAAGAACCCTTCTGCCATAATTACAGTCTCATCAAATAAAACAATGCTTAGATAGAGCATTTACTCTAATGAATGACCAGGAGATCTAAAATAAACCTGTAATATTTAATTTTTTTCCTTGTGAAGTGAGAATTTTTATGAAATTTCTAAAGATTTGCTAAGCAGTTTTTAACACTTCTTTATTCAATTGGTAGTGTTGTTGGTGACAGTTGACATTGTTTGAAGACAATGTAGTAAGGTTTATTGATTGTAGTGCTGTTATTTATAATTTAAAGAAATAATACCTTCCAAAGGTATAGTTTCTATTAGAGCAAGTTGTATTTTAGAGACTTTTTTTTTTTTTTGTGGTCCTGCTAACTGAACTCTGGGCCATGCCCCCAGACATTTTTGTTTCGCTCATTTTTCAGATAAGGTCTCAAGCTTTTACCTGGGGCTATTCTTAAGCTGAGACCCTTCTATGGGGATCCCAGGTAGTGGGATTGCAGATGGGTACTAAAATGCCTAGATTGCTTTTTGTGATGGTTTCTCATTAAATTTTTGTCCCTGGGCCAGCCTTGAACCACTGTCTTCATATTTCCATCTCCCAAGTAGCTGGGATTATGTATTTTGGAGGTTTTGAGTATACACTTTCCAGGCATTTTTGCTATTGTCAGTCACTGAATTGAGGTGAGAGAATAGAAGCCACAGTGTTAAGAAAGAGAACAGTGTTAAGAAGGTGGAATGAACTAAGCAACACCATTCAGGAAGGGAGGTGACCTCATGGTGTCAAAGTATTAGTCTTTTCTTTCTTTCCTTCCTTCCTTCCTTCCTTCCTTCCTCCCTCCCTCCCTTCCTCCCTCCCTTTCTTCCTTTCTCTCCCTCTTTCTTTTTTTTTTTTTTTTTTTTGCGGTACTGGGTTGAACTCAGGGCTTCATACTAGCTAGGAAGACAATCTATCACTTGAACAACATCCAAGCCCCTTCTTTTTCTTAATAACAAATCTGACAACTTTGGTCTTATGTTGACATTTTAAAAATTCAACTACCAAGGAATCTTACAGAGTGCCATATATAAGTATATATTAGTGACATCTTTCATATGCAGGCAAGAAGACGTCTACAAAGTAGAATTTATAACTTATGAACTAAAATCATTTGAAAGTCATGGAATCACATATGTGCTAATGTCTGATTTCTAAGAGACCGTGAGAAAGTCTTGCCTCTGTATTTTTTCTCTTTTATTTCTTGTCCATGGCTGTAGTTTACTTGTCCTTTCTCATTGTCACTGGAAAAAGGCCATCCACAGTGAACTAGAAGGCACTCTGACTTTCCTCTTGCGAGGCAAGCTTTGCAACTGTGTCCACATGGCTGTAAGATGAAGTGTCACCTGGAGCATATTTGTCCTCATAGAATCCTTCATGTTGGTAAGGACCACACTCCTTGATGGAGGGCCTCCATCTTCTCGCTCATGTTTTATAAAACAGGAGATACTTCAACATTGCAATGGAAGCACAGAGCTTATAAGCATGGCTTGGAGTTTTTCTGCAGCTTTTTGTCCTGGTTTTCAACAGATACGTAGGGAATACTTAGTGTGGTGATGTTCAAGGAGGAAAGAAGCTTAGAGTCAACTCTAAAAGAGAGAAGCATTAGATAGACAAATAAATATGTAGATTTAATAAGTAAATATATACAGTAGATTATTAAACATATAGATAAATAAGTGTAATTGTGATGCATTCTATGAAGAAAGTGTGCAGGTAAAGAGTGTCAACTGAAGAAGAAATATTGAAGCTGAGACAAGAGTCAACATTGAGTTCATGGGATTTCTGGAAGATTGGCAGTAAGACTTCCTTCTCTCTGACTTCTGACCCAGGAAGTATTCCACTTTAGGAATCAGGTTAATTTTCCTGAACGCTCACTTGGTTCTCTCCAGAAATTTCCTGAACAAAACTTGGTGATCGAAGCTGCGCAGATGTTATTCCTGCCAAGTCCTTTCATGGCTTTAGGTACTGGCTTGAGGGTTATGCCCTCAACCTGAGTTTGACTTGAAGTTATGCCCATAACTTGAAAGTTCTGTTATATTTTAAGGGGGAGGAAAGATAAAAGAAATAGTATAATTTCAGAAGAAAAAATGAGTTTCTACGTCTATGGTCCCATCTTACTCTGCTAATTTGTCTCCACTAGAAGATGCTTTGGCATACAGAATTAATTTTTTTTTTTTTACTTTAGGGATGGTGGGAGTAGAATTCGGGAGGGAATCCTGAAGAAGCAGCTGTTTGAGGCTTGGTGATAGTGTTTGGACATAGCTTGCTTTGTGTATATTTTCATTAAATTTCTTAGTAAAACACTTAAAAATAAAAAGATTTGTAGATTAAGATCCATAACAAATCTGAACATTACAGTTACCCAATTATTACATGAAACAGAGAGATCTGGGTTATTACTCTTATTCTATTAACTGCCCTTGAAATCCTATAGATCCATGTTACTTCCATGGATAGAATAATTCAAAGTTAATATATAAAACTGGTAGGCTAGATCACCTCCAAGACACATCACAGCTCTCACATTCTAAAAATACCCTGAAAAATTTTTAAGAGGATGGGATGCTGGAGCTTAGACAGGTCTACTGGAGCCATTGGGAAGCCCACTATCACACACCTACCCCACTTCAGATGATTCTATTTACTGGTGCTCTCGTCAATGGTATGAAGCATTTTATTTTCATCGAAGATGTTGGAAATACTTTTTAGATGAAAACTTTACTTCAATTGAGAGGACTATAGAATTTGCAATAAAAATTGTCTTAGTGCAACACAAAATGATTCAGGAAACTACAAGTTCTTCTTTTTGTACAGAATGACAAGCTTTGTAACCTACAGAATGAATGGAGGATGATAATGGGAATGGTTAAAGCTAATTTTTATTTTCTCTGCAAAATCAGGATTTCTTCTGAAAATTCAAGAGCAGCAGCTTCCTCTTGGAAGCTGAGCAATATTCCCCAAAAGCCTTTGTTGTCCCGAATATTTCATAATGTTATGCTTTTACAGTCAATAAGCCATTAGTAATCAAGAGATGTATAATTTATTAATTACCCTCCACATTAATATTTAATCTTTTTGGTTGCTGAGTATATTTCTAAATCTACTTTTTAATTACATTTTAGGGATATAAATCTTCCAGGCAACCATTAGAAAAGTGATTTTTCTGCATATTATGATGTCAATTACTTTAAAGCAGCTGGTTGTGAACTCTCGCGATGAGACTTGGTGAAAGTGGCAGTCTTGGTGCACAAGTACTGTGCACTTGTGTGAAAGTTGATTGCAGAGTAGTGAGAAGAGAGTGGCATAAAAAATTTACAAAGACAAAGCACAGCCAGGGGAGAAAAAGAAGCATGAGCGTGAGAAATAGTGTCAGCCACCGTGGCCCCTTACCCTCTCTAACTGTCCAGGTGACATGGGTCAATGATGAATTTGGTCTCAGGATGTCCTGGGCATTGGCTCTGACCAGTGAATTTACAGTTCAGAGGACTGAAACAAGCATTGCTATTCTGATGGGATTCTTGTCCAAGTAATGCATTTAAAAGCCATGAACAAAATTCTCGGACACTTTCCCCCCCCAACAGTGGTATCAGGTGGCATCGATAATTAACTTTGTCCTTCAGTCTTCTTGAAACCCAAAGAGTAGCCCACTAACATTGCTTTACTTGACTTTTTAAAAAATTAGATTCCTAAGTCTTTGAAATGTTACTGCCAGGTGTTTTGTTTATTTATGTTTCTTTTGCTTTTCTGACGCTTTCCTTTTTAAAAATTACTTCTATACTGGAAGAATTTTCAAAAATCAACTCTAAACTTCTCCATACACTTAAGCTTTGGTGCTGGTGGTTTAATTAGGAGGTAAACTGAGTCACTGAATTTTTATTTAGGGAAAATATCTGCTTATTTATAAGATGGTATCTCCAAAAATCTGTCTTTCCAAAAATATCTTCTCCAGGAGTTTCCTGTGTGGTCTGAGGTTTCCACCATCAAAACCTCTTCTTGAGATTGGACAAAATTTAAGAGGTGTTGTTTTGAAAAGATGATGAGTTGCTTGGAGATGGCGGTGGGTATCACCTGGAGGAAGTAGTGCATAGCACACTTATCTAAGCTTGTATTTAGCTTCTATAGCACTCTGCACTTCTGTTCTCCTTCATTATTACTATTATAGCTATTTTTAAAATCCATTTATTTGAAGGCTTTCTTCAAAACAAGAAAAAAACACATGTGCAAGACGTATATACTTTTTTTTTTGTGATGATACTGGGGTTTGAACTCAGGCTTCCTGATTGCGAGGCAGGTGCTCTACAACTTGAGCCACACCTCCAGCCCCTAAATGTACATTTTAAAACATTCTCCTTCCACATTCTTTGGAAACTTCATGAGATCAGGTCTCTACGACTTTGGCACACTGCCTGGTATGCAGCAGGACTTCAACAGTTTTTGTTGGATAAACCTTTGGATAAATGGGATGTTCTTTGCTTTAAAGGAAAATTTGGGGGAAGCTATGTCACAGTTATCTCTTAAGGAATATGTGAGTAACTGGAGGGTAAAGGTGACGTTTATTTATTCTCATATGAAATTTAGAACGAGGTTGTTTTTGTCTTCTTTTAGGTTTTTTTTTTTCTCCTTCTTAAGTAAGCAGAAATCTCTGGTGTAACTGGTGTAGATTCCTTCTTTTCTATATTATTTAATAAGAAAATTTTAGTAGAAACTAGAATTTAGAACTACTTTCTGAGTCTAGAGGTGTTGGTATTCCAATTACCTGAGGGGATTATTTTCTTTCTACAAAAGTCAATATCTGTTTTTAACAACCAAAAGACAGTAGCGTAAAAGTAGCCTTCGGGCCCAAATAGGTCATGCACATTTGCGTGCTTCTGCATTGTGATGTGTGTGGGCTACGTACGGACAGCTTGCTTTATCTAACAACCTCCTTGTTAACAATACCGGAATGACAACGTGAGAACCCACTCATGAAATTGATGGTTGAGCACTTGCTCCTCAATTTCATCCACTCATGGCACTGCAAGGTACTTGGGTCACTGAAAGGAGAACTTCTGGGAGTTGTATGGAAGCCATAGGTCCTGGACACTGAGTTGTTGTCAGGGAGGAAAAACTGTGAGAGAAAGATGAGAGAAAGGAGGTAGTAAATGGCGTAGAAGGTGAAAAAATTAGTAATCACAGTACTTGTGGCTCCAGAGGCTTAAAATAAAAAAGATCTAAGTACTTGTGACAGATATAAAGAAAAAAAACTAAACAGCATTTTTGATAACTGCTCCAGTAAGGACAATTCTCACTTCCTGAAGGCACCTTAGGAGGTGGAGGTGACTTTCAAAATTGTGTTTGGAATGATGCCTTCAGGTGGGTAAAGTGTTGTATTTCTGTCCACCTCTGGTGATGTCAAGAGGAGCATCTGTCCTGCTCCACTTGTCCTGTGACAACTAAGTTGTAAACCTGAACATCAGAATGCAGTGTGCTAGTTCATTTAAAAAAAAAATAGAAGAAAATAACCCATTGGTTTGATTCCATAGAATTACCCTTTTCTACTTTGGGGGAATTCAGTGACTAAACAGAGCTCTCTTATGCCTGCTCTTTCCTATAACTATGTACTCAAGACAGCAAAGGACTCTGACTCAGTTTCCACTCTATTTGTGCCATGATTATTCCCCACAGAAATGTCTACAATCAATTTGCTTTCTCTCTGGGGGGAAATTTTTCACTCTCTCTTCTTTCTTCATTTTTCTCCTCTCACTTTCCTTCTGTCTTCTTTTCCTAAATAATAAGGATTATGATGTTGTTTCCTGTCTGATTTGTGTTCTGTTTATTCTGTCATTCCCTTATCTTACCAGGAATGGACTTACCACTAACAAGCTGGGACATACTTTTAACCACACATGTGAGTGCAAGGTATTATTATCCCTCAAAGGAGTTTTCCTCAGTAGTGACATTCGAGTGGAGCCACACCACCTTTCCTCTGCACTTTTAATGTCTCTTGTCTGGGTTTTTTCAATGGCTATTTGAAGTCAAGAATGCATGTGAACTTAACTCAGTGAGTTTCAGCAGAAGCTTGGGTGGCACTGGCAAGAGGAAATATAGTTAAATGAAGACCTCAGGGATTGACATTATAAAGGACTGAGTTCCCTGTGTCATGCAGTGACTCATTCTGAGATCAGGCTTGCTGAAAGAATCACAATGTTAGAACAAACACAGCGATAAATGCTGTATATCAGTCTGTACCAGAGTCCTCACACACACAAGCTTGAATCATTACAACTTTTCTACTGGTGGGTGGTATTAGCTATTTGGAAATGAACATCTTGACTTGGAGAGGTTGAGTAACATCCCAGGACTACCCAGGTAGGATGTGGCTGAACTTGTATTCATATCCAAATTCTCCTTGACCAAATGCCCTTTGCTTTGCATTTTACTGCTGCTGGAGGACTCTGGGGAAGACTTTTCTGCTGGAAGCCATCGCAAGGAATGTAAGTAGCCATCTTGCCATTTGAATAACCACAGACATCCAAAGACATTAATTCTCAACATTAGTCCCTCATGTCAGATTTTATCCTTTTAATGCACCAATGATCAGATCTTTATATTTTTCTGTTTTTATACAACGGACTTTGAAAGCAAATGCTTCTTAGCAAAAGACAATAGGAATAATAGCACAGAAGTAAGCACAAAGATTCTGAAGCCGAACACCTCAATGCTTGACTCCAGTTCTACAGTTACTGGGGTATCATCAAGGTAAGTTTCTTACTGAACTTATACCTCAGTTTCCTCTTTGTATAATAAGCATTACAGTAGTACTTATTTTGTAGATTATTGAGAGAATAAAGTGAGTTAACATGTATAAAGCTTGGACAGTGTATATCTTACACACGGAGAGTGCAATGTGATCTATAACTTTATGCTATTTTTCTTTAAATAAAATATATAGCAGTAGGATAAGACCATGGTTAGCGAAACCAACATAGTAGAAATCAAACATAACATATTCAGTTTTTCATGCATCAGATATAATTGATCAAATTAAAATGAAAGAAGGAACTTGGTATAAATCAACTTAGTGTGTGTGCAGTAAGTTGTGGTGGACTCTGTTACTTAAGCAACTGACCCCCACACTGGGACTTTGCAAAGAAGTGTGTCGGATGACCTAAAATGCAGTACATTAAAAGACTATAGAAACCATGACTGCAAAGTTTGGAGAAACCAGATCAAAAGTAAATTCCAAGGGAGAGCAATTTTGCCCTACAGTTAACTTCTCTTTAGAGTGCTTTGAGCTAGTGGTGTTCAGTGGTAAAGCCTGGCAAATTCCAAACAGGGAAGAGCATAAGTACTTATCTTTTATATTATATATGATTAAAATTAAAGTTGATTTGTCCATTAAGCAGTGCAGTAACAGGTCTTCTGACTTTTCATAAGGCATTAGAACAGTGTTCCATATCAAGAGACATTCTATTTCAAAAGAACACTAATCAATGCTGAGAACATTTGCTATAAATTATTCACATTTGTTATAAACTACTCCATCCCTTTAAAAATTAACAGTACGCAAAAGTAGGGCTGCCTCACCTTGAAAAGTTTGAATATGAGGGGCTGATTACAATAAGAGAGCAAATAAGAACCTAAGACTTGAGTTCTGTGTATTATGGGGAATAAATCACTAGAAGCCTTATATCTGATAAAACGTGATCCCTGCCCCAATCATGTGTTCTTTTACCACACATTAATATTTCATGCAACCATTTCAAAATAAAGTCATAATGTGAGTCATAAATCACAAAACAGTGGTAATAAACCACTTTGGTTTATATTAGCTGTATACGGATGATACTTAAGTATTTCCACCATTAGCATGGACTATTTGAGCTTTCTTTGTACCTCATTTTCTCTATTTCTTCCATTTTAAATGGTAGGAATATGGAAAACAATGCTGAATCCATTCATTAGTGATAAAACAGTGCTATTTGTTCTCATAATTGATTTCATTTCAACTTAGACCTGTGAAAATGGTAATACAGTTGAAAATGACGATATTATTGACCATGTTTTGTCAAAGACCACGTCCTGCCAGTGAGTCCTGCTGAGGACTAAAGGGGCATCATGTGAAAATAAAATATCGAAAAAGAGTAGAAGAAGAAGTAGAAGATTGGAATGATTTAATGTGTAAATGTGATTTATACTCATTAATGAATGGCTTATTCTTTATGTGGGCTTCTGAAATTACACTCTGGATTATGTTTCATCCTGGTCATCTCATTATCATCATTGTGATTATATTTTAGTTTTGCTCTAGTGAAATCTGCTCCAAAGTTTGGCTTAAGTATGCTTGAATTTGTTACTGCTAATATTCGAAGAGGCTGAATGCATTATATCTGGAGATGTGTGTGTGTGTATATATATATATATATATATATATATGCATTTCTAGATGTGAATAAAAACTCCCTGAGTTGAAGCATCCTAAACTCATAAAAACTGAACTCCTGCCAATTGGACAAATTGACCAAGACATAAACACAACCTTATATGAGACTCGTAAATATTTGACGATGTTGCATTTGTGGTTTCTTGTGCTTACTCACACTTCATAATCTTCAGAATGAGGGCACTGTTTGGGGACCAACCGTTGGGCTGGTCCGTGATCCTGTGGCCCCTGACTCACCAAGGGCAAGTGAGATTGGTGTTTCATATCATTGCAGGATGCTGATGGCTTCTTCCTGACGCTACGCAGAATAAGGGGGCCCTCCTCATTTCATCATCTGGAAAAGCAAATAGGTACAGCCATTGGCTTGGGATATGGTTGGAAGGAGGCTATAAAGAGACTGTACACAAAAGTGCATTGAAAAATTAGAACATCGAACACTTCGTGACTGAAAATATCTTGATTTTTTATCCATCAAAATATTTCTTGATTTTTAGAAAAGTTTACAGATTAGGGATTGAAAACTCAAACCCACTGGTAGGTCACACGGGTTATGTATTCAAGAGAAATGAACTAAAATTCCAAAAAACCTAGAAAGCACGTAGGGCATCTGAAGAGTGTAGGATGCTCACATCCCTTAAACAAAATGGTGCAATATTTGCACATTGCCTACCCACATCCTCTGTAATACTTTTAGTTATCTCTAGATGATTTACAGTACTTCATACAATGTCAATGCTATGGGATAGTTGCTATGCTGTATTGTTTATGAACTAATGACAAGAAAAAATCTGTGCATGCAGTACAGACACAATGCTCCCCTCAGATATTTTTAAACCTTGGTTGGCTGAATCCGCAGATGTAGATTTGGTGGATAATGAGGACTGATGGTTTGATGTTTGGCTTTCCAGAGACTGTAAACTTAGGAAATGCACATACCTGCTGTCTTAAGAAAGCTAAGGTAAGAGTAGAGAAGGAGAAGGTAAATCCTAGCTGAGCACTTCTGCAAATGTGGAGTAGCAAAGGGTTATTCCACTCCATACACTTTAGCACATGCTTTTATGGAGGGCAGAGGATTGCTGGAGAGCAGGTCACTGTGGGCAAGAAGAAAGCTGAGCTTTGACCTCAGAAAGGAATCTGGTCTTGATTTCAAGAAGGCATTTAAGACCATAATCCAACACTTTGGAGTACCTAAATGGATGGTGGAAACTACGAGAAAACCACAGGTAGTATATGGTCAAAAAGAAAGTGGTGGGAGGTGTGCAGAGGTGAGCAAGGGAAGACGGAAGAGTGCTGGAGCCAGTGGAAGGGCACACAGTGCTCAAGAATTGCAATCTTTAAAATCATGGGGGACCCGTGAAAGGCGGAGGGCGACAACGGAGGGAAGGTTGCGGCGAGAGGAGATGGCGCTAAAAGATTCATGCATGCAAAGGCTGGGGAGGATGCCCATATCTTGTCAAGGTAACGCCATCATTCTGTGTGCGCAAGGCTTCAGAGGTGTGGCGGACTTCTGAAATGGACATCCTTTTCCTGTCCTACTTATTTTGTGTCTAGTTGGTGGCTGCTACCCATTTTCATCGCCTTTCTGGAGTCCGTAGCCCCCCTTAGCTTCCCAGGAGAGGCATAGGAAATACCTGGAGTCAAGTTCAATGCTGCCAGCTGCACAGCAGTCCAGTTTTTAGATGGGTGATTGAAGTTCGGGGTGGGTACCACCTGTACCTTTGGAATGCCTGGCCCTTGTTAATGGCCTTGATCCCCAGTGGAGGACAGGGCGTTTCCCTGGGAGGCCAGGCTGGATGGAGGAAGGCTGCAGTGCTTTCTGTCTTCCCTCTTACCTGTCACCCAGAGTTCTCCTTGTCTCTCTCCACTCTTGGCTATTTGGGTCAAGGCTAATTGCAACCCATTTCTGGTCCCTCACTGCTTCTTATCTTCTTATTGTTTTACCTCTGCAATAAATGGAGACATGTTTCCTTGTCCTAAGGACAAGGGACATGGGAGAATCCTCACTTCTTAGGAAACAGACCAATAACTACTCAGTTACTGGGAGTTTTCACTGAACAGTGGCACTGTAAGTCTTGGTTACTCTTCCCTATAGGCTTGGCTTATAGTAGTTTTCTTTCTAGAAATTGTGTTTTTCCCTACTTTAAAAAATGTAAGTAACTCCAGAAAAATGAACAATCCCCAGAGTTCTCTGTAATGATCTCCTCAGTAAAGAATTGCTCTTTTCACTTCAAACATGATTGAACTGAAAAGTTCATTTCAAAAATAAGTCCAATTTAATGGACAAAATGATATCACCTGTTCAGTGTGGGTTTAGGTGATGAAGAATTGGAAATGTCGTCAATAAAGTTTCACCCACTGAAATGGAAAGGTCCTGTCTGTTGTATTTGGTTACTGAAAAGCAATAATAAAAACAGATGGGTGTAGATCCTGGAGTATCCGAACCAAGCATTGCTTTTGTTTTTTCTTATCTTAATATAGTGCTCCCATTTTCTGTTCTGAGTAGGGGCGGCCTTATAATAGTACCACAGGCGTCCTTAATTTAAAGCCTGAAAAAGCCTTTTTTTTCTAAGTTAGTTTAGGGAAAGGTCAAAGTCAAAGCCAAATTCAGAACATTTGTCTCCATTTCAAAGACAGAAAGACTAAGGTCACTTTCAAGATGACATATAGCTTACCAAATTTTAAAATACGTTGCAATTACTTATTTATTAGATTAGACCCTGGAACCATTAACAAAATTCTTTAAAAATGTACACAGTGAGCTATTGATTAAATCAATCACCAGTGCGTGTTGACGCCACAAAAACGCCAAAGCTCCTTCCAACTCGGATCAGCACAATCTGATTCCTTTTATCCTCACCTTCTTTTAAAGTTGTTTAAGCAATGTTCCCGCTTAATAGCCAGCCCATCTGTAGCAGGAAACAATTATTCTGAATAAGCCCACGGACTGCTCTGGTTTTCCAGAAGATTATTTAAAAACAATATTTCCTTAAGATAACAATTTTGATAATGATGCAGGAAGGAAATATATTTGCAATTAAATGAACATGCTTTAGCACAACAAGCAATAAAAAGCTTAACACTGAGCCTTTGTGAATTAAATGCCTTATGCACCGGAACAGCATTGGACAAAAGTCATGCTTCTGCTGACACATTTATTTCTCAGTAAATGAAGACTGTTTAGGTTTAATGCATTTGTGGTTAGCAATAGTTTAAAAGATCAATGTAAATTCGTTCTGAACTAGTAAATAAGGCTTTAATGAAACTTCTAGCAGCATGATCTCACACCTTAGACCTCTTCATCATGCTGAGGTGACACAGCAGGGTCCTTCTTGAGTCTGATGGCACACACATAACATTAGGAAGTGTTTGACAGATTTTATTTGATGTTATTTGATTCGTGGAGTTCATACTGCATTTCGACATCTCCTGATCAGCTTTCGGTTCACGCTTGGCACCCAGCGCTTATGAGGATACTTTCTTCTAAATGTGCTGATTAATGTAAGATATATACTATTAATGAAATGCAGTTGAGGACTGGGGTCATTAAATATTTCCACTCCACTAAATGAGGTCATGTATGAAAAAGCACTTTGCCAACTGTAAAGCTATATACAGATGTTAGTTAACATAATTATTGGGGTTACAGGAAAACTGGATTTTCTATATTATTCTGTTTTCCTTTAACACTTAATTCAAAGAGTAAAGACACACAGACAACCAATTTCCTTAAAAACCTGTTGCAGTTTTTTAAACAGGTCTGAGAGTTTCATTAGGGTTTTATTGTAAATGATGCATGATGCTATTAATTTCAGTTAGTCTTTAAAAAAATCTACTGACATAATAAACACGACCTGTTACATCAAACGTTGCCAGAGTGAAAATTTCCACTGGCGTAAAGAAGAGACCCAGGAAAGTTATTTTGTGAGATACAAAGATGTTCCCTGACCTTATCCCTGCTCTCTGTGAGTGTTGAATTTCATGAGTTTTGTTGTGGTAATGGTTGTTGTTGAAGGGAGGCAGTGAGAGGGATTCCTTCTCTTTCTCTGTCTCTCTTTTTTTGTTCTGTCCTAAAAGACTTAGGGACTAAGACTTTCAGATGCTTTGAATAAAAGTCAACATAAAAATTACTGAGGTAAAAGCAAATGATATCTTGGGTCAGAATTTGAACCTCATTTTGATGATTCGAGGAGAACTTGACAAATGATTTGAGCGAAGTTCTTATGTTTGGAGTTGAACATCAAACTTTCTGTACTGCCCACCTCTATGGTACCTTAAAAAGTCCAGTTTATTCTTTGCCATATAACCTTCATAATATAGCCATATGTTTTCTTTTTCTTCTTGGTTTAAATATGTAACAAACTGTAAGGAAGCTGCTAAGGAGTTACTTGAGATTTAAACAAATGAAGCCAAAACCAGCAAATATTAAAAAAAAAAAGAGGAACTCTACCTAGTTCCAGAGCTTGGGATATACAAGATATTATTGCTTGATGAGCAGATAGGAAGGAAACTTAAAAGACTAAGAGGCAAATGAGCAGGAAGTACATTGGTGAGTCAGACTTGAAAAGTGCCTAAAATATGGACCTTCTTAGCAGATTCTGAAGTGTTGCACATTTACAGGAGTAAAATAAACATAAAACAAGAAAGCACAAATAACTCAGAAAAAAAAAATCACAGAAAAGTAGAAGACACCTTAATTAAACTCTACTGCTTAAGAACTCCAAAACCAAGTTTTTTGCAAATAAGGTTATGAAGGTGTCTTGACTATTTGGTCTGTTAACTTATTTAGAAATTTGCAGAGTGCATTCCAACCCAAGAGCTGCCTAAGGTTTCTAGTAGGCCAAAAGGGGCTTAATGTTAAAAATACCCATATACAAGCTGTATTCCAGCATTGCTTTGGCTGTGTTGACACTGTCCTCGCTGTCATAATTCTTGTTAATATTTGACACTTCCTTTTCCATTTTCTAATTTTTTTTACATAAGGAATACCATTCCAATAAGTTCTGTAATAAAATTCATATTATTCTATAGCCTTTTAGTCACTTGCTTTTGTCTTTTATAGCAGGTATTATTTCTTGAGAGTTTAGGATGCATCAAGCATGACACTTTATTTATCTTTCTTTATCTTACGTCATACTCAGAACAAAACTATGCTATCATTATTTTTGTCTCCATTTTCAGATTAAGGAACTGAGTCCAAGAGAAGCCAAACTCAAGCTCACAGCCACGCGGTAGCACAGTTAGGATTCATTTCAATATCTGTTTTGGACTCCTGCCCGTATTTTAAACATAAACTAGATGACTCTAAAATTATTGTCACTGATATTAAAACCAACAGCCTTCCTCTCCTCTTTTTTCTCTGGGTTCTGTATAATTACTGCTACCCAAGTGAGTAAATTAATAAGTAAGTTAAAGTTGCTTTTTGTTATTGTTCATGGAGACATTAAGAAAGCATGGTTAGAAATGACTTCCTGACCCAGAATCCTCACTTGAAATAAAAATAAATCAACTGTGTTAGCTTTAATAAAATGACTTTCTCTCCCCTTTAAAGCAGTGTGTTTCCTCTGTTTCTTTTTTATGCTGTATGTATTGCCAGTATTCTCAACACTTTATAGTTTTAATACTCCATTGCTAACATATTTATTTTTAATAGGGCTGAAAATTCATGTCCTCCCTTCAGAAAACTCAGTGTACTTCAGAGTGTCACAAAATCAGGATTGACTCTCACAGATGTAGGGGTTAAATTATTTATTTCCAAGTTAGAATTTCTCATCTTTCAAAACTTCTTCTGTACCTTGAAGATGTTAACCTTGTCTCAGACTTGCTTTTCTGCTGCTCTAAGCCAGTGACAATGTTGGCTTGATTTAGTGAACAGGACATTTCACAATTCCTGACGTATATTAGGCACTCAGTGGAAAGCTTAGAATGAATGCTAAATAAATGCATGGAAAAATAATCACATGACTAACTCGTTTCTGTGTCCACTTGAGAAAGGTCTAAGTGAAAGTTGTAGAGATAAGAAAGGAGTAAAAGTAAAAGCCACACAAGTGCAGTTGCTTGGCACACCATCATTGTGAATGTTCTATTTTGAATTGTAAAGGAATACCAATTTTTAGTCCATGCAGTTGTTAGGTCGTAGCTTCAAGGTCAATGGAATGTGTTTAAAAAATGATGCCAGGTGTCCTGTTCCTAGCAGCAGTTAGAATGTGTTGTGGTATCATCACAATTTTACAGAGAATATAAAATTTAATGTGCTGTTCCTTGTAAATTGTATTGTGCACTTTCTTTTCCAGATTCACAAATAATGTAACAGATTTGAAACCTGTTAATAGGTTTTTTTGAAAAATTATCCATGGAATATTGCCCTTTAATTAATTGGCTATCACTTGATTCAATTTTGTATTTTTTTTCTGTTTGTCTTATGATCAGTCATATGTACTGGAGCTTTATTTTCTTATCTTAAGAATACAAAGTTTGAATTAAAGTATCCCTCTGGATTTAAGATTATTTAGTGACTAGAAATATAGTAATACAAATATGATTTTTCCTATTAAAGTTTTTAGGATATAGAATAGTTTCTGAAAGAAAGTTTTGAAATTCTAATTTGAATACAAATAATTTGACCCCTAACCAGTAACTTTCAATCCTGATTTTTGTCATACACTGAAGTTTACAGTTTCATGTAAGAAGGATGTGAACTCTGAACCCTTAAAATGTGTTTCACATATGTACATGGAAGCAAAACTAGGACTCTCCCTATACAGCTATCCTTACCTCAACTAGCAAAAACCCCTGGTCCTCCTTATTAATGTTTATACTGTCTCATCCACAAAATTAGAGATAAGGGCAAAACAGTATCTGCTTGGAAGCAAGGGGGTGGGGGCGAGAGGGAGGGGGTAAGGAGAAGGGAGGGGAGGAAGGGGGGAGTAGTGACCCAATCATTGTATGCACATATGAATAAAGGAAACAAAAAATGTGTTTCAGCATTCCTTAAGTTAACAATAAATGTATTAACAATAGAGTATGACATTTAATGAAAGACAGAGGATATCTAAGAGAGAAGAAAAGTATTTTGATTAAAGCTAACACAATAATTTTATTAGATATCAAAGTAGTCTTTTAATATGTGAAATATATTGAGAAGTGAATTTATTTACCAATTTAAACAATGATCATATGAAACCAATTAATGTTAATGCTAACAAGTTTGTTATTTTGATCTTAAAGTTTATCTAGTGGAGTGTAGGATTCTCAATTCTATTTTGCAGAAACATTCTTGCTTTCTCTAAGAGAAAGAAAATGGAAGGCAAGTTCCATCTATTCTGCAATCTATATATGTATGTATTTTAGATTGATAGAATGCATTCCTACACTATATTGCTTTAAAACATATTCTTGAAATTTCCAAGTAACTGATGTAGCGTGTGCCTATCAGGGCAATGAGTTATGGAGATTACATGTATTTACACTTACAGTTGAAGCTAAATTGTGATATTTCTCAGAGGAATGCAGAAGTTTGGATGTTGGCTTTGACATTGCATATTACATCACATTACAAAGAACTTCTAAAATAATCACTTTTGTTCATTTCAAAAGAGTGATCTCAAGTAATTAAATTTCACTCTGTTATTGTCAATCAATCTAACTGACACACATGTAAGGCTGAAGAATTGTCGGTAAAAATACAAAGTCAATAATGCCAGAAAATAATGAAAGATGTCCCCTATATTATTTCATAAGTGCTAGCCACTTTTTCCCATGAAGTACCAAGTGAAGGAAGATGAAGACAGAAATTGTCCAGTCTGGTTCTAACAAGCTTTGGCTCAAGGCAAATAAAATCAATCTAAAATCCCAGTTACTGTAGCTGACTGAGAAGTGGCAGGATAAAGGAGAGCAATTGTGTCCACTGTGGAGTTTGATAAGTCAGATCTTTGAGTAAACATACTTTGATAATTAAAGTCAATTAATAATGACTTATGCTTTCTAAATGAAGATGGCTTATTTGCCTGCTTTGAACGCGACATCTGTTTACAGTACAAAAAATCTTTTCAGATTTGAAAAAAGTCATTTAGAGAAACTACGAATCAACATTTATGGTATATGTTCTGACCAATTTTAGATGTGTGGTCTTTCCCAGGTAAAGCCCAAATACTTGCTTTGCTAAGAAGAGATACAACTCATAGAGAGAACTTGCTCCTTACTGCATCACACGTGCCCAACGCTGGGAAACCACACCATCTCTTTAAGAACGTCCTTGACCATGTGAGCTTTCGAGGGTGTTGAGTACCTTATTAACTTGCTGTTGCCTGCTGAGAAAGCATTGTTTATTTGGAATTGGTGCATTGCTAATGAGAGAATATCTTAAAGCATAACCCTGGCAAAGAAAAATATGGGTTCTGTTCTAATTATTTTCTTTCAGGTCTTTCTCACTCTAGTTGATGATATTAAAGCAAAACCATGTAATCACTCAATCCTTTACTTACTGGAAAAGGCAACAGATTTTATTAAGATTAGAAAAATTTCCCCACCCCATTTGTCTCTTCCCTTCCAGTGTCTCTGCAACAGGCTCTGCTCATTGTGAGATGCTAAACAGCTCAAATGTTTCCTTCTTCCTGTAATAATCATGCATATGCCCAGCATGGGTGTCTCCCCTGCTTCACGAATTTGCAGAGTGGCCTCAGCTAGGCTCCTTTTTCTCTTGGGGACAATTGCAAGGCTGGTCCAAGGAGAAACAAATTGTAGAAGAAAGGACTCATTATTTAGCACAGCTCTGACCCCCTTCTGTGTCTGTAGCTTTTGGACCCTTGTCCTGAGACTCTCCACCCTTGATCTTTCTCCTTTGTGTTTCACCATGCACCTTTGCCCATTGGCTGATCCCTGGTTTAGAACCAACTGACAACTTGAACTCTACATGACTGCTGAGTCCAGATCTGACATGATGGCCATGATGGCGGTGGGTAGCAGTGGGTAATGGGCAAATCTGGTCTCCATTCTCCCTTCTTCATTTTCTAGGATCCAAGTGAAACTTAGTGGGCAAGAGATAGAGAAGACTTGAGCAAGACATCACTATCTGAAGGAGCAAAAGGTATGCACTTTCATTTGTGATTTACTCATTATGTATGAGACACCCAATGCTCTCCTGAAGCCTACTTGCCTGCACACCTGGATGGCAACCTGCAATTCCTCCAGGAGGGGTCGCTGACCTAGCCACAGCCACTTCTTCAGAACAGAGGCTCAGTGGAATTGCTGCTCTGCATTTCTGCTGCGATCGATAATGTGGAGCCTGCATAAATTGGTAAGTGGTTGAGCAGCTGGTTTCGTCTCCGCTGACAATAATTATGGATTAGGGTGCCCAGAGCAAGAGTGAGCAAGCAGTCTTGAGAAAAATCAGCAGTGAAACTCCACATTTTCCCCCTCTTTGGTAACATCTAAATCAGCAAAGGAAAAAGGCAGCAGAATAAAAGCTCGGGAGTCCAGGATGAGATGGGAGAGTCCCAGACAGGTTAGTTCAGATATTCCTGCAAAATCCTTCACTATGCACCTGAACTTCTAGGAGGCCACAGTGTTGGCTCTCTGTCCCTCCTTCTCCCTTGCCACACTCTGTCTACTTGGTTCTATTGGTGTTTTAGCCCCATTCCCACTATTCTGCCATCATCAGTTGGTCCAGATCTATATCCCAGAATCCCCTTATCGGCCATCACCTGTGACCTTTTATTTCTTCTGTGAGACTCAACAAAAACATAAGAATTAGGGCTGAAAGACATGGCTCAAGTGGCAGAGTACCTGCCTAGCAAGGACAAGTTCAAACCCCAGCACTGCCAACACACACACACACATACACACAGTGTGTGTGAGAGAGAGAGAAGAATTAAAGGACATTGGAATTATGGTAGCTCAAAAGCCCACCATCTCTTAGATGTCATGGGAGTATCTTCTTATACAGAGACTTCCCGCCATTCTCTCTGTCAATCCATCTCATTATCTCCAAGACTTCCTTCAGACCCCTGGTCACTATTACAAACAGAAATAAGAACCAACAAGAGCACAGAGAAATAAATGCTATCACACCAGCCTTGGGCAATGCCAAACACATCATAATTGCTGACGGAGTGATTTGTATTTCCCATTACCAGAGTGTGCTACAGCAAACATCAGTACTTAACCAACAAGTGATACTTTCTTTAGAAGAGTAAACTAGTTGAGTGACTTTTTCCGATGCTGTCATTTGTCCCTATATCTTGCTGTGTTTTGGATCTGTGTCAGTAGGACTTTGATAGAACACCCTGAAATGAGTCATGATGACCTGATTGAATTCAGAATCAGACTTGGCTGGTGCAAAATGGTCTTTGAGAGCCCATGATTGTGGTTTTTGGTTGTTTGGCTTTGTGTGTGGGGGGCAGGGCGTGTGTATAAGCTTCCCTCTTCAGGCTATACCCTTGTTATCCCCAGGGGGTGGTGATGGGGCATGTCTGCTCACACAAAGCTCCCTGTGACATGGTCCTCTCAACACCCAGCATCTCTACTTTGAACAAGGGGAGTGTTGTTGAAACTTGCTGCATCAATGGGGTGGTAGATGTCGCAGCCAGATCGCCCTCATATCCGGCATGAGTTATTTCAGAAATGGTGACATCACATGTCCACATAGACAATGACTTCACACTTCAGAGCGTTTAGGGTTAGATTGGTTCAGCTGTGTTGTCAAAATGCAAATCTGACGACTTTTGAGGCCGTGAGATCTGTTTTGTTCCATGACCACTCTTAGATTTGTCGATTTGAGCATAAGAGCATCCGATGTGAATATGGTTGAAGTTGAATCAGCACAAATGAATTATTCTTGCTAGAAAAAAGTGATACAAAACAAGCAAAAAAGGTGGGAGTTGTTCAAGAACCAATTGGCAAAATTTCTGTCTCTGTTTTTCGCTCTCTTTTTGTCCTAAAATTACTTTATGTCCTGAACAGCAGTTGGATGTGCTGTTTCCATCCTGCATGATGACTCTAAGACATTGTTTAGAAGCACCTACTATGTATCACCTCAGGGGGTTGCCATGGGAGCCAGCATCTCCCTCCAGTCTTCCCCTCCTCAGGCTGACCCTCCTAGGTCTCCTGGACCAGGCACTGCCCCGTTGTTTACATTAAAAGTGCTGTTTTCCATCTAATGAATTTGCCCTCAGGCACAGGAAAAATTCGGTTCCACCATTTTCAGAGATCAGGCAACAGTAAATTTCACAGGATTTTGTTGACATTAATTGGTTTGCATTGGTGTGAGACATTCTTGTTCCTGGCTAATTTGTCTTCAGGATCCTTTGAATTGCCTAGGTCCTGGGCCAGGCAGTCATTCAACCATGTGATTCCAGGCTTAACAATATCTCCGAGTTACTGGTGACTCAATCACACTTTAGTTTATTACTCAAAAACAAATAAATAATAATAAGTTCAGATGTTCAACCACACTGCTTTTCTCCAGGGGCAAAATAAAGCTTTCCAGTATAGAGTGTACACTTTCACCTCTGTGTTTCTCCAAAGAAATCAGTCAAAATGCTTGGTGTTAACAAAAGTCTCTTTCCAGAGGTGCAGGTCCCAACACCTGGAGAAAATTCTAAGAACTGGTTTTAGAATTGAAAACAAAGCAGAAAAGTCATGGGAACAATAATTGTTCCTATAATGGAGATACACAAACACATACTTGCACAAGCACAATTTGTTTTCTCTTATAAAACAAATTACTTCCTAATTGTGATGTTAATATAAAACCATGTCTTACAAATGTGTCTGTTGGTAACAGTTTTGCTTTAAGGCCAGGTGGCAAGAATATGAGAATGGCAGGTTCTCATCTTTCTTTTATTGTAGGTTCTAGCTTATGCAGTGTGTTTATGTTCTTGAGAGGTTTTTCTGCTAGTTGTGTGTGAATTAAGGCATATATGAAATTGCAGGCTAATTTGCAAATGGCCCTTTATACTTTCAAATTAGTTACTAGATCATCCCTCTCTGAAATGAAGATTTTTTTTCTCTTAATTTCAAGCTTGTTGAGAACCGAGTTTCTTTAAAATACAATGATAATTAATGAATAGAAAGTACCATGCTTTATGAAAGGACCCCATGGCAATAACATATCGCTAACAAATTTTCTAAGTGCTTGACTCCCAGACTTTTTTTTTAATTTCTTTTATTCATATGTGCACACAATGTTTGGGTCATTTCTCCCCCGTTCCCCCCACCCCCTCCTTTTCTCCTGTCCCCTCCCTCTCCCCCACTATCCCCTCGCTACCAGGCAGAAACTATTTTGCCCTTATCTCTAATTTTGTTGAAGAGAGAGTATAAGCAATAATAGGAAGGAACAAGGGTTTTTGCTAGTTGAGATAAGGATAGCTATACAGACTCTCAGACTTTGTGCTATCTCAGTGCACACCAGTTACAAACACCTCCTAGATCACAGTGACCACAGGTCCCTTTTTACCAGCTCCTTCCTGGACTGCAACCCAGGAGCTATCATTAAAAACAACCCAAAACTCAGGGTGGTTAAAACAACCAGATGTAAATTCACAAGAGTACTCAATTGTCAACTGAATGAAGGTTTTTTTTTTTTTAAAGAAGACTTTTTAAAAAAAAATAGTTAACTATTCTGGAATAAAGGAACTGTGCTTTTCAACTGATTTTATTTGTTCTGTCCTAATCTAACATCTTTTTGAATCCTGTCACTGGTCACATTGTGCAGATGATTGCAATACTTGCAAATGGGCTGTTTTCCCCAAACTTGATTCAACTCTTAATAAAGTAATTACCAAATTCCTACCAAACCTGTGACAAAAACCCATATGTTCCCTTACGTCACTGCATTACTGGACAGTTATTCTATAATCTTGTATTGTTCTTTACAACCTCAGTGGATCTTTGTACCATGGCTGGCATGGCTCGGGAGAGACATTGACCCGTCCTCATGTAGAGGAGAGGCAGCAAATTTCTGAGTGTGGTAATCAGGATAACACAGGTGTGTTGTCAGTGTGACTCCTGTAATATTCTCCTAAGCTGGAAACAAGTGTAAAACTTTGAGCTGGTCTGGAGAATTTTCTTGGTGAGGTCATTGGAGGCCAAACTTCTCTGCCTGCTTTCTCCACCGTATTGGCATGTTCGTCATGACCATGTGGCCCATCATGGGTCACTGCTCTGCTTCATTCTAGCCAACAACAGAAAGGAAAGCAAGGAGGAGCAGGGGAGAACTTGGCTTGTACTTTGCAGGGCATGACCTGAAAGTTACAAACATTCCTTCCTTTCACAACTTATTGGATTGTCTATAACAAAGATGAACACAGAAATTGACAGTTGAGCACTTAGAAAGTTTTATGGCAATATGACATTGCCCATGAGCTTCAAATACATTATCCATTTCCTTATTTGTACCTATAAAGGCTCATTAGCAAATTAGCCATGTAACTGCAAAGAAGGGAATGTGCTTGTCACAACCCATCTGAATATGGTGTTACTGTAGGCAGAAGAGTGGACTTTGGGGACCAGCGGTAGTACACATACAGTCATTTGTGCAACTCCCATGCTTTGGCTCACTTTGACTCCCCAGCAGTGACAATTATTCTTCCTGTTATTGCTGCTGAGATGTGAGGCAGTGATGCTCACTGGGGACTCCACGCCATCTTTGTTTCCTCTTGATGCTGCCTTGCTGCATATGGAGAGCTTCTGGTTGTTTCATCTAAATATTGAAGACATGCTCTCTGGATCCAAAGCATGAAGGTTTGTGATGAAACATGGTGGCAAGTTGGATCAAGTGCTGCAAAGTGATGAAAGCAGCCTATGTCTGGCCTATGCAGAACATGCAGCGTTGAATGAATGAGGCAAACAGGGAACATCTGGGAAAATTTAGTGTGATTGCAGAATATAACTATAACCTTGGTGTTTACTTTTATGGAATGCTCAGCGTGCTGGCTACAGTGATAGTCTGCTAATTCCAACTTGTCGGAATATATATTCCTGGGAATAATAATTCCAGGAGATTTTCAATGAGAAAATATTGGTGAAGTAAATTTTAGGAGACAGTGAAAACTCTAACTCCTTCTCAGAGAGTCACAATGTATCGTAACATATTAAATGCCTTGAGAAGGTCTGCATTAAGATCCATGTTTCTGCATGGCTCAGGCTTTCCCATACTTAGTTGAGTACTCATCTTTTTGTTTTTTCTTCAAATAGTAGAGATTGGCAGGGAAAACCTTAGGAAACGGTGCTCCTGTGAAAACTGCTTTATATTTGGGCAAAGACGTTCTACCTAGAGCCAACGTAGATCTTTGCTTTGGTGTGCACTTGGTGATCCCTTATTCCTGTTTTCATTTTTTTCACGCACAGTTTTCTCCTGAAGCATTTGAAGTCGTTTTTGGTTCAGCTTCAGTATGATCTGTGCAATTGGTCCTGTCAGGGTGGGACACTTGTGTTGCTTTGAACTTGTCAAAAGCAACAACTGTTCAGCATTCAGCAACCACAAAATGTGTGCAGGGAATTGAAGCTGTTTGATTTGGATATTAGTCTTGGGTGGCCTAGCTGTAGTAATTAATACATAATGATAAAGCAAATGCTAATGAAATTAGCAATGTGATCACTAGTAATATGACTTAGGCATGTCATTACTGGCCTTTTGCCCTCAGTGAAAGTCCATCCTTACAACCATGATACAGGGTGAAGCAGTGGGTTGACATTTTTAGTTGGATTTCACGCCTGGCCTTTGGTAATCTCCAATCAAATGTAACTGCCATATGATGCCATATAATTTTGGTTTATAAATTCTAAATGATTGCCACAAATACAGAAAACAGTACCAGTTGCCTAGGTGAAGAGCAAATAGCAGACAGGAAAGGATAGAATGAAGGAGAGCTCAACAATAGCAGAGTGGAGCAGGAACCAATGAGAAGCTCATACAATGGTAATATACTGATCATTATAGTGGAAAAGTCACTACACAGCCACAGAGGGAGGAGGTCCACTTAGTGTTCTCTTAAATATTTGTTTATTTCAATTCTCCTTTTCACTAGGATCCAGCAGAATTTTCATAACACCGTATTTTATGTTGTGAATTGCTTCTGCAATTCAGAGAGGTGACAGCTGATTCACGTTGCTTGTGGTGACTATCACAGTTACTTCTCTCAATGACAGGTGGCACAAGGGTGCATTCTCTGTTCTCTTTCCATTCTTTCACTGGTTTTCACCGAATTTTTTCCTAATTCCTCCTCTATAATTCTCTCTTTTCTTCTTGTTTTTTTTTTTTAGCACTCTCTCCTTTTTCCTTGGTTTGTGACTTAATCTGTGTACTACTTCATGTGGAATACATGCAATTTTCGTAGAGTTCTGGATGTGTGATCATTGTATTTACGTGTTAGTGAATATTTTGTGAAACTCTTAGATAAAATCTTAGAGAGCATGTCAAATTAGAGGGCTGTCTCTTATGTGAAAGTGAAGAGGAAGAGCAGAGTGGGCTCATTAGGTGAGCAACAAGAAGAAGCTATCCCATAATGGGTTGTGTAATGGAACCATTTAATAAAAATAGATACAAAATACTAGTGTAATTAGATGAAAAGGTCACAGAAATCATCAATTTAGACGGAGGTGATATGAGAAATGGGGCTTCAAACTTCCAGGAAACTATCTCCTGGAAAAATATTTGAACCACAGAAAGTGGTTTGCATTTCCAGCTTAATAGCCCAAGGCACAATGCCATCTGCTCCCTGTTCAGGAGACCTCAGCGGTGCACCGTCCCTGACTGAGTGCTCAGAGATGTGCCTCCTGCTTTATCTGATGCTAGGCAAGTAGAGCTGCCTGAACTCCCACTCCACAGAAGGTACTAACCTGCTCCTTGCCCAGTGTGGGTGAGTTTCTTCATGGGTATCATCATGGTCAATTTCTCCAAAGGAAAAATGACCAACTTTTTAGACTACTGAACTGAAAACAGAATACGCTCAAGGGGGCGTTTTCAAACTTGTTCTTTAAGATGTAGGAGTTTGTCTTGTGATATTCCCCTTCCTTTGATTTCTTCTCTGCCTATCACACCTGTCTACATCTAAGATGAATGGAAAGGCTGCTTCCCTGTGAAGTGACCTCTGGCTCCACAGACACCACCTTTCACTCACGCTCCTGATACCTACATAGGTCCTGGAGGATTGCAGGCAACTACATGTGGTCCTCCCCTCTCATTTATCTCTGCAATGTCTTGTTGGCTTCCTTCTTAGCTCTTTTGTGCCTGATGGAGCACTGGGCATATGATGTGTTTATGAGTAAAAGAGGAATGCAGTTGACTTAGTGAGAGCTGGGAAGAGGGTAGGCGTGATGATTGCTCCCTGAAGTGGCTGATAAGAGAACTTGTAAGAGAGAGAACAGATGGGTCCCTTTGCCTTTAGGAATCCAGCATTTGGCCCAGGTGCCTAGTGATGTTAAAACATGTTTCCGGTGACTAACACTATTTGAATCCTAGACGAAAACTTCCCCATGTCCCCTCAACTTGTGCTCGAATTTGTATTTACATCCCTGAAGAGTAATTTATGTGATAGTTTTTATTAGAAACACATTTGGAATAAAAGTAAAAATAAATTTTATGGAATTAAATATACAATAGTTAGCTAATTACAAAGACTTTTAGTACTCTGCCAAAAGTGCTGACTCAGCAGCAAAAAACAGATATACCTAATAATATTCATGATTAAATCTTTTGACATTTAATCACATAAGCACCATAGCTTCACGTATTTTCTTATGTTATTACCGTAAAGATATGGTTGACACGGAAAGAGGCCAAAGCGTTATTGAAGAGTTTGTTAACCTGATTTACATAGCATGTAGCTATTTAGACAGAGACTGGGGCAGGTTGTGGGGGGCACTTCACACCCTGCCCTGAGCTCCACAGCTGCTGGGAAGCAGGCTGCATGGATTGGCTGCCATGTGTCTTCTCCTGCAGATCTAAAGAGTGCTGAGCTGCCTCACCTGGAGCTCCTGGGAATAAGTACCTCCTGCTTTCCTGTCACATCCTGCCAGGGGGCTGCAAAGATGCCCGTTAGTGTATTGTGGTCACTAACAAACTGGGTGGCTTAGACAACAGAAACATATTGTGTCCATGCTGAAGGCTAAACCCCAGAATGAGGTCATGGCAGGGATGGTTCCCCTGAGGCTGTGCAACAAGATGTGTTCCATGCCTTTCTCTCGTTTCTCCTGGTTTGCTGGCAATCTTTGGTACTTAGCTTGTGGATGTGTCACCCTGATGGCTGCCTGTGTGCTCATTTGTCACTCTCTCCTAGTGTGTGTGACTCTGTGTCCAAATTTCCCCTCTTATAAAGACACCAGACATATTGGATTAGGGGGGTCCTAATCTAGTGACCTCATCTTAATATAGTTAATTACATCTCCAATGACCTTACTTCCAAACAAAGTTTCTTTTTGAAGTACTGTGGGTTAAGACTTCAACGTACCCATTTTAAGGGGGTGCCCAATTTGTCTCGTAATAACACTCAGTCTTGCCTACTGGTAGAAGTTTAAATGATGTTCTTTGGACATGAGCTGGGGTTGGGCATGGAGGTTAGGATGAAGGTCAGGCATGGGAGGAGGATGTATTACCATAAACTTGGTAATTAAAAATAAAGTTTCATTTGTATATTTTGGTGGAAGATAGTGATGAGGTGGAATCTGTCAATATGGCCCTGTACCCAAAAGTTCCTGGTGACCAGTGGTAAAACCACCCTGCCAAGTCTGAAGGCCAACATATAACTTTCTTGCTACTCCTTGGAAGAAGCCATAAGTGGTTTTCATAGGAATAGGTTAATTCAAAACTTAATTGTAGGCCAGGCACAGTGACTGAAGCCTTTAATACTAGCTTGAGGGAGGCAGAGATCAGGAGGATCGTAGTTCGAAGCCAGTCCTGGGCAAAAAGTTTGTGAAGTCTCATCTCTACCAATGGCTGGTACAATTAAGCAGGGAAGCACAAGTAGGAAGATTTTAGTCCAGACCAGCTGAGGCATAATGGGGGACCCTATCTCAAAAATAACCAAAGCAAAAAGGAATGGCAGAGTGGCTCAGGTGTTAGAGTATCTGCCTAGCTAGCATGAGGCCCTGAGTTCAGCCTCTAGTAGCAACTCCTCCCTACAAAAAAACCCAAACCTTAATTGTATTAGCTCAGGTCACATTAATGCAAAACATAAAAATAGCACTTTCATTAAACCAGCCACTGTTTCCGGGTTCGATAGAGAAGATAGGAAGGTACCATAGTCCATGCTGTTAACATTTATTATTTGTTGAATATGAAAAACATGCAAAGGATTTTGAAAAAGGAAACTCAGAGTTAACACATTCAGTTTTCCAACTTTTTGAAGATCTGACAGTAGATGGAAAATGCCCATAATACGATAGTAAGTATGTTAGTCAGCTTTCTGCAAATGTAATAAAATACTTGAGATAATCAACTTATAATAAGAAAAGGTTTATATTCATTCAGTTTTGGGAGTTCCAGTCTATGACTAGTTGGCCTCATTCCTTTGGGACTGTGGTGACATGGCACATCATGGAGGGAGAGGGTTGGTGGAGCAAAGACGCTCACCTCTTGGACTGGAAACAAAGAGGAAGAGTTAGGGACAGGGTCCCAAAATCCCATCAAGGGCTCACCACCAGTGACCTAAGGACTTCCTACTCAACCATAGCTCTTTTTTTTTAAAAAATTTTATTATTCATATGTGCATACAAGGCTTGGGTCATTTCTCCCCCCTGCTCCCACCCCCTCCCTTACCACCCACTCCGCCCCCTCCTCTCCCCCGCCCCAATACCCAGCAGAAACTATTTTGCCCTTATCTCTAATTTTGTTGTAGAGAGAGTATAAGCCATAATAGGAAGGAACAAGGGGTTTTGCTGGTTGAGATAAGGATAGCTATACAGGGAGTTGACTCACATTAATTTCCTGTGCGTGGGTGTTACCTTCTAGGTTAATTCTTTTTGATCTAACCTTTTCTCTAGTTCCTGGTCCCCTTCTCCTATTGGCCTCAGTTGCTTTTAAGGTATCTACTTTAGTTTCTCTGCGTTAAGGGCAACAAATGCTAGCTAATTTTTTAGGTGTCTTACCTATCCTCACCCCTCCCTTGTGTGCTCTCGCTTTTATCATGTGCTCAAAGTCCAATCCCCTTGTTGTGTTTGCCCTTGATCTAATGTCCACATATGAGGGAGAACATACGATTTTTTCAGCCATAGCTCTTAAAAGTTCTACCATTTCCCCGTAGTGCCACCCTGGGGACTAAGCCTTTAATATATAGGCCTTTGGGGAGTATTCAGTATCCAAACTAGGAGTAGGCAAAGCCAACTTGGCCCTTAGTGGGCAGGAAGTAGGTATTTCTGGAATGGAGAGACGCAAGTTAAAAATAGTGATTGCCTCTGTTTGCAATACCTTGGCCTGAAAATTTCGAGGTATTAATGTCCCCAGTCAGGTAAACACCACAGCTATGCTGTGGTCATCTTGCCACTCTGTCCAGGACAGAGAACTCTGTGGAAGAAAATGGTTGCCTGTGGGTTTCACACCTATCATAAGGTTAAATTTATAAGTTAGATGAAGTAAAATACTACTAATAATTAATAATAAAATACGATAATCATAATAAAGATTATAAATTCTAATAAAATTATTTAAAACTCATGAATTTCTTTTCTGGAATCTTCCAGTTAATGTTTTTGGACTGTGGTTGATAACAGGTAATTGAAATCTCAGAAAATGAAGCCATGGATTGGTGTGGGGTTTTGTACCTTCAAGACCTCCCTGAGTTTTGTTTTTGTTTTTGTTTTTCTTTCTCTCTGTCTCTCTGTCTTTCTCTCTCTGTCTCCCTCTCCCTCTTTCCCCCTCCCTCTTCCCTCCCTCCTTTCCTTCCTTTATTCTTTCTATTTTGCGTGTATTTGCATGTCTCGGGGAGTTTAGTGGTAAGTGTCACACTGACCTTGGCAAAACACCACCCATGTTCCTGGAAAATACACACCTTTTGTACAGCCAACCATTCATTCTCACAGGAAGATGGGCAAATGCTTTAAGGATGGAGGAGGTACAGGTTGGAATCTGATTTGAATCTAATTTCTTTGGCCACTGTTAGTTCTGCACTGAAGAATCTGAGGTTGAATCAGCCTACATTTCTTCATGGGAGGGGAAGGGCGATGCCCAGGGGAGTAGCTATGGTGATGAGGTGGGATTCAGCACTGACCAATTCCTGGCAGTGGGTAAATGCTTTTGAGGAGACAATTCCCCCTGGCCTCATGTTTCTTCACATCTTACCAGACAAGCACTAACTCTCTTTTTTGTCTAGACTATCTTTTCAAGGTTGTATGTATAGTGAGCATCTTTGAATGATAGAAATAGTGTCTCCTGGTGGAGCAAAAGGTTGGGCAGGTTTATTTAGTGATCACTCTAAGCCATCCTAAGCCTGAGCTTCCATAGCTGTGACCCAAACTAACCGTGTGTGCAGCTTTCCACACAGCCCGTCCTCCTCATCTCTGCAGGGGTGAGGGGAGCAAAGGGCTGTGAGTAATGAAGTCTCTGACCAGGAGTCTCCTGATTCCTGCCCACATCCATGAAAGTGTAGCAGGCTGACTTGTTAGCTTGCAAATGGGGTTCTTCATAACTCTTGATAACACTCAATATTAGAACCCCCTTTTATCTCCCCAAACAGCAAGCTTTTGGAAGGCAGGGCCTGCATTGTTCATTTCAGTGTCTCCAATCCTAACACAGAATGGACTCACAGACCAGTACTAAACTAGACTGCCTAATCTTTATGCTGTCCTGTTGGTCACTGGCCTCTTAGCCCCAGCTACACACCTCTCCACGTCACCCCTGGAATGAACTCCTGTGCAACCCTCAAAGTCCCAGGATCTGTGCAACAAACCTGGCTGTATTCATGGAAATGTGTCCTAGGGCAAGAGGCAGAGTGGGATGTTTCCTTGATTAATATGCCTATCATTTACCAAGCACTGCTTGAGTGTGTAGACGTTTATACTGACTGTGTTTTCTTATTTTCTTGATGTTCACTATTTGCAACCTCCTTGGCTGGAGGGATTGCTTCCTTGGGAGTTGGCTAATTCTTAGTGCATAAAATCTACTAACCTAGGAGTGCATCTTTCATGCACAAACCAATTAATTCAACACCTGTGGCCCCGGTTGGCTCCTTTATCCAGTTCACAGGGTCCCTACATTTTGGGCCACTGTTAACCTGCCCCACTAGATACCAGATACCAGATAGCTTAAGACAACCCATACACCCCAGAGTTCACTCAAACTAGCCAATCTTGAACTTGCTTAGCTTTAATGAGCCTGACACACCCATTTCTTCCTATAAAATCTGCAGCAAAAGCTCTTGTCCATATTTCCCCTTTTGTACCTCTGCCTCTTGACCAGCCTTAGGTTTTCCCATGTAGCCCCATGTGTCCCTTCCTCCTGAGAACTTTCTTTTCAATGGCAGTCGTCTCCCTATCTCTTGCCTTCCCCTGAATCATAATAAAACCTACATGATAACACAGTACTCTTGTCATGCTGAACGTAAGATAGGCTGTGTTAGGGTCTGAGGGAGAATTTTCTTGTTTTTTGTTAGAAAACACTTAAGATTTGTGTAAGCATTCCTTGTTTCCATTTTTTTTGTAGAAAATTATAGAAATAGAGCAGGACAGGGTTTCAAGTTTTGCCCACCCAAAGAGGGAATGGTTGAAAACAATTATGAAACTTCTATACTCTGAAATACAGTAGTCTCTGTCTGGGACTACACTTGGTATTATACATGGTTTCAGGCACCCAGTGGGCTCTTGAAACATATCCCCCAGAGGTAAGGGAGTAGCTACTGTAGCATACAACTGTTAAAGAGACTGAGTCAGAACCCTAGGGGTTGATAGAAAGATCTTCCTAAGTTTTTTTGAGAGAGAAAAGTGAGATTCAGAGTAGCCTTGTATAGGACCCAATTTTTATAGAAAATGATGGCAGAAATGGTGTGTCTCTATAGACATGCTTACGAATGTCTGTGTGATGGTACAAGTATGAGGAACAACATGGAGGGGTGTTGGAAATATGAGTTAATATGAGCTAAGGTGGGAGTAACAGAGGGAGGAGGGGGAAGAGAGAAACTGAAGAAAAATGAGGGTGAAGGACAGCCCTAGCTCCATATCTACTAATCACACTTAGATATTGATAGGACATTATTTGCTTATGTTAATATATATAAGTATATTCTTAAACCTCTAAAATTCAGTGGCTTTGCTTTTTAGCAGAATTTGACCCTGTGTCTCAAGATCTTATTTTAACATCATTTATATGTGATTTGCTCTTGGTCCCATAGCCACCTGCCGCCTTGAGGCAAGCACAATTAGTGTTTTTTAAGGTTTTATTCTAATTGAAACATAATAGTTATCCATGTTTAAGGGATACAATGTGGTATTACAACACATATGCACATTGTGATAATGTTCAAATCAGGGTGGCCAACATATCTGTTACCTCAGATATTTCTCATGTATTTGAAGTGAGAATATTCAAAATCCTCTCTTCCAGCTGTTTTCAAATACACAATTTCATATTGTAAACATGGTTAGCCTTCCCTCCACCCCCACCATGCAATAGCACACCAGAGCCGATTTCTCTTTCCTAACTCTATCTTTGAACCCAAGTCCTTTGGTTTTGGTCTCACTGCCAAGCAGATGTGGACTAGACTTGAGCCACCACCTCCCTCTCAGATCTCTGATTTCTGGGACAAGAAGTATGGGAAGAGTCAACCATCTGTGCTGCAGAAAGGAAGCTTGTCTTTCCAGAAAGAGAAGAACATTTCTGTCTCTCGAGTCACAGACCACCTCAGACTCACTAGCTTCATCCCCTGCGGTCATCAAGCCAGACAAAGCCAGTTCTTTTCTCACAGCACAGAGCCTCCTGTCCTGCAAACTTAGCTCCTTCTGTTGGGTGTTCCTGAGCCATGAGTCTAAATATGGCACATGGTAGCTTGTTGGAAATCATTTCCAGTAAAAGAGGATGTTTCTTCGGCAGTTTTCGAGCTGGCGCTGACTCAAGCATCCTCCAGGGACCCACTTAACTGGTCATTAGGGAACCAGCAACAAGGCAGAGAGGAATTCTGTAACAAGACGCGTATCCTGTGTGGAAGGCCCCCAGGATGCTGACTTTGGCTCCCTGGGCTTGCTGGAGAGGTTTGAAAGATGCTGTTGCAAAGAAATTTGCTGTGGAAAATCTGCTGTTCACGCACGGAAGGGAAGATGTTGGGGCCTACCAACTCCAGCTTTGCAAGGCTTGGCACACAGACATTCGATGTTTAAAGGTGACAGGCCTCAATCACTTCATCTTCAGAGATAGAGAAGTGAATTGAGAACTCAAAAGGAAAGATGAAAATGTGTGCTAAGTTTTTTTTTTTGTGTGTGTAAAATATTGACACTGTCCTAAAGGTAACAAATAGATGTTTTGACAAATTTAAATTTTTGAACAGAAGATAAGCAAAACCGATCATCTCTTGGTATGGTCGATTCAGTGCAAAAAATTAAAATTTCACAAATTTTCAGTATAATACTTGTAGACTGATGGAAGTTAGCTGCTGAGGATGATAAAGTGACCCATTACCTGATTCTAAGAAGCCCTTCAGGATGTAGGGTCATTTGACATCCATCCTTAGGACTCCAGGCACAGGTCTAGGGGAGGAGAGGTTAAACTTGAAAATAAAGTACAGCTTCCTAAAATCTTTCTAGCCAGAACCTGATTCTTTTAGGGTTCATTTCTGTTCCCAAATATTCAATTTCAACACTGTTGCTGTAGATCCTTAGGGAAGCATTTCCAAGTATTTGAATTGCAAGAATTAGAAAACATACTTTAAAAATGGGAGATATGCTAAAAATGTGTTTTTTAAAAGGATCTGAACAAAACCACAGTTACTTACTGAGTACCACTAACCACAGCTGCAGGGAGAGGGCTTATTTATGGCCATGTGTTGTCAAGGAATAGGTCCTGGACATAGACCAACTGGTCAGAACCTTGTATTTATTTATTTTAGTCTAGAAATTTCTTCCTTACAAATAGGAATCTGTTAATTTTAGTAAGGCGGGCTTATTTTTTTTATGAGTCATTTGACATATTTTTCCTTAAAAGCACATTTTTTTTTTAAGTACAATCAATTGTCCTTGGCAACGAGGGCATTGCTAGGCTTCTCTTTGGGTCAATTGCTCTTTTCATGCCCTTGTCTTCCCATGAAGGTCAAAGTCAAGGTTATGGCAATGATGTGGAGTTGGTGCTTTCTGCAATTGGTACCAAAGAATATGGGGACCTTTGAGGAGACACACATGGTAGAAGGGAAGACTCTTTCAGAAGGGAATCCAGCCCTATGGACCATGGTTCCCAGCTAAGATGGTGGCCTTTGTGAAAACCTCCCTTGGAATTCTACAGCCTAAGCAGGACAGAAACGTCCGAGAGAAATGACAAGTACATTCTATCATTGAGTATCTGACTTTTAGCTCTTGATTCAAATGTTTTGGGTAATGGAGGCATAGGGCCTAGTCCAATCCCCCCTTTTCCAACTTCCCCTCTTTTTGTCTTCTTCTTCTTCCTCTTCTTCTACCTTTCTTCCCCTTCTCTTTTCCTTCTTCCCCTCTCCCTTTACCCATTCTCTGCCCTCTGTCCCCATTTCTTCCTCTCTCCATGATGGCAGGTCAGGGAATGGCTCTGCTTGGATGACCTCTAGCCTTAAGCCTCCTTCTAATTATGGATGCTTTCAATTAGAGAGACTTCTTGAGTGTCTCCCATGTGCCATGTGCTAGTCCAGGTGTGAGGTTCCAGCAGTAAACAAAATAAATCTTTGCTCTCATGTGTTCCATACTCTAGCTATGCTAGATTTAGGCACATGGAAAATGCTTATGAAATGCCATGTGAGGGTTAGTCAAGGCCTATTTCCAGATTGCCTCCAGATTACCTCCTTTTTTTTTTTTTTTTAATTTTAAAGACAGTCTGCCCCTGGTTTATAAGAAATGTCAAAATAATTTTTATGAGTTCTATGTTTTCTCTTGAACACAATAGAATCTTCCTAATGTTCCTTCGTCTTGTTTCCTAATCCCCATAGAGTGGTTTTCTCTCATGTTGGGAGGATAGGGTACATATTACCAATTTCTTCAGAACTAATAGCTACAATAAAGAGGTCCAAAAGTCAGATGAACACAGTCCAGACTCTGGTCCTTTAAAAAATTGTTAAGATCAAGTGTCATGAATGTTTGGTTTTTGTCTAAATAACAAATACCCTTTCTGGGTTGTGTTACAGGGATGAGGTGGGAATGGCCTTAATGACTAAATGGGGACCCTTTCTGAAGTCCAGAGCTATAGCTATGTGGGCACTTACATTTCTATCTCAAAGGAGAACATTCCATATCTTAGCACCTGACAGGAAAAAATGCAAAGAAATTGTTTGGTAGAACTAATATGACATGACATAACACAACACAACACAACAATGATATAACACACACTGTCATAACACAATGAACTCACTGTTGAACTATGATAATCAATACATCATATACATCACCAATATTTATGATATACAGTTCAGAAAACACCTAGGTCTTCAGTGTTATTTTTTAAATAAAGTGCCCCTAATTCTATGATCATTCTTCTAATTTCCATTTAGTAGTGTTAGAGAGCAGAGTCCTTCAGAGGAACAAAAGGAAGCACTTAAAAGAGGAAGAATTCCAGCCTTATAAAAGTTGTGAGTTGTTGGTTGAGGGTATAGCTCAGTGGAAGAGCACATGATCAGCATATACAAAACCTGGGTTCTATCCTTGTACCCCTCTCCCCTTACCCAAACACGCAAAGCCAACCTGGAGGAGAGGTATTCATGTTGGGGACTGGAGTTTCACATACAGTGTAGGATTTGGAACCGTTTAGGCCTTCCTGGACAAGTGTCCACTTACGTCATTAAATTTTCAGCCTCAGTCATGGACTTTGAAGGGCTCTTGTGAAGAGTAACAATACTGTGCAGAAAGCCACTGAGGGTGTGCAAGCAATGTGATAGACGGTGATTGTTGTCACTGCAAGCTAAGTTCTGAATAAAAAAAAGAAATATGACCCATTGCTTGGCACCACGCTTTTTAAAGTATCTGTATTTAGTAACATCACACGATGTTAACATCACACATTGCTCTAACGTGATCAATGGAGCCTGAATGCTGGATGACTGACTGTTCCAAGATCCAAACTTTGCTACAAAATCTTTCTGCTCCAGAGATGGGTATTTCTTATGATATTTGTCTAAAACACTAGAATTTGCCATTCAGGAAAAATTGGGTCGTAGATAATACCATGGAATTCAACTAACTACAAATATCTCATAAATGTACCCAGGGGTCTTGTGATGGGTGCAGTATGCACATCAATAATAAATATTATCAAAAAAGAAAGACATTCCAAAGCACTATGTTATATTTATTGATTAGAAAAGTAATTCTGGCTATATACAGTACTGTGGAAGTCTCTGGAATATGCACTGACCATATTCTCTATACAGAAATCATAGACCCAATTGTATAAACAGACTGTATTCTTTTCAAATAAGATGTTTTATGTAGACTGCGGCACAGTTGAAAATTTGATTAGAGCTCTGTGATGATATTAACTATCAATGAAAAACATTCTTATAAACTCTTAAAAATGTGGATTATTGACTTCATACCATACATTCTACTTTAAGCTGTTTTAAAGTGAGTATTGGTGAGCTAATGGGTTGAGGCTCTATGTGGCTCTAAACCAATCTTCTGTGTGTAGTTAGAATGTCACTCCATCCAGGAGAGGTGGTGAATGGTACCGCTGTTATCACTGAAACACATTAAGTCCTGTCTGGCAAAGGGCATGGGCAAGTACCATGTAGCTGTCACTGTCCAGCAAAAGGACATCTGTTCCTCAGATCCCATGGGAAAATGCGCTGAAGTCAGATATGGTGCAATGCATGCCAGGCTGTCTGGGAGAGGGACTCTGTTCACCGTTTTTTCACTTTTCTATAGAGTTCTCAAAAGGCCACTCATGGGTGGTGAAGGGATGCAGACTGAACCTAAATGCCAGTTGCTTAGGGGAGTTGCAACCCTGGGCTGAGAACAATAGCTATTTAGTACTGTTAGCATGAGGAGGCCAGGTAGAGGTTGAGACTATGCCTTCCCTTCCTACTGGGCAAGGGGAGACATCAGTCCATCTAAGCTCATGTGACTAACAGAGCGAGAGAGAGAGAGAGAGAGAAAGAGAGAGAGAGTGAGAGCGAGCACTGAGACCACTGTCATCCCTTGGGCTATTCTGTCAGCTCTCCGTGGTAACCAACCATGAAGGGCACTACATGAAGTACTGTACAGAAATTACGTCTTCTGCAAAAGAGAATGGCTTCTGTAGATTCAGATTTTCAGCTGTGATTGCAACTAGGTTTAGGTAGGTTGTCCTACAAGTCAGTATAACTAGTTGAGTTAGTAGAAAGGCCAGTGCTTAGATCAGTACATGGAAAGCGACACACTCTCCTTTTACTGTTTTTATACTTTGAAAGTTCTATGCTTTTCTCAATACAGGGTTTAGTTTTTTTGAATAAGTCCTTTAAAATTATAGGAGATATGCATTAGCTGGAAGTTACTAATTTAGTAACAGAGTTCATTTATAACCGGCTATAACATGAATAAGGAAAAATTTTCTGACATCTGTGTGATGGGAAATACATAACATGACATAACACATAACACTGTAACAAAGGATGATGGGTCCTCCTAATATTTTCTAGTTTTTGATTTCCTTTTTGACTCGTGAGTTATTCAGCAGCGTGCTATTGGTTTCCAAATACTAAGAGAGTATGTAGATATTTTAATGCTATTGGTTTTTAACTTAGCATCCTGTCATTGACAGAGACTAGATTCTGTTCCCAGGAGGTTTCTGAGATGTAATTTACTATATATGGTTCTTTCAGTGGAGGCTTCCTGTGCATTTGAAACAATGTATATTCTGAAATTTTGTAGTTCTTGTAGTGAGACCAAATTGTGTGATGATGTTATTTTAAACTCAATGCTGATTTTTAAAAATATAGTTGTTCCATCGATTACTGAGAGAGGTGTATTCAAATCACCACCTGCAGTTGTGGGTTTATCTTCTTTTCTCTTCTATTTGGTCACCTTTTGCTGAAGAGTCACAGCCTGAGAAAGAGATATGATCCCAGCCTTTAATGACCTCATGACAATACAGTACTTGATCAAGGATGAGTAAGATTAGGGGAAGTCCAAGGGTGAGTGTTCTAGTTGGGGAGGGAAACCAGGAGACGATCAGAAAACATTTCTAATGGTTGACTATTGATATCTCATCAGAAAGGCCCTGACTCTCCAAGTTAAGATTTTTTTTCTCATTCATGCTCAATTTTGTACTTATAATTTTGTATTATTTATCTTCCAGAGAGTTCCTTGAACTACATAAGCTTCAGAACCCACAAAACCTGTACTCACTCCATCCCTCTGCCACCATGTGTAGCTGTACAAACTTTGGCAAGTTACTGAGCTCTCGGGATCAAGTTTCTTCATCTGTGTAATGAATCTAATAATAGTCCCTGCTTCCTAATTTCCTTGGAGGAGTAACTAAATGGGTTGATATCTATCTATCTATCTATCAATCTATCAATCTAGATAGATAGATATGTATATATATGTATATATACCTTTTATGACAGTATATTGTGCACATAATACTAAGCTAAGTATTTATTAAATAAAAATAAGCAAAGCAGCATGGGAGCAGGCTTGGGGCAGTGGAGGCCTGGGTTTCTCGCTTTGACCACTAGTAGGTATTTTTCTTCTAAACTCTCTACTTTATTGGCCTTGACTGTTTGGACTTTAGTGTTTGTCTTTGCATTAGCCAATTTTTTGCAAGAATTGTGCTAAGTGAGTTTAGTCAGAGTCCCCCAGCCTCAACATCTGATCACCTTTGATAGGGGGTCAGGCTCCTTTGCCATCCACCTGTCTTCAGTAGATCTTGCCCAGTTGATGTAGCTGAAATCCCCCTTCCCCTGGTGCTTCCTCTTGGTAATTTTCCATTCAGTGACCCCACTCTGCTCCATGGTTATAGACTCCCATGCAGTCATGCTGTATTCAGTCCTTCCCAATCTCTCTCCTCCATTGCAAAATTCCATCTCACTGGCCTCTATACTACTATTGCAATAATCCCTCATGGAATAAAGTCTGCTTACTGCGTTTAACAGTTGTCATGAATAATTTTTTTCTTTAACAGTAGTATGGCCTTTAGTCTTAGTTTTCTCACTTAGAAAATGGGGATGCTATGATTTTCAAGCTCCTATAATTCTGTGTACCTGGTATACATTTTGTTATTTGTCTCATTCCCAGACTACTTCTTCTCGATCCTGATTTGAATACCTTCCATCTGTCCTGAATGGAGAGTTTCATACACACAAACATGTTGTAAAATCATCACATGCTATACTTCCAAACAAAATTAGAATTGAAAAAAGTATCCAAATCTGTGTCTTAACTTTATGAACACAAATAACAGAGGATCCATTGTATTTTGTTCTCCTTTCCTTAATGAATATTAACTTGGTTTGGAGTTAATTTTTAAAAATATTTGGCTTGATTGTAAGTGGAGTAATTATGCCTTTCTTTGTGTGGCTATAAACACTGAAAATACACAAATACTCCACTAGGGTTGAGCCACAGTCATGTTCACGTAATATTGATCTCTGCATACAAATGTGTGTATTTAAGGAATTTTGACTATTTTCCAGGAGAATAGCCTTCAATTTTAAGATAATTTCCAAAATTGAGAGAGAATTATAGTTATTAATGTTGCCAGGCGCCAGTGGCTCGTGTCTGTCTTTCTAACTAGTCGGGAGGCTGCGATCAGGAGGATTGTGGTTCAAGGCCAACCTAGGCAAATAGTTCACAAGACCCCATGTCCAAAACAACCAGAGCAAAATGGAGGAGGTGTGACTGAAGGGTAGAGTGCCTGATTTGCAAGCATGAAGCCCTGAGTTCAAATCCCAGACCCAGAAAAGAAAAAAAAAGGTTAATCCTCCTAGCGGCCATGTGTTTAAGGTAGCATCTCCATGTTCCAATGCCATCCTCACAACATGCTTTTTCCTGAGAATCTCCCCCTGTACCTCAGGGGCCATGTGTTCAGGAGCAATATTTTAATTGAAGTGCTGGACAGGCCATGGTGTGATCCACTTGAATGTCATCTCACCCGCCACACATAGAGCACCACCTTTTAATCTACTAATTTTTTTAATATGCTAGAGGATGCCAATCAATAGACTTGAAGGTTGTTTACATTTTACTTGGAAGGCCAAGAGCGTGAAGAATTCAACAGACAGGTTTTCAGTTACATTGTTGATTACAAATTTGGTTAGTAGCAAAGTCTAGAAATTTCTTTATGAAGCCTAAAACAATAACATTGTTGAGTAATGATAGCTTATTGCCTATTGAAAAATAAAACTATATAGCAGGGAAAAGCAGAGTTCTTTTGTTAAAGGGCAGGGTTGACAATAAGAGGCTAGTATTTGTCCATGAATCAGCACACGTGGATTTGATTAATGTGATCTTGCATTGGTCTTTGCACTCTTGTTTGAAAAATGACCTCCTTAATCAGGATCATGGTGCCAATGGTGACCTTTTATAGTTCACACCAACCAGTGGAAGATTACAGGTAAAAGACAGGAACAGGCAAACACTGAAGGTTGGAAATCAGGAAGTCCTAGAAACGATTTTGTGTCTGCCTCTTGCATTCAAAACAAAAGTGATGGCAACATCTCACATATTCACTTTATTTAGTTGTTGAATGATAACACTTGAAGAGTCTTTGTTATCCCACAGCAGAGGTTTGGAAACACACCACTGTCTGAACTACACCCAATTCATATCAGGATCTTCAGACTCCAAATCTGGTGCTCCTTGCACTAAGCCACCTTCAGTTCATGGGATGCCAAAGAAGAGATTCTGGTCTCCGCCATGCAGTTTACATCTCTCATCATGTCATTATGCCATTGTAGACATTTTCTGCCCTGGTAACTTTGAGAACCTTACTAGCAAATGCAGTGAGATTGCCAAGGGATGTAACTTCCTCACCTGGAGAACGGTATGTTGCAATCTTGATAAAATACATTGTGATACAATTGGACTGTGTCTTACAAGTCTAACAGAGAACCGGTAACAGTTACAAGCAGACATCTATCCTCTTGGACTTGTACCAGTGGTGTGTTTGTTGAGATGCTCTGATGGAGGGCGTTCTCCTGGCAGACCCTTGGACTTGCCTTGCAGCCTGTGGAGCCAACTGAAAGGATTACAGGTCAGAAGGACATAGCGAGACTCAAATGATGCCTAAGGGGAAAGGGAGATGGAAGAACATACCACTCAAAGTCAATGAGAAGGTCTGAGGACATTTAAAAAGGCACTTAAAGAATTAGAGTGTAAGATGTCTGGCTGTGTGCAGGTTCTTTTATATGCATTTGTGGATATTCGTGTAAATTACTGAATGTGAGTGGAGATCTGCAAATACTACCTGGAAAATTCAGTCTTGTTTACACATCTGCTGCTGATTTTGTTAATTTATAAACTAAAACACAGGAGGGAGGCTACCATGGATTGAACACCTACTGGATGAGAGGCACTTTATAGACTTTATCTCTTTAACTCCTTCATGGTAACTTAATGAGGTAGTTATTTTTACAGACATTGCACAGATAATAAAATGGAATTCAAAGAGGTTAAGAAACTTGCTGGTGGCTACACAGCTAGTACACAGCAATGTGACATTAACGAAAGAAAGCCTGTGTGTCATAGTTACTGTGTCTATACCCCACAGCAGAGTTTCAACGCTGAAGTTGCATTTCCTAACAGGGGCTCACCCTTAACAGTTTCAGAAGAAATGAGAACCTAGGGAAAGGTTTAAGTTTGCTTATAAACCAAAACGTGACAGTATCTTAGCATAGAATGGTCTCGGTGAACATCAGTGCAAACGATTTCTCATTTAGGTGCCCTTAAATGACTCCACAAATTCCCTCTGACACAAAATAAGAAGTCGTTTATTGCAGCTCAGAGTAGGTCATTGTCATCCATCCATACTTTAAAAAATGAGTTCTTGGGAGAAAGCACACTTTCCCAAGAGTAGTAGAAAAATCTAGTTAAAGTCAGCTCATTGCGCAATGAGTGACATTTTAGGATTTTCAGAGTTCTCGTTTTAAGTGTTCAATTTTTCTTTAAAAGTTTGTTAATAGAAATAATAATAATAGAAAGTGATCAAGTAGTTGAAAGTTGGTAAGCTATTAGGAGACAAGTGGGGGGTTGTGCAAAAATTAAGTGGGTACATGTTATTGAATTTTTTCCACTTTGATAAAATTCTTGACATTACAAAAGCTGTGGACCAAGTGCTGTAGGTCACATCTGTAATCCTAGCCACTCAGGAGGCAAAGAACTGAAGGATGGCTTTCCAAAGCCAGCATGGGAAAAAAGTTCATGAGACCCTGTCTCAACAGAAAAAGCTGGACGTGGTGGTACGTGCTTGTCATTTCAGCTGTGGTGGGAATCATAAAATGGAAGGATGGTGGTACACGCTGGCCCCGGGCAAAAAGTGAGACCCTATTTCAAAAATAGCCAACACAAAAAGGGCTGAAGGCCTGGCTCGGGTGGTAGAGTGCCTGACACGAAAGTATAAAGCCCTGAGTTCAAATCCCAGTACAGTAAAAACCTTGGTTGATAAGTATGCTTTTTCTACCTACACTCCAAGACTGAATGATGAGAAGGATATTAGGAAGTGAGGGTTTTGAAGGAGTGGGTGTGTGTGGCCTACACACTGTGGGGTTGTACCTGTGGCATTCCTACCAATATTTGTACACCTCTTCCCCAAAATTATTGAAGTAGGTGTGTCATTTCACCATAAGATATTATACGTATAAAATAAAATGAATAAGTAGTTTATTCTCTCTTTGGCTAATATTAAGACTAAATTACTAATTTTAAAAAAGCAGCAAGCAGTTATTCTTCTGCCATAGCTTTTATTCAATCGTATTTAAGAAACTAGGAGTTAATGGCCAAACATACAACTTGCATTTAAGTGATTGCTTAACTTGTTTTAGTGCATAAAAGTGATGAAAATTCCACTTTCCACAAATTCCCCATGCCAAACAGCCTAGGAGGGGATCAGGGCTGCTTCGCCCTTTCTGAGACAAGGTTGGAATGAGAGCTTGTAGGCCCTCAGACTTCCTGTTCCCACTTGACTCAGTTCATCTTTTATTCAATTCTCATTGGGTATTAACCAGGTTAAAAATAATCAATACTTGAGCCTTTTCCTTCCTGCCATCAAGATCTCTAACAGGGAAAATGACCTTTGTAAAGAGTAACTCACTTGTTCTCCACACATTGTTACTTTATTTACCCAAAGCAACAAATGCAAAAGGAGTTAGTGAAATAGATGTTTTTCATCTGCTTTATTATACTGAGGATTACTGTATAAAAATCGACAGTTTCTTCTGACTGTTACTGTGTTCATTCCAGTGCTTTCCATGGGGTGGGTTGACTCTGCTTAGGTGTTTAGGGTATCTACTGTGTGTGCAAGGAGAATGATGCTCCATTATTTCTCAATTACAGTTTTGACTGCAGAGAAACTGATACTTCTTTGTAAAAAGATTCAGAAGTGGATGTCACTGTTGCATAAGAAAACCAGGACAGTGGGTTTGGTTCCAAGTCATTCAGACACAGCATTGAAAAGCCAGTGAGTGCCAGCACATGCTCTGATGGAGGTGCTGTGTCACGTGGAGGAGATAAGCATCCTTCAAGTGTGTAGTCAGAGGTCTTGCCACAGTGACACATGCACTCGTTCCTTCCAAACATGGTGATCACAAGTCTGTTATTCATCCAGCTTTCTTCTAGGCACTGGATCAAATGCATCAGCGTGTCTGTCTCCTGCTTCAGGAGTGACAGACATTCTTATAGCAGGGGACGGACATTCCCAGGTAGACAAAGTGAGGAAGGATGATAGCATTGCATGAGCACAGTGGTCCCCACTTTATCTGCAGGGGATGTTTTCCAAGACCCCATGGGATGCCTGAAGCTGCATCCCTCATGGGATATACTGAAGTCTATGTATATCATGTTTTTTCCAGTGTTTACTGACATATGATAAAGTTTAATTTATAAATTGGGCATCGTGAGAAATTAACAACAGCAATTAATAGTAAAGTGTAACAATTCTAACAACATACTATAATGAAAGTTATTGTGGATGTAGTCTCCTTTCTCTCTCTCTCTCTCTCTGTCTCTCTCCCTCTCTCTCTCTCTTTCTCTCATACAAACATTGTATTAATATTTTCCAACCACAACCCTGGGTAAGGGGGACTACTGTACTTTACTGTACTGTAGAGTACAGCGAGGTACTTATAGTGGTGGGACAATGATGGGAGGTGTTTTGTGTTTGTGGAAAGTTTCTAAAATGACATTTAAGATGAACTCTGAGCAGGATTGCCAGATATGAAAAATAGAGATACAAGATAACCAGTTAAGTTTGAATTTCAGAGAAATGATAAATAATATTTTAATGTACATGCATGTGTTCCATGTAAAATTTTATTCCACATTTTCTTTGGCAACCCTAACCCTGGAGGAACTCAGAGGAGTCATTCCGTATAGATTGAAGATTGGGACAAGGACCTGAGGGGCAGGATGCGGAGAGGAACTCCTTCGGTGTGGGACAGAGTGCCTCGGGCTCAGGGGCAGGGGCATTGAAGACAGAGTGCCCAGACTTAAATTTTGTCCCTCCTGCTTACTTGTCATGTGACCCCCCTGTCAACTCACAGAACTTCTGTGCATTTGAAAAACAGGAATGATAATAGTACCTTATCTCATAAAGCCAACTCAAAGACTAAAATAGTTAATGCATGTAACTAACATATGGCATCTAAGTGTTTACTAAGATTATAATTTTCTTAGTTATATAGGCAACTCACTATGAAATTTCCCCCTTACACCTATCAAAGGCACATTCACTTTAAATTATTCCACACATATCAAGCATCCTCTTTGCTTCCAAAAGGGAGAAATCTTTGACAATGTTAAATCTTCATATGACAACCAATAACTGCCCCTGGTCACATGTAGGGGGTCAAAATGATCATCTTTCTTAGCTGGACTGTGTTTGAAGTAGCTCTTACCTCACTGACATATCTCCTGGCGTACCTCTATAATTCTAGGATGGTTCATGCCACTTAACAAGGGAGCTCACTACAACAGCACTCTCTACAACTTGTCCTAATATTTTTAGCCATTTCCAGTGCAGACATTTCACAGAACTTTTTTTTTATTGCCCCCATCTGAAGCAACTCTTCTTTAACACACAAATATATAAAAATGTTACACGATGTGGTGTTTATAACAAGTGCTTTAAGAATGATGTCAATTTACATGTCTTCGAGTCTTTGTTCTGAGCATAACTCAATGCTCCATTCTAGACTTCACTGCCAAAGCCAGGCCCCACCTCATTGTTGTGGTGTGATTGCCAAGCTCAGACAGCTACAAAGGTGGACTTCTCGTCAGAAGTCATGGTGGGCATTTGCTTCTACCTTGTTGTGTCAAGCCACCTGACTGGCAATGACAATAGCTGTCCTGAAGTAAGAGGTAGAGAGGCTAGAAGCATGGGCTCTGATCCTCCCTTGGCCATGTGGAATCATCCAGCTTATTCCAGCCCTCTGTGCCCCAGTTGGGGATAAGAGGGTAATTTTCCTGTAGAGTCACTGTGAGGATCAGATGAGTGGACATAGTTAAATAACTCTTACATATTAATCACAAGTAAATCTTACACATCAGATATAAATATTATTGTTCAATATAAAATACAATTACTATTATTTAAAATTTTTTTAACATATAATAGTTGTACAGGGGGATACATTGCAATATTTACATATGTGCTTACAATATATTGTAGTTAGATTTACCCCCTCCATCATTCTCCTTCTTCCCCCCTCTGCCCTTCTTAGAACAATTTCAACAGGTTTCATTCTTCTATTTTCATACATGAATGCAAAATACATCCACCATATTCACCCTCATTCATCCTCTCCTTCTGCCCATTCCCTCCCACAGGAACCCACCTCCAGAAAAGACCTATTTTGTCCTTCTGTCCTTAATTTTTTAAAAAGCGTATATTGATGGTCCAAGGGGGGTTTGCCTTGGTACTTCAGGCCTGTATATATCGGGTTTTTATCAAATTAACCCTACTATTTTTATTGGTGATGTATTGACCAGACACCCCAAAGTTCTCAAATGTTGCCTTAAAATGACAAGGAATCTTGGATGGGAACGAACTGTTCAAGCATGCTTACAGCCAATGACTGAGTGCATTTTAAGGGCATATCTAGGAATTAGATATATTATTCTTTCTTTCTATCATGATTTTTACACAGGAGAACTAATTACCAAGACTAATGCTTAACTAACAAATCTGAGTTTAGTTTTCAAATAATTGTAGGTGCTTTCTGAATAGCTTCTGTTGCTCCACAGGGCTTTGAAATCTGCTCACTTGCCCTGGGCTCAGGAGCCCAGCTTTTGAATTCACAGCTTTTTGATATCATGACTGGCAGATGAGTTGACATTATCATTACTAAGGCAAGTATAAAGCAAGGTGTAACTAAAATAATAGGACTGATTTGGGGACACATTGCACAGTTCTGTCTTCTAGAGAACTTTAAACTCAAGACTATTAAAAACATATTTAAACAATGGCTACAGTTTTCGAACTGTGGCTACTTTGAAGGGAGAACAATTATTATCATATTTGAGTTCTGCATTTGATGGTTTTTACAGCCTTGCTATAATAGTGTGCTGTGGACCAACAACATCCCAGCTACACAGACATGCCCTAGGAACTTGCTAGAAACATAGACTCTCAGGGTCTTCTCCAGACCTCCTGCAAAGACCCCCCAGGTGATTTGTGTGCAATTAAAGTCTGAAGAGCTGTGTTTTACAGTTTTTCTACATGAGTGTCACACCACAATAAGCCCCTATTCTTATCTATAAACATTTGAGGTCATTTCCTCATTATAAGGAGATATAATTCTCAAGTATGCATGCTGATGCCAATGTGATTTTTTGGCACAGTTATCATTAGGTAGATGAAAATCGAACCAGCTCCTTTGGTATTTATCTTGTATAACTTATAACACCAAATAAAGCTGACCACAGAGGTCACTACTTTACCACTATGGGAAGCCACTATCAGAATGTTCCAGTTAAGGCAAATACTTGGTATTGCTTTCTGCCTTTGGGGTTTGGTGCAGGCTGCCCTGGGGTGGAAGGGTGTCATAATTGTTCTGCTGGCTTGTATAAACCTCAAATAAATGAGAACCCCACTACTTAACCATTGACACCCCTTTGGGCAGTTTTGGTTTAACCTATTATGCTAAATAGAAAGACCTCAGCTCATATGTCCCCAAATATTTCAGTGAAAGTTGTTCTCCTTGTACTGAAGGAGGATGGAGACTGTGTCACTGTTGGTGTTAACCAATCGAGCTACAAATGAGCTCAGTAGCATGGCCACAAAGTATTTGGAGATCAGCCTCCACCCACAAACTACTTAATGGGAAAAAAGTCATTTGGTGCCAACCCACTGTCTGATTCTGAGTTTTTATGACTGTTCTGCTGTGCCTGGTAATCTGGTTCTAAATGTGGCCCCAGTTTTCCACCTCTGTTCTGTTTATTCCCATAACCAATGCACAGGTGAGGTTGGGCCTTTGAGCTCTCAAGCCATCTGCGTTTCCCCAGCTCTGCTCTGTAGATGTTTCTGTTTGGTTCTTAGATTTCTACATTTGCTATCTGAGAATTGGAATGGCTTTTTGCCACCCTAAGAGTGAATTTTTGTCTTTCTTCGCTGAGATTTTAAATAGATCACTGGGTGTAGGCTGCTATTTCGGTTCCCAACAAGCTCAGTGCAATTACATGAAAATATTACAGGCCTTATTTGTGGAAAGGGAGAGGGTTTTGGCTCCAGAGCCTAAACCTCTTCACAGAACAGTGTGAGACAGAGCTGAGAACAAGCGCCTGGGCCTGATGGAGGGTTTGTGGGGGAATGCTTGAGGTCTGGTCAGCCGGTCAATTCCTGTCAGTGCCTGGAGAGCTCTGGAGGTTTCCAGGACTTGTTCCCCCCTGCTGAGGAGGTCTATGCCATGTGCACAGTGTTTCCCAGAAAGACATGGCAGGAGAAGTTGGGAGATGTGGACTTTTATTTTACAGTAATGCCTCAGCAAAATTCACATTCACAATGACTGTTTTTCATTCTGCAACCATGGTGTGCAATTTCAGCTGAATTCTACTACAATGGCTTATTCTGATATTTTCCCAAATCTAAGTCTATGAATGCAAAATGATTGTGACTAGGATAGATCCTGTGAGCATAGCTAACATAGATGATGAGTCCCAGCTCATCTGCCACTAACCCAGGCCAAGGAACTTGAAGTCTATGTGCTAGGGTATTTGAATATGATAATTGTTCTGTTCTGACTACTTGTTCCCATAATATTTGATTACATTATAGTAGTGTCTTCTGAGTAAGGAAAGGAAAAAATATATAATGTCAAAGTGATAAGACCTATAATTATTGAAAGTGCATGTCAAGAAAGAGTTGTAAAGAGTTGTACCTGTTGCCTTTCAAATCTCTTTTATCCCAGAATATTTTCCCTCTGGGATAATTGGTTATGAGACCAGCTTGGATCCACCATGAAAAGGAGAGATAACCTAAGTCACAGGGTAAAATGTCACCCAGGGTGCAGCCAAGGGAGTGAAGAATTCTGGAGGATGACAGGACTTACTACCATCCAAGGAGATGGGACTTCTGTTTACAGGAAATGAGGAAACATCTATAGGTGGGGATGGAGGTGTCAGGGGAAGAAAATGATGTGGTTCCAATGAAAAGGGCTCTTGGCCAAGCTGCTAAGTCAAACTACACTGGAGACATCTTTTCTTCCCTCTGGGGCAAGTAAACATCACAAAGTTTGCTAACATACTCTGATGGTGAGGGTGGTCACTGTGTGTGATGTGACACAATACTTAGGGAGGAGAACTTGGCTAAAAAATAGCTAGAAAAACTAAGTAAAGTTTTATCCGTCGAACCAACAGTACCATTTTGGGATGACAATCCCAAAGATACTGGCAAAATCTGAAATGAGATTCACACTAGATTACTTTTTGAAATATGGTTTATAATCCTCAAAGGCCATCAGTGGGCTGATTGGTAGAATAAACTGGGGTGCTTTCATGCAATGAAACGCTATCAAAAGAAATGGGAATATCTCATGGAATTGTCTTTTTTATATGTTGTAATGGTAAAGAAGAGTATGTTTAGTATTCTGTGTAAGAAGGAGAAATACCAGTAGATATAAAGCTAGTGTAGAATGATAAATAAAATATGAAAAAAGTTAGGACAAAATTGAACTCCAAACCTTTCTGAATAAGTCTTATTATATAGATTTGATATTTTAACCAGACGAATGTTTTCTGTAACTAACCATCACACCATTAAAAGAAAATAAAAATTCAGAACTCCAGAGACACAATGAAATAAGTGATTTCAACCATGGATCAAGTTGATGTAATAAAATCATACAGAAAAAAAATATTTTGAGTTACATCATAGAAATTCACCTGTCCTTTCCATATGGAACATGTACTAAGCAGAGCACATAAAGAAATATCAAACTGAATTCTTCAGTTTTATTTTTAGCAATAACATCAGTAGTGTTATTGCAAAACAGTTATACAGAGATACATACTATAGGGTAAGGAAATGAATAATCTTGTTAATGACATCAAGAAACCAGATTTTCAGCATAGAGAAACAAACATGGATGTTTCAAGTAAAAATCCTGTGCTTTTTGTTTGAATTCAAAGTTTCATATGAATTCATGATTTTTCTATTTCCAGAAAATGCATGTTGTCTAGTTCCCTCAAATTGAAAACATCCCAGTGTCTGTCATCAGGTCAATGAATAAACAATGAGGTAAATTTATCCCTACACTGAAATACTACTCAGTAACAAAAGGAATGAACCACCAGCCTACACAATGACATGAATAGTCTCAAAAAATATACTGTCAAAAAGTCAAGTAGAAAAGACAGCATTTTGTGTGACTATGCACAGGATGGTCTAAGAGAGGTGCAAATGCTATAGGACGTGAGCACGGGGTTGCCTGGGGTAGGAGATGTGGGGACTGAATGCAAAGAGGAAGAAGAGGTTTCTGTGATGATAAAAATGTTCTCTGTCTGAATAGAAGTATCTTCATGAGTGTATATCCTTGTCAACACTCATCAAACTTTATATCTAAAATGTGTGTGTTTTTATCTGTATAGGAACAAGACACAACAAGACACTAAAACTGTTAAACAACACATGATGGGGGAAAAGGGTGAGGAAGTGCAGAGGAGGGGGGTTACATTGACTTAAGCACCATGCATGTGCAGGTATAATCCCAAGGCAAAATCCCACTGAACAACAAACAGACACCTAAAGAACAAAGGAAAAAAATGAGAAACAGGTCACACTAAGGAGAGGGCAGTAATTGGAGGGGAAGGGTAAAAGAAGGATGGTTGATGTACTTTCTATATGAGAATAAATATAGAATAAACCTGTTGAAATCGCCGTAAAAAAGGGACTGAGGTAGAAAGGAGAAAAATGTAGAGGATGAACCAATTTACGATATAATACATGTGTACACAGAAATGTCACAATGAAGTGCCTGCCCTATGTAGATACCTCAAACAAACTAAAAGTCTTTTTTCAAAAATGAAGGATAGGAAGGTAAAACAGGTCCTGTCTGCAGGTTGGTAACAGTGGGAGGGGGGAGGTTATTGGGAAGGGGTGAAAGAGGTAAATGCACTGGAAATATTACGTACTCATGTATGAAAATGAGAAACTGAGACCTGTTAAAACTATTCTAAGAAAGGGGGAGAGGGGATAAAGGAGAATGATGGAGGGGGTGAATTTAACTAAGATACATTGTAAGCACTTTTGTAAATGTCACAATGTATCCCCAGTACAAAACAATAAGACAATAAAAAATAAAATTAAAAAAAAATAAAATGTGCGCATTTGATATGTAGAATTAGACTGTAATACATTCCATTTAACTGAAGATAAGGCAACTTGACGGGGAGGGGACAGGGAGCAGTATACGCTGGTCGGGAGCCTTTGCTTCACATCCAAGTAGGTAAAGTGACCAGTACACAGTGGGAAAGTGAGCGAGAACGGCCAAGAGCAACATGCAACCCTGTCTACCTCCAAAGGTCAGCCTGGAGGGATTGCCAATTGCTTAAGAATAAGCAATCAAGAAAAAAATTCAGACAAAGCAAAGAAGAGACCATAGAAGAATCTGCAGAAACAAGAAAAATGGAACATCATGTCAAAACCCACCTCTGAAAAAGGTTTCCTACTAGAATTAAAAGAAAATGTGGAATAACCATCTGTTTATGGAACAGGTAGTGGGGAGACAAGCCCCCCAGGACAGGATCAGGGTGCCTTTGAGGGAGAATGTGTTGCTGTTCCATCTTTCCATTTCGCAGGATGAAGCACTTATCTGAGCCTTCCCGGACAGGATTGTAAAGGGCTTTGTTGACAAATTAAGGACTGAGGATTTTTATCTTGTTGGCACTAGTTATTTTTTTTTTTTTAACTCAGGATAGCAACGTGATCAGGCTATTTAGTTTTGTTTGGTTTTAATTGAGGGAGATTACCTTGTCTGTAGTAAGAAGGATGGTTTTGTGGAGGGAAAGACGGAGACAGGGGGGTTGGCAGTTGTCTGGCTGAAAGATGATTTGGTTGTGAACTGAGACACTGGAAAGAAAAGACAGGCTGGATTTGGGTGAAATTTTTGAGGTGCTAATGAAGGAAAATGCATATGAGTGGGAAGAGAGAGGGTGGGAGGTAAGGGAGGAAGGTGGGAGAAAATGTAGAAGAAAAAATGGTAACACTGAGATTTCTGGTGTTGATCCCCATGGTAAATGGTGATTCCATTAAGAAAGGATAGCAATAGAAGAGACAGGTTTGAAGGGAAAAAATGCGTACAGGTTTAGAAACTTAAGTTTCATTTGTTTCAGGGATAGTCAGGAGTTATAAGTGAGTTATATTATCTTAGGCTTTTTTCTAGTAATTGTGTTTAGGGAGATAGTACCAGATTTATGTAGATCCAAGTCTGTATTATAATAAGCTGTTTCTTAACAGACTTCTGTGGTGTTTGCCAAAAAGTTCATTTTATTCTTCAGCATTTTAAGGATCATCTTGGTGTAATACCACTCCAAAAAGTGACTTAACTTTTACATTTCTTAAATCTTTGGATTTACAATTTCAAATTCAACTTCATAATCCAATCACTCATAAAAAGTGCTGAGTGCTTACCATGTGTGCGCTCCTGTGCTATGTGCTGTAAGAAATTTGAGAAGTGTAAGAAGTGTGCCCATGTACAGAAATTAGGAACTCTGTTTAGAAAGGCATGATAAGCTAGAAGTAAAGTGTGGAGATCAGCCAGCGATCTAGGAGTGAGTTTGTGCCGTGCTCTGATTGTACTGAAAGATCCTTTGGGTCAAGTATGCACTCTTATGAGTGCAGACTCCGCAGCAGGACTGAGAACCATGAGAGCTACTCTGGGATGTTTGGAGAGTTCATTGCCTAGCGAAGGAGATTGAGGCGAGGGAATATGGTTGAAAGACTTCATATACTTACATGAGATAGAACAAAGAAACCTCCTGCAATTGTTTTAAGTGGGGCAGGGAGGGGACAGTTGATGGGGACAATATAACTAATGTACTATATAAGCCTAAGCGAAATGGTCATTATGAATCCCCTCCTGTATAATGAATACATCATAACAAGAAATTAGAAAAAAAGAGTTCATTACCTAGACCCGTCACTGGAAGTGAGCCTCCTCTGTCTACTGAATTCATCTTACTGCTTTGCAGACAACTTGTGCTCGGGGTTAGCATGGTGGAATCTTACAGATATGATAATTAAGTGACTATTGAAGGAAAATCCTTTAGGCTTTATGATGATATAGGACACCTCTCTTAATTGGGAGGTCCTTATTCTGGAAATCCATGACTTCAGGATGTGATCAGAGAACCAATTTAGCCCTAATGATACTTAATGATGGTGGCTGGAATTTAATAGGGATGATAATTTCATGTAATTGGGGGCCTTCAGATGAGCTAATCTTCTGAGTGGCACTGCATTTTGGGCCTGTCTGAGTCAAACACATACTTCCTGTCTCTGTTTCCCCTTTACAGTTCTGATGAGAATCTGGAAAGCGCTTCCAGTTTTTGGCTGCCCTGGGTTGTACATCATTGTGTGTTTCTTTTTCTAAGAGGAGATGCTACCTCGATTTAGTGAAAATTTCTGTTTTCCTTTTAAATTTAAAAATCATAAACCAATTTTAGTAACCAATTATTTAGATAGTCTAGCATGGAACCTGGAATATATAATAAGTGGGATGAACTGATTTTAATAGCCATTTCCGTGTCTAGATTAGAATGCTGTTGGTGCAAGGTATTGTTTTTTGCAAATGTCATGATGATATTAGGAAATAAAAATCAAACACTCCAAATTGTTTTATAGTACCACTTCAGACACCTCCCCCACCCTCACTAAACAAAGTCTCTGAGTGTCTTCATACCAACCGGTATCTTATAATTCAATTCTAACACCAGCTACCTGGAGGTGACACAGACCCCACAAGTTAAGGCCTCAATCCCACTGGATAGCTCCCAATTTCGACCTTAATTGCAAATCCAGGTTTCCATCTACCTCTAACCGACTGGCTGTATAAATCATGGGTACTCATAACCTCTTCCTCAGGTTGGATAATTTGCTAGAATGGCTCACGAAACTCAGGAGAACATTGTTCTTACTATTGCAGGTTTATGATAAAGATTTGCAATAGCCAATGGAAGAGATGCTTAGTGTAAAGTGTGGAGCGGTGCAGAGCATCCACGGCCTTTCTGGGAGCGCCACCCTCCCAGGACCTCAGTGTACTCACCAACCTACAGCTGTCTGAACTCCATAAGCGTGATTGATCAAATCTTTGGTCACGAGTGATTACCTTAATCTCTATGCCCTGTCCCCTCCCTAGATATTAGTTAGGAGAGATTGGATATTCCAATTCCCTAATCGTGCTTTGATCCTCTGTCCCCCCCATCCAGATGCTATGTAGGATCTCCTAGCCACCAGTAATCTCGTTAGCATTCAAAGGGACTGTCTTATCACTCCAGAGATTTCAAGAATCTTAGCAGCATTTGTGTCAGGAAACAGGCTCTAAGACCAAATATTGTAACAAAAGGTGCTCATTTCACCCTTATTATTCAGGAAATGACAAGGATTTTTAGAGCTTCTACTCATTGCATATTTGTGTCCCCCCCATACTCATAAGTTAAAACCTAATTCCTATTGTGATGGTATTAAGAGGTTGGACTTTGGGGAGGCAGTTAGGTCCTGAGGGCAGAGCCTTCATTAGCAAGATTAGTGCCCTTAGAAGAGATGTCTGCGTACAAGGAAATGGTCATCACCAAATACCAGATCTGCTGGCTCTTTGTTTGTGACCTTACTAACCTCTAGAACTTTGAGAAATAAATGGTTATTGTTTAGATTAAGGTAATTTGCGCCAGCAACCTGAACTAAGCCATGAACTCTGAGAAACAGGGTGAAGACCAAATCTGTTTCTTATTCTGTTAAAATGTCACAAACAGGTGCACGGTTATTATACCTGGTTATGAATTTTTGCTTTGGGAAATGCCTCACAGATGAGCGAAAAATTTCTGTGAGAGCAGAGGAGACACACAGTGATGACAACATCAGATATTCATTGGGTCCACAGAATGCTGGGCAAATTAGATGAAATCTGTGGAAAATTTCTGTTATAATTGGGTGAGTTGCCTCTTCTCTTTTCCCATGAAAAAGAGAAAACACCAGCTTAGAAAACAAAGCCACCCCAGAGTCTGTGAGTAGGTTTCAGGTCCTGCATTCTCCCCTCTTCACCCAGAGACATTGCACTTCTTGGGACATCAACTCTCTCTCTCTAGGGGTTTCGACAGAGCCAAGCTGTCACTTCAGAATTCACTAGGAGACCCTAACCAACTCTTTGAGTCACCTACCCTCACTAATTTTGCCTGTCAGCAGGTCAGCATTTTACATTGAGTGAAACATCTGTGACGTCTGTGGACTGCAGTGACTCGTGGCTAATGTTTTCACAGATTAAAGATACAGACAAACCCTGAGTGATGCCAGTGTAATTACAAAGAATGCTTTGAATTGCTACTTGTCATCATGTGCTTTTGGAGTTTCCTACTTATGATTTCATAAAACCAGAGATAAGCAAGACCAACCTTGATGATCTGGGCTTTTCCTGAAGGTAGTGGTGGCAACAATATTTTTTCACTTGATTTAATTGCAATTTAGAGTGTTTTCTGTGAAATTTCTATAGAATTATCTGGCTAGGAATAAGTTTAGGTACCTGCTACACCTGAGCATCATACCTGATGATGATAATCGTTGTGATAATGACGACGATGATGGTGATGATGATGGTGGGGATGATGGTGTGGTGGTGGTGGTGGTGATGGTGATGATGGTGATGCTGGTTGTGGTGATGATAATGGTTTGGATAACTTATTGCATCATCTGAAAGGGGTAAAAACATTTGGAGTAGTCATAGTATATCTGCCCTTGAACTTAAAATCCATTAAGAGAGTGATCAAATGCACCAATGTCATCAACACAGATACTTATAGGACATGGTGACTCATGGTGAGAGACTTTTACCTGAAAAACAGCGTGGCTTGTGAGGTGCTTGAAAGTGCCTATTCTGTCCCACACTTCCCAACCTGTGTTGTTCACATGGCTCAGCTGTCATTAAAAGTTTGTACTGGATATTAGTACTTTAGATCAGGATATTCTTTTCAAATTAACAAGATATCCATTATTGGTTCTTGAATAATGGATCACAGACAAAGCATATTTTAATGGTAAGGCAGTCTAGGATGAAGGTTTTATAGAGAGGGTCGGTGCAGATGGACAGTGTTATAGAGATGCTCTGGAAATAGAAAAGGAAAAATAGTCGTTGCAATGTAATTTGTGAGTGCCGTGTAGCACCTTCAAAGATTTCCACTTGACAAGGGTTACACTGAGGATATCACCTGGAATCTGCCACTTAATTCTCACAACAATCCAATCAGATAGCTACAATTCTTCCTGAAAATTGAGGCACAGAGACACTAAGTAATTTACCAATCATGAATGTTGGGATCAGGGCTCATATCTATAACCATTGCATGACTTCGACTCCCCACTGTGAAAATGTGTAATATTTGGGAGAAAGCTCAAGAGGAAGTATGACAAACACAGGGAGATGAACAGGAAGAGTTGGTCTTCATTGAGACAAAGCCCATAATGAAGGATATCAATGAGAGAATCAGAGTAAACAGCTAAAGAGAAGACATGGCTGGAGATATCACACAGCAGGAATGACATCTGTAAGGCCCTGGCACCAGCTCAGCTCTGATGAGGCTTCATGGCTGATGGCACCACAATGGTGGGGATTTGTGTGGGAGGGGGAAACCAAAGAGAGACCAAGAAAGACCAAACTTACCCTCTCATAATAACCCACTTGCAGGAACTCACCAGTGTCCTATAGGAATGTTATCAGTTCCTTCTGAGTGCAGTGCCCCAATGACCTATCTCACCCCTTAAAACTTCCACCACCTCTTAACATCCCCACACTGGAGACCAAAGCTCCATCACTTCAATGCTTGAGACACAAACCAATGCCATTCCTGGTCATGCTCAGTCCCTGGACCCTAGGGACAATTCTGACATGCACCTTGGGCCAGCATATGACCCTACAAGTTGTTTTACTACTGACTATTTGTCAGAGTTTGGGACCCTGTGACAGTAATGAGGTTGCACCAAGTGGAAAACAGCATATGGGTATAGAAACAGAGCTAACTGAGCTCTATGAAGGAGGAAAAGGAACAAACATACTGGGTCAAGTTTGAACTTCCAAGTTCAAGTCTAGAGCCTGTTGAGAAATATCAATGGGTCCAACATATACTTTGTGAAATAAGTAGAAACCCCTTCACTATAGACAAAAAGCAGTTCTTTTCCAACTGTACATTCAAGTGCCATGGCATACAACCACTCAACGTGCTGAATGTGTGCCCTTTGCCACACCCTGGTCCTATAAATATTATAAATGTGCACAGGCCATTGAGACAGGCTTCGTACTCTGACATCTAAGGAAAGATGTTATGTGCAACAATAATTATTGACCTTTAATGTCTCACTGCAATATATCTAGACCAATTATACTGCATACTTGTGGAATTTTTCATCCTTTCATTTTTATCCAGTTTGAAAATGAGGCCCCAAGGGTGTGAGTCTATCCACAAAAGAGGAGAAAATATTAATCTTTCCGACTCTTCAAATGTTAACTTCTTTTTCTTATGAGGATTTTTGGTTTTACATTTTCGTTGATGTTCTCTTCTCTACTTGAGGACTGATGAGGTGTAATGGGAGTACTCAATGAGATTTTGCAAGTCTTGTCTTGCAAGTGTTGACAGAATTTAGCAAATTTATTAGGTGGAACCAACTCCTGTCAGGAAGAAAATCTAATTGGATGGTACTAGAATGGAACAGACACAAATCTGAATAATGAACGCATTGCATGTATATGCATGTATATATTTAAGCAATAATAAGAACCCTAAGATAATTTTGCAACACAGCTTTTGGTTTGGTTTTCCTTATTCTTTTGAGTGTTCACAGAGATTTTTAGGAGGGTGGCTGTCTTCTGCTCCTAAAACATTCACCAAACATAATTATTTACCCTTGCATTCAAAATGCATCAAATCTAATTATTTCAACTTTACCTGCAGAGAACATGTCAGTTTAAGCATAATTTTTAATGCTTAAAGACATTGATTTTAGAATTTTTAAGAGAATTCAATTTCCAGTATCAATGTCTTTTCAAAGCTCTATTTGCCAATTTTATTTAAGCTTTGGGTTATGATAGAAAGGAAATTGCTCATGTCCAAGTCAATGGGGAATTCTAAAATAAAGAAGAAACCCACATGAACAAAATTATCTGTCCTTGGAGAATGGCCAGGACTAAATATGCAAGTTCCTCTATAAAATAGATTTTGTCTTTGGATTGCTTAAAATTTTTTGGCAATGGAGTAGGGTGCCCAAAATTACGCTATAACAAACTTCATGTACATAATTCATAGCACAGTTCTGGAAAATTCTGTGTACCCTGGTCAAATAGAGACTATATTAATTAAATCTGTGTGTAGGACAAAGGCAGAATTTCAGGTAGGCACTTTATTACTGCTTACATTAGAGTACAAGTGTCTGTAATCTATTTCAAAAGTTGTTGCTTTTTGTTTTGTATGTTTGTAAATCAAGGTGACAATTCAGTACAATTGATGGTGACTTAGAGGTATTTGGACCAGGGTGTACACTAGTTGGTGTCTGGTGTCAGTTTTGGAGAAATCCACCAAGTGATGGCTAGACGGTGTCTTGGTGACTGCTACGTCGGAGGACCTGCCAGGTTATGCCCCAGGTTATGGCAGTAAAAGACCACTGAGACTTCTAGAGGACGGACGTTGTGAGGAGAAGTGTGCAGTGACAGGTGTCTGATAGGTACGTTAAATGTGTGCACAGGACACTATTCTTGATGAAGTCATATGGAAAAAATGCTCAATCTTCTCATGAGATAAAAGTTTTACCAAATCAAATTCAAAGTTTCCAAAAAATTCATAACAATTAAAAATATTTTGTTAAATAGCAAGAGTAAAGGTGAACTTATTATATGATTCCTTGAATCTTGCCACTCCAGATAACTAGCTCTAACCACAGGGAAAATGTTCTGATTAGAGAACTTAGTTTCACAGAAGATGGGAGCTTGTGAAGTGCTGTGGTGGGGTCATGCCAACTTTTGATATTTCCACCAGCTATGAGCTCTTTTAATTCAGACACCATGCTTATTTACCTTTGGGACTTCAGATATTGACATGCTGTTCTGTCCTGTTCCTGCTGTAGAATCGACTGCTTTAATTCCAGTATAAGACTTTACATTTACTTAGTCATTCCAGACTTTTACATTCCTGACTCTTCTACCCAGCTGTCCTTCCCAACTTTCTGTTATCTGAAAATGTTATCCTGCCTTCTGTAATTTCACCCAAATTTATAGCTATTGATATTTAAATAAATAGTACTATGTTGCATATTTATAAGATTTTGATGAATACAACAAACCTGTCTTTGATGGTCTACAGAATATCAACAATGAAACAGAAAGTATAGAGCATCATTGCTCATACATTTTTTTCACCAAAGAGTTATTTATTATGGATCAGGAACTATGAGTAAAAATAAATGTGATGTTACTCATGATAATTTTATAAGAGAGAAAAATGTAAATCAAAGAGTAGATCACATGAGTAAATGTAGAATTTCAACTGTGATAGTTGCCACTAAGGCGTGTGCTCAGTATAATAGGGACAAAAACCAAGACAGGAGGCTAGGGAAGACTCATAGGATGTGAAATTAAATCAGGTGCTAAGGCAAGGGATGACTTGTTGCTGTTGTAAACAAAGATCATGTAGCAGAAGGGGAAAGAGTTCCAGAGAGAAACGGAAAGAGTAAGGCTCTCTAGGTCCTACTAAGGTACATAGGATTTGGGTCTTTATCCTAAGACCAATGAAAAAGCAGTGTTTTAAGAAGGGAATTAAGGGGTCATATTTTTCCATGCAGAAGACTATGCTGTCATCTTGGAGAGGGTAAGACCAAGGGAGATTGAAGGTCTTTGAGAAGCAGCCTGGGTTAGAGCAAAGGAAAGGCCAGGGACTTGTGAATTCTGTATGGGTATAGAAATTAAGAATGAAGTATTAAAAATAGGTCCTCCTCTCTCACATTGTGACTTTGGGGGACACATTCCAAAATTCACCAGGTTAAGTCTCAAAAGGTAGACAGTGCAGTGTTCTAGAAGGAGCCGACTGGGACTTAAGAAGTTTCCTGACCCAGTCCAGCTCCTTTTTGCCAATGTGAACTTGGGTGAATCATTTCTTCTCCCTAGACACTTCGTCAAGTTCCTTGAGACTTTCTGATTTCCTTCAAAACACCTTTTATACCATTGTCAGGGACTAAGTGTTGGGGCATTTTTTTCAACTTTGAATTTTTAGTTTGTAACATGTAACCACTTTGTCCACAGAGAAGTTAAAAAAGGGGCCTCACCCTAAATGAGATCTGAATGATTTTATATACAGGGTAGAGCTTCATAGGAGAGAAACTTAAATCAAACACACATTAAATATTCATATGCACCAAAAAATGCACAAGAATGTTCACAGGGGTCCCATTTGTGAAAAGTAGACCATGAGAAGATTGTGTAAATAAATTGGGGCATAATCCATATAACGGAATACTATACAAAAATGAAAATGAATGAGCTACTGACATAAGCATCTGCTATTGATGAGCTCATAAATAATGTGGAACCAAAGAAGCCCCCACAACAGGGTGCATTGTGGATGACTCCATTTGTATGAAGTTCAAAGGCAGACGGGCCACACATGCTGATGGATCAGGACAGAGATTACATTTAGCGGGGAAACAATGGTGCCGGGAAGATCCAAGAGGGTTCTGGGGTACTGGTGTTAGTAATCTGCTGATCGGAGGAGGGATGTTTCTTGAGAATGTTCACTTTGAGAAAAATTATTGAGCTATAAGCTTGTGACTTCTGCCCTGTTCTGTATATGCAAGTACTTACTTTGTTTGTTTTTCAAGACATGGTCTCACTTAGGTAGCCCAGGATGGCCTCTAAGTCCTAATCCTCCTTCTTCTGCCTCCCAACTGCTGGGATCACTGGGGTGTAGCACCATACCTGGCAAAGCAGAACTTTGCATTTACTTCAATCTAAGCATTTTCTTTTTAAAAAGAATCAGAATTTGGTTCTTTTGCAACTAGGAATGTACTTGATAATGCAACATACGTAGTCATTAAATATACCATGGGGTGGGTCAGCCACTTCTGTGCTATTTTTGGCATTTGTCATCTTCTCTATATTCATTTGCTTCAGATAAACATTCCCTCTCACATGAACAACCTCCTCCAAATGAAATGAAAAGCACAGACCATCTCAAGTACAACAGGAGACTTGGTCACCCAGCTCGCTGCACCTCCAGAGAACCTGAAAATCAAAGCACACAAGCTGAAGGAGCACGGCCAGGCCTCTCCGTGGAGAGACCTCTGTAGTCAGAGGTTTCTGCAGGCTGCATGCTTCCCCGGGGCCCTTATTTCATTCCTTGTTGTTGTGTGAGTGTGGCAAGCCAAGAACTGGACACTCACAAATTATTGCCACCATACTCATGGCCTGCAGTTTCCATGCTGTGCAGTCCCAGATACACTTAAATAAAGAGAAGCAACATCTCGGAAGCATTTGAGGAATTTCTGCAAGGTGGATACCATCCGAGCTCACCGGGCCAGTGGTTCTCCACCTCAGCTGCTCACTGGAGTTCCCTCTGAAGTTTTTACCAACCCAGATGGATGCCTGGTCCCACTCTGGGACAGTCCGACTTCATTGGTTAGGGTGTGGCCTGAACGCAGGGCACAGGGGATGCTCATATGCAGTCAAGGTGGAATGCCCCTGTTCTAGCTGGTCTTCCTCCTGCTTCTCTTCTTACTGTGGCTCTCTGGGGTAGAGAGCATGGCACAGGTCTCTGTCCAACTCTGGTTTGAGGACATCATCTTAGCAACCTGAACCCTGCTTGGTAGAAGTCCTCACACTGAAGAAACCTGCAAACCCTTCAAATGGGCAGTGAATGCTGCAGGGAAGTAAAAGCCCCCAAGAAGGTGGCCACGGCCAGAGGTTCCTGCAGGGACTGCTTCTAACAGCAAATCCAGAGACGGTGGTGACAGGTAGAAGCAAGTGGGAAAGTCTGTCCCTTGTATCTCCCTCTAATTCACACTACAGGAGCATGGTAGATTGTCTTCTGTGTTTTAAACATGAATTGTGCATAGTAGGACTGTCCATGCTGGCTTGTCTGGAACCAAGGACATGACAAGGAAAATTTCAGTGCTAAAAACAGGAAAAGTTGAAGGCAAACTTGAATGAGCTGGGCTCTGAGCCAAATGGAGCAATATTTAAAGTAGAAAAAAGATCCCTCAATCATTTCAATCACCACCACCGCCTCAATCATCACTACATCCTTCATCGGCATTGTCTTACAGCAAAGACCTTTTTGAAAACTTGAAATGGGTTGTTTTCTTTTTCTTTTCTTTTTTTTTTTTGGCAGTTCTGGGGTTTGGACTCAGGACCTCATGCTTTCTAGGCAAGCACCCTACCACTTGAGATATACCCCTAGCTGTTTTTGCTTCAGGTTATTTTCTGGATAGGGTCTTATACTTTTTCCCAGTCAGCCTTGATCCTCCTACCTGAGCAGCTAGAATTACAGGAGTCCAACACCACATTGAGCTTATTTGTTGAGGTGGGGTCTTGCTAACTTTTATACTAGCTGGCCTCAAACCATGATCCTCCCTACTTCTGCTTCCCAAGGAGCTGGGTACATACGTGAGCCACTGTACTCTGCCTTGTATTGTTTCCTTAGGTAACAGGCATTAGAACTTGAGATGACACCTATGGTGACAGGATACATAGTTGCTTTAAGGAAAATGCCTGGGAACAAGACAAGCAAAAATAAGCAAAGAGATAAGAACAGCAGCAAACCATGATCTCAGTCCAAAGGCCCAGAAGGAAGGGCACAAGCTTCTAAGCTCTCACACTGCGTCATTTGAAACCTGTGATTGATAGTAATGGATTACTGTGATGTATGCTGTGTTCATTAACGTGAAGGAGACCGGATAAGTCACACACGATAAATACTTTATTTATGAATGATTAAAATATTTTACAGCCATCTATCACCGTGAGCTTCAATACTCAAGTGTAGTTAAAAATCAATTCCAAGGGAAAGTGAAAGGAGTGATGCTGGAGGGGAGGCAGCTGCCTCCCCTGCCTGTGGGTTTGGCTTCTGGGCTGTACTTGGTGCTTCCTGGGTGCCTGCGTGGTTGGGTTCTTGGCACCAGCAATCTGGTGTAGTTGGGATTGGAGGGCTAGCTGTGCCATCGTAAAGCCTGACAGGCTTTCATAAAGAGCTATACAGTGGTAGATGAATTTGAGGCCGCTCTGATGTTTGTGGTTTTGTATATGGTTATGGTAAATAACTAGCCGCTGGTTGTTGTGGTCTGGCCTTTGCTGGGAGCCCCAGACCACCTGAGACTCATTCAAGCTAAATCACCCGCACTCGCAGAGAGCCTGGCCTTGCAATCACAGCCCCCAGGGCGGGGCCAGCAGCCCCCTCGCGGTGTGTTTGGGGGGGTCTCCCTCCCTTCCTCAGGAAGGCTGCGGAGAACTTGCTGCAGTTGGGGTTGTCACTCAGCGCATCCCCTTTCCCCATGACTGCCTCCCAGAGATGCTCCCTTGTAAATGAGCCCAACAGGGATGGATGCTGAGTCCTTAGCAGTGCTGGTCGTCCCTCCCCCCTAACCCTGGGGGACAGCAGCCTTCACATCCTGACGGGAGCGCTCAACCTGAACCCGAGCTGCTGGCATCACTGTGGCCCTGTCTCAAATTACAGCTGGAGCTCCGGGCTCTGGTCCTCAATAAGTCTACTTCATCTTTTCTCCTTTTTCAACTACTTAGTATCTTACCTTCCTAACTGTGCGTAGAAGGATTTTGGACCTCAGAATTTTTACAGAAGAAAGTTGCAAAACTGGAAGGTAATCATTTTTGGAGCAAATGCTGAAGCTAATGGCTTGCCTGTTTTTAGCAACATGAAAGGGTTCAATAATTATTTTATTTATTTATCTTGGTGGTACCAGGGCTCACTATGCTCAGGAACTTGCACTTGATAGACAAGAGCTCTACCTCTTAAGCCACACCTCCAGCCGTTTTAGCTTTAGGGTTTTGCACTTGCTTGCCTTGGACTGTGATCCTCCCATCTCTGCTTGCCTTCTGCTTAGGTGGGATTACAGGCATGTACCACCATGCTTAGCCCTAGTTCAATACATTTTGACTTTATTTCACCTAGCAACTTGGACTAGGGCTCCTCTAATACCTGCTCCTCTCCTGAACATTTAAAGGTCTGTGTCCCAAAGAGTGAACACTGGGATTTTTCTTTCACACATGAAATGCACAGAAGACAATCTGATTGTACTCCTATCCTACCAGAATATATAATTCTTGAGTTTCAAAAGGCCAGAAAGCATTAAAAGGATTAAGTAGGCTTGAAGTTGGGCTGCATTTTTGTTGTCCATTCAAAAGCAAAGGTGCGGTGTTTTGATATCAGGAGAAGCTGTTTTCCAGTGTCTCCCTCTGTTCCCCCAATCCCCCCTGGGAGAGACCTCTCCCATCACAGCAAGCTAATGCCATCTTTACATTGACCCAAAGCTGCTTCCCAGGGGGCCTTTAGTTGTGCTGTGTTCTGCCACTGGATTCTGAATTGGGGAGTTGGAAATGAAAGTTCTATGGAAACTCCAGGCTTTCTTCAGTCCTGATGCAGCTAATGTTCTCCAGAAACACAGTCCTCCTTCCCAGTTTCCCATGCTTCTGCACCTCCACAGAGAATCAAGACGGAAATAGAACTGTTGATAGTCACTGAATGTTTATGTTTCCCTTCTCCAAATTCTTATGTGGAGGACCTAATCCCCAAAGAGATGGCATTTAGAGTTGGTACCTTTGGAAGGTAATTCAGTCATGAGGATGGGGCCCTTGTGAATCAAATTAGTGCCCTTTTAAGACAGGAGACTGATAATTTTTCTCTTCTTCTTGTGAGGATACAGAAACAAGATGCCACCTGTAAACCAGAAAGCAGGACCTCACCAGACACCAGATCTGCCTAGTCTGTGGGTTTTTGGTAGCAGCTCAAGCAAAGACATCACCATGCCATGGTTGTTGAAGAGCTAGTTAGCTCCCTGCTGCTTCTGTCCAAGACAAGTTTTCCATCCCATACATTCTCCCTTTATTCTTTCCCACTTCCCAGAAACACTATTTGTCTTAGTGTTCTTGAGATGCTGTAACAAAAATACAGCAACAAGAATTTATTTTTTGCAGCTGTAAGGACTGGGAAGTCCAGGATCAAGAAAACATTAGATTTTTGATCTTGCAAGGGCCCACCACTTAATAGACGGCCATCTTGTTTCTCACTGTGACCTCACAAGGCAGAAAGGGTGAAAAGCTCTCTGGAATCCTTTTATAAGGATAACGCACCCAATCGCATTCCAAACCACTTCCCAATCACCTTCCAAAGGCCCCACCTCCCTATAACATCACCTTAGTGATGAAAGAATTAAAAATAGGACTTTTGGGGAGACATAAAAATACAGTCCGCTTTAAAAAACATATACCCTGAACTATAATCCAGTGCACTTGGTTGTTTGCCTGGGTCAGTAAGTCTTAGGAGAACATCGTCTCTACTCCGTCATAGGTATCTTGTCTGTACTCAGACAACTCAGATTTAAAGTACTTACGACTTCATTATACCTCCCAGGCTCCTGGGACAATTCTTTCTATTAAACAACAGAAACTTATTTTCTTACAGTCTTGGAGGATACAAGACAAGATTAAGTTGTTGCCAGGGTTGGTTTCTTTGAAACCTTTTTTATTATCTTGTAGATGGCTGTTTTTGCCCTCTTTTGTGCCAGGGTCTTTTCTCTTTATCTGTCTGTCCTAATCTGCTTATCATGACACCATTCATATTGGATTAGGTTCCACAATAATGACCTCATTTTAACTTAATTGTCTCTTTACAGACTGTTTCTCCAAATACAGTCACATTCTGAGAGACAGGGCTTTGATATATGAATTTGGTCTGGTGGAAACATACAAAATACTATCTAACATCAAACATTTTCTTGTTAGTAGAAAGAAGTATATCTTCTCAGGATTAGCCTTCAGTTGAGATTTCCTTAAACTGGGCATGATGGCTAATTTTGTGTGTCAACTTGACTGGGCTATGGGATGCCCAGATAGCTGGTAAAACATTATTTCTGGGTGTGTCTGTGAGAGTGTTTCTGGAAAAGATTGTATTTAAATCAGTAGACTGAGTAAAGTGGGCCCTCACCAATGTGAAAGTGTCACCTAACTGGTTAGGGCACAAAGAGAACAAAAGTCACAGGAAGATTGAAGTTTCTCTTCTTGAGCTGGGACATCATTCCTTTCTCCCCTTGGACTTTGGAGCTCTTGGTTCTCCAGCCTCTGGTGTCAGACTGAGAGTGGCTTTTCTGACTGCAGCTTGAAAATGACAAATTGTGGGACTCATCGGCATCCATAATTGCATGAGTTAGTTCCCATAATAAGTCTTCTTGTGCAAATATGTATCTCTGAGGCCCTTAATATGGTGGACAAAGGATTCAGGAGACATTTTGAAAATTCTTTTTCTCTGATATTCTTTCTTAAAAGTTACTTATACACAAGGGAGAAAATCATACTATATCATATCATTTCATATCTAGGTCCTGGTTCCCTGCAACTTGCAGGCCATCTGATGATCTTCTTGCAACCCTTAATTGTAAAGACTAAGAATACTGACTATTCAAATGGAATAGGTTGAATTTTAAACCTATTAAAATTTCTTCTGCCTTATGTCCATACTTTAATTGCTGTAATACTCTGTGGAGCAAGAAATATAGCAGCTGTCTCTTCATGGAGCAGAAATAGAGAGATGGGATGATTTGGGGTTGTCTTGTATTTTCTTTCCTTTTGAGTTTAGATTTATGGCCAACTCATCCTCATTTCTGAATCTCTTCCAAAAGCCTCCCTCTACCCAACAACACTTGCTGAGTCTATGTGAGGTTCCCCTTCTTATTATTTCTTGATGCTCAATTATTAGTTAGTCATTCAAGCAATGGGCTCAGCTTCTTAGCCTTGAACTCTCTAAGGGCAAGAAGATCCTATGGGTCTTTCAAGCTCTAACACTTGATACAGGCTCAGATATGCCGGGATGCTAAGTTGCGAACTGGGCCCTCATAAAATTACAGGTGACAGGTGACTCAGGTACACAGCTAAGCCCAAATCCCCACTACTTTAATTCCCCTCTGCTTGGGCTGGCATAACAAAATACCATAAACTATGTCTCTTAAACGACAGAAATTTATTTTCTCATAGTTCTGAAGGCTGGAAGTCCAAGATCAAAGTGTTGGCCAATTTGGTTCTAGGTCGGGGCTCTCTTCCTGACTTGTAGATGCTATCGTCCCACTAAGTCCTCACATGGTGGAGAGAGCAAGGAATGAGCTCTCTCTTGTCTATTGTGATTAAGACATTAATCCCTCAGTTCACAGCCCCACACTAGGACCTCATTTCACCCAAGTTACCTCTGGAAGGCCTTTTCCCAAAATACAGTCAGTTTGGAGATTGATGCTTCAATATATGAATTGAAGGTGTTCGGACACAAACACTCAGACATTGTACCTTTTTCAATAAATACCTTTTTTATAGACCAAAAGTACATAAGCACAGAAGTGAACACAAAAATTAAAACTGACTATTACGATGGGCTATTCTTAGAGCCACCTGTTATAGTGCTTCTGACTAGAGATGATGGCATGAAGGACACAATAATCAATATGCAATAACCAATACCATTAATATCCCTGCCTCAATTGCCAAGTTCATGTGCTTCTCAGGGGCGAGGGACTGGACCATACTGTGAATGATGGTACTGAGTCCAGAGCACCTGGCTACAAGCTCTGCCATGGTTTCTGTAGGTTCTGAAGTCAATGAGCAAGGTATTGAAGAAGTATTTCCCTTTTATTATGCCTCATGCAGCAGGAAAGCAAATACTGACAAGTAGTAGTTTCTCGGAGGACATTATTGCAAACAGGTGACAGAGATCACATTAACAATTTTATCCAGTAGAACTTAAAATCTCAGATGCTTTTTGACTCTTGTGATAATTACTGGAAATATCCAGGTAGATTTCAATTAGCAGCTAAGTACTTTTTTTACTTTGGTTCAGAATGCACACAATGACAGCAAAACAATTCAGTTACACCACACATGACCCTCATTCTTTCTTTATGATCAGTTGGAAGATGGCAGCCATCTAGTTGTAATCTTGCTAATACTCAGATTTGAATGGAATTCTGTAGCTATCAAGAAATAAAATAGATGCTGAGCAACAATAAAGCACTTGTATATTGGCAGTGGGTTTTTTTGCAAACTATTTTCAGACTAAATGGGGCTGGGTATGGTGTCCTGGGAATTTGGGCTGAGCTTAACTCCTCTTGGGTCAAGTCTTTAGGAGTGATGTGCCTGAGAAGGTGTCAGGGCATGGAGCTGAGAAAGCCAAGGAAGGGAAGCTTCCCAGACAGAATTCCAACTAGAAAACCAAGGATCAAGTCACAGATTTGGGGAAGCTACTGTACCTGGGCTTGTGCCAACCGCATGGAACTTAGGACACCATAGGGGAAAGAAGACTCCCAGAGGAAGTGCTGAAAGTAATTTGTTGAGCTCGCTTGAACACACCAGGAGCATTGCTTTATGTGATCCCATGGGGAACAAGAACAGGTCTGCCTGAGGGACTTCTGGAATACTCAGAACTGCAGGGTGAAATTATTATAAGAGAATCCTGGCGGAAGGGAGGGGTTCCTCTGGGAAGTTTTCTGTTTCGTGGAGAGGATAGAAAGTACACACACGTTTTTAAAGTAGCATTTAGGACTACATTGCTTTGAACTAAATAAATTAAATCTAAGTTGGGTGCATGTACAAACACATGCATATACATAAAAGCTCAAAGTCCAATTATTAATTTGCTTTGTTTAATCTGTAAAGAGATGTTTCACTTGATAGATAATGGGCCATTTAAGCACTGGTGCATTTTAATCAAAATGGCAAAAAAAAAAAAACAAAAACTTAACATTTTCCCATGTGTAATGCCTCTGAAGGATTAATGAAGGATGAACTTTTGCTATTCTTTGCAGCATTTTTTTTGCTGTTTTGAGATTTGAATTCAGTGCCTTAAGCCATACCTTCAGCATGGGTGGTCTCGAATCATTATCCTCCTTAAGTACACGTCCTGCATAACTGGAATTACAGGTAGGCATACACCACCATGCCTGGCTTGTTTGCTGAGATGTAGTCATGCTGCCTTTTTGCTCAAACTAGCCTCAAAACATTATCTTCCTGATCTCTGCTCCCAAGTAACTGGGATTACAGACCTAAGCCACTGTACCTGGTCCTTTTGCAACGTTTTCTAATAGAGACTCATTCTTTAACTTTGATAGCCTACATATTTATGATGGAATATTGGGCATCCAAGAGAAAGTGTCATAAGAACTTATGTAATGCTATGAAAATTGTCCCAATAAAGTAAAAACAGCAAAGCGAAGCAGTATTATTGTATAAATCAATTTTGCAAATAAATACATCCAGAGGAAAGAGTGGAAAATATATGTAGGTATTGCGTGCTTAATCTATGCAGCAGATAATTTTAATTTTTTTCTTATGGTTCTTACAAAGCACCATTAAAAAACAAACTTAAAATATAAGTGAAATTGAGGTAGGCATGGTGGTACATGCCTGTAATTCTAGGATTTAGGCAGGAGGATTGTGATTTTGAGGCCAATCTGTCTCAAAAAATCAACTAACAAGCAAACAAACAAGCAAAAAAGAATGTTGTGTGCCCTGTTAACAACATCAAGAGCTCCCAGATAGTTAACTCTGAGCAGCTATTCTGAAGCATTTAGCCATCTGTTTTCAAAGTGGCAATTGGGTTGTAATTTCAGGATCCTATTTTGAACAACACTGCAGCAGAACCTGATAAAGTTTGTAACTATTTAGATCGAAATCTGAGAAGTATAAACAACTTATTTACAAAGAAGATGAAAGACACAGATAAGATTTAACACCCCTAAATCCCCTCTCCTTGATTGCAAAGATGACAAACAGCACAGCTTTTCTCTTGAGGGGCTGTTAGCCTAGGCAGGCAGATGGCCACTTTGGGTATGTGGCCTTTGTAGGCCCTGGGCCAAGCAGGTGTCAGGATTGATGCTGAGCCAGATGAAGCCCTGGGAATTTCCAGGGGTGGAGCTCCTTGGGGTTTGTTGATCATCATGGGCAGGAGCGCTGGGTGGATGAACTGAATACAAAGCAGAACTGAGTCCTAGGACTAGGTTTTCAGCACACTTGACCTTGGAGCTGGGTCATTCTATGTGGCTGGGACTGTCCTGTGGATTGTAGTATATTCAGCAGAATCCTTGTTACCGTGAAGTGTCCCTAACACCCTCCAGTTGTGACAATCCAAAAAAAAAAAAAGTCTTCAGACATTGTCACATGTGTCCTACAAGAGACAAGATAACCACCTCTTCTTTGATGTACCATTGCCATTGGCAGTGACATTCCCCAGTTTTCAGGTGTCTTTTTTTTTCCAGGGGTTGACTTTTATTTTTTTCCAGGCACAGATTGATACTTGGGTATCATCACCTTCTCCAGTCTCAGCCCTTTCTGAGTGCCCCGCTATAAGGTTACACATTTGCTAATTCTTCCATCTTTAACCTGAAGCTTTGAAAGGAAGCAGCTTTTATCTTCTCGGTTACATGGAGCGGGACAGGGAGAGGGCTTGAATATCCATTGCTTTGCGTGCAAATTTTAATCCTTTAAGCACCTTCCCACAGCATCAGGCCAGATCTCAGAATCCACTGGTCCTTCTAGTCCTGCTGGTAGGCCTGCAATAGAATCTAGAAAGGTCATGTCCTTCCCCCCCCCCCCACCATAACATCCAGGATTTGGTTAAAGATAACTTGAGGTATTCTCTGTTTAGTAGATCAGAGGAAGCCAGAGAAACTTCTTCTTTCTCTCCCTCTCTTTCTCCGGCTCTCTCTCTCTCTCCATGGCACAGATGATATTTTTGCACATTGTCTTCTACATGACTGACTTACTTCTTTTTCTTGAAAAAAATGTTTGTGGGAAGCTTCCTGTGATGGCAATTTTCTTTCTTTTTTTTAGCCTTGGTGACATTTTTTTAAAAAGCATGGTATTTTGGCAAATTCAACAACAGAACAAAGCCAAAATACTCTTGTTTAAGTAGCAGTCGTTAAAAGGGACTCAGCTCTCGCTTCTCTGGTGAGGTGCTTGTTGTCCGATGACACAGGAGATGGAGGTCCCAGTCCATGTGCTGTTGGGTCTCTGGGTGGTGCAGGGTGAGTTTTCAAAGCAACTTTGTAGAACATAAAGTCTTACGTAGCAAGCTGAAAGTTTGTTTGAACTTTGAGTGTATTGCAGTTTAGAATCAGTGAGATACCAGACTTCTAGACTATAGATAAACAGCCGCCACCAACACCAGGACACCATCTATATGGACAGGACTGATAAGGCATGCAGCTAAGAAATGCCCAATATGGCATCCAATATGGCGACACTCATGTTAAGACATGATGACATCTAGAGAAGGCTGCCATGGACCCCCACCTAGGTTACACCCAAAGGTGAAACCAATCAGCAGAGGATTAACATAAGAGGGGAACACCCTGGAGGACCCAGCAGGGTGCCCTTTCCACCATCTTCCAACGCTCACCAGCAATGTACACTAGCATCAAGGAACTCTCTCCTGTAAGCGCCTCTCCTTGCCAGAGGATCTCTCTCCTGAGTAAGAGAAGTCTTGCTGTGTAGTAGTTCTCCCTCCAGATCGGATTGAGCTCCAAGCAATTTCAGCCCTAACGAACTGACTGCTTGGTGGGGCTCCCCTGTGGAGCACAAGACTTACCTGCCACAGCGGTGCCCTGCAAGGTGACCGACTGCATGCAGTGACTCCCTCTTGGACCATGTAAGTATGCATTTGAAGTGTGGATAAATGTTGTTGCATTAACACAAGTGTCTGAGTGGTCTTTGAGGGACATTGCCATGGTTTTGTTGCCTCTACCCTAAGTCTGCCTTGGGCAATATCGCAATCCCACCATAGGGATATTCGCCCAGGTTCAGGACATAGCAGCTAACTTCTCCCCTGTGGGAAGGAGGACAAAGTCTTACTCAAGACAAACTTCTTATCTGGGGAGATGGCTTTGAGTGTTGGCTCCACTCACTGTTAGTATGGGCTGTAAATTATGTGGCCCCAGTTCTTTTCTTGTAGTCCAATGATTTCTCTGGGAAAAACAGAGTTCCACTGGGTCTTGCTTTTCTCGAGATGTGTAAAAACACCCAGCTTTCACATTCACCTCACTACAGAGACTTGAAAGTTTCCATACATGTTAGGATGCAAAGTCAAATAGCTGAAGTCACGTACTGCAAAATCCTGATGAGAGAAAAAAATGAGGCAGTACTTCTCTGCCTTTAAATGTGAGAGTCACTTATTCCCTTCTATTGCTTTTCAGATCTAGAAATTGATAAAGAAGAGAAAAGAATTGTTCCACACGAAGCAGCTGGTTAATGGCAGAGTTAGGTCAAGAACTTAGCACAATTCTGATTTTCAAGTTCTACTCATTGCAATTCATGGCCTGCTCCCTGCAAGAACTCTGATGTTCCTGCCCCAGGGCCTTTGCATAGGCTGCCCCCATGTCTGTAAAGATCTTCCACCTGATATTGCCTCACTTGTTCTTCTAACTTTATTCAGTTCTCTGCTCAGATGTCCCTTCCTTACAGGCAACTCTTGCTACAGTAGCAGGTCCTGCTTGTGCCCTTTCTGCTTATCTCGCTTTTTAAAATCATAGCACTTACCTCTGCCTGGTGAGATAAATATTTACCACACCGGGTATTAAAAGCATCTGCCTAGCTGTGCATGGTGGCGCACACCTGCAATTCTAGTTACTCAAGAGACAGAGATCAGGAGGATCGTGATTCAAGGCCAGTCCAGAAAAAAGTTAACAAGACACCTTCTCAACAAATAAGTCAGGTGTGGTGGCATATGCTTATTATCCCTGCTACAAAGGAGGCATGGATAGGAGAACTGTGGTTTGAGGCTGGACCTGGGTTAAAACATGAGACTCTGTCTGAAAAATAACCTAAAGCAGAAAAAGCTGGAAGGGCTGGAAGTGCTCAGGTGGTGGAGTGTGAGATGGGTGTGAGTTCAAACTCCAGCATTTATCTTAACATTTTTTATAAAGCACCTGTCCAAAATGGATCACAACTTTTGTGTCAGAGAGAAAGGCCCCCTCCATGCTTGCAAAGCTGTAGTTATAAGAAACTTAGACATGCGTGGTAATTATAAATAAATGGTAATCTCACAAGTAATCCAGTGAATGCTAATACAATGGTAAGACTCCCCAACTTAAGTCAAGGTCACCAGTGAAGTACCTTAGCCAAGTCCATTCTCCATACCACAGCCTTCTGGTGTATCAGTCAGGCTCTGCAGAGAAACGGAACTGATAAGGTGTGTGTGAGTGTGTGTGCCACATAACATTGCAGTCAACAACACACTGCACAGGTGACAGTGGTCTCAGAAGATTAGATCCTTTGGTGATAGTGTAGTTGTCTTAGTTAATAGAAGTACTCTCTTTGGTGTTTGCATAACAACAAAATTATCTATGTGATTTTGTCAGAAGGAATCCTAATTGAGAGAGAGAGAGAGAGAGATTTTAAGACATTGACTTTTTGGAAGTCAGTCCTTTTCTATCTAGACCTTCAACTGCTTGATATGACCCATCCACTTTAGGCGGGGCCATCTGCTTTATTCAAAGTCTGTTGATTTAAATATTGATTTTGTCTCAAAACATTCTCATAGAAACATGCAGAATAATGTTTGGCCAAACATCTGGACATTCTGGGTCAACCAAGGTGACACAAAAAATTAACTCTCACTCCTGTTTTTCTTAAATTGAAACCAAATGCTCTATCTCAGTGTTCTTAACCACCTTCTCCTCCACCGTGGTTGTTGGAATGTTCCACAGAGGGTTGCCAGATTGAGCAAATAAAAACATATGACCTCTAGTTTAATTTTAACTTTGGATAAATATTTATTTTAGCATAAGTATGTCTCAAATACTACAGGGGAAATACTTACACCACAACAGTATTCAGAGTTTATTTGCAATTGAAATATTTTGTCTGGCATGCTATTTCAGGGGTTCAGGACAAAGCCATTTTTTTCAGTTCTCCTAGAGGTTCCCCATCATCTTCCAAAATTTCAGAACAGGAGGTTCTCACTTCTACACCTTGTTAGCACACCAATTTATTCCATGGTCGTGACAGAAATACTGAAGTTACCTCTGCCACTCAGCCTTCGCCATAAGGAAATGGTGCTGCTCTCCTCTCCACATCCCAGGTCCATAACCTCAACCTTTTCACTTCTTTTTTTTTTTAGCAGTACTGAGGTTTGAGCTCAGGGCCTCATGCTTGCAAGACAGGTGCTCTATCACTTGAGCCATTCCACCAGCCTCAACCTCAGCTTCTTATAACAGCCTAAATCAACTACTTCCATAATGTATACTGAGTCTCACCCCTTGTCACTGTCATTAGTACTCTCCCTCCTTCTTCATCACTTTCCTAGGCCGTGTTGTGTGACAGCTTCCCAACAGGTACCCCTAGCCCCATTCTTGCCCCTTGCAGTCTATTTTCCTTAGCAAGAAGGGCAATTTTTAGAAATGTAATCGCTCTCAGTCCAGGCCATACCACTGTCTAACAGAATTCTCCCAAAGCAGCTCATTGTAATGAAAATCTAGACTCTTCCCAGCCTGTGCCTTGTGGGTGGGCCTCACCACCCGCAGATAATGCCAGGCTTTATCTTCAGCTCACCACTCACCCGGCCTTAGGCTTCAGCATGCTCTCTTTCTTCCTCTTTAGAAACTCTTCCTTCAGATAAGGCTGCCCACTCCAGCCTCCACTTGATGGTATCTTCCCAGGGAACCCCCCCCCCCCACTGCCACCTGGAACACCAGCCTGACATGTCTTCTGACTGTGTCTTCTCCAAGGCACATGCAGGACTGATGTCCTCACACTGGAACACAAGCTTCTCCAGGTCCTGGTTTCCACACAGGATGCTCTTTACCCATCATGCTTCTGTTTCTTTAAGCTGTTGTTTTTCCACTGCAGTGTTATCAGAAAAATGATTCAATCATTTTATCAGAAATTTCATGAACTGAGCGCTTCCATAAACTGTGGATAAAGACTTTCACTGCTAAGAACATCTCAAAACAGTTTGCCAGGACGTTTTTAAAGAATCACAAAGTGATTATGTCTTTACTGATTGGAGCTGTTCTCAGAACGTAACTTGTGGTGAGGACAAGGGTTTATCTATAAGGATGGTCTTTCCTAGCTCCATGGCCAGGTCTTGTATTCCTTTCTCCTAGCATACTTGGAATAGTTGTTGAAACACAAATGTTGTGGATTTCAGAGCTGCAGGTAGTAAAAGAATTTACCCAAACAGTTGAGTAGGAGAAAGGAAGGATTTATTAAGACACCATTAGAAGTAAAGAAAATGTTGACACAGGCTTGAGAGTAGGTTTTATACTTAAGTTAGGCTACTGTCTCCATTTTTGTGAACATTATTGATTGGTTGTCTCTTCTTCAGATCATGGTTTGAATTACTCATCTGGAGAGTCGACCCCTTCTTCCTCATTCTGCCTGGCTCTTGGTATTTTGTTCCCACAGTGCCTCTGGTAAGAAGTGGGGGGGCTTTCCTCTATAACAAAGAAATGTGAAGAAATTGCAAAAAGTCTAAAAACTAGGAATCTATATAAATGTCTGCCAGATCTAAGGTAGAATAGCCCTATTCCTGGCAAGAACATCACATAGATGTAGGACTCTTCTGTGTCATTGCTAATCCCTCCTCCAGGGCCTCAGGACCTTCAGGAGCAGGAATGGAGGGGCCAGCTCATCCTAATTGACAGTCACTTTTGGAGATGTTCTGGACAGCAATGTCACACACAAACAGGCACACTCTTCCTAACATTGTTAAGTCTTAAGGATCCTGGGAATGTGAAGAGGTGGAGCAGAGATGAAAGGTAGTGTGGGTTGTCCCGGGAAGGATGGAGTTGGGAAGAGAAATAGCCAGGATGGCAAAAGTCTCAGAAGCTACCTCTTCTGAAGGTTGTAATGTTCACATGTTACATGACAAACTGAACAACAGCAGACAGAAGCAAAATATCCAGAGGACTCAGCATTGTCAGATGATCACATGCAGTGTAGTTAGAGAATCTTCTCAATCAAACAGAACCAGAGGAGGTCTGTGCACCAGGGGATGTGGTCATCAGCTCTGCTCATCTTTATATAGAGAAGGAT